>NC_134048.1:2845624-5538475 GCF_965140245.1 Athene noctua | reverse complement strand
CACTGCCTTGCTGGAGTGAGCTTGGAGAGAACTGCAACCATCTCACAAAGCACAGCAGAGCTCTATGTCAACCAGCAGTGTAAAAAAATCTAACCTACAGCAAGGTGAGGTAATCATAGACAGAAAAAATCAGTGGCAAGGAGCTGCGGCAGTATAGCCCACGACTCTCCTAACGGGCTCCTGCTTCTCTTCGTTGAGACAGGAAAAGAGAGACTTTCCATGAAAAAGCAGCTTCTCAGCTGAGTAAGATAACATTTATATATGCTGAGAACAGGCAAATACAACTTATCAAGAAAAATGCTAAAATAATTTTTTGGAATTTTTTTTGACAAATAATTCTTTCAGCAAAGCATTTGAGAGAATGGCAAAATCCCTCCCTCTGCTCATAAGGAAATGATTCCTTTGGGACTGTTCATCTCTGTGGACTATAAAGATATTTCATGAAATTCACTCTAACTCCTAGTTCCTATTTAATTTGCCACCCACCAATTCAAGTCGGGTTGTCCGAAGAAATGGGCAATATCATCCTCACCAGAAGGTTGAAAGCTCTTTCTATTTCAAGACACAGAGAACGGGTGACCTCTCGACAAACAAAGCAGATATCGTCATGCCATGAGGTCAGCATCCCTTTCTGCACACTCTAGAACTCAGCCTGTGCCAACAGAACTGATTCTTTCTGCATATAAAAGACTCCCATGGACCTCAGCCAAGGTAAGGGTCTGTGCCAGGGATGAGGGAGCTTCAGTCACTTGTATAATCATGCTAGAACAGCTTCAATTACTTGACAGGGCTTACACATGGGCTGAGGTTAGAGCGAGTAGCTTCATGACCTCTTGAACTGGGAAAGAAGTATATTTTGCAGAGCAGACACCTCCATCTAACTAGGGCTGAAATACAAACCTTCTAGAGGGAGCACTGCCCATCAGCTGAAGCGAGATACCAAGCTGGGATCAGGTAACTGCGTCACCCCACTGGATAGGCAGCTCCTGGCCCAGAGGTCAAAGCCTTTCTCCCTCTGGGCTGAGATAAGCATCTCTTTGAGTAAGTGGATAGGGACTGACATGGACAGTCCTATGGCAATGAGGCTGATAAACGAGCATAGTTGCAGACATAATTGTAGGGAGATAAGAAATTATTATTGTATATGGAAGATGACCAAAATCCTTTGCAGAAGTAGGCTGCATTTCATATAAGGGGCGGGAGGCATTTCCTTAGAAGAAATGCATTGCACCAGATGCAGTGAGAATTCATTAAAAATATTACCCTGATGGTGAGCTGAACTCAACAGCCCACGACATCATGAGGAGCTTCCTTTCTCTCCAGGAGACATACAACTTCCTTTAGTATTTATAAGATTAAGCAGCTATCTGCTCAGAGCAATATAGTACTAACCCTATGATCCAGGCTCTTTCACCATACACTAAAACATAGTTCTCAAAAGGAGCTTTGCAAATCAGCTGTCTCACCTGTCTTTACCAAAAAAAACCCCTTATATGTAGACACACACATATATATATATATATAAACTTTGAAATTAATTACTAATACAGACTTTGAGTCATAATGAAGAAATCTTGTTTCACAACACAAACTCCCACCTAAACTTCCTTCCCACAAAGTTACTTGACAGGAATGACAAAGTATTAAAAGTGTAAGTCACTTTCTTCCACTACTTACACTTTTCTGTATTATTTGCAATGCCAAAGCACCAGCTCTGCCATACATAGCTACTCTGCACTGAGCAAAACCAGGTTAAACGGAAATCTCGATTTTTTTTAAAGTTTAGTTTTCAGTTCTTTGGGTTTTTTTAATCAACCATGCTCCTAACAAGTAAAAAGTCTCATGTACAGATAAATTCAGTTTCAGGAGGGCCTCACCTGGGCTCTGGGCAGCCAGTGACAGAGCACTCAGAGGCTGTGTCTCTTTCAGAAGGCAAATAAGCTCCTCACACCTAGGATGAGGTAAGGGGGCCTCTCAGAGGCCAGATAGCTTCAACACACCAGGTAAGAATTTAATTTTGAAATTAAAATAATGGTTTGACACAGAATCTTTCTGAGGAAATGAGATGAACTTATCTCAGTGGAATAAAAGCTTCTGCGATAACTTAATTGCACCTACTGCAAAAAGATGACTCAAAAGAAGCATAAACTTCTTTACACCTTGATTATGTTGTGAGGATCTTAAGAAGAAAAAAATGTTTCCTTCTAGTTAGCCAAAACAGGGTTTCTTTGAAAGAACATCGTCAATAGACTAGGATGTCTCATTTGTAAGCTCCTTGGTTTCCTTCTGCTGTGCTTGCAGAGCACCTCATCCAAACGGGCACTGACTATAGCTTGTAAGGGCTAACACTACTCAAATAACAGATGAGGAGAGGGGAAAATGTCTCGGGAAGAGCAGTACATTTCACAGCACAGTAATGAAGACTGTAACACTGTCTAGACAGGTAGTTAGCTGAGCACTTTCATTAGCAGCAAGAACACTAACCCCATCAAATCAGCTTCAAATGCAGTGGGATGAGAGGACATTTCCATGACTGAATGCCAGGATTTTCTGCCGGCTTTGCTGAAATAATTTCTCTGTTTTGGTGAGATGGTGGTAATTTAGGTAAACTATACAATAAACAATTGATATCAGATGATGACTTTTTCACCAAGGCTGAGATAAGCCCTTCATTCACAGGGAAAAAGCAGGGCACAGAAGCAATACCCGGTTCACTGGCCTGAGAGCTTTCTTCTCCCCTCTCTTACAGAAGTAGCACGGAATGCACTATGCCACTGGTAAGAACTTGCCATCACTCTAAACCTGAGCATATACCCCAAACTAATTTTAGCCATACACACCCTTGTGCAGAAATGCAACACGTGCACCAGGCCCATGGCACTTCAAAACCTTTCCCTGACACCGGCTTCGATTGCTCAGGTTTGTGCCCTGGCCGCCCGCCAAGCGTGAGCTCACTCCGTGCAGCTGGACCCCCCGTCACACATCACAAATCCTGACCACGCTGCCGCGGTGCCGGCACTGCAGGAGACGCGGTGCTCGGGGCATGTGCTGGCCCCTTCCAGATGCACTCATTCCTGGTCCAGCATCTATCATCCAGCAGGAATCGAGGCCAAACAAGGATAAAAGAGCATGAAACGAGCCAGCTGAGAACAACAAGGAATAACACGGCGTGGGAGAAAGTGTAGAGGTGGCACCAGAGGCGTAGTGCCCAGGATGAGGTTACAAAGCGAGGCGGAACCCAGGCTGAGAGCAGCTGGGCAGGGAAAAGGACCCTGTAGGACACCATGACAAGGGAGGGAGCTGGGATGGCAAAGCTAGGAAGGGAGGGTGGGAGGAAAGGAGCAGGATTTGATCAAGAATAAAGGTGGTAGGGAAAACAGCAAATATATTTATAGCACTCAGTCTCCGCATGGCCCGGATAAGAGGTGGGGGAACATCGCCACTCCCGCAGCACACATACAGGTCCCGGGACAGAGCATCCTCCTCCTGACGCCTTCTACCGCAGGAGGGAGATTTGGAAAAGGGCACGAGGGCCAAGGCACTGCTTCTCTCTGACAGGCAGACTTATTCATCCTTCCAAAATGCCTCCTGTGGATATCCCAGTTCTGTAGATTAGCAATGAATCAATCCTTCCTGTGACAATGGGCAGAGCTCAAACAGGGACAACCAGAGGTCAGTAAGATGTGGGGAAAAAAATCTGCAGAGATGACTTAGCATTTCATGGTAAAAGCCAGCTGAAGTTTACCATCCACAGCATTGTAAATGTTAGAACTGTTGCATCAGCCATCATGAATACTGTCATCATTGTCCCCCTGTCTCATAAGGTGCGGCAAAGCTGTCTTGAATTACAGATAACTGGCTAGAACACATATAAACTAGGTTTAAATCAAGCTTAATTGCTATGTATTGTTCTGTGTTTACAAAGGTGTTGTACTAAAGGTGTTGCAATAGAAAAAGCAGGTATGAAAAGAGCCTGATTTATTTTTAAGGCAAAGGTTGATGAATTTAGGAAGAGAATGCTGTTGTGTGTTTGCCTCCAGCAGCAAGGGACTGGACTTGATGAATTTGGGGAAGTCATTCAGCCCTGTGATCTATCTTACCCACCAGCCGAAACAGCAGAAAACATTACACAAAAAGAGATAAGGTGCTCCAGTTAAAAAAAAAAAAAAAAAAAAGGAATGAAAAAAAACCAAAACAACCTCCCCACCCCCAAAACACTAGAACCAAAAAAACCCCACACCAAAAATGTGATTCTTGTCCTCAAATCCACCCTTTCCCTGGCATTTCTGTGCTCAGACCAAAGACTGTCTGTTCTAGCTGTACTATAAAAAAAATAAACCTTTCTAGAAATTTTGTGATACAGATCTGTATGAACAGCAAAAAGAGAGGCGGAGAAAAGAAGTGGTGACTTGCCTGGCAGCAGGTAAACAACAGACCCAGAAAAAAGCCTTGTCTGTAATGTACCCACCCATCTCACTCCACATGAGACCCAGAACACCATAACCTCAAAATAAAACTCCAGCTGACCTGAACTGTACTGAGTCTCTAAACAGTCTTTGCTTCTGTAAATTAAATTTATTTTGTCTTTCTACTTCATAGTCAAATCCTACTGTAAAGATGAAGACAATATGCAAACTATGGGTGGAGTAAGTATGGAGCCAAATTAGCACACATTCTTTCAATACGAGACAAAAAACATATGTGAGACCATAATGCCTGAATTGGAAGCACAGTGATTTTCATTTGTATGCCAAAATGTTAGAAAGTGAATTTTTACCATATTTTAGAATTTCCTGTTACATAACAAGAAACTTAAGCTGTGTGGGAAGCTCTGGGATGCCACTCCAACCAGCAGGCACCACAGACCTTATCCCTCAGCTTTATGCACAGAAAGAGGAAGACAAATACCACAGAATGATAGGTTATCCCTCCTTATTTGACTTAAAAGCAAGAAGATCCTGAATTAATTAAAATCACCAGGCCTGATCTTACAAATCAGGGTCTGATGTAGCACCCCTTGTCTCCAGCAACCAGAAAGAATGAATAGCAGGGGAGTGGCTGATTCTAAGATCTGGAAAAGAAATGCTGACGTATGAAGAGCATCAAGACAAATCCAGTCTAGTTCCAGTCTAGTTCAGACACTGCTGAAAGCCCTTGCCAGTCCAAGTCTTGTCAGTCACCAGAATACAGTCAAACCTATGTTTAATGTGTTAATTTTTAAAAGTAAACAGTGTGCCTGGCATTAAAAAAAAAAAAAAAAAAAATCACAATTTGGTCTTCTTTGAAGTAAAAAAAAAAACCAAACAAAACAAAGAGGATAAAAGTCTCCCTGAAAGGAAACCACATTCAAGATTTCGAAATCACTTTGCTTTTATCAAAATGCTACTCTGCATTCATGTCTCACAAATATAAGCCCAAAATGCTAACTGCTAACCAGCTACCTACCTATCAAGAATTACTCACTGAAATTATTTGTCAGTAATGAAAACAGTCAAGAATCTCTCTGCTCCTCCATGTCATAGAAAAAGAGGTAAAAATGCCATTAAAAAAAAAAAAATCAACTGAATTATTCAGACTTTAATTACAAGAATACTGCACTGTACTGGATCTGAAGTGATGCTAGAGCAATGCTGCACAGCCAGTGCAAATAACACAACTGCAATCGTGTTTGTTCTCCTTTGTCATTGCACTTGCTCCAGGTGGGGTGATCATGCACTGGGCACAGCAGGAGAACAAAGACATCCATAGCCCTGGCTTACACAACACTTCCTTGGTTACCTTTTGTAAATGCATAAATCAGAGACTGTTTAGAGCTGAGTAAATAAGCAAGTGTCAAGGGGAGTGTGTGTCTGAAAAAATTCACTTCTGTAATCCTCAAAGCCAGGCTTCATGCCACGTTAGAGCATCACATCTGCTGTGCTCAGGTGTCTCAGCAAATGCTACAGACCAGAAAACTAGAAGACAAATACATTTCATAAATATGCATCTTATGTTAACTCATTTGATTTTTTTTCTTTTTTTTTTTTTATTATTACTGTTAACTCCATAGTATTTGCAGTTCTCCAGTGCCTGTTTTTCAATCAAGTCTACTGTGGTCAAAGGCACAGTCTCCTTATCCCTTCTGGTGACTGCATATGTAGTATTTACATCGTTGCCCGTCCTCACAACCTGCACACCCAAAGCTTGGAACATCTCACGTGTAGCATGGTCAATTATTTTCCTTGAGATTCTTTCCTTCTGTGTTTAACAAGGTGCCCACTTAACTAAACAGCAGCAGCTGGGCTAAAGCTGCATCACTAAACCCTCAGGGGCCAGCCTCTCGCAAACTACACGATGATTTACTGCAGGTGGGATTTGCTTTCTGTTTTTCTAAGTCCACCTCTTCAGCAGATGGGAAAGTCTGGTTGCACTGGCTGTAAAATATCAGGAGTTTGGGGTGCTGGTTTATGTGCAGTAACCCTTCCTTACCTCAATCTAGCAGTGGTTTAATGAGGTTTTATACTGTTCTTGAAGCTGTCCAAGGGTTCCTTCAGGTAGCAACAGTAAAGTGAAATCTAGGCAAATCTCTACCCTCAGTACAGGGTTTCAAAGATAACAGCAGATTTCTGTGGGGTGGGATGTGAAAATGAAATTCCTTCTACAGAAGTTAAAAGCTTAATTCTAAAAAATACTATTATCCTGTACCCTCTGAAGCCACCATCCAGCAAAATCACCTCTTCCCCTTTCCCCTGGCTCACTGTACCTGCTGCCCAGCCAGGTTAATGCTCCATGCACAGAGGTGTAAGTGCTGCCCCACCACCCACACCAAAACAGCTTTAACTCAGGGACGGCAGCACTACAGAATGGCCAAAGCCAAACCTACAACAAAAACAAGGAAACCCTGAGCCCTCCCAGCCACCACCACCCCACTGTGTCTGCAGTGCAAAAGGCCCCAGCTGAGCAAAGAGGAGCAAAAAGGTCAAGTCCAGACAACTCAGTGCAAATGAGCCAAGCTCGGTGGCCAAGCGGAGACAATATGCATTTCCAGGATGGATATGCCCTTGGAGTTGGGTGGTATCACATATTCACTGTCAGAAGGTCTCCTGAACATTCACATGGAGAAAGCGAAACACTGAAAAATCCTCCAAAGTTGCGTTTCATTTCACCTTTCTGTTTAAATTATTTTGAAATAGTAAGAGTCTAAAAGAGTCTGAAGTAGAAGCTACATGACAGTAATACTCTTCACATGTATTTGGACATTCACGGTAAGTGCTAATTCCACTAAATTCCCAACAATTTTTACACCACATGATTTCTGACATGACAAGGAGGAGGCAGCAAAAGGCAGCTATCCCAGAGAGTCAGCGGAGCTCTAGTGAGACAAGAATGGGAATGAGATGACACATAACCAGTTTAAACAATAATTTAGTCCTTTCTGTCTCTTTCTTACAGGTTCTTACAACTTAGTTTCCTTCTCCCTTCCAACACCCTCCCTTTGCTCCAGACACTGACACCAGGTCCTCTCAATACCTTGAACTGCTCGTGAAATGGAAAGCAGAGCAACTGTTCTCAACTTACATACAGTTTTGAAGCCTTCTTATCTAGAGAAAAACTTGCATGCCTCAATATTTTTTCCAACTGTTATTCTAATTAAATCTATTTCCTCATTTATTTATATATTATCATTATTCATATTTATCAACAGTTCTTGAGATTCTTAAGGGAAAGAAACAAAGAATATTCTTCCTTATTTCTGCTAACAATGGGTCACTCTTTTGTACTCCTCTATGTCAGTGACACTCTTGGCATATTCATGATTGTTTTCAGTTGAAAGTCACTTTAATGGATTCGTACACAAGCTCAGTGCTGAAACGGTTGGTTTGCAAATACTGTGGGAGACATCTATGATGTGGTTACTCACTGTCTTTCATTGGGATTTTTAAACACAGCAGCACTTCCATCACACACTCTGCAAGGCTGATTTTACAAAGCCTCGTTTAGTGTCAAAAAACTGAACTGCAAAAATGTTCATATATAAAAGATGCAACAAACTGGACCCCAGCACTGAGGTCTGCAGTAAACTGCTTTACAGGATTTCACACTCGGAGGTCTCTACATTAGTGATTCCTCTCTTTGCTACATGTCAGCCAAGAGAGAATCCATGCCATGGAATTTGTATCTGCTTGCTATACATCCAGCTTTTTTAATAGATTTTCATATGGCAGAAAATCAACTGTTTGCTAGGAGCCAAGAATATATCTATTTAATTCCCTTTATGTGCTAAAAGAGTCATTAATTACACTGAAGACAGCTATTACATTTGTTCAGCACAAGCTAGTTGTTAACGAACAGCTCAATCCCTTCCAGTGGCTTTGTTCCCTCAAACGCATGTATCAGCTCTCTCATACATTAGAACAACCAGCAGTGGTCCCAACACAGAGTCGCATGTGTCAAGAAAATTGTTTACTCCCATTTTATGCTGCTAAAAGCTTTGAAAAAGCATTTAAGGAGCAACACATGCTTTGGAGGGAAAAAGTCTTTTCCATTTCAGTATATCTTTTTATTTTTGTTAATGGTTAAAAGGGTTATTAAAACACAGGGTGCATTCTCGGCTCATTTTTCATTTCCATTCTGTGCTCACCAAGTTTTTCGTGTCATCAGAACTGGTGCTTGATGTGTTTGGGTGGATCATGCCCTGTCTCCCCACAGCAAGGCATGCCACAGAATACCTGCTGCTTGCTGCATCCTCCTCCATCCATTATATATTTAAAGCTGACCTGCTCCATAAGGAAACGCATGCAAGACTTTCATGGCAAATATACCAGAGTCTTACAGCTTAATGCACACATCATGTCTTCTTTGCTTTTCCTAGGTTGTGTAATCAGCTCTCAGCTCTCTGTGCCAATATCCTAAAACACTGCCCCAGCAGAGTTTTTGATGTGGGAAGACTTATAATGTAAGCATTGAAGATTTCAAGCAGCTTTCCAACACTTACTAAGCCCTCACAGTACCTGAAATATGGTTAAAATCCTGGAAAAATGTATCTTCAATAAATAAATTACAATGCTGGTTGTTTATGGAGTAAAGCAGTTTGTAGAGAAAAGCACCAAACTGTCTCAGAGGTTCAGAAGCTCTCCCAAAGCCACACATGCAAGCGGTGGCAGAAGGAAGGTGGCAAGCCTGGGATCCTCATTCTAAGGCCACATCTCCAACCACGGAAGCACTCTCTACACTGGAGGCATTTGCTTATCATAACATGTTGTTTTCTTGTCTTACAGGGTAGAGCATTTTCCCAAAAAATTTTCCTTTCCGCCCCCTCCCCCTGCCCTAGTCACAGGGTTTCTCCATCTTTCATAAAAACAGCCAGAAAATCTATACCTACAAAAGTGCACAGGACTTAAAAATTAGTAAGTCTGCATACTCTCGTGATTAAATTCATTCATTTGCTTAGTTTTAAGGAGACACTGGAGTTCTCTTTCTTATCCCAGTCAAATTCCTGAAATACCTTGAAGAAACAGGGTCTATGAACTCAGACAGCTAGAGCTGGTATAAAGCTTTGTCATAAAATATACTAGGTGTCCCTAAGGAGAGAAGCAAACACTTTACGTATTCCAAGATGTTCAATATCCTGGTCGGCCGCAAAGAGTGAGCAGACAGAAAGCCTGTAGTTCAGTGGCGAAGAATGTGCTTCTCAGCCGCAGGAAGCCCAGCCAGGACACATCAGTCCTCATTTAAATCATCTCGCTCAAAATTATTTCTAACCAAAGGATATAAAAAAAAAAAAAAAAAATAGTCAATGGACCCACACACAAAAATAATGTTTAAATCAACCGTGGTCCAAACAAAGGAACCAACTGACACAGAAGTAAGACCTGGCCAAAACCACAGCTTCGAAACTGTACTGAACTTTATTGAGAGTTCACACGGATCTGAGTAATTCCTCCCACCAACGCTGTCCTGAATCACAAGCCTTTTGCCCAACTACCTTTACAATAAACACACACGCAAAGTCCAGCACAGATTCTTTCAACAGATTGGGTAGTATTTGCTATGCCAGATGCTGCTTGCAAATACCACGTGCCCTGGGGTTTCTTTAGAGTGAATTTTAAAACCCAAGACGTAGTTACTGCACAGTAAAATGCAAAGTGACATTGCAAACTATTTCACTGCATCTTTGCGGGACTGGTGCATTACCATCTAAAAGACTGTGGCTTCATTTCTGTAGAAAATGGGATTAGCCTCTGAGACTACTCCTGCTCTTAAAACCCAGGAATCTATTAAACATGTCAGATTCTGCTCTGCTAAACCAGTGTAAATCCGGGTAACCAATGGTGAACTTATTCCAGATTTACCACCATGTTCCAAAAGGTGCAAAAAAAGCCAGGATCTGTTTTCATCACCGTTTAGCTAGCTGTAATGATATTTGCCTGGGCACTACTACTCCTATGATTTAAAGCAGGTTTGAGCTCAGAAACATTCTTCGGCTCCCTCCTAGACTAAAAGCCATAATGGCAGTATTTAAATGATGCTGTTAAAACCCAAGAACACATTTCTGAGTAAAATGAAGAATGTCAGATCTCGCTACTGTCGTAACTAGAAGAAACAGGACAAAGTGCCAAATACTAGCACATATGACATAAACCATGACAGCTTTCACCATCTAAATAGACAAATGATGACCACTATTCCCTATTTTAGCTTTCTTAAAGGGTATTTTCTCTGTCACTTACCAACATCTTTTCCATCTGGGGATACCAGCCAGGCACTTCTCTGAGTAGTTACTGTGAAGCTGAAGAAACGATCCTGACCAAAGCTGAAGAACAAAGTTGGTTGGTGAAGATGAGTAAGTACTGGCACCACTGTTTATCCCTTCTGTCTCATGAAAGGATAGGATTTTTAGAAGAACTATGTTTTTTTAGAGCACAAACACTCTATCACTGTGCTGTTGAGCATCTCTCACTCTTTATTTGTACAACATTTACTGTAGTTAATCCCATCAGAAAATATCTGTGATTCTGGAATTATTGTAAACTACATAGCAGCTAACGAAGTATCATTTAATAATAGGAAAAAATGCAGTGAAATAATATAATGACATTCTAGTTAATGTCTATCTAGATTTGTCGAAAAAAGTCCTATTAAAGACATATTTTCTTCCTGTAGATTTAGCATCTTTTCCTCCTCTTGGAACCTCACTTAAATGTCTGTTTAATTTTCTTCATCTTTGCAATGCCACAGAAACTTAGGCAAAGCACCTTTTCATCTCAGCCAGATCCGCATTTTGCAGATCTGCGTATCTGCAGTGTATAGACAAAGTGTGGTATCCCATGGCAACAGCTTAAAAATTATTAAGTGCTATGCAAAGTTAGAGTAATTAGAATATGGTTTCACTAAGAAGAAAGAAGCTGCAAGTTAAGATGTGAAGATTGTTCATTTTTTAACCTCCCATTCTTCCAGTGTTCCATAAAATTATCCTATCACTTCTGGATCTCATAAACCCCTTTCTCTTTAATGTGCTTCCAGTTATACCTGACCTACAGCAGTGCCCTACAACGAAGGCTCAATTACAACACCTCCAATAACTCATCTGCTAGCGCCCGTTTAGCCAATCCAAACCGATTTACACAGCTCAAACCTCAAAGGTCAGAAACTGGCAATACATTTCAAAATGTTATGAAGAAAATGAGAGCAAATCATTGCTTTCATGTCAAAATGAAAGTAAATTGACCCTTTCTTGGATTATTGGCAGCAGTGTTTTTATATGGAGCTGTTGTTGTTCAGCTCACAGTGCTAGATTTTGTGTGCTAGGTTTTTTCATAGAAGAGACATTTCATAAAGCAGAGAGGTAATGATTGAATTAACTATTTACTCTGCACTTATGCTAAAAATAAATAATAACCCTAATTCACTTTAAATGCTATGTCTTATTTTAAAAAGCTATGCATTCCTTAAAAACAAAAAAACCCAAACCTGGCAGGGCACATCTATTGAAGATGTATTTGGCATAGAGATAAAAACATACTGTCTGCTTACACTGGGGCATTATTACATTTAAGAGTACTGTATTAGGACAGTCCACCCTCTACAGCCAGAAGCCACAGACCCTGGTTCTGGCCCTGCTCTCTCGTTGGCATCTCCATGCTACCGAGGCATGGCAGAACTGCCCAGCCCCCCCGGGTCTAGCAGCCTTCCTCCTGCCCACGTCCACAGCCTTCTCCACACGAAAGGGATGTCTGAACACCAAAGGGAGGTGCTCAGCCATTAGGGTCGTGCTCACTGCCCAAGCTTTGCCATTCCCATTCTCCTTCAGAGATAAGGTAAAGTGTTTGACAGGGACACCCCACAGGCTGGGATATTAGCTACCAAAAACTCATCCAGCAAAGCACAGCTAATGTACACGTTACTCAAAAGGAAGCATGCAAGTAAAGTATTAGTAAGCAGAAAAAAGCACTTCTGGAGGAAAAAAGAAAGTAATTAGGCCTAGTTTATCATTATCTTGTTAAAAATGATGTGGATGGTGCAGCTGCAAGTAGATGAGGACCAAGGTGGAAGACAGCAACAATCATGACAAAATACCATGTCACCTGCATTATAGAATAACATGTAAAAGCATTTGGATTTGGGTTAGGAGGAAGACTGGTACTAGATCCCTCCAAGGCACAAAGGGTGATCAGTGGTGACGTTTTTTCAAAGAGAAACAAGATACTCAATGCCTATTAAGATTTCAGTTCAATTATGGTGCCTGTATCAGTGGGTACGGAAAAGAGCTATGCAGCTTTGGTCACTGGCTGTACTGTCTCCTAACAGAAAAACATATTGCTCTAAGTACAACATAAGAGTCCAACAAATTGTGTCTTAAATGGAAAAGCTATGAGGAAAAGCAAATATTAACTCTTCAATTGGAACAATTTTATCAAGGGATATATTTCTAGCATAAGACTGAAAAGCACTGACTGATGAAAAAAATCCCTATAAAATAAATGCACAAAGCTCTCTGACTTGACATAACACAGTAGAGCAATAATGTCAGTGACTATTGCTACAAATAAACATTCAAAACAAATTTCTTCCAGAGGGACATGACTGCCAACTCCTTACTATGCATACTGGGTTTTTTAACATTGTTTGCATTCTTCAAACTGCCAAAATCAGCAGCACATGTCAATAGCAAAAAAAGAACAAACAACCCAAATTTCAGATGCATTCCATAAATCCAAGCAACAAATATTCCTTTCCTGGCATGGTGTTCTCCAACTTATTTTTATTAAAACACTGAAGTAAGTGTTTCTAAGCATTCCATTGGTCCAACTGAGATCACCCATACATGGATTTACTACTAATAAAACTGAATACAGCAATTCTGCTGAATTATGCTGGTGTCACACCAACTTTAGTCCGAGACCAGAACATGGAGGAAGAGGGATCAAGGCAACACATGGATATGACTCTGAACAAGGTTTTAATATCTCCAGTCTTAACAGCTCCAGTTATCTTAAATGTAATCTCAGGAGTTTTAATAATGAACCCTGCTGAGTTCCAACAAATTGGAAAAATAGCTTCTTCCTGTCCAGAGCAATATTACTGACAGCCTGACTAAAAGGCAAGCTAAATTTGAACAAATAAACACCCTTACCACTAACAAAGACAAGATTTCAGAAGAAAAGCATTAAGATAACTATTGATAACTGAGGACGGCCAAAACAATGCAGATGAAAGAGGGTAAATGTTATCCAGTGAGGCATCAGCAGAACTATTTTCCATAGAGTCAGAAATATTAACGCCATTAGAAAACACAGGAGTGAGACCATACCTGAAATACTGTATAGCTCAAGAAAGGCCTCCTGGAGTAACCCTTTTTGATGAAAAAGGCTCAGTGATTGCTTCTACTGCTCCCGTACTTGCATTATGCTTGTGATCGAAACCCGGTGTTACTGTCCTTTCAGGTTGGGTTGTTTTTCTTGATAGCTTCTTCCTTGCTTTTATTAGATGGATAGCTAGATGTTAAAATAAATTAGTCCATTACCAGAGGTTGCAACTGCAGAGGACAATCTATTCTCATGCACCTGAAGAGACCCATGCTGCTGTGGAGAGCCTGGAAGGGCACGTGTGTTCCCTCACTCAGGAACACCAGCCTATGCTAAGACAGTGTTCAAGGTAACTCAGATTTAAAGCTGGGCTACCTGCCACCTACAAACCCCATTTTTCATATCATATAGATACCATACTACATACACTATATTAACCTATATCTCAATATACATTACTACAAGTTAATGTGTATGATTTTATTTTGTGTGATGTAACTATACAGTAGTTATCTAAATATTATTCTATAATAAATTATAGAATAATATTTATATAACAATAGGCATCATAGGTAATCCTTAGGTTACTCCTTGTAAGAGTTGCAACTTTCAATGGTATAGCATGAAATGGAACTGAATCTTTGGGGGGCATTTCGGGTTTTTTGTTTGAACAAAGAGTAAGTATCCCAAGAGCAGTCCCTCTGGTTCACTTCACGTCTTCATTCACCAGAGTACTTTTTAGCATAATGGCCTTAACTACTTACTCTCCATTCTGCCCTTTAAATCCTCCATTTGTAAAGCAGCTCTGTCCTTATAAATCCCTCCAACAACCCCATACTCTACTACTCCCTGTACGCTTTAGAGCTCTATTTTCACTCACAATTAACTTTAACAACTTATCACTCATCCACATTGGTTTTAAAGTTTTATGTTTAGTTTTATGTAAAGATATATTCACTCACCCTGAGCCAACTCCAGCACCTCTTTAAAGTTTAGCCAATTTTCCTTCATAGGCCATTTTCTAATAAACAGTGCCAGTCTACTTCACTTAATATGTTCCTCATTTTATCTGATTGGAAACTTTTGAAGTTTAATTCACCTGTTTTTATATCAAACCTCCTACCAGAGCTGAAATTGAAACAATAATCTTTCTCTCCTTGAATAGGTTACACAATGTCCTTCCAACGTAGGAAATCCAAACATTGTTCTCCGTATCTTTACCCGTTGCTTCCGAGATCACAGTCCTAGCAAATCCTGATGTACTGAATAAAGGTAATAAGCATAAAATACTAAGAAGTTATACATAAATGCAATGCAAACTGTCTAAAGATGACACCCTCATTAAGCCACCATTTTGTATTCTTATAATCTACCAGCTCCAGGAAAATCACCCATAAAAAAAGCATCATTGCAACATCATCTTTAAACACCCCAGAAATCTCCATTTTAACAATGAAATTCCCAGACACTAACACACCACCCAAAAGTTAATTCTAATTTTTTAGTTCCACCACTATCTCTTCTACAAGGTTTAGGGAAAATCTGCTGAACACTAGTCCTCTCCTGGACCAACAGTCCCTGGAGTGCCCCTTCCTCCCTCCCCCTGTGCTTCAGGGAGAAGTCAATGGGGGACAGGAGAGCAGAGCACCCCCGCGCCAGGCCAGCAGAAGGCATGAGGATTGCAGCCCTGTGAGCACAGCACATCTCAGCAGAGGATGTCAGATGTTTGTGCAAGGGAGTTATGGGGCTGCACATAAGCAGGTGACTTTTTTGGCACACCCAACAAGGAATACTGAAGTGCAATTCCTTCAGCAGGAAAAAGAGCCTGTCTCAGGAAAAAACATGAAGGACACTTCAAAGATGTCTTTATTTTTCCTTCCTGTGGCCAGGATTGGGAGATAAAACCTATTCTGCAAAATGAACAGAATGGGGTGGTCTCTGCATCATCTGCTACAGATGAAAAGAACCATGGTGTTATTTATTGTGGTTTTGCTTCAGTTGTGCTTCACTTCTGAGAGGTGCATGAACTCACGTACTCTACTGTCATCAGGAGAGATCATTCTGCTTATGCAAAACACTTTTTCTTCTTGGCATAACAATCCCCAAGGGAGACAGGCCAGCAGGGTGGAGAGAGCAGCAAGGAAATGGGGTGTCAGACTTACATGAGGCTCCAGCACTAGCCTTGCCTTGGATAAGGCATGTAAATACATGTACAGCAAGACCCTGCAGCACAGGCAAAGCTTAACGCTCATGTTTCACCCAAAATCCAACAGATCAACAAAACATCTCATTCTCTTCACCACTTACACACAACTGCTTCGGTGGGTTGAGACCTTGACTCTCCGCTGTCACCATGGCTGCAAGTTCTCCCCACTGCGGGACAGCATCCCATCTGCTCTGGAGGAGCGATGCCGCGGACGGAGGGACGGGGGACGGCTCCGCGGCGGCATTGCCCACGCTGGCAGACAGGCTGGTATTTACTCATCCTGCTTATTGTACCTAAGGGATCCGCTCGCCGCCGAAACAGTTTCGTAACAGAACTGAATACACAAACCAGCTCGGTATCTAAGCAGCCAGAAGAGTTTAGTAAATAAATTGTCTAGACTTACCAAGCAATGGCAGAGTTGTCCAACTCGTAAAATTAAGTAACCAGTAAGATTGGGATTTAGGAATAAAAAAACATCAAATCCTGCAGTGCATGTTTCTAACACCAGCATGTTCTAGATCTATCCATAACAAGGGGAAAAGATTTTGGACCTGCCTCCGCTCACATATGAGGACGTGGGATCCAGCTATCTTGTCCCTAGTCCACTTGTGCAGGTGTGACCAGAGTTGCCCGACTCCCTGCCCATGCCTGCAACCTGTAATACAAGACTTGAAAGGGGGGGTGGCAGCTGGGAGCATGAGTCACTGAAGGGGGCTGTGGGAAGACAGGCTTGCTGCACGAGCCAACTCACATGTTCCCTGACCACACACTGTAAATTGAGTTTGCACTTCAGAAGGGCTGCAGCCTCACAAACCGACCAGCTGAGCAGTTTAATCCAGGTGAAGATTTGCATCATCTTTTTTTGCATACTTGCCCCAAAAACTTGACGGCCATCTAACACATGACTCAAAACCAGTTAGAAAATATTAAATAATCACTTCACTCACTCCAAGTGAGTGTTATTCTTAATTGCTTCTGCAAGCTAGCTCAGACTGAGAGCCAAAACACTGACCACCTATAAAATCAGAAGGGCTGAGTATCTTAGTTTCCCAGCAGCACTACCCCATGCATTCTAAGGACGGGCAATGAAGCTGTCACATCCAGGCCTCCTTAGCTGGTGGACAGGACATGTCAGCAGAACGGTTAAAACAGCACCATTCACCAGGACACACAACGAGGCAGTAATCGCTTCCTGGAAAGATACTCTACTATGAAATTTTTTTCTGTTTTTTGTTTTTACTATTTTAGCTCCAATACCAGACACTATAAAACAAGGAACATAATTATGATTTCAGACTCTACATCTATTTATTCAAATTGTCTGTCCTTGTTCTCACGCAGTGTATAGATTTTATTTTTACAGAACTAGCAAGTAAATCTGTGCCCTGTAACTGGTAATAGGTAATCCACATAGATAAGGAGATGATGTAACTATTGAATCTGCCGGGTGCAGATAACAAATATAAAATGACCTGGAGCACCAAGCTCTACATTTATGAGTCTATAAAGTTATAACTCTCTCTAAAACCCTAAATGTTAAAATGATAATGCCTTCCATGAATAAATGATAATGCCTATCACCACGTTGCCAGCATACTTGACAGGAACAGTGGTACCTAGCACCATGTCCTTTTTCATATTACAGCTCTGTGCACACAACACTCCACCAATTACCTACACTGGCATGTTTGCATGATACTGCTGCACCAACCCCAGCCATACAAGTTATCCCATAGAATTTATATTCCACTGAAAACTGAACACTGCCAATGCTTTACAGTCAGTGACCACAGAAGCTTTCATGCAAAGCTAAGGTCAAGGAAACACACTTGTCATTCCAAGATCGATGCATGGTGCATGAGAGCTGTTGGTAAATCCCACGTCCAGTAAGGGCCACTAAGACAACAAACACTGGTGTATCTGTCATACATGGGGAGATGGAGCAAGCTGGGACTGCCCAGCCTGGAGCAGAGAAGGCTCAGGAGATCTTACCAGTGTGTATAAATGTGGGGAGTAATGAAGAGGGAGCCAGGCTCTCCTCAGTGGTGCTCAGTTACAGGATGAGAGGCAATGGGCACAAACTGAAACCCAGGAAATCCACTTAGAGATAGAAAAAACCTTGGTTTAATTGTGAGATGGTCAAACAGTGGAAAGCCTGACTGGAGCAGCTGTGGACTCTCCATCCTCAACACTAATTCAGGATCTGACTGGACACACTTGAGAGCCACATGCTTTAGATGACCCAGCCTGGACAGGGGAGCTGGACTAGGGGTCCCCCAGAGGGCTACCTCTGCCCACCTCAGCCACGCTGAGAGTCTGTGCATTAATGAAACAGGAGTTTGAGTCCTCTGACCACACCACCTTCCACTGACCTCATTTCATACTCCACCTTGTACCATGATCTTCCCTCTCACTTAAACAAAATATCTCTCATAGAAAGTTCAGGTCATCATGAGTCACCGTCAATACAATCTGGCTGATGAACCCAGGTCACAGAAGAGAACGGGGATCTGAGCTACCCCAGCTTCAATTCTGGAGAAGAGGAGCAGCAATGCTATTAGAAAGTCATATTTCTGTTAAAAACTTTTGACACACCAGTTTTTCTTTTGACAGAGTTTAAGGAACAATTAGAACAGGTTTTCCTATGCAAAGCTTAGCCATTTTACAGAGAAGTAAATCCTGTGACAGTGCTAAAAGGAGCTCAGTTGTAAAATTATTGCTATCAGATCTATAATCTGTAATGCAATAAACAAAATGGATGATTTGAAAAGAGTTATAATGATAGCTCACTTAGAAGCATCACATTCCATGTCAGCCTGAAACTCTGGGCAAAGATTACTCTTTTATAGCACCACAGAAAGCCAGAGAGGGTATGCACAGTTCATTAAGAGGATTCAGAAATGATCAGGTGTGTGTCAAAATCACTAATCCTTCAGTGGTCTCCCAATGCACCTACTTGTTGGAGAATGGCTTGCAGAGCAAGGCCATGGGTCTCTGCAGGAGCTGATTGCAGCCATCTGAGGTAAAAAGTAAAGGAAAAAACCCAGGGTACAGTTATGCTAACAAAGGACTGTTGTGTTAACAAAGAGAGAAACTGGGGTACACAATGGCCTTGAGTGTGATGGCAAAAACAACCTTGGGAAAAAAAGGCAGGCCGGAAGAGGGAAGATGTTGTGACATACCTGAAATGTCACAAAGGGCTGGGATATTATAATGTAGCCTTTTACATGTATCCAATAGATTTGTGAGTAGTATGCATGATTATTGTAGAGTGCTTATATAAGGTGTGATTTCTTTCAATAAAGTTGAAGCTTGCTCTATCATTCACATTGAATCGGCTGCTTGCTTCCTCCGTCCTCCGCACCTACTTTCTCAGCACTGTGCATGTTCATGTGTTTAGGCTGCTGAACTGCACTTCTCCAGCTCTTCTCAGAGAACTGGAGAAGGAAAATCCTACTGAGCATTGGCAAACAGCATTCAGGAACAACCAGCATCATCTTGAATGCACCTCAGGTAGGGAGAAAAGGGTGGGGAACAGGCTACAAGGGAACAGATAAGAAAAGGAGAAAAGCTGAGTCATTACAAATTGATGAAAACTTTGGAACATAAAATACAATGGAGATTTAAACAAGAAAAAATACCAAATGTGTAATTCACAGTACCCAGCCATGGTATTTCTATGAACAGTCATCTTACCAAGACTGGGATTCTCCATCTAACTAGTCATCAGATCCCATTTTCTATCAGTGGAATGAAAACGTTTTCAGGGAGCAATTCACCTCAGCTACAAGGAGTTTTCTATACTAAATCCACTCACCATACCCTGACATTGCCATTTCTCCCTTCCACCTACAAATGTAGGCTAAGGAGACTAGACAAGATGTGGACATTTGAATTCTTAGAAAATAAATCCCATTTTGAATCTGCTTTACAATATTGACAATAAAGATATGTGAACCCTATTGAGACACACTTTAAAGGAAACCACTCTTACACCCTAAGTCAGCAGAGTTACCCGCATACCCTGAAACCAAAGCTATTTAATGTTCCAGCCGGGAGAAGTAAATATTTGTGTATCCTTTTTTTATGAATAACATTTAAGGTCTTCAAGAGAAGTCAGTGAAATACTGCATTTACTCCTCTAGTGACCTCTAGGACAGCAGGCACTTATAGAACCAGTGCTGAGCACCAGGAAAGGAGAACATTGGGTCACTGCCTCTTCTGCCTTCAGACAAGAGTGCTCTAATTGCCACTAATACAAACTGAAAAAGGAATTTTCTGGTTTTACACTGTGGAAAACCTTCCCCTAGACAATATAAAAAGCACAAAATGGATATGGGAACGGAAAAAACAGTTTTAGCCCTAAAATTATAGTTTGCTAAGGAAGCAAATAAAGGCCTTATTGGAAGTTTATGCAGGATAAACCCTACACGTGCTTAAAACACACAAAGAGAGAAAAGGACCTCAGCCTACTATTTGTGTGACAACCAAGGAGGACCAAGGGCGTCATTCAAGTCTGACAGGTAACGCTAAATAGCCTTTAAAACACACTGGTGACACACACTTTGCACAAGAGCCTGCAGCAAGAGCTCTGCGGAGGCTGCGGCAGCATGCCGGGCGAACCCTGGCAGGGCTCACAGCTGAAGCAGACAGTCTGCAGAGCCGCCGGGCTTCTGCAACATGTTAGAGAAGCAGAGACAGACATTACAGCGCGCAACAGGGTTACGGAGGTGTGATGTCCATTAGAAGCCACTTAGCTTTATGACACAATACGATTTGGCACTGGTGAGAGAGGATATGCTGTAAAAGCCGGCATGAATTACATTATGATGCGAAGAGGGACTCATTAAATTAGGAATAAGATCTCTCATAGAAGCCAATAAGCATCAGATGGAGCTGTAGCAAGAGTTCATTACATTAGAATATAAAAAGGTGGGCTGTGACATTTCGATTAGTTAAAAAAGCCAAAAGGCATCACATGAAAAGAGGCTATCATCATGTTACAATGTACAGTAATAGCCAATATAAATTGCGTTATGATTTTAATAGGGTAGTCATTGAGTTACAATGCGTAATTGAAGCCAGTAGGTCTTACATAAGGCTATGAAGTGGGATTTGTTATCTTTGTAACAACACGTACAAACCGCGAGACCCTGCATGATGATATGAAATGGGGCTTCTTAAGACTAAACAAGAAGACGATTTTTCACGCTTGTGTTATACAATAGAAGCCAACTGAAAAAATGAATTACGATGTGTGGAAAGGGACACTTCCTAACCATATGCAATAGCTATGAAATAAAAATTCCTCCTAAATGGGACAGGATGGATGTAAAATTAGCAGCACTACAAAATCAGGCCTAATAGTACAAAAGGAGGGGGATTCACTCGGGCTGCTTGTTTGTGTGAAGACAGCATGACTTGTTCATGTGAAGACAGCATGAGTTAGTGTTCAAGCCATAATGATGTTTATTTTGAGGAAAAGTTACCATAGGAGCTTCTAAAGATAATTTTTGTAAAGCAAGTTTTCCAGAACAAATGGAAAAGAAATACTACATTACCAAGTACAGAAATTCCTCGTGCAGGTATAAATGCTGGTAGCCCCACTATTTTAGCAATGATACTCCAAGTATACCTGATGATAATGCTAATTTGACTGTACTCCCTGTACTTACAGCTACAGCACCCTCAGGAACCTGGAGCAGGGAGCAGATACATGGTAGTTGTGCTCCTTGACTTGCCATCACACATCTGCATTGCCATCTGTAACAAAACAACCTGTATTCCCCAACTTTACTGTCTTCAGATCTCATGGCCCTTGCAAGCATGTGCACTGCTGGAGACTCAGACTACACCTCACCCTTACACCTAGTTTTACTGACCCTTATGGTAAGGGGTGAGAGCAGAAGATTGAGTGGAAACTCACGACATTTTGTTGACAAATAGTAACTCCAGCGTTGCAGAGAGAAGCACAGCAATGGGAAGCAGGCTGGGATGGTCATACTACGCCCATTCCATCACTATGTCAGTTGATACAGACCTAGAATGTCCAGTTCTCCCCTCCACTCTTCCCAAAGCTGACCACTGTTGCCCACTGTCAGCATCACCAGTGGCCGTCATCTGCACTCACAGCAATGGCTGAACTTAATTCTGGGTTTCCCACCTGTCAAAAATCTTTCCTGTGTATATGCTTGCAGTCTTAGATGTGGACCAGGTATGAACCTGCATACTGGCATGGGGCAAACCTACACTCAAAGGTAGTGCACAACCTCTAGGAGGTTCAAGGAGGATGCAAACTGTCAAGCAAATTCCTAAGTGATGTCAATTACTAACTAGCATAAAAAGTTGTCACACAGAAAAATGAATGACGAGTAACAGAGTTTGGAAAGGAGGAACAGGTCTCTCCCCAGCACGGTGCAGGGGAGCCTGGCAATGCAGCAGCTGGTTTCTCTGCTCACCCCCTCTAAAGGTCCTTTACTTGTTCCCAGGCTTACAAGACCTGACTACCCGGGCTCCACCACGCACAGGAGAACAGCTTTGGTATCTACTGCAGCGGGCGAAGCATGTAGTAACCTAGCAATTATTTAAATCAATTAGCAAGCTACTTTTCCATTTAGACATCTAGCAATGTCAGAAGCTTTCCAAGAGTCTGTTTCTTCTCATGGTCTTTTTCCCCCAGCATGTTTTTAATTATGGCCAATGCTAATTTTAACAAGTTGTCTGCCTTCAGTTCTGCGTGACTATAATGTTCTCCAGCTGATTTTAAAAAATCAGAAGGTTTTAACTTTTCAAGCTGCCTTTTCAACAAAAACAGCCGACTGTTAAATGGCTTGGCAGCCAGCCGTGCTCTGCAAACTGCACTGTGCTGCATTCCAGGCAGCTCTGATCCCTCTGCATCCCAGGACGGATCCGCGCACCCACTGCAGAAAACCCTCTCATGTGCGTTAACCCCTCCTCTGCTGGGCTCCACCAACAGAAACACACATTAGCTTCACATAGCTGAATTTTTCACCTTCTTTTTCTTAGTCAGATTCATTAAGTTTTTAATATTTTCAAGCTATAGGAAGCATTAATAGATTTTAAAGTCAAAAAGGAAAATTTATGATCATCTAGTTAACCACCTGCACAACAGAGCATACAGAACTTCACATATGATTCTTATGTCAGGCCAAATCTTTTCGGTTCGGATAAGATAGGTTTTTAGAAAAAGCTTCAGTCTTGATTTGAATCATCCGAATTATTGAGAAATGGCTTAGCAATTTTCAGCAAGTTATCTATAGTTCTAATCAAACACAAATAAATTAAATAGGAAATCCCCGTCTCTTCCAAGAATAGATGATAGAGCTTACCTTGGGATTAACTTTGTTTAGAAAAGGAGACAAATTTGTGAAGCTCATGTAGAGTCTTCAACACACAGTTGTGCTTGTGGGTGAGGTTAGAGGCAGGCAAGACGGATTGCCTGCAACCTCCCATCATACCTGTGCCATCGAGGTGTTAAATACAAAGAATTCCAGTGCTGAGGAGACCCTTGAAATATTACCCGAATACTTGGCTTCTGGCCTGAGATCTTCATCTGAAGGTCACATTACAATTCACAGCACTCAGGAATCAAATTGTGCAACCTTGACTCTCTGTTATCACCTGGCCAGACTTTTGCACTTCTAAAATATGTACAGCACATGCAATTTTCCACCAGTTTTATGTGGTAGATCTCCCACTGATGCAAATTATCACTGCTTTTTTTTTTTTTTTTTTTTAAATTGTATCACTTATTTATATCCTAAAGAAATTTGAGAGAACAAATTGTAAATGTTAACTTAGTCAACACAAAACTCAAAGTGTACAAAGTCCATTTTTCACTACAAAAAGGAATTCTCCTGTTCTCTTTGAATCTATACGCCTGCTCTAAAACTGTATTTTTGTCTTTGCTTTTGAAGACTTGTGCTATCTACCTGAACCTTTTCATTTTTTTCCACAGCATAAAGTAAAATTTCATTTTTCAGACTTTCCAACCCTGCAGGAATTTTATAGTTGATTTCAACAGTTCTGACAAACCTCTCATTTTGAAAAATACCCATGTGTTTTTGCAATGAAGCTGAAAGTCAACCATTACTGCACACACAAATAAATAAAAATGTACATACAAAACCACTAACACAACAGATCGTGTGAAGTTATGATGAAATGGAGCTGTTGGCTGAAAGGAGCACTGTTAGACTTATCTGCGCACTTACTAATTACTTATGCCTTCAGCAAATTCTATGTTAAGTATCAACTTAAAAGAAAGAAGACACCTTTCCCCAAAAGATATCTTTTAGATCATCTGCCTTAACCCTGCGCTGGTAAAGAAAAACAAGAAGATTTTCACTATCATATTACAATGAATAGTGCCTCCTTCTCTGACCCACAGCATAATTTGTCTTGAACCTTGTTTATTTTGCATTTAAATATTAGTATCTTGTTTCTCTCCAGACACACTACAATGTTGTATCAAAGTTAGCGTTTTCATTATTTCTTGCAAACTGAAGGCTAATTCACACTGTAAGGAAATCATACAGCTCAGATATGTTCACAAAACATGCCATACACAATCTGTCAATGTACTAATATTCTAAGAAAGTCTGCCTGTCATAAGGAACACAATATGAAAACCAAATTTGAAAAAAAACATTGAGGGTGGACCCAAACGATAAACAGAGCAAATCAGCTGGTGAGAGCCTTTCAGAACCACTTACTGGGCTGAGGAGCACAAGAGACATTGATTTAAAGAGGGAGCAAATCCCAAAATTATTTTGAAAGAAAATTTCCCCTTGTTTCCTACCGAGCTAGCAAGCTTCTCAGTTTTATGAAAAAGAAATATGCAGCCTAAGAGTCTCAGTGATTATATTCTTATTTTCTAGCACACAGATCAATTAAGTTTGTTCCAGTAATGCTCTGGCTGCAGTTATGAACCCATCCTGACTTGGCCATGGCATCTTCACAGAACAAGGCTGCCTTCCGAAAACAGGAGCCCAGGCACCACCTTAACGGTAGTTCTGCAGAGCTACACCATCCTTATAAAAGGAGGAGAGAAAAGGAGCCTGAATCAAAGCCCACTCAAATGGAAATCCCACTGAATTTAACAGGAGTTGAAACAGGCCCTATATATGTAGTCAGCACGTGTGCCTGCATAGAAATGCAGTATAGCCCCTCACACATCCTTTCCGTGCCATCATTGTCTCAGACATCATAAGGGGAAGCATCTAACATTACAAATTAATGAGTGATTTATATACTTGTCATTATTCATGGCTATAAAACACTATAATGCTCTAAATAAGTAAAAACATTTTTGCAGCTGCTGCAAATGTTTCATTCCTAGATGTAAGCTTGGCCAAGAGCACAGGGATCTCTGCATAAGTGCCAAATTCACAGTGTAGTAATTAGCACGTTGAAAAAAAATAGATACAAAAAGCAGTATGCTTTAGCCAATGTTTTAACATGACCAATGCTGATAACTAACCGCAAATACAAATGTTTCCCAGGCTGCTCCCTTCCAGACAGGTAACTTTATCCCTTATCCCAAAGGTGTGGAAGAGCAAGGATGAAGTGTTACAGAATTGGAATGACGTTCCGCATTACAGATGTGTAAAACAGCTGGGAAAATGATGTCATTAAAAATACTTTGCCACCTCTGCTACTTGCTCTTGTTATTAAAAGCAGACATTAACTTTCTTTACCTAATCGCACTGTGTAAACCTGTTGTGTCAAATCCTCAAGTACATTCTGTTCCTAATTAGCAAAGACAACCTGCAGCTGCTTCCCATAAACTTCTCTGACTGGCTTTGAACTTGCCGTGCTGCAACACAGATGTGTTTTGCTTCTGAAATGCACATTTTTATCTGGATAACAAAGTCTTCTTCTGAAGAATCTGTATGTGCTCTACTCCAAACCCAAGGCCCACGGCGCATGCACAGACCAGAACAGAAAATGAAATGGAAATAAAGCCATAATGCTTTTTCTCCATCTTTCCATCACAAACACAGACAAAACTTCAAGTCTGTGGACTAGCTCCACTTCTTAACCAAATCTCTACTGAGCTTCTTGGTACACCAAAGGTGGTTCCAAATTCCCCTAAAAACCAAGAATATCTCAGTGGCTTTCAATGGTGCCAATATACATCTTCAATTAATAAAGAGGATACAGAGTATGTGCTTTAGAAAATAGGGGCCACAAGTATTAGTATAGTTCTAGGTTCTGATAGCGTCACCTTTCCAGCGCAGCAAATATAAATACTCCTGTGAGCTCACCAAGCTAAGCTTTCATGTCTACTGTCCTAATTGCAGGCAGGATTTTCAGATGTACTCAACATGGTTCAGCTGTGCTCTCACTGAAATCCCTAGTAATACACCTGTTGACTTTAAGAAAATGTCATCAAGTCTGTGTTGAGAATCAAGCCTCATCTCACAGACACATGTATTTTTTCCTTGGTTTAATTTTGTTATGAGAGTAGCCCAATATACCTGTATTACTGGTTTACAAGTACCCTATACATCTCAGTAACAGCACATGCGATCATCCTAACAGGCACCAGCTCTCTGCCATGGTCTGTATCCATATACTGAATATTTCTTTCCAACAGCAGCATAATTCTCCTGAACTGTTGTTCAAAAGGAAAAAAAAATGGACTACATATTAGTAAACATGGATAAAAATGAGCTATTTGATAATCCTATTAAATTTCAATAGGTTTTAAGTAACTCCATCTGACAGCATTACAGCTGTTTTATTCAACTGTGCAGCAAGATACCAAGCCAAAAAACCATTCAGTGTCTCTTTACAATGACTGGCAGTAGCTTCAAAAAATGCATGCTTTCTAAAAAAATCTTACCAGTCTGTATTGGGACTACCAAAGAATAACCCAATACAGACTGTAAAAGGAAAAGTAAATAGGTATATTCATTCTGCTTTAAAGTTACAGTGAGATTTTCAAAAATTCCTACTGGATTTGAGAGCTCATGGCTTCTTACAATGCCTTGTAACCGCACATGGTCACATCTTCTGCGGGCATACCTCCACTTAAGCTAGCAGATAATATAGTTCCCACAAAGATCTAAACAAGATGTACTCTTTTTTTTCCCCCCGAGTAGGGGAAGGCAGCAAGAGACACTCCATAATGAACATGGAGCTCTGACCTAGCCTATCGACAAACATGGGCTTCTGAAGGTTTTTTACAAGGAGGCAGTATTGCAGACATCGGAAAACTCCAGATAAACGTTTAACTCACATGGACCTCAGGGAAGTAATTAGATATACAGCACATACACTAAGTGACTGCAGCATCAGAACTTCAAGCCATCGCTAGTCTACCATTGCAGGGGGGTTGAAGAAGACAACTCTACTGGCCTGAATTTGATGTCAGCCCAGGTTTTTGTTTGCTGGGATTCTCTGGACCTCAGGAACATTACTGGGCACTTACACTGATGTAGCTGACATCAAGCATTGTGAACCGAGTGCATATTAAGTTTTACAAACACCTTTCTTTTTTTGATACCCAGAATTACAGCCCACACTCAGAATTATCTTCTCCAGTTCCGCTTTACATCTATCTCCAACCAGATAATTAAGAAATGCAAGTGCATTCCTTTTTTTTCCACTAACAACTCAAAACAAAAGCTAAATAAGTTATACCATTGTTCTTACACTACTACTTATTCTGGAAAAGTTTCACATGTGCAGCTCATTCTCCTAAAAAGCTGCTGCAAACAAATGTTCTTTTTCCTATCATGTTCAAGCTGAAAAGAGAAATACAACCAAAATAGTGTGAATGGTCCTTTTGTAAGAAGACCTTGCAGAGGGTTTTTTTTTTTTATCCCTCAGTGGGTCTAGCAAAAGGTGTAAAATACTCCCTAATAGACCGTTTCTAGAGTGAAGTCAAAAGTCTTTCAGCATAAGAGCTGAACACATTTATTATTCCTGGTAGAGTCACAATAAAAATAGAGAAAAGATGAGAAAGTCCCTTACTAGGAAAATCTTCATAGCTAGAAAACACCAAGCTCTCAGCAGAGGACACAGCTGCCTAGAGAGCAGAAAAGCAGGGATAATTCCGACTCCATCAGATTCACTTGGCTGTAAAACTACTGAACCTTACATTTTTCAAATTTACTTCTACTTTTGATAGGAACTGCCTAGGTTTTTGCATGCTCTAAAGATAACCTTTTTCAGTTAAGCTAAAGAAGGCAGAGATGTAGAAAATATTCATTTTCCTTGCACTTTCTAGCAAAATCTTAAAAAATGATGACATTTACCTAATATAGTCATTATTTTATTCAAATCAAAACTGAGTATTTCACTTTTTCAAGCTTTTAAGAATGACTTTTAAGAAAATAAGCTATGAGTAGAAGGGACAAGCGAGACACATAAAGCTAAATTGCTGGTCCTTTCACAAAGTAGCAGGAATTGAAAAACAAAATGCAAAGTCATAGCTATTGGCATACCTTCTCAGTGGCTGCAGCTGTACTACACGTGTGCTCCCTTCTCTATCCATCGGTCACATCCTCACACAACTCTCCGTACACCTCCTTGCTTGCTGGCCAGACAGATGGTATGAGGTTGTGCAGCGATAAGGGAAGTATTTAGGCATGTTCTGTAGCATGGAATGAACTTCAGGTGTCTCTGTTGAGAAAGCTCCACATACCTTATGACACAAGTCTTAAAGATTAAATAAGTAACTAGAAATTATTCTTTGGGTTTGATCCTAACAAACAGCTGATGCATAATCACAAGGTTCACTGATTTAATTTCCTAAGTTAATTTTATCTTGAAATTAGTTTCTCTAAGGAAGGAGACTTTCTGCCATAAACCCTCAGGGTGACAAGCTGTCCTGACATATGTTTTCTTGTCACATGTCCTAACACAAAATTCTGCTGGGCTTTGTTGCAACTGAATTATACCTTTTACTGAGTAATTAGCATGTGATGAGGTGATATTAATTATTTGACTTACAAAATATATTACAAATACAACTCTCTAAAAATAAAACTTTTTTTTTACCACTTTTATTCTTATGATACATCCCAAGCATTGAAACTCTTTAAATATGACAGGTCATGTGCTACCAGGTGCATACCAAGTGCTACCAGCATAAGCAAAAAGCCCTGCGTCTATGGAGAATTCCTGAATTGCGTTGGTTGTATTCTTTACAGCCTCATCAGGAAAAGGGAGTTCACAATAATTATTTGCTGCTTTGGTTTTACAGCCCTTTACACTCTTCATCCCAGCTATACTTCATGTCTTGAGTTATTTAGCTCCTATCTTTGCAAGGTGTGAAAAGATACAGAAATGCCACAGTTCTGTATAACCACACCTCTTCTTCAGACCAGGGACATGGGATCTGTCCCAAAGACAACACACAGATCCTCTGCTAGCATACAGCCATGATTCCCTTTGTCAGGAGCAGTCCAGGGTGGATAGGTTTGTTTAGGTTAATACTATCATCGCTGGTTATTAAGAAAACCTTCAGTTATAAACTGACAGTAAGAAACCATTAACATTCTTATGGCCACCCTGGGTCTGTAAAACTGACAAATGCAATTTGGCGAAGACTGTCTCAAAAAAATATTTCATTCAAAATCTAAACTACTCTATAAATGCACACTTCAGCACAGTTTTCAATAATTTTCTTCTCAATAATACATCACAAATATCAGTGGCTTAGAACAACACACCTCCTCTTCAGATGCAATGACATCAGGACAACCAGTCTTTGCAAACGAACTTCAGTGGGAAAGCATTGCTGAGGAGCAGGGAGAAGTGTCCCACCTGAACAGCGACTGCAGTAACAGAGCTCAGGATGTGCTATCTCACAGCTGAGCTGTCAAAACCAGAAAGGCATCTCCCTACATGGAAAGATGGCAAATCAGGAACAGATGGGTATCTGGAAAGTAGAGAGGCCAGAGAGACAATGGGATTGCCGTGGGAGAAACAGGATTGAATCACTCTTCCACCAGTTGGTGGCAGATGGAGTTAAGGCTGAAGAAGAAAGGACAGAAACTGTTTGCCTTTAAATGAGATTTTGGAGAGGATGATAGAGACACTTCTAGAGAAACTTCAAGAATGGCATTTTGGGTGTTGTTTTTTTCCTCCATTAGCTCTTTTCAAGAATAAGACTTTTTAACTTGCAGTTTGAGGTTGGCTGGACAGCAGGACAGCAGGCACCTTGATTATGGGGAAATAAGTTATTACAGTTGGTAGGTCAGAGCTGCTAATAAGCTACCAAATATAGGAACCTCCTCAATGACAGTGCAGCTCAGAAGGCCTTACTCATACACGGAATAGTGAGTGAAAGTCTACTGGTCTGGTTTGGATAACCTCTGAAACATTCAGATGCCTTTCCAAATCCCCTTGGCGTGGAAACCAGGCTGGCAAACACTCCCTAGCAGTCTGAATTTTTTTTTTCTTTGGCAATTTTTCCAACGTTTCCTGGTTTTGGCTGGGATGGCAATACCACAAGAATGGTCTTCCTCATGTATTCCAGAAGTTTCGCTTCCAGTCCCACCTCAAGTTAGGGTGTGCCGAAGCATGTGGAGAAGACAAAATATGAAACACTGCTTGATCACACAGTAGTCTGGATTTTCTCACTGTATATACTGGCTAGAGGGCTCGGTCACTATAGAGAACAGCTAGCCTGCCTCTCACAACAAACTATTCTGTAACCATCAATTCAAACAACTAAGTGATACAGCTAACATTCTTAATGTTCCCATTATTAAGGTTTCTGAAACCCATTACAAACAACTGAGTCGTCTTTTTATTTACTTGGTTGGCTGGGTTATTTATCCCTAAATGTCCTTATTTTTCCCCTTCTCTTCAGTAGAAGTCCCACTACAACACATGCGATATAGACATGTTCTGCATGAGTTCAATAGTGTTCACACCCAGATCCTAGAGAATTTAACAGAGTCATTAACCAACCTGTGACAGTACTGAATTCACCTTAATAAGCACATATATACAGCTTGATTTAGGGCCAGCTCCAGACACCTGAGTTTCAAATCCTGCACCAAACTCTACAAGCAGCATTCCATTTACAAAGAGAGCAAACGGAACAACTGTTACATACAGGCGGTCCCAGCTCGCCCTGCCCTGCCCCGGATGGGGATGAAGAGCTGTGCCACTTGCTGCAGCTGAGCGTCTGTCAGGAGGTGGATAACTGCCCTGCCAGGCTCTGATGGCATTAGTAATTAGAGTCTTAGCAAGGTCTTAGGTACTGCAACCATCATACAAATGGCAAGAATTGCTCTACAGTTAACAGATGTGTCTCATTTATTTCAAGGAACTAAATTTTGAACTTTTCCGTCATTTTGTTTACATCAGAGTAATTACACTGTCAGTTACTACAATCTATATACTCCCACAACAGCTCCACTGTAGGAATACAGGCTAAAGTTCCAACTATTTTGAATAATCACTAATACTAATAAAGAGCCTGAGTGCCTCATGCATTTCTATGAAAGCAGATCAGTGCAGAGCTCTCAGAAACATCAATGGCAGCACTTTACCATACACAGGACCACACCAAATGTGTAGCATGGCCAGTCCCTGGGTTTCCTGGGGCAGTGCAAATGTACTGGTGCAACAACACATGAAGGCAGAGTGACCCACAGAGTGAAAAACTTCACTGAAAGGTGAACAAAAATTCCCAATATATTTCTCCACTCAAATTAGCCTGTGTTCCCCACAGTATTTTATTGCTTTTTCAAAATTTTGACTCTAAAGCTTCTCACCATGGAACATAAATGTGTCAGAGGATTTCTGTTTATACAGTAAAATACTGAGTTTGTCCCTCTTTGCATGTTTTTACTTTTATTTTTCCAGACAGTGGAGATCATCTGCTATTCACTGATGCTGGCAATCTGTAATATGTTCTCATCATATTTACTTTAATTCTTGGAGTACTAGAGCAAAGGCATTCTTCCCACTAGCAAAAAAACAGACCGTGTCTTTCCTTCTCTCACTGCCTTCAGTAGCACACAAGAACTTGTTAAAAAATAACTGCCATCATTAGGGATTGCTATTACAGAAGTGATAAGAAGTTCTTCAAATTCCTTCTCCATATTTCTCAAATCTGGGCAATCTGGCAAGTCCAAGAAAATGTTCTCAATGTTTCACAGTCTTCTCCTAAACTGTTGATCCCAACAGTTGTCTTATGTTTCTGAACTGGACCTTAAGTTTCTGCAAAGGCATAACTCATGAAGTGATAATAAAAATGATACAAACTGATGAATTGCTAAAGCAGCACAAGCAAACAAGCAGTACTTATTTTAGAGGACAATCCCATTGATCTCAGGATAGATAGAAACTACACATTTGACATAACATTTACAAACATTTTACTACTTCTTACTGTATAGACTTGAATATAAAGCTAAAAGGTTAAGCAGGAATAAAACGCACACTGTTACAGATGCACTAGACAGCAATTTAACAAGCACTTCAACATGTGCCTTTAACTTTGAACATGTGTTTCAAACCCAATGATTTCTTTGGGACTGAAGTACATGCTTAAGAGATTTGCAGAGCAGGGAATAGTTATAGGATTACACATCCATTCAGAGTTGATGTATGTGCTCTAGTGCTTTCTAGCACAGACAGATAAGGAGTCAGATAGCTCAAACAATCAAAGTGCTTAAGTTTTGTGTTCAGAAATATTTTCCATGGCACCTGGCATTACAGAGAGGATGTAGGTCTTAATCTGTTCTCATTTTTCCTCAGCCATCTGTTGCTCCCTGGATTTACAACTTTTAAAACAGACCGGCAAATTAAGGAAAAACCCTGTCTAATTAACATTAAGGCTTTCAGCCTTATCTGAGGATTTTCACTGCTGTTAGCACAGGAAAGACATTCTCACTATCTAAATAAGCTCAGTTTTCCCAGCCATTGATGTGTCCTCTGAACACCCATTTTAGACCTCTAAGAGCAGGAAAAAAAAAATACAAAAAACCCACTTTAAAAGTCAGGCTGAGCTTTTGTAAGAATACTGGTCATGCCATGGCAGAGTAGGTATGGCTTGTTGTTTTGGAATTGCTTTTTGTTCCTTTTTTTAATAGAAAGCAATGCAGGATAAAATAGAAGGCATAAGTGGACACTCAGTTGGCTCTAAAAGCAAGAGCAGACCTGTTCTCAGAGATTCAGTGAATGTCTGAGTGAATCTCAGTGAATAAAAGACAATCTGTGACCAAAGCTGAGTGCAGAGGGCAGAAGACTACATCTCTATTACCTGCTGGTGTCATTCCCTCAGGAGCAGACATCTGTCTTTGCAGGAACAGTCCAGAGAATTTAATGTTCCCATTACCTCCCTGTCTCAGGCTGCTGTATGAAGCAAATAGCCTAGGAAAAGGAAATATCTCACTCCTTTACAGAAAGTCGTCTCTGAGATGTCCCAGGAATATTACTTGACTTTACGCTGGAACCATGCACAGGGATGAGCCTCCCTTAACCACTGCCAATGTAAATGGAGATAACTCATGTGAACGGGCCAAGCTGAGGAAACCATTTGATGAAGGAACCATGGGATCTGATGGTGTTGACCATAGACTTGTGTTTCGCAGATACTGAGGGATTACAAATGCAACAGTGTGAAGGCTGTACTACCTATGCATCCTCTGACACACTGAATACACCTGCTCTGCTAGTCTGCAGCATGGGGAGGCAGTCTTTAATTAAAAGGGACATGGATTTGAATTGGAGAAGCCTCCAATTCAAGCATGGTCAGCACAGAACTAGAGCAATTCTAACTTGCTTCAGAAGCTGGACTAGTGCCAAGATCAAGCAATCATAAAAATAGCTCTGAGCAACATTTGTTTCACCTCCCTGGTCTTGATTCAAACACAGCTTGGCCAGAGCAGAAAACCCAGGCCACAGGCTTCTTTCAAAACAACATCTGCCCGAGATCCAGGGGATGGAAGATAACTTTTTTGCTTTTTCTAGGAAACCCTGAATTTCTGATGAATGCAAAAAAATTAGCACGGTAAGAAGGACACATATGTTTCAAAGTGGAAGCATGGCCTTCAGTACTGCCATCGAGAACAGCAGCACTGGGCAATGGTGAAAAGCATTGCTAAGGCTGTTACCTGTCCAGCAGGCGTATAAAGTCATAGTGTAAGTCATCACGGCCACACCTCCACAACAGGTTACCGTTCTTGTTAACATACTCCAAATCGAGCAGTTCCTGGTGGGGTGGGCAGTAACGCAGCGGGCTCTGCTTGGCACTTTCCTGATGCTCAATAACAGCTCACCCTGCACGCACGGATGTTGATGGGTATTTTTCTACTGAAAAAAAACAGCACTAGGACGAGGTATTAGGACATCTCCCTTGACCTGAAAAAGCCTGTTTTACTTAAAATTATGTTCTAAATGAGGAAAAAAAAATACTTGCTGCCCAACAGAGATACACAGATCATACTATTAAGACGACCCACACAACTTCTCTTTCAACACTTGTTATCTAGCCAGTGCTACTCTTCATTCCCTTCTTCATAATGAAATAATACCCTCTGACACAGAACAACGACAGATAGAACAGTCTTCACACTTAAGCTGTCCTTTTACTGCAGTCACAGACAAGTTTAGAAGAAAGCATTTCCATAGAGCCTCAGCTGACTTTCACATAACACTGAATAAATCTGCCTCTCAGCTTCTTCACAGTATTTAATTGGCAGGAATATTTGAGGGGATTAAAAACCAGGAACACTGCAGGGGTTCATGAAAAGGAAATTTTGCATTGGCAACAGTGTTTGTGTCACAATTTTGATTGAGAATTATGTTCTCATTAATAAACAAAACAAACATGTTCAATTCGTTATGCATTTTGAATATCAAAAGAAAGTAACTCTAAAGAACTGATAGACTAAAAATTATTACACAAGTCAGTGGGAGAATTTAAACTTATCTGAAATAACTAAACTTTCCTGGTGGATACAGCAGAGAAAAAAAGTGGTTTTCACGGAAGAACAACAAATATTGCACTGAAAAGACTAATAGCAAAATTTTCAGAGGCACCTTCATGACCTTGGTATTAATCCTGTGTGATTTTTCAAGTAAAATTATACTTCCCCCATCTGTGTCAATTAAAAAAATAAGACTTCAATTTTTAAGTAATTTCAAAGTTATTATTTAATGTGCCCTAAAGCCTCTTTAAAAAGTCACAAGAAAACAACCACTCAAATGTATCACATGTTTTTCAAAGTACAAAAAGGATGACTAAATGCAAAGCAACGTGACCTGAGCTTGCTTGTGTCTGCACTCCCAGCTGAGAAGATGGAGTAGCCCCTCAACGTGAGCAGCACTGCAAGTCTAGATCACAGTGCCTGTGCTGCTGCTCCCCTGGCCTGGCAGGCTCCGCTGGGCTACACCAGCACAGCATCTAGCTACAGGTGAGATGTCCTGGCCAGAATGAGATGACCTGGTGCTGCTCAGCATTTATTTAATTCATAGTCCAAGATTAAGTGATTGCCCATGTTTTTAATGAAACTTGATGAAATAAACAGGGCAAAAAATTTACATCTCAGTTATCCTCAAAGAGATAAAGATTTTTTTTTTTATCGACTATATATAAAGATTAAAAAATACAAATTTCCTCTGGACATGTCTCTGCTCAGATTTCTGCCTGGTTTTTCTAGGCTTTGTAATTCCGTGTTAAAACAGAAGGACTATAACGAAAAACAAAGCGTTGGAGAGTCTGACATATATTAAAGGTACTTCAGAGAATGAATGGAGCCATAGAATATGACACATTTGTGTAACAGTGGGAAAGTGTAATTTAAAGGAGGGCAGTCAAAGCTACGCTACTTGAAAGTGCCATAAACCTCGGAAGATGGATTTAATCCAGCAGATATTGGGAAAGGATTCCTAGCAGAGACACAAATTACAAGTGTTGACAAGCAAGGTCATCAAAGGGTAAATGCTGTGCAGGAAACTACCTCAGGTTTCAAATACAAACTACCCACTGTGGTTTGCTCTTATTAGTCCAGGGATAGTAACAATTTTTCATGGATATTGAGAAAGTTAGTTTACAAATACAGTCCTGAATTTTGAAAGCATACTCAGGAAGTGTTACTGTTGGTGGTGCTCTGCTCTGGGTGGTTTTGGTCATCCATGTAAACAGGAAACAGAACACTGTGAGAGCTATCACTCCAACTAGTAACAAACAGCAGATACCAGTGCACACATACACTTGGAGTCATCCATATGCTGAAGTTCCCTGGCAAAAAGAAAAAAAATCAGCACAGCCTTTTTAAGTAAAGGTAATTTTTAGACCATTTTGGTAATATTGGTTACAAAGGGAAGAAAGCATTAGTTTTCCCACAAATTTTCTTTTCTAAGAGTGACCACTTGACCAGCAATGTGATCTAGCAGTTATTATTTAAGCCATGGTAAGCTAAATATCCCAAGTTGAGACTATACTACATAACACTAATGACCACTAAATTTACGATACAAATACATAAGGAACATAGAGGGGGAAGGGGGGCACATGGTATTTCAAAGAAGTAGAAAGAGAGATAAGCATGATTACCTGCTTATATTCATTGCACACCCACACTAGCAATAAAAAAAGTCAAGAGAAGGATATCAGCACCCAAAAAAAAGGGATAAAGCACAATCCTGGGTACACACTGAGCATCTGCCTTCCCCGCTGTAATCCCACCTGTCAGCGGCATCTCACAGCACCTCGCACACAGCACGTTCTTGCTCTGAATACTTTTGCCAATTAGCGAAAATAAACCAGCTATGGTGTACATACACCTCTTGTCTGTGTACACTGAAACATGGTAAAGATCACAGCCCTGAACAGTACATGGATGCTTTCCAAAGCAAAGAACCAGAAGTCACTAGATCTTTGTCAGTGAAAGGGAGGCACGAAGGGATTTCAAGTCCTGATGCCTGCCAATACCAAGCACATCATGCAGTAGGTCTTTTTTATTTGTTCTACAGATACATGTGGATGAGACGGAGATGCCACCAGGGTTGAGGAAGACTCAGCATCCCAAAGAGCGGTCTGTTGTAGGATCCAGCCGAAACAGAAGCAATCGAGAGCTGGAGATCAACACCAAAGGGAGAAGTCAACTACTGCACAATTCGGTGACCAGGGCAGGAGCGTGCCACTGGATATGCAGCAGTAAAGCTCTCCTGTGTTGAGCTTTGTGACTACTATTAGAGAAGGCAGAACCTCTCCAATACTCATCTGCAATTACTGATTAATTTTAAATGTCTAAAATCGCTCTTTCTACTGTCATTTTTCTGGCTAGAATGGGGACACACAACCAAAACATAACAAATGGCTGCTTAGCTTTTCTCTTTTTATGCTTTTCCTTGGCATATGAAGAACTACAAGCTGTTTCCCCATCAGCTGCTCTGTATTTACAAATGCTACAGAGTAAAAGCAAGATGAACTAGTGAGTGCACCTGGTGTGATGGTCTGGCACAGGGTCTCCCACCTTCATGAAATTCTTTGTTGCTATGAAGTGCCAGAGCTGCTGCTGGCCGCCTGCTTATTGCACTTCATTAGAGAACCTTATTAATCTACTACTTAGGCTCACACATGCCCCCATTTAGCCACCTGCTCTCCCAATCTTGTCCTCAAAATAGGAAGACTGAGGAAAGTACACTGCTACTTATACAATTTTACTTACATGGCAATTTTCCCAAAATTATTTATCCAGACTAATTTACAGGAGAAAAACGAGCAAGTGCATTTAGAGACTAAAAAAAAAAAAACAAAAAAAAACCAAACAAACAAACAAACAAAAAAAAAAACCAAACAAAAAACCACAAAACCACCCCAACTTCTTGAGCCAACAGCCCTGCAGGTTCAAATTCTCCTGCTACCTGCTTGTAAGTAGAGGTGAGATGCAGGGTGGCCTGGCCCCAACTCACAATTCCCACATGTATAAATGATACCAGGTCCTGCAACACAGGCACCAAGTGCACATTTCAGTAAGACTGCCAAGCAGGTTCCTGAAGAGAAGAAAAACAGCTTAGCTTTTTTCTGAGCTTTTGCATTAATAATTTCCAGTGAAGGGTATTCTCTGACACTACTGAATTGCAGAGTCATGAGCAGCCACCTTGCAATTATTTGCTATGGAAAAAGAACTGTTGAGCAGAATCCTCCAGCTTTTAACTGCAAATTATGTATCTGGATAGACATTGGTAAGAAAACACTCCATTTCAAGATTGTGTGTTCAAAGACTCTGGCAACTGCTATTTCTGTACTTAAATACAACATGTATTTGCTTTTCACCCTGTATCTTTTTTTCAAAGTTCCCAATGTCCTTCTAGTTATACAACTTTTCACTAAGTAGAGAGAAATTGTATGAATTGTATTAATTCCAGAAGATGTATTAGTAATAGTTGTAACTTCTTCATACCAAGCAGATGTTATTTTTAAACTTTCCCTCCCTTTTGTCTTCCATAGCTTCCATCACACACTCAATTGGCTTTGGCTAATAACAAAACAAATTTACCATCTGCAACATACACATCAAGTATATTCTAGATTCTGTGCCATTAAGAGCAGACACACAGCTCTGAGCCATTACCTCTGCATCATGTTTATGCTTTTAATTTTTGCCAGCAGTCACTGCATTTGTCAAGGTTTCTCACAGTAACACAGTATTTCATAAATCTCTGGCAGGCTCCTTAAAGAATCTGAGTCTTTTACATGAGATAATGTAAGCTTTCTTTCTAATTGCTTGGAGCAGGTCGCTTTGGGAAGCACCCAAACTCACTTCAAAATATTTCTTCCCTGTGCCAGAAACTGCTTTTGAAGTCCTCTGCCCAACCCACAGGCACTCGGGTGCCAGGATGCTCCGGAGCGGTACCCAGCAGCCCATAACAGGAAGCGTGTCAGCACTATCTGCTCAGAAAGAGGGTGGAGAAGAGACAAGGGAGTGGTGCAGACACTCATTGAGTGGAAAATCATCTGACATGCCCCGGGTCTAAGATCAGATCACTGATGGCTCAAATTACATCCATTCAACTCTCTAGATCAAACAAGGCTTTATTCTTTCATATTTTTGGCCCCTGCATGTGAAAGCATGTTGTAATATCATGCTTTTTAAAGTGTAATACACAGGAAATCATATCTGAAGGGTCTGGCATGTATGGTATTTTTACGAAGTTCACTTTTCCCTTTTGATTTTCATCTGTTTTCTACATTTTTTTCAGCATGCTTTTCCTTCTGATTTATTGTTTTATTATTCTATTTTTAAAATAAGAAATACTTCAACTTAAGAGTTTTTAATGTAATGCATATGAAAATTAGCAATGGGCAAACCTCAAGCCCTTTAGAGGTCTGATCTGGCTAGGAGCAGCGTCCAGAAATTCAGAGCCTTATCCAAAGCTAGTCTGAAAATTTCCAAACCTCTTTGGTCTAGACAGAGGCATAGGAACCCACTGGCTCAGGACTCCCACCACTGACTGGGCTTGCCTCTCACTCGGCTGCTCCCTCAGTGAACATCCAGGACCAGTTTTTAATAAGTCCTTGCTGAAGAGCACACAAGATATACAAGTATACCCTTTTCTCTAGGCAAAAACTGGGCTCTCAGGACACTATTCTATAAAACAACAGATGTTTGAGTCCCACTGAAAACGGCAAGACTTAAAACATGCCTGAGTGCTTTGCTTAGCGGAAATGCTTTGCCAAATTTAAGCACCGCAGTATGATTGAAATTCATCATCCCCCCTAATCTGCCTTCATTATGTTTTTAAGGAAACATTTAATGCCTTAGCACACATTTACATACACAGTATCTACTTCATCAAATGCAGAGGAATGAATGTCCTAGCAGCGTGTGCCACACACTTCAGTTGGGCAGATACAGATACTTCTTGACAAGCTCATGAAAACCTTAGCTTATCATAGATGCATAGAATAATTTAGGTTGGAAAAGGCCTTTAAGATCATCAAGTCCTATAAGCCATGATGTCACCAAACATGTAATTCAATGTTTTGAGGGACCAGACCCTTGATTCTACAAAAAACACCACACCTTGTACTGAAATCTTACCTACCTGATGCAATCGCACTAGCAAGGTTCCTTCTGCAAATTTTAGTGTTTCCTGGTATTTTCTAAGGAAATACAAAGTATCAAATACCAATACCATCTTTGGCCAGCAGTGCAAATTACAATTTTATAGAATTTGATCAAGATGAAGAAGCTGATTCAAGTTCCTTGTGATTCTCAGCCTGTTGAAAGGAAAGTAGACTGCAGTCTCAATATACGTGACAGCAAAGCAGACAGGCCAAGGACACAGACAGATATTGCAGAACAATGGCCTTTAATGGAGAAATTGATTATTATACAATCAACAAAATTGAAGTGAAGGACAATTGCAGGGAGAGGTCTAAGATTATTTCTGCAGACGACTACAATGCTCCTCATCAATAAAAGGGACAACACCTACGAATGCAGGAAGGCACCAACTTGAACATTTTTCAAGGGCCCTGGGATCCTGTGGCAAGCTGAGGACTGGAAAGGACACCTTGACAGTAATAGATGACTGGCACAGTAGAATCATTGAATCATTTAGGTTGGAAAAGACATTTAAGATCAAGTCCAACTGTAAACCTACGACTACCAACCGTGCCCCTAAGTGCCACACCTACACATCTTTTAAATACCTCCAGGGACAGTAACTCAACCACTCCCCTGGGTAGCTTGTTCCAGTGCTTGACAACCCTTTCAGTGAAGAAATTTCTCCTAATACCCAATCTAAACCTCCCCTGGCACAACCTGAGGCCATTTCCTCTTGTCCTATCACTTCTTATATTAGGGAGGTACAACAGAGAAACCGAGAGGTAACAGAGTCTGTGCTCAGGTCAAACTGCCATGCGTAGCAGAAATTTTATAGTGAGACCTTCGCCTGGTGAGGAGGCCAGCCAGGAGGATGAGGAAAGACTTCATCTGCAACAGGCACATACTCACCAGCTGACACGGATCATAGCTCAATTTTCAGAATGATTATAAGGTTTTACTTAAATATTCTGTACTAGGCAACACAATTACTTCAAAACCCACTGAGTTTATACTGATTGATATTTTAATACACCTCATTGAGCTCAACAGCTGATGATCTTTTAAAAGAAGGAGTCATTATGCCTCAAATAGCATAAAATTAATATTTTATGCCTCAAATAGCAAAAAATCTACAGAATTTAATCCAGCAGGCAGTTCCATAGCTGAATTCTGTAATGGGAATGGATTTTTATGAGCATTAACAACATTTCTAGTCATACATTAAACCACCAAGACCTTTTGTCACCTAGATTCAGAAGACTGTCGCCAAGGCTTTATTTAGAATTTCTAGTTAGACCAGGGAAGAGGAGGGGCTGAAATGAACATGTGTTTTTCTTGAGGCTTTCACATTCTTCTAAATGTTCATTTATTAACAATGCCCACCAGTAAGTCACCAGTAAGTGACCAGGCTGTCAAGACCAGCAAGACTGTAAGCTGTAAGTCTTACTCCAATATAATTCAGAGTAATGCTATATATTTGATCATACAATAGCCACACATCTCAAATTAACTTAAACAGATGATAAAATAAAGAAGACTACTGAACTCATTTACATCCACTCAAATTCAGAGCAAACAGACTGCTACAATAGACACATGAAACTTCTTCAGAAAAAACACATAAATTAGAAGAGCAGAAGCACAGAAGGCTGGTATCCCAATCATTATGCTCATGCTGTCACCCATAAGGCACATTTCCTCCCTGCTCAGGGAGAAATGCTCTTTATCAAAGGGAGTTACTCAAGCTTTCCTGGGAAAAGAACTCAACTGCTAAAAGGTTTTTGGTTGTATTTAGGAAGCTTTATCCTAAGAATTTGACATTCAATGATAAAAAAGAAGATTCAGATTTTTTGTCCACATAAAGATAAACAAACCCTGGAAATGGCAAAACTGACTCCAATTTCATATTGCTGCTGTTTTGCTGATAATTAAAAAAAAAAAAAATTAAAAAAAAAAATCAGAGTCCCCTAGTCCACTAGTCTTCGTCTTTTCTTTTTTCTCCTTTTCTCTTTTAAGCCTTTTCTTCTGGCCATGACCTCTTACAAACTCTAGTCAATATATTAGTTTTCCAAGACAGCTTCAGTACCAATATCAAGTTGTTCTGTCAATTCCATAACACTGCTGATTTATTCCCTATCCTGGGAGCTATGAACTGCATATAGAGGTCTAATTGTACTCTGTGGTATAACAAGGTGAGGTTTAGAAACTGCAACGTTCTTCGGCCTCTCCATCTGCAGGCGGTGCCTGATGCCATGCACAGAACAATGCGCATGACTGCAGAGTTCCCAGGATCCTGTTGTGATTCATTCATACTCAGACATTCTGGAAGAGAAGCATCTGAGACTGGCCAGAAGCTGAGTGGAATGACTATTCACTGAAGGCTTTTTTCTTTTTTTTTTTTTTTTCAAAAATATTTTAATCATTTTTCATTTTTCCAAATATCAGTTCAGTTTCCCTCCTTCTTTTTCTAAAGCTTTTCCTCTGAAGTGGATAACGACACTTATGTCTGACCCTGAAATTCCAAACTAAATGAATTATACACCCAGTGACATGAGCTTCCCAGAACAATAACTGCAAGATCATTTGGCCTTCTTAAAAAGAGGTGATTTGGATGTCTAGGTACGTCTTGGAGCACGTTAGGCGGCAGCCCCACCAGAACTGCCTGCCATGCAGCAAAGCGCTTGCTTGATCGTGCACTACCTTTCTTTTTTCACAGTTCAATATTCAGAAATACCAGCCGTGTCAATGAGAGGGTTTCTGCCATGAATGGAGACAGCCATCAGCACTTCCCTCACAGGCCGACCAGCTGCAAGGCCGGTGGGTTGGAACCAACCCGGCGCTAGCACGAGCCACAGCCCCATCCCAGAGCAGAGCCTTGCCATGCTGTCCAAGCAGGGCAGAGTCTCAACTGAGGCATCTGCCTGGAGGCAATTCTGCCAGCACATCCCCAGTCCTGCAGGGGAAGGCAGGAACCACCCAGTTCCCAAATCTTCAGGCTGGAAAGACACACAGTCCCTGTCTAGAAGAAGAGCGAAAAAGCAGCTTCCCCTGTCCTCAGACAGCTCCACTCCTAGTTTTAGTAGTGAAATCACAAGTCCAAATGCTATGAAAAATGGGGAAAAAACATCCTCCAGTATTTCCCAGGCAAACTGCAGAGATCTCTGTTTCCACAGCATTCAACACTTACCTTTTACTGCAGACAAAATACAGCCATATCCAAAGCATGAGTAAACCCTGGGGTATACAGGAGAGCTCGCTATGGGAGGAGCTCAGTGCAAAGCATTAAAAGCTAATGTAGGAAAGGCAAGGCGAAGCAAAACAAAATCATCGAACCTGCAGCACTCAAGAACAAAATAGTGATAAGACGACACTACATCATTTTAAAAGTGTTATAGTAAAAACATTAAAAGCAGACAGTATTTGGTCTTCCACAAAGACAGTTTCTACCAAGGTGCTCACAAAACACTGGCACAGCTTCCCCTCACCTGCTCCAGACCTGGTTTCTCTTCAGTCAGCAGCAAAATTTTTTCTTACCTCAGTAACATAGGAGGTCAAAGTATATATCAGAATCGGATTCCCACAAGGGATGAAAACTTGGTCCTGTTATAAACAGAGGAGATGCCTGTCGGGGACTGCAGGCTGTACAGTTGGGAACCATACACTGTGTAATTCACCATCACAGTCCAAACACTCATAACTACAGTCAGTTCAGCAGGAATTCTGCTGTTGTCATAGAAGACTAAGTAACATGGCACTGCAGCCTCGTGCAGAGATGAAGCCATGCCAGCTCACAACTGCTGAGGATCCAACCCAGGAGGAGAGTTCCAGGTTGGACCACAGACATTTCTAAGTGGCTTTGCAGTGTAATCCATGGCTTTTAGAACTGCAAAACAGGGATGATGCTTCTCTGACAGAGGCCCCAGAGAAGCACTCAAGTCTGAAAACAGTTTGCTTCACTTTGGTCAGCTGGATTTGCAGAACACTGAATTTACAGAGGCAAGGGAAGGTATCAAAGTAAATCAGCCATGAGCACATAAAACACAACCCACAGATGCATCCTGAGAAGGTAAAAAAAAAAAAAAAAAAAAAAAAAAAAAGTTGAGGGTTTTTGCTTTAAACAAGAGAAAACATACCAAGAAACATTACTGCTATGAACTCTGCTTTACTTGTACTTGTTACTCACTGTCCATTTGTACTACTGAAAGAGAAGGGTATTCCAAGTGAAAGGACAAGGTCTAGCTGTAGTCCTGAAAAGGTCAACAAAAGGAAATTCTCTGATTTCACTATAATTGACCCAACTTTGACAGACAGTATGTCAGTGTTTAACCACCCCAGTTCACCCGGTACGGTCTAAGCAGAGAGTACAGCCTCACTTTCTTTGTGCTCCTATCTCAACTTCCTTTGCTAAGCCAAGTCTCTAACCCTCTTTTCCTATATGCCACTGATGAAACACTCCTCTTGTCCCCAGAGGACACCAAATTAATTTGTTTCTCTTTTGGCTTTTTTATTTCACTTACATCCTCTTCTGAGATCATGTTATTAAAAGTAAATGTAATTTAAATCAATTTCCACAGTGGCATTGAGATGAGAACAAGAACATGGGAAGGCATGGTACAAATCCCACTGAAGGCTGGTAAAGCATCTAGAGAGGAGACTCCAGACTCTAGAGAGGAGACTCCAGACTCTACCGTCTCCGTTTTGTACTATCACTCTATCAAGCAGAGAGAATGATCATCTACAATAGGGCAGTGTGATTTGAAATGTAATAGGTATAAAACCACCTATTATTATTTTCATCATTACTACATAATTTATTATTTCAACGTGCCTACCAGCACAGAGCAAGGCAAGAGTTTTCAAGCATTAGGGAGCAGTGAATTATGTTAGGCCATGCAACCAATGACTTCAGGGCATTGCTTATTTAGGAGAGATAATGAAAACAGGCAGAAAGCATAAATCAGGCTTGTGGTAAACGAAAGGAGAATGTTCTATATCTCCTTCTGAAGCTCATTACAATAAACAGTTAATGATTTTTGTCTGGAGCATTCATCCTCTGGCAAAGGAAGCAACACTTATGTGTTTTGCTTCCAGCTCAGCAAATCCAGGTACTGCTCCCTGCACCCATGGTGCTGCACATACAGCTGGGGGGGGGGGGGGGGTGTACTATTAGGGGGAGGGGGTTTGCGTGGTTTTGTACTTTTTGTTGCGACAGGACTTCTATGTAGCACCACCTTGCAAGACACTTCCAGATGTCTCCTGCTCTAAGCACACCAGTGATTCTGCTGAGGTCACTGGAATCATCCGTGCTTAAGTAAAACAACAGGACTACTCAAGTACTACTAAAACTAGGCCATGTGTTTAAGTTTCTGGCTTAATAGGGTCTCCCTGACTTTCTCCTTGGCACCAATTCTCTATCACACTTTTTCCTCACAACTTAACACTCAGAGCCTCAATTAACTTCAAGAATAATTGCAAGAAATCACGTAGCTAGGTGTACTCTCAGAATGTGCACTACTTAAGTGAATGGTAGTGTTTTTATGAATGACCTGAGCAGGATTTGACACTTGTAATTATTTCTCTTTCTCAAACTGAAGATTTACCTTAGAAACTTAATTTTAAAACTGCCAGAACAGAGACCCTCACACACAAACGGAATAAAAATTCCTGCTTTCCCACAATTTTGTGACCTAGTTCACCGTTATGAGAGCCCTGATCACTGCAGGTTCCTAAGCATGACTCAACTGCACATCTTCTCAACAACAGCACAGAACTGATTTCTTTTAAAAAATTCTACATAATCTTGCTACTCAGTCCAGCATCTGCAGCTCTTGAATTTATTTATTTATTAGGGTTGACAACAAAAATAGTTCGATATGTTTAATGTCAATTGAGCTTTCAGTATTTCAAAGGCCATGCCAGCCCATGGATCCATCCTCTAACTTTTGCAATAGAAATCCTCTGACGTATAACATGAGTATCCCTCACCCTTGGATCCTTCTCTGAATCAAATATAAAGGTGACACATGCAGTAGAAGAACTAATTTGGAGTGGAATAGCACTCCAACCTTAAGCTATCTACAGGGCAGTGTGTTGCTTCACCCCAGCAGCAGCTTAAGAAGCAGGATGGCCACAGGTCACATTCTCCTCGCGTGCTTCCTCTTTGCTCCGGTCATACAGTAACCTTCTCCAGTCCTCTGTACCTGTCAGGCTACTGACCTCGCAGTGCCTGTCACTGAACTGCACATGTGTAAAACATGGGTTTCCACTTCTAGCTCTCCCCTCAGCCCACTTGTGAAATAATTAGTTTGTGAACTAATTCCCAGACACAGATGAAACTAAAAATCAAGGCCCACAGCAACATTGGTACTTTGTCCAATTCCCAGCTCGCAGTTCCTCAAAGACTAGGACAAGCAAACTCCCACTACAGCACTGCTTACAGCTGTACCCCCCAGGAAGAACTCTCCGCAGCTACCACACAAGCTAGATTCCTGCTGAAACCATCCTAACTGGCATCAAACATAAAAAACTACTCATTTTACACCAGACTGGTAGGAGTTTACATGAACTTGACAGTGGGGCCAAACATTCACAAAGAATTCAGATTCACTCAAATGTGTGGCACATCTTAAAGCTCATTACTGTCCAAGAAAAGGGCACCCAACCCTGGGAGGACTGCAAAGAAAGAGGAAAATCCAGATAAAATTATGGCATCTTCTCATAATATTCAGCTTCAATATTCAGCTTCAGTTAAGTGTCAAGCATCTATTAACCTGTTATTTTTTCACTTAATATTCCATGAAAAATAAACCTACTTTCCAATAAGCTCCAATAGCCCATCATTTAACACTACATGGACACACGGAATGTTGCTATTCCACCAGATGCCTCTGCATGTTACACAGAATTACAGATAGGAAGATGTTCTTGACAAAGATGATTAATGTGAGGCTGTTGTACAGAAATCCATCCATGGGCCTTTAACAAACAGTTTTGTTTAATACCATAAGCAAAAGCCCAAATCCATACTTCAAGCATGTATTCCCACCAGTGCCAGCGAGAACTCTACCTGCAGCTGACACACCCCTAACCCTCCAAGAAGAGATCAAGAAGGGGAAGTAAACTCAGCTACCCAATGCCATAAGGGTCTTTTAACTCATTTTAGAGAAATCCTGTACTGGGGAGGGCTTCTTTCATTTCTCCACTGAATCCCTGGCTTTACCTTAGGTACAGATTTTCAACCTGCAAATACCTTGGTGAGGATAAGCCTTGGCAGTTTTGTTTTAAAATGACAATTTATCTATGAGAATAATCATTATATAGATACTATATGGATTACTACGTTCTCTTATACCAAAGGGCACCATGCATTGTTTAAACATAATTTGATTTTAATAAAGAAGAACTTATCCCACAGTCTGTACCTTGCTGTTACACTAGATTCAACTGCCTGAAGTGGATCCGTGTGCCAGGAGAACATGATCCAGGAGACTATTTCAAATTAAGAGTATATATATTCAAAAAACATCATCATTAAGCACATCATTGAAGCTGGCTGTTTCTGCTGTCTTCCATGGGACAAATCCAGCACAGTTCCTAGAAAACTGGACCAGACTCCTGCAATGGTGAACCTGCTGCATGGATCAACTTCTAACAACAGTTACATCAAAAGTGTGGAAATATCGTCCATGCAAACTGCCTCAAAATTAACAAATCCCAGAAAAGAGCTGAACATCAGGCTATGAGCTGTTCTGAAGAACTGACAGCCCCAATTAAGTATCATGGACTTAGAGTTAAGGGACAGGTATTCAAATAATTTAAAGGCTGTGTATACTGAGGCCTTTTGAGAACGTGCTGGCAATACACCACAGTAAGAGCTGTAGGCTCCAAGAGAGTGCTGAATACTGACAAAATGATTTCACCTTTCTTTGCAGATCTCTAAGGCTGTACCTCTCAGATCAGAAATGCAATTTCTGTGCACAGTTCTAGGCCTTGTGCCTTTTCCTTGCCCCATGAAGCGTTAAGCACTAGTTCTTCCATATTCACTGCAAAAATATTAGAACGGACAGAAAAGCCATTTGCCTAGAGAAAATCAGTGACATTAGATGAATTAACAACACTAGGGATAAAAACAACCTTAACAGGTACAAAATACCCTGATACAATCTGTCCATTGTCTTTAAAAGCTAAACTGGTATCTGTATTGATTTATCCCAGATGGAAAAAAACACACAGTAACCTACATCTGGTACAAGTATGTTCAACCAAATATTAATGAGGAAGAGCTTTTCCTCTGACTAGTGTGCACAAAGAAAGTGTAATTATAAGCAAGGAAATATGGTACATCCAAGAGAACGTATGTTCAACTTGTGATGAATTGTCTGTGACACTAATCCCTGAATACAGCAATCAGACTATTGACTAATTATTGTAATATAATAGAAAATGAAACAAGGAGAACCTATCTGGTAAAGTGAAATCATAGGCTTTTCACATAATCTTGCAATTTGCTACCTTCTCATATTCTCCCCACTTACTTGCCAAGACAAATCAGTTAACATCAACGGAACCAGAGCAGTGCAGCAGAGATCTGGTGTGTTCTTCCTAAATGTGCAATTCATCGAATCTTTTGGGGGTTTTTTAATATATACTGACTCTTGAGAACTATGAAGTGGATTCTTTCCAAACTGGAACTCATTACTGCATGTCTGAAGTCTAATCCAGCTTCCCAGTAAGGTGCAGGCTGTGTGATTGTTCTCCATAAAGAAAAGACACAAACATAGCACAATGTCATGTGTAGAAAATCTGCATCAAATGGACACAAAATACCAGTTTTAGGGAATGATTTTCAAAACAGATTTTAACCCATCCTTTTCTGCTGTATCCTGGTATTTTAAATTGGAATCCTCTTTGATTTAGTATGCCTCTCAAACACTTCATAGCAGATCCTCAGCCCTCTGCCTTTTCTGCCCAAGCTGTTTGAACATATGATGTTATTCTGATCTGTATCAGTTGACTCACCATCATCTCCAGCCTTACATCAAGCTACTCACTTTGCTATTTTTTACAATCCCCTCAAATTGTTTCAGGAAACTTTAAAAAATTTAAAAGTGACAATACACATGGAGAAATCCTTAAGGTACTCTCCCCACTAGGTGAAACATCTGTAATTATCATCTAAACTCATTTGTATATCCATAGCATACAAGGGAAAACAAGTCTTCTGCCTGCAAAATCTACATCCCCAGTTTGATGAACCTTCATGCCCTGCTGCTACCAGCTGGACAGCTGATGCTGAATTTGGTAGCAGTCTGATCTCTACACTTCCACTACCAGTAGGCTTAATTAATGCTTCCTAGCAAATAATTCTGCTGGACCAGAGAGTTCAATCAAAATGGTTCTTGCAACCTGTGACTTCCACCTATTCTATTTCCTGGATGAACCCGCTTAGTTTCTCAGAAAAAAACAGATGCATATTTCTGTAATTATGTTATTTCAGTTGACAGTTTCTAATTTCCTTAGTATGGTAACTTAACTATTTCACAGTATTTCAAATACTGCATTGAGAATAAAAGATCCATGCCACGCCTAAAACATGGCAAATACAACCTCTGAGCAGGTCAGTGTAAAACGTGTAAAAGAAAGTGTCCTGGGTGCTTTTCCACCCCTCATTTGCAATACAGTCTTGGGCACAGTTAAACAACTCCAAGCATGGACCCCAGAAGTTCATCTGAACTCTGCTTGAGATCAGGGACAGTTTCTGATGTTCATCCAGTCTGAAAAATGGGCTACCCAGTGAGCTACATGTGAAATACAACTTAATGGATGCCTGCAGGAAAATTAATGCATCAAAACTAACAGAAAATACAAGCTTTCTGTAAATAATGGTCCACATTTATGACAAGGCTTCTGGTAGCTTTCCATCTGAAGTAGCAAATAACAAGGTCTCTGTTAACAAGGAAGCAAAGAGAGTAATTGAAGGAAAATTTTCACACCTGTGTTTGGTTTCTTTCAGGTGAAAGAAGGTCAGTTAAACCCTGAGAGATGTTCTCAACAGACCTCCAAACAAATGCAACGGTAACGAGGATAAACACATTTTCTATGAGAACTGGGCAACTCACATCATCCATGTGCAAAGAAATCTGGGTTTGCTTTTGTTAGCATCCTCTTCCGAAATGTGATACTGAGAGGCAGTGATGACAAAAGGTGTGGGTGACACAAAATGTCAGTGCAACATCAGACTACACTGAGAGTTGTTTAATAATCACACTGGTCCTCGCTCAGAGAAACCTGATCAAGGTTATGAGATTCACAGTATGGCAAAGTACACCCTTCCAAGTGTGTTGATTGAAAAATACTGCTTTTCTTCTGTTACCTCAGAACTACAGTGATGTTTCTCATGCTGCAAAAAAACCACCCCTCATTGCTTGGTACTGTATAGTATTAGAAGAAGCAATTCAAACCTGACTGCAATGTTAGGAACCATTCATGGTTAGCACTTAGAGCTGGAAGAATCCCAAAGGACTTCATGGGCATACTCTTAACAGTTAATTTTTCTAGATATAGGCTCAAGTCTAAAGTCACGTCTGGATCTGACTACTGCACACCCCATAACTCGAAGCATTGGATCCCAGGCTTGGGCTTCAGCCAGTTCCTATCGATGGGCCACTGCTACTCTGAGCTCAGCACACGCGACTCCACGTGCCGAGTACACATTCCACAGGACACTCTATACCACATAACCCACCCTGCTGGGACACCACGTGTTTAAACAACTACTGCATTGCCCCTCAGTTGTAGGCACACCTCAACAACAAATTTTTGACAGGGTTTCCTCCTGCAATTGTCTTCCATAAATACCTCAAAGTGCATGAAGTTTTTTCTCCAAGTCCCAGACTGCCGGGTTTAAAACAAAACCATCACCAGCCACACCAAACCCTGCAACACAGGCCTCAATCAGCCACCATGCAGAAGGCCAGCTGCTCTTGTTTCTCGAAAGCAAGGCATTTTCCTTCCTAAGAACCTCTGTTTTGGAGATACCCACCTCATCTTTCTTGTGCTATGAATGAGGACACCCTCTCAGCTCTCTTGGCTCCCATGTTGTGGGCTCTGCTCTCCACACAAGACAAAGCTCTGTCAGTACAGACCTTTTGTTGGAGGAAGAGCCCCAAAACCCACATTTTCCAACTTCAGTATTTTCTGAACCTGCCAGGTTAGAGATGCAGTTAACTGAGGTATGTGAACTGTTAAGTGACCCATAAAACATGGGCAACTTACGTACATAGCCTAAAGCCTAAATGAGAGCAGAATTCACTGCAGCCACAAACTATGAAGTCTCATGCAGGAGTTCAGTAAAGGAAAAAGCAGATAAGAGGGTGTTTTTCATTGCAGAAAATTATAAGAAAAATAAGTATTATCTCCAAGATTGAGGAAAAGAATAATACTAGAAGAATGGTTTTATTTAAAATATCTGCCATTTAGTTAGATTTACTAAAATTATTTTTTTTAAAGTGAGCATCAGTAGCTGGCTACATACTTCCTGGGGAGAAGCTTACCAACTCTCTCCCTCTTCATGAAGCATCAGATATTTTCTGCTATGTTTGCACAGGGAAGTTTAAACTCACGCCTGTGGGGACTGAAAGCACCTTCCCTGTTGTCTAATGGTCAGAGCCACTGGGAAACAGACTTCCTGTCCCACAAAAGATGAAGGTGACAAAAAGAGTTTCTACCCTGAACATTGATACATAAAAATTAGTTTAAAAAAAGAGAAAACACTTTGCTAAATAGTAATCAGGATAAATTATTTTCAACCATAATAATCATTTCTCACTAATAATTTTAAATTCCTTGGAATCATATGTATTCTAAAATTTTCAAATCCATAATTCTTTACAATGTCTTCTAAAATAATTTTGAAATTGTCAAAATGCCCAACTGTGGAAGTATCTGTAGCAGCACTGAAATATTTATAGATCCAATTTTAAATTAAATATTTTGTCAAAAGTTTCCATTTCATAACTTGGATGTTTTTTTTAATAAACTAATCAATTAATTTTTAAAAATTAAAAGTTTCCAGCTCAAACAATAAGATATCTAAAAAGATATATAATAAGAAAGCTGACACAGGCCAAAAGCTGACATCCCAGATCTAGCCCATTTGGAGAGCAATTTAACTAAGAGAAGAGGAAATAACTAGCCTCCGTGTAACATAGCCAGTAAAGCTCCAAGAAGCATGCCTAGTTCCTGACTCCCACAGATGAGCCTTGGCTGTGACTCCCACCACCCATCCTGGATCTCTTCTCAGTACAACCAGTAAAAATAACAAAGCAAACTGATTGTTTACAGGTGAGAAAAGGGGAGACACTAGAGCCCTTCTCAGTTGGGGAAATGCTTACTTCCCACTGCCTCTCCCCTGCAAAGCCTCATCTGTTGCAGAGGACAGAGGAGAGGTTTGCCCAGAGACCTCCGCACGTGAATGCTTAGGAAACCAGGATGAAGTTCTACCCAAAGCAAATCCCTCAGTACCCTGGTGACCAAGAATTCAAATGCATACCTTCCAGTTCTGACATCTCTCCCTGGGTTTTAAGGCTAATATAACAAAGTTTATGTTGTTGTGGGTTTTAGGTTGCCATGGAAACCTCTAAAAAAAGCCACCCTGACCTCTTTACAGAAAGGACCTGATCCAGAGCCCCTAGAAATCCACGGGAAGGCTGCCACAGTCTGCCCCTGGCTTTGGACCAGACTGCTATTTTCCAAGAACGTGGTGTAGGAACCCCATTCAGAAAGGGCTGGGAAGCACACACGGAAGGACACACTAGGCTCAGCAGAAGGGAAAATAAACCCCAGCGTTTTCCTCCATCAGGGTTATCACAGCCCTGATGCTGTAGCAAAGCAGACATTTTGCATTGAATTCTAATTTTACTTTTAAAACTACAAAGCATACCAGAGCACTGGTGAAGCACATCCGTTTATATTTTAACTAAAGCATACTGGCTCACTCCCGTATTTTTTTGGGTGGAAAGGGAAACTCAGTGGGTCATAGCAGGGTAATCTCTTTTTAATGTAGTACTCTGTGCAAAATCCACACGAAGCCAGCCAAAGGAAGACAGATATTAATGATATTATCTTGCCCACATACAAAAATAAAACCTTTACAGTGTTATTAATCTGCCTTGATGGCTTTCTCAACACTGAAATACTGCAAATTGCCAGGTCTGTTAAAAGGGACAGAAAGAGTATTGCTAGGAATAAAATGCATGTTCCAACCCTGGTGTAAGTGTGTTTATCTTAGATATTTATATGGTCTCCACTACCTTGGTATCTGGACTTTGTACATTTTTAACATGATTTTTCAATGTGGTAGGAAAATATTTATCCCCGTTTTGCATATGGGGAACTAAAAGAGCAACTCACCCAGCAAAGGCAACCAGAAGTACTTAATTAACATCAGGTTTCAAAACAATAAAAAACTGCCTTTACAGTCACGAGTTTCAGAAAAACAATAAATGTACTTTCTGTACTTGTCCTTTGTTTGTTGAACCCAAAGATGCTTCTTGGCCTTTGTTCTCAAGCATCCTTGAAGGATAAAAATTTATTTTAAGCAAAACAGAGGCAAACAGGCATGTGATTTCTATATACAGGGCCTTCAAAGAATGGGAGAAAACTATGAAACCCATGAAAGTCAGCAAGTCATGTTCTGCCTTGACCTCAACCTGTCGTCTTTACACCAGAGCCCTGGAAAACCAGACTTATCACTGCTTCAGCAGCAAAAGAGGAGTTACACCAGGTTTAGCAACAGCTACCACTTGATGGAGAACAACAAGGCTCAGGCCCCACCGCTAGCAACAGCCACGGTTCTGTCATGCTGAGGGTGGTGAGTACAGTAAGCCTCACTCTCCCCTTTCTGAAACAAAAATCCCAGTAAAACACCAGCATCTGTCCCAGCCCTTCATTCTCAGGGCGAAAAAACTCCATCTGTCCACAGCTGAGCCTCAAGTCAGACCTGAGGCAAGTCATCCTGATGAGAGAAGCTACACAATGTTTATACTTATTTCAGTTTCATAAAACAACTACATAAAACCCCTGCCTGCACAGAGTATCCCTTCCTGAGCAAACAGACTGTGAAAATGAAAAATGCTTAAAAAATGGAATTATCAATGCAGCTACAGTGCTAATGCCAGGATGCTGGCCAGAAGCCACGCAATGGCTAGCTGGCACGACCTGGCCACCCAGCTGCACGCTGTAGTCTGGGCATCAACAAGGCGCCAAGCCCGAGTTAGCCATTGTACACAAGCTTTTTAGCACTGTAAGTGTGGCTCTGCTTGTTGTGTGAGACACATATGGAAAGCTCTTAGTTGGGCAGATGGTCAGCATACTCTCTAGTGTATGGGATCTCAACCTGCACAAATACAGTAGCAATCCTAGATAAACCTACCAGGAAGCCAGAGATGCCCAGGAATTTTCCCTTTGGAGCAAGAGAACCAGAAAGATGCTTCCTAGAAAATCTCATGAAATTATAACCGAACAAACAAATCTTCAACCTTACGCTAACAGCAAGTAGTCCCCTGGTGTCACTAGAAACCATCTCGCTGCTCAGAAAATGGTATTTTCACAATCAGAATGAAGAATCAGTCAACACAGCAACATGCTGTCACAAAACAGTCAAAAGTCAATAAAAAATTTAAAAATTGGTGTCAGAGTAATTTAGCAGGAATGGTCTTGATCCAAGTTGCTCTGACTACCAATTTGCCCAGAAATACCTGGAGGACACAAATCTCTTGGGCTTTTGGCCATCACCCAGAAAAAAAATTAATAATGCTTAAAGTTTTGATTTTTTTTCTTTGTAGGAATAAATTCTATTTTTCTCCCCCTTGCTCCCTGACTGTATGGAAATTCTCAGTGTGTATGTCCATACACAGAAGACTCCCCAACCCTCTGCACTATACTACAGACACAGACAGCAAGTATCTCCAGAATTCATTCCTCCTGAACTTGAAGTGGCCCCCAAGGTGGACTTGGAGAGGAGATCCTGTCTCTGGGTGGAACAGGCAAGCACTGGAGCTGCATGTTTCCTCATGTCAGCTGGTGGGACTGCAGTAGGGATTCTTTCTTGCTTCTTGGCTGACAAAACATGTATTTACACATGTGGTTTATTGTTTCTTTAGACAACTTTGTTTTCCACTGTCTGGAAACATCTACAGAAACATCAGAGCTGTTACACAACAACCACTTGAGCTTCCATGCACTTGCACACAGGTCTGGTAACCACAATAAGTTCTTCAACTCGTGCATCAGCCACGCTACTGCCAGCCCCAGGCATTCAGAGTATATTCAAGACTTTTCTTCCTTGCATTTTGCTTTCTAGACACTACTGCTACACTCATGTCACACTTTCCCCAGTAAATGAAAGAACGAGATACCCTCTGTCTGAATGGAAGTTAAGATTTTGATCAAATGTCTTGCTTTATCAGCAGCGACATTAAGCAGTTGAAGATCTGCAGATGAGAGAGCTGGCATCACTGAGGCAAGTACCTTAAGACAGTAAGTTGCAATAAACCAGTCTAACCATATCTAAGAGAGAAAACATGCCTGGGGTTCTTACTTAAGAAAAAGCATCTCAACTGGTCAGTGCTTCCTGCAGAGGTACAGGAACAGGCCAGTTCCTGGGTCAACCCCTCCTCATGCTCGCTCTCGCAAGCTGCTCTCACCTCACTGCCTCCTCATCCCCAGCCCAAGGGACTTATCTGAGACTGGAGCCTTTGAGCCAGTGCATCCCCAGGGGAATCTGTCCCCACCACGGTGCTCTGTGACCCATTGCTGGTCACAAAACTGGCCTCTTGCTATACCACTTCATCTTGAGAAGACTGGGGTTTTGGAGCTGCCTGTACAAAATTACTTAGGGTATGAATGTGGGCACAGAGAAGGGAGGGAAGAACGAGGCTAGAGGATTTTGTAGATCTTTCCACCACCCAAATCCAGCACAGCAGTATTAACTCCCATAGAAACTTATTAAGTCCCTGCTCTGAGCATGAGGGCAGGCATCTCCTTGTCCCGGTGCTCGGCCTTACACCTTAACTCAGTCACGGGTTAAAAAGCACCAGAGTCTCAGAGTGCAGGTCCTACTGACGACAATTTTACATCCACAATCTGGTTCTTTCACGCCATGGATTTTGTGATATCATCTTCATGCCCTTTAAAACAGTTGAGTCTTTCTAGGAGTGGCCGGCAGGAGGTATTAAATTATCTACTACAGACTTTGCCAATACAAAGTGTGCTGCCCAGCAGTTCATGCTCCCCAGCTTTGTATGTTCACAGGAACGGTGCTTTGGCTTTGGCTCTGGCTTTTGCTCTGAGATACCACAGTCCCTAATTGAGCTAAACCTAAACTATAGACCACCTTTAGTTCTGTTTTACAAATGAAGCTATTAAATTTGTAATTAAATACTAAGAGTGTGATGCAGTCAGCAAACCCGTATGAGGCCAAATTCACATCACCTGAACCACACAGGAATATTTTCACTGACATTAGGGTGGTTTTGATTGAACACATGGAAAGAGAATACTCTGGATGGCTATGAACCTCAGTTTCAAGACCTATTGAAGAGCCTGAATTTCAAACTGGACCACAGACAACAACTCAAGCTTTTTATCTATCGCTCATCATTTCTCAAAGTATGTTATAGAGATAAATCATTCAGTGAGAAGGTCTACAGCACTTACCAAGAGGAGGAACTTCACTTTTACTGAGCGATAGCCAGCATTTTCTAAGCATATGGTATCCAAATGCCCGTTTGGAAACAGCATTCATTCTCCTGGGGCAGGCACACACATACACCTCATAAAAAACAGATTTACAAGTCAAAATCAGCTATGGTTTGGAATGCAGGTCCTTTTCCGTGGATACTGCAGAGCATGAGGTGCTCCCCAGATGTGCCTATTGTAATAAAATGCACACTCGCAGGAACAACCACCAGCTAATTCATTATGGCTTCCCACTTATGTGATCATATTATAGAGCATAAAGTCATTACGGCTCATGCAAAGGGAATGCAGTGGGGGCACTGTTTGCTGTTAACTCTCTGTTCTGCCTAATTGGAGCTACCATAGCTATCCTGGGGCATGCACACACAGTCAAATGAAAATAGTTGGTACACAACACACAATGTCACTGAAATACAAAGCAAGTGTGAACTCACATTGCAACCCATTTGTAAACTCTCCATTAAATTAACTAATGGGACATAAATGTCTCATCTGGGCAAACCTGGAGCTGATAGAACTGTTCTTTGGGAAATATTAGCTAGTTTTCTTTCCCTATGCATCATGTTTTAAATTTTATTTTTTTTTTCCTCCACAAAATTAAAGTAACTTTTTTTACAAAGACTTTTCTTCAACTGGCATTGTTCATTTATATTGTGGTCAGACTTGTTTTTTAACTTCAGCTAGGAAATGTTCACAAGTTGTGACTGCTCCAATCACTGGTTTGACCTCTGACTAAGACCATGCTCTTTGCACTGGAAAAAAATGACTTGCAACTAATCTTTCTGTAAACACAGATACTTACATGAAGAGCAGCCATCCCTGAAATACTAGTACAAACAAAACAGACTTGCGTAAATTACCTCAATCAGTAAATGAGGAAGAGACAAGAGTTGTCAAAACAGAAAGTGAGTTGTAGTAGATTTGCTAAGTTTTTCTGCTGTTTAACTAACTCTGCCCTTAGTGTAGAGGGGGATATTTTTGGAAAAAATTTCTTATAAAATCCATTCGGCTGTTTGAGGCAGACGAATGTGGAAAAAAAACCTCATAGCTGTCAACTTTATTTTTCAGATCCTTTTTTTTGGTGCTTGGATAATTCAAAAATGGCTTTGATTTAAAACTCCAGACTTGGCAAGGGCAAATGGTAGCCTTGACTGAAAAATGAGAGCTGTGCTTTAAGTTCTGAAACAAACACCTTATGGATGTTTAAAACTGACTACTGAGCCTGACACAATACCAACGAGAAGTGCTCTGAACCTTGGCAGGTGCAAAGGCAGGCGTTTAAAACATTGCATTAGCATTTGTATATTTGAACTTGGAGTGATTCAAAGGAACATAAGCAATGAAATACAGTAAAGGCCCATTTGAGAAAAAAATCTAGTGAAATCCACTATCCTTGCTAAGCCCCACAACTAAATATCATGTAAAACAGCATCTCCTTGAAATGGCACACATTATTTTGTTAATCTTTTTGTCTCTACTGAAATACAGCCTTAACAGTGTACATGCCAATAAAGTTAACTAATACATTAAACAAACCGGGAACACGTTTTCAGTGGCACGATGAAGCAGTACCTGGAAACCCATGGCTGCACTGGCTGGTCATTATGAGTTTTCACTTGATTTTTTTCTATCTTAAATAGGTTCGCATGTTGCTACTACAGTGACATTGTATGCTGAACATCATCTTCAAGTTAGCGTCACAGATGGTCTACTTCTCTGAACAACAATTCGCTCAAAAAGTACAACCTTTGGTCAAGTACAACTGCTTAACCCCATAGTTCAGATGATGAACTCTGACATCTCAGGATCTTTTTCCTGAGGCAAACCCAGTTTAATTCATAAACTTACATTAGTGGGGAAAAAAAAAAAAAAACGGTAAATTAAATCACAGCTTTGGTAAAACAGAGGGCTTTCAGTAACCTCCATTCGGTAGCCAAGAATTAGCAAGGAAAACACCATTTCCCATTTTTTAATTGATGCTTATGCCAAAATGCCTCAGGTATGTACAATCCCAAACAAAAGTCTTTGGGGAATTTCAGCCTCAGGAAACATACTCTCCTGGGCAAAATGTGGTTTCCTGGAGTCGGTAGTTCTATTGCAGAATACTGGATGTTAACTTTGTTAATAAGAAAACATTTTTCAAATGAAAAATGACTTGTTAAACCACTTTTATGTCACTTTTTCAGTAACACATTAAAGTAAACAAACCTAAGATGTTAAATAAAATAAAAAACCCACTACACCTGCAGAGTTTTACCAGCTCACATTACAAAGTCCTCTCTGAAGTGGTTGGTGAGCTATTTCCATTACAAACAGCAAGTGTTCTTGAAAGTAATTCAAAGAGTCAAATTAGGCAGATTACATCAGAGTATATTTCCCTGCAGCATAAGGACTTTTGAAACACCTGCCTGACATATTTCAACTACAGCAGAGAAACACGGCACTGACTGGTTTCAGGAACTGCTAGAGCTTTGAAAGCAAGGCTATATTTAATTCTACAAAACAATTTTTAATTAACAAAACCATTTTACTTGCTTTTTGTACTTTTGTTTTTACACACAAAACAACAATAATACGCAGTGACAAGAAGCCAAAATCTGCACTAGATAAAATGACAGTTTTGTACACTTCATGTTAAACACTAAATGCCTCCTATTAGTCCCAGCATTTTGCTGAAGACTTTGTTGCCTGGAACACGCTTTAGCTAATTAGATGCATTACCCAAGTGACAAGTTCGAGAAAGTAGTAATGGCAGAGTTGGACAACCCAGCATCAGGGACAAAGAAGTACAATTCCACATTAACGTTGGGAAAGAAGAGTGAGAGTGTATAAATGGATCCACTGTTACAGCTGAACCACCCCAGATGCATGGCATCATAGGGTACTTAGCATCTGAAAATTTCAGACACTGCTGCAATTGCCTCTTCACTTCAGTTCTTGGAAAAATGCTGCAACAAATCATTACACAAACATTTTAAGCAATAGACAGAGATGACTGATAGCCAACATGGGTTTCTCGAGAGCAAATCATGTCAAAGGAGTCTATTTCCTTCAACAGCAGACAGACAGGTTACGTAGACTGGGGAAAAGCAGATGTCATTCATGCCCTAAATTATCAAAAGCAGCAGGCAGGGCGACAAGGACAGGAGCAGGAGTATGTTGATGTAGTAGTGTTTTGACGCTGCCTTTCAGGACAGTTCTTCATCTAAATGTACGTGCAGAGCTAGTTAGGTGGAAAAAAATAAAAACCAAACTGACCAAGTTGGTATTTCTGTTTCCTGCACTGAGCCAGACTCTGCTTGGTTCTGTCCTAGCTACAGTTTATTTAGTATTTTGAAAAACTCAAATGAAGAATAGGTAGTATGCTTCTTAAACACACAGCTAAAGCTAAGCCAGAGTGACAAAGGAAGTAGAGAGGATTACTGTACAAAGTGGAGAGACAAATTGTAGAAGTGGTTTGGGGAAAATGAAAAAAAAAAAAAAAAAAAAAGGGATACAACTTAATATGGAAAAATGCAATATTTAATCTGAGTCAAGAATAATCAGTTGCATAAATCAGAAATTGGGAATACCTTGTGTCCAATACCAAATATACAGGCACATAGTGGAATTACAACCAAAGATTCTGAACATCAGGCAGCAACACCATAGTGCAGAAAAAAAAAAAGGTACATATAAACAAAAAAGTAGCATGAGAGACACGTTCTGTATTCAGTACATCAGATGGATCTCGGCTCAGATACTATATCCTGTTTTGAAAACTCCTCCTCAAAAATATAAATCTGCAAGACTATATAAGATAACAAATGAACAGATGTTTCAGAAACAGAATGTCCAAAGAAACACCAGAAAAATTGTTTAGAAAAAAAAAAAAAATAATAAAAAAGACTAAGAGAAACTGTATTAATCTTCAAGTACTTATGGGATAAAAAAAATTATCTACATACTTTGTTTTAACTTTGGATATTCAAGTAGCATGCAGAAGTGGAAATGAATCACGTCAGTAAAAGCAGAAATATTTGCCTGATATATTTTAAAGTCAGTTTCATTAAGACAAATTGCTGACTCCTGCAAGAGGGTTCCATTTACATTGAGGTTTTTCTCAAAATGACAAGATAAAGCTACTGAGAGTCATAAAGAAAATGTAAACATTAGAAAAAGCTTTCCAACTGCAAAGACAGTTAAGCACTGAATGGGATTCATTGCAATGCAAGGGATTTCCATCAGGAGGAAAGCCAAACCTTTAAACAGAGGGGAAACACCCATGTGCTCTTGGAAGCCTCTCCCGCTCCACCCAGCCTTGGCACCAGACGTATCAGCAAGGTCCACTGCACTCTACAAAACAGGAGATGGCTACAGCATGGGACCTCCTCTGAGGAGGGCAAGAAATATTGAGGTTGAAAACGCTCCATGATCTGAGTAAGCTGCCGCTTAGATTTACATAAAATAATGGGAAGAGCAGTTTCAACGAGGAACACCATAAGTAAACACAAAACCAGAGACCCTTTGCAGCTTTTCATGTTAAATGTCTGCCTTAAGGACATGACATCCGAAGAAGAGCTGAAAAGTATTTCTTACTCTTCCAAGATAGCTCTTTGCTTTTGTACCATGCTCTCCATTATCTCACATTGTTTTTCTTTCTAAAATTTAAAAAAAATATTTTTTTTTTCTAAATCTAAACTGAAGTTCAACATCAGTTTTGCTGTTTAAGGTTTTTTCTTTATAATGCACAAAATCTCATGTCAACAAAGTAAGCCAATTTAATATATTTCTAGGATTCTTTTTAAAAATCTGCAATTTAAAAAAAAAAGTTAAGCCCATTTTTCATGTTAGCAGCCCCAGAAGTCTGTCAAGATGATGGTGTCTTCAATCTACAAACTCCAGCTACTATTTCTGTTTTTTCAGGAGCTGTTTCACCTGCCACTGCAATGAGATGGACTCTGGGGAACACAGCTGTCATTCTGCACCCATCTAACACAATGAATTAATTGGTTAAGCCTGATACATTCTATTAGCAGTGCTGCTGAATCATTATTGAGGAAGCAAATTTGGAAGGGAGAGCCAAGCATCTTTTACTAGACTACGTCACATAGCATTACTGATTCAGGACGACATACCTAGATTTCTGCTGAAATTACTGAGCTAGAAACTAGCTAGAACTGGAACTCTCTTTCCAAAGAGAGTTTTTCACCTCTTATTTCTACCAGCAGCAGGCACGCAGCATTGCAAATTGTGTACATAAGCATTTTTGATGTCCAGCTCTTAGCTGAAGATCAGAGGCTGACTTTCCAGCCCACAATTACAATCTTTCACTTGTTTTTCCCATAAGAAGGTAGGAAGTGCACAAATACCTGCTACTGTGTAAGAAAGAAATTATCCTGCCTGATCTCCTTTCACCAGAGGCAATGCACAATTACAAAACAGAAAAAACAGGTAAAATTTCCAGGAATATGCCCTGAGAGCAGAGCTCCCTTAGGCTGCCAGCTGAGACACATGGCAGCATCATTCAGATCACGCTCGTGCAAAGCAAAAGCACCACTGGGTTGCAACTGAATTTTGTAGAACTCTTGTGGGCGGGGGAGGAATAGGCCAGTTCCATCAGTTCTTACCTATCTCCTCCATTTCAAGAGCCAAATACAAGACTGCTGTCAGTAAAGCTGAAAGTTTTTCTTATTATGTAATGGATCCCATCAATGCCTAAATGTTTGCTTTAATTCTCTTACAGGTATGAGCTGAGGATCATTGCTTTCAGAAGTTGTGTTATGTGAGGCAATGCAGCTCATGTATAATGAGGATGTCAAGATAAAAATGTCCTTTTTTTACATTGCACAAGCTCTAAAACTGTAAAACTGGCACCCTGTAAGTCAAGCCCTAGTTTTATAGAATTAAGAAAAATAGTTTATAAACCAAATAAAGCACTTCTTGGGAGTAAATTGGTGCATCAGAGCAAGACCTTGTAACACACTCTGACCTGGGATCCAAGAAATTGGACAGGGTATCAGAAGCAGCTTTACAGAGAGGGAGGATAATGCATATTTAAACCTAATTATACATCTTGTGCCCCTGGCACACCCAATACATTTTTCCTCTGTACAAACTAGAGTATTAGCCAGTCCCAGCAACAGTAAGTTCAAGACAGAGAAGAAATAAATCAGTGCAGTCGAGTTATCGCCACAACGGTTTCTGTTCTCACTTTTTCTCCCACAATAAATTGAGTACTGTGAAACTTCAAGCAATGTATTTTACACCCAAAGCATTACTTCTCACTTGCAGATGAAGTTAAGGATCGAAGGTACATTCTGATGCTTGTGGTTTCCTATGAAGAGCTGTGGCTCACTGAACAGGTAGGTGGGCTTCTGTCCAGCTCCTGCAGGATGGCACAGTCTGCTAGGTTTTAGACAAATATTCATCACCTGCATGACTAAAGTACATGACTTCTAAGTGTAATCCATTCCCCAGGCATCTAATAAATTGCACTTGCAATTATTTGTACCCAAGAAATTACTAGCCTAAAAATACATGACTATAAAAAGGTGAAAAATCAGGCCCTGGTATTTGCAACACAGTAAGTTTCAGAAGCTTTCAGCCAAAAAAAAAAAAAAAAACCACCAACCCTCAGGAAAAAAAATTATATATATATATATATATATATATATATATATCCTGAAATCTACTTGTTCAGTTGTTTTACTCTTTTCCAAGAATTTGGAAGTCATAATATTGAAAACACAGCTTTACATACAACAAAAGAAGCATTAAAAAAAAAAAAAGTATTTCCCACTTATAGAAAAAAGATTGGTTCAAGACCATGGCATATACTCAGTAGATGCTCCCACAAACTTTAGAAATAAGTTTTTGTTGTCAGACATGTGCGTGCATTTGCATTCACCTTGATGGGACACCTCCATTTCTTAAAGCAGACCAGAGCTAGGATGCTAGATTTCAGAATAATGTTGCCTTTCCCCAAGTCAGATATTTCTCTACACATTTAATGAAAAGCTTGTTTCATAGAAGCACCTTTTGCTGTATATTAGCTTATCTTGAAGCCTAATGAACCAATTCCACTCAGCATGTTCAGAAAGATGAAGATGTCTGAAGGTTTCACACCACACTGAGTATTCTTCAGCTGTGCAATAAGCACAAGGATTATATTTTTGGCCACAGCTACATCATGTGTGGCCAGATAGCGTATAACAGCTATAAAAAACCCCAGTTGTGCTGGTCTCCTAGTCGACTCAAGTCTCGTACCCCTTTCCTGTTTACCGGAGTGATAACTTCTACCCCTGAGCTCAACATGACTAAAGTCACAATTGCTATCCTTATATATTGTCATAACTATCTCTATTTTTATATAAAAAGGGTCACAACGGTCTTAAATTGCTGTACAAGCTCTGTAAGGTATAGAAATTAATTACACATAATTAACAGTGCCCAGTGTTTCTCTATACCACCCAGATGAATAGACCAGAGTCTACAGTAGGAAGCGTGTGCTGGAGGCTGAATACTTGAAGTAAGGATAGCTTCCAGAGAACACATCTTCAGCCAGGACTCCACCACAATTGGCACTGTACAAATACATAATGACAGAAACTATGTTCTGAAGGCCTTAAGAGTCTCTAATGCATATGGAAAAGAAATGAGACACACAGAGCTGAAGCAATTTAATCACGGCTGTAGAAAACACACAGTTAATTTTACAGGTCCCAAAGTCAAGTTCAATACTTTAATTAAAAGGTCATTCAATACTTCCAAAAACAAAGTGACACACCAATTCGGGGATTAATTAACAGCTGTTTAGCTTTACTGAAAGGGAAAAAAAATTGCCTACCTAGAGAGTACCTCCCTACAGACATCACAGTCTTCACAGACATTTTGCACCAAACCCATCACTGGCATAATCCCACGCAAGTAATCTCAGAGAGTCTGGAGTAGCATCAAAAATAAAGACATACCCATATGCGAGCTGTGTACCACATGGTGGACACCACAAACACGGCCAGCCAGCTGGTATACACTGCAGAACTCCTCAGGTCCCTGGTGAACACATCATTAACGTCCCAAAGCATTTAGCAGGTGTTACTGAACATGGTGAGCCACCTGACAGATAATGTAAATATTGTCATGTGTTTGGCCTACATCACAACATCAGCCAACACCCGGCAAACGTTGTCACTCTCACAGGAATTCTGGCAATGTCTGTAAGCAGTGGGATTCATGAAGTAGAGCATGACTGCCTCAGAAAACACAGCTTTCTGATACCAACTGCTGCAAGTTTTTGAGAACTGAGAAGAGAAAGTGAAAGCATCAGGAAAGATCCTGACCTTGGAAAGTCAGCAGGACATCTACCAAAGCAGCCCAGATCTTTCAAAACCATTGTCAGTATCGTCACATCAGAAGAAGCCCTGAAGTTCACAACAGCACTGGATCACAGCATCAGGGAGGAGTTTCTTCAAAATCTTTATAAACAGTGTTTTCCTATCAGACAGAACTGGGCTGTATTTTATGTTGAATAATCTTATCTATTGATTCATATTTTTCTTTTTTGTTTTAGATCCCAATACGTTTTTTCTTCATATACTTAGGTTTTTCCCCCCTTCTGGAAGCATAAACTGAATGAAGCAAGAAAAATACTGAGTATTTATGTCACAGTGAAAACAGATTAATGTTGAAATTACTTCTCTACACGCTGAAGGAAAGTCTGCTGGGGAAATCAGCATATGATGCCCAACTGACTCATCTTCAAGTTCTGCAGTGCTTGCCTTCTTGCATTATTTTTGGTACAGCGGTCATGAAAAAGATCACAGCAGCACTTAAGCACTGTATAAAACTCAACACATGAGTCAATTTTAATAAAAGAACACTTTTTATTGAGTGTTAAATCATTACCTCAATAGAATATTGCGAACTCCCCTATTAATAAACTCTCGGTAGCCAGTTTCCCAAAAGGATATTGTGTGATCAGCAGAGATACTCCTAGAAAGATTCAACTGCAGAAGCAGGATGTTAATTGGAAGCCCATCAAGATTCTAGATATCATTTACATTATGGCAGTATTCCAGACTTAGATAACTGTAGAAAGAAGAGTGAAAGATTGTTCTTGTGCTGAACTACGAAGTATGTAAGAAAAGCTCACGGAGCAGCTGGGAAAGGAAAGCAAAGCAAGGACTACAACAGATGCAGACCACTGGTACATACAACTAATATGAAGCTGACTTTCCTGTCATACTCATTCCAAGAAACACTCTTGAAGAAACCCTATTTCTTAAGGCTCTTATTGAGACAACAGGTTTTTTAGTTAAATAGTTGAGCTTCAAGAAGTATAGAATCACTTCAGTATTTTCTTGAATAGAGAACAAAAGCTGTACGATGGGTTCCCATGGTGGTAACAGATACACATTAGATGTGTAACCCCACGTCCACTACCAAGTACCTTTCCAGATCACCTGCCACACAGACATACTGCTCCTCCATAAACTTGGTCCTGAGCAATCCCAACAGATTCATGCAGGTTGTAGGCTGGCTGGGGTTAGTTCAGTCACTCCAAAAGGGCACCCATCTCTGGAGCAGAACAAAGCAGCTGTTTAATAGCATGTCAACACCCCTTCAGGAGAGGAAGTGAAGGAAAATACCACATCCATTGAAATTTAATTTGAAAGAATGCACACGTGGTTTAGGAACAGAGTGAGACGGAGACGTTTCAAGAGAAATGCTATGCAAACAACTTCCCCTTCGGTATATACCACCACTCCCATCTTAGAGGGACTGAGTTCAGAGACATAACGGGGCCAAGCTTGTTAGCTGCTGGATGGAGCCCTTCCACAGGAGAGCATTCAAGACAGGAGTCTAATCCAAGTTAGCTCAAAAGCCTTTGAAGTGGGAATGCAGTTTATAGTCCTCTGGTAATTCCTTCCTTGATAGGCTGCAGAAAAGTCTTTTTTTTTTTTTTTTTTCTTCTTTTAATGGAAAATGGCCACCATTAGAAGAGGGAGGACTGCACCAAATCTGTCTGAGGGCAGTCATTATTAGCCTCAGGAGGGAGTTAAAGTAGTTTATAGAGATGCATGTTCTTTTGATCAAACGACATTTATTTAGAGTTAATTTTACTTAGAGCTAAGTATACCAGGAGCTGTGAAAGGAAGAAAGTCTTGCCTTGGGCCTGCAGCACAGAGACAAAAAATTATTTCATTATTGTCACAGTTCTTGCCAATAATACAGAAAAATGTATCAAGCTGGCACCTTTTTTTTTTTGTTTGTTTCAGAATAACTTCCTGGGCAATGCAACTAAAGACCCCTGACAATAACAACATTAACACAGCAAATAATATCATTTACACACCTGTTTGATTCCTCAACAACTCTCCTCTTCAAAAAAAGAATTCATCTTAATTACTTCACAAATAGTTCAGCCAGAAACTTTTCTTTTCCCAATTAAAAAATTCTATCCCGTAATTGAAATCAAATATGCAACAAAAATAGAGGTGACCTTGAGGGTACCACTAAAACAACTGTGTCCACACATAACTAGATCAGCTGACCTGTCAGGGGCCCAAAGATGCAAGTTACACTGTCAGTTACTGAACAGTTTCCAAAACAACACCCAAGAGCCCCAAGTACTTCTTTGCTCAGCAGGATGAAGCCATACACACATACACCTGCATTCTCCAAACTACTTTGTTTTCCCCTGTTGTTACTGAAACTAACCAACTGTGGTTTTGTTCAAATTTATTCAGTAAGTTGAACAACTATCCACCCAACACTTTCCTACAAACACGCTCTGTGCACCAGCCAGGTCCCTTCAGTCCACGTCACAAGCAGGGTGGTGGGGAGGGTCCCATCCCAGCTATGACCAGTTAATTTAGCACTGAACAAGGCTTTTCACTTCTGGTGTCTCACTATCTTCACCCTTTGTGTCCCTCCCTAAACTGTAAGAACTTCAAAGACACTTCTTCCATAGTCCAGGCTAATGGAAATAGTCCCAGAAGTCTGCTGTGGTTCCTAGTAGCCATGATACAAAATACTCCTGGGATTTTTGCCATTTCCTGAATGTAAGCCAGCAACACTCTGGATTTAAAACATGAAGGAATCCAACCAAGTCTCAACTACAAGCTTTGCTCTGGTGGAAGACACAATTCTCTAAAATATTTTGGACAAGTGAACAATGACAAACAAACAATAAATAAATATCTCTGGCAAAAGCCAGAAAATGTGAAGATATCCTAAAGCTTCCATCACCAGTAGCTGTGTATCTAAATAACCTACGTATGGGAGAGCAGTTTTTGAGGACTCTGGCATCATGTCGCAATTTCTGAAATATGGGTCTGCTTTTGACCCAGGCAGTATTTCCCCAACAGTAACCTTCTTTCAGGATAGATATCAACATCATTTCCCTCAGATCCCATGTACCAGGTTGGATCTCTCCCTGGAACTGACCTGCATTTAGAGGAGGGTTGAAATTGCTTCTTTCCTTTGCTTCAGCTTCAGTTCTGCCAGTAAGGAAGCTGATGCAGGAACAGAAAGCAGAGTTTTGGTTAGAGGACTATACTGCATCTCAGTTACAGTCAGGAGTAACCAACAGGGATGGAAGTGAAAGGGAAAACAAAGCTGGGATGGAAAAAGAGCAAATGCAAGCATGTAATGGGGCCTCACAGGCTCTGACAAGGTTTCCAGCTGCAGTACGGCCACAGCAACGCAGACACACGGCATGCTCACAGCGCCGCAGAGGCTGCTTGCTAAGCGCATAGATGAAGGTGATCACAGAAAACAGGATCGAAGGACCAGTGATTTTCCACCATCCATCTGCAGGCCTGATGCTGTAATGGAAACAGAATACAGTCCTGTGCTCCCCTGTAGTATGCTCCCTCTTCTTGTTCTCACTCGTGTCAGCTCACTAATACCAACGTGTTTGTAGTTTCCCACATACCTTCTCCAGTGGCTCGCATCCTCTTTTGTCATTCAACAGCCATTCAGGGAGCAACATCTGATCCAGTCATGCTAAACTGGCAATGTATCCCTAGGCTAGTTCAGACCAAGGAGAGACAATTTAAAGTCATGCAAAGATAAAGTGACATTTCCCCTCACCTGAGATGGCCTCTACATGCAGCAGTAGGTGCCCACTTCTACTCTACGTTTGACTGAAGGCTCACAGACTGATTCAAGGCCTGCCCAGTCAGTTCTCCTTCCATCTCCCACCCATCAAGTATTGTATTTTGAACTTTAGGCAGTGACTACGTTGCTTTACATATCTGTGTTAGTGCCCACTCTGGCAGGGATCCTATATATAACCAAAGCATCCAGTAAAGTCAGAGCTGGACCACGAGGCACTGACTGTACTGCTAAAAGGCCTAAGGGTCACATTCCCTTGGAGGCTGGTTCCCAGCAGATACACCTCCTGAGCTGGGCTAGGACTGAGATGCACAGATACAGGGGCACACAACTCAATGCAGGGTCAGCGCAAGCAAAAGAAATAATTCCAGCCAATGCAATCAGCAGAAACAACAGCTAAGCTGTTTTCAAAAAGCAAAAGAGTTCACCCCTCCTTGTTTAAGGAGTTTTCAGCCAGCAGGACAAAACCGCGCTATTGTACTGCAATAATGGTGGCTGATATCTCACTTCTCCTCGGCATTTTACATGCATCTAGAAAAAACAATCTTTTTCTGAAACATTTTGAGTGCCTGTTACAGTTTTTCTTTCCTTCCCATTTTATTTAGTCCAAGCTTTGGGATAATCCTTTTAACTTCTTTCTCTGGAGGAGTGAGAGACTTAGGGAATAGCAAGTCAAATTTTGGCTACTAGAAATCTTCAGAGATCCAATTAAATGGGGTTTCTGGATGGTCTTGGTATCTGGAGACACACAGGACAGTGCAGAAGACAACCTCCCTTCAAACAGCTGAAGATCAAGCCTGCTGCTGAAATAGATTTGGGTGATATTGGGGTGTATTCAACAACTCACATCAAAATGCTATGTAAACTTCAATTCAGCATGGCAGCAAACTATGAAGGAGAGCAGCATTAGCCATACTTCATATCCAAGACCTGAAGTAAAAGTTAGATTAGGAGACCAATCTTAAAACTAATCCAGTCCCTTATGAAAGATGGACCTGTTAAAATCAGGCCTCGAGCAATTTGCCCAAGGATAAACAATAAATCAATATAATCAGATTGTTTCCAGCCTAAATAAATTATTTACATTTTTGACGTTGAAAGTTCTCTAGCTATCCAAATATATCCACATAGGCATCATTTTATAAACTTTCCTTTTCTGAAGGAAATGTAAATGTACATATACAAAAACATCAAGGCTACAGATCCAAGCACTCAACTTAGGAAATGCCAGAATTCAGTTTGCATGGGTAAAAGAAAATATTTTTCTCTTAATTTCATTCCCAGAAATGGTGAAACCATTTTTTCTTGAAACTTTCCAAACAATTCATCTGAGGCAGACATTCAGCATGGAAAGTTTCAGCCCAAACAGTTAAAATTTGGCAAAGTTATATGCCACTGAAAACAGGGTCTTATAATGGGAAATGTGAGGCAAGCTTAATTACAGGCAGCACTACCAGCAGCATTTATAATATATTTAGGACTAAAATTTCATACTGGCTTTGCTAGGTCTGTTTTTCTAGGAATACTGTACAGAACTATTTGAACCTTCTTACATATGTTTAAATTTCAGACTGTGTTTGTAAGTCTGGGGTCTTTCACAAACTTGGCCAAAACTACAACACAGCTATTTGCATTAGCCTTCAGACGTAGAAGTCATTACTTTAAGGAAAAAAAAAGAAAAAATCAATCTCATTTGTATGATATGAAGTAGAAGCAGCCACAGGTTTTTCAAAAGATCCCAATACTCACAAATGTTTCGAGTTTCCACAAGTTTTAACATGGATATTTTTTAGTTTGTGTATTTCAGTCAGCTCAAGAGCTGGTTAGATGGTGGCGCTTTTTATGTGAGAAGTTGGTTTCAAGATAAAAGTAAATTATTAATACAGAATTCTCAGCTGATCTGCTCGATCATTAGTACCTGAGATTTCAAAAGGAAAGGAACCAAGTTCAAAACAGACTGTTAGATATGCTGGTGTCTAAGGAGCTGGCTGACATCTTTGCAGTGCTCCATTCTCACTGTCTCACTGCAGCCTATATTCTACATTCATCTCCTATTCTTGATGGAATCCTCAAATTGCAACATCATCTTGCAACACAGGGTTAATTCTTTATCAAGTAATAAATCATTTGTATGGTTATAAATTAGCATATACCTACATAAAAGAATTCTCAAGGTCCAAACACACAGTTGGGATTACAAAGGAACCTTAAGGACAGCACCAGACCGTAACATATTTTTTGTTTTGGGGTTGGTTTACAGAGGGGCAGCAGCATTACTATGTACAACCAGCTTCCTGACTAATGCTGAACTGCCCACCACAGTTTATTTGTGAGTGTAAAACTACCCCCAAGTAGAAACTCAGTAGGGGCTTCAACCTGAAGATAACGGTAGGCTTCCCACCGCCTCCCTACTGACTACCAGTTCAAAGGATGGTTTACAGGAGCTCAGAAATCGAATAGGGGTGAGGGGACTGAAGGAAAATATAGCAAGAGCATGGGATGAATTTCTGTAATCTTAGTATTAAATTCTGGTTTATTCAATTCTTTAAAGGAGTGAAAATTTATCTTATGTAAACATCAAGTTCTGTTTTGTTCTACAAGCAATCAAAACACATTTATCAGGAGAGGGAAACTTGGCCAAAGCCTTGCCTGAGATGCAGGAGATGTTCTTCCAGATCTCTTGCTGACTACAAACTTTCTGTTTAACTTTGGCTAATTCATTTACCTCTTCCAGGTCTCAGCTTCCTATTTTTAAAGTGTAAATATCACCACCTTCATTGTCCTGCTCTTTTCTAGCTCAATGGTGGGCTTTCCCAGGCGAGCACCATTTCATCCTGTATAGACTATACTACCACCTGCACAATGGCAACACATCCTGGGGGGTTTCAAAGCACTACTACAATAGAAATAAATCCCAGATCTCTAAGTTGTCCAGCAGACTTTACACCCTCATTCATTTTAATTAAAACACTCATATTTTATATGGTGCTTCTTCAATTTGCCTTTATCGAGGCAAAACCCCCAAAACTACGTCTAATATTCTACTCAGCTAAACAACAGTGACTCCTTTACTCACTTCAATAATACACAGTGACGTAAAGGATGCCTGTGAGGCAGGGCATCTATGGTAGGAAAAATAAAGGTGGCCTGTAAAGTATTTCTCCAACTTTCCTAAAGACTTCATATTTGTAACTTATAAATCAGAGGTTTTTTCCATGGCGACCTTGCCAATTATGCTACACTGCAACGAACATCCTTCAGAGCTCACAGTGACACAATGGCTTCTTGATTGAGCGTATGCACAGAAAATTTCCTACATCAATCTTGCAGCACCAGTGGAGGTGATATAAGAAAGCTATGAAACAACTCTCAACTATAAAAAAGCTAAGGTTGCCCTCAGCAGCTAAGCACCACTGCTATTTTTTTGAAGACTGATGCTGAGGTTTTAAGCTTTGTGTGCAGCACCATCCTTATGAAAATAAGTTTGAAAGAACTTTACTTACAGCTGCAAATTTCACATTTTGTCTGCCTAAACCAGAAATTGTCACTGTGACTTGAATCATCTCTTGAAGTTTACAATTCAACCATAAAAATTTGATAAGACTTGTACTTCATATTGAGGGGCTCAGCTTCAGCAGCTGAAAGAAGGCACAGTGCTCTTCACAGTAAAGAGAATCCTTCATTTTGTATGAAAAATTACAGAATACATGTGTATTTCTTTGGGCTATTTGCATCACCACAGGCCAATATTACAAAAACACAATCAATTCCTCACAGAGAAGCTGGGCTTTCAGAGCTGGTCTGATACATTGGTATATTGAACTACATCCAATTTATCTCTAAGCTCAGAGTATTTCATTTCATCTCTAACACAATACATTAAGCAAGTTCTTATTACTACTCTTCCAGTTCATGTATTTGTCTATAAGATAGACGCATATGGATCTTTCCTTGGTTGATGAATATATCCATTACCATCTCTCCTAAAAATCTGTGCGATTCCTCCAGTTAACCTTGTTTTTACTGCAGAACCCCAGCACGTTTTTTGCTCAAGGCATTGCTCTCAGAATTCACAGTGATTGTTTCTCTCTACCTTTTCACTTGATAAATCATTCTATTTTAGAGTACTTTCACCAACTGTCTTAGAAATGAACTATCAGTAGTTATATATTGACTTCATACAAACCTGGCCTAATGTGAATGCCTTCACCCTCGAAACAAGACTCGTGATGCAGTTTTGCCACCATATTGCCTGTGCTGCCTGGGAGCTCAGGTTTTGGTGTCTCTAATATTAAAAAGAATTGGAGATTTTTTGTCCAGGGATATAGGCTATACTGTGGCACTGTGAGCAGTTCAGGAAAAAGTTAAGCTATTTTATTCCCACAGACCTAGTCCTCCTTTCCAATGTTAATACCCTGGCACACCCAGTTCTGCTCCCATCAAGAGCTGGAAGGCTCAGCAGTAAGGAACGATGGGGGAAGATGTTCAAGCAGTTTCAGACGTGCAAAAACTATAGCATCTAATTTTGTCAAAATATTCAGAGGGGTCTGACAGTATCCAACTCAAATGAAGCATTTTAACAGTACTTACCCTAGATCTCAGGTGTATAAAAATACACAGATTTCTTCAGACTTCTCCTGTATTAAATATATGGGGGGGACACCAATGTCTTTACTCATGGCAGTAAATCAGATCTCTTTCCATGCAGTGTTTTAACGAAAATTACAAGATTTTCTTACAGCCACATTTTAAGGTAAATTGCAACATCACTGAAAAGGAAAGGGTTCGGGGAACAACACAGTTACAGGCTGTAAATCCTAAATTACTAAAAATACATTAGCATAGCATCTAGCATAAACCAGACTTAACGTCTGCAAGATCAAGTCATAGAAAAACTGTCAAGGCTGCATTTTTCCATAAGAAGCATCTAGGATGCCTGCCAGTCTTGTAGAAGCACTAGGAGTACTGCAGCACTAGCCTTTCTATGGAGGAGAAATCTTGCCTCCACTGTCCGTTCATATTACAGCAGTGCAGCCCTCACCCTTTGGTTGCTGCACTAGAGGCGTGTGTGCAGCATGGTTTCAGGGGAACTCTGTAAATGGTGAGCAATTTGTGAAGGCTAACCTAAAACTCACATCTGCCAACAATTACACTCACTCACTGAAGCACAAAAGAATTCTGCTGATTTGTATTAAGCTGTAAATGCAACATGGCATTGGCTTCCAAATGCAGAGATAAGTCTGTCATTGCCTAAACTGAACACTAAACATAATCAAAAAAAAGGTAGGCATGCCAGCAATTATATTCTTATTACCAAACCTTAATCTCGTTGCATATACATTATCATTGTTTGCTATCTTTTAAGATTTATTAGTGAGTAAAAAAGATCCACTCTCAAAAACTAGTATGCCTTCTTGGAACCATGTTCTTACCCATGTAATACCTGGGAATTCTCCCAAGCCTAACAGGCAGAGTCCCCAGGTTCAAAGCCATCAACTGCTAAAGAACAATGAGGGTGCAAGCTAATTATGTAAGAAAATAAACACATCCTATCAGGTACATCCAACCAGCTGCCACCAGCTTCGATAGGACATTTCATGGAAGACTCTTAATACCTTGTAACTCTGAAGAAAGCTGGGGTAGGTGCCACATTTATCTGTATTGAAAGCTACAGAAATGCGTGTTATTAATGTGCAATTGGTATCATTACTGTGCTGGTACTCATGATGAACACACTGATCAGCAATCTAGTATTTATGCAATATGCTTTGTGGCCTTCACGGTCACGTCCTGTACCCCCTGAATTTCTAGCTCCTGGAGACTGGAGTGACCTCAAGAAAGCTGTTACTCAAGACATTAGCAGTCACACCAACTGAACTGTGGTTTGTACTTGGTCTGTGCTCTCCAGGGTATTGTCTAAAGCTCAGAAGTCAAAAGAGGCTTCCAGAGTCAAGGATGGGTAATACTGCTGTGTGAATGAAACCCAACCTCCACGTCAGCCAGAGCAGCAGTGCTGGCCAGAAATACCAGCTGGTATGCCACAGCGCCGGTGGTTACAGAAGGAGCTTTTAAATGGTTTGGAGAGACATGGAAAATGCCACAATTAGGGGACTGTAGATTCCTTATGCAAATATTTTTCATATGTCCTCCCACACCGGGAGGCATTTGATTTTGGGCTTTTCTTAGGCAAACAAGGCTTAAACAAACACCAAGTCCGTTTGGTCCACCCGGCAACCTGTGTCACTCATTACTACATCTCTATTGAATTTATTTGAAACCAGTTGTTCTGCAAAAGTCATAAAAACACACAGCCAGATAGAAGAGAGAGATTATTTCATGACTGAGAGGGCTGCACTCGCGCTGCAGCCTTTATTACATACCACTCACAGCTCACTATTACATACCAGAGATCCCAGCTATTGGAATCAAATCCTTAAGAACGTGGATTCACTAACTTTGCGACATGTGGAACAACTTGCGTTAAGAACAAGGGCAGGACGCAGCCTCATACTGTGCACTCCCCTTCCCCTCATCGAGAAGCAGCTTACAGCAGCAGCCATGCCGCATGGCCAGCTGTTTTGTAGCAGCCAACTGGTGCAAACTGTAGAACATAATACTGTAAGTAATGGCAGAAGTCAGCATTAAAAGAATACAACCTTCAGTTTAGGAAACGTTTTTGCACCCAAACAAGGTGGCACGTATGACCCCGTTATTAAAGACTCCTACCTGGAAGACTATTTTCCCCAGTGAAGGTCAACAGAAAAATAAAAATACTTTGTAGCACAACCCCCTTTGGTTCACCAGGAAGCATCTCACACTCGTAACAGAGGGAGGGTGAATGAACTGTGCCTTGCTACTTCCTCCTCCTTACAGCAGACGAGGAAGGATTGAACCATAAACACGATCATAGCAACGCTTGGAGTTGGTATGTGACAATACAGTGAATTAGAAGCACATGTGCTAAGGGAGAAGTGTAACGTAATTGGCATGCTCAAAACGTGAGTAAAGAAAGACATTGACTGGGAGATTAAATTACAAAGGTGTCACATTTGTAGAAGGGATGAAGGCAACAAAGCAGAAATAGTTGGCAAGATGGGGAAAAGAAACATTACATCAGAAAAGATTTTAAAAAATAGCAGGTTTTGTTCACACCCCAGAAGCCACTTGGACTAAATAAAGAAGGGGAAAAAAATGAAGACACGGGAGCTGAAAGTGGTTGAAACACCTTAAGACAGGGCATTGTTTTATACATAAAGCATGTCAGCAAAGTCAAGAACCAAAATTAAAACCAAGGCAGGCCTTATATCAGCTTATTCCTCAAACAGAAGCCTGGAGAGCATTATGGGCTTCCTTCTTGAAAACAAGCCACATGCCGCCAGCAATAAAGACTTTTGTGAACATACAAACATCAGGAAACTGGGTAAACACAAAGGATTGCTGTAAGGCCAATGCCACATTGACATCAGGACAAGGTAATAGCACCTGGTATAAAATAAGACAGGAAAGCACTTCTGTCAGAAATAAAAAGGGAAGGTGTGTGCCATTTCTATAAAACAGGATCTGCATTAGGTCTATCCAGGCACATGTTATTACCCATAAATTGTGTAATGATACTAAATTTGAATACAACAATACTAATTTGCTATTAATAAGTGGAAGAAAACACAGCCTTACAGCTTTCACTGCATATAGAGAATGGTAATTTCTTAATTACAACTTAAACAGAGGTAATCAGAAAGAATTTACAGTCTAAGACCTAGTTTAGATAATTGTATGCACATAAAGATTTACATCCCCAAATTTATTACAACTACAAACAGCCTATAAAATTATTTTAAAGTTTTTTGGTAAGAGGGACAAGAGGTTTATGTGCTTACAAAGACCTGAGTTGCAACCTTTGTGTTTCATGGAGACGGCAAAAAAAAGACCCAACCCCTAAATGCATTCAATCATGTCACATCTCTCTTCCACTCACTTTGTCATATCTCTTCCTCAGTTAGCTGCCTCCAACTATTTCTTTCCTAAAAACATGCCATCTTAAATATCTTCAAAGAAAAATCCAAGGCATTGGCACCTCTGGACTTTCAGAGATGTTTGAGAATGGAGAAGTATTTTGAAGTTTATTCATTTAGATCGTGCCTCTCCTCCAGCAGGAGCCATATTCACAGAGTTCATAATGTCACTTCCTTATTTAATACCCTACAACTGTTACTGCTTCACAGCTTTCTGCTATGAACCTTTTTACTTACACCATAAATGAGCTACAGGAGATCTTTATGGTTTTTCCTGCCAGAAAACACTATTTTGACATATCCTTGTAATACATAACAGCATTACAAATTTATCATTTTTCTACTACTGTATGTCAAGCTCATGCTGTTTATTAATGTCATGCTGCACTTGATCATAAAATTACTTCTTTCTTAAATTACTTCCCCAAGCACTTTATTGGTCTTCAGCTAGAACTATCACTGTTGAAGTCTGCTTCCACATGAACACTGGTTTCTCACTCTAATCAGACTGGAGAGGCAAATCATTTTACCATTATGGAGTGCCACCAGCTCCCAACCTGACAGTTCCCCACCACCCTGAACCATTGTTAAGTACAGGGAGATAACTAAAATTGCTTTCAGAAGTTCAGACCTAGACAAGAAGCCACTCGAAGAACTACGGTAATAGTGACATCCCAAGAGCTATCTGGTGCTGGGATCAACTCTGTTTAATGTTGGTGACATGGACAGTGGGATCGAGGCACCCTCAGCAAGTTCATCAGTGACACTGAGCTGTGTGGTGCAGTCAACAGGCTGGAGGGCAGGGATGTGCCATCCAGAGGGACCTGGACAGGCTGGAGAGGTGGGACGTCCAAAGTTGTTCATTGTTCAACAAGGCTAAGGGCAAGGTCCTGCCCATGGGTCAGGGCAATCCCAAGCACAAATCCAGGGTGGGTGAGAAGTGGATGGAGAGCAGCCCCAAGGAGAAGGACTTGGGGGTCGTAGTGGATGGAAAACTGACTGTGAGCCAGCAACGTGCACTCACAGCCCAGAAAGCCAACGGTGTGCTGGGCTGCATCCAGAGCAGTGTGGGCAGCAGGGCGAGGGAGGGGATTCTCCCCCTCTGCTCCGCTCTCGTGAGACCCCCCCTGCAGTGCTGTGTCCAGCTCTGGGGGCACCAACAGCAGAAGCACATGGACCTGCTCGAGCGGGGCCAGAGGAGGCCACAAGGATGCTCAGGGGCTGGAGCACCCCCCTGTGAGGACAGGCTGAGAGAGTTGGGGGGTTCAGCTGGAGAAGAGAAGGCTCTTAGTGCAGCCTTCCAGTACTTAATGGGGGGTACAGGAAAGCTTGGGAGGGACTCTTTATCAGGGAGTGTAGGGATAGGGCAAGGTGTAATGGGTTTAAACTGAAAAAGGGTAGATTTAGATTAGATATGAGGAAGAAATTCTTTCCTGTGAGAGTGGCAAGACACTGGAACAGGTTGCCCAGAGAAGCCGAGGAGAGACGTTTGCATGGGGCAGAGGCTGGACTCAGGGGTGGTTACAGATAGGATTCAGGTGCAAGATAATTTTGTATTCTAATGTGCAATGTACCAAGTCTGAGGTTGGAAGAGCTACAACTTCTCAAAGTCGACACGGAACCCTATTTTAAGACTTACAGTATCACATCTTTCAATTTTTTTATTGGATTGGAGTTGTTCATGAAAGTTTTTTTCTAAAACAGCCTCAAGTCCAGGTTATTCAGTCTTCTGCTCAGAGCATTCTTTAAATGGCTTGAGTCTCTGAAGATGGCACAGGAGACACTGCAATGCTCAACAAGCAGCTGGTGATCTGACACTGAACTGAAATCTCCTAGAAAAGTTCATGGTTGGCATCTTCTGAATAGTTTCAGGCCATACAGGGGCGGGAAATGGCTTACCTTTCTGTCATGCTGGGACTGCAGCAGGCTGAGAACAGCAAGGATGAGAAATCTGCCCAAGACTCTGAGGACTTAGGTACTATTTACAGTGCATCTGCTGAATCTTATATTGATATTTCTTACTCTAGTGGTCTTAACATACACTCTCACACATGTCGAGCAACCCTTAAGTGTCCATTATTCTGCTGCTCCAAAAAGCGCCTGAGCATGTAACATAAGCATTTTTACAGATCTCAGAAGAAACCTTTTAAAGTTCATTTACTTTGTACAAACCAACCTTGAAAGACTAAACCATAGATGAAGCTAAAAAAACCCCCCACAAACCAATAAGCAAAAACTCTTGTCACAAAATAAGCCACATGAAATCAAAGTTTAATTCAGAAAAACATCCAGTCTAATTAATCTGCTCAGTTCAGACCAATTGCCCTTAATGCCTGGTCCCAGCCAGTGTTATCAGAAGTGTCTTCCTTATTAGAAATTATGCCAGACTGTAAGACATGTCTTCAAATGTATATGAATTATATATAGGTATAAATTAATAGTAATTATCAATTTATGATTACATCGTGATAACAAGATAATTTTGAATCTTTCCCATAGTTCTGCATAGGTGGGGCTTATAGTTGTGGCTGCTACATGCCTGCCTGTGGCCCACCCAACAAGTCAGAAACCTGACACAACTAAATCCAGTCCTGCCACTGTTTCAACAGAAATATTGAGCATGGATGTCTTTGAGCATTTACGTAACTCCAGACAACCCCTGGCTGCAGCCAGCCCAACATGCTGCTGCTTCTCTCCCGTGCAAATCCGCCTTGTGAACACTACTACAGCCATTGGGCGACATCCTCAGCTGGCAATTAACAGAGAAAAACAGGGGCAATTAACAGCCCCTGAAATTAGACTTGCTTACACTGATGGCCTGACATCATCAGTGAAGAAACCACTGAGTAACAACTGAGTTGGAAAAGCTTAGGAAACGTAGCGCCTCAAGCGAAGTCCCTCTCGCTCCTAGGCGGGGAGGTGGCGCTTCGCCGGAGGCAGTGGCCCTTCCTTCCCCTTCTCTCCCAGCCGCTCGCCCCCTTGGCGGCGCGGGGGCAGCCTGAGGCGCTTTCCCCGAGTGGGTCTGTCCGTCCGTCCAGCCGCGGAGAAAACAACCCAGGTGGCGGGGAGCAAGCGTGAGACGGGGCGGGGGGGCTGGTGCCCCTCTGGACAGAGCTGGCTCCCGGTAGGACAGGGAGGGCGTGTGCCTCGCCACGGACCCTGCGGTCATGATGGGGAAGTAACACTAAAGTAACGAAAATAATACAATGGCCCTTCACGCAAACCGTGGCCTTGTGCATCAGAGTGGTAACAACAGCCTGAAATGCTCCCTTCTGGGGCCGTCCCCGCTGCTCCTCGGCCAGCATGCGCTAGCGGCTGCAGGCCCTGGGCAGCACCGGCCCAGCGAGTGGTGAGACCCCGCGGCGAGGCCAGGCCACCGCGGGCCCCATAGAACCATCCGGGTTGGAAAAGACCTTGTAGATCATCCAGTCCAACCATTCACCTCACGCTGACAGTCCCCAGCTACCCCGTATGCCTCAGTGCTATGTCCACACACCTGTTTGCGCCCACCTGCCCAATGGCTCAAGTTCAAAAACAACAGGCATGTTAAAAAGAGCTTGTGTCCCACGCTTTGACATTTAAACTTCCCTCCTAGTTTGACAGTCTGTTAGCAGCGCTCCCAGACTCAGAAATTCTCACTGGAACGAAGTAAAGATTATGGTTTGGCATGAGGCACTGGCTGATGGTACAAGACTGCGAGCTGTCCCCAAAACTCACAGTTGCATAATTATCTTCCACGTTTTGCCAATATTTTGCCTTTGTGCTTCTGTTCTCGAGCCACTGTCCCCAATGTACAGACTGTTTTCCTTCAGACCATCCCTCCCGGCTCTGCTGCTTAGGGAAACACACAGCAGAAGGACCTGTTGCTCAAAATGGGGCAAAGATATTTTATCTGTAAGACTGGTTTCTTTTCCTCTTGCCTCCCTCTCCTATCTCACAACTCCCTTTATTTCCCCAGGGGAAAGACAGAGCATTGCCTGCTCTCCCCAGCACCCATCTATTTTGTTAGCAGAAGGAAGCAGGAAGGGTGTCCAACCTAAACAGGGTTTTCTCCTAGCCAGGCAAGAACAGAGTCTGACGACTGACGTGTTTCATCTTAACGCAAATCTACCAGATTTATGATCAAACTGTAAAAACTGGCAATACTGGAAGGAATTAGTATCATATAAGATCTTCTAGTCAAAGGAGTTTTGGACCTGTTACTCAGAGAGATACGCATGAGGAGCCTCATCAGAAGACAAATTCATCCTGATTGCACAATGCTTTTGCTGCTGTGAACTGAGAGTAATTTTCAGTGGGCAGTACCCGAAACATGAAGTACATCTGGTTTACCCTGGTGTAACATGACACTGAACTTTGAATTTATGAACACAGAGAAACAGCTGCAGAAGTTAAGACTCAAAATAATCCCCCTCAGTAAAGTATTTGGCCCAAAAAGGAGTATATAAACTCACAGGCTTTGTGCATCATTTCTCATATATGCTATTGAGGTCTGTTGCTTCTCAACACACACAGAGCAATAGCACATCCAGCCATGTATGTAACATTAGATTTAACAAAAGGATAAAACTTGCAGATACTTCAGACATTTACATCAATCCCACCTGACGTAACAGGTGGCCCTTCAAAGCACCTGCAGCTGATTTGTCATCAAGATAACCTAGGAGGTCCAAAATGACAAATCAGGGTAGCATTGTAGCATAGAATCACATCAGAAAGAAAAATAGACCTCATCCATGAAAAAGTCCATCACTGCAAGTCTTAACGTTCATGGTCACAGTGGTACTTCTTGTGCTGCCAGTGAGCTCTGCAAAACAGGTTGCAGGCTGTCAGAGACTGGGAGGAGGCAGCAACAACAGCTGCAGCAACAGTTAATAGGATAACCTTCACTGAAGCTATGAATAAGCTGCGAGGATGATACAAACTGGTCAAAAGTCCCCTCCTTAGTGTTATGATCTTAACTCCTGCCAGTAAAGCAGTTGCTCCTTGGCTCAACAAAAATGTACATTTTCTAAATGGGTGACTGGGCCTAGAAGAGCAGAAAATATATCTGATTTCATTTTGGAAGGAGAGAGTGCAGAGAACTTGATTTGTAGCCTGCATCATGCTTTAAGATCCTACATGATGAAAGCTGTTACTATACTTTCAGGGTCCAGTGCTGGCAATCCTTAATTACACTAGCAACACTTCATTACTTGAATAAAACCATGGGGTTCAGCAGGTCTGTTTGTGTGAAGTACTATTCAGACTGAGGGTTGCAGTTTGGCTTCAGTGCTAATTGCTTCTCCTATTTCTTCATATAACATGAGAGGTCCTAAATGCTTTTCCAAAGAAGCAGAGAGAACATCGTGTGTCTGTTTCTTTTTCTCCTAAGAGAAATGCATCACTGCCCTTCATGATCTTTGTCAAAATCTGTATTATAGCCCCGAGTGGCACAGTCGTTTTTACTGTTTAACGTATTTTTTGCTACTTTCAGTTTTGTTTAAGTTAGTATCTAGCAGTAGTTGGTTTGTTCTGGCCTCTTCTTCCATGATACATACTGTGCAGTAGAGCTGGTGCTCAGTCTTTTACTGAATACTTGGTTCAAGAAACTGGATTCTTAGGTGTTGGAAAAAATCAAAAGAGCAGATCCAGAGGGCAAATTTACTGGGTCAGAGCTCTGAGAAGTGTTACGTAGACCTCCTGACACAAAACCAATTTTGGGCAGTTGGGAACAGGCTTAATTTGGTCAATTGAGTTTGACATAGATGTGACTGAACATGATTGAAATCCACTTTAGAGCCCCTAGAACAAGAAGAAAAGTAAAATCTACCACTTGAAAATTATTTCTTTCGTATATTTTATTGGCAATACTATGAACTTCTAGTTAATAGTGTAGCAGCTGCAAAATGTTGAGGTCACAGCTACAATTTGGGGAAACAAGCAGAAGTATAATTTGTTACCCAAGCAATCTGAGACTCTGAGATGTTCCCTTTGTCAGCATATTCCTGTCATCAGACATCCTCTTAAAGCATGCAGTAAGGATATTTGCTTCTGGAGCTGGTTACTAGTGCAAGGGGAGCTGTGCTGCATGAGAGTTCAGGATGCGAAATTAGACAAATTGCTTTCAACTAGCACAGCAAGTTTCAGCAGGACTGTAAAGGGACATTTTTCAAGGCACCCAAAAGGAGTTGGGTATCACACTCCTATTGAAAGACCGCAGGTATTTAAGTAATGAACTCCTCCTTTGCACTTTGGAGGAGCAGAAAGGAACATTAAAGAAATAGTGTTTAAATGAACACCAGCCTGCTTTCAGAGTCATCGATGAGAGCTCTCAATCCTGGCCAGTCATGTGAAAATATTCACAGCCGCAGACAAAAGCCTTTAAAGTCTCATCTTTATAGTCAGAGAGAAAAAGCCCACGCTGCTAGCTTCACTCCAAGGGTATTCCTGATGGACAGTTCTCCAGATGTGTTCCAGCTCTGTGTGAAATTGTCTCCTGCAAGACTCGCTAAAATGTTTCTGCAGTCATGAGACCAGGCTGCAGGAAGTTAATCCTTGTCATCACCTTTGTGACTCACCTTGCAGTTTCAATTGAACAAATTATTCCTCACATCTCCTATTCAGAAAAATAAACCGCTGTGTTGAGTTGTTAGCACAGAATGGCTGCCACGTTCCAGCCTGGGCAGATGGATTACAGCAGTGAGTCATCAAATTGAATGTACAGGCATGATAGCTAAGATTTACAAAGAAGCCTTATTTATTTCACTGGAGTTAAATATCTAAACCGTTTACATTCTGCTAAAACCCCTCAGCAGTGTACCTATTACTGCGTATGATAGTGGTGGCTGTATGTTATATGCTGCAGGAACTTCAGTTTTACGAGATATCAGTTGTAAGGCAAAGTGCCACACGATTTGCAATTCCAACATGGTTAGGAACAGGGGAAGAATCACTGTAGATAAAAATTCTGAATTGGTCTCAAAACAAATCAAAATGTTCAGACCAAAAGTGAATAAACGAGAGTTTCATTCTTTTCATTATAGCACCCTTAAAAACTGTTTCCTCAGGGACTCTGACCCATAAAGCAACCTGGGACAGAGACGATGTTGATGTTGTTGATGGTGGTTTTGTCTGCTGACAAACCAGAAATTTCAGGAAAAAAGTAATGACTTTGAACCATATCCACACAAGCTATCTTATTGTTTTCAACTAAGATATTTTTATAAATAAATAAATTTGTGTTAGTATTTTCTCTGAGTATGTGGTATACCTAAGCAGTGGTAGAGCTGAGATGCAAATTGTCTTCCATGATGAAGACCAGATTATGTCCTATTGTATTTTTAATATCTTTTGTCTTCCCTCTTCAGCACTCTTATCAATTATTTATTCAGTTATGGTCACTAAGCAGCCCAGTGAGCAAGGACCCGAACACATTATGCCAAAAGATACTGATGTAATAACCAAAGAAGATAGGCAGATGAGAAAAGAGAGCAGCTGGCAAAATAAATAAAGAAATGAACTCTCTGTGTAAAATAACTGATTTTGGCATTAGAATTGAAAATCACAAGAATGTCAGAGACCAAGAGAAAACTTGATAATACAGGTCCTGCTTTCAGTTAAATTACTGCCTTTGTTGAATGGCCTTAGTTAGGTGGCTTCATATTGCTGAATCTGTTTGGATTTTTTTTCTGAAAATGTGGTTTATCTTATCCAGTCCCTCCTGTATCTATTTTATAACATATTTCACCAGTGATTTCAGATCTGCAAAGCTATACCAAATATTTCCTGTGGTGTGTTAATAAATAAACAATAAACCCAAACCTACTGCACTCCAAGTCAGACATCCTGGAAGTTCTGACCATGGATTTTCTTCAGATGCCTGGTACAGATGGATCTCTCTCTAACATGTCACATTAAGAGCATCACCTGCTCCTAGTGCTCCTTTGTTAGACAAGGTGACCTCTGAGAGGCACTCTGAGCTTGAGACTTTAGCCCTTGACATTAGCCATCGAGGATCCAGAAGTTACTACTCCATCAGACATCCCAAACAGCCCCTGGAAGTGGCTGTTCACTAGTCATCTCATTGCTAGAGACACCATTTGTCCATATAAAACATGAAAATTGTAAAACGGATATAAAATTAATTACCATTGCAAAATCTGAGCAGAATACACCCCTCTCTGCTGCAGCCCTGATGACTAGGTAAGGTAACAGGAGTACAAGTTAAAAATATTTCTTAATTTGTTTTTAACCCAGTGAGCAAGATCCCAAACCCACACAGACTACTTCTTTAATTGGTAAGAAAATGGTGTTATTACAGCCACGTCTGAGATTATAACACACCTTGACGTTAAAACTCAGTAAGATTTCAGTTTATCTAGTTCCAAAAAACTCTCTATGGAAGATGCCAAGAGATGCCAAGTCTCCTTTTTTTTTTTTTTTTTGGCAGGGAAACTAAGAATTTAATTACATTTCACCAGAGCAAGATCTATCCTTACACACTGAAGTTGCATGGTTTCATTACATCACAGATCTCCTGAATCCTTATAGTCCACAAACAGCTCCATCATCTCTCTAGTTACAAATTATCATCACTTACACCAAAAATATTAATTGAATGACAAAAATATTAATTGAATGAGGACCGTCTCACAGAACTGTTTTGCTATTTTCTATGTCCTCTTTTCAAGCAGCAGTGGTTTCCTCTTCATCTCTTCCAGAACCCTGACTGAAACAAGGTGTTTACATCACTTTCTCTAGCCCTGGTTCAGTACTTCTACTAGCAGAAGAGCCAACTGATTTGGTGTAGAAAGAATTCATCACTAGCTTCAATACGTAAAACCCTGGACCTTCGGGTACGCCTTTGCTGAGAAAGATAATGCACAATGTAAAGTGGCATTAGATCCATCACTGCATATGTGCCAGGGATAATAGAATGGTTTGGGTTGGAAGGGACCTTAAAGATCACCTAGTTCCACCCCTCTGCCATGGGCAGGGACACCTTCCACCAGCCCAGGTTGCTCACAGCCCCGTCCAACCTGGCCTTGAACCCTGCCAGGGAGGGGGCAGCCACAGCTTCTCTGGGCAGCCTGTGCCAGGGCCTCACCACCCTCACAGGAAAGAATTTCTTCCTTCTCTCTAACCTAAATCTGCCCTCTTTCAGTTTAAAACCGTTACCCCTCATCCTGTCCCCACATCCCTGATCCCTCCCCCCTTTCCTGCAGCCCCTTTCAGCCCTGGGAGGCCGCTCTAAGGTCTCCCCAGAGCCTTCTCTTCTCCAGCTGAACCCCCCAACTCTCTCAGCCTGTCCTCACAGGGGTGCTCCAGCCCCTGAGCATCCTCGTGGCCTCCTCTGGCCCCGCTCGAGCAGGTCCGTGTGCTTCTGCTGTTGGTGCCCCCAGAGCTGGACACAGCACTGCAGGGGGGTCTCACGAGAGTGTGGAGGACAGGCAGATTTATTAAAAACTAAATGACAGCTCATTTGACTGAGCAGGTTCTTATTCTCCTTCAGGCCCTCACACCTGTGATCAAGAGAAACAGTCTTCAAGATCCTTCAGGCAATATTCTACCTGAGCTGATGGACATAGGGCAGATATAAAGAAAGTTTAAAAAATTTTGTCTATTTTATCTATGTGATGCTGAAAGATGTTTTCCTTGTTTAAATAATGAATAATTAACTGGTTTGATTAACTTTTCATTCTAGGTAAGGAAATGGAATCGAAAGATGATAAGAGCACTGTAAGCCATCAAGCCTGAGATCCTCCTGCTGATGCTGAACTTTGGCAGAAGGATGCTAAGGAAACTACTCACCGGAGGAAAACTGAACCCTGTAATGCCCTATCAATGGCGCCATTCATTTCCTTAACCTCCAGAAAGCAAATCTCCCTTCTGTACTGGAGAATGGCACAGAGCACCTGTGACAGCAGCAATTGTCAGGAAGCATGGTAGCCTTATCAGCAGATTAGCTGCTGATTACATTAAAATTACCCTTCTCACAGATCGTCTCTGTGCCCATGTCAGGAACTAACAACATAAAATCCCATGCTGCCTGTTTAATACTAAAGAGTTTTACTTTTCCATGTTACACTTCCACCTGCCTAAACGTATGAGATTTTAAAAAGATGGAGGGGTGGGTGTGGAAAATTGACACTGGGAAGAGATCAGAAGCAAACTCAGAACAACCGAAAATCCAAAGCAGATATTAAATTGGACAAGATGCTGGGCTAAATTTATATGACTTGTTTGGTTTTCCAGTTGACCACATCTGTCTAAGGCTGTCTTTCCAGATTTGCATCTGGAAGGGGCATCTTGAAGTCAGTGCAAACAAAAGCAGAAAGAACGTGGAAAAATGACTGATATCAAAATTTGAATGAAATTTTCACACAGTGGATTGAGATAGAAAGGAAAACAAAGGATTATGTGTGTTGTAAGGGAACACTAAGAAAAAGGTGGGACACAGAGGCATGAAGGAGGTGTATCAGGAAGCAGGAAGGATTGGCTGTAGTTGAGTGGGACTTGAAAGAAGCAGGCAGAACGGGCTAGACCCTCAGCCTGTTTAAATTGGCATTGCTTCTTTGACTCAACAGAGCAGTACAATTTACACCAGCTGACGATCTGGCCTGATAGCTGCAAGTTTGAGGATAGACCATATTCATCACAAGGCTGTAAACCTTCCCCACCCTAGGAAAATAAGAAGCGTAATCTGGTTCCTGAGCTTGCTGTAGCCAAGTGGAAAGGGTGCCAAACACCTGAATATCCCATATGTGAGACTCTTTATTTTGGGGACAGGGGGAAAAAAAAAAAAAAAAAAAAAAGACAATAAAAACAATTTTACTGCCAAATAAAAGCGTCCCTGATGCTTTCCTATAGAGAAACAATGACATCCAGTGGCGAGTTACATTAATCACAGGGGCTTTACGTTAACCCTGTATCAAGAAATCACAGCTCGTACCTGGGCAGGGATCAGCTGCTGGAGCCATTAGCCATGTGCAGTGCTATTCAACCATCGGAAACTTTAAAACTCTCCTGGCTGCTTTCGTTTCTGATAAGACAAGTGACTCTGCATTTTTCTGACAGCTGCAGTTCTGAAGCCCTGCTCTAGGTCCTCAAAGTCTAATAGGGGCTTGATAGTTTCTAAGAGAAACATCTCCAGGTGACAGCAATATTGTCTTCATGAGCAACTGAAGCTTTTCCACAGGGGAGGCAAATAGAGTTTGCAGCGCCAGCGGAGCAGATGACTGCCTGGCACTGTTCTCCCCATGCCCACGGTGACTACCTGTGCCCTGCCTCACCCAGGTCACAGACTGACAAGCAGCTCCGGGCTGGAAGATAGAGGGAAAAGGTGATTAGGAATACAGTCTCTCATACTTCTTGCCCTTAAGATATCTGACACTTGCACAAAATTCTCCTCCCCTTCTCTCCCACCCCACCCCTGAAGAGGTCAATGCAGATCTGGACCATGATTAATAGTCCCAGGCCGTAGGCATCACAGAACTGCCCATTTGCACTGCTTTGTTTTGTCCATCACCCCAGTGGAGACACATGACCTTTGGTTTGTTGGGTTTATTCTGATTCAGTTTGTCTCCCACTGCTACTTCAGGGACCCCAGGCTATTCAGTTTGATTTGTATGTTCAGCTCCTTTTTGGATTTGTACTATATATTGTCATCTATGTTTTACCTTTAAAAAGTTACATTTAATTAATCATACATTCCCTTTCTGTGATTTAAGTGATGAGCTTTCTGAAGACAACAGGAGAGGGACTTAGATACATTGACAGGTGACATGCTCAGCAGCAAGGTACTTTATCCTGAAATGTTCTTGGAGTAAACTGTCACATCACCACTAGTTTGTAGGGTCTTGAACGAAGAGCCACTCTCCAGAACTGGGAGGATTTCTTTCCAGGGTTTGTCCAGAATCCAGTCTTTCTAAGCTTTATTTCTTTTCTACTATCTAGGCATCTTACAGATTGACATATCTACCACCACAAGGTACCCTTAAAAGGAGGCAGTGCTGGTATACCTGTCGTATTACTGGGAGGCACAGTGGGAGATGAGCAAACTTTTTGTGTATAAGCTCTTAGGATGAAAACACTTACCTGGCAGACTTTTCAAAAGCAGCTGGATACTGGAGTCCTAAGAGGATTTTGTCATGTAGGTAGTTTCAAAAATCCCATCAGACACCCAATGTCATTGTTAAGTGCCTAAAGAGTCCAAAGTCTGCCCCAACTGTTTTGATCAAAGCTACACAAAGAGCTGTGCTAGATCAGATATTGAAGGAAGAACCTACAGTGCACCACCAGGACTGAAGCCCTGTTGAGAGAACTGCTTTAAAAGCACAAAATTAGGACTGATTCTCTGCTCTAATTTGTTTATAATCTTCACAGGCAAGACACACAGAGGAGACAGGGAGGCATATAGAGAAGGGAAGAGAAAAACTTTGCTTAGGGGCACACAGCAAAGTCTCAAAATCAGTGCCATTTCTGCTAAACTGTGCTGTTTATAGCAATTGCTTGTCTACAGCCTTTGGAGATCAGGACTTCTAAACACTCTAGTTAAATGGTCCATGCTAAAATATTTTCTCTGTTTCACTTTGCTAACTGACCCCTTGCTCTCATATTAGGGAGCAATGTTAATTTGAGGAGTGGATTAGTTTTCATGGTATCTTTTTTAAACACCTCACTCGCATAATCTCCAACTCTTTCTTCTTCCAAACTAAACAATTCTCACTTTTGCACTCTATCCTCAGATGTAAACCCCACCCAGCCTTCTAACCATCTCATGACATGCTTTTGGTGGACTTCCAAACCAAAGAGGTTTCCAGACTGAACCTCCAAAATGTTTGAGGTTTCCCCATCTCTGTATAGTACTTTCCAAGAGCACACTCCCATCGATTCTGGAGGCAGCCTTGAATCAAAACTAACCATAATGCAGTCAGGAACAAGTCTGGCTACTTTTTAATGAGGAAATATGCTCTTGGGAAGTATCATGCAGTGATGGGCAAACCTCAAACACATTGGAGGTTCTGCTTATAAACCTCTTTGATGTAGAAGTCTCACCCAATGGCAAAAAATTGATGATCATGCATGCACAGAAGCATGCCAGCTGTGACATGAGAGAGCTATTAGCACGGTGGGCAAGCAGCACAGTCCTCACTACACACCCATGCTTCTGACTGGGGCGGTCCTAAGTTTTAGCAAGAAAAGAACATTTCATTACCAATAATAAAAGAAAAAATAACCCAGAAGTATGCAATTCAAGTTAACAATCACCCCTCCCCACCCCATAAACTCCCACTGCAGTCGTATCTAGTAGAGCCAGTTCTAGCATTGCTCTCAAAGCTGCAGCTGCAGAGAGCCCCAGCCAAGCCAGGTTCAGATGATAATGTAGCTTTAACTGCTCATTGTTCCACAGTGACAGAGAAATCAAGCTCTGCTGGGATGCACCACCCTTTTTTTTTATTAATCTGTACTAAAAGACTTGAACTCTGGAAGAACAACTTCTGCTTTTGGTGCATGTCACAGTTCTCCCACTGGGACAAGTCCATCTATAACCCAAAGTCATTACAGCCTCAGCTTCAAGGCTGGCTATTTATTTCAAGTTGCAGAGCCTCATACCTTCTACATCAAATACCTGTCATGTGAGGTAGGTGGTAACCAATGCTGCAGAAACAAAGAACTCCAAAACCAAGCTAGAGCAAGAAAACAAAACAAGGCAGCAGGTGCTCTATGGGTGTGTGCTGGCCCATCTGTCTGCCTCTTCTCAAAGTCCTCCACGTGAGGACAGAGGTGATTTTCATTAACGCAAAGAGCTTTTTCATTGTGCTGATGAGAGTTACGGAAATGAGAGCCTTTTTGTGCTACAAACAATATTAAACTTCGGGACTTACTCTTCTCCAGGTTGTCTATTTGTTGCACTAGATAACTCCACAGGACACCAGGCTCTGCTGATTGGTTTCCCCCAGGGTCCTCATCCCCTTTCTTTTCATCCCTCTCTCCAAACAGATAAAAGCAATAGACCCAACTACCTTAGAGGTTCAGTGCCTCATCAAAGCACTATTAAAAGGCTTTTAAGCAAAACCAGAACTACCTTTTGTTACTTACAAGGTCCAAGAAAACAAGGCACTGCTGTTTCGTAGTTACAGACTCTGCGCCGTGCAATACTACAGCAACTGAATTAGAGGAGAGTCATGACAGGTCAAAATAGAGTTATGTACATGTAGCCTCTGGAAAGGAGGGGAGAGAGTTAGTCCTAAACCTGTTAGAATGATTCCAAGCAAGTGAGAGAAACTGCTATTATTGTGAAGTCCAACTGAGTAATATCTTATTTCTAATTTTAACATTCAGGAGGAACTTTTTGTTTGGCCTGGCTTGGCCAGAGAGCCATTGGCTCAAATGCTAATATGTCAGGAATTCAGGTTGGCATCCTGCGTCTCAGCGCACTGATGAGGATGTGTTGTTTCTCAGTGAACTCTGACTTCCCGTCTGCTTCGCTGTCGGCCTGTACGAAAGCCACCGAACAGAAGACTTGCAGGTCATGTGGCTCAGTTCCCGTGCACCGTAGGCTCTTGAAAACTTTCAACTGTATATCTCTGTGGCTCCTACTCAGGTGAAACAGAGGTCACACCCAAACAGAAAACTTCTCAAATACTAGCATTTTTATTTTTTATCTGATAGCCTGTGTAATATGGAAAGCTGTGCAAATAGGCTGGAGAAAATAAGACATGAACCAAAGTGAACCTTTTACTGTAAGGTCTGAAAAGATTCCATTAAGTTTTTATTATCAGTAATATGTAACTTTAGATTTTCTTTTCATCTCTGATACCTAGCCAGAGTATGTGCAGTGCCAAAACAGAAGAAACACTGTGCTTACATTTGTAACTGTACATTACAGTTTTACCGTGGTTAACTAATTACGATAACCTTAGTTATCAGCAGTAGCCCTGAGGGTATAGATGGAAGACCAGAAGGGCTGATGAGGAAAGGAGATTGTACCCTCTGTTTCAAAATTTGAGTAAATAGGCAGCTTTCCAAAGACAATCACCCCTTATCTGCCCCAATTAAAAGATTTACAGCACTTCTCTGAGAGAACTCAGCCTCACTAAACGTGACCCAACCTTTCGATCCACTGAAGTTCAGACAAGATAACCCCAAAGTACATTAGTGAGATGAGACTGAATCAGCCCTGAAATTGGAGATTCAAAAGACTGGCCTAACTTTTCCTTTCTTAGCCCTTCCCATTCCTGCCCAAAATTACTCAAGTTGTTTAGTCTTGTATTTCCAGTACTTTCATGTATTTATTTTCAACAAAATGAAAGGATGGGGTAGCTGTTATGAGTTTTAAGAGATTCTACCATCCTCGCTTCCTAGTCAACATAAAATTTTCTTTCCTCTCCCCCTTCAGATGCCATCTAATGTGTCTCATTGTGTAGTTCCTCTTCCCACTTAGGGCTTTCGTGCATTTGAACTCCTTCACCCTTCCTTGTGTCATCACTTAGTTAGACTCTCAATACTTGCTTCCTTTTGAATTATTTCCCCCACATTTTTTTTGTAGCCCTCACCTGATAATTTTCATGCCTGCTTAATCCCAACCAACTCATTCATCCATCCAGCTGGAACATACACAACTGGACATAATACCCCAAATCCCATGATGCCAGTGCCATCTCAGCAAGAAGCATAATTATCTATTTACTATCTGATTTGCTGTCTCCCTATAACTCACAGGTCATGTCCAATAATACTGTTTCCCCAAATCTCTCTCTGATCAAGTACTTGCAGTTTCCTTTAGACGTATTAGCTACATTTTTCTAAACTGAATCATGTTTGTTTTCTTCTTATTATAGTGCTAATCTCTTGAGGCTTCTTTTGTACAAGTGGATGGAAAGAGTTTTTTCCCTTATTATTGCACAAGAGGGTTTTATGTCTTTGGATGTGTCATAATAAAATGGTTTTGGTAGCAGAAAACCTAATTCCTGTTATTATTAAACCATAACACACTTCAGGACAACTTAGTCATTGTGGAATAACACTGTCTTGTGAGCACCACATATATACCTTCCAGGGAAGTGTTGAAGTAAGCAGAAGTGGGCTAGAGATAGACAAAGAGGAAGGATTTACAGGCTGGGTAAGAAATTAAATTCAGCTATTGTTAATGAATTAGTTAAAAACAAAACAAAACAAATCACTAACAGCTAAATTTTTCTATTACTCATAAACTTTTGCAGTGACCCCCCCTTCATATAGTTGAAGGACAGCAAAAAGCATGGTATGAAAAACTTGATTTTTAATTGTGTATATATGTATTTTTTGATGAAAAAAGTAGAATCCAAATTTTGCCTTAGCAGGGGAGCAGTATATGTCCTACAGCAACTGTTGGGGTGTACTTAGTCTATGCAGAAGCTGCTCTCCTCTTGACTTGTAGTCAGTATATTTCACATGTAAAAATGGGCTTTGAAGGGTTTATAGCTGGTCATGGACCATTTTGGAAAGTTATTTTCCTCACATTCAAAGCTGGACTCAGTCCTCCTGCCATTTCAGATAACTGCTTACCAAATAAGAGCTTGTTGTAGTGGGAATGGTGCACTTCTCTTTGGAAGAGTAGGGCAGCTGTCATGCACACAGCCAGCCATGGGTTGTCCCATGCTCCACAATTGTCTGGGAATTAAAATTTTGTCTACTATCTGAAGAAAAAAAAAAAAAAAAAAAAAAAAATATATGTACTGCTAGGTTTCTCTCTCTCTCTCTCTCTCTCTTTATATATATATATATATATATATATATATTCTCTACTATACATCCCCATCTAGACTTTTCAAGCAACCTCCTTTGAGCTAAACCGTCTGAATTTCCACTTTGGTTCGAGTGTAAACTGGTCAGCAAGAAGACCAAGTTGACAGCTTGACAGTATGGAAGGGAGAGCTCCTCATGACGTATTTAGAGGATTGGAAGGTTATGCTGCTTAAGTTTGTTACAAATCCAGTGTCATCTGACAAACTGAAAGATAAGACATGGCAGAATGAAAATTCATGTGTGAAAAATCATTTTGGTGGTGAGTTTTCCCAGATGCATTACATCTTTTTCATTCAAGAGCCCTGGTCAGATCACACAACTCAATTGCAGAAGCTGGCAATGTACCACTTTATACCACTTGATACCTATGAATTTACATGATCTTGTGGCAGCTGCATGTATTTATGCACCAGCTGGATGTGTTTATGCACAGAACCTCGTTTAAAGAGGCTTATTTTGGGAGGTACCTTTCAGAAAAATACCTTTGAAGGTTACATCACTTTAAAAGAATAGTAATAACAACCTGTATCACAGGAGATGGTACGCACCTCAACTTTGCCATTCAGCGGAGAGAACATCAGGCTTCAGAGTCATCCTGTTTCCTTGCATTGCACTTTGGGAATGCTCCACCATTCACACTGCTCTGGGCAAAGAGGGGGAGCTCAGTGGTACACTGACACCAACCCTGCCTGCTGCCGCTGTCAGCCTAGCAAAATCTAGTCTAGTCCCCACAACCTGGGCAGCTGAGAGGTGTGGGAGAGACAGTGAAGGAGGACAAGAGGAGAGTAGAAGTAAAAGTGGAAGGAACTAACTGGTCGCAGAGAAGTGAAGTGGATCAGGAGCAAACACTTAAATCAGCAAACAGAGGGAGGAAACAAAGAACAGAAACACAAAAATCCTCACTTAACAGTTTATAGCAACAAGTCCTAGGAGAACTCTCTGAGTTTGCATCCCTTGGAAACGAAGCCATCAATAATGCAATCCTGGAAAAGCATCCCCACTCCAAGTCTTGAACAGTATGGATCCAGGAAATATTAAATCCATCTGCTCTGGAGAAAATGTTTTATCAACAACAAAAACCCCGTTTGATTTATTCTCTAGACACTGGGCCCAGACTCAGTCACTGAGCTGTGCTATCTAATGTGGTTAGACAACTTCTAGGGAACTAACCTCTTGTTGCCATTACTCACAGTATTTGCTTTTCCCCTATTGCCTTACTCATCTGATTCCTCCCTTCTTATTATGACTCTGGTTGAGTTGATAGGTCATAATTTATACTGCAGGCTGAGGCTTTCATGCCTTTGTCGGTAACTTGAGCCAGGGAAGTGAGTTATTCTTGCCTTTGCCTTGTTTCTCCATCTCATTCCTTCTCCGTCTGGGAGTTTACCTAGACCTAGAACATACAAATGCTATAGTACTACCCATCAGGGGAGAGGCCAGTTAGCTTTCCCTCCAGTTTTAGTTATTGTGTGTGTCTGTGAGTGTCTTTGGATGAGTTTTTTGCTGGATACCAGCATCATTAGTCTAGAAGTGCTTTACTAATGGATTTATCCTAACTGACATCAAAACAGAGGCATCATTGGAGAAGAGCAGGCACAGAGTAGGCACTTTCCCTGCAAAGCTGATGTGTAGTGAGCTTTTTCTCAGGCATTTTGTCCAGCCCAGCTCCAGCCACTTGAAAAAACATGTCCCCTACCTTTGATGCTAGTTCCAGGTCAGATAACTAGCTCCTCCTGTGTGGACAAAAGCCAGAGTACAGTTCACACTCATTTTACACTATAGTCCACCCACGTTACACAGAGGACACAGATTAAAACGTCTCAAGTCCTGACAAGGAACCTCACTGCTTTCTCTCAGTGATCACATGTACCCAGTAGGACAGAATGGTTCCTCTCCATCTTTCTGGGCAAGGACTCACAGAGCAGCCACGTTTACTGTGAGCAAAAGGCCCAAGAGACCCCCCTCATGTTGTGTAGCACGATGCACCCAGACACAGGGATGGGACTCCACTCCAGGCTGCAGCTGCACTGGGGTTCCTCAGAGTGTAAAAGGCACCTCTGTAAAATGCCAATAACTTCAGCTAATTTTACCGTGATACAAAAATCAGTAATGGGTGGAGACAGGCTCCTGTGCTGACAAAAATGGCTGCCCCCCTAGCATGTGCTCTCACATCCATACCAAAACGCTGGTTAACAAACTGCATGAATATGTTCAGATCACATACCAGTAGACAAAACCACCCCTCCTGGCCCATCTCATCTCAAAAGAACCTTGCATTCCTCATCTTCAGAAAAGAGCTTCCCTAGATAGAGAAGGCAGGCCCTACCTCCACTGAGCATTTTCTCATTAGAATTTAGGACATTCTCTGCATCTTCCACCATCAAGAGTTCACAATGTTCATTACTTGTGGCAGTGTAAGTCAGATCTGGCTGGTTCTTGCCTAGGTGACATCAAAAGAAAAACGTAAGGATTCGGTTAACTAACAGTAAGGGATAATCAGGTGGCCACTTAAGATACGTTAAATGTCTTCCCAGGAAAGGTTAAAAAGTTGATCTCACCTGCCAATTTATCAATAACCAAAGTCTTAAAACAAGCAAAACAAAGCCAAAATGCCCTCCCCCTCCAGTAGAGAAAAACATACGAGAACTTGAATTAGCCCCAGCAATATGGACAAATGCAGACCTGGCCCATTAAAATACACTTTACCTGCTTCAAAAATGCCCTCATGATCTTTTGAATTGGAGCAGCGATTCCTAATGTGCTGTTTGACAGCTGCCATGGCCTTGCCAAGGGTGGTTCCTGCTAGGTGCTGAGTGAAGTGATTATTGTATCTGCAGTCAGCTAGACACTGCAGCGTGGAAACCTGGGAGATGAAAGGCACCATATAAATATACAATATTATTACTGCTATTACTATTATTTCACTGGCCTTTTGCCTCGCTTTCTGGTTGAGCAAGAGAATATGAGTATTCCTGAATGTCCCCAACCCTGCATTTAGTCAAGCCTTGTCTTTAGCACTGTAGACCTTCAGATATAATTTTTTCCCATCATCTCAGTTCACAGAGCCACAGACCATGTTTCTTTACTTGGTATTAACTTCAAAGTATTTTTCCTTTTAAAATACAAGTCAATGTTATTTGTTAAATGACTGTTTTGAACTTGGATCCAATATTTTTAGTAAAAAAAAAAAAGAAAAAGAAAAAGTTTTGTTTTGTTTTTTAACTGGAAGGAATCCAAACTATCCACGGCTTTTATAACCCAACTTCCTTATGAGTCAGGACATTTATTGCCAGAAAAATATTATTTTAACTTTATTAGTGCTATATAGTAGTGACATCTAGTGGCTTTCAGCAGCATCATGATGAGCAAGGGAGAGGCGTGGCTGGCAGCGCCTCTGGGCACAGATCCAGCGTGTGGTTTAATTATGCCATTGTTACGAGTCAGTGGAAGTTGGATGAGCTCTTCTGTAGAGTTTACCAAAATTAGAAAATTCTGATAAGACAAAATAAAACCTCTAAGATAGGAAATTCTAATAGTGTAACACCCATGGGTGATTTCTTCAGCTCAGGTTTATAACAAGTAAGGTAAAATTTGTGACTTCCTTTATCCCAGCTGAAATATCTCATTGTTTGCACTAGGGAGCTCCTTCGCCATGAACTAAAGAAACAATATGCCCAAATTTCTAAATCAATGTTCAGCCTGAGACAATTTACAAACCACATGGCCTAAATGCCACGGGCACAGCCCAGCTTCTTTTGAAAGAAGCAGGAGTTGTGCCACAGTTTTCCATAAAACAATGTCATGTCTCCCACATTATTTTATTTTCAAAGCTGAAGCTGCTTCTCAGGACTTCAGCCAGGACACATTTACATGCAGCCTTAATTTTACACTCAGGAATACCAAAAAAGGTCAAGATCAGCATTTTAGTATCAGGATTGAGGCAGTGCAATCACCAAATTGGCAGAGGCAGGGAATGCTCACAGGGCTTCTGAAGTAAAACTGACACCAGAGTTTGGTAAATTTAACACTTCTATTGCTGGCATGAAAGTTTATCATCTGCTTTGTAGCTGAAAATATTTTTTGTTAACTGTGGACTAACATTAATATTACAGCCAACTTGTGGGTTCCCTTTCTTCCTCTCTGAGCTTCCCCGCAAAATTTAGTTGGGCACAAAAATTGACAGATGTTCATTGAAGACAAAGTCAATTCTGCTTGTCTGACAGAGCTCAACTGGCTTTGGAACTTAAGGCTATTAAACATTACTGTGATTTCAAATTCTTTGGCACTTCAGGCTATTAAAAAATGCTCTGATTTCAAAATCTACCTTAGATATTATACTTCTTTCTGTCCCTTTGGCTCAAAAAGTTCTTTGGTCAACTTTTTCACATAGAAGGTATGTTTAACAAAAAAAAGCTATAATAGAGAAAAAGCTATTAATAATTGTTTCATTTAGCTGTGGACGCTGTAGCTACATACACAAAAGGAGATGAAATATTGGAAAACGTATTTTGCATAAGCATATTAACCCGTGTTGCCTGGCTGCAGTTTAGATAAACCACAGGATCGCTCTATGAGGGACAGAGATCTTACATGAGCTTTGCTGAGAAAGCCTGCGTTATGCAACTGTTGGGTTATGGCTGTGCAGGTGTGTGTCTGGGCGTGTGTGTGTGTATATGTGCGTGCATGTGTTTTATTATGAAAGGATTTACTTTTCCATGTGCAGCAGTGACAGCACCCCAGAGGAAGTCATAGCTGGGAAGTATCTAATATAATATTTGCACTGCGTCTGCAGTTTGTGTCAGCGTGCCAACGTTGTTGCTCTGCTCTCCATCCTCGGGATTATTAGGGGGTTTGTAACATTAAATATAATGACTGTCTTTGAAGTTTAGACTTAAGAACTGAGACGGTTTTTCCATGCTGGCAGTTAAGCTGCAGCCTCCTTCCATGGATGGCAGGCCAAGGAAACAAGCGGTCAGCTCCACATCTGCCTGAAGCACCTCCACAGAGTCACCCCACTGCTTCCACCCTGGGTGAAGCTTCCACCCCAGCCTTCCCTTGGCCCCACCTCGGCCGTGCTGCCACAGCCAGGATGAGGTCAGAGCTGGGGGTGCCCTCCGGGGCTCTTGGGGCGAAGCCCCCCCGGGCAGGGCAGCCCAGCCCCAGGGCCAGGGCCGCTGCTGCCCACAAGGCAGCATTCCCCGCATGCTGGAAAGTGGTGAGTCAGAGCAGCGGCTTGACGGAGACTTCAAATACTCCAACAGGTCTGGCAGAAATATTTATACACCTGCATTTTCAAATATGCTCTACTTTCTCACTTTATAAATACATGGGATCCAGTTGAACACTCGGCCTAGCAGAGCCAAGCATGCCCCTTTTTATTTGATGAACCAGCTGTTTTTCTGGCCTGTTCATATAAACATATTTGTGTGTGTTGATTTTGCAGCTCATTGGGAAAAAGAAACAGATGACAGGTCGTATGTGCATTTTTGTTATGTATATAACTACCACATAGAAAAATCCCTTCAGTCCATTTACTTGTTTACTTTGCATGAAGGGAAGCAGCACATAAAACACCCAGAGAAGGCATGGGAGCTGGGCTGCTAATGCTTTTTTAGCCAAACAGATGCAAAATCATTTCATACAGGTGAGATATTGCAGTGGGTCTGTTTACAGATCACCATCGGCTGCAGTATCACGTGAAATGAGAACAGACATGGGACAACTGAAGTAGCCTGGACAGTGAGCTCCTGCTCACATATTCACTCCTTTGGGTTTGGCTTCCACACCCGTGTTTCCATGTGTGAACTGGCACTGGCATTCAAGATTCAGACCGGGCTTTTCAAAGGATCTGGGTTAGCCCTTTGTGGCACTAAAATGCCACCCCAGTTGGGCAGGTTGTAGGTTGCTTCAATTTTCTCCTTCCACTCAGGTAGATGAGTCAAAAACCCACTCATTTATCTCAAGCATTGCACATAGGTGAACAACCGGTGCAGGCTTGTGCTCCTCCCTGCATGGAGGCTTGTCAGGAGCTAATGCAATACGACAATCTCAACCAGCTCATAAAATTATAACGGGATGTCAAGGAATTTATTGCCAAGTCTGAAAAAGAAAAACATTTCAATATCCTATTATGGCCTCTCTCCAGCCCTATAACCTGCTGAGAACTAGGCTTTAAAATGCTGTACTAGCCAATCCCTCTGAACTTTGACTTCTATTTGGAGGCATTGTTTTTTATTCAGCTATAAATAAGCTGAATTATGGGCCTTTTCAAGGGGGGACGTGCATCTGGAACATTACATGGAAAACCTCAGGTTAATGCTCTGACAGTTTGTCTAGGCAGTAAAAGGTAATTGCATGTAACACCACAAAAGTTGTGCAATCCCCAACATAAGGAACTTTGCTTCACACAAATCACTGGAATTAGACAAGGGATAGGATATACTCCTTGGAGGTGCCAGATTTCATCTTGCCAGTTTTATTCTTTATACTTACCTTAAGAATACATCTATAATTTATTATTTTGCTCTATTTCTGGTTGTCTTTAGGGCCAAACTGGAGAAACTAAAGCACTATAAAATTGTTCATCCTGGTAAACATCCACGATTCACCAGCTGCTTAAAATAGTCACAGTATATTTTCACAGCTATCTGCCCCTCCCATTTCACCAGCAATACCATCAAGCTCTTTATTTTGAGCAACAAATGAAATTTTAGAAGATCTTATTTTTGTGTGTATGATTTTATTATAAGATTTCACAGCCAAGCCAAAAGGGAGAAGGCAAGTTAACAAAGCAAGCCCATTTCCCAAAAGAAAGGCTTTGCATTCTTGATCATATCAGGTGTAACAAGGGCAATGGACGTGCGTAAAGCAACATGATAAAGCGCTGGAGCACTACTAGCCAAAAAGATATCAGTACGCTATGAAGTTTTATTTCATTTTGAATAAAAATCTAACACTTTCTGCTTCCTTCAGCATTTTACACAACTTTTCATTTCCCTGTAAAAGTTTGAAAGCAGCTTTATTTGACAGCTCCCAAGGAGGTGCACTGCAGGGACAGGACACTTGTGTAACACACCTGCACTCCCATCTGCTTTACCAGTGAGTGAGCGGCTTCACTGGGGAGAGGGGAGATGTGGGGTTTAGGGAGATGCCTACATGCTAGCCATTCCTTCCACGTGCAGGAAGCAAACACGGACCCTCTCAATCCTTCTGTCAGCTGGACAAGCCCAATTGTACTGGTACCAAGAATAAGTGAGGAGAACAACCTACTTAATCGACAGCTGAGCCAGGTGGCTGAAAATATGGGAGAGAAATCATTTCCAAGTTGCGTGCCAAGCTCATGTTCTCTACAGTGGGGCCCTGTTTTGTGCTGAGGAAGAGTTAGGACTCTGAATTGCAGTGTCATGGGATGCTTTGGGCAGAGAATCGACTGCTGTTGGCTGGAGGTGCTGAGAGACAGTGCTGATCTTGCTGTAGCTCTGAAAATAGATCTGCACCTGCTATTAGCGTCAGCTTTGCCATCAAAATCCTGTCCAAGGGTGTAAATAACTTACAAATAGGAGAGATTTTGAAAATAGACTCCACTCTTCCTCCCTATCAAGGAAACAACCCAGACAAGTACTCCAAAACTTTCTGACCTCTCACAAGTCAAGACAGAGCATTACAAAGGTTAGAAGAAAGGAAGCATAAAGCAAACCCACAGACAATTAACAAGTGTTAATTAAATTAAAAGTGTGCAACAAACTATCCTGGACTAAAAATGTGGTCAAAGATCCAGGTATAAATTGACTTGATGTACCCGAAAAACTACCAGGGCAGTTAAATGAACTTGCATGTGCCAGCTTCTCTGCTCTTTTCCTTACTCTCTCTTTGCCTTGCATGTGGGTTTCAGCCTTGCCAAAGCACTGACTGCCTTTTTCTGTCTTCTGTTTTATACCCGCTGCCCCTGCTGCCCAGGAACACAGTTGCAGTTGAATGCGGGTTTTATTCTGTGAATGAAAGTAGAAGGTAATAGAAGATATCATAAGTAAAAATTTCAAAAACAACTAATCATTTTAAATATTTTTATTCTGGGGTATGACTTGAGCTGCTTAAAATTCAATACCTAGGTTGCAAAGTACTTCAACAATGGCTCTAAATTAATCTTCAACCACTGTGATTTCCAAAATCACTTGATAGTTTTCAAAATCTTTGTCTATGAGTTTAAAATGAGGACAAAAAATCCCTGTCTATTCCAGGAGGAAGGGAATCTTTATCCCCAGGCAAAATTTTAGGGTATACATTCAGAAGAGGTTCTTTCTGAAGGTGCTCACAAACCTTGGGATGCTGCTAAGAAGGAGCTAGGTAATAAACAGGTATATATATAAGGAATAAAAAATATTTTTTATTATATAATATAAATCCAAAGAGAGCAGTAGCAACTTCAGCTGTATGTGTCTGCTACTTTTACTCAACTGTGGGCTTGAGGTCACTGCACCACATGCTTTAAAACTGTAGTTTTCATACTGCACAAGTTGATCTTTCAGTTCAAACTAGTCCCCACCTGGTGCCCCCATTTTTCTGTTTGACAAGCCACTTTCTTTACTCCAAACTCAGACAGAGCAGAGCAGGCACCAGCCTGTATATGACAGGGACAAGCAGAGGGTCTCAGCTGAGAAGGGTTCTCCTGCTGTCAGCCCATACACCACCACACACACTTCATAATCAGCGTGATCCTGCTCCCACTGGGGATTTTATTACTGGGAATCAGGCTAGATTTATGTTGAACTCTCCTCAGAGATGGACAATTAAAGAAAGCCACTAGTTTGGCACCGATGACCTTGAACTATCTCAGAATAAGCTAAAATAAAACTTGCCTTAGGGTTGTATCCCCATTTACCTTGAACTCTGATGGCCCTGTTGTTCACATGAATGCTGATGCTCTTCTCACACAGGACCACAGCACTGGCTGAGCAAAAAGGACACATATCTAGTCCATGAAGTTCCTGCACAAAAAAATATTGATTTTCCTTAAAGAGGAATATCATCTGGACGCCTGTTCTATCACTGGAGTAACTGAGAAAGAGCATGGTCCAGTGTATTTGGATTGTGTCACATGGGACTAGTTAAAAGCTCAGCAATGGGCTCAAGAATTGCCAAAATGTCATAGAGGTAGTGGAAGAAGTAAGTCTCGCCAGCTCTCACATGAATGTGTGTTGGCTCTAGCATTCACGCTGGAAGTCTTTATGTGGCAACTTGAATTTCCTCATTTCACTCCTCTTGTTTCAGTTATCCGGTCATGGAGTGAAAAGGCAAAACAAAACAAAAGCACCCAACATACATGATTAATCACTCACTCTGCATAACTCACAGTGAATAGCCAAAGGCTAGTCACGGCAAATAATTCACCAACACTCTGCAAGCTAAAATACATTTGTGTGGAGTGTTCAGCCAGTTCTGACTAGCAGACTCTTGGAAATGGGTATTTGCAGGAAACTCATCAACAGAAAAAAATATGGTGTTTGTTACTGGCATCTTTGCCAGTCCTATTATTTGCCTAATATGGCAAAACATAGTAAGGATGAAGCAGAAGGTGCAAAGAAACCACGATATGCTCATCAGAATCCCAGCTGGGTACGAGGGTCCTGTACCACCTGGAAGGACACTAGACTTTATTGCCATGCAGGATTCAGCAGCCACGAGTGAGGTACAATTTTCAAAAAGCTTTGCTTAAATTCAGCCCCATACACAGCTCAGATTTTCAAAAGCATGCGATACCAGATGTACAGAGCCCTTCTGAAAACCCAGCTATCCAACTTGATCCCTAAATGAGAGCTGAACTCTGTTGGAACTAACCATTCAAAGCTAATAACCTGGCTTCAGGCTTGCTATTGTCTCACAGTGGTCATCAGATGCAGAAGAAAAATGAAACCTTGAGGGCGAGAGATCTTGGATAAGATCATCACTAGAAACGTGTTGCTCTGCAAACTTGTTCTCTAAATGGGCTTCTCTCCCACTATACCCCAAGTGGCACATGGCCTGAAACACAGATGGATCAGCACCAGCACATATACAGCTGTAAATAGATCATATATAATGGTGTTTCATTTTGTATTCCCAGCTTGCCAACAGATATTAGGCCATGTGTCTGGTCGTGAGAGAGAGAACTTAAGCCCTGGAATAATAGCTACAAAATTTTCCTTTCTATATGGTTGTGGAATAAGGGCCCCTAAGCAGGATCAAGGTCCTGTTGCAGCGGAGTGGAGTGATTCATGTCAAGTCACGACCAAGCAGATGAGTTCTGAGCTGGACTGGAGCCCAGAGCCCGCATGCGGGGAGGCTGCCCACCGGCCCACACTCACGCTCGCTGCTCAGGAACTCGACCCCAGCTCCAGCTCTTTCACGTGGCTGGGACATTCACCCCACCACTCTACTGCCATCTGAAACAGTGTCATGGCAGAGTTTATACCAAGGAAATAATTTGATAAAGCCAGACTAAGTAAAAGGCTTTCACCTTTAGAGAGCTACCAAAGCACATGGAGAGCCCAAACTATTACTGACACAGGTACCTTTCAGACTAACAGCAACTGGAAAATAAGCAAAATACAACACAGAAAAGAGAAAAGCGTAAGGAAGTTCTGCTCTTAAGTCTCCTCTTCTGTTCCCAAGAAATTAGGGTGCTCTGAGGTTAATTAGCCAAATACAGTATTTATGTCCGCTTTCCCTCTTGCATCCATGCAAAATAACTATGCCCTCCAAAAGAACCACAGGGGAAAAAAACAACCAAACAAATGATCTGCACAGGCAAGCGTTCGTTGTACGTGTTTGATGGTATTGCTTGTCATTGCAACAAGACATCACTGAGCAGTTTAGGGCATTTTGTCCACACCTTTACGTCCTGCGATTGTGTTAAACAGGACTCCATCGTATCTGAAATCATCATTCCCAATGCAAATGCCTGGAGCCTTAATATCTTCCCCAAGGATTATGCAAAGTAGAAAGACCTCATATATGTAAATATTCAGAAAGGGCAGTACAGAAGAGACAAATACAGCACAAGCAAGAAACCAGCTCGTATATGCGGACTCAAAACTGCAAATATCCATGTTAGGGGACTGCCTGTGTCCCAGTGACTACAGCGAGAGGAACACTCAGGAGGGCACCTTGTCTATTTTCTTACCCAGTACACAGACCAAGAATCTTTCTATTTACAGAAATAAAACAGGATGCACATTTCCTCTGCTCCCTCTGTTCTGGAAGGCCCATGTTCTGCTCACTGAGATCTCCCAGAGTAACTTCGAAGTGCAAGGTGCTATGAGGAGGACACATGAGCGAGCACATATTTGCACGTGACAGCATTATCATGCTCCTCACACTGTGCAGATTAACTCAGGCCTCTGCTAACCCCACGCCTGCTGCAGTCTGTCTTTGCAGCAAACCAGGCCCTGTAAGCGTGGCTTTGAAGGAAAAGTTATTCACTTTTCAGCATCACTATTTGCCTTGCTGGTCATGCAGGGCTAATTTTGGTATTGCTTTCATTGCTGCTCTTGCCCTGAATATATGATTTTTCTCCATCCGTTCCAATTTTCTTTCCAACCCCTGTCAAGGCAACCAGTGCAGGCATTTATAGCCTTTCCGTTTGCTGAAACGTGATCTTTAGCAAAGCAAAGTTTGACCTCTCTTGCCTTTCAGGCCAGCCCAGCTTTCTCTTAAGGCATCACTGGCAGTGGGTACACAGTAGCTTTTTCACAGAGCAGTAAGGATGCTGCTAGTGAAAAGTGAATATTTTTTCCAAGAAGAGCAATGCACACTCACACCCTAAACCTCTGCACCACGTTTCCAGAGGGACTGCTAGGTGCGACCCAAAATCAGAGCTGGGAGGGAGTGAGGACCAGGGCATCTCCAGCAAGAGATTCAAACTGCAGTGCAAGATCTCTTTATTTAATAACTAATAAATTCACAGATGCCTCAGTACTGGGATCCAGCCTGACACTCTACTTAACTACATGCTTGCCTAAAAAATAAAAATCTCCCATGGGAACACAACTACTTCCACACCAGTCTTTTTCCAAGTCCTGCTTATAATTAAACTCCCTGGCCATCACCATCTTTTAAGGTCCTCTCCCAGCCTCTCAGTCCAGCAGCTGCCCCCATAAATTCGGCAAATGTATGCAATGGCGAAGCTAACCCAGCTACCTGGTGGCTGCCCTGCTCTTTGAGCTGGTTCTTATTTCCCCTGAGCTCCCTGATGCTGGAGAAGATGCACCATGGCTGTTGCTGTGGCAGACCACACACTGCCCTGTCCTCTCTGTTTATCTCATCTCTCCCAGAGCCAGGCAGTTTGTCCTTCCTCAGCACTACTAGAAAATTTACAAGATCATGTTGTGTATGGGATCAGAAAGCACATCTTTGTGGCAGCGTCTTCTCCCTCACCATGCCTGCCCAGACTCTCCCCTCCCATTTTTGCTTGCATTTGGGCCTTTCATTTGCAAATTTGCAAATTTTTGCCAGTTTTTGACACCAGCAGCATGAAGAGGCAAAACCAGATGGAAACAACATGGGGTTACATGTAGGATGCATCAGCTTTGCTCTAATGTACGGTTGAAACACCCAGTAACCCCAACCACAGGTGATGCCATCCAAAGGAGAGCCTTGCTGGCAGCAAGGCGGGCGCAGAGGTTAGTGCCATGCACTGATCTGGCCACAGACTTTATCCAAGATGTAAACCGGTCTTTTACTCCATGCCACAGCTTTTTAGCAATGAACAGGAGTAGCACCTCCTTTCTCCTGTTCTTTTTTGGCCTTACCTGTTCAGAAAAATCTGGTCATTCAGGTCCACACACTTTTTTTTTTTTTTTTTTAAACTATGTTTCTACAGCATATACAGACTCAGCATTTGCTCCATTTTCAAGATACCATGTACCAATTTTTTCTAAGGTAGAAGAACTGGAGTCTATAGCTTTGCTGAGATAGATCAGAAAACTCATGCTAAACCCACGCTGGAATGAACTCACCAGCTGAAGCTATGTAAACCAACATGTCAAGACAGCAAGAAGTCTTGGGAGGGTGGTAAAATTAAATTTTTCCCAAGCAAAACATTTTTATTAATTTGATAACCACTAGTATTTTATTTTGACATTAACTAAGATTCCAGTCTAGATAGCGGGAAATGGCAGCTTTCTGCTAAAAGCTGAGGGATTTATTCTCTTTTTTACAACAACATTCAAATAGCTTAGAAGCATTTGCTCCTTTTCTGATGGAGAGTTTCACCTATAAGCAGCATACACTGGTATGTGTTTTAAAAAATATTTCCATATGCTAAAGGAATGCAAATGGTTGCCAAAGAAAGTGGCTGTTACAGCAGCAGGCTGGGGCTGTTTTTAAAGGAAAAACTGCTGCAGAAAGGAGGTATCCACAGAGGTGCACTAAAGCAACACTAACTGCAGTGACCTTGAGATGACCTAGACCTCCTCATATTACAAAAATGAAAAGGGAGTTAGAAAATCTGAGGCCAATTAGGCGCTTTTTTTTCCTGGAGACATGATGAAATTTCCTGAAACAAAAACTTTAGCAAATTCTATAAAATACTTCTAGCTTTGGTGGAAAAATAAATTATTGCCTTTTTATCTCCTCATTCCTGAGGCACAGAACTGGCCCACTTCTGTTTGTGCAGATGGATTGGAGGGAAAACACCCAAAGAAGGGCCAAGTGGTGAGATTCTTGGCACAAGCAATTAAGTGTGAAGTTATTCTCAGGGCTGCCTATTTGTTATTGCAGCAGGAATCATTAAGATTATATGGAAAGATATTGTCTGGGAAAAAGTGTGAAGTAAGGATTATATGTCCTGAAATGCGATTAGCAAGCAAAGCATCGCCTGTCCTTGACAAGGTCTCTCTGGACCGGCCACACGGAGGTGGCTGTGCTCAGGTGGCTCCCAGGACACCTGGCTTTTGGTCTCCACTTCCGAAGCACATCCATCGACCAGGCACGGACAGGAGCTGTAACTGAAGAGAAGGTTGTCTCTTCACCGCCCTCCAGTGCTTCCCTCCACACACTTCTGCTGACTTCCATTTCCCAAGTGAGATGTGAGCTGATGGGGATAGCCGGGACTGCTGCTTCAGCTCCACTATCCCAAAGCACAAGCTCTAATGCAGAGCCCAGGAACAGCGTTTTTAACTCTTCACTGTCACCAGGGCCATCATTCCAGGAGAAATTAGCTTTCTCTACCCTTCCCTTGCTCAACACAACAGCTCAGTTCCTTCTGAAGAGAAAATAGACCCCAACAGCATGGTGTAAAGCAGATCTTTTACCTCGCTGTCGGTGTAGCTACGGCTGAGGCCCAATGTTTGAAATGAGGTGATGGACAGGCTCCATGGGGGCTGTGAGCCCCAGGCTCACAAAGCCAGTCTCTACAGCCCAGAAGGGCACAGCCGCTACAGCATGGGCTAGTCAGTGATGGGTTCTGCACCTCAGGGCCCCGCTGCTGTACATCCACTCCTGCCTCGAATACCCTGGGACACTGGATGGGTGCCCCACAGATTATTTTTAGCTCACAAGGCAGAGGGCTGCCGCTCTGCCAGTCACTGTGGCTGTCTACTGCCTTCTTCATCCAGGAGGTGCTGAGCAAGATCCGCATTGGTTTCTATAAGAAATAGGTGCAACCAGGACAGACAAGGCGTCTCTGTGAAGCAAACTTTCCCTGCCACCACGATGTGTGTCAGACCACAGGGCTGCTCCTCACCCTGCTGCCACACTGCTCTTCCAGTCCCTGCACCCCCTCTACACCCCTCTGGTCTGCGGGCCAGAATCAAACAGCGAGGGGCTGCAAAGAGGGACAGGGCACATGCCAAGGAGCAGCAGGATGGGGGTTACAGGGTATGAAGGGTCCTGGGCAGATGGGCCAGACCATGCACCAAGACCTACCTGCGCATCTGTGCCTGCATCTCTCCCTAAAACCGAGGGTCCCCATGCAAAACCAGAAAGCCATTCTCCCTCCCGCCCAGGGGCAAGCAGAGGGTCAGGGCAACAGCACCCTGGCCACTTCCCCACGCCTCTCTTCCTCACTCAGTGCAATCCTGTTCAAGAGGGAAATGTTTGTGTTTCAGTCCAAATGCTGGTGGTTTAGATTCTTCCTTTCACAGCCTGAGTCTCGTGGCATCTGCTGTAAAGTGTGACAAGGGTTTGCGAGCTAGCCAGGAGCATGTGCCGAGATAAACGGGTGCCTACAAGAGCTGGGGAGTAGCCGGCAGGATGTCGTTGCCTATTGTTGCCAAACCAGCCGAGGGGATTGGAGTCAACGATGCATGTGTTGAGTACTCCAAGCGCCTTTACTAAATTAATTCCCCCCACGCCACCACCGAGGAGCCGCCGCGATGCCGACAAGCACGCTGCAGGGTGAAGAGTGCAGACACATGTAAAACTCATCAGAGACGTCGTGTTTAGACAGGAAAGACCTGCAAGATCATCGCATTCATCTGCTGGCGAGGAGCTTCATTGTGCTGATACCAGAAATCCCACAGACAAGAAGAACCTGCATTCCTCTGACATGGCTGGATTACCTACCACAAGGGCTGCTCCGGGGTTACAGCCGCCATCAGACAGTAGGAAAGATGATACAGGGAGAAAGGGTGGTCGAACTCCAAACCTTTCCAGATGCAGCCGTAACTAAATACTGTTCCCACAGCACTGATGGTGCTCAAGCAAGGCAGCAGAGCAGCATTAAGTCATTGCCAAAGACAAAAGGTCGTCATTTCTAGTGCTTAATTGGATACATCCAATTATGTTGTGCAGAGATGCTTAAACCATGTTGAAAATTCTGTAGAATCTCTCTGGTTCAGTTGTAATTCTGACTTGTTAAATTACTACTTAGAATATTTTTTAAAAAAAGCTAAAATGAAAGGAAAAGCTTCTAAGGATAAAAATTGACTATTCCAGCCAGTGCTAACAGATTTTAGTGGGCACATGTCACATGTTTACTGGTAGTGGAAATACCCAGGGAAACGAAGCAAACTCAAACAACTGAATCAAGAGAGGTCTAGATTCAAATAAGTCCTTCATCCTGCCACAGTACCTGAACTCAGCCTCAACTAAGTCTTCAAAGAGGATGTTAGCTATAGATATGGGTAATTACTGCTGATTTTTGTCATTTTATGTCCTGAATTCCAATTTCTTGTCAATAAAAAACTTTATTGGAAAATAAAAAGCGTTTCTGTAGAAGGCATACAGCACCACCATGAAGACCCTGCCTCTCATTGCAGTATTTTTTCCTGGTATGTAAGTGATTAACAACTGACTTGCATCCTGTTTCAGTACCACAGAACATAGCACAAATGCTTTTAAAGTATCCAGGGAAAAGCTGGAGCTTGGAAAAGTCAATGAATGCTCCAGCCCACTAGGCTGCAGAGCGGTGGCATGGCGAGGCTGCAGGAACACGGCGTCCGACACTGTGCAGGGTGGCCATAAAACCTGCCACTGACACAGAGCATGGCAGTTTGCTCAGCAGGCTGGGCCTGGATCACAAGAAAAACCCATCAAGCCGCAACAGAGCAACCACAATGCAATTTTAGCATCCCCAAGGGTGGGTTTTAAACTGCAGTGATGATCACAGCTTGTTTCAAACGCGGCCTGTGTCTGGCACATGGTGCTTTTTCTCTCCACCTCTTCCAGCAGAGCAGCATGTTCAAGGGAGGGCTGCGTTCCTGCAGACTGGGTCTGGCCTGGGATTTTTCGGAAAAGCACTGTTGGGGTGGAGTGGAGAAGATCTTTCCTGAATTAATTTTTTACATTTTACCTGTGCTCTTTCTTGAGGAGAAGTTGGTCCTGAGGCTCCCCATGGCACTTGGGAAGGCTGGAGCAGTGCCCACAATGTCCCTCTGCTCCTGAGCATCCCAGGCTCTTGGTGCAGTGCAGAGGAGGGTCCATGTCCTGCAGGGATGGGCTCTACCCAGCCGCACTGCGAGCGATGCTGTGTTGTTTAATTCAGGCTGGAAGCTTTTGGCTGTCAGAAATCCATGGCGCAGACCGTTAGCTTGAAAATAAGGACTAAGGCCTTGATCTTGATCCAATGGGATATTGTGGTTGGTGCTGTAAAAATACAGATGCCGAGGGCATGAAATCTGGACTCACTCTCTCGGAAAAGCACTGAGAACTCAGTCCTGTAACTTGCTTTCCACATTAAACAGGTGGCTCCCGTGGGAAACTCAGCCTCTCTCAGGACTAGGCTGAAAGGTGCAGCATAAGGAGTTGCACGAAGGCAGAGGCTCCACCAGTCCCAGGATTTCCTTCCAGCTGGAAGATTCAAATTCTGAAATCTCTCTATAGCTTTTATTTGGTTTTTGTTTGCTTGGGTTTGCTCTTTTTTTTTTACAAAATACACATGGATTTCACCAACCACATTAGAGAAACCTATTTCCCACAAGTTAATTTCCTTAACAACAGATTAATTTCAGTAAACCTACTAAAAAATAATGAGAAAAAAACCCAGAAGATGTAATTTTGAATCCTTTTGTGGCCTTTTGTCCCTATTACCAGCAGGAAACAAGTGAGCACTGCAGGGAGCACAGGGAGGCTCAGGCAGCAACTAGAGGAGTATCGTCCCATGGCTGCAGGGAAGATGGAGCCCAGGCCCAGAGATCAGCTTCTCCGGGTGAGCGGTGTGGCGTGCATCACCTGTACCCAGAGAGGGCAACAAACAGCCCAGAGGCAAATCCCCTTAAATCTCTAGTCCAAGCCCAACGGCTGCTTGCCAGGGAGTAACTGCTGCAGGGATTTGCTCCGCTGAGAGCTAGAGAGAACAAGAAGCCTGGTCTCTGCTCACCGCAGCCCTCCCCGAAGAAATTGCATCACAAAACTAACTGTCACATAGGACTTCTTAAACAGACTGTTCAGTCGTTAAAAAACAAATGATGAGTGTTCACAGCAGCTTCTTTCCCACCTCTTGTGAATACCAGCTCGCTCATTTGAAAAATAAACAAGTACATGTGCTCATGAAACCTGAAGAGACTGAATTACTCCAGCCTTTTTTCTTTTTTTAATCATGAACACACCCATTCTTCCAAAACATTCCCATTTGCAAGATTTAATGAACTGGCACAATGGACTGCTCAGCAATCCCCAAATTAGAGCAGGCAGGCCTTGCCACCAAGAGCAGGGGGAAGCCAGCCGGCAGCTCTGTTTGAGACCTGCAAAGCTCCTGCTGCTGTTTAAAAGAGCTGCTGCTCAAATCATCCCAAAGCCTTGAGTCTGAGGAGGCTCTGTCAGACCTAGGACCAACCACCGCCCAGGAAAAACCCACTGAGCATCCCACAGCTCAATACCTGCTTTCTTGAGATGCTCTAGAGAAGCTAGTTTCAAAGCTTCTAGAGAAGTTTCAAACAAAAACCCCAAGCATTCACAATGAAAGAGTGGAAGGAGGAGAAGGGGGCAGGATGAAGAGAAGGTGCAGTGGAGCAAAGACTCCTCTGCAGGCCGTGGGGAGAGGGCAGGGCTGTGCCCTGCGCCCAGGGGGGTCACCGGAGGAGCAGGTGCCACCTGCAGCCCCGGGAGGAGCCCACGCCGGAGCAGGGGGATGCCCGAGGGAGGCTGTGACCCCGTGGGAAGCCCACGCTGGAGCAGGCTCCTGGCAGGGCCTGTGGCCCCGTGGGGAGAGGAGCCCACGCTGGGGCAGGGGGCTGTGCCTGGAGAAGGCTGGGGCTCAGGGCAGCACAAGTCCCTCAGTACGAGAGAGATCTCGAGGTGCTGGAGCAAGTGCAGAGGAGGGCAATGAAGCTGGTGAAGGGCCTGGAGAATAAATCCTGTGAGCAGCGATTGAAGGAGCTGGGACTGTTTAGTGTGAGGAGAAGGCTGAGGGGAGACCTCATCCCTCTCTGCAGCTCCCTGAAAGGACATTGCAGAGAGGTTGGTGCTGGTCTCTTCTCACAGGGAATTAGTGACAGAACAAGAGGGAATGGCTTTAAACTCCAACAGGGGAGGTTTAGACTGGACATGAGGAAAAAATTTTTCACAGAAAGAGTGGTGAGAGAGTGGAATAGGCTGCCCAGGGAGGGGGTGGAGTCCCCATCCCTGGGGGTGTTTAAGGGTCGTTTAGATGAGCTGTGGGGGATGTGGGGTAGGGGAGAACTCTGTAGAGGCAGGCTGAGGGTTGGACTCAATGATCCCAAGGGGCTTTTCCAACCTGAATGATCCTGTGCTGGGGCAGACTGTCTGCTGGGAGGGCTGCACCCACGGCACCAACGCTGGAGCAGTTCGGGAAGAGCTGCAGCCTGTGCGAAGGACCCACATTGGAGAGTGTGAAGGACTGTCTCCTGTGAGAGGGACCCGGTGCTGGAGCAAGAGAGGATGCGAAGAGTCCTCCACCTGAGGAGGAAGAAACAGCAGAAACAACAGGTGATGGACAGACCACAACCCCCATCCCCTGCACCCCTGTGCCACCACTGGGAGCAAAGCTGAGCCTGGGAAGAAGGGAGGAGTGGGGGGAAGGTGTTTTTAAGACATGGTTGTATTTCTCACTATCCTACTCCGATTAATTAATAAATTAAGTGTTCATGGTGGTGGTGTCCAAATTAAATTGATGTTCTTTTTTTTTCCCCGTCATCTTTTGCCCATGACCATAATGGGCGAGTCAGTCATCCCCCCCGTCCTTGTCTCCATCCCCAAGCCTTTTGTTTTATTTTCTCCTCCCTACTCCTGAGGGGGAAGGAGTGAGCAAATGGCTGCCTGGTGCTCATTTTCCCTCTGAGCTTAAACTAGGACACCGGCTGTGCAGCCAGAGCCAGGAGCTGCCTGCAGTGGAGACAAAGGGAGCCCTGCCCTGCTCTGCACGCCCCAGACCACTGCTGCTTTGGGGTGCAGAAGCCTGGTGCCTTGGTTTACCTTTGGTTTCTTCTCTTCAAGGCAGACGTTTCGCTGCGGAAGAGGCACATTTCTTCTTGGTAGGGGCTCTGCCAGAGGGATGTGCCAGCTCAGGAGCAGCCTTTACTACCAACATGGCTCCACGGGCACCCCACAATACTCCAGCTGAAGAGGCAGGCATCAGCTCTTTGCCCATTGCCTGCCTGGCCGCGAGGCTCATCCAGCACTCCTCCAACATGCAAGTGCCAGCCCATCTTAGTGGAAGACTTACAGAAAAGAAAGCAAGCTTTTCTTCTGAGCATGTTGTGTTCGGAAATTAAAAATAAAACCTTCAAAGGGCTCCTTCAAAGGCAAAAGAGGAGGAAAAGAAAATACAAAATTTTCAACTGTGGAAAAAAAGGAGTCAAGAGATACAAACGCATCTCACTTTATTTGCACTGGCCTGTGCCAAGGAAAAGATGAAATTGCAATTCTTTAAATCATTCAGACAAGGAAAGCTGTTTCTACTTTAGCCCAAGACCTGTCTTCAGATAAAAAAAGGGGCCACCCAGCCAGGGGGTGCTTCACGGCCCTGGCTAGCAGAGGCTGGGGCAGTTTCTGGCTCGTGGCAGCCCAGCTGCCCGCCTGTGCTGCCGGATGCGGGGGGAGCTGCTCCTGCACTGACACATCTCCCAGGAGCGAACCGGAGCGGAGCAACGGCCACCTGCGTGGCGGATCCATAAACACAAGCAGGAACATTTTGCAGTTTGCTCTCCACCTCCAGAGAGGAAACATCCCCCCAGAGTGGGCACTCACCCCCATCCATCTTCTCCTGTTGGCACATGTGGCTGCTGCTGCTGCTTGTGGAGCCTTTCCAGCAAGTACCAAAAACATACCCCCCTGCACGTCTCCAGAAGGGCAGGTTGCTGTTTCCAATCCTCCCGGGGGTTTTTCACTCCTGTGAGCAGCGGCTCTGCGTTGCAGCTGAACAGCTCTTGGTAGGGGAGAGCAGTGGCTGCCTCCTGCAGGCAGGGGCATGGGCAGGGCTGGCAGCAGCCCCCCTCGGGCCCAGGGACCCAGCAGCGCTGAGCTGTGGCCACCAGAGATGCACAGCCATGCCACCATCCCCAGCGGACCGGGGCAGAGCTTGGCCCCATAGTTTTGCTGTTTGAAGGTGCGAGAGGGTGCTGGGGAGGAGGCAGTGCTGTGCCAGGGATGAAGGCACAGCGGAGGCACAGGCAGGGTGGATTTCAGGGGTAAAGTTGCTCAGAAAGACAGAAGGAAACCCTGACCTATGGCGACAAAAGGGACATCCCTGGGAAAAGAGGCAAGAAAGCTGCCACTCGTCGGGCAGATGGGAAAACAGGCCAGGACAAGGTGGTACCTGACACAACTAACAGCCCCGTGCAGCCAACAGGAAAGCAGCTCAAACCACAGGGACACCGAGGCCTTTGCTGGACCAGAGCACTACAAACCAGCTGGTCACAGGTCCCAAATCCCCTGTAGCCTCCTGAGCCCTCAGAGCATGTCACGAGTGTGCGAGCACTCAGCACCAGCCTGCCTGTTGTCACCCCTTGGCCTATTTAGGTCCTAGTTAGTAGCCAACAGGCACACACCACCTCAGTCACGAAGGGGCTGAAGGTAAGACAAAATTTTGTCCCCAGCAGTTTGTGAGCCTGGGTAGGAGGGGGACACATGCTGTCACCTCCTTCCCCGTCACCAGCACGCTGCTGGCCCTGAGCTACCCTTGCTCGGGGCACCTCCACCTGTTTCCACCTGATCTCCAGAACAATTTCTAGAGCTTTCCTCATACGACTTGTACAAGTGACAGACCTGAGATTCCTTCTGGGAGCTGTGGCATGATGAGCTCTGGCTTTCGGCAGACACCCACCACGGCCCCTCGCTGCTCCCCAAACCACGCTGTGCCGCTTGCTGTGGGCTTCAGCCCCACATCCCCCCACTGCTGCCTATGCCCGGCAGAGGGGCCAACTGCTCTGCTCAGCACCCACCCTCTGCCTCGTACCTGGTTCGCTGTTACCTTTCCATTGCTCACCTCTCATTTTCTTATGTCTGCAGTCGTGAGCAGAGCGTCCCCTGGCACACGGCCCCTGCAGTGAGTGGCTGGGGTGGGTTTGGAGGTGCAGAGCCACAGCAGAGCAAGCACATCGCTACACGGTGCCTCGCAGCCCGACCCCTGTCCCTGCAGCCCCCAGCTGCCTCCAGGGAGCCACGGGCTCGGGTGCAGGGCACCAGTGCTCAGTGCTCTTCCCTGACACCAGCAGCAATGCTCAGGGCCAGCGCGGCAGTGGGGAAGGGACGGGTCCCCAACACCATTCCGTGCTGGGCCTGAGCGCGAGCACCCGCTGCCTGCAGCACAGCCCCGGCCACAGCATGCAGCCGGCTCACAGCACTGAGCCTCTGCTGCTGCAAACGGGGCTGTGAAACCTGGAAAACTCTGGGACTGGCCTCCAACTCAGCATCTGCCTGGCTTGGCTCAGCAGCAGGGAGGACCAGGAGCACATCACCCCACGCTTAGCACCTGCTCTGCCTGCCTGGGAATCCAGGGACTGAGCATCTCTGTCCACCCAGCTTCTCCCAAGCTCTGCCAAGGGGCTGCCTTGACCCACACCAGCCCCTGGGCTCTGAAATCTGCAGCCCTCCAACCCAGAGAGTGGACTTACACCAGCAAAACCATGAATGCATGAGTTCCAAAATAGGAAAAAGTGAGAAAACAACCACTACAGCCCTGCCTGGAGTTTACAGTTACAGACACATTCGAAGCACGTCGTACCTGCACAGAGGAGGGCTCAAGGGAGGTTCACCACTGTGCACTGAAGGAAGTTTGCTCTACCCTGACCCAAACCATTTTGCTCTCCCCAGGGCAGTTCCAGCCTCAGAGGCTCATTTTGTCATGCTCCCTGCACACGTGTCTGCACACTTCACTGTAAAGCCTTAGGAAGAAAGGCCAACAAGTCATTTCATGCGCTTCCATAATTCAGCCCATCAGATGAGAGACCCTTCAAAACGGTTATTCATAGTTGGGCAAGTGCTTCCAGAGTCACCTCGCTGCCAACGAGGTAGTGTTAGAAGTGACACTCATACAGCTATCACTCAGTGTCCTGTGCACTACCCTGGTGTAGCATAAAAGCCACAGTAACGGCACTGAGGCAACATGGAGCAAAACATCTCAAGAAGAGAGAAAGGAGGCATCACATGGCTGCTGGGCTGAGCTCACCGTGGGTCCAGTCACACAGCCTGGCTGAGAGATCACCAGAGCTCCAGGCAGCGAACAGGACAGGGGTGCAGGGCTTGGCAAACAGTTAACCTTGGAGGAAGTCATTAGCTGTAACAGTATTTTTAAGTATTTAGTTAGCAAAACTTTGTTATGAATTTCCTAACGCTATTCAAGACAAGGTTGTACCTCGTACCTTACCTGTTATAAGTGGGCAGCTTAAGAAGCCGTTCATATGCATGTAGCCAGAAAGATCCGTTCCAGAAACATGTGTTACTCACCCTCCATATTGCACGAGGAGCTGGAAAGGCTTTGGGACAGGCCTGTTGCCTGATTAAAAACTCCCAGTTCCAGCCTAATGGTTGGATGTTTGCCCAGCGTGAGCTGCAGGACTGTGCTGGGCAGCCCTCGCAGCTGAGCCGGGCAAGAGCGAACACCTGAACCCCCTGTGCCCTGCAACTGCTGCCCTCCCTGGCAGGCCCTGCCCCACGGCAGGAGATGTGGCACCACCAGCCTCCACAGAAATACAAGTGGCTCACGCAGGACAGGAAAGCGAGGTGCACCTCTTTCTCCAAGTGCTCCCTGCACACGCTGCCATGGATCCTGCCTTCCCATTACCCTCTGTGCCCCTTCCCACAGCCCCAGCAGTCCTCCTCTCACTCCCCATTGGGGGCTTCTCCATCTCACAGCTGCTCAGAAGAAAAAAACAAAACAACCCAAAAAGCTTTTGGAAACAGTGAGAAGCAGAGATAAATGAAGAGCGTACATCTGGGAAGAAAAAACATGCTGCAGCAGAAGGGAGGTTCAGCAAAGTCAAGTAAAACCTTGGGCCCAAAGCTCTCAGCTCTGCACCAAGAAGGTGCAGGGCAGGACTGTTTGTAGGATCAGGCCCAAGCACCTCCTGCTCTCCCTCTCACTGCCTCCTTCAATCACACTTTCTACTGATTAATTTGACTGAAGTGCATTTGTACCAATTAAGATCAACACAGCTCCGGCCTCGCCAGCCAGCCCAGGCTGAGCTGAGTCCCATCTCAGAGGAGCCCTTCTCCAGGCAGCAGGTCTGCGAAGCGGTTACCTCACAGTGCTGGCACGGTAGGAGAGCCAGGAGTGACTTCCCTCATGGATGCACGACAGCAACCAGCCCTAGTGAGAGACGGGCAGCCCCCTCCTCCGAGCGACAGAACCAGAGCCAGGGGAGCCACCGACACCAAACCTTCTCACTAAGAGTCACAGCTCAAGTACAACAGCCCAGTCTGCTTCAGCCTCTTTGATCAGAGTTTTAAAAGAATCTCAAAAATAATGTGTAGTTCTCTGTTGAGCCCTTGTCCCCTCCAATCCTCTTGACAAACGATACCCACAGCGGTGCCGATAAGCAAACCTGCTGCTGCCCACGAGATAAACCAACACCCAGCACGAATCAGGTCAGTGACGCAGGTCCTGGTGAGCTCCCACCTCACCACCCCAGGGCACTGAGGGACCTCGCACGCCCCATCACCCCGTTGCAAAGCCCAGGCCCTTTCCCAGCGCCTGGTTACCCGAAGTGACCAGCAGTTTGGTGCAAGAGCAGCCCGGGTCCCCCTGTCCCCGGAGCAGCAGCACCCAGCAAAGCCCCGTGCTGCTGCGCCTGGTGAGGCACAAGCAGGGTGAAGGCTGGCAGCCAGCGCTGCCTCACACCCTGCAACCTCAGAAGGCTCCACGGCCCCCAGCTCCCCCCTCCTCGCCCCCATGCTCTCAGGGTGTCACGCAGCGCCCAGGACTGCGTATTGCTCCCAACCTTTGGTGGGAGGGAAGAGGCAAAAGGGGCCCCAGACCACACCAGGATGGGTGGGAGCACCCAGCAGAGGTGCCTCCACAACGGCACTATGAAGTTCTCTGGTGAGAATTAACAGATGACTGTTAAACAGGCTACAACTGCAAGGAAAAACCCAACAAAGCAACCAAAACCAAAGGCCACCCAGGTAAGATGGAATTTTAAAGTTTGACCTCAAAGTTTATACTCCAGATTTGAGCAGATGTATAGCAGAGCTTTCATGGTTTATTTGGATAACAATATTCAGCCGGACATTCACAGCCCCTTTAAATAGTTCAGTGAGGCTTCACATTTTACAGTGCACTTCTAGCAGAAAATACATGAGATTTTACTTGCTTTCCTCTCACCGAAGCGCAGCTACAACCTGAGCAGCAGCAGCAGCATTGCTTTGAAAATTATCAACCCGTGTCAGAGTGGGCCAAGAAGAATAAAAAGTTATCCACATTACAGAGACATTTTGAGGACTGAATTTGCCAATACTTAGCCAGAACTTTGTTCATATTCTTAGCACAGGGTCTATAGCACCTCTGAAAACATTAAGGTTAATTCTTCCAACATACAGCTCACCAAAAATAACACTTTCAAGAGAAGATCTCTGGCGAGCCCCACCGCCAGCACACAAAGCTGGCTCAAGCGCCGCAGAGATGCCTGGAGCGCAATGATTTAACAAGACCTTTTCAGCCCTGCTGCCCTCACACCTGGACCTTGACAAGCCACCAAGACACTGGCCTGTGCCCCCATGCTAACGGCCCGAGGCAGCAGCAGAGGATCTGCACGATCCATCACTGTGGGTCTGACTGTTGAGAAAGGAACTGGAGCTACTCATCAACCACGGAGCAGCAGCAACTTCCTGAATTGTTGAAAAGCAAACTTAACTCACAAATAAAAGTACTGACAGAAAAGCAGGGGGATAGAGGGCAAAGACGAGAGCTTTGAATTGCTTATTCTCACTAGTTGCTGCATATTAGCTAAAGAAAACCCAAGAAAAGGCTTTTCTAGAGACAGAGGTAGCATGGAAGACCCTTTCCCTGCACAGGGCTCAGAGCATGAACACGGATTGCTTTAGCAACCAAACAAACGGGTAATACTTTAAAAATTTTATCTGCGTTCTTGATAAAGAAAAAAATTCTTCTTATGATGTTTCTGCTGACGCGTGACACGGAAGCGCTGCAGCACAGGGGAGGGGTTCAGTGCTTCTGAGCGGCTGAACCAACCCAGCTCCGCTTCCCACCGCGTCCTGCCCGAGCACACACCGCCTGTAACAAGCCGCCTCGGAACCGCGCGCAGCCGGGCCACCGCAGGCGCGTTTTGGACCCAGAGCAGCCACCTGCCTCACGCTGGGCCCTGCTGAACGACTGGGCACAGGCACCCACTGGCTCTGCCCCAGCGCCCAGCACAGGCCACCGCGCCCCAGCACGCGCTCCGAGTCAGCGCAGCCAGACACTGAGCCTGCATTAACTAATGCAGAATACCGACGCTGGGTTAGATGACGTTATTTATCCATTTATTTGACAAATTAAGTTCAAACTTTTTTTTTTATTAAGCACATTCCACAGTACAAAGCTTTAGATCATGAACGATATCTGTACAATTTAACAGTTTCAAGAAGCTGTTCATACACCAACTTTCCAAACAGATAATTGGCAAACATAATTACAAGTTAGAATTAGACTATCCCAGTGCTTTGAAACATTAATATAGCAGTAATGTACAGTTGCTCAATTATGGTTAGCAAACAAAGTCCAGAGCGCAGCCAGGATCACTACCATTAATCCCAGGAGTCAAGTTCCTTGGGTGCCAATCACAAAAGTCCACTGCTATGTTACACAAAGCACAAAGAAGTTTAGACTGCATGTTCAAATACCATTATCTCCCAAGGAAAAACATGAATTTAAATCTTACACATGCATTTAAAAAAAAAAAAAGACTCCATTCTTCGAAAACAAATACCTTTTTCTTCAGGGCTGCGACAGATTTTTCTTTTTAAACAGTTTAATATTAAAGCTATTAGATGAGAGGGTAAAGTAAGACACTTTCACGAACTACTGTCAAGCTTACCAAAAAGTGATCTTATGGACGCTTAGGAGCGTGGCTTTCATCTTCTGTATTTCATCACATTCGGTCATCTCGATGAAAGAAATATTGTTGTAGTAACACGTAAATGGGAGTTTAACTTAAACACTGATCCCAACACCTCTCTCAATGTGAAGGGTGAAGAGGAGAAGACCTGAAGTCACACTTCAGTGACGGCTGGGTCACGCCTCAACGTGCGCTGTCTCTGAATTCCCTGACACAGAAGCGATGGGGCTGAGCACGGCCGTCCCGCCAGCAACGCGGGCACCGGCCCTCGGCCATCCCCCAGCCTTTCTGATTGTAAAAGGAGAAAATGCAAACCCGAGAAAGTGCTGCCAGAGGACAAAAAATACATGACGTACAAACGATCAAAGGAATGACAATACACTTCTGTGCCAGCACACACCTTCCCCAAGAAAACAGGCAGATTTCACGCTCAGCTCGACTGAAGCATTAAAGAAAAGCCACCGACAGGCGTAGTCACACACGGCTAATGCTGATAAAATAGTCATGTTTGCATTTATCCATGTCTTATTCTGACGTAAGAAAAATGCAGTAGCGTTTGTTATGACCACATAAATTAGACAGGAGACTATGACAACGTAAGAACCTACTGAGACTTCCTAATGCAAGCATGCTAATGAAGAGGGACCGTGACCAGGACACTGCAGCATGGTCACAGCTGACAGCTTCGGAAAAGAAAACCAGCACAGTAATCAGCGTGGTAACCAGAGCATTGACTTGAAGGGACCTCCACTCCACGGTGAGGAAGTGTTACAAATCAAACATAAATAAATTTAACTTTGGCCCATGGCATCTTCTCCATTGAGCAGCCGAACTAATGCTAAAGAAGGACATCAGTAGGCGTTTGTGAGGACCTACTGGTGTTAAAAGAAAGACATCTGTAAATACTGTGGCACAAAAATAAAAGATACAGAACATAAATTAAACAGTTTTTTAATTTTTAAAAAGTTTAGAAATTACATTTTAAAATATGTAGTTCCCATTAAAAAAATCCTAATGAATACTGAAAACCTCCTTTCGCAGAGAAAATGTCTAGGTAACTCATATTAACCCCTACAGTGCCAGTAGTTAGAAGATCCTGCTGCCAAGTGCTACCACATTTTGTATTAGTGTGTAGTGTCAGGAAATCCTGACTCCTAGCACCTGGAGGTTACACTGTTATGTACATTATATCTACATGCTTATACAGTATTTGAAATGAGGCAAGCACACATGGAAAGGTTTTACTATACCAAACATTAGGAAGCGTAGGACGGCTGTAGTACAGAGCACAGTTAAAAGGAAAAGACAGTGCTATACACTAGTTTAGATAACCTAGCCTGAATTACAGGTAATCTTTAATTTAAAAGAAATTATTGGTGCAGAAACAAGTAAACGGTAATCCAAAAATATTACTGAGCAATTCAGAAATATTTCTAAGAGTCCAACGTACACTCCTATCAAACAAAACGGGCTCTGAATCTGTCATGAGAGTAAAGTCTAAAGGACAATGGTGACTTTGAAAGCAAAGCTCTGTACATTCTGGGTATGTGTTTGGCACCCAATTTTCATTGGAGAATGTTTTTTTCTTTAAAGTCAGACAAAAGTGCAAAGCAATATAAATTAGGCCAAGTCCTTTCTTGACTTCTGATTTATTTCTGAAAAACAAGCCATCAGAGTTCAGTTTCTACGGACAATTTACATGTGAAGCTTTGGATTTCTCATTGCAGGGAAGGATAGGCTTCTGAAATTCATCTACTCGAAGTCAGTGAATTTGTAGTAAATTCAGAGACGACCACTGAGAGCAGGAAAGATTAAGAAATTTAGATAGAGAATTGTGCTGCTTTGCATCTACACAGCATCTAGAACCAATTCTGACTTTAGTTGTCAATCAACATCTTCAGGCATGTAGTAGCCAAAAATCCAGTAGTTCAAGACTGTGAAACCCTGAAAAAGACAAAAGACAAGCTGATCTGACAGAAGATACAAATTTAAAAAAGCAACATCTGGAGGAGATTAAGCCTACACCATCTTTTGCACTCCAGGCTGAAACTAGGAGGGCAAAATACCTGTGAGGAGTGCATGCTTATGTGACACATTAAGGGGGCTGTTAAATACTTCCCTTTGTGCTAGAATTCCTTCTTTCAAGGAGAGGTGCACCTCCACAGGACATTGTCTTCCTTGTACAACATGCTCTGAATTCAGTTGAAGAGCAAGATTCTCAATGGCACTGCTCCTCGGGGGCTCACCTATAGCTTGGCAGTTTTCTTACGTGTAGTAAGAACCAAAAACCCTCTTACAGGTGAACCACAAGCTAGTCTCACTAAATGCTGAACGCTATTTACTGAAACACTGACCTACATACAACAGCAAGAAAACTTTCCTTTCTTCTCCACACTGCAGAGGAGCAACTTTTGCACAGGATACAAGTTCAGTTTCTTTAATACATGAATTTTTAGGAAAACAGACAAAAAGCCTCACATAGTTTTATATTTCGGTTACCTTTTCCAGCCACATGACTCCATTATTACCTTGGAGACAGTGCAAGTTCTTGAGTGTAGTTAAATCTGAACTTTCATTTTACCTGCCACTTCCCAAAACCATTTTTATGGACTACGGAGAACTACCCTCTTCTGATACGGAATTTCCATGAAAGGTTAAAACTTCTTTAGGCACTTCCCCCTGACTTCCCTTCCCCCAGCCCAAGGCCCAGTGCTTAATATAAAAATATTAGACTATCATATGGTAACAATTTTTATCATGTTACAATAAACAACAGGAATTCAACAGAAAGCAATAAAAATCTCGCAGTCAACTGCCAGGACTGTCAAAAATGATCCGCTTTGAAGAGGCATAACATTGCAAGCCTTGTAAAAAAGTGTACAGGGCTGCTTCAAAATTCAGAAAACTATAGTGCTTGAAAGCATATAAAACTGTTTCATTAAATGTCATACTGAAATATTAGCTGTTTGACCATAATTTTATGTAGATTTATGTTTTTTGGATTCTGAAGTCAAACAAACCTGTCAAAAAGTGACATCACAGCATCTCTCCTATATAGGAAATAATTATTAAGGGACTGTCATTACCAACACCAACAACTCCCAGGATATGGAGGTCTGCGTGGTTTCAGTTGTGCGTCATGGGACAAGTCAGACATAAGCCGTGCAAAACTGTCAAGTGTGCAGAATTTGAACAGAAGAACACGCTGCCAAAGGCATTTCATATTTCACTGACAAATCTCAATGACAGTGGGTCTTGTGGGCCACATGTGGCAAGACCGGAAAGTAAGACAACAGCATATTGCTGGTCAAGCAAATTGATATAAATTTTATTCAAGTCCTAATTTCTTTTGTGCTTACGACATGCATGTGCAGCTTTTCCATGAATCAAAATGAAAAGAAGCTTGCCAAATTTTTTTAAGAAAAACAAAACAAAATGAAAAGAATTTGGCAGTCTCAAGTTATCTTCTAAGTTAACAGAAGAAAGGACTGGTGTATTAACTGGAAGATAGATGGAGATGGTTCCTAAAACTACTGTCATCCTCTCACACAGCCTATTCTATTTGCCTGGAAAGTCAAAGAAAATAAATAGAATTACCCAGAAAGGAGGAAAAAAAGTTTTCCATAGAGAGGGAAAACCATTCAACCTCAACAAGCCTTGGGGTTTCCACAGCAGAAGGTCACTCAGGTATGGACCCAGGTGGCACAGAAGCCAACAGCAGTATCTCTGTCTTAAAAGGAGCCGGACAAAGTCCCTAGGGACATTACCATCAGCGACAGCATCAAGCTTTCCACAGCAAGGAAGCAAGTGTATCATCCTGGATCAAACAAAATACTTCTGAAGTGGAAGTCACTGGTAAGCAGCATTAGAGGACCTGGCTCTCTGGGTAGTTTCAGGATTTATCTTGCAGAAAGTTGTATCTTTGAGTCACTTCCCTATCCTGTACAAACATTAAGTTTAGCAGTTCAGCCTTTTCAGATTTCTGTTGTCCTACTGCAGGCAGGATAAGGAAGCCCACGAGTTCTAGAAAACTACCCCTGCAGCAGTGTTCTTAAAATGTGGTTTTAAGAGGAAGTTTCATTAACTGCTGATTCTGCACCCTAGCTCATCATCATAGCATAAGACTTCTTCCTTAATCATGGGCCTAATTATATTAACTAATTACAGGTTCAGAAAGACAGGCAACTCAGTCTAGCAATGGCCAGCTCAGTCAAACGTAACGAGCCAACAGATCCAAGTGTCATATCCAGAGAGGACATTATCTTGGCCTTTTTGAAAATGAGTAGGAGTTCAGTTATAGGAAAGGCAGCCAATGCTTTCCTGAGGAATGCTTACAGGTGATAGAAAACTAATTTTTAAGAACCAGCATCTCAAAGAAGCAAAGTGTGTCTTGTCTTCACAAGGGAAGGTAATTCCTAGCCAGAAGCAGAGATCCTACAGAAAAGAGCAGAAAAACCTGAGGAACTCATTGCCACAGCAGAGGTAAGTATATACAGATAGATAACGAAAATCCATGCTTACAAGAAGACAGGGAAAGCTTTTCCCACAGTGCTTAAGCAAACTATCAATTATCTACTTCAAATAAAATAAATCCTTCCTGTTGGGGCAATGTTACTCCCAACTCCTCTTGCTGCGGTGTCTCCACTTCCTTGGAAGCATCCAGTCTCAGCACTGGCAGACAGGGGACTGGAGGAAGGGGCGACTGCTCTGCTTTAGTAAGGCAGTCTCTGTTTCCAAGTCCCAGCATTCACAGCTATTTATAGTCTGAAGTGCAATTGTTGGCAGAAATATAGATGACATAAGGAAAAGAATCCACTGTCCTAACAAACAGATCTACAGCAGAGCTTTTACCCACCGTGCTTCAAGAACTAAATGAAGCTGACTTGCAGAAAAATGGAAACAAAATCAGCAAAGTTCATGTGCACCATTTCTGACAGCTCTGAGTTGTCACATTGCCTAACATGATGTAATTTTTAGTTCTGAAAGCTTTCCCTACTATTTGTGGTTATCACAGAACTGCTTGTTTCTGATGAGCATTTGTCCAAAGATCATACACATGTTCAGTTTATTAGAGATGCGTTACAATGCTCATTACAAAGCTTCATACAGTGAGCAGATGCATCAAGAACTCTAAAAGGCTCTGATTTCACAGGGTATCTGGAACCCTGCGCAACACACCAAGTCTCCTCAATTTCCATGAATGTTGTGAATACATAGTAACTTTCCATAAAAACCTGCAGTACCCATTTATAAACAGGAGGAATTTTAGAAGGGGGTAAGATAACATGACAAGTTTTATAAGATGAAGCATGACCATACAAAGACTAGAGAGTGAAAGAATGGCATAAATAGGTTTTATTTTCTTAAGGAAAACACCAGCTTGTTGTTTTAACTAAGCCAACCTGCAGGCAGAGTAATAATTTCAGATATTTATAATAGATCCGATAAAAAGAGGGAGACTTACCTTCTAAGGGTAATAAAGTGCAGACTGTTATCTGGAGATGTAAGTGTATGTTCTAGATGGAGAGCGGGTCTCATTCTGGGCACTGGGTGGCACATTTAAGAAATCCCAAATCAGAATTGTATCATCATGGGAACTACTAATGATCTGAAATTCATCAAACTGGAGTCTAAAGACACGTCCTGAATGTTCCTGTGAGCAACATGAAATCAGTTAGCAAGGCAAAAAGAGTAACATTTCATTACATCTATACTCACATGTGTATCTACACACAGGATGGTCTATTCAAACTCTGGTGTGCTGATTAAGAAACCCTTAGTTATAATTTCACTCAGGTTTAAGAGAAGCAGATATTTATGTAGGCCTTTTTCAGCAAAACACAGGGCTTCCAAATCCAGTGTGTGGAAACCCTGAGCCTCCCCTGAAGGGGCCAGCCATAGAGGCTGAGATTATTAAAGACAAAAGCAGTCTATCAATCAAGAAGCAGCAATTTAGAAGATTGGCCGGCACTGACAAGATGCCCAGGCTCCTTCTCTTACATAACATTTGCATTCAACACTGCTGCTAACTCCCTTTTTGTACAGCCCTAATACACCACATCACAGCCTCACGCAGGACGCGCTGCTGACAGGATCATTGCAGCTCACTTACTAGTCAAGATGACTGCTCAAACGCTGCCATAAGAAAGGGAGGTGGGGGATACGTGCTCTGTCAGCTCTTTCAAGAAATCTCAAAATAGCTCTGAGGCCCAGAAAAGGTTGTCCTCTTTGTCCTGCTTATCCATTTTTAATAAATTCAAATTGAATATGCTACTTTCATTAGAGAACTAACCGCAGGTGTCAGACTGATCTCCAAACTATAACCTGAGCTACAGTATACCCAACAGAGGGAAAAGAATTAACTTTTTCAGTAAAACTAAATACACCACATTCACATGGAATAAATCTCTATGCAAAGACTACTGAATAAAAGAAAAATTAGAAGTCTTCCTAGCCATGTAAGAGCTTATTTAGGTGTTGGACAGACCAAGCACATGCTGAATTAGCCAGTTACCATCACATAGTCAATAACTCTGGGGTGCTACTATCTTCTCAAACTGACTCCTGAAGTAAAATTTCATGCAAGTTTCAGTGAAAAGAACAATGAACTGATTTCCCCGATCTATTTTTAATTGTCTATTGCCATAAACCAAAACCCTCACTAGAAAGAAAAATATAACTTAAGTAACAGCCTTAAATCCAATAGTCCCCTGAAGTGATTAGAGTTCCTGTGGTAATCCATCTGACTCAACCTCCCTCCCCTCTTCATATCTCTTCCTTCCAAACTGAAGGGTTAGGAGAAAGATTGGGAAAGGCTCACAAAATTCCTCCCCCTGTTTTTAATAAGAGGAAATTTAAAGCCAGCCCCACAATGACATTAGGGAAACACACCAGTAACTAAAATTATTTGATACAGTGTCATGATGTTTGGGTTTGGTTTTTTTAGAGTATCCAAGAATCTCAACCTAGAAAAACTTGATCTTTCTGTTAAGCTCAGATCCAAATCATTCAGGATATAACAATAGATAATTTTTTCTTTATTCTTAGAATAAGAAGCAACATAGGCTTTATAAAACATCCCAAGTTTCTCACCTATCCCACTATAATGTAATAAAATGCCTCTGACTTACACATAAGATTTCAGATAACCCCAAATGAATTAATTTTACATACCACTAACGTACGCAAGCATAATGTACTTGCTGGGGCACGAGGGTCAAGAGCAGCTTGCAAGTCCCAGACTTTAATTTTGCTATAAAGTAAAATGAGAAGGTCATTATGAAAGCATTATTTCAAGTATAAGCCGAGAAGAAACATCTAAAGCAATGGAAAGCACACCAGATTTTCTCTACAGATAGTTCATCAGGATCTATCAAAATGTTAAATTCTACCTTCTCTAAAACATTAATGCTAAATCTCATAAAAACACAGATAGTTTTGTATTTGTTTTTAGCAGCAAATACAGTGATGACTTTGTGATGGACCAAATGGGTTGGTTATATGAAAGACAAATTGACTATGTATGCACAAGCCATTCTGGAACTGCATCTCGAAAGCTCACAGCACTACTGATGAGGTGCAAAGTTCCAGTGGGAATTCAGCTGGGTCTGCCAACCCCAGTGAAACACTAAACCCAAATAAAAGGCTAGAAACAGACACAGTTCAAGAATTGTTTTCAGTAACTTTACTGTTCACTGGAAGTATAAATCAGGCAGAGAAAGAAATAGACAATTTGGCCATGGATGTTAGCTATTGTGAATCCACTACATACCAAAAATACTGAGCAGGTTAGAAGCACTAAGCCCTCAACCCAACAGAAATGGTCACTAAAGACTTCTGAGAGCCCCACAAGATATATTTACACTTGTAATAAACATTTTCAGTGTTGCTGTCTCATAAAAATAGAAAGACTAAACTACTCTGAGCACACAGGACCTGGTGCGGACCAGTTCCCAAGAGAAGAAACAAAGGAATGTCACTTCAGCCAAACAAAAGTTTACTTTCTTCAGAATGTCAAGCTTGAGTGATAACACAATTTAGGAGTGTGCTAAAGAGCACCAGAAAAGCAGTTTCTTGGCTCCTTAGAACTGTAGTCTGCTGCACTGACGTGCTCAAGCAGAAGCCATTCAGTTAAATATTGATCCACTAGTCAATTCCGAAAAGAAACCTTACACAAGGGAATACAAGGCTCAGTGACTTTCAGAAGATGCTTTGCTAAGACGTAAAACATACCCATCATAGGCTCCACTAACAATCCTCTTATTGTCGAACCTGATGCATCGAACCAGTTCTTCGTGGCCTTCTAATACTCTTAAACAGGCACCACATTCAATGTCCCATAACCTTAAGAGAACAGAGGAGAAAGTCTTTGAGCACTCCAGGTTGAGCACTGTCCCTCAGCCTCACACGCAGTGATTTAAGCGACTGAATGGTTCTCGTGGGAGACATGACATAATTTGCTTTAAAAGGCATGAAAACCATGAGATGTTCCTTGCGTGCAATTCAGAGATAAGCTTGTGGTGCAGCTGCAGTATATCAAAATTAACTCAGTCGTTCAAAATTACCTACAAGTAAAGGTTGGATACATGATAAGTCATCTTGGGAAACTTTAATACACTCTATTCTATTCTACATAAAGCAATGATTACAGGTTCAGAATATAGTTAAGAAAACCAGTTACCAATGTCTTCCTCATCTCTCCAAGGAGAAGACAAGGTGATGAAATAGCAATAGTTAAGAAGCTTTGTTTACCTTTGACATAAACCTCTGCGTCCCACTTCACATCAGAGGGATGTGATATGTTTACTCTCACATTGAGTTAAGTTTCATTCATACATTATCTGCTCCAATCGCAAGACATTCCAAGGATGTTTTGCACATGCAGCAGTGCAGGACAGCATCAAAGGTCAGGGGAAATCCTGTTTTCACACATGCAAACGTACACTATTACACACTGAAAGCAGCTTGTGGGCACCCACCTAATGGTATTGTCTGAAGATCCACTGACAACTAGTCGATCCCTGTACTGGAGGCATGCAATGCCACGCTTGTGCCCATTTAGAGTACGAACAAACTCGCAAGTACTTGTACTCCAGACCTGTGAAACAAGATAAACGCTCCTCTGAGAATTACGCCCAAACAAGGTTTTTGAATTTCAATAGAAGCCGTTGCAAATTCATAAACAGAAGAGGTCTGAGGCTGACAGTTGCTGGACAGTGGAATGAAAATTTGCGTAGTATTTTATAGGCAAAGAGTGGGTACCTGGCGTTAAGGCAGACTGGTGCTATGGGGACCTATCAGTGATAAGAGCCATGGGCACTGCTACTGCACACCGAGTCAAGGAGAAAAGTTGGGGGGGTTGTATGTAAAACATTTTCAGGTGGTAGACACTGCCCAAATGATTTCAAAAACTTGATTACACTTGAATCTTGTTAAGTTAGCAATCATTTTTAAAAGTAGAAGTTATCACACACACAAAAACCCCACATTTTTTTAATCAAAGAAATTGCTAGCAATCTACTAGTAAGAGAAGGCCAAACCCGTGGCTTATAAAAGTTTGGTGGCCGCTTCCTTCTTAATGTTAAATGATTCAATCGACTTTGCCCATTTTTAATGAACTGTAATTAAAGTTGTAACAGAGAGTATCCAGTGGCTCATTTTCCAACACAGAGTGCAGCAGGATCTCCAGCAGATATCTGGACATTAAACTGCCAAGAGCTTTTTGGCACAGTCTAAGGTAGAGGGAAGGGTGGAAACGCCTTTGTTATATTAATACACTCTGGGTAACTCAAATCTTCTGGTATGTAATTGTCTTCAAATACAGCCTCTTAATTCTTCAAACATGGCAAAGTCTGGTTGAGCTGCTGGGAAGACGTGGTGAGGAAAAGCAACTGCTGACAAGTTTCACGTCTGGAGCAAGACTGCCAATTGAAATAAAAAATACTGCTTGGGAAAAACAACAAAATGTGCCACATTTAACAAACAAACCGATCTCGAGACTAAAGTTCAAACAGTGAACGGGCTTTATTTTTTTGCAATTGTATGACAGAAGCCACAAAAATGTTACGAGCCTAGTTAAGCACGTAAAGACATAAACAGCTAGCTAGAGGAAGCGGCTAGCTGAATGGTAAAGGCACAGAACTGCTTACGAACACCTTGGCTACTCAGAGTTGAACAATGCTCAGAAGCTTTTCTGGCTCGGTAGGCATGCAGGCCTGGACCAGAGCTCTGCCAACTTACTTTAATGGTCCTGTCACCTGACGCTGACACAATATACTTGTCATCGAAGTCTACCACGTTAACAGCAGCACGATGGCCAACTAAGACACGGCGCAGGGTGATGTCAGTAGGTGATGCCATATCCCAAACAGCAATTGATCTGTCCTTCGAACACGTCACCATTAAGCCGTTACTGAACCTCAGATGAAGCACTGCCTCATTGTGATGAATCAATGTGTTCAGAACTTCACCTGTATTTACATCCCAAACTCTGCAAAAGAAAACAATTTTATTATAAATGAAGAATGACGGCTGTACATGGTAAAAAGCATAAACATGCACGTCTGCTACTACCTAATGGAGAGCCATCTGGTTGTTTAGGGCTTGGGGAAGGCAGGAAGATGGGTGCTGGGGAAGTATCCTTGTTCATGTCTCAGACTCACAAGCAACAATTAAACAGCAATGAACAATTAGGCCAGGAAATGCCTAAGCTGGGACCACTGTTAATAGAAAGAGCTGCTTAACAATTCTACAACTCTCCAGGATGACTAAAGCTTGTACAATGTATAAATTGATAGAGCAGACCAAAGCAATTACTATCCAATATGTTGGGGTTTTTTTCAGTTTTACACCATTCATTCAGATTCTGCACATGCCAGTAGCAACCGGGATGCAGCACTCTCCAGGGCTACCTAATAGCTTACATGAAGTGAAAACAATTTATAATACCTGAAGGGTGTTAAGATCAGCTCTTAACTTTTGAAAAGCTTCATAGAGATTGACACTGGTATACCAATGCAAGACACCAGTGGAGATAAGGCCCTTCCACTGAACTGTACCTGATCATCTTTATATTGGATATCTACTGACCACTGAAATCATACAAGAATTTAAACTCAGTATCATCAAAATTGCAGTCAGACAAGTGCTCCATATATACCAAATACCCTTTCATTAATAGTCACAATTAAGAGATGTCAGAAGGGTACAAGAAACCCTAAATGAAGAAATTATTGCATAGTTGGCCATCAACCATTCTACAACTTCAGGATATGCCTTGAAAGGTCATATTTCTTCAGAATTCTAACACTAAAAAGAGACAGATTTGGAAAAAAAAAAAAGTACTGAACATGATGATTTGCCAAGTATAAGTATCCTGGTTTTGGAATAAGAGTATCACATTCATATTAGGGATGTTTTCTGATATTTAGAGATTATTGTAAATATTCCCAGCCCTGATACTGAAATGATTTTTGTGCAAAAAAATTAACACTCACCTCACTGTAGAATCTGAAGATCCAGTTACAATGACTCTTTCATCATACTGCAGACAAAGAACTGAGCCAGTATGTCCCGTTAATACTTTCAAACATTCCAAGCTTGTTTTGTCCCAAATCTATTAAAAACAAGAAGCATACTGCCTTATCAAAATCAAGAATATGGATCCAAGACTTGAACATTGCCACAACTGTGAAGGAATAAAACTAGAGATAGCAGGGAGAATCCATGGGCAGTTAGTCTGTCCAACCAGTGGGCCTGCCCTCCCTTTTACCTTAAGGAAGTCTTGATGCAAGTTTTTGACAGAATAGTGAAATAAACAGTGATTATGAAAAGATAAAAGCCTGTTTTGCAAAAGGAAATGCCATGGACAATTAGCACAAAAGCAATCTACTAGCATGAAAGTAAACTATTAACAATGGCACAGCCAAGGACAGTGGCACACACAGCCTACATTCATGTTATGTGAACGCTGATTTCACAAGCACTTCTTTGTGGTCAATAGTATTGATCTCCAGCTGGCAGCCCCCAAAGTTTCCAGAGCAAAGTGCAGGTGAGAACCTTGTCAGGCTACAGAAGACATCCCGCCCTCATAAACCCTACACAGGTAAATACTGTACCACAAAGAGACAAGAGAAATCAAGGAAACACAAGCAGCTAGCTTGCCAAGGCAGAATTACCCACTTTGCTCTAGGGAAAAAGTGTTTACCTTAATGGAGTTATCTCGTAGGCCACTGATAATCTTTTCGTCATCATACTGTAAACAGTAGACACCTTTGCTGTTTTCAGAGCGGCACTGAATCCTTTGCAAATTATGTCGCCCACATCGCCAGTTAGATTCTATAGTCTGACAAGAGGAGAAACAATCAGGAGTTAAACACAAGGCTGCATGCTTGAGCATGACTCCTCCAACACATACACAGCAATCTTCCACTTCTATGTACTTCATCCTTAAATCTGAAACACATGAAACTTAAATGATCTTTTCTCACCCTTAATAAAAATACACAAAATACAATGAATTAGAATTAGGACCTTTATAATTTGTCATAACAAAAGCTGTGTTCAGTGGTGAAAATTATGGTCAGCTAACCTTAATGATAATTTCCAAAGGAGCTATTAGAGAGATACATTTCATAACGATTCAGTTCCACCCCATATTTACACAGCCACCTGACATAAGCAGCCAAGATTAAACCAAAAGTTCACATGGTGCCCTGTTTGGCCTCACCTCAGTTACTAACGTTACAGAACTTCTGCGTCCAACAGGGACGTGATGGGAGTGCTGGGACCCTTCCCTCCCCTACCCAGTCATTTTACCTATTAACTGTTATTTCACATCTTAGAAAGGGATTTTTCAATATGAAAGCCTCCTCTAAGAACCGCACAGCCTGATAAAAATAAAACTGAACAGGAACTGTAAGATTTCAAATAATCCCTCCCCTTCAAATCTGTGGCAGTGTAATTCTCAACATTTTCATTCTGAGAGATAATTTTAAGGAAAGAGACCTGACACACCTTAAAAAGCTGCAAAGTATTCACAGCAAAACCAGGATGATTTCCATGTTTTAATCAGCTTTATTACTTGTAAGACAAAGAACACTGGTTTCAAAGAAATGTGGGATTTTGGATAGGAAGTTCATAAAAACAATCATAAGAGAACTGGTGTGCTGAACTCCGGGCCAACACCTGCAGTACCTAGACAGGCTGGGATGCTTTCTGTCTTCCAGTATAGGCATCAGAATAGGCCATTTATTTAGCCATTTCCCTGGGATCCCCCCCAAATACTGTACGGAAGCCTGGGGAGAAGCTGATCGACTGCCAGTTTGTTTGGAAAAGCATACTTATAACCAAATCCTAACTTTCTAAGCAATAACAGGCACCTCTGCAGCTCCTCTGAGACTGGAAAAAACTGAAATGCTTATTAAAGACAAAAGTGCAGTGTGACTATGACATCCCAATTCTAGGAAATCATGTCTGCTCCAAGGGAAAACTAACCTACCACTTTGTTTTCCATGCATTTGTTCATTCAATTGTCTCCCGTTATGCAATTTGGAGAGAATTATACATAGTTATAACACAAACCTGATGTGCCACAGGAATTTGTCTAAATCATAAGTACTAAGAGATGCTTCTAGAGGAGCATGCTGACAAGTTATTCATCCTCTCTCATTCTTTTCCAATTTGGTGGGGAAGCTAATGAAATTAAGATAACAAGTCATCTGTCAGTTTGGGATCAGCTTTTCTGGCCAGCTAGTGCACTGCTGATTGTCAGAGCAGGAACTTGGGCTTAAAATGTTCAAATCTGACACTGTACTGGTTCAGCCTTGGACTCCTGCCTTGAAGGTAGTAGACTGCTCATTATGCTGCTTGCTCAGCACGGGATGGAGGTTTTGAGGAGGAAGGACAGACAATTCTCAAGCTTTATCTGAAGATTTATCATCCATGCTAGGAGGGCAGAACTGCATCTCATTAACTCCTTTGCTGCTACAGAGGTGACCCTCAGAAACAGGAGAGAATTTTAGACATTAATAGCATGAATCAATATAATTACAGATCTGAAGGCAAGACAGTTAAAAAAGCAATACTAACACTGAAGAAACAGAAGATAAAGCATCACAGATTTTGACTTAGCCATTTTAACTAGTTTTAGAAACCATATACATTGAGATATTCAATTCCACGAAGTCTTAAGGGAGAGTTTCCCTAAAGCAATGTTCTTGGACAGATCTGAAATAAGCAGTTGTACATAACACGTGCCGGATTACTCTAGCTGCTGCGTGCTCAAACGCCACTTGAGGAACCTTCACACCTCAGCTTCCTGCAACAGTGATTACCTATAGCTACAGAATACATTAAGAACACCAAAATTCAGAAATTTTGCTTGTAACAGTTTCCTAAACAAAACAGCAGTCAGTAAAAGTATGCTCACCAGACATTCAGAATGCTAGCTGGTTTAATTCTTAAAAGCTCATGATAAGAAGCTCCTTAAGTTCCCCAGAAGAAAATATTGGCTTCAAATGAAAGAAACTAAAGTATTATTAATATCTATGTGAAGGCACAATAAAGCAGTAAGTCATACGCAGGTGCACACTTTAATTCTGTGAATAGATGTCATTTCATTTAGACATTATACGGTGTGGCTACTGTGGGAAAATACTTCATGTTTTTTGAGAACTTGTAAAATCCCCTTACACTGCGTAAATTTTCAATATGCTGGGAAAGTAGCCACAATACACAGAGAATATACAGCAGCATTTCAATTGGCAATAGAGTGGAAACAGATGTGGACGTATAGAGAAATAACATTATTTTAGATGACTAAATACGGCTGAGTGGGTGGGCAACCTGGAGGACCCTCCGAAAAGAAACATGTTTAATACAATACTGGCAACCACATTAAAGCTTCTTGCTATAGGAAATTTCTGGTTGTTACTGAATAGTGCAGTTAGTAAAAAATCTTCATCTGCAACCTCCTTTCAGGAGATATCTTAATAAACCATGTATACACCAAGTAGGTAGGCAGGCGTAGACAAGGGGAGGAAAAAATTGCTGTGGTTTACAGACTGTTACAAGCATCAGGGAGTCAATAATGAAGGGACACATGGTTTAATTGCATATTTATGGTACCAAACCTAATATCGATATATGCAACACTCACTACTGTATTTTCTACAGATCCCCTCAAAGTCTCCAAAACGACTTTCTCTAAACTTAGGTTTCACAATTAAAGGCAAGATGTAGCAGAAAAAAGTTTCTCACACTTTCCTAAAAGCTCACTAGAGCACCAGCAGCAAGTAGCTGACAAATGCTGTATAACCAACAAAATCTGGACATACAAGGGATAAAGACCAAGCAGAAAGCCAAAGCATCTGCCACAGCAGGAGAGCCATTTGGCAGCTGAAGAAATGCATAAATGGATAAAAAAAGGCATTTTGAAAGAGAAGTACACATAGAAAATAGTCCAAGATGTAGATGTATAGCCAAGCCTTGACCATGCCAGAATATGTTCATTGGTACAAAGACGCACAGTAAAAAAAGATGCAATTCATCTGGATTAACAGCTGGAACATTAAGTATACATTGGAAGTGTTAAGGATAATCTACCAGGAATGGGGTTTTTTCCCATTTGATAATGTACACTGTGTTCAGCTCCTTGGCTAAAAATTGCATTTTTATTCTTGTGACTGTTATTGCAGAGTAAGTGGGTTTATCTTAATCCCATAAACCAAGGAGTTTCTGTTCCCTCTGAATACACAGTTCTGCAAGACAAATGGCACAGAAAAAAGGAAAAGGAATATACACATTTGTTACACAGGTAGGGATTTTTCCTAAAGTATTAGGCATTCACACCAGGGGCAGTTAAAATCCAAACCCTTGTTGTTCACATGCTTTCTTCAAAGAGAAAAAAGAAAACCCCTCCTGGCTGTGGCAGAGTAAAGGCAGAAGCAAAAGAACTTGGGTCATCAGGATAGGGAGGGCTTAATATTTTGTTCATTATAAAGTTAAGAGGATTTGATAAGCAAAGACAAAAAAATGACAGCTTGGCTACAGCACCAGGCTCCCTGCACCTTTCAGACCTTTCCTCTCTTGGACTCTCTGAAGATGCTACAACCATTAGGGGAAAAAACCAGCATTGAGTTCTTGAAGGAGTCCCTGGATCCTGGTTTGAGTCTGAAAATCACTACTGGGTCTCCAAGTGGCTGTTAGACAGTGAGGACCAAAGAGCTTTTGTAGCATCTGTATCAGCCTGAAGGAGAAAGGCTACATGATGCTTATTACCTAGAAAGTTTGAACTGGTCTTCATGAGGAAACTGCAGAGAGCTAGAGAGCTAGCTGTCCTGTCAGTACCACCAGCATAAACCACAAGCTTTCTGACCACACAGGGATGACTGCCTCACAGCAACAGATGACAAAACGTGTCAGCAGCAAAGCCTCCTTCCAAAGCAGCCTGCAGAGGTAGGAAAACCCTGCACGTAAAGAGCATCACCACCTTTCTTGTGAGTGTCATCACTTCTCTAAACCACTGTTAAGGAGTAAAGTGCCCGTGGCAGGCTTGTAGCAGCAAAGACTAAAAACTCACAGACCACAGGAAGTGGATCAGCACTGGGGCAGGTATTGTATGTGGACAGCAATAAAATCCCTACACCAAAGCAGTATGGCAGAAAAAGTACTTGCACTGTATCCAACATTCCCTTTGTAAAACATAACTGCTCCTTAGACCAGCTGCATAATGGAAATGATAAACAAATTATGTGGTAAGGTCCACAGAGCTTACATCTCAACAGAGCAGCTGAAGAGGTTTGGCTGCAGGCATGGTACACCTGATTACACATTCACTAGACTTGAGCATAGTATCACCTGAGCTACTGAACACGTCTTTAGAAGCGAGCAGCAGGGTATACAGATGTCCACACCAACACCTTGAACATAAACTGCCACTACTATTAGAAGAGAGAACACCAAGTGCTGCAAACCATACACCACCACACCTTGCCATTTATTATCCTACGGTTACAATAAAGAATATTGCCTTTCCCTACTAATTCTCTTACGCTATTTCACGGAAAAGCTGAACCAACGTGATACATCATATACTACAGGACTCAGAAGAGTGACTAGATTTTTGAATTTACTCTTAAAATGCCTTGAAATGTGGAAGGCAGCAGCTACACAACTGAGAGCTGCATGACACTGTGTCCCTCATATGACAGCTGTTTAGTGTTGAAGTTAAAATCTGTACACTACTGATCTGAAAATGCAGGCATGACTGCTCATCTAAGGAATTTGCATATTCCACTGCCAATAATTCTTCATATTTTAGATTATTCACAATTAAAACTGAGAGTCCAGAAGAAAACAGAAAGTTACATGGAAGAAATTGTTGCCATGTTACAGGGCAAGAGGCAGTAAAAAGGAACATAGTAAACAAATGCAAGGAAGTAAAGCTAAGCAAAGATTAATTCAAAACAGCAATCAACTGATTTTTGATATTTACCTCATTTCATGCAAATAGAATTCATGTAAGAATAAAAACCACCTTTATGAAGAATAACTGAAGCAAGTCTAACAAACAGAGAAATAGGGATTCGCTATACCCCACCAACATGTAATATATGCTAATTTTTATACATATGTATGTATACATTTAAAGTTCAGCATGCATTTAATACAAGCAGAAAGGCCCACTTTCACAAAATAAAAAAATGGAAAAAAAACTTCCAATAACCGAAAAGTGGGCTTCTGGCTTGATTTATACAAATCACAGTATACTCAGGCTATGTTTTGAAGAACAGCCTGAAATCAAAGCGAGGCCAAAAAGCTAGAAGTGTACTACTGAGAGCCACTCTATGTCTGAACACTACATGGGGATTTCAGATCAGTTTGGGGTAAAATATCATGTTTAGTATGAACTCCAAGACAAGAAGAACAGCCATAAACACTGAAGACCAAAAATCTAAACAACTCTAGAGAAAAAGGAATGGGAAGCTTTTCCTAGCAAGTGTTACAATTAAATCATGATTTCTTGGCAGAATTCAAAACCTAAAAATTAAGTTCCTAATGTTTACAGCTGCTTAGATAAGATCCAAATGTGGACAATATAAATTGATGAAGTGTTGTCTCTTTCTACATGCGATTGATCCAATATGTATGAAGTTGCTCAAACATCCACCAAGTAAAACTATTCCTGAGTCTCACTGCAGCTTTGCTGAAACCTTTTGAAAGGCACATTTAAAAAGAACAAACTTACGATGTTGAGCACAATAAATCTGGACAGTAGAATATGCTAACGTTTTACAGAATAAAAGGAGAAGACTTGCAGAAACGCATTAAAGGCCACTGACATACAAGGAATATAGGAAATCACTGTGGGAGAAAGCTGACAGTGTAATTCTGACCATTTCATCAAGCATGAAGAAAAGACAGTTCTCTGAGTGTCAAAAAGGTGTTATACAGCAGAGAGAGCTTAGGCAAATCAGTTAAAAAGGCAACGTGAACTGAAGTTTCAGACCTAAAGAACAGTAATTCAGTATTAGGACTATCTCACTGCCCCGGTTGGTGGTAGAGCCTGATTTGTTGAGGGAGACAGAACTGACTGCAGAGATAGGACATGAGAGACTCTGATTACTCCCATGTAGATGAAGTGTAGCTACATCATGTCCCCATGCCCTGCCCCATGCATCTGTTACTGGATGCTGTCAAGAGACAGGATGCTGTGGTAGCCAGTCCTTGATCTAACTGCTACAGCTGCTATGTTTCTCCAGGGAGGGAGTAACAAATCCTCTCAGGAGAACCTGTAACTGGACGATGCAGATGAACAAAGCAGTTGCTCTTTCCTGAAAGGTCTGCCTTCTCTATCAAGCACCTCTGCAAACGCAGCCACAAAGCACGAGATCCCAAAACAGATTCAGGGGCAGTGTCTGATAAAGAAAACCTATTTCATCTCTGCAGCTGCAATGATCACAGTGACACTCACTGATGGGTCTCCCTGGTTTTCTCTTAAAGGATCCCCGTTTCCACCAACTTCCATCAACTAGGTCTAACACACTTAAGAGTCAAATTTCAAGCTTTCAGGTTACAGATGCAACATCAAAATATACTAACTTTAGATGGACTCGTGCTTACACCAAAATGATGGAGGAGAAGTACTGCTGTCAACTTCCAGATCTAGAGAGGAAATGTTAAAAATACAAGCCAACAGCAATGAAAACAGAACAGCCCTCTGAGGCACTTCAGTGACACACGCATCTGGACTATACACAACACCTGATGAAGAACAATGCTGCTGAAAAACAAAGTTATTGCACCTTTTAGGTTCCATTGGAGACAATAACTAAGTTTATGCACAACACCATAAAAATACAAAGTTCTGTTTAAACAGGTAGTTATCAGCCCCTATCAGAGCATAGGGACATTCAAAGTACTCAGATGGGAACAATAAATTCCTCTTTCAAACCTGCAGATGAAAACCAGCAGTCTCAGTTTGCCCATCTGTGAAAAAAAGTAGATGTGACCTGCGCAAAGTGAACAACAAAAGCCAAGCCAAGGATCCATTCCATGCTAGGGGCATCCAAAATGAGTCTTCTGCCCCATTCAGATGCAAGAGCTGAAACCTGTGCCATGCACAAGAACTTTGCCGCCGCTGCTCAAAAGTTTCTCTTTCCTTAGCTAGTTTCATTTTTAAGAAATCCCTTTTGGAAAGTGCCTGTGGCATAGAGATTTCACAGGCTGGCTGAAAAGATTTCTAGGCTTATAATGCCAATCAGATTCTCCACACACACGCCCACAAAATTTCTCAAGCATCATAATTAGAACAGTACTAAACAAACCCATTTCCCTCAGAAATTATACACTGCAACTTTCACGAACAAAGATCTCCCAATGCTGGCAGTGACAGGATGAGAACTGACTTTTTCCCCCCCTTTCAAACTTTCACAATGCTTTAAAATTTTAGTTCCAGTCCCTAAAATCTGAACTTTTTATAAATTCAGAAGAAAGGTGGTGTTTATCTGATGGCCTGGCACCACATTTTCCTACAATCTTTGGTAAAATCGTATTTTAATTCTGATCTTAATTAGGTGGACCTAAGTCTCCATGGAAACAAGATGAGGGTACTTGCCATGTGCCTAAAGATAAGGGGAACATTTATGAAATAAGTCTTCTCAACCCATCACAAGAAATAGATACTTGTGCTAATCCTGAGGGGAAAACAGAATAGTTGGCCAAGCTTCACAAATAATATGGAAAAAATCCAGGGACTTGGGGTTCTGGAATCAGCAGTATTAAACTTCCCATCCTGGCAAGGTGCCGATTAACACAGTCCCATTGAAACAGCTGACCTTCCCCACAAGGCTCTGGGCCTGCACCCAGGCACAGGACACCCTGCATCAACCAGATCACCTCTACAAACAAGGGCTTGCAAACCCAGGTTCGGTTTTCTAGGATAAGCCCCAAATCAGGTTCTCCCTTTAAAAAAAGCTCCTAAAGAAGCTTGGCAATTCAACATCTGACTTGGAGACATTTAAAATTGCTGGACCACCACTCGTGAAATGAAACCTAATTAAATATTTGGCTTCACAGCGGAGGTGGAGAGTAACCACCTCTTTCCAAGAATTTGGTTTCAGATCTCTAAATGTCCTCTTATTTTCAAACCCAATGATTTCAGAAGTGACATTATGTTCCTAAAATGTGTTTGGCATGAAATAAACATTGGCACTAATAAATTTTCAGAGAGGCGAGGGAACCTCATTTTGCCAAATCACTGCCTGTATTACCTTGCAGCTAACAATGCTTTGTGGTTGCATGGACTTTTGACCCCAAATGCAAATAGAGCCCAAGGGAAAGAATTCAAATTTGCTATTTATCATTCCTCATTTTTCCTTCCAATTGTTAATTCAGGTTTTGTATTACTTTACAATTTCTGTAGTCAAGCCAAAGGAAAGAGTGCATTCTCCTCTGAGCTTATCTCTACCCACAACCCAATTTAGTAGCAGATGCAGTAAATTAATAACTCATCATTAGAAAAAGTCTAGTAGAATTTCATTAATCTTTGTGGTCCATGGGTAAAATACTGAATGACAAGATTTTTGTGTTACATTAAATATATTTTACTGCATTAAAAAAAAAAAAAATCAAGTCCTTTGGGCACAAGATGTCATAAAAATACTTATATAATTATATAAATGGTAATATGGTAGCCTTTGGCTCTTCACTAGCTCCCTAAACTCTGACCCTCTGACAGAAACAGGAAGATCATATTAAAGGTCCAGGCAAATATTTGAAGAAAAAACATTTTATTATTCAGAGATACAAAATTCTTCATCACAGCTAAGATGAAAGACTTATTTAAGAGCTTCTGCACATTGCTTTGAAAACTGAAGGAATGGGATAAGTATGAAACTGAGGGAGAACATTACTTTAGGCTTAAAAACAGAATAAGGGGAGGAAAAACTTAAGAAGTGCTCCTAATCTTACAGCTAAGTTTTGTTGTTATCATTACTCACCATCTACATTTTTAAGCAGTGTTAAAAGCTTCTTTTGACAATTCTTTAGGGAAGCAATTTGTGAAAAGAGTTTTAAAGGGTGATTTACTAGAAAAATTGTAATAGACTTTTGGAAGTGGAAGAATTATTGGACCCTCGACTATTAGCAGAAACATTAACCCCACTCCAGGCTGGAAACCTGGAAAACAGCAATATTTCAGAAGGCTTAAAGGAAACATGTAAACAGGGAGAAATTTGAAATGGCACCATATCCCCATCCTTCTGCCTTCCCCCTCCAGCTCAGCAGCTTCGAGGAATCAGGAGTGGGAAATGCGCTGCCTGTATAAACTAAGCAGTGATGATTCTGGAAGAAGCCATTAACGTTCAAAGAGAGACTTCACCACTCCTGCAGACTGGACAAAGATGCATTTGTTTCCTGAATCTGAGCAAACAGAGGCTTATACTTACTTTTGCTTAAGTGAAGTTCAGAAGCAAGAGCCCACAGCTGACAGGTCCTGGCCACTTTCAGCTTTACTGCTCTACCAAAGTATCCCTGAGCCATGGACAGTGTTGAGGTTAGCTGCCAATACCTTAAATTCTACCCCAAGTGATTGACAAGCACTAACGACCAAAGGTATTTCATAGGTTTAGAGACACAAGCATGGAATGGCAGGTACAGAACTACAGGAGATTTTCCCTGAACAGTCCTAATTCTGCTTCTCTATTCTTGCCTCCTTCCATCTGAGTTTGGGACACACTGGAGTTCCCCGCGCGCTCCAGTAATATTTAACATGGTTAACGATATAAGCATTAGATAGAAACTATGGAAAACATATGTAAAAGTAGCTGGATTGACAGGCAGTTTGGAATGGGCAGAAACTATGGTAACAGCTTACAGTTTACTCTTTGTACACCACAGAAAAGACAACTCTTTTCCCACGCTCATTACTCACATTACTATTTTTAAGTACTAGTGGCATGGCATGTTTTACATACAGCACACTATCGTGCCAGCTCCATCTCAAAGCTTGTCATGAGATAACCCCTTACTCTGCATATTCTACATTTATCACATCATCCACCTAAGCTCTATATAATGAAAAATAAAAATTTATGACTTGAAACTGTCAAAGTTAGGGTTCAAAAGAGCATTGCAAGTCTGTGTTACTTTACTTCCCAACACAAATTTTGAATGCATGAGCCCTTACTTCTCAGGCTGAGAGGTACATATTTTTCTCCTAATTTCAAGGTTTAATGTATTTATTGTTAATGTAATGAAATTTAGTTTAAGAAACATGTTCATTACCACAGTATATTTATAGTGGTATAACATTTCCCCACTCCCAGATATTCAGAGATTGGAATTTTTTTTACATTTAATATTGACATTGGTGATGAGAAGCATGAGAGTTTGGGGTTTTTCCTACTTATTTAATTCCAGCAAGAATTATTCAATTAAGGAGCTTCATTTCTGTGCATTATACCAGCCAATCTACAGCAACTAAAGAATCAAAGTATTAACTAGCATATTTTGACAGTTCAAATGGCCTCAGAACATCCTCAGAACACCTCAAAGGAATACTCTAATCTCTAATAATAAGAGTTCTTACACAAATGTTCCACTTCAGGTAAACAAATGAGGTTTCAGAATAACTTTAAAAATTTGAGCCATAATAATGCTGAACTGTTTCAGTGTTCTACACAAAGGTTTTCACACTGCTTTTTGCCCATTTTCTTGACTGAACTAAGCAAATTTTGCAGAAAGCAGTAAAATATCACAATAAGAGTTCTCCTTAATCCCATGGGCTTCTTATTGCAGTATCTCTCTGTCATTCCTTACAGGGAGAAGACATCTCCCTTCAAATAATAAAATGCATACCATTCAGCTCACAAGTAAATAGCAAGTTTGGTATTATTTTGCCTAGGCTACATTTCATGCTTAGTTCTTTATACGTTTATAAGTTGTGCAGCAAGGGTTATAAAATTAATTGAAAAGCAGAATATGTTTTCCAGCAGATACATTTTACAGATAGGTTAAGAGTTCTGAATAATTTTGTTTACTGAGTGCCAAGCAACACAAATTCACATTTGCCATAGCAGAATGATTTCATTAGTTCACATCAGTCTTAAACATGAAAACACGTGTTTCCCCACTAATGAATTTCAGACCAATAATTTCACATCCATCACGTGGTTGAAATAAATCCATTACAGTCCGCGGTATAACTTAGGAGTTTTGTGGTGGGTACACAGCAAACTGAGCAAGACAGATTTTGTGCTGGTAGGCAAAATACTAAGATGATCCTGATTTATCAGAAACATTTTAAATGAGTGAGCAAGCCCAACTTCATAAATCTTAAGCAAGATAAGGAAAATTTTAAATTGAAGAGAAGAGCAGTCATTTCTGCAGTTTCTTTACCAAGGTTTATTGTTGTAGGACTGATTATTGTTCTCATCAAACCACTGGAGGGGGGAAAAAATCCCATATGGTAAAGTAAGTTGTATTTACAACAGTCACCACTTTAGAAGTAGTATGTTACTAAATGAGCAATGTTTTAAATGATTGGTGTTTAAGGCATTAACCCTCAGATCACCTAAGGGAGTGTAACATTAGAACATTCAGCAATACATGGAATTGTCTTAAGAGTAGTATGTGTCCTAAACCAGCTATTTTATTAAAATCCACAGTCCCAGAAGAGTTCCAAAAACCCTTAAATGTAAAAAGGATGGCGTTAACACTTAATGCACATACTGTGGCAGTAAGTTGCTGAGGGAGTTTTTTTAGATTGTCTGAAGAGCCAGAGCTCACAAAGTAGTAGTGGTACAAACACGACAGCTTCACTGCTCCAATCCAATTTAAGATGATTCTGTGATTCTGTGAAACACTTACGTTACAGTATGCAACATTATTTCTCCTGAAGATGATATATATCAGAAAACGTACCTCTATATCCTGTATTATCTTTGGGTATAAGGACCTGTAAAATGAATTTGGGGGGCCATCTGTTGGTCTGTTTTTAAACAGGTACTGATCCCTAGAAAGAACCAGAAACATATTTTTCAATGTACCACAAAGAATCCAAACTTTAAAGGAATTCAAAATCTGCAGAGAATAAAACCTTATGACATACTGTCACAGAATACTTTTAAGAATTTTTAGTACTGCCATTACAAGCCTTGTGACTTTATAATTTGACAGCTGTATTTAAAATGTCCAAAACTAAAAGGAGAGCAAGTGTATTCTTTATGGTTTTCCAAATTAGGGTTCACTGCTTCACAAGGCTTTAGCCAGCAGGGTGTCAGCCTCTTGCTCTTTACAGTATGCATTTTCTTAGGCACACCACTAGAGAGCACAGAAAAACAGGTTTCTAAATTAGAACACTGCATCTCTTCAGGTACTCGGTAAAGAAAAGAAATACTCCATTGCCACAAACATAAATGATTTCTCTCTGAGATAGGCTTCTGCAGCCCAATCAGCTATTTTAAATTTTAAGAAAAAAGACTTCGCTCGAGAAAACATGTTGTCGCTAGATTTTTTTGTGAGCTAATTGTTAGTTGTCCCTGCAAAACAGAAGTTACAAATTTGCAGACAGACTTACCTTAAGAAAGTGTTGAAAGACATTGGTGCACAAAAGAACAAGAAAGAAAGCCACAGTAGAAATGGGAGCTGACAAGCTTTCACCATAGCTACCTCCACTAGTCCATAGCAGAGATAAGGATCTCAGTGATACCAATTTACTATAAACTTACTTTTTGGCAGAGCTTGTGATTAGGGAAATTTGTAAAGAACGCTTTAAAAAAGTGAATTTAGTTATTGTCAAGGTACTTACCAACCCCTTCTTTCTGACAGTCCCTTCCATAGCGGATCTGTGCGTACCATTCTTTCAATCAATTTTTTCCATAGCATTCCCTCAGAGATGACTCTCTGCCATTCCTTACATACCAGCTCTGCTGCACAGAGTGATCTGGCATCAAGATAGGAAAGGATGTTTTCTGCTATGTGATCTAAGCCTTGCTCTACAAAGAAATAAAGGCAATCAAAATGTCAATCACTTCACAGTAAACTACTGAACAAGTTTTGCAATACATTCAGAGAAAGCCAACACAGCTTTAAGACACTGGAGCAATGTGATGAATTATCAAATGTAGAAGAACCAGTTACAAACTAATCCAAACAGGTACACCAGAACATCTCCAATACTTCATTCCTTTCCTAGTACAGTCTGCCTACTGGACTGTCCCATTTCCACAGAGGAAGAACAAATGCAAACCAAAATTCAGCATAGTATGCAAGTAGCAGAAAGCATTTTGCTTCTCCTGGGCACAGAAACCTGGACTTTTTGAGCACATAATGCACTGCACTACATGATCTAAAAAGATAATAATCTTCAAGCAAGTGCTTTACTAAGCAGCAGTAATGAAAAATAAAAATAGATTTCTTTTACTATTCCCTTACATGAAAAGATAATTTAACCCAGCAGAAGACAGGACGCCACAGAAACAAATACAGACGTGTCTAGTAGAACCACTGGCACAGATTCTGCAAAAACTTTCTTGCATCAAATGCAAGAACATCTTTTCTAAGTTCTTTCTATAATCTGCAGGTGCCAAATCCACTCCTGCATTTTGTTCAGGACTCTGGTGGTAGACCATACGCCAGAGACACCACACCCTACAGCCTAATGTAGGAAGGGGAAATAAATGAGAATGAGTTTGACAGTAATTCATTAATAGCAAATGGTGCTTTAACATCCAAGGCAGTTATCCCAATTCATGGTTCACCATCACTAGACTCCACACTTATAAAAATTACTACTGAATAACTTATACCCGAAGATGGGGGTTTTGACACTTCTCTTCAGCTAGAGAAAAATTCAAGAGGGACAAGTTTTTTGAAACAACTTCAGGTTGAGTAAATCAGAATGTGACATTAAATACAGCATTGATTTTGGGACCAATGAATGCAATTGCCTCCAGTGTGAGGATCAGCTGAGAAACCTCAGGATCAGCAGGAATCAACTCTCAAATAATGGGAGGTGACAGCTCAGCTTCTGCACCATAAATTCCAATGCAAAGTAAATTTAGTTTAGCTGCACAAAGGTTTCCCAATGCATTTACAATAGCCATATGAACAGATATTATCTTAGCATCTTTTCTGCATCTACTGAGCTCCCGCCCGCGGGGCTCACTACTTTCTACAGCAACGGAGCGACATACGAGTCTGCGTACTGCTGATTTGATGATGGAAGCTTTACTGGGTCAGAGATTGAGTTCAGCAATATACCACAAGAGAACTTCCGAGTAAAACAACATCACTCCAAGTGAAAGCCCTTTGGCAGCACTCAGACATCCCAGAAACAAGATCTACCTGGGTGACCCTCATGCTTTAATTTCACCTGCAGCACAAGGTATGTTGGTCAACAGGCAATAGTTATTAAGTCGACTGGAGAAACACTGACTTTCATCATGAAGATCCTAGCTACCAGGAGCAGCTTACTAACCCCCCTGGTCCTTTTATATCACAGTAGGGTTAGATTTAAATAGTAAATGCACTCGACATGCCAGCTGTTCAAATATACCAGAATTGGGGTCCTGCCCACTGATGCAGGTCTATGTAAGGAAATGTGCTGCAATATATTATTCCATAAATATCAGTTAGCACTTATCCAAAACTACTAGGTTCTTAAGCTGAAGGTGATAGAAAAAATAAGCACATCAATAAAGATGATGAATACAGTAAGCTGCCACCACAGATCTATCAAGACATAAAACAGGTGGAACGCTGCATTCATTTGATTATGGTCTTTGCCTAGATCTTGTCTCCTGCTGAGGGTGTTAGATTTAAGAACATGTAGTTGAGTAAAGGTACATACATAAAAAACACTTAGATAACATACTTGCACTAAACATAAAATGGCAATCAAACTTTTCTTGTTCATATTCCAACTACAGTGTCATTGGTCCCACAAAAAAAATCACTGGTGAGTCTGTTACTTATTTCAAAGGACCTTCAATTTTACTTTCCCAAAAACTCCACTAAATTAGAGATCTAGAATAACTTCATTTTCATGAATAACGTATGCCAGTTGGCCAAGCATGAAAAAAATCTTTCAAACTAGAAGATGGCGACCTTTTTAATTTTCCACTTTATCTCATGACAGCCTACTTTAGGCTTCAAATAGTCCTGAAAAGTCAAAGAAGCTACTGTTAATTTTTTTAAGAATTAAGAAAGTGTGTTCATAGTCCACTGCACACTAAATCTGGCATGGTCTTCGTAAAAATGAACTGCAATAGAAAGGAGAAATCCATCCATGTAGTTGAAGGGCATTTGTTCATTTCTTCTACATCATTTCAAGAACTTTAAAAAGGTTTTGAAGAATGGTGAAAGCTCCTACAATAGAAAGTAAATTGGGTTTATAGAAATTTTTCAATACCAGTCATAGTAACAGTTTCAAATAACTGAAATGCAACAAGGTCTAAATAACTGGTGGGTCTCAAATCTAACCACTTCCAACGCAGCAAATTCTCTCCTAACAATACCATGTCTCAGAGCAGCTTTAAGCTGCACCATATCCTACATCACCACTTTGAAGAAAATGCCAGGGCATTCAAACACAAAAGGGTCCTTCCAGTCTGCCACATCCCAATTTTTCTAGTAAGCCACAACTTTTGAGATTCTAAATACTGTTTACTTAGGATATATTTATGTGATGTTATGTGATTTGAAGCAGTTCTCAAAGTTTTTCCAGAAAATATAATCATTGCAAGGTCATTTTCAAGAGTTAGTTTAAAATCATGAATCCTTGGGTATCAAGATGACAAATTAATTAATTGTGCACAGCTAGATAAAAATCAACAGGTCTGCTGAGTAAGCATTATCCTGATTTTGCCTGAACAGGACACACTCCATGTTTTCATGGGAACAGATCTAAATTATTTTAGACCTAGTACAAAATAGTTGTGTTCGACAACTTAAGATCAGCCTATACAAAGCAAGTCACTGTCTTAATATATCTATAATGTTGTAATCACCCAATGCAGTGCTCTACATATTTTCCCAGCACAGAGCACATTATATTTTAAAGAGGAAGCATCTTCTACATAAAGCACTGCAGTTCCCAAAGCAAACAGTGCAGAGGATATGGCAATTAACTATCATAATTGCAAGCTCTGCATCAGTAGAGCAGTACACTGAGATTCCTATACAAAAGGTGTTTAAGACTCCCATCGCACTGCACTGTTTTTCTTCCAATAGCCACTATACAACGTCTGAGTTTAGATCACCCTCCCCTCCTTCTCCAGAGTACTAAGTTAGTGCACTGACTATCCTTCCAGCATGTGTACCATAGTCCAAGGTTAAAAGTGTATTAATATTTACCCCACACAGGGATATTTAGTCAAATATTTGTCAATACATGAGACTTATAGTGCTAAGAAATGACAGGATTGATAATGACTGCAAAGTTTGGAAGAAGTTAGAAGAAACTAGGAGTAAACAGTTAAACCGGCAGACTCAAAAATTATTAAAAAGAGTATTTCTACAAAGTGTGGCAGAATGACAAGTGCACCGACTGTCAGCTTCCAGTTCTGAGATACAAGGATGCTGTCCTGTCCCTTCTGTGTGAAAGGCATTTTTAATCAGCGGTGGCGTGGCAGAAGAGCAGAGGCACACATGAAATTAACCTTTGCAGATGACCTTAATTCCCTTTTGTTAGAAGAAAAGCATACTCCAGCTATGCCTGGGTCCCAAAAAAGCCAGGAGCACAAGATTCACTGATGACAGGCAAATCTTTCAACGTCTGCATTTTTAAGGTGTAAAATTCTTTACTCATGTAAGATTGCAAATCAATTAGCAAATCAACAATGCAAAGTTCATCAAATAAACTGTCTGTACAGCCAAAGAAACAGCCATCCTTAGGCCCATTTTGGTCAAAACACTGCTATTCAGTGCTGGTAAAGATGGAACAACAGGATCTGTGCTGAACATCTACTGGATGCTTTTCTCATTCCAAAGTTGAAAAGGGTAATTTTTCCTAATTGGCATAATTTAGTAAAACAATTATCATATGTATACTAAACTTCTTAGATGAGGGAAACAAATGCTTTTAGTCAAAGGGCACTAAGCAAACTGTAACTCTGCACTTATTTCAACCATGTACTAAAGCAAGGTTATGGGACAAAGTAGTCACACTGGCACTTGAATATATTGCTAACACTTTGCTTACAGTTTTGAGCAATATTTTAAATGTAGAGATCATGAACCTGACATGTTCATGATCATGTGAAATGAACAATTGCCAAGGGAGAAAGTGACAAATAGAAGGTCAAATTATATTTGTGCACGAAATAATATTTTAGAAGTTTATCTGTTACTGCCATCTCCTGGCAACAAACTAAATAATTATTCTCCACCAAAAGAGAGATGAGAACTCTGAGGTGCTGTAAAGTTACTAAAAACCAACCTCATAAAAAGGCTACACTGCCAAACACCCTCTGAACTCAGCAAGTGGATGGTTCTGTGGGTTTTTTTGTTGGTGGTTTTGGGTTTTTCCCCCTATTCTAACATACCTGCATCATCTTTCAGAAGACATTGAACAGGTCAGCTTGAAAATTGAACCTGAAAATGCCTTTCAGAGTCAGGACTAGTTCATCACTTATCAATAGCAGGCAAGTGGTTTTGAATCAAGCACAAACACTTTAGGAGTTCCATATGCAGCACACAGCATATTCCATTATTAGAAATCCATGTTGTATTTTAAATCCTTTGTGCAAGTAAGAACATACATGTCATTTAAGTAGTTTCAGAAGAATTTGATTTAGTCTACCAATTTTGAGATCATAAAAAATGTCTTTGGATCAGTCATGATGGTAGACAACACACACCAGGGCTTGCTTTCTATCCTAACACCTTTCAACATGAGGCCAACATAGAATTGTTGAAGTCCCTGGGTTTATCATTTCCTATTTAGGAATGAACACGATATCTAAGTAATACAACGTGTGCATTCACCAACTTATGTTCAACTGCTTTTAGTTTTCTTTTCCTTGTGAAATAGAATTTTTGTATTTCACAACCTGATTAAATGATTAAGAACAATGGTACATGACAAAGTAGGAATATTGTGCAATTGTTCAGTCTTTTCATACAACCGTGTTTGAAAGAGTGATAACTACTCCTCTGAAAAACAGCTGCAAAAATCTGGATCCAAAGCCACCTCTCATGCTTCAAGTCTGGAAATGCAACCCGTATGACCAAGGCATCACCAACAATTCATCCAAAAGCTATGCCTTTCTTGGTGAGATCAGTGTTGCCATTTCTGGCTCTCAATAAGATGACTGGAAGCAGAGGTGAAGAGTTGGCAAACCACTGCTGAGGCACCAGGAGTCATTAATGCCATCTCCTCAGACAAAGAGAGGTACAAACCTCACCACGCCACCAGAGCGCTGCATCCCAAACCAAAGCCTCTCCTCCACTTCGGGAAACCGTGTGACAGCGATTCTACTCCAGAGTGCAAATGGGACTGGATATTACAATGTGTTTGATGACTTTCTGTGGCATGAGCAGAACTGAGACATATCAGGCTAAGACTCAGGTCCTTCTCAAAATCCAATTTAAAACAAATCATTTCACTGTAACATACATACCAAGCATTTAGAAGCAGGGCTGGAACACTGTTCCTAAGGAAAGTAACTCTCCAAATAAACTCAAAGTACAAGGAAAATTCTCCTTAGATAACTCTTGTTTTCTACAGGTTAGGAATGTTCTCAAGAAGATTTAGACTTGACTGCTATCTGCAGAAGGATGTTTTATGGAACTATCAGACTAAGTGTTTGGAGAGACAAAAACCAAGTGACAAGTGCTCAAGCTTGGTTTTATCCACTTCACTAACCCAAGGCTTTTTCAGACTCTGCTTGTGGTGTAATCCTAGTACCAAATGCTCGTTAATACTTAATTGAACTAAACTAAAGTTTTCATTAAAAGCTAACTGCCATCAACTACCACATCTCCACACCAGTGATAATGCACACGTGCATGCATATCAGTCTGGGCCTGTACACTTTTAACACATACAGGCTGTTCATTATGAAGCCAGTATTTCATTGGTGTTTAAGTATCAACTGTGAATTACTAGGCAGAAGTCCTTTATTAAGATGCATAATTTTCACAATTATGCATAACACTGGTCACAGCTAAAAACCAGATTTTTAAAAATTCAGAAACTCAAGTGTTTTCTGATGTTAAAATACAGCAATCTTCTATGAATACAACAAGCCTTGAAAGCTGCATACTGAGCACAAATACACAAATGCTTTCCTTTGCCACCAAGTCTATTCTAAAGATTTTTACTGCTTGCAAAAGCACACAGATTTAAATTGTTCACATTAAAAAAGACATCAAGTAAAATATTTACCCTAATTACCATAGTAGGAACAGGTCCAAAGCACAGATACTTAGACAGGCATACTATAATTATTTCAGACAACACGCAGGACTAAGTCACATTAAGGCCTGAAACAGCTGCATAATACTTATTTTACATTAAAAGACAGTAAGGGTTTAGTTTTATAAACAGGTTCTGAAATAGGTACTAAAACCTATGAATTTTCTTTAGTAAAATGCATCTAGCATTTACTGGTACACTCTTCAAAGAAAAACATTACTCCCAACTCTTTCCACAAGAGCTTTTGCAGTGTTATAGAAAATGGTGAAAAATTACAGCTGCTCTTGACTATAGGTACCAGATTACAGTTTTGTTGAATTTCAGTAATAAATTAAAACAATTAAAATCCACAAGGATTTCAAAGTTCAATGTGTAAATATCACTTTATCCGAAAATAAAACCCAAATGTGGGATGTCAATTCCATAAAACTGACTAACATTAGATACAAAACAGTCACTTAGATCATGCAACTGCACAGGCTCTTATTATTTTAGAAACATATTTCAAAAGAAGCCTGGCAGGGTTTCACTTGCCTAACACAGCATATGGTTCTCTTGGTTTTAACACACAAAACAGATATGAAAAGGACTTTCCTTACCAAGGGTGACAAGGCAGTGCTCAAGGGTCAAAGCTGTAATTCGATTAAGGAAAGGGCACAATTTGGATAGGACCATGCAAGGAATATTAAGATTAACATCTTAAAGATAATTTAAGAGAATCACAAGCACAGAGGTGATAAGTTATTCTTGCAATTATGCTGTCCATTATACACCACTGCCTTTTGAGAGTTGTTTTTGACATGCTAGAGGAAACACCATTGGCAGAGTATAGGCTTCTGAGCCACTCTGATCACTGGGACTTGCATTAGCTGATATAGGATTAGCAATACTCCACAAGTGATTAGCAGGAAAGGGCCCAACCACAGCCCAACTTGTAAGAACAGACCCTGCAGACTAAACATTCTGCCACCACTTACAGAAAAGCACACAAGAATTATCACTTTTTTCCACTGAAGTGAAGGGAAGTCAGATACCACAAAGTTTTTCCATTTTTCCTGCATTCTCACAGGTGTAAAATCAGTAGGAACTGTAGCAAACAAAAACTAATTATCTTTAAAACAAAGGAATTTTAACTAAGACAAGTGCAACTAAGCTTTTAAAAGATAGTACTTCACTGTTATCTTTTAATGTGATCTTAGGCCAACAAATCGGGTACATTTATACAGATATTCTTCACACACCACATTACATTCAAGAAAGGCTGATTATGGGAACAGTCCCCAGTATTCACATCTTTAAAAAACAATGAAAGTTGTAAACATAAATATATATTTATATATACAAATGTAGTGTAAATAAGTGTCAGCTTATACAGCTCCCCAAAATTTCTTAGGAATAAATATATAATACCAATGAACTGTATAACTCTGTATCAGCCCTGAGGTATAAAAGCAAACAAAATAAAGTTGTAACACTTGCACATGATCCCCATGATTGTCTACTTCACTTTACCTTTTAGTTAAGCCCAGATGCTCCCTAGAGAAATCAATATTCAATATTTTGAAAACAAGCTGGAATAAACATCCACACTACCTAAAGGTGACAGCTCTCCACTTGAAACAAGTGCTCATTTTTATGTGTATGGCCAGATAAGCTAAGTCTTCTATAAAATAACTTCTGTGAAACTGAGGTGGGGGGGAAAGGACACTCCCTCCCTTTCATAGTTGTCTTTCACATTAAGCCTGTTTAAGAAAACAGAGCACATACAAAATTCTGTATCACTTCCTGTGTCCTACCCCATGTTCTTCATTCCCCTCCAACTATTAAGAAGCTCATTTTAACTACACTTGCAGATGAGCCAACATCCCCTCATCGCCTCCAAAAGTTTAATTCCTCCAGGTTGTGTGAAAATATAGCAGCACTATAGAGAACAGAAACCTGTAACACCCAAGCAGCATTCTGTCCCAGATACCAGGAAAGTCCATACATGCAAGACCACCTAACGACATCGATGCATACAAAAGCTTCAGAGCTTGTAATACGATCAACCTTTAAAGAAGCTTTACTTCAGTGGTGCCTCTCCTCAAGAAATTACCAGTTTCCATTTCCTTTTACAATTTGTATCACCTCCTCATCCGCCCCCACTGTTCACTGTTGTATCTCGGTATCCTTGGGATAACATCCACAGTCTACTCACTCACGGGCAGGTGTGAATCTCTGCTATTATACTGCCAGTGGCAAACAGAACATTTTAACCATTTATTTCATGTTTATTTCCCACTCTGGCAACAATGTCCATAGATTTATCTTTCAAAGAATCAAATGAGTCATTCTCCCCAGCAGTAAAAATCCAGGAACACAATTCCTTTCAGAAATTAATGGAAAAGTATATACAACTTACTAGAAGACTGAAAGATAGAGATTCTATATACCTAGTTATTACTGCTCTGTATTTTTTTGAAGAAATGTATATAGCAAGGGTAACAACAGGTTTCATATTCAAACTACTGATACAGGTTTACACCAATGAGTGCCAGAAGAGTTCTGAGCAACTGAAGGAAGGAATCATGGCTAGACTATACAATAAAAATGGACAAGAACTTCTGTTCTTGAGTCAGTAACAAGATCAGACAAACTAGATTCATTCATCTAAGCATGCGGCTTTATATTTAAGATTTAGGAAACTCGGAACAAAAATAAAGTGTAATAAAGACTTCAGAAATGAAAGCACCTCTATAGTATTTTCTACACCCATGGGATTCATATGAAAAAGGAATTTAGACCAGAGCTTGCAGAGATACAACTTTTATGACAACTGAGTTCCCATTTAAACACAAACTATTCTTCAGGATACGCTACTCAAACTACTTTTACATGGAACAACACTGGCATCCAGTGGCCAATTCAATTAATCACAGAAGTGAATGACTTCAGCTACCCTCCTGCCCTTCTTTTGACTGAGAAGCATCACTTCGTTCATACAAGACAATCTAAATCTGGAGGATGTTCCAAAAAGTTTGCATACACCCGAAGTATTAAACAAAAAAGAGTATTTATAAATGCTCCACTCGTAAAATAAATATTTGTTTACCTGGTAACGCAGTGATGAAGTCCCGTTGTAACATGGGCTTCAAGTAAGAGTTAATATGTCCATGCTGATAGTGACACATTCGTGAAATAAGGTGTTCCACAAATTCAACTTGATCTGATTCAGACCACTGGTCAAAATATTTAATACACAAGTCTTTTTCCTTTTCGTAGTTTCCTTCTGATGGTCTTTTTCTTGAGACAATCACAGATGAAGTTCCATTACTTATCTGTTTTAAGAAAAGAACATCAGTATTTAAATATAAACAATAGGAACAGCTTTATAGAAGTCTCTCAAGGAAGAAAATGTGAGAAGATGCAAAGAAATAATCAACAAAACTAAATTTTTAAAAAATTCTCAAAGCTGTGAGTTATGACATATAAATTTCATCTTTCATAGACAAAGATCAATGAAAGTATTTTAAGCATAATTATAAGTTACTTTTTACACCAAGAACTTTAGTTCTCTTACAGCTCTTACCATTTGAACAGCAAGGAACTTAATTCTTTTTAGAACAAACTTTTCCAGATTAAACCAGTGGTTTCTGCTGCATATTTGTTTTTGCCTCTGCGGCATATTGCAGTCTGCCTCCACAAATGATTTACACAGGTTTCAGCCGTTAAAATAACACACATTCAGAGACATACCAAAGTTGGGTATTACAATCTTAATTAACACAAAAATTCAAGACCCTCATGTCAGTATTGAACTGCTTATCCATAAATGAAAACACGATGTCAAGGGCTTGTTTTGTTTTTGAAAAACAGCTCATGTCATTGTTTGGGATATCCACATAATAACATCATTAAAATCCTGGGAGCTTTAGCTACAAATAAGGATGATACAAAAACACCACCCCAGGACTTACTGATAATTAGTAAATACAACCAGAGATTGATGGCAGGCTCTTCTGAGCCCTTCAGGAGACCAAGAGGGCTGCTGGGGAACAACTGTCAGCTCTCTGAAATATTTCCAGACTTCTTCAAAGCAAATTGGTTGCAAACTCCTTGCCATGTGAAGGTGTCGAATTTTTCCTTTTAAATGACAGTCACATGCTCAGAAACATTGAATTGTATTCCCAAACATCCTTTGACGCAAAATTGTCCTTTCAAGGTCAGCACAAACCACAAAATCCGAGAAGATCTAGTAATTTCTCAAGTATTATTCATCGGCGTCATCCTTCACTTGAAGGCTGAGCTAATTTTAGGATCATACAGTCAACTACATACAAGGATGATTATGCAGACGCAAGATTTGGTATCTCAAAAGCTGGAACATATAAAATCATGCCAACTCTCTACGCAAATGTTAGCCCTACCTGCCATAGGGTATTTTTCTTTGGAGACTCATCTTCATTCTGATCCTCCATTACTGACGTGTTCTAGGAAAAAAAAAAAGAATTATGACTTTCATTTTTTATTCTATGGCAATTCCTTGCTCTACAAGCCTTATAAAAAAGAAAATCAATTGAACAGATAAAATTCATTTTCCCAGTGAACAGAATTATCAAAGATTTCTGGCCACAAAACGTGGGTATTATAAATAAATTCCCCTTTTAACTGACATGTTTATCAATTCCATTTACTGTAAAGATAACTCCCCAACCCCTCTTCAATTTCTTTTGACAGGTTTTCATGCAGCCTTTCAACGCTTTTCTCACTGGGAAATAAATTCACTTTCATCCTACTCAAGCCAAAGTAATTAAACCTGTCAAAGTAATCAACTAGCACTTTCTGCCAAAGTTAAATTGCATACATCTAGTTGGGGAAAAAAAAAAAAATAATCACTATATACTACTTATATGGAACACAATACAATTTTTTTTCCAGCTCTAGCTTACCACAAAGGAGGAGGGACCGTTCTCTGCAGAACGCCTCTGTAATTCACTGCCATAGTCTGTGTCCTATAAACCTTTGGCAGTCACCATCTTTCTTCACCCTGACTTAATTACAGTGCTCTCCCCACATCATAACTGCTCCTCCCTACTGTTTTCCTCCCTTTTGTTTGACAATGAGATGTAAGAATTTCTATAAACATCCAGCTGCAAATGTTTTTTTCAGGGCTCACCTCAGTTTCTCAAAATCTTTCACTCAATTCTTCCCTTTTTGTTTTTAATTATCTGCTCCGTTTGCTGTCCATACCACATTAACCATCTATTTCTACCTACTCACCAGTACCCCACACCTAGGCAATTACTGCTCATTTAGCTTCCTGCCAACCCTGTCCTCTCCATCATTCGTGCCCAGGAGACACCAGTTAACTGGCAGACGGTCATCTTGAAAAACTGAATGTCTTAAAACATTATCTGTATTTATTTCAGCCTTATTCCCCTCTATCAGCTGTCTCAGCAGAAACAGGAACAACAGTCAAGTAAAACACATGATGGAATAAGTCACAAAATTGCTTTACTCTTGCCATCACAGATTATGGATTAACCTCTTTACATCCACCCCATTCAAAACACAACTCCACCTCAAAAGCATTCACTGCTTCATCTCCTCCTCTTTCTTGCATAAGGAATGTACCACACAAAGCAGAAAACTTTAAAAATTAACAGTATTACCCCATAGGCAAGCTTTCCTCCCCCACCTGATTGTACTGCTTTGTCTGAAGTTTATCTTGACGCTTTTCTGCCTTGCAGTTAGGCATGACAAAACATGCAGTACAGGGACAAAAGATTACATTACGAAAACTATGTCCACTGAGTGATGGAAAAACTCAAGTCTACCTTGTTATGACGCTCATGGCAATGACAAATATAAGCCCAGGAGATGGCTAGTGTGGAATCCAAAAACGGACAGAGGCAGTACGTGGTTTGTGTTACTGCACTGATATATATAATTTTAGTATTTCTGGACATAGAACAGTAACACTGGATAAATAAATAATCCTTTCCACATTTTCAAACTTATAGTCTCTTGAGGGCCATTCCTGTTCTTTGTAACTACGCTCTGTTCATAACCAGCACTATCACTGATGTACGAATGATGCCACAAGAGGGAGCACAGATCAGCTGTCGACTTACTGGTACCCAATTGGCCCACACCAGTTAAAACTATTTTGCAAAGCAAACATGACTCCAGGGAATTACACAGGGTGGGGTTTTATATTTTCATTTTATTTTAAATTTGAATGTGTACAAATACTCATTACAATGAATATATGTTGTTAAGAGTGTTTTCAGTCAGTATGTCCTTAAACGTGCAAGGAACAACTCATCCCTTTTACAGCTGAAGGCTAAAAATATGCATCGATCCTGTAAGCTAAGAACAATGATCAGGGATTCTCATTGAGAATATCAAACATGGATGGCTTGGGTCAGCATATTCAGCAGAAATCCCACATTATATCAATTTAGGCTGAACCTAGCTTGCCTTCGGTAGGTCACAGCAACAATGCCATTGCTTTCTTCTGCTCCTTTATTAGGAAACACCTCAGAGATCACTGCTAACTTTCCTAGGATGTAGGCTAAGGACTGTCTCCTAAATGTTACGTCTTTTCACACTAGGAACCTAGGAAAAAGCTATAGCAAAGCAGCACTGTAACGCAAAGTGTGCAAGAACACAAACGTCACCAAAATGATCAGACTTCCACCACACTAGGCTACTGAGCAAGTTTTTGTCTGTGGTGTGCACCTACTCAATCCTACTGTGCCTCTGTTGCTGACTATGTAAAGAAAACTAGATAGCAGGCTTTAGGGAGATGCTACATCTTTGGCAATGATAAGAGGGAGAAGTAGGAGGACTGTATTTCTCCTGCCCCTCTCCACTTGTCCCTCTTCCCTCAGAGCATCAGGGCAGCATCCTGGCTAAGGGGACAGTGTCCGAGATCCACAAATGGGTGACCTGGCACAGGCAGTACCACTGCTGAGAGATACTTCCACAGCCTCTCAACATCTGGGCCACAAATGTGAGGGCAGACCACATGGATTGATTTTTAGGCTGGAAATTTGACATTGTATTTATGTATTTAACCAGTACGTAGGCAGATTCATTAATTTAATGGTATCTACTACTACAGTGTTTATTGCTTTTTCTCTCTTCTCCCATCCTAAACTCACTCCACATTTTTCTACTATATTTTAGAGCTCAAGGGTTTTAATGCTTCATTCTTTCCCTTTCTGCTCCCAATTATATAGCTTGTTTTCCCTATTATATCTTCTCTTCCTAATAACTTCACTCTAGTTCAGTCTTAAACACTTAAATTTTGGGGTCATTCCCCAGATCACTTACATCCTAACTCAGGCTCTAATGTGTCTCTAAAGCACTTACACCTACTAACTGAAGACCAAAAGATGATCTGGTGGGCCCTGTCCTGTGGTCTGGAAGAAGCAATTAGACAACTCTCATCTGTCTTGTGCATCCACAGCAATCAGCAAAAGAAGAATTTCAAAATTCCTAACAGCTGGTGTCACTAGTCCTTGGGAAGACTTCCAGCTCTTGGGCAAGAAAAATGATAGGCATCTACAAGCTCAACTCTTCCCTTCATCACGCTCTTCCCTTCTCTCAACCTGCACTCCACCTACCCTCTACATAAAGCTATCGTGGCTGCCTCTGCAGGTTGCCCAAGTAACTTTACATGGCATTAACAGGGACTCCATTTCCCTGCAGCTCTGCTGCTGAACAGCATCAAGACCTGGTGCAAACACTGACCTCTCATTCCAGTTACTCTGGCAAGGCCATAAGACCCTGCAATACCACTGACCTGCGATTGCAGACTCCAAAAGAACAGGCTTGATTTTTTACTCCCACAACCACAAGAGCCTAGCAGCTTCTCACAGTGGAAGCGTAGCTTCTAAATATCGTCAATTAATCCTGTTTATAAGTTCATTTCTTCCAGAAATTCTTGTTAAATTGCTCACAGCTCTTGCAAAAGTAGAATGATTATTTCCAACCAGCTGTCACTCCTTAATTAGTCAGCCTGGAATAAATGCTCCCCATCCCCTACTGGGAATGGCAGCAGCAGTGAAGTGGTAACAATGGGTCTCAGCATAGATGTTTTCCATTGCCTTATAGTTGTTATAACCCAACTGAATAAAGTTAGAATAAGAAAAGCCTCTGTCTGTATTTTCATTAACTGTAAAACCAGCAATGGCAGTAAAATTTACAAATTGCTCTACAAGCTGTAGAATTTTAAAAGCTTGTTTCCTGAAGATTAGCATCTCCTATTCCTCGCCTAGTTCTGCATCAATTTCAAGCTTTCTTTAGTCTTTCTGCTCCACAATAGCACAAGTCTTTGGGATGTCTATGAGATGCAGATGAACGTGGCAAACAGTCCAAAAGTTACTTGGGGAGAAAGAGGTACTGATGAGCATAATTACATAAAGCTCATTTCCTTTGGAGATTACGAAAAGCTTCCGAAATGAAAACCACCATGAATGATCCCCAAATGCAAAAATTTCATAGGTATCATAAAATTTCATAAATGACAGTTTCAATTAAGATCATTAGATACCTGGTAGCCACTAAAACTGGTGTCTCAAGCATAACAGTTGCACATACGTACAGTTGTATGACATTAGGTGCAAAGGTACCTAAGTCTTTCTGTAGATGAATGGCACTCAGCCTACAAGACTCATCTCATTTGTGAGATATATGAAAAAAAGACGCATCTTTTCTAGCAGAAATCTAACAAGCCTGTATGGGCTACCCAGATTTCTGTTAGCTATAGGAAGGTAATGCTTGGGTTTGCAAAGGACTTGGGAGTGCCAAGTCAATTAGTCAATTGACTCTGAAGAGAAACAGCATGGTGCAGCTTTGTTCTTTAACCAAGTTTTACTTCTAGTATTGAGAGAACAATTATAGAAGCGATAGCAGTAATCCTGGGAACTGGGACAAGACACAAGTTGCAGGAGTACCTAGACAATATTGCTAAATTTCCTTGATGAGAAACCTTTCCCTACTGAAGAATGGATTCATAGGATACAAAGGATGGACAAAACTAGACAATAGCTGTGTTACCTTGAAATAAAAGAATAGCAGTCTTCAATTAATATATAAAAGGGAACGTGATAGAAAACAAGAACTCCTATTTCTCACTACCCTTGAGACTACACCAGTAATTCTGATCCGAGTTAAAGCTAAGTCTTTAAAAATCTAATTTTTTACAAAATTCCCACTTACTGAAAAAAGTAACAGGAAATTTCAGTTAAAATTACAAAATAAGCAAAACTAATCAAAACAGTTCAGCTAAACAGCTCTGATTATCTTTAATAAATCACATCTTGAATATCTTGAAGTCAAACACAGCAGATTAAGATCAAGCTCTGTATATTCATATCGCCTTCTGAAACCAGCTCTGCCAGCACAAGGACTGCTGAAGGTATTAATTACACATTCACCCAGAGGAGAAGAGGAATCTACTGTCCTGTGTGACAACTGGACCACAATGGTAAGGAAAAAAGCTGGGTAACCATCTTTACCATCTAAGAGCGATGAGCACGTGTCCCTCATGGCTTCCTGCTTTTAATATAGCCAGAAAGCCCCGAATGAAGTATTTCAAAATTAAAAGCAAGCCTCTCCTTAGGATGTAATAGTTGCCATTTTCTAATCTAACTTGTTAGACAGTGTCTGTTAACAACATCTTGATACTTAATTGGGGATAGGAGGGGGTTTTCTTCTTTTAACTACTGAGAGTCTCAATAAAAAATATACTGTAGCACAAACACTAAACAAAGTTGGAGAATCACTAACTTCAACTGTGCAAGACGTGAATCAACACTCTCACAACAAGGACCAAATCCCTTACTTATTGCATCCCTCAAAATCTGTACATATCAGTCTGCAAAGAAATGCAAAAAATATCACTGCTTCCAAATGACAGGTCAGAAATAGGCGGTCACTGACAGAGTATACTTCTCCTAACCACTGCAACTTTCTTCAGAAGCACAGCCATAGATATAAATGGAGGAATGACATAAAAGATCCCCATAAAGGGAGAGTAAGGAGTAAGCATAAAAAGGTATGGACAGTTACTAAAATCTGGTCAATAAAGATGTTTGGCTTCACAGAGAAGACAGCACCAGCAACAACATAACTCCAGCTAAGGGTTTAACCTCACTCAGGTTGCCTATAGAAAATGGTTCCTTGCAATATTTCTCCATTAATTACATAACAATAAACATTTTTTTTTAATTTAGTGAGATAAACAAGTCATACCTTTATGCAAAAAAAAAAGTCCCTTGAGACTAATAGAAAATAGAGCCCATGGCTGAAAGACCTTCCAAATAAAGGTGTTTTTGAAAATATTTAATGGTAGATAAACACTATAAAGTACTTCGAAAACAAAGCTCTAAGGTTCATCAGGTTAAACTTGATTTAATTTTAGGTAGTCCTGCAAGGAGCAGGGAGTTGGACATAACAATCCTTATGGATCCCTTCCAACTTGAGATATTCTATGATTCTAACTTGAAAGTTAACTCTGCTGACCATGGATGTCTATATTTGATATCTGTATTAGTAACTGCTTGTTTAGGCTTAAATTAAATTATTTATGTAAGCACTAGGGATCTGCACAAATTAAGCTCAATACGTTTCATTTCTTACCTAGCTAGCTATTCTCCCAGTTGCCAGGTTTTATTTTAGTGCAGTTATTGCTGGAAGTTCAAACAAAAATATACTTGAAATACTAAAAGAGTCTACCGAGATCCAACAGCTGAAGGCAAAATTAGAAAAAACCCTCATACTGAAAAAAAGGTGTCATTTTTATTTGGCATCTGACTAATCACCAAAAAGTTTACAGGAAGATAGGTTAAATATCGTAACAGCAGACAGTCACCCCATTTGTGTTTCTAGTCATGAAAAACACTATAGTTTGACCACAAGTTGTACATGATGTTTTTAAAAGATATCTAATGCTTTTACACACCTGGTTTGACACCTCTCACAGACCTATTTTTTAGGAAGTTTTGTCCAGAGCAGTAAATCCCTCAAAAACCAGTCAATTGCTCCTGTCTCTGCTCAGAGAAAGAAAATCTCAAGTCATTCTTCATCTAAATGTTCTCAGTTATTTCTGGGATATAGAAGAATATAAGCAGGTACTAAATACATTATCTTGTTTAATCATTAATGCTTTGATAACTGGCAATTAGAACCACTATTTTGTTTCTAAAGTTTCAGACTTCACCTTAATCTCATTACAAAATTAATTTGCTGATTTTATGTAAATACCTAACTGCGTATCTCTTAATATTCAGTAAGTCTGACTTAACAAAGTTAGTCTCAGAAGTCAGATCAGTGTGGGCTGTGTCCACAGAGGACTAAACTATGTAACTTGTTTTTAAAATGAAATTATGCACAACAATGATCAGCAGTTGAGAATTACTATTCTGATCCAACTCCATGAAACACTAAGCAAAAGCTTCAACTTTGGTTATGGCACAGCCTTTTAATAGGCAGTTGTATGCACAAACTGCAGTCTGAAACCACCCGGCAGAGCAGTTAATTTGTTAATTCATAGCCCAACCACCAATGAAGTAAGTACCGTAAGACCAAAATCACCCTGCTGGTTTTTAGAACTTCAGAAATAGTGTCATACAGATTCTCATGAAGATTAGTATAAAAAAAAAAAGTATTATTCACTGATTAAGCTAGAAGACAATTTCAGATGTAATAAGAAACAACAACCAAAAAAAGTACTACTTTTGTCCAAATTATGAGGTATTTTCCAGCATGCCTGAATTTCCACTGAGCAGATGTCACTAGAAAAAAAAAAAACAAAACCATTATTGCAACCCCAAGAGATATCCAGTGTTTTCAGCAGCAGGTATAGTTCTAAAATTAGATAAGGAAGATGCTTTTGATTCATCAGCCAATTCAAGCTCTCCATGCTTTTTTTTTTTTTTCCTTTTGGAAATATGTAATAGTTTATAACTTCTTAGGGGCAGGCTTACCTCAACAGGTACTGCAAGATCATGTCTAACATACTCCTTGCATAACTGTTTCAAAGACACCCTAACTCTCATTTAGTTTTCTGTCTGGAGTAAAGAGTCAGTAATCAAAAACTGGCTGTATCCATCCTATATTAATATGTTGTATTTACAAGGACAATGAGTACTGAATTGTGTAATTGTAGCAATTTGATGACTCATCCCTGCACCATTCCGAGTACCGAACCATGAAGGCTTGCAAAACTTGCACATCATGCAAACTATTTTGCTGAATATAAATGAGTCCCAAATATATACATATATATTTTTTTAATCACTTTCTCTACATCTGCCCCTCAAAACAGAAAGTACCAGTTTTATGCAGAATCAGCTTACTAAAAAAATGGCAAATGCAGTTTTAAATTCGGCTAGCCAAGGTTTGGGGGCTACATTAAGCCTTGCTGTAACACTTTCTACAGTGCCTACTTGCTCAGCTCAAACTGGTAGTTGAAAAAATTTAAATCGTTAAAAATAAAAAAAATTTAGGTTGTGAAAGAGCATCCAGCATAAGTGGCAGGCAGTAAGTCTTACTGCAGTGCTCCACCTGAGGCTTACTGATCATGTTTTACTTCAGCTAAAAACTGGCTTTATTTTCTAACCAACTGGACTCTGAGCCCTTTCCCAGGCTAATAGGAGGTTTAATTATGTCTTCATCTTACAAGCATTGTTTTTCAGCTGTCTCAGTTCACGCCTTTAACTATACAGTCACTCTGCCTTTCTTGGCAGATACTGTATGTGTGCAGTACATCAGCAATCCACATTCTTGCCCAGAGCAGAAAAATCTCAATACTTAAATAGTATATTAAAGCAGTGATCAGGCTTATCACTGATACTACTGCAAATGATTGCAATCACCTTCCTAAAACACTTCTGAATTTACTTTCACAACTCCATAGTACAAATGCCCCAAAAGATAAATACTTTCCACCTACAAATAATTTTAACAGTAAAATGTTCACAACAGAAATATGGCTACAATAAACTGGTTGTCAGAAGGCACACAGACACTATGAGCAAGGTTTTTTACTGGGTTTTGGTTTTGTTTTGGTTTTTTTAATTAATAGAAATTAGCTCAAGTTCTCGGCTACAATTACTATCACTGCTTTTGCACTAATATTGCTAATGGTGCATCTAAATTTTCTAAATAAACCTATCTATTTGCACTTCTAATCTCAATACATCTTGAAGTACAGCAGTTTTTTCTCTATACATTTAAGACTCAAGGGAAACTTCAAATGGTGTTACCTATACAGTAAACTCGTTGAAACTACTGAAATAAATGCAACATGTCTTCAGAGCTTCCACTGCATCAGGGACACTTGTCCTGTGCTACATCTTTGTTCAGACCATATGCCTCTAGAACTATACTAAAAGCTACCCTAAATAACTGGATTTTGTTAGGCAGTTAGAAGGACTGGAATAGGTATGTCAAGTTTGGGGGTTTTTTGTATAATGGAAACATTAAGTAGTATTTACTATCTTCGAAACTGTCTCAGTACCTCGGTAAAGAGCCCCTTTAGTTTTTATTTCCGGTATTAAAACAAAACGCATCACAAATGAAAGCTTGAGGGGAAAATACTGGCTCAAGATTACAGTAACTTTTCTTCCCTCCAGAGCAGATGCAAAGAAACCTCTTCAGATTCACCCATCTATTCATCTACAGGACTTGTAAAAGGAAAACAAACTATTTAGAAAGTTGCATTTCACTGCTGACTGTTCAAATTAGCAGGGCCATAAGAAAACCACTTTAACCAATGACTTCAAGCACACAAACATCAGCTGACTTCAAGGACTCCATAAGCAGTCAAGACATTTTAGAGTTAACTGATGCACCCCTGCAACACACTGTTTCTACTTTAGCACTCAGGTTTCAATGCCCTGAACCAGCTTGTGTGCACCTCCTACCAGCCAAGTAGTTCAAAAGGAGTACAGTTTCCTAAAGTGCATTGTGTGGACACCCTGAGTCAGATGCAAGGCAAAAATCAAATTACACTTCATGCTGTACAACACTGTGTACAAAAGCTGTAAACTGCACATTTTGTACATTATGTTCATGGTAAACAAGGCAGAAAATGCACCACTCCTTACACAGTAAATCTGTTAACGGTATTTCAGATTAAAGGTAGGATCAGAAGCAGATTTCAGGCTAAGCTGGTAATTAGATGACTTCAGATTCATCAAAAATAAATTAGCCTATATTAATCCTAACTACATTTGCAACTTGGCTGCCTGGTGCAAAGTTAAAATACTTGAAGGGTTATTCCTAGATTCCCAGAGGGAATTTAGGTTCAGATCTGCAGCTGCTTCCGTGTGAAACGAGCTCTGTCCAAATTTAGTTACCTCAACGTTTCAGCCAGAAGACAGGCTCAACACAAAGGTGTCTAAAAAGCCTTATGAAGAACAGGACATTAATGGGCATCAGAAATACAGACAACGCAGACAGTTAAAGATCCAGATCATTAAACCAGTTTTTCAAAACTTGATCAATTTTCTTCTCATATCCACTACTGCTTAAACACGTACACTGCTGCTTGTTACCTCTTTCTTCCCCTAAGATCTAGAAAAGATCTGCAGCCCTCTAATCCTTGAGCAAAACAATAAAACGGCACAGAAGGAAGAGAAGCATCAGATATATACTTCCAGCTTGAGAAAAGTGGCTGAACAATGAACACAAATACCACATAACTAATTTAAAAATAAGCTTAACTCCAAACAGCTACAAGCCCACAGCCACAAATTCATTGGCATTAAATACTAATACACCAGGACTGAAGAACCAAAAGAAGCTATAAGCTTCAATTAAACATTCAGTATTTTCCTCCAAGCATGCCTACATATTTTCTCTAATTTTTCTAAGGCCAGATTCTGGCACTTCTTGGTCTATATCCCTTCTTGCTTTCCCTGGCCACTAGAACTACACCAGAATTATTCTCATTCTCTGGTTTTTGCTCTTCCTCAGGATCAGCAAAACTTTGGCCAGATTTTGAAGATGTTTCTATACAACTTTTTCTGTAAAAATTATAAAAAGATTACTCAAAAACACCAAGGGCTTGTCCTGGTTTCAGCTGGGATAGAGTTAATTTTCTTCCTAGTAGCTGGTATAGTGCTGTGCTTTGGATTTAAGATGAGAATAATGTTGGTAACACGCTGATGTTTTAGTAGTTGCTAAGCAGCGTTTACACAGAGTCAAAGACTTTTCTGCCTCTCACCCCACCCCATCAGCAAGCAGGCTGTGGGGGGGCACAAGAAGTTGGGAAGAGACCCAGTCGGGACAGCTGACCCCAACTGACCAGAAGGATGGATATTCCGTAACATAAGACATTGCGCTCAGTATATAAACCAGAGGGAAAGCTGGCCAGGGGCTGCTGCTTGGGACCTGGCTGGACATCGGTTGGCAGGTGGTGAGCAACTGCATCGTGCATCCCTTGTTTTGAATATTCTAATTCTATTATTATTCTTTTCCCTTCCTTTTATGTCCTATTAAAATGTCTTTTTCTCAACTCACCAATCTTCCCCCCCTCCAATTGTCTCCCCCATCCCACTGCAGGGCAGGGGGGAGTAAGCAAGCAGTTGTGTGGTGCTTAGCTGCCTGCTGGGTCAAACCACCACAGGAGTCTGAAATATAAAACTGCAGTAACCCTCAAGTATTTGTCTTTTGCAAACTGGAAAAAAAGAAATATAGAAAGAGTAGCCACCACAATGAAATACTCAATAAAACTAAAGCCTAAAACCCATCAGCTACTCCAAGAAAGAATCCCGTGCTATTGTAAATCCATTTTTTTTTCTCCAAAGATATGTAACAATGAATTCCAGATTTGGCAACTCATGAAACTATCAATCGATCATAACTATTCAGGAAATCCTAATCACTCATTAATTGTCTGAAATGCAATCTTTTGCTTATGCACAATTTCAGTGTGTTTTTGTAATTGCTGATATCCAAGCAACCAAAAACCTGGAGCAAACATTATCTCAAAAAAGGCTGCAGAGTAAGTTCAGCTAAAGAAACTTTTAGTAACACAAGATGTAAAAAAATACCCAAATAATTTTTTCAAATATCCACTCAGCCTTGCCTGGGGTTAGCCAGACACACTGCATTCAACTGCTGATTTTATCTAGGTATTAAAAGGAATGTGCAACTGCATAATTTAGATTTCACATGATTTATATAATGGATGTCTAAATGCTCCTGACCTGTAAGGCCAGCACCACTTCTCCCCCTTCAAGATACAGTTGATTAATACAAAAAGCACATCATTAAAAGACTCTACAGAAAAGGATTTGAAAATGGGAGGAACAGTTGCCCAGTGTCTCAGGTTCCTCTTTTGGAAGATTATTTTTAATCTTTATCACGTCAGTGACTTACTTTACATTACAGCACACCATCTTGTAGTGGTGTAAATGAAAGGTGGCAAACTGTTGCATGGGGCAGCAGATGGAAAAGGCAGGGGACAGCTGAAAACAAAATACTGTGCATCGAAGCCTTGAAATCAAAGCTGTGACCACCACAGCATGCCAGCAACCATCTCCTTACTTCCTGGAGACAGCTGGGTTTGATGTTACTTCAATAGGAAAACTGCTGCATGTTTCTTTTACTTCCGAACAAAAGGATAGCATTATACAAAGTGCCAGCTATGGTTTCTGTGGCCTGATCCAGAATCTGAAAGGGCTTTTTCTTCTGACAAACTGCACTGACAGATAACTTTGAAGTTAGCAGGGCTCAGAAAGAATTTAATAGGTACTGCAGGACAATATACAAGTCTCTGCAGCACAGTGATGACAATCAATTACTAGCAAGCACCCTTCATTTTTACTAATCAGGTACTGAATTTAAAGGTGTTTAGCCTAATTCTTATCATTTTTCCCAAAACACATACTTACATGTAAGCTTGAGACTTTCAGATTACAATTGCTCCATCAACCTGAGTTTAAGTGTACAGAACTGTACGTGGATTCCTGTAACATTACAGTAAATATTTTTTCGGTATTATATGCCGTGAATAAATTCTCTAGTTCAAGTATCTTCAAAAGCAGACAAAAGTGCTATGATTTTCAAAGTTCAGGTGTGCATTCAAGTTCTACAATCATATATAAAACTTTAAAGGTATCTTCACTTGATCCTTGTTTAAGCGATTTTTCAAATAGAGTATTTAATTATTAGCTACTGAATAACTCATCGAGAGAGCTTTAAATTCCCTTCTATTCATGATTATTTTTTTAATTTCATTTAGAATTTTTTGCATTTTCTATCAAATTTAAACCTCTAACAGCCATAATCCATTTAGTACAATGATGTTCAACATTTATCAGTTACAACATGCAAGGAAAAGCAGCTGAAGTGTCCATAAGCATGATGAAGGAGTTTGCATTCATATACTTTATATAGTAAATATTTAGCAGTTTATTTATTAAAAAATAATTTTAAAAGTAAAACATGCAAAAAATAGGTGCATAGTTTGAATCATCCTAAAGCCTGACTTAATAATTGCATCAAAAATTGTGCGTGAACTTGAATGCAAAAAACATGTAAGAATTAAAAAGCAATGAGCTCAGCTTCAACAGCCAAGAGTTTCTAAAACCACCAATACAACGCCACTGAAGAGAATTCAATGCTTACAAGCGAGTGAAGGTTGGGATAAAGGTGACCTATGTTATTTCTCTAGGGCAACAAAGTCAACTCAAACGTCTGACGTAACTGTAAAATCCACTTGTCTGAAGCACTGGGGACCATCCTGTACCACAGAGTAATACCTTTCCATAGTGGGGCTTTGTAGACATGACTACTTTCCCACAGAAATACTATGCAAAGTAGGAAAAGGTTTTGGGTATAGTTCCTTCTTTCTCTGCTGCACCACTTCTTACATACCTGACAGATGGGTATTGGTAAAATTTATTCAATCCTGCTGTTGGGTTTGTAGACAACTGTCCTGTCCTTGACCCTGACACCTCCTTTGATTTATTTGGATTGTACCACCACTTCAAAGAATCACAAAAACCAAACCACGTATGTGAAGCCTCTCATGTGCCACAGCCCTGAAGACCTAGAGAACAACTCCTTGGATGCAAATAAAGGAGGACCAGGGAAGCCTAGGAATGGCCTGCCTGCTAGAGCACCTAGGTACTTTTTGCACTGAAAGAATAAACGTCCTTATGATAATGACTCTTAGAGCAGAACAATTCGTATCAGCAAAATCATTACTGACACTGGTATCAAGGCTGCTGCTTAATTCCTCACAAGCAAGGGATCCAATCCTCCTGCTGGTGACGTTTCTGGTAAGAAGTCTGACAGTGCTGTGTGAAGACACTGCACAAATGCCATTTCAACCTTAGTGGGAAATATTTGATCACTCTTTTCTGCTTCCTTAAAAATTCTTCCATGGGAAATAGGCCACCTGCAAGGAAGAGGACGACATCAAATATACCTGCAACAGATTGCCTTGCATTTCCTTCTCTCCTAAAAACCATTTTGCTCTCTCCCTGCATAAGCACAGCACTAGTAGAAGGCAGGCAAAGAGCAAGGCACATTACCTAGCAAATTTCTCTGCACTGTAACAGGATCAGACAGCAAAAAAAAAAAATCCTCTTTTTCAAGTTCCTTTGGAAAAGCATAAACGCGAAGGTGTGTCTAACAACATCTCTCCACTCAACAATGTAGTCTTCTGCAGATGTATATCACAAGAGGTATCAGGAATAACAGCTCCTGCCTGCTACTTGTGAAATATATTAAAAGCAGAGTGTGATTGTGTTTGCTTTTCTGAGGAACAAATTTATGTTTGAAATTACGTTCATCTGTTACAGCTATAAGCAACAATTCTGGATTTACTGAGGCATGGTCTAGTGTCAATACATGAATCCATCATGAAGAAATGTACTTGCCTCCTTAGAGACATATCCCTCCCAGTCAGAGACAATAGATTGTGATCACTAAACGGTGCAAGAGAGAAAAACTAAAAAAGGCAGACTAGCAAGTCACCCAAAGGAATAAGGACTGGATTTCTAAGCTCACGTTACTTTTTCTATGTTCAAAAGTCCCTTCTGCAGCAGACAGCTGCTTAATGAATGATTTCAAGAGGAAGTCATATCACCATTTTCTCCTAACCTCTATCATAAAGATTATTATATAAATTACTAACTTTTGAATACCAGCAACTTCTGAAGAAAAGACAGAGGTGAGAGAACCGCCCACCAACTAACAGTCACAGGTCAAGGAACTTAAAAAGCTGTTCAGAAGTAGAACCAGGCCCCTAGGAGGAGTCACTCTTCTGGTCAAGCAAGTTTGCATCTTGGGGATGTAGCATATGATCCTTAGTGTTCCCTCAAAACTGCTGAAAACAAAAGTCCAAAAAAAAAAAAGGCACTCATATATATTGTTTATATCGGCAAACCCCTTTACTGACAAGCAGAGAGGTCAGCGGTTGGCAGCACTCAGACAGCTCCTCCCTGGTGAGGCCGCTGCAATGACCCGACCTGCAGAGCCATGTCCAGGGCTGCCTTTCGCCTCCCGGCCGCAGCCACCACTCGCTGCACACTCACCACAGCCCAGAGGGAATACAGCTGGACCCCACCGGTACAAGCCACAGTCAGCTACAAGCGAATGATGTTCACTGTTCCCAGGGAAAATGAGGAACCAAAACTTACAGATATTTATTCCATTTGTTAGTCTTTGACAACAGAGAGCTGCTCCTCAGCTAAGGAAACTAAAGAGAAAGAGCTCTGGTTCATAGCTCAATACTAGCTCACTGGCTAAAGCTTAAAGAAATCTAGTAACTACTCTCTTCTAAAAATAAACAATATGAACTGACTCAATAAAGAGGTATCTCTTCTTGCCACTAAGAAAGGAGTTAATAATTAAATTCATAAAACTGAAATCACTCAGATACACAAAGGATGACTGAAAAAAGTGCTTATCATAACCCTTTCCTTCAGATAATAAATCATGCTTAGAAAAAAAACATCCCTGCATTTTACTTTTACTTACACTATTGGTGCCTAAACCTAGCAACAAGCCACGGCCACACCATGAGGAAGCACCACACAAAGCTGCTGTCACTGTAAGAGACTGCAGCCAGAGGCACACCAGGTCCCGGTCAGACCACATCCAGCGTACTGCCCCCAGTTCTGGACACTCCACTACAAGAAATAAACTGGGATACTGGAATATGGTCTGGCAGAGACCACCAGGATGGCTGAGCACTGGAGCACCAGAGGAAAAAAAAAAAAAAAGGGGTGGGGTGGGGTGTAAAATGCAGTGTTGCCCTTTGCATAATACTTGCAATATATGCAACTAAGACCAAACTGAGCTGTCACATCAGTCCTCAGAGTCTGCAACACACACATACAAATGGAAAAAAAAAAAAATAAGAGAAACTGCTGAAAACAAAATCCAAACTGCTATTAATTTCAAGAGGAGACTCCAGCTTCAGCCAGAAGAAACAACAATACTGGGAAGAACTGCTGCTGATTAACAGGGGAAAACTGGACATTTGTACATCAGATCTACAGACTGGGTAATTCAGGCCATCTCACTGCACTGAATGGCAACGGGCCTAGTGCATGGCTATCTTTAATTGCTTGGGCAATACCTTGCTTAGTTTTAAAGCTTTCTGTCTCTGAAGTCTGTTTAAAATAGAGGGACAAGCACAATTATTTCAGATATTGGAGAGAACATTCTATTCCTTTAAAGAAAAGGAATCAAATATGCATTTCTTTTTAATGGACCTGTTGGACTGTTTCCAAAAAGAAATGGTAACAGTCCCACTGTTTTGAGAAAAAATACCAGAAAACATGTCAAAGTAGTATTTGTAAATTACTTTAAACCTAACAGAAGCAGCAAAGCAGTTGTCTAGCTATGACAACTCATTTTAACAGCTGCATAGAAAAATAAGATTTTTCAGAAGGATGCAGACTACAGTGACAGGCTATTCATCATTTTCTGATTTGTGATTTCATGCACCATGGAAAAGGGTTTTAGCAGAATGCACCTACTGCACTCATTGTAATTTTAAGACTACTGTATCACATCTGTGTCTGAATTTGAACTGTGAAAAAAGGATGACGCTTTCATGTCAATAAATCAGAATTTTTAAGTCTTCAAATACAATTTCTTCCAACTATAGTTTCTGTTGTTGTACTTCCTTCTGGTATCTAAATAGAAACATCAACCAACAGAAGCCCAAAATTAGTAAAGAATAACAAATAGAAGCTTAAGCAGGTTAATGCTAAATTGCATCTTATCAATAAATAGAAAGATAAACTTCCTTCTCTGTGCCTCTGCTCAGCTGTGATAGCACTGAGATTCCTTACTGCTAACAAATAATTTCCTTTGAAGGGAATACTATTATAAGGAATAAAATTAAAACCCTAATGCTCCACAACTCCACTTGCCACTGGCAAATAGTAAGTTCTTCTGAACAGCAATAAATTACAAATTGGCCAATTCAAAAGGCTTTTAAGATGACGTTTTTGTTAAGACAGCTTCCAGTTATGGAGAGTAAATCAATACACTCATGTCTTAATCTATAAGCAGGAATGACACTGGCAAGAACTAAGCCAATGTCACCTTCCTACTCTTGTCCATCACCAGGACACGTGGTGTAAGAATGAAAATGCAGATCCAGTGAAGCCTCCAGAGTTGGACATCCTATGGTGCAGAATTCAAGGATAAAGGACAGGCAAAGTTCCACACACTACTGCAAGCCTACGGACCACTGTGCAACAGGCTGTGAGGAGTCAGGGTACCTTCAAGTCTGAGAAAGCCACACTACATGAACTGAAAGATCTGGCCTGCAGATGAAAGTTGACTTCTCACACTGGAAGCCCTGTAAGTGAGAAGTTTATTGTACCTGTAGTGAATCAGTGCACTGTTAAAGCTTCCAAGCTACATATCCCACACATGAACAGAAAAGGAAGAGCAGGATACTACATACAATTAAGCTGAAAATTTTAGGGACAATAAATGGAAATATGTAGAAAAAGGCCAAGATGTTGGGGAGGTCTAAATAAGCAAGAAAAAAACCTAAGCAGAGTTTCAGAAGAGAGATATGATGATCTCTCTGGAAAAATGTCAAGGAAAAGCATAACAACACAAGAAAGAAATAGCTGGTTGAGCAGTATTTGGTTACTAGGTTAATTTCATTACATCTATCTAAGAGTTTATTCCCCAAGCATTATTTCATCACACCCTACATTATGCAATAATTCAAAGCAACATTTGAGTACTTATCTTCTCTTGCTTAATGATTAGTCTTCAATTCACACTGGAGATGTTTACTTACAGAACCATGAACACTGGACGCTTCTCTTTGCGTGACAGCACTGTTGGAGCTATTTCCCAAATCAGCATGACAAAGTATGTTCAAAACCACCGCAATGCTTCACGGGGATGAAGCTATGGAAGGTGATGTATCCATATGGTTGCATTACACAACCGGTAATAGAACCAGTTTCTCTAAATACCAAAGTAAGAGACCAGTACGCTTTTAATCTTGCAGTCAAATCCATATCAAAGAGGATGAAAACAGTAGCTATTTGAATCCTTGGTACAAAAACATTATTAAACATAAGATTAAGTAGTTAAAAATAAGTCTTCAGAATCTATACTAGTTTCAAGTATTATGAACAGGCATTTAATATATGCTTTTCAATACAACAAGTGTTAATAAATTTCAAAGACTTTATTCCCAAATAATATTAATTACACTGAAAATCAGAATAGATGAGAGCAAACTTCAAGTATCACAAATGGGAATAAATATTTTTTCATAAATTACCTCTCTCCTCTCTACTAACAGCTCACATAATGCAGAAAGTAAATACTTCTCCAGTAAGCTACAGGAACTATGAAAGTATTTTACTGCCTGAGAAAAAGCACAGAATACAAAACCAGACTAATCGTGGAGAACTGAAACACTAGGTCCAATCCACTGGCATCAGAGGCTACTTGCTTAAATGTTACAGATTGATTTTAGAAGAGCCTAGCTCGGTTTTATGTTTGCTAACAACATTATGGAAAGGCAAAAGTTAACCTTACCTCTGTTTTCTTCTTTTAGACTGATGACAGATTACTCTTGAAGACTAAATGCTCGAAAAAGCACTAAAACTGAGTAAGAGCTTCCTGAAGAAATTCTAAAAGGCTCCAGATTTGAGACTGGGGTTTTTTCCCCTTTCTGGTCCACTCAATAATTACTCTACACATACAAATAACTTCTGTGAATCACCAAAGGACTTCTGTGTTTCCCTTCTTAAACTTTCTATTAATCATCATTACACTAGTTGAATGTGTGCTACAAAACGAAGATCTCCTGATATATATGTCCTACCTGTTTTTATATGTGGGCTTATAGCTCAGGCAATAATGAAGGGCAAGTCATGGTACCAAAAATAAAAAATGTGGAAAGTAGCTGGTGCCACTTTCACTTCTAAGTTTCCCTTTGGGTGTCACCGAGTCACATGCCTGAAAGGAGAACTTTTTTTTTTTAAGTATCTCCAACAGATGCTACTAAAATATTCAAAACCTCTTACTCTTGGTTACAGTTCTACAAAAATCAGACTTAAAAAAAGAGCCTTTATTTTGGAACAAAATTTAAATCAACAAATCTCTATCTACACCTTACCAAGCACCATGCCCCACAGGCATCGCCTTGGGACAGTTATTCATCAGGAGGGTGCAGCCAGAAGAAAAGCACAAACCCTACAACACACAGAAGGGCCAAACACCCTGGTGAAATCCCTCCTCGTAAAGTCCTGAAGTGTAACAGGCTGGATACACAGAATTGTTTTTCTTTCTTCACACTGAGCTCCCAACAGCTTCAAACAAATTCTACCAGTTTGAGCAACGTGGTTGTCCTTGCAGTGATGTACTTTATTAATAAAATTTGTTAACCCTGTTAGCTGTTACTATTATATAGTTTAAAATGTTCTGGAGTTGTTAAATTCCTACGGGCACATAGAACAAGAAGCCTACACAAATTAATTTCTAATGGGGTTTTCATGAAAGCTGACAGATTTGTAACAACTCCTGAAAACAATATAGGTGTGAGAAATTTGTCAAAGTGACATGACCTGACATAACAGCTGTAGTAGCTATGGTTTTTAATTATATATGACACCACATCTGTGTGATAGCAGGTTTCCAAAAATCTTGTGTTTAAAGCAGTAGGTTCATGAAGAAACAGTTCTGTATTTTATCCTGTAATCAATATTACCACAATAATATACATAAGTAATACAATATATCCTACATCAGTTCATCTATTGCCCACCTTGGTCTGAGCTTTCACCTGTTCAATTTATGGTTAACTACTATGTACCTACTGATAGATACTGTAACAGAAAGAAAAAAAAAGTGTTCCTAATGAAAAGGTTTACTATTATTTCAACTGAATACATAGATTTTTCTGTTTGTAATATTGTTTTAAGAAAAAGCTTGGGGAAAAAGCAGTTCATTTGCCATGATGTGCTAACTGATGAGAAATTTCCAAAGAGCTGATTTATAAGAAACTTGGGGCAGTCAAATTTCTCAGATTCATCGTGAAGGAGTCCCTGCAATTCCCAAGCCAGGTATTTCCAGAAATGCACTTGCCTGCAACAGGAAACCAGAGCTTACTGAAGAGCCTCCTAACCTGAGGAGTCTTTCTGAAATTCACTGTGTGGGGGTGCAGCAGCTGGCCCTCCCCAAGGCTTGTAGTCCTTGAAACCAAGATCAACACATAGCATGTAAAACACAGTTATTATCAGCAAAACTGCTCCTATCCTGAAATAGTTCTCAAACTGTTAAATACAGTTAAGCCTAAATCACAAATCTGTCAGGTAAAGAGGAGGTAAAAAAATTAAGCAAGAAACTGCAGGATTGTGGCCCTAGGTCTGCACCAAAGAACAGTCTCCTGACAGCAATGCAGCCATTGTCTCAAGCCCACTGCTCACATCCCTCACGAGGTTTCGTTAACAAGCCTTGAAACGACTCCTGGCCCATCCCACCAGGCTCCAACCTACTCCCAACATCACTGCCCATCTTAAAACCAACTATGACTGCTTAATGAAAAATTCCGAGGTGCCCTTTGGCCACTGACAAGTTGGGTCACAGGAGCAAAAAAATTCAGAATTTCCACTGAAAAAAGTTTTATTTTACTTTTCCAGTGTGGGGATGAATGCTGAGGATCAGAGAAAGAGAGCAGGAAGATCTTTAAAACTAACTTGTAAATATTCCTAAGACAGACACCAAGTCTCTGTGTCTCTGCCCTGTCATAACTATAAGCATCTACTGTAACCATTATTTATTTGGTCATGAGGTAGTGTCAGTTTCTACAAAATTATATATCCATCTACAGATTTATCTTGGTCATGTCCATCTCGTCTCGTCCCATCCCCCCCTCTCTTGAATAGTATTTCAAAATTGGAAACATAAAGATTCAAACAGAAAAACATGTTTGTATTTTAACAGAAATTTTTAATTCTAAAACTCAAATTCACTAGAACTCAAGTAGCCCCATTTTGCAGGCAAGTGGAGAGGTTTTGAAATAAATGGTTACTCTCTAAGGCAAGACATTCGTGTTATCCAGTGTCTGAACTTACACTGACTGCAAACAAAGCTAAATTTAAGTTTTCATTCACAGAAGTGAATTCTTGTAAATATTCCTTTTGTACACATGAACCACTGAATAATGCTATTATGTTATAAAATATATTAATATTAAATAATAGTTATGTTCCGCTAAAAATGTTACATTTAGAAACACTTTAGGAAGTGCTACACAGTCACTACACGTTCTGCATTTTCCTTCCAAGATAAATACCCTGGGAGTCCAAAATAGTTAACTGGTATCAAAATCTCCCTTTTTATTGTTTTCAGTCCTTCCCAAACCAGTGAAGAAGCAGCAGCAATTCCCCCATCTATAAATTATGCAAGCTCAGATTCAACAGCTTACTAGAAGAAAAACAACAGAGAACTTGAGATTTAAGTGGTCTTCTATGCAGAGTAAATCCCTTGTTCTTCACTTTTAAAGTTAAGGTAACCCAAAGAGCTCCAGGACTCCAGGCTAACTATTCTGCATTTAAACATGCACAACTTTAATGTAAGGCTATAACCAGGATCACGCTTAGCAGAAAATGAAAAGCTTATCCTTTCTAAATTAAATGACACAATATTACAGGCTAGTCAGTTCATTGCAATTTAAGAGAAATGGCAAAGCTCATTGTGTTATTTTTTAATTAAATGACAAAGCAAAATGTAGCAGGCAACATGCACAACTATGCTACTTATATCACAACTTCAGTAAACAGGCAATAAAACACAAAAGCTCACCACCCCCCACAAGAGCCTACTGTACAGAAAGCCCTCTTAAGATTCACTCCTACAATGCAGTTAGAAGATTTCAGAAAAGGATGCACAAAAAACATTTAGCAGACTTAACAATTTGATTAAACAGAGTCCTGAGAGTTTAACAAATGTTCAACAGCATACGCATAACATTTACAACAAGAAAGAAGAAAGGCACCTGGAGACATCTGACACTGGGCATGCTCTGCAGGCATCTCAGTGCGCACATGCTCTCTACCAGGTTGGAGCAGCCTAGCCACAAAGACCTTGGCACAGAACACTGCAGGGTGACAAAAAGGAAGGAAGAGAAGAAGCAGTTAGATGCCACAACAAATCACTCAAGGCAGGCAACTCATTAGTATGTTAACGTGGGTACTTATCTATGTTATTTCTACATTAATCACAAGGTTAGCGGCCAAGGGTAAAATAACAACTGAAGATCCTTTTCAGAAAATAAGCCATCCCTCTGTCCTATCAAGGACAACGAGCTGATTTGCCTCATTTGCAACCGCTTAGCTTTCGTACCCAGCTGAACATTTTAACTTACTACCAGTAGTGTCAGAGTTGTTAGAGTTCGGGGCCACCAGCTCAGCAACGCACCCACACGTTGCTACCGACCCCAGGAGCGAGTTCTGCTCCAAGGGGGGGGAAGGCGCCTCCCTCAGCAAACCAGCCCGGCTGGAATTGCTTGCGGGGTTTTACCTTGGCAGTCACCCTTGGGGAACAGAAGTGCAGGAGCTTTTCATTAGGGTGGCAAGTTTTTAAGAGTACAACCTGGAGGAGCTTTGGTAATTACGGTCTGGCACCCCACATTGCCTCAACCTTCTCAAACAATTTGTGCTTATTTATTCTAACAGCAATGCTGACATTAACTTCTGAGGTTACACTCCATGTATGTACTGGGACACTGACAGCCAAAAAAAATACAAGTATTTTTTAGAGAGGAATACCACCTAGCTAAATTCAAATTGCAAGACCAAGCTCTGCTTAGTCAAGACACATGGTATCTTGATTAAATGGGTTATTGGGGAAAGTTTGTATTATCAGTTGAGGGTATCCTAAAGCCAAATTACACCCTAACTACATTTATTACTCATACCACCACCCAAACCAGAAAGAACCAAGCTTAACTACCAGACTGCACAGTGCTGACAAGTTAGGAAAAGTTTGGAAATCCTTTATGTTTCTTTTCTGAGATTGAAAAAAATTGATGCAGACTCCCCAAACCTTTTATAGCTCCATGATATTATTTCACAGTTCCTTTTAAGGACAGAATAGTACATACACTACATAACCATCAGATCAAGTTAGGGAAAAGGATTCAACTCCTCACTATCAAGCAGTGCACAAACCCAGCTCTAAAATTTGGCACAGACGTAGCTTTCAATATTTTTCACACAGGCTTCCAAGTTAGTTATAACAAACACCAAAGCTTTAAAAGAAGAATCCCACACAGATCAAAGTTGAAAGTGGAATAACCAGAGGTGAAGACTCAGGGAAAGCAATTTGTGCCAGTAACGAGGGGAAGGAGGGAGCCCAGAGCAACTGAAGAGGTTAAAAAAGATTTTTTTGTTGTTTCATATCTTATGAATAAAACAAAAGGAAGCCTAATATTTTCATCTCCATGCTAAGAAGATAAATTAAAGCAAAAACAGAACAACCACCCTAGCAGCACCAAACTACACTGGAATTCTCTCTTCTCTTATCCAGCAGGAAGGTTGCCATTCCATATGGATGTTCTGTACTATGCACTTGTCGTGATGAGTGGGTGTACATACCTTATGTATGGAGGTAAAAATAAACATATTTATGCTATAGTGTATTATTCTTCCTTCAATATCAAAATAAATCACAGGTTAATATTATTTGATGTTTCTTATTTAACATTTAGAGAAATGGGATTTTTCATTTAGCTATCAAGCAATTCATCCTGTATATCTATAATTACTTTGCAATAATTTACTTTGACATGTCCTCACATAAACATTTGAAATTTAGTTCCAAGAATTGTTCTAAGATAGTCAACCAGTGACATTGGGGAAACTACCTTAATTTCAATGAGACACCAAATAAAAAAATTTTCATATTTTTAAAGAAGTATAGGATGCACTGTTCAAACCCACTGATCATGATACTGAAGATGCAGGATCTTATATAGGCCGTTTACAGCTCGCTTCAAAACGAGTGAATATAATTCAAGAAACTTCCTTTCTAATCTGTTTCATTATTTAATCTTATTTGGCACAATACCTGGATAGTGTTTCTGCAACACTTAACCACTGAAACTCAGTGCATTGCTGCAGTTATTTATTAAAGCCCCAACAAATTTTTGTATTTTTAAACATACAGGCCCAGTAAAAATTTTAATCCTGCTCACATCACTCAGTAAAAGTAATTGATTGAGAAACACAACAAACTTCTCTCCTAAGATTTTCAGTTAAAATGTACAAAACTGTGCATATAATCTGTACAATGAACCTACACGAGTCCACAAATTATAAGCTAAAAATCGCTGTTTAAGTTAGACTGTTTTGTTTCAGGAGCTACTCTAGCTAAATAATTTAGGCTTAATTTTAAGAACTTAAGAGAAGTATGGGTAACTTGAGAACAATTTTTAAATTTAGTTCAAAATACATTAGATACAGAAGCCAAGTTTAAACCACACAAAAACCTTTCCACATTATTACAAAATCCTGAATAAAAGGATTTCTAAAAATCACTGGACACTGAGCTGTAGCAAAGCTATTGCACAACACTACAAATTAATATTGCCTTCTACTTCACACTAAAACAGGAATGTGCAAATATTTGTGTGATTCCCTAACATGTTATTTCTTGACCCTGCTTGCATAGGAACTGTCATAAATAAAAGCATAATAGTGTACTAAAGATTTAATTTTTGCATAACAAGAACCTGAACTTAGGTCTTCACTTTCCACTTGTCTTTTGTTAGGATCCCAGGGAGATACAGCACTACTTAATGGAGTCTGGGAAAGGGAGAAGGACGCTGGCCAATGGGCATAATATTAAACGCACACATAAACCAGAGTCAATCCCACTGGAGGACAGTAGAACCATAGAGCCTAAGATAAGGCCAAAACTCAAATTTTAAGGGACAAACTAATTTACAATGCAGAGTTTTAATCGATTCACATTAAGATAGCTGTGTGTTCATCTGAACACATGACTTGCAGGGGAGGAGCAAGCAGATGAAAGAGGGGTTTTACAGCTTCATGGTAAGGAGTGAATGATGCTGAAATAATAAAGACAAATAGAGAAACCCTCATTCTGATCTTTTAGATGCCTTATATTTGGAAAGATTAATACATTCATTTTATTGTTATATGACTGATTTTATTTCTATACCCAAAGAAGTGCTTTGGTGGTCCAGCCTCAGGAATTACCTGTCATGATTTAGGTTTCAATCTTCAATTGCAAATTTGAGAAACCTATGCAAATGCTTACATTTATATTCAAAACTATAAATTCTTAGCAGTATCAGTAAAAAAGGAATATGCTTCAACATCTTTAAAGGTCAGATGCTAAGAACTACTTATATTAATAGTAAAGCATGCAGCAGTGTTCTTTCAATAAATCAACTTTGTAGGTGGTAACTTTTAGCACAGAGGCATAAAAAAACAAAACCAAAAACCTATCAGGTCCTGAACAATACAAAGTTTTCATCCACTTTGGACTTCTCATAGGTGTACGGCACGGCTATTTTGTAAAATAGGTAAAAGCAAATTCTGTAAAAGTACTGTAAAGTGTGCAGAAACCCTTCATTTCAGTGCATCTGAAATTGAGTTGTCACACAGAAATCCTCACAGTTTAATCCTTAAATAAAAAAAAAATCACCCATTTATCCTATAAAGCCCACTAAATTGCTCAAAAAACAAATACAGACTATAGCCTGTGTTCCTAATGGAACTAATACACCTTTAATATCCAGGGGCCAAAATACTGCAATGTCATAACTAAGAATGACAGCATTTACATAACCAAGCCTGATTCCTGGAAGTTTTATAAAGTATTAAAATTATGACCTCACAATTTTTCACTGCATTCATTTATACAAGATAATTTAAGGAATCAAAATTTATTGGTATGTTTACAGTTCGGGAAATTCTGTTCTTACGGCAAAAATACCCTTGCTTTTGAAAATCAGTTTCTAGACAGAGTCCAAAAAAAGACTGGTAAGGGGAGGTATTTTGGAATTTCAAAGAAAAATACTGTAAAACAAATGAAGGAGCTAATTTACTCCATTTTTTTCATGGAGCATAATTAATTATTTTCATTCAATCTTCCTGCAACAACTTTTTTCTTGTGCAGTTTGTTACAAAACAAAATTGAACATAAGAACCTAACAAATCATTCAGATTTACAAATCCTGAAGACTGAAATGCTTTTCCCAACTTCCTTGCGACAACAAACCACCTCCTTAGTAAGGTTAATTCATGTTCTGGATGTCCACAGGGCTACAAATAGAGATTTGGACTGGGAAAAAAGGTACAAAAAACTTCAACCTTCATTCTGAATTCTCTTCAGGATTTTAGCTATAGGAAACTCGCATGCTATTCAACACTGGTAATTTACTGTTTATTTTGATTTAGGCCTGGACCAACAGAACTGATATTTCTTTATCTCTATTAACACTTAATACTGATAAATTCATGGGGTAGCTGCTGTTACTTAAAATCCTCTTTATGGCTGGGAATGACAGACGCATTCCCAGTAGCTCAGATTAAATGTTGCAAAACAGGGTATTCTGAAAAGCAAACCTAGACTTAAGGATAGCATGACCATTTATGAAAGCTATATGCTCCCAAGTCAAATTTAGTATCAAGCTTAGATAATCAAAAATCAGCATTAATCACAATAAGACATAAAAAATATAAAGCAGTAACGATGTTGAAAGGCCTTCAGTATTATTTTACACTCAGCAGGGAATAGCTGCCAACTACTCAAACTCCATCCCCTTTTGCTAGCCAGGATAGCATCCAGATCTTACCTTAAGTGATTAATTCAAAACAATGACAAGCAGAACATTGTTTAACCAGCTAGATATCAGAACAAGTAGTCTGAATATTTGCAAGAGGTGGAAAAGTAAAAATGTCAAAGTATACTCTTAAGTATAGTGAATACATAATCAGAAATAAACTGTGGGGGCATGCATGTAACACAAATACGCGTGTTCCACAAGTGACAGCCTGGCTTGGCATGATAACACATTCACTGTGCTGCACATTTTGGTACAGCATTTAATATCTTTGCTGAGGTACTCAAAACCAAACAATTTACGTCAGACCAATAGTAGTACTTTGTACTCTCCCCTATTCTCATTTCAAAACCAAGTTGTCCCTTGAGAGATGCAGTGTATTCACATGCTCCATACAAGTTTGTTGGAATCAGTGCCATCACATCACTACCTTTTCCATGTCCAAAATGCAATCTCATGTCCAGTCTTGAGTGTCTGATTTGGAAGGCTGCTTGATTACCATTCATGCAATGTATTTCCAAAATCCATGGAGTTTTACATATGCATTCCAGTGTTCTGCTTCAAGAACAGCTACATTCTCAGGTCAAGAAAGTGGTCGTAGATGTAATTTACTCTTGCATTTCTGTCCTTTGTTGAACTACAAATGCAAAAGTGAATTTCTCAAAAATAAGTATCTGCAGAGTAGCAAAGTCATTTTAACTTGTGAAATGTTTTTGATTGTTCCTTTACTGTTATCAGATCATTCTAAAAAAATAGGTAGTCAACAGCTGAGTCACACCTCCATTAGGAAAATCTATTTAGGTAAATGATTGCCATTCGAAATAAAAATCACTCAATGTTACAACCTTCCCATAGCCATTCAAGATCTGCACATAAGCTTCTTGCATTTGGGGAAAAATACTAAGTGAGGAATCAGGAAATTTAAAGCAAGACAAAGGGAAAATAATTTATCAGATAAATTCTCCTCATTACCACACCGCTCCTCTAGATAGGACAATGAATTCACAGAAGGGTGATCGATAACGCAGTCCCACTCTGCTCCTGAAGATCAAAGTATGCGTTTGCTACAACAAAATGAATGCTACAAAAGGAATATGGGTCCGGTGAAGAAAAGATTAAATGCTTTATTTGAATATAACAACAATCTTACACCATTATAATTTATTCATTAGGATAAGACTCAGGAGATGCAGTACTGCTTTCAGGAAGATATAAAGGACTAGGAAGAAAATCTAATATATTTACATAAGTCACTCAATGTTAACTGAAATAACCTAAATTTTCCACAATACACAGTATTTAGATTAACCCTTACTTCCTTCATGTACATACATCCCGATTCCAGCAGTTTCAAAGCTCCAGAAGTGTGATATTCCTTTCTGCATTAAGCTACCCTATGTTACATAAAAAAGGCCATTTCAGAAGAATGGCTCTCCTATGCTCTTATGCAGCAGGAACAGAGGTGTTACAGACATCTACAGACAGCAGCACACCTGCTCACAGTAAATCATAACTGGGGGGGGAAAAAAAAAAAAATGAGAAACTGAAAAGAGACTTAGCACTGCCAATTGAAACAGTAGAAACATTGAGTGAATATGTTAAACACTTAGAAAAATGTGGCTGAAACTTGCCTAAGATGTTAAAAGTTGTCTTAACACAGAAAAGAGTTTAAGTTTTTAAGGATGAGGCCCAACACAATCTAAAAAGAATATTAACCCCATCTAAAAATTTTGTAGAGACAAAACAGCATGCACTTTAACTTGACGAGTTTAAATGCCTGTGAAGTCTGGGCTCGAGAACATAATAAAACATTAGCTTCACATTCAGTGTTTGTACATCAAATGCTGCAGAGGAGTATTTACATATCCTTTGATAGATCACTTACATTTTACTTTTTGAAACGTTAAGATTCAAAACCTGGGCAAGAACTAAGCCTCCAATCTCCATATACTTACACTTAAGTTCAACTTTGCTTTACTATTACCTTTGATAAGACTGTTTCATGTTTCAAAAATTTTAGCAATATTCAATATCATAGCATCAGGGATCTTAATCAGCAGGACTACACATTTACGCTTCCTCTTTTTTCTCCCCTCAGCGTATTTTAAATTATTTCCTCTTTTCAGTTTTCATCATTAAAGATGCAAAGTTCACATCTGCCTCCCCATTCTCTCATTTTAGAAAAGGCACACCCTGAACAGCAAATAGTCCACAGGAAGATGTTATTTTGCACTGTGAATACCAAGATGAATCTGACTGGTGTGTGGGACAAATTCATTTTGATATCAGACAAGGCTGCAAGAAATGTGTCAGACTAAGGTTAATGAGTATTTCCCTCAGATCTTCCCTCGGATTTTTTTTTTAATTATACTAAAAAAGCATGCCCAAGACTTCTCCATCCTAACGAAATAGAATTCAAGCACTCAAAAAATCAAACCAGGAAACAAGAATACCCTGTGCACAAATAATTCATTACATATGTAATCATTAATTAATTTCAAGTATGATTTTTGCACAAAATACTACGCCAGCAAAACAAACGCAGAGCTAAGACAATACAAGATCAACAGCACCCACACAAGTTTCTTCTACAGTAGATTAAATATTGAGGCCTTAACATTTGCTTTAATAGCTGTCTACAAAAGAGAACACTCAAGCAGCTTAGTGTTATTGCTATTAATATCAAAAGGAATTCATACTAACTTTAGAAATAAATTGCTAAGTCCATTAAAGCACTAACTTAAAGCTGGTCATTAGCAGTGCAATCTCCCATTCACACCAGATATTTAACTTGCTTAACATTTTTTTTCCTATCAGACAGGGACCCGGCTTTCCTTCCTAACGCACACAAACTTTTCCCTCCTAACTCTCTACCCTCCAAACTTGGCTTTAAGTTAACATGTTGTAGCCTTTTACAGTTATCTCAAAATCTCAGATGAATGCAACTCAAAATACAACCATACTCCCTGACTCTGAAATAAATCTGCTTCAACGTTAAAGCTTCTCTTGAAAACCATGCCTTACAACTGACTCAGCTATGCTTTGAAAACAACCAGGAACAGAACTTTACATTGAAATCTCGTAAGGATTTAAAAGGATGACTCCGAGTGCTGCCCACAATGGAATTTCAAATGGCGTTTCAGCAGGATAAAGCTACTAGAATTTGTACTATGAACAACTAGACAAGTTCTCTAAATTTCTGATGAATTCATCAGAGGACACGGCTAGAAATCAGAACAGACTCAACTGAAGTTCAACAAAGTCATTGGTAAGGCTGCTTTCTCCTTTCAGAAGCAGGATTTGTAAGCCTACAGGGGCTTAGTGTCCCTGTACCTGCAGGGTACCTCCGCAGAAGGCAAGTTTTACCTTATGTGTCCTAGGTCTGTTTTTCACAGTAGGTTTGCAACTTCCTAATAAAGCCCACATGTATTTACTGAATATGCCCTTTCTTACTCTAAGCTCAGCAACTAACTTGGTGAGTTCTAACACTTCAGGGACATTAAGCAGTTAAAGCAAGATACTGAATTTGCGGACAAACTCATCTAAGCAGAAGCAGCAAGATATAGTACAGGGTGACTTCTTACCTGAAACTTTGTTTCTGGGCTTCAGATCCACCAATCCAGAATGAAAGGGGATTCGAATGGGTTTTCCTTCTCAGACTTGTCTGTTAAAAGAGAGCAGCCAATCATCTTCAGCTTGGTGTATCTACTTCTTTCTTGAACGAAATCCCAATTACGTACTCCTAATGCTGTTAGAGAGACAAGGCAGCCTAGGCACCTTACCAGTCCGGTAATGACTACGTTAGTGGGGTCATCGGATTGGTGGATCTAAGACAAAGAAACGGATTTACAGACAAGGAGTTGCTCTTTCCCCTGCCCTGAATCACCCAATGCACAACAAATGGGGGCTACAGCTCACCTTGCAAAGATTAAGGAAGATGAGAAGAAACTGCAACGCAAATAACGAAGCAAATGCTAAAGCTTCAACCGCCAGCTTACATCTCACAAGCCTGCTCTGGGAACTGCCAAAATGGTAAAACGCAGGTTTTCAGAACAGTCCACTACAGTTCTCTTAGTTTGCCATATACATGCTCTAAAGTATTTTATTGCAATGTTAATTTCCCTGTTTCCAGACTCAAAATTATCTGACTTTTCTTATGTATCTGCAGCACAAAGATGGAGTCTTCAAGACACTTATAGTGTAAATGACAGCACTGAATTTGGTACGTTTTCAGTATCGCTGTGTCTCTGGAAAACAATCCAGAACTAGAACAGAGTAAGCCAAGGCATCCTACTCCTGACACAAGAAAAAGTCACCTCTTACTGAGCAAGATGATAATAGGCCTTTGTCCAGTATTTTCAACAGTACACTTACGCTTTAAGTGACTAATTTAAAGCAGCTTTAACAATAACACCCAAGGGAAGATGGGAGTCTCCAGAAAGCCCATGCTATGCGAGTAGCAGAAAGTATATCCTAGAGAGATCAGGCTGTGCACCCTCCAGTCAGGTCTTCAAGAAGTTTGAAATATGGCCTACAAAATCTCCCCTAACAGCAGTCAGAAGAAACAGCAACATTTTCTAGAACATCATGCTGCAACGTCCACAGAACATGCTACCACTGCCTCTCACCCCTTCCTTCACTCTCCAGCCCCTCTGGAGAGCTCAACCAAGCATTCTTCAGCCTCCACAACTGTGCCCCATGTCTCAAAGCACCAACAGCTGGTAGAGGGTGGGAGAAACTGTGCCAAGATACTGTTTCCATGAGGTCAGTCATGCTCCTGACTGTTCAGAGCTACCTAAACAAAGGAGCATCTTCATCATGGGGCGATTTTCCGTTTTTCTACCACTGGTAAAGCAATAGTCGATTATATGGCAACATTTCAAGGACAAAGCAGCACTATAAGCCTGATACCATGTCCAATCTATGATTTTTAAGGCTGCCAAGTAAAGTGATAAAATGTCAAGGCATATGACTCAGAATTTTAAGAGTACAATACAGCTCAGTAAGAAGCCAGCTATCAAAATTATATAAATGTACTGATTTGCTAAATCACAACAGAACCAGCAGGGTGTTGGAAGGAGAGGCACTTCACCATGAAGGCATTCCTTAGCAGTATTTGCAACTGTTACAGCACAGGTCTGATTTTTGCCTCGAAAGAAGTACTGGTGTGATGGAGACAGCCTGAATATCAAGTTTTCCTGGCTAGTCCTCCGCTGCCCAAACAGAAATGCCTAAAAGATTCTCTATCAAATACAAGCTGCAATTGTAACTTAAATTTTGCAAACAGATTCTGCGTATAGATTTTCAAAAGCTCTATGTATTTTTGTCTGAAATCTTTAAATTGGCATGACTGAAAAGGATAGAAGATTTGAACATTGTGCGAGGCATCCTGACATACAAACACATGCCTCCCCAAAAGGCAAAGAACACAAGCTGACACAAATTTTTGTAATAAAACCCCGTATTCAAGAACTCCTCAACAGTATGAAACTCAGAATGCATTCCCACAACTTGTAACACCAAATATAAACTTGAATTTCTCCTGTAAGCCAATGAACAAATCAAAATTCTGTAGTGTTGCCACAGCTAAAAGTTTACTTGAAAAGCTGTTTTTACCAGTTTACTCAGAAAGCACATCAGTCCTCCTTCCTAGCAAGTAGGTACCTACCTACATCTTACAAATTTCTGCCTGTATTCTTACAAAAATGGGCCTGGGAAGCTGAACTACTCTTTGATCCCAAATAAAAACGTTCATTTCCTGAGATAGAAGTACAAGGATGCAAGTCCTGAGGGGACCTGGATTAACAAAGCAACTAAGAAACAGCATGCCTGCAAACGCTCCCATTGTTAGGTTAGCCTGCACAAGAAGCAAATTAACTTTCCAAAAAGTCAGTGCTTTTTTTGTTATTAAAATACAAATGGCATTGCGTTATTTTTGTATTATCTGGTCTCAGTCATGCACTACTCATACTGGGAAGTGTGTGGAAGTAGTACAGAAAAACGGAGTAGTCTGTCAGATGTCGCACCACTGAGCTCAAACACACCAATAAACTGGGGAAGGGATTTTCCAGAAAAAGTGGATTTTCTGTGAATAATGAAGTACTAGCAGTACCATGAAAATCAAACCGAGAAATCAGATTACATAACTACATAAACAGTGGCATTAGTATAAAGACGACATTGCCAGAGAAAAAAGCTGGAACGTAAGTATTGTTATTAATCAGCATTAGTTTAAACAACTCAGTAAATATTGTCATTTCCCTTCAATTTATTTTCTCCATTGTAACAAAAAAAATTACTTCTCACAGAGCAGCCCTCTTATAACCACAGTCTTTTATTCTCTCCCACACATCATTCTTCTCACACTGGCACGTTTGCTGCAACATCCATTTCATTTCAAACCCATCAGCAATCTCACTTTGCACACTGCTGCACAAGCACTCAAAGCAGCACAGGAAGATGAAACTGAAAATGCCAAAGCAAGTGACCTCTAAACTCCACAGCAATAAAACATAACACATCGACAGACATACATCAGGGCGATTTAACAAGTAGCAAAGGTGTTTTAGAAAACACACATGAAATGAAAAGGTACATCCATCCTTCAAAGAATGTTCCCAAGTCTCTCTAAGGGTACAGCTTGTAACAAGGCAGTTTGTTTTGCTGAGATGCTGCTTGCAACGCTCATCGGTGACCCAAATTTTTAGCAGTGTACAACAACTCTGCCTAAGGGATACAGTCAGCACAGTCTGAAATGCAAAAATGGCATACATGTGCTTTACAACTTTTTAAAGGAGCAACCCAAGAGCACTTCAGAGAGGGCAGCTGGTGTGCATACCAGCATGCCTGCAGAGATGTGATCTCATTCCACAGTGACACCTGGACACTGGATTTACAAGCACAATTCCTGACCTCCCAGTCTCAAGCCAGAGCTCACAGGCAACACATCACCCTGAAAACTACCCAGCGGTGCTCACACACACAGGAAGCTATACACATGTTTCAGGCAGCAAGGGAACTTTCTCTGCTGCATCTCACTTGCTCAGCATTGTTGCAAAGGTTGCAAAATTTAGTAAAGTTAGAAAATTTAACCGCATTGAGGCAAAAGAAGTGTCTGAATCTCAAATGAGATTTTAAAAGTCTTTGGTGAAACACCAGCGTTTGGTCTCTTCAAGAAGCTGTAACTTCTTTCTATTAAGAACAACAAGCAATTTAATTTCAGAATTTCACCACAAATGGAACATCTGCAGTTTTCCTTCACCTGCATAAACTGATGTCATAATGATCACAAACTTCAGATAACTTTTTTCTTTATAACCTCTCTTCTGCATCTTCATATTCTTCTTCCCTTTGCCACCCCGTTTCCCCCACTGGTCTATTGTTTTGTCTAACCCTTCCCAAAAGATACAGCTTTCCACACTTCTTTGTCCACTTCCCTCATTTCATCACCACTCTGTTGGCTCTAAACGCAGCTGCCTTGCTCTAAATCATTTTCTTAAGCTCTTCCTTCCCATTTTCTGCACCACTGCCAAAGTCACAGCAATCTATTCTCTTTATATTTGCATCCTTCCTCTTAGAGGCACTCTCTGAAATGTGACCGTCACTCCGATAGCCTGTGCAGCAGCACAGATCTTACATCCCCTACCCCAAAGGCTCATCTGTGCCTTCCTAACCACCACCTCTCCAGATAATCTGCTCTAGCCGTTTCCCTTTTTCCACAGGTATGAAATCATCCAGCATGCCATTGACTGCATGCTTCAGTGTCTGACATGTAGCTTTCAACTCTGCTAGTTTAGCTACTGAAGATTAAGAAAAGATAATTGCAAAGTAAATAGACTGTTATCCTACCGAAGAAAGCACAACTATTTTATGTGCTGGTTTACAAACATCTTACTAACTCTCCATCTACTCCCAGCCTTTGATTAAGAACCAGTCACATTTTAGCTAGAACAGTATCTTCTTTGTTTCCAATGCAAAGAAGATCATTGCCTAGTCCTTCTGTATCTCTATTGATACAGAAGTAAACTGTTTGAAGGGCTCCTCTAAGAACATGTGGGAACAAATTCACAAAAACGTTAACTGCTTGCTTGGCTTGCAATGATTCAGACAGGGAAGAAACAAGCCAGAATGTTACAGCCCTACTGAGATATATACAGCTGCTGTATTTTAGTTTCCAAACAGAATGCTAAGATTTATTTTGCACTGTAAAGCTTTAAATAGTTTAAGGGCACAGCCATCTCCAGTTGCAGTAACCCAAGGAACTTCAGGTACCGCTGGCATGATTTATGGAAGAAGTTGCTGCTGGCAAGGCATGCCTATGTGAAATACTTTATTCTGAAATTGTTACCTTTTTAATCTGAAGACCTTCAGCTCACATCAAAGTCCTGCCAGGAGAAACCGAAATACTTTTGGCAAGATATTCAATTATAGTTCTTCATTTATTATTTACAGAGGCACTTAAACACTGGACACTTTTATGAGAGACAGAGACACACATTCGAGACAGCAGAGGTAGTATATTAGGAAGAATATTTTCCGTATATGTAACTTTAAGATATAAATGATAATACAGCATAAACAAGTGTGTGTCAGTTTTATTCCTAGGCACGGTCTTTCCATAAACCTTTCACACCACTACCACAGAGCAGTGTTACACTGAATTCAAACTGCCAACTCTGCAGCAGGGGGATCTGTGTTTGGAGAACAGCATGCGCATCAAGGACACAGTGGAAAGACAGACGAGAATAAGCTCAGTAAGTGTGAGAATTTGCACATAGTTGGCTTCCTGCTTCAGTAGCCACGTCCCATAGGTGTCTTGTGGGTACAAGAGCCTGGGAGCAACACATTTTTATTCTTTTTATACTGTCCTCATGCAGTTCACCCCATAAATACATAACTTTTTAAACCTGTATAAAAATGTATTTGCCATAATTATGCATTCTTTTACAACCACTTTAATACAAACTAATTACCCCCTACTTTGAAGGTCTGCTGGTAAAACAAAAGTACAGCTCAGTGAAGCTTCCTGAGAAAATGAAAAACACAAGGCTTTTAGCAGGTATTGAAGGCAAATGCATGTAACAGGTTTGATGCAAATGAACAATACAGATTTTATACACAACTCAGAATCTGTAGGCAAAAAAAACTATTTCACAAAGCATTACTGTTGGTACTTCACCTTAAGAAAGCAAAGTTTGGTTCTTTAAAAGAGGAAAAAGGTTACAGTTATCTAATCTCACACAGAAAATCAAAACCAGGGGAAGAAAGAGCCCTTTCAATCATTTTGGCTAGCCTTCCATCTGTTCTGGATTACTTCCTTACTACTCATTTTCTAATAGTTTGCCCACTCACGCAAAGCATTTAACTGAGACAGCGTAAGTACAAAGGTATCTAAACTAAAAACAACCCCGTCAGATGCGCTGTTAGCCTAAATCTGGACCTCCTGCAGTCAACACAAGTTAAATGTTGAGGCCTCGTGCCTCTTGAAATCACCTCTACAGGCAACAGGTACCTTGCCTGTAGGGGAAGATACCATCTGCAAATCAAAGCCATGAAATCGCTAAATCAACTAAATCAATTGCTCATCACTGTTAAAATGGTTAGATGACATGATTTACAAAACTGGAGCAAGACCTGTAAAACTTTAAGCTGTCCTAAAAGATACAGTGACTTCAGAACACTTGCTAAAACTTCATGCGACAAATGAAAGTTGTCACTCTAAAACCTTAAAATATTTCTCCGAGATTCCAGCTTTAAAAACAGAACACTATTATTTCCATGACTGATTTTTTTCTTTAAATAAATGCAAATGAACTATCCAGTGAAGGCACAGTTGAGGGCTAGAACATCGTGTTCTGAAACTTCCATGCAACTACCATGTTGACACGTTATCTATTGTTTCTCAGACACTCAGAATGATTATGTATTTGCCCCTCAGAACTTTTGCATCATACATTTGCTCCTGTATTCACTATAGATTTATCCTCGGCATTGGAGGGAAGTGATCAACTACCCAAAGCGCACCAAAAACAAATCTCCTTTATCAAAGGGAGGTATTAAACATCCTGCTTTTAGTAAACAATAAATAACACTCTTAAAAAGAAAAGCACCCTGCTAAGTCTGACATGCTAAGACAATCCCTGGTTTAAGGATGTTTGCCACCAGCATTAACAACTGATACAAGAGTTTGCATATAATACTGAAATCACTGACTGAAAACTCAGTCAATACAGTTTCTACTCTGCTTTGTGTATTTAAACAAATCTTATCTTCTACAACACACAAGAAGGCAAAACCTCCAAGCCATGTGTTCATTTAGGAATTATTTTAGTGAAACATTGACACTCAAAACCTAAGTGTTTCTACGCAAGCCTTCACTAAGGTGAATTTAATTTCAACCTACCAGCTACATTTTCCAGAGTACCATTTTCTACTGGCAACTACAGAATTAATTGTTCACCTTATTAATTTTTTATATTTATTAATTTCTTGTGAGAGAAAAATTTGTTTCTTAAATGTCCTACTACATAACAAGAATCTGAACAACCCCATCAATATTTGCAGTGATTAGCACATTTCTCAGGTCCAGCTGTAAGCAGAGGATACAATAATTATCACCAAAAGTTACATTTGCTTCTGCCTGCTAACGATTTGGCCCGAAATAGAAGAGACTTCTAAAAAGGGAGAGCATTTACAAAGAGACAAGTAAGAAAGTTGAGCAAGCCAAACGTACCTTCCAGCCTCAAATGCTCTTTTAGCATCTCACATAACCCCAGGCTGAGGAGTATTAGTAACCCTCTTGTTCCAGGTAGGAAAAAAAAGCCACTAGAACTCACTTTACACCTCAGCAATTTAGCAGACATCTTTTCTGTAGGTGACTCGTCCTGTAACAGATACCACAACAGCTGCCGCCAGCCTTTATCCTCGATGCTGCAGTCCACTAACACGGAAACAGTTCTGATGTCACCCACGGTGAAGTGCAAGATCACCGAATCGATAGGGATCAGGAAAGTAGGCTCGATAGGAACAGCTTTTAAGCTGCTGACCTCAGAAAGAATCCCAACAGATTTTTGGGCTTCCCCTTTTTCAATTTCTGATTCTTGAGAGCAGACAATACTCAAAGAAAGTTTCTATTTTCCAGATCAGGTAGTTTAGAAAAAACACTAAAGGCTAAAAAAACCCATTTCATGTTTCTACTGAAGCCAGCCCACCTTCAAAGTACCTTTAAAATAATTTTTTGTGTTTTACCATCCAATTCTGCAGTTTTGCATGAAATTCTGTATGTGAAAGCAAATTATCCTTATTACAAATAGCTTAGAAGATATTACTGATTATTATTCTCTCTCAGCTCCTAACTTATTTTTATTCCTAACGGCAATAAAACTAGGCCCCCTTAATATTTGGCTACAGAGACCTAAGATTCGCTTGTATGAACAAACCTTCTCTTTCTATTGCTTCCATTTGGCCGCCTCTCCACAACCCGAATTTAGCGGCGTAAGCGTTAATTAAGGGGTATAACAAATACACCAATTACGTCTAGTTAGATAATACCGTGTTTGCTGGACCGGAGCTCCAGCACCGGTGCTGCTCCGGGGAGACGGGATCTGTCCCCAGCCCCGACCCAAGCGACACCGCTGCTAGAGAAGCCCCAAACCCTCACACTGGAAGTTTAAATCCGCCCCTCCAGGCCCGCCAGCCTCTTGCAAGTGTCACCAGGGTGGGCCCAGGGGGCTCCGGGATGGCTGCGGCGGGGCCGGCGGGGAGGCCCCGGCCGGAAACAAGACGCTGCAGCTCGGGGGGAGGCGGGAGCTCGAGCCCCGCACCGCCGGTGTGCTCCGGGACACTTCGGTTTCGTTTCTTACAGCGTGCCCGCATCACCCGCGCACGATTTCCCGCGCCTCCCGGACCGGCTCTGCCGTCTAGTGGGGTGTTGTTATTTTTATTTATTTCTCTTTAATGAAATTAAAGCGCTCGTCGCGCCCCGGCCTGCGCCGTAAGGGCTGCCGGCCGGCCGCGGTGGAGGAGGGGAGCGGAGCGGATCCCCCCGGCGGGGCGGCGGGAGGAGCGGGGCGGGCCGGGGCCGAAGGCGGCCTCACCAGAGTCACCTTCGCGGCGGGGCGGCGGCGCCGGACCCCGCAGGCCCGGGCGCGGCGGCGGGGCCTGCCGGCGCGCGGAGAGAAGCGGGAGGAAGGGAGGAGGGGGGGGGGGGGCGGCCGCCGGCGGGGCGGCGCGGGGAGGGGCTGCGCGGGAGGCGGGGGTCACTCACCATCAGCTCGATGGTCTTGTCCTCGATCACCGAGTCGGGCTCCATAGCGGCGGGCAGCTCCGCCGCGGCGCCCCGCCCGCGCGCGCCAGGCCCCACCGCCGCTCTCCCTCCCGCCCCCCCCCCACCGCGCGCACGCACGCTCGACGCACGCTTCGACGCACGCACGCTGCGTCCTGCGTAACGTCACCGCGCCCGGAAGAGGAGAGACGCCACCCGCCCCGGCGCCGCTCGGAACTGACCACCGCTCCCGGCAGCCCTTGCGGCCCCGCGCTACTATTGACCACGGGCGGCTCCCGGCGTGCCCTGCGGCCCGCGCGGGGCCTGCTGGGAGGCGCAGGGGTCTCCGTCTCGGGCCGCGGGAGGCCTTGTCGGGCCCGAGGCAGCGCCGCTTTCTCCTCTAGAGCTCTGTGGCGCCGTCGGATCATGGAGGAGCCTGGGGATGGCTCAGGGACCGCACAGAGCCCGGGGCGCGCCGCTTGACAGCAGGCGGCACCGGCATGAATAGGAAGAGCCGTGGGGCCCAGCTGCGCCCGGTGTCCCTTGAGTGTCCGTCATCCCCGGGGAACGGCACCGGCACTAGAGCCGCCCCGTCTCCTTCAGAGCAAAACGGCGCCTCGGCCGGTGACGACGGGAGCGGGGGCTTAACGGGGAGAGAGCAGGGCAAGGGAAGAGGCCGAGAAGGATGGCGCATCCTCTGTCCGTGCTCCCGAGGAGGAGGCCCCTCTCCATGGGCTGCAGAATCGAACAAAAAGAGCTTAACGGCCATGCTGTTCCGTTTCTTATGGTGCCTGTTTGTAGAAGAGGAAAAATAGTGAGGTTTGGTGCAGGGTACTGGGGGTCAGCAGCGCTGGGAAATGCTTTTGAGACCCCCCCCTGCCCACTTGTCTCCTGCTCTCCTGCCATGCTGCCTTGTCTTGCCCCACTGACCCACCTTTTGCTGTCCTGACTTCCTTACCAAATTAACAACATTAAATTTATCCTGATCACAATAAATTCATTGTATCTCAAGTCAGTCTTAATATCCTTGTGTTGAACCGGGAATTGACACTGGGGTAGGAAGGAGAAGGGGCTCAAAGGAAGTTAGAAAGTCAGGCACTACGCCGGCAGACTTGTCAGTGTCACAGTAACATTTGTATTAGGGCTTATGAAGAGTAACAGTTTCATAAAGAATAATACTTTGGTTTTGTAGCTAATTGCTGCAAGCTGTTACAGTGCCTCTGATTGAGTTTCTCCTTGGCAGCAGAGCTGTGTTTTACCCACTTAGTCCAAAATCACAGTTAAAAACCCAAGAGAAGTTGCAGCACCTGATGGTACCTTGGGAACTAAGAAACCTGGCTGGCTGAGCTCCTGCAGGCCCACGGTGTGACAGGGAGGCAGCACCGCCACCTGAGACTTGGCACCCACGCTGTGCTCTGGATCAGTCTATAGGGACCTGAGGTTGGAGAATGTGACTTAATTTGTTTGACAAAATAAAGCACCAACAGTATTTTATTTTTACTTTTTTCCTCATAAAACAGTGAATACACAGATGCTTGTTAGCAAGACCTTTTTTTAGATTTACCAAACTATTAAGTGGTGGTGGTTTTTTCCTTAAGTAGCATTAAGAAATTAAAATAGAACCCATGAAAAATACCAGCTTCTGCAAACTGTACTTAATTAGGAAGTTTTACTCTTTACCTAATTAAAAGTTTTATTTAGTAAGTCCCATTCTGTCCAGTCATGTGCATCAGGACTTACTTGCTGGCATCGCTCGGTCAGGCAACAGTTTTAGGCAGAGTACCTATTTCTGCTGCATTGCTACTCCAGCTGCTCAGCAGGCCAGCCCCGTGCAAGATGAAGATCCACCCCGTTGTGGATATACAGAAATGGGATTATTTATTAAATGCTGGCTGACAGCAGGCACGGCATTTGGGAAATAAACACACAGTCCTTGCTAGAGGGAACTTTCAGTCTAGGGTAGATGAAGACAGAAAGGGCCGAATACAAACGCTTGAAAAGGAGAAGCGCCGTACTTGTAAGGAGACACAGAAACACGTGGATAAGGTGGTGGGACTTCCACCTAGCTAGTCACAGCCCTTCGCAACGAGCAGCTTTTTCAACCTTCAGGGTCTGTACTCTCTGGCAGACCACGGCTTGCGGCCATCCTCCACTACCACTCTGGCGGGGAGGCACTGAGCACCCGCAGGCTTTGGCTGCCGGGAGCCAGCTGAAGCAAACGTCAGGTGGGATTACGGGATTGGCAATGAGCTCAGGTGCTTTGGGTGACCAAGGGCAACCCAGGCTGTGACCTGATGACACAGCAGGGACCAACTGCATCTGTAGGCATTGGAAACTGGAAGCAAAAATGTCATAAGCAGCAATCTGGTATAACAGCACAGCAGTAGTGGCGCTGTGCTTGCAATGAAAATTGACTCAGTCGCTTCATGCTAAGCATTTTTTTCCGTTAGGTGTTTAAAACTCTGCCAAATGGTTAAGAAATGGAGTATGAACAAATGGAAACGGTGCAAAGTCCTCTCTTATTGACAACACCTGCTTTACAGAACATTTATGTCAGCAGAAATGTATTTTATTCCTTCAAAAATGCTTAAGAGAATACTTATCATGAGGTCTAAACTCTTTTCATAGCATTTAAAAACATAAACCAAACCAAGAGCAGCAGGTCTCCCTCCCTATCAAACAACTGCTGCTGCTCAGAGTCTGGGGGTGAACCTTCAATGTGCCCTAAAAGCTGCCCCATTTACATTCTTTTGGTCAAAGTGGAAACCAAACATGCCATTGCCTCGAAGTCCCTCTAACTGGGGCTACAAAGCACAAACTCACACACCAGTGCTAATGTTGGCTTGGGCTGTGCAAGCGCCCGCTGACCCGTACCCAGACATGCTCCATTTCCACGTGAAAAAAGGTCCGAAGGCTTTTCCTGTCAAACCTGGGCACCCAGGCTGACAGCTGGGCTGAATTCTCTCCACCTCCACATCACAATCCATAACAAAGGCCTCACAGGTCAAATTATGCCCTGTCCTTCACGTTGTGCAACGCTATCGACCTCAGAGAGTTCACAAAGGTGTCACCGAGAATAAGGTGGGACCAAATCCAGCTTGCTTTTGCTCTCCCTGTAATCAGATGTTCACTCAGGAGATCAACCAAGGCAGCAGATATTTCTGACATCAAAGTAAAAAAATCAGCATGACTCAGTCTAAATATATTCATGGAAGAGATTTGCTGACCAGCACCATACTATTTTATGTGGCACTTTCTGAAGTACAGCTGTACAGTCAAGCTAGTTTTTTGACTATGGAAAAGATTGCCCACAACACAGGAAAAGTAAAAAAAAATGAAAAAGAGAAAAAAAGGCAAAAATTCCTCCATTTATTTGAAGAAAGACTAAATCCATGGTCTCATTCTGGCAGTCTGAATGGGTAATGCATTGCAGTGATGGGTGTTGCAGAAGCAGGAGTGGGTCTTTGAAAACCATGGCATGAGCTGCAGAGGGAATTTGAGTTCCTGTAATCTGCTTTTTAATCGTGTGGGAAAAACTATTTCTATGATACAAAAGAAAGAGAAGAATGTTGAAAATCAGGAAGGAAAGCATTATTTTAAAAAATCGAATATTTTTTCTTTAGTGCAGAAAACTGAGAAAAGCAAGAACAGGGATATCAATCCTTGTATCTGTAAATTAAAATAAAATTGTTTCTGAGCAGCTCGTGACTTAAAAGCTCATGAGGACTGAGTGATGTGTCCAAGGCAAGGTCTAATAAAATGGATGAAAAAAACAGGTTTTTGATAAATTTATTCTGAGATACAAAACCATTGGATTCTGATGAAGCCAAGCACTGCTTTCTACATGAACCACAGGACTGCAGTAAGTTGAGGAGCACATCTCCGGGCCCGTGTTCTGAATTTAAGTTAACACAACGTCCTATCAATAACTTCCCTGTGTGTGTATCGCCATGTGCTGACAGATCTGTGTCACGCATCTGCACATCAGCAAAGCAGGGACAAAGCTGGTAATTAAGCGCTAATGATGACCTTATGCAGGTGGAAGCACACCAGGGTGGTGGGGCAGTTTCAGCCTAAGAGGACTTGCTCTGCCAGTCTTCCTGCGAGGGTGAGGATGAAGGGGAAGTGGAAGAGGGAAAGCCCCAGCGCCCAGGAACTGGAGATACCTCCACATTGTGCAACAGGGCGAGAATTCACAGAGGTTGATGTCACCTCCTCACCATATCAATGCAAAAGCAATCATCTGTTTAAAAAAAAAGCTGGAAAGCTTGTATCACTGGTCCCAAAACTGGCACAGTCTCGAAGGCTGTGGACATCCGAGTCACTGTGTCCGCTCTGTGAGGAGGCGAGAGGCTGCCCCAGTGACCCCCAGCCCAACCCACCAGCCCTGGGCTGGGACCTCTACCGAAACTCGGTGCGGATTTGAAGCCCACATTTTCTGTGTGTCCACTGCCTGATGTACTGATTCTTCTTCCAGCAGGTACTTTCCAGCAGCCCCTGTGCTCACCTGAGATCCTCTGCACTCAGAGACGTGCAGAGAGGGGGAACTGCCAGGGGGTCCAGGCACGGGGGGAGCCTGGCAGGTAGCCATGCCGCTGCCCCCACAGAAGGAGTCACTCACTAATCCCCCCCCTCCAACCTCTCCTCCCCCACGGGCAGGTCTGTCTGGGGCTCACACTGCCATGGACTGGCACCCCAAAGCGCCTGGGTGAGAATATTAGGACTGGCAGAGAAATATTTCCCAGTTAGAATGTGATTTGATTATTTTTTTTTTCTCCTCACATCTTTTCTGTATATTAAAGTGAATTATTTCTAAACTTGTGTCCATTTTCTGCAGTTTTTTAGCCTGGAATAGCCCAGTCAGATGGCAGTCATCCTGTCAGCTTGTCCCTTGACATTAAACACCCACGGGAGGAGGATAAAAGCGACTGGCTGAGGGTGCCTCCCAGACAGGCTCCTCCATACCCACAGGCAAGGACACTGCCCCCAGTCCTGTCATGAATCCAGCAAGACTGCAGACAGATGAAAATAAATTAAAAAAAAAAAAAAAAAAAAAAGAAAAAGAAAGAAAAATAAGAGATAGGTAGTGGCAAAATGATACAATCTCTGGGATTTGCTATACAGCCAGCAGGAGCTAGCTGCTCAAATCCTCCACCAGCTCCCTGGGTATCCATTTCCCAAACTTCGGATGTCTTCCCAAAATCCCCAGCCTAACATAGTCTACTCACTAAAACCCTCATCTTAGGATTTTACAATTGTTTATTTGGCTGTTTGGATAGGGATCAGAGGTTACTCAATGGCCAGTAACAAGTTACAGCACGAGAAAAGCAAGGGCAGATACATTTCAAATGCTCCTGCTGAAACAATGATTATTAAACGTACAGCTGGTAGGAGTAAGATATAAATAAACATTCTTGTTAGGGCAGGGATGACTGCCCTCAAAGTATGAAAATGTTTATTCTTCCTTCAAAGAAATATTTTGTAGCCAAAATGGGGTGACACTAGGTTTGATGATTTTTTTAAAGATCTGGAAAAAATGAGCAGATTCAGAAGGATTCTTATCCCTGACCAATAACAGATGCACTAACTCTGCTGCCACCCAGAGAGAAGCAGCCAGTCCTTATCCAGCTCTGCTACGGCACCTAAAATAATGAGGTTAGGAGTAAGGGGAGCTCAAAAGACCACTATTCGTAAATAAGAAAAAAAAAAAAAAAATCAACGCAAAGCCCCCACATCCTCGGGTGGAGAAGGTGGAGCCATCTGCCATAGGAGCACGCGGGATGTGAAGCAGCAAAGCCCACGTGGCTTTCCCGGGGTCCGGGGCCGCTTCTCGCAGGGCCGTGGCCCACGAGGACGTGGGCACGGGGCGCTTGGCACAGGGGCCGTGCTGCTTCGCGTGGGGGCACCCAGCACCCGCGGAGAGCACGGACCTGCCGCGGGACCCACGCTCCCACATAGGGAATCCAGCACCCCCGGGTTTTCTTTCCTGTGGCTTTATTGGCTCGATAAAGGTTTGGGGGTAAGAAACAGAGAAAGGAGGAGGCAGAGCAGGTGTGGGCAGCGAGAGGGCTGCAGTTCCGTGCCTCACGGCTGCAGCTCACCGTCTCCAGCGACACGCGTGCTGCTTTCGCGCAGCATTTGGGTTGTGCTGCTTCGGTTGACACATCTTACTGATAAAAACAGAATGTGATTTTGTGGTCTAGAGATTAATGAGCCAGAAGAACCCATTCCAAAGCATGGTTTGACATCCGACCCTCTGCACCCCACAGGATCACCGCTTTCCTTCACCTTCCTCCACAGATCCTCTTGTCTTCTGCTCACAGACCTCTGCTTATCCAGGTCAGACTCGTTGCACCGCTCCTCAGGCCTCCCAAAAACCAGAAACCATTTCTTAGGTGTAAGAAAAAAAACACCACATAGTTGCCCGTTTCATACACAGGCAGTTGAAGCTGGTAACAAACCCTCCTTGTATGGCTGGAGTTGGTCTTGAACATGGAATAAAATTTCCTGTCACATGAAAACTACAAAAAGTCAGCTCATACAATTCAATAGGATATTTGCGAGCTGGGAATAGTTTAGAGAGTGTCAGCTTTGGATTTTTAAGAAAGCAACCTCAAATTTTTAATAAACCGTGCTTGAAACTGGCTGGCTCACCAGAGCTGCCCACCCCCAGGACTATTGCATACCACAGCACCCCTTTAATTGAGGTTTTTGACACCGTTTCACCTTGTTCAAAAAAATTGTTTGCACTTTTGGGGTGGGAACTGCGCTGTCCTGGCTGACACCTCCAGGGCCAGTGTCACCCACAGCCCCTTGAGTGTGCCCGGCATGGGGAAACAAGTGGCTTGGCATCCCCCAGCCCCCCTGCACACATCATCCTCCCCTGCCAGAGCCCTGCTGGCCCCAGGGAGGGGGACACCCCCCTGGCAGAGAGACACCCCTGGGTGATCCTCGGCCCCCACAATGGCTTCTCCCCTGAAGCATCTGCAGCATTCACAGACACCCTGGGGTGAACTAAATGCTGTTTTGAAGCTCTGGTGCCCTGATATAAAAAAAAAAAACAAAACCAAAACAAATCAAAACCCAGACCCTATGCACCCTTCTAATCATTGATTTCACATCTTGGATGTCTGCAATACATTTGTTTCCATACTCACTGGCAAATACTCTTTATAGACATGCTGTGAGGTTATTCCAGCAATATCTTTATTTTCTCTTGATGTCTTCAACATGTTCTGGATACTCAATAAATTAAAATGGATTTTCACCTTGTGCTGGATGGAAAGAATAAAAAGTAGCATCAAAATCCCTGCTTTAACTTCAGAGCTAGCCTTGCTCTGCAGTCTTCCAGGGCTCTCACCTGTCTTTTCAGGTTAACAGAAAAGGTTTCTCTATCCCTTGCCTGGCACATCACTCTCCGTTTTGCTCTCACTGCACAATTCAGAAACAGAACCAAACCTTTTTTACTGAAGCTCAGCCTGGGGGAGTCAGTCCTGAGGTGGGCTATAGCATGGTAACTACGGCAGTACCATCACTATCAGCCGATCACAAACCCTAAGGACTCATCTTGGCCTCAGCTTGTTTTGCCTCAGCTTGACCCTGGCCACATTCCCCACCGGAGCGATGGATTCTCCGCGCTGGAGCGACTGAGCTGCCCGACCATCAGGTGAGCAGCTGTTCGCTGAGCTCCCAGCTTTGGTTTGGGTTTGTGCAATCACATGGCTGTTGCCCTCAAGAATTGGATTGTATATGGTGAATATGCTGCAGAGCTCATTCCTCAGTATTTAATTTACAGACCCAGTGGCAAGACAGAAGAGTTGACAACAGGCTGCATGGAAGCAGACAACTTACCCAGAACAAGATTCTGACTGTAAGAGCAGGACAGTAGCTCCTACATGAAGAAGTGGGCAGTGCTGGCTCTTCATCCTGCATGGGAGGAGGTGACATTCAGGCAGCTGGTGTCCTGCCAAGAGTAAGATAACTTCATGAAGCCAATAATTGATTGGAAGATGACAATAAAGCTATGAACAGACTTGCTTTGCAATGCAGAACCCTTCAGGTGCATCCACCTACCTAAGCAAAACAGCAAGGGACTATGAGTAGCTCAGTTACCCTGTTAGTAAGAATGTGAGAACAAAAGCTGGTCTTTATTCCCAGCACCAGGCATCAAGGGATTAAAAACCACCCGTTTGTTTTGCAAGTGAAAGGGAAAGCCCCAGCCCTTTTGTTGGTCTTAATCGGAATTTATTTCCAGGTTATTTTTTACCACATATTACAACTGTGCAGACCCTGGGAAGGATTAGTGCCCAGGGGTTCCCCCCAGACCCTGCCGTCCCGGCTGGCCCCCAGACAGTGCAGCTCAGGCACCCCAAGTACCCCGAGCTACAGCAGTGAAGAGTCCTGAAGACCTCCACACCCCCTCTCAGGCCAGAAACCTAAGGAAAAGAAGTTTTTCAAGAGAGAGGCTTAGGAATAGCAGTTCTTTCTGAGTTTCAGGTGTACTTTTACATATTTACAGCAGCTCTTTGATATCCCTGGTAGCCTGTACCATGGGAGATGAGACGGTGGGTGATGTGGCACAGGGGCACATCTCAAACCACAGCACACCAGAGCAGCACACACCAGGGTCTGTGTCCATGGGGTGAGAGGATCTCCACCTCAGCAAGGAAAAGGCCAGGAGAATAATTTTCATTTAATTTAAATTATCCTCAGGTATGGTCACAACAGAGGAGCTTGTCCCAGTACCTTCTCCACCCACCTTTCATGTGTATCAGTCTCTCTTTCAAACCTAGCCCCTTGCGTTCCCCATGAACAAGCTCTGATGTACTCAAGATGTTACACAAAAACGAGCCATCAGAGCCAGCCCCATGGCCTCCCCTGATGTGCTGGAGCAGCTCTGAGCCATGGCTGGGAACAGCTACCAGTGTTCCTCACACCAAAGCCACACACAGCAGGTTTCCCCTCAGCACCCTCCTACACCCCAGGATGTTCCTCCTGGAGCTGCTCGAGCAAACGAGCATGACCCAGGCACTAAATCAAACCAGGCTGAAGCGCAGCAAGACTCATCTCAAGATGGAAATACAATGGTGTGTCTCCAGAAGGAGAGTCCCCTGTTCTCCCCAGCTCTGCAAAGCATGTCTCTGCCATCCTTAAATGCACTTGGGAAAACTGCGCAGACCTTGGTCACGGCTGGGATGCACAGGGGACACAGGAGGGAGGTGTTTCAGATTCATTCAGCCACAGATGCAACCCAAATCCATCCCAGCATAATAAAATAAGCAGGTTAACTGGAGTCTATAAGTCAGTGTGGCAAAAAGCGAAGCAGTGAGGAAGAGGGGGCACATGGGATGTGTGATGACACAGGAGGAGCAACGGCAGAAACCCCAGCGCAGAGGTACGCGAGGTGTCCCGGCAGCACGTGGTCCTGACAGCCCGCTGCCACCCGTGACGTGGGTTTAAAGCACCCTCCCTTCCCTCCCCACCCTCCAGAAATATGTTCTTGGCTCCCAAGCGGCGCTTGAGCAAAGGCAGACGACTTCAGCTTACAGCAACTGCTTGCTACACCTCTGACGCTCGTGTTTCACACGGAAAGTCCCCGTGCTTTATCTCGTACGTGAAGCACAAACATCGTCCTTTCGGCTGGTTACCTGCCGCGTTCCTCAGGCAATGAGTCAGCGGGAGCTTTCCTGCAGACAGTGTAGAAATGGAGTTTTTTCTTACTAAGAGCTGGGTCTGGGAGCGTGAGTGGTCCCTCTGCCCGTCCTCATTGCCTGCCCCACGGTGGGCTCCTGCAGAAAACTCCAAAATACCTCAATGCAAGCTAAGCACTAAGCACGCCTGGCACACCACTATTTAAATAGATATGAGAACCCTTTCTTTAAACAGATCATGATCTCTAAGTAAACTTTTCCCTTCTTGCTTGCTGACCCAAGTGGCTTCAATCCATTGGTGTCCCCCGAAGCCTCAGGAATGCTGACACAGAGCACCAGGCTGGCGAAGGGGTGATGATGGCAGTGGAGACAGCTGCAGAGCGTGCTCCCCCCGCAGAGCAGCCAGTTTGCAAGGGGTCCTAATTTAGGGAGCAGCATTTAAAAGCTCACAGTAGGTGCCGATATCCAGAAGCTGGGGTACATGGGTTTGGGTCTGTCCTGGTCAAACAGTCCTGGGAAAGGCACCAAAGCACCAGGGAGCATTGCTCCCCCCCTCCCCAGAGGCAGCATTTAGTTCGTGACCTGTAGGATGACATTTGTTTACCAAAATGGGGGTTTTTTTCAACATAACCATGGATGTTTCTAGGCCTCTGAACAGCTCCATTTTCTCTGAGCACCACCCAGGTCTCAGCCCAGAGGAGCAACAGGAGCCGAGTGCTGTGCTGGAAGGCACAAAATATCCAGTGATCAGGATGCGGCGTCCCCTTCTTGCCCCGGGGGGAAGCACCACATCAGCAGGAAAAAAAGCAAGAGGATGCAGGAGGGAGGCCCCTCCATCTCAGCCAGGCACCAGCAGCAAGAGCGTGGCTGGGGACCCCACGACCAGTGTCCCCCACCAATGGGGATGTCTGCAACCAGTCAAAGCTGCCTGGTGAGCCTAAGGGACGGTATCCAGCCACAGCAGTGCTCAGAGGAGACCAGCCATCCCTCCCCCTCTTCTGCCACTTATTTCCTCTATATTTTCCATTTTCCTCACTAGGAAAATATTTTTTATCTTACGCTTTTAGCTTTCAGGCAAGTTGCCTGCCTCCATCCCCTCTTGTCCTCAAATAGTACAAACTTCTCGGCTATTTTGGGTAAATTTAGATGTGACTATGCAGAACTGCTCCACTGGGGGTAACCCTGAGGTCTGTACTCTGCACGTCCTTCTCACACACCAGTCCACTGAGTCAGTGCCCTCCTGTGCAACTCCAAAACCACCCCAAAACCACTCGTGGCTGAGAAGCATGCAAGATGCGGGCTGTGCCCTGCACAGCCTTGGCCAGATCCTGCGCCTTGCACCCAGCCCCTCACAGTGAGAAACGCTCAAGCAGGCTCATGGCCAGGGCAGAGAATCACAGCACAACCTGATCCCTGGGGAAGGTCCAAAGGAGCTGGTTTGTTTAGTCTAGAGAAGCAAAGATGGACGTGAGGGAGCTTTCATGCGGCTGCACGTGGGGAGAAGTGCTTGAGCAAGAGGCACGGGCACGAGGTTACACATGGCAAGTGCAATTCCTTTTACCAAGTCAGATGATTAAACACCCTTCGGTGTGTTTAACTGGAGGGTAGTTCAGCATGGCTCTGCAAGGTGTCCTGAGCATTCCCAGGGGATTCTGAGGAGTAGCATGAGCAGCAAGACATGAGCATTCACAAGCTTTTCTACTAAATTACAGCAACCTGGGCTGAAAGCAGCTCCAAAGAATCAGCTAGAGAGAAGCAGAGGGGTTTTGTGAGTTGGGATAAAGCCTCTTTGCCTGCAGCCCACTTCCCAGGGGCTGCACAGCACCATGCCCAGGGAGAGGACAAGTGTCCTGTGGTGCTGTGGGGACCCAGTTCCCACCCAGCATGGCGCAGGGCCCTACGCTTGGATGCTTAGAGCAGCCCCCCTGACTCCAAACTCAGACAAAGCCCAAAAATGGGTAGACAACCCCAGGGGAACAGCCAGGAGAGGGGTCAGCACCTGTGTGAACAGTGGAAACGATAGAAACCACCATCCAGATGGAAACTATCATCCCTGTTCAAGGCTTGATGCTTCACAGGCTGGGACATTGTCCCTCGGGGTGCGTTTGGGAATGGGGACAGAGCAAGGGCACAGGGTCAGCGCTTTGGGGCAGGCTGAGGGCTGCAAGGAGCCCCAGCACTGACAGCAGCAGGTACGGTAGAATGAACCACAGTGTCCTGCGTGTAACAGATCACTACAGTAAGCCATCTCATTTCTCCTGAGACCTGGGTGTCCTCCCCTGGGGACAACTAAGGGGGTCCTGGAGCCAGCTGCGACCTCCTGGCAGCTGCACAGCCCGTGGATGCCCAGGGTCACTGCACGTGTCCTCCCAGGAGCCATCGCCTGGTACCATCTTACCTTCCTGGGGCTGCTAGAGCCTGGGCAATGGGCAGAGCCGCTCTTGGGTAACTGGAGGCTACTGGGAGTCATGACCAATCCTAGTCGAAGGTCTCCCCATTCAAACCAAGTCCTGAAGTCAGAGCACAGGCGACAAAAGCAACAAAGCAGCTGCCTGGGACTCTCCAAGCACATGGTAAGGAACGCCAAGGCAAGGAAACAGCTGTGAGGATCCCGTTGCCAGAGAATGGTGTTTTGTACCAATGTGGAAACTTGATGGCCAAATAGATGAAGTAGCTTCTCAGAAAACTGCCCTAGCATTAAAAAGAAGAAACTGTGAGTTAGAAGCTGGTTTTGCCTTACAGCTGCAGAGGTGGTTGGGGTTGAAGGGAATAGTCTGACCCATGACAGCTACCTGGACTTACACACAGCATCCTTCAGGAGCTCCTGCTGCCAGGTCCCAGCTTCTGAAGAGCTGCCACGTCCAGGGTGGCCACTGCTGTGGCTCTGTGGAGAGCAGACCTGCATGCACGGCACTGCCACCGAGCTACACAGCTAGGGCAGAGCGGAGGGGGACACATGGGGAGGCAGGGGGAGATGGGGGCACTGACCCTGAAAGGAGCACAGGGAGAAGAGTAAGGAGCCAGGAGACATCACAGCATAGCAATGGCCACAGACCACCTGCAGAAAGCAGGACAGGCTGGCGGCTGTGGCTGTGCAGCGATGTCCTACCACCCTCGCAGCACCTTCCCCTTCACAGCAAGGCAGCGACCAGCCAGGCAGAGCTGGGGCTCGTCCCCACACCCGCACTTCACCTTTTCACCAGCCCAGCCTCTGAAGTGGCTTAAGGTCACCTCCTCGTCCTGCTTGTTAGCGAGAAGTCAGGATTTGCCCTTTGGTTTATTTAAGCACTGACAAAGACTCAAAAGTGTTGGAAGTGCAATTTTTCACCACTGACTAAAAATAGCCGAGTGAAATTCCAGAGCTGCCTTTCAGCGCCGCCGGCTGTGCTCAGCTTCCCAGGACAATGGCATTTGTAGCCTGCTAGCAACAACAGCGCAGGCCGGGCTCCAGCTCCCAAAATAACAACTTATAAAGGGCAAATTCTGTCTTTAATTACAGCTATACAGAAAGTAGCATTTAAAATGAGCATTATCGAATATCTGAGCGTGCAGTGACAACTTAAAACTGAACTGGGGAATGCAGTAAGAGCAGTACGGATTGACTATACATAAAATAAAAATTCAGCGGGTATTACCGAAGGCGTAAGGCACACACAGCTGAAGCATTTAAAAGAGCTGAAGCCCTTTGGCACAGGGAAAAAAAAGAAATTCATTCAGACAGCAAGCAGGAGTTGATCATTCACTACAACTGCTCAGGCACAGCGCTTTGGAGCTGCGTGTGGAGGGCGCAGGCGGGGCAGCGCGGGGATGGCACCTCGAGCGCACTTCACACCTCTCTGAGGTGGCTCCATGCGACAGACTGGAAATGACACTATTTATTTTCTTAATTCCAGCTAATCAAGATTGGATCCCTTCCGGGGAAATAATGATTTAGCAGTACAGCAGGCATGCAGAAAGCCTTCCTGCCCAGCTTTTGAATACAAACCTGCATCCTCTGATCACTGGTGTCTGGAAGCACCCAAACTTGGCCCCGCTGAACTCCTCCCAAACATCACATCGCAGCAATCCCGTGTGCCAGAGGCAGTCAGGTCTCCTGGTTGAGAGCACGGCAAGGTGATGCTTGTGTTTATACGCCAGGAAGAGCCCACCCGATGCTCTGCAGTATTTGATATGGAAAAAGACTGTAAATCAGAATTTCCAACTACCGAGCAATCCGAGCACTAACACTGACCCCTGCAACCAGGACCAAAGCAAGCCTGCAACAGAAACTGCTTTCTGCGGGTTAAAGGGACCCAGCAACCTTATTTTGGCAGCTCTAAGGAAGAAAGTTTCACCACATTTCTCTCCCTGGCCTCATCTTTCTGTAACTGTGAAGTGCCTCTGGGAGCAGCTGCAGACAGGAGACCTCTGCAGCCAGCCAGCCCGAGGGGACCACACACTGTTCTCTTGTGAAACGTGACCGGGAAGGGACAGGAGAACCAGCCAAGATCTGTAGGTGAGGAAAGCGCAGCCTACCAGCATGTCTGGCTGGAGCGTTTGTGCCACTGACAGGCAGCTGGTGGGCATCCCTCCACAGCAGCCAGGCTTCACGGCTCCTCCTCTTCCCTTAGAATTCCCAAAAGTGAAAAGCAGAAAACAGGTTTGCTGTTACTTCCAGTAAAGGGTTAACAGAGAAATATTTCCGGCTTTTTTTAAAAACCGTGTACATCCAATATGCCTGGTTACACCAACTAGTGAGACTGCACGAGTAGTTTTCTGCTGTAGCTTCTCCTGTAACATGTGCTGACTGATGGGATTTTTAAATATTTTTTTTTAACATATTCTGTGCTGATCTCAGCTTGATGCTTTTATCTGAACCATGAGCTGAAGGGTGATCAGTTTTCTGTACCAGCATGAGATGCATGCAGCAAAGTGCTTTTGTGCATCACTTCCATTTCTGCTCCAGCAGAAACATCACAGCTCCGTAACTTGTGCTACCTGGGGAGCCGAGGAACATGAGCCACACTCTGCCACCTGCTACAACTGCAGAGCGAAGACAGGGTGAGCCCGCACGCGACGGCAACAGGCAAGCAGCCAGGGCCCAGGTCCTGGGGCATGAGAAGGTGGATGCTTGGCTTCAGCCTGAGAATCACTGCTAGGCGAGACCAGCCGGCAGGTGATTTAAAGCAGCCATTAAAATTCCTGCTATTAATGATGTCTTTTACATATCACCTTCCCTTCTCTGGAAAAGTCATCCAAACATCTAGCTGTGACAGAGGAGAAGCCAGGGGCAGCAGACCCACGTGGCAAGTACACTCCTGATCTGCACTGGTCCTGCACTAAAAGGTAGGGAGTAGCAAAGGCTTCTTAAAAAAAGTCCAGGTGTCCCGTGACTGGAATATTAAAGGCAGGTTTCTGCATCTGCAGGGTATTTTTCAGCTGCCACAGTTGCTCAGACCACCTTAGGGCAACACTCACAACACCACTTTCTTTGTACGTGGACTGTTGGGTTTTCTACCCCTTCTGAAGTTAAGATTTCTGCTACAGCTTAAAAGAGCTGTATGATGAAGGAACATGATGTTCAAGCCCAGCTAGGAAACAGTTACCTGAAAACTCAAGTACCAACCTGAAGCTAGCACCAAACTGAGGATAAGGCAGGTGTTTCCTGGACTAAAGGAAATAAATCAGGAGTCCATACTATATTCTTAAATATGGTTTAATACTCTTCTCCATTTCTGTACATCACAACACCAAGATATCACTGCTTGGGATCTCTCTGCAGAGGCTATATAGTATGCGAAGGCTAGGATTTTTCACCCCCGTTTAACGTGTTTGTATGTGTAAGTGTAATACATATCAGTATATATTGATATACACATCAATATATAATGCAATATATATCACTGAAGAGAACACATTGATTAAAGAAATACAAAAATTTGGCATCATTTCCAAACTTAAATAGTAAAAATAAAAACTACAAAAAGGAGCTGCATACCCTAAAATGTATCATGTGAAACAACAAGCAGTATATTCAAAAATGTAAATTTACATCCAATTTTTCTGGTCTTGTCATGTCACATTAGACCCATTTACAATGGCAAAATCCAGAACACACCACCGTGAAGACCGCAAATGTGCTCAAACCTGGGTTTGTGCAGATCTACGGCAGACCCAGTCACACCTTCGTGAGAGATTCCAGCTTTGATGTGAAAACGACAGCAAAGCCTTCTGCCAGGTTATAAACCAGGGTTACAGATTATATTGCTCACAATGACAGTAATTTTGGACCTCAAAGAACAGCGTGGCAGAAATTTTAAGACAAGCTCCCCCTCCATTCAAGTGATACAGGATTATCAGAAAAATAGGCAGGTATGCAGCTTGGAACAGGAGCTGCTTTTGACTGATGCACCAGGAGTGACAGAGCCAGTGAACTACCAGGCACCGCTATGTCTGGGCGCCCAGAGAACCCAGTAACCCCCAAAAAGAAGCAAGACTTGTGCATTATCTTGTGCCAATGTTCACTTCACCCTCTGCCTGCAAGACTATCTGAAAAACCCTTAGCCATTTCTAGGAGGCTGAAATGCATTCTATATAGGAGGCATGACAAAAAGCTTTCTTGAGTCTTGATGCAACCAGAAGCTTTAACCCATTAAGGGTGCATTAGAGTTCAGCATCAGAGTTACAGGACACTGGTGAGCCAATACAACAGACTGCCTTAGTGCTGGGAGATGGATGTCCCCAGAGGGTTGTGCCAACATTCAATGTATCAGTATCAAATGCTCCAAATGCACCAGTACTAAGGTTTCAGTCAAGGACTCCAATTCCTAAATATTCCTGTAAAATACCCGCTTCCATTAAAAGAACTGTGGGTTCAAATTCACATAACCAAGGAAACCTTACGCAGTCCTAAAGCAAAAAAGAAAAAAACTTACTGAGGAACAAAACAAAGCAAAGTGTACCTTACTTCACTTAAATCATATGTTTATTTTTGTCAAGACTGAAAAAAAAAATAATAATTCCTGAAGGCTGCACTGCTCAAATCCAAATCAAGCCCGAGACTTCAGCAGCATTTTCATTGCAATCAATGAAGTGCATTTCCTAGTTTGTAAGAGCAGTGCTTCTGCAAACAGATTAAAGCACGTTTGGCTGGTAAGCCTCCCCAAACCATCTGAATTTGCAAGCCACACATTACAAGCTAGCACTCTAGGTAAGTGCCTTCTCATTCTTCTGAAGAGAATGAACAGCTATTTCATTACATTTCTTCTTCTGCAGTTTAAGCTGAGAATGCCATGTAAATGGGTCACGTTGCTGCAAAATGCAGCAATTGATTTCTCCAATCAAAGTAAAAAGAAACAAACCAGTAGGATCTTACTTCTATTAATTTTTGAAGGAAGAGGTTTACAGCAGTTAATGTATCATGAAGGTTAAAAAAATCATTTTCATAAAATACAAGAGCAACCAATTTCACCATTGAGTAAAAGTAAAAACTGGGATTCTTTTTAAATTAGTCCAAAGTGGCATATAGGAACTTAGTAGTTTGCTGCTGTACTGACACTATGACAAATCAAAGTGTAGGGTTTTGCTTTTTTAAATCCAATGCTTGTGGATCAAGTTCTGGAAATGTTCCAATTCTAAGGCAGGGATCTGTTGTGTTTTCCACCATGAGTTTGCTCCTTGGGTTGGATGCTGGAGGGGCGAGGCACGTTTTGCCGGACCCAGGTCGACTACCTAGTAGTCATCAAGGTCAAAAAATTCATCGTCTCCTCCTTGGTATTCCATTCCCTGGAAGTCCACTCGGTACCGCAAGATACCTGGCAAAAACAATATGCTTTAGCTTCTTCAAAATTCAAAGAGCTAGAAAAGCATTTTAAACAGTTTACTGAGCCCTGTCTGCACGTCAAGAGTTCCTCAATTAAACTTTCAGAAGCTGACTTAGCACTTGTACTGCAAGTTATGCTTAAACTGATGGCTGACAGCAGACACGCAGCTAGACTGAAAACACCACATCCATGTTACAGCCTGATGTAATTTATTGCCAAAATGAAGAAATACCTACCTGCCAGCATAGGCCAGCTTTCTTCCGGAAAAGCTGGGCCTATTCTAGGAGAACTGTATCTCAAAATAAATACCAGTAACAGATCATTTGCCCTAGTATAACTGCTCAGACAAAGGGCCTATCAGTCAAATTCAGAAGGCAGCTGGCACTGAAGTAACTTTTAAAATGGAGTAAAAGCAGTATTTAGTGGCTGTCTTCTTGGATTCTTCCCACCCCAAACACCAAACTGGGTTTCTGGGAAGCCTTTTATCTCTGGAAACATTTACTTTAGTGAAGGGTATTCAAGGAGTGTTTCCTTCTAAGTCTACAGGGACTGGAGTATGGTAACAAAGAGCAATGCAAAGGGGCTGGATCTGGCAGGACAGGAAGGACTCCTGGAATTACAAACCCTGAAAACTTAGAAACCTGGTGCTCCTTGTGTAGCCAAACAATTTGAGCTTGTTTCCTTCTGACTGGTATTCTCTGGCCCCTAGAAATTCCTATTTACAACACACTTATTCTGTTTTACATTCATCAACCTAAATACAGCAAGTTGTAACAGTTGGCTTATCAGCCACAGCTTTGTCCTGGCATCCCTAGTCTGGGGAGCAGGAGGTACATGGCAGGTGTATTAGCTCTACCCTGCTAATGACTTTTGTCAAACTGAAGCACATGAGCAATCTGCACTTCTGCCAGACATAGCTGACACTGGTGAGTCAGCTCAAGAGGACTGAAGGATTTCAGAAGCCTCATTTGTCCATGAACCTGGGCTAAAACTACTTTTATTTTGAAAAGCAGCAGAAGACCAGGGAGCAAAGTACAGGGAAGTTCTGAGAGATGAGTAACAGATATCCAACTGCTTCAGAAACTAGGCTGGTGTTTGTCATACACCACTTCTACACAGCAGGGCACGGTCTGCCACAAAACAACTGTGCAGAGACAGAGTGAAACAGTTCACAGCCTTCAGCAGCTGGAAATAAGGACAGTCCACCCTCTGCGCACAATGAAGGACAAAGGGATCTGAGGAACACTGCTGGAAAGCAACAGGTGCCTAACATGCAGCACGATCTTGCTGAATATGGAATTCACCTGGAGATCCCTGATGAACCAGTATCATAACTAATAGCAGTCAAATTAATCCCACTTGTGTTGACAACAGATTATCAAATCAACAATTAAAGATGACAAACACATTTCTCTTGCAGTTTACCTCCAATTCCTCCAAATCCTTTCACAAATTGGGATCCTTCCTGTGATTTGTCTGTAACAATTTCCAATGTTGCTCCAAATTTCTTGTAGTTGTTTGCAAACCACTCCAGAAGGGGCATACTTTCTATCAGTTCATGTTCCTGGCCAGTCTGTGTAGACATTTGAGGGAGGAAAAAAAAGAAAGTTACAGCCACTGCAAGTTAAGTACTGAGAAAGTTCATACCAAAAGCTGTCTGTGGCTTAAACATCACTGCTGTCTTTCCAGTTTTAAGACAGAGCCACCAACTTCCATGCTCCGCAGGATGGAGCAGCCCAACACACATGCAGGGTCTGGGTGGTAGCATTCCTGACACATCTGTATCAGACAAGCGTTGGCACAACCAGAAGGCTCCTGGCACTAAGAAATTAAATACTGACAGACCTTGTTTAGGGCCTCCACACTATGGAAGTTAGTGCAGAAGCGGGAAAGAAAACGCCTTGTTTATTCTTCTGCTCAACTGTCACCTCATGCTACATTGTTAGTATCCACTTTTAGGTTTGCTTTATACCCCACAAACAGTCCACTGCCACTAATCTAACCAGGCACTGTTTACTCTAGGAAATACTGATTTGTGCAAATACAGAAGCAAAGAGCATAGTTTTATAAGTAGAAGGTCAAGTGGTTATTGGCATAGGAACGCTGCATCATTGCAGACAACATTGTAAACTTCCCATGCACAGAAGGAATTAGCAGTTACCCCACGAGGAGGGGAAGCAGCTGGAAACGACTGCTCTGGCAGGCAGTCCTAATAATATGAGACAGAGATGAGCATCCTTTTTGCAAGAGACAGACATTTTTGCCCAGCTTACTCTGCAAAGTAATACAGACTCCCCACCCCATCAGGGTTTTTTGACCTGCACAGGCAAGAAATTCACAGGCAGTGAAAGACAGACCCACATTTCAAATACATTCTGAAGCAAACACACTCTTGCACTTAAATCCATGTAGTAGTTTCTAGCCTCACAGTTGTTTTGTACTGACCAAATCAGTGCACAATAAGCAGGGAGTAAAGATTTGGGACCTTAGTTTGCATGTTGCATGGTGGCTACCAAACTCTTCTAGTGATGGCTTAATGGTGGTCAAAGACCCCATATTGTCTGTCACCAACTCACACAACCTTGGAATCGGCAGCAGGAAAGATTGGAGAAAAGCAAGTACAGAATTCAGAGCTTATATTGAAGGTGAACAGGAAGAGCCACAGGCTACCCTCCTGAAGTCTCATCTGAGTGCCAGAAAGGTTCATCATGCTCATGTGCTTGCAACAAAGTAAGCTCAGATGTTCAGAATGCTGCATCAATACACTGACGTAAATCTACAAGCCCCAAAGCTGAAATACCTCTTTATCTGTGAAATGGGATTTATCCTTCTCTTGCTCTGGTGTCAAATACAGGATCTTCTCCTCTGAGAGGGTAGGAAAAAAAGTTAGGTTAGATAAGACTACCAGATGCAGGTTAAAGAGCAAGAGACTGACAACAGCCAGCAACTACAACACAGAGGGTTTGATCATTTGACCCTGTCTGTCTTTCTAGCTGAAGTTCTATGAAACCAAATAGGGCACACCAGTAGAGAACAACCGTAGTGCCAACACCAAAGCAAGCAGCAGTCCTGCTGTAGGCACACAGTTTGTCTATAGTCAGTGAGAATTGTGTTTCTGGCCATAAGGGTCAAGCCAGTCTCCCCCCTATAATGCTGGTATCACATTTATACTTACACAACTGAAAGGCATGTTTCATGCTAGCTCTGTGACAAACTGCCACCCCAGCACGGCAATTCCTTCCCCGCAGCAGAAACTTGCTAGTTTCAGACCTTTCGCCCAGAGTAGCTGGGAAGCTGCAAGTTAGTGACCTGCCTACACAACATCCCCTTGTGCAAGTCCTTCAAGATCTACTTAAGGAAGTCCTCCAGATAATCTATCCAAGTGAGACAGCTTAGGTGTTAAACCCTGACGGACCTTTCAGTCTCACATAAGCACTACCTACCCTCTGTGCCTTGGCAGTGCAGAACGTATCTCATTATATCCAGATTTTCATAGACTATCAGTATCTCTACTGCTCCCATTTCCAAAGCTTTTAGTGTATCTTCAACGCCGAAACAGTACTTCCCCGTGTCCTGACTTATTTCATCGAAGTATCGTCCTGCAGCCATGAAACAAAGAAAGAGATTTTCATGAACACTTGTCATGCCACACAGATTTTTAACAAGCCTGATTCGAATGCAAGAAACTGGAAAAGGAGACTGAAATGCTGCTGAAGCCAGCAAGGGATATAACATGTCAAAACATGTAATCTAGAACATTCATTGGCAGACAGTCAACTCCAAACACTGCCCGACCATGAATCTACTCCACTAAAAGACTTACTTCTGCTGTGAAACCATCAATTGGACTAATCCACCAGCAGGCACTATTTAACTTCACTCTTTTCAGTGTAGGTAGCTACTGTTACTATTGCCCTCTTCTGCTTTCAAATTAGCAATGTGTGTCTGCTGACAGTTTCTACTGCTATCTTAAAACAAAATAAATCCTAACTCTCATCTTGCTGAAGATGCAATCTTCTTTCCCCTCCCACCCAAATGTCACCAGAAGGCCTGAAACTAAGGCAATCTCTGACGAAAAGACAGATCTGAGAAGTTTGGTAAAGAAAAATAAACCTAACAAAACACCCTACTGCTTAAAGTCTCATCAAGTCCTGCAGCATTTGAGAAGGTGTCCAGGTTAACAGAAATAATCAGTACAAGTCATGCTCTGCTCAACTCAAAAAGCATTGTGCGCTGCCTCAGCCCTGCAAAGGCATTACCAGGAGGTCTCAAGCAAGATCAGCACATTCAATCAGGCATATCTGGCTCAGGAGAAGGCTGAGCATGTAGCCACATACCTATTAGTTTCTTCTCTTGAATGAATTTCACATTGGAGAGGACCTCAGTTGACAACTCAATTGCTTGATTGAATCCATTTTCTCCTCCATATGAAATGTCAACTAGTTTAAGCACTTTGGATTGCAACCGCTAAACAAGAAAAAGAGGAGACATCAAAAAGAGTCTATTACACAGCACTGCCATAAGACTACTTCATAATACCACAAGAGTAAGTACTTGGCAAGAGTCACAGCATTAATCTATTTTGCTTCACTTCCAGCAGAGGTTCTGAGTCAGAGGGACCTGAGGATGCTTAATATTGAAGTACAATTTTCAGGCAACAAGGCCACAGAGATTAGGTTCAGTGGAGTTTAATTCCAATAAAGCTTCTACCTTCGATCTGGGAACACAAAGAACATGAACACTGGTTCCAAACCAGGGAGGACAGATTTCTTATTAGTACTGTTACTGAGAAAAGGAAATCTTACCTCCCTGAAGGAGGTATTAGGAAAGGGAAAACTCTCTAGGACGCATGAGATTTTTAGTTTTGATCAAATCACTTAAGACAAAGCTACATTCCTCCCAAGATGCATCTTATACCAGAGCTACTGCTAATACCACCACGTTGCTACTGACAGCTTAAACATTTCAGCTTTATTCAGAACAGGCCACTTACCTGATCAAACATGTCAGATTGACTTAATTCAGTTTTGAAGTCAGCTGATCCAGCTAAAACGAGACCAGCCACGTTCACCTTGTCGCCAGAAATGAACAGCTGCACAGCCGTCTCTGCTACCTTCCTTACATAGTTGTGTCGTTTCTCCATTCTCAAACGAGCAAAACGCAAGGCAGACTGACCTCCTCTACCTTTACGAGAGAACAGATGCGAGGTAGCAATTTGGAAGTAATTTCATTTCAGGAAGATTATTAGTGCACGGTCCCAACTGGGCCCTGAACAACTGAAGCCAAGGGCAGATGCAGCCTTTGCAATTAGTTTCCCTCAAGCAGAGCTGGGGGCACTCACTGAAACAGTAAGTGAATAAAGAGGGTTCATTCACAGCAAGGGATTTTTTTTCATGTATCCCACAGAGCAAAATATGTTGAGGGTTTTTTTTCTTTTTATATAGACTTGCAACTCTCTGTAGAAACTTTGAACATCTGTGCACATTTGCTATGTCCTGTACCTTCACTAACAGCAATTTCCTTTGTTACACTGCCTCACATACTTCTCTTGCTGATGCAACGCATCCCAGCAGTCTCTGCTGCATAAACTTACTGGGGGAGACATTTCTATTTCATTTTGTCCCATCCTAATCTACAGAAAAGGATGGTAAACAAGGAGTAGCTAACAGACAATCTGCTGAATTTCTCAGCGGCTCACTGCAATATAGCATCGTATAATGGACCGAGAATTGTGCTTGCTCCGTTAGACTTCTGTGCTTCTTTCAAGGAACAGCTTCTTGCTTTTCACTGTGGTTTGCACACAACATCGTCAGATGCAAACTTTAATAGATGCTACACCAAGTAGCATTACTACTTGTGCTAGTAACGTTTAGTTAAGACTGTCCCAAAAACAAGTAGAGAGTCACATGCACCAAAAATATAAGAGCCACTTTAAGAAGATAAACCGCACATTACTGTGATTCATTAATTTTGACAGAAGGCTCAGACCAGAGGCTTTGCTGTCAGATTTCAAGGGAGCAAAGAATTGAGTAGAACTAAACACCTACAGGCCAAGTTCCTTGCTTCTACCTTCACATCCCACCCCACAATATTCTGCTGCAAACAGTCCAGAGACAGACTAGTGCACTACCATGCTTCTTTGGAAGATCCACAGTGAATTTGTGCAGGACTTCTCTTGTGTTTCCTTGAAGAGTTCCAAAGAGTGCACCGCTACCATCTATTACAATAAAGCCAAACTTGCTGTCGTCGGAAAGCAGCGCCGTAAGAGCCTGGAACAGAGGATGATGTCAGCAGTAAGCACCAGCTTATTAAGGATCCTGGTTCAGACAGCCTAGCAGACACAACACACCTCAATAAATTTTAGTTCCGTAGCTGGTCACTGCTATTTTTGCAAACACACAAGGGAAGAACAGCAGATTCAGTTGAGACTACCCCTGATTCCTATCTCACACAATGCTGCCAAGAGCAGAAAGAAAACTAATGTTTAAGCTTGGTAACTATTTTCACAGCACTACCAGTTCATCATACAACGTCACAGGCAAGTCTAAGAGCAAAACCCTGAAGATTGGCTCCGGAAAGTGTTACATGAAACAGATTACACCTCTATGAGGCTGCATCACCTCCCTGGTTGGCAAAACTGGAAGAGTAACTTTCCTAGCATTCCAGCCAGGAAAGCAAAACTTGCTCAGTTCACTGATTGGGCCATTTTTCAGTTCAGTTGTATACTACAAAGCACTGATACAGACTTCCAACTTGCCAACTACCACAAATACTGGCTAGCTGCACCTGCTAATCACTATCTTCCAAAGTATATGTATTTATACTAACCAGTATATTCCCAAGGTAGAATGATGAAATCTATAGTGGCTATGACAAATTCAGCCTTACCAAGCAGAAGTAAGTAACAGCAGCTACAACTGCAATAATTGTCCTGTGCATAACTGGCTGTAGAGAAGACAGCCATAGAATTTGCTGGAAAATAAAGTTATCCTTCATTTTTTGTCCCTTTAAAGCAGACAGCTAAATTAATCTGGTAAGGTCATTTAAGTTGACTAACAACTGAAGCACTGCTTAGTATCAAGGCTTTTGAGTTACTTTTGTCCAATTTCCTGCCCAGCCCTGGTTCTGGTGGTATGGGACATCCACAAGTACCCAAACTCTACACTCCTTTTTCAAGGGAATCTGTCAGCTACTGTTCCCTCAAGGGCAGCCTAAGCAGGTAGGCACATTCAGCACACACATACTTCTGTTCACTTATACATGCCCAATAAATGTAATAGTAAGGATCTGGCTGGCAAAACCACATCAGCAGGATGGAGAACTTGTTAAATTCCAGATTGTTGTAAGTCACCAGTTTAATACTGGAAGAGTGATGGTGTTGGTTTACTGCACGGGACATTTAACTGCCTGCATGCCTGCCAGCGTGATTATTGAGCTGAATGGAAAGAATAAAAACCATCAGTCATCTTTATCCAAAATCCACACAACCAAGTCCACAACTTTCAAGCTTAAAAGAAACAGACACTAAGGTTTAATAGAATCTACTGGCCAAAATAAATATTCTGTATTAATTCCTCAGCAGTGGTATGAATGAGAGGAGGAAGTGGCATACTACACTGCAATCTATTTAACTGGGACAGAGCCAAGCAAGTCGTGTGACTGGAATGAATGCTCCAGCCAAGGTATCAAAATAAGTCATGGCAAATTCTACCCTTCAGACACACATCAGGGTTCATAACCCTCTTGGGAAGTTACTTCAGTTTCACACAGGCAATAAAGTATCTAGAGGAAATCTTATCAGATACTCTTGGCAGGCAGCAGATGACTACAGCTCTGATGTTCTTCATTCCCTCTTATTTTAATAAGGTATCCAATCATCAGTGAATTCCCTCAGTTTCCCCTTCATTAGTTCTGGGTCAGCAATTCCATCACCTGACCTATCAGGCACAAAAAAAGGGCTATTGCTTTTATTCTGTTCCTTCAGCTTGGGTTCAGTTTCTTCTTTGAAGCTTCAGCCTGAAGGTGAAGATCGCATCCTTTTTCTGCTCCTTGACATGCCCTCACTTTCATGGCAAGTCTGTTGATGTACCAAGTCAGCTGCCCTAGCTGTTGAGTTCTAGCTGCATGTTGTGGGGAACAATTGGGTTAAAAGCACAGGTCTACAACCAAATGAGTCAGATAAACAAGACTTCAGTGCTAGCATCATCTGGTTGCTCAAGGTAGTATACAGTAGGCTTCTGCAGCTAGATTTAATTCTGCAGTGCAGACAATACCAAGTAAAATAATCACATACTCAAAAGACACAGGAGAGCAAACAGCCCATGGAGGAAGGTGATGTTAGTAATCACATCATTGGTAGCAGCAATTACCACAAATTCCTCTCAAGTCATTGCCACTCTCTTGCTGAGCAATCTACACACCACCAAGGGTGTATTTCCAGCTGTCTCCTTCGAACAGCCCACTGGGCAGCAACTATTTTTTTTTTATTGAATCAGTGCCCTGAGGCAGTGGCTGCAGCCAAAACCAAATGAATCACTTTCCTGACAGGACAGAAGGCAACCCACCACTGTCCACCCACTGCCAACAACTGCAAGGACAAACATCTCCCCTGGCTTTGCACCTCTGGCACTCTCCTGAAATCTCTTATTTACCTCTTGCTTTCAGTTGCCTATGGATGTGTGGACTCAGCAGAACTCAAGAGCTGTACCCTGTGCACAACTTTGTTACTCCTGGTAGGTCAAAGATGTATTGGAATTTCATCCTTGGTGGGGAGACAGAAGAATAAGGATGTACCTCACCTGGGCAACAAGAATACCTTGACCTTCTGTACTCCTCACACTCTTTGAAACCCAATCATGAAACCCAAGCAAACAAGCAGCACTACACCACCGAAGGGCCTCTCAAGCCTATGTCATACAGGTTTGAGGTCAGGCAATTAAGCCTCAGTCCACACATTTATCATGGTTAATACCATGGACGTGAAAGGCAGTCAGTCATCTACTACAGAGACCTCTGCAACTGCCAACAGGCCAGAACAGACTTAGATGCAATAAACTTTGTGCAGTCAAGACTACTGTAATCCACATTACTTTAAATATGTCTCAAACCATTCATTTAACTAAGACAAGTAGATGTTGGATAAAAATAATCCCACTTTACCACAGAGAGATTAGGCACATGCCAGTTCTCCATCAAGGGTCTCGGTTAACACATCTGCTATCAAGACTGGCAACACCAACATTATCCTGGCATGGCTTGGAGTAAGATCTATTGAGACACCAAGGTTAAGAAAAAAAACCTGCCTCCAGTTACAGAGAAAAGCTTATGTCTGTGGGTTACACAAACGCAGCAGCCACAAGCTGGGCCGTAAAGTCAGCTGTAGTAGAAGCTGGACAGTATCTCAACTGCTTTCAGCAAATATCACACATTTCTGAACAGTAGCCAGTCACAAGCCATCCAGTGGCTTCACCAGCAGGAATGTCTTAATTAAAGCCTGCTGTTCTACAGACTGTGGACTCAAGCTCGCCAAGGACTGTTCCCGTGAGTCTGGCAAAGCAGTCCAATTTTGACTACTGCAAGACCAGCAGGCAGGGAACTTCTTACCTCTGTGTGGAATTTGTTGTCACACAAATACAACGATGTATTGATTGGTTTGAAAGGTTCAAAGTCAATGTTGACTTTCTTCTCTTTTCCTTCTTCTGTCACAATTGTTCCACAGTAAACAACCAGACCATTTGGAGGTACTATAAAGGACACAATGCATTTTTATATCACTAAGAAATATTGCAAGCTGTACCCACCAAGAACTAACTACTAGACCTTTAGACTTAAGGTAAAGTTGAAATTGAAGTTCCCAAGTTCTTTACTTTCCATTTCCCCCACCTCATTCCCTCCCAGAGCTCTACAATGGAAAACAAACTATCTTAGTGCAAATATACTGAACAGCTTGGAGCAGGAAGCTAAAGGTAATGCTGATGGAAAGACCTGCATCAAAGCTGCAAGAACACATACCTGTCTGTTAAACCCATGGGTTTGCAAGCTCAGAGAACCCAGAAAAAGGCTGAACACCCCCGTGAAGTGTTTCTAGTTCTTACAGCAATTTATAGACTGACCATCTCAATAAAGGCCACTTGTCAGTGTAAAGAGTATGCCAATGAACTCTTTTCCAGTACTCATTTTAGATGTCCTGGGTCTATTTGCTCCCAAAATGATGACAGCTGCATAGTGGCATGCATAAGGCATACATAAGTTTCTGCTTGAGGGAAAATCACTAGTTTAATGCAAATGAACTATTGTGGAATAGCTCTTAAGGCTGGCCAAGGTAAGGAGAGTCAGCACTGTTAAGAACAGAATCATGAGCCCACTTAAAGACAAGGACCATCTTACTATGCTAGTCCCCAGCTTTACCCCTGAAGCAGCCATCGACAGGCAACATACCTGGAATATCAGCGCAAAACAGCACAGGCCAACAGATTTGATTAGCAGAAAAATGCATAATGCAGGAACTTAAGGCTGCTTCCAAGTAAGGGAAGTTTGCCAGCATCCATACAAGCTAGAAGTTACCTTTGTTATAGAGTTTCAGTCTTTGCTGTACAGATGTAATGGCTCCCAGTACTGAAAGGCGATTCACTCGAGACTTAATGTTGGAGGCGGTGCCAAATTCATCCGCTAACATTTTTGCCACTCGCGAAATCTGGTCTTTGGGGGGAATGATCAACGATATCATGCTGGTACCATTGCTGAGAAAGGAAAAAAGAGGGGTTGTGAGCAGCCACCAGCCAAAGCAACAAGTGTATTCATACCATATTCCATGCATGCAGCTGTCTCTTCTCCCTCCCCAAGGATACTTCATTTCACTATTACCAGTGTAATTCTGCTGGACAAGAATGGGAGAGAAAACAAAACAAAACCAGCTCTTCGGAGGATTTGACTCCATAACCAGGTGCTCAGCTTAGCCATTACCAAGTCCTCCAAAAGCTGCTCATTTAACCTGGGATACTACTCTGGAAAAGAAAACATGAGTACAGGCTAAGGGATGCAAGCTAAAGGCACATAACCAGTCCCCAGCAGATTATTTAAAACAACACAGCCACATACTTTAAGGACATTTTAAAGTCCATTCCATTTGTTCGCAGACAGCTGGAGCACTAATAAACCCAAGTACTATTTTAACACTTTGTTATCCCCAGATTAATACAGAAAACTGAACTGGAAGGATCCTTTTATAGCAGTTCGCCTTTTCTGATTTCCACTAGTGCTCTGCTTTATAGAGAAGCTTACCAACTCTGGCAGCTGCTTTAAATAAAGTGTGCTTAAGCACATGACTGCTAGTTCAGAAGCACCAACCCCAGGCACGGAGTCAGGAGATAAGACCCCACAAATCACAGAACTAGCTTAAATGAAATGAAAAAATTAAGTTTGATACTCGGGGTTTTTTCCTATGGCTTTGGGGTGGATCCTGCAGAAGTCTTAATCCTCAGAGAAGTCTCATGGTTCAAATCCATCGAAAGCCAAAATGAAAATCAGGGAAGTTCCTCTCTGCCTTCCAGCAGGTACCTCCCATTTGTCACTGAAGTATCCCAGATGTCTGAAGTGCTGCTTCTGTGCTGTCTCAAATTTAACCCAAACGTCATACTTCATATTAGAGTAATGGCATAAAAATCAAATGCCTCATCATGTCCTCTAGCCCTCTCAAGGGCAAACTAGCTAAGCTCTGTGAAAAAACCTCTACTGAGGATTCTGAGTCAGAGAACCAATGAAGTGCTTTTCAGACATAAAAAAAAAAGGGTTTTGCTTTTTCATTTCTTATGGTAGGAAAAGACTAACACAGTACCTGCCTGCTGCTGTTTCAGATTGTCATGCACTAGCATCCTGACTGAAGTGTTTGGGCTACAGAGACAGCAGGGAAGTGCTTTAAAAAGCATCACTTCATTAGCCTCTTTACAAAAGTTGTACAGCCCTCTTCCAAAGATCTTCAATTCAGGCCAAGTTGAAACAGATGCTGGTAGGTCAAATAATTCTCTCACCTTAAAGACAACTAATTGGTTTTAATATCCAAGATCCCCATACACACTAATCAAGAAAGTTGCAGAGACACTTGCATGCATTTATTCCCAGAAGAAGCTTTGAGCCATGCTGACAGCTATCAGACTTCCAGGTCACATCAGCCAAGAATACTCCATATACCACTCAATTAAAGCTGTTAGCTACCCCAGTGAATGCTACAAGCCTTAGGGGAGATATAATGGCCTATCATTCCCAGCAGGCTCCTTTGAGTAAGAGGCTGATCAGAATGAAAGGAACTCTTCCCGACTTTTCTGAAAGTAACACTCTTAAGGCAAGCTCACACAGTTCATTTCTTCCTCTGAAAGAAGAGATTCTCAGACAGCCCAGAGACTAGAAAGCTCTGCGCATCACACCTAACTTGCACGAACTCAGGGCATCACGATGTGGCAGGTGGGAGATGGGACCGTTATGTCCCTCAAGCACTCCATGGCTGCCCTGCTAGGAAGATATTTCACACCACTTTCCTGTATGGAGGACAGAAGGAAAAGAGCAGACATCGAGCTAGGGGAGCAGGTGAGAAGAGCAAGGAGGAAGACTGGGTGTGCCTTCCCAAGACCAATTCTTCAGTAGAAAAGCACTTGTAAAGATACCTTCAGTTTTCAAATGCAAGGCACCCCTCAAATCCCAACCCTGGGAAGTTCCACTGCCACAGAAACACTGCATTACAGAGCTACTGGCCAGAGCACAGCTCTGCATACTGTGAGCCGGCCAGATTGTACAAACCCATGCCTTGATGGGGCCACCATAACTGGTGATTATTTGTATTACACACACCATCTTATCTGTAAGGTGGTCACCTGTGTCAGTCAAGTCACTGCTCCTTAGGGACACCCTGCCCAAAGCACCCTACCCAAACTAATACAGTGGAACTTTCACAAGACCTCGTGATTTATTACTGCAAACAAATAAATGAAAAGGATCTCTCAGATGATGCATTCTCCTGACTTAAGTCTCAAACGAGTTTAACACAGCACAGTACTGTGCTTGGTCCAAGCCTCCAGCAAATCCAGCCTGGATTTATATCCAAAAGCACCATCCATTACCAACAAGTGCATTTCTTGGATTTGATGTGCTTTCACCACTAATTACTCAGCCAAAGCTATTTCAGGCACTAAGGGATCCCTGCAGAATCCAGCAAATTAGCAGGCGTGCAGCTTGCCACAGGAGCAGTGGCAGCTGGAGCACCTCACAGAGCACCTCATGGCATCCCAGGAGTCTGGAGCACAAGGAGTCAGCTGGTTTGTCACCTCATGTCCCCAGCACCCCGGGGGGACACAGCCCCTTGCCGGCATGCTGTTGGTGCCACCGCCTGCTGGGTACAGCTAAGCCACCCAACCAAGCAGTTAATTAGGCAGCCAGCTAATTAAAGGTAACAGTCAGCACCCCCTGCTCATCTCCCTTTTCCTTAAACAAGCACATAATCAGTATCTGATCACTAAATTAGATCATGTCCCAGAGAGGGCGAGACCAACAAGACAGCAGCCGAAGCAGACCTGCAGATGAGTGACCAGGATGGCTGCAGAACTCCCTCACACACCACTAAGACTTTGTTATCCTACTACAGAAGAGTGGTTTTTCCCCTCTCAAAGCAAGCTTGTACCTGTATGAGACCTTACTGCAAGATGGCGAGGTCTAAAACCAAAAAAACCCAAACCTGTAGTTTCATCTGCAAGATTCACCACAATGAGAGAAAACATAGCAAAGAGTTTCTAAAAAACCTTGCTGTTCAACAACACCTAGAAAAAAAAAAAAGAGGTTATTCTGCATAGTGATACATTTTCTAGGTTTCCTATGGGTCTTCTCAGCCACTCTTCCTGAAGTAGATGACAGGTATTTCTGCAAAATCCATGCCTCCTCCTCCACAGCTGCTAGATGAGCTGCACACCAGGTTCTAGAGTGCATTTACTCTGGGAAGCAGATACAGGAAATCATGTTGACAGTCACCTCCTGTGAAAGGGGCCTTTCCAAACAGCAGAGCTCTAAAACCAACAGGCTCTGCTGAGCATGAAGCACACGGGACATTTGCTGCCTGGCAGGCCATTGCCAGCCATGAATCCCCAAGGGAGCACACTGCCAGACAGAACTTCATTACAGAATTGTTACAGCGAACAATTAAGTAATCAATCTATATTAAGGGCAGTGCTCACACCGGCAGCTTGAGATCGAAGGTGCAATGAGCTGGTTCTTCCCTGTATCATCCCCAACACTCCTGCAGGAAGGACGGACCCGAAGCACTCCAGATTATATTCTGCTCAGCAGGATCTCAACTTCAAAATGCAGTGTTGCTAAGAGGCTTCCCCCCTGGTTTTACTGCACCCAAGACAAATTACACTAGACCAGCTGGAAGCTAATGCTTTCAGACTGAGCTGAGCCAGGAAGTTTTAAGCAGCTAGAGACAGTTGCTGTCCCTATTCTGGGCAAAGGAGTGCCGGCACAGCAGCCAAAGAGCTGCCATTGTAATGCAAGTACGTGCATCAAGACCCAAAGCTCCAAGATGTTTGCTTTGTAAGAAGCCTTGTAAGAAACCAGAATCCTGGACCACAGCACAGCACAACATGTGCCACTGCGTAAGAGACTGCAGAGGAGAAAACAATTAAGAGCATTAAGGGCACCTGTCCACACGCTATAAAGAAACACGAGGGCAATTAAGTGCCAACTTCTGGAAAGGTAGAAACACTTCACTGTCTGGGTACTATGGTTACTACTCACATTGTGCCAGCCCTGCCAGTAATTGGCAATTAGTTCAGATCTAGCAGAGCCTGGAAGGTACCAGCATTAAGTAACTCCAGGACAGATGATGATGATCAGGGCTTCAACTTTGTTCCTAAACCACTGCAGGTGGGCTCCAACCCTACTCCTACATGCCATGTTTGGGAGAAAGGGGGAAACAAAACCAAACACATTTTGCTCTCTCCAGACAGCAAGTTCTTTAGAAAATTGAGGTTTGTGGATAGGACATACTGTTCTATTATTAAAACTTCAATGTTACTACAATTTTAATTTCGGACAACTGTACCACAAAATAAACAGCTTTCCCAGTCAGAGAGGCTCAAGAGCAAATGTTAACAAGCGAGTGGCTGTGTGTGCAGTGCTGAATCATCACTAACCTAGCCCTGAAAAGCTGAAGGGAAAAGTTTTGCCAATATTCTTGCAAGCAGGTACTATGGCAGTCCAAGCAGCTCATTTTCCCTGCAAGATATTCCTGAACTGCCTAAGAAATATCACCCGACAGCATCTCACCATGCCTTACAACAGCTGTGGTATTGCAGACCAGGAAGAGAACTGCTGGGTTCTTCCCAGATGCAAGAGCAGGGATTTCACAGGAGAAACACTTCCACCAGCTGGATTGCTGTGCGGAGTCCCAAGCCATGTTTGACACCAGGAGCGGTGCCCACTGCCTACGCGTTTTATGGTTCAGCATGAGGAAGCCGCCACAACAGAAGGCAAGTGCACAAAGTGAGCAGTGTGTCACATTTGAAATAAACTGCCAAGTACAGCCCATGGATGGTTTTTGTTACAGCGGGCAGTTGAGCCTCCTGTTCCAGGTGGCCACCTTCATCTACAGGGATTCAGTTTCTACTCTTTTGCCCATCAGAAGGAACAGCTGAGAAGATCCTTACACCTTCAAGCTTTCAGCTGAAACTAGAAACTGGTCTTGTGGTTTTCTTACACAGCATTATGTCAGTAAAATGGCTACCTGTGTGGCCACATACCACAGAAAAAACAAACCAGCAAGCACCAACGATAGCTACCCTCGACCTGGCAGACAAGAGCAATCCCAACAAGAAGTCTGCAGAGGAATAGTCACTCAACCTGTCTCCTGGAATTTGGGATATGCACTGGCAAGGGAGAGCATTAATTTAACAGACATGCTAGATAAATAGCAGTTACTGGCCTATCCTGTGGTATCAGAGGAGACTTGACAAACAGCAGCTGAGCTGTAGTTGTTCCATGCTGAACCATTTCACACAGATGGCACACTGTGTAATGTGGAGATACAGAGGCAAGGAAGGTCAGCCACTCTCCGTGACTCAAAATGAGCTTATTTTTACAGGACACTAACTTCTGGAGAGTCCTGCTTTCCCCAGGAACCAAGAGCAGCACGAGGCCTGTATGCGACTGCCAGGAGCATGGAGCAAACAGCTTTCAGATAATCTGATCTTAACCACATACCACAGCTAGGAAGCTTTCTATGAAGTAACGGTTGCCACATACTGCTTCAAGCGATGTTACCTTCCCAGCGTAACATCTGTTGGTCTCCATCCAAGAGTGCTGCTGATCGCTAGGCAGGCATCACACATACCGAGGAGCCCAAGCTGCCTGGACAGCTGAGACTACTGCAGTTATATGATATCTAGACCAGTTCCATCACGGACACATCCACAGTCAGGTGCAAGATGGATGCCAGCAGTATCTACGTAATCCAAAGCAGAACTTCACCAGCTACACACCACAGGTCCGAGAGCTACTTCTGCACAAATATCCACAAAGCACCGCAGGCATATGATACTTCAGCAAAGGACTAAGTTGAGAGCAGAGTCCAGACAAGCAGTGATGTAAGTAAAGAATATTTGATGTTTTTTTGATCCTGTAACTGAGCAGAGATGTTGAATGAAGTGCTATAAAAAGTAAGTGTCCTTTGGTATCGGCAAGTCCAAAATTGCTGGTTTGGGTTCTCTTACAACACACAGGCCATTAGATACTCCCTATTCATAAAAGCCCTGTATGCAACAGTGCTGACCTTGCCATAGGGAAGTTCTAAGCATATACGCTTACAATGTATGAATTATGGCTGTGAAGTACATAAACAGGTCATAGCTATGCTTTTAATAAGTCTTTTAATAACACAAATCCTTAATCAAATATGAAGTGAATGCCAAATCTAGAGACACGACAGCAGATCCAAAGGTACGTAACTTTTCCTGGAAATCCTGCCAGCGTGCTAGGAAAGAGCAGAGAAAATCTTGAGTCTCAGATCCCTTCAGTGCTTTAGAAGCAACATCATCTGGAAGCTTACCCAAGGACTGCATTGCCTGTGAATGCTTTGCAACAAACACAGCCAACATGCCTCAATCTGCTGCTTGAGAAGCAACAGTTTTTTGTGATGTCTCCATCAGAAATAGATGGAATCCCTCTCCCTGTTCAGATGATGGACTCAAAGCACAGCTCAAGCAGGAGACAAGTTGCTGCACAGACACCTAGACAGGACACAACTCTGATTAGCTGACAATGAGAACCTACCATTAGCTCCTTTGAAGTTTAAGGTAAAATTGGGTTGAAATGATGCTGTTGGCAGTACTTTTTACAGCACCATTTCAGCAAGAACCTCACAACCACCACCTCAACAGCATTCTGCATTTTACCACAGCATACTTCTGGATCATCTACTAAAAAGCAATATTGATACAAGTTGTTCCTCAAAGGTTTCCAGGTCATCTGAAGAAGATGGAGAAGATAAAGAGACCAGTTCCCAAACAAATGTAAGGCAGGGATGATCTCTCTGGATCCAGTGCTCAGAAGCACAGAAAAAGCACAAGACGGGGGGCAGAGTGGGTAAGAGGGGAGGATCGCACAGCCAGGAGACCAAGTAATTCTTTCCTCAAGAGTACTTTTCAGCATTAATTGGAGAAAGCAAGCCCCTTCCCCTGAGCCAAAGAAACACTCCACATAGCTAACTCCCCTGTCAGCCTTTGAATGCCACCTGTACCCTGGACAAAGAAAAATCACTTAGCTGCACAGCATGAGGCCATGCAGCTATTGCCACCATGGCTCACACAATGTCAAGCTCTCAGGCTGGGGTTCTGTCCCAGAGCCCTAGTCAGGAATCTTGTATATCATCTTCCTGTAATGCTGGCAGATGAGATACAAAAGGCACCTTGTGTAACCAGAAACAGCTTGACTGCAGACATTAAGACTGTCCTGAAAAGGCATTCTGCCCTCTTACCCTAACCCACTGACCTTCTCAAAGAGGAAAAGCCCCCAGATGCCAAGCAAGCTTACCAAGTGCAAGCTAGGGAGCTAAGCACCAAGCCAGAACCCGCCCCAGAGAAGAGAAGTGAGACTGCTTTACCCAGTGCACCCTCTGCTTCAGCAGCAAGGAAAAGCTTCCCACAGGGAGGCAGCAAATGGCTGCTTCAGCAGAGGAGCAGAGGCAAGACTGGCTAGTGTCTCACCAAGGGTCAGGCAAGGTAGTGCTTTCCCCCCCTCAGCAGGCGCTGGCCCACTGCCAGGATCTGCCTCCTGAGCTCAGCATGCATCACTCCCCAGGGACAGAGCGGAGGTGAGAGAAGAATCAGGTCACAGACCTCTATTGCTCCACATAGCAGAGGATTTGGCCAGGTATCACATGTCCAAAGGCCGCACAGGTAGCAGGTAACAGTGAACCCTTGCCCATCAGTCCAGCACGTGCTACCTGTACAGAGGTCCACATAAGCAGCTCCATGCTCTGAGCTTCCTCCCATCCCCAACTGGAGCCAGCTCCGACACTGCGGCTGCCGCTCGGACAACCACCAACACCCAGATCCCCAATCAGTTCTGCAGCTCCAGGAGCAGATCCTGACTTCATCCTGTACTGCCAAAGAGCACTGAATCAGCACGAGTGGATGCTGCACACCCCACGGGGAAGGTGAATCAATGCCAGTCTGAAATCCTTGGATCAAAGGCAACACATCACAAAACATAATTGCATAGGCATGTTTTGAATAGGCCTTATTGGCTGCATCTGACCTCATGCAGAAAGCCCGGATGCCCAATTACTGGTAAGTGGAACAGACATTTCTGCACTTCAGACATTTGTGACTCACTGGGAGGCTCAGTTTTGCCACAGCTCCCCAGCTCTCCCTCCTCCCTCTCCAATTATTAATGCTCCAAGTTTAAAAGACTTGTTGCATTATGCTAATGGGCCAGTTGGGTACAAGATGTACACTGAGGGACTGAAGCAACAAATCCAGATTTGCTTGTTAAGATGTTAATGCCTCAGAGCTACGTGGGAATAGGGAGCTAACGGCAGGGGGGGTGGAATCCAGTTGCCACAAAGCCAAAAAAGTTTGTCCTCTTTTGAGGTGCTCATTCCCATCTTCTACCACGTCATTCGTCTTCAGCAGTCAGGGGCTCATTCATTAGCTCTATGTGAATGATGATCTGTGTATGAATCATACTGTTAGCTAATGATTCACGCAGTTGTAAAAGAGGGTATCAGGCTGCTGAACTACCAGGGGCTATAAAACACTTACTGTAGTTCTTGTCTGACATGTAACTGTTCTCCCTGATCAGATTATTTTCTGCCACTTGCTAGCATGTACTCTCAAAACAGCACTTCCTAATTGTTACTATAATTCAAAAGGAACAGGTAGAGCAGGCAGATGAAAAAGCCCAGGAAAAGTTTTACAACAGTTAGACAGGGGCAACCATCAGATTGTCAACAACCCTTTGGACACTCTCCCCAGCTCCGGCTGCCTTCTCGCCTGGCACAGGGAGAGGGCAGCTTTCTCTGACCACCAACCCTCGACACCACCAAAACACAAGCTCTTAAGAGACACTGCCTTAGTCCCGAGAGGTCTGATCAGCCCCGCTCACATGAAATCCATATTCAGCTTCTAAGCCCAGCACTATGGTGACTGGCAGCCTGAAGAGACTCAGAGTCAAAGCAGGGAAACAGCATGGAGGCAGCTGCAGTACATCCTACATGATTACCAGCCACAGAGCCCTCAGGTATCACTTCTGCCCTGGACTATTTCTATTCTGGCCTCTCTGCAAATGCCATCTCCTTCTTCTCACACTACCAGAAGCAAAAGGCAATATTAATATTATAGCCCTTACCTCTGTAACAGAAACATGACCTCCTTTAGAAACTACCCTTAAGACAAGTAGGCTGAAAAAGCACTACTTCGAGGAAGCAACTCAGCTTAGGTAAGAACTCAAATCATAAGCTCTTCCCCCAAACCCTCCACACTTTAATGATGATCATAAAGCCAAAGCAGAAAACTCACTGTCAGTAAATTCCAATTCTATGTGCCACCCCACAGAGGCTACTCTTTCAGTCCTTGCCCCACTCATCAGCTTCACATTCCCCCAGAGCAAAAGACATCTGCTCACCCCAAGGCTGGCCCAGCCCAGATCCCAGCAAAAGACTTTTAACAAAGGTAGGTCCACTAGAGACATCAGCTTGCTGTGGAGAGATCCTCAAGGCTATCCCATGACTGGCACTAGCATGACATATCAGCACTGCTACCTAATTAACACAGCACAAGTTGGAAAGCCAAGTAGTACCTTGCCACAGCACTGCCCTTCACAGATCCACCAGCTCACCCAGGCCCGGTTCAAGGTCTCCATCATACTCCACGTCCTAAGGTGAAAGCTTCAGCTCTGCAGAAACAGATCCTGTATCAACAGTTAAACTGCTCCCCTGAGCCCAGACCCGAGCCACAGCCACAACAACAGATCCCGATACGGAGGGTAGAGAAAGATGTGCTAGCATCCTGGGAGCAGGGGAGAGAGCCTCTGAACTGACACATCTCTGGCAGTGTGGCCAAAAACCAGTCACAACAATGAAAAATCACACCAAATCCTCCTCCTGATGTATGACATCACTTAAAGACAAGATAGTTATACTGGTACTTGCATAGATATGGTGGTATTGTTACAATCACATACGATACAGTACACCAGTGTATGTGGTGTACTATATCTTATATGCATATACGGTGCAGTAGAGGAACTCACACCGGAGTTAAGAATCAACTGTTCTAGCACATTCAACTGTTCAACGGTTATTCTAGCCTGGTTGCAACTTTAGTCCAACGAAGTGTACAGCACGGGGCTATCAGCAGAACAAAGCATCTACAGTCAAGTGCTGCAGGTGTTCCCAGGACTGACTGAGTATTCACATCGCCTAATTCAGGAGAGAAATACAGCTCACTGATGCAGCACAGTATAACCCCAGCACCACCAGTTCAAAAGAAATCAGGAACAAGGGAAACCTGTACAGGACATTTACTTGCAACTGACTCCAGTTACTCCCTAAATGCATCCCGGCAGGTAGTGCTGCTGCAGCACTCACAGCTGCAAGTGTTAACTCACGAGAAAGTGCGCTTTCAGGTCACTTTTGGGAAAGGCCCACCATGCTAACAGCAGAACAGGCCAAGACCATCTTGTTCTCCAGAACCACCATGTTGTCTCAGCCTTGCCAACTTGCCTGGGCACAAAAGCGGGACCATCCTGGGACACCCCAGAACAAGGTGCAGAGATGCACAGAAGATGCACCACCCACCTTCTCCCAAGCAGCCTCCCATTCCTGTTGCACCAGGCTGGGAAATAACAGCAGCTTGAGGCTAATTCCAAAGTTGGGCCTTTCCATCAGGAAAGCAAGATGGATGGCAGGAGCGCCCAGCTGCAAATGACACCTTCTGCAACACAAGCTGGACAAACCATTTATGTCTAAGCAATAGGTCAGTTTTTCCACCCTCAAGCAGAACTAGTGTGTGTTTCACTTTGCAGGAATTCCCACACGTTTTCAGGCCTCTGTATTTCCTAGTGACTTTTTATTTGTCTCACATTTGGTTTCTTCCATATAGCAGATGGAAGTCTCAACTTGGCAAAATCCAAACCCTAGCAGGAAACTGCATTGCTTTGCTTTCCCATGGCTCTGGAGACAGCAAGACTTCCCCTTCTCTTGCCATTTCTCCATTCTCCTGCCTCGATACATTTCTTCCAGTTATAACCAGAATAAGTTACTTGTCCAGAGCGAGTTTCTGCACTTCCTTAGAAGCCTGCATATGCCCTGTTCCCACCTTCCAAAATACTTAATTTGCAAAAATGTTCTCTGACATCCTGTTTGTCAAACTTAGTGGTGCTTGCAGACAGAGCCTTCAAAAACAGTTCTCTTTGCTGCCTTTACCCCTGTTTCAGTAAAGTAACTCATAGCAGAGCTACTGCTCTGAAGAGACGTCTAGCTCTGCCTTTAAGTTCAAGGCAGGAGAGATGTCTCAAGGAAGCAGATTCTTTAAGGTTTTACCATTGTAATGCATCTCCACACCCTACATCAGCACCTGCTTCGCTCTCACTCAGGGTCACAAAGTCCATCTGCCCAGCAGAGGTGTTAGTAAACTGTTTCTGAGCAAAGCCATTTGCAGGAAGAAAGCCCTCGTTTCTAAGACCTTGAGAAGTTTTCCAAACAGGATTCAGATGTGACATCTCAAGCCTAAGCCTGCAAGGAGACTGCTAGCTGTTGCTAATAATTTATTTTGCCAAGCATTTACAGCTTAGATTAGCAGAAAAAACTGACCATAGCTCTGCTAACTATTCAGAACTGCAAAGACCAAAAGAACAAAGAGTGATTGTCAGTTTAACACTGACACTGGAAAACTGCACGAAGCAACAGCAGAAAAGCCCAGAGAAAGAGCATAAGGGAAAAACATAGCGGCTAATCCTGCTTCTACTTGAACTTCTGCAACATCCACACGCAAAGACATGGCCGCAACTTCTGGGGTGCACTGTCTTTCACCAAGGTTCTGTTTTACAGAAACTAACTGTGGACTGAAAGCAGAATCCCTAGGGAAGAAGCAGAGATGCTTGATGAAAGTCCGAGCACTCCAAGCTACCAGAGATGAATGACAAGGATAGACTTCTTACAAGGGCTTAACTTGCTTATCACCAGCCTTTTACCCTCATCCTCTTCTGGCTAGAAAGGTTAATTGCCTGTAGCACAGAACTCGGGCCCCATTTGCTCTCACTCATACATACTCTGCAGATACCAGCTACTCCTCCTCTCCTTCTCACCAAATCAGAAAGATCAACTTATTAACTTCGTACACTATCAGACAGTTGGCAACTCAACTTCGGAAGAGCCAGGAAGAGATAACAGACACTTCTGTCTTAGGGAGCAAGATAGAGACAAAAGCTCCTACTCCCTGCCAGCAAAGACAGGGTTTTGGGGTTTTAAAAATTATTTTCATTGTTTTGATTTGCCAGATTCTTGCTATCTGGAGATCAGTGATAAAGTGAGCTTTCCTAAGCAGGGCTGGAAAAAATAACACAGAACATTCTTGCTAGGATGTTACCTTAAAATTTGAAGGGCAACATTAGCATCACTGGCCTCTCGCAGATCAGCTTCTGGTAAAGCTGAAGCTCTAATCGTCTCCCTTGGTTTTCTGACCAAATACTGCCACTTACCCCATCTATCCCAGACATGATAAAAGCATTTCCTTGCTCCCACGTTCACTTAACATTCTGATAACATTCTGCAGATTTCATTGAGATTTTACCAAAATAGCTGGCTAGCAGCAGAGGTGCCCCAACTGCCACACGCAAACTGTATGTCTAACTCCGGCTTCCTCCACTTCCCGTCCCTTTGATCCACTGCAGGAACAACCAGCACACAAAACTGGGACACTGCTGCTGGGTCACTATTAGGAGTGCATGAGTAAGGGAAGGTGGAGACGCCAAGGAGTCCCTGGCCCTCCACATCGCCCTATTAGGCTTTGCCCCCTAATCCACCCCAGAACAGGTCTTCCTACTTCACAGGAAGAGGAAGCGACTCTCCCAAAGGCCGGAAAAGCCTGTTTTACTGCCTCACACCTCTTGTGCTTCTGGTGGCAAAAGTTGCAGCATCTCTTCCTCTTGCTGGACCCAAACAGACTAGGATAATTTTAGCTAGGACTCCCTGGAAGCACGATGCACATTTACACATAACCAGCATAACCTTGCTTACAGCAAGGATTGCTAGCGTCAGCAGCTTTCGTCAGGTGGCAGTTTAGCAGCTAGCACACATAATAAATTAAGGAACAGCAGTATCACGACATCTAGAAGATATGCTGGATCCAGAGGGCTTAGCTAAACCTCCTAAGCGCATTTTACTGCGCTTGCAGCATCTTTACTATGAAGTAGAGAGATAACCAGGGATCACTGATAAGGAAGACACCTGGGCTGTGGCCCCAAGAAGCCCTTACCCCCAACAGCCACCCACCCCAAGCTAGTACTTCAGCTTCACCTCTCCAATACCAGTTTTAATCTTGCTCTCTGCAACATTCACCTATTCCAAACAACATAATAGCTGCTGCTAAAAGTAGGCATGCTTATGCTACCACATTTTGCATCAGGGAGAACCAAAATGCTAACTGTACATCTCCAAAACACACCCCAGCCTCCCTCAGAACTGGTACAGGGACCAATATCTGTTTTCACAAGCTTCAGCAGACACCCATAGTTCCACAAGTCCTTTCAAATTCATGGCAGAACAACTCCTGTGCTTGCTGGGACCTCTCCGCAAGTACAACACACGCTGTCAACGCCGTGCGAAGGCACAGCTGAATGACCAGCTTCAGCAGTCAAAGTCCACTCTGCTGCAGGGAAGGAAAACCCTGGTTCCCCATACCTCATCCCTTCACAGCCGCGTTGTAAGTCAGATGAAAAAAAATTTAGGGAGACCTGTGGCTTGGGTTCTCCCCCCTTTCCCCTCCTGCCTAGGCTAGTTTTCAGCTGAAAGATTTCCTCTGGCCTACTCTACATATAAGAACGAATGTCAGCACTAAGGAAAGAACAAGATAGTGGCTTATGAGAGCTGTCCAAAGGCAACCATCCTTTTGGGTGGCCACAAAACGATGCCATCGCTGCCCCAGCTAGATTAACAGTGGTTCAGATGAGCCTATGGAAACTGGAGCCACAAGGGTGGCTAAGGAGTCACCCTTCATTTTTATTTTATTGTGCTGTATACTGAGACACACACTCTCTGCTATTTTAGAGCTCCAGAACCCGTAGTTCTTAACAATTACTCAAGCTTGAGCAGCTTTCCGACCCATGCAACAAGGCACTGCTGAGTTACCCACAGAAAAAGGCACCACGTCACCTTTGGCATGGGCAGGCTGTAAGAACATCCAGCAATTTTACTTCTGCTGGGGAAAAAATAAATCAAATTGAAAGGACCATATAGGTGGGATTAGAGCCTTTAAATTTAACTCTGTCCAAACTCTGGAAGCACTTGCTTTTTGGGAAATGGAGCTAAGCACTTTCACTGGAAGGTGAAGGAGTAAGATCAAATAAGTATCAGTAAGGGAAACAATAAAGTAACTTCTGCCTCAGCCCCTGCCTGCCTGCCCTTACCGTCCTGCCTTCCCCAAGCCAGCTGGTCCCTTGGGAGGAGCCCAAGGCTGGACGGGGGGCAGAGGAGCCGATATAATCCAGCCGTTCTCCGGTGCCAGCTGGCACGGGGCAGCCGGGGGCATGGCGAAGCTGGAGGCGACGCGGAGCTCCGCAGCCAGCACGGGCCCCGCGTCCCCTCTCCTCCGCCCGGCGCTGCGGGGCCTGGGCAGGGACACACACCTGTGACAGCCCCGCAGGGGCGGCCGGAGCGAGCTCATCCGCTTAGGGGGGTGGAGGGGGAAACAGCTGACAAGCCGCGGCCGAGCCGAGGCCGGCGGGGAGCTTAGCGGCAGGCGCTGCCCTTTTCCCGTGCGGGAAACGCGGTTACGCTTCCGTGCCGCGACTAAGCCTTCCCCGGTCTCCCCAGGGGTACACGGCCCCCCCCGGCCCCGATCACCGGACCCCAAACCCGCTTTCCTCTCCACCCCAAGGCCCTGAGCGGCTCCGGGGAGCCGGGCGCTTCACCACGCGGCGAGACAAAAGGGCACCGGGGCCCGAGAAAGGGCCGCCGGGCCGGGGCTGCGCCGCGCCCTCCCCTCACCCCCGCGGCGGCAGGCCCGGGGCCGGGACCGGGCGTCAGCCCCCGTAGCTCCGTTTCCCGCTCCGGCCAGGACCTCCGCCCCCCGTCCCCGGGGCGGCGGACCCCGTCGCCCGCCGGCCCGCCCCGCGGCCGCCCTCCCGCCGCGGCCGTTCCCGAAGCGGCGCAGGCCCTGCCGCTCACCCGCGGGCCGCCTCCAAGCTCTTGATGAGCTTCTTGATCTTCCAGATCTCCACGTTGCGGTCGGCAGCGCTGGGATCGTCCGCCATCTTCTCCCTCCTCCTCCTCCTCCTCCTCCTCCTCCTCCTGCTGCGGCGGCGGCGGCTGCGGCGGCCTGCGGCGGGCCGGCGGCACAGACACAGCGGTTAGACCCCGGCCCCGGCCCGGCCCCGCCGCCGCCCGCCTCGCCGCTCCCTCACCTCAGGCCCGGTCCCCCCCGGCGGCGCGCGGCTGGCGGCGGCGCTGACGTCGGACACCGGCTGCTCGCGCTCCCCCTCTCCGCGCTGCATGTGTTGCAATCGGCTCACATGGGGCCCGTGACATCACTTCCGGGGGACCGGGGCGGGGAGCGGGCGCCCGCCCCGCCCGCGCGGGAGCGGGGCGCCACGCCACAGGCCGCTCGCCCGCCTGACCCCGCCCCCTCCCCGCGCCGCTATTGGTGGCTGCTCCGCGCGGGGCACTATGGGGCGCGTAGTCCGAGGCCCGCCGCCGGGCGGGGCGGGGCGCGGCGCAACGGCGGATCTCGCGAGAGCTGCGCGGCCGACCCCGGGCGCGCTTAAAGGGCCCGCGGCGGGTGGTGGCGTGAGCGGCGTGGCCTAACGCGGGGTTCGTGCTGCGGCAGCCCCGGTCCCCACCGCGTAGTGCTGGGCCGCCCCGCCCGCGCTACCTTCGGGCTGCCCTGCGCCTGCTCCCGTGTCACCCTTTGGGTCGCCTGTCCCTCCCCCCGGCCATGTGCCACCTGTTTTACACCCCGGCCACCCCCTGTGCCCCTTCCCCCGCCCCCCGGCAGCCCTCCCGGACGGGGCCGCACGGGGCTCCCCCCTCCCTGGGCCAGGCCCCACCCCGCCCCCAGCAGGGCGCAGCGTGGCTGCTTTCGGGGGGCGGCAGCACCCCGTCACGGGCGGGGGGTTCCCTCCCTCCCGCCGTGCCCTGACCCTGCGGCAGCCGCTGCCCCACACGCAGCCAAAGCCCGCAGCCCACGTTTAGGAAATGCCTAGTCCCTCCTGGCCCGCGGGCGTGGTTGGGGGGAAGCCAGGCGGGGCAGGGGGCATGGGGAAAGGAGGTGGGGGGACATGGAGGTATTTTATGGAGCTACACGGTTATCTCGTGTTTCTCCTTCCCCTGCAAATGTCACCTTTCTGCTGTCATTGCTGCCAGGGGGTGGCCAAGGGCAGGAGCGACATGTGATGCCCACAGAGGTCTTGGCCCAGCTCAGCTGTGTGCTGAATGAACGCAGCAATGAGATGGGGAATGTCTGGAGAAGGGCAGCAGGACTGGCCAGAGGTTTAGGAGAGGCTGGAGAAATGCCACCCAGGGAGACCAGGATGGAGGTGTTGGTGTCCCACCGGGGGAATTGTGCCCCTGAAGCCCTGTCCTGCACAGGGAAGATAAGCACCGTGCTGCCTGGCATCCCTGGGTGAGGGGTGAGGGCCTCCCTGCCCCACCCTACAGCCACAGCTTGGCCCCGCAGCCCTGCTTGGCCATGGGCACCCTCCTGCAGACCCCCTTCTGGTCCTGGGTGAGTGGGGGCCTCACACTAGCCCCTCTCCAGGACAGCAGGGGCTTGGTTTAGGGAGCAGGGTTCCCTGTGTGCCACTGTGGTGTCCGTGGGCTGGGGCTTCATCTATTATCTATTAACATATCATCTATGTTATTTGAGGTGACTTGCCCCAGCAGTCACAGGCTCTCAGAGAGCATATCTCGGTGATGAGCTGGCGAGCCCACCCTTGTGCCACTGCTTGCAAGGAAAGCGGGGCTGTGGGGAGCCAACCCCTCTCTGTGTGTCTGAGAAGATGGCTAAGAACCGCATCTAAACAGAGCTGCAGCCCTGGGCCTGGGTTTGCCAACCTACAGCCTTCCTTTTTTTTCCCTGAAGATGCCTGGCAGTGGGTTTGGGAGTGCCATGGCCCAGGAAGCACCTGCTGGCTCTGCCTCTAGACAGCCTGAAATGGGACCGGCTAGAAATGCAGTGATGAATGATGCTGAAGCCATTTACCTGTTTCTTTTATTAAGTGGTAGCAGGGGGGCTGCTTCCCTGCTGACCCCCTGGAGGTGATGCTGAGGGTTCCATGGCCATGATGTCTCTTCAGCCCCAGTCTGCCTCCTTGGGACATCCCAGCTCTGGCATTTGCCATCAGCCTGGTCACCAGCCCTGCCCTGCCGGGGAGCAGCCTGGCCTCTGTGCTGTGCCGTGCCATGCTGTGAGGGGACTGTGCTCCCACAACAGCAAGTGCTGCCACAGCCTGAGCCTGCTGCAGCCCCCTCTCCCTCCTGTGCTGCCACTCATCTCCCCGGCCCAGCGCAGCCCCCTGGTAAAGCAGCACTGAAGCCCTGGGCACGGGGCACAGCTGGGCAGCACGGTTGCCTGAGTAGAGACTGATCTCGGACCCGGCCTGAAGCTAAGTTTTTCTATCAACAGGGTCATGCTGGGGAGATGCTGTGAATTTCTGAACTACCTTGTTGGATTTAAAGTCCTGTTTCTCTTCTGGGGCTGAGCAAGCATCAATTTCAACCCTTACAGGTATTTTTTCCATGTGCATCTGGTTCCACACAGCCCTTTATAATCCTCCTCAGTACAGTAAGATGGTGGATTATGCGTGGCTTTAGGAGATGATCTGCTGAGATGGAAATTTCTGTGCTTGATACAACAGGGACAGCGTATGCAGATAGGCAGGTGGACAACTTAGCCAGTGCTTGCCTTGGCAATCCTGCCCTTCCCATTCAATCCAGGGACTCTACTCCAAAAAGCACCTGCTGATCATCCCAGTTACCACCTGCCAGCCTGATGCGCCCACTTTGCCGTGGCACTTTCTCCTCCAGGCTTCCCAACGCGACAGACGCTGCCGTCAGTCCCCCCGCAGCTCTCCCGCCGGCTGGCCGACACAGATGCCGAGCAGCGCCTGTCTCTGGCAGCCGGCACGGCTCCGCAGCAACGAGGAGGGAGACAAGAGCAGCAATGAGGGCAGAGACACTGAGTTGAGAGAACTTTTTCCCTATACTGCTGCACTCTTTGGAGAGGCAGTTTAAAAAGGAGATGTGCCTTCACAGTGCGCTGGCAGTCACTGACTTGCGGAGAAAGGGGAGAGACTCTGTCTCACTTTCCTCCTGAGCAGTACTGCAATCCCCAAGGAAGCCGAGCATCTCCTGCCTGTACAGGCAACACAGCAGGTCCCCGTCCTCACCAGGCATGCTCCCCAAACATGGCACACTGTGGCTGTCCTGAGCAGGGGGCAAAATGCTTTTGGGAAAGGAAAAGAAGCCACTGCAGGGAAGTGGAGATACCCTGCACCTGACTGAAATCTCAGCCTTCTCTCCCCTAAAGTCAGGCAGGAGCTGTGCTGCTGGAATCTACTATCCCAGTTCTGTTTGTGTTGTTGACTGTTATTATTTTAGGACAGTCTGACTGCAGAGCCCAAGGACGCTGTGCTTTGCATGGACCTGCTCCCACCTGCAGACGACACTGTGAGAGGATGCATGCAGGTGGAAACACACAGCACAAACATCGCTCAGTCACCTTTTTCCCCCACAGAATACGTGCAAAACTTTTCTTACTTACTGTCATATATAGACCATATATAGACCAGTAATTCATTCCAGAGCTGCAGCACTGCTGGGGCTATAGGGTTCCTGAGTATCTGCCCAGTGTCATTTTCCACAGAGGCCATGAAGCCCAAATGCCCTTTCTCTCAGTGCTGACAAACACCCTCCCAGCAGTGGGACAGCAGCAGTTAACTCTTCAGGACAGGATTTGCTCCTTTTCACGAGAAATAACAACCCAGTTGCTGCATCTCCTGCCTTCCTGTCAGTTTTTCACAGCAAGAAACTGTTCTCAGCATGACACACATCAGCCAGTTTCACTTTTCCCTCCTTAATTCAATAATTTAGCTTATAAAGGAGGAGCTAAGAACAGCACATTAAAAAATAATGAACATCTATGAAAGATGTATTTAAACCACGACACGGAAAATAATTCATTGAAGAAGAAAAGGCCAACCCTGATCAATGATTCAGGACCCTGGAGGCCATGAGCTGATGCACCTGACGGCACTACAAGCCCAGAGCAGAGGTAAGAGCAGGCAGACGCAGCCCCCGTGGGCAGCAGCCTGGCCCTGGGCTCCCCTGGCTCTGCTGAGGGAATGCCTGGCTGCAGTTTGAGGGAAGCAGCAGTAAAAGCTTCCACGGAGAATGCTTTTTGAACTCTTTTCACTTCAGGATATTTCCTGTCAGCACCTGAAATACCCAACTCATTTTGCCGGAGAACTCTTTTTTGAGACTATTTTATACAGAGGATTGCTTGTGTTAGGAGCAGCTGCAGAGGGAATTTCAGGACAGAAGTCACCTGTAATCAAGCTTTGTAAAGGAGAATATTCTCAGGAGAGGCACAGCCAAGTGCTCCCTGCCATTACCAAACCCCACGTATAGCACTGGGCAGGGTTACTCTGCAATGGAACAAAGCACATAGTTTCACATGTGACACACACAGTTTAACATCTGGATGGCACAAACGGCTCTTGGGAGCAGGAGTTGCTGCAAACGTGCACGTCCTTAGCCCTGTGTGTTCCTCAAAACTTCCAGGGAAGCACACCGGTCACATGAGCTAAGTATATGTCAGTACATCTCAGCTTGCCATGATCTGCCTGGGACAAATAAAAGCTCTGCCACTTAAAAAACCCCGACACAACAGGACCTGAACCCACAGACAGTGGATTTGTAACTGCTTGGCCACTTGTGGAAGCCCCATATCCTCACAACTAGGCAGATGAAAGCCCCAGAGGCTGGCACACGGCACTGCACGCCGCCAGCCTCCTCAGACAGCCGCAGCAGTCAGGAGCCCGAGACCCCACTAACACCCCTGCTGAAGAAACGCACTGAATTTTGGGTTGGAAATCCCCAGCCCACCTGGAGTAAGGCAGCTTAACACTCCAAATTGCTGTTAAGAGCCCCCTGCACACTTGCCTCCCCCACCATGGCACACCCAGCGTCCTGCTGGCTGGGCACTTGTGGCTGCACCAGGGCCCTTCCTCACCACCTTCGACGCCCAGGCCAAAATGCTTCAGGCTCCCTCTCACTTAACAGATCGGTCGCTACTCTCTGTAAAGCTTTTTTCCCCTCTCCTCTGTCCACTTCAAGGGGCTAATCTGATTTACTCTGGAGTGGAAGCTGCTTCAGGCCTCCTCACTGAGACTACTGCAGAGCTCAGTGTCTGAAGGAGTGTCACCATCCCTTCCAGTCCCTAACTTAAAACATTCACAGCATCAGGATGTGTAGCCTTCCCCAATAGCTTATTTAGGAAACCAAATAGAATAAAATAGAAAAGGAGAAAGAAAGGAATGTATTGTAGCAAGGAGATTGCACCACCTTGGAAGACGTGGTTGCTCGAAGCAGGAGCCTGTTTGCGAAGGTTGGGCCCCAGCCCTGCCTGAAGGTGAAGTCCCACTGCTGCTGCAGATCACAGAAGGACTTCCCAGCACCTTGTGTGAGCACAGCAATGACTCTCCCAAGGGACGGGTACCTTCTGGATACCGCCACGTTCTTTTTGCATGTGAATGAAGAACAAATCCCAGAAAGCTGCTGCCACCACAGCTGGCTGACTGCTCCCCTGCCAGGAGCTCTCACAGGCAGTTAACACGCTCATGTTCTCCATCAAAGGCCAGGAGACCAAGAACTCCATGTTGGACACTTTTCAGCTTTTATTTTAAAAAAATCCAGAATGGATCCAATAACGGTTTTATTAAGGAAATTGTTTTACCATAAGCAGAGAACAGACACAGGATGGAGCAGAAGGCTCAAGCGAGCAAAGTATTTAACTTCCACATAGCCTCTTTCATGAGAAATAATGTTACAGCTAAATTTGAAGTAACCCCTCTCCTTCAGAGCAAGGGTACTAACGCAGCTGCAGATAAGGATGCTCTCCAGCAATATAACCAGCCTTGTCACTGCTGCTCACAAGCCTCATACCTGCTCACAAGCACTCAGATCCGCAAGGAGGGCCCATACAGGTGTTACTCTCCTCCCAGTTCCAGCAGGACTTCTATCTCCACCCTGCGATTTAGCGACACAGTTTCCAAACTTTGATATCAGATTTAGTACACCATTGTGTCAAGTATCAGAAATAAATGATCAGCGAGTCCCCAGGTGCCTCAGTCGAATACCACAGGGCCAAACACTTAGGTCTTTGTCTGGCATGAATTAACTTCCATCAAGTGACAATTTATCTAGCAGACACATCACTAAGTTTATACATTTAAGAATTTTATATATAGAATACTGCAAAAACACAGTAAGTCTGAATTCTGCCCACTGCTGCTCAGGAAGGTCCTTTCTCTCCCAAGCGTCAAGAAAATCCACCTCTTCTTCATACTCTAGTCAAGGCAAGACAGAGACTTCTTATTGCTTCTCTTCCTTCTGATCTCCTGGACTTCCAGAACCCTCTCGCTCGGAGGCCATCTGTGAAAGAGTTGGCTTATTAGTTGTAGCCTGTGAGAAGCGTTTTGTTGTTACATTTTTTCCTAGGTTAGCTGTAGACTGAAGAAACCCTTCCCTCAGTGAACAAGGTAATTGTTCACTGGAGAATGGAAACAATCTTCATCACTGCACGATGGCTACTAAGAGGGAGGAATTTTCCCATTATTTACGCTTTCCCAGTGTGTGTAATAAGCTTACATTGCAACACTGAACCTTTTCAGCCTGACAATGGAAAAGCAGCTTTCCACAGTAAGGAGAGCTCAGCACCATCAAGGTCACCTGGGCAGAGAGTGCCACTTCCATGCTGGGAGGCTTCCACAACTGCCAAGGCTTGAATGGGTGGACCTTTCCCTGGGAAGGAGACTGGGAAGAAAGTCCCAACGGCCCCACTAATTTTAGGCAGACTGAACAGGAAGCCTGTTTTACAATCATCTCTAAATTAAGTCCAGACATTACTTCTTTAGGCATTCTACACACCTAGCGGAAAGCCCTGTTCACGCTCTTGATGCTCCTTAGTATGAGCTTCCAGCACTTTCCCACGCAGTGCCCTTCAGAAACGTAACACACAGCCTGGGAGGAAGGCTACCTACGGCAGGATGGCTAAAATTCCATGCCTTCAACTCTACCCAATTTTCTACAGCTGCTCCTTCAGCAAGTGTCACTCAGAGGGAGCTGCACTGAGACCCAGTGCTACCTCCAAGTACAGCTCTTACCTACATATCTGGTGTCCTGACTCACCCCTTCCCATCTGAGGGCTGTCAAATGGAAATGACTGTGAACCTACCTTCTTGTACGCCATTTCAAAGAGCTTCAGGGAAGCCTGCTGCAGGCTGGTTGCTGCCTGTCTGATGTTTTCTCCTGTTTCAGTATCTTTACGAGCCAGAAGTTCCCTCATTTTAGCAATTTCTTCCTTCAATTTGTTGCACTGCAAATAAGTCACAAACAAACATGATGAAATCCTGCAATTTGTTCACTAAATCTCATTGCTGTCATTTAACCCACATATTGGCCACAGCAAAACTACCGCTTTTTTGCCAGAAGCCATGAAGTTAAGTCTCAAACTGAGCCACACAGTCTGCAGGGACCAGGACTGTGCTCCGCTCCCAATGGGCACCTGTCCACTTCACTAAACGTGCCACAATTGGCATTAATTGGTCCCCTTGTTTGCAGTCTCAGCAGAGGCGCCAAGGACAGAAAGCCCTGCAGAGACTGAAAAGCCCGCCAAGGACGAGAGCTGCTCTCCCTGGCACACCTCACCACTGAGTCAGTCACCTCAGGAGCCAGGGTAAAGGGAAAAGAAAGCTGGTTTTCATCTATATTTAAAGCACTGTCAGAAAGCCAACAAGTAAGGCTGTTCACCACGCTGTTTAATCCTTTTGTTGCACGTGGGAGAAGGAGCAGAGAGGCAAACCAAAGCAATGCGGTCTCATCGCAGCCCCTGTAGCCATCTGTCAAACCCTCCACACAGTCTGGCATTTCTCTGTCAGACTGGCAGGCTGTGGAGAGGCAGGCCCGGCAGAGCAAGGTTGCTGGGGGACAGCTGTGCCGGCAGCACGGGCTCAGCAGCCTCTGCGGGCAGAGTCCTCATTCAGACCCGCAGGAAGGAGAGGTGACCAACAACACCCGTGTCAGGCCACATCGCCACCCAAACAGCTTCTTCCAAGCACTACTACCCTCTTTCCTTTGGTATTCCCCCCTGAAAAAGTGACAGGGAACAGTCCCTGCAGGCAACAGGGATTTAGGCTCTCTGCTCCTGTGAGAGAAAACTCCAGTGATCATAATCCCAAACACAGAGTCAGCCAATATCCATCCTAGAGAGAGGAGCTGGGCTGAAAACCAGCATTTAAACTGATCAGAAGCTACTTACCAATCAATTATAATCTTGTTCCCTCAAACATCTCTCAGAGCCCCTAGGAGCTCTTTGATTCTGCTTCCGAGAGTTGTTAAACAGAAGACTGTTGAATCCATTTTAAACTTGGCTTTTGAAATCCATAATGCAGAAATTAAGCCATCACTTAGAGTGGTATGAAAAGCACTCTTTTGATACTAAATATCCACTTCACTCCAAATACAGAAGAAAAATGGGAGTTCAGCAGATACAGTAATTTTCAGTACTTCCCAAGTTCTTGGGTGCTGTTCATGTACTGCCGGGACTGCACAGCAGCTTTGCCTTTGTCCCTCTGCTAATACACTGGTAGGCACTGTTCATAACCTCTCACTTTTGAGCAAAACTCTGCTCTCACACAGGCCGCAGTACAGTTCTTATCAAATCACTGCAAGGCCAAGTCAAGGGCATAATTCATGCAGAAGCCTTTCATTAAGAGCTTCCCAGTCTCTCAGATCTTCAGTGACACTGAACTCACACTCTGAAATAGGATATTTGCTATTATCCAAGCCATGTTCTTCTAAGTATGTCCTTACATCCTCCCATCATCCCACTCAATCAAGTGCAAAACCCAGAAGAGTCGATGACTGTGCCATCTTTCCACAGCATGGAAACACACAGAGTTGGTGCTGCTGGCCAGAGCCAGCTACAAGTTAAGTGAGAAATTGAGCAAAGATTTATTAAGAAATCTTACCCTCCTTTACTGTTATGGGATCAGAAACTACCTACCTCATCCGCTGGCAGCTGATCCTTGAACTCCTCCATCTTAGACTCTGTATCATGGATGATGCCTTCAGCCATGTTTACAGCTTCCACGCGTTCCTGGGTAAGAGAGCTCGTAAGCACTTAGAGCATACAGCCCTGGTGACACCAGCTGTGCACCTATGAACTAGCAGCTGGCATCTCTTCCCCCAAACTACCAAACTCCATTCTAGTTGCCATCCAGGGTCCTTCCTTAATGGCAAGGAGGCAAGAAGAAATGGAAGCAAACCACTTCCAGATGTGCTCCTACACCAGAAAGCCCACTAGGCAGTCTCTGCAAGTCACTCCTCATGCTTTCACGCTCAAACTCACTTCCCTGGAAGGAGAAGCAACTAATGCTGGCCCACTGAAAAAGCCAGCAACTGCAGAGACAGCACAGGGCTCTGCTCTGCTCCTCGGGAAAGCAACAGAGCTTTTGGAAAGTATTCTTAAGCCTCTTCAGCAACAAGGGCACTAGAGATAACTAAAATGCTGGGTTCTTTTACTCATGTCCCCTTATTACAAAATGCTTGTAACATCTCAGCAGTGGAAAAATCCTTCTGTGCTAGGTAAGAAATGCCCATTCCTAAACATTACTGTTGCAAAGGCAAGAGGACAGGGTAGGCTGCAAGTACAGAGGAGCAGTACTCTTGCTGAGATGTAATTCAGTTGCAGTGTCAACACGAACCATCTCACCAGCAACAGTCTCTGGAACATCCAGCCTCTCCATCTGAAAGAACAACCTACCTGAACAAGGGTGTGATAATATTCTCAGGAGACTAACCACTTACAGTGGAAAGCTGATGAAAAATAATTTTGTTTCTACACTATGTCTTCACTCGTAGTGGGCTGTCCAAGTTCACAGCAGGATGCTGAGTCCAGCAGAGTGGTAACTGTTTACACACTCACGATACTTCCATGGCAATAAAACCATGATCAGAAAGGTGTAATGAGGGAATTCTGACAATTACAGTTATGTAGGTCAAGTAAAGAGAAGCGTTACTTAAGAAAGTAACCTAATCTGATAGGTCACTGGACAGAGATGAGTCCCACTACAACAGGGAGGAACTTATTCAGCAATTTAAGATCCAAAGTAAGGCAACAGGAAAAAGTTTTCAGTTCAGCCTCTTCAAACACTAGGCCACCATCATTTAAACAGTGGGACTCAGACCAAGGTCTTTAAAGGTTATCCATCTAACTTACAAATGCTAATAAGCCAATGCTTCGTGTCTTTAGAGGTTCTGAGGCAAGGCAATGCTGCTTCACATTAATTTATTCGATGCATTTCCCCCTTCAGCCCTCTTCTGATCCCTTTGCTACCGAGGGTGAGATGTTACAGCACTGCCTGAACACCCAAGACAGGTTTCTACAGACTAGAGAACACCAAGTGAATCAATTCAGTGTGCCAGTCTCAGCAAATCACTAAACATATGCTGGTCCTGCATCTCAGAGCAGGCCAGTACTGTGTCTGCTTGAAAATCAACACTCTATATTTAGTAGTGTAATTCATTAGTACTACCCTCATTAAACCAATTAGTTTCAACCACTGATCCTATTTATATCACAGATTCAGTCACTCAACCATGGCAAATGTCATTTTTTTCCTGGCAAAGTCAGTGAGGTTTTCCAACACCTCCTGACGGCTTCACCTGCGCTGAGGGCAAATACTGTGCTCAGATGAATGTAGCATTCTAGATGCCACAGTGAGACTTTAAGCACTATGGAAAGCAACTTCCCACTTACGAAGGAAGAAGCTTTGCTTGGCAGGTTCTATAAATTAAGCTTTAGATTAAACCCAGAGAAAGTAGGTTAAATACCCCCATACTGCCTCCATTTAAATGGAACATGACTGTGAGAACCCAGCTGCAGCAGGCTAGCTTCAAATAAACAGCCCAGATAACAGGCAGGTGAACAGCAAAGAGCACTGATGACAAAAAGCATAACCAGACTTGCAAAGCTGTTTGTCATGAGTAATAGGTAGGCAAGTTTGCTTACTGTTGCCTCTGTGTCCCAGAAATTCTTCAGGGAGGAATTAAAATGCTAGTCAGAGGGCAAGTTACTGAACCCAAACCCAAAATCCAAACGCCTCTGCATACACCTTCTTGCAACTCTGGAGTGTAAACTGAATATAAGGAAGCAAGCAGATATTCCAGGTAACAGCACAAGCAAACAGCTCAAGACCACACAGACAAAACTGGCAGTTCCTTCAAAGGTGGGCACAGTTAAGAGCCCAGAACAGCAATAACCAGCAGGTACGTGACTAGCGAGGACACCATCATGATCACATTACCTTTCTTCGCCTGTCTTCCTCTGCATATTTCTCTGCATTCTTCACCATGTTCTCAATTTCATCTTTGCTAAGGCCACCAGAAGACTGGATAACAACTGCATTAGAGAAGAAGCATTAATAATGAACATGCTCTCATCCTTGAGGAAAGGAGAATATTATCTCCCAAACCCTTTCAACGGCAGCAGCCTTGGTCAGGGAGTCTGCACCTGTGAAGACCCCGTGGGCAGTACAAAGACAGCCAGTCTTTGAAGAGGCAGTGATGATGCTGGCAAGATAAAAGCCTGATATCTTAGATCTATGAGCTCCCCAGACCTGCCAGACACTTCCTGTCCACTGGTCTACAAGTCATTTTTACTATTCTTCAGTTACTCCTGGAAACATGAGGACACAAAGACCCCAAACCAAAGAGGCATTCCAGCAGGTTAAAAACACAAAATGAAAAAAACAGCAAAAACCCAATTGAAAAAAAATCTAAACAGAAGGATTCATTTTACCAGGGCAGAGATTCCTTTCACTGTTGGAAAGCAGCCCAGGCTGGTAGCAGAATAAGACAATATGACAAGATTCTACAGGTAGGGTCCTGAAGGTCCTCTGTTCTTCTCCATTTGTGCAAAAAAGCCCAAAATTACAGCCCAGGCATAAGCTAGTTCTGCAGTAAAGCATAATTTCATTGGGAAAGAGAGGACCAATATCCTGGATTTTGCAAAGTTAAAAAAAAAAAAAAAAAAGGTATGCTAGGATTCTCATAGTAAATTTTCTACGCCGTATCTGTCTGGAGCACAATACAGAACTCTAAACAGAGACACACGTGTCCCTTGGATGCAGACGTGGTATGAGGGGCTCAGCTTTACAATTAGGACCATGCTTGCATACAGATAGGCAGCTAAAAAATTCTAGTTGCCTATTAGCAGGAGACATTTACTCAGAGCTAGAAGGCTGAAGGCCACACAGGGAAAGTCTACAAGGAAATCAAAGGAACAAGCAGTGTGCTTTTGGAAACAAATCTTCATTAAAAGGCAAGCAGTACGGTGAAGACCGGCATATACCTTCAAGTTGCAAACAAAGTTAACAGTATTTGTCTTAACTGGAGCACGCATTTGATTGCTCAAGTAAGTGGTTGTCTCCAAGAAACAACTGAAGGGCAGTACAGAGGCTTTCCAGTTAGCAGCACAAAAGAGATCTATTTTATATCAGGGGAATCTGTAAATGCTTCAAATTAATTTTCTGAGCCCACAACAGAGCTTCAGAAAAATGTCAACTGTGTCGTTAATTACCCCAGAACACCAGGCCTAACACTTCACTGCATTACAGAGATATACTGACAGCTTGAAGTCCCCAAGCCTCCTGCCATTTAGAGATATTTCCAGCCTAAATGGATGCAAATGAATAAGGTAGTTTCACAAAATACCTGCTGCTTCAAAATACTTGAATTGTGAGACCTTTGTAACGGAGTAATTAGAAACGAAACAGGGTCTTGGCACAGGGCTGATCTGTTCAGCTGTACATGACATGCCTGGGATTCTGCAAAAATCTTCCTAATTTGATTTCTCCCTTAGAAGCTGGCACCTTCACGCGGGCAGCCTCAAACAGACAGCAATCTCTTCGTGTGTTAGCAGAGGGCACTCGCAAAGGAGAAGCACACCCAGGAGCACAGGTCAAGAACAACTCTACAAGATGCTGGATTCCCAAACCCGAGTTTCTATCCCTTCAGGGTAACATAGGGTGCAATGTCACTGCTCTGAGCTCTCGGCGACACAGGACACCCCTATAAAGCAGAGGAGCACTGCTCCACAAACACCTGTGAGCCCTCAGCCAACCTATATGTCCAACAGCTCTCTGGGGACTGAGGCATGGCTGATACATACAGGAAACCCCAGGAAACAGCTGCTGAAATGCTGCTGTGGCCATCACAGCAGACTGCAAGATCAGGAAAGGACTGTCATACAGTGCAAGATTACTTGGAACATGGTAAAACCCTGCCAGTGAGGGCTTCCTTGACCTTGGCATAGGCAGATGCTTCATTTCTACCTGATGTGCAAGGAGTGAGCATCCATTGTTGGCAGTGTCTGTCACCAGGCTAACAGAGAGGGTGGAGTGCTATGTGTTTACACAAACTTTATGTCCTTAAAATGATGCTACAGGTCAGTTGTCAATTCTCCCTACTTCATTTTGCAGTAACTGTTTGCCCTCCTTTCCAGAGGAGGCACTTAGGCTGATGACTTCAACTGCATCTATGCCGCACCGGCAACAGATTGCTTGTGTCATCCTTACTCTTGATCAAGGAAGATGCTGCACACTCCCCATGCCTTGGCTGTTGGATGCTCATCAAGGCAGCACTGGAGTCACCTCAGTGCTGTGTGTGTTATGGCACCACCACTGCTCCACCCTTCCCCCTCGCCCCATGGGGGCATCCCAGAGCACTTACTTTGCTGTTCGCGCCCGGTGCCTTTATCCTTGGCTGACACGTGAACGATGCCGTTCGCATCAATGTCAAAAGTGACCTCAATCTGGGGCACTCCACGTGGCGCCGGAGGAATCCCAACCTGAGAACGAGAAGTGCTTGGCCATCAGCTCCTACACAGACATGAGCTCAGGGTACATTGTTGGGCATGTTATCTTGGTGATCTGTCAGTTGAATCAACCCTTAACTAAGCCTCACAGCCAAGTCCTCGAAATACCTCTTGGTACCATGAGGTAAATTAGTAGTATCTTGACAGATTTAACAGGATACAGATTTTTACCCAGGACAAGTGCACAGAAACCATGAGAGGTCGTATCCAAGTTTGGTTTCTGCTTTATTGCTAAACAAGCCACCATGGATGTGGACATGGCAGGATGCTCGATTTCCTCAGTTCTGGACATAACTCGACTGCACTGGCTACCTCTGAGGCTACCATTTTAAGAGAGTGGCAGGCAGTACAATTTCCTTCAAAAGTACAAGAGAAAGGCAGAGCCCTTCCTTTCAGTGGGACTCTTCCTAGGAACAGCAAGTTTGGACAAATAATTGTAACAGTGACACACTTTGACAGCACAGACCAAGACAATTCTGTGCAGGGAGCTGGTTAGGCAACCACATGCTGCACACATGAACCCCTGCAGCTCATCCGTGCTTCAGTAAGCAGGGCAGTTCCACGGGCATCCACAGAAAAAGCTTGAAACTGTGTGCTCGAAAGTGTTGCCCTAGGGACTACAGGCATCATGGACCCTGCTCCAAGACCTGTCTTTGCAACACCAGAGGAAAGGCCAGCATTCAGGTTATCTGCTGCACGGGCTGGTACTACTGAGCTCTTTTAGCTCTCTGTGCCCAGAAGTAAGGCAGCGCTTTTAGGTGACCAGGCCCTAAAGGTGCAGCAGCCCCTGTGCCACAGAAGTCTGCTTAGAAACATCGAGCTCCTCAAATGCTGGTTGCTCCCCTGCCACTGAAAGGCTGTCCCAGAATCAGGCTGTTCCTTTATAAACTGCTCTTTTACTACAAATAGGGTCAAATGTCTTCTGTAAGATGACTCCCCCTCAACACTACCTTCAGGGGTCAACTGAAATGGAGAAGGTTTTAAACTTCTCAAAGAAGGTCAAGTCTAAGGTCATGAATACTGAGTAGCCAACATACCAATGTGAACTGGCCAAGAAGTTTGTTGTCACTAGCCATCTCTCTCTCTCCCTGGCATACTTTAATCTCCACTTGAGTTTGCCCATCAGCAGCTGTAGAAAACACCTGTGGAAAAGGAACAGAAGGTTACTGGATAGCCAGTAAACTGCAACACGTGAACTGATGCAGTTACAAGCTGACTAAACAAGAATAAAGAGAAGCCACTTAAAAAAAGATAGAGAATCATTAAATGCTGGTTGTTCCCCTGTTCCTCTAACAAAACAGTAAGGCACCAAGACTAGCAACAGCCAGGCTCACCAGCATCTTGTCCTAAATGCACCTGAGCACACTAAAACTGGCAGTGCCATGCCAGCAGCAGGCTAACAGCCACATGACCCGGAACATCTCCCTCTGAAGCAGCACAGCTCCTGCCCCAACACCATGCCCCAGACAGAACAAATGTTATCAGTAAGAGCACACAGTAGCAAACCCAGACAAGACAAAGTGAAAGAAAGGATCACACCCAAGTCTACTAGGGCCTTACACAGGAAAAAACCCAATCCCTTTCAAGGCATGCAAACCAAGAAAGGTGGTCTCAGACAGGTGTGGTGCTCAGTTACAGAAAGTCTCCACACAATTCTTCTTCAGAATGATGTGTTGACAGTTAACATCACAGCACATGCACTGCAATCCAGACCAGGCCACAAACATCCTGGGGTATCTTGGCACACATTAACTCAACTTACCTCCCCTCTTGGGCACACTAAAAATCAACAGATACTCAGTGGCTGACATTAAACCTGATTTCTACGCTGCTTTTCCTTGCCAGATGAGGAGACAAGACTTATCTACTGGCATGCTTTGGGTAGCCTTCACTGGGTGTTTGAGACCACCACAAAAGACCCACCCATCTAGAGTCAATTTGTACCTGGCTCTTCTTAGTTGGTATGGTAGTATTTCTGTTGATGAGCTTTGTGAAGACACCTCCCAGTGTCTCAATCCCCAAGGAGAGGGGAGTTACATCCAGCAGCAGCACATCAGTAACATCACCAGCTAACACGCCACCTTGAATAGCTGCACCAATAGCAACAGCTTCGTCAGGATTAACTGCTTTGCTAGGAGCACGGCCAAACAAATCCTGTACAGTCTGCTGCACCTGAATGGAGAGAAAGCACAGCTCATATGCAGAGTGAACCATTACTGCCCAGTGCTGTGGCCACACAAACACGCCAGCCTTGGCTACAGGTTTGTATCTTCATGCTCCTGCTGCTGTGTAACCCTGTGGCATGACAGGAATACTAAATTTCACATTTGTGACTGCTCTCCAATTCCCCGTCTTCCACACACCCTCTCCAATGCACTTGCTTCAGTCTAGAAAACCCCTCCTCTGAAGGCTTTCTTGCAATTAAGTCTGCCAGCTCCAAGTCAACCTTCATCACTCCTTTCATGTAGCCCAATCATATTCAGAAGGGAAAGCTCCATGCTTATCGAGCAGGAGTCAAGGACAAGCCAACACTGGGCACAACACAGCTGTCAAGGATGGTACAACTGTGGAGGCAGAACACAGGGAAGGTAAAAAAAAAATCCAGAGCAGGACAGTTCATCTTGTTTATGTGTCTTAAGGAAAAAGTCTGAACTGTTTGAGTACAGTATTTTTAAACTCTTTAACAGGCTGTTTTACCCAGAAGTAGATTTGCTATGTCAGCTGACAATCTGATCTGCCTTACTAGCTTTTCACTGCTCCGCCCTTTCAGAAGGATGTGCTCATGATGGCAACAGACTTACTGCTTAAGTATCCAGACTAGAAAACAGTACGGTACCTGCACCAGAGCACAGCCCAGAGTCCACCCCTCTGCCTTGCAAGAGAAGGGTGTGGGATTTGGTTCCTCCTCTCCGAGTGAGTAAGCTGCCTCGGCACACATCCACCCAGGTGAGCGTGATGTGCCTGGAAAACTGTGCTGTAAGCACATGTCCAACTCCTCTGCACTTAAGCCAAGAGATGTCTGCTGGGAGTGTTCATTACAGAGGAAGACACTTTGTATGAGCATATAATTAAGTGCAAGTCTTTCCCTCTGGAGGCATATTTTACAGTACAAAAGAGACATTACTCCTAACCACCCACTGTACATTTCCTGGAACACTGGCCACGTGAGTGCTCCAAAGGCAGCATGTTCCCTCCTAGCAGGGTGAAGTGAACCCAGCAACGTACACGAGAGAAGGCTGTGTGCTGCGTGTAACATACCAGCATCGACCCCAGAGCCAGAGCTGTAAATATAGCCATGCAGGAAAGCACTGTGTAAGCTCAAAGCCACAGATGCTGGGGGTTATAATTAGGGGTAAAAAAGTAAAAATAATACAAACATAAAATCAGTATTTAAGTACTGTCTTCCACCCCTAAAGGACACATAACGTGTCAGGAAGGGCTTCCCCACTTCTAAAAGTGTTTTTCATCACTTCCTAGGTAGCTAACCATACCATTTACCCAGCTGGAACAACAGGGCCTTTGGGAAGGTACAGCACAGTTACTCTACTTGAGCTTTGGCCAGAGCAGCAGCTTCTGTTTATCTTGTTCCTCTGGCTCCCCTGCCTGGGTGACCTTCTGCACACACCACTATCACCCCCAACCAGCAGGCTCATCTCACACAGGGAGAAAACACCACACCCTCCCCCCCAATCAGTCCCAAGCAGGACCATGTACTATCTTAGAAAGGACCTGCAAATCACAAATCTTAACAGCAAACGAACAGTCCAAGCCTGACTGATTCCTATGAAATGAGATTTTGATGATCTCTATAGAAAGGTACAAGCTGTACCCTTGAAGGGAGCAGAGTACATACATGTTCAGCTCTGACTTCAGGGGAGCTAAGCAGGAGTCTGCCCTGCTATGAACAAGAATAGTAAATTACCAGCAGACAGCACCTTATCTGCAAGACTGTGCATGTCAGCAGAGCAAGCTTCTAAGTTGCCTGCTGGTATTTATCACCACAGAACACAAGGGCCAGGTATTAGGTAATGAGTGCTTGAAACAGCCCATTAAATATCCTTGACAACACTCAGCCTCAAACAAGCCAAATACACACAACCAGCAGGTAACAGAGCCATTCTGCTTGTGCAGTTTCTTCACAGCTAGCTGTAAGCGCCCTACACAGGGGAGGAAATCCACTGGAAGGCAAAGATTACTGATAGGTTATTGCCACTGAAGTCCACAAGAGAAATCACCCTGTGTATCTGAACAATGCTGCTTACATTCAGTCCACGTTGGAAAGCTGAGTTTTCAACTCCCGATACCTCCCACTTATCTTTGTAAAGTGCAACCCAGTTACAGCCCTCAGACCCAAGCTGAGCTAACTGAACAGGATAAGAGTCCCTTGCCACTGCTTTCATGTGACTACTCAGCACATCTGCTCCGCTCCTGCGGCCTTCAGCAGCTGGAGCTCTGAACTTATCAGACTCCCAACTTTTCTGTTACAGATCACCCTTGACAGAAAGCCCTGGGTATCTGGGCCAGCTTCGGCTGTAACAGGAACTTATCTCATACCTTTGGCATTCTGGTCATGCCACCGACAAGGATGACTTCACCAATGTCGCTCTTGCTGACTTCAGCATCCTGCATGGCCTTCTGGCATGGTGCTACCGTCCTCTTGATCAGATCAGCTACAATGCCCTCAAACTGCGAGCGACTCAGCTTCATGTTCAAGTGCTTTGGTCCAGAGGCATCCATAGTAAGGTATGGCAAGTTAATATCAGTCTGCAGCACAGAAACAGACACTGAGTAAAAAACATTAATGGAAAATAAGGCAGCTACATACAGGTTTCAGATCAAGTTACAGGTTCTGTTCTGCCTGTACTGAAGCATCTATGTGCCTGTTCACTCTGCAGCCCAGTCTTTAAGTGGCAGTAGGCATACTGCTATGTTTGACATTTCAGTTGAGAGAGAAAATTATTTTGTTACACACCTCATGGTTATCAGTTAAGTTCCAATTTTAATATTGTGTCATTTTGAGGTCTTTTCTTGTTAAGACACAATTTAATTGCTATCATAGCCAGGAGGTAAGAACTGAAACATTGGAAGTGACAACCTTAATCCTCTTCCTTTAGCACAACAGAAAAGAAAGTCCAGAGTTCTGAAAGATTCTGCCATATGATTAACATTTCATACAAGGTAAGCTACTCGAAGGAAATACCTCATGACTGTTTTCTAAATGCAAACAACTCATATTAAACAGCCAGCACACTGTCATTTAACACAAAGTTCATCTGTGCAAGGGACCATAATCCCCACTTTTCATGGCTATTTGTGAATGATCTTACAAATTTGCATGCTGGATTTTTAAAGCAAATCTTATACTGAAACCATCTTGTTCAAGTGCTGAGTCATGCTGACATCAAAAGATACTACAAATCAAAGCAATAAAAACATGAATGCTTTAAGCTCTAGAGATTTAAGTTTATACAACAAGAACTAAACCCATGTGGCTAGAAGTGTGTATTCACTTTATAAATAGCATAGTCAAAAATATTACGGGAAAATAGGGCCAAAAGCAAGTTGTCTTCCTTTCACTGCTAAAGAGTTAAGGAATTCAGTTTCTTCTGGTATAAACAGACTGTATTTGCCAACTCTTGAGCTAGTAAAACAGAGCCTGCTATGTCTCTGGCAGAACTATGCATCCATTGTGACTGGCCTAAACTCCTTGCTATGAGCTCCCCACTGGCCAACAAAAAGACCACCATCAAACCCCCCCCCCCGTTTATTCAGAACCTAGAAACTGGCAGAGTCCCCATTTCAATTACTATATAATGGACCTTAATTTCACTTAGGCAAGACTATTACACCCCCAAATTGTTGCTTCTCCAGCTCCTTATTCAGTAGGGAATAAAGGATATGCTTGAATGAATTAATATACAAAGCAGACGGAAAAATGCAAGGGTGTATATGTCACCCATTGTCTAGACAACTCTTCTATAGGTGAATAAGTAACGATCCTTTAGAAAAATTATTTATTAATTAGCCATTTCAGTGGAATGAACAGCACCAAGGTTTTGGAACTGCTTGCAAAAAGCTGCAAGTGCTTGCAGTAACCCAGCAGTACTAGCTGCAGCTAAATTCCCCGATGTCCATCATACTTCTGAAATACGTAAGTTGGAAACAAGGTCACATTCCCTGCAAGATGAGAAAACATGGTGCCAGAAGAAAGGCAAAACCCAGCACCCACTAACATTCCTGGATTCTGACAACTAAGTGTGCTCCTAAACAGTCTACCCTGCTCAAGGACTTTGCTGAAGTAATGCCATTTGGTTACACAGAATCTTGCTCTGCCACAAGAAAAAAGCAGCAATTTCATAGAGCTCTGTCAACAAAAGTAATGCAAACCTCAGCATATTACAATGTTTTACTGGACTGCTTTGAACCCAGCCACCTACCTGCACAGATGATGAAAGCTCACACTTTGCCTTCTCTGATGCTTCTCTCACCCTTTGAAGGGCCATATTGTCTTTAGTCAGGTCCACGCCCATCTAAGCAACAAACAATACAGGTTAACAGACTCAGCTTTTGCACAGGAGTCATGGAGAGCTCTTCTGCACTGCAGTTCACCTTCCTATCACTCTTGACTGCAAAATGCTTGTAGAGATACAGGCTGATATGTGCACTTCTGCTCACCTCTCTCACTTCTGGCAAATGTATTTAGCATTTCAAAAACATTTGCTAGCCCTCTCTGCTCTAGCAGTGATGATACAGTAAGTTACAGATCAAAGCCTGGAAAAGCTGCTGCATCACAGAATATAAAGGCAAGACTGAATTAGCAAAGGAGATGGAATGACGTTGCAGTTTCATATGCATCTGTGCTGACACGTTCAATGAGACCACAGATTTTTAGTATTAAAAGTAAGCAGACTATGTATAGGGTAGTCCTGTTACACTAGAGGGAAAAAGAAGCCCTGCCAGTCTGTGTCTTCCAGGAGAGGTGCAGTCCACCTCAAAAAAACAAATTTAAGAACTGGAAGCCAGGCTAACACATGTTTAACACTCTCAAATTTCAGCTGTGCCATAGATTACAAACCAAGTCCTAACAATTTAAGGAAATTCCCATTCTTCTGTAAGTTAAGCGAGGTAGAAAAACAGTGTCACACAAGATTGAATTCTGATGAGATACCTTACCTCTCTCTTGAACTCTTTAACAATATACTGTAGCAAAGCCTGGTCGAAATCTTCTCCACCTAAGAAAGTGTCACCATTGGTGGACTTCACCTCAAAGACTCCCTTCTGGATTTCCAAAATGGAAATATCAAAAGTGCCACCACCCAAATCGTAGACTGCGATACTACAAGGACAGATGCAGAAAAACATTACTTCCTAGACATTGTGTGGCTCAAAAATCACTCTCCTCAGGAGATGAAGTGTGAAGAATTCATGTCACTGTCCACAAAATTTAAAAGCTTCTCTCTAAAGACAGTAAACAAAGTGCACAGCGTGCACATTTCTTGAGCACTGTGAGTCCACATGGAAGTCTTCTCCGAAAAATGTGCTACACGATGCTTAACCTTGCCCATTATTTCAGAGGGCAGTTTTTCTTTCTTCAAAAAAACCCCCCACTCACATCCAATGACAAGGGCAGGGACACCAGAACCATTATGAAACACATTTTTCAAAACGTGTGACTTTCATAGCACTATAATCTACATCAGAAATACAAATCTGTAACAACCCCCCTGCGTTTACATAACCACCCTTGACAGAAGGTTGAATACAGTCAGGGAAGAAGACGCAGACTGTGGACATGAGGCACCAAATCTCAGTGTGTCTCCTGGGCTACAGTTCAGCACCAGCAGCCACAGGCTCTCACCCAGCTGTCCTTATCCACACCCATCACTGCTACCAGGAAGGTAATTACATTGACACTCAGCTTTGATAATTAAGTTGTAGCTCCAAGTTATGGACTCACTTTCTTTAACAAATATGGCTGGCACAGAACAGGGGTGACATTACATAGCACTGACTCACAGCTGTAAATCTATTTTGGCAGAATTCCAACCAACGATTTTAAAAAACAGAAAGCAGAAGAGGCATTTACAAAGCAAATTACGGTATGCTTCTTTAAGAGAGGGTAGGTATTATGAACAGGCACTTACACTTTGTCTTCAGACTTGTCCAGACCATAGGCAAGTGCAGCTGCGGTTGGTTCATTAATCACCCTCAAAACATTCAAGCCAGCAATCTGCCCAGCATCTTTTGTAGCCTGAGGAAAAAAGAGGAAGAGTGCTGACTACTGAAACTAAATACAATTTATAAGCCCAAAAAATCTTACAGCTTGAATACCTGTCTCTGAGAATCATTGAAGTAAGCAGGGACTGTGATCACAGCATTCTTTGCTGAATGTCCCAGGTAATTTTCTGGAAAAAAAGAGAAGACAAAACAGAAAGTTATGCTTAGAAGATAAGAATACCATAAAGTTGTTGTTATGTAGTTTGAAATAATTTTCCTGAACTAAGAACAGAAGAGTCTCACTGCTCAAGAACTTGCTGCTTTCTGGGAAGATGCAGAGGGGGCTGTGCAGAATTCAAGTCCTTCATGGAATAGTCTGTGGACATCTGACAGAACAGCAAAGCACCTCCATGATTTAATCACTGCCTGGATGCCACTAGTGAGGAAAAATTAATCCAAGAGCTTAATTTGCCGTTTTAGTGTCTGAGACTGAAGTTGTTTACCATTTCTTTGGAGCATGCAACATGTGATGCACTTAAAACTGACTCATTTTCATCCTGTTTATAGACCCTGCTGATGGTAACATTTATACAGTATAAATACTGTATATAACTTTATAAGCATTTGAGACAGCAAGTCAAGAAAAATATGTATTGCAGCCTAATTTAAGGTCATAAACGTCTCCGAAAAAGAAGAAGGATGTTATCAAAAGCAGATTCAGAACTGTTAAAAATAAGAATGTGCACGATGTGGTGAGAATGCACAGATAGGACTTATGCCTATGCTTTAGCAGTGCACAGACTTTACACACTGCATTATTCTGTGCTGCCTGCAAAGAAAGATTGTTCCATAGTTGAACTCATGTAGCATCCAGGCCAAAAGCCATCAGACCTACAGGAAGCAGACCCCTGCTCAAGGCAGAGGAACACCATCCTCATGAGTAAATCAGATTCATCACACTTAGATGTTCACATACCACATACTCATATTTTAGTCTTGGGTGGAAAGCTTTAGTGTCAAAAAAAACCAAACAGCTTTGGATGAAGCTTCAGTAACAACCTTTAGTTCTGGCCCCCAAACACTTATCACTGGATGCACCACCTTTACCAAACAAGGCTGTGGGAAACAACTACTGACTATTAGCTCTATGTATTATAGTCTAAAAACACATTAGAAATTGAAAAGAAAAAAAATATTTCTCCAGGCCAAAGGATATTTTCCCCTAGTGGGGATTTAAAGTCACCACCAGCTAAGAAGATATTAATTCAGCCTAAAAACCAGGTCCCTTCAACACTCCCTTTCTTGCTATGTACCTAGTAGGTAAGAACAAAGCCCCTCAAAAGCCTGGCTGCCACAGCCCCTGCTCAGCTGCAGCCAGGGAGGCACAGGGACTGCAGCTTACAAGGAAAGGGGCTCCCCCTTCTGAGTAAGCATGCATTCAATTCAATTCAAACTGAGCATCAACTCAATCACTATTCCATTTTGGTAAGAGTGTATTTGAAATAAAGCACTAATACCAAAGCTCCAAGATTGAGGGAGGCACTGATCTTCCTAACTGCCCACCACTGTACCCTTCCACAGTCTGCCCCACATAAGGGCCTGCTATACAGGGATTCCCCTCCCTCCCCATGTCATGGCCCAGCACCAAGGTCACACTTGCGGACACAGACTGCACAAACTGTACCAACCTGCAGTTTCCTTCATCTTCATTAGTACGAAGGCACCGATCTGGCTTGGAGAATAGAGTTTCCCATGAGCCTCTACCCAGGCGTCACCGTTGGAGGCACGGACAATTTTAAATGGAACATTCTTACTAAAAAACAGAAGTATTCCACACTCAAATTTCTGTATCAGCATACAGCACAAAACCCTACAATTAGCATCAGCAGATGAACACACCCAAGTTCTAGACAAAAAATACTGAACTTGCCAACATCAGCCTCAGAACCAGGGAGTCTCAGAATTTCAAATATACTTCTGCTTTTAATCAGCTACATCATTTAATCGTAAGCCTTAGGTATGATCATACAGCTTTAATTATAAACGCCCTCAAGAATGAGAAAAGCCTTCATTGGTAGATGCTGACCATTCTGTACAGCATCAGCAAGGCTTTTTTAATTCTTATCCAAAAACCTTAGTATGATCAGCAACTGATGGAGCAAAATACAGCCTGGCCCCCAGAATATAAGCAATCACACCCTGAGACATGAGGGCATAGCTACTTCAGCCAAGAGAGTTGTATTTTAAAATGTCATGCTACACAGTGTTATATTTTTCGCATCCCTGCTGGTAGTGGAATTGCTCTCCACCCTCACTCACATATCCTTCTTCACTTCAGAGTCGTCAAAGCGCCGCCCGATGAGGCGCTTGGTGGCGTAGAAGGTGTTGTGTGGGTTGGTCACCGCCTGCCGCTTTGCCGGCATTCCCACCAAGCGCTCCCCATCCGCTGTAAATGCCACAACTGAAGGGGTTGTCCTGGCGCCTTCGGAGTTTTCCAGCACCTGTGTAAAAAATGTAACAGGGTGCCGTCAAAAAGCACTGCCTCCAAGAATGCTAGTTTGGACATTCCACTTCTAATAACGTTACTGCAAGCTGACATTCATTTTTTACTCACTTTTGCTTGTTTTCCTTCCATGACTGCCACGCAGGAGTTTGTTGTACCCAAATCAATTCCAATAACGGCACCTTTAATTGCTTCTGAGCTGTAAAGCATATTATGAGAAAAATAAAATTACCACTAAAGGAAAATAACTGAACAGCAAAAAAACCTTTCTATCCTGAAGACAGGATAAAGTGGTTTTTCACTAGATGCTGAAGCAAATACACACTGTAATCTGACCTAAGGTGTTCTCTGACTCTTACACTGGAATATAACCTTATGCCTCTGTGTTCAATCAGATCACTTATAGGCAAATGCTCACTTGTTTAAGTAACTGTATAAAATATTATTCTTCCCCAGAGTAATCTGTACTACATATATTCTCAACATCTCTTAAGATTCTGACATAAAACAAAGTCATAACTAATTCTGTCCCTACACAGACAGGACTTGTTTTGGGTTACCTTTGACCTTCACACTTGTTTTAAAACATCCACCCAGAGTCAAAACGCTAATAATAAATTGGTTTATTTATCATTGATTAGCACAAAGAATACACAACGATAAAAAAATACTCAACCTACGCAGGGTTCTCTGAGCCAGAGATAACTTTTTGATCCTGAGGAGCAACAAATTAATTCTGGAATGGAAGTTGTTCTTACACAAGACAAATCTGAACCTCCTCCTTTGTAGGAAGGGTGTCTTACCCCTTTCAAGGCTAGAGCGAACTCCTGTATCATACCTTTGCGTTATAAACAAAGTCATGTTCTGGGATGGAGAAAGCATCCTGAGGGCAGAGCAGGACCATGTTTATTCCCAGGCTATCACCCTCTCTCTCCAAGGTGCTAAGTTGCTCTAACTCCACATCAAATAACATAAAGTGGTGATCTTGGAAACGTGCAACTGCTCGGTTTCTCTGTGCTAACCAGAACTGGGCAGTTTTCCTAACACAAACACATTTCCCATTCTGTGTCCTGAATCAGCATCAACCACAAAACATCTGACAAAGTTACACAACTAACTGCTACTCTCTACCCATTATCTTCCAACAAGAAAAACAAATGATTAAAATGCATGAGCCATTTGAAATAAACTTTATCTGTAGTGAAATGGAGCCCTGCATCACTCTTGTTTCATGCCAGCGTAAAACAATTTGTCCCATCAACGTTTGGGGTATTTTTTTGTTTGTTTTGTATTTTGGTTTGGGTTTCTTTTGTTTGTTTTAAATCAAACAAATCTCAATGATCCACATTTTGTTGATGCTACTGTTGGTGGGAAAACAGGGGAAGAACAGTTCCCCTGAAAAAAACAAAAGAAAGAAACAGTCTTAGAAAAGTTACACGCATAGGTTCTGGTTTTATCTTGCTGGCTTTACTCCATCAGTCCACCTGTGACTCCATAATCAGTTGTGGAGGAGAGTAGATATAAATCTCAAACGGCCAAACATGAAAAAACAAGGAAATACTTACGCATATTTTCTGCTGGATGCTGCTCTGAGAACATTTTGACTGAGGCCATTCCAGAATGTCTATAAAATGAAGACATTCTAATGAAAATTCAGTTTTAAACATTAAGTGATCTTCAAGTCAAGACTTTCAAAGGTAAACAACTTCGGAAGCAACACAGTCCTTCTACAACGTTTTATTTTCAAAAATTTTAAGTGCAAGCTAAGGGAGAATTTGAGAAAGATTCAGAATACCATCAGAAACTAACTACTACACTTCCTCATCTGGAATAACCTTGATCTCTGTTACCAAAATAAAGCTGTTTCCCTCACAAAACAGTCTACAAATATACCACCAGGCAAAAGACATTTCAGCAATTAACTCTGAAATTTCAGCTTTGAATGAACAGCAGCAGATAAACATTAACTCCATTTCTCCAAGCTTTATGCGTGGTCAGCAGCAAATGACCTACTACATCCCTCGAAGAATCTGCAGTCGAGATTTTACAGTGACTCTTTAAACCTTCTGCAGTGGCCGTAACTCTGAGCATGCAAGTCAGTATCTTGGAGAAGCCCAAAAGCATTACTCCTTTTTCTGAGAGCGAGATTTAAATAAAACATCTTAAAGAGAAGCAGGACCACACCAAGACAGGAATATTTTGCTAACTCTTCGAGAACCTGGCCTAGCCGCGCCCCGTGCGCGGGTAAGGGTGAAGGGCCGGGAGGGAGCAGGCCGGCCCCGCGTCCGGATCCGAGGCCTGCTCGGGGCTGCGGGGCCTGGCGCCCGTGCCCGCTCACAAACCGCCGTCCCGTCCCGCCCCATCTCCGCTATCATTTTCAGACGGTGGGTGAGGAATTGTCCAATCTCACGACAAACTTCCCTGAAAACAGGCCCCGGCACGCGGAGCGCGCTCCCGGTGCGCCCTCCCCACCGGCTGCCGCTACGCCCCACGCTCCGATTCACAGTTTTCCCAATAAAATCTCCCCAGTACTGAGACACCCCAAGGGCCAGCGGCCCGGGCCCGGCGCCGCCGGGGTCGTCCCTCGGACGCTGAGAGCGCCCCCCCGGCCTCCCGCCATGCCCCCCCGGCCTCCCCTCGTCCCTCGGCGGCCCCGGCCGCCCCCCGCGCACCTGCGCCAGCCCGGGGGGCGCGGGAGCGGGCGCGGCGCGCGGCAGGAGCAGAGGGAGGCGCGCGGCGGCGCGGCTGGCGCTGAGCATGGCGGGGCGGCGGCGGACCGGGCCGGCGGCGGAACGAGGGTGCGCGCGGTGCCGCGGCTCTTCTGGAAACCTCCACCCACGTGGGCCGCGGGGGGGTGAGATTGCGCCGCAGGACCCCCGGCGCGGGCTGTCGCGGCGACCGCCTGATCCTCCCGCTCCTTTCGGCGCTCCGCTCGGACACCAACACCCGGAGAGCGGCTGCGCGCTGCCTTTGTGAGACCGTGAGAGAGCTCGCTACCTCGGCCGGCGGGGACTCGGGCGAGAAACGGGCGCCGAAGAGGCCGAGTGCACACCGGCACAGCTCAGGACAGCCCGGGTCCTGCGGGCGGCCGCGCACTCAAGGTCGGACAGGATAAAGCGCAGAGCGATTGCAGCGGCCTTGCGTCAGGACGGGCGGCGCGCATGCGCGGCTCGGCCCGGGACCCGCCTGCGCGGCCGGCGCTGGTGCTGCAGCGCATGCGCGGGGGGAGAGGGGGCGGGCCGTCCCACTGCGGCTGCGCAGGCCGCGGGAGGAGTGCGCGCATGCGCGATGGGGCGGGGGGCCGCGATGGGGCGGGGGCCGCGGGCAGTCCCGGGTGCCGGGCCCGTGGGCCGCTTTGGTCCCGCTCTTCGGTTGAACTGAGCCCCGGGGCTCGGGAGCGTGGGACACGGTCCACCCTGAGGCCGCCCCCTGCGGGCGGGGTGAGCCGCGGGCCCGCCAGTGCAGGGCCCGAGCCGCCGCACGGCTCCCAGGAACGGTGGGGGCACGGCCGAAGGCAAGGCTGTACCAGTTTGGCACGCAGCAGGTCTCTCTGTCTGCGGTGTGTCTTCATTTCTTCCCCAGTTATGCCAGTTTTATGACTTTTCCCCAAAGGCACATTCAGCTAAACCCCTCTGGAAGCTAGAAGTGTGGAGCCCAGCACCGGTGCTCCACCAACGCGGGCTCAGACGCGCTCCCCGCTTCCCGAAAGGCCGCCTTCCCGCCCGCTGGGGATGCCTGGATTGCCCGTGGAAGCTCATCGTTTCCCCAGCACCGGCTCTCCCGAGGAGCAGCATGGGCCGTGGCTGCTCGTCCCCGCCAGCACTGCGGGTTTGGGACGGGTCCCTGGGTTAGGCGGAGGGGAAGGCAGGGCTCGGCTGCCTGTTGCTGCGTGAGCGGGTTCATTCCTGGGGTTCGGGACCATCGCTGGGGCCCGGGAAATACCAGCCGGTATAACTGCGCCAGGATTAGCGTGCACCCAGGATAACCGCTCAGAGTGTTTCTGCGTGGCTCAGAAAAACCTGACTTGCTCGCTAGGGCATCTTTGCGTATGTAAATACGGAGTCCTGGGATGGGCCACCTCTAATCCAGCCACGTAGGAGGAGGGTACGTACGAGTGTCACCCTCTCTCATCGCCAGAAAGGGGCAGCAGCCAGCCGTGCTAGCGCTGCTTCCAGGCTGCTCCTGTGAATCATAAGCCTTGGAGAATGACAGCTTAATTCATATCACTAACAACTCCCAAGTTTTGGCAAGGCTGCAATTAAAACACTAACGCACTTAGAAGCGGCTCTCTGGGAGCTCTGTCTGCGCCACTCCTCCCGCACTCATCTCCGAGGGGAGAAAGGCAGCATGTGCCATCCCGCAGCAAACAAGCCCTTCACCCTGGGCCCTGACAGGAGTCGCTCAGACAGCTGCTGACAAAGCAACAGGCGAATCTGTTTCAGCAGTCTCTGCAGAGGTGGTAAAAGAGGAAATTCTCCTGCTCGCAAAATCCCCCCTCCGGCTGCTTGTAAGGAGACAGATGTGATGTGCAGCAGCTGTGGGCAGGGCACCTCGAGGTCTGGCTGACTTTAGGTATCAGTGCCTGCGTGTCTGCCTTCCAGGCACAGCAAACAGCAGGCCGTGAGGGCCCTCAGAACGCCCAGAAGTCCCCGGTAAAAAGCCAGCAGGCAAGTTGAGTCTCCCCTCCTGAGATGAGAGATGCTCATTAAGAGTCACAGCTTTGGGCTTCAGATTGCCCTTAGTTGTTGCCCTCAGCTGCACCACTTGCGGTGTCCTTTGCACCTTCTGCTCTCCCCCTGCAAGAGAGCCACAGCTTCCAGCTTGCTGGCTTCAAGTGACCAGAGGATGCTCTGCATCAAGCAGGACTGGCCCCTGAGCTTGCCCTTACTTGCCCTTGAGCCTTCCTAAGGAAAGGCAAAAAACTGTGAGGGACTGCCAGGGAGGGAGGGTGATACTATTCCTCTCGGACAATCTGCAGCAAGGACCAGGTACCAGCTGCCCACAACCCAGTGACACAGAAACAGTGTGAAGGAGCTGCCCTGTGGGGACCCAATTAATTTTCTCCCTGTTAACTGTTGCCAGACACAAGGCTGCTTTGAAGCACTGCAGAGACTGGTCTCGCAGCGAGGCAGCCCTTTGGCAGCTGCAAACGTAGGGCTCCACGTGGATGTCCTGTCCCCGCTCCCACAGAGATCAGCAGCAGAGCATTTGCTTGATGCCTGCAGGAGCAGAGTGGGGCCATAACTCCTTTCATACAAAGCCTCAAGCCACTTGGCTGCATTTGTCAGCTCCATAGGCATCTGTCTCAGAAGGATGTCACTGTAAATGGCAAAAATGCAAGGAGGTTATACACAGTTTTCAGTGGAAGAAGCACATTGAAGGCATCTGCTCGTGCTGAGGCAGGCCGGGGCTGCTGGCAGTGTGACAAGGCCTGCAGGGATCTCTGCATTAGCTTCTCCACCTTCATTATTTCCCACTGGCAAAGATTTAAGGGCAGCTCCTGATCTTTGGCTCCTAGGTGCATTGGAGTTACCCCGAGCGATGACAGCATGACTTTAGGTGACCCAGTGTGAAAAGGCTTGCTGAGGTAGCTGCCAAAACAGCTGCCCTTCAGTTGCTTTGCTGCCCACCAAAACAGAGTCTAATAGAAAAAGCAGTGATGGATCAAACACAGCGTGGCATCAGGCTGCACCCTGAGTCAGGGTGAATCAGAAACTGAGTCTACCCCACACTCAGTGCGCAGGAGGGGAAACTCGTATATGAATTCAGGGTTATCCCCACATGCTTAGTGAAGGGCTGGCTGGGGGAAAGGAGGGCTGGAGTGATGAGAAGAGGGCAAAAATAAGCCCTCCCATTTGCAGAGGAGGAAGGGATGCAGGCGTTTCTCTTCAGCTTGGGTGTTTAATAGCTCCTATGTACCAGTGTTGTAATGAATCATTAGTCTGATGCTTGGCTGGGTAATCATCTTGGGGGCATCGCAGCAGGGACACAAGGGTTGGGGTGGGCATTCAACACAGAGCTGGTCAACCCCACAGCAGCCTTCCAGGCTTCCCTGGTTTCAGCCCCATGATGCCAGTGAGGCTGGCAACAAGCATCAGCCTGTAGAGCATCACAAAATAATTCAGAAAGCAACACAGAAGCAACAAACCAGCAACAAGACAGTTGTGACGGCTGCCCATGAGTCTGCCAGCAGCTCACCAGACCTTCTTCCTACAGTGCATGTGGCAGAGACCTGTCACTCAGCTGAGGATGCAGGCGACCGGAGGGAGCAGAAAACCACATCTCGCCCCTATACAATTGCAGCTGCCGTAATAAGGATCTGAGATGCCTCCAGGAACCATAATAATGAGGGCAATTAGTGTGTTACAAATGAAAACTTCCAAATGCTCTACTCTGTTGATTTTTTGACCCTGATCTGAAGCGACTGAGGTACAAAGAGAGAGTGATTTTGGGAAGGATGCTGTGGCTCTGAAGGCTGGTCTCAGCCCTGCTGAGAGGATGGGCTGGCTTGAAGGTCACCCATAGCCAAGCTGTGCCAGGGTGGGAAGGCTGACGGGGCTCAGCCAGCTGACCTCGGGGCAGGGGAAGCCCTGAGGACCCTCCGTTATGGGCTCATGTAAGTGCATTGACACCAATCTCCCCTCTGCCCTTTGCTGAGCAGGGCTGGATGCATCCTCTCCCCTTGGCTCACAGTGGGCTTTTCCAGCACATGTCAATCCTCTGCTCTGCCCAGTGTCTCAGAATAGGCTCATTTGCTCTCCCACATACCCTCCAGCATGCCAACATGAGACCCAAGCCTGTTTCCCCATTTCTGCTTCCCTAATATCTCCCTCATTAAATGGCTTTGGCAGGATCACTATCCTGTGACATACACGTCTCTGCTGGCATGGGTCTGTCCCTCACTGCTAGCCTCCTGTCCTCCCAGCCTTTCCACTCTTTTTGCCCTCTCTGGTATTTGCAGAGTCACCAAATCTACAGCCGGAGGAACTTAGAGTGCTCTGTACGCCCTCCTCCAGGCCATCACGAGTGTGTGTAACCACACCGTTCCCTCTGAGCTAGTTCCTCGCAGTGCCCATTACCTGCTGTCCTTTTACCTGTTCTAGTTTAACCTGCTCTCTGGATTTGTACCCACCCAGCCAAGAACCATCGCTTCCCATTCCCGATGCAGCTTCGAGGATGCAAAATTCCCCAGCCAGCACGTAAGTCCCAAGGCAGCCTCTTTGTCTTTTGAAAAAGAATACAGCTTTTTATGCTGAAAACAATACAAATCACTCCATTGATACATACTTGCTATTTCCTTTGTTATTTTCTAGATACATGTCCTTTCCTTTGTAAGTTACAATGCTGTGAACCTCGTGCAGCTCCTCTGTGCAAACACACTTTGCTTTGTGCTGACTGTCTGAATACAGAGCCAGGAGAGAAAAACTCTTCGTTGCCTGGCAGGGCCTGTGCCAGGAAGCTTCTGTTGGATCAGCTGCTGCCAACACACCCGGCCCAGGTAGAGCCTGCAATTTATTTAATACGTACAGTTCCAACAATTTAATTCGGAAATCAGCCTCATGAGACAGGCATGAAACAAAAGGGTAACATTTGGAGGAGAAAAATTCCCGATTTGTGCTTAGACAGAAGAAATGCTGTTCTCTGCTACCTTGGCAATAAGACATTGAGGGAAGAAAACATAAAATCATTCACATTCCTGACTCCCTCCTTTCCAGTAGCACCAAAATATATTTTGAAGAGCTTCAATGCAGGCTTTTACGGCAGAAAATAAACAGTGAATTGTGTCCCTCCCAAGCAGCAGCAGGAGAACACATCCTGACTGCCTCCAGCCTCAGCTCCTCACCTCCTCCTGAGCCTTCCCGCTCAGCCAAGCCCCACCATCATGCCAGGGCACAGACACGTTTGGCACGAGACAACCCCTTCATTGCTGAAGGAGGACGCATCTAAAATCTCTTCATCTTGATCTCTGAGAGCTCCCACAGCCCCTGCTTACCTGGGGGTGCTCAGCTGGTGGGCTGTGGGGGCCCAGGTTGCCAGAGGGCTCCCTGCCCCTTCGCCTGGCTGGCTTTCCCCAGCTCACTTCCCCAAGCCAATTCCCTGCACAGACAGCTGCGGCGCAAGTTGAGCACAAGCAGCCAGGCCAGACATGGAGGCGGCTTAAATTGATTTAAGTAGCACTGCAGCTAATTACAAACCCAAAGTCTTCGCACATGTTTTTCTCCTGCAAGAGAAGCCAAAACCCTTGGGTGTAATTAGCAACACGCTGCACGGCTGAGGGGCCAGCTCAGACGACTGAGCTCTAAACTGCTGCTCGCAGGTCACATCCTTTCTGTCAAAAGGAGACAGCTCTGGCGAGGACGCAGGGGAGGTGCTGCCTGCCTGGATCCGATGTACCTGCCCACGGCTGCTCTGCTGCATACCAGGAGCCTCAGAGGGAGCCTGATGTCCCCGTTGCGCCCCTGTGTCCTGCCTGTGACCCCCCGGCCAGACCCAGGGGCAGCCTGGGGTTGGCAGGACAAGCAGGCATCGCGCCTCAGCCCCCAGCAGTGACGTCCCTGCGCTGCTGTCCCCGTGGGGTTCCAGCCCCGCAGCAGCAATGGCTCCACGGACACATGCATCTGGGAGCCTGGGGACAGCACAGATGCCCTGTCTAGTCTGTGGGAGCCCTGCCCAGGCCGGGGTGGTGAAGGAGAGGATGTCTCTGTCCTCTGAAGCCCTGGGCACACAGGGGAAGCCCTGGGCTGGGATTTCTCCTGCTCTCAACAGTAACCTGGGAGCTCCAGCAGCCCCCGACAGCCCCCAACGGCACTGCCTATCCAACTGTACCAGCATCTGCTCTCCAGGCATTGTTTTTTTCTCAAGCAAATGAGGAAACGAGACATATGAACCATGATTCACTCAAAATCACATGGTAGGTCAGGGGTAAATTGTGCCCTGGCATGTTTTCTCCTTGGGTCATGTCACTCGTTTTTCAGTCCCTCAATGTTGTCTGTTTTCAGGCCCCTCAGATGCTTCCCTGACCCCTGACTGGGAAACCAGCTGTACCCTGAGCTCACGTGCTTTCTGCTTCAGTCCTTTCTGGGGGACATGAGCTCCACACCTAACCACATGCCATGTTTTGGTCTTTTCAAGACCAAAAATCTTCACTCATTGAAGCCAGGAACCTGCATCAGAAAAAGGACAGAGTGGGGAAAAATATGAGTGATGAGCTCAACACCAAGCATGTTATTTCCATGGAAGCATCTCAGATGCTTCCTATTCCTCTGTTTTTTGGTGGGAGGGCATCATTTAGCACATTGATTCAAATGACCTCCACCATTAATCTTTGCAAGGCTTTTTAAAATTTTTTTCTCTTTTCTCTAGAAGAGCAGGCAATTTCAGCCACAGCATCATGCTGGGGGGAGGGAGAGAGATGTGGACAGCTTTGAAGATACCCGACTCAAAGACCTAGTTATTCTTCCTGTTTTTCCTTCACCAGCTTCAGCAGCAAGAACACATAAATTGTGTGTCATAGCTGCCTTTTCATCTGTCCCGGGAGTTATAGACTGCACACATAAGACAATTCATGTTCCTCTGCATAATGAGGTGAGTTTTATAAATCATAAATCTTCACTTAATATGCAGGTGGTGTTTGCTGCCAGGTTTAGGAAAACTGATGCAGTTGCCAAGTTCATGAATGTCATAAATCATTCATGCTAAGGTAGTCTGCAATTGCTCAGTCCTTTGAGACAGACCAATTTCAAGGTGGTTGTTTAACACACAAACGCGATCTTCATTGATTGTTTATACAAATATATATTTTCATTAGGTTTTTTCCTCTCCATTTTTTTCTTCTTTAGGTGCCAAGAGCAATGCCCTGAAGAGTCCCCACTAGTGGCTTCTTTCCAGTTTCAAAATTCCATCAGCAATCCATTACCAAATGCATAAAAATCCATGGATTTGTAATAGAAAGAGTCTCCTAAAGCTCAGAAAACACAGCCTGCATGTCTCAATAAATCCCAGTGCATGTGATTAAAAAAAAAAAACAGAGCAAGAGAGCGTGCCTCAATGCTTCATAGGGTCATTGGACATACAGCATTTTCTGCAAAATTGCCGTTAATTAAAGGTGCGCTGATCCCAGCAGGGTTTTCATCTCCTCTCAAATGGTAGCTGCTGTGTGCACAAGAGCAGGTAATGCACCCCCATGGGGAATACCCTGTGTGCTTCTGGATTTAGCTTAGCCTACACATACCGGAGCTTGCTGGGTGCTCTGCAGCCCTCTGGGATGTGCAAGATTCAGTGGGAAGTCTCATGGGAAAGACACTTTCCCAGGAGTTCTGCAGTTTTTAGTGGGATGGAAAATTAGAGCTGCGTAAATCCTTCAGTTATCTGGGAAGAGATGCCCCCAGTGCCAGTCCCGTAGGGCTGGGCATGGACAGACCTGCTCAGGGCTGTGGGGAGGTTCGGATCACCAAGCTCAGCCCTGATGGGAAATGTTCCCCCTGGCTTCACGCCTCCCAGGTCCAAATGTCCCCAGGAGCTCTCAGCTCATGGTCTTTGTGCTTCATCTTCCTCTACCACCACCTCCTGGGCTTCGCATTTTGCTTTTGTTTTCATATGACTGCATTATTTCTAGGCTCTGTCCCATCTTGAAGTGTTTAGGGTCATCTAGGGAGGGCTGTCACCTCCCCTGCAGAAGCAGGACCTTGGATTATCAAAGCCTTTCACTTCCCACCTGATTTACATCTTGGAGAGATAAAAAAAAAAAAAAAAGGCACAGTACTACTGAACAGAATAGTAAATCAAAAAATGTTTAGGCTCAGAGTCACATGGCTCTTGAGAGGGTCTGATATTGAACACCACATTAATTTTGAGTAGATCTAAGAAAACTGCATAGGTGGAAAGGCAGAAAATTTTGACTGCTGTTCCTATCTTCCATCCCATCTTCCTTTGCTGGTGTAATTAACTCATCACAAATAATTCAGGCACCAAGTTTTCCCTCTTCTTTTTCCTTGTGATCAGCCAAGTGCTGAAGTTTCTTAAGTTTATTTGCTGTTCCAAACTACTCAACAAATGATTTTTGCTAATAACTCCCCAGCTGCAGGTTGCTCCTCAGCATATCATTGTAAGCATGTTCCAGACAAAATTTGAGAACTAAAACTGGACTGGTTAGTTTTGGTCAGATGTGGAGGTCTCCTCCCTTGATTTAATGATCTGAAACCTAGAAAAGGGTTTTAGGGAAAAGATGACTTAAAATTTGACTTGCCACAAATCCAGCATTCAATTTGGCTCCCAGCCTGCCCTGAGATTTCTGTGATTTCACTGTTATTCTTCACAATCCTCCACCAGTCTTGTGGTTTTCATTACAGGATCAAATTGTAAATTGTCACGTTTTTATTAACAGTCCTGCCTGCAAACCAATTCTCTAGTATATTAATGACAACTCAGTCCCAGGCATAGACACTGCCAAAGGGAGCACCCCCTCCGTTTCAGCAGCTCCAAGGTTTCCACCTCCTCATTGCAAGGTGCCCTTCAGAGAAGCATCTTTCTAACGAGAACGGCAGCTGATGCTTCCCACTAACTCAGAGCCGAGATAAAACATAGGTGAATCTCAAGAGCTACGGGACCTTCATGGCCGTAACTCCCTCCTCTGGGAGTATTTATGTTCTTGAGACTGATTAAGCCGGGGTTGAGCCATACCTTGTACTCCTTGAGGTGCTTTCCACCAGTGAGCCCATGCTGGCTTTGTGCCCTGTGAGTGAGTGAGCGAGCACAGGGACAGGGTAGTGCTAGTGTGCTTGTAACCAGAGAAATTAAACCCTGGTGACTGTATCCTAAAAAAAGAACAGAAAATGTTGCTCTTCCTGGGAGCTCCGTTTGTGACTAAGAGCCATTGCAACCCTGTCCTGCAGAGGGCAACATCTTCTGGGAGCAGTAATCAGGGATCCGGGATGTCAAAGCATGAATGCTGAGAGCCCTCCAGGAATTATTAGCAGTGAAACCTCGTAAGCAAAAATTTGAGCTCACCAAAATCCTGCAGTGGCAAAATACTGAATTATCTGAGTTATTCCCACCCTGTTTGCAAATGGAAGGAGATTTTCGGGTGGTTTCTCTAAGGATGTAGAAGGGGGATTCAAACCTTCCTTTAATTGTTCCTCCAGATCATAAACTGCAGAGATGTGGAAAACATTTCTGTGCAAAATGCTGCCGCTGGTTGCCTCTCCTCACTTGGGGGCAACAGAAAAACGCAGCTAGAATTATAAAAGGGGAAGAGTGGAAAGAGGAGAAGAAAGAAAGAAGAACTGCAGGGCTGTAGCAGTGGTCCTGCTCCCTCGGGTCCCTGCTGCCAAGGCGGCATCCAGGCAGGCACCGCACACTGGCTGGGGCAGCCGCGCCAGTACCGCATAATAAGATTAATAGGAAACTGTATTTTCCCTTAACATTTTGAGTTAAATAGGGGAAACTTTTCCATAGCCTGAAGAGTCTCAAACACTCAGCGGGGCAAATGGGACTTCTGTATGTGCTGGCTGAGCTGGGCGTCTCTGGGGAGCACCGCTGCACCCCAGGAGCTGGTGCTGGCCAGAGGGAGGGAGGTGCTGGGTCCCCTCCCGTCCCTGGGACCAGGCTGTGATGGGGAGCAGCACTTCTTCAAAGCTCCTGACCACCCCAGCTAGGGGGTTTTTTTTTCCTCTCCTTTCTCCAAAAAGTGTGACATTATCACTATCTGTAAAACTGCCAAACAGGCGACTCACCTTTGCATTTCCCCGCAGGGCTGCTCTTCAATTAAAAGCTTTTCCTGATGTTTTAACTTTCACCTCTTTTAATTGAGGTTCCTTTTTCCAGCCTCCTCCCCCTTTTTAATGAGAGGTCAAGATGTCAGTTAACAGAGCTTTGGAACGGGCAGTGCTGGTGACCACATGGTGTGAAACCCAGGAGCACATTTGGAGGGCAAGGGCTGCCAAAGCCGGGCTACTCGTGGCCAAGCCAAGTGTCATGGAGCCTGGGAGCAAAAGCCAGAGGAATAATATAGGATCTAGGCCACATATAAAATGATCCTGCCCTTGGTACATGCTCCCAGGCTCCATCAGTCAGCACTTCAGCAGCTAATGACACAGCAACGCTTCTCCTTTTGCTGTTATAAATGCAGGGCAGGGATGCAATCGATGCAATGAAGGCATGTTGGGCACAGCCAGGTTTGCTGCTTTCCTGGTCCCAGCCTCACACCTGGCAGCCAAATCTCCTCTCCTAGAGCACCATTGCAGCACTACCACCCCTAGACATTTTAAAAGCATGAGCTGGGTTAAACATAGTGAGAAAAAAAATAAGACTGTACATCCTCTTTAATTTGCCTGCTAATTTATGAACAGGTAAGATTCTCCCTTGCCAAGCTTTTCTTCACAAAAGAGAGAGGGTTAGAAACACTTCATAAAAAATATTGAGCACTTCACAAATTTTGCAAGTCCTTCTTGTGCAGGAACAGGGATAATTTTCTGTGAATTATTCATTTTTTAAAATATAGTATGTATGCAAGCAAAGCAACCACACACCTTTATTTGTTTTATGTCCAACCTTGGCTAAGTTCAGAAGGCTCTGATTATGTACACTCAGACATTTTTAGAACCTACTCATTTGTGAAAACCAATCTTCTTATAAAATAATGAATTGGAAGCTTTCATGGGAATTAAGCGCATGTTGCTGGGAACCGCTACACAGAGGATAACAGAGATATCACAGAGGTTTGCAGATCGGCTCCCTCCCCAGCCTCTCCTGGCCCAGCTGGGCTGGTTCTGGCGGGTGGCCCCAGTTGCTGGAGATGCAGCCACTGCACACTCCAGGCTGGGATGAACAGGAGCATTAGGGGCTCACTGCAAATGGTTTCCTTGCACCGGGGCTGATCCCTGCTGCAGATGTGTCCTCGCAGTGCATCGTCTTGGTACAGAAGGTCCCGCAGCTCCTCTGCAGAGCTGCTGCACTTGCTGAGCTGACCAAGCCCAGGTGGTGCCAGATGTCCTTGAAATGCTGCTAAAAGAAGGGACAAATGTCTGCAAAATGGCTCATCTCTTTTTGTCCTGACCATTTTATTTCTTCCTTCATACAGTGAGCCTTGAAGCTTGTAAATGCTTAAACCATCCTTGCCAACTCTCAAGCAGTTTCAAACCTGAAATGCTGCACTGAAATAATTCCATGAGTTCAGGTTTTAGATTTTATTTCTGGCCTTGGAACAATTTAAGAATTTCTGATGTTACGTGTTTAGTTGTCTTTAGAAACTGTTCATTTGCAGCATACACTCACAAAGTCATGGTGTGGGATTTGGAAGGGGAGGGCAGGAGCTGGAGCAGAAGGGCCTCGTAGAGCCCACGAAGCCCTTTCTCAAAGCCTCACAGATGGGCCAGCAGATGCTTTCATGAGGGGAGAGCAACACGAGCTTCTGGATGCAGGTGAATGAAGCAGGGACAGCAGGAGGAGAGTGCAGGAGCAAAAGCCAGGAGCCGGGTTTCCCAGCCCAGAGGGTTGGAGGCTGCCTGCAAGGAGTCGGCACGCGGTGCTTGGCACGTGGGACCACTTACATGCCAGGAAAGCCATGGGCAAGCTGGATGGAGGAGACTCGCAGGCAGCACCTGGCTCATCTGCAGGCGTGGGGCTATAAATACACAGCTAAAGCTTTGGGATAAATTCTTGAGGAGGTGTATGTATATATTTGTAGACAATAATTTTGATTAACAGACAGAAAAATCAGTTTTATAGGGGCTTTTAGGAGGATGTTAGGAGCATGAATAAAAAATGGCAGTCTTGCCTGGCTGAGGGCAGGTTGGGAATGGGGCTGCAGGGCAGAGAAAGGCCAGGCTCAGTCTGTGCCTGGGACTATATGCCCCCCACCCCCTGCTCCGTGGTGACTCAAAGCTTGGCCAGCACCAGAACCACTGAAAAAAAAAGATGTTTTACCCTTTACAGATCATTTAATGCTCTAATGCGATTCCTTAAAAATACAAACGAGCCACCTGATGGGGTGGGATGAAAGCCTATTGCCATGGCAGTGATTTTCCTGAAGACGCTTTTCATCTTTGGCTGCGGGAAGCTTCGACGTAAAAATTTATCGCACGCCCTCCCTTAATAAAAAGTGATGGTTTTACTGTATTTTTTATATAAATGTACATTTAGTTTTGAATTATACCAAGAGGCAGGCGCTAGCTTTGGTTGAGTCTGTGACATGCAGCATAAATCACGGCTCCCTAGCAACTTCCCAGGACCACAGTCTTCTGCCTAAGGGTACAAGTAACTTCTATTGACTTCAATGAAAGTTTCTGGTATCCTGCAGTGAGAGAATAGGCCCCCAGAGTCTCATTTGCTGTTGATTAAAAGCAAGAGACTAATAGCACTGGGCACTGTGGTGCAGCTGAGTGCTGTGCTGCTTCCCGCCCGCACCGCTGCCGGGGCATTGACTCGAAGCCCGGCCCTGCTGTTCCTGGGAGCCCCCAAAATCTCCAAAATGCATCTTGTTTTTGACTCCAAAACTCCTTGTTTCAGCTGCTTCACCCCCAAACAGCGCCCGGTGTTACTCCATTGCTCCCAAATGCCCCATGTTGGGCTGGTCCCCACACGTCCGCCACAGGCTGCTCATCCTCACCCAGCCCCTGCCTCTCTGCAGACATCCCACCCCTCAGATGACTTCTGAAAAGGTCCTGGGGTTCCCCTACAGACAGAGCCTTGGTCCTCTCGGCAGCCATGCAAGGCACGGAGAGATGGGGGCGAGGGTTTGTGGGGTCACCAGCTCCCATTGCTGAGAGCAAAGGACACCAGGCTGACTTTTCATTTCTTGACTGGGGGTGGGGGACCAGCAGAGCCCCCCAAGCGTGTGGCTGGTGCATCAGCCGATGGAGCAGCTGCCTTTGATCTGATTGAGCATAACAAGAAGCTCAGGACCTCGGGAGATGCACCATCAGCACAATTAGCCACATTCTCTGGAGAAAGGGCTAAGCCAGGGAGATGGGAAGATGACTGGTGATGGAGGAGTAGCAGATGGACTCTCTCAAGGAGAATGCTGGGACAGTAATTACAAGAGACAAGAGGAGAGCTGCTGGCTCACTCACAAGAATTTGTCCAAGCAATCATGGGAAGCATGAGCCTCTCTGGAGAGCAGGGAAGGGACCATGATGGGGAATAAAGATTTTTGCCTGCAGGCTCCCAGTGCCATGGCCAGAGCCCACCCACCTCTCCAAGGGGACACAGACTCTCCCTTTGCTTTGCACCACGTCTGTGACTCCCTCTTCACCAGGATAACCATGGTTTTATGTGCTTTAAGCTTGGCTTTGCTTTCTCCTGCTCTGTGTTGTCCAAAGGGCATCCCAACCACCACGCTGCTTGTCCCAGCCACTTCCCAACAGGTCTGAGATAAAGATGTGACTTTGGCCTTCTTGTATGGGACAAGCTGTGCCAGGAAGGACGGGCTGGCTGTGACCCGGGAGCATCTCTTCCCAGGGCTGCTCAGGCAAGAGAAAATTAGAGGGCAAAGCTCACAGCTTGTGAGTGTTTTCCATCCTCTTTTGTCCAGCTGTGATTTTATGCCTTATTGCCCCTCTACCCCATGCCCTCATTTTTCTACTCTACGATGACTCTTTATTCCCCTTGGAGTAGCTCCCTGACAGCACGGCGGAGGTTGGGGAAGAGTTTAATTAGCACTCCTCTGCCTCACTGTCTGCTCCTCTGCACCCGCTGGTGTCCCTGCAGTTGGGCAGGATGAGCAGGGAATGTGGAAACAGGGAGGTGAAGAGGGTTGTGCTATCTCAGGGCGCTTTTGCTGTGAGGGATCCCCCACCCACATGTACCCCTTGATGTTTTACGTCTGCAATGCAGCCTGAGCTGTAGCTGAGACCTGCAGGTGACAAGGAAATCAGGACTAATTAGAACCACTAATTAGATCTCTGCTGAAACATAGCCTCTGTTCTGTGCTTGTGGGCTCTGCTCTGAGATGGGTCCCTCCTGCTCCAAAGGGACCCTCTGCCCATCCCACCCCATTGGTAGCACACGTGCTGCACACACACAAGCCTAAACAAATAAATAAATAATCAACAATCACTTTTGACAAGACCAAAGTATTTCACGTAGTGCTCCTGCTGACTTGGGCAGAGCTGCAGCCCTGGCTCCACTGAGGGCACGGAGCCAGGAACATCCAAGGGAGATCTATTGCACTTCCCATTTATTCAGCTCAGCCTTCAGGGTGAAGTTGCGTGTGTGGTTGGGATGGCTCCGCACACGCCACAGTGAGCCCAGTGGTCCACTTCTCCAGCACCAGCCAAAGCAGGGCCAGTGGTGACTGAGGGGATCCACCTGCCAGGGCACCCTTGCCCTGGGGTTGTGCAGGCAACAGAGCTTGGATTTAACTCCTGCAAGCACTGCCAAAGGGCTCTGGAGCACATCTGCCCTGCTCTGGCACTGAAACCCTTCCCAGAGAACCCCGTCCTCCTCCGTGGTGGAGAAGCAGCAGTGCACAGCACAGAGGGACCTCCCAGGGGACCCTGGGGACAGCCAGCTCCTGGCCCTGGGCAGCTGGCAGCCCCAGCTCAAGCCTGTGTACTCAGGCTGTCCCGTCCCCTTCCCAGCAGCAGCAAACCCTTAGGTCAACTCAGCTGCTCCTCAGAGGGCACACAGCGCACGTATCCATCACCTCCAGGGAGGGAGGGGACTACCTCCCTCTCCTCAGAGTGGGGGTTTAAAATGAAAAGCACCCTCGGACTGCAAAGCACAGACCCTTGGCCAGAAGCATTTGTTGGAAGGGGGGCTGTGCCATGTATTCGCGGAGGACACCCGGAGCAGAGCCACACAGATATTTTGGTTTCGTTGCCGTGACCATCAGCGTTTGTCGTGCAGGATGCAGCACTGACCAAGGCAAACGTACCCCTGGGTCAATACCATTTGCTATTTATATCAGCAGACCTTATTAGGAGTGCCAGATTAGGCTATAAGGCCCTGATTTACTGGAGCACTTAAGTCTGTGCCTAACTTTTAAGTACACAAGTAGATCCATTGACTTCAGTGGTTTAAGGTTCAACATTTGTAAGTAACTTGCTGAACAAGGACCTACATTATTCATCTGAAAAGCCGGGTAATGCATTCTTAGGAAATAACTGTAGCAAACTCTGAAAATCCCTGCTGAAAGGACATCCTAAAGCCCCAGCTAGATAGAGAGATTAGCTGTGATTGCTTTGTAAACAGTGCACATACATATATATGTGTTTAGTTTATTTTATTTTAAATCAGGCAGTGTAGAATTCAGACTTGCAGAGGTCCCAGCTCTGCTTCCCTGCAGGATCTCAGGAGAGGGAACATGGCAGTGCAGCAAAGCCTGGTAGCACAGCCCAGCTCTCCCCATAATGCAGCCATATAGGGGATGATGCAATTAAGCAAACTAATTTAAGTGCAAATGTAGGTGCTTATACCAACAGACACTCAGGCAACATCAGCCATAACTGCAGCCACTTGTTCAGCTCCTGTTACTGCAATATCAAGATGATATAAAGCCATGTAGAGTTAAGATATAGGCATAAAATGCTACAGGCAGAGGAAGCAGTCATCTCCCTGCCTCAGGGACCCCCCACGGGGTGCAGATCCGTGGGGCCTGAGGGAGGTGAGCAGAGCCAGCCTGCTGCTGGCACCCACCACAGCCCAGGGATGGCCAGGCCACGGTGATGGATCAGAACAGAGGACGAGCCTGGGGACCATGCCCACAAAGCAAGGCTGGCAAGGCACAAGGCAAAGCCACCCCATAGCTCAAGTGAAGAGCAAAGGCCTCAGCTTGAATGCATCTCCCAAGCAAAGGGGGAAGGTGCCCGGTGAGGCTGGTCCCGCCTCCTCAGCACCCGCTGCCCCAGCAGCAGGAGCCCTGGGCACAGCTGTGCCACAGCAGGACCCCGATGCTCAGAGCCTCTCAAGGCACTTTTATCACCTGCAATAATCCACAGCCTTTCCCCAGCAGGAATTGTTTCCTCCAGGATGGGTTTCGTGTGGCTGGGAAGGAAAGCAGTGATGGTGGGGGCAGGACAAATCCCACCAGCCACATGACTCCATTTGCAGGGGAGCAGAGCAGGGGATCTCCGTTTGCAAGGGACTCGGAGAGGCAGTGACCAGGTCGGTGCTTGCCCACGCAATGTTTTCTGTTCCTGCAGCTGCAATTATCCCCTGCAAGTCGTCAGGAGCAACCTGTGTGGCATTAGCAGGGAAAGCGCCGCGCATGCTTTGCTACTGGCATCCAGAAGACGGCTGGCAAAATGAGCTAAAACGACATGGGTTTGAGCCATTTCATAAAATGTAATAGAGAATTATATCCCCGTTGTGCAGTTCCACCAGATAGTTGAAAAAACACCCAGAAATCTGTTGAAAGGATCTCATTCTGCATTCAGCCTGATGAGCAACAGGAGAAATCTTTGCCGCATCCAAGCACGTTTGTGGGTGCCCCGTGAGATGCGCTGTTACACTATATAGCTTTTCCATACATCACGCCATGTCTGCGCACACGGCTGAGCACCTATAGGTCCCTGTGTGTGTCCCTGCGCTGCTCCCAGGGCCAAAACGTGGGAGCGAGAGGAAGAGGGTTCACAACCAGAACAGCCTCATCTTCCTTGCTGTGCTGCTGCCAGAGATTCAAGCAGCGGGAAGCGGGGAGAGCCAAATGTTATGGATCCCTCAACCACTGTTATTTGTCCCTGTGTGTATTGCTGGTATTTTGCATTAAAATATATGTTGTTAAATTTATGCCTTAATATATATATATGTGTAATATGGCTGAGTTACGGTTGCTGTGGGAACTATAACTTTCTTTTTTCCAAGAGGCTGTTATATGTCTTGTTATGTTGTATCATCTGGAAGTTGGCTGGAAACAAGATTGCTGCTGTTAATCCTTCAGCATGGAGGGCTGATTAAACCCAGCTGTCCCCTCCGCCGGTCCGTAGCTGCACGTAGGGTCTGTGTCTGCACGTGGGCAGTCCCTGTATCGCAGGCTCTAGCCAGACTGCCCGGCTGGGGCTGAGGATCCGGGCTCTAGGAAACATCCCGGCGTAAAGCATTGGTGTGAGCTGCCTTTTACTTGCTTACCTGCTGCCTTGCTGGGCACGGGGTGTTGACTGGGGACAAATCCAGCCACAGTTGGTTTGGGGACCAGCCACGCTGCTGCTCCCACCTCTCCCATTCCCTGGAGAAGATAAATAGGGTCAAGCTCCTGCTTCCCCTGTAGTGGCTCGGGCTTGGGCAGGATTTGGGCTGGGTCCCATCCCTGCCTGCCTGAACTTCCCCATCGGGGAGCCAAAAAGCCAGGAGAAGGGCAGACACAAAACATTGTGGGATGCAGCCCCGTGAAATTGCCCATTCCTGCCTGACCTCCATCCCTACAAGTTGGCACCAGTGGGATGTGCTCAAGCCCTGTGCTGCAGGGTTTGCTCCTGGGGCAGCTTATCCACAGCCCCTTCCATACCTGGTCCCAGTGCAGCTCCACAGAGGACATGCCCTCCGATCTTGCCAGGTGAGAGCTTGGGGGAAGCTTCTTCATCCCTGAACGCAGAGGGGAGGTGGCACCCGAGAGTACTGAGACACTACTGGGACCCCCATCACACTAAACCCCACTGAATGCAGGATTTGCTCCCAAAAGTCCGGTGCTGGGTCCTCTTAATACCTTGGCAGGGTTTGTTTGTGTTTCAGCTGCTGCGAGTCACCGAGGTGGCTGATTAAAGGCTTTAATGGGACATGAAGCGGGTTGATTTGCTGGGAGGCTGCTGTAAAAAGATAGGAAGGCTGCTTAGCGCCTTGGTCACTGGAGGTATAAACAAAGGATGGATTTTGCTAGCACATGTCCACTTTCCTCGTAATGAAACGCAAATTGCTCACTGAGAAACTGCTCCAGGATATAGATGTTTGTGAGAGGCTAAATGGCCTTCTTACCGTTTAAATATTTATTCCTTTTCTTGTGCTTATTTTTTTTAATTTGCAGAAGTCACTGGTGTATAAAAGCTTCAATGCACAACATTTAAAGGGAAGGGAAGTAATTTCTAGCTGTTAAATGCTGCCCCACCGGACCCCTCCCTGGCTGGTGTAACTGCTACATCTCCTATGGTGCCCTAAAGAGCAACACATTTGGGTGCCAAGGGACTCATGGGGATGAAACTCCTGGCACTGAGAGGCAGCACTGACTAGGGACCCCAGCAGCAGCCCCCAAATGGCATGCGGTGGGGGGGACCTGGCAGTGCCAATGCTGGAGGAATCCTTCGGCATGTTCCAGTGCCTGTGAGCCTGGGCAGGGCTGAGAGCTACCAGTCCCCAAACCCACCTTTAACCCGGGTTTGGGGCTCTGGGAAGCCTGACAGCATGAAGGGGTTTCCCTCTGGAGCTCTGAACCTCAGCGGGCTCAGTCATGGTGCCCCCATGACCTAAGGGCTGGCCCAGGGGGCTTCCAGTCCCAAGCCACCCCATCACATGTCCCCATGGAAGACAACGTCCCCCACGCCGAGGTGTTCTCCAGAGCATGGTGGCCTGCCCTCACTCTCCTGCTGGGGACAATTCATGCCAGATATAAATAATCCTCCAGCCGAGGTTACAGGAAGGAGTTACAAAGGAGGGATGAATCCCACTGCAGGGTGACGTTCCCCACATGACTAATGGCTTTGGTAGCACTGTTTTAAATCTGTCCCAAATGCAAGGAAGTCAAGAGTCAGGGGATGGAATGGGGACAGGGTGGTTTTGGGGTGTCCTTGACCCTGAGCCCCCAGGAATGGGCTGGTGAGAGAGTGAGAGGAAAACAGAGAAGAGAGGCTGCCTTCGGGCTTTGTCTGTATTGGGTCAGATCCCTCCCAGGTGACTTCTCAGCTTTCACACTGCCACTCAGCCTTCAAAAACAAAGATTTCCTGGTGAAATTAAAAAGAAAATTGGTATATTTGCTGCTTTGAGCCAGGGCCTCACTAAAGTCCAAATTCCCTCTCACTGGTGGGGTGAGAGTTTCTCCCCATCTTACTACAGAGTGATAGAGCAAAAGTAACCCAGCATAGACTCAAGTGCAAAAGGCTGGATGAAGCTGTTGGAAGATGAAGTCATGTCCTCCCTGGCTGCCCCAATTTCACACAAACAGCCTGGCCCTATCTGTGCAAGCCCTGCCTCACTCCTGCCTGCACATCCCTCCCTGCCCCTCCACAAAACAGGGGACAGGCAGCACATGGCATTGATGGAAAAGTACTGCAGTAAAATGACAGATATCTCCCTTCCACAATACTGATATTTTAAAGTTATTTATGTACTAAATGTACCAGGGTTGCTATTGTCTCTGCAGCTCCATTTATTGTAAGGCATGCAGCATGAATTTAACATCGAGGGCTTTGTGCTGGGGAGGGCTGCCTGAACGCATGGGCACTGTGGGAAGGAGTGGTTGGAGCCAGTTCTGGCATCCTTGCTGCCCTTCCCACCTTCCCAGAGCTGCCTGACCTCGGGCCAGGCGCTCACTGGTGCTTTTTATTGGGGCAAATGCAGAAATCAAGGTTTGCTCTATAAGGTGATTTTCAGCTGCAGTAAGAGACAAGCGCAGGTTTCAAGGAGAGTTGAGAGCGCGGGGTGGCAGGGATGGGACAGGGACATTAGGGCTATGTTTGGGTGATGTTCCCACTCCCATCCTGGCCCCAGGATGACAGCAGGGTTGGGAGAACATCAAGGAGACACCTGAAAGTCATGCTGCCTGCCCTCCCCATGCCTGTTTCTTCATCTGCAGAACAGAGCAGCTGAGCTCCCTCAGGTGGCTGCAGTGGTTGGCAGCCCGATGGCAAAGGCACGGTACAAGCCCTGTCCTGGGAGTCACAATGCCCCAGCGTGCACAAAGCCAGGTCCCTGGCCTCAGCACTCGTCCCAGCTTGGCTTTCTTGGTCACAAAGTGTCAATCCACCTCAAACAGCTGTGTTTCCAGGAGCCCTGGCTGTTTGCACTCGGCATGACATCACTCTGCTTTGCAGTTTACCTTTTGCTCTTCAGACGAGTTTATTCCTGCCCTTGAATCGCTGTTTGGTTTGCAAGTCACTCTCAGCCCGTTGTGACTCCACGCAGCCCCATCTCTGCTCTGCGCAGCGTCGCTCTGCCCCGGTTCTGCCTTGCATCACTCATCATCTCCTCTGGGTTTTTTTCCTGGTGACTGGCTGGTGTTGGGATTTGTACCACCCAGTTTGATGCCACTCGCCTGCATTTTCTTCTGCCTGTTCCACATTATTAGTCTTTTTCTTCCCCCCCCCCCCCCCCCATCCCCCCATCCCCCTTATGTTAGTTGTTGCAATTTGGTTTTCTGATCTGTTGGGTTTTATTTTTCTTGGCATCACATCTTTGGGGATTTCACTCACATCATTTCAGCCCGAATTTGCATTGACATTATTACGTTTCTTCTTTTCATCTTGCCCGATATTTCTTTGGAGCCAGCACTGCTTCAGTGCTCCCTGACACAGTTTGGGGACGGTGCTCTCTGGCCTTAATCTAGAGAGTTTGCCTTTCACAGTGTGTGATTGCTCATAAGCGCACGCTTGGCCTCGGGCAAGCACAGGCAGAGCTTGTTTTAGCATTTCTGGGCTGAGCTGGAGAAACGTTCCTGAGTCGGTAACATGAGTGGCTGCAGGGGCCATGTGCCAGCCAGAAACAGGAGAGCTGCTTGTAGCCTTGCACCAGCCCCCACCCAGTCAGCACCTTCTCTCTGCCCCCATTTCCTCATGGCCAATGCCAAGATAACAGTGCCTGTCTGCTCTGGCATCCAAGGAGATAAAGGACTGTATTACTGAAGTTCACTGCCATGAGAGAGGAACAATTGATATCATCACAAGTAGAGATCCAAATTCCCATGCTTCTTTGGCTTAAGGCTGAGTTGGTCAGGGTACCCTACGCAGTGCTCCCCCACACGGTGCTCCCCGCCTGCCCCACACACTGGGGCACCCACCCCTTCCACAGCCATGTGGTAGTTCATGTGTTGTGATCCTCTGGTGCGACCTGGCTGCTTGCCTCCGGGTGGGTGGTCAGGGATGCCACCTGAAGGCTCCAGGGTGTCTCTCCTTCTGGTCCTCCCCTGCTGCATGCACTCAGCAAGCCCAATGAGCTCCCTAACATCAGGTCCTTCCTCACTAATGTTAACATCCAGACCTGGAAAACCACCATAGTTATACACAGTACAAAGTGTCTGTGCAGGGACATGCAGGAATGTGACAAACCAGAGCGGGAGGGAGATACCAGCAGCAACGCAGGTACCAGGTCAGTGCTCAAGTGGGGAAAAGCACCTAGGTTCTCCAAATCTCTGTGCCTGGTGCATCATCTGCCTAGTTACTAATTCTTATCACAGACCATTCCCTTGCTGGAGATCTGCTGGGGAGGGGACTGGTGGGAGCTGGACAGACAGACCGACCACTGCCTGGGATGTACCAGCCATCACTTAAAGCCTGGGAACATCACAAGATGAGGGGAGAGGGATTCTCAGCAGCAAGAGCACAAACTTCTGCTGTCACCACCCAAGGTGCAGCCCTGCAAGAGGCCCCAAAATGCAGCAGCAAGACCCCCCTCTACATCACCGTGGTGCATGTGGATTGATGGGGTGTCATGGGGGTTGTGTGGCCTCTGCAGAAAAGGACCATGGCCACATATCCCTGTGCTGGGCTTTGCTCCAGAGCCAGACGCCCACTGACTGGGAGCAGGCTGAGCCTTGGTGTTGTGCTGGTGGTGGTGTTGTGCACAACTTGGTGCTGTGCCTGGAGGTGGAGGCTCTCAAGAAGAACTCTACCACCATGTGGTGCAATCCCAACTGCCAAGCGCATCCTCCCAGCCTGAGCCTCCCACAAGTACACCAAACAGAGCTGGAGCCTCGCCCTACCTCAGATCCAGGCACTTCTGAGCTTGGCTTGAGATGCCACATTTAACCCTCAGTCAAAAAAAAAAAAGAGAGATGGAGGATGCATGGAGAGAGCCAACAGGAAAAACATGATCAGACATCCTGAATCACAGGAAAAACTACAGCATGGCATGTCTGAGCAGAACAGCATGTCGTTGCGAGCAGCCCGTGTACTTCAGCTACCGCTAAGGAGAGGGCTCTCGGCACAGCGGCTGACGGGGGAACTGCGAGTCCCGACTTCGTCAAGTACATCTGAGATCTGCATTTAGACCCTCTGGGAAACGCTGGCTGAAAGGAAGCTGGCATGAAATTTCCATTTGCAGTAGCAGGGTTTTGGAGAAATCAATCACTTTAGAGTCCTTTGGAAACCTTGGTCTGATGGCTTTAAATATTTACTGTACTCCTGCATGGCAGATCCCAGAACTTCAGGGTACGTTCTCCCAGGCAGCCAGTTGGTTTAGGTGCTGCAAGCCTCCAAAACAGCCTGTGCAGGTGCTGATGAAAACCAAACCTTAATATGATTGTGATATGCGATTGGAAAACTGAAATGCTTTTTGTATTTGGGAAAACCCAGAAATAATTCTTCAGACTACAGAGCACTGGTGTCCTTCATGCTCTGAGCTGGCAATGAGAGCAGGACAAGGAAAGCCCACATCTCGGCCGGTTGTGCCCACTATCTCTCACTACTTGGATCAGTGACAGAAATGCCTGCCTGGGCTCATCTCCTTGTGCTTCTGCAGTTTTGGATGACTGACTGGGGAAACTGGAAAGCAGTGATAATGCTTGTCCTACTGTGCAGCTAATGACATTGCCATCTCAGAGGCTTTAAAGTGGCCAGAGTGAGCATTAGGGGTCTTTGGGATCTATCATTTTTTGTGTTAAGCATAACAGCAGGTAACATCTATTTTTTCCCTTTTAAAGATGGCTCTAATGTCCCTGCCTGCTTCAGGGAGAGCCCTTAACGAAACTCTGAAAATTCAACAAGACACTGGAAAGGACACTTTTCTTACTTCATTATGGCCTCTCTCCCAAAGTGACCAGCCCCTTTGCTTTCTCCCTTGTCCTACCAGTGCAGGGAGTGAGGACAGGATGGGAGGCTGCTCTGCTCTCCAGGCCACAAAAATCCATCACAATTGCTGTGATCTGCTTCACCTACACCTAGAGCCCAAATAGCACAGCTCATTGCAGCTCAGAGCCACCAGCAGCTCCAAAAAGCAGATGCTTTGGCATTGTATTCCCATTACAGCATGTTGGATGAGGTTGTCAGGAGCATATTTGGATGGAGAAGTCTAAAGGTACCTTGCAAGGAAAGCCTGGAGACTGAGCAGAGCACAACAAGAGGGTGCCCAGCACCTACCCATGCTGGCCATGCTGCAGAAGAGGTTGCACAGGGGTGTCCTGGTCTCAGTTTCCCAGCCAGTTTGCCATAGGTCTGTCAATGAAGAACACATCTTCATGTGCTTCAGAGGCACCTGATGACACTGGAGGGTTTGAGTCCTTATTGTTCCAGTTCAGAGAGGTCCTGAGAACAGCCAGAGATACCTCAGTGGCTCATCAGGGATATCCCGCTGAAGTCCTGCCATTCCCATGCAGCCTTCACCCTCCCAGCACCACAGGCTGGAGTGGCCCCGTTCCAGCAGACAGCTCTGGAGGGTCCCCTGCACTGCCCTGCACCACAGGAGAGGCTCAGACCAACCTGGGGGTCTCTGGCTTTGAGATCAGTCTGAAATTAGTATTGATACAGCTGGAAGACACCCAGCAGGGAGTGCAACATAGCACTGGGGCAGTGAGACTGTGTGTTGGCCCCATCGTTAGGAGGGGGGTGCTGCTGTTTCACTGCTCTCTCCAGCAGTTGCCTCCCCTGCACCAAGCAGCTGAAGGCAGAACCCCAGAGCAAGGGGTCCAGGTCAGCCAGGCTCAGACCCTCCAGCCCACCTCAGCCTTCAGCAAGATAGCCCAGACAGACGGCAAGAAATAGTTACTTTGGCAAGAACATGCAGATGTGAAATTGAGATAAAAGTTTGCTGGTATGAATTCATTAATCAGCTCCAGAGAGCTGATGAGTGTGCTGGGGGGCCTGCCTGGCAGGGAGAGGACTGTGCAGGGATTGCTTCCTAAACAAATGGGGCTGACTGGTGAGCTCTGGGCATTGTCCTGGGCACACAAGGTCCCAGTGAAGGCCATGACTTAATGCAGGTGATGTCATGATGAGCAGTAAGTCCTCTGATGGGAAAACCCCCAGCAAAACACCCTTCCAGGACTCAGGGCAGCAAACCCTGTTGGGCACTGCTTGGACTGGTCTGCATTGCAGGGAAGAAAAGGCAAAAAAATCTCACCTGGTACTTGGTGGGCTGAATTTTGGGTCTGCATGTAGTCAGCAGGCAGGGTCTTGCTTCAGCTGTCCCCCTCCATGCAGTCTGGAGCCTGGCTGCAGCTCAGGTGTCCTGCCTGCCCTGAGATGTACAAACAGTGCTGCAGAGCATGGAGAAAGTGCAAAGATTTTAAAGGAAAAATAAAATTAAAAAAAAAAAAAAAAAAGAGAGATACGTTTTTGTGAAGGAGATCTGGACTGGATTCAGCTGTTTGTTTAGCCAGGCCAACACAGCATCAGCTGCTGCCTGAGCAAACAGTGTGTTCAATATCTCCTGAGGGGAAAGGGATGAAATGTCCTTAAGGCTCACCCCAGCATTTTACCAAAACATTTATTGCTGGTCATTATAAATCTGCTGGTCGTGCTGCTGGGCAGGCTGTAGCAGGTCAGCAGCATAGCTCTGAACAACCAGCAGCTCCATGCAATGGCAAGCTCTTCAAACTCCTCCTGCTGCACTGGATGGCTCCCAGGACTATCACCTGAACCACAGGATTGATACCCCAGTTCTGCAACCACCCAGAGCCCCAGACAGGCACAGGGATGGACACAGCTGTTGATGGAGAGGGCCCATGGACCAGTGACCGCTTCGCGTCTCTGCAAACTCATTTAAACCAACACAGCTCACATGGGCTGTAATTTATCCCCACTTTGCCTTGGTGTAAATATCTGCCTGTGAGAGAGAACAGGCAACAAGCACAGCCCTGGCCAACCCATCTCCACCAGTGGTCCAGGGAGACCAACACTTCCAGTGGCAGCATCTGACTCCAAGCACTCAGCAAGGAACATCCAGCTCCCCGCAAAAATGAGGGTCTTAAATATCAGAATGTTTAAACCTAAACAAATGCTGGGTCTAGCTCATCAGCTCTGAACCCCAGGAAGGTCACACTGCCAGGATTTCCTCCCTTAATTTTAGGGGCTAGCAAAATTTTGCAGAGTTGTTTTTCCTCCTGTGCCAACTGAGATTTTCACTATCAAGATCCACATAAGTACATTGCTGCTTTCCAGACCATAATTTACAGGAGATGCACGTGGAAAACATCAAGCCCTCCACGCCTTTAGAGTCTGACTCATTTGCCTGAAGGTCTCACAGACATGGAGGAGCCCCCTGTGCTTGTGGGGTGCCCTGTGTCCCCCCAACAGCCAGCTACACACCCCAGGGTGCATGTTCAACACCGCTGCTCAGCTGTGTCCACAATTACACCCTGAGCTTTACTGAAATACCAGAACTGTGAAATCCACAGCAAAACCATTGTTGATGCTGCTATTGATTTCAGTGGGCATCTCCAACATATTTAAAAGCTAAAAAATTAGGAAAAGCTAGAATATAACATATACAGCCAGAATCTAACACACTTTATGGTAAATACACTGGAATATAGACTCAGTTGTACAAAATGCAGGAGCATATTAAGTGTCTGACAGCTATTTTCGGTCACTGAGAACCCCCAATGAAACCAGCTAGGAAACTCACTCCCTCTGTTTCAAAGTTGGCTTATTGATAAAGAAGGAAGAAAAGCAGAAGCATTAAAAAACCCTCAACAGTAACCCCCAGCCTTGCTCAGCCTGGCTCTTTCACCAGCACTATAAAAGAGGAAGCAAAGGAAGGTAATATAAAGCCAGAGCACTGTGGGAGCCCTGCCCATCCCCAAAACCACCTCACCCATCACTTTCCCATGGCTCCTGCTGCCGTTTGCCTCCCAGCCAGCAGTAATCTTGATTTTTTTAAAGCTAAAATCCCAAACAAGAAGGACAGTTAAAAACTATATTGTCAAAGCAGGTAGAAACACAAGGAATGGGTTCAAGCAGCTGTTTTAGAGATCTCACCCAGCTTGGACATGTCTTCGTGGCATGTGGCACTCCCCGACACATCTGCAGGGATTTCCCAGGCACATGTGGTGGCGGAGACCTAGCCTCTCAAGGGCTTGCACCATGGCTTTTGCACCAGGTTGTGCAGCCCCAGCACCCTGCATCCCCAGCAAAGGTAGGACAAATCTTGTACTGAGGATCAGAGTGAGCCCTACCCTGCAGGCAGAGCCCTTGCATCCACAGAACCAGGAAAAAAACAAAACCAAAACAGGTTTATCAAAGACTAATTAGGGACAATCCTAGCTCCTCTATAGTCAGTAAAGTTTTGCTATTAACTATTACCAGGGCTATATTTTACCCAAGGAGATTTCCTGTTAAAAACCAGCTTAATTAAAGCAGGTAGAAAGTCCTTGTAGGTCTTCCTACTCTCACACCAGCAACCCAGGCAGTCAGGTTGCTAACACACTGCCTTACAGACCTGAAACAGGGATCAAGGGGAGATAAAAGGGACAGAGAGAGCCCAGGGGCTCAGCTTATACATAGGAGCAAGGAGACGGTTCTCTCATGCAGAGCCAGTGACCTCAAGGCACAGCATCATCCCACACCTCCTCCCTAACCCATACCACCCCCCCCCAACCTACTCCTCTCTACCTTACCTAAGCATCCCTCACCCCTAAAAGCCCTCCCAGCTCCTCTCCTCACTCTCCTCCAAGCACCTAGCCTGCCCCAGCAGCCCTTCATTTCTTTAATTGATTTTTCCTCCTGTGGATATTTTAAGCACCTGCTGTACCCAGATTGTTTGCTGTCTGATGGAAGCAGGCAGCTTCACTCTTATCTGTCAGGGTAGACGCAAACCGAAGCCAGCAGGGTATAGGCCAGCTCTCTTGAAGCTGGGTAATAGCTTTATGTAACTTGAATAAAAGAGCCAAATTCAAGAAAGCTCCTTTTATCCTTGCTCTGCCACAGACTGGAGGCTTTGGATGTGCCAAGAGCTCCACTTGCGCTGCAGTTCCCCAGCTGGCAGCAGCCCTGGGGTTTCAGGCTTGTGGGGTACACAGCCTACTTCGGGTGCTGAGAGGGTTGAGTGCTTCTCTCCCTCCAGAGCAGGGAAAACCGTGCTTTGCCTCTGGCCTGGGAAAGCACAAGCTCCCAAGGCTTATGTTGGCACGGGGGGTTGCTGCAGAGCTCCAATTGCGATGCTTGAATTCAGAATTTGGAGGACATATTTTGCATTAATCAAATAAATGCATCATGTGAGGCATTCTCCATTTAAATGTCTGAAACAGATGCTAACTAAATGATCAGTATGACATGAGCAACATGGTCTGGGTCTAGAGGATATGGGAGGCAGTGGAGAGGCTCCCAGGCTGCGAGTTGTGTGCTTGGTCCATGTGCCAAGCGACCTGCCGAGGACGGAGCTTCGATTAGTGCTGATTAATCCATGGATGTAGAAAAAGTAATTGTCCAAACTTGCTGCCCAGACTGAAGAGCAGGAAGGGAGCTTTTCTTTGAAAGACCTCAAAATCCACTATGCAACATGTAGTCATCTCCCATAAAGGATCACAAATAATTAATCCAGCTCTAACTTTTCACATAAACCAAGAGAGTTTTTTGGTGCTGTGGTGCTACTTGCTTTCCCCTGTTTGCTTTCATAGAGGAGCCCTTCCTACAAACTTTCCTAGTGCAATAAAGTTAAGCTGCTTGGACTTACGCTCCTGAATGCAATAAGGGTGGCTTGAATTGGTAGCTGGGCTGCTTATTGCATGAGTGGCAGGCAGATACCACTGGGAGAGGTGAGAGAGCCAGGTTTAGGGTGATAAAATAGTTCATTTGGGATAAGCATCCGTCAGGACAGGAGTTCAGCTAATCCTCCCCTTGCACTTGCTACTTCTGCAAGGAAGAGTCGGAATGTGACGAGAGCAAGATTTCTTGTTGCAGTGTTGGGTCTTTCCAGGATATATTCAGAAAATTCAGTTTCCTAAGCTGATCTGGGAGCTCAGAGAGACTTGAAACTGCAAAATAATTGCTGGAAAAGAATCTGAAAATGATAGCTCCTTTTTTTTTTCTGCATAGAGTTACACTTCACTTATCCTGATGGAGAGTTCAAGAGCCAGCTCTTTTTCCTCTTTTCATTAACTCCTATGACTACATACATTTGAGAAAAGCTTCCATTAGTCACAGTTGCTTTCCTACTCATCCTTCATGCCTTTCAGCTGCAAGACCAGACTAACTGATGACAAGTATTTCCCTAAGTCCAGCTATGATCTGAACATTGTTATGTCTGCACAGTGTTACCTCTTTCTGAGAAGTCACGATTAGTGCAAATGCATAAAATAATGATTTGGGACAGATACCTAATATCAAACAAATCCTCACTCTGACTCCTACCATCTCTGGTTGCCAGTGAAGAGCACCGGGCCATGAACGAGTACCATCCGCAAGATGATCCCTTCCAATTATCTGGAACTTAAAAGCTCTGGCAGGGTGTATCTGCACTGGGAAATTCAAGTCTCCCCCAAAAGAGCATCAGCCATCCCTGTCATCCCTTCAGATCTCAAAACTGCCCTAGCCAAGGGCAGGCAGCTGTTCTCGGCACGCAGACCCAAGCAACTTTCCATCAAGGCTTACATTTTAAAGGTAGTGGTTTCCATACTTGCTTCCTGGTGAAGACCACATTTTAGTGCAAAACCTGTGCAATGGGCAATGAATTCACCTTCTGCAACCACAGGGACTACCTTGCCCCTTTCTCAGGTGTGAAAAGCTCACAGTGAAAGTGAAGGCTAAGAATGGACAGCTTAGCAGCTGGAAACGAGGGAGGAAAAGCACTGGGGACATCTGATGAGCCAGCTCTTGGCATAAACTGCCTGAGAAGCTCTGCTCCAATGAGTTATCATTTGCCCTTGGTCTGAAAAGTGAACAACATATTTTTCCCTTCCCAGCTTGCTGCCCACTTGCAGAAATACAGACGCAGAGGCAACCGGACAGAAGAGCGGCAGCTCCGAGGCACATGCCAGGGGTGTCATGCCCGCGAGCCGCTCCAGATGCACGCTCTGCAGTGAAGCGAGTTGTCCAAAGTTGGCACTGTTTGCAAACAGGAGGATCTGTTGGCTCTCCGTGCTGCGCAGGCTGTTCCCCTCCACGCTTGTTTAGCTGGCACCTCAGCCGTGTTACTGGCGTTACACCCTCGTGGGCACGGTGCCACCCCGGCAGATGGGCATCATTGCAGAGCTACAAGAGAAACAGCGTGCACATCAATTGTCGGTGTATTAGAGGGAGGATTTATGTTCAGGAATGTTAAAACAGCAGCTCATGCAGTGCCCTGACCCCTCCGACTAAGGAGCTGAGCTGCTGAATGCCCGGACGGGATGAACGTTGAGAAGCCGCTGCCAGCTCCCTGTGCCACCACGGGGTAGGTGAGGGGCACGAGGGGACTGGGAGCCAACTGGGAGCGCAGGTGTTGCCATGCATCTCTACACTCCTGGCTCTCTGCTAGAGGAATCACTGTGTGAAGCCTTGTAGCTCTTTCCCCAGAGTTCACTCCTTCTCTGGAAGCAGCCACAGGCACTCCCAAGGTTTCCACATCAAGGGGATATGAACATCCTTCTCTGCTCCAGCAGAGCTTTTTATAGATGGCTACAGCCTATCTCGACGCTGTGCGGAACATGCTCGGCGTTGGCCTCTTCAATTATTGCAGCTGTAGCAGCTGAATCTAAGGAATGACCTCAAAATAACAATAGGGACATGCTGTGAAATTCCTATATGAAACAACAATAAAAAAAATCTTTATTGCTGTTACTAAAAGTACTAACAGCAGCACTTTGTTCAAGCTGAGTTTTAAGGCCAGGATTTTAAAGCGTGCCTGGGGGGATACATGCCAGTAGTGCATGGCATTGCTGCTCCATGAGGCTCCTCCTAAAATGTCGGCCCCAAAATCTTAGGAACTGCCCAGTGTTTTGTCGCCTTTTGCATTTTCTATGTCATTCCTGATTTGTGCAATGAAAAAAACAAAATTGGTTTTGGGTCCCTTTGTGCCAATGTATTATTCCTGCAGATGTACAATTTTTGTATTCCAACAAAAAGGGGTAAATAGATAACAAGACTTCACAAGCAAACAAAACTGGCCACCTAACCTTTGAAGTGCTACTTGCCACTGCTCTTCACTTCTGTTTTGTGCCCATTTAAGTGTGTCATTACCTGGCCATATCTACACAGCAAGTAAAGATCTGATGACAAGGCACACTAGATCCCTGTGCTTGCTGAGCTATGCTAGTAGAATGCCACCAGCAAGGAAGAGGAGCACAGAGGCTTCGCTGAGCATTAGCACATCAGATGGAAACTCTTCCAAGTTCCCTGGAGATGTGCTGTCCTTACCAGAGCACTGCAAAGTCCATGTGGCCACATCTTTGCCACAGTTGCTTCCTTGCAAGCTGATTTTCATCAGTGTGAGCAGCACCATAGCCGGCTCTGCTCTCAAAGCATTGCTCTGCTGCAGAGATGCTCCCTGGTCCAGCAGCTTTACATGCCATCACTCCTGCCTAAGAATCTCTGAAAACACTGGTGCTTAGCTGTCATCCTGTGCTATTTTTTCTGGAGGAAGGTGCCTTCCCTTCCCCAGGGAACCATGGCCAAATGGGTGGCAAGACCCAAATTATCTGTAACTGGTTTTTGTTTCCTAGACCACATGCCCTGCTCTCAGTTGCTGTGTCACATCCCTTCTTCAAGTGCTTTTTCATTTTTTGAATGAAATGCCATGAAGCACCTCAAGCACCGTGGTCATGACTGTCTCCACTTATAAGCCAATAAAACTAGGCTTGAGTCTGAGAGTCCCTTGCTTGCTCGCTCAGCAGTGTGCATGTGTGTGTATGGCTGTAATACTGTTTTTCAGTGGTTTTCCAGGCTGTTTTTGAGGTCTTGTGGTATACCAGGGACTTGTGGCCAGATCTTCAGCAGCTCAGCCGTAAGCTCAGCAGGAAAAGGAAAGGGGCAGGGGCAGAGGCAGGTGGGTTCCCCTCTCCAGGTCACGTTGTTTGGAACCACAAATTCCACCCCACTTCTCTGGTCCTCTCCTGGGCAAACAGGACAAGCTCGCCAAAGGGCTGGGGTGAATCTTAAGAGAAAAACAAAAGCTGGGAGAATGGGTAGAGGAAAGCAAGCTGTGCACAGCTATGCTCCCAGCAATCTCAGATCCAGCCTTGTATGAGAAAAACAAGAGCCACTTACCACTTCCACCAAAGCTCTGTGCAGTGCAGGAGATGAGACAGGATAGTAAAAATGTGCCTTGATTTTCATTTTTGCTGTGAGGCTAAGCAAGATGAGAAGGTAGTACTATGTGGAGGGCACAGAGAAAAGCTGTCTCTGAATGACTTTGCACGATTCAGAGTTCAGCTTTGCTTCTGTACTTCAACTTTGCTTATGTCTTCAACTTCTAATTTTCACGCACTGTTACACCAAGGAATGGAGGGGCAGATATAGTCCAAAAGGCAGGACACCTCTCAAAGGTTACACATGACTCTTTTAGGAAAAAAGTCTTTTTATTTAGTGTCATGATAGCTTAGAGTTCAACTTGTGCCATGGAGCCAGCATTGTGATCATCAATCAGCCAGGAATGCCCTGCAAAGGTAGAAAAGCACATGAGAACGAGGAGCTGGAAAGAGTCTTGGCTTCAAGGTGGATGTTAATCAAGGACCTTCCGAAATCACAGTGCTCCTCTGATAGCTAAATCAAAACATCCCTGGAGCGGTCCTATCGTGCCCACAGAAAATTAACATGCCGCACACTCAACACTGAAGGCCCAATATGCCATGACCCTAAAATGGGGATATTCATGTCTTCTAGGAAATCATCAGCACCTATTCTGTTAATACAATTATTGCTGACTGTTTTTAAGAAAACGGATCCAGTATTATCTTGCTTTAAGACACAATTGCCCAAATCATCCCTTCAATAACATGTGGGCAAGGGTTGATGAGCTCGCCCTAATATTTGCTTCTGGATGCTGCACTAAACCGATCTCTGTGCCGGTTTGGTTTGGTTCCTCTCACCCACCGGTGAAGGAGGCCCGCTCTGTGCAGCATTAGTGCTCAGGCATTTGACTGAAGGGGCTTGCAGGCTTTCTACAGCTTTATGCGTCCTCATGGAAAGCTTGAGAAGATGAATGGATCGTTTCTCTTGCAAGTGCTTATTAAAAATGTGAAATGCATGATGATTGCCTGCCAACCGTCCAATTACTATTTCTGCCCATGACACAGAGGGATGGCGAGAGCATCTCCCAGCCAGGCACAGTGCAAATCAAAGAAGCACAAATTCTCTTATTTCTGCAGGGTCAGAGCTTCTGGCCGAGGACTAGCAGTGCTGGACGGACTTGTTCTTCTCCATCGTGAGTAACTGGCACAAGGGATTGTCAGCACTCAGAAGCTGAACAAATGAGCAAATTTAGATTGGAAAAGGAAAGGAAAGCCTGTTAGATCTTGAATATAGATATCATAGTATCTTGGTTGATACTATGTGAGTTCTAACTGCTTTTCCTTAATGAAGTAGCTGTACCTGAGCCAGGGAGGAGCCCTGCCATGTCCTCTGCTTGTGCATGGAGGGTAGCTGGGTTTTTGTAGTTTGATTCTGCCCTAGGGATTCTCTGTTTCTTTGGCCAGGCCTCAATGACCATGATGTTACAGCTCAGGAGGTCGTTGCCACGCTGGGTGAGGGCATTGGTCTACTAAGTGAGCGTCTGGTCTTGGGCGATGGTCCACTCTGGCTCCTGAAAAGTGCAGGTCTCCATTGGTGCACACGGCAGCTGTGCAAGGCTTTCCTCAGAGAGGGAAGAAGAGATTAACCTGGGCCCTGGAGCATGGTGTTTGATTGCTTCTGTAATGTCATTAGTCTGCAAAACCGCAGATGTTACAGGTTGCTGGGGGGGCGGGGGATGCAAGCTTGTGGGAACATAAGCGATGGAGAGGTGTCCAAACCCTCACACAGGGTCAGCATCAGAGACAGGATTAGAGCAGACAGCTCCCTGATTTTTTTCTCATTCTGTTATCCTACAAATGCTAATAGTGGCAGGGGAAGAGGAAAACACTGAAAGCCAATTACAGGAAGCAGACAGTGCCCATTGCCATGTGCATAGACACTGCTCACGGGACTCAGTGCCCCCCAACAGTCCCAACACAAACACACATCCCGCCAAAGGCCTGTTGATATTTTGAGATAGGCAGGGTCCAGTAAATTTCTTATCACCACCACTACCAGCAGACAAACTTATTTCCAATCAGCGGAAGAACCACAGGCAGGTCAAGCTCAGATTATCTCTCAGATGGGGCTGGCTAGGGAGCAGGAGCTGTGGAGCACCGGTATCATGAGGACAGAGCTGTCGCCCCCCCCTCCCCCCCTCCCCCAAACACTACTGAGTCACCTCAAGACTTTGTTGGGATCTGAGGAAGCAGAAAAAAAAAACAAGCTACGATGTGCCTAGCCCTGACTTTCACCCATGATGGGTAGGAGTCTAGCCAGCACAGATGCTGTGGTCCCCTCAGGTCCATCCTTGGGTCAGCAGAGCTGTTTGAGTGGGGCACACAGACTTTACCATGCAATAGGGTTGGAAGGGGGGAGCCATGGCTTGGGGCTGGTATTTCTTGGCTCCTCCCAAGGCAATGGCAATGCAGCAAGGCAATCCTTTCCTCTGTCCTCTCCTACCTGTTGTAGGTGCATCATGTCAACCAAACACAAAAGAGCCCCCCTCTGAGGGCTCTGCACTCAAGCTATGGTCATCTTAAAGGGAGGCTGCAGCCCAAGGCCCTGGAAGTGGCCTGGTTTTAAACACTGTGTGGAGACCGTCATGGTATCACCACTGCTGGGAAGGGCCCCAGTTCCACACGCCATCCTCTCTGATGGAGATGGTCAGGGAGAGCTGGGGGATGCAGGTCTGATTTTTCAGTTGAATATCACCCAGGATGGCCTGTCCACCTCTCTCTGTATTGGACCATGCACGCCTCAAAGTATCAGGCACTTTTCCCGGGTCTCCTAATGGTTCTTGGCAAAGAGCTGGCTCCCACAACCAGCTTGCTGCAGTTTTTACATCTGCAGATTTCTGTTTTTACAGCCTCGCAGACATCACACTGTGCTGCACTTGTATCAGTTCTGGAGGTAGTCATTAGTTGCAGTTGCTTGGGGATGGCTGCTGAGCTCAGCACTATTAGATTTATTATATGGTCAATCTCATAAGTGCTAAACTTAGATACCTCAACTCGGGTCTTGCATTTGTCAGATGGTTAAATCTACACGGAGACCGCAGTCCTCCGGCATGTAACAGTGCAGTCAGTCCGTACGTGGGGCTAGGGAGGGAGGGAGCAATCCCTCCACCTGCAGAGCTCAATGGTCTTCTTCAGTCAAAATCCTCCTCAACACTCCTGGAAATTTTTTTTGGCTGTCAAGTAGTCACTAAGGTTGTCACATGGAATAATCCCACAGAAGTGGAGACTGCGAGATGGTGAAGCAATGAAAACAGCTGGGCAGAGCTGAGGCCTCAGACGTGTTGGTGTACGCGTGGGGAAGATGTGTACATCCCTGTGAATAAAGGCTTTTGCCATTAAATATTCCAATTTCTGTAGGAACTGTTTGGGCCTGAACCCTTTGCTTCTCTGCCAGGCTCCTGTTTGGAGCTCTTTGCTCTTGCATGGTGATGGCAAATATCTCAGTGTACCTCCCAAGACTTGCAGCCCTGTGCCCCAGCCAGTTTGGTGTTGCCATGCATCCTCAGTAATTAGCCACACCAGCTTCAGGAGATTTCAGGCCTTGTCTTGTTTTGAACATATTGTAGCTTAAAATACACTTATTTTAGCTTTAATAATTTTTGCAAAAATTATTTAAGAACTTTAGCTATAACTGCTACTTTCTCTAGGATCAGATGACTTGCTCAGCTTGTCAGAGCTGTAAAGCAGTCAGATGTCTCTTGTCTATCCTGTCGTTTTGGGTTTATTTTAGTTATACTATTACTGACTTCTTTTAGCTTAGGTTTTGGTTAGCTTTGTGCAATTGCATGATTTTCCCCTCCATTAAAGAACTCATATCATACAGAGAGAAGTTCAAACAAACCTTAATAATCGTGACACAACTAACTGCAGAGACCAATAGGAGAGGGGAGAGTATAACTCATAAACAGACATGAGCTAGAAATACATAAAAATAACCTTGAATGAACCCAAAACGGAAGGGGGACAGCCCCCACTGTGCTCCTCCAGGCAAAGCCCGTGGGCACCTGACAGCTCACCATGACACTGAACTGGAACATGAGAATTAACACTGGGAAAAGGGATGAAGGTGTGGCGTTGGGATTTCATTACCCTTTTCTTTTGCTCTTTTGCAGTAGGCTTCACTGGTGCCAGAGTTTAATAATTTTTATTTCTTTGAGCCTAAAATTAAGAGAAAAATAAGCACAACCCATTAGTTTCTGACCCCCCTTCCCACCCACCCAGCCAGATGGGTCTGGTTTTAGTTCATAATTGAACTCACTCTCTCAGAAGGGAGTGAGAACACACTTTTTAACTGGGGAGGGAGCAGGAGATCCTTTCCAGGCTGTTTGCTGGCAAGGAGGAGTTTTGTTCCTGCTGAAAGGGAGCAGCATGACAAAGCCATGAGCAACTGAAGAAGGGCAGAGGCATTCGCAATCCACCTCCCGGCACGCTCTGTTATCCTGACAGCTGTAAATGGCCTAATTTTAAACATGGTTAGCATTTTTTTGTCCTAAGGAGCATAAATCTCTGTGTTGATGGTGCCATCTGTCCCTGTAAGTACATATGCAGTGATGTGCCTCTCTGTCTATCCTCCCCACGGTGGTTTTGGGCAGAGGGGGGGTAGCGTTATCACAAATGTACGTGGTGGCAGCAGACCCGATCAGGCAAGAAGTATTCCTGGATCAGAAGGTTTTCCCAGGACAGAGTAAGGTGCACAAGGCCCCCTGTAAGAGCTGTGCTGCCACCTCCCAGGAGGCTGCCTTACCCTTGGGGATAGGGCACAGCCACTGTGGAGCTGCCATCAGAGCTCTGCCTTTGCATGCACGCTGCATGGATAGCCCTTGCTACTAGGGATGGGGACATGTCTCAAAATAAAAGGATAAAGGGAAAAAGAAGTGTGGGACAGGACTTGAAAGAAGCAGACAGGATGGCGCGCTCTCTGACTCTGCTTGCATCAAGCTGTGTCCTGTCTCTCAATCGCGGCAAAGAAGGGAGAAGGGAGAAGGGAGAAGGGAGAAGGGAGAAGGGAGAAGGGAGAAGGGAAAATAAAATAAAATAAAATAAAATAAAATAAAATAAAGAATGCCAGCAAAGCAGGATTAGCTGATTAGCGTCTATCTCCCTCTGAGTACCTAACTAAAGCCACAGCTGGAGGGATCGCTGCCTGCAGGATGCGGCATGGTGAGCAGCCTCTGCCCAGGCACGGGAGCAGTCTGGCGCTCAGCCCCCTTAAGACTGGCTGGGAGTTTGCAAACAGACCCACAGACCTGTACTGCTGTCCAGTTAAGGAAGTACTTTTGGAAGTGAACTTTGCACGCTGGATGTGGTCAGCCTGGTCCCTGGCTGGGTGACGCTGCTATGCGCTGGGAAGTGGTGCTCAAAAAATTGCACAACACAAGCCCAAAACTCCTGAATGAGAGCAAGAAAATTAGATTTACCTCCTGGCTACACAGGCTCAGCCACCAACTCAACTTCCTAAGGCTTGTTTGAAAACCCAAGGGGACAAGAGTTCCTTCGGCGAGAGACGAAATGAAATGTGTGGAGGTTTGTGTCTTTTATAAATTACAAACATGACTTTTTAATTCTAAACTAAACATCCAGAGTCTCCTTATACCTGATGAATGGCAGATGCTGCATCTTACTCTACTGCTTGGCTTTTCATTTAAATACCTCTCATGGAGGCCATACTTGGGTTAAAAAGACTAAATAATTTAGATGCACATGTGTCTTCCTGCTTCTGGGTGAGCTGCACTTAGGATGCCCAAAGTCACTGGTGGTGATTTGAGTGGTGGGATGAGTAAATTCATCACACCTCCTCATCCCAGTGCTTCTGTCAGAGGACACTGCTGGTGTCTCCCACCCCGCAAAATGAAAGCGCAGAGCATCCCTAAGGCAATTACAGCCCGGAGATAACACGTAATTTGCAATGTTGCCTTAAGTTGACAGCTTCACGTGAAACAAGATAACAGCTTGTACTAATGAACATGCGATTTACAAACTGATGGGTCTAACAGTGTTTTTAAGGTGACACAAGAGCCTGTGTAAAGGCTGATTACATCACACCTGTCCCTGCCGCAGCAGAAACCGCTTGACTGCAGGTTATCGCCGTTGGTAGGAGAGACAGTCTTGCATTGAATTGACTGTATCTGATAAATTTAAGTCGATCTCTGAATTTCTAATTAGGAGATTATCTGAAGAAAGGATTTCTTTGCAGAACACTTAATCATTATTTTGTTAATTGTCAAGGATCGGGAGTAAGGACCTGCAGTTGCATATTATTGGCTGCATTAGATGCTACTGCAGCTGGTTTAACAAGGATGTTATCACTCTTAAAGTAATTGACATGGAAAAGCCCTAATATTTTCGTTTTTCATGAAATGCAATGTTCCATTTCCCCAGGTTGTGTTTTCAAAATCTGAAACATTTTTATATTTTCTGAAATGCAATATAACAAAAGGAACAATTTCCTTTAAAACAAAAACTGGATCTCTTCCAAGTCATTTAACTTCCGAAAGTTTGAATTCTTCAGTTAAAAAAAAGGAAAATAAAAAATTCAGTCTGAGCACTTCTAACAATACTATAACAATTGTACTTAGCCTGTCATGTGGGAATTCTCTTTACAGTGGCTAGATACATGGGGGAAATTAACTTGTTTAACAGTTTTTAATAGAAATGTTCTGCTGACTGTTCTCCTTGCACGTTAACTGGAATCTGTTTTGGCACAACATCAGGTCCTAGAGGCTGGGCCAAGCTCCTTGCTCCATACCCACCTCATGCTCGCAAGCGGATCCTGCCCACAGCCTGCTACAGCAGCACAACTCACACCAAGAAGGCTACTGCAACTATTTAAAGTCTTGAAAACTTCCAAAGTCAGCACTTGAAGAAACATGAAATGCAATGAATTAATGAGAAACAGAGAATGAATCATTAAAATTGCATCACCGCGACGTGTTCCTGATCGCATCTCCCTTAATGTTCTCACAGTCTGAACAATTGATTAAGAAAAACACCACAGTACACTAAAAATTGGAAACAGTTAGAAGAAACAGGATTAGCAAAGTCTTACAGGAAAGGTCAATTATTTCTCCCAATTTATTGCTAACCTGACATCTGTAAACAAATCACTAAAGGAACTCCCCGAAGACTACACTCTGTCCGACAAGACATCCTAATTAATGAGGATGCGCTATGCAAACACAAACATAAGCAGTGAGAGATAATATCTAAGCTGAGCCTTAAAAAGATACAGTGTAAATGGTTACCCAGGAGGTTGCAGGAGATCAATAAATGAGAAGGTTCAAGAGAGTCAGAATTTGCTGTGGGGTAAAGGCAGATCATCTTTGAGCGTATCAGAGCTAAGATGGCAAAATGAATTAAATGAGTTCAGAGAGGGCTTAGTGAGACTGGCCTAAAGATGAAAGACGTTTGCAATCATCCATTGTGCTTCGCGGCAGCTGAGGGTTCAGCCAGGGTGTTCACGTGCCCTGCCTACATGGCTTTAGATGCTCTTGGACTTAGCAAGCATCTCACTGACCTTCAGCATCTCTGAAGGCCAATGCATCGTGCTTGGAGCACACTCCGAGGAGGTGCCTGATCCCACTGTTGTTCCAGATGAGTTCCCAGGCCTAAGGGTTGGGATTTTCTCTGTCACTACCAGCTGGCAGCAGTGCCTTGAGAGCCATGCACCACAGTGGCATCCTCTCCACCAGCCAAATCTGCTGGTGGCCGGGCACAGCGCCTGCCCCAGAGCCCTCCGCTAGCAAAGCTGGATCATGGCAGCTAATATTAAAGATTCCTCTTCATCAGCATCCCAACGATTAAATATGTATAGAGGCATCTGAGATCTAATTTATTTCTTTTGTGTTGTAAATTCCTTTTCTCGTTGGCTTTTTTTGAGCTGCTTATAATTAAGACCTTCAGACAGAGCTCAGCATGGCTGGATTCCATCCGACCCGTTTAAAGTGCATCCCCCTCCCTCTCTCACAGTCAACCAAGAGTTTCTTCATTAATTCCAGTAATGATTTGATTTCCTTCTTTCTTAATGAACAGAGCGACACTGCATTGAGTCACTGATGTGCAACTTGCTGGTTTTTCCCTCCCTTTGGAAAGTTTTCAAAATATTTATACATTTTAAAAGGACCAGAGAAAGAAAGAAAATAAAGTTGCATTGTGTTAATTTGGCTGGCACTCCCCCTTCTCTTTCTCATCTGTGGGAATTGTTATTAATCCTATTGTCCAGGCTGCCATGGGGCTGCCTTTGGTAAGCGGATGGATGCCCAGCATCCCCTCTCCCCTCTGCTCATCCCTCCTGACCGAGCAGCTAGGGGACTGGTCCAGCCCTGGGGGGAGGGACGGGGGACTGGGCAGGGATGCAGCCAAACGTGAGGTGCTATACTGGGGTAAGGGAGCCTGTCTGAGGGTAAGGGCCACCACACCAAGGATCAAAGGCATGGGTGCCCACTGACTTGCATCTCAGGGGTCTTTGAAGGGGATTATTGTGACTGCGTTGCTTTGGGAAGTGCTTTTAGGTCTTTGGGCAGACAGGAATCCAACCCAACGCTCCCAGAGGAGCTGCTGGAATTCCTCATACCAGAGAATCCTCCCTAGCGATGGCATGGGCTGCTTTCCTCTGTAAGGTCTTCTGCTCCCCTCCCAGTCCCTCACTACCCTAAAACAACAAGGAGAAGTCTTTTCCTCTTGCCTGACATAGTTGGATGTGAATAACCAAGAAAGCTTTAGGAGCTATAGACATGCCCAGAAAGTGTCTGCATCCAGACACTGGTGAGTCCTGTGGGACTTCTGCCATAGCCTCATGGTGAGGAGCTGCTGGTTGGCCGTGTCCCTGGACAACACTGCATCCAGGATGCAAGCCCAGCCAGGAGGAATCTGCATGTAGGATTTCAAGAGCTTTCACCTACATGGGGGGAAAACGTGAGTGCTGAGCCAACAGCAGGACAAGATGGAACCAAACATGCTTAGCAAGGGATGCACCAGGCTCGCACAGAAAATCACTACCCAGCTGGGTGCTGCAGTGGCAGCTGAGAGGTGATAAACTTTCCTGTCTTGTCAGTCCAGAGAGTCAACAGAATAGGAAGGATGGCAGGTAATGACTGCCAGACACCATGTCAGTAGAGATGAGACTCTGCAAGAAGCACTTGGAGGCAAACAAATGCCCTGCAGGGTCAGAGCAGCCTTACCAGGGGACTGCTCTAAGGCAGAGAAGTCTGAGGACGGAGATGTCTTTGGCAAGGTGAATCATGCTCCTAGGGACCATGAATGGCTCAGATGGACCTTCAGGTATGATCCAGCTCTTCCCATGTGAAATGAGAGACTCTCTGAGTACTGGAGCAGACCTGAACCCTCAACCCTCAAATGCAAACCCCAGAGCTCAGGTCTTCAGCAAGGCTAGAAGCATACAGGGGGCATGGTTTTGGGGCAGCATGACCCAAACGAATGGAGACCTCCAGCATGCTGTCTGCCCAGGGCTTCTCAGAAAGGGGTTTTCCGTCTCTTTTCCTACCGAAGACAAGCAGTGAGAAGTTATTCCCATTCCCCTGTGCCCAGGCCTGGGAGTGAAAGGGGCAGACCAACACACCAGCTGGCTCCAGACAACACTAGGATGCTCTGAACCCCAACATCCTCCACCTCCCGGCTCTGCCCAGGCTGAGTCATGGCTTTCGGCTCCTGCCTGGCGTGGTGTCTCCAGCTCCCTCCACACCAGCTCCTGCAAATCTGCCGGCAGAAGCATTGCTCCCTCCTACAGCCACTGCGCGCTCTGCAGCGAGGAGTGACTCTCCCTCCAGATGGCTGTAAAGGTTAACAAGGAATTTATTCAGAGTTACATACAAATCAGATTGTCTTTTTTTTTCTGAGAGGGAACAAAAACAACCACATAATTTCAAGCCCACACAGGCAGCGCAGCCTTCCAAGGTGGTTCAGTTGCTATAGACGACCGCAGGCAGCCGAGCTGTCATGCTGAGCCCCGCGGCATCGTGGGGACCCACCATGAGTCAGGGGACGGGGGTGAGCCATGCTTCCGTCCCCCCGCGCCGCCCCCAGCTTGGCACCCGGCTCCAGCCTGGTTTCTCACCTCCCTCCCAGGGTGTACTGGGGAGAGGGATGAGCTGGCTGTCCAGGCTGCCTTCCTACAGTCTTGGGAGGAGCTGTGCTTCTTGAGGGTGGTGGAGGTCATGGCCAGTGGAGGTTGGTGGCCCGATGCGGCACCCAATTAAGTGGATGGTGTGGGGTCCTCCATAGGGTGCTGAAAAATGGAGGAGCTGGGTATCTGGGGCAGAATCTGAAATCTGATGGTGTTTTTGCTATCCACTGTGGACACTCAGCTTAGAGCTGCTCTGTCCCTGCTGCTTTGCTCTGTTTCCCTGAGGGTGCCTTTCCTCCCCATCACATGGGAACCTCACAGCTCATTGCAAATACAGTCTCCTCAGAAACCCATCGTCCTACCTGCAAACCCTTGCCCATGGCCAGCCAAGGGCTGCTTCTCCAGGCACTCTCACCACCCCACTAGCCTCATGCATCAACTCTTAGGGGCCAGAACCACCAAACCCCTTCGGTTTAGTCTGCAAGTCACCCAGCAAATTTCTGGGCTCCAAGTGGAAAGGAGTAGATGGAGAGATACCTGATTTTCTGTTGCCCTTCAAGGCTGACACTTACAGAGCACTGGGTCTGTGATGCTGGAGATGTCCATAGAAGATGGGGACTGCTGTGAATGTGGAAAGAAGGGGGATGTTTGTGTCCAGGAGGAACATCACAGGAGTTACAAGAACCACCTGTATCGATAACCTGAGGACACAACTGTCAGTGATGATGCCGGGAACCCCCAGAGAGTGGTTCGCGCTGAGACCTGGCTGCAGACAGCGCAGGCCAGCAGCCTGCTCCAACTTTGGAGCTCCCTAGGAATGGTGGTACAGCAGCACTCAGAGGAGGCACAGCCTGGTGGCACCAGGGCTAATGTGACCTTTCCTGGTGGTTCCTTTCAGGCAGTGATCTCCCAGGTCCCCCAGGGCTGGCACATGAATTTCAGACACAAATGGAGTTGTTTCACCAGCCTGATAAACCTCCCTGAAAACTTTAATAAAATACATTTTAAAGTTTCAGATAGAATTGGGGTCAGATACAGAAAGGTCACCGAGGATATTACTAGCCACATGAAAAAATGTTACACTGGAATGAGACCAACACATCTATAAAGGAGCACAAGACATGCTGGCAGGTGTCAATCATTTTGTACTGCTTCACTCCCAGCAGACACAACACTAAGGGTCAGCCAGATGTACAAAACTTCCCAATTTTACGTCCAGGGTTGCTTGGAGCAGTGATATGCCCCTCATCATTTTACATAGATAGAAGAGTGAAGAGCACACAGGCTGGAGTTGGAGAGGAAGAAGAGGAAGAACATTTTTTCCTCCCCTCCCAGAGAAAAGGTGATTCATCATCAGGTTGCAAGTGATGCCTCTGGGTTTATTAGTGTGAATAAAGAGGAACGGAGAGGTTTCATTTTAGTTTGCAGAAGGAAAACACACACTCTCGGCTCTGTGGGGGCTTGAAGCATCATCTGACGTTTTTAAGAGAAGCACTTCTAGACAGTTTGAATTCCACCGTTCTTGCCACACAGCCTTATTGATCAAATAAAGCTGATGCCTAGGCTACTTGGATGGAAGGTGCTTCTCCAGCCCTTCCTTCTAGATGCCAGTATAGGAAACAAATTGGTTCATCCCACCCTGGACACAACTGCTCTGCAATGTAAAGCCTTATGAGTTTAAGGCAGACCCTCAAAGTAGCCAATATGTTTACCAGGAAATTTTTTAAGCTGTTTAACAGAACCTGGATTGCATGTTTTCACTGGCCTGTAAATCCCACAGCAGAATGGGGAAGAGCAGGAGGAAGAGCTAAAGGAAAAGCTGTAGTTAGTTATTATCAACAATAAGAACAAGCAGACCACGTGCCACATTAGGAATATGCATATAAAATGTGTTCCTCAGCTGTACCTTCACAACATGTGTGTCTTCTTTTTTAGCACTGATGTGCAGCATAATCCAAAATCTGGCACTGTGGGTTTTTTCCCCCTAAGCCTGTCCTGTTACCCAAATTGCTTTGGCTTAAAACGTTAGTTCCCTTGGGCGTCTGTTATTCGCAGACCTCGTGATGCCAACTGAACAGCTTCCAGGAGCTCTGATGTCTCTCTTTTATTTTATTTTTTTTAATACTTTGAATCACTTTATTCCATCCACCTTCTGGAACAATTCCCTGGAGAATATCGACTCTGCTGAGCATCTGCTCGTGCAGAAAAACCAAGGCCATTCCTTCACTGGAAGTTTTCACTCCTTATGGTCATTAAAGGCTCTTCAATCCCATTTCCCAATAAATTGTGGGGGCAATATATCAAAACAAGTTGTCCCTCCATATATCTGTTGCTTGGTTTGCCTGGAGCCCATCTGCACTGCTCCCAGATGCTCGATGCCCATGGGGACAATGGGCAGCTGCGGGGGCTCTTCTCTACCATCCCCTTCCATGGGTCACAGTTTTCCCATGGCTCCACAGGTTTCCCCAAAATTTCTCCTAGACCCTATGTGAAGGCTCACTGGAACAGGAGAGGAAGGGAGTGGAGAGTGAAATGACAGCTTTTCTTGATGCTCCCAAATTATTTAGGATATTAAGGACAGGGGCTGACTGTGAGGAATTGCAGAAGGACCTTGTGATGAGTGACTGGCCAAGAAAATGACAGGAGAAATTCAGTGTGGATAAATAGCAGTGCACGTGGGAGAAACCATTCCCAACTTCAGAAATAAAATGATGGGCTCTGAGCTGACTATTAACTCTCAGGAACAAGATCTCGGGGTTATAATAGATAGTTCTCCGAAAACATCAGCTCATTTCTCAGCAGAGATTGGAAAAAAAAAAAAAAAAAAAAAAAAAGCATCTTGAATGTTAGGGATTACTCAGAGAAGAACAGAGAGCAAAACAGAAAAAATCACGCCGTTGTGTATAAATCCCCCTGTGCACCTACGCACTGAATGCTGCACAGGTGAAAAGGGATGGAGTAGATCTGGGAAGTTTTCAGAGAAAGGTGGGAAGGATATTTGAACACGCTGAATGGCTTTTGGGCAGGGAATAAGGATGCAGGTGGGGAGCTCCAAGGCTGGAGATCCACCATGGTCTTCCACCCCATAATGACAAGCCTTTCCCACTCGCTGGGAGACAGCTGGTGGCCACAGCTCAGCCCCTGACTCAGCAGCTCCTCCTCGGAGGGTGATTCAGACCCACACAGGTGCTTCCCCTGGGTTTCAGGTTGGTGTTTCTGCCATCCCTCCTCTTGCCGTGGAAGAGCTGGTGGCCACCACACATGGCACCATGCTCCACGGGTGCCGCATGTCCCCCACGCTGGGCAGGCAGCGTGGGCACTGGGGAAGAGGAATTGGAGCGACTTGGCAAAAGAGCAAGGGACGGATGCCAAAAAAAATAAAATAAAAATAAAGGAGGAAGATCTAGCTTCACCTTCTGTTCTTGTAATTCTTCTGTGCTAGCAAATCTGGTGGGAGGAGGAAAAGGAAAAAAGGCAGAAAATCCAGCCCACTGATGGAGGCAGGATTATTGCGCTGGAAATAAAGGAAAAAAAAAAAAAAAAAGCAAGAGACTTTGGAGCTAAACCCATCCACCAGCATTTGAAATGCTCAAGTCCAAATTTGTCTTCCCAGCCCTAACTCTTGGGTACATCAGACACTGGGGGGAGTTTTCATCTTTATAAAGGGAGGGGATGAAGCCAAAACTCTAGCATTTGGGATCAGGGCAATGGACAACGGAAGAGACGGGGAGAGATGCAGAAAGACAGGAAGATGAGAGCAAGGAAACGCTTGTGCAAAGAAAACACGTGTGCAAAGCAGCACTAGTGAGGACAAGGACATGTAGGATGCACCCCCGGGGACTTGCAACCAGCCAGGGTGGCAGGAGCGAGGAGCACCCCCTGCACCCCTGCAGCTGCCCTGTGGTACGTGCGCAGCGCCTCGCATCGCTTCGCCAGCCGCCGTGGCCCAGCTGCTCCGGGGAGCGCGGCAAAGCGCAGCAAAGCCGCTGCTGTTGTGGCACATGGAGAGAGGAGCGGATTCGAGCCCGTGAGATGTTAACAAAACTGTTGCTTCTGCTAACAGTTATCTGCAGCAGGCTAGCTCCGTTGCATGACGTTGCCTCTGCTCTCCTACCTGGAGGACTGGCATGCTTGTTTCAGACAGGGTCTGATGTCTAAATACAGCCACTCACGACTATTTCTGCATATCAGTGAACACAGGTTCCCTTTGCAAAGGGAGAAAAAAATTGAGCATGAACGTGTATATAAGCAAACAGCTCAAACCCCAGCATTTTTGCAGGATTCCGTTTATCTGCTGCTGGCAGGCTGGCGTGTTGCCATCAGGAAGGATTGCAGGGGTGCGGGAACCAGAGGCCTCCGCAGAGCCAGGCTCCCCTGCTGCTGGGTGCGACACAATGAACGAGACCATCCTCGCTTTGACAGCTTGTGTATAAATAGAGAAAGCAGGTCTTGGAGGAAAAAAAAAAGAGATGCAGAAGTGGAGAGACATACCCAAGAACATACACCGATCAGTGGCGTGGACAGCCCCAGCCCGGCGCGCTGCTGTTTCCCGGCCTTTGAATGATGCATCCCCTTTCTAAGCTCGGGCACTCCACAGGGTCCTCCTGACAAGGACAGAACAATCCTAGTAGGGAACACTGGATGATATTTGCAGCTCTTGAGGACTGGGTATAATGTATATCTTCATTTGGTATGCATGGTTTAGCTAGGGATATTTATTGCTGGGGCGACTGTCTGCTCCCAGCACGGAGCTTGTACATTCATGGGGCAGCAGACGCCGTGCCTAACAGGAGGATGAGGGCTGCTCACTCTGCCCTTCACAGGGGCATCTTCATCCATTCCCATTAGTTCTTCCTCAGGTCTCTTCCAGCATCCCGGGTGCTGCCGAGGAGGAGTCGCAGCTCACAAGAAATTACAAGTAAGTCACTTTGTCCCTGCATAAATTATTCATTTTAATCACATGAAGAAATAATAGACTATGCTGCACACTAGCCTCCGTCCATCAGAGTGTCCTTGCAGATTCAATGACTAGATTCACCCTCCTTGGAGATATCTGCAGTATTTTGCTGTGTTCTGGAGCAGGGAAGGAATTTCCCCTTGCTGCTCGATATTTCTAACTTCCTGCCAAAAAAAGTTTCTTGTGCTTGAAGTGAATTATTTCCCCTTGGTCTCCTCCTGCCAGAGTCCTGACCTGAAATCAAGGAAACCGCCTTTAGGAGCAGGTGCTGGTTGCTGTGCGGAAGCCTGTGAGAAAGCCTTTAAATTTTGCTTTGCTGTTTCAGAGTGGTGCACATGTGAGGTTTGAAGAGCAAACCACCAAGGAAAATCTTGCATCAGCACAGCCGATGGCCCTGCTCCCGCCTGCTCCGTGGGGGCTGCCTGCGCATCCCCTATCGCACGGGGTACCGGGCAATAACAGGCTCCCAGTATGAAGCTGTGGATGAGCTGTCCTTGAGCTGGAGTTCATGGAAGCGGGATGCAAACCTGATGTGTTGATGAAGGCAGACAGAGTGCCTTGCGGCAGCATGGCTTGCTCAGGTTGGTTCAGTCAGATACCCCAAACTAAAATCAGGCCCCTAAAACCACCCAGAGCCTCTAAAAAGCCTTCACTGTCCACATCCCCAGAGCAAGCTTGGATATCAGTTCACAATCTTCCTATCTTGCTTCCAGCGAGAGAGCAATGCATATTTAAGGCTTTAATCAAATCCGTGAGGTCAGCACGAGACAAGAGGCAGCTCTCTCCATTTCATGCCTGGAGTGCAGAAGGAGGGAGGAAGCATAAGCCTGCTCAACATGACTCGACCAAAAGGAAAATCCAGATATCCTTTTCCAAGCTGTCCTGCCCTGCAGCTACTCTTTCCATTGCTGCTTCTCCCACCCGCGCAGCAGACAGGGACCCAGGACCATCTTCTATCCCACTCCTTTTGCGAAGTTCCTTTACTTACCAGAGTTGCAAAGTGTCCTTTTACAGAACAATTTCACTTCACTCTTCCGTTTCTCCATACATCAATTTTTTTTGTTTCTCTGTGGTTTCACAAGGATGTATATAGGATTATGAATAAGGCATTGTGAGCTGAATGGAATGTGTTATTTAATGAACTGTATGAAATATTAAACCATGCCTGATATGAAGCATGGTGAATTCTGTAAGAAATAATATATTACACTTGGGGAGGACTGAAGATAATCAAATATAATGAATGAATTTAGAATCAGGACACACAGAGCTTAGAGAAGTTAAGTTTTGTTCATTGTGAGCCTGAATTATATGTGACGACTGTTCAAGGCAGTTTCTTCCACCACATGTTTTCTCCTGTTGTGAATGACATTATTGTATTTTTCCATTTAACATAAATCTATTTTTCGGAAGGCTGCTTCCACCCGAATGGCATCAGCAGATCCCATTAATCACGGTGCTCTCAATCACTCAGAATTATTTAGAGCCTCTTTTGTGTGTCTCTGGCTCTTTCCCCACTTCTGATTAATCTTAAACTAAACCAACTAAATAAATAAAACTGCAAGGATCCAAAGAGCATCCCTGTGAAGATCTTATTTGAGACACACATTTAGGAGCTGATCCCGTGCAGGCTGGGAAATTTCTGCCCCAAGAAGTTTCAGAAGGAGGAAAGAGGCTTTTTGGTCCAAAGCAGGAGGCTCAGCTAGGAAAGGGACAGAAGTCTTGACCTCCTCGGGCATAGCCCATCCCATTTGGCCCTGAGCCTCTTCTGCGCCTACAAGAGACATCTGATGGGCCATGGTGGCCATCTGCCACAGGTTGGCTTGTGCCATCCACGTGCCATGGCCAACTGCAAGAATGGGGTGTGGAGATGGGTCTACTTCTGGGCTCTACTCTGGGTTTCCATGCCAGGGCTGGGTGCCAAACTGAGCCAACCTACTCAAGAAATTTGAGAGAATACCGCTGCTCTGGCATTTCTATACCTCTCCGTTTCCCAGGTGATGATTGCTATAGCAATGCCACCCCCTGCCACCTGCGAGCAGCCAGCTACGCCCCAGCAAAGACAGCTCTCCAGGTGCTTCTCCAGAAAAACCCAGTGAATCTCCAGCCGGATGCTTGCATGTGCAAAGGCGCTGCTCTTTCTACATCTACAGCAGGGATGGTGAGAAGGTGATGGATTTTAAAGCCTGTAGTTTTAAAATGCCTATGGGCTGTGCACCAAGCCCACTGGAAGGAGAGACATACTCCTACCTGATACCTCCTGTCAGAGACATACCTGCAGTTGAAGAGAACTGCAAAGAGTTGTTTAATTCCCAGTGTGATGGCCAGGGTATGCTGCAGTAAGCAAGATGAATATAGCGACTGCATGTTAGAGAATCTTTCCTTGATGGAAATCCCAGGATGTTTGATGAAGCATGCCAGTGGCACATATCCATACATTAACCCAAATCCTACATCTTTATATTAGTTAGTGATGTATTTTTATTGCTGCTATTCACATCCATATTTGCGGCTTGGAAATATCATATACATCAGTCACAGACATCAAGGCCTCCCTTCTGGTTGTGTTACACAGCACCCCCAGTGCGTGAGGATGCTGTGTGCTCCCACAGAGCTGTCCAAGGAGCCATCCCAGCCACAGCAAACAGCGAAGGTTACATTATGTACTTGCCAGGTTTGGGTATTAGGCTAAACCAAAGATATGGTGTTGGGCAAAACCACAAAGATTGCCTTGAAGGGTAGCTGCTCTGCCTCCTCTCTGAGGGTGCAACGTCCCTTTGTTGTTCAGCTGGCTTTGGATCTCGCTAATAAACTAATTGATTCAGCTTGGCTATTTGGAGTTCTGAGTAATTTCAATATTGAACCTCAGCTGTAACTAATTCCGTCAATGCTGTCAACACAAACCATGGTCAATGCAGGGATGCCAGTGCCGTGCCCAGCACTCGAGTCCCCTGTGCCTGGGCTTGGGCCCAGAGAGGGGAACACTGTGTACAGCTCCCAGGCAGGGCAAACACCCTAGGAAAACTTGGTCAGGACACCAGGGACTTCTTTCTACTCAAAAAACATCCACAGGACACCAAAGGATCCAGCACAAATCATCTGAGACATGCACACAGCCCAGGTTGAACAACAAATGCCTGCTTTATTTGGAGTAGTAATTTTAGAGGTTGGAGGTGAAATAACTTTAAATGCAAGAGCTTAATATCCCTGAAATCAGGGCAAAAGGCAAGTGCTTTCATGGGGACCCCATCCAGCCATACCCTGATTGTTGCATTATCCCCCATCAGGCTCAGGGGAGTGCACGAGGCCACCCTGGGCACCCAGGAAGGCAGGACAGGAGCCAAATGAGTTCCTGTCATGTGTGGAGTAGAACTCCTGAGCCATGAGATGGGTTTTCTGGAGCCTTGTGAAATTCTGGCTGACGGGGGCTGAGGAGCAACAGCATCGCGCCTTGTTTGGAGCAGCCCAGCAAGGAGGCCGCGGAGGAGGAAGGACTTTTTTTGCTGGGAGACATAAAGGCGGCTAATAAATAATAGAGGGCAGTGTTATTACTTTTTTATCTTACAAAGTCAGACCAGCTTATGAAACCCAGACTGGAGCAGAATGCTAATCGGCAAGACTTGGCAAGATGAAGTTATCGCTCCTGACCCACACAGGAGTTAACTTGAGCCGAAAGGAGAGGAGCCTCCCTTCCTCAGGTTCTCTGTGCACAGAGCATGTCTCTTCACAACGGACTGCTCCCACCCTGGAGCATGCCTGGCCATCAGGCAGAGCCTTCTCCCAGTTCCTTCCCTGATTATTACTCCTCTGATAAATACCAAGGACACCAGGTGAGCCTTGAGGTGCTGGGGACTGCTGGCTGGGGCTGAGCGAGCACACGTGGTGAGTGAGGCACGGTCCTCGTCTTGCAGAGTGAAACTGCCATGGGAATGGTCAGCAGCTGGGGACTGGGAACCCATCGGTCCGTTATTTAGCCAGGATGCTTTATCTCTTTTCTCTCCTTACCAAACAGGATGGATGGTTTCTGGAGGCCAGGGATGGTGCCCAGATGATGCCTGCCCTGTCTGGGTTAATGTGCACTGCATGGAGCCCTGTGCTTCCTGCACACCCGTGCTGGGGTGTCATCTCCAGGACATTCCCAAAATCTCTGGCCAGTGCAATGCACTCCAGCAATTAACATTTCTTTAGTTTTCTAGACAGGGAGGAACAAACAGGTCAACCAAGGAAGCCCTGCGAGGGAAGGTAGTGCAGTTCAGCAGGAAGGGGCAAGCAAGTTGGGAAGCAGAAAGACAGAAAACAACAAGCTGTTTGGGATAAGAATGTTTCAAAGTTTGATTTTCCAAAGGTAAAATAGCAGCTTGCTTGCAAAAACGTCCCAATTACTTGGTCTCTCACGTGCAAAGTGTGCAAAGCTGCGGGTTACAGCTGTTCCTGTGCCTGGCACTGTAATGTCAGGGGCTCAGGGGTGTTCTGCTCAGAGTCTGGGTAGCAGAACAACAGCAAATGTGTTTTGACTTCAACGTTGCTGTTACACTTCAGCTCTCAGACTCCCGTTCAGGATGCGGCCCTCCAGCTCACACACCTTTCATCACACAGGCTGATTTCAGATAATTCCCTGAGACTTGTTTTTGATAAACTTCTATTTAAGGGTTCTATTTACAGATGGTAGAAGACACTATATTAGGAATCTGTGGAAAGCAAAATATTCTCTTTGTTCACTTAAGGGGCACATCTGATCCTCGGCAGTGTCCCCTTCACTGCTGTGCCAGCACTGGCTGCGGGGACCATCCTTTCATGGCAGGACCGGCCTTGCCCTACATGCTTAGAGACGTAGCACCAGCTATTTTCACAGCAGCTATTTTCACCCTGCTGATGCAAAAAGGAGATGCGGGTGATGCTGACAGAGGCAAGATTGTATACAGGCTTGTAATGTCACCGCAGCTGGCCCAGGGGACTGGTACCCACGCCACAGCGCTGGCCTCATGGTCCCATGTGTGGCAGACCTATCCTCACAGAGGTCTGTTCCTGGCCCTGCCTGTGCCCCAGGGATGCCCAGGGCTTCCAGCGCTGGTGCTCTCCACTCCTTCCCTCGAGACAGAGACTAATGCCAGCTGCAGGGAGACTTGTCTGTCTGCCCAGAGAAATTACAGGGCGAGTATTGAAGCACTGTCATCCTCTGAATGATTTTGCCTCCTTTCTTTGTAAGCACGGCACACACAGGCCGGCAGGACTATTTTTCTAATTATTAGATTTTACCAGAAATCAATAAGCAAATAAGATGATTTTTTGATCCTAATACCTCCATAGCTCTTCTTGCAGGGCCCAGGTATTGCAAAACCCACTCTGAGACTCTTTCAGTGTTGTGATGGATAGACCATGTCTAACTCCGCTCAGGATGTTTGCTGGCAGGTAAGGTTGGATTAAGTCATGAGTACGAGATGGGGTTAACCATGATGTGAAGATGAAGCCCAAAGTAATTTATCTACTAAGGTCTGAGGAATTTGGGGTATGGAATTCCCTACAAGCCTTGCTGTCTGTTCAGAAGGACTTGCATGCATCCCTTGCTCTAAGAGCCACCTGAATTGCCTCTTAATTTGAGCCCTGTCAACACAAGAGCTAAATGAAGAGCCATTTCATATTTGAAGGAGTGCTGTAAGAGAGTTGTAGGCCCTTCTCAGCGTGCGGAGCCAGGCAGCTCATTAGCGGGGCCAGTGTGCTCTGCAGCCATTGCAGCTCTGCTGGCAAGCTGGTGAATCCACAGGCTACAGCCCGGCTCTGCTGGTGTGTCCCGGCACCTCTCAGCGCACAGAGGTGCTGAGCCAGGGAGAGGAGATGAAGGGCAATTCCCACTCCTCTGGAAGGATTGGGTTTTTTTCTGAGTATAAGATCTCCTGAAGATCAATAAGTATAGAGGATAATTCTTCATTTTACTGTGAAGAATAGCTGTTCTCCAAAAACTTGCACTATACCTTTGAAAAAAATAAAAATCAAAAAAAGAAATGCTAATGCTGTGAAGGGGTCTGTTTCAAAGGTCTAGCTTATCCCTTTGCTGGAGCAGTAGAAGAAAACAGTGAAATAGAAGTAATTAGGGAAGGAGGCAAGTCATGAGCAGCGCTCAGCACAGCAAAACCCACGCGAAGGCGCTCGCCCCGCTGTTACGGTCCCCTGGGGCTTGCTCCCGCTCACCCCGGCTACCTGGGGAATGCCAAGTCCTTGGATTAGGAACACAGTTTACAAAGAGACCTTGTGGAAAAAAAAAAAAAAAAAAAGAAAAAAAAAAGGCTGGGCTGATTTAAACAAACCTGGAGTGAATAAATTAGTGGGGGAGCGGAAACGAGTAGATGGAATTACACAGGAGCGTTACATAAAAGCAGCTGACGTCTGACTCTTGCAATTAATTCAGATTGGGCTGAGCCTGGGCTTTGGGGAAGAATAACTGGTGGGTGGTAGTGAAAGCAGAGAATAAGCAGTCATGTACTGAGCTGGAGGGTGGTGTGTAGCCATGGTCTCTATTAGGGCTGGGTTTAATGAACAGTCTTGTTCAGGACGTGTAAGAACATATCAGTGAAACTCTTTAATTTTAGGGACAGCTGGGGGGGATGGAGAAATAAAAAGAGGGGGCACAGACAGAGCAGAAACACAGAGAGGGAAACATGCTTGCACCTCTCTGCTAGGTCCTCGACTTACACCTAGCCTTTTCTCCATTTCCCCTAAATCTGGAACAGGGACTGCCCGAGGGTGACCTCGGGATTTGGCCAGCAGAGACATAGGGACCAGGGCTGGAAGGGACCTCCTGGGTCACCAAGCCCATGCCCTGCTCTTGCAGCCCTGGCACCTCACAGCCATTGTCTGTGGTAGTGGCTCAGCTCCTGGTGGGAAGTGGTCCAGCGAGACACAGCTTCCCTGGGCAGGGCCATGTTCCCGGCCGCTGGCGATGCACATGGGGCACTGAGACACGGCAACAGGAAGGCTACCCTCAACTTCATGTCCTATAACCTGGAAAAGGGAGACAGTGCAGTGCTCACCTGTGAGAGGCCATTACACATCGCAGCTCAGAGCTATCAGTGATAAAACCCACCTCGGCAAAATCCCAGCAAGCTCTCCTCAGCCTCTGAGCACTAACACCCATGCTACTTGTTATCTCTGGGGCTTGGGAAAGAGGATCAAGAGCAGAGCAGTGTCCTCTCTCCAGCAAAAACATCCCTTTGGATCCCAGGCACGCAGGGGCTCCGGGGCTCCGACAGCCCCTCGGGGTTTGCCATCACACTGCTGCGCTCCCCCCCCACGGTGAGTGCCTGTTCCTCTAAAGGCACTTGATCTGCACACACAAGGCAGGTCCCACTGATGTCAACCTAATGTCACTAATCCAATTAGTTTCTGTTCAACCTGCCTGAATTGTCCTCTTTAATCCTGATCTCCAGTCCTTCAAATGCTCTAACCTTTAGATGGGTTCTGCTCCACATAGCACACCCGTGCATAAAACCTGCCCATTCCTGTAAACTGGAGATAGAAACAGGCACAAGATAATTCTGATGACTGAGAAGCTTTGTGCAGGGATGGCTAAATTAGGGGTGAACCCAAAGCTTAAGAGCAAGATGTCCCATGGACTCAGCCATCCTTTGAGCTGGTGCTTCAGCCCAGCTCTGAATTCAGGACATGTTGAAGCAATCTTCTCCCGCAGTCTTTCTATTTGATAATCTGAGATCTGTGGGAGTCTATACTTCATAATCCATATATCTTGTGACCCTCTGGAAGCCTGACAACTATTTCATGCTTGGATGGCTCCTTGCTCATCTTCGTCTGTGCAAGAAGAGCATGTCCTGACTGGCACAGGAGTAGCTCATATTTCCATCACTCCAAGACAGTGATTAAATGCCCTCAGCCAAGCACAAGGCAACTTCAACTGGATTTCTTCTTTGGGGAGTGGGAGCACTGGGAATGAGGCCAGAGAAAGCCACAGAAGACCCCGGCCACCAGACACTGGAAACGATGCTTGGAGGTAGGATTCGCACCTCCAGCAAATCTCACCAGAATTGTTGGAAAACTGAGATGGTCCGAAAACCAGGACTGCTCCCTGTTCTGATGGGCAGCCCCAGGTATCCCTGGGGTCCCCTGGGCTGGTGGGGTGCCTCCTGGGTGGCTGTGCCAGACCATGGGGTCTCCAAGCCTCTTGCATCCCTCCTCAACCTGCAGTGCACCTGGGGGGGAAACAGGATAGAGAAACTGAGGCACCACTGCACCCAGTTGCTCTCCTTGGCCTGTTCTTGATACGGTTGTGCAACATAAAGATTCCCATGGGTCAGGCCTTGCCCCTGACACTGTAACCTGGCAGATCCCCAGTGGCAGCACTGTTCAGCACTACCCAGCCGGGTACAGCAGCTCTCCCTAGGCTCGGCACTGGGGCTTGGAGCACTGCTCAGGCACGATGGTTTAGGAGCAAAGACGGGTTTTGCTCTGCAACTACAAAGCTCCCAGCTGCAAATAAAACGCACTAATAGAAAAATGGTACAAAGGGAGCCAGACTCTAGGGGCCAGCCTGGAAGTAAGAGCAGTAAATTGGAGGATAAAACAGTTGCCGTAGCTGCTGGTCAGCCTGTATTTCACCATTTCAGCTTGCAGTAAAGAGGAAACATTTTTTTCATGGTTTCATGCTATCATCGCTAAATCTTGCATATGTAAAGAATGAGCTTTTTTTATGTCCTCATGGGCTTTTCAGTCAATTGAATACTTTTAATATGCTCCCATCCCTGCTTTCCTTGCTCACGATGCTAATGCACGCACTTCCCTGTGCTTGGGAGTCAGGCAGGCTGCCACCAAGATGCTGCTTGGGCCTCCAACACCCATCAAATGCAACGGAAATTAAGCATTTAAAGTGAAATTATGGCTCTGGGTCCCTTTTTACTTCTGACTTCCTAAAGTTAACCTGGGTATTTCTCCTTCAGGGACTGCTGCCATCCCAAGGTGACTGTATCAGATGCATAGTCCAGGAGGTGAGATGGGCATGTTCCCAGGACACTGGTTGCAGAGAAACCTCAGCACATCTTTCAGAAACAGCCAGGAACACTTTGGTTGTGCACAGCACTCCGCAAACATTACCTGTGCTGTCAGCAGCACAGGACCAGGAGATTTAAAAATACATCATATTTCAATATTTTCACAGTTTTCAAGCCAGTGCCTTGAATGCTGGAGACAGACTCAAGGTTTCTGAACCCTGTCTCTCTCTGTGCTGCTCTTTATAAACATCGATAAGCCTCCCGGTGCTCCCCAGACAGACATATTATCCCTTTTGTAGCTACTGCAGATTAAGACCCAGTGATAAGTGCTTTTCCAGGGGCTGCAACAAGATTGGTTGGCATAGCTGCCATAAGAGGTCAGGATTTTCTACGTGCCTCCCAACTCCACCTTCCTGCAGCCCTGCTCGGCTCTACCAACACAACCCTGCTTCTGCAGCCAGACCCGGGGTCACTGCTGGGGGAGTTAAACAAGGCGATGTGCTGCAGGAGGATCACAGCAACACACCAGCAGGAAAAATTCATTTTCCCAGCAGCAGCATACAGTGGCAATAGCCCAAGCTTGGACTCGTGTGAGTAGACATGAACATGTCCCAAATTCTGCTGCCACAACCTCAAACCCTGTGGCCGCCTGCACTGGCTCTGGATGCACTTGAAAAGGCAAAGGAAATCAGAGGGGACCACAAGTAATACATGTGTACAGGAATTGTGAGAGACGAGAAACCAGGCCTGTGAGAAACTAAGACAAACAACCTGGGAAAGCAAAAGTTGAGGCTGATTGAAGAAATGCCTCAAACACTCGCAAGACAAAACTATGAGTCACAGGGTGCATTCTGTGGAGGCCCAAGCTGATAACGCTGCCCGATGTAGCTGGGGGAGAGAGCCCTGTGGAGACAGGACGGCTCTGCCCTGGGGCACCTGGGCAAATTTCAAGGGCCATGTGTCCGGTGAATGAACTTTGCTTCATTATCCACAAAATGCATATTAAAGTTGACACCCCTCAATATGCTAACGAGGGCTGTCATGATCATGCTAATGACATCATCCCATGAAACACCTTACCCCTCCCTGTACATGGGATACGTAGCTATGTGGGTCGACCTAGGGGACGGACCCAAGGAAAATGGGTATAAATCAAAGGGGGGAAGAAAGGGCTCTCTCTCTCTCTCTGCCCCTCTCCCTGCCCCCCCCCGACCGTCTGGAGAAAGCAGTGAAGCGAAGAAGACGAATGCCAGCGAAGTAGACGGCCGCCTCCTGGAACCCTCGCCGGCGGGATCAGCGCAGGAACCCAGACCGGTGATCGGTATTCCCCCATTCCCTCTATCTCCCTCTTTTCCTTTTTCTATTAAGAAATGTAAAGCATATTATATTGCTCACCACAACTTGCTCTGTACTTAGCCAATTATCATGTGTTCAATTAGTGCATTGTAGGTAGTTAATAAATGCTTGAACTTGGAGACTTGTTGTCCGCTCCAATTGGGGATTTGCGAATCTGAGTCACTTGCCCCCCTCATCGGAGCGGGACGTGACATTAAATTGGCGTAGTCGGCAGGATCCCCTTTGGTGTCGGAAAGTCTTGTGAAATAGTGCTTCTCTATCCGACAAACTCGGACAGGGAGAACTGGGAATTGGCCCCTCAGCTCTAAGCTGGGAGAGGGTCGGAGGGATACCGATTCTCTATCCGATAAGGACAGGGGGAATCGGGAAGTGACCTCTCAGCTTTAAGCCGGGAGAGGTTCGAGCAGTTGCAAGCCATGACTGGCCAGGAAATGTCGGTGCTTGACTGCTCCCCTATTTTTGAGAAGCTGAAGGAGTATAAGGCTTGTCCTCCTCCTTTAGTAGAGGTTTGGGCCCACGATAATTGGCAAAATCCAGAAGCAGTGGCGAGCTATATCAGTGTGCTTGCAGGGGTGAAAGGGTCGCGACCAGGCAAAGGAAAAGCTGTTGTGTGTGCTGTATTAGGGGCAGCACTGACTGCAGCCCAAAAAGATAAACATGTTAAGAAACAATTGGAAAGGGAAATGATCGAATCCCTACAAGATCTGGTAAAAGCTCTCCAGGATCAATTGGCTGAGGAACGTAAAGTTACTGAACAAAAAGCTAAACTCTGGCAAAAGGAAAATGAATCTTTGAAAAGTCAATTAGCTGATGAGCGTAACATCACTCAGCGACTTCACATGGCTCTAATAGATGCCCTGGACCGAGAAAAAATCTCACGGTCTGAAAAGGAGGGGAATGAACAAGAAACTTGTAACCAGACAGATCTTAGCTCTGTTCCGGATAGTGAACAGGGATTTACAAGTCTGGCAAAATCAGCAGCCAGACCCTTGTACCCAATGAAGGATTTAGAGATAAGCCGAAAGATTTATTACCCCGAAAACGAGGGGGCAAATTTAAGACCATTAATTAAAACGGAGACCACCGAGGGTCAAGGTGGAAGAGCTCCGCAGGTCACCACTCGAACTACACCGTACCCAGCAACTGAGCTTGCAAGAATTCAGGAGAAATATACCAGACGAGCTCAGGAAACTGAAACTGAATATGTGTGGAGGGTGTCTTTGACTGGTGGCGACCGAATTTTGTTATCAGAAGATGAGGCCCAGGGGTACTGGGGGCCAGGGGTTTTCTTAGTTACTGACGACCAGAGAGAACCGTGGTCGTTAACTCAACGAGCTGCTTATTGGGCTGGGAGTCTGGACCCATTGGAAAGAGGGGATCCAGTATATATTGAGACCCCAACCATAAATCATTTGACTGAAAGTCTGCAGAAGGCTGCTTGTCTCCAATTAATTCATGATAGGCGTTTGGTTCCGCAGCAGCCTTCCCCGATGTTATTAATTGCTAACCCCGATCAAATGACTCCCCTGATCCGGGGCTTGCCGGACTCTTTGAAATCATATGCAGTACAATTACAAGATCGTTTGCGGATTGCATTAACCCCACAGAGGGGGAGACGGGGAGTGGGAGAGCCCATGACTTGGGGAGAGATAGCTCAGGACTTAATAAATTATGGTCGGAGAATGGGCCTTACCAGGGGAATGGGTAAATCCAAGCCCTTGGTACGCAGAGTGGAACAGCAGGAAAATCCGTCTCCTTCCCCTCCACAAGTTTTAAGAGCAAAGAGAAACCTCTTGTGGACTGAGGGAACGAGACAGGGGATTCCCCGAGAGTTAATGGATGGTTTGCCTACTACAGTTTTAGAAAAGCTCATTCAGGCCTGGAAAGACAAAAGAAAGCTGCCCCCCCCCCATCCGAGCAGACCATTCGGGTGAAGGGAGGGGCAGAACTGAAAACTAATGAGATGGTGGCAATTGCTTCTCAAACACCAACTGCCCCTGAAGAGGACTTGATTAATTTAGGGTCGGGAAACTGGATGTGCCATCCCCAGTAAGTGAGCCAGGGGATGGCAGGTGAGTCCACTTAAGGAGGCTCACAGAAAATACTAAGGGAGACTTGTTGATTACTTTTCCACTCAGCTCCCTTAAAACTCCAGTTACATTTCTAGTAGATATGGGTGCTCAGGTCTCAGCACTCCAAACTGATGTTGCCAAGCGGAACGGCATAATTGCTAGCAAAAAGCAGATTTGGGCTACAGATGTTTTCGGAGACTCTAAGCCACAGCCGACTACTCGGGTGAAATGCTGGTTACCTGGGAATGAAACTGCAACAGAAACTATTATGATTCTAGGAAATTTTCCCACAAATATCCTGGAACTTGACCTATTGATGGGACAAGTCTGGGTAGATTCAAAAGGAAGAAAATGGAAATTTGGGTCCCCAACTGCCTCTATAAGACTTTTACAGCAAGCACCTGTGCTTCCTCCTTCTAAAATTGTTAATGTGAAAAGAGACTAAAGACTTTGCAAACCCGCTCCATTATCCTGGACAACCTGTTCTAGTAGACTTACCCACTCTGGGGCAAGTACCCCTAACCCAAAAAACTCCCATCAATATCTGTTCATGGGTGGCTACTGATGCCCATGGGAAAGAATACCGTATCAATACCAGGTGGATTGTCCCTTCTTTCTAACCATCATTGTTTTGTTATGTATGTATTTGTTTTACAGGATATTGATCCTGGATGACCGAAGACCTATGTTACTTTTAGTGCTTTCAATAGTTATAGGCATTATCAGTTAATTATTATTTGTAATATGCTTACATTATTATAGAATTTGTAGAATCATACCTGTTAAGTGTAGAGAATCTACCTATTGGAAATCTAATCTGGAGTTGTGCCTTAAATTACCTTATTGGGAATCACCTCCAAAATTAAGGAAGCCTGTAAGTCACCTGTGACTGCACACTGGTGCTTGCAAATGTCATATAACCAATAGCAAAATAAAATAATCAAAGACTAGCTGAAGGGGTCTGGTCCCACAAATTAAGCATTAACAAATTGTATTCTCATTTAAATCCTTATTGACCTTCTAATGTGATTGTGTAACCTCAAATAGTTTTAGAAAATGTAACTTAGTATTTATATGTACTAACAAGGTATACCTTTAAGGAATTAAAGGTGCAGATCCACCAAGCATCTAGGATGGCGTTACAGAATCCAGCTAGCATTGCTGAAGGAACATGGACTGTGCGGTGTGCTGAGTCTGACTGAGGGAGAATGCTGCATCCCCATCCACAATGCACCTCTACACCACCTCTACAGAGGAGACCCGTGCCACAATGAAGAAGATTGCCAACAGGATCAGAGAACTTTCTTGACCAATGAACTGGTTTGATGTATGGAACCTTGGGTCATGGGTAACATCACCGGGATCCTCAGGACTCACGGGGTGGGGAAAACAGCTTGTACATATTAGTATTGTAATATTGTGCAAAGTTTTGTTTTTCATAGTATGCCTTGAAGCAGTTGGATATATACTCTCTTACCTTCTGTCTTCTTTTTCCCTATACCTTTTGAGATCACAATAGTCAAAGAACTTGGAGTGTTTGAGTCACGGGGTGGGATGTGAGAGACGAGAAACCAGGCCTGTGAGAAACTAAGACAAACAACCTGGGAAAGCAAAAGTTGAGGCTGATTGAAGAAATGCCTCAAACACTCGCAAGACAAAACTATGAGTCACAGGGTGCATTCTGTGGAGGCCCAAGCTGATAACGCTGCCCGATGTAGCTGGGGGAGAGAGCCCTGTGGAGACAGGACGGCTCTGCCCTGGGGCACCTGGGCAAATTTCAAGGGCCATGTGTCCGGTGAATGAACTTTGCTTCATTATCCACAAAATGCATATTAAAGTTGACACCCCTCAATATGCTAACGAGGGCTGTCATGATCATGCTAATGACATCATCCCATGAAACACCTTACCCCTCCCTGTACATGGGATACGTAGCTATGTGGGTCGACCTAGGGGACGGACCCAAGGAAAATGGGTATAAATCAAAGGGGGGAAGAAAGGGCTCTCTCTCTCTCTCTGCCCCTCTCCCTGCCCCCCCCCGACCGTCTGGAGAAAGCAGTGAAGCGAAGAAGACGAATGCCAGCGAAGTAGACGGCCGCCTCCTGGAACCCTCGCCGGCGGGATCAGCGCAGGAACCCAGACCGGTGATCGGTATTCCCCCATTCCCTCTATCTCCCTCTTTTCCTTTTTCTATTAAGAAATGTAAAGCATATTATATTGCTCACCACAACTTGCTCTGTACTTAGCCAATTATCATGTGTTCAATTAGTGCATTGTAGGTAGTTAATAAATGCTTGAACTTGGAGACTTGTTGTCCGCTCCAATTGGGGATTTGCGAATCTGAGTCACTTGCCCCCCTCATCGGAGCGGGACGTGACAGGAATTAAAAGAGAGACCTGGCCACCAGCCATACCGCAATACAGAGGATCTCCTTGTTACCTGGTTTTTATTTTCCATGTCAACCCCTGGCTAGTGGTGGCAGGCCTGATGAGCTCTGAAATGTCAGTAGAAAGCCCTCATGAGCATGCAGCCGCTCACTGGCCTCCAGCCCTCGCTTTTCCGCTGCGAGGCTCTAATGAGAACATCAGCGATGCTCTTTATTAAAACAAATGGTTGAAGGCAGTGTGCTGCTGCCCAGCCCACACTGCTTAGTGGTGAGAAAACGGTGACCCCGAGTCCCGGCGGAGAGCGATGCCGGGGCAGTGGGGGCCATAATGGGGGCTCTCCATCTGCAACCGACCTTGCGAAGATGCAGGATTGCTCTGCTCTTTCTCCCTCCCTTTGTTCCACCTGCCAGCCCTGCTCTTAAAGACTGTTGACATCGGTATTTTGCATAATTTCCTCACTCTTATGAGAATAACATGGTGAAGTTTCGTCTGGGGTGCCCTCTGAGGGCTCCCACACTTTTCAGTGTCTATAAGCAGCTGGAATCTCTTCTTGTAGAGATATCTGACATTATCCTGGTGTGGGAGATGGAGATGAGACTCCATAGCACTTCTTTTTCCTCCTTTCTCCATCCAGACCTTTCTACTTCCCCAACTTCCCTCCCAAACCCTCCAATCTCCTTCCCAGACCTTCCCAATCTCCTTTCCCAGAGGTAAAAATTTGTCCAAGAACTTTGGTGTTGACCATTGGCCTCGGAGGAGCTGTTTCCCTGGGAAAATGAAGCATCACATTGGCTTCATACATATGTCTAGTAGAACTATGAAATATTAGGAAAGATTTAGATTTATCAGTTTGGACAGATTGGCCTCTTTTGCTGTGCCTATAAAAGCTCTGAATGATGCCATCCATCAATGGGTGGACAGCATCAGCTCTGACTGAGGACCAGGCAATTTTGCATTGCTGGGGCCAAGTGCCAATTCCTTAAGTAATCCCAGGTTTCATTAAAGAGGCAGCCGGAGGAGGGCATCACTTTGAATTTTTTTTTTTTTTAAGTCAGCTGCAGGACACTTACAAATTGCTGTGGAATTGATGGTGGGTGACTCGTTAAAATTAATTATGGCCATAATTAGGAATATTGAAGAAGAAAACCACAGGAAAAATGGTCCATGGAAGGATATTTTCTATAGTCATATTTTAAAATGAAGCAAAAATTTGCAGCTGCTTTATTAATTTAAATAATAAGATATGGCTTTTTCTTACATAGCTTCAGAGGGTTTCTAATGGAGGGGGGCTGCTAGATGAGGCATTTCAGAGGAAATCAAATAGCCTCATAAATAAATGAGTTTTCTTTATTCAGGGCATAACTGTATTCATTCTTACAATATTCATAGAGCATCACATTACAGGGGAAAAGAGTCAGGAGGAGCCTCCAGGCTGCTCCTGCATCCTAAGGACAAGCTTCTTCTCCAAGGTACCGGCTACTTAACACGAACCCATCCTGTCTGTGCTCGCAGCAGGGCACCTCTGCGCAAAACTGTGCCTTGCTTTAGTCCTTCAGTCTGCACCTGCAGGCAGCGAGCAGGACAGGGGATGAGGTTGTGCCTGTGGGTATGTGGACACTCCTCACCCTCCTGCAGCATCCCCCCAGCCCGTTACTCTGAGCAGAGATCACCAGCAGTGCCCTATGTCTGCTCCAGTGGGAACTGGTGGCAAATCAATGCCACCGCAGGGTCGTGAGAGAGACAGCTTATGGCTCCTTCAATGGAGGAGCAAGGTGAAAAGTGGACACCAGGTGCTGGCATCCCCACTGCCAGGTTACTGGGGATTAGGAAAACCACATCACTACTGCATCCCGCTCGCCTAGGTGATGGGGTGGCCACTGTGGGTGGCAAATGTCACCGGGGCTGTGTAGGACTGGGCACAACGTGTCCCCTAGTGCTTGCTGGCAGACCCAGTCCTGGCTGGACCAGAAGATCTGCAGCATCCGGCTCCTTTGCAAACCTTCTTTGTGGCTGCAGCCCCTGCAGCCAAACCTGCACTGTCACCACACATCCCACTGCACATCCCGCTGCTCTGCGGGCTTGTAGGTGGCTGCGCAGCCTGGCCTTGGGTTTAGTGGCTGTGCTCACTGAGAGAGGGAGTGCTGCAGCATCCAGCTCTGGGTAACGCCACAGCTGCCAGCAGCTTCAGCACGACTTACTCTGCTCTAACTTTGAAACGGTCTGGGGTGAGGAGGACACAGGCAGTCCATTTCAACAGAAATGTTGTCCTTTATGTCCAGACATCAGCTGGTATTGAAGGCATCATACCCGCTCATGGAGATCATGGCAGGGTCGATGCTCACAATACAGACGGGGCAAAACAGGCATGAACACACGATCAGTCTTCCCACAGCAGCGGTGAATCTCACACCTGCTAATGGCATCCCTGGCTGGGCAGGGATCTGGATTTTGCTCAGTTATCTTCTGCACCAAGCTACAGAGATTATCTCACTGCTTAAACTGATTTATGGGTCCTTTGTACTAGTGAGGTGCCACAAACACCTACTCTGTGAGCATCTGCACAGTAAAACCATTGCTAGGCAAGTCGCAACTCCCGTGGATATTTGCTGATCACCTGATCCCTGCTAAAAGCAGGAAAATTAGACTTCTGAAGAGATTTGAAAGCACTAGAGCTGCAATAAATACAAAAGGCAGCTCAGACTCCCAAGGGGTCTTACTTTAACCAACTACCATCTCAGTCCAAAGCACGCAAAGCCCATATGACCCTTTCCAAAGGTTCAGCAGGTTTGAGACCCCAGCACCAAGAAGCCAGGTAATGGCTGAGGAGCTTTTCTTCTTGACAGACTGGGAGGTTTACACACATAACAGAGATAACCTTAGCACTACGGTCATTCGTAGTGGGGATGTACTGCTCCCCCTACATTATTGTAGGGGGATATACCTCATTGATGAGTCCAAGACACACGCCTGGGAACAGTATAAATCTCTGTAAGGCTGCTCTGAATTTCCTCCACAGGGACACCAGTCTCTGGGGAAAAAAAAAAAAATCATCAGGACAGCAAATTAGAGTGGAGGAAAAGAGGCATGCACACCAGTATTTGTACCCTGTCCAGATACTGGTCCAGATTCTGAGAGTGCTCCTCCCCGTCGGCCCCACGGGGGCAGTGTGCAGGGCAGAAGCTTCTGCCTACTGCTGATTGCAAACCACAAATCACTGGAAAATTTAAACCAAGAAATTGCTCTCCAAAATTTCCTCGGGGACACGCGGCTTTTCGGCAGCGAGCTGAGTGCTGCAGCGTAGTGTCTGGGAGCCAAGAGCCCTCAACTCGGGGATGCTGCTACCTGCGTATTTGTGTGTCAGAGGCCTGTCAGCCCAGGGATAAAGGTCTTGGAGATGCCCCATGCAAAGGAAAGCCTGGACTGTGCTCCTGCACATCCCAGCACGGCAATGGTTTCCAGAGAGGTCTCTTCCCCCATGCCCCACCCCAGCTCTGCAGAGCAGGAATGCACCTGCTGCTGCCTTGAGTGCCTGAGGAGAACTAAGGACACAAATATTGCAAACTACAGCTCCCAGGGGATCCATGCCAAAAGGTTAAGGAATTTTAGCTTTACCTGGATTTTTTACTGGTGGATTTTCAACAGAAAGAGTCTGCTTTTCTATTCTGCGTGTTCCTCCACTCAACAGCCCAATTTCCTGCTGACAAAGAAATTCATTAGGAAACTTTCAAGCCGATCCCAACCATGGCAGCTAGTTGAAATTGCTCAAATCCTCTCCAGAAAACCTTCTTAAAATACATCCATCTCAGGCTTCCTTTACATCCCCCTGGTAACTGATTTGAACTCGTAATGACCTATGAGCCGCCTGCCTGCTTAATCTGACTCTGGCGCTTCCCATACCTGTCACGGCAGAAATATATTCTCACAAATTTATTTCCAAGCAGTATTTCTGTACCGAGGTTGTTTCTCTCAGCCACCCTCTTGCATGCAATAATTGTAGGAGAATTTGCAAAGCTGTAAAAGCCTTTCCCCATTGATTGCTCTTCCCGTGTGACGCGGGCAGGTGTAGGAAAGGAGGGATTCAAGCTGCGAGCATCCACTGCTATGGGAGGTCAGGTGATGTGCCGGACATGGCAGGACATGGAGAAGCAGCAGGAGATCCAGCACGGCTGTGAAGATGAGGCCACGCTCGAACCATCGTCCCCAAAGGACTGTGCGGTGGCTCATTAGCCAGAGAAGAAAGGGCTAATTTTAGCTTGGGTGGCAATTAAAAAGCATTGTATTATCCTTCCTGTGCTAAAACAGGCTGTCAAAATCTTTGGGTAAAACAGCAGTTAAATGAGGGGCTGACGGAGAGTTACAATAAGGAAAGACAATGGCATCATTATATTGGGATTTATCTTCCCAAGACAGGATTGTCCTCATTATTCAGGAGCGGTGTACGCAAAAGCCACTAATAAGGCTCCCTCCCAGGATGGAGATAAATCCCAAACCTTTCAGAGACTTTTGAATGTAAATGCTCTGCAGCATTCAAAGAGCCCTTTGATTTCATCGCGTGCACCACTCGCACCAGCACCGCCGGTCCTGCCGGAGGTTAAATGGGCTTCAGGGACTTCATAGTCCAGGCCAGCTGGGACTGACGTCTCGCTGGGACAAGGGGGCCAGGCTCCTACATCAGATGGGTGTTTGGATCAGCTTGGGAGGGAGCTGGGGAGTCCCACCCACATGGGACTCAGCCACCTGAATGGCCGTGGCTGCGGTGGCTGAGGTGAGGATCCGATGCCTGCAGGGAACCGGATCATCTCCATGTGATGTGGAGGCTCTTGATTCAGGGCAGATCAAGGGTGTTTGGCAAACTGCCTTTAAAAATGCAACAAGGAAGAAAGCTGGAGGAATCCTATAAGGGGGAGGAAAGTTTATAGGATGTTGGCAGACGGGCCGGTGTGCCCTTGTCCTCCCCAGTGAGCTGAGGGGGCTGGGAGGCGGGGGATGGCAGCTCAGCTCTTCAGTGCTTTGTAGCATAATTAAATCTCATTGACCAAAAAAAACTCCTTCCCTTTCATCATGCACAAAAATCTATGCTTCAAAAATAAGTAGGACTCTTACTTTTTTAATGTTATAAAATAACAGGGTAAGTATTATATTCAATCCATAGATGGGAGGTGCCGTGTTGTTTCAGCTGCTATGTTCCCTTTTAGCCTGCACAAAAAAAAAAAAAAAAAAAAAAAAAAAAAAGAGAAGAAAATCCCGATAAAAGCCTTAGGTACTTAGGTATTGATATAGATTTGGAAAGGCAAAGCAGTTTGGCTGTCAGCACCAGTGTGGAAAACGCTAGTTTTTCTTTCCGCATTTAAAAGGGCTCTTGGGGCACAAACACCGTGGGGCTGGCTCCTGCTCCACTGGTGCTGGAGCTGCCGGCATTCCTCACCCCAACACCAGCCTGCTTTGCCACATGTTCAAACGGGCTGGGCTATAGCTGAGAAGCTCCTCCTAGCAGGAAGGATGTGGTGCCCACTTTCCAACCTCCTGGTGGAGACCCAATTCCTCCGATGGCACCAAAGGTACAAATGCCAATACCGAGGCACAGCCCATTTCACCCACGTAGATCTGTGCCCGACAGAGCTGCTGTTACAAGAAAGCTGAAGGAGGAGGGGAACCCATAAGTTCTTTTTTCTTAAGAGGTAAAGAAATCACAGAAGGCCTTTTAATGTGAAGAAGAGAGAACTTGTAAGATGAGCATATTCTGCCCTGCCACCAGGAAAGCAAACCCAGAGTTCACACAGGGTGGGAAATGCCAGCAAATCACTCTCATTGTACTGGGCCTGGCTGAACTGGAATTGGTTTTCCCCTATAGCAGCCCCAAAAGGACACCGATGGGCTTTTGGTGTGGCCAGTGTGAATACAGAAAAGGTAAACCAGTTGTCTAATCTGCCTGGCCTCTCAGAAGATCCTTTTGTTGTGGGACTGTTGCAAGTTGAAGAACAACAGGTGCCAATTGCTATGAGGACCGTGCACCGACGGCAGTATCGTACAGACCGAGACTCTCTGGCTCCCATCCAAGAATTGATTCGTCAACTGGAGAGCCAAGGTGTCATCAGTAAGACACATTTGCCTTTTAATAGCCCAATATGGCCAGTGTGAAAGTCTGAGGGTGGAGGGTGGAGGTTACCAGTAGACTATCGTGGCCTGAATGAAGTGACGCCACCACTGAGTGCTGCTGTACCAGATATGTTAGAGCTCCAATATGAACTGGAGTCAAAGGCAACCAAGTGGTACGCCACAATCGACATTGCCAATGCACTCTTTTCAATTCCTTTGGCAGAAGAGTGCAGGCCACAGTTTGCTTTCACGTGGAGGGGTATCCAGTATACCTGGAATCGACTGCCCCAGGGGTGGAAGCACAGCCCCACTATTTGTCATGGACTAATTCAAACTGCACTGGAAAAGGGTGATGCCCCTGAACATCTACAATACATTGATGACATCATTGTGTGGGGCAATGAGGCAGAAAAAGCGTTCAAGAAAGGACAAAGAGTAATCGAGATTCTTCTGAGAGCTGGGTTTGCCATAAAGAAAAGCAAGGTCAAGGGACCAGCACAAGAGATTCTGTTCTTGGGAATAAAATGTCAAGATGGACGCTGTCATGTGCCATTGGATGTTGTCAACAAGATAGCAACTATGTCTCCACTGACCAACTAGAAAGGAAACACAAGCTTTCCTAGGACTTGTGGGATTTTGGAGGATGCATATTCCAGGTTACAGTCAGCGTGTGAGCCCTCTCTATCAAGTGACCCGAAAGAAGAACAATTTTCAGTGGGGTCCTGAGCAGCAACAAGCCTTCGAGCACATCAAACAAGAGATAGCTCGGGCAGTAGCTCTTGGGCCTGTTCGGACAGGACCAGCTGTGCAAAATATACTTTACACATCAACTGGGGAGCACGGACTCACATGGAGCCTCTGGCAGAAGATACCAGGTGAAACTCAAGGTCAACCATTAGGATTTTGGAGCCGGGGATATCGAGGATCAGAAGCCCACTACACTCCGACTGAAAAGGAGATACTGGCAGCGTATGAGGGGATTCGAGCTGCTTCAGAAGTTGTTGGTACAGAAGCACAGCTCCTCTTGGCACCACGGTTGCCTGTATTACATTGGATGTTCAAAGGAAACATCCCTTCCACACACCATGCAACCAGTGCTACCTGGAGTAAATGGGTCACGTTAATCACGCAACGGGCTCGACTGGGGAAACCCAACCATCCAGGGATCCTGGAAGAGATCATGGACTGGCCAGAAGGTAGAGAGTTTGGAGCATTGCCTGAGGAGGTGGCTCGTGCCCAAGAGGCACCGCCATATAACGAGTTACCAGAAGATAAGAGGCGTTATGCTCTCTTTACTGATGGATCCTGTCGTGTGGTAGGAAGCCATCGGAAGTGGAAAGCTGCTGTGTGGAGTCCCACAAGACTAGTCACTGAGGCCACTGAAGGAGGTGAGTCAAGTCAGTTTGCAGAAGTAAAAGCGATCCAACTTCCCCTAAAGATTGCTGAATGGGAGACGTGGTCAGTACTATATCTCTACACGGACTCCTGGATGGTGGCTAACGCCCTGTGGGGGTGGCTACAGGAGTGGAAGAAGACCAATTGGCAGCGCAGAGGTAAACCCATCTGGGCTGCTGCACTGTGGCAGGACATCACTGCCCGACTGGAAAACGTGGCTCTAAAGGTACATCATGTAGATGCTCATGTGCCCAAAAGGCGTGCCACTGAAGAACATCAAAACAATGAGCAAGCAGACAAAGCTGCCAAAATTGAAATAGCTCGGCTGGACCTGGACTGGGAGCGTAAGGGTGAGCTGTTTGTAGCTCGATGGGCCCATGAAACATCAGGGCATCTTGGCAGAGATGCAACATACGGATGGGCTCATGATCAAGGGGTGGACCTGACCATGGAGGCCATCTCACAGGTCACTCACGAATGTGAAACATGTGCTGCAATCAAGCGAGCCACACGAGTAAAGTCTCCCTGAGACAGAGGGTGATGGCTGAGTTTTCAATATGGTGAGGCCTGGCAGATTGACTATATAGGACCACTGCCACGAACACTCCAAGGCGAACGCTACATACTCACCATGGTAGAAGCAACTACGGGTTGGCTTGAAACGTACCCTGTAAATCATGGCACTGCCCGAAATACCATCTTGGGTCTTGAAAGGCAAATTTTATGGCGGCATGGTACTCCTGAAAGAATTGAATCAGACAACGGGACCCATTTTCAAAATAATCTTATAAACTCCTGGGCAAAGAAACACGGCATTGAGTGGGTGTATCACATCCCTTATTACCCACAAGCGTCTGGAAAGATTGAAAGATATAATGGGCTGTTGAAGACTATGTTGAGAGCATTGGACAATGGGGGATGGAAGCATTGGGATATAAATTTAGCAGAAGCCACTTGGCTAATTGACACCAGAGGATCTGTTAACTGTCCTGGTCCTGCCCAAACAAACCCCCTTCATACTGTGGGAGGAGATAAGGTCCCCGTAGCACACACAGGGAAATGGCTGGGGAGGGCAGTGCGGATTGCTCCTCCCTTGGGAAAAGGCAAACCCACTCGTGGGATTGTCTTTGCTCAGGGACCTGGATGTACTTGGTGGGTAATGCGGGAGGATGGGACTACTCAGTGTGTGCCTCAAGGACATTTAACCTTGGGGGGAAAGTAGTCTGTGGGATGAGTTGTATGTTGCAGGAAGTGATGGAGGAAGTAGGAATGACAAAGAGTGAACCAGATACGTGCAATGACGACCCAAACCTAGCCGGTGCTGGAGTCCAACAGTCAAACATACTTCTGTCCTGAACATCTATCTCGACAGATGGAAGCCAAGTCACTGAACATCTGAAGGAGTGAAGGAAGCTTATGGAATGGATAAATGAATATTATGTGGGACCTGGGCATAACGTAAATGGTATGGAATAAGGGGTGGAGACTGTATTGGGTCTGGCTGAACTGGAATTGGTTTTCCCCTACAGCAGCCCTCACGGTGCTGTGGCTTATGCTGGGAGCTGCAGGGTGTTGGTAGCACCCTGGTGCTGTGGCTGCTGCTGAGCAGTGCTTACACAGCACCAAGGCTCTTTCTGACATTTCCTCCAGTGGGACGGGGTGGGCAAGATCTTGGGAGGGGACACAGCCAGGACAGCTGACCCAAACCGACCAAAGGGATATTCCAGACCATATGACGTCTGCTCAGTATAAAGCTGGGAGAAAGGAGGAAGGGGGTGGGATCACCCTTGGTCCTCCGAGGCAACCACTACGTGTATTGGAGCCCTGCTTCCTGAGAAGGCCCGACATCGCCTGTCCATGGGAAGTAGAGAATAAATCTGTTTGCTTTTGCTTCCGCGCATGGACCTTTGCTTCATTTTGCTTATATTAAAACTGCTTTTGTTTCACCCACAAGGGTTAGTTTATCTTCTTTCCCCTCTTTGTCCTGTTGAGAAAACAAGGGGAAAAGGGGGGAGGAAGTGATAGAGCGACTTGGTGGATACCTGGCATTTAGCCAAAGTCAAACCATCACACTCATCTAGCCAAGGTTAGGGTAATTTTTAATAAGAAAAAATATATTTACTGAGGGTTTCAAATTGACTGCTGTGACAGATCCACAGGAGGCATACAGGTCAAGATGGGGGAGATGACTTAGAGGCTTGATATTGATGAGATTGTTTTCATGGATGGAGCCTTTGCAGAAGGCAGCGCTGCCCATGCAGCCCTATGCCGAAGTCATTTCTCTTGCGGTAGCTAGACCTGGGGCATTTTTCTGGGCTTTGAGAGTCCAGACTGCAGCAGATTTGATGATAAAACCCCCTAACCAGTATCCCTACTTCTTCCTCCTTCGGTAAACTGCCATGGCAAAGCATGGCCATCATGCTGCAAGTGCTGGGTGCCGGGTCCCCACATCAGCTCATGGAGATCTCACAGCTCCTCTGGGTTCAGCATTACCCAATGCCATATTCATCCAGTAACGAATCCACATGGTTAATTTATCCAGCGTTCCCTCAGGATCTTCCCTGAAGCAGCGCAGGAGCACTCAGCATCTAGACCCAGCCTCTGCATCCCTCTGCCCAGTCCCCTGAGCCACACAATGTGGTGCTTTCTTCTCCAAACTGTTTATCTTAACAAAACCATTTAATCGTTGCCAGTTTCTATTTCACCATTCAGGAATGAAAACCTTTTAAATAAATATTTAATGCCTCCTATAGGGTGCTGGGATGATAATGGGGCTGGTAGGCACACAGAGCCATGCACCCGCAGATAAAACCTGCAGCAAAATGAGGTCTCTTGTTTTATTGTTCCCGATGTTATAAAGATTGACTCTGCTATTAGAGCTTCCTGGAGGATTTCTCTCAGATAAAGTCTCCGACTAGCAGAATTTAATCAGTTAGTGATGAAAAATAAATTTCAGGTGGTGGCAGCTTTAAAATAAATGCAACTTTCTTTCTGAAAACATGGTATCTTCACTGCTAATAAACTGTCCTGCAGACACAACCTGCCCAAGCCTGCACCACATGCAGCGGGCACAGCATCTCCCGTTACCAGCCCAGAGGGGTTGTGAGTGCTCTGCTCCATCCTCTATGAACAAACCAGAGCAGACCTCAGTGAAGCAGGCCAGGCCAGGGACAGCAGAGCAAATTAACAAGGAACTAATTAATAGTAGTCTGGCACTATGTGGGATTTAGGTATAGCATGCTTGGACAAGAGAAAAGCCTTATTTAATGGCAGTTTTGTTCAACTTATTTAGGGGTGTTTGGCTGTTTTTTGTTGGGGGTAGATTTGCTCCATTCTCGACTCTGGTATTTGGGGAGGCACAGCCCCTCTCCTCCCGCTGCCACCAGAGAGAAGTTTTGTGCTCGGTGTCATTCAAAAAGCACAACCCCAGAAAACAATACTGGGAAGGGAAAGAAGAGAGTTTAAACCACGTAGAGGAGCAGATTGAGGCTGGCGGAGCAAGCGGCCCTGGCCGTGCCAGATGCTCCCCCGGGTTGGAAAGCATTTTAGCTGCTGGCCTCTGAACACAGCAGCTTTGAGCTAACAGCCCTGGCAGCCTCCCATGAGGAGGAGAGGCTCCATCTGCACCCCAGCCAGACCGAGGACCCTTTCAAGCAGATGAGCCGTGCAAGGGTGGAGGGCTCTGCCTGCGGGAGGCTGTCCCAGATGGGGGGCAAGGTGCTCCCCTCCTCCTGTCTTTCTCTACTCCATCCTTGTCTTGGCCAAGTGAAGTTCAGCTATTACAGAGTGTCAGGAGATGAATTACATGAAATTATAATTACATTACCCTTGCCTGCTCTGGGCAAAATGCAAAAGGTCATCTTCCCTCCCCTTGCTGCCTGATCTTTAATATGTTAGGCCACTTATAGACACTGCCATGACATTTACAATAGGTCCAGAGAGAGATGCTGCACAGACACTTACACGTTTTTCCTCTTCCGAGGGACTTGATTCGGCTGGGGACAGCCGGAGCTCCTCTGCTTTCAGAGCCAGAGTTTGCTGGAGGACTCTGTGCTCAGCACCCCGCCGGCACAGTGAAGCCAGATAGGTAAGCCCAGAGGGACTGCAGGATTTTCTGGGGGCTGTCACCCCAGCACACAGCAGCTTTCACATCTCTCAGCTTGGAAACTGCTATGACTTTAGGAGCAGCAATGCCTGGGTGAAGCACTGTTGGTGAGGCCAGTTTGCAGCATGGAACGACGGAGAACATGGGGCTGCACGGGGCTGTGCACCCCAGAGACCTCTGCAGAGGCTTTCACCACTCCTTCACCCTCCCAAGATACATCCCTAAGGATGACTGCACTGTTGAAAGACTTTAGGTACTTTTCAAAGACATATATGAGCTGACACTAAAGTTGATGACTTGTGTCTTGATATGAGATGCAGCACTGACCACCTAAGGCAGGTTTTGCAGTCAGCACTGAGCACACGCTGCCATGTAGCCTCAAGCCAGTGTTGGAGGTGGCTTCAGGCATGCCCACAAGACCTGAACTTACAGTGATGTGGACCAAGACGAGACACTGACACTGTGGGTTTTGGGAGTAAAGGGCACCCCATGGCACAGTGCACCCGTGCTGCAGCAAGTGTAGGGCTGGGGTCCCTTGGGGGGAGACGCAGCTCCTGGGCGCTCAGCCCATTCCTGCTCTCATAAGGTGAGAAGCCAATTTCCTGCTTTTCACAGCAATTTTCTTCAACTCCAATGGCTACAAGCTGCTCTGCTGATTGTAAATAAATACAAGGGGAGCTTGGCCCAAAATAGAAAGCAGAGAAACCTCCCTAGCTCAATAAACTATAATAAGCACTCACAGGCAGAGAAACCGTAATTTGCAGGGCCAGTGCTCTCCACGGGATACAGGCTCGGCCAGGCTCTGGCTGGCTTCCCTTCATCATGGTCCATTAAGAATGGGAAGAGGGGGGCCCAGCCCCAGAGCAGCTCTCCCGGGCTGTCCTGCTCCTCTCCCCACAGATGCTGCAGGCTGGAGACTGGTCCCTGCCCGGGGCTGTGCTAGGAGGCAGGGCTGAGCCCTGCTGCATCCCCGGGGGTCTCCTCTGCCACATGTGTCCCTGCCCAAAGCCGAGGGCACATCTGATTTACAATTCCCCACACCAGAGACACCCACTTATAAAGCAGCCCTTGCAGAGGGCTCAGTCATGGTTGTTTCTTTAGGCACCATAAAAACTAAGCAAATGTAGGTGAAACAAGTGCCTGCATGCACATCTCTTCTCCTTCCCTCCATCCTGCCATGTCCTCTGAGGCCAGGGATCTTCCTCCACCTCCTCCCCATACCAGGAGCCCTCTCACTCACTGTCCCACAGTCAGCAGGGCCCTCCCTCTGCTGGGACGCATCAGTGAGGGGGTCACTGCCCCCCACACCCTCCAAGACCTCCAGAGAGCTCAGCCCTGGGATGCTGGCGGTGTGGAGATCAGCAGGGGGGAACTGCAGGACTCTGCCTGCAGTTTGTTTACCCCATCAGTGATGCCACACCAAGAGGTTTAGTGACTCGGCTCCAGGCATGGCGAGCATCCTGGTGACAGCTGTCACCCCAGGAAGGGTTCCAGCTTGCCAGGCACTGGGTCCTCTCTCCCTCTGGTGCCTAAAGCAGCTCTGGGCGGTGTGCAGCTTTCCATGCCGGGAGCCTCCCTTGGGAGGTTAAGAGTACAGGCAGGGATTTTCCAAGCAGCTGACAGATTTGCGTGACACACTGTTTTAAAAACGAATGAGATGGCGGGGGTGATTAGTCATGGGAACAAGTCACCAAGAGATGGTGGGATTCACCATCTATTTTCCATCAAGTCACAGTGTCCTTGTCAGCCAGGCACCTACTTTAGCCAAGCATGTGTTGAGCTATTTGTCCTTCCTGGAAGAAATCTATGAATCTCAAAAAAACCAGCAGCAACCTAATGGCTGCCAGATCTCTGGAAGGGTCTGTGGATCTGATTCCTGTTTTGTCATTGCCTTGCCTGTCTGCAAACGTCCTTCAAAATGGATGGAACTCTTTTATGGGGCCTCTTAAAAAGCCTGAAAATCATAAAGAAGCTCCACCCGCTCCATCCCAGAGAACCTTCGCCAACAGCCCTCCAGCTCCCAAACGCGTGAGCAGTCATGCAGCAGGGGCCAGGCAGCTCCCGCCAGCCCTCAGCAGTACTGCGCTGAGGGTAGGATGCTCGAGCAGGGCTCATGAGAACCAGCATGAACTGCCGGGGCACAGAGGAGCTCTCTGTCTCAGTAGAGATGTGCTTGGGCAGAAAGCCAAGCCAGGCAGGCAGGAGGTACCCACCTGAGGGGTGTCTTTCCCCATCCTCATTGCAGGGATGCAGGGGGCTGATGGGGTCTAAACTAAAATCCTTTGGTGGGGAGACACATTCTCAGCTTGAGCATCGTCGGTCATGATTTCTCATTTAGAGGATGTTGCAGATTGCATGGAAGAAGGTGTCCCCTGCTGAGCTCATGCCATGCCTGCATATATGTTTTCTCTGTGGCTGCCCGAAGACCCAGAAAGCAAAGGTGCATGACTCCTGTGGATGAGGACAGCTGATTTCCTCCAGATCCCTACCTACAAAGCCCCTTTTTAGTGGCTCAGAGATGCTTCCCTGCTTCAGGGTGCTGGGGGCTTGGACTGGGACACTCACCCAGCAGTAACAGGCAGATCCTGGGGAGCATGGGCAGCCTCCCGGGCAAGAGCTGGCACCCCGTGGCACACACAGCCTCTGCGATGACCTCGTTCTTCAAGGAGACAGTCCCCAAGAGACACCTGCTTTAGCAGACAGGAGGGAGGCCCAGTTCAGGCAGCACTGGGATGTCTCACAGGGCAGCGGGGACGCAACAGCAGAGTGTCCCCATTGCAGACTCTGGAGTGGCAAGCACAAGCCAGTAAGCAACTCATGTCTCAGAGGCAGCCTCAGTGGTGAACTACAGAGCTGAATGTTCACCACGACACTCCACACACAGCTTCACAAGAGCACCTCACCACACAAGGCTTCACAAGAGCATCTCCCTGGCATCTTGTGCTCATCGCTTTCAGGGGAAATATCATTCTTTCATCTTCTGTGGATTCCATGCTGCCAAGAGATTTTGTGACCCCACCAGCTTGGGAACAGTGAGACCACCACGTCCTCTGAACACATCCATGGCTGGCAGCTCTGTGTTAGCCTGGCATGATATTTTTAGCTGTTTGATGGTAGTAAGTTCCTTTGAGCTTGTGGTTTGCTATTGTTGCTCTCCTTTAATAACCTATATTAGGTTTTTCTCCTCTAAGGCAAGACCTTAGCAGCAGTGGTTTACCATCATATCAACAGTATCAGGCATTCTCCTCTGCTGTAGGTACACTGAGAGAAAGATTTCAGAGTCCTTTGAGCTATGGTGTAGACCTTTCCACAATAGTAAATGGTGATATTTCCATTCAGTAATGTATTTATCTTCCCAGTGAGGTCAATAACAGAGTATCCCTTGAGCTGGGAAAAATGATGAGTGATGTCTAGTAATTACAGAGACCGCAAGGCAACAGCGAATCTAATTTTGACATTAAAAATCATGACGAGCACCTCCATTGCCTATTTTATTTGCTGGTTTGGATGGTGAGGTCCACCGCTGTGCAAGGAATGGATGTCTGTACACAGGGCACGTTTTGGGGTTGTTGGAATCTAAAGCAATTAACTGCTTTTGCCTCTATCAGTTTCCTGGCATTGCGCCTGACCTTGCATACGATCCATCTTCCTCATTTGTGTTAGATGTTTGCAAGTCATCTTGCTTTGAGCAATGTAGGCTGCGATGGGGATTGAAATGCCTGATATTACCATCCTTCCCCTCTGCCTTACGGAGCACTTTCAGAAAGCATGGTTTATAGCTGCACATTGCAAACAAGCAGTAAGAGTGTACTCTGAAGATGAATTGCACAAAACAACTCTCCAATGAGGTGCATTTTGCATTTCAAACACCATCACTCCAAATGCCCAGCTGTCTTTGCCAGAGGAGTCGATGGAAAAGAATTTTTCATTCCCATTTCATACAAATACCCTTGTTTGTATTTCAGCTTTAGAAATACAATACTTTTCCACGGTGGTAAGACCTTACTGGGGTGGAGGAAGCCAGAAAGAGCTCTGGCAGATTTGCAGTCAATGAGGCTTAAAGGCCAAGCTACTCGATTTCTGCCACTTGTTTGGAGGACTGGGTTAATATACTGAGATTTTAGCAAATAAAAGCACGAGGCTTTATTTCTAAAGTCATCGCATTTTTTGCTTTTTGTGTCATTTTTCATACTTTTCCCTAAAAGTCATAGGAGATGCGACACTGCTTTTAGAATGATGCACAGTCACAGAAAATAGGGCTGGAACAGACCTCAAGCATTGGCCCTGCCTCAAGGTAGGGTTAGCTCTCTGTTATTCCCGAGTGAGGTTTCTCCAAACTCTTAAACACTTCTAATGATAGAAACTCCATAGCGTCCCCAGGCAAAACTTCCCAGCACTTAATTGTCCTTACTGTTACAAGATTAGAAATCTCCTTCTCTGCGACTGCAGCGCTAATTCCCATCTTGAACCTCTGCAAATTGAGCAGAGAATATTCCATCATTTAGATCGTTAGGGAAAATACTGACTCCTATTAGATCAAGGATGGATTCCTGCAGAAAGTCACTCAATCCATCCTTTCATTTGACAGCAAATCATTGACTTCTCTTGTCTGGTTTCCAACCACGTTTTGCACCTCTCCCACGGTAGTTTTATGGAGACCTGCTTACCAACCTTGTTAAAAGGAATATCATGTGAAATACAGCAAAAACCTAGCAAAGCCAAGACATCCGACATCTCTGGCTTCTTCTCAATCCAAAATATTTAGTCTCATCACATAGGGAAATCAGATTGGCTTGACATGTGTGTGTTTTTTAATTTTGAGGGGGATTCTTTTTTATAATTTTGGTACTTAGAAATGATATTTTTCTGGGAACTGAATTTAAACCAATTAGATTACAAGGCTAATAACAGTTCTTCATTCCTCCTTCTTTTATCCCTCTGTAAATACAGTTTTTACCTTTGCCTCTGCCAAGCTTCTGGAGCACTGTAACAGCCTGAGATGGTTTCTGCCCATTCCTTGAGTAACAGAGGATAAAGTTCTGTCTTTGGTCAGTTTGAAAATACTTCACTTATCTGCAGCTGATCCTTATCACCCTTTACAGTCCCTACTGATTGCACAGCAGTTTGCACCCTGAGCTGCCTGGTTTTGTTCATGCCTGCTCATACTGCCCAACTTGCTGTTGGGAATGTGACCTGTTTTCCTGTCCTTGCAGTCTTTCCTCCTCTCCCAAAGGTCAGTGATGAGCTAGAGCTGACCTGAAACAGCCCCTGCTACATCTCGTGTCCTTCTGTTTCCTCAGATTTGGATGGTTCTCCTATTTGCCCACAAAATATTTGTTTCACCTTAAGACATGTTGGTCACCAGCCTCCCAATATGTGATCATATTTACTAATCACTCATAGTTTTTCAGTAGGTCCCACATCCCCTTATCCTCTAGTGCTTGCAGCAAGCATGCACCTCCTTAATACATATATAAAAACCATCTCTCTTTTCCTTTGTTTCTTCTTCCAAGACAAGTTGGTCCATGTTCTGACACCATCCCTTGCACAAGAATTATTTGTCCTCAGTCATGGGCTACCCAACCGTGCTATTAGAGAGGTTTCCTGGAGATCTCTTTGTCTATATTTGTTTGGCTGCTCCTTCAAATTCTCTACAGAGTTGGACTGACATCACTTCAGCAGTCTTATGGGTGAAAAGCCAAGTCACACAGAGAGAAACTGATTGGCCAAACCCAAGAGCCCTCATTTCCTTAGACTTGCTGTCCTCAAGTGATTAATGCCACCTTAGGTGCATTGAACACATGGATTTTGGTTATAACTTCCTTCTTCACTCCTTACCAGGCAAGAAAACACCAGATGGAGAAGTGCAGTGCACATTTGCAGCTCAGTTGCTGCAGTCCTTCTTCTGCCAAGTCAGTCAAACCAACAAATCACTGTCAAATATATCTTCTTCCAGTGGCTGGTCACATTGACACGTGCAGAAGATATTAATTCCAAGCAGCTACTCATCCATTTCAGTCAGAAGAGATCAAAAATAGTGTTTGCTACAGGAGGTTCGTGGCTGTGACAGGCTTTTGCTTGATGAGTTAAGAATAGGTGCTTGCAGGATGGAGAGAGAAGGAAGAACAGCTGAAATCTGGGGGCTTTGTGCAGCTGCACGTGAAATCCAGCACAAGCTATCGCTGAGGCACGCTGTGCCAGGGGACACAGACAGCTGAGACGTAGCACTAGGATCGTATATTACAGCTGGCAACATTACAAACAACTAAAGGACAATTGTCCTGACATTTTTTTATGGCACATATAGTTCTTTTTAATAAGCATTTCTTACATAATTGCATCTGTTCCCCAAAGAATTTACTGCGGATTAGGAATCCCATGTGAACATGGGGAAGCAAACTGTGATTAATTATGCTCAACTTGCTCAAGGTGTGCTGTGGGTAGACACACAGAGGCTAAAGATTAATAAAAATGGAAAACAAAGTAACTGGGCTGGTTTTTTTTCCAGCGATGAAGCTCTGAGTAGGGAGAAATCCTTTAAAACTGCGGTCTTCCCAGGCAGTTCAGACAATTGGTGTGGCTTCCTACCCTACAGCATCTAAACAGCTTTGGTTTGAATAGACCAGCCAAGCTCAGCAGGGCTGCTGCCTGCTTTAAAACTGAGCATTAGGATGCTTTGCTAGAGCTGGGTTTAGCCTGGGTGGACATGGAAAGGAGAGACATGAGAAAGCAGAGGGATGGACTGCCAAGAGGTAACCTGCAAAGATGGTCCTGCTGCCTATTGGTGGCTGTCACCAAGAGTCCCTGGAAGCCAGGTGGTCCCCTGCCCACGAGGACAGTGACATGTCCCTGCTTCACAAGCCCCAAAAGGGAGCCAGAGAGAAGACCAGGAGAAGGCTCCCCTAAGCTCTGCTGTACCCTGTCCTCTGTTTTGCAGGACCCATGGCCACAGGAGGAAGAGGCCATGTTTGGCCAAGTGCCCCCCACATCTCCCCAGCAGCCCCAGCAGAGAGCAGCTGGCAGAACAGGCACAGTTTGTTAGCGGCACAACCCTGCGTGCACCTCTGCTAGCCAATCAATAAACCATTTTTCTACTCAACCAAGAGCCATTTGTCACCGACATGATGAAAAATACCCTGCTCATCAGGACACAGTGCCCCCAGTCACCACCAAACAGCCAGAGCAGACCAAGATTTCTGAGGTCTCTAGCCCCATCCACAGCAGCCTCCTCCTCCTCCTGCCAGGCAGCACCCACTTCTCTTCCTCTCCTTCTCACACTGCCAGAAATAGATGCTACAGGAACATTTTATCAGAAAACAGCGGGGATCCCCTCTTCTCAAGGCCCTTTACCTTCAAGCTTAGCTGGGACGTGGCCCCTCCGTGGGTGACTTGGTCTTAGGAGTTATGAACTGTCTTGCAATTAGCACCACACTGAGGTCCATACAAGCTCAGAGATACCCTCAGCCCACCATGTATATCTCTTTAGCTGGGCTTGGACACTCACCCCTGTTCTCCAGCAGCCCAGCTGAGCCCAGGGGGTCTGTGTGCAGGTGGCAATGCCTTAATTACAACGTCATGGTCATTAGTTGAGGAGCATGGGCAGAAGATCTCTGTTCTTGGGGGAGAAGGGTACTAGTCCCCATGTCTTCCTGCTCTCGCAAAAATGGCACAGCTTGTTCTGAAGCTGCTTCTATTTTGCTTTCTGAGCACTGCCTCTGTTCTGCTTCTCATTCGTCTGCTGAGGCTGCTTTCTGTGCTCCTGGGTGTCACTTTTTCTGAGACGACCACTCCACCCTGTGCAGTATGTGATAAAACAGCACATGCAAAGCAATGAAAGGGTTAAACACCGAGTCAGAGTTTGAAAACTATTTGATCCAAACAAGAACATTATTTGAGGATGGGGAATTTCTCCCTCTAATAAATATATATGGAAAGGAAAAACTGCTGCCAGTAGAATTACTCATAATGTTATAAATGAAAATGGATTTGGGGATGCTGGGTTTTTTCGCACAGCAAGAAAGACTTTTAGACCATTAAGCGAGACATTCATTACTTTCTTTTCATACACACAACGCAAAACAAGGATTCTTAGATCTGAACGCCCAAGAAGGCTACACAGTGGTTTGTTAGAACATTATGAAGGACATAGCTTTACATTAAATGAAAAGCAAGAGAATGATGAAAATATATAGAGATTCTCACTCCCTGGCTGTTGCATTTCACATGAGATAGTTTGGCAGTGCTCAACTGGGGCACACTTGCAGGGAGGCTGAACTGCTTCACAGTCTCAGTGTACAGCTGCAAGTTGATGCCCATGTTGTACCCAAGTAATAAAAAAGGATGATGAGCATAACTGAAATGATTGCTAATAAATAACAGCAACACTTAATGGTAACTAGATGCTGGTTGTCCCACTGATTTTTGAGCATGGAAAACCAGTGCTCAGCACTGCTAAGAACTCAAGGACATGATTGGGAACTCATGCAGGTAGAAAAGCCAAAAATACAAGTGAGAAACCAGGGGGAACACATTTCCCCCCTGGAAAGGTGACTCTGGTCTGGGCAGGTCTGCCGGGCGTGCTGTGAGGCTGGAGGAGCAGGATGTGCACTATTGGAAAGGTAGGGGACTGGATGCTGCTTTCAAGATCTGGCAGCTGGGCACTAAATTCCAGCAGGAAAAAATAAAAAAAAAAATAAGAAAGAGAAAGGCAAATGGTTTAAATAAACCCAAGAGGCATATCCAAGTTACAGAGCAGGGAAGGGGACAGTCATTTTGGAGACTGTGCGCTGAAAACATTAAGCAATAAAAATAACATAAAAGCTCCCCAGTTTCCTTCTAGCATCAAGTGTCAGTAAGCAGGGAGGAGCTGGCTGCTGGGTACGTGCACTGGTGCTGCTGAACCAAAATGTTCTGTACTGTGTGCCCATACAGTAATATTCACAGGGGAAGAAGTTGGTATTTACTGCTGGCAGTTGTACTTAACAAAAGTGGGATCTGTCTGTGAGAGGGACCGAGGAAGAGATGGCCTCTATCGTCTGAAGATGGAGGGATGGCTGGGGACAGGTACGAGCAGAGGGGAGACACCGCTGCTAAAAACGACAGCCTCCAGAAGCTCTCACCCTGCCCAGGAGAGCCAGCTTTCCCGGAGGATTTGGTAACGAAGGGCATCAGCGAGGCAGGAGGGAGCTGAGTGACCCACTGCATTGGTAGCAGCTCTGCGGTGGGCTTAGCCTGTGCTGCTGCGGCAACCACGGCCACGAGTGGAGGTGGTGGGAGAAGGGTGGGAGGCTGAAGGAGTTGGCTGGGGCTGCTCTGGGCCACCCACAAGCATCCGAGGAGGATAACACGTCTATGCCAGGTGGCCTGTGGCACCCCCATGGACTATGCATTTATATGATCAAGGCTGAGAAAGAGGAGATACAGAAAAGCCTAAGAGGCTTGCAGGGCTATTGGCTTTGTAGCAGGACCAGTCCAAACTCCTCTGAAGCATTTCCCTGAATTAATGCTTTTTGAACGTGACCACATCATTTAGTAAAGCATCCAATCTTAATTTAAAAATCATCGGTGAAGGAGAATCCATCATGAGCCTTGGCAAATTGTTGCAAATGCTGATCACCCATCCTGTTACCCTGGATTTGTCTAGCTTCACCTTTCAACCACCAGATCTTTGCATGCTAAATTGAAAAGCCCTCTGTCAACAATTTGCATCCTTTAACCTTCCCCTGGAGAGCTGCAGTCACTGCAGCGTGAGGAGTTTGCTCTAACCTTGAAAGTGTCTCTGAAATTACAGCACAAAGAAACTCAGTAAGAGAAGTTAAGAGGGGCAAGCAGGAGATTTGGGGTCTTAATGAAAAGACAAATACTAAAAACTGATGTGGAAAAAGACTTTCTGAAAGAAACCTTCTCCTGCACCAGACTGGTGGGCTCATGGACCTAAAGCCTGGGGACACGGTGCGGACACCAATAGTTCTTGGCCGTGATGCAGAGCAGTCTGGGTGCCTGATGGGGAAGATGTCCTTCCTTTCCACACCAAAACCCTATGGAGGGCATAAGGATACCAGGAAGTTTCTGAAATGTTGAAAACAAGACATGGTGCAAAATCCCTGATGGAGGTGGTTTGCTGTGATGGTGACACCATCCTCGTTGTCCCTTTCTGCCCAGGCAGAGCTGTCGAGTGGTTTCCCTCGCTCCATCTCCACCTGCTAAATCAAGGCAAAACATACTCAAAGTCAAAAATTTGTTCCTGCCAAGCATTGCTTGCACCATTACCAGTGCAGCCTGTCTAGGTATTGGCAATATTCTGCACATCCCTGTGTGACCCTGCCTGTGACAGCCTGGTGGGGACACACAGCCTCAGGCGTTGCTGGTTCCCCTCCACTTGGTGATGGCACAAAATGTCCCTTTACACTTAAAGGAGGTTTTATGGGGCTTCACCTCCCAGAGCTGCAGATGACCCAAAGAGGTTGGAATTTGTATGCACCTTGTCCCAGCGTTGAGGCTTAGAGGTTTTGGCCGCGTGGCTGGTGGCGCAGCAGGCTCCCGGGGCTGGCCGGTGGCCGCAAGGACATGTGCCCAGACACATCCATGTACAGTGGCTCTGGGGATGAGGCCCGTAGTGCACAGTACAGCTGCTGCAGGGGGATTGTTTGCTATTTTCTCGTGGTGTGTGGCATCACCTGCTGCACATCTTGGCCAAAACTGGCTTGGGGTCCTTTCTTTGGTCAACACACTGGGATGGACCCAACGGAGAGGGATGAGGTGGTCTTGGGGTTCAGTGGTGGCTCCCCTGGCTCCAGGCCCAGGTGACCCGTTGCAGAGCAACATGATCCATTGAGGTCCCCATCCTTCCTTGCTTGTCCTTTGGCAGTGCCAGGATTTACTTTGAGGGAAGCTCCTGGGCTGTTTGCTGGCTAGGTCCAACATCGCCCTGAGTCATCTCTGTCCCGCTGCACAGACCTGCATGGCAGGGTGCTTTCCGGGGATGGTTCCTGTTGTTTACCACCAGCTCCTTGTTTCCATGACAATGACTAACACGTTGGCTGACATCATGGAAAGGCCCAGCATGATGACAGCATCTGCCAGCATGTTACAGGTGTTTCCCCTCTGTGTGAGCGAGATGATGCTTATTTGGAGGCGAGCATTACTCACGGCAGGGATGTGCAGGTGCTGTCACGCTTCCATGCTGGAGATGATCTTAAGAAGATCCCAAACTACATGAGTTTGGTACCTTTTCAGGTTTTGTGGAGAAGTCCCAGACCCAGCCCTCCGCCACCTGGTTAATTCAAGTGCTGCACAAGTATCGTCACTATATTGCAATCATTTATACAGCACCCTTCCGAGCACCCAGACCACAAAAAGGAGGCAAGGATGAAGGCAGGATAAAGCCAGACAAATCAACACATGCATCTTTTGGACCAAGAGGGATTAAGTGTAACAGGAAAAGCAAAATGCTTCTTGTCCAACCCAAGATCAAGCTATGGTTAGAGCAGTCCTTCCAGCACACACCTGGCACGCTTGTGCCCAGGCAGCCCTGAGACCCCAAATACCTGCCACGGAGCCCAGCTGGGGCTGAGAGCAGAGCTCAGGTGCAAGGTAGATAAGTCAGGCAATGCCCAGGAGGGGAAGGCTGCCCTTTCAGTACACTCTTTTCAATGGGGAATGGGATCTGACAGTCTGAACTCAGGGACTGAGAGCTCAGCTACTGACTGTGGTGATTTAGGCTGAAAGTAGTTCTGGAGGCAATCACAGGTGTCATGAGCATCCTTGGTGCTCTGTGGCCTCCAGGGATGTCTGGAGGGTCCTATAAAGAGTGAAGGGGACAAGTGAAAGGCTTGGCTGTGGATTGCAACCACCATCTGCCCCCCACGTGGGGAGGGTCAGTGCAGAGAGAAGAGCTGCAGTTAGAACTGCATGACGAAAGGGTCCAGGGGGATGCTTGGGGTGAAACACCGTTATTTAGACTGGGATCGCAAATTTCCAGGCCTCCCTTCTCCTTAGTCTGCTGTCAGTGCTTGATGAAATTGGTAACCTGGGCACAATCCCTCTGTCTTTGTGATCTCCCACCCTACGCTGATCCCTGTGTGGAGCTCCCTGAGCCTGGTGACCTGCTACTCACAGACCCACCATCTCCCCTTTGCCAGCAATTTTGGGATACGATCTCTGTATACGTACCAAGACAGGTGTTGGCCTCTGAAATGCTGGGGTTTTAAGCCCCAAATTAAGGTTGACATATGGGTGATTCCCACAGCCCTTCCCAAAGGGGGGTGAGTTTGCCTTTAGGCTTCCCTCCAGGGTGGTGCTGGCCTGGCAGACAGAGCCATTGGGTAAAGGAGCCCCAGGGGTCCCGCAGTGAGTAACCCAAGGTCCCACTGAGGGATGAAAGCTGGGACCACTTGCAGGCAGGGGCAGTGTCTGTCTGTGAGGTGGATGCCCTGTGCAGAGTTCCCTGTTGGGGAAGGACCTCCCGCCTCCCTGGGACTGGGCTCCAGTCAGGTCTGGCTTTTGTAAACCTGGGCTGTGTAGAGATTCAGTGTGTGGCTTCCTTGGTCTTATCTATTTGGCTTGTTGACTCGGTTGTCTCCCGTCCCTATTATGGGAGACTGCATTTCACCATTTATTCCACCCATTGTTGGTTGTGCGGTGTTGTTATTGGGGTCAGTGGGATTGATGTCGATTATGTATAATCTGACTTGTTTGTACCCCCAGCACTCAGCCATGTACTGACCCTTTTGTATCAAATACAATTTTGTTATTGGTTCATCTTTATGCTGGCTGTGTCCTTTATGTTAGGCCTAATAACTGGCAAAACAGCCTCAGGCAGCAATGTTTGAAAGATGGGAAAAGACTTGAGGCACGATTTGGTGAAGCTGCAGTCAGCTGCAAATCCTTGCCATGGGGACTTGCAGAGATGTTCTCCTTCAGGACACCCCAAACACCTCGGGAGCCTGTGTAATACTTTCTGCCAAGTCTTACATCTCAGGAGAGCTTAGGGACAGCCCCAAGGGAGGTGGTTTTGAGGACCAGCAGCACACACTGTGCTTGAGGATGTTTTTCAGCTGCTGCTGTTGCTTGCCAATGGCTGGGGGGGCCTGGATGCTTGGAAAACCTAATGTGATGTGCCAGGGAGGCACTGACTTGCTGGGTTTAGGGGAAAGGGAAGAGCCCATGGTGGCTCATCCAGCCAGGGATGATGATGAAATCCAGACCGGAAGGAGATTTTAGAGTGTAAATCCTGTGGGATTGCTGTTGGACACAGAGGCTGGTGAAGCCCAGCCGTGGGCTGAACTCCCCAGTCAGCTGCTGCAATGAGAAAAGCCAATTCTGCTGCAGAAAACAAGATGCCAAGTGACGTGGCTTAACAAGATGCCAAGTGACAATGAGTGGCACCAAGGGGGCCGAGGCCACCCAAACAGTTCATTGGCAGGTCCTGCCACAACCCCGAGGCTCTGCCCACATCCCACAGCACCTCCCACGGGGCAAGCAGGAGGAGATGCTCTGCTCTGGGTATGTCCAGCTGCTTTACTCAAGCCCTCCCAAAGCTGCCCACAGGCAAGGGGATGCCTGTGTGGGACGGCACCCAACAAACCCCACTCTCTGGGGGTGTGGGGCTTGCTCCCCGACTGATACACTCTGCAGTTACCCTTTGGGGGACTTCTGTGATGCCATGGCTGCAGTTTATGCTACACTGAGTCATTGCCAACTTGGTTGTTAATTCGTATTAGGGACAATGTGAACACTGGCGTGATATTTTCTGGGATGATTTCAGACAGTTTACCGCTGCCATGTTACCATGGTGATTAATGCAGTGCCGCTTGATGTGATAGTCCTATTAAACACCTACACACGGGGCTGCTTCCACCAGGACGAGCTCCCCAAGCCCTCACGAGCTCAGCCCAGCTCCCCCTGCCATGCCACAACTTTTCCCTGCACCCCATGCTTGGTTGCATCCCCTGACCCCAGAGAGGAGCACAGTGAGTGCTGGAGGCACTGATTCTATTTTCCCATGCGGTGACTTGACATCCCCAGGGAGTTTTCCAAAATTCCTGGAGCATGCGGAGGCTGGCAGGAGGGTGAATGCAAGGTCAGAGCCAACCTTGCGTGCTGGTCTGTACAGCTATGGGCTTGCATGGTGCGTGTAGGGAGGAGAGATGCCCACAAGCCCTGGGCCAGCAGCAAGCACCACCTTCAACCTGCACTTTAAAAATCCAACTTGTCACTGTTAAACACCTTTCTATAACCTCAGCATGGCCATGGCAAAGTGTAATCCGCTTACACACAACCCTTGCTGCGGGGCTGCTGCCTGGGACAGGCAGCACTCTTGATGTGGCCCCGTGGTTCTGCCTCACTTGTACAACATGAAGTACCTTGCCATGCTGTACATGCAACATCTTTTAGGATCGCTTCCTCCTGGCAGCTCTGATTCAGTATTTATGAGGCTAACACCACTGATAGTCCCTGCTACTGATGCTGGGTGTTTCCTGGGGGATCCAGAGGCAGGAGGGAACTGCACACAGGACCCTGCACACAGGTTCACCCTCAGTACAAGCCTGTGGGCGTTTGTCAGCAAATTGTTTCTGTGCAGCCCCCAGCAGAAAGAGCTGCATGGTCCAGGGCAGCTCCTCATCTCCCTTTCCCGGCCTTGGAGCCACCAGCCACTGGGGCAAGCGGCTCCCAAGGACTTGCAGGAGCAGCCCAGGGGAGTTGTCACTGTGGGGGTCACCTACCCACAAAGTGTTTTTTTCTGCGAGAGGAAAAGAGCTGGGAGGAGAAAAACATTGTTTTCAAAAAAAAAAAAAAAAGCAGTTTCTCTGCAAGCATTCGCTGAGTGAACAAGTGAACACAGAGGGCATCATCCCCTGACCCCCTCTTCACCCCACACCTCTCAACGGCTCCTTGTTTCAGGCAGAGCACCCTGTAGCAGAGATGCCTGGTGCAGAACAAGAGCTGCAGCAGATACTGTTTTGCCAACTTCTGGGACAGCTTCTGCAAGAGGTGTCTCTACAGGGCTGTTGTAGGATGCTGGACCATGACAGTGGTCCACTACAGGCTACAGCGCATTTTGGGAACAGACCAAGGGAGCTGTTGCTCTTCATTCTGCAGCTTGGACTTACTCCTACCTAGGCAAACCATGAACATCCCTAACTGCACACCGTAAAGAGCGGATTTTTATCGCAGCCATGAAACCCAGCTGATGTGGGATGGTCAAGCCCCGCCATCCTGAAGGGACAGCAAAGGCCATCTCCTCTGCCTGCCGGAGCCAAGCCCCTGCAAAGTGAAACCTTCATCAGAGGATGGAAGCAGTGGACACCCTGCCTGGCACAGCTGGCCAGGGGCACAGTTCACACGGAGGGGATGACCTCTGGCAAATCCTCAGCCTAGTGAATATTAATCTGCATCCGAAAGAGGCATCTATTTCATCTCCAGCGATTGTGTTTTTCTGACATATTTATGAGACCTCTGTCTCATTAATCTGGCGAGTATTCATAAGACTTTCCTTTCATGCTAGAATAGCTAAGGGCAAAAGCCTCTATTTATCTATTCAGTGCCAAGGAACCTTTCTCAAGAGTCAACTGGATAAAAGGTTTTCACCTTTTAAAATTCTTAATAGAGTTTTCCCAGCAATGTGTCTTACGTATTTTAGGAAAAAGTCAACTTCCTCTTTATGGCACGCCTCAGGTTCATTTCTTTTATTACCTTGACAAGATAACATTCACCTCCTCTCTCAACGCCTGCCTTTCTTTCCCCAGCCCACATCACCCTCACACGGCATTCCAGCTGAATAGTGATCTGTCATGGTAACAGCCTTATGGGAGAGTCTTTAAAATAAAATCAAAACCAAACACGCCACAAAAGGTTGCCTAAGTGGCTTTGTGCTCAGATCCCTTTAGTAGGATTAACCTGAACGCCTTGCCCTTAGCAGGCACCCTCCTGACATCCCACGGGCTGGGACCCAGCATGCTCTGCCAAAGCCAAGGCTTTACTAAGTGGTTCAGGGCTCATGTGGGGTGCAAACACTGCTCCAGGTGGTCAGAGGAGCATTACAGGCAGCCTTCCTCCAGGACATGACATGGACACTCAGGCCCAGGATGGTCTCCACCAGCAGGTCCCTGTCTGCAGGTGCTGGGAGAACGCCTGGGTTTTATTGATGGAAACAGCCTGCCCATCTATAACTTTTCGTGCCAGGCTGGCCAAGTGCTCGTTTCCAGGGCTCTATAAATAATAATAACTGCTGAGGTCTGAGCTGATTCCCCACGTGAGGCTCCTTTCCATTAGAGCACTCTCTAGTAATTGCTATTCATTTACTTTTTTTCAGGGGTCTTCTTAGCATTGTATCTAAATCAATATTGTAATTAAAACAAAAATATTTCAGAAAAGCCACAGAGCAGTAAAAACAGGGAAGCAATTACAGGAAACCTTCAAGCATTAGCACTGAAAAGGAAATAAAACAATAAAAGCTTTCAAACCCCCGTTTGAAGCATTTACAAAAACATTTCAGTGCAGCAAATGGTCTTTTAAAGCATTCCCTTCTGGTTGGGCCACAGTGTGTATTTCACGCTATTTTGGTGTACGCTGGACTGAAGCACTTCAGGATTATTTCTCCTGGGTTTCTGCTCTCACTTTCTCCCTCCAAGCATCTGTCCATGCACATGTGTACCCATACACAGAGATTTGGGCCGATACATTCCTTCAGCAAAGATTCAAACCAAGCCCAACCACTTCCCTTGCCCCTCACATCATTTGCCTAATTACCTCCCACCTCAGCCCTCCGACCAAACCCAAGAGCTAACGCCAGCCGTACCGCCGCAGCTGTACTGCTACCATCTACTTGCAGTGTGCTTGCACTCTGGCTTCACAGCCAGCCTCAATTAGAGCCACCACATCATATTTCCCCTCCTGACACACTGCAACTGCCCAAATAAAAGAAAGTGCTGCTCGGTGAAGCCCTACCCAATTATCTGATCAAGTAAAGAGAGAGGGAACAAATGTGCAGGAAACAGATGGGGCCGGTGATGGCTTGAGAAGTCAATCTGTTTGTCTACTAATTATTTAATGTACGAGACAATTTCAATACTTAACCCCCCTGATCCTGGGAGTCACTTTGCTGTTAAGTATGGGAGCCAGGCAACGCACTTCTCATTAGCATTTAGCACCCGGAGCTCCGGATTAGCCAGTGTTGAAGTTTTGAATAAAAAATGAACAGGAGTCAGACAGCTTATTCATCATCCACGAGGAAGATGTCAAGTTTGGATATCCCAGCCATTATCATAATTGCCAGCGATATCCATCCATAAATGCACATCCAGCAGCATCAGTCTCCTTTTGCCGCTGCCCAAGTGGCTGGCTCTGCCCACCTGCCCCTTCTCCTTGCAAAGGTCCTGGCTATTTTGGGAAAGGCCTGGTGCAGAGCCTCACCCTGATGCACAGGTACTGCTGGTCACGGGGAGGACCCCAAACTCCCCTGCACTGTGCGTGGGTGCTCCCAGCCAACGTGAGCAGACAGGCATGGATATAAAGGGGCTGTCAGCTCCGTGTGTGATGTTAGCCAGCACATCTGATGATCCCACTCGAAGTGGGATCATCACCCTAGTCTTAGATTAAGTAACAGAGCATGGTCTGAGATCAAGTGATACGCAGTGCATGCTATAAATTAAAGCAGCTCTCTATAAAGGACACGAGTGAGGGGCAATAGCTCTGGAGTGAAGCAGCTGTGATTGGAACGGGGCTGTCCCTGCAGCTCACCAGCTCTGCCCTGCGGGCAGCTGCCCTCACCCTGCCTCCAGCTTTCAGCGCTATTGCCACTCCAGAGTAAACGTTACGTGGGCTCTAATGGCATCTGAGAGGCAGGATCAGAAGACAAGCCTTTGGAGATTCACGGGCACCTTCTTTCCCCAGCAACACTAAGAAGAAACACGAGGTTTAAATAAAACATGAAAAAAAGGCTGGGAGTGAGCACGCTGGCTGATGTGGTTTGCAAGGTGCTAATACTGCACAGCCATTAATGACCCAGCTCTGGCTCATGAGTTGAGTGGGAGCACAGGCATCTCTTCCCTGGTCCCCAACCACCCTGGGTACCTCCATCCAGTGTGGCCACACCGATGGTGTTTGACCCAGCCCATGGCTGCTCTGAGCTGTGCCTAGGGCTGGACTCGGCTGCAGGAGCCCTGGGCCCTGCATGCTGACATGTCTGCAACCAGCTGTGCCACTCCACTAGTCTTCAGTGGGGGCAGAGGGCAGCTGAGGGCCTACACTGATCCTTGCACCATCCAGCCCCTTCCTCTGCTCCCTCTCCTTCTCCCGGAGCTCTCTCCACATCCATGATCCCCTCTAACAGGTACCAGTTTGGCCACATACCCTTCTCCAGCAGCTCACAGCCAGGAAGGAGCAGCATCGCTCTCCGACTGGTCATGAGCTCTAGCAGCATCCTTCCCCCCCAGGAGCTCAGCAGCAGTGTGGAAGGGGACGCTTTTATGATGCTCCATAATTTTCAAGTGGCCCAACGCTAACTCTTCCCCTTAGCTTTATAGCTGCAGGGTCATGTAAATCACCAGTACATTATTTATCATCCCGCCTGCGTTTTGCTGCCTACATGGGTAGCTTTGCAGGCGGGCCCCTGCGACAGCAACAGGCTGTGCTGAACACCGTGTTACGGGCAGCACAAGGCCTGACTCTGACACGCCCTTTGCAGCCAGAGGAGAGGCTGGAAACCACCAGCACTGCAAACGTGGCTTGCTGAAAGTCTGGGGCAGGCATATAGACATCCCGGGCAATTCTTCCCCATTTGCATGCCCTTGCTGAGCAGACCTGCTGGCAAAGCCATTAAAACATCTTGGGCTCTCAGATCGCAGGTGAAATCCCAGGTCCTGCAGTCAGGTGATGGCTGAAAAATTGTTTCTCCTGCATGTACAGGCATCTGCTGCTTGAATCACCTGTCCAATTCACATCTCCCTCACACCCAGGTGAGCGATAACGTGTTGAAAGCCAGCATCACCCTGCCGTGTAAACTGGAGCCAGCCGCCAGCATCGCCCCTTCCTGAGTGCCGAGAGGGGTCCCAGATCTCCCTGGGTTTGGAGGGACTGATTAGGCTCCTTTTGGCAGCATATATGAAATCATTACTTCTCTTCTCTGTTTTATTAAATTCAACATGTGGTTTTTATGAGAAAAGATAATTACAGAAGAAAAGGTCACTGTTATCTTTGCTCTGTTGTCAGGGATCGCCCAAGCTGTTTATTGCATCGCATCTCAGCTGATTAAAACCCAGGCAGCTCAGGGACCGGCTCAGCGATGCTGTGAGCGCAGGAAAAGTGTTTTGGGCTGTCCTTGACCAAATGCTGTCTGTGACTCTGCTTACACATTTCAGAAGTATTTTATCCCTACAGCTCCCAAAGACCACAGAGCAATGTCCTGCCAGCCTGGGCACAGGGTTGCATCTGCTAACCGGAGGGGTGAGACCCTCCTGACCACTCTTAGCTGGATCCCACCAGCCCACTGGTATGGAGGAGGCTTTTTGCTCATTTTCTTCAAACTTTAGCAGCTAAAGGGAAAAAAAAAATATAGCTCATTCCTCTGATTTATGACTCCCGGACTCAGCAGGATCCCCAGCAAACCTTGCTGGAAAGGAAGGTTAACACAGGAGCACGGGTCCAGCCAAGGCCTCAGAGGGAGGCACTGGGTGGCTTGTTCTGCCATGGATTTTGTCAGTGAGGGCACCTCAGCTCAATGGGTCCAGGGCAGCGAAGAGACATGATGAACCCCGAGGCAGAGCAGCCATCTGGCTTGTGGCAAGCCTTGGGTGGGCACTGAAGCCCACGGTGATGGCAGTGCTCTGGGTGAGCTCTGCCCCAGAGGCAGGACAGGTTTGTGGTGGCTGTCTCCCCACACAGCACATGGATCTCCTGCCACCACTGCCTTGTAACAGCTTCTGTCTGCCGGGAGCTGGTGAGTCCTTCCCCACTGCCGTGACCCCATGTGCCAGCCCCATATCCACCCTGTGGTCATAGCTCTCCATCTCCCAAGGCAGCATTAGTGGAAAACCAATTCCAGCACAACATGGGGGCACTTCTGGTAGAGAATTTCTCCTACAACAAGGCAAACAAGGAATGCTGCAAGAGAAGGAGCCCACTGCATTGCTCCAGAATGGCAGCCAGCATCCAGGGGCAAAGCAGGGTACAACGCTCATGGAGTGAAGGCAGAGATGCCAAGAGCCAGTCCTCATCCCAAGAACATTGGTAACACCTGAATCCCAAAGCTGGCCTGATTGCTCCCCACTACCATGCCCTTCAAGGCTCTCCACAGACCCCCCAGGCTCCAGCTGGCCCTGCCCAATGTGCCATGCCACATGGCAGCAACATTTTCTGATTTTGCAGAAAAGGATGGGTTTCTGCACACGAGAGAGGCTGAGGATTCAGGGACCACTGCAGGGGGAAGGGAGGGAAGGGCTGCAGGTCTCCCCCAGTCCTGGCAGCACCTCTCACCCCCTGCTTGCCCCCACACTCCCAGTGTCCCATAGAGGTTGTCCCCAGCCCCATAGATGTCCATGCCATGGGGGTAAGAAGGTGCCCCTAGCATCATGGAGATGCTGTGCTGCAGGAGGGTGTCCTACAGCCACCTCTCCGGGGTGATACCCTCACTGGCATTTTTTGGGTCACTTGTCAGCTCCTGAGGAGCACTGAGCAATCTCAGCCTCCACCCACCAGAAAAACACCTCCAGAGAGCACATTATGGGCACCTTTCCTGCCTCTCCTGCGGGATCTCACCCTGATGTAAGTGATGCAGCAAGGAGGGGCTTGTTCTTTTCTGCCCATGCTTTTCTCTTGTTGCTCAGTGGCTGGGGATTCATGACAGGACCTATCTTTCCTCTCTTCCTCCCTGGCTCTGGCTGTTCCTCTCTTCTGCCGCTTAGAAGAGGGCTGCAGCCAAATCCTGACAGCTGGCTGGTGTAGGGGAGGCTCTTTCCTCAGCCCTCTCTCCCCCACACACTCCCTTTTCTCCTCTGCAGCACAGGCTTCAGGCAGGTGAAAATTGATTTGCAATGAACTGGTGCCCTGCCAACGCCTGACTCATCCATTCACTCCGCATACATCCCCCCCACCGCTCATAAACCATCGTGCCGCTGAGTGGAGAGGGAGCGCTGCAAGAGAGCACAGACATTCAGGAGTTTTAAAAGGGTTTGAGAAAACACTAACACAAACCCAAGCCACGCAGCAAGACTGATGAGGAGTCACAGCACGCAGAGAAAATATCAAGGATTTACACAGCAGAAGGCAGGCAGCGAGAGGTGAAAATTGGGAACCAAAACCTACTGAGCAAGAGATGATGGTGAGAGCATGGCTGGAGAGGGCAAGGTGCTCAACTGACCCACAGTGAGAAGCAGGGTATATGGAAAGGTGGAAAGCTATAGCCGCGGGGCTCACGCTCCAGCTGTGTCTCCTTTTTAACCCAGGATCATGCCCTGCATGCTGTGCATGTCTGGCACACCGGTGCGCTGGGAACAGTGGGTCTGGAGAAGAATCTGTTGGAGTCTAACTCACACGAGCCAGTCCCTGGCTCACAGAGGGGGCACCAATTTGCCTCCCGGGGCAAGAAAATATCTAGGGCTGGAGCTGCCTTTAATCACCACCAACCTTCAGACCCTGCTCATCCCACTGTTGGCTGTGATGCTTTATCATCCCCCAGTGCTGTCTGCCTTTCCCTGCTCCTGGCGTGTGGGATTTAACAGCACTGTTTTATTGCCACTGATGGATGTGGGACTGCTAGAATCCACCAAGCCGCATCCCCGAGTCTGTCCCAGTGCTCCTGCCCAGCATGTGCCCACCCACCGGCCAGGACCCCGTGGAGTGGTGAGGAGCAGTTGTCCTCCAGAGCCACGCTCACCCACTTGCCCTCAAGGTCTGCCAGGGCCACCCCAAACCTAAGAAATTGGCATCAAAGCACCATCAGAGCCAGCACAGGTGTGCAAGGACCACTGGGGATTTACACTAAGAGCATCCTTTGGCTGCTGAGGGTGGGAGCTGGTGCAGCTGGAGCCCAGTTGCTGGAGGGCTGAGTCTCAGGAACGGGTGGAGAATGATGTTCTGGAGGGAGGAGAGACCCATCACGGCACAGCTCCTCCAGCCCGCCTGGAGGATGGAGCAGTCCCCATCCCCACTCCCTGGCTCTCCATCAATGCAGAGCAGCTATATTTCACATGATTCTTAGATAATTGAAGTCAAGCAAAAAAATCTGACTCTGAATATTTAATATACCCACACTGCTCTGCAAAAAAATACAGTCCCTCAACAGGCCTGTTCCAAATAATAATTCAAGTTCTTTAGAAAGCAGGTCAGCAACACTGAGTAATAAGTTCATTATAATCTAATAAAGTTCATTAGTCCTTGAAAAGTCTAAAATGCAAAAGCAATATTACCGACAAAATCACCCTCTGGCGGGATCATTTCTGGGTGGGAAAAAAAGGATTTGAGATAAAAGGAAATAAAAATAGGCAGCAAGAATTTGAAATAGGAGAAGACATTGCTGGGAGAATTGGAAACACCTAAAGTACATCCAAAGAGCTGCTTCTCGCCTGCAATAAAAGTGCTGGGCCTCACACATGAAAGAGAAAAGCAGCTATTAATAGCGGGGCAGTCGGGATGGCAGCTCACTTGTACGTGGCTGCACAGCCACCGCTCTGTGGAGAACAGTCAGAAAAAGAAGAAGCCCTGCACAAGTGATAATAAAAGCCCTTAATTCAATGTCAGCGGGGTCCGGGTTTGAAGAAAAAGAAGGAGGCAATGCGTGATTCAGCTCCCAGCCGCTTAGGGACATCTGTATTCAGGTCCCCTGTGTGCACATATTGCTCCTGCAAAGTCAACAAGAGGAATGAAGGAAAGCAAATAAATACCAGGGAGCCTCCTGGCGCTGCCGGCAAGGCCAGCCCTGCCGCCCGACTCTGCGTATCCAGCCAGCAATAACCCCACGCACGTGTAGCTGCTGGCACGGCGTACATATGGAAAGTCATCATATGCATGTGCTTGCGGGATAGGACCTGCAGTTGTAAAAGCATTGGGGAAGCATCTCTGCAGTGCAATAATAAAACAGGAAAGCAGCAAATAATGGTCCCAGCTGCAGGAGAGGCTGTGAGCATCACAGGGTCACACCTGAATGCAGCTCCTGAGTAAGTGTTGCTTGCTGTCCTGCTTGTGCTGGATCTGAATTAAGTAGGGAACAGGGAATCAGCTGCAAATCTGATTTCTCACCCAGCCAGGAAGCTGCTCAGGGAGGGTAGGGGTGCTGGGGGCAAAGCTGACACACTGGCACCCGCTGCTGCCCACCCTGCTGGAAAGGGCAGGGGCAGCATGGACTGCCCACAGCGTGGGCAGGTAACCCACTGAGCTGGCTGCAGGAATAAATCTCCACTAATGAGAGCTGGGGACAACGCAGATGAAGGCCAGCACACAAATAAGAGGACCAGGAGGATGTGTCCTTTACTGCAGGTTTTATAGTTGATCCACTGGGATTTTTTACTCTGCATAAAAATGACTAGTTTGTCCCAGCAGAGGCACCAAATCAGAGAGGGCTTTGGCAGCCAAATTGGGGAACAATGCTGTTCTCCTAGATGGGTACTGGGGGCAGAGACCTGTCCTGGCAGGCAGCCATCCCCTGTCCCCATGCCCTGGTTCCCAAATGCTCCTTGCACCTTCCTGGGTGGATGGAGCCCTGGAGGGAGAGCCCAGTGCTGCTGCTGCTCCTTGGGGAGGGAACAGGGTCTCTGCAGACAGACCAAGGATGGGTCAGAGCAGGCAGACGCTGCTCCTCCCTCCCCTATTCTGCCTCTTCTGGTCTTCATCCTCAGGGAAATGGGATCAGACACTGAGAAGAAGAACAGCAGCAATTTCTCCCACACATATTGACTAATTTTTTCTCTTTCCACCCCCAAAAAGACAGTTATTGCCATCCTGAATGCCATCCAGACAGTGGCCAAACAAGGTTATAAAAGCTCACTTTGCTTAAAAGGAACAGGGATAAGGGGGGGGTGGGGGGGTGTTAAAATAAATACTTCATCTGAGACTTCATGTTTCAAGCCTTTAAACTGTTTTTCCTTCTTTGTCTAGATCTCCAGTGCAAGGCCAACACATTTTAAAAAAATAATTAATTGTGATTATAGGCAGTTTTTCACTGGATGCTTAACTTGATCCACAGACTCGTTCCTCACCTGCTGCCACAACCATGGGACACAAGAGGCTCCCCAGCCCACAGGACAAACCAAAGGACTGTGATAAAAAGCCGTGACCACAACAGTGAGCCTCAGACCCACAGCCTGGCTCTGCCATCCGGAAAATAAAAACAGTGCCCATACAGCAGCAGCCACTTCCCAGGCAGGACGGAGGTGCTGCAAGGTGAAGAGCAACAAGGTTCCCAGGGGTGGTAACGATACAGTCAGATTTTGGGCCAAAACAGTTAGTTTGAGCCTTATAAATAAAAAAATATCAATACGTGACATCTGGAATTATTGAAGAGCTTGCCTGAATATAAACAGAGCCTCATGCAGTGTTACTACCCACCAGGGATGCTGAGGTGCTAAGAAAAGCTTCAGCTTTTACAGGTAGCGCTCAGCGTCGAGAGGTGATTTATAGCCAGCACGCAGGAGGGAAAACTCTTTCCATATACAGCCCTGTTTGCTGCACAGCTATAATTATATATTACACTGAACTGCCCTTGCTACACACTGAAGGGCAGAGGAAATGAAAAGCCATATCACATTTTTCTGACATTGCCCATCTCTTACATTGCACCGATGCCACGTCAGACCCACGTGCTGCGGCTTCTGAGACCTGAGCGCTCTTACAGATCAAACTGACTCCTGACATGGAATGTCTTCTGGTTTGCTTTGCCGACGGGATCACTCCACACCAATTAAATAAAGGGCACCACTGCGTGGACACAGATACGTCCAGCTCTCTGTGGTGGCAAAGATGGTGAAGCAGGAAACAGCCCCAGCTCATGTCCCTGCTGAAACCCCTGGTGCAAGAGGGTGGGCAGGGAGGGGTGTCCTTGAGCCAGATCTGAAGCCTAGGGTTCCAGCACTTGCTTATGAACACACCATGATGGTTTTTGCAGGAAAAAGATGCAAATCCCTGGGCAAACCCAGCTGCAGGTTTACTGGTGGCCCCACCAAGGCTGGCCAGCGGCAGGACCGCGCACATTGCGCACCCATGGAGGGATGCTCTGAATCGCTTGGTGTTTCCTGGCCCACATTAGAGTTTCATCATCACAGCTGGAGAAATGCTGGCTCCCTCACGGAGCTGCATTGAGAAACATCTTCAGCAAGCAATGTTTCAGAGGGCACATCTTTGTTGGGGCCATTTTGTGCTTGCCAGAGCCAGTGCTGGTGACGTCCATGCTGAGGACGCAGCATCAGGCTTGTTCCTCACCCTGGGGTAATTTGTCTCAATCAGCCACAGAGGAGAAAAATAAAGATCTGACAGAAGAACACCACAATCTATTCAAACTACAGGAGAACATATTGGGAAAGAGCTTGAGGTAATGAACTTAAAGATTGATTCTCTTAACCGACGTTGTGATGGGCTGCAAATTAAAGCTAGAGAGAGGGGGGAAAAGGCTGCAATTATCAGAATATTGCGAAGCTGAGGGAAAATATGAAGTGGCAGAGAAAAACTTCACTATAATTGGAGACAGTGTTTCAGATTCTGATTTCAATGACACTGTGTAAATTCAAAATAATTCCAGAGGAACAAGCTGTGTTTCCTATGGGGCATCCCAGCATCTCTGGCTGGCTCACAGGTGTCTTCAGGACACAAGGGGGAAAGGATAATGTATTGCTTGGTTGTTTCCTAGAGTCTAGGTACATCACCAGTAGCCAGAAAAATTCAGAGCTAAACAGTTTTCTGGTATAAATTAGTGATTTGTCAAAACTGGGAAGTTCCATGGAGATTTTGATCAAGTTTAGCTGGAAATTAGGCAGGGTTGGGACTGCCTTTGAAACAGATTCCAGGCTCCAACAGTCCACTGAGCCAGGGCAGAACTTAGTGCTTCTCCAGAGAGAAATACTGTGTTTTTCCAAGTCAGAACAAACCTAAAATCCAGAAAAAAACCCAACCCTGAGGGCACATCTGCTCTCTGCGCAGCTCCCTGTAAAAAGCACATCTGACACAGCACCTACGTGTGACACAGCCCTTTGACAAGTGATGGAAAACCCAGCTTAAAATTGCTCATCAGATGATGTTAGGGGGCAAACACAGCCTATTTCAACCCAAATATAGCTCCAGACTGTACAAATCGTCTAGAGTTGAAAGAGAAAATATCTAAAGGTCCAGGAGCAGGATCTGAGGAGGAGGGGATGGGAGATGCAGGCTCAGTGTGAAATCGTCCCCTCTTTGAAGTCAACAGGAGTTTAGTCTTTGACTTGAGCAGGGTGAGGATTTCACAGGTGTCTATAAACAGATCTGAAGCAACTCTTCAGGGGAGTGCAAACAACACAGGCTGTGTCCTGGTTTCACCCTGGGGAGCCGGGTGGTAGGGTTTAAGGCCAGCAGGCAGGAGCTGGACCCGTGTCTGAGCCAGTCAAAGCAGCTCCTACGTTCACGTCCCGGTGCTGTGCAAGGCATGGTCACTGCCCACGAGCAATTTGGGCTGCTCCTGGTGTTTTGCCACGACCAAGGATCCTGTTTAAGGTGAAGGCTTTCTGTCTCCATTTAACAGCAGGGATCCCACAGCCATGTTACACCTCTCAGTGCAGGGATGCCCCACAGGCCACAAACCCACACAGAGGGCAGTGCCCTGCCCCAGGAGGGGGAACCATCCCCCAGAGGTGCTCAGCACCAGGTGTGCAACACCGAAATGGTGCAGCTATGAGCTAAAGATGGACTGAGCACAGCTGGGGGGCTAAACACATTCAGATTTGTCTGCACATGGGCAGCACAACATCCCTAAGTCAGTGAATAGGTGCATGTATTTCTGTGGGGAGGCAAGGCCTTGTATGAGCTGCCCGAGCACACTTGGAGACAGTATTTCCAAGGCCAGGATGGGATGCACTCCTACCATGGCCAGTCTGCAGGTGAAACAGCTTTCTTTAAACTGGGCTTTGAGGAAGTTTTCACTCCAATCATGCACCGATCCTTCAAACTGGAGAGGTTTGGCCAAGTCCATATTAGGATCATTTTCTGGTCCAGTAATAACAGGTATGTATGCAGACACAGATTTCCATGTGACATCACAATACTGGCAGAAATTCTTATGCATTTAGAGTGGCAAAAAGGGCTTCCAGCTTATGTCTCAGAGAGAACTGGCATAAGCCCTGCAACAAAACTACCTCCAGCTGGTGTGAGGTGAGTCTATGCCAGGAGGGCTTGCAGGTCTGGCGCTACCTTGTCTAGCATGGGCCATGCTTACACTGTGAGCAGGACAGATGTGGCACGTCACATCAGATTAGCATGAAGCTAAAACATTCATAACGTACCTGCATAACTGACTTGCGACAAGGCTGTGCAGAGAGCTCCCAGCAATGGCAGCTACTCTAGAAATGGTCCCACTGCTGCCTGCTCGAAGGTTAGCACAATGGCAGGATGCAACAGCGTTTAAATCATGTATCTCCAGGAGATATTGCTTCCCTGGAGCTCTTTTGTTTCCCAGAGCTGCAGATGCATCTCCCAGCCCCTTGGCTGATACAATCTTTTCCCAACAGTTCCCAGGCACTGTGCAGAGTTGCACTGGTATTTCTTCCCCCCAGACCTTGCCAATACCAAAGGGAGTTAAAGTAATGATATAATCTTTTCACAGCTCTGTGATTCTGGATGATGGAAGAACAGACATTTACTACTTGGATCGATAATTTGAAACAAAAGGAAAAAAACCTGACAACACCAAAATAAGACACTATATTCCAGTTTCCGCAGAGATCCCGTGCAGGCAGTAAGAAGCATGGTCCAACAGCAGTGGCACCAGCTTTGGGCTTCCACAAGCTGGTTCTGCTGATGACTGTCTTGGGCAAAAACTGCATTTCTCAGGTAGTATTTCTGACCTTGAGGAGTAGCGCCCTGTACCTCTGAGTAAGAGCCACCAAGGGGAATGCTGTTTCCAGGGGCTCCAGGCCTGCTTACTTAGCTTATTTACTGTTTAAAGCCGGTGTGACAGTTAAAAGCAGCAGCTTTTCTTGCACATGCATTGCCGGGATTGACCTTGCCTGTTGGTGGGCAGCAGTGACTGCTGTGGACCAGGCAGGTAGAGCAGGACTATCCTGTGCTCTTATTGGAGATCTGCTGAGGAATTTCAGGCAGATGCCACTTGCCAAGTCTGAACACAAAGGACAGAGGGAGAGAAGGTGCTGGTCCCAGCATGGGTTAGTTTCGATGGGGACCCTGCCCCAGCCTGGCTCCCAGGAGAAGGGGCAAATCAAGGTCCTGGCTCACAGCAAGGTTAGGAGAGGTTTTTTTGGGCAGCAAGTCTCTTCTCACAAGCACTGTATAAAATAGTCCCTTGCTTTATAACTCCTGGCACACAGGCAACACTTGGCCTCAGATTCTCTTTTAAATTCCTCACACTTCGATTTTCTGCTCTCCATGTTCAGGGTGAAAATTGACTTCATGCATTATAACTCTCTGGTTTATGCTACTAAGGAGCACCTTCCCCAACTTACTGCTCTACTTGGCTGGATTTATTTAAAATATTTCTTTTCATCTGGATTTTGCAGAGAGTAATGAGAACTTTTCAAATACTAACACCAATTCAAGACCAACAGAGCAATATTTGGAGTAGATGGTTTATTCTAGCGATGTGTTCTTGTAAAAAAGAGGGGGGCTTTGCTGGCACTGGGTAACTGGGCACCCAGTTGTTGGCACTCCAGTAGTGTACCCTCAGTGCAGGATCTCAATGCTTCCCACTCATTGCACATCGCAACACCCCTCCGTGCTGGTTTCACAGATGGTTCCACAGGGGTGCAGGGAGATGAACCAGCTGGTCAGAAACTGCTGACAAGGTGGGACAGAACCTGGGGCTGAAGGCAGGTGTCCTGGCTTGCCATACATTGACCACTGGATCCCATGGTTTGCATCACACCTCCATCCCCAACCTCTGTTTACCAACCTGTACATCCCAGTTTGCACTCAGTGTTTTACAGGGTTGAAAACAGTGCAGCAAAACAGTGAGCACTGGAAGTAGGAGAGAGTGTGGGAGTTTGATTTGAAGTCAGGAACAGTGTCAGCATTCACGATTCCACTGTAATTGCAGCAGAACAACATCGCCTCTCTGAAGAGCAAACACCAGCAGTGCTCTGGCCTCGATCCAGCCACACGCTGCCCAAAGGGCTTCTGTGCTTTGTGAGCTGGACCACAGAGCCACTGGGCTTCGCTATGCTGTGGAGGCTTCCTGACACACACACACACATACAGCGTGCAAATTTTTCCAGGGTTGTGGAGCATCCTGGGTCACAAGCGCTGGCAGCTCCCTCACCCACTGCAAGCTTTGCACACCAGCAAGCATCACATGAGTGGCTGATACCATCTCAGCAAACCAAGGAGCTAAAATCGGTCCGCTGGCCTGAGTGACATCCTACGGATACATCACTTGTCTTTGCAAAAATCACTGGAAGATGAGTTTGAGCCAGACTGTCACCAGCCACCTCATGGGTTTCTCTGCAGTGGGCTCCGGCTGTTTCTGAGGAACTTTCCGCACAGCCCAGGAGACTTTCACACACACACTGACCTACAGAGCCTACCTCTTAGCAGTGCTCCTGTGTGGGGTTGGTCCTGACTGCAAGGCTGCCTCCGAGCAGCGGTGGAGGAACCACGCTGCTGGTCCAACAGCCCCTGTGCTGCGTGGGGGGGAGCAAAGAGCATCTCGTTTCTCAGCCAGGGTTCCCACTCCAAATCACTTCCTGAACAAGCCAAACTCCAGGCTCCCACCTGGTATTTTGGCAGGTGCTTGCAGCTTCTGTACAGAGTCACCAGCTCCCTCCTCTCCCCACCTCTCTGCAGAGCAGCCTGGAGAGCCCCTCTCACTTGCTGGGAAGGGTCACCCTGGGCCCAACCTGCCCATGGCCATCCAGGGCTACACCAAGATGACTAGCACAGCTCAAGTCCCCAGGAAACCTTGGGACCTTTGAAACCACCCGTGACACTTAGTCACATGGGGACAGCAAACATACCACTCAGATCTGCATCCAATGGACTAAATCCCCAGCAGGCTGGGAGTACCAAAGGAGCACACTACATCAGCTGTGAGAACAAAATACCCTGGCCACCACATCCACGTGACCTTCAAAGGGATGGCGTTGGGTTAGCCATGGCTGTGGATTTGGCTTTGGAGGCATGGATGGCTTCACCAGGACTTCCCCCTGTGTGAGGGGGCACAATACAAGTGTCCACACCACGGATGGGTTCAGGCTCCAGCAGCAAGGTTTATTAACCACGTGGCTCTGGAGTTTGTTTCCCCCGTAGAAAATGCTACACAGAAATATACTGACTTTCCTTAATCCCTACTAAATGCAACAAAAGTGGAATATGAGTTTCCGCTGCACCATACTAACATGGTGCACACCAGAGGCAAACTTCACAGCTCCTCGCGAGGAGGCTGCATGTGTGTGGGAAGGACACACAGACCTGGCCTCTGCTTGCAGGGGGGAAAGGGCGCTCGAGCCAGCAGGGTCCTGCCCCACCAGCCCTGACAGACCTGATCCATAGTCATCTTCTCCAGGAAACCTGATTGCCCTTCACTGATGCAGAGAATGTGACAATCATTGTGTTGCCTTGAGAAAGGTGTTAAAGATAACTTGGTTACTAGAAAGGGCAGGATGGAGTATTTGGATGGATGCAGAACAATCTGATTTGTTTTGTGCTCACCCCAGCACCATCCCCTCTGCAGGACAGTGACCCCACTGCTTCGTGGAGGAGCTTCCTATGCCACGTCCAACCCTTCACCCCAACTTCGTCCCCTTGCAGAGTCCACCCAAGAGATCTTGTAATCTCTTAATGGGTGGCTAAGCATAAGTGCTTTTGAAAACACAATACGAAGAGGGAACAGGAGGCAGATTCTTATTCCACGCCTGTGCCAATATGATAACAACTGCCCTGCAGCGTGGTGACAGGGCTGCAAATCCCACCCTGCCTCAGCCTGGCAGCTGCAGCCTCAGCAAGCTTTGGGCTTGGGCTACACTCTCTGGCACACACTCACTGAGCAACCAGGAGCTCAATTACCCCACTACAATTAACTTATGATTTTGCTGAGATAACTTCTGCAGAGCTCACAAATGGAGCTAAGGTTAAGGGAGTACAGGGCACCAGTATACCCACACCACCATACCCAGCCCTTCTGAACACAGAGGGAGAAAGGATGGACCAGATTAGCAGCTAGGAATATACAGCGTGAATGCAATAGACCTGCTCATGTCAAGCTTGGCACGTTGAGATGATATTAGAAGATAATCATTTCACTTGGCATTGTCTTGTCACTGGTGAACAGAGCCAGGCTTCTGCAAAATCTGTGAGAATATGAGCACTAGAGGCAGGACTTTCCAAAACACTCATGTGATGTAGGGGCAAGCCTCCACGATTTTTGAAGATACCACTAAATGCCCTCCAGATTCCCATCCTATGATCTCCAGATGCATGAGCCACCATCTGGCATACGAAGCAATGGAAATCCATCCTCCTGCCTCTTACCACATCTGGCCCTGCTTGAGAAAGGGCTGTCCTTTCCCCTGAGAGGACCTCTACTCCATCCCCAACCTTACCCTTCTTCACCACCACTTGGGCCTTGAGGGTTGCCCTCAAATTTATCACTTTTGCTATGATATGCACCCTGCCCCACATTACTGAAATATATGTCCATGAATCTCAGGATGTGGCAGAGGATGCCGAGGCAACAACATGCAGCGGGGAGGCTGCCAGCCTATCAATACAAACCTCGGCTCGTTATTTATGTGTGCTCACTCTGGGGCCTTCTCAGACACCGCCTGAATCCTAATGCTATAGCTGGGGACACAGCCTTCCTTAGAGCGGCTTCGCTGTGTTGCAAAGACAAACTCCCCTCAGATGATGAGGGAGCAGGTTTGTTGCTAAATATGAGCTTTTTATGACTGCAACGTGCCAAGGAACCAACGGAGTCAGGAACAGCCACACGTGGAGGGGGAACAGACTCGGTGAGCCCAGTCGAGGGCACATGCACCAGCATGTAGCTCAGATCTCCAGTCCTTCATCTGCAAGACGAGCTGCCATGGCAAGGACAGAGAAATAGCTGCTGGCCTCACTTGGGCAGAAGCACCCAACAGCGTGCCACCTTTGAGGCTCACTTTGCTTCACTCTTCCTGATTTAAAAGGTGATTTGCAGCTTCAAGCAGATATTTGAAGCAAGCTGAGTCCTGTTCTCAATGAAAAAAGAAATCCCGAAGCCCTCTACTCTGGATAAAGTACAGGTTTGCTTTTATTAGGTTGGAATCGCACTTTGGACTTGCTTCTATGTCGTATTTTATGTTTTCCAAGCACTGCATAGGATTAGCTAGTTAATTAATACTTAGTATTATCCTCACAGATGGAGAAAGCTTCTAAGAACTTAAGGTAAAATATTTTAGCAATACAGATTTGTGCCAACCTAAATTTATACTCCTAAGCATAATGAGATTAGTAACAGGAAAAAAAAAAAAAACAAAAAACAAAATGAGAGTAATAAAATACAGATCCTTTTTATGCACGTACTGGTCTTTTTACCTTTAGAAGTCCCATTCTCACCCTACACAGTGAGAAGGTTTAAACTCCTTCTTTCATTTTTAATTAAAATAGAGATTATCAGCCAGGGTGCAAGGACCTCTCAGGAGCTGCAGAACGGCAAGTGGCATTGCCAGAGAGACCAGTGACCTGCTGTGATGCTCTGCAGGGTCACTGAGGCAAAGCACAGCCGCCCCCAATCTCAGCAGCTGGGGTCTGGCTGTGCACACCCCCGCTCCCCAGCTCCATGGCTGACGTAACCCATCCCCATCTCTGCGTGGGTCTGGGCAAGGCTGAGCTGAGCCCATGGCGATGTTCAATACCATCATCCAACTACTGTGTCTGCTGCAGATCTGCAAGATTTGTCGCCTCTTGTGCCACTGTCCCCAGACCACTCACTGCCCCACGGCTACCAAAAGGGCTCAGCGCAGCAAAAGCATCCCATGTGGGAGTGCAAGATAAAGCTGGCTCAGCCACAGCTCATTCCCACCTCCAGACATGAAGATTTTAGAATATTTGCCTGCTCTAAGTCAGACAGGGAAAAAAAAAAGAAAAAGAAAATAAAAATCACTAAAAGCTACCCAGACGAGGTCACTAAACATTTTATTTTAAAATACTTCTTTTCATGCCAACCTTTTCAGCTACTTTCAATAGAAGTTTCAGTTAAACTGTTTTGACAGAGATTTTGAAGGTTGCTTCAAGATGAAAAATTCAGATTTGCACTGAAAAATGTAAAAATAAGGTATAAATTCAAAGCTGGATCTAGCTCAGGTTGGGTTTGCTTTTAGCGGGGGGGGGGGTGTGGGGGGTGTGCAGAACAGATGATCTCCATGGCTCCTTGCAGCCTAAGCTTTTCCATGCTTCCACGCAAACTATTTTAAAGCACTTTCAAATATTTTGTCAGGAAAAGCCTTCTCAAAAAATAGCCTTTTTGTCAACAGTTGAATCTTAGCAGTAAAAGAGCATTTCACTTGAAAAATGCCACGGGCTCTGCAACTTCATATGCTCCCAGCTCAGATCAAACTCGGCTCTGACTTGCTCCCAGTTTGGCTGCTCTTCCCTCCAAACTACATGGCCCTCTGCTTAGCTCATTTAGGAAGAGAAAATCCTCAGCAATTAGACAGGGCTGAATTTTATCTTCTGTTTCATGTGAAGCTTGCCTAGCACAGGGTAGAAAAGGGTCTGGCTGAGTCTGTGGAGATGCTTTTTGGGTGTATGCAGGCTGCCCTAGCATTCAGGGTATCTGCAGCACCTGGCACTGCTGTTTCCCATCCTCCACCCCCAAGCACCCCACAGTGAGACAGCCTCTGTATCACAAGTCTCCCAGCCCCCAGTCTCCTACACCTGCAGAGCAGCTCGAAGCTCCCAACACCAAGGCAGGCCATCCCACTCAGCACACACAATATCACCATTTCCCAGCCACACAGGTACATGAGTCACCCCAGACCTTTCAGGGTCTATTTCTGGCTTCGTACATGCACAACAGGATCAACAGCTGATGTGTCAACATGCCCTTTTAATTTTCCTTCCCCAGAGCAACATCCCATCCATCTCAGGGTAAGGACGTGCCTGTGGTGTTGGTGACACAGCTCGCCTGTCACCAGACCTACTCACAGGCTGCTGGGACTGTTTGTCCCCAAGCTTTTAACTCATGGGGAGAGGGGGCTGGTATGATTTTGGGGATCAGAGCTAAAAGCTGGTGAGGGTGGAGGGAGAGTTGCACGGCCCATAGCAAGGTTTCACCTAGAGTTAGTGCAGCTGAGCTTGCATTGCTCTTACTACCTGATATTATTATGGGAAACAGCAATGGATGGCAACCTGATAAGGAAAAAACCCATGTTCTCTAGAGACTTCACTGGAGAATTAGCAATAACTAATCAAGAGTGGCAAAAGGCCTCCTTACTGGAGCACTGCTCTGAGAAAGAGCCTGGGAAAAGAACAACCCTGGAGCAGCCCATGCAAGGGCTCCTTTCCCTAATCTTAGGTTCCTGTAACACAGGAGGACAAGGACCACCCTCAGAGAATGTGCAGGTTCCAGTTTTTCCACAGAGGAGAGAAAGCAACTCCTGCCTCAACCAGGGGACAAAGATGCTGCTCCATGATGAGGACAGCCTGGCCAGGTAGACGTGGCCTTCCCCTGGGTATTCCCAGCAAAGACTAGCTGCTCCTTTGATTCTGGGCAAGGAAAGATGATCCTTTGAGCAGAAGCTCCCTGCAGCCTTCCCAGCTGTGCAGGATTATCATCTTGGTTACACCTTAAAATAGACCAGAGCATTTGCCTCTTTTACTTTGTGTGGAGACAGTGATAATTAGAACAAAGAGGAGCCTGAACTTTGCAGTGATGGGAACCTCAGTGGGGAGAGATCACATTGGCAGGAAAATCAATCCACTGCAAAAAGGTAAAAGAAAAAAATATCAAGCCATGAGTCCAGAGCTGCTTCAATAAGACTAACAGCATGTTCTGCCGAATTAGGGGCCCCCAATTAGGCAGCTCAGATTAAGCAAAGACTAGCAGAAGATCTGCCTGGATTAAAAAAAATTCTGACTTAAATAAGACATTTTCAAAGATGAGATCAGTGGGGAGAACAGCTGTGGTCCAGTGCAACACATCCATCCTCAGCTGGGTTTAGGTCCAAACCAAGAGGGTCCCATCCTGCTCTCGCTGACAGCAGCAGCACTGGTCTGAGTGGAAGGAGAGCCAGGCTTGCAGGGGAAGCCCAGCTGCCAGGTGAGACATCCCAGAGGGAGTCAACACACCACACACTGCAGGACTCTTGTTTGTAATCTTAAGGATTTAATTTTAGAAATTACAGCTCATCAAGAATTACTCACTGAACCTGGAAACAACAGACTGAAAGGAAGAAATACAACCACTCCTGCCAGCCACTTCTCAAAAATAGCAGGACACAGGAGCCAGCCTGGAGAGGGAGCAGAACCATCTGCTCTGGGGTCACCAAATGCCTGGACGAGGAGCAGCACTGTGGGACAGCCTGGGAAACTCTGGCAACTTGATGAGCACTGATGCAAAGTGCTGAAGAGGTGATGGAGATCCCACCAATGTGGGGTCACAGCTGCCAGCCCTGCTCGCCCCACGGCTGGGGGGCTCTCTGCAGGGTGCAGCATCCCACACCAGTGACCAAGGGCCTGCCTCTCTCTCCCTCTCCTTCTCCAGCAGAGCAAAGGTTATGCCTGTCCAAAAGGCACACGAGCCTGGAGCCAGGCCAAGGCAGGCACAGCATCCCCGAAACACATACCATATGCTGAGACCCTGCTATGGACACGGTTGGGAATCACTATGGCATATTTTGTGCTTTGAGGTCTGTGATGGGTCTGCTTCTGCTTCCAAGCACCATTCATCCCAGCTGCGTGCACAGGTCTTGGGCAGCAAGGCCTGATCTCCCTCTGAGCCTCAAATCCTTCTGCCAGTGTGTGGGAGTCGGGATCTGAGCAATCATCAGTGGTGAGCAGCTAGCTGGGAAATGAGAGTGCAAGGGTGCTGTGATTTAGGAGAAAGACATGTAAGTGTCTCTGAGCCTCCTGTCATACCACAGTGCTCCAGCAGCTGTGGCACAAACCTCTTCAAGGCCCAGACATGTCAGCGGTGCAAACAGGGTCAGATCCAGGGCTGGCGTAAGGCAGCATCATCCTTGTTATTTGCAGCAGTCCTCTGCCAGGGCAGGGGTCAGGGAGCCCAGCGAAGTCCTTGCATGGGGCAATGCAGCTTGACCAGCACTTGCAAGCTGGGAGCCGGCTTCTGCAAGAGAGCAGTCACCACCTGTCCAGCCAGGGGGGCTCGCAGAGGGGCAGGGATGTATTTAAGGTGCCACTGCTCATCTCACAGGAGTGTGTTGCTGTAGATCCCCCTATATCCTGCCCCAGGCTCCTGCTGGTCACTGCCAGGGATAGAGACAGACCCTGTGCTGTCACCTCTGTATCCCAATGGTGACCTCTGGGAAGAGAGGCTGGACGGGCTCTTGGATCCTCAGCCCAGGAGGGGCCCATGGCCCCAGAGACCCTGCCATCACTCCCAGCCCCGCTCCTGTAGCCGTAGCACCCACAGATTTGTATCATTCCTGCGGGGCCCACAAATGGAAATTCCAAGTGCTATATTTAGCCTCTTGTTTATGGAAATACATTATTTGGGTTCATAATGGGTTTTGTAGACTATTATATTCATTTGTGGTGTTTGGAGAAGACAGAAGTTATCCCAGACTCGGTAGCCCACCTTGCCCCACGCTGGCACGCTGCTTCAGGGCCACCCAGCATCATGCTCCTGGGCCAGGCTCCACCTTTCTTCATGTCTTTGGCATCCTTAGGAAATTATACAGCATTATTAACCAACCTTGCTCTGACCCAGCCATCCAATTCTGAGGCAACAGTGGCCACACACACAACACTCACTTTAGCAAATAATTATTCTTTCCCCTAATATTACCTCCATTCTTGCTGGGAGCCTGGACCCCCCCAGCTCAGCAGGTTCTCTGAACAAGAACCACAACCCCCTCCAGCACTGCAGGCTGCAGCCTGCGCTTCCAATCTGAAATTCAATTAAAGCAAACATTATTTTGCTGTCACCCAGTCAGAAAGCATTACAACACATTGCACATCGGATGCAGTTGGAGGCAAAACAATTCCCATCGAGAGGGAGGGTCTCCCTGGGCACTCACACTAAATGACACCCATTTATGGTAGCTTTCGAGTTAGCATTTAGGTTCAACCCCAAGCATTATTTAAATAATCGGCTAAATGGCACTGCTTAGCCTCTGAGGCCTCCAGAAGTTCACCAGAAGGTGAAGTCTCATGAGTCAGACAAGCTGGTAGGAAGAGCAGACTCAGTGGCTGGTACCAGCCCAGGACCACGCTGATGCTCAGCCCCCAGCTCCCAGGAGCAGGGCACAGCCCAGGGGGAGCCCCACAGAAGGCCAGCACCCATCTCGCCCTCCCTTGCCTCCAACCCCCAGCTCCGCTTTACACTCTAATTTCTGCAGAAATGATAAGTTTAATTTGAAAGGGCATAATTCTTAATTTATGTGTTGTCATGAACAAAGACAGTAAAAGTAGGTCATTTCGTTATCTGCTGCCTGAGTATTTTGCCAAGGAGCCAAGACATAAAGCTAAACACAATCATCACCCAAGGTTTGGGATTTGTTTGTGAAAAAAATATTATGGTTATTTTTCTACTTGCTTGATTTGCACATCTTGGATTGCAGAGCATATTTAGTTTGGCTTTATAGCATGCATTTATTGTGACTGTCATATTCGATAATGCTGCCTATAGTCAAAGAGCAATCTTTCATGGATACAGTGTCTCAATTTATAATTCAATATCACAGCTTTGAGAACTTGTACAATAAGTCAGCCAACAACAAAAAAGCCTAAAATGTCTCTATGCAAATAAACATGTCAGTGCATGAATGAACAAGAAAGGAACTGCCAGCTTCCCTCCTTGCTTCATACCTCTGCAGCCAGCTGAAGGACGTGAGGAATGGAGCAGCCCAACCTGTGGGAGCTGTGCCTTGGTCCTGCCAGCCTCCCTTATGGTTCAGGGAGATGCTGCCAGGGCAGGGAGAGCAGCTCAAGCAGGACAGGGACTGCACTGGCTGCTTTGTAACTCCATGAAGGGACCCTCACTTGTAGGCTCACCACCTCTGAGCAGCACCCAGGAGGACCTGGCCACCTTGACCCCACGGAGACTCAGCTTTTCCTCAATACACGCCCCATTGCACCCAGCCCTTGGGACAGACACAGCCATGCTTGGAAGAGCAGCAGGGACTCAATGAGTGCCACATGATGTCCTCTGCTGCACCCTGAGTGCACCCCAGGACCTTCTAGCCCTCAGACAGGAGCCCCCCTGAAGCCCAGGCACCCACCCCAGCCAAATCCATCCTGCCTGGAGCAAGTCCTGGCCTCCTGGGGGACTGCAGACACATGCTGTGGGTAGCTTTGCCTCCAGTCCCATCTCCTGCATGGTTTCAGACTGGCATTGTAACCTTGCTCTCAGCTGTTTCTGTTGTTATTTCACTGTGCTTGAAGCTCCACTCAGCCCTAGGGAATGGTGCCCAGCGCAGTGACAACACTGCTAGGACCACCCCTGCAGAGCAGCCCAGCTCCTGCAGCTCCCTAAGAGCTGTCCCAGACTGAAAGATTGAGAGAGAAGGGCTGGAGCTTATATAGAGCGGGGTCCCCAGTGGGGCTGGTGAGGGCAATTAAGACCAATAACAAAAGCAGAGCCTGGCACATCTTCTCTGGTCACAATGGTTCCCATACTGTAAGTGAAGACTCTGTACTCCTGGGTGTACCCCCGGCTGGGAGGAGTGGCTGTTGGCTCTGGTTCTTAGGAGCTGGAGGGGCTTTGGCTGGAGCTGCTGCTGTCCCAGCACCTCTTGGGGTGTCTGAGGTAGGGATAGCAGCATGGCCCCAAGCAGTAGGGCTGTGCCCTCACTGGAGCAGCCTTCCTCTGAGCCTCGGGGGGCAGAAGGTGGGAGCAGGTCCAGGCAGAGCCCAAGCTGGGGTCAGGACGTGCTGGGTGTGAGAGTCTGGAAGCATGCCCAGCTTTGCCTGCTGAGATAGAGCTTTGGATGTGTGCCCTGAGCCCTTGCTTGCTGGTAGCATTTCATCTGCAAGGGCCATGCTCCTCTTTCCCACCCTGAACAGAGCTGACCACCATCCTGGAGCCAGATGTCATGGGGAGCATAGCTGTGCTCCTCTCCCGGGCTGTGGCTGGCACAAAACTTGAGAATAGAGAATCTTTAAAAGTCTCGAAGAAACAGGAAAAGCCAAAGAGCAGCTTCTGTATCCCTCTTCAAGCAAGCTTTGTGACTATTTGAGGCTGCATTCCTGTTTGTTGAGTTGCCAACCTCTGCGTGCTTCTCAGGACAATGTGTTTCTGGAGCCTTCAGCAGGAATGGGGGAGCAGGCCCCACAGACCCCCTCAGCTGCAGAGTGTGAATTGCAGGTGGCATCGCTGCCCTGTCTGGGCTGCTTGGGAGTGAGACCTCCCCCATCCCTCTGCCAGGGTTAGAGCTCTGCTTTAAAGCAGCCCTGTGTGTATGGGGGGCCAGGCTTCACAGATTAATTTTTAGGAGGCAGGAAACACATCCAGTCCCTGTGTGCCGAGCTGGAGCTGTGACAAAGCCCTGGGCTAAACAGGGTCTTGCTAGATGTTTACCATCTACAGGTGGCACTAAGCTCCCCTGCCTGGTTCTGCTCCTGCTGTAGCAGCAGAGGAGAGCTCTTCCCCCTCCTCCAACCTGCACAGGTTTCTGTGGCCAACAGCCGATGCACATGTGGCAGATGGGTCACTCCATGGTGGTGGCCTCCCAAGCTGCTAACAGGATCCCTGGTGCTGCAGAGGTTAACAGATCAGCTGACCCCACCAGACCCTCTTCATGTGCAATTAATTTGTGCCAGTGAGACAAGTGAAAATTAAACTCTGCACCCAGGCAATTGATCTGGCAGCCACTCAGCCTACAGCAAAGGGCTGCCCTGGGGAAATGCCTTGCAGATGGGGAGGGAGAGAGGGGGTTTTGCTGTGAGACCCCCAGACAGCTCAGAAACCCCGTCAGAAGGTCCTTGAAAGCAAAGCCGTGCCATTGGCATGAGCATCCACTGTTAATTCTGCTGCTGGAGCGTGGCATGCTCCAGCAGACTGTGGCAGACTGTTTTCAAATCCGTCAGCAAAGGAGGGAGGGGGGGAAACTTAACAGATTGAATGATTTCAGCTCCCAAGCACAACTGAGGAAATTGTGATGTTCTCAGACAAGAGGCTCAGTTCTTTCAGGACTCTGTGAATTACTGCCACAGCCTGACATGAGGCAGCCCCTCAGCCATCCCTTTCCATTGCTAAAGGCCAATTTCAGCTGTAGGTGTGTTTTTTCCTTCTCCAGCACTTGTTACTGTATCCGTTGTCATTGGTGGAAGGGTCCCCATCAGCTTTGAAGCCCCAGACCACTAGTATCTTATTGTTAATCCCCCGTTTTAGGAGCTCTCTGAGCAAGCACAGCATGATCCTTCTCACCCTGAGGAGCCCAGAGGTAATCTGTACCTTCCACTTGGTTCTCGTTAGACCTGCATTCCTCAGTTCCCAGAAGAGAGCGTTTGGAGGAAATTTTGTATACCTTCACTTGAGTCCAATGCTTAGTTGAGGACAGCCAGCCATCCTTTTTAAGTCTGGGTGACTGTCTGGCAGAGCAGAAGACCCAGTTGCACAGGGCCCTAAAGGATAACCTGCAGTTGTTCTGCCTCCTGTAAAACATGAATTTCATTTCCAGAGGGCTGGATCCTGAATGATGCTGAGCACTTGCATTTTTTTAATAGCAGATGGACCAATCTATAGACATTAAATAGACTGAATAGTGTTCGTTTTACCCACTAACATATAAAATGGGTTTGTGTGAGGATTAGGGAGCAGAGGTGAGAAACATCTTTATCTGCTAATGATCCTGTGAATTATACATGTTTAGTATTCATGCATCTGAAGAAGAGGCAAACATAGCCATTTTCTGTAGAATGACCTTTACCAGCAGCCAATACATTTACATTTAATTTAGAATTACAATTATTAGGTCAACCTGGGAGCAAGTGGAACTTACATTTATTGAGAAGAGAGAAAAATTGGTCTTCCTGCCTTCATCCAGCAAAGCGCTGTTGTTCTCTTAAATAAACCCACTCAAACACGATCTCTAGCAGGGAGCCAAGCAGCAGCCCAGATGCATTTGAGCAGCGTTGCCTGTGTGTTTTGGCTGGATGAAATCTGGGGACTGGGAGTGTGATCCAGCACCCACTGAAATCGATAGCGGGCTTGGCACGGACGTGAGTGAATATCAGTCAAGGGGCTTCCATCACCCACTGCTGCGTGTTGGATGAAACAAGAGGCAAAACTGTATGGCTGAGGGGCATCATCTGTCTGGACACCAGGGCTATAGCCTCAGCTCTGGACTGGCCTTCTGGAGTGAAGCATCCACACCTCTCTCCGTTTAGGCAGCGATATTGCTGGGTCCAGCACAGCTCCTGCGCTGAGGGGTGGGCTCTGGGCTTGTCACTGGCTGGCAGAGGTGATCCCATCTGGAGGGGGACCCAGCGGCACCGATGCTGCCACGCTGTCCCTACCCTGGCTTTGGCTGTGCCCTTGGCAAACTGCTTCACTCAGTACCAGTCTGGGTGCTTCCCAAAGTCAGTTCCCGCGGGAATGGGATCCGCCTCCATGGTGAAATGCTGGCTTACTTGGTTTCTCAACTCTTCTTACAAAATGCAGGTGGCAAATCACCAATGCATGCCCCAGGGTGAGCAAGTGGGAGTGCATGGGGTGAAGGAGAAGGAGTCAGGTGCATAAACTGGGAGGGGGTGGATTCTCATCTCTCTCGTACAGAGCGTTGTTCATCCCTGTGTCTCAAACCCACACTCTCTTCCAGCAGCCTTGGTGCTCAGACCCCCTGGCTGAGGCTGCGCAGGGTCAGGCAGGGCACCCTGCTCCTCTGCCCACAGCCCTGCTGCCAGCCTGGATGGGGTCCCTGGCACGACCTGCTGTGGGCTGCTCAAGCCCTGTCGGTTGGCTCAGCAAGTAGCTCCTCATGTGCAAAATCAGAGCCCTGAGGACTAAACCTTGGCCAAAGCCACTGTGATGGGAGCGAGTCCCCACCTGTGACCTGGAGCATATCCTGTGCCTGCTGCATGCCGGCCCCATGGAGGCCAGGAAGAAAGAGACCCTGGGGAAAACAGCATACAGTCCTCACACCGTGTTCAGATGCCCCTTTTGCAAGCATCTTTTCTTTTGCAGCCCAGCTCTTTTCCTCCCTCCTCTGCTAAACCCCTATGAAGGCCCAGAGAGATGAGGTAGGACCTGTCCCACTGCAGCGCAGGAGAATAAATACCCCAGGAGACTTCAGGCTGGATTAAACTCTGTCCTGTACCTGTCAGCATGGCCCGACATTGTTAGTACACACCAGCAGTGCCCATCACAGAGCAAACATGAGGGGACACGAGTCACAGCTTCCAAGAGGCTGAGCCATAGAGCAAGCTGCAGCAGGCGATGCTGTTTGGGGGAAAGGGTAACACAGTCAAACCACCCCAGCTATTGCCGACTGCTCAGAGACAGAGATAAGTAAGCAGGGAGCTGTGGAAAGAGCATCGCAGCCTGGCAGGGTGACTGGGAGATGTGGGCAGCAGCAGAGGCATCCAGCCTGGGCACATTCCCACTGCTTGGGGGGAGCCCTCATCCCCCCCCATCTCTTTGCCACCTTTGTGCATGTGAGCACAGCTTGTCCTGGGAAGTCATGGACCAACCACCTGCTTTAGGACACAGCTGTTGTGCATTGCCCCTGCTCCACAGGACACAGCAGGGCTCCCAGCTCAGCACGGATGAAACCACTGGGGACTTATTGCCACCAGGATCTGCCCAGTAACCTCTTCTGTGCATCCAGCCAGGCTTATCCCACTCACAACTATAGAGAAGTTCATCTGGGGTTTGTTAGGGTAACCTCCCTAAAATGTTTGGAGGTGCCTGTAATAATTTATGAACTCTGCATCTTGACTGGATTATTGAGAGTATTCCTGCCTGGACTGAGCCATTGGAGCTGGTGATGGGTTTTGGTTACACAGGGGAACCCCATGGGGTGTTTGGGAAGGGTTGGCAATGGTGGCAGTATCACCGTGTCATAGCAGTCAGCTTCATGCACTGCAAAACTGATGTGCTGTCCTTAAAACTGATGTTGAGCATGCTCGGCGTCCCTGGCAGGCACGGTACAGCAGGCTCCTGGAGGGAGAGGGGAGGTACAGCTCTAGCAAAGTGTTTACTGGAGTGCAAGGGAAAAGGAGCAAACAAGCTACACCAGGCAACAATGTGGCACCCCCAATTCCAAATTAGCAGGCAGAAAGAATTACATTTCAGCTGAGATTTAATTTGCACACCAAAGTTACAAAGCCCGTGCCTGCCGCAGCCCAGGAGCCTGGTGAGACAAAACACCCCCGGCAGATTAGCATCCCCCTCACACCGTGAACCTACAGAGTCATCTCTTGTATTTATTTCTAAGCCCTGTAACGTGTCAGCAGAGTATGTCGCACTGTAGCTCAATAATCACAAAGCACTGCACGCATTAACAAGCAATTTCTCGTTAAAGTTCCCTGTGTGTGCCATGGATGGGAGCACAGGAGCATCCCCAGGCTCCTTCACATCCCTCAGCTCTGGGCTCTTGCTGCTCAGATGGCTGCTGAGTGCTGCTTGGCTCCGTTCTGGTGCATACTGGTGTTTAGGGGATTTTCCAAGCTCTTTCACCTCCAGTTCTGCAGATGTTTGTGGAACTCAACAGGCTGCATCCAGTTCCTCCAAGGCTGGAATCCATCAGGGAGAAGGGGCTGTCCCCAAATGCTGTCCCAATGCAGGCTTGTGAGAGCAGCATCACTGCTCTGCTAAGGTCCCCAGAGCCCCCAGTGGATTCATGGGATGGTCAACACCCCTGCTCCAGCTGGCAAAAGGCTTTCCGGCATCACTGCCACCTCTGTAGCCACACAGCCAGCATGGGGGTACCCAGCCCCATGGCTGGGCTGTGTGCTGGCCGCAGCCAGCTTCTGCCCGGTGGGCATCAAGGGCAGGTGACACATCCCATAATGTCCCCATTCCTGGGAGGACCTCATGCCCGCTGGGGCAGGGATGCCATGGGTATGATGTATGAGGGATGGATATGATGAGGATGGGGTAGGATGTCAGCCCCACAAACCCCATGATCCCACATGCATGCTAAGAAAGGTGGTGATGATCCTGGTGAGAGAGCTGAGCACGTGGCAAGCTCAGGGTGGGCAGCAGGAGCACGTGTGTCCCTGGAGCTAGAGTTGGAGCTGGAAGGGGTGGCAAGCAGCTCTAAGTCACATCATGGTAAACAATAAGGTTTTTTTATATATATAGATTATATAGAAATATAATATTTCTTTTATATATAAATAGATATAGATATATGTATATATATTTATATAAAAATTTATATAGATTATACAGAAATATTTCTTTTATATAGAAACATATATAAAAGACTCTATTTTTCAGTGAGTTTCTGAGCTGATCTGTCTTGGTCCTTCTTGTCATTTACAGGGGGGGAAACAGTGATTTCTTTTCTCCCTGAGCCCCTTTAGGGAAATATGGAGGGGCTTCCAGCAGCCCTGGAGAGGTGCCAAGGCACCTCTATTGATTTCCCCTGGCATGAGCAGCATTTAATCCTTCCTGACATGCTCCAGGTGAGTCCCACATCTTCATCGGTGCCCATCAGAGCTGTGCCTGTGGGGGAGCAATGGTCCTCAGAGCATCCTGGCATCACCGTGGGATGGGGGCCATGGGGTGACAGAGGGGCTTTGCTGGCTGCAAGAGGTTCCACCTCTCTGCATTCCTACTAAAATCCCCTTCTGTTGATTTGGAGGAAAACAAGCCCCAGATAGATGTTCCTCATTTGGGGAATTTCCCCTGATTCCCTTTGGCAGATGCAGCAAAATCCTTGCTGGGAATCTTCAAACCTATCCCTTGGGAGAGTGGCTGTCGAGGAAGGAACGGGCAGGGGTGTGAGGATGTCTGCAGGCAGATGGGGACGATGAAGGAAGGATACCCCTGCCAGTCCTGTCTGGCCACAGCAACGGCTGCCTGCAGCCACTTCCCTCCCCAGGGACTTGCTGCGCTCCACAGTCCCCACGGCTGTTCACATGATAGAATAAGGCTGTGATGGGGGAAAAAAAGCATTTTATGCACATGTGTGTGTCTCTATATATATGCCCACCCAGCCTGGGGAAGGGGCCGGGGGCCTCTGTGGACCCCGTGCCAGTGGGCAGGCGGCGGGACAGGGTGATGTGCTGGGAGGCTGCGGCTCTGAGCTGTGCCCACATGTTTGAGCCCATCAGAGACTCCTGACAGCCTTTAACGAGGAGTTCCTAACGAGGAGTCGGGTGAGCATCTCATTTGGGAGAGCAGCTTCTAAGAGGCAAATAAGCTATTTTCATTACTGCCTTGGCTCCTCGCACCAGGCATGTGTCTCCTCTTGGTACATCCTCTCTGAGAGTGGCCAAGCCCTGGGCTCGTGGTTTCCTCTGATAATTGGGAGATGAAGGCAGGCTGGGGTGCTCTGTCCCAGCTCGCTCTCCTCCACATTGTCCTTGGCGGGTAGAGCTGCCAGCACCGCGTAGGTGGTGCCTGGCTGTGTCGCTGAGCACCCGCGCTGGGATGCCTCGCCAGAGCAAGATGGCAGCTGCTTGGGCACTGCTGTGCAGATGCGATGTGCCCTCCCCAGCCTGGCACACTACTGCTGGCCCCCTCGCACGAACGCTGAAGCAGCTCCCAAGGCCCTGGTGCATCTGTCCGGTCCATGCATGGAAGTCACAGGACACTGCTCCTGGCTCCTCTTCCTCACCCTTCTTCCTCCGCTGCCATCAGGCTGTGTCCCTGCCCTTTTCCCAGGCGTGGACCCTGCAGAAGATGGAAGCCAGGAGGCATTGGCACTGACACGCAGCAAGCCTTCTTATCCCCACCCTGGCTGCCCATGGTCACCCCAGTTATCCAACGAGCAGAGAGCATGCACCGCTCACACCAAGGGGCTGCGAGGCACCCGGCCACTGGCCAGGGCTCCCCCGAGGGTCACAGGGAGCTCCCCCATGCCCCAGGCCAGCTCTCCACCACAATCCTGGCCCATCCAGTGTGGGGCCAGTGCCTTCCATCTCTGTTCTTTCATCCCCAGCTCATCAGGAGCCGCAGAATATGCACCAGAGCTAACTGAAAGCTGCGTCAGAGTGAGGGACAGGAAGCTGAAAGCAGCACACCGCTATTCCATCATCTGGCCTGACAAAGATACACTTGCTTAAATCCATTGCTGGAAAATTTTTTTCAAGCCTGTCACAGGGCTGAAAAGGTTATTGAAGCTGTTTGGACACAGTTCCACAGGGGAATTTAGCTGAAGAGCAACCTTCTCTAAGCCAACACCTTCATCTCCTGGGCTCTGTGATCAGGCCAGCACCGCAGCTCAAAGTCCATCATCATGCCATCGAAAGTCACTTCTCAGGATGGCCAAACCAAGCGCCAGTGGCTCTGGTCCCCAGGGAGGGCTATCCTCCATAGGTGGGATGGGTGGCTGTTCCCACCATGTGGGAACATCACTCAGCAGCGTTACTGAGGCAGGCTCTTGCCATTGAACTAAACCTTGTTCTCATTTGTATGGGTTTAAATTCAGAGCCCCTTCGGATTTTCGCCCCATGTTAACAGCCATAAGCATGGCCCTGAAATGTTCACCCTCTCCATGGAGAGATGATTTCTCCAAGCAAATGCCCAACAGCTTCTTGCAAAGCACATCAAAGATGGCTTTGGCATATTGCTGGCCAACCACCCCATGCCCTGGTCCTGGCCACCCGGGCACGAGGCCATTCTTGGATGCAAAGCTCTCCTGCTGCAGAGAGCTGGTGGTTTCCACTAAAGTGCTCAGGACAGGAATTGTTGTGTTTCTCAGGAAGTGAAGAGGCACTGCAGGAGAAGAGAGGTCTAAGTGAGATAGGAGGAGAGGGAATGCCAGCCTGGAGATCAGGGTTGAGCATCCAGGCTGGTGAGAGGCTCTTCTCCAGATGAGAGGAGAGCTGGAGCACCTACGTCTAACAAATAACCCCCCAACGAATGTAGGAAATGACAGATGATCACATGATCCATGGACTGACCTAGATGTAGCAGGGCCCAAACAGAAAGGCTAATTATCATTTTGGCTCACTGACAGTGCTTCTTCCTCCCTTGGGTGCAGGTACAGGGCTGGTAGGAAGCCAAGAAGGAGTCTAAAAACCTCTTGTAGAGTTCATCACCGGTGGTGGGAAGAAGCTCAATGCCCACAAGGGACTCTGGATCCAGCTGCAAGTGCAAGGACCTCTAAACACCCACTGAAGTCCCATTCCAAGCAGCTTGTGCCAGAGGTGGCCCCCACAGAAGATGACAAGCTGGTCAGTCTCTGCCTGGCAGGGAAAGTCCTTGTTTCCCTTGGAGACAAACCATGGCCCAGGAGCTGGTGGCTCCTCAGCTGCTGTCCATCATGCACATATCTGCCAGCACATTCATGACCAGGTCCACCTTCAGCATCTTCTGGCCTTCTCCTCCCACCCAAGCATGGGCTGGGCCAGCAGAAACCATGTCCTTCACCATGGCAGGGACTGAGAGAGCAGGTAGACGGCACAGATCTATTTAAAAGCATTTAAATCTCAAGAAACATCCAAAACTATCCGTTTCCTTAAACAGGCTGGTTGGAAGAGCTCCAGCTGGGCCATTAGCTCAGGTAAGTCCTCCACCATCCAGCCATGTCGCCTTTCTGCCTCATAAAAAGAAATACATTAAAAATACATATTTACTCCTGAAATTGGCTTCAGCAGCACTGAGCATCCCTGGAGTGATGAGTTTCGCTCCATGCACCCAGCCGCTTCCCGTGAAAAAAGCTTATTTTAAATTAAGAAAATAAGCCCGAGCAGGGGTTTGGCTATGCTGTTAACCCTTGCATGCCATGGCATGCCCGACACCGGCAGCTGAGGAAATAACCCTTGTGTGTATTAAATCCTGGGCTTGGCAGGCCGGTGCCCGCAAAGGGATCTTCAAAGCTGTGCGCTCTCCTACCTACAAGGACTTCTTCAGGTTGCAGAGACAAACGCAGCCAAGCTGAGAAATGCCAAGACGAGGATGGCGTGCAGGAGGATCCAGCCCTTCACGCACACTGCTCTGCCCGCATGCCGCAAGGGCTGCTTGTGAAGGATGCAGGGCAGCCAGCAGCGTTTTGGTACCCAGGTTTCGCACTGCTCAGCGGAGCCGAGGGTGTTGATTTCCACCCGGGCTGCCACGTGGCATTCATCGTTAGTCTCTGAGCGCTCCTCAAACAACCCATTTATTTTCCCAGCTCCCTTGCCATGTACCAAGCTATTTTCATCTCTATTTTGCAAGCAAGGAATTGAGGCAGAGCCGTTCAGGGAGAAAACGGCCACTCATTTCGCACGCCCCATTGGAGCTGCCTGAGGATGTAGCACTCCCCGGCACTCCAGGTGTTCAAAGCAGAGCTCCAGTTGTAGCTGTACCTACACGTTGGGCCCCAGGCTTCTTTTCACCCCATAGCACAGGCAGTGCTGGGGCTTTGCCAAAAGCCATGGAGGCACGATGTGGCCCCAGGAGCCAGTGGTATCTTGCTGAGCCAGCAAAATAAATCACAGCTCCCAACCTGGGCTGCCAGGACATGAAGCAGCAATGCTCTCCAGGAGGTGATGCAGGGACGGTGGCTTCACCATGACCCCCAGGAGCTGGAGGGGGTCTGCAGCCAGGGCTGTGGTGCAGCTCCTCCTCGGTGACTCCTGCTTGGGTCACCCATGAAACAGAGCTGTTTGCCCTCGTCCTGCTGAGGACTTGGGGACAGGGCAGCATCGCCCATGGCATCTCCTTGTTGCTCAGGGCACCAACAGCAGCATTTGGGGCACATCATGAGCAAGAAGAACTATAGCACTGAGTCCAACATGCAGAGTGTGTGTGTGTGTGTGCGCGTGTGTGTTTGCACATGCATGTGCACATGTGTGTGCACACAGAGACAATGCACAGAGCAGCCTGGGCTGCAGGAGCAGCTTTCTCCTGTTGCTTCTCTTGTTGCCCACTGCAATTACTTTAACACTCCCTGAAGCTCTGCAATGACCCTGCATCACCCAGGATCAGGTTTTGCCCAGGATGGACCCTCCTGGGGCTATGGCATGGTGGGTACAAAGCTTTTTGGTGCCACTTGCTCCCATTTGTGCACTGGGCTGGGGAGCATCTCTCAGAGCTGTGGGAATTTTCAGAAGAGGCAGTTTCACCAAGCTTGGCATAATTTCAGCACATTTAAAATAAAATAAGCAGCAGAGATCTTCCAGGGAGCCCAGGAAGCATAAGAGATGCTCATTGGCTCAGCAAGTCTGAGATCTGATAAAGATGAGGGCTCAGACCGATAAACTCCCAAGTTAACTATCTAAACAGATATGATTAGTAACCAATTGTATGCAGGCAGAAAGCCCAGAGTAGAAAAGAAATAATCTTCTTACAATGTGAGTGTAACCATCATTTCAGGTTTCCTGAAAGCAGCTAGAGATTTGAAGAAGAGTCACTCTGGCAGGGCTCATTTGGCTTGATTCCCTAACTAGGAAGAGAGATGTCTTCTCCAGAGGGGTGGCCACAGCTCCTGGCCCAGGCGTCCCCTCCCGCCCTGCCTTACGCAGAGGAACGAGCAAGAGCCCATTCCCCCAAAAATTATAAACCCGAGGAGCAGCATTGACTCATGCGCTGGGGATAACTCATGAGATGATACCAAACCACAGCTTTTTTTGGCTTGGCGACAGAGACAAAGGCCATCTCTGGCCATGAAGGGGCTCGTGGCCCTTCCCGGTGTTGTACGCTGGGACAGCCTTTCCCAGCCTGGGCACCAATTCAGCCCTCTCTCAGCAGAGATGCCCCAAACTGAGCTTTTCCTTGTTTTCCTGGTTATGAAATAACTGTTTTCATGGAAAAGTACTTTTTAAAGGGTGTAGGTAGTACAGCCAAGCACAACAGGGATGCCTGCAAGCATGCATGCCTCCTCCTCCATTGAAGCAGGCGGCCAGCGCAGAGCATCCCCTTTTCTCTAGAAGAGATGCTGTAAGGGGAGACAATTTAAGTAGAGGAAATGCGAGCAATCAAATGCCCCTCTCCTCTGGATTAAATCAAGGAGGACACAGAGCAAATTTCTGCTGCTGTTGGAAATGAATAGGAGACAGAGCAAGACAAAGCATCCCAGACCCCACGCAGCGGTGGGAATCCCGAGAGCTGCAGAGATCAGCTCCATCACCACGGAGGCCATCCCCGTCTGCTCTTCATGGTGACACAGCCAGAGCCACAGACACAGGGTGAAAGGGACCCCCAGCTTCAGTGTCACTCTCCAGTACAGTCCCTGCCTGTGACATCAAAGCCATCACTGGTGGCTCCCTGCAGCCCAGCCCCAGCCCAGATGGGCAGTGATGGGGATATGAGGGGTTTCTGGGTTTGCAGCAGATTTTTCCAACCCTTTCCCAGAAGAGACTTCACTGCCTATTGAAAAATAACATTCACAACCAAGAAACTCTTCACCTTGCCTTTGGGCATGAATTTTTCCTCCTGCTTAGATTAGTCCACTGAGCACACAGGGTTATTTCACGGCATCTCTTGGTGGCACTGCGACTAATCTGCTTCCAAGGATGTGGTGTGCTGCCTCGATAAGGGCAGGCTTCACATGGACGTTTCCTCCTCTTCCCTTTGCATGATGGAACATCTTTTTGATATGTGGAGACTAATGATGAACTGGCAGGACACAGGGGTTAGTCTGGGGAGGACCGTGATGAAGCAGTTGAGGAGCTTCCTGGACAGGGGAAACTGCAGCTGCACTGGAGAATAACAAGAGCATCCATTTGTTTAGAAAAAGTCTTAAAATCTTTTGCCTTGCATTTAGTCTGATAACTCCACAGTGGATTAAGCAAAGACAGTTACACCTTTTGTTTAATAAGGGCATACTGAGCATCTGACTCTCCTTCATTATTAAATACCAGGGTCTTGGTGGAAGATAAAAAAGGAAAAATAATTTTGCTTTTGTTGTAGCATCTGTTTTCTTTCCTCCTGGGTACATCATCTTGCCCTGATATCAGGGGTTGCTGGAGGACTCACAGTGTGGTAGCATCTTCAACCACTGCCACCAAAGGACTGTAACGCAGGAGACCCCTCCTCCGCAAATGGCAAATTTATAATTTTGCCACAAAATCACCCATTTACCCCAGAAACCTTGTGAAAGGAAAGCCAAGCTTGTTCAGAAATGGTTGCCCTTACCAGCATCGTCCCTGGGTCAGGCCCTGGGTGGCCAGGAGGGGTTTACAGACCCCGGCCATGGGCATGGCTCTCCTCCTCCATCCTCACCCCAAACTGCACCAGTCTCTTTTTCTTGCTGCTCCCCTGACTGCGTTTTGCTTTGAGCTCTTGGCTGGAAATGGCTCCCATTGGGAGTCCTGTGGTGGGACAGAGCTGTGCTGCTTGGCCAACACCCCCGGCCACCCATCGGGGCTCATGCCACCATCCCCTCTTGTGCAGCAGCATGAAAAGCGCTGGGCCAGCGTTGCTATTCAGTGCTGGCTATTTATATCCCGAGAGGGAGATAAGGACCAGCCGTGCAGCTGAGCCAGCCCGTGCGAACGGGGGTTATTTTTAAGCATGGGTTTTGAAAAGGTTGGTAATGAACCCACAGCTTTGCTCAGCAGCAGCTGCACTCGCTCCCCAGCCGGCTGCCCCCAGCCACTGCCCTGCCCAGGGGGGCCAGGACCCCCATCCTGTGCTGGGGGAGATGCTCCGTGGGAAGCACATTTGTGTCCTGGGCTCTCAGTGGTCAGGGTGCTGTGGGACGAGCTGGCACAGCTTCGGTGGCTGCAGACCCACTGCCTGGCTCAGCACTTGGCTCTCTGTGCTGGCCAATCCAACTTTATCCTCCTGACAGTCCAAGATATTACAGTCAGGGCAATTACAGCCCACTTTTAATTGTATGCAAGTTACCGGATGCCATTTGGGCAAACCAAGCATGACACATGAGCCCTTTTGGCCAGCAGATCCAGCAGCTCTGCTGTGAAAAATCTCCCATTACAGCAGCCCTCAGTGTCTGGCTGGTCCCACCGCCTGCCCCTGTCGTCGTGTGGGGCTGCGATGGGATGGGTGCCCTGTGTCCTTGCCCAGCCAGGTCCCCAGGGTATGCTGGGGACATTGGAACTGACCCGGTCAGGACAAGCCTCCCCCGTCCTTGGGACCCATGCTGGTGCTGACACCTTCCCAGCACATGGGGAACTCGCTGTGTAGGGGCTGCATCCGCCGGTCACGGAGCTCGTCCTGCTGACCCGACGCTGCACAGATGGAGGGGGGATCAGCACAGATACCGCGCTTGCTCTGGGCCCCTCATCTGCCAGGGACAAATGGATGCTGCACTCAGTTCAGCTCTGCATCCCTCTCTCCACTATATGTCACAGCCACTGGGCTGCTGAAACCTTCATCAAATCTGCCCATTTGCACTGCTCGGGCACAGCCAGGCTGCAGCTGGTCTCCCCATGGGACCCTCACCTAGGAACCCCTGCAGTGGGCAGATGGGGTTCCTGCCTCTCCCTGAGCCCAGCACCATGAGTGCCAGCATTGTCCCTTCCCTCTCGCTCCTCCATACCCACTACCAGTTGTCCCAGTGGGTTCCAGGTCCCACATCCCTGGGGCTGCACACAGAGACACATCTGGACCCTTTTCGGGGCTCCTGGGCAATGGGGGATGAGCCCTGAACAATGTAGGGAGGAGCCATCGCCCAAAGGGCTCCCCAGAGCAGGAGGGAAAGAGTTAGGAGATAGGGGTGCTGGGGGCACTTCTGCACCAGGGATCCCCAGAGCTGAGCCAGGGGATGCACCCAGCACCCCGCTGGGAGGGTCCCTGCAGCATCCCGATGCTCAGGGGAACTGCGGGGGATTTGTGGGGGATTTATGGAGAAATTTGAAACATCCCTTCTGGTTTCTCCTCTGCTCCCAGCCTGGTCAGCTCCAGCAGCCCTGGGAGCCAGCCCCAGCCCTGGGGTGGCTGTGTCCCCACCGGGGCAGGAGGAGCTGCCCCCGGAGCTGGCAGGGCACTGGCTCGGTGCCTACGTGGCTTTTTCTGTTCTGAAGGGACACTTGGAGCCATGCAAAGAGGCAGCAGCTCAGTGAGCAATGCTTCGGGCATCAGCAAGTGGAAATCAAGGCAAACAATGGGAGCAATTTGGGGAGGAATATACTGAGTCATTTTCAGCCTGAGTTTGGGAAAAGAAAGTTTCCCTGAATGCTAAACCAAACCAAATGTTCCAGGTCCCCTTTTTTCTTTTCCATTTTTCTCCTGAGAAAACAAAGTCCCCAGCTCAAATCTAAGCTTTCACCTGATTTCATTGGAAATCGGCAGGACTATGAAGTAATTACAGCTGAGTTCCCAGGTTGAAGACAGATCATGGTCTGGAACAAGGGGTGTACAGGTGCAGAAGCTGGCCCCTGGTTTCTGCTGAGCCGAGCCCCTGGGCCAGGACGACTCTGGGGACCGTCACCCACCTTGGGGACAGCCCACAGCTGTGGCAGTACCAACAGCTTCCCAAACAGCCCTGTGATGCCCCAGCTGAGGCTTCCTTGCCTGCAAAGCGGAGGGAAGGGGATGCTGAGAGCCTGCAAGTCTGAATTGCACAGATGAGAGGAATGGGGCGGGAATCAGCACCCTAAACACACCACACCTCGGCCGTTTCATGTCCCCGTCCCTTCGCACACCCACAGTCAGGTTTTTGTCCTCCCCAGGGATAATCCAGCTGGCATTACAGCCAAGCGAAATACTGCTGATCCCAGCCAGGCAGGCTGGGACCCCGGACGGGGTGGTGGAAAGGAAGCCAGGATCCCCATTTGGGGATGGACACCTTTACCCCCTGCAAGAAGACATGGGACATGCTGGCAGAGCAAGGTGGGGACCCACCACAGCAGAGCTTTCACCCCTATCCAGACGCTTTGCGCTCTATATGATTTCTTCTTGTTTTCCTGACTTTTTTTTCCAAAGTCAGGTGGGTTTGAGCCTTTGGGCTGAGGAAGAACCAGGGCCGGGGCTGCTGCGACTCTTCTCCCTCCATTAGCTTTCTTATTGAGTTGTCTCTTGCGCCATTCATGGCAGCAAAATCCGCTACAGGCATATTAAGGATTCTCCATGCAAAACTGATAAGCTGAAGCCTCATTATTATCCCGCAAAGTGATTATCTTCCCTTGATGAAGTCTCATATTTGCCCAATTTCAGATGGAAACCTTCCCCTTTTCAATTTGAGACTAACTCATTTCTTGACTCCTGGTTACAGTGCAAGATATCACAAACACTCGCGCCTCGGCTGGCTCTGATTTATATCGTTAAGAATCATTTACTTGCAATTAAAATGAGCCTTCAGGGCTTTTGCAAACAAGCCGGATTAGCTAACAGTAAAACATTTGCTTTTCGAGAACAGCGACTTCAGGCTATGAAAGTGTCTGGGAAGGGAGCAAACTAGCCGGAACTGCCCGGGGGCTGCGGGCAGAGGGAAACCAGAGGAACATTTCAAATTTCCCCATAAATCCCCCATATATACCCTGCAGCACCCCTGAGCATCGGGATGCTGTGGGGACCCTTGCAGCGGGGTGCTGGGTGCATCCCTGGGCTCAGCTCTGGAGAGCCCTGGCACAGAAGTTCCCCCAGCACCCCCAGCTCTTTCCCTCCTTCTTTGGGGAGCCCTTTGGGCAATGGCTCCTCCCTGCATCACTTGGGGCTCATCCCCCATTGCCCAGGATCCGAATGAATCTCTGTGCACAGCCACAGGGATGTGGGACCTGAATGCTACAGTGCAGGCCTCTGGTGAAGATGTCAGATCCTTCATAATTAATATAATTAGCAATAGGATCATGTAATTGGCAAACCCTGCTGCTCTTGCCTTCTCTTTTACAGCTACTCCAGGCCCTAAGCAATAAGAGGACAAACTCACCCCTTACACATTAAGAGACATACCAACAACCCTCTTAAAACATTAACTTGGCCAAATCCTGTGCATTTAGAATGCAAATAGTACAAATTCCGGTGTGGAGACCCAGCACCCTGGGCATTTCAGAGAGCTAATGAGGAGGAGCTGAGTCAGGTTAGAGGAGATGCCAGGCAGCCCCCTCTGCCCCACTGCAACCAGCTACCCAAGGGGCTTGGCATCAGCTGATGGAAGGATGTCAGAGCTCAACCACTTGGAGAGCAACCAGAAAGAGGGTCTTAAAATTGCTGAGTGTAAATATAGCACAAATCCAGCGCTGGGCTCTTTGCAAAAAGCTCCAACCATGCTAAAAACTGGACATAAACCATAGCAGGACGCTTGTGGAGTCGGATGTTTCCACTGTATTAAAAACTGGAGGGATTTTGTTGTGTGCCCTAGAGTGATGGAGGCACATGGAGGGGCAGGAGGTTATTCCCAGTGAACGGGGCAGCTTTTGGGTGACTGAGGCAGGAGGCAGGGCTCCTGGGACACTCTGAAAGCATCTGCTTGGGTGTCTGGGTGCATTTCAGCAAGAAATGGGGCTTTCAGAAAGAAACTGTGATTGCTCTGGGCTGCTCCGGCCCTGATGTAGGTGGTGCTGTAAAAGGTGTGTGTGTGGGGGGGGGCTTACAAAGGTGCTGGCAGCAATAAAATAATAATAAAAGTCTGGATGCTCTATGCCCCCCGTCTCTGTACGGTAGTTGAAAGATTTAAATGACTGCTAATTTTCAAATAGTATATTGAAGGGAGACTGGGGCAAAATAGAAGGTTAAATTTAATTCAGTTTTAGGAAATTGGTTGGCATGTTGGCACACTGGCATTTCTCAGCCCATCGCCTGACAAGCTGGATGGTCATGACAGGGGAAGGACACTGCTGCCGTCAAGGGCTCTCAGCGATACAGCTAGCACCCCATGCTCTTAAAAGAGCATAACTTTGGAGATGAAGCAGTCTGCAGTTCTTTATGTTTTTAAGGTGAGATTTCCCCATTTCAGGAATGGGAGAGGGCAGGGGAAGGCTGGGCTGGCTGCCCACAGCTCTGCAAACCACTCCAGGAGGAATTTTTCAGCCCGGCTGGGTCTGAGCTTTGAACAACGGGTTTCTTCCAGGCCTGGCCGTGAGTCCTGCCGGCTGTGGGGCAGCACTGTGCTTGGCAGGGCGCATTTTTATGTGCAGAGAAATAAGTGGTTGTAAATAAAAGCCTGTGTGCCAGCCCAGGCAGTGCAACAGAGGCTGAGCACAGCCCGCAGCAGCAAAAGCCGCTGAGCGCAGAACAGACCTGTGCCTGGCATGCATCTATCACACGCCTCCAACAGCAGAAAGGGCAACTCCCCTTCAATACCGAAGGGCAAAACTCATGAGAAAATCACCTGTACATTTAATTTACAAAAGCAATTAAGTTTATTCTCTCCCCTGGTTGCTGAAGCCGGGACAAACGATGTGTGTTTTTCTACTGTTGTGCACTCAGAAGAGCTTTGTTACCTCTAACCGCATCACTTCCTTTTTTTATTTGTCAAAATAAATTGCTTTTTGCATGGAGGTTGTAATCTCCAGGCTTTGCCAGGCAGATCAGCCCCCGGCCTCAGCCTCGCAGGGGGATGCATCCCCTCACCAGCTCCTCCGGAGCATCCCCGGCCAGCTGCTGGAGCCTGGCCACGGTGCAGAGGTGCAGCAGAGGATGGGCGGCCGTTTTGCAGCCATATTCCAAGGATAGACTCTGCCGGCTGGAAGAAATGCATCCTCATGGGAAGCACAGAGACCTCCCCAGCCCCAGCCCGGGGCTGCTGGTCTGCCCACAGTGAGGAAAAATCTGGACATGCATCTTTCCGAGCAGCTGCCCAGCAGCAGGTGGGGGGTATCCCCAGGTGCTGCTCACCCACAGCTGATGTTCACCACATCACGTTTTAAGGGACCAAAGCAGCTGCGCTTTGCTAGGGTGTTGGGGGATGGCAGAGCTGGCCATTGTCCTCAGCTGCTGGCTACAGCGAGAAACCCCCTGCACCTGTGAATAGCTCAGAGAGGGATCACCCAGCCCATAGTAAAGGCACAGAGTAGGCTGCTTTGTGGAGCACATACTTGCCTTGCCTGGTCCTAAAATCCTACTTGCAGCCAGCAAAGCTCTACTGAACCAAGGGAGGTGATGGTGCAGGTGCTGTACCCATGCTCCCGACCATCTGCCCTCTGTGTTGGGTGCTGTGAGGTCTCTGTGCCCTGTACAGCCCAGCCTGGTGTGGCTGTGGGATGGGATGGGATGGGATGGGTACAAGGGGAGCCAAAAGAGCCAGGGGGCTTTGCACAGGCTGTGGCTGTGCACCAGAGGTGAGTACATCAGCAAGTACCAGCTCCAGGGGCTCCATTTGAGATATTATGTCTCCTTTTGAAGCCTGTTTGTTTGGTGCTTCGGTAACAAGACAGAAACCTCACAACCTGAGTCAAAGGTGTTTATGTCTACTCTAATTAAGAAGCCTGAGGATGCTGCAAAGCTGCTGTCCTCCCTCCAGGCTATTGGGCTGGAAGGAAATTCAGCAGAAAAGGGCTGGACAGGATTAAAAATAAATCATCTCCTGCCTATTGCCATGAGAATGACCCAGGCAAGTCTGCCAGCAAAGTGGTGCTGGAGGCGGCAGGATTGGGACTGCCCAGGGGGATGCAGGTTTGTGTGAGCCCTGATGCTTGGTGACGTGGGTTTCTGTATCTTTCTGCTCAGAGGCTCAGCTGTTGTGGATTTCCATGGCATTGATTATGTGGCTTTTTGCACTGCTCAGGGCATTGCTGATGTAGCTTAGGAGAACCTTCCTGAAGGCAGAAAGCCTGTTTTGGGGAGGAGGGGACACGGTCCCCTGAGCCATGACCATGGCTCCCTGGGTGTTGGCGATGGATATCAGTGTGGAGCTGAGCTCTGCAGCTGTGGTACCTGACAAAAAGTAACCTGTTGCCTGTCAGGCCCTCTTGTGCATCCCCCCCGTGCCTGTCCCTCCCTCAGTGCAAACAGCTAAATGCTAGTTTTACAACAAATGTATCTTTTTTTTGTTAATAATATAAAATTTAAAAATCATTAAAGAAAAAGTTCATGGGAAAGCCCTGCCAGGCTGATGCAGAGAGCTCCTCTTCCAGGTGTGCATCCGTGATTGTACCTGTTCTCCATCTGCCAGGAGAGACGGGAGAGTGCCAGGGCCAGAGCAGGAAGCTGCCTGCACAGGCAGACACTAGCTCCTGGTCTGTACCACCCCAGCAGCCTCTCAGAGGCAGTTCTAACATTTACAGGCTTTATGCAGGATTTTATGTTGGTTTTATCTAAGTTTGGATGCATTTTCTGATGTAAAGGATGTGGTGTTGGGCCAAAGTCCCCCCCAGCGTGGCAGCCTATCCTCAGCAGCCCATGGCAGGGCTGAGGGAGGAGTTGAGGGTCTCCATCACCCGTAACTGAGGGGCTCAAGGTTTCTAGTGCTGGGGTTGCATTGGAGCCCTGCTATCAGTGAGCACTAAAGAAGTTTTTCTTTCTCTGAATTTGTCTAATCCCTTCTGAGCCCTCTGATGTGTTTGGCTTTCAGAGGCTGTGAGGTTCCCAGTTTGCAAGTACTTGGAAAATGCCCCTCCTTTGCTCACAGCCCTGATGGTTTGGCTGCTTGAGTGGGAAGGGGAAGGTTTTCCCCCCAAAGGGTCTGTCTTTCACAGCCCACCCAGGCAGAGCCCCTGCTTATGCTAAAATTCCCTTGGGCTTATCCATGCACCACAGCAGCTTCCCCAAAAGCTCTGCCAAAACCCTCTTGCAAATCGAGTGACAACCACATTTCATGCTCTTCTGCATCACAGTAAAACCAGAGAAAAGGTTTTATAGCAGAAAGCGGAGCAATAGGCAGCAGCCAAGGTGTGAGGAGAGCTGTCGGGGCCACGCTGGGGTCTCTGCCTTGCCAAGGGCAGCCTGCAGCCGAGCCACGCTGGCCTCCCCACAAGCACTGCAGTGGCCGTCAGCGAGCAGGCAGCTGGGGAATCGCGCCCTGACTCCAGCACACAGCTAAAGCTGCTGGTACTTGTTGTGGTATAACCTAGAAGTGATTACAACACTCTGAAAATCACCGTCCTCTCCTTGCCTATGGTAAAGTGACTTCCTCGGGTGACGTTTTAAGGATGGCCTGGGTGAGGGATGTGTGGCAGAGCAATCCTGATGGATCCTGACCTTCCTGGCTGTGCTTGGCATCTTGGGGTCCCACTGAGCTGCTGGAGCAGTGTCTTGGTCTGACACCATAAGTGGCCTGGGAAACTTTTCATTAACTTCAGGCTCCTAAAGAGGCAACCTACGTTTATATTTTGTGTTTAAAAACTATTGGAACACTCTAGAAGTCCATATTAATTGTCTGATTCTTTGCTGGTATATTAAAATAAAATAAAATTGGGATAATTTAAGAAACTTTCAAAGCATTAAAATGGTCAAAAAGGAGAAATGGCTGTGTGGAAAGAGAAGAGGGAGATGATCTCTGCTGGTGGGTGGTGTGTCTTGACCTAATTACCTGGGAGGTGGGGATCAAGAGACTCTCACCCATCCTGAGTCCACTTGGTTCTCTCTAAGGGAGCAACCTGGGCTCGTATAGACCCTCAAGCCTCAGGAAGAGGGTCTCTTCGATAGCAAGGTTAACATGCTGCCTCAGTGGGCTGAGGTTACTGCTCAAAAGGTAGCTCTTGCCTCCTGAAGACCTCTGAATGGGACACTAATTCCCTCAAGTTATCAGCCGCAGCTTCTTCTGATTCTGATTACATGAGGTATTTATTTGGTGACTGGAAAATTTGAACCTATAGAGTTATTAATTGTGACCTTAATCTGATCACTGCTTTGTTCCATTTTTAATTAGCTGAGTAAAACTGAAGTCATTTAACTTGGTAGTATACTTGCTTAAGTGCACGACTGATTGCATATCCTTTTTATATCCATCAGAAACACCAGGGACTGGCTCACTCCATCAAACTGCAACCTGGGGCATGAACTCTGAGCAAACCTCAAGTAATATTAAGTTTATAAGCAGGCTGCTCTGCTTCTGAGTGGCTGAGTAGTCCCCTACACCTGTATAGCTGACAGCAGGGGCCAGGGTGTGGATAAAATACCCTGGTGCCCAGCAGCAGGGAAGAAAATGGGAATTTGAAACCCAGTGACTGTGCAGTCGAGAACTGGCATTTTTCTGATCAGCACAAGGGACCACATCATCTAGACACGAGGTTTTGAATAGCACAAACCCAGGTGTTTTAGTGGGCACCGCACTGCTACTGAGCAGAGGGAGCTCAGCCTGTGCACACCCTTGTGGCTATCGGTCAGTGGAGACTTGCAAGCAGATGGATGGCTCAGAGTTATCTGCCCTCCATAATTTTAGCGATGCTCACAGGAAGCTTTTATCCCAGTATCTTGGAAGGAAACCAAAGCTGCTCGCAGAGGGCACGGGGCTGGGCAGTCCTGGCTGCAGCGCAGACCTGCCAGCATTCAGATATCCCCAAGCGCACAGGCCAGCTGGGCAGCAGGGCTCAGATTTTGTAGCCTTTGATGCTGACATCTGACGACTCACTTATGGTCCAAGGTCTGAGATTTCCCTAATCTGGGCTCTTGCTGCATTCCCAGTCCTCCTGGGTTACACGGGGCAAATCGTTTCCCTCATTTCCCCAACTGTAAGGTGGGTGTAATTGCTGCTGGTGGCCACTGCTGAGCCCTTTGAGAGCTGTGGGTTTGAAGTGCTCTCACTGGAAGGTTTACCATTGCTCTTTCCAGCTTCCCTACTTTTAGACTTGCACAGGGTTTTGGATGGCTCCTGCAAATGTGAGGAGATACTGTGGGGCTCTGCCTGCCCTGAAAATATGTGCTGCTGCTGCTCTGCACTGCAAAGTACCTCTTGCACTATCCCCCAGGGCCGCATCGGAGCTGATACAGCCACGGTGGTTTAAAGGAAGTGCTGCAGGTGAACATGTGGCATGGATGAGATTTTTAAACAGAGTATTAGCATAAGAAAGTGGCGTTAGTTTAATAAAAGGTCATTTTTTGCCCTTTTTCTCCCCTCCTGATTGCACTGCTGGCCCTTGCATGAGCATCTGTCCCTGGCTTTGGCCGAGCGGCAGCAGAGCCAGGGCGGCGGAGGCAGGTTGCAGCATGGCTGTGGTGAGCCCAGACCAGAGCCTGCGCAGGTTTACCAAAATTGCAATCGCACCTTAAATGGGCAGAGATACTGGGATCGTTAGGCACGAGAGTGCTAATGAAATGGAACCACTTCCCTGCCATGTTTTCTACTTTTTCCTGCTTTATTGCTTAATTCACAGCAGGGCAGTTCCACATCCATCCTCTCGGGACTGAATTTAAGCAGAACTGTATTTAATCACCTGTCTCATTAATCCCTAAAATTCTTTGTGCTGGCCTTGCTAACGGAGCTGTGCAGTGAAGCAGTGCTGAAGCGGGAAGGAATTAAACTTTTATCCTAGTAGAAAGACAAACCACCAGTTCCTCAGCTGCCAAATGCTGTACCCTTTACTGGTTTTGCTGGAGTATGGGGCCCAAAATCTCCCAAGTGCCCAAGCCTCATGTTGCAGATGGACAGATGCTGTGGAGCTGGAGCAGGGCAATGCTCCCCAGGGACAGGGCGATGCTTGTCTCAGGGCTGCACCAAAAGGGCTTCTTTCTGGCGTTGGCCCTGGGCGGGCCCTATTGTGGCATGGTTGTCCCTAACTCATGGGACCACCTCCAAGTTATCTGGGGTGTTCCCTTTGCGTTGCACCTTTTTCCCTGGAAAATGCAGGTGGCAGGACCAGTCCTCACTTGCTATGGGGCAAGGGGTGGCCCCCGTGTCCACCAGCCCTGGGGCTGCAGTGGGGAAGGTTGTGGCTGCAGAGGATTGTCATGGTTACAGGCACTTTCCTCATCATCCTTGTGGTTTGTAACCACTGCTCAAGGCGATGCACCACAAAGCAACCAGGCAAAGGTGCTGGGATTTCAGACCCCTCTCGATGCCCAGGTTCCCCAGGATGGGGAGGATACAATCTGTTCCCCAGGAGGGAGTAGGAAGAAGGGGACTCCACTTAGTGGCTTCATTCACTTCCCTAATTTAGGCCAGAAGAAGGTACTTCATTTGGCTTCAAACCACCCTTCCCCATCGTCCTTCCCATGCCACCACCTGTCCATGATCACTGAGCAAAAACAGTAGGCAGTCTCAATAAGGGAGAGACACTCTGCACAGCCATATTATTCATTTATGTTCAGAAGCCACACAAAATTCTTCCAGCCCCTGTCTAGCAGTCACATGATGCTTGCTGTCTTTCTGTCCCCTGGCCTCTCATCTCTGCCCCTTCTCATCTGTTCTTGTTGCTCCTCATGTCATATATCACCCCAGAATATGGCCTCTTCCTTCACTGGGCAGAGACCTGCAATGCCCCCTCCCTAGGCTGGGCCCTTGGCAAGCAGCAGCTCTTCCAAAACACAGGGAAAGAAAAACAAAAAAGCAAGTTTGGGCAGACAGTCCTCCTCTGGAGGAACTCCCACAGGTTCCCTTCTAAAAGCTGTTAAATCTCCAAAGCATCCCTTGGTCACAACGTCTGTGGATTTACAAAACCTGTCCTTTCTCCCTGATCTGCCAGAAGCCAGTACTTAAGGAACCACCCACCCCACCTAATTGGTGTTAATTAGCACCTAGGCATGAAAGCAACAGTTGGCACACATCAGGATTGTGATAATCTGGGTTTGACCATGTCCCTGTGTGAGCTGGCTCTACTTTGGGGTGCTTGCACCCTGCTTTCAGGCACTCCTCCTTCTGCCTTCTTCCTCATTACCCCATCCAGATCTCATTAGTCTCAGGCACTGTGCAAGCAGTGGGTGACGGGGACCAGCACGCTCTGCTCTGGCAGGACAAATGAGGTTGTTTTTTTCCCCACATTTCAGCTATAAATAATTGAACATTTTAAAAGTCCATTTCTGCTGCAAGACTCTAGAGGAAAGGGTTTGGATCTGATATACAGATATATTTTTAAGCAATGAGAGATTGATTTGTGCTACTCCTGCCCATCTGACACCCGCATTCAGTCACCTCGGAAAGGCCCAGCCTGCTTCTGCAAAGAGGAAAAATTGCTGGCTGCCGAGCAGCCCGGCTGCAGTACTTGTGCTCGGGGACATAGCGGTGTCCCAAGCCCTGGCAATGGCACCTGGGAGATTTGCTGCTCTGGACAGGGCACAGCATCAAGTCATCTGCTGGAGCCTCGAGGCCTTTTAACTGGCTCTTCCTGTTGTTGCTTTCTGAAAATAACAATAGTGGAAGGTTTATGTTCCTTCTTTTTTTTTCTTAATTCAGTCAAGCATTTGCAACAATTAGTAGTTTTCTACTGTCTAGGTGTATGGAGGCTGATCCTTCTATGCGGTCCTAACTCCGGCTCTCTCCATGCTCTGGATGGCACCAAGACCTGCCCAAAGCAAAGTGTGAGCTCTTGGGGTGACTGGAGTGCCCAACTTAGTGCCCACAGCACCCTCTCCAATGTCACCTGTGGGTCCTGCTAACAAGCTGGTGAGCAGAAATACGTTAAAGTTGCCAATATTTTCCTGGAAAAATCCTGAAATAAGCAAGTACCAGGTATATATATATATATTTATTTATTTATTTATTTTAATCTAATACAGCTGTATGCACAAGATGGGTGAGACACTATATTTTCTGGAAAGCCGCATGGACAGACTTTTCATGCCTTGTGACCTGTGAGCCAGGCTCAGGCATGCTGCAGCAAGTCTATCCATTCTGCCTACACTTTGAAGCCATGTAACTAGCCCAAGATAGCTCCTCATCCCCAAACTGGAATTTCTCTGAATTTGTTTAAACCATTAGACAAAGTTGGTTTAGACAAGCAGGGAAAGGGTAGGAGAAGAAACTTGGATGTTTCTGAATGAGAAAGCCAGGGCAAGGCAACCACACCCTGGCTGGCTGGATCCAGACGGGTAGTGAGATTTGAGCTTTGCATTTCTACCTCTGTATCAAGTGTGCAGACAAATATCCTATGCAGTGACCAAATTTCTGGAGAGCCGGGAGCAATTGTTCAGAGGCATGGGAAAGCCCCAGACATACCATGTAGGAGACATCATTGAACCCAGCAGGATGCTTTATAAGTCAGTGTTCCCTTTTCCTCCCTCACATAAGAAAGCAGAGATCAGCAGAAAAAAATGCTGGGTGTGATGCTCATCCTCTTGCTACAATACCACAAGAGGTGGGAAACCCTACTAATTTTTCTCCCAGTTAAAAAGGATCCTAGTAAAAGAATTTATTCAAGTCTTGTTAGAAAATGCTGCTTCATTCTTCCCCCATCCCAGGATACAGACATGCAGCATGGCCACTTGCCCATGCAGACAAGCTCAAGGATGGGGAGGAAATGTGATTTTTCCCTGATGACTTTCCTCCCAGTAATCTTAGCTGCTATTTGTAACGGCAGCAGATACCACATCCTCAGACAAAATCTGCTTTTTCAAGTGATGATGTCCCTTTTTATAATAAATGCTGCCAGCTCCCAGAAGTGATAGCTCACAAACAATCAGCGAGAGGACAACGGGAATGCTCTTTGAGATGCTGTGCAGAATAGATCATCCACTGTACAGCAACAAATCAAATTTAGGGAGAAAGAATTTGAAAACAAATTACCAGCAAGATATTTCAAGCTGACAGCAATTTGGAGCAACTTAGGCCTGTCTGGTAAGAACTGTATTCCTTTTATTTCCCTGTCAATAGCAGCCACCTTATAAGATTGGTTTCTTGTTGATAATTCTCTTGTCTGGAACAGAAACTCCTGAGTACACTTAAGTTGATAACTCTCTCTTTGATCACATTTCGCTAGCAATGCTTTTCACCTTGATGACAGGATTTCTCCCTTTGGATGAAGCTTCAATGCCTAAAAAGCCACGTGGTTGTGGGACTTCCAGTCTCAGGGCCTTCTGGTGCAGTGTGGGCAGTGTGGCCCAGGGCTTGGACTCGGGGCTGGGCACGGCAGGGACACGAGCTTGGACTGGAGCTGCACGAACCTGCTCTGCCTCAGTTTCCCTGCTACTACAACGGTATAGAAACTGCTCGTATGTATTCCTCTCTTAATGGAGAGAGACAATTAGTATCTGCTAGTAATACCTTCCCCTCAGAAATGCTGAAACATGAAGGATTAAGGGTGCTCCTCCATGCCAGCCTGCAGCATGAGAGGCGAGGACATCACCTCTCCATGTGCCTAGAGGAGAGATGTGGAGCTTTGCAGGGTGTGTGCGAGTCAGCAGGAGCACACAGGGAAGGGAATATCAGATATGGTGCAACCACAGGCTTAACGTGCACACACAGCCCTGTGCCTTCACTCTGGGCCCCGAGCAGGCGGAGCTCAAGGGCAGTGTGGCCAAGAGAGACACTTGGGTGGAGGTGAAGTCGGGAGCGATCCCGCTCTGCACGCGTGGGACGTACATTTCTCCAGCATCCGTTGACATCGCACTGCGGACTCATCTCATGCTGAATGTGGTGCTAGATGTGTTAATTATGGAGGCAGGTCATTAATGTCCGTCAGTAAGCAGGTGAGGACACAGCAGGGAGGAATGTTGTTGGGGGTAGAAAGGAATGCAGCAGTGCTGACATGCCCCGAGCAGGAGAGACATAAAAAGAGTGTGCTAGCCTGTAATTTGCCTGCAATTTCTCCTCAGGAAGCAATGAAAGTTTACGACTAGCCGTGGCAATGCCTGTGTATCTCTTCCAGAAAGTGGCAGATAAAAATAGGTCGGAATTACACTGAGAAAAAGAGAGTTTTTGACATTCCTTTGAAAACTCTTTGTGGCCAAGTGCTCCCAGCCTATTTTGGCCAAGTACTTAGTGAGAGGGATGCCAGCTGTAGCTGACAGTCATGTCGGTTGCCCTCAGTTTAGAGCACGCCAGGCCCTGCTCATCTGCCGAGGGAAGTCAGCTGAGCAGAGCGATTCGACTAGTTTAATCTTTTGAAACAGAAATGAAGGGATTCGTGCTGGTTCAGCAAAGCCTTAGCTCCCCTCAGGGGTCACGTCAGCCTTGGGACAAGAGGACTGTTTCCACGTTTACTCAATTGTCCCAGTTGGTGCTTGGGGCCAGATTTAACCTTGCTGAAGCCTGCTGTGATGCTCCTGAGCTTCCACAGCACGTGAATGGGAATTCGGTGCTCAGAGTGTAGGGTCAGGTGCTGTCAGAATGGGATTTGTTTCCTCCACTGGCTTCTGCTTTGTGTCTAGCATTTGGGAATAACTTATGTATCAGGAGGGAGGAAAGCCTTGATGGTTTAAATTTGTAGCTTAAGTTGTGGTCCTTTAACACCCTAAATTAAAATCACTGGGTACTTGTTTTGCACTGCATCCCCCCTGGATAAAGAAAGCAATCTGTGATGCCTATTTATTCAAGCGGTGTCTTAGAAACTAAAATCTTATTGTCTGTTCTCCATGGATATGAAATACTCAGTGATGTAACAGAGGCTCCATTTAAAATTAAGAATTTTTTTCCCCAGTGCCCTTGGCTAAGCTTTCCTTCCCTGCACAGTCCCACCTCTCTGGGAACCACATTTCAGCGGTGCTGTACGCCCTGCCCTTAGTCTTCACAGCATTTTAGGATCTTTCCAGATGGAAAGTGCCATAGAAATGTAAAATCTTATTAATTAAAGGCTGAAATAGATGCAGTGTGTGGAGGTCACTGACTCATGCAGTAGGATTCTCAAGCTTCTGCTATGCATTGCCTCAGGGCACTTTTTTGAATGTTCCCTTCTCTGGGGCTATGACAGTTTATTACACAAAGGCTGTGTGAATCGGAGGTGAATGCAAACTACTCCAGCTAGGCTGTTCCCTAGCTGGCAAAGCGGCAACCAGTGAACCCAGTTCATGCTGAGCCTTTTGGGACAGCATAATTTTTCCTCATTACGGTTTCTGCCTGTTTTGTTCAGGACGCCTGTGCTGTAGTGTGTGTACGTTGGGGGATGATGCTGCTGGGCGCCAGCAGCCCCTGTGCTCACGGGCACGCTGGCGTTACGGATCGCTTCTGGGTTTCTCTTTCCAGAGGCCCCGGGAGCACGTAGAGGAAGAGACAGTGTTTCAGTTAGGTGGCTTCCTGAGTGAGGACCCGGGCATGTTTCTAGTAGACAGCTTTTCTCGGAGAGGGTGGGCAGTGATGCGAACACAGCAGCAGTGAGTGCCCGTGGCTGGAGCTGCGGCTGGCACAGCCTGCGCTGACCTCTGCGGCGCGGATCGGGGCACCGAGGTCTGATCCTCGGGCAGCCAGCAGTGCCAGAAGGAGCCCCAGTGTAGATGCAAACGTACTGGTAAATCCATTCTCCTCCCGACTGAGGTTCGTTTAATTGAGGTGGGTGTTTTTAGTTATTCTGCTTTGATGTGCAGCTTAGGTGGCGTGGTTTGGTCCCACCTACAGGGCTTCCCACTCAGCTAGTGCAGTCCTGAGGCATGCATGGCTCCTGGACACTGGGATTTGCTTTCTGGCTGTGCAGATGTTGATTCCTGACTGGACCTTACTTCTTTAGGTACCTGAGCCTTGAAGAGGAAAGGTGATGCCTCCCAGCTGCAAGGGAATGCTGAGACCAATACTGGGGAGCCCCCAGGACTTGACGCCATAGAATCCATGAGATGAGGTTTGTGCCAGACCCTCAGTTTTGTCACTGTGATACACTGCTGGCTTCTTGAGAGCCACCAGTCCTCAGGGATGCTGCATTTTGGGGTGACCCCCATAGTGAAGCTCGCCCAGCTGTGAGGTCCCTACCCTGCTCCTGCCCCCCTCGCCAGCAGACCAGGGATGGGCACCTCTGCCAAAACAGCAGAGGTGACAAGGCTGCACTGTGTGCCTGCTCCTCTGCAGTCAGCCTTGTCAGCTGGTGGCACAGCACAGCTGCCCTGGGGCTGCCCTTGCTGCACAGCGTGACATCAGCTTGTAGATAGCCTCATCCCTCTGGTATTTGGACCCTGAGATTCCTTTATCATATTTTTAGTTTTACCTCTTTCTATTAGTTGACTGCTGCCCGTTCAGCCTCTCCTGCAGTGACTTCTGCCCGTCATAACCCCACCCTACATCTTTTCCTCGTTCCTTTTATTTCCTTCCCTCTTACTTCCCCCATTACCATCTCCTGCCCCGGTCCTGTCTTCACAGCCCTCACTTCTGTTTCAACACTCACTTCCACAAATAGCAAAACTAAGCCACTCTTTTTAAAAAACTCAAACACACATTTTGAAATGGGCATGAATGGACACATGGAGCAACTACTTCATTTCATCAATTTTGTCACAGAAATAGAAAATTCAGTTCCAGTTGAAGCATATAATTTAGATCCTGTGTATGCTGGGACTAGCAGACAGCGTAGTTACACCAGAGGCTACATAAACAAGACCCTTCCTTGCTTGGCACACAAACCTACCCCAGGATTTAACAGCAAAAGGGCAGCTTCCCTGCTGTGACTACACCCACATGGGTGTCTTCAGGTGGCACTAGTCAGGGATCGCCCTTGTACACACATCTGACTAATGCAGACACGCTGCCAGGAGTGCGCAATTGCCAGCCGCATTCTACTCTTACGTGCTATACCTCGAATTGCCCTAACAGGGGCGAGACTGAAAGTGTTTGTTTATTCTATGCACTTAACAACCTTCCCGCAGTATCGCTGCGGCGGCCTCTCCTCCTTGTCTGCCCTCTCCCCTGGCTTACATTTGGTTTTCACCTAGCAAAAAGGGGCAAGAGAAACATTTAAAGAAGAAAACAACAGGAAAACGGGATTACAAAACCATAAACACTGTTAAAAGGAAGATTCGGGGTCAAACAGAAAACTTCTAAGTCATTTCAGAAAATGGATTAGATTTCAAGCTGCCGGCACAGCCTGATGCTGTCTTAATGACATTTACTGGATGAGAAGTGTTAGCTATTGTTCTTGGGTGTCTGTCTAAACACCACCCTGCATTACACTCTCATTGACAGAGCCTGCCACCATGTTCCAGGGAGAACTGTTAATTAAGAGACAAAGTCCAATCTCAACCTAGCGGGCTCTATTTTTACATAATTTTAGTTTTTGTTTGCTGAGTCTTTTAACTCACTCCTTCATGAACCAACAGAGCTGCCAGCTGATCTCCTACTTTTTCCTTCGCTTTTCAGCAGTACAGTGCAGAACATGTGATTCTCCACAACTCCAGGCCTTCTACCTTTGAGTTTGTAGTTTTAAAAGGGATTTTTTTTTTTTTTGTCTGACATTTTGTCCTGAAAGGATGCGAGACGTGCAGAACTGCTGAATGTGGAAGCCACCACAGGAGGCCAAGACATGATATTAAAAGGAGTAATGAAAGAAAGCAAGCTATTGAAGTGTAAACTCAATTTTACTGAGAGTATGCTACAGATCAGAAATGAGTAGTTTGAATCCCTGGTGCAACTGACACCCAAATATTAATGGTTTGGTACAAGCAGGAAATACAAAGAGCTTAAAAAAATCTGTTTGCTTTGTGTTTCGAGAGGAGAGCCTGTTTGTTAAGGCACTGAATACCCTATATTATTTTAATAACATCTGTCTCAGTTGGTATCATAATTACAGATCTCACTTTCTTTCGATTAACTTCATTCACCGACAAGGTTGGACTCCTGATCCCTATTTTCTTTCTGGATTGTAAAACAATGATACTCTGTTTATTTCCTTGTCTTGGATCCCTTTCTTGGATTAAACCTGCAGGAAGGAAAAATGCAATCTAAATCGCTGCAGGACACCGTCTGTCTTCCTGCAGGAAAGGCTTGTAGGAGTATGGCAAAAATTGGAAACACGGCCCTGCTAATGCCATTGAACCAGGAGCTGGAGGAAAGTCACAGTCTTGAACCATGGTGTGCCTTTGCTGTGACACTGACCTGGGGCCAGAACCCTTGGGAATCTGCACAGGCCGCCCATCTCCCTTGGCTAAATTACGTACTTTGAAGGAACCTACCTTCCTGGTAAATTACCCAATCACTCTATATTTTGCTTAATATCAAAGGATGGAGTGAGTAGGTTCAGGTATCTCATAAGTGCTGGCAAATGAGTCATGAAGCGTGTTAAATGTATTAAAATGTTTTTACAATCCAGTACAAGTCTGTAGAGACGTTTGTATTAAAAACCATCTCAAAACACACCACAAAAAATCCCAGAGTAATTTGTCGTATGATAAAAACAGCCACTCTCTCACAAGAGGCTCACCGAGACTTTTCCAAAAAACCTTTGAGAGATATCCCCACTCAAAGACAGCTCTCCCCACCTAGACTGAGGTTGGGTCCCTAAAACCTCCCTCTCTTGACAGGAGCGCTGGGGCCCTGCTTGTACCTTAGAGAATTCTTCTCCCCTGTATTCTTGTTCTTAGAGACATTGGCACAAGGCCAAGACTCTTCCCAAGAGGAACAGCGCTCAAGAAGGTTAACACACTTTCGGCTTTCAAAACAAAACACCAGTTCACAAAACCCAAGAGGAACCCAGCTATAATTTTCCCTCTGTCTCCTTCAGGCCCCAGGAGCCATCCCCTCCAGCTTCTCCACAAACCTTTTGCATCCTCAGGAAGACAAAGCCAGGTTTTGAGCCCCCGTTTCTTGATTCTCCCTCAAAGAGCGTCCGACCCGGCCTGGGCGGGGGGGCCGGGCGGGCTCGGCCGAGGGCGCCCCGGCCCTCACCTGCCGGCGGGCGGTGCCGGGAAGGGCGCGGGGGCGGCGCGGCGGGCGGTGCCGGGAAGAGCGGCCGGGCCGGGGCGGGGAGGCGCCCGGAAGAGCCGATTTCCTCCGCGGGACGGGAGCGGCGCCGGCGGAGAGACGGAGACAAAGCGGCCGGGGCCGGGCCGGAGCGAGGCGGCGGCGAAGCGACCCTCCTGCGCCCCGGTAAAGTTGTGGGGTCCTCGGCTGCGGCGCTGCCGCCCCCTTCTCTCACTTGGAAACTTTTGAGCGGGGAGGCGGGCTGGGCCGGGCCCGGCCGGCGGCTCCCCGGGGGGGGCGGCGGGAGGCTGAGGCGGGGGGGGCGCGGCGGAGAGCAGCGGGCCGGGCCGCCGCCGCCCGTGGGGTGTGGGCCGGGCCCGGACCGGCCGCGCTCGGAGGCCGCGCTGGGCCAGGCCGGGCCGGGCCTGTGCGGGGCGGGGAGGGCGCCGGGAGCCGGCTGGGGCGGGGGGCGGGGAGCCGGCTGGGGTTTGGGCTGGGGAGCGCCGCTTCCCGGAGGAAAAGCGCTGGCCGAGCGCGGTTCCCGGAGAAGTTTCGGCGGCATCAGGGCTGTGGGGGGAGGCTCCTCCCGGCACAGCCCGGCGGGGCCGCCCCGGCGGTGGGCCCGGGCAGGGCGGCTGCGGGCAGGGCTGCCCGCCCGGCTGGCGACACGGAGTTGGTCTTGGCCCAACGGGCCCTTCCTCCTCCTCCCGACCCCCGAGTTTCTCTTGGCAGCTGAAGTGAGCATCCTCCCTCTCGCCCGAGTTGGTGTTTCTGTTTCAGTACACAGACCGCAGCCTCTCTTCGCTGGGAACACCCCCCTCTCCTTAGCTTAGCTCTGCCACGTTTTTTGACACCCACCTCTAATCTGCTAGGATGCAGGAAGGCGAGTGCTTCTCCTTCGCTGAGGAAGTTTTGTACGACTTGTTACAGTCAAGAAGTAGGGAGGGGGTGCCAGCTCTCAGCGGCTGGTGTGTGCGTGACCCTTGTCCCCGCTGCCTGTACTCGCTGGGCGGTGTGTATCAGCCGGCTTTTATTCATTACTCATGCTGGTTCAACGCACCCGAAATCTTTCGGACTGAAAGTTTGCAGGAGAGTATGTGGCGCTCTTATGTTTAGTGAAGAATTGGATGTGACCGAGGCGCGCTTCCCTGCCTGCCCTTGGCCCGCCTGCCCTGCCCAGGAGGCGACGGGTGTCTGGTGAGGGCGATCCATTGCTCACTTGCCCACTCCGGGGTACGAGCTCCGTGACCGTGCCCTCCTTCCAGCTTTCGGAGTTAGGGCTCCAGGCATGCCTGGCTTATCTGTCTTGAGCTAGACTGGGAGCTCTTTGCTGCCCCCCCTCCCCCCCTTTTTATTTTTTCTTTGTCTTTTGTTTTTTGAGATGGGGGTTGTGTGAAAAGTATTCTTGGTGCTTGGGTTACTTGTTTCCTGCGTTTTTCCTGCACTGTGAGTGGGGAAGCGGGGGAGGTGGGAGAGGCTCTGTTAGCTGCACTCTTGCGTTGGTGCACATCCTCAGTCCTGGCTCCACCAGGCTTCGAGTACTTTCAAGCCCGGCTAAAAAGGATGTGGCTTTTTTTTTTCAGCTCCTGTGTTGATTTGTAGGAAGGTTTGTGTTTAAATGGAGGAGAAAGTCCAGCTCACTTTACAATATGTGTGGGTCTTTTAAGTTACCTTTGGTCTGTCTTGGGGTGCTAAGGCCATGTTAACTGTTCAGTAGGACTTGTTTCTCCCTGCTGAATTGAAATTTTTTATTTAAAAAGGGCATAATTTTATGTTGAGTCACTAACTGGTTTTTATTTACAGAGAAACAGTTTTTAAAACAACAAGGAAATGTTTTTTGACTTTTCAGGAGAAACAGACAAAGGTTTATTAGGTTTTGTTTTAAAAAGGCTTTTCCCTAAGCTTTTCCATAATAAACAACATACCTTCAGTCTTCAGGGTTTTTTCCAGCCAGCTCTAATAATAGGCCTCTGCATCAGAGATTAAAAGTTTACGCAAGGTGGCAGGGGGGAGCACAGCGGGCAGAGATTAGAAATCCTGTGCCCAAACTGATGATTTAAAGTACCAATGTAAATATTTACCTCTCAATAATTTTTCAAGCTTTGTGAAACGTTAGTGTTTTCTGTGCAGACATATGCAATGGCAGACGTTAATGTGCAGCTTCTTTGTAGGGCTTCCATTGGTCTGGTGAAGTTAGCTGAAAGATGTAATAGCAAAGTAATTTGTGTTTTTTCAGCAGCATGAATATCTTCCTTCTGCAGCTGTAAGATGGAGAAACTGATCTTGCAAAGGAATCCACATTAGTAGAAATGTTTGTGCTGCAAATACACTTTGGTGGGGCTTCAGCCCTGCCTTGAAACTACATCTACTGTTCCTATTTGATTTCTAAATTACCTGTCTTATATAGGAATTAGTTAAACTCACAAAAAGTATTTAGTGGCAAAACCAGACTACTCGTCATAGGTGGGTAGTAAGGCTAGTCTAGAGTGAGTACCTACGTGGGCATGATATTTCTGTTAAAGGACTCACTGTATTCTGTTTTACTGGCATCTTTTGTCTTTGCTGGACACTGAAGGAAACATGATGAATAGAGGACTGAGTATTATTTTGTAAGGAGAGTGCCATATTGAGACAGTCATCCAGCATAGTGATGAATGCCTGTTGTTTTTTACTATCGTGCCTTAACTGAAAATCACTCAAATTCTTGTGCGGTGGAACTTTAATGTATATAACCTTGAGGATCTGGCTCCTTTACTACTCCGGGAATTCACCCTAATTTAGTTTTATAGCTAATCTGGAATAGCTCTATTCAGTGACTTTATGGCTTATGAGTTGGTTACACAGTGTTGCAGCTTTAGAGAAAGTGCAGATGTTTGATAATTACTACTTTTAACTCCATACTATTTTAATCCAGTGTATGAGACTTAAAATAGAGCCTACCCACAAAATTGTATACCAGCACCCTACTGGAGGAGCTATGCTGAAAAGATGAGCCTTGAGAGTGACCCACTGTGCCGCAAAGCAGAACTGGGTGCAAATAGATTTATTGAGGTAAAGGAGTCGTTCTCCTTGCATGACTGAGACTCCTTATCTTCCAGTCAGGGTGAGAATGGGTGTTAATTCCGGTTTCTGGTGTGCAGTGGGTTGGTATAGACTCCTCTGTTGGCAAATCTGGTACTTAAATATGATTCATAATTCCTCCTTGACTATTGTATTTAAAGAGACAGCTACCTTTTCTCTAAACGTGATTACGTATTTTTTGTTTGTTAATCCCAAATGTACTACAGAAAACATCTGCTAATCCTTTGATGTGTTTATAAATAGCTCTGGTGGAATCAGAGTAACCTTTTTTCCCCATGCTTCATAAAGTGATAGAAATTACTAAACATGCAGATCTAAACTAACAGAGTTTGCAAAGGGAAACTCTCCCCAAATCTACTGATGTTACCTTCTGTTATAATTTTTCTAATTTACAGGACAGCTACTTGATTAATCATTTAGACTCCTGAGATTCTCTTCTGAAAGGCTTTAAGTTCAGGCATCTGTGGGTAGAAAAAGCAAATGTGAGGCCAGCTATAGCTAAAGGATAACAGTTCCCAAGGTGGAGAGTGGGACAGTGCTCAGAATGTGAAACCAAGCTGGGTGCCAGTCGGTTCCCCAGTAGATCTGTCTTCATACACTGAATGACACAGGGAGGAGTGTTGATGTACGTTACAGTCTAAGAGCAAGTTAAACTTCAATAGTGTTTCCAAAGCAGTGAGGGGGTTGAGAGCAAACAAGCTAAGGAACTGTCGACAATGGGACAGGTAGAATTTCACTGTTGATAACATGAGATAAACTTAAGTTCATGGTGTGCATTTTTTCCAAACATTGCCCAGTTTTCTAAACTATCTGTGCCCTGTTATGGAACAGATCTGTGTGTGGCTGTATGTGCTTAAGAAGAATTTCTGTGTAGAGCTGATGTCGGGTAGCAAATGAAATGCTAGTGGAAGTTAGTGTAGAAGAGACTAAACCCATTAGTGCACCCTGTTCTGGAGCAGCCTTCAACAGCTACATTAAGAGACTGAAACTAGTGAGCTTGTGTATAGCTGATGAAGGATCAGGGGGAAAAAAAGAATAGTTTTTTTTTTCTTTACCTGGAGATTAACTGAAGGAAATGAGGAGAGAGTTTAGGCTAGACAGTTCAGTCATTACTGCTGTTCAGCACAAGATCAAGAGAGCATTTAGGTAAATAGTAAATTTACTTCTTTTCAGTTAAGAAGTCAATAACAATTAATGCTATCAGGAACATGTGACCTTGATGGCATGTGTGGATTTTCCCTCTCCCCTTTCCACTGCCCTTCCCACTCCCTGGAGGGTTCAGGGAGTTTCATTCACTGCTTTATTCTGGGTACTTCTATAGGTGATATCTGTGTAGATCTAAGGCTCTAAGGGGGAGATTCTTCTTTCCTTATCTTTTCAGGATGATACAAACTCAGCACAGAAGATCCACTTAAAAAAAATGGTCCGCACAAGGTTTGTGCTAGAAGTGTAGCTTTATGTAGTCCAAAGGGTCACTTTAATTTCTCATGTAAACAAGGCCTGTATGCCTGGTGTTTAACCTGTGTAACATCAAGCAGGTCAGTATTCTTCTCTGCAAAGTGCTCTTGAGATCTTCAGCTGAAGCTGTATATGGGTAAATAGTTTTGTTAATTGACTAGAATAAATTGAGGAACAGTATTGTTGAACAGCAGAGGACAGAACTGGCGGTATGCTGAGAAGCAAGGAGGTACCAGTGGATGTTTCTCTGTGAATGCAGCTGATCATGATGTACAAGCTGCCTGTTCTTTACCCACTTTCTTGCAGGTATGTCCTTGTAATGTATACTTGTAAAACTAATTTCCTTTAGCATGACTTGAAGACCTAGCAAGTCTCGTTGCTTGTTGAATTGTTGCTCATGATCTTGGATTATTCATGATGGACTGTGGACATGTATGCAAGTGACAAGTCTTGTATAAACTTAATGGTACAATTTACTGTAATGTCCATTTCAAGCAGTACCTGATGTCCAGGTGTTTCAGAGTCTTAAGCATCTTAAAACTTATTTATTCATTTAAAGGATGAGAAGTTGAACATTGAACTGGAAGTTATGCAGTGCTATAGCTGAGAGGTCCATCCAGCCTAGTGTCTTGTCTCCATGACCCTCATCATGAGGTTTCAGTTGTATTGGTCCCATCAACTTTCTATTAGTCTAGCCCTTGTCCAAGGCCCTAAATTACAAGCCCTTCACCTGCCCTTGGCCAAGCTGGCTGTTAACAGCAAAAGGAGGAGGGAATAAGGCAGGAACTCCAGGGGTTGTTTCCATTCCCACTGCTTGTCACACTGTTGAGCAGTATCCTATGGCTCTTTTGATGCCTTTTGAGATGTGATGGATGCTCTTGGGTGGTGTCTGGTGTCCCTCTCTGGTTCCCCAGTCATAATTATTGACACTTGCCTCATTTATTTTTATTGAACCCCATAACCGTTTGACTTCCCTTCCCTGTATCCTCCCCCACATCTTTCTTGGGCTGTGGCAGTGTGTAAAGCCATCCCTAAAAGGGAAAGCAACAGGCAAGCAATAAAACCATGAGAAAAGGGCAGACAAATAGCCCTGCTTCTCAGAGGTGCTCTGCCAAGCTCCCACAGTGAAGGAGCTTCCTTTGAGCCTGGGCTGACTTCTGGTCTGCAGGTTTGCCCAGCAGCTCTCGTTGCTGGTGCCCAGCACTGCTTGGCTGCTGATGCTGGTGGGCTCCTCTGGAGTTGCAGTCTGCCTGTCCCTTCACTGTATTCAATAGGCTCAGTTCAATGACTTAATTTCTTTTAAATTTAGAAACCTTCTTGAGAGTTGAACGGCTTCATACAAGCTACAAGTGAAATGAAAGGCATGACATATTTTTTGAGAGAGTAAAAAGCAAGGATCTGGTTTGGCTGGATGAAAAGCTCTGGAGTGGTTTGAATTTCTGTACAAAGTATGGCTTTGTAGTTACTGCCACTTCCACTTTTTGGAAGATGTGTTTAATTACAAACCACTGCTGTTATAGCTGGAGATTGATTTCCTAACCAACATTAAACAATGCATCCTGAAAGCAGAGAAGTGGGGAAGGCTTTTAGGAAAGTGAGCATATCCCTTTTTGTTACTCCACAGCACTTCGCTGCTGGTGGAGTCCTTAATCACAATACTCTTATTTTGCACTGGTACAGTGAAGAGTGCAATATGATTGTGTGGGGTTCCCCCCCCGCCCCCTCTTCTGTCTAGGGCTAAGGAGAAAAAATGATGGCATAAGATGCAATAAACAGTAGCAAAAAAAACCCCAAAATGTAGAAGGTTTATTTGTAGTAAAACAGAATATTGCAAATTAGTTATGCAAGGTTAGAAGCTTATAACCTCAAGGAAGAAAAAGTTAATTTCTGGTCTGTATGCATCAGTACTTTAGCATCAGGTGTTTTAAGCTGTTTTACTTAGTTTGCAGGAATTGGTTAAGACAATTTGATTATGTTTAACAGAATATTATCATGGGCCTAGGGAAAAGTCAGTGGTTATCGGTGAAAGACGCAGTGTTCAGCAGAACCAGAGGCAAAGCTCTGTGGCAAAGCCAATTGAACAGGATTTCTTAGCTCATCTGTTTTTTGTTCAGTAGCGTTGTCTTGTTTCCTGTTTCTGGGGGTGAGGAGAAGGGGTGGAGAGAGACAAAATGTGTCTTTAATCGGATATAAGTTGATTTCCACTGAGTAAATGGCTGTGGTACTAGCTTAAAATCCTTTTTTTCCAGCAAGACCAGCCAAGCAATGTCTCCTTCCTCTCAAACCTTCCGGTTCCTTCTTGTTGCTTTTATGAAATGTGGGTGGGTCAGTGACATTTGTGGTTTGTTTGGGTTTTTTTAAAACAAAAGTTGCTTTAATTGGTCATCTATATGCTAAAGGCAGTGACTTGAAAGGATTCCTGTCCAGGCGGATTGTTGTGAGCTCTGATTCTCATGCACCACTGTGCACCCCTAGCGAGTTTGTACTTGACAGAAGGTGGTTATGGCTTTGCAGGTAACTCTGGTAAGCATCCAAAAATTAATCGCACCAGTGTTTTTATTATTACTTGCTTTGCTCTTCTGGAGAAGCTGCAAAGCTCTCATCAGTCCGTGCCTTTTGTGTTCTCAATGTTTGCAGCCTTGTTGACAGTTTGCAAGGAGAGGAGATGGTGTGTATTAGAGCATCCTACCTTACATAATCTTCCAGATAATTGCAGTCATTTAAAAGATACTTAACTCATCCAGACAATGTTGTGCGTTATTTTCATGTTCACTATTCTTCCTGGAGTTTTTGTGATTTTCTGCCCCCTACTTAACTTGCAGCATGTGTTGGTGGAGCTGCAAGTTGAGAGTTGCCTGGGGGCGTCCGGTGATGGTGCGGTAGTTCTTCCCGTGGAACTAATTCATTGTTTATAACTAAGAGGTGTTGCTGAAGGTTGCTGTGAGCATAAAGTGAAATTCTCTGCCTTATCACTTGTGGGTTTTGTTATTTCTTTTTTCTTTAAAAAATAATTGCTTTGTAATTTTTAGATAAGGCTGACAGTGTTCCTGAATCAAAGTAAAGGACCGAAAAAGGAATTCTAAATTACTTTTTCTATAAACTTCAGAAAACTTTTTACTTTGAAGAATCTTTACACTACTGTTCTCCTTTGCTTCAGTGGGTGCTGCTCTTTTAGTAGCTTTTGCAAATGGAGAAAACTATGGAAAACTTCTTTCACTCTTGTAACGCAATGAATTTTTGTTAGATAGTCTGTAGTTGCTGCTATGCTGGGCATGTGATGGAGAAAGGATACGATATTTAGTATCTGTTAATATAAGACTGTCCATTTCCTCCATGTTTAAGCAAATTTTCTCATCAAACCCCTAATGATATCAAACCTCTTTTTTTTTTTTTTTTTTCAAAACGTGTGTTGGCTCAAACAACTCCAGTATTTGTATACTTTTGACTGGTTTAAAATTGTTAATAAAAGTGTAGATTTAGGAGATGTGGTCAGCTAAAAGCACTGAAGGATATTGCATAACAACATATCAATTTAGGAAAGAAAATGCGGTTTGAGTGGGGTCAGATTCTGGTTATTTCTGACTCTGTAGCTTAAACGGCACTTTTTATTGCAGATTGAGTGCTGAAGAAGATCAGAACAAAAATACGTAGGTTTTCTTTTCCTTTTATTGCCAACCATCAGTGGTTTTCTTGCAAGCTAAGCAAGAATTAATTTTGCAGCACTGGCAAATTCTTGTGCCAACTGATAAAGTAGCCTGATTTATTACAAACTTTCTTCTTTGAGCAGTACTTGTGGCAAAAATTAATTTGTTAAAAGGTTGCCCCTTCTTGCATTCATTGTTGAGTTAAGGTTGGTAATTGAAACCTGTGCTAGTGTAGTTTGGGGTTTGAAGAGCTGTACTCTGTAGCCACAGCATAGTTATTGTGTCTTCACTGAGTGTATCCCTAGGGTCTGAAATGCCTACTGTGGTACTGAGAGTGGCAGTAAGCTGTTCTTCCATCCTTTCTTAATGATTTTAGGGAAGCTTCACACATTTTTTTGCCTCAGAGGTGGGAAGAGACACTGAGGTTGGAAGGGCTCTCAATAGTTGAATCAAAGTGATCCAGGAGATGTGCAAGTCTCACCTGGGCTCTCATATCCTCTCTCCAGGCTGAGTCCCCTTGTTTTGTTTGAAAGTGCTATCTGTACAGGCATAAATGGGAGCTATGTGGCTGAGAGAGGGCTGGGGTTTGGAGTTATTGCTGCAGGGAGAAGTCAGTTAAAAGTTGGTACTTTTTGCTTAAAATGCAAGTGTGTTGCCCTTTCTCATGGCCAGAGTGCAGCAGTCCTGATCCAAAGAGCATACAGCTAAAATACATCAGTTACAAATCTAGTGATGGTTTGTTCTGATTTTGGAAGTTATTTTTCATGGTGTTGGTATTGCAGGTCAGCATAAAAATGCACCAACCTTATTGTGAAGACAGAATGAGTGGTTTGTTATTAATGGTAATACCTTGCTGCTCATGACACATCCTTGCTTTTCCCAAATATAAAGTTTTGCAGCTGGAATGTTAAAATTAATCTTAGTTACATAGGAGATTGTCTTTTTTAGAAAAAGCATGTGTGTCTTCTAAAGCAGTGTCTTGATACACTGTCAGTTTTCTTTATGTAGTTGGAATCCTGCTTGAGTTTTGGAAACTGAAAACTGCAGAAATAAGTTGTGTGCTTGTTGGGACATACTGGGATATCCATCTGGACAGTTAAGTGGGTATGAGTTTGGTTCTTGCATTCTTTTAGAATGTCATCCCTGAACTGGAGCCTTAGCATGGCATAAGTCACATAAATAAGTTGCCCATGTTTGCTTGTGATTTGGGTTATCATGCACCTCCTTTCTAGCTCCTTTGAGGCAAAACAATCCTGGCAAAAATAAAATGATCTGAGCCTCACGCTTCTGTAACTGAAGGCAAGAGGCTGTTGTTAGCACTGGCATCTCCAAAAAACGGTTTATTTGTAGTTGTGAAGTCACTGCTGTGGTCCCAGGAACACCACAGTGAAGCTGCTTGTAGAGGGCGTGCCTTCCATCCTCTTCATGATAGCTAGACCAAAATGTAGGTGTGAAAACCTCTTGTTATGGAGTGCCTTTTGGAATGAAATTAAGTCACTTGAATCCACAGTACTGTAGCAGTTGGGGAGCTGTTAGGAGATAGCGCATACTGCTTTGGAAAGCGTGTTGCATCCTAATCTGGTGATATGCCACATGCCTGCTTTCCTGTGACACTGCATGGTATAGGTGGGCTGTGAGGATTATTGCTGTATTTGTGGAACAAGGCACACAAATCCATTTGGAGACTGAAGGGAGAGAGGAAAGAATGAAACTTTTTTTTTCTAGATACTTAGTTGCATGGAAAACAGTTTTGAGCTGTCAGTGGGACATGATGGAACCCCTGCATGTGATCTGGATTTAATATGAAGTGTGCCTTAACCTTTTTGAAACAAAAAGTGTTCAGCAGATTTGTGTTAACGGTGTATGTTAAATACCCAGTTCCCACAGACCTTTATCTGCTATCTTGTCTTCTAGCTTCAGCAGGGTAAAGGATCTCTGCTGGTTGTCCGATAGGTTTGGTATTTAGGTAACAAACCAAACAAAACCGAAAGGATTCCCTTGAGAACAGGGAAGCTGGTTCATTTTCTGGCTGGAAGATGAAGCTGGGTCACTGTTGTGAATCACACCATGTTCCATCCTCATGACTTGAGTGATGGTGTAAGGGCTGTTCTCATTACATTACACAGAATATCCAAAGGCATTTTTCAGGCATAGTAGAGGGCAGGATTATCATTCAAAATTACTGTGACTACTTAAAGAAATATGAGAGAAAGAAATAAGCTGCAAAATAATGCAATAAAATACACATTACTGTGCCTGGGCACAATGAGCTGCACAAAATGGGGAACAACTAGGTTGGTAGCAGAAAGGATGTTAAAATGGAGAATGTCCTCTCAGGTATAAAATGTCCTTGTACTGTACTCTTTTGTTAGGGTTTTTGGATAGCATAATGCTCAAATTCAGCATGTGGTCTATTGTGCTTGGTCCAGGTTAGCCTGCCGCCGTTTGAATATCATCTTACCTAAGAAAAATCAAAAGAATGGTGAGTGTAGTTAAAAGCTTCTAGAAAGTAGCCTTCCGGGATAGTTGAAATATCAAGACTGATAGAGTATGACATGTAGAAGACCCTCCAGGTAGCACAGAGTAGTGGGCCTTAAGTTGCAGTGCAGGAGAGGGGCAGTTCTTCCACTGTGTAATCAAGAGATGTGCTGTAGTCCGGAGGCTGGGAGGCTGCAGCATCTCCTGGTACAGAGCAGGTTGAACACAACTACCTCAGTAGTGCCTGAGAGAGAGCCAGCACTGCCTCCAGGTGTGCGTGGGAGTGCAACCAGGAAAGACAGGATCATGACCATTAGGCCTTTCCATGATTCTGTTGGTGTGCAGAGCTCCCTGTTGAAACAGTGCTCCTTCATGGGCTTTTTGAAAAGCCTTGGGTGTCTTGAGGACACTTTTGCAAAGAAGCCACAGAGTTGTATTCCTATGCGTGCCAAAATCTAGAAATTATTTGCATGCCAGTATTCTGGAAGTAGGTATATGAAATTATTCTTAAAACCCTGAATTACCAGTTTTTGAAAGCCTGACAACCTTTTCACAATTGTCGCTTTTGGAAGCTGCACTGTATGCGTATCATCTGCAGTGCCACGGCAGGCCAGCTCATTCGACATGATATGTAAACACAGCCCCAGCAGTTTAATACATCCCTCTCCTCAGGTCTGTGCCCTCACCTCCCCTGAGCAGGGCTGGGACCTGCCCTGGGGTGCAGTTCAGTAGCAGAGCTCAACTCAGTGCTGCTACAGTCCCGTCCACTTTTCTGGGCAGTCCCACTTCCTCCTTCAGGACAGTAAGCTGGAAAGGTAATTTTTATAGTTACCAGCTTACTCTGAGACCATTTTAACTTCCTGAAGTGGCTCACTGCATCAGGTGCATACCGGTGTGGGTGCTGGCTCGAGACGGGTTTGTGGCAGGGAAAGGTGCAGTAGGACTGTGGCAGCGTTTGCTTAGAGTCATGTAAAGTGTAATGGAAACCTCTTCTTAAAGGTTAGCTGTTGCCAGGGTCTTGATTCTTTGTATGAAGCAAGGGGCAAGTTGTCCTGGGATGGTTCTGCTTGCAGAGCTGCTCATTGTCTGGAAATTGTGATGTTCCTGGAGGTAACAGGGAAATCTGGCTGGAAGTGGTTTCTTTAGACTCTGAGTCTTTCCCCACCCTTGTGTCCTTGCAAGTGCACTAAACCCAAGGAAGATACCATTGCATTACTCTTGACCCATCTATGACAATAGTGAGCACCATCACAACCAGTGTAATAACCTGAAGAGTTTGCAGTTAATGTGCTGGGCTGTGAGCGTGGTTTAAGGTTGGGGCTTGTGGTTTGAGCCCAGAGGGCAACTGAGCACCATGCAGCCGCTCGCTCACCCATTCCTCCCAGTACTGGGAAGGAGAATATGAACCAAAAGGCTCAGGAATGGACATCAGGACAGAGAGGGGTTGCTCATCCATTAACAGTCACAGGCAAAAGACAGGCTTATTAGGGGAAGGGAAAAAAGGATGTCACTAGTTCATAACACTAATGATAATGACACTTAACAGACAGAATGGGACACTGAGAAGTGTTACCTTATCTTAAATCGCCTCCCACCACCCCTCCCTTCTTCCCGGGCTCCGTTTTCTTCTTGATATTTCTACCTCCTCCCTCCATGGCGCAGAGGATGGGGGTGTAGTCAGTCTGCTGCTGCTTCCTCCAAAGTGGGGGGGGCAGCACTCTTCTGCATTCTCCCCCGTGCTCCATGTGGCATCTCTCTCACAGGAGACAGTCCTCCACAGACTCTTTGCCATGACTCCTCCCCATGGGATGCATTCTCCTCGAGATGCTCTGGTGTGGGTCACCTCCACATGTTCCAGTCCTCCCAGCAGCAAACTACTGCAACAGTGGGAGCTGCTTCTTCCCACAGAGTCCCGGGGGTCCTCCACAGGCTGCAGACGGATCTCTGCTCCTCTGGTGACCTCCATGGTGGCAGGGAGGGGCCCTGCAGTTCCACCACGGGATACAGGGGGGCTCTGCTCTGATGTACCTCCTCCCTTTCCTCCTCTTTCCTTCCACTGATCTTGGTATTCACATAGGTGTCCTTGTAACTTGTTCTCAAAGTCCCTTCTCAGGTTCCCCTTCTTAAATGTGTTACTGCAGAGGAGTGACCACCGTTGCTAATTGGCTTGGCCTTGGCCAGAGGTGGGCCTGACTTGGAGCCAGGGGAGCTTTCAGGAAGCTTCTCACAGAGGGCCATGGCTGTAGCCCTCTCCCCTGCTACCAAAAACCCCACCACACAAACCCAGCCCAGGCTTCACATGTCTGAGCATTAGATGTCCTGGGAGGGCATTCCTGCTTTCTGCGGCATCTCAGCTTGATGCTCTGTTTTCAGTGGCGCCTGGTTCAACTCAGCTGTGACATCCAACTTCACCCCGTGTTTCCACTTGCAGGGCTTTGCCAACGATGCCAGCTGATGTACCCATCTCCTCTTGCCATCGCCAGTTCTGCTCGCAGTGGTATCTGTGGTGGCATGGTGAACCAGATGGGGATCTCAGCCCACCCTGCAAAAATGGATTTCTTTCCCTCCAGCCAAATCAGTTCTTCCCCATCTGGTTAATCGCTCAGCCATGGGGAAGGCTGTGCCAGTACCGAGGGGGTGTGATGTGAAGATGGGAATGAGTTCCTAGAGGGGTGTGGGAGGATGAACATTGGTTTTTAAGCAGCTTTGCTGCTGCTTATGAAACCAAAGGCTGGGCAACCACAACTCCTTGTGTGATGGTGTCTTTCTATATATTCCGACACTTCAGATTCAGTGTTGTTTGCTCTCTTCTGCTGTGTGGTCTGTGCTGCTTTGTCCTGGAAGTTCCTGCTTTGAGTGCACGCATTGCTCATGTCCGGTGCATGGTAGGTCTGTGGCGTGGAGAATGGTTTCCATATCAGCTGGGTCATCCCAGCTGTCTGAAGCCGGTGCTACGCTGGCCTGCGATTGGGTCCACCTTCCGGAAGACATCCTCTGTCTGTATGAGATGTTGCAGTTACGGCAGGCATCACCGGAATCCTCCTGTGCTTTCCAAGAGCCAACAATTAAGCACTCTGCTACAGTATCCTCTGACTTGGTTTACTGCCTGTTACTGTATTTGAATTCAGTTGAGGCAAGAGCTTGAGCAGTTACAGGGACAGAGAGGTTGAGAGAACGAGTGTTGTGGTGGCAGGAGTGCAGCCTCCTGGTACTTGTCCTTTTGTCCTCTAAACCCACCCCATTCACACATACATTTGTAAGCTATAGCCTGTTCCTGTATTCTTCACAAGTATTTAATTGAATAAACATATTTACTATGATGTACAAATGATACCCAAGTAATTGGTACCCAACAGTATATTTGATATCAGCCTATGCTTTTTAGATAAATTTCAATAAAGTTCATACTGAGTGGTTTTATAGACTATTACTTTTGGCCAGTTCGTGAGCTGTCACACTAACGTGTTTTCAGATGAATTGCCTTCATTATCCTACTAATACAATTAATGTATCTTCTCGTGGTTACCTCGTCCTGCACTTTGTTTCTGAGAGGCATAACAGCATTAAATATCTGGAAAGAAGCTTTTACCTAGAAACCTAATGGGCTTTCCAGAGCCCTGGGTATGTTTCTCAGAAACCATAAGGGCTTTCAGCGTATTTTTCTTGGCAGCTTACGTAGGAGGCATTCACACCGAGCTAATGAGGAGGGAATAAACCGGTGAAATTCCTTGTTGAGGGCAGGATGTTAGCAGGGGTGAAGGGAATTTTGTGGTTTGCCCTGTGCTAGCATCTGTGCCTCTGGGCCCTGGGGCAGGCCAGCCCAAAGCTGGACCAGCAAAAAGAAAGTAACGGGATGACAGGGAGAGAAGGATAGTTAGTGAGTTTGGAGGACCTAGTGGTAAGTGTCAGAGGTAGGGCGAGGAAGAAGTGGCCACCCTCCGCCCAGCCTCCTGGAGCAGCAGGGAGGTGACGGCTCACCAGGTGTCTCTGGAGCTGCAGTCTGACATGCCTTCTGCTGTGGGAGCTGGGACTCTTCATCTGCACCTTCAAGTTTTTTGATTTAGAACAGTCAAATGTTATATGTATGCTGGTATGGATCAGACTCTTCCTATGCCTTCTTTTTTTAAGTTTTCAGCTTTTTAACTTTTTCTCTCCAGCAGTGTGGGCACTTGGACCGTGGGTGTAAAGTGGAAAGCTGAATGCGGGTTAGGTGAATGTTCTGCTTTGTACCTTGCAAAGTTGTACTTCAGTGTATGATAGTGCGTAGGCTTTTCGGGACAAAGATGTGTTTGCAGTAGTGTAGTGAGTACTTAATCTATTGTATCGTGTCTGTGGTGTGAGAAAGCCTGTGTCATGTCTTGGGATCAGCCTCCCACGAAGGTGCTGTTGACTGAAGCCAGGTGACTTCTTTAGCCCTTTCAGACTGAGCTTCTCGAGTGCCTGAGAAATTTTATTCTTCAATGGGAAAGAAGCTGCCATGTCTGTGCTGTTTCTGCATGTTTAACTGTCAGTGTCGGTATAAAAGGGTTGGTATGTATTGTAAACATCATTGGCTAACAAAATTAGTGCCTTGCCTCCTGCTTCTTAAAAATAATGGGATGTTGTGCTTGTTTGGCAGCTTGGGGACATCTGGTGCTGTCAGAGCAATCTGTCTGCTGAGATGCTATGCAGACAATGCCCTGTCCAGAGTAAGATTTAAAAATAACAGCTAATAAGCTTTTAAAACAACTTCAACAGTAGATGCTTAGGGAAAGGGGTGGAGGGAAACTTTCGAAATGTATTTCCCTTCCTGACTTTTTTAAAAACACAAAGTTGCAAATGTACTTTATATTTTTTAAAATGTCAGGAAGAGAAATACATTTCCAAAGTCTCCTTTGAAGTCTAATCTTGACTTTTGAGGGCAACCCAAAGCAGGAAGAGCTGGAATCTATTAAGTCTAAAGTAGTATGGACTGGTTTTATGGACCTGTAAATACTTTAAATCAATTTTTCACTGAAATTATGGTTCTGGTTATTCCTTTTTTGTGCTGTACAGCATCACGTTGTTAATCTAGTGATCACTTGTAGTTCATTATTTGGGGTTTTTTTAGACTACTCGTTTCAGAAGTAGAGGTATTTGAGTAGTTTTACTAAACTTTTCCCATAATCATATTTGCTGTTTCATTGGGATGTCGATATAAAACTGTAATGGGAAGGAATGGCTCAGTGACAGCTTTTAACAGATCTCTTCATGCAGATCTGCTTTTCCTTCCTATGTAGATGTTAAGGAGAAGTATAGTAGATATATAAGCTCTTAAATATGAACCAACTGGATTTTCTGGCTTTACAAGGTTTATATTCATGATCTTACCTTTGTACTTCCAAAAGGTGAATTGGATGAACGGGTAGGTTGAATGAGTTGAGTTAGAACCTGATTCCTGGTTTGACAAAGCTTTTGGGGTAATGACTCATGGTGGAGCTGAGAAAACTGGCAGCTTTCTGGTGCTGTTGAAGCTGAGGTGTTCCCTTCTGTTGCTGGGCTGGGAGCACAAGTCGGTCTGCCCTGGGGGAAGGAAGCAGCAACTGGGAAGGGGTTATTTGCTTAGCCTCCATTTTTGTGGGTAAAGTGCCCCCTCTTACCTGTGAGGTCCATTTTCATTGACTGGGGACCACCGATGAGTAGACCAAACTTTGCCTGTCTTGTCATTGCTCTGGTAAAATATTGTGGCTTTTGGGTAGGTCTTTGTGTGATTTGGTTTGGGTGGGTTTGTTTTTATTTTCTAACCAAAACATACAGGTAAAGTCCTGAATATTATCATGATGAGGAATTTTTAAAACTATCACCAGTTGAACCACAACTGGTATTTCTGGAGACAGTATAACCTTAACTGACACTGAATGGCTATCTTGTGTGCTTTATAGCCTCTGTTTTGTTTTTAAAATACATTCCAATGGCATTAATAAAAATAATTGTATTCATATGACTTTTTTTTTTTCTTCTAGAAATGACTGCTGTTACTGCAGGCAACGTTAACTTCAAATGGGATCCCAAAAGCTTAGAGATAAGAACACTGGCGGTTGAAAGGCTACTTGAGCCTCTTGTTACACAGGTAGGAAGAAAAAAAGGGGGGAAAAAAACCCCCTTTGTTAGGATGGTTACCTGTTTTGACGTATTTCCATTAAGTGGCTTTCAAAGCTGAAATTCCAGAAGTAAAAATGCTACAAAACTAAAAATGGAAAAAAGCGTACAGTAATTTCTCTGTTCAGTTTTATTGTAACAGAGTTATTGGGCATGAGTCTAGAAAGACCATGCTTCTTCAACATCTGATAAGACACAGTATTTCAATTAGAAATGCAGAAATGTGTGTAACTCACTAATGTTCCATTGCTGCTCTGCTGTTTTTCACCCATGTTTTGAGTCGTATGCTGCTTATTTGTTGAGTCCTAAAAAAGCTGTGCTATGTATCATTTAGAAACTGGTATTTGGGAACAACAAAAGTTGCTTCCAACAAAGCCATTAGTGCTTGCTAGAAGTGCAGTCTCATAAGTTTGTTGTGTGGGTTGTTTTTTTTTTCTTTGAGATTACCTATGTTTAGAATTCCCTTTGGAATGAGATTCAGGTAAATGGTGAAATGTGCAGTAGGGGATGTCCGCAACCTGTCTAGAACAGCCTTGTGTAAATAGATTGCTGACCCCTCCTAACCAAGTTCCACCTGAGAAGTATGCTTTTATGGCATTTGTTACTGCTTCAGTATATCTTGTAAAAGATATGCATGCTTTTTTTTTTTTAAATTTCTGCCTATGCTTTATGTTGGATTTGTGAATAAAAGCTTATTTCTGCATGGCTTATACTGCCCAGTGAAATGCATTGAAGACTATAGGAAAGCTACAGTAAGTTTTTTAAATGTAAGGAACGCATATTGGGCATTTTGAAGATTCCTGGAAGAGACTTTCTAGCAGGTCTGGAAGAGAAGGTACACTGGAGACAGTTAACTCATCTCTTTAGTGTTGTTTTCTTGAAATATGAGATTTAAAAAATGACAGTATGAACTGGATATGACTCCTGTTAAGTACAAACTGCAACGATCAAGTTCTGTTTCCAGTATTAGCATCCCTTTAATTGCCAACCTGCTGTCTGTACCTGCTGTTTGTTCCCTCTAGATACTCAGATGGGCTGTTGGATCATCTACTATATAGCTTTTTAGCTACTGATCAAGTTACTGATGGAGTCTTTCCTTCAGAGAAGTTATTTTAATCTGGCGAATTTAACTGAGCAAACTTGTTTATAGGACCTTTTTGTCCAAGTTTAGTGTCTGTAACTTATTCCTCAAGCAGCACAATAGGCTATACGGGCAATCCCAAATTTTGAGAATGATGACTGGGAAGATACAGACAGGAAAACAGAGTAAGTTGCCTTGTTGCAACTTGTTCTTTATTTGTAGTATGTGATGAACTGAGTCCCCATTAACCAACAGCGGTATTTCCATCTGATGGTTTTCGCTCTCTGAATCAACCTACTGAGAAGATGGATTCATCTCTGAGGACCTTTATGTCAGCAGTCCTTGGGCTTTCCAGAGTAGTAATATTTTTAATGTTGTAATTTAAGGTCCCTCTGAAGTAGCTTTGTATGCATTTTTCCTAGACTTAACAAAAAGGGGAGGGAAAGAAAAAAAAAAAGGGGGGAAATGGAAAAGTGTGTGTGGATTTTGTGACATCTATCAAATTGAAGGGTATAGATCCTGATCCTGAGCTAATGGTGTACATGGTGGTCATCTGGCTGCTGGTGACCATCTCCTAGCAGGGTTTTAGTCTCAAACATAAAACTTGGAAATACTTGTTGATTTCAGGATGATTGTGAGAGTTCAGTTTTGGCTGTTTTAGGGTGAGCCCTAGGAAGTCCTTTGCTCTGCATTGAGTCCACTGGCCGTAGTGCTGTTTTTGATGGAAAAGATACTGTGTTGCTAGATTCCTGTAGGTAATGGCTTCAACCTTATTTGAGGTCTTTCATGCCTGGAGAGCTATCCCAAACTAATTATCCCCAACTTGGTTTCTTTTTAAGTGGTGCCAAGCAATTCTGGCCTGTTCCTGAGATTGCAGTTTATCAAAAATACACCTAGATCTTGATTCTCAAAATCAAATTTTCAGGTCTGCTGCTGATAAGAAAAATCTCTAAGCAGTTTAGCTGAATTCATAATGCTTATTTAAGGAATGAGGAATCATGGTAAGGTTTAAAGAGATGTGAAAAACACTTCCTTGAGTTTAACCTTTGGAGCTGGCGGTAGTGCAGGTATTAGTGATATGCTGTCTAGAAAAAAATACATGCGGTCTTGCTGCTAAATTGGTAACCTTCTAATTTGTTTCATGTTTTTTTGTTCCCTCCATATATGCCTTTAGGTAACAACACTGGTTAACACTAGTAACAAGGGCCCCTCTAATAAAAAGCGAGGGCGTTCTAAAAAGGCCCATGTTTTGGCTGCTTCAGTTGAACAAGCAACAGAGAATTTCCTGGAGAAGGGAGACAAAATTGCAAAAGAGAGCCAGTTTCTTAAAGAGGAGCTGGTAGCTGCTGTGGAAGATGTTCGTAAGCAAGGTAAGAGCTATTCATCTGCTGGCTTGTAAAACTGTGATTTTTTTTTTTTTTTTTTTTTTTAAAGTAGAACTGTTCCCATGTCCCTTTTGCTGGTATTTCTAATGACTCTGTTCCTCTTCACTTGTGTAGATTCTCAGCTTGTCTTGCTGGCTTCCTTGAGGAATAATATGAACTGGCCAGATCTGGAAATTTGATGTCCCAACTAGAGACTGAGAAGAGAAGCAGAGGGGCTGATTCTTTGAAGAACATTTAAAATGCAGTTTAGGCTAAAAAGTAACCCCCCTGCCCCATAAATGTTACGGACCTACATCTCAGATATGTCAATAACTTCTTCAATATTTGAATCTATACAAAACAGCATTGTAGGAGGAAGAGCTGAGTGTTAACTTGATAGAGCCGGGTGTCTCGAATATGCAAAATGTAAACAGCTACAAACAGAATGCGAGGACCTTGATTAAATATTCCAGGCTTCCTCCTCCACATCTAGTGTTGATTTTTCCCATTTTCTTTTTTACTCTCTTAGAGAAGACCTGCAAGAAAAGCCTGTGGAGCTGGCTTACTCTAAAATATGCACTAGTAAATATTGTTGCTCATAAATCATTTATCATTCTTCCAGTCATGAGCCTTTTCTATGCTTCAGTGAAACCCAGTCAACTGGTATTAATGGTGACGGCTGTTGCTGCAAAAAAAGGAAAATGCATTAGCATTAATTACTTGTTTGTAGTTGAAGTTGCACAGTGATGAAATGTTAGTTGAAAATGGTTCTAAGTTCTGGATGAGCCTGGTTGACAGACCAAAGAAAAATCAACATAAGAAGGCTGCAATATAAGGGGCTAATTGAGTTGGCTTAATTTAACAACAAACAACAGCAGAAGAGACCCCTTTGTCTTGAAGCCTTTAATTCTTGTTGCTTGCTTGATTGCTGCTCGGAATTGAGAGTCAGAGCTCATCTGTGAGTACCTTCAAATGACTCTTCATGATATTAGTGAGCGAGGGAGCTGTACTCAGTCCTCAGGATTGAGAAGTTCCATTAGCTGAATTTGTAGTTGCATATTGCAGTGAGAAGCAGGTAGGAAGGAGAGGCTGATAGAAAAACCTTCAGGATGACCCTTTCACTTGTTTCTTAGCCCCAGCTTGATTTTGAGACTACACATAGAGTTGATGCCAAAACCTCCCTGCTCTGTTGATCTTTGACAGAGGAGGTGGAGTTCATAGCTGAGAGGTGCTGGAGTGAAATAACTTCCCACCTTAATGTTGTTTCTCTTCTTCCTCCTTTTTTCTTTACAGCCTGCATGAAAGCTGGTGTATAGAGAGGATAGCTGTATCTGTGTTCTGAAGCTGGGTGGATGGTGATTAAACGAGTGATTTCACCTGAATACAACTGGTGCCCACCACCATTGCAGGGCTGGGCTGCTGGGGCAGCATGACCAGGGATAAAAGCCTCTGTCCTGTCATGGCACTGGTGTACGTTCAGGTTCAGCAGAGTGGCTCTTCGTGAGGAAATTAAAAAACAAACAAACCTTTGAGGAAATTAGAAGCAAATGGTGAAAAATGAGATACAACAGAGGGAAGGCTTATTGCTGCCAATGCCCGGGGGAGGATTGCAGTTCTCAGTAGTGCTAATAACAGCACGGAGATACAAAACTCTCAGCGTACTTGTTTATATACAGTCTGTGCACTTCAGAAGTGTTTCCCATATTGTGGTAGACCAGTTGAATTCCTGAACTGGAGAAATGAGGGAAGTATAATACAAAGCTGGTGCATGTGCTTAGCAAAAGTTTCAGGTGTTGGTGCCTCTATCTGCCTTTTGCAATTGGAGGCAAAAGTGGCAAGGAAAATCTGGGTATCTTGGTCAGTGATAGGGTGATCGTGAACTGCAGCATCTGTGTGTCTGATGGCAGAAGTGGGTTTATAGATGTATAGCATAATTTATCTTCAGCAGAAGACAGGAAAACGGAATTAATAATGCCTTTATTTAGATGAGGGAGCGGTTTAGTTACCATAATAAAAAAAGATGAATGAATGTAGACAGAGGTTATGAAGATGATTAGGACAATAGATAACTTGTCTCATCAGAGAAAATTAAAATTTTTTTTTAGCCTAGCAAGAAGATTGAGAGGGTACATGATTTTAGTGAGCATGCTTGTTCATAAAATCCCATTTGTTGGGGGTAAAAACAAAGAAGTGAAAAGAGCTATTTAGAATGAATGGTAGTATGGCTACATACTAAATCAATATAAGTGGATCTTCAAAGTCTTCCTGATTTTTACAATGGAAGAATAAATTACAACTTGCTTTAAATATTAAATAAGTTCATGAAATATCCTAAAATGAAATTCCTGGCCCTTTAAAGCTTTGGACTTTTGACTTCTTTTAAAGTAGTGAAACTTCTTAAAATAAAATTTTGCACAGAAGACTGGAGACAGAGAACCAAAGCGTTTTTCAGAACAGATCCTACTGTGGTTATAGAAAAGAGTAGTGGGAAAATGTCTGATGTGAACATCTTGGATTTCAGCATCCTTGCAGTGTTTTTTTACATTAATTTCTGCCTTTGGAGTTTTACTGGGTAATAGAAGGGGCAGTATTGGTCTTGCCCAGTCTTACTCCCCCCACTGTGAGCCCTTTGTAGGGTTTTACCTTATGATGAAGCATTGAACACTGATTGTATGTTGAAATCGTCAGCTCCTCTGGTGCTGTTGGGAGGTGTTTTGGAACTGAACCAGTTTCTTACCCAGGTGTTTGACACTGAGACAGGTTGCAGACTCTGAGGTTGGAAAGGGAATTTCTTTTGGGTCAGAGTGACCAAGCTATTCTGTTTGCCTGCAGTACTGATGACCCTAGCTCACTGCCTCTATATATCTGTGTGCTAGTGTGAGGATCCAGGGTATGCTCTTACTGTTTCTTCCCATGGTAATTTTATGTAAAAGAACAAAAATGAAAGCTTAAAATTAAAAAGCTTAAGCCTGTGTGTAGGGTTTGAGGTAAGAGAATGGATGAATTGTCTTGTGAATCCTGTGGACTTCGATCACGTTTCATGGTTGCAAAAGCAGGGGAATGAACCTACTGATTCAGCATGGTGTCTTTCCATGCTGTGTTTGAGTGAAGCTTTCTCCAAAATGGAACAGTGAAGCAAATTATGAAAGAGTAAAATCTTTCTTCAACTGTACTTCACACAAGATACATAGCTTAAGGATTTCCAAGGAACAGAAGGTGGCCAGCTGCAGAATTACTTGAAGTTCAACACTGAATTCTTCTCGGAAAATTCAACTTTAAAATTCTGTTGTGACCAGTTAGCTTAACTTCTTAAAAGGGTGCAAAGAGTTCTTAGTTCTTTTCCTGTAAGAAAAATGTTTTAGGAGTGTACCACTTGTATTAGAAGTAATCCTCCAGCCCAGGACTTGAGATCTTTGAAAAGCCATAACCTAAGGGAACTCTGAGAAGGTTCTTGACAAACTGTAGGAGTGTTGTAGGCAGTATATGGATTTAATGAAGACAAGATTAAGGAATTAACAGAAGCTTTTGTTGCCGTAAGTATCACCTCCTGGTTGATATGGCAAAGGTAGATACAGGGCCTTGTCATTTGTAGTAGAAAGCAAGGTCAGCCTTGTTGTGACGCTCATGGTGGATATTGAACATGGCATTAGTGGTAAGACAGGACCTCAGTATCCAGAATAGAAGAGTCTTGAAACTTGAATTTCATGCTTGCCTGCATTTGGTGAGGAATAGGCAGCCTCTAGGGAACTGTGATAGGGTGTTATGAGCAGGTAGAGGTATGGCCTGATGGCACTCTGTATTTCTAATACTGCTGGCAAAGCAGCCTGGAGATGGGCTTTGAACTGGAAGATGCTGAAGGATACAAAGTTATGTGTAGGGATGAATTTTTATCTTGGAAAAAAAGCATTGGTACCTGTGTGTGGCTTAGGCCTTGCCTGTCTTCTCTGCTGCTTTCCTGTTCCATCAGTGTTCATATAAAGAAAGCCCTCTCTGTCATGGTCATCGTGTACTGTGCTGCTGAGGAGGATTAATAGTGCTGTCTGAAAGTGCTGTCAGACCCTGTGGGCATGGTGGGAATGAGACTAGAAAATGGTAATTTTCTTTTGATGGACTAAAATCTTACTATTTCTGAAATGGGCTTTGTTCCATTAGATTTAATTGAATTCTTAGTGCTTTATTGACAAGATCATAGTATGGCTACTGTTGCCTCTTCTTTTTTTGACTCTGTTTTATTATCTTTCCCTTGTAATATGTAGTGAAAATCTAAGGCTATATTGGAAAAACAGATTACTCATATAAGAATTCATACCAGCTGTATAATCTGAGTCTCATAGTCTGACTGTTCTGCAGTGTATTTCTTTTAACTCTTGAAATCTTGCTTTCAAATTTGCTATGTTATCTCTGGTTCAAATTTGAAAATTAGAAGATTATTCTGGATCCAGTTTGAGCTGGTAATGCACACACAATGCAGTAACTACGTACTTAGGGCAAGGCAGAGTTCCCTCTTACCCTTTGAATCTAGCTAAAATTAACTACCCCATGTTGCCTTTTTTTTTTTTTTTGGAAAAGAAGTCTGAAAGTTGGCTTTCTTTAATTTGCAGAAAAAAAAATATATATGCAACAACTTTAAATATAATCTTCCTTTAATTCTGGGAAGCTGGTTATCTTTGACATCCTGACAAGCTGTTTGAAACTCTCTAAATCTTTTAAAGTCTCTTGTTTAAAAAGGAATAGCATTTTATTTCAGGGCTGGCTTGTAGGGTTGCAATTTAAGACATGGATAGAGGGTAACTATGGTTTTTAACCTTCTTAGCAATTTCTGAGATTCAGATGAAGTGAGTGGCCACTCCTCTAAGTTGTTTTAAAAGGAAGTAAATGAAAATAGCATTCTTCTGGGAGTTGGAGATGTGGAAACTTTACATCTAAGTAAATAAGGGAGGAAATATTTGTAGTGAATTTTGGTTCTGGCATATATTCTTAAATCCTGAGATTGTTAATAGATTTCATGCTTGTGGTGGTGACATTAATTTCACTGTTATTAGCCTTTTCCAGAAGGCATAAAGAAAGGACCACGTCAGCTATGTAGGGATTTTATAATCTCATGGCTGGTTGCAGTTTTTCAGCATTGGAGATGCATCATCTTTCACCCATCTGGAAATCTGAGGCTCTTAACGCTTGTTAAAATAATGAATTGTGTTCCTCAAAAAGTTGGGTAAGGGATAGCTTTAGCTTGATATTTATAGCTGGTCTGTACTTGGACAGAAGCTTTTTTCATATGTCACAGTACTGAAGTAGCATATTTTTTATCTTAAAATGTTGTATGCCAGTCTTTGTCGTATTATTTAAGATGATGGAAGGGTGTTACATAGGAGGGAGCATTTGAACAAAATTGAGTATCTTGATGTAGTTGCTTGTCAGGCTGGCAGCTGTGTTTGGGCTGTATTTAGCTATGAAGGTGTAGAGTGCTTGGGTGCTAGAAACCATTCCAGGGCAAGATATTAATTGCTTAATGGTAAGTGTGTGGATGGTTAACCCCAGGCTCTCCGGTGGTAGGTATTTTTTTGTAGTTAAAAAAAAAAGTTAAAATTGAAACACTTCTCATACTTAGGGGTAGGCTGCACTGATTGCCTTGCTGTGGGAGCAGGCAAGCCCTTGGCAGGATGGTGCTGCTCCATTATCTTGACGTTTTGGTGCAGATCTTGCCCAGCCCCGTTTGGTAGTGATCTCGATGGGAGTCACTGTCGGCTTTCACTTGTGAAGCGCTGTTGAGGTTCATGTCTTATGAGACGTGCTATTTCTGTTTTGGCATTTGGCTGTGTGGACAATTTTTCATACAGGTTTGAGAAGCCTCTGACAGAGCAGTTACCTGTAACACCGTTTGCCTGCTTTCTGGTTATCTCCAGTTACCTGCAAATCTTTGGCCTTGAGTACCTAGCATTTTCTAAACCAAATCCTAGCTGTTCATCAAATGCTTCTGAAATGCAAAGAGATCCAAAAATAATAATGTGGATTCCAAAACTTGCTGCTGTGTAGGAACTGTGGTACTGGAAGCAAAATGCTGCCCCAGAAAGTTGAGGGAGAAATTCAAAATTTAGTCCTGACTCTCTACAGACATTACTTTTATGCTTTCCAAATGCTTTCTGGAGGGATTTCTCTAGCTGTGTAAAGTGGCCTTTGCTTTTCATAGTTAACCAATTGCATTGTTACCATTTGAAACCCTTTTTTCCTCCTGCACCAGATGTAGACCCAGAGGCTATGAAACATTGAAGCATTTTACTAAGCGGTGCCTTGCTTTGAATGCAAACCAGGGCATATCCAGCCAGGTCATTGCTCAGAGTTGTTTACAGTCCCATGAGCTGTGGCGTTTCCTTGTGTGTTTACAGTACTTTCTGCTGCTTTCTGCCTGACTCCTACATGCACACGAATCAGAGCTTTTGCTTAAGCTCTGAAAGCGTTGTAGTTTGTGAAATAACTGTAGTCCTGCTTATAATGACGAAGGCGTGCTGAATTTGCCTCTCCGGAGGGTTCTGGCATGTTAAAGCACCTGTACAATTGGGAATAAGGACCGAAGAGTTACTTCCCAGCTCTTCCTCTGTACAAGACCCTCTCCCCTGGTATGGTGCGGTAACCATATTTAGAGGTAGTTACATGCAATCTTAATTGCTGGCTGTATTTAAGCAAATGCGTTTTGTTTTCAAGACTTAGGTCGGTTTGCGCAGGAATCCTTACAGCCTCTGAAGAAATGCTGCGTGATGTTAAAGTGCAACCATCTTCTCCCCTTGTGCAGGTGACTTGATGAAGAGTGCTTCGGGGGAGTTTGCAGATGACCCCTGCTCCTCTGTGAAACGAGGGAACATGGTGCGAGCGGCGCGTGCCCTCCTCTCTGCCGTTACTCGGCTGCTGATTTTGGCTGACATGGCAGATGTCTACAAGCTGCTCGTCCAGCTTAAAGTAGTAAGTGTAGTTCTCTGCTGTGACTCACTTGCCGTGCCTGGCACTCCAGGCGTGCTCTGTCAGGCGGCTTTGTTTCATGCATGTGTGCTGACCCCAGTGTGTGCACTGTCAGCGGCTTGCTTCTGGAGCAGGGAGGTTTTTAGGGTTTTTCCTATGAGCAAAACCTGTGCAATGGCTGTTTGCCACTTTTTACACTCATTATCAGTAGCCTTTGACATGGTGTTGCATTTTATTCTGAACTTAGAACTGAAACTAAATGCACTGTGGTCTGCAACTGCAGGTGATAACCAGGTTTTTTTCATCTTAAAGAATTAATTTAGCTTGCTTATAAACAATACTCCCTTGTAGCTACTAGGAATGAGTAACTTCAGTAGACTAAATAAAGTGAATATGGAATATTTGAGGAAGCTTTTTCTTCCCACAAGCGAGAGGGTGGGTGGGTGGTTTGTACAGAATTTGAAACGAAATGAATGTTGATACTGGGCCCACTTTTGCAGCAGGGCTTTCAGGACTCTCCTTGTGCCCTTTGACAGCCACTGCTGTGGCTCTGCCAGGGCTCTGGGCTCCTTCATACTCTTGCAAATGCATGTGCTTGGCTGTCTCCGATAGCTGCTGACTGTGAAGCGGTAGCTAAGCCTTGAGTACTGTTAGCCTTTGAAGTGTGTGTCCCTAAAAAATAAAAGGGGGAAGAGGAAGATTGCTTTCTCTGCCTGCTATGAAGTACATTCTGAATTACTTCCTGAACTGTATTACTTGAAAAAATATGTGAATGTATATTCTTTTAGGTGGAAGAAGGTATCCTGAAACTAAGAAATGCTGGCACGGAGCAGGATTTGGGTATCCAGTACAAAGCCCTCAAACCAGAAGTGGACAAGCTTAATATAATGGCAGCCAAAAGACAACAGGTATAGTGATGGCAGCTCTCTCTTCTGTATATTTTCTTACTTTGAAAAAGAAAAAATAATAAGGCAGCCTTGCTGCTCTTGGATGGTACCCATTGCTGCTCATACTTTTTTTTTTTAATTGCTGGGTACTTTGTGTTGCATGCTGCCATGTTTTGGAAATTTGAGCTTGCCTGGTAAGGAGAAAGTCTGCTCAGCTGTGGTGTACTGATTCTGATGGAATTTGTTCTAGTAGCATTTGTTTGTTAATGCTGTAGTACCTTAATGAAATGCTCCTTTCCAAGACTCACGCTTCCCATTTTGAAGTACTTCAGGTGTGGGTAAGGAAAGAGGATCAGGATGTGACTTGGTGCCTGGTGCGCTCATCACTTGACCACTCTTTGTGGGTTGTGCAGACAGACTAAACGTGTCTGTTTAAACAGGGAGCAAGAGTCATGGCTGGACACAGAATTACAACTCTTTCCAAGAAAGTGAGTGGCAGTGCTGGTTAGTCTTATGCTGAAAAGCCCATTTGAGACGGGGATTTTAAATCCTGTTTGTTATGTGTATGTTCTCTGTTTGGATAGCTTATGCTTAACCTTAAATTGTGTGTAAAAATTTTTGTTCAGCACTGTTGTGAGTCATTCTTGTGTAGGTAAGCTTTCAAAAGAAAGTATAGGTGTGGGCAGTCCCATTTATCAGAAATAACATAATTCTTGTAGAACATTTTTTGTTTGTTTGTTCTGCTGATATGTACAAACCAAAACTACTTATGCACCTCTGACACTGCTTGGTTTTTTTGCACAGATTCATCTTTGAAAATAAACTGGGTACAGTCTAAAATGGATTGCCAGTTGGTTATGTATCTAAAATCTGATTGCAGTAAATGGGAGCAGGGTTGTGATGGCAATGCAATATATGTTCTTAAACTGCTTTGTGATGGATTGTTCCACACTATGGGAAGTGGTTGTACTAAATCCGTAAATCTGTGAGCCTGCTTGGAGTGCCCTCCCTGCTTATTGTGTATCTTAGAGGTTGCATATTACCCATTCATTTTGAACAGTCTGTCAGATTTTTTTCCTTGCCTTAGTAAGGTAGTCCGCTTCATTTTCATTACCTCTTTGTTAGATTTAAAAGATAACTTTAAAATTATGATACTGCTAATAACTGTTCATTCTTCCTTTTATAAATTTACCGCTCATGCTGGACTCCAAAGCTTTATCTAATCATAGTGCTTCTGTTCCAAACTGGAGGTGATAGTGCTTCAGAGAATTGCAGCTGTGAGTGTTTGGGAAAAGACGTATGGGCTTGCTCGCTAATCTTAAATTAGTGGTAATTACAGTCATTGGATTAATTTCATCTGATTGGAGATGAACAAGCAGTTGAATGAGATGATATACTTGTTCTTCTAAAATTAAGTACCTGAGTCTCTTGAGGAGAGTAAACTATCTTTTAGGTGTGATTAAAGAAAACATTCTGGTTGTGAGTCTTGGAGTTTAAAGAAGATCTTGCTTCTCATGTGCAAGTGCAAGACAAGATTGCAAGGGAAGCCTCTTGTTCATTTGGTAGTTAAAAACTAGCTTGGTTCTTAAGTTATCCAAAATGTAAGGTATTCTGTTTTAAGGATTTAGGTTTCTTTGTGATTTTTTTTTTTTTTAAAGATACAATGCAAACTGGAAGGAGTGGAAAGAAAAATGTGTGCTCACAACTTCTGTGTCTTCCTTGTTTGCAGGTGTTACCAGCTTTCAGAATGCTGGTTCTCTACTGTGGAGAGGAGCAAAAATCCAACCTCAGATTCTGAGTTGTGGAGTTCTGAATTGCCCTACAGTACTTTTTTTTTTTTTTTCCTTCTCTTTATGAAGCTGCTATGTTTTGAAATTAGTTGAGCCCTTAAGAATAGGGATACTCAGTCAGAAGGTAGATTTGAGTATACTAGGCAAGGAACCTGCCTGTCTTTTGAAGATGTGGGGGGACAGCGTGTGGATGTTAAATGTGGGGAATGTTCTCAAATGCTCCTTTTTTTTCTTTAATTTTCCTAATAGGAATTGAAGGATGTGGGTCACCGTGATCAAATGGCAGCAGCCAGAGGAATTCTGCAGAAGAATGTTCCCATTCTTTATACAGCATCCCAGGCCTGTCTGCAGCACCCTGATGTAGCTGCTTACAAAGCTAACAGGGACTTGATCTACAAACAGCTTCAGCAGGCGGTCACAGGCATCTCAAATGCAGCTCAAGCAACTGCGTCGGATGATGCTGCCCAGCAGCAGGGTGGAGGTGGAGAGCTGGCTTATGCTCTGAACAACTTTGATGTAAGTTTTGAACCCTTTATGTTAAAAAAAAAAAAAAAAAGTGGTAACTCCAACTCTTGAGTTTGTTCGCCTGATTTACTAGCAACAGTTTGGTTTTATTTATATTGCCTGAAAGATCATTTTCTACTGAAATACAGCAAGTTGCAGGTAAAGTAGGCTTTTATTTTTTAAAAAGTATTTTTCCAAACTAGGATTGATGGAATATAGGAAGTTATATATGTGGTTCTTGGCGATTGAAGGCTGTCAAGTTAAACTAGCTCTGAAATAGTGGTTAGCCTACTGCTACATTAGATGTAAGCCCTTGGTTTATTTGAAATTGATTATTTCATTAATATATTTATGTAATGTATTCTTGCAGGTGACAAAAATGACTTATTAAAAGTGAATAATGTATTTGGGACTGCCCAAACTACCTATTGAGGAGAACATAAAGTGGGAAGTTTAATATGATCTTTGGTTGGGAATGAAGTCATTTCAAACTGATGTGTTGTACTGATCTGTCATATTCTTTATCTTGCATTCAATAAGTTACTGAGGATAGCCATGCATTTTTACTGAGAAAGCTTTCCTTTTGAAGCCAGTATTGTGTCTACCACTGATTCAGCCTCTGTATTTTAAATACCTTGGCACTAACTTACTTCTAAAACTTTATTTAATATTGCAAAGCTGTCACTCAAAAGGTGTTTAATACTTTTGGTTTTGCCAGATATAGTTTACCTTCTCCTTTTTGCTCTTACAGCTCTTGTTCCTACCCTACATTACTTTCTTTGCCATGTTTCTTTTACCAGGACAAAGTACTGTTTGAGTGCTCCCTATGCATGATGTGAAGCCTTTCTATGGGATCTCTTGGGTGACAAGAGAATTTCACAGTTGTCTTTATCTTTGTGACTATGATTTCAGTTTTAAGTCTGCTTTTCTTAAATTCCATCAGTTGTACGTTCAGCTATGTAAGTCTTGAGTGTGCCTCAGGTTAGCACCCAAGGGATTGCAGATTTGAGCAGGTGTGTGTGGGAGGGGAAGGCAGGGCCTGTGACAGCACACAATGTTAAGAACTGACTTGAGTACGTAGAATTGAAGAAGCAATTCAGTTCAGGTTCATGGATTGGCTAATGTAGCTCAAACAATTTAATGTGATTTCTGATATATGGCTGTATTTTACTATATGAACTCTAATATATGGCCAGAGACTTTTTTTTGAGTGTTGCAGTTCACATGGAGCTTTTGAGCTTTTAGTTCCCCTTTGTGAGGTGCTCTAATAGCAGCAGGGCTTGTGCAGCAGGCCAGCTTCAACGCACGTTGCATGCGATAGCTGTGTCATCTTCCTGCCAGAGGAGACGAACAGAACAAATGTGTTCAGGTTCTCGGTAGATGTTATCCCTGCACTTAATTTCCTGCTAACATTTGACTGTTATTGCACTCTTGTAATAGAGACTTTGCACACCCATATGCCCACAAATAATCCAGTGTTTTTACTGTGGTGGTAAAATATTAAATGGCTACCAGAAGATAACAAGATAATCATTATCTCTGTTTTGATGGTGCAGTACTGGAGTTGTAGCGTACTACTGTTGTATTATCTGCACGCCTAAAGTTTTGGGAGAATGAAGAGTGTGTTGGAGAACTCGTGCCATGTTCTAATCCTGCTGCGAAGGCTGCGTGGTTACTCTGTAGGGAGACAAAATGTGCTGGCTGGTGGGAGAAGCAGTGGTTGTGATGTTGCCGTTGGAGTTAGCTGGCATACAAACTGATTGTGAAAACTCCTATATCAGAAATCTTCGAGGCCTCTTTTATAAAGAGTTAGCAACGTTCTCCCTTCTTGCCTCCATAGTGGGAAGAAAATGCATGCAAACCCTAAACAAAGCACCAGACCTTGAAACGGCCAAATAATTTTGCCTTAATGAATTGCAAACCTATTTAAATTGCTTGAAAGTACTCACAAAGTGATAAATATTATGCTGCTGTTTCTTGGTGAGCTTCTATGGGTGGTAGTATTGGCCCCTTTAAAAAGCAGATATATCAGTACTGCTGTTCCAGCCTCAGGTCTCTCAGTATGAGTTGTGCTTAGTAATACTTCGTCAAGATAAACCTGTGATGGTTTTCTGCCATGAAGAAATTGATTTCTGTGCTGTTTGAAACATTTGTGATTATGTTTTACTTTGAGAATTTTTGAGAATACTGTTGTATTTATCTGCATAATGGTGAAGAAAGGCTGGATGAACTAGGACAACAGGGCGCTCGCTATATGTAGAGCTAATCTTGAATGTTTGTTTTCCTTGGTTTTTTTGTTCATGGTGGGATAATTATATCTGACAACTTAACTAGTGAAGGCATGTCTGGATTGATATGTAGTTGAGTTCTGTACTTTGAACCTTATTTATGCTGGCACGTTTGATTTTTGCCATTCATGTAACAAGGCTTCCTGTGGCCAAGTTTTGTTTAGCTGTCAAAGCAGCACAAAAAATGACTAGCAATGTAATCTGCTGGGGAACCTTTTAGTAATTTTAGAAAACTACTCATGAAAATCATCCTCAGTGCTAAAACTGTGTTGTTGGCTTTTTATGCCTGATCAGGGGTTTGCTGTAAACTTTAGTTATCTTGATGACTTAACAGTAGTAACTTAGTGGTTGGTCTGATTTACTAGTTTCTAAAAATCTTTATTTTACTAGAAACAAATTATTGTGGATCCATCAACCTTCAGTGAAGAACGTTTTAGGCCTTCCCTGGAAGAACGCCTGGAGAGCATCATCAGCGGAGCAGCCCTGATGGCTGATTCATCCTGCACACGGGATGACCGACGGGAACGTATAGTTGCCGAGTGTAATGCGGTGCGACAGGCCTTGCAGGATCTACTTTCAGAATACATGGGGAATGTGAGTATCTTCTGTTCTGTTTGTTTAGGTTGTGTGGTTTTTAACTCCATATGATAATCTAAAATGTGGAATCAAAGCTGTGTGTATCAAAGCTGTTTTTCTCTGTTCCTAAACAGAATTTGAACAGTAACTAGTAGTTCTGAAAGGTTTGTCAGGAGGCAGGATCAGACATACTTAAATTACCAGTGATACTTACCTTAAAATTGATCTCTAGTCTTCCAAGCAACAATTACAATAGTGTTAACTCTTTGGTGCTGTTCTTATTTTATGACAGTTAATATTGGTTTGTATTGAAATTCAGTCAGTTAGTCTGTCTTCTGCCTTGGCTTACATAAGGTAACTTGGCTTATGGAAAAAGTAGTACTACTTCTGTTGAAGCTTGGAAAGTTTAACTGTGTTATCTTTTTAGCTAAAAACACAGTTTCTCAGAATCAAGTTAATTAGTCTACCCAGTTTGAGTGGAGGTGATATATGAAGTTAAATACTTGGTAAGAAAACCTGAGAACAGCTTGGTATAAATATTGAACTCTTGAGCAGTGTTTTTCCAGTGTTTAGGTATTTAATGTGCACATAGTATTTGAAGCCTGAGAGTTTAAATAAGCTTCATGTCATGCAGATGAGCTCCTGCGCTTGAGGGCATCTTGATACAATATTGGACTTACCTCTCCTCTGTTGCCTCTTTGTTCTTATCCTGGTGGGTTTTAATCTGAATAGCTCTTGCTGTGTTGAGAGATGAGGTTGGGATATCATAAGATTTAGACTATGTCTAGTCTTTAACAGTATTTAAGTTTAAAGCTGATTTCAGAAATAAAGTTGGAGAGTGGCAACAAGCAAACTGCATGTCTTGTAACACCGTGGCAAGTAAAATTGTCTGAAGAAATCTTAAATGGGATGATGTGGAGTCTTATGCTTTTGTGCGTGTTTGGTGAGGTGAAACTTAGTTCAGAGATACCTTTTTTTAGACAGTAGAATTTGTTTAGGAACATTGCTGTTATGTACCTTACCTTCAAATCTTTTGGCAAAAACAACTTAATTGTAGAGTATAACTGGTCCAAAGGCTGTCATGTGCAGATTAGGGTGGTGTAATTTGGAGAACAAATGCGGTGTGTGGTAGAGAGAAAGTAAACAAGGATTTCTGTTCACCGAAGACAAGGACAAAGTAATTGAACAAAACTGAAAGCCTAATCTTATATAGCCTGTGGGCTGAGCTAGGTACTTCATGTAGTCCGTCTTAAAGGCTTGTGAAAGTAGCTTGCGCTCAGCATTGCCATTGTGTAGAACCTAAGACTGCAGCTGGGAAGCAAGCTGCTAAGTTGTGCCATTTAAAATTCCTTTCAGAGCAGGGCGTTATATTAGTATATAATGCATCTGTAATAATCCCTCAAACAAATGTGCTGTTGGATTGGATGAAGTCCTGATAGCATGTTTTAGAATAAAATATCCACCAAATGCTAATTAAAAATGTGGAAGAGGTAAACACTTGGTCTTGCACATAAGAGTTAGTGGCATTTCTCCCACTGAAAGTTGATCAGTACCTGTGTAAAATTGCACAGCTTTGACTTTGTTTCACAGAAATGCCTATCCTCCTCCTTGGCTGTGTACTGTTGTCTGTGATATGCAAGTTAAAGTAATCATGCTGAGATGGAAAGAATGTATTCCCTCTGTTATCTCTCTTAACACATTGTGAAATTAGTGGAGCATACTGAATTTTTTAAAGTCACTGCTATGTTATGATTGTAGACAGTGTAGTTGGGGAAATGAGATTAGAAATTCAGTGAAATGAAGTGGAAAAAGCAATTGATAAATTATGGTGAAAATGTGGGATGGTGTGTAAAATCCATACTGAGGGTAGAAAAAAACCCCCTCGATGATTAAGCTGAAGAATGAGTAATAGTTGAGAATCTAAACAGTGAAAAAGGTTTGATACATCTACAGGAAGAGTAGGGATGTGCTGATTTACAGTAGTGGTAGAGGAAATGTCGTATCATGTATATGTATGATATACCTACAGTTACCGTACCCAGCCGTCTCCTGTTGTGCTTTTCTCCAGTCTCCCTTTGAAGAGGGAAATGAATCGGGCATTAAACCCGTTAATTGCACAGAACTTGCAGTGCATCATAAATCCTATCTAAGTGCCAGGGTAAGAGGTATTTATTGGTCAATTGTAAAAATTCAGGGAGAAGATTGGATGAAGAACACACTGGAAAGATTGAAGCATAGGGATGTCTTGAGGCAGATTCCCTTTTAGTTTTAAGTGCTTTCTGTTTTAGTGATTTCCTCTAGCTTTTGGGTTTTCTTTCAGATCTCTGGTAATAAAAAGGTTGTTTCCTAGAGAGTTTATAACTCAAAGTTTAGTGGTTTGGACCCATAGTTCAAGTGTGTCTCTGGGCCTGTCCCCAAGGGTCTATAAGTTTGCAAGCATTGCAGGCTGTGTTATGATGTGTGGTAGAAGTTTCTGTCTAAGTAACAGTTTTCAGTAATAAATTCCATTGTAGGATCTCTTGACCCTTGTGATGAAGCCAGTGATTATGCCCCTAGAAAAAAGGCAAGATTTGCTTGTTCAGTGGATTGTAACAAAAATTAGTATCCCCTTTTCCTAGACTGGCATGCATGTTATTTCCTTTTCCATCTGTCTTGCTGTTCTTGAGAGTGGTCCAGCTTGGTCAGATTAAGTTTGTACATCATGGCCTGTATTCTGTCTTGAGAGTGGTGAGTAGTGGATCTGACAAGAGGACAGCAGTAATAAGGGAGGTGTATAGTTTTACCTACCCAAAATATCCCCCAAGTGCTAGCAGCTGCAGCTCAGATGCTTCCAGAGCTGGTGTTGCTTACTGCATTTAATGGCTCTTGATGGGCTTTTCACAAATGAATCTCTACAGTTTCCTTCTGAACCCTTATAAACTTCCAGCATCCATAATCTTTGTTAGCAAGGAGTTCTCCTGCTTAAATAGAATGACCTTCTGCCTGTTCTGTTGGATGTTTCCTCCATCTCATTAAGGAAAAGACCCTGAACAGTTATTCCTTGCTCATCCTTTTCTATGCCACTTACATTGTTTCAGATCCATATCATGTAGGAGGCTTCGGTCTTACTTTCCCCAGAATGAAATGTCCTAGTTTTATTAGGTGCTTGCTATGAATAACATATTCAACACTGCCTCTGAGCTTTGGCTATGCCTTCATTATCAAACAGCACGGTGGATTAGGATGAGGTTTGTAGAGTGAATTAGGACTTGATGCCTGTGCTATCTGCATTTCATAGAAGTTTGCATCAGCCAGTTTTAGCCTAGTCCTGTGGACTGGGTGCTAGTCAGCATTTGGTGTGGTAGTGGCTGTCTCCCTGTTTAGATTGACTCAGAGGATCCGGCTCATGTGGCCCAAGAAGGCTCCCAGATGAGAATCGCAATGTGTGAAGCGGCAGTGACTGGGAGATGAGTGTCAAAAGAGCGCTTCTGAGCCAAAATGCTGGTGTAGACATTCCACAACCTCCTGTGCCTTGTCTGGATCTTTAGATTCCCTTTGAGATTTGGGGATGAGAAGTGCATCTGCCGTTCAGGATTCAGGCAGTGTCATGGTATCTTTTGTGCTTTAGTCCTGTACTAACAATGCCTAACACTTGGTTTGCATTCTGATAGCTGCTGAGCACCGAGGTGCCATCTTGATGAAACGGCTGCCATCAAGATTGAGCTTCTGAGTCATACTGTAGGAGTCTGTTTCTGTGAACGTTAAGTTAAATGGTCTTTCCCTTGTGCATCACTTGTTACCTGTGTCCACTGAACTTCATCTGCCATTTTATTACCCAGCCTCTTGGTTTACAAGCAATGTTCCTTAAAATGCTGCCTGTTCATCCCTTAATTGCAGCATCTGATTCTTTCTCTTTCCTCTCATCTTCTACTTTGCCTGGGGAGAGCTGGGTTCCATTATGGCTTTTGCTTACTTCTCAATTCCAACAGAAAGTAGTTTCACTTTTTAAACTTGCATTGCAGATCCCTTCTGGATTGAAATAGCAGACATAAATGTCTATGTGTTTGATTTTTTTTATTACTTGGTGTAAGCTTAATTCTCACTAGTGCTGAATGGCAGAACAAGAATGGGAAGGCCTAAAAAAAATCATTATTGATTATAACTAGTGTTGTAAAAGTCTTGGATCTGGGATCAACTGCCTGGAATGCAATGAATTGACCACATCAGTTGTAGCTAAGTTTATAATGTAACTAATTGATGGCAAGATCCAGATCTTTGTGTGATCTGTTGTAGTCTGGCATTCTTTGTGTGTATTTTATTAATTAAATGAAAAAAATTTCAAAGCATATTTGAGTTTAGTTGGACATCAATACCAGACTAGGCAGGGAAAGAGGACAGAACAAAGTGTCGAATGATGTTCAGGATTAATAGTACAACAATGAAGAAGTTAGTAAGAAAGCTAGGATCCTGAGTGCAGCAATATAACAAAATACAACAGAAATGGTCTTTTGCGTCTAACTCCATAATCTTTTGTGGGTAGACATTGATCGGTTGCAGTTTGCTCCAAATAAAAAGTATGAAGCAGAATATTTTTTTGACACTCCTACCAATTTATCCCAGTGTTGCCTTTGCACTAGCAGCTGTTGTGATGCCTCTCCCAGTGTAGACAGCAGGTACAATTCTTGTCAATGTTTTTGCTTTTCTGTGCTGTACTAGTCAACTCTGCCTCAAATTCATATGTGTCGTTTGCATTGCAGTTACATTATCTAAAGTGCTTAAAGTTGAATGCATAAAAAAAGAATAGTGGGCTGATAGAGCTGAAATATTTCTGCATTTCTGAGAAGCTGGTATGTAGAATGGAGAGGTAAGAAAATGTGTCTGCAGACACAAAACCCCACAAACCTTAAGTCGTGACAGAGTATGTGCTCAGTGCTGTAACTTTCCATAGGTGTTATTAGTGCAGAACTTGGGCAGCTTGCCTTGGTTTTAGCTGCTGTGTTAAATATGGTAAACATAGGAACTTGTGGGTTTTGAGGTTGTGGTTTTGAAGTTGAGGTTTAGCAGGTTAGAAAGTGCAGGCCATCCACAGGAAAATTCTGGTGAAGTTTTCAGTCTGCTCTCAGTTTGACTGCATTGCTCTTGCAGAAAGACATCACCTATTCAATTGACATGTAAGGCTGGAAATAAAAACTTCCTTCAGCTTTTGACAGTCGTTTTTTATTGCTTGATGCAAGTGCCCTGAGGGATGGGGACAGTTCGGCTTCTTTCCATAAGCACTGTTTTAGAGCCATTCAGCAGCAGTGATCAGAGGTGTCCAGTTCTATTTAGTATGCATGGAAATGTGTGGAGAGCTCTCATTTTAAGTCTATTCTGTACCCCATCAATTTCTAATGCATATAGCTACCCTTTCATACACACACCCCAGTAGCTCGGACATGTACTAGCATAAACTTTGTCAGAAATTCTAGTTTGGCTAGTGTGGAATGTGAACCCAGAGCCCCATTGTGTGCAACATGCTCTTGTACAATAAAATCCCTTGTTACTACATTTGGAAATGATAAATCATGTTACATAAAGTAGCTTGACAGGTCCTATTTCAATGGGAATTTTAATGCTTTCATATTAACATTCTGACTGTGTCCTTGACTGTCTGGATTGTATTAGAGGTGCTTGGCAGCAAATGGAGAAAAACCATAGGGGGGCTGGTTTCAGAGCAGGCATTCCAGCCACAGATTATTTCAGCCGATTCCCCCCCGCCCTTAGTTTCCATCTTCTGTTTAACCTCGAGGGATTGAGTGCCATAGCTGGGTGTGTTTTGGGGTGGGGATTGTATTTCTTTTAATGTTAGATTTTAATCTAATTTAGAGTTATGTAGCACAACTTGAAGGTAAGTGAGGTGGTTTAACCCCAGGTTGCTGTACTACACTCACTGCCTAGTAGGAAGGAATTCTTGCATGCTGGCCAGTGTGGTTTGGCTCTCAGGATATCTGAAGTAGGTCTCAACACTTCTGGTTTTACGTTTGGTAGTCTCATAACTTGCTAAATGCTTGTTTTGCACCCTGTTTCTGTGTTTAGTGTGCTTATGGAAATGTCCTACTCCAAACAAGTATGGCTTCCTCAATCCTAATTACACTGTTTTGCTTTTCTTCCCTAAGCTTCTTTGGGCATCTCTGATGCTTGAAAATGAATGGGCAAGGAAATGCCTAGCTTATCTATTCAATATATTTCGGGAGAAATAACTTTGTCTTCAGAACTACCAGCAAAGGGGGTATTTTTACTCCTGACACACTTGTGATTTACAGAATGGAGATGTGTTTTCATTATGAATGTGCCTGTTAATAATGTCGATCCACAGCTTTATTCCCATTAAGGATCAAAGCTTGGAAAGGAACGGGTGAGATTTCATGACTGTAAAACTATATTTGAAAGGGCTCTTGCATAGCCCTTTTAACGAAAGCAACTGTTTCTGTGGAAATAGATGTGAATTAAAATGGCAGACTGATCTATATTTATGATAAAGATGCTGATAAAAATTCTGCCTTGAGATAATCTACACTTTCTTTTTTAATATTGTTTCTGTCAGTTTAGGATGCTTGAATGCTCACGTGATGGATGTGGTTTGAAAGCCTGGATAGATTTTCCTGTCATGGACTTTGCTGTTGAGTAGAGAGAGCTGTGCTGTTATGCTGGGCACTAATTTCCATAGACATTATCAGTTTGACAAAGATGCTGCTTTTGAAAACAAAAGATTTCTGATGTGATACGGGGTTTTAAGTTTAATGCTTACAGGCTGACATAGAGTAAATAGTTCAGCATACCTGGAGTGAAGTCTGATGAAGATGATGAGAATTTCCCGCTGCATCAGTCACGCATTTCTGGGCCACAGAAACAAGCTTCCAGGTTGCTTACCCAACATTATCCTAGTTTGGAACTTAGCATGGGGTATGTTTACAGATGACATTCTGGGAACTCTTATTTCTTAGGTGGTAATACAAGGATCTACAAAATAAATGGAAGCCAGCAGAGCTTTAACAGCCTTGTGAGCTTTGGGTTCTAAAGTTCTTCAGAGCTCCCCGTCATCCTAGTGGATGGTCTGAGCTCATCCAGATGCAGATGTGGAATTGCTGGTTTAGCGATCCCACACAACTGCTGCGATGAGGGTGCTCAGCCTCGGAGGGGAGGGAAGGCAGCACATCTGGGCTCCAGTTGTTTGTCATGGCTAGTGGTAAGTGTCAGTGCAGCCAGACTCTGCTGAGGCTACCAATTCATTTATGCAAGTGGCACAATTTGAAAGTCTTGAATGCTTTTCAGATCCAAGGCAGTGTTTGTGCTGTGCAGTGAGAATTCAGTTCTTAAAGAGGCATATGGCTGGTTTAATACCTACTTAAAGAAACCCAACAATTGCATGTGTGGCAATGAAGGCTTCCATCCTATCCAATCAATCCTTCCTCTCCTCCCCCACCCCTTTAGGTTTGTATTGATAAAACATCTACTTTTCCTTTCTTGTTAAACATACGCCTATCTGCTAAGTTAACACATATCTAATACCTTCTAATATAACATTATAAATCCAGACCCTTCTTAATCTAATGTTGATCAAATAACATTTAAGATTGGTGGAAAGAAGACCTGAAATAAGACGTACACACTCATTTGTGATATGGCAGTTGGCATTTAGAAGCATTTTACTTTTGTTGAGCTATAAACAATTTTACATAAATATGCTATAATGCTATGCATGGCTTCTGCTTTAAAATTCTGTGTTTTGTGACTTAATTTGAATTCTACCATTTTGTAGGAAAATAGTTGAACTCTATCTGCCTGTGTAAGATTAAATATATAGTCACCCCTAATGAAGCTCCATTTGCTGATACTTGAGTACTCTCTCAAAGCCAGAATCGAGGAGTATAGATGGAATAGAGGATGTAAGTTTGCACAGTGTCTACTGATCTGTGGATAAACACTCTTTTAGCCTCCAGCAGGATCATGCTCTCAGTGTGCAGAAGTATTATACACACAACTGGGCTTCTGAATTTCTCTTGTGGTAGGAAAGGGATGATGGGATTATTACAAAGTTGGAACGGTACAATTCTTGCATTACAACAAAATACTTGCATCTCAAGTCCTGGACTTCCCCTTTTTTCTTTAGCCTTGATTTGATACAAACTCAGAGTTCCTATCTTTCTGCAAATTGGGCTGAAGTGAGAGAATGAGGACAGTCTCTGTGTACACATGTCCCTGTTACTGTCTGGTACCACTTATATCCTCTCCAGTGATATGCAAAACCTGTTGTACTGGGTTTGTGGGCTGGTTTGTTTATTTTTTTCTTTCCAATATATCTTCACCTTTTTTATAGATCCTGAAGCAAGCAGTAGAGGTCTTGATGGGAACCTAGAATTTCTATTTTAGATGTGGTGCTTAATATCTATACTGTGCTCTTTGCTTAAAGTGTTTTATCCTGTGTAAAAAAAACCTGATGTTCTGTAATGCTCGTAATGTGTCCTGGAGCTTTAGACCTACTTTGTCCCAGAAAGTCAACTGAATCAATACAGAATAATTAGCATTTGTGGCTTATCCAAGTACTGGCAGCCCTCTTGAATGTAAATAGAGGCAGAAGAGTGACTTAATCCTTCTCATGTCTGAGGAAAGGATGAGAGTTAAGCTGTATCTTGGAAAGCTGTTGAAATAGAGGAGAAAATTTTGGCTTCCTGCTGGTCTGCACAGGGACATGTTTATTTACCAGGAGGGGCAGGAGTTAGAAGCAAGTGAGCACAGGAGAAGCACAGCAGAGGCAGCTTGTATATGCCGGGGTTAAACACCTGCTCAGAGCTGTTTGAAAAGACTTATTTAGTGACTTTGGAGACTCATATACTCAAAAATTATTCTTGCTGAATTGGCACTCTTGGAGTGGTTTCTTTACAGCAACAAACCTATGGGCTCTCAGGACAAGAACTTCCTTGCAAAGGGGTGCTAAAAGATACATTTTCCTCAGCACCAATTAAAGTTTTCCCTGGGCATCAAGCATAAGGGGAAAGCCAGAACATTTGCAAAATTAGCAGCAGTCAGTGAAAAGGCAAAGTCGCATGGTTCTGAGCTTGCTTTCACAAATAGCTATGCCTTTCATAAACTGAGTGCGTTTTTCACTAATGTCTGAATGCAAATGCTGCCTGATGTGCAGCCGTTCATGGATTATTGACTCATACTGCTTATATGTTAACCTCTGACTGTCAAGAGAAAAAATGTTTTTTGCTGTTCACTGGGTGCTCTACTGCTGCCATATGTGGCCAGAAAGAAAAAAGCTTCTCAGTTCAGAATCTCTTCTGTGTGCCTGAGGTGCTGTCATCTGTGGTTTACTGAATATGATAACTTGAATTGACATTATCAGTTACTTTATGAAACCTGCGGAAAGAACTTGGAAAATGAAGCCTGGTGGCTCTTGGGGGGAAGAGGGGGGAAGCTTTGAAAAATAAAAGGTTCTTGGTTTAGAAACTGTTGAACTTTGTAGGTATGGTGTCTTGAGAGCTAACTCTGTGGAGCAAAGGAAACACGGGTGATGTGGGAGTGTGCAGTGGAATAACTGGAGAGAGATGAGGTACGGTTCTTGCAAAGAACTTAGTCTTGGTGGTTGCAGGCTGATTTGCTAGCTCTGCTCGGCTAGGGTATTGAGGCAGCAGGCAGGTGCCCTTGGTGGGGGGTTCTCTGGCTACCTGGTCCTTTCTGCTTCTTGCCTGCTCCAGATTTTCCTTCTAGCTTGCTTATCTGCTGCATTTCTGTGAATCTGTTTTGATCTCATATTGAAAAGGTGGGCTCCTTAACACGAAGGCAATAAAGTACTTTTTAAAAAAGATTGTATTTTTGGACTAAGGTTCCTACCTACAAGCAAGGCAGAGGCACTTTTTTCTTTTCTTTTTTTTTTTTAAACATAATGACAGATTAAGATTTGTCCATGAAGTGTGAGGGGCAGTTTGGGGGACTCAGGACATTTACTATATTAAACTATTCAAGACTTGAAGTAATTCTGATACTGTTAAATTTTTTTGATGTTGTTTTGGTGTATGAATGTAGTTGCATAGTTTCACTCAAAATTAAAAGAAATGAACACAGAAATACTCAGGAATTCTGGAGATCCTGAAATGTCTTCCTGTGGCTTCTTTGAGACACCACTCATTGTGACTGAGATGTACCTGTATTTTGCAGTTTCTCTTCTTTCCTGATACCAACTTGTGATCATTTGTATTGACAAGTTTCAGGTTTATTCTGGATGTTAATTAGCAACATTGGTGTATGATGCTTTTAAAAGATTGTTTCCTGAGTAGAAAGATAACCCTGGGACTTCTTTGTAGCACACATGTATCGCATGTTGGAAGGTCTTGATGGATGTTTTTCCTTTTCAAGCTTCCCAGCAGTTGAATGACAGCTATGAATGTCAGTGGTGACCCAAGTCATATACCTCCATTTACATGCTTTCCCCACTTTTTTTACCTAATACTGTGCATTGCTTTTAAGTATGCATTAATTTTATTCAAAACAACTAAACCCCAGCAATTAATTCTACTTGTGTAGAGGTTGAGCATCTGGCTATGTTTTATTGTCCAGGTGGCTTCTGTGGCTTCAATTTCATTTCCCTTTTTTCAAAGGGTTCATGCATGTATCTTTCCCACCGCACCAGTCAGCTTCTTGGACTTTATAGGAAAAAAAATTGTAATGTGTGTCTTGTTTGCTCTTCCCTGCTTGTCTTTGAACTCCTTCTTTGAGGACTGTCTTTATTGAGTCATTTTGGGGGAAGAAGGTGACATGAGAGCTCTGATGTCAAGTACAAAATAAGACTGTAGCTATATCATTTGATACTGTTCCCCTTAAATGCCAAACTGTGAATTTCCTTAGAGGCAGAATGAGTTTTTGGGCACTTCTCCAGAAGTCAGAGAGTCCCAATTCTAGAGGTCACTGGACTGAAAAAAGCCAAAGAAACGAGAAGTTAAGGCAGAGAAATAACTGAAATCTTTAAAAAAGAAAAAAGTTGAAAGCCCTTCTGTCTTGCACCTGAGCATTTGATTCTCTTGGAGATAATGGCCTACAAGATGGTTGTGTTTCTTCCTGCAGGATCTTTTAATTGACAAAGGCAGGGTCTTCACAAACTTAAAAGTTTATGTTCTTGTGTTGAGAGTTGTGTTGAAGCAGTCTTGGCTCTCTTGTCGCTGTGGATAAGGTTACTGCCCGGGCTCACCTGGGTGTGGCGGTCTCCTGCTCATCTCCCACTTCTGTTGTCACACACAGCTCTTCTCACCCTGAAAGGCTGCTCCTGTATATGCAGATGCTGTGGGACTCTGCTGTGGGAACTGTGACTAAAATGAAGGAGGAGATCCTATGAGGAATATGTGTGTAGAGAAAAAAGTAGTAATTAGGAATCAAATCTTCATGTTCTGATACTCCCCCATACGTTATCATGAAGACTTATTCATAGAGAATGTAAAACTGGCTTTTTGGTGACAGGCGCTGAAATCTCCAGACTTCCTCTAAATTTTTATCCTCAGTCAGTTTTGTAGTGCTATGGAAACATCTATTCCCTGCCCCAATCATTGGTACTCAGCTGGAGTCTAGGAAATCTTTTTGAAAGAGCAGGACTGTATCAAGTACAGAGGGAGCTCTTATTCCCTGGGAGTGTTCCTGGTGTCATTTCCAGTAGATAATTTATTTTATGCATTTTATAAACTTGCTCTATGACACAGGTTATATTATCCCCTCCTGGAGCAGTGCCTATGTAAAGGGAAGGGTGCTTACAGTACTAGATGGCAGTGAAGTGTATTTTCAGTTAAAGCTTATTTCTTGGTGTAAAACTGAATTTAACCAGCTGGATTTTTCAGATCACTGTCAGCTTAAGTACATTCAATTTCCCTGTTTTTTTCTGTGCCAGATTGTATGGTTCTGTACATTAATTCTGTTTGTTTTGAATAGCTGCTGCTTTATCATCTATCTAATGCTAATTTAAGTCATCTATCTAATGATTTCTTTACAAGTAGAGGCAGATACAACAAAAATGCGAAATATCTCTGCATCCCTTGGCTCTCTGATTTGCTTTACTTCTTTTTTTCTGAACACTTACTGTAGGTGATGCTACCTTCCCGCTCCACCTCAGATGTGCTGACTGTTCCTAAATGGTTTATTTCCTTTGACATTAGTTTTCTTTTGAAGAAGGGCAGCCACTTTGTATGTGTCAGGCTTGTGCTGGAATTTTAAATACTTTAATGCATTCTCATTATCTGCAAGGGTGGCTGGCTAATTAGTTAGCTTAGTAAATAATGGCTTGATAGTGTGTCTGTAAAGGATGACGTTATGCGTGCCACATTTTCAGTACCTTTTTAATCCTGCACAGTTCCTCTGAGTCACTCGCTTTAGGTAAATAGAGGTGATGTGAATAAGGTTGCTGGCTTTCTTAAACTGCAACCAGTGGTGTCAACCTTGAGGTCAGCAAGAGCATTTTTGTTTCAAGCAATTTTGTGTTCTGTGTAGGCAAGTGAAGTTACCAAGATGCACGTGTGGGACGAAGAGGAGATAATTCTGCTTTCTGGTACTGGTAAGGCTAGAGGTGCACAGTAGCCAGCCCCTTGACAGTTAGCTTTTGATGCTGTTTCCAGTTTTAAATACCTTCTGCTTCCTGTCGAAGGCAACTTCACATCTAGGGTTTTTTTGTTATGTTGCAGGTTAAGGCTGCTGAATCCCTTCCTACAGGAAATACTTAAAAATCTGTCACAAACTAAAGCTATTTATATTTCTAGTAATGAATAAAGGATACATAAATTCTAGCTTTGAATGTCTTATGACTGTATTGGTAGGATTGTTTTATTATCTGTTTCTCTGAGCTGTCTTGCCAGGAGTAAGGTGGCTTTATTCCCAGATTTATAATGCATTCTCTTCCTCTTGGAAAGGGCATATGCTGTCTTGGCTCACTCTTTTTAATTTGAGTTTTGCAGGGGTCTGTGTTGTTCCAATTTTAGTTGTTCTATTTCTAAAGCCTTTCACATGCATGTAAAATATGATAAAAACTAAAATATTTCAAGGCTCTTACAATTACTGCGGGTGTAAACTTTAGTCTGTTTTTTGTATTTCTGGATATATCTATTAGTCCATGTAACTTGCAAAGGAAAACTTGAGATACTCTTTAGATAAGGTTACTAATTAACATCAAAATGAAGAATCAAGCCTGTTAATTCAGCTCTACAGTAGCGGATTACTCACCAGCCCCAGCAGCTGTCTTGTGGCTCCTGCAGAAGCGTTTTGTCCCTCCAGTTTGGTATTCTGAGAGGTTCCCCCATCCATCCTGCTACTCCCATCTACCCAGCCATACTGAAAGTGAGATGAATTGACCTGTAGCCAAGCTTAACTAGTCGTCATTCAACAAAATTGCTTGTGAGGAAACAGCTGTATGTATTGACAAAATATTGTGCTGCCCTCCTTGAGCTTCTCAGTTGTTATTCACGAGTAGCCTGGATTAGGCCTCACCTGGTTGCACAGCAGTTGGGGGTGTTCCAGCATTGTTTTTGCTGGCATGCTGCATGAAGAAACACAGGTTTAAAATAGAGCTATTATCGGTAATTCTGCTACATCTCTAAGGTCTGTGTAGACCCATGTTGTAAGGCTGCAGAGGCTGTTTGTTGCAGCCTGGTGCTGTCTTGCTGCTTTTCCATTGCATGTTTTCTTCTGCTGGGTTGGGTGGGAGCTGGGGCTCGGGGTTGTGGTCCAGGATGGCCCAGGAGGAGGCACTTGCCTCGTCAGCCCTTGTGCTGCAGAGGCACAGCTGGCCATAGCAGAGCAGATGACCTGGGTGGCTGGACTCCTGGGCCTCAGCTCTGGCACCTAGGTACCCTGCCAGCTGGCGGTGGGGAGGGAAGAGAAGTACAAGCTTGCAAACTCCTGAAGGAATAGGATGCTAGACCCACTGCAGAACAACCTCTTTACATTTGGAGTTGTGTAAAATAAGAGCCTAGACACTCTTCTACCTCCCATCTGCTGGCTAGGCATGAACTGCCATCTCAGAAGTCTCTGGGGAGGGAGTGTGCTGCTTGAAGGGTGGGTGGGGACCTGGCAAACATAACCAGATGCAAGTTAGAACCCTTCAGCCTGGCTGTTGGGGTTCAACTAGAAAACATGTTCAAGGTAACAAGAAACATAAACCTACATTTTTCAAAAGATTTCAGGTATGTTTGCTTTGTGTATGCTGGGTCCAACTCTGGCTTGTAGAGTCCTAACTTTGCCCCAGCATCATGATTTAATGGAAACAAGAAAACTCAGTTCAATGAAAACTCAGTTTTAGTGTATGATGGATTATTGCCAATTTCAGTTTTCTTTTGAGCTCTTAAGGAAAAGATGCATGTTGCTGCAGCATGATTTTCTTGGCACCGTGGCACTTTCCTACCATTACTTATCTGTACGAATAGATATTTTCGCCTCAGTGGTAGAAATGTGTTGTAGATGTGTGTGCTCTGTATCCTGAAACCTATGCTGTATTCTTAGATATAAGAATAAGCCTTAAGAGAACACTGGTAGCTCCATTACCTGATAGTAATACAGAAGTAGTACAAAATGTTTGAGAATTTGTTGTTTTCCAGACTAGATAGACATCTCTTCATCCCCTCCCATTCTCCTTCACAGCACTGGTGAAAATTATATACTTTGTACTGTTGCAATACCACTTTTTCCCCTCAAGAAATAATACATTCATAGCACTAGACAGTAATCTTAAAGGTTTGTTTCACCATTGCTTAAAAGAGAATTTGCTTGGTTGCTCTTGCCTGTGAAGATATTTGAATGGAGTTGCTGGTTGTCCCTGCAGCTGGAGCACAAGGGCTGTGTAGGTGGATGGATGGATGGATGGGTGTATACACAAGTTAGTACTGGGTTCCCGCCTGAGCTGGGGCTGAAATTTATCGCTTCAATATGGTCAAGATTCAGTTGTCCTCAATATGTGAAATGCTTACGAACCAGCCCCTGTGCCTGCTAACCAGACCCACCAGTTTCTGCTGCTCCCAGTATTGCCCTTGAGTGGGAATTCTGGAGCAAGTTATAGGGATTAGGAACAGGTTTTAGCCTGGAGAAGTCCTGAAGATTTTGGTCAGCTGCCATTAAAGTTAAAAGATGTTATGAAATTTGGAAGAAGACTAACTTGTGTGTTCTTCTGATTTTCCTTTTTTGTTAAGGAACAGACTCTGTAAGAGTGAAGTTGCAAATTATAGCTTTCATATGAGGAAATAAGACTTTTGGAGGTGTTTTTTTATATTAATGAAGAGACTTGGAAATATGTTACTAATTTGAAATATCTGTTTCAAAGGCAGTGGAATGCTTTTGATAACATACTGGTAAAACAGGCCTTTCCTGATTATAACTGCATTACATAAAAAAAAAAACCCAAACCAAACCACTTGTCAAAATAGAAATAAGGCTGTTTAATGGCCTTGGTAGAAACTGTTTTAATCATCACAAAGGTCCTCTTCTGCTCAGAATGGGTGTGGGTTGCTGTTTTTTTTTTTTCCTCGCTCAGATCACTGAAACCTTGTTCATGTTCTTTATCATATTTTTCACCTTGTCTCTGTGTGCAATCTGCATCAAGTCTGTGGACTTGTCATTTAGCCCCAATCCTGTCAGTAGTTTAAAACATTTCTCTTGCATAAGCAAATGTAGGGAACAGTATAAACTAATTATTTAAAAAAAACCAAAACCAACTATAACCCCAGGATAAAAGTTAGTAATATTTTTAGCATAGTCTATCCATTAAAATTGGTTTATGGCAACTGAGCAATACTTAAACTAGCTGGAGGTTTAGACACTAGGTAATACCTGAAGTACCAGACAGATGGGCTGCAGCTGGTAATGGGTAAAAAGCTCAGAAGGCGGCAGTTAAAAAGTAGTAGGCAAACAATTTTAACAGATGCAGGTTAGGGTAGAGATGATATGGTCAGATAACATTAAGTAGTTGGTTAACATAGTAACAGAGAAGTCTGGTACTAAGATAATATCTGTATCCTTGAAACTGTCTTTTTGCAGAGAATCCCATCTGCGGAGTCCCAAACCCTTCTTGAAACTGAATTTTTAGAAGTTTTTCTGTGTTCCATAGGTAAACTTCTCCATTAGTGTTTTTTCCGAGATTTACTTTTGATACACGTTGTTTCAGGTGTATTTACTGTCACATCTCTATTGTATTATTTTTTATTCATTGCACATGTGTACATAATTAATGTGGTAGAGGAGTGGGGTGGTTGGGTTGTTTTGTTGTTTATGTAACCTCATCTTAGTGTTTTCCCTGTATTTTTATGGTTCCCAGTGGGTGTCTGATGGTCGGTGAGTACACACTAACTGTTATTGTTAACTGTTACAGGTTGAAGTCAGGTCTTGCAGTGAACAGAATGTGTTGCAATGTAGCTAGGTTTGCATAAACAATTGAAACTGTTTTTCACAGTTAGTGATGACTTACTGATTTGCCTGATGAAGATTACTATTTTTGAATAAATGGTCAGTAAAAGTAAGTGTTGGAAAGTTCCTATCTTGATGATGCAGCTTTACTATGGTAGATTCAAATGATTGAGTGCCCACTAAGAAGAAGAAAGCAGCCTGCAGTCTAGTAGCATCAGCTCATTTGAATGTAGTATAAAACTTTTTCATGTGTCTCTGGACACTCTCATTGGCATGCTTTGTCAAGTTAATTGTTGTCCATAGACAGTTGTAGATATGAAGGGGTAATATCCCTGAAATTTATCTGTGTGGTACACTGGAGTTGTTCTCCACTTTGTCAGTACTTTGATTTGTTTGCCATGTTTTATGGTGTGCTGTCAGACAGCTGTTAGTCACAGGAGGGTCCTGGAGTAGTCTTGAGCTGTGTTTGAGGAGGGTGCTAAGCGCTATCACATTCCAGGTCTCCGTGTAACGTTACTGCTTTTGTGCAAGCGCTTTTTGCACCAGGAACTTGCTGTGTGTCAGGTGGTCTTTGCTGTCCTGGTCCCTGCTGGTAAAGGTACATCTCTGCCGTACGGGAGCAAGAGCTTTGAATTCATTCCATAAACACTTCTCAGATTTGGAACAAAGTGGTGTTTTTTCCAAGTTTCGGATTTGTCAACAAATGCTTATATTGCTGACAAATCCCAGACTTGAAGTGGAAGAGACATTGCAATGTCGCAAGCAGTTCCCAGCAGTTCAAGGTAGATTGAGGTTGCATGCATAGTCTGTAAAATCTGAAATGCCTTAGTTCTGATTTCATCTGTATGTTATGTGATGGACGACATGGGTGATTAATTATTTTAACTATGGGTAGCAGGTGTCCCTCATCCAAAGGACTAACATATTTTAGCTGATCTAGATACTTACTCTACGCTTACAGGCAGAGGGTAATACCTGGCAGAAGCTCATTACACATGGGACGTTGAGCATGCTACTCTGTCATTTCAGTAAAGGATGTACAGACATCTCCTAAAAGTTAACTGTCACTATGGTCTATATCAACTTGTCAGTTACGTTATTTTTGTTTTTCTCAGGGGCAGTGTCATGTTAGAGATGTAGTACCTGCTAAAGTTTACTGTATTTTTTTTTCTGTAGTTCAACCTAATCAAATGTCTAACCTTAGCGTTTTTTGAAGTTTCTGGTGTCTTAGGACTGGATGCTAATTGCAGGCAAAAGGCATCTGTCATGTAGTCAAAGCTCTCTTATTTCCAAGTTCCACAGCTGCCATGGTGCTAATAGATGTCCCAGAGCTAAACTGGTCATCCATAGAGAAGAATATAAACTAGAAATGGCTTTCTCTTGCTGCCTGCCTTGTGGCTGTTAAATTCTTGAAGGCCTGAACCCTAGAAATATGCACTTGACACCTATAGAGCTTCCAGCTGTCATTAGGAGTTACCAAAGTTGGCTGCCTGTGCTATGGGTCTGCCTGGCAGTGGTCTGCTGTTCCTTGAGGTGCTGAGCTAGGTGTCTGTCCTACCTGGAAGCAGCAACACAGCTATTTCCATCTTCAAGATTATCTGGAAAGACTGAGGAGTAATTCCTTAACCTTTAAATTATTAAACCAGAATTTCAAGCATGGAATTAATCCTAAATCTCTGTAGACCTTGGTACAACAGATGTTGCTGTTTTTTTGGGGATGGCATGCTTTAGGGCTAGACTTGATCAAGAAGTAGTTCCATGTCTTTACTGAAGCATGTTGTCTTATCCTGAGGACAACATAGATGATGCTTTAATATCTCTTGCTCTTTAAATGAGAGGTATGTGGTTAGACCTGGGAACTTGCAGAATGGACAGCTGTGTGGTTTTCCCAACTTAGTAGTTTGTTCCTGGCTCGCATCTGTTGATAGGTGTGTGCTGAGGTTCCTGTCTGGGCTGGGGATGAAATTTATCACTTCATGTGGACCTTCTGGGTCAGGTGAGTCAGCTTGGGTAGCTAAAATTTGACTTACCTAAAGCAAAGAGTGTTAACAAATCTTCTAAAAGTGTCTGTGATGCAGGGGAATGCCTATTTGCTAACTGTTGTGTAGTGCCTTTAGAGATGGAAACTCCCTGGTAGTCTGCATCCCTGTCCCCTTTCCCATGTTGTCACTGCTAACAGATTGTGTCATTATTAGCTTTACTAAGAGCTCTATTAATTTTACAGGTTTTTTTCTTCTCTGAAAGATTAAAAACTTAAGGTGGTATCAGGGTTGAAGCAGTTTATTTGAGGGCAGATACTGATAGTCCTGGCTAACAGCACATGGCTTTTGAGGTAGAGGTTCTGGATACGTAATGGATTATTTAGGAGTTAGTTAAACAGAAGAGAGCAGATGCATCCTAATAAGAATACTTGCTGTAGGGTTGAACATGACTCTGTGTTAACACTCTTCTCGATATTTTTAGATCTTTGCAACCATGTAAGTAAAACTACTTTTTGCATTAAGCTTTTCTGTAGTGTTTTGTACATTTCATAAAGCATATTTCAAGAATTTTTATAGCTATACAGTTGAGAGGTATCTTGGAAGGACCTTTCTACTTGGAATGCATTTCCTGTATCTAGTGCTGTCTCTAATCTCATGCGGTCTTGCAAAACCCGTTCTACCTATTAAATATGCAGTAAAGCTGTTCTGTTTGGTAGAAGATTGTGTGTTTAAACAGCAGAAGTCCTTGCTCCTGTATTTTAAGATTAAAAATTCAGCTGTAACATTACTTTCAGATTCAGAGCCATTGGAATGGATTTTTCAGATTTATTCTCCTGATTATAATACAGAAAATTAATTGCTTTTGACTGTAAAGAATTATGACCCATTCATTATTTAAGAACCTTCTTGATGGATGAACTTTTTTCATGAAAAGTCTTGAAGTGGAAAAAGGCTGCTTTTTTTAAACTGGTATAGAACATAATGCACCTGTATCTTAAGGAGTGAGGATTGGTGGAAAAGAAAAATAGCACTTTGTCTAGTTTGCTAGAGTATTCAATATACAAGTAGTAGAGCCTGCTGGGAGGAACCAGGGATAAGTACTTCAACAGCATTTAAAATAAATACTGTTTTAATTTAAAAGGAAGATTTATTAGTTTCTTAAAATATCCTGGTAATAGAGAAAACCACGTTTTGTTTTGTGTGTATATTGGAAGTATTTGTGTTACATACTGGGGAGAAGATCCAGTATTTCACTCAAGATATATTCTCCTCTGGTCACTGTTTGGCTTCTAGCTGCTGTTTCTTATGTTGCCAGTTCAGAAGGTCTCAAATTATTTTTGTATGTATTTAAGTCTTTGGTCTTGTCCTTTTAACAGACTAAGAAAGTAAAATTTCTTAGATCTTGTTGATTAAAATCAGAAAAACTAAAATAATTCTTTGGTTACCTCTTAGCCCAGAAATGTTTGCTGAATGCCCTTAGTAGCCAAACCTTTTTAGCTCATGCATTGCAGAAATAAACATGAAATTTTGTTAATGAGGCAATTGTAGTAATTTTTTTTTTTCATAGAATACTTTGGGTTGGAAGAGACCATTAAAGGTTACCTAGTTCAACCCCCTGAGCAGGGGCATCTTCAGCTAGATCAGGTTGCTCAGAGTCCCGTTCAACCTGACCTTGAATGTTTCCAGGGATGGGGCATCTACCACCTCTCTGGGCAACCTGTGCCAGTGTCTCACCACCCACACCATAAACTTTTTCCAAAATAACTCCCAGAGCACATGGTTCCTGGTGTCAGATATGACAGACAGAGCTTTAATTCATTTTAGTACAGTTGTTTCCCTAGTATCTTCATGGTAATGAAATTGTTGATTAGATAATAATGATTTCATAAAGTTTTCCTTAAAGAACAGATTACAGTAAATATTAACACTGGGATTTTATGGTGAACGAACACTTGCACTGAGTCCTGTCCCTTAGGCTGTACACTCACCGGAGGAGGGAGTCAGTGCTTCCCAGATGTGCTGCAATTTTCAGTTCATTTGTCCTCTCTGGTCAGGTTCTCAAATCTCAATGTTTTTGCTGTTGCCTTAACACATTCTACATTTCAAAGCAAGTTGCTAGTGATGTTGACATTTCCTTGTTACTAATTGGATTTAAAGGTTTTGCATAGTATATTCAGAATACTGTTTTTTCTCCTATGTATCTTACTGTGAAAACAACTGGTTTTGCATTTGAGATGCTTTTTTAATCTTAAAATAAGTCTCTTTGAGAGTTTAATAGATTTATCACGTGCTGAAGTATTAGAAGGATTTGAGAGGCAGTTAGCCAACTGACATTTAAAATCCTTGAGAACTTGTTCCAGCCAAACCTTTTGCAAAAACGTAAATGCAGCTAAGGCTTAGTTACTAAAATTATTTTAGCTGGCAGTTCAGTACATGTAATCTTCTTGGAACATCCTGAAACTTGTTCTTTTGTTCAGCTGTTGTATCAAAGCATTTGGGTTGTGGCCGTGAACTTGTCACTTCTCTAAATCAGAAATCTTTCCCATGTTATTGAAGCACCATGATTTTGAAAGTTACATTCACTGCAGTAGCCCATATAAAGAACTCTTCTTGTACAGGGAATGTGTTTCTGACACTTTCTAGATGACTGTTAATTCAGAGCTGAAGTGATGTCTTGCTAGTTTGACATCTCTAAATGATACAGATGGCTTGCCCTTGCTGAATTCTTGGCAAGGTGGTCCTGTTGGAAACACCACACTCCTGACTGGCACCCTGACCAAATGGTGGCCGTGATGGTCTACCAGGCGACCCAGTGTGAACACCCAGGGTTAGAGCCAGGTCCAAGCAGCCTCTGCCGGGTTGTGCTGGGGCTCATGCCAGCGCACTGGAGAAAATGCTACTGCCTGTGCTAGTTCTGATGCAGGTACTTGCAGGACTTCAGTCTCAAGGGTTAAGAGTTTGGCTTTGCTTTGGTTTTTGCATTCTCATCCTGCTTATCCAAACAATTTTTGCTATCCAAGAGACACATTGTTTGAGAAGAACCCATACAGACCAAATGGACCCAAACCTGAATTGTCTGCTTTGGATAGTGGATGTAGACTGGTCTTTACGTATTGTGAAGGAATGAGCTTTTGACACCTCTGTTTGAAAAGGGAGGAAGAAAGAGGCAAATTCAGTTTTACAGTATTCACAATTTTAATAACAAAATTTTTCTGTACACTGCACTTCGTTTTACTCCATTACTTACACCCCCTCCCACCAGAAGTTGGCTCTTTAAACATAATTTAAATACAATGCATCTAGGACTGTTTTTAATCTCTGGTTGCTAAACTGGTAGAATAGTTCACTTGCTAATGTTTTCATTAGTAAAAAGAAAAATGGGATAGGTTTTGTATGGATTTTTTTACAGAGGAAGGGTTGAAGGGTACCAGGTGTAGCTTTCCAGTGCTTGTACACCAGAGGTGTATGTTTTGCCCTGTCTGAGGCTGATTATATCCATGAAAGCTTCTGTTACTTTTCCCTAGACACCTCTCAAAAGGTTTTTATACAAGATATGAAATGAATTTCCAGCTGACTCTGAAAATGATCTTTAAGCATCCTACTAGTGTGATGGATTAAAAACCAAAGCCTGACACCAGTTTTAGCATATGGGACTTTTCGCAATGGAGAAAGGTGTGGGGAGGGAGGAGCTGCTACTGTGTTGTAACTGCCTTTGGTTTTTGTGGTTTCCTTGCTTGTTCCTTTTTTTTGTGGGGAGGAGGAATACTGTATTTCTCTCTGAACTTTTAATTTTTATGGAAAACTTCATAAGAAAGATGAAATTCAGCTTCTGGGTAAGTTTCATACGTCTGAACAGATGGATTTTGATAGCTACGCAGATAACAAAATTAAATCAACTTTATTTTCATTAAAGTAGTACAGAAATTAACTTAGACACATTAAAAAAGTGTGTAGTGCAGATTTCTGGTTTAAAGCCACTGGATAGTTCTGATTTTACATGTTAGCAATAGGCCACTGTCTTCTAAGAGGGGTAATGGGACATAAGATGAGATTCTTAGATTTGCATGCGAGCTATAGGCTTATCGCTGAAAAATCAGATAATTTCTGCCTGGGGGAAAAACAAACAAAAACAAACATTGATACAGCAGCATTAATTATGTTTCCATCTGATAGGAAATGGGAATTTTGTGCAGAGGAACACTTCAGCTGGAGACTAAACGCTAACCCATTTTAGTAACTTTCAGTTGTGTGCATTGAAACGATGATCTAATACAGAGCGACTAACGAGAGGAGAACTGAAAGCATTAATTCAGACCTGTTCCAGTATGATGACTCAAAAATTGAACTTGTACTGCTAGGTTTGTGTTTCACTGACGCGAGGGTGAGGAGGAGAAAACCTGGCTGGAGATCGGTGAGGCTGGAGGAGATCTTTGGATGGGATGAGGATCTCAAGAGCAGTAGAAAAAAATTTTCATTTCTGAAAGGCCCTGAACACTTGCATGAGGCTGTGTTCAAGGTGGTAAAGCACCTAAGTAACTCTTTAGCATCTGTAGAAACTGAGGCTGTGCAACAGAGATGATATTTGGGGAGAGCGAGTTAACAACCTCTTGTTATCATCCAGTGCACATACTGAAATATGATTAATTTAAACCAAATCATCATGGTTCTTGTTCCATAAACAAAAAAAATCGGAGACTGTCAAGTAACGCAATTATTACAATATCCTCCTTGCCTGGAAGAGTCACAAGCAACTGAGAATGGAAAATAGTAACATTTAAAAAAAAAAAAACCCACGGAAAAAAAACCACCAAAAGCCAGCAAAATAAAAAACCCTCAAAAATTAACAGCCTCTTGTTGTGTCCTTGTGTAGAGCAACGGCTTTGCCTGTCATTACTGTCTCTCCTAAGGGAATTCAAGTTGACTTCACTGCTAGTGTTTGACATTCTGTGAGTTTTATGATACCTGTTACCCTAAATGTAATGTTTGCAGAATTGCTTTGCTTACGCTTGGAACCTGGCAACAAATGGTTTTGGAAATGGCAGACATAAACCACGGCATTTGGGAGATTGGCTGCATATTAGTTTGTAGTACAGAGAGTCAAAGTAAAATTGAACAGTACTGTGCTAGGCTGTGTCTGCTGGCCTCCTGCTTTGCTGTCCACAAGCCAAGGCAGCGCTGCGGAACCAGTGGAAACACAGGATGCTGGTGGGGGGGAGAAGTTGGGTGCCTGGGTGTGTTTGCTTTGAGATGCTGGAACAGTGCTTTAATGCTTGAAAAATTGGTATGAATGGCTGGGACGGAGAAGAGAATTAAATCCAGCATTGCTGGATCACCTGTCTTTACTCTTCTTGGGCATAATTACAAGATAATAAAGATGGAGTAGGTTTCTGTGCAGAACTGGGGTGTTGGGAAAGCACCTGCTTCGGAGGAACCTCAGCGCTTCAGTCAAGTGGCCACTTGTTACTACGTGGCTGACTGACGTGGTACCTTTTGAACTGTCTTACAGCAAGGGCTTGTGCTGGGCATGGAGGAGGAAGGTGGAATTCCTTCTTGCAAATGCAGCTGAGGACACCCGAGTTCAGTATTGACATCTGATGGTTGATGGTAGTGTAGCCAGATTATTTGGCTGCCAGTATAATTAATGAGTTCAGTTATAACTTTGTCTGTGCTGGTACCCTACAGCTGTACATGGAACTCATCCCAAAAATGTCTGCTTTCCAGTTCCCCCCAGTGCAGACCATCATGTCATTTAATGTGAGGTAAGGGAGGTGCACAGGCAGGGGCAGGTTGCTGCTGAGACAGTGATGCACGCACACCTGCCCAGAGCAGAGCAGAAGCCTGGATGTAAGGGAAGAACTGTGAGCACTTGCTTTGGTAAGGAATGGAGCAAGTCTTTCTACAAGCTGCTGAATACCCTTGGACACCAGTACACTTCTGTATTTATCGGGTTAGGTCTGGCCTTCTGGCTCACGTGGGATTTAATCATACAGAATACTTGCTCTTTGTCCACCTGCACCGCAGGATTTATTGTCTTCAGTTAAAAGCAGTAATTGATTTCCTAGAATAGGTGTAAATCAGCTCATTGTAGTATAAACAGTTAATAGGGTTCAAATGTATCTACAGAAAACCATTAGGCTTCACTGAATCTCTTCCATTAAATACAGAGTCACAGGAAGTAAACAAAATATTTGTTTTATAAGGGCACTGTATGTAAAAGTAAAATGATGCAAATTAATATCTTCAAAACCAGTAATTGAAAAATTTTTATGTAAAATCTTAACAGAAGTCACACTTATCTTGCTATAATTGCCTTGGACGAATTCATTTCACAATAAAACATCAAACTGTTGTATAATTGCACCCTAAATACCTCACTAAGTGGTAATACAGATATATAAAAGCAGAGTGAAATAGCAAACAGATTTTTATGCAGTGATTTTTCTGTTTAAAAAGTTTGCAGAATAGTTTAGTACAACACAATTAGCATACTGTAATTACTGATTTGTTCAAGGTATGTCAACACTGAGGAATTTCTTCATCGGTATGTGCTGGTAATTGTTTAACACTGCAGCATTGGACACAACACACTTTTTTTTTAGTTATACATACATGTGTATATATATATATAAAAAATTTTCCATCCCTCTGGTCCTTTTAGCTTTGGTTAGAATGTTTACAATATTTGAGCAGTTGACTTAAAAATAATGTAATCCTTTGCAGACCCACCCCCACCCCCCTGCCCCTGTGGCATCTGAGTACCACCATCACTGCATAGATCTGCAAATATTTACATATAATTTCATAATATAGTATAAATAGCAATATGGTACTTCTGGCTAAAGAAATCAAATTACTCCTTAAGAATGAGGTGCTTGTGTGTATATATATTTATATATGATTTTTTAAAACGGCTTACTAGTTTAGATTCTGTCCCATATCAGGTAAGAAACATTTTTCAGTGAACTATTCTATAAACTAATTATATTATCCTAACTTATCAGAAGGTATGTTTGTTTTTTGGTGTGGTTTTGTTTGTTTTTTTTTTTTTTAAATCTGGTAATTTACCTTGAATTTTGGAAGAGGAGGACAAGTGAGAGCTTATATTGCAGGGGCTAATTCTGTCTCCAGAGAAACCAGTGGAGTTAGTGCATGAAAATAGCTTCCAAGCGAGAGGAAGCCTCATCTGGGGGGGGGGGCAGCGGGGGGACAAAGAGAGGCTTCTTCCTTCCTTCCTCCTTCTCTTTAACCTCACAGTTGATATTTACTTTTAATTAAGAAAAACTTGCATTAAGGGTATTTACACATGAAAAGGTGTTGAAATGCTGTTTGTTCATAGCCGTAAGTAATTAGCCTGAATTCATGAAAAGCATCAAGTCAAACCAGAGAGCCGATAATAATTGAACACACTTAATATTTAGAATCGATCCCGTCATAGTGAGCCTTCCTAAATAAGCTACGCTGCCTACTTTGTAAGCGCCTGGAGAGTCGTCCGGCTAATTTGTGATCATCCTGCTAATTTGTGACGGTGTGAACTGCTCCGTTCTGTATCTGTTGTGAGCTTTCGCAAGGTCCATTTAAGCAAGCCAAACTGTGAATATGCAGATAGGAGAGCCGTATTTAAAATAAATTCACTGGTCCCCAGTGCACTTAAATCCCCACCCGGACCTTTGCTGCTCTTTTTGTTTGTTTGTTTCCCCTCCCCTTTTTTTTCTGGAGTGAAATTATCAGAGGAGGAAAATTTTCCTCCACGGCTGCCTTTAAAGTGAACAGAGCCAGCTGGAGTGCTTGGGATCCTACAGCTGCAGTGGAACAAATGGAGCGTATGTCCCCCCCGCAGATCTCTGTACAGATATCCAGTATCCTTCCCCTCGGACTGTCTTCATTAGAAAAAGTAGAATATGGAGACTTGGGTATAAATGTTTACACACAGTCATATAATTACATAACATGAAACATTTTACATAGTTTGAGGTGAGCATCTTTTTAGACTTTTAAACATTAGGAGTGCAAGTTTAATGTAGTCATTGCTTCTTTAACACTGAAAATATTATGGATTTATTTTTTAAAAAACTTAAAAATACTGCACCACTCCATAAACAATGTTTCCATTAAGTAGCTTGGAAAATTAGGCTTTATGTCAACATTTGTAAAAATTAGAATCTGATGTAGGTCCCCTACAATTTTAAAATAGGTTACTTATCTGATTTAATTTTTGATGACATGTAGGTATTATACTTCACATTCTTTATACGGCAGCTGCTGACATTTGCACTGTCCGTAGCCATTAATGATGATGAAGGGTCCTTCGTGGGTGGGTTCATATTCGTTATAGGGTCCTTGGTCTGACATATTTGCCATATGCAGTCGTGTTTGGGATCGGAGCTGCCTGTGGTTTTGAATCATTGAGCACTGCCTAATTCTTCTTAATGTGGGAGGGCAGCACTTCCTGGAGATGAACACTATAAAAATGATAAAAAAGAAAGAAAACAATAAAGCCATTGTTCCTGTAATTACCCTCTGAGTGAAGATGGCATTGTTTGGCTCGGGGAAATGTTCTTCGGTGGTAACGACCATGCCTGCCGTGGTTGGAATCTCTTTGTCTCCCATATGGAAATGAGAAGAGCTTATTCTTTTCGTGTACTCGGTAGTCGGAGCTGTGTACGTCGTAGCCACGGGTGTAACAACAGTTGATAAATTCCAGCAAAGCTGAAAACCATACACTGCATCCAGAATATCCTCTCCCTGGGTGTGGTCGGGGCTGTGGCAGAGGATGGAGTGCTCCCACCGACCTTGGAAGCCACTCAACCATGTGGCCAAGGCGCAGATCTTTGGGCTGCATTCCCACAGATTGCCGGAGAGGCCCACGGTGGTGAGGGATGTCAGTGAACTTAGAATCTTGGAATCCAGAGTGGTGAGCTTGTTGTTATCCATTAGGAGGGTTTTAAGGTTAGGCATAGTTTCAAAGACGGTTAGGTCGATGGCTTTGATGTCGTTTCCAGTCAAATCGAGCTTTTCTAAGGTGCCCCAGGTCCACTCCATCCCACATGTCAAGTTGCTAATTTTGTTCCACTGCAAGAAGAGCGTGTGCAGGCTGCTCAGCCGGAGGAAGTGAGCAAAATTAATCTTTGTCAGCTGGTTGTGCTCTAGGTGAAGCTCCCTCAGCTTGATTAATCCCGCAAATCCGTTGCGAGCCAAACTTCGCAAGCGGTTTGTGCTCAAATCCAGGAACTCCAGGCTACGACAGTCCCAGAACAGGCGGACCGGGATGGTCCGCAGGGAGTTGGATCGCAAGTGCAAGGTCTGTAGCTTGCGAAGGCCGTAGAAGAGCTCGGGGTGCAGAGAGGATAACTGATTAAAAGAGAGGTCCAAATTCTGCAGGTTAAGCAGCTGGCTAAAAGTTGTGTTTGGCAAATGAAAGATTTTGTTGGAACTTAAGACTAATTCCTTAAGTTTATACAGTCCTTGAAAAGAATCTTCTCTGACTGTTGCAATTTGATTATGATCTAAGTGAAGCCAAGTAAGTTGACTGAAGCTTGCAAATTGATCCCTTTCAAGTTCAGAAATATAATTGTGCCTCAGTGACAAACCTAGCGAGCCCTTTTCAGTGGTGTTTGGCACTGAGTGAAACCCCTGAGAGTCACAGTAAAAGAGCAGCTTCTCACAGCGACATTTTGGTGGACAAGCCATGCCCAAGGCAGGCAGCATTTTTAAAACCATACTCATTGCATATAGTGCTGCCAGCATACGAGCCCCTAATGGCCACTTGAAATGTAAGCCTGCAGAATATAATTTAGGAAAACAACAAGATAGGATAGCCTTATCAGTACACTTTGAATATCACGATGGAAGATTTCACTGCAGATAACATTGCCATGCATTTCCAACAAGCTAATTCTAAATGCAAGAAACAACTTACTACGAAACACAGAATACTTGGATATTACACTTAGGATGAGTCTTTATCTCTATTACGGAGGATTACAGTGTCACAATCGGAAAACATTTTTTTCATAAGGTTCAGTGCAGAAAAATGTGCTTTAGCACCTAACTGCTCCTTTAAAGCATAGCCAGCCATTCATTATACAAGGTATATAGAAATGCAGGAACTTACCCATTCTTTTGAGTACATTGGAGGTTGCATTCAGTCGTAGTTTTAGACTCAACGCGGTGAGTCTGTAAAAGGCTCTAATGTAAGATAGCCTCTGAATAATTTACTGGGTTTAGTGTCCTTTGATATTAGTGCAAAACTGAATCCACGATGCTCTCTTGGAATATTCCTTTTGAAATCACTGGCTTGATCTCCTCTGACAGGTCTGCAATTTTTAAATCAATGCTTAATACAAGTTTTCGTCCTCTGTGGCTGCTCAGCTGTTTAATTGAAGCTCACGTTTTCTTTTTCCGCAGCTGTGGCTTCCTTTAGTCCTAACTTGTTGATGGCAGATGGGTGGCTTATTGCTGAGAGAAGCTCCTGTAGTAGCATGAGTGCATTTACTGAAAAGCTTTTCAGGGAAGCGGTACAAGAATGGATTTGCTTATGCGCTGCGACCACACAGGGCTGTATATAGGCTGACGTCACCTGGTGACGTTCCTTTTGTTTGGGTTTTCCAGAAGCTTTGCTGTTTTAAAGCATTGTGGTGCATACTGTGATCATGTTAAAGACCACTGATGGGGGGGGCTGGGGGGGATCTACGGTAGGAGTCCTTCGTCCCCACAATACAAGGAATAGGAAAGACTTGCACCACCCCGCTCCCCCCCTCCTACATCTGTGCTGGCTGTATTCAGCTGGCTTTAAAAGCAGCACAGAGCTGTGGTTGGAAGTGCCTTAGTGCTAGCTGCTGCCGGTTTTCTGTTAAATGTTGCTGCATGAAAGGAACTTTTAGATGCAAAGTATGCACAGTTTGAATAGAGGATGCTGGTTAGCACAAGCTTTTCGAAGAGGTGAGAGGGATTTGGCAGCTTAAAGCTACGTGTAACAACTGTACGCTACTGTGGTCCCTGTGAAAGTGGTAAAGGGAGAGAACAGTCATTTAGATGAAGGTGGTGTGTCAGAAAGTACAGCACACAGCCCGGGAGCAAAGGACAGGAGCAAACGTTTCAAGAGATGAGAAATTTCTAGAAAAAGCAAAGCTTGCGTTAGTGCACAGGAAAAATTTAATTGGAATCCAGCTTGACAGCATGCAGTTATGAAACTAGAAAATCTATTTTTTTCACCCCAAACGGTGGCTTTTGTATTTGCTTTTTTCCTGGGTACTGGGAGTGCAGGAGAGGAAATCGTGAGGTTGGCATTTACTGTCGGGGCTCAGAGCAGTTTGAGGGATTCCTTGTGGTCACTGGTCACATCCTGGAGTCATATGTCGCCTGTAAAAGGGGAACGTTACTTCCGTGAGCGTCTCACCGCGGGTAGGTCTGTAACAGTTGTCCCGTGTGTTTTAGAGTTGCAGAAATTTGCATGTGCAGGAACGATGACCCTGCAAAGTTTCCCGTGCTGTTAGAGCCGAGCCAGTCGCTGGCCGGAGTGTGCACAAACAGCGTGGAGGAGGCAAATGTGCTGTCACGGCTGCTTGTGTTAAAAGTTCGTTGCCCCTTTATCTGGAGCAAACTCTTCTCTGGGACAGCTGGTACTGAAAGGTAAATGAACAGATTTGATTTGAATGTCTTTAGGGTTTTAGGACTTTTGTGTGCCTGTGGAGGAAAGCCTATGGAGCAGCTGCTCTGGCCTTGATGTGGTGTGGATGAGGCAGGGGGAGCTTCCTGCTCCAAGCAACGTGATAAGCTTATTTATTTTCACCTTGAGATATAAAGCAGTAATGTAGTAGAAGGCACTTGAAAATGTTTGCTGTGTAGCAGTGAGGTATCACTTATGACCTAAAGATACGGGATGAGCTTAGAATAACAAACTTCCAATGCTGATGGAAGACAATGATTAATTATGTCAAAAGAAGATTTTAAAATAAAATGGCCATTTACCTTTGTTATTAAGCTTTGGTTCCTTAGAAATACTTAAAGACGTTGTTTTCTGCCTGCTTCTCCCTTCGCTGTAATTGTAATACTGACTGCAGTATTTCCTTTCTGTGGTGGGATGTCCTGTCCAGAGCAGACTGAAAGAAAGTACTAAGTGGAAAGTAAAAGGTTGGAGAAGGTGAACTCTGTAAAAGCAAGCAAGCAAGCAAAAAGAAAATCTCAAACCCACCCCAAAAAACAAAGCAAACAAAAAAACCCTCTCCCAAGCCATCAGGAAAGTAACTATTTTTAATTATAAAATTAATTAGTAAATGCTAGAAACTTCTTAAATTGCTCTGCCATAGTAAATATTTTCACATTTGCTCTAGTGTGAAAGAAACAAATGCAAAGGAATGACTTAAATCTATTTAAGGAGTTTCTTCATGTTTAATGTTCACTGTAGGAAAAGTACAGAAGCTGAAATCCAGCCGTGGCTGTCAGTTGCCAGCTGTCGGATGGAACTGCTGCACCAAAGTACCTGTGGCTGCGCTTCTCATAGTGGGTCCTCTGGTGCAAAATCCTCACTTGAAGTGTTGATTTTAATTTTAATAACATCTAGGTATGGTAACACTTAAAAACAACATTCCAAAGGGTGTAATTAATAAAATAACAATGACTGTGATGTCAAATGTTACTCCTCTCCTGTGCTACTTTTTGCTGTTACCAGAAGGCTGAAACTAGGTATCTTTTGGAAACATTTTGCTTTTTTGCCTCAGTATCTGTTGGTAGGTTCCTCCCACATTAAGACTGTGTAATTTGGCACAGAGTTAAGAGTTAATGTTCAAACACGGTAAGTTACTTCCTTTCTAAAGCTCTCCATTCTTTGGCCCATAACCAAACAAGGGCTATTTAGCACCTTGCCAGCAAGTTTCCTGTTTGGGAAACTGTTAACACGAACTTTATGGGCGCTTTTCTTAGCGAAACATGTTTTTATGTGCACTTGTTGTGAAATAACAGCTATTACCAAAAGCATACATCTGATTCCCTTAAGTCTGGAACTCTGCAGTAATATTCACATTGTTTCTTGGGAGCTGCCTGGGGGGTTAAGGTATAATAGGCTGGGAATAAACCCCAGCTGCCCGAAAAACTCACACAGTTGCATTTCTCCTGAGACTGAAAACTTGCTTGTATGCTGAGAAAAACCACGTATGAGTGCCATCTGGGGACTTCTGCCAGAACAGGCGCTTTGAAGTGACAGCCTGAATCGTCATGTGTAACATGGAGAGGGAAAATGGCATGTCCACCTCAGGAATAAGCTTGCTAGAACCAAATAACTCTTTTTTTTTCAGGAGCTTCTCCCTTACCCCTCTTCTTGAGCAGCAGCAGAACTGGTTTTCCTGCTAAATGCATGGGTTGGAAAAGTAGAATTGCACCCTGAGGCTAGCGTTGTCATTTAGTTAGGCTGACATCTTGTGGAAGCCTTCCTAGTGTATTAAGAACAACAAATAAGCTAATTTTACTTGATGTACATGTGGGCTGTGTGACTTTCTTGTGCTGTGGGCTTGGAGGATGGCAAGCCCTGGAGTTGCAGAAGAGACTGAGGCACCCGGGATTTGCAGCCGCACATGTGGCACAGTGCAGAGAGCTCACCTTTCTGCTTGAAGAAATGATTGTGTTAATTTTTGCTGGACGTTAGCACGTTGCTGCTTTTTTGCTAAAAGATAGTCTTTGTGCTGTATCAGTAAGGCTGTGAGGCAAAGGAGACGAGCACAGACATGCGGCTGTAGCATTACCATGCACATACTGTCACTTGGATGTGCTACCATTGAGGCTGGGTTAGCAGTGAGCCCTGAGAAGTGAACACACAAGAAAAAGGCATGTCCAGGGTGATACATCATCAACAGACATGTCCAGCTCTTCTGGCTAGCTGCAGAGGTCCTTCGGGTGAGGGCGGTGGGACGGATGGGACAGGGCACCATAGGTCGGGTGTCGCTGTCTTCCTGGGAGCGAAGGACACGTGTGCTGCAGCATAGCATGGTGACTGTCACCTCCCTGTCTGGCAGCTCTCTGCACCTGGCACTGGTTGCACATTTTAATTCCTCCTTGTGCTAGGATGAGTGCAGGAGCCAGCTTTCCCCTCTCCCTGGACACTGAGGGGAGCATGGGGCCACTGCAGCTGCAGCCTGGCTGTGGGGAGGGATGTTGGGGTGGGAGCAGCATGGAAGCACAGGCATCTTCTGGTTTGGGTTCTTGCTGAACCCCAGACAATGCCATGCAGCCCCCGTGCTTTGGCCAGCTGTGGGCTTGCCATGGGAGTCTCCTTCCTGCTGCAGACCAGCGTGTAGTCCTGCTTCCTAAACCGTCAGACCTTAGATATGAAAACACTGCTGAAATTCATGTTAGTCACACTTTGCTGCTTAACCTTCCTGGTCTTGAATCAGCACTGTTATATCTGGAATTTGTTTGCAGCCATTGTATTGTGGTAATAGAGGGGTGTGGACGGTTATCCTTCGTAGAGATGCAATTAGGCTAGGTGTCAAGGCAGAAATGAAGCATGTGACAAACTCAATCAGAGAATTAAATTTCCTGCCTCTCCACGAAGCACCGCTCAGTAGTGGCGTGCTGACGTACAACTACCTTTGCCACTGCCTGCCCAGAGGAAGGTCTGCCAAACACTTGTTTTTCACTTATTAAATCACTATCATTAACCACAATGCTGCTTGTTGTACAAACAGCTCAGAAGACAATTTCACAGATTACCTGAAGCAGAAACCTCTCTTCAAACTCCTTTTGTTAGGTGATTGTGTGCTGGGCAGCAGGCAGGGCAGTGGTGGCTCTTGGTCACACAGCGGTGGCACATCTGGCTCGCATCTGGGTGCTGAGCTGGGGAGGAGGGATGCTGGGCTCTGCAGGGGTGGTGGGTGCACTATGAGGGCTGGTGCCAGACAGGAGGCACTATTTCTCTCGTTAGCTCTGTGGTCTCTGCTTAATTTAAATTGGTGATGAACCATTGAGATTATAGCAAAATATCACAAACTTCTGTTGTTAAAAACATGGCTTTTTGAATAACTCATTGTAATATGTGTGCTGCTGATCCTGGTGGCTTTAAGACAGCATTCATGCACCACCACCGTGCTCTGTTACCTTTTTAATTGGGATTAGCTTTTAACATTAGTATCTGTAGGGAAAACTCACTTTGGTTTGGTTTTTTTTGTTTTGTTTTACTTCAGATGGTAAGCCTACAAAGGGAATGCTTTGTAACAGAGATGGTTGTAACAGTGATTCCACTTGCCTCCCTGTATACAAATCCCCTTTCTTTGCTTTAAGCCATTAAAACAAACCCTAGTGCGGATAGCTGTGTGAGCTGGAACAGCGAGGATGCGACAGTGACTACTTGTATTGCTTTCCAAGCAGGGTAGCAGTGATGGTGGAAGAGCAGGAGGTTATGGGGGATGGGGGAAACAAGCGATTTTTAACACCAATTCTAGCCTCTTTGATAAAAATGTGATTCGATTTAAATTTGCACTGTGGCTAAATTTATTATCCGTGATACTGGACAGAGCTGTGATATCATAACTGCAAAATGACATGGTCAACATGACCCTATTAAATCTACCAAATCTATTAGCTGCTTACTGACTGCAGAGCTTGTGATTCCCTCAGCAGAGTTTTGTGCTGAATATCTGAAAATCCTATTAGTAATCTGAATATTCAGGCTTTGGTATTGTGAGTCCTCCTAATCCCCTGGATAAGAGAAGCTGATAGCTAGGATCTGTTGTGCTGCTGGGTCATTAGTTGGTTTTCAGTGAAACTTTAGACTAGAAAAGGGCAATTTTTTAATAGTAAGGGTAATTGGCTACTGGAACAAATCACCCAGAGGTGGTTAACTGTCACTTGGAGCCTTTAAAACACAATTTATTACTTGAGAGACTAGCTCAGAACTTGTTGAGCTGTAGAGTAGAACCAATAGGTAAAATTCATGGGGCATGCGGAAGCCTGGACAAAGTGATTGTTGTGGTCAAGGATGATCTTCAATGTTTGTATGTGCCCTGGAGGGCTCCTGCGGCTGCAGGCTGTACAGCTCTTCATGCGCTCTAGCCACCACTGTCCCACTAGCTGCCTCCACCTGGACCTAATGGGGCATAATTGTCCCCACAGGTAGTGTTTTATTTTTCATTTTATGCAAAAAAGGTCAAGAAACTTCAGATGGGCAGAATTTGACATCCTTGTCTCTGGGCCAGGACCTTGGTTGCCTGTTGTGATTTAAGATGTTAATGACAACAGGTCTCTGTAGCCACAGAGGTGTGGGCGTCCATAGCATTTGTCCTGTTCTGCCCCACTGCACCATTCCTAACGAAGGACCCGGGTTAGTAGTGATATGTGCTAAATTGTTAAATTACCGCAGCTAAATTAGCAGAGCGTTTTATGTTACAACCTTCGGAAGGAAATTCTGTTAGTATTTTTAATGAGCTTCTGTACTAAAATTTCTGAATGCCAACAAGGTGGAAACAAACTGGATCTGCCTTGCTAAAGTCTAATGGGTTTAGATTACACAGCTCTTTCTGCGCTAATATGTGGTGTAGCTTAATAGGAATGGATCAACAGTATGAAATTGGTGCTGCTTAGGCTCTAATGTGTGCATTGCATGCTGAAAAGCCTGAAAAGGGCATTTTACATAGGACTGGCTATGGTCTGGCCATACGAACTGAATGTCCGTTAGTGGAAGCCATCTCTTGGTTCTCCTCTCACCCGAAAACCATCTGGTCCTCATGCACTGAGGCTGTTCTGGGCTGTGAAGCCAGGGAAAGCAAAGTGGAAGCGATGGGTGGACTCACTTCAAAAGCACGCTCCTGCTTCATGTTAAAATGGTAATGTAGGGGCACCCAGGGAGAAGTAAAATGGCACTTCTTGGAATAGCTGAATGTTTGGTTTGCTACATAATAGATGAGTATGTATCTTAGATCCAAAGATATTCCTGGAAAAAAGTGCCCATGTGTACAGTGGGGGTGCCATGGGTTCAGTAAAGTAGTCACGTTGCAATAGGTGTGCTGGTGTGAAAGCATCAGAGTAAGCAGCTGAGACTAGGTTTACATCTCAGATCAGGCTGTTAGTTTGTGTAGTGCCAGGTAACAGGTTTCAGATTTTTGGGTGACTCACCCGCTGTCAGCATGCCCCAAGCTGCGGCCTGGGACAAAGTGACTGTTCAGTGCAAGCTGAGTGGGGACTTTCTAGCCTAACTGCGTTTTGGTTTTCATATCCACCAAGCATAGGAACAGCAAACTGTTCAATAAATAAGTAGTATTAACCATCACTTTATTTAGAGACTTCAGCTTTGACTTTTGAATGTGGAGTGAAGAACAGGCCGACAGTGGGTCTGCCAAAGGCTGTGGCATAGTCAGAATGAGCTTCTGGTTTTAATTTTGATCACTTCTCAATTACCTTTCATGATGAGAATCAAATTACTTGATCAGGGAGGTGACAAATCTTCAATAATTCATTAAATTATAATGACATTACAGCATCCTAATTTCTCTCCCCCCCACTCCCCCATTTGTTTAATTTTTATTTCTGCTGTAAAGTGGACTCCATGTTTTAAATTCAGGGGTGTTCAGGTATTTTAAACCAGCCTGTCATCTGGATAATTGATAACTGGCATACCCTCACTTTAGTGCTGCTAAATGGTTTTTCTTCTCAACAGGATAATTATATTGATCGTGGCTTAGAACTTCAAAAACTGGATTGTGGTTACATAAAGTGTGTTTCAAAACTCTAATATATGTTATACAGAAAAAACTTTTGACAAAACCAGACTATCACCATTATCTAACACTCCTAATTTGATACAAATTAGGATATTTTTGACCCAGTGTCTGCTTAAAAAAAGAGAGAAGTCGCCACTGCTGCTTGGCCCCTTCCTCCCTCTTTAACAACAGGGCTAATGCAAAACTGGCTGTATTGAACCGTGGTGAAATCCAGCTCTCAGCAGGTGGGCCTGGGTACTTACTTGAAATGTTGGATTTCATCCTGACAAATGTTTTGTAAGGATTTTACCTTTAAGATGATTGATTTTTGACTTTGGGCTGACTACTCTTCTGTGGTGGTTGGGTATGAAGGTGTGTAAGGGAGCACTGTTGTATCGGATGTGCCCTGTGGACAGCTTGCATGGTGCATGTTGAAGGCAATGTGTGAGATGTTTGTGTGCAATCCACTGGCCGTGGGCAATCTCAGCAGCTGAGGCTGTAGAAGATTGAGGGTTGAAGCAGGACTCAATGCAGTGCCAGCCGTGGGGTGGTTGACAGAGCCGGCAGAAAAGAGAAATAAAACTCTGAGGTTGAATATAGTCTCTGGCTGATTAGGATCAAAAAGATACCTAGATTTATGAAACCATCCTTTTCTTCTGAAAGCAAGCTGAAGAGTGTTAAAGGTCTTTAAGACGTCAGATGTTCCTGTACTGCCCAAACGAGCCAGGAAGAGAATGCTTTATCAGGGAGGTGGAGACTTCACTTCTAGTGTGCATAATCACTTAAGAAAAAAGAAGAAAAAGAAGCTGACAAAGTACTTGAAATGAGCAATACTGGTTTTACTCTGAGACACCGAAAATCCATTTACATCTTTGTTTCTTGTTTTTCAGGCTGGACGCAAAGAAAGAAGTGATGCGCTGAACTCTGCAATTGATAAAATGACCAAAAAGACTAGAGACTTGCGTAGACAGGTAATTAATATATTAAGTTAATGCTTGTTGAGGTAAATGAGTGTACTCCTGCATATTTGCCCTCTTGGAAATATGTTATCTGTTGGTTTGTTTCCAGTGGGCAGTGGGCTTGCCTGCTTGTGTTTAGTGAATTAAAAGCTAGAAGCTTCCAGTGCCTGGTTCACAGGGAAGCATGAGGTAGAAATGTAATTCCATGTTAACTGTGTAATAAAGATGTCGGATTCTTAATCATTCTCGTGGCAAAGAGATTAAAAAAAAACCCCACAACACCACCAAAAATACACACAGAATAAAACAAAAAACTCTACTTGCATTTTATGGATTTTGAACATAATCAGGTATGTTTTATAATTCTGACGGTATTCATCTCAGAGAGCCAATTTTCTTTGAGGACTGTATTTATGTAATATCAACCTTTTGTCCATTTAGTTTTTAAAGCAATATATTCCCCCTTTCAAGTAAATGTGAATAAGAATCAAGTTTGTTGAAAAATGTTTTTATTCTAGTAGAAAAACAAAAAAGCTAAATCAGCATGTTGTTTAATCAGCTGAGGGAAAGCAGTAAATTTAGTCAGACAAAACTAATATGGGCTGCTAAATCAATATTTGTGGCCAAACTGGTGACTTGCACTTATACAACTAATCCAGTTTTTTAAGGAGATTTAACTTAAATTGAAGCAAAAAGTCTATAGACAAGACTTAGTGCAGGGAAAGCCTTGGTCACACAAAAGAAAAAGGATCAACGACAAGAGTCCTTTAGGCTTTATGTATTAATACAGTCAAAGGAAAACAGCAGTGGAACACCACTGAAAAATAACTCATTCTTTTATTTTTATTTTAGCTACGCAAAGCTGTTATGGACCACGTATCAGACTCTTTTCTGGAAACAAACGTTCCACTTTTAGTATTGATTGAAGCTGCCAAGAATGGGAATGAAAAAGAAGTTAAAGAATATGCCCAGGTTTTTCGTGAACATGCCAACAAATTGATTGAGGTAAGATAGTACAAATTAAAATTAAATTATCACTAGTTAAATTAAGGCAAGACTAGGCAAAACACATTTTCCAATTCTGTTGAAACAAATAGCAAATTCTGCAATAAATTTGCTTTTAAAAATTTTATTTTAATGAATTTAAATACAATTTAATATTTAAATAATTTAAAATGTAAGCTTATCAAAAAGCAAGAGCTACTCTTACATAGCCCATGTAGTTTTAGACACACAATGGAAGTATATTATGTTGTTACCCTTATTTGATATGTTAATTAGAGATGGTGATATGAAATAAGGGAGACTGTGGCATGACTGTCTTGCTGTACAACTTGACCCATTGCTTGAAGCCTGGAGGGTTTTTTTTACTTTTCAGTAAAATCCCACCAAATATAAACAGGCCTTTTGTGTGAAGACTTTTAGAATGGAAACCTGCTTGCATGTGTGTAGAGAACAAACAATGGACAAATAAAAAAACTTGCAGTAATGACAAAACTGATCCTTGCCACCTTTTCTAATAAAAATCCAAAGGCTCTCAAACTGGTGTTACTAAAGCTAATCTGTGGGAAGATCAGTTTAAATGCGACCAGCCTGTCTTAACTAAAATGCATTAAAGGTCATTAGTCTACTATTAAGGGTAATAGTTTCCCAACAGGTAGTGCATTTACAGAGTTCATACCTGTATTGGTGGATACATCTCGGTAACCTCGTCTTCTTGCTGTTGTTTTCACATCTGAGTTTTGTGCCTGCTGATGATAAATGGCAAGGAACAAACATCTATAGGTATTGTTGAAGAAACATGCCACTAGGAATAAACTTCAAAAACTTGTGTGCACTTTGGTATGCTTTGAGGCATCAGCTGGTTTGTGTGCTTAACCTCAGCAGCTGCCTGGGAACTGTCAGATGCTGGTTAATGTCCGCTTGCTCTCTTGGCATCACTGTGTGTGATAGCAGAGTCCGTGTGTCTCCTAGGCTTCTTGGGAATACTTCCACACAACATAACAGGTTTAAATTACTCAATAATAAGACTTACTGAACATCAGTAAAAGTAGTTTCTGACTCTTGCTCACTGTATTTTTCTCACTTTTAAAGCTGATGGGGCTCTAAGTCCAGTGAGCAACTGCCCCATAGTCTAGGGTGCATCAAGCTAGCCCAGCTCTTCAGACTTGCTGTCTAAGCAGTGAAAATTTTATTGCTTCAAAGTTATCCATTCTTCGCTTTTGACCTGCCACGTTTCAGTACAAATGACATCTTCATACAGATTCAGTTATTTTGTTCTAAATTTTAAGGCGCTAATGTTGTTCGACAGAACAGCAGGCTGAAGGCAGTGCTGCTGTGCCCTGCTTGGCAGCAGGATACAGCTGTTCCACATGCAGTGGTGGGAACACTTTGAAGTGGGTTTTATCTAAAGCTTCCCTTCTTTGTGTTGCAAACCTAAAGTATTTAGAAAATTATTTTTAGGGCTTGTTTACAGGACAAGTTGACTAGCATAACAGTAGCAGTGCCTATTCTGCCATAGTTCTGCCACCTCTTTAGTGGTGTCCATACACGGAATTTATCAGCATAATTACAAAGGACTAATTGCTCTGCTTTGTCTATGAGTTTCTTTTGCCCTTGCTAGGTGGGCCCTTACTCCCTGCTCCTTCAGAATACGTGTGCCATCTAAAAAGCAATGAGTGTCTGTCCTCAGTGGCACGTAAGAGCGGTTTCTACTGACCTTACTTATGTGCAAAATGCCAAGGTGCAAATGAGTTTTACAGGACCTCTATTCAGCCAAACAGTCTGTCTTTCAAGAAAGACTATTCCCCTGGAAGTATGCATTAAACAATATTTCTGACTGGCATCAAAAGGTTCTGCTAAAATGATATGCTGCTGCAACAACTTTTTGAAGGCTGGCTTATTGCTTTTGCTGTCTAAAATGTAACTATAGCTATAGAGTGGCGTGATCGAGATGGCTTATAAACCTCTTCCATGAATGTAGATGGATTAATATATACGCTTAGCTTTGACAGAAGGGGAATAGTACTCCTGCAGAGCCCTTGTCTTGAGGGGCTAGAGAGCCACTGCGGAGTTGTATGTGATGTCAAATTTACTGTGAAAGAAGACAGGTCAGAGTGAGTTTCACTTAATGTCTCAGCATGTCTCTGCCAGAATGGAGAAGGATGTTTGCAAGTTCCCATATGATTCTGCTCTTGGGCAGAAAACTCAACGTCAGGTATCTGAAGAAACAATAAAAGATTGTGTAAGAGCAGAACAGAAGATGTTGCACTTGGTGATATGAGAAGTGATTGCTTCCACCTGTTTTCAGTGGAAGATAAGCGTGCCAGGGAGTTTATTGTAACTACCCTCAGAAATGCTGCTGAGTGACTCAAGGCATCAAATGTGACAAAACAGCTGCAGTGCAGAACGGAGCTGTGTTGTGTATCATGTCATGATTGACAGGCTTCTGTGTTTTAGATGCAGAAGAGAATGTGTCCTTTAGTGTTAAGTGATGGGTAAGAGACCTGCTTGGCACTAGGTAACTTGGAAAATCCCTATCTGAATAAGTGAGAAGTTTTACACCTTGGATTTAGTGCCCCTTTGTCCTGTGACCTGGAGAAATCAGTGCTGAACTCCTGGTGAACCAGCCACTAGAGGGGACTATAATTTTTTGTTTGTTTTGTGGGTTTTTTGACACTACACTGTTGCAGGTGTTGGCTAGACTGAGGAGTGGCAGTGATGCTTCTGCGCTGGGGTAGCTTGGGGAGCCTTGCTCCTGCAGTGCAGAGGTGTTTACAGGCCCTCCAAGTAGCTGTGAAGAGATGCAAGCGCATGATTTGGGTAATTTTATTTTGAAGCATTCCCTTGGCCTCTGAGTACTATCTGCTTTGTGGTTCCTAAAGTCTGGGCAGCCAAATTTGACCAAAAGGTACAATAACCACAAAAATCTGATTTGCCTACTGAGTCTGTATCTCCTACAGAAACCATACCAAAGCTGTGTCCCAAAGGACTTCCATCTAATTTGTTTCTCACGTAGTAAAATACTAACTCCCTTATCCTGCCTTTTGAAAACTGAGTAACGGTAAAATAGTAAAATGAGACTTGTCTCAGTTGTATAATACATTTCAAAGATAGCTTTCAAAATTGCTCTGTACTAACAGTCCATTAACTAGATAGCACTCTTTGTTAAAGGAGTTTAATTCAGGAATTGAGAAGCCAATTTAAATGCAGCACACAAGAATAACAGAAGAGACAGCATTTCAGGAACCAGTGTAAGAAAAAGTAAAACTCACTTGTGGAAAATCTTCCTAATTTACAGATTTTAAAGTACTTGCATTCCAATGGTTTTTATCATGGTGGGTGAAGTAGCCGTGGCTCTCCAAACTGTAACTTTGCTCTTGAGGAGAGACAGCTTGCCATAGGCATCCTTAGATTCACTGTTTCTCCCTAAATGAAACTAGGCTGTCCTGCAACTTGCTGCTCATTTTTAATGATGTCACTTAGCACCACGCTGACTTTTTGTTCGTCCCAGTCTTTGAAGTGTGCTTGTGCACAAGTTGCCTTTGTACAGCTCCCTGTAGTCACTGCAGTGACACTTCTGGCTATTCTCTGAAAAGTGAAAAAGCCATAAATGTTAAAAAGAAAATTCTGCTACAATATTGAATGCTTTAGAAAAATAAAAATTAGGTTGCCAATTTGTCACTGTGTAGTTCTAATGGAAAAGTTTTTCAGACCTTAAGAAATTAGGTAGTTAAAAGGTAGATGAGGGCAGAGTCCAGGTTAAAATCTTCCAGTAGCTGTTTGCTTGCTGAAGAATATTTTGGAAAGGGAGAGTGCGTAATTCCTCAAAACCAGCAATTAATCATACCTTATTCTGGAACCCAGTACCCCTATATCAAATGTGTTTCTCAAATTTTATTTTTTAAGTCTCTTTCTCAGAGAAACTTTGGTAAGACCAGGGAGGAGAAAGTTCTCAATGATGTTTCATAAGCATAATTTTTTTCCAGTTGCTTTAATTTGTCTGAAAAGACTGCTCTGTGCCTCTTCTTAATGCACTGGGTTGTATCTTGCATATGGAGAGATGATTCTCTCATCTTCAGTGAAAACCCATGAACAGATGCAGACTGCAAATTTATTTGCTTGGAAAGAACCATGTTTGGGCACTTGCAACTCCACGAGCTATCCATAGCCTCTCACGCTGCCATTTTCCACTTCTGTTGCCCAAACTGCCTAGCCCGGTGTCCTGGAGTAATTCTTCAGACCTCAGTATAAACACACCACTCTCCAAAGGCTCAAAGCCTTGCACAGTAGCAACATTTTTGTTGTAAGTTATCCTGATTTGCCCATACTTGCATCCCATATATTCTTAAGAGAGTCTAACAGCTGCAAGTTTTTTACATGTGAAAGGCTTTTAAAAAATTGGAAGTGGATGAAACATAGCTTGGATTTAAAATAATAGCTAGCTTTTAGACTTCAGACACAACAAAGGCTTTAAAAAACTGAAGCTTGTCTGTCCTCTGTTCATGAGATATAACTTAGCTGGGCATAGCTAGTTATCTTTGTCATAAAGGTGTGCACTTAGTGTTTGTGCATCTTACAGATTTATTATTAAAAATAAAGCATGGAATGGAAGTATCCAGCAGATCTAGAATAAAATCTGGTCTCAAAAGATTATCCTTTGTGTCTATTAGCCACCTGATTTTCAGAGTTTGTACAAAGCTTATAAAACTAGTGTCTTTGAAGGTGGAAGTGGACTGGCTTTGCTCATTCTTTAAATAGTCTTTCTCCATGCTTACCATCAAAGGTATGTATCAATGCTGAAGGACAGAGATGATGTATCTTGGGTGAAAAGTTCAGACAAGCATAGCACTTGATACCCAAATCAAATATTGACTTGGAATGTTTTCCTGAACTTTGGGTATATTAATCTCTCAAAACTCGGCATTTCCCAGGCTAGGGTCATTATCAGTCATTATTGTTGTATCTGGGCACCTATTTTTCCTTTCCATTAAGCTAATTGTGGGGGTGTGTGGATTCTGCAAACTCAAGTTTGTCTTTTACTTGCCTTTATTTTTGAGGTAATTGTGTATTACAAGGGAAATGTCCTTGTGCTATGGTCTGGAGAAGAGAGGTGCTGTTAGTCCAACCCAGTACTAAATTCCCATTTTAAGTTGGAGACCAAAATATCTTTTCCAAAGAACAACCGTGTTTTCTGTAATTTGTCTGTAGATAACCTTGGCAGCAATTTAAAACAAATGTCTTCAGTAAATGACCAGTATAACTCTAACATGCCCTCTAAAGCTTGACACTCTTCAAGAGCAGATGCACTTTCCTTGTAAGTTCATTTTATTAGTCAATTAATTCATAAATAAATTAAATTCTATCCATAGAACATGCTTTCCTTACATTCATAATCAGTAAAGTAGGAAAGCCTCAGCAGAAGAGAAGTTCTTCCATTTTCCAACAAAACTGGATATACAAATTTAATGTGTCATACATAAGTAAAGGCAAGTGACCTTTTAATAGGATAACTTTTGTTCTTGTCAGGGTTTTTTCTTTTGAGGCCAATCTAGAGCTACACCGAATTATGTATGAAGGGGTCTGTAGAATGCTGGTAGAGATTAAAAATCATGTTGGAAGAGGAATAAGAAGCTTCAGGGTAATCTTTCTATCCAGATTTCCTTGTAAGTACACATGAGAGAAGCAAGGTAATCAGTAATCTGTCAGTGAAACTGATGGGAGAGATGAAGTGATTGAAGATGAATTTGAACCTGCACATATCTGGATAGAGATCGGGGTGTTCAGAGACATTCTTTTATTTGAAAATAATCCTGATGAGCTGCTGCTACATGGATGAGAGGCACTTCTGCCATACCTTTCCCATAGTCAACCAGTCACTGTGTTGGATGATTGCTGAGAGAGTGGAGCTTGGTCTTTAAACACTTGGGCCAAGGGAGATATGAAGGGTGTAGAAGTTGGAGGTGAATGAAGTTAGGGTTTGGACAACTATGGTAGTGTCCTTTTACCCCAGTTGAAATAGCCTGGTGTTTACTTTTGCCTTTGGAAACAGATAAATGCATTTGGGGAAGGGGATATCTGTAGAAGAGATCAGGAAGTAACGGCACTATTGAGTGTAGCTGCTGTTGGCATGATGTCTTCAGAGGGAGGGAAAAACCAATTTTGGCCTGTTTTGTTTTCCAGATATTTGAGTCTTAATGCCAGCAGCATTTTAAAGTGGTTTTTTGGGTGCAGCTTTATAGGTGTGGCATAAATGTTTGAATTCTCGATATATAACTAAAAGCCTTAATGCATGTCTGGATTTTCATCACTTTAGTCATTAGCAATATTGGAATATTAGTCATGTAGTGTCATCAAGGAGTTGCCTGAAATCTGTGTAGAGCTCATTCTTCTTACTATTTTGTTGCCTTCTTCAAGAGCATAATGTACTTATAATTACCATTAAACTTGCCATGAACAGTTGTCTGAATCACCAAAAACTGGTTTAAACAGCACCAAGTTGGAAGCCTTTAGTAAGATCATAATGCAGCATGCTCTGAGTGAAAAGCCAAATGAGATAGGAAAGAATTATGATTTCCACTTTGATAAACATAGAGGCTTCTTTGGATAAGGATAATTATTCAGGTACTGTCCAAATATCACCACTAGAAACACTTTTATTATAAAGAAAAACATTTATGTTGCTAAGAAGCATTCAAGATGAGGATTCACTTTGAAAGTTTTAGCTTAAGATCAGATCTGCATTACATACCAGCAGTGTGATTTCTGTCATGGTAGCTCAGATCGACTTGTGTAACTAATGTGTTTTGTGCTTATAACAACATTTTATCACTTTAGCTTGTTTGTCTGAGGAAGGAATCGTTCCTGTGCCAATAGTTGTAGATGCAGCTGTAGCAGCAGATGTGAGGGGCACGGTGCCCACGCAGCACACTGGTATTCCTTTACCAGCTCTGCTTTCTGTCAGGCCTATAGAAAGGATAATCTACCAGTCTGGAAATAAAGGTATTCTTGTACTGCTAGCACTTTACTACTGTGGATATGTTTTATGCTATAGATGTATTACTTCCCTTCAAACACCTCTTCCCCCTCTTTGATTGAAAAACTTTCCTGTTGGCAAGAGAGGGTAGTGCTCTCCCTTTTGCACTTGCTGCTCAGTAAATGGAGCCCAGTTCGGTTTGTCATCATGCACAAACACTGGGTTTGCCCAACTGTGTTAAAAATTCCCCTTCTTTATGAAACCTTGACAATATGTGGGGTTGCACTCTGTTGGAGAAGGACATTTCCTCAGGGTGTGGAAGGAGTTTGCCAGTGTTAAATGCAGCTTTTGCAGGACAGCAATACCTAGAATGGTACCAGGTAGCTGCAGAGGTAGTTGGAGACAGTTTGTTTAGGTTGAGAGCCAAATGCAAAGCTATATTCCTTAACTAGGTTTTTAGAAACACAGATACAACTGGAAAGGTGCTAGTTTTGAGATTCAATCCCAGAAGAGAGGTGGCTACCCATGAAAATATTAAGCAATTGCCTCAGTATTATAAGGACTAGAAAACACACAATAGATTATCTCTGATCCTCTTCATTTTTCAATCAGTTGCCAGCCTGTTGAAATTAAAAAACCCTGAAACCCCCATTTCTCATTGTCTAAAACTTTTGAATCAAAAATAACATTTTGCTTGCCAGTTTTGTTCAATCTAGCTGAAATCTCTCCTCCATGTGTTTATAACCAGACTTGAAATTAAAATTGCTCTCATCTTCTGCATGAGGTTGCAGAGCTCTGGAAATAGCAGTTATCTCAATTTCAGTTCATCATTCTCCTCAGTGCTTTACGTTTGGAATTTTTCTGTGTGTGGTTTGTTTTATTTAAAGACTTTTGCTATCTTAAGTTAATACATTGGGATTCTGTTCCCCAAAACAAGCTCTTGCAAGGTACCTTCTGTGGAGCTACAGCCACTTGCAACTACTTAAGTCATATAAAATCACAGAGTAGTTGACAGCATGACTTCCAGTAACTTGCTTCATAGTCCCTGTGGACTTGAACTGAAGTCTCCCTGCCATCCCTTCACGCATTACAGAACTGAAAGTGGTTTGTGTAATTAGCCATGCCTCTGCAAAACTAGTGAGTTTATGGGATTATAGCTAGAATGCAGACTTCTCCCTCATGTGGTACCTGTTAGGACTGGACATTAAAATGCTACCATTTGTCTTGAATATTGAGTGTGGTGTATGAGTGAATTAATAAATATATGGACTTAACTGAATAATAAAAGTCTTTTTTAAAAAGGGATAAAAATTACATAATTGTCACATATCTTCTGAGAGTCCTCAGTTGCCACTTAGTTTTGCCAGAACAGTTGTTTCTGCAGCTAAATTAATTTCATGGGCTTTGACCATCATGAAGTAAGTCTGGACTGTTTTTTTTAGTATGGGGGAGGAAGAAATTAGATGTGTTATATCTGAATTTTGTGAGAATAGCAGATACACTTTTGTTTAGCAGGTTCTCAAGAGGAAAGTGTTGAATGCCTGCCTGTCCATTCTTCTTTTTTTTCTTTTAAAATGGGTGATTTTAAGCTGCTTAAAAGTGGGAATTTGCATTCCCAGAGAAATTGTGAAATGAAAAGCAAAAAATAGAACATGAAGCTGAATTTTTGAAGTTTAATCAGAAATTAAAATGCCAGGAACACCTTTGAAAAGCTTCATTTCCATGTTGTTGAAATCCCCAAAGTATCTGTGTATAAAAGGGTACAGTTTTGTTATTTTTGCATAAGGGTTTGTGAGCATCAGTTATGAGAGGATACTGGTCAATGTTAAACTGAAAAGTTAAGTTTTTCATTCGTGAGACCATCTGAAAACTCTTACTTTTGCAGTGCTATTTTTACAACTGCAGTTTCAAATGAGAGTAGTCAGGCTCTTAGAATTCAATTAGTGTATGTCTCCTGCATAGCGATATATAATCCTTATTTATAACAATGCTGTGTGGCAGAGGCAGCTCTGACAATTTTAAATTATGCAACAATAAACACATTACAGAGCCTTCGCTGGATTACACTATTGCTAGATGATTGCATCCAACACCCCTTTAGGAGGGCTTTGCGGACTTGACTTCCTGAAGAAGCTGTGCTAAAAACATGACTTGTAAACAAGGAGGAAAAACTTGCTGTTACTCCTCTGAAGTCAGTCCAGGTGCACAAAGCAAAGACTTTAATACAAACTTTAGGTGTCAGCCTTTGAAATCCTTGAAAAAGAAGATTTAATGTGTTAGAGATTATAGTTCCTTTTTTCTTTTGCATGTTTTTGTCTCTTATTAAAAAAGCAGTTAGTCAATCCTTTAATAAACAGTTCCATGTAAAGTAACCCCACCACCTAAGCTAGGCAGTCAGTGCAAAGCTGTAGCAGTATTTCTTAATTATTTTTAACAGTGTAATTTAAGAGGCTCAGCAGTGACCCCACACTCATGTAGTTGAGGCTGCTATAGTCTTTGAATTGGTGAAAGACATGACTCCTTAGTCATTACCTGAACACATTTCAAGTTAAAAAAAAAAAGTATTCCAGGTGAAAAAGGCAAAAACTGCCTATTGTCAGAGAAGGCAGTTGTCTATAACAGCTGACAACACAAACATAGGCTGACAACTAGTCACTAGTGGAGGAAAAAACTGCTTTAACAATGTCAAGATTTTTCCTGATTTAAAATTAGTAAATTCTGAAGAATCAAAATAACTAGAATTTGAGATGGAATCACTCTGTGACAGGTGGTGCAATTTTTTTTTTTGTGATTGGAATTATATCTCCCTGCTTACACCATATTCCTGACTGACCCTTTGCACTGAGATAGTGCCTACCTCTAGAAGGAACCAGTTAAGTAATGCCTCCTCCAAAGACATCATCTCATCTTGCAGTATTCTGAAGTAATGCCTCCTCCAAAGACATCATCTCATCTTGCAGTATTCTGATGTCATCATTAATACCAATCAGATTTGAGTTTCAAAAACTGATTAGTGCATGAAACCCACTTTCCAGATGAGTTCGTCCAGCTTTGAGTTTTACTTGGCACCAGTTCATTAGTTCAGTTTGTAGAAACAGTTGTCTGTGCCCTTCTCGCTAATGCTCGGTGCATTTGTCACTGGGGGTAAATTTAAGCTTGTTCATCTAAACATCAGCAGCTGCTTTGGGTCCATCCTGCCTTTTGGGGTACATGAAGTCTCTGGGACATGGTTCTATACTCCGTGAACTAAGATACTGCAGCAAAAAGATGCTTTTAAACTGGCCTGTCAGTGCTGCAAGAGGTATCTCTAAACCGCGTCAGTCTAGTTTCTCTAGTCTGTCTTCATTCCCAGTGTATTTTTAACTTTTTTCAAGAGATTGCTCGTTATGGCTGATTACATTATTTGCGATTTTTTTGTCTCCTTTGATGCCTGTGCCAGTAGTGCTTATGTAAAGGGGCTTGATGATATTGAATGGTAAGAATGAACAAATGCAGCGGGAATTCAATTGCTATTTTGCTCTCAAGCACAAGTGTTCTTTCTAAATCAAGTCTGACCACTTACTATGTCAGTCAGCTACGTTGTTGGATACATGGAGAAACTATTTCATTTACATTTGATTTAAGGGGAATTTTTGTTTGCTTGAGGTGCTCTGTTTTATTTGGCAGTTTTAGAAATGTATGATTTCAAGTGCTCTGCATGCTTTAAAACAAATTTGACTGTAGCTGATCTTCATCTCAGCTGCAAAATCCTATGTATTATGTGTACAGGTCACATAACTGGCCAGCAGTACCCTATCTTCTCTACAGACAGGTAGTTTGAAGTTATTTATCAAATATTACGCAGGAGTTCTTGATGATGGATTCTTCCAGGTACTTTAAATTTCTTAATCATACAGCCATCCACCTCGGCCAGTACATGCAATTTTAGAATTCATGCTATAGAACACCTGAAAATTAATGACAATTTAAAATACCTCATCGTAATGTCATTTACAACTTGATTAATTAGTTGACAAAGCTCTTATTAAATTTCAAATTTTAAGAGGTTTGTGAGTGTTTTCCAATAGTTTGACAGTCTTCCCATGGGTGCCTTAAATACTGTGTTGCTGTGAATTTACAGCCATGTCTGCAGCACTCTGAAGTCATCTCTGCTGCTGCCACATCCCTGCTTCACTCTGATGTTCAGTAAATAGTTTGCTGGGAAGTTTGTGTGCAAATCTGGCAGAGAGGCTAATCCACCAAAGCGAATAGATTTCTTTTGGATGAGCATGCTGAAATGAAGTGTTGAGATTTGGAGACGCAGCAGTAGGATGGGATGTGGCAGCCAACAGTTGGATTGTCTTAAACTGCCAAAGACCCTCAGTCAGGGAAGCACACACGCTTCTTTCATAAAGGTTGGCAGTCCCAGTCGGGCAATTTCTAAAGAAGAATTGCCATCAGTGAGGTATTCAGAAGAAAAATGACTGTTCAAAAATGACTGTGCAAAAAAGCAAAATTTCATCATGCCATGGTGGGGACACTCAATTATAAACTTCTTTGCCTCTCTGTATTCAGACAGAGCGGCATTTCTGTGCGCTTGATTCATCACCCTTGGCTTGAGAGAGAGCACAACATCTCCAGATATCGGAGAGGCTGATTTTGTAGTGCTTCAATGTCGCTTTTATTCAGCCCCTACTCAATAGAGCTTTGTGTTCTTCTTGGTCCTAGAGATTGTAACTGCTGCTGTGGAGGCAGAAATGACGTGGAAATATGGACCATAAAAAATATTGGCAAACTAGTGTTTCTCAAAAATATGACCTGTGCTTAAAACAACAGCAAAATCTTTATTTGACTTTTAAATCACAGCATCTTACTGTCTTTTGATTTTTTTTCTTTTTTTTTTTTTTTTTTTTGGTTAGCCTCTAAACAAAGGCATAATATACTACAGCTCACTGTGAACAAGGGATTTAAGACATGGCAAAACTACAGGAAAAAACTATGTTCAAAGTCAAATCTCTCTCTGAGAGCATTATAGAGAGTAGGGCTGTTTGGTGGCAATGCAGTGCAGAGAGGAACTGAGCTGGAGACTGTAGCAAATGTGGTAACAGGAGGGAGAAAGGATCGTTGGCTAAGCTGATTGCAAGCTCCACGACCTTGCAGTGAACTGAGGACTTACTGCAATGCCACCTCTTAATATGTAGGTCTTGCCCACAAAGATCAGTGCAAAATAAAGTTGAGGAGTAGAACACTCATATTCCTGGAAGCTGGCAGAGTTTTCCATGTCTTGTTGATGCTGCACAGGCTTTCTCTCAACTTCAGTTTGTTTTCATCCAAATATATGCTGTTGCATCTGTTTACTTGGTGGTTCAGTGTTGGAAACATACCTATCTTCTTGACAGTGTGCTATTTTTTATCCTTTGTAACTTGATTTGGGACTGGAGGGAAGAAGAGGCGGTGCACTTTGCAATAGGAACTTGCTTTTTGGTCCCAAAATTAATAATGGGATTAATGAAAAACACCGTTCAAGTATGTTGGCATGTGGTTGATGGTTTGTGGGACAGTAATATATTCTGTGTGGGAACATCTGTCGTAAGGGAGGGGGAAAAGCATGTGATGTAGCTGCAGATAGTACTTCAAAATGACTTGTATATGAATGCACAGGATAGTCTAATTAAAGGAAGAAAGAAATTTCCCCAGTTTATAGAGAAAAGTATATGGAGAAATCTGGTTCCCTGGTGTTACTGAGCATCTATCTGCTGGCTTGTGAAGTTGCTTTTACAGCACATTTACTGAGGGGTTTCGTTGCAGGTTGCTCTGTCTCTGAAAGGACAGCACTCAGTGTACATCTCAGTTCACTTCGTGCTATTTTTACAGCTTTCTGTGTTCAAATAGCTCAGAATAACATGCTTGTCATTCACCTGTCAACTAAGAAATGTAACTTACTTCAGACTTTCTTCCCTTGAGAGTAGCTCCAATATGAGGAATATCTTCAATTACCAAAAAATTCTGTGCTGTCCCCTTCCTGTATGCTCTTAAAAGGCAGGTGTTTACAAAAGGTCCTCAGTTTCAAGATGACCTAGTTAAGGATGCTGCTGTGCAGCAGGTCAAGGTTTTGGAGTAAAGTTTTTAGCATCACAAGATGCTATTCAAATTTTGGAGAATTGTGGATGGATCTTCAAGATCACCTGTACCAGCAAACTATTTGATTTGATGAATTGCTGTGTAAATGGAGGGCTGGAGGAACACCTGCCTAATACTGCAGTCTGACTAGATAAAAGGTACATGGAGTAGTTCAAGCCAGTGCATTCAGTTACTTGTATCATATTGTAGAGGTGCACTCCGTGCAACACCAGCAATACAGCTTGAGCTTTGCAGCACCACCGCGCTGCTTGCCAAGGTGAATTGCTTGGTGGGCCTCCAAGTTCTCTGGGGTCAACGTGCAGTAGGATATAGAAACGTTTCAAGAAAAAGGGAGCATCCCTGTGCTCACTGACATCAGAATACTTACTCAGATGCACGGGAGCTGTATTGTTTTTATAAATGTGTGGTTGCTTCTGTTTCACGCAAGTGGGAATGGGCTTTTTAACTGTAACTTCAAGTGCTGCCAGCGATGCTCTTGTACATTTTGCTGGAGAGAACTTAACCAAATTGGTGGTAACAGTGATCTCTCTGTCCTATTTGCCTATGGTTTTATGATCTGATGTGATACAATTTTATGGCTAGAGAAGGAACAGATTTCATTAGTTTTAAATTCGTTAGAACTGAACGAACATGGACACTTTGTATTTCATGATGGGTCTCTGATCACTGTTGGGGGTGGGTAAGAAGTTTCCTACAGGGGGAAATAAAACCCAATTCTAACAGTGGCATTTTTTTTTCTCTCACCTCTGACACAGGTTGCCAACTTGGCCTGTTCCATCTCGAACAACGAAGAAGGTGTGAAATTGGTTCGCATGTCTGCCAGCCAGCTTGAAGCCCTTTGTCCCCAGGTAATGAAGAGCATAAGAACATAAGATATACCCTGATAAGTGGGGCAGCTGGTCCTGCTTTAGTACATGTTCTGTCCGCTTAGTGGCTGTCTGTGGACTTGCTGCAGAACTTGACTTTTTCTTTAATACATGTACAGAGTGAAATGCAGTGTAGGCATCAAAACTTAGAAACTTTAAGATATATGACAAAGTAATTAGCTATACGAATAGGTTTTGGGCACTTTTTTGCATAATAGCTCTAATTTCATTTGGCCAGGGTATTTTGGTAACTTGCAAGATGGTAAACTGGTGAAGCTTCAGTGGTTTACTGTGCACGTTCATGTTGCAGGAAGATGTCTTGTGAAGGCACTACCACTGCTCCTGTCCATGCCATAAGATAAATTATAGATTTTATTTTTTTTTTTAACCTGAGTAGAATATAAGTATGTCAATAAAGTCTTCTCAATAGAGTAGGATTGAAGGAAGTTGCCTATGCCTGAAGATTTTGAACCTGTCTGAGACTGCTTTTTAATTAATAACTTTTTAATGGAAACAAGGAAATTAAGTTTATATAAGCACTATACTATCCTCTTCCATTTTGACAGCCCTGATGTTTTAAATGTCAGCAACTAGATACTTGGATGAACCCCTGAAGACTACAGTGCATGGTCAATTCTTGTAATTTACATTTTTTAAAGCAATGGAAAATTCATATTTAAAACATATATATGAGCAGATGTTGGTAACAAGGAGCTAATGGAAATTACATACTCAGAAAAAAAATTGGTCAGATGGCATTTTATGAAAACGAGATGTATTGTCTCAGGATTATTTGGGATTTGTTCAGGTTTTCTGATATGTATTGGTCCTTTTAAAACCAGTCAAAAGGAAGAGATATGTTCACTTGTACCCACCTCAGCAGGAGGGGAATTTTGAGGGAATAGGTGAAGACAGTGTGAAGAGCAGGACTATTTTACCTTTTTCTGTTACTTTCAGGTAAGAGTGCTATTACATGGGTGAAGATAGGCACCTAAATATAAAACATTTAATACTACCTAGGAGGCCTTTTGTCATCCTGGGGTGGGCTTTTGTGATTCCCATTCCTGCTTCAGACCCTGGGGCTGGTGCATCAGCTGCGTTGGCTGTGCAGTTCTTTGCCTCCTGCATCTGGGACAAGTGGTGTGTATGGCTTGTTAAAACCAAAGGTCAATTTTTACAGTCAGAACAAAGCATGTGGAAGAAAAAGCTTTTAAAAATACATCTTGTCTGGTATAAGGGCTTGCTCTTTCCTAAAGTAACCAGCTAGGCTGGATGTAATTTTTTTTTTTTTTTTTGGTCATCTCCAAGAATACAGGTGTCCAAACAAATTTGTGGTTCCAAACAAATGCTGATGCTTTTGAAAATAATAATTTTAAGAAAATAAGTCTTTCTTTGATTCTAAATGTTCCTGGTGATTGTCCAAGTCTGTGGGGGTGTTTCCCCTCCCCATTGATGAACCTGTGTATTTCAAACTCTTCTGTCTTTGCTTTTCTAACAACTGCCTATTTAAAGAAATCTACTCTTTTATAAAAGAAATGCCACAATAGTCAACATGAAATAATTAACAAGCTATAGTAAATGGTCACCAAACTGTAGTCACATGTACTGAAGAGCAGCTGTTAACCTTTAGCTTCAGGGCTTATGCATAATATATTTAGTAGACATTGAAAGTTTTGATTATCTATAAATGGACAAGGGCTCTAACTGATGGATTTGGGCTTTACAAAGGTCACATATCTGAACTTGGAAGCCTGCAGTTTAGATGCTCCACTGCACAATCTTGTATTAATTTCAGGGTCGTCACCAAGAGATTAGTAAATGACACTATAGATGCTCATAGCACTTGAAAGAGTGCTTTTATATTACATTACATGTTCTCTAGTTGATCTTTACTGCTCTAAGAGTTCTTAAACATGTTGTGAATCCTGAGAGATAATTAGGGGCACTTGTCTAAACTGTTTTACAAATGGCATCTGTGTTTTCTCCTAACAATACAGAAGTTTGTCTTATGCTGGTCTAAGTGATGCAGCACACTGTCATCCTTCTCAACTCCATTACTGAACAGTCCCTAAAATTTGATCATTCTGTATAATCTCTAAATGCTTCTAGATACAAAGGACAGCATAGTGGGATTTTGTTTCCTTTTTTAGACAATTATCTGTTTATTTTGCAGTTTATTCCTGATGAGGTTCACAGCTGCTTCCTGAATCCTTGTAGGTGGCTGTGCTAAACAACCATGTGAATTAGGCATAAAATACAGATTAAATTCAACATTATATGCTTTTTTTTTTTCTTAGATGATATTTTTTCAGGAAGATGCTGGATTTGGAATGAGTCAAGTCAATCAGTAATCACAATAGTCTCTGAAACTGAAAGTGAATATATCAGTATCACACAGAAATATGTTGTATTCAAGGTATTGCTGTGGTTGAGTGATGGTTTGACTCTGGCTAAATGCCAGGTATTTTTCTCAACAGGGCAAAGAGGGGAAAGAAGATAAACTAACCCTTGTGGGTGAAACAAAAGCAGTTTTAATATAAGCAAAGCGAAGCAGAAGTCCACTCACGGAAGCAAAAGCAAACAGATTTATTCTCTACTTCCCATGGACAGGCGATGTCGGGCCTTCTCAGGAAGCAGGGCTCCAATACGGGTAGTGGTTGCCTCAGAGGACCAAGGGTGACCCCACCCCCTTCCTCCTTTCTCCCAGCTTTATACCGAGCAGACGTCATATGGTCTGGAATATCCCTTTGGTCGGTTTGGGTCAGCTGTCCTGGCTGTGTCCCCTCCCAAGATCTTGCCCACCCCGTCCCACTGGGGAAAATGTCAGAAAGAGCCTTGGTGCTGTGTAAGCACTGCTCAGCAGCAGCCACAACACCAGGGTGCTACCAACACCCTGCAGCTCCCAGCATAAACCACAGCACCGTGAGGGCTGCTGTAGGGGAAATCCAATTCCAGTTCAGCCAGACCCAATACAGGTTGAGAGGATGAAACTGAAATTTAACGCACTCACTGTCCCAGGTAACCTCTTAAATAGCTTAGCAGAGTAGAGGCCATTTTGGGAGTAGGGAACTCCTGGTTAAAGAATGATTTCTGCAGAAATCAATCTGTAGAGTTAATTATAAAAGCTGTATCTCAAATAGAGCAGTTATTCAGTCCCTTGCCATAGCTAGCCTTTTCAAGCCAGCAGCTGGAGTAAGGAACATGCAACACTTCAAACTGGTTAGGGAATACTCAGAAGTTTTGTTGGTACATACAAGAAGTCAGTCGTTGTCAGTGTCACCTCTGGGTTCACATGTTCTCAGGTTTGGAATCTAATCCTAGGAGGAAAAAGAAGATGCTGAAGATTTTTCATCTGAAAAGTCTCTATAAAAGCAAGCAGTTAAATTTGTTTAGTGTGGCTATGTTACTGGAAATCAGCTCTTCCTCAAGAGTAACATCATCCTTCCTGTTTGTGAGTCCCCAGCCAATTAACACAGAAATTAATACAAAGTTGAAGACTTAATGTGATATTTAGAGCTCCCTTTTGATGGTGCAGAAGGAACTGTTAGAAAGAGCTGTGCGTGCTCTGTAGTAGACAGCTGGGTGACTTGCATTTAGGTTTACAGGGGAGAAGTAAGGCAGCATTAGGGGGTCACTGGTGGTTTTTTTTTCATGCAGCCTTGACTTACAAGCCGGCCTGACTTCTTTTAATTTGAGGACATGTGTTGCTGAAAATACATATTGAAGTGAAACAACTTTGTCCAGCAGGAGTTACCTTCAGTTCTGCAGCTTCATGCCTTTTGAGGTGGTGGGGAAAACAGGCCAGTCTATGGTGGGTTGGGGTGAAGGAACAAAAGTCCTCCATCATAGCAGTTAAATGTTTTTGAAAAAACACTTAAGATGTCTTTCATAATGGAAATGGAAAAGTACTGCTGTGAAATGCTTGGAATAGTTGCCTGTGCTTCCATTTGCCTAGCAGAGTGCTGGGGGAAGTTTTCTTTGCCTTGCTAAACACAGAGCTTGCCAGTGGTAAATTAGCACAAGATTTTGTTTATCTCCACTTGAAAACCTGGATCCTTGCTCATAACTCTGGCTTCTGAGTTCTTTTTCCAAGAAGTACTTGCTTTGGGAGCCTGCAAAAGCTGTTTTGTAACAGTGTTTTGCATTAAAGATGTCTGAGAAGAGAGCTTAACCATAGGAGTGTTTCTGATCATACAAGCTGTAGGTGTTTAGAAAGCAACAATGAGAATGCCCCAGTACAGCTCTTGAAAGAGTATTGCTCCAGCCTTTTGATGTTGACAGTCTGCTGTCACTTGCAGCTGCTTTTACCAGCTATATGTTGACTTTCTTGTTTTTTAAAGCCTCTGTGAAGTTTATAGACTTAGTCTAACCAAATTGGAGGCATGCTGAGAGTTCTAGAAAATAATTATGGATTAGAATTTCCATCAGGTTAGGTGTTTGCTTCTGCCAGCAAAAGCTGGAGCCTGTTTCCCTTGAGACTGATGTTCATCTGGGAAGTAGGTTGCAGGAGCAGGGTGGACCTGCACCACCCTGGGGTTGGGGACACAGAACCTGTTCTCCCATCTGTAAGGTAGGGCTGGCTCTGGGCCAGTTCTGCCTTTCTCCTCTGCTACCCAAATAGCTCATCCTCCTTGGAAACATTGGGAGGGCACCGGGCAGTGCCTGTCCTTTCCATGCTCCCTCTCTACCTACCTTAGCACAGACAGCAGTTTGGTATAGCTCACCATCCCCCGCAGCCAAGTGAGCGTTGCCCATTAAACAGACTCAAGATAATTCTTGGATTAAATAACATTTTTTATAAAAATAAATGGGCTCTTTTTATATTAACATCTTGTTTTAATAATTGCTGTTCCACATCCTTACATTCCAGTTTTGAAATGCTTGAAAAGCAATTCGCTGCTTATAGATTTCTGATGAGGCAGATGGTTACATATGCTGATCACACCTACTGATACAGATAGACAAAATACAAAACCATAAAGAATCCCATGTAGAGGTTCCAAATAGCACAAACCCTTTTGTTTAAAAGTTGCAGCATCTTAGAGAAACAAAAATCCCTCCAATCCACCCCCTCAAATCTACCAAACCCAAACATGACCAGCAGATTTTCTCTTCTCCTTAAGTCCCCAGTTACTGCCGGTTCCCTGGTGGCTGTTGGGGGAGATAACTTCATTTTTTCTTGCAGTAAAGGCTTAACGTGGATCAATTGTCCTCTTTTTTTCTTTTCTTTGAAAGACTGATATTTTTTGAACGTACTAACTTGCAGATCTATCTCCAGGCTGTTTAATTACAGGTGCTTGAAGCATTTTACTGGCATTGAGTAGAAATACTTACATTAAAAACTTAATGCTTGAGTTGCAGTTTTGTATCATGCAGGCTTGCTGTGAAGAAGAGCCACCACAGGACAGGAGTAGCCATCAAAGAAACAGTATTAGAAACTTGAGCAGTGACTGATGCATAAAAAGAAGCAAAGATAGAAGAGAAAGGGATTCAATTCTGTAGAAGGAGGTATGTTAGTGTGTGAGGACCCTGTGTTTTCATTGCTGGCATAGTGTGATCTGTGAGTGTAGTAGCAGAACAGCTTCCAGAAAAGACACAAGAGTCCCTGAAACCCCCAAAGCTTCAGCACCTGAAGTCAGTGAAATGCAAAATGAAGCAACACAAATAGACACAAAACAAATGGCACAAAAATTCTTGCAGCTTCTACATTGACTGGTACTATAATATCAGTCCTCGGGTACAAATGAAAATGCTTTTTCCATATACAGGGAAGTTGATAGGATAATTATCTATACACAGTATGCAAATAGTAAACACTTGGTAGCATATGCTAAACTGGAAAAGGTCATGTTCCAGTAGAAGTGCATATCTATGTGTCATCATAGCACTGTAACAATAATAGTAAATATCTGCAGAGATTCTTGCAGTCACTCTGTGTAACTTGCAGGAAAGAAAAGTGCTCAAAGTTCCTTTTATGCACTGGAACAAAGTATTGGAAATCAAAGCAAACTTTTCCTTCTTTTGGTGCATCAGCCTCCGTACACTTGCTGGTCACTGCCATTATAGTTAGTGAAAGTGAAAAACAGTCTTCTGTATGTTTTGCTTCTGGGCATTTCATCTCATCAGAGTCTGCAGAGTGCTTTTATCGAAGTATGTAGAGGGTTAGCACACGTAGACACATGGATGCAAACCTGCAGTTGGATGTAACTGGAAGTGACTTAAATGTCCTGCTTATGAACCTTTTTTTCTACTCAAAGCAAAATGCAATTAGCAGCAGGGAAGGAGACGTGAGTAGGGTGAATGCTGGAGGTAACTTTGGCATCTGGCATGTGTAAAATTAAATTATGAGCAGCAGCTTACAAACTGCCAGTAAGCAAGCTGTGCTTTAATAGAGAAAAATAGGGGCAATAAAATCTACCTGGGCAAGGGGAGACTCCTGGCTGGGCTCAGCTGGTAGGGCACCTTTAGTGGTAAGGTCATGACTTCATTTGTTGACTATTTGGAAAGCTGTGATCCAAGAATTGTATTTTTGCTTCTACCTTACAACTAGCCCTCTGTATCACTGGAGCTCTCTGAGGCAGCAGTAAAATGGAGCAGAGGAGGGGCGCTGCATGGTGCAATTACCAGTTTTGGCAGATTGAATAAAGAGACTTCTTTCACTCAGCCTTGTGCTGAGGTTGCTCCAAAAGGCAGAGCTGAGATCACTGCTTCTGCCCTTGCTCGCTGTCAGATCTTCTTCCCAAAGCAAACTTGATCCTGTGGGGTGCTTGATGAGCTCCCTCTCATGTACTCCAGATTAAAACTGATTTTCACATCCCAGCTGGGATTTGGTTTACGTGTGTCCCTTTTTCCTCTGCCTCTGAGATGATAGCTGGTGGTCGCTTGTTTTATTAGCTTTGGTTTTTTTCCCACAAATGCAAAGTATCCTGGATTTGAAGGCCATGGAGCTATTTCATAACTCAAGGAAACCACAATAAAGCTGGTAAATCAAGATCTTTATTTAAAAACAAAAAACGAGTTATTTAAGAACTGTTGCAAAGAAAAGGTGAGTAGTGAAGAGAGGGCGGAGGACTGAGTGTTTAAGAGCTTTTGAAACTGAAAAGGTCCTCCTTATTGTGGCACAGTAGCACCCTAAAGCCAATACTACAGGGAACAGGACAGAGTTAAACCAGCTGCAGAAGGAACAGTCTCCTGTAAAGAGCAAAAAATCCCTATCAAAAAGACTGAGGCAAAAAATAAAAAACTTATAGCCATGGAAATGGAGAGTTAGGTGGCTTACAGACATCTTGTGCACTGAGACTATATAAAGATACAACAGGTAGGGATTGCAATGCAAAACGAATAGGTGATAGTTTTCTTCTCCTAAATGAAAACTTCTTCCTTTAGCTGTGCCAGCCAAGTGTTCAAACACCATTTCTTGTACCCTCTATCAGTCTTTCAGATGGGGTGCTATAAAGGTGGGGCTGGAAGCTATCCTAAATTCAATCTAAAAAAGTTATTTCTGGGTGACCCAGTGGCTTTAATTTACCCAGAAGTATATCTAAGGTTAAGGTGTTTTCTGTCCCAGAATAGCTGTGCTTTTTAAGAGAGCTTCTGGGCAAAATAGCTGTAGTCTTGTAACCCAGGCAGAAGTCACTCTTCAGGAAACCTTGGGGAGTCCTGCCCTGCAAGGGTATAAATATATAAATTCAGTCTGACATCTTTAGTTCCAATAAGGAAAAATAAAATTTTAAAAAGCTGCAGATTCTTCCCATGAAAGACATGAGAATAGGATTTGAGTTACAGATTGAGACATCAGTTGCAAGTATTTTGAATCCTAAGCTTCCTGGATCTCAGGGCATGTGTTGCCAAGTCCTGGCTGCTGCCGCAGGAAGCTGGAAGGTGGAGGAGAGCAACTCCAGTAACTCGCTGGAACCATGTTATCGAGCATTGGGCTGTCTGACTTGAACATTGCAATTGCTCCATGAAACAAAGCACCGATAAAAATAGTGTGTTTTCTTGCCATGCTTCATTTCCTTCTGGATAGTCTCAAAATGTCCCTGTTTGATTCTTTTCTTTGTACGACTTCAGTGAGTCATTGTGATCACAGTGCTCTGGCAGCATTTTGAAAAGCTCTGAAATACAGAATATTTCCGTGAAATTGCCAAATGTTTTACATGGAAGCGGCTACATTTCAGGTAGCGTGGACATGTGCTCCCTAGTTTTTGAACAATATGTGTATATGCATCTCCTTCCTCTAAGAGTTACTAATATTTTAAATTAATTGCCCAATGCTTCATGATTTTTTGGAGAAGCAATAGTGTACTTTAATCAGTCCCTCCCCCAAGTGTTAATTTTTTACATAATAAAGGAATCATAGTCTTCTCACATACACAGACTATTTAAGATCCAGCATCCCTGTCTCCCATGTCTATCTAAGCATATATTGGGAAATGAATCAGTCACTCTGTACTGGATACCAGGTGTCACATAAGAGCATATTTACTCTAACAGATAATTTACAGGGTTTTGTCAGTAATCCCTGGGACATTACCTCAAGCAGATGTGTGAAACATGTCCAGGATAACGTGCCTATATGAATACTAAGCTGTACATAGAGTGTTTTATCACCCCTGCTAAAACTGAATGTTGTGACCACTTGGCACATGGAGATAGAGTATGTGCTACAAAAAAGGACTGTTGAGTTGTATCTGCTGTCTTGAATTTCTTCCTGAGCACACACATACCTGTATGGGTTTCCTAAGTGGTACTTTTGTCTTTAGCTCCATAGTGACACTTGATACCCCTCGATTTCCCCACCAGATTGTTCTCATCTCTAGCACTGCTGGCTGCTTTCCAAATGCAAGACACATCGGATTGTAAGGGAGATCTTGCACACTGGTTTTACTTAGCCATTTTTTTAAAAAAAAGTTTTCTGCAGCCATGTGTTTTTGCTGTTTGCAGTGCATAGAGAAACTTCCTTTTTTCAGCTGGACAAGCTGCTGCTTGGGAGGGTGGTGGTGCAGCTTGTGCCTCCTGCATTTGTATCTGGTGACAAGGACCTGTTCGAGTTTCTTGAGCGTTTGCAGAGCCCTCTATCTATGACAGCTCTTCCCTTACGTGTGAAGAGTTGCTAAATGTGGGCATCTGGGATTGGACGTGTGCTGTTGACAAAGATTAATTGTTCAGACAGATGCTGCTGTCCAGACATACATCACACAGGTACACAGGCCATATGTTCCTTTGGCATTAATGCTGACCTGTCTCAGTGCTTAAAGGATGTTTTCATATCTGATATTAGCCAAGGCAGCTACAACAGAGTAGGAGAAAATGTCCTGACCCTTGGTATCATCTTCTCTAACATCTCAGTAGTTACGGTTACTAGCAGGATGAATGCTGAGAGCGGATTTCTGGATGGTTGTCTCGTTTACCCTTTTTGTTTGCAGGACACTTGTTATTTGGATTCTCCTTCATAAAATTTAGGACATCTAGATTTTAATTGATAGGTCAGACTAGGACAAGAAATGGTGGTGGCTAGACTTAAGAGGGCTTTTGAGCAGAGGAGAGGTTTCCCTTTCTAAAACCTCTATTTCTGTTTGATTTAAAATTTTTAAACATCATTTTCTTGTGTGTTGCAAGGCTTTTTTCAGGGCGTTCAGGTCTTGATCTTAACAGGCAGTGTGAGTGAGGGCAGCGGAGCAGCGTGGAGCATGGCTGGCAGCAGGTTTCTCTGAAGGGACATCCTGATTACTGCTGCTGCCTACACACAAGGTGTGACTTCAGTGGCTGGTTTGAGGCAGGGGGAGCAGCAGAGGGCCCCACGTTCTTCACAAAGGGTGGGCACTGTTGTTATTGCCAGGGTTCAAAGGTATGTTTCGTCCCTGCAGGTCTCCTGAACAGATTGCCTCTTGTGCCAGATTATTTCTTGGCATTTGTCTGTGTTACCAAACCCATAAAGCTCATTTTAATTTGTGACCCCGACTTGCAGCCTCCCTCTCCAGAGGCAGGATGAGCGTGGCGAGCAGTATAGCTTTTCTGTGAATTTTCCTCAGTCACTGCTAATTTCTAGCATCCCTTGGGTGAATCAGCCTCCTTCTCCTGCCTGATTCATTCAGTGCCATCATGATATGTTTGACATCACCATCATTTCCATGTTTAGTGAGTTATGTATATTTTTAAATGCTTTATGACACTCTTAAATGAAGCAGGTAGAGAAAGTACATTTTGGAAAACCAAGAACATCTGGTCCTTGCATGTTTTGTTCGGCAACTTTGTGAAATTAATACAGTCCTAAAGTAGAGAAGAAAAATTAGACATTGAACTTGTAAATTAATCAGCTCTCTCAGGTGTTTGAAAGCAAGATTAGGATTGTCATGTCAATCTGATTGTGGATTGGTGTCTCACACCTGGCATGTTTCCAGGTCATTCTGCTGGAGCACAGTGCAGCAAGAACAGGAGCAGGCTTTTCAGATTGTTTTCTTCTCACACTCAAAGAGGCTTTTTTGGTCATTTAACAGACCAATTAGTTGGTACAGCATAAACTTTGTTACCAAGCCGTATGTGTAGCATTTGTTCTGCTTAGAAAAACAAGAATCTAGAGTAAATTACAGTCTTAAGGTTTTCAGAAAATTAGAGTGGGGGGCCTGGTCAGGAGGAGCATCAAAGAGTACTCTCTCCTCCTGTTCCCTGACTGATCTGGCTCTTCCACAGCCATGACAGAAATCTTAAGGTACTGTAACAATTACTGGTAAAGTACAGAGTAAAGCTTTAAGGAAAAGAAGATAAGTGCAAAATTAATCTTTAATTTTGTATTTGCATATTGTTTCTACTTCCAACTGTGTAAGATTAATCCTTTTTTGACCTTTTTTCTCAGGTTCTGGCAAGTAGCTTAGGAAACGCAGCCTCCAGTGTACTAAATGTCACCCTGTCTAAAATACTTAACAACACAAGCTGCACTCAAAACGCAACACCTTTTTAACATGAGCTGTTAAAGAAAGGTGAAGCTAGTTCTTGTGAATACTTGCCAAGTGGTTTTACTTGTAATAACTAACCACAATAAATGTGAAAGCAGTAATGAGTTGGCTATGAGACCAACAGAATTAAAACACTTTTGTGTTTAAATATCAAGTTCTTGAAAACTTACTAAACTCGCTTTGTTTGCTGTTGAGTTCATTGGATAAACATACAGGAACTAATTGTTTTGTTAAGGATGTGTTTTAAAAATCCAGAGGTCTTTTACAGGTCATTAATGCTGCACTGGCTCTGGCTGCTAAACCCCAAAGCAAGCTGGCTCAGGAAAACATGGATCTCTTCAAAGAGCAGTGGGAGAAGCAAGTCCGCGTGCTGACGGATGCTGTCGATGACATCACTTCCATTGATGACTTCCTGGCTGTATCAGGTAATCAGGGGTTCAATCTCAGAAATAATCAGTCTTGTAACTGGGCTTATTTCTGGGAACGGGTGGCTTCTACACGTGTTCTGGAGTCTTCTCGGGTTTTTGGAAGGGATGGTGTTGGTACACTTCACCTGGCAAGCATCGTCTTCTGCCAAGCGAGGTGTGAAAATAGAGCAGGAGATCTTGGCACAAGAAGAAGAGGTATTTTTATAGCGTGAAAACAGTGATAGTTTAGTTCAGCAGGTACTCTAGAAACCTGTCATTGCACTTAGGGCCTGTGCATGCATAAATGTATATATTTACATGTCAGTAGACAGATCAGCTTAAACATAGCGAAAGACACTTTATGTCTCAAGATTTTGAATTGCTAGCAGAACTACAGATGAATTACCATCTAGCTACTGTAGACAAACCTCACCGGTAACATTGGGGGAAATAGAATATGTTCGAGTTATGAACTAGCAAAAAAGACCATCCTTCAATTCACCTTAGATTCTTCTACAAAAATGACTATCAAACCATGGTCATACAAGTTAATTAGAACTGTTCATATGGACAATGTTCTGTGAATACTTTTAACCATGTCAGCTTCAGTAAAGTTTTTAAAGTTTTTAAAAAAGATTAGATCATTATAATTGATAATTCCATTTGGCAGAGTGCTTGCCAAGATAATCTGTTTTATCAGCATCATTGATAAAGACTCACCATTAGCTGCCACGACCTAGAAATAATGGGAGCATTTTTATTTCCACATCCTCTAATTCTGCTCTAGACAGAGGACATGGTGATATAACCATGTGAATTGTGTCTGCAATAGTGTTTCCAAATTGCTGCTGCAAACGGAGGGTCCGATTTTCCTGGTACAAACAGATATGGGCATCTCAGGTGACCTAAAAACTCCAGTTGTAAAGAGAGATTTCCCAGGAAGATGTGTGGGGTCAGGAGTATTAAGTGATGAAAAACTAAGGTCCTGAATATTTACTTTTTTATAATTAAAAAAAAAAAAACAAACAAACAACTAACCACAGGGAAAAAAAATCCCGAACTAGTATTCCTATGATGAGTCACCTGTATTATCATACATGTTGTACTGTGGTTCCCTGGCTTCTGAATAAAAATTTTCTTTACAATGAGTTAGCATAAACTTATTAGGCAATTGAATGTCCTACTTTTTTATATCTGTCTGCGAGCTCGTCGTTGCAGCAGTAGTTGAAATTGCACAGCTGTGAGGAGCCTATTTCTGGGGAAATATATTTAGAGAGAATTGTGTGCTGAAGTTCATGGCTCCACTTGGAGTTTGCCCGCAAGTGTACAAAATGTTTTAAGAGAAAAAGGGGCTAGTCTGTTAAAATGCAGTCTGTATAAAGCTGTATTACTGTATTTCACTTACAGGTGTGGATCAAAATGGGTCAAGCCACTGGAACTGAGTGGTCTGCATCCTTGTATAGGTCATTTGAGGAGATGGGCACTCTGCTTTTGAGGGGACAGGTTATGGTGTGGGCTCGCTGCTGAGTTGCTCAGAGGAGTTTTCAAGGGCTTGGCAATACGCAGGGAGCGCTGCTTTCCTAGGGCAGTGGCAGGCTGACTCAGGAGAGAGTTTACCTCGAGTGTCTGCTTGGCACCCAAAACGATGCCATGGAAATGTTGTAGGTTGAGACTACTTTAGGTGCTCAAGTGCAGTTGGCAATTGCTTACATCTTCTGCATTATCAAAGAGATGTTATAAAAATATTAAAGCAATAAATACTGCTTTCAATATTATTTGTTTGAACTTTGATAAATGTTTTCTATATAAATGCCACAATTCCAGTTCGTCTGCTAAAAGTCAAAACATCTCTTTGGATAAAATCGTGATGGATATGATTTAATACCAGCTTCTGTTTGGGGTTATTAGGAGGTTTGTGTCAGTTTGTATCAGTTACTAACTGGGATGTAAGCAGAATTTAAAAGAGTTCTTGTGAGTCTGTGTGTGTATATTTAAAAAACCCCCATGTTCCTACAACATGTTGTGCTGTCCATCATGAAGTATATGCTTCATTGTTCAGCTTATGCTACAGAATTGTATCCATTATCCACAAGTAAAGACTTGATGAAAGAGATGTTGGGTTTAGATGATAGAATATCATAAATGTGGGGTGTTGCAGATAAGCTTGCAGGTTACAACATTTTATGAAGGGCATAGCACGAGAAGGACCCTGTTGAGTTAGGACAGTGATCTGGCCGTGTTTAATTGTCAGGGCATACAAGATGAATAGCAGAGGAGTCCTGTAGCCTAAAGATCTTTCCTTAAACGCTCCCAGCCATGAGAGATTTGCAGCTCAGGGAGTGCCAGCATCAGAGGTGCTATCTACTGAACAGTCCTTGACAGATTTTTCTCATTTAAGCTTGTGTTAGTTGCTCTTTTGACCATTATAAACCCCTGGCATCTCCATCATCCTGTGAAAAATTCACAGCTTAACACTGCTCTGTGTGAAGAACCTCCTCGTTTTTGCAGTGTCAACTATTTGCTTCATTTGATGCCCCTAGTTGTAGTAGAGGATGGTGAAGAGGGTTTTTTCCCTACTCGCTTTCTTCATGCTGTTTGTAAATGTACAGACTTCTGTCATACGCTTAATTGTCTCTTTCTTGACTGCAGAGTTTTTGCCTGTTTCATTATTCCTCATTTCAAAGCTTTTCTGTACCTTCTGTAATTCTTATCCCTCTTGTCAGTGCCTTCCCTAAGCACTCTGGGTATGTTTGTGTGTCCACTATTTCTGTTCTTCAGAGCAGCTGCTGATAGCGCCATATAATTGTCAAATTCAACGTTCTGAAATTACCTGGATCTCTTTTGAAACTCTCTAAAAAAGCCATTCCATTTGCTGCCTTCTGTTCCTCTGCCGCTGACAGGGGTTTATGCAAGAGACTGCCCATCACAGTGGAGCTATTTTGTCTTAAGAGCCTCCAGATGAATATTGCCTGGGCCCGATGATTGTCCTTCTTCATTACAAGATGAATCCTGTATTTACAAGTGTATGAACACTCAAGTACTTGTTTCATAACCATGTCTGCTGACACTGCTGCTTGACCTGGTTCCTCCAGTGTCCCTTGTCAAGAGAAGGTCCAGCACAGAAAATGTTCTGAGATCTGCTGTAGGGGACACAGCAGAGAAACAGAGTTATATTTATGCATCTGTGGCTTTATCTCCAGACTGTTGCTTTTAGGTTTCGATCTCCTGTAGCGTACAGACTCCCTTGCAGACTTCTTGGGATATTTGGAAAAGGATTTCTTAATCCCTTTAATGGGGAGGTAGGTGGAGGTGGAAGGTGTTTAGTTAGGGGTGGATTGAGGATTGAGAGTTGTAGGGGACTTATAGTTCTGTTAGCTTTTCACAGTTCTATGTATTTCCTTGTTTGCTCTAAAAATCATTTTTATTGGAAGAATGTCTTTCCTTTTACCTTGTTGCCAAACCACACCATTTTTTCCCTATAGTTGTTTTGGTAGGACAAGATCCCTTTGCCATTGCCTGTGTTACATTCTATGTTATGTTATATTGCTGTGAGATTTTTCTCATGCTCAGCAACAGGCAGGCTGTTAGCTTTGATGCAGGACGGCGTTGACACGTCCCTGAAGGTGCTGGTAGTGAACCTGTACATCAGCATTTCCTGGGCTCTGCCACCCCAGCCTCAACAGATGGCATTTTGTGCCAGACACTTGTGGTCCATATGCCTGTAGGACAGGTAGCAGCGTGTGTATATACAAGCCCACAGAAGAGTGTCAATTCTTATTTGTTACCATCCAACTGGAAAGTATAACCAGAGTGGAAGCACCTGACAGTCCTGTACTACCCCAGGGCCCCTTGCAGCCTGCCCTGTGTTGGGGTTACCCTTCCCCAGAAGTGTCTTTCTGGCCACTTCACATCTGTAAAAGACATTATATGATCAGCAGGCATTTAAATATTCATCTTCATTTTGTCCATGCCTTTTATTAAAGTTCATATAATGCAAAGAGGCTTTTAAATGGTCTGTGGCTTAATTTATTCGTTAAGGAATTCAAGCAATAAGCAGTCTGGTTTGGCCTGACGCCGATGCTTTTTCTTTTTACTGTTGTAACTTGCAGGAATGTCTGTCTCTTGCTTTAAATACCGAAACTCTGTGTGCTCCTTGCTGCAGCTCTTGTACCTTGGCTGCCTGCTCACTGACTTGTCAAATCACTAATGAACCTGCACTTCTCTCTCTTAGGGCCACATTCTGCCCTCAGCTGAACTTGTTCAGGCTGAGTTGCTTCAGAGGTATTTCACAAGTGTATTTTTTGTCCAGATTGCTTACAGAAGTCTCGCAATATTGCACCTGGCTCTGTTAATTTTATGTAAATTAAGCATAACACTTCCAGCAGCAATCCTTTCAGCCAGTTTATACAAATCCTCCATCAGTCAACTCTATGTGCTTCTCATCTCTACAAACTCTTGCAAAATGGCTCTTTTACTACCTGCGTAGGGAATAAAAGCCACTTCAGTGGCACGGATTGGCAGTGTAGCATGATTAAGTCAATGGTAAGTAACGCTGGAAGCTATTTTAAGTGACAGAGCAGAAATGTTTCCAAGTTGGTTTCTTACCAAGCAGCCCAAATGCTGATGTTGGATGACAATATCAGAGTGTTGGTCCTGATATACTAAAGAGGTCTCTAATGGAGTTTGGGAGACATTTTGGGTAGGTTTCCCCTAATGAGGATCCCAACCTCTCTAGGCATCTTCAGAAATCTCTTATGGGATTTTACTCATTTGGGGCTTCTTGAACTTGATAAATGGGAGAAAAAATCTGTATAAAAAAGAAAATGTCTATTCTAAAAGTAAATTACAAATCAGAGGTCTTGGCTTTATTTTTTGTTTTCTTAAGAGTCAATGAATACTCTGTCACTGGAACGCTTTCTGCATAAATCACTGCATATGTTACGTGTCTTAAATTTGAATGGAGGACTAACAGTTTAATATTCTCTGATGACATGTGTGTGGTTGTAGGAAAACACTATGTAGGAAGTTAGAAACATGCAACAAATGCCCCTGTCTTATTAGAGTGTTGAGTGGATTAGGTGTGGCGCTGGGGAGGGTGCCTCATCACCCCACACACATGGAATGACAGGGGAGTGGTTTGCAAATATTTGGAATAAGGGTTTAGGCAGTCTAGAGGAGGGAATATGGAAAGAAACATGTTAAGGGAGAATTCAGATGAACTCAGCTTTTCCATTGGTAAAATCGAGTACAAATGGGCTAAGAAGTGTGGATGCCGGTAGGTGGATGGACTGATGGGGTTTCTGACACCTAGTTCAGAAGGACAGCTGTTTGCTGGTTGTAGCAAGCTTAAAAATTAATGCTTTACAGCACCTCATTGGAGGCTTTATAGAGCAGGTCACAAACTGAGAAATTTCAATGCTGATGACTGCAACAGAAAAGAAGATATTACCATCTAAATCCTCTTTCTTTTACCACCAGAGAATCATATTTTAGAAGATGTAAACAAATGTGTCATTGCTCTCCAAGAAAAAGATGTTGATGGTTTAGACCGCACAGCTGGTGCAATTCGAGGACGTGCTGCTCGAGTCATTCATGTTGTCACTTCTGAAATGGATAACTACGAACCTGGAGTCTACACTGAGAAGGTGTTGGAAGCAACGAAGTTACTGTCCAACACAGGTAAGAGTCAGTTACTCCCAAGATCCCTAAACTCATATTGCTTACAACTGCATGGGCAACCTGGTACTAATGTACCTGTGAAATCTATTAAAGACTCCATTTATATACTATAGTGAAAATTAGTGGGAGTTATTTGCAGAGCTGTTACAGAATGAGAAATGTAATTTTGCTGTGTTGACTGGTGTAAAACTCAGCAGTGTACAAGGTCTCCCTGTGCTCGCTGTCATTGACTGAGCTGTAAAAGCTAAACCACTGGGGAGTGAGTCTCAAACACTGAGTCAGGGCTTGAAAGTTATGCTGATTGTCTTGCAGTATTGTACCAGGCTCTGCAAGTGTTCAGGATCCAGAAAGAAAATTTCTGCCACATTGGCCTGGTAGAGTAAATTTTGGGTAATAATTTCTGGTAAATTTTGTAAGATATCTTTACAACTGTTAAAGAAATGTGGTAGTCCCCCACACCTAAATGGTAAATTAGGGTGTTTCCCGTGAACTAGATGGTAACATCCATATAGGGTAAGGAATAATTTTGGTTGGTTCAGTGAGTGCTGTGCCAACTATTAATTGTTGATTTTGCTTTAATTACTTTGTTGAAGAACCGAGGGTGACACTGAAGAAAGGAACAGGCTGTAAATAAATGGTTCTGTGATGTTCTTCCTGGGGTGCAGTAAGTCACTGAAGTACAGCAGGGCAACCTGCCCTCTTCCAGTGCCTTGTTAAACTTGAGCTTCATGGTGGTAATATTTTTTTTCCCGACAAATGATGTACATCTGCAAGGAACATTAAACAAATGCTTAATATTTTATCCCATAGTTTCTAACGGCTTCCCAGGTGTTTTCCTCTTGTCCGCTAAGAGGGTGCGATAAACTTTTCACTAAGGGGGAAAAAACCAAATAGCATCAGAGTAAACAAAAATTGAAGTGGACTGAGACTTGAGCTGCAGTATTGACGTTCTGTAACAAATGTTTTGATTTAAATGGAACCGCTGCACAACTTCCAGTGATAGTTAACAACGAGGCACACACACGTCTGTAGTGGAAAGTGGCATTGGGGTGGGCACTGACTGTTACTTTGTGTTCTTAATTCAGTTATGCCGCGGTTTACTGAGCAAGTAGAAGCTGCTGTGGAAGCGCTGAGTTCAGACCCTGCTCAGCCAATGGATGAAAATGAATTTATCGATGCTTCACGACTGGTGTACGATGGAATACGAGATATCAGGAAAGCTGTACTGATGATCCGGGTGAGCGTAACTTAAACAGCTTTCTCTTCTGCTCACTTTTCTCTTTATTGAACTGACAAGCAGCAGTTTTATTGAGAGCAGACAGCATAAGGTTTTCATTTAGTTCATATTAACATTCTGAGTCTTAAAAAACGCTAATCACTGTGGAGTACTTCAGAAGTACATTTTCATTCAATTTCATTAAACAGATCTGAGCATCCATGATAGCCAGAGTTGTGATGCTAAATAAATACCCTCTATGCATCTTTTGTAATATTGTGTTAATGCCTTGCTTGATAATGTGCTAAAATCGGTGATCTTTGATTTAACAGCAGCAAGATTCATAACTATAGATGCTCTTTGACAGTTTGAGAGTTTAGAGGTAAAACCTGATGGCTCTTTAGTAAGTAGATCTTGAGAATTAATGCTAGTTTGTGAAAAACACGTTTAGATGAGTTAGTCTGTAGTTCCTAGAGCACGTAAGTCATCAGTTGGCTAACCTTGGTAAACAGGGACCAGTTCATAGAGGCTTTGTCTCTTCTGTGCTTGTGTGTCTCAGCTGCAGTGAGTGTGAGTTGGAAGTGCTAATTTCTGGTAGGTCAGGCAGCGTTAGACTGGTAGGAGGTGGGTGGGGAAGGTACAGAAGGGCTCCTGCAGTTGACTGAAGGGATGCAGGAGCAAAAGTTCTGTTGGTGCTGACCTATGGGTGTGTTTCTTGAATCTTAGCATGGTAAAAATAGGCAGGAGCCAGACACACCAAAAACAAACATAGGGGGTTTATTCCCTTTTTTTCTTTTTTTTTTTTTCCTTGTGCTCCTCTCACTTAAATGTAAATGCATTGCGGAGAAGCTGTCTTCATCTTTGAAAATGGTAACCGTGGCAGATGCATGTTGGTGATAAGGATGTACAGCCCCAGAATATATGTGATTATAGTAACCATTGCAATAGTATCTTCCACGTTTGCTGCTTAAAGCAAAGAATCAGATAGAAAATCGGAAGAAAAGCTGACAACTGCATATGTGCTCTCCATATACTTATTTTCAAATTTAAGCTTGGAATTTAGAGACAAGCAGTGTTAGATGAAGATATCGATGCTCTCCTGCTATGCAGACAAACTAATTTGATTCACCCCCTGCTGAAGTCCTTGTTGCTCAGGACATGAAGGCATGGCTGCCAATTCCATGTCGTCAGTAATTAACCGAGCTGGCGATGCCAGGAATCCCAGTGTTTCCCCTTGCGCCGCACCTCTGATGTCAGGGTGCCACGGCTCTGTTGCAGCTGCCAGTAGCTAACGGCAGCTCACTGGTGACACATCACTGACCTCTACAGAAATTAAAATGTTAGTATTTGTTGTCCAAAGGGCTCTAAGGTGTAGAATGTATTTAGGATAAGAGAGCCATCCAAATGGGGATAGCAGGCCACCATTTCTCCAGGGCTTTGTCTCAAAACTGGACCACGGGAGTAACCATGGTCAGAGGAGAATGCTGTAAAGCTCAGCTGGGGTAAACGAGCTGATTCTCTTGAAACTTTGTCCGGTGGCACTTGTTCTTTACAAGAACCAGAAGGAAAAGTCACTCAAACACCTAGTTTTTGTGTTTATGCACTGTATTTTCAAAACTAAAATCGTACTGTATCTGTAGGTTATTGAAGTAAAGCTCTCTCCTCCCTGATCCCCAGGCAATCTCTTATCACCCCTGGAGGAGTTTTTGCTCTCGATGACAGGTGGAAAGGCAGATTTACACTTTGTATACCCCAGGCTGTTTGGGCTTTGGGATGGATGGGCAGAGAGGGGGCTTGGGAATTATGAACAGTTTCTAAAGATGCAGCAGAACTGTTTCCTTTTTTTTTAAAAAAAAAAAAAAAAAAATTAAAAATTGATATACTGAGAAGTAGTTTAGTGTATGTCCTTATGCTGATTTTGTGAATATGCTCTGTTCTTCTAGGCATGGAGAGGAGATGGTGGCTGAAATACCCTAGGTCTTGATTGTCAGCATAATCACCTTAGATTTTTGGCAACTATTTTGCATATCCATCGTTATTTTAAGTGTATTACAAGATGTCTGTATTGGAAAAGTTTGTAAAATCCAAATCATAGGAAAGAAAGCTGAAGAACGAGGACTTTATTTACATCTTACGTGTTAATCACAATTTATTACATTTATCAGTGAAGTCCTTTGTTGATCCAGCTCTGCAGAATTGTTATGAAGTGCCACTCTAAGCAAAGATGTAGTATTTTGACAAACATACTGTTTAAACTTGATAAGCTTTATAAAAAGTTTTCCAGCTATAGACTGGCAGTAGCAAAAATAAATCCTAGGCAAGCAGGAACTAGGTCAGATGTGTTTAGCCTACAGCATAAAAGCTGGCCCTTACTAGCTAAAAATTTTCAGCTTCTCCTGGGGGATAAGAATAAATTTCGATATATTTTATCTGTCGTTAATTTAGTCAATGCTTTGATTCATAATTGTGCTAAAGACGACGTCTGTGGTTTTGAACCAGACCGTAAAGCTGTGTGTAATTTTAGCTTCAGAATCTCATGTGAAGCTTTTACATTTAAGCGAGTTGCAAAAATCCTGTTCGTTTTGCGAAAACTTTTTTTCTGTGTTTGAAATCCTGAGTGCATTAGTGTCCTGACAAATCTCAGGTGTTTAGTTACTGGTATGTAATTTTGGGGATCTCTGTGGTGTTTAACATGGGCAGCCAAGCGTATGTAATCACACATGTTCGCAAGTTGGATACAGTCCCTGTATTTACCTTTTTGTTGAAAACATTGAATAATATTTACCTTCACTGATTTCCATTCTCTCTGCTTGAAAAATAATATTCTCGTTGATTTTTTTTTTAGAGCCATGAAATCTGTTGTTTGGCTCTGACAATTATTCTTTCCTCAGACTCCCGAAGAGTTGGATGATTCTGACTTTGAGACTGAGGATTTTGATGTCCGAAGCAGAACAAGTATTCAGACTGAAGATGATCAGCTCATTGCTGGACAAAGTGCGAGGGTAAGGAAGAAATCTGAGCATTATAAAACTGTGACCTACCTTCAAGAAGCAGTTCAACTTGCTTTGAAAATCCAGGTTAAATTTTTTGGGGGTGGTGGTGAAAATGTTGGATCCTTTGTTTCCAGTTTTCTGAAAAGGAGGTTAAGTGAAATGCAGCATGTGTTGGTCTGATGGATGTGAGAAATGTCTGTGTTTTATTTTGGATGTTCTGAAAGTTCAAAATCCTTTTAATGCCAATGAACTACTTTATACTTTCACATCGCAGACATTGTAGGCACTGCCATTTAGCTAGGTGAGCTTCTGCAGGGAGATGCAGGGCGAATCATTCCATTGTACTAACATTATTTTCAACAGGCAAACACTTAAGTTTGCGGGCAAGAAGTTTTTACAAAATGTCTTCACGCACATGTTGGTGTGTGTTTGTCCACTGAGCGTTTATCAAGACAATGTTGAGAGGAGCTCAAATATGAAATCATTTAAACTAACTGCATTTCCTGTGACTGTTAAAAATGAAAGCATCGATAGGTAATATATAATCATTAACAGGTGAAAACTTAAAATCAGTACATTGAAGGAAAACCAGACCTTACCTATTGTTTTTATTTGACGTGTCCCCTTTTGGATCGATAACAATTTACGTTCTTGGGAAAGTGCCATGAAAGATTTTTTGTGAAGGCTCTTCTAGCCTGAAACCAGGCAAGAATTATCTAGGCCTTATTTATCAAACTTCTGCCACACTGGCTTTGGAATTAGACTGACTGAGAGTATTTTTTATGCTCTCCTTCCTTGCACAAGCACTCTCTATTCCTGTATGCCTCTCCCACATTTTATTTAAATGCAGACAGTTCTAATTTACCTTTTAGCACGACTGCTGCCAGAGGCTTTCTGGTACTGAAGACTCCTTTTCACCTGCTCCTGGAGGCATGAATGCTCCTAGCATTTATGAAGGCAAGGGCATTGAGTCTCATACAGGCTGTAAACCTAGTCTAATAGATTTTATTCAGAAGTAAGCACATACTACTTATTTTCACTTACTCTTTCCTAAGTATGCATGTTTCAAACATCTGGCTTTTTACAGGAAAGAAACTCATAATATGTCTTCTGTGCATTGCAATACTGAAAGATACCCAAGTGAATCTTCCTTTTAAAACTTACATTTTATAGAAAAAACAAGTCCGCCCCCTCTCTCCCTCTTCATGCAGTTTTTCTTTGAGGAGTAGTAATATGTGGCAAACTTGTTTGGAGTCTAACGGTTTTTATCATGCAAATACCAGTGTTTCATGTGTCAGCTTGTCTTTCTGGACACTCTTTCTTAAGAAAGAGCATAAACTTTAATTCAAAATGGAAGGAAATGGTTCTGTAAAGCCTCTAGGTAGAGGATTGCTATTAAAAGTTTTATCCCCCATCTCCATGACTTTAATTAGTTATCAGTGAAATGTTCCAAAAAGTCTTCTACAAGTGGCAGCATAAGGCAATGTGAGAAAAACTCTCTCTTTCAGGCTATCATGGCTCAGCTCCCTCAAGAGCAAAAAGCTAAGATTGCTGAGCAAGTTGCAAGCTTCCAGGAAGAAAAGAGTAAATTGGATGCTGAAGTATCAAAATGGGATGACAGCGGTAATGATATAATTGTTCTGGCAAAACAAATGTGTATGATTATGATGGAAATGACAGACTTCACCAGGTAAGTCTTTTTAATTTGTGCGCACAACACATTCTCTCAGAACTGGCTGGGATGCTGATCTTTCAATGAAATATTTTGCAAGAACCACTAAGATTCTTACTTCTTATAATTTGCTTTAAATGTTACCCTGTTACAGCCTGTGTATTAACTTGGGAGATGCATTACTATGCAGTGAGTGAGTGGTGACAACTGTTTAAATTGATCTGTAGAAACACAGCAGTTACTGCCTATCTGTCTGTCTTAAGGGTGATTCTCATCCCAAGGAACATATAGATAGATATATATATACACACTTGCTCAGTTCTTCACAACGTTAAATTCTATGGGCCTCTCAATATCGCTGTACTGCAGAAATAGTTCCTTGTATGGTTATTTGCAAAAGAAAGAGGCTTTTTGATGCCTTTTGAAATTCATTTACCAGATTTTATACAACACTATTTTTTAAACTTGATGTTGCATTCCATGCGAATTGCAAATCTGTCTTCTAAAATGTTATTTCTTATCATCATTAGGTTGTTTGAAACAGTAAAGTTTGTTTTTATTCCTAGATTTAATGTAAATATGGGAAGGGGCTAGAAGAGAAACAGTCTCAAAAATGAAGGTGCTGTAATAGTTACACCTGCCTATTTCTGTGCAATTTTATTTATGCAGTTTGGGTAGGGAATCACTTCCAGTACTGTATGGCACAGAATGAGAAAAGCAGTATATAGTTCACTCTTCCAGTTCTCTGATGCTAGAAGGTAGACTCTGTTCTCATTTGCAGAGGTAAAGGTCCACTGAAAAATACATCAGATGTGATTAGTGCAGCCAAGAAGATTGCAGAGGCTGGGTCAAGGATGGACAAGCTGGGACGGACTATTGCTGACCATGTAAGTCAAAATTCATTTTCATAAGCCTCCAGCACAAATGAGCAATAGGAGATCTTTTAGTAATGCTGACATGATGAACAGAGAAAATGTGTTTAGTTTTGAGGGTTTGGCGTTTTTTAACTGATTTCCTAGGTTTACTGCTGGAATTTTCTAGCCTTTTCTTTTCTAGCTGCTCTCCTGCCACCCTAAGCAGTGTAAGCAGCTAAATATGCCCAACAGTAACACTAGCAGCTCCTTGGCTTAAATCAGGCACCTACCATTTTAAGGTAGCAATATGCCAACACTGCTTCATGTCACATAGTATCTAGGCCAGTTTCTCTAACTGAACAGGACTGACACTGAATTCATGTCACTTCTGTCATGCTCAGAATATGCCCTATACTTTCCAAAGCAATGACAAGACTGTGTAGGCAACACCATAATTATTGCACAACGTGGCCTATTACACAACCTTTATTGTTATTTTTGAGGCAGCTTTTTAATATTAACAATTTTCAAATGCCCCATAGACTGAATGGTGGGATTGTCAGAACTCTTCAGGGTTGGTTTTTTTTGTTGTTGTCTGGTCAGAGTTGATAGAGACTTTGAGCAGGGCACAAAGTGATCCAAGTCTTCGCTACGCTGTCCAGGCTGTTGTGCGTGTTGCTGTGCTATATGTACAGAAGTATTTGAAAAGAATTCTCATGGAATTGAACGAGTATGGCCAGCTCTGGTTTTTCATGCAATTCATCTGCCTGTCCTGAGCCACTTCAGAAACTGGGTTGGGCCAAACAAAAGTTCCTTTGGTCTTGGTCCACACCCAAATTGCAGAGAAACATCAGCATTAGTAATAATATTCTGCCTTCAAGAGAGACCCTGAAGCACAGGTAGGTTAAGTCTGAGATCATGGACTGAGGTCTGTTTTGCACAGCTTGTCATTTGCTTTTCAATCCTTCTCTGAATGTAGATTCATAATGCAAGGTTTTAAATAAAACCGTGTCACTTTGGAAGTAGATCTTTGTAATGCAGATCTCTCTTTAAATGTTGCATCCAAAGGATGTTGTCTTCACCCTAATTTATTAATGATGCAGGGAGAAATGTTCAATGGGGAGATAAAGTTGAAAACTGTTTTTTAAAATGGGTCTCCTTGCTTATAGCATTTTGACAACCAATGTGCTGCTGCTGTAGGTAAATGAAGCAAGGAGCAGTTTGTGTTTAGATCTCAGGGGATCTTGGGCTGAAGGTTTACAATGCCTTTTTGTTGTTTTGCTGTTGGTTTTTTTTTTAATTCGTGTGTTTTATGCAAAGTTGATATGTGGTTTTCTGCACCAAGCCATTTCAAAATACAGAAGAAAACTACATGTCTCCTTTTAGTAGAATTAAAGTCCTTAAAAATGCAAAAGACTTAAGTGCATGTTAGAAGATAAATATGAACAGGACTGTACAGTTAGTCATTTTGACAAGAATATAGCTTTTTTTCTGGCTCCATACTCTACTAATACTTTCAGCTTGCATATTTCATTAGATATGCTTACATACTCTTTAGAAACTTGTTAATGTAGAACTATGTGACAGTTACAGAGGATGTACAATGCAGCCATTTCAGCGGAGCACTAATGCTTTCCTATGCCTAATACGGGCTTTTAACAAATGGATGGGGTTTTATGTCCCGTTTGCCATGTGACACGGGTGAATCATGACCCCTCGTGTTAGTGTGTCAGGAACTCCTAACTCCTGCCGTCAGGCAGTTTTACAGCACATTTCCTTTGAAACCATAAAAGCTATTATCCAAGGTATTTCACGTCTGTTGAAAAGTGTCTAGCCATCAGCCGGCAGATTTTCCCAAAGGTATTCCATCTTTCACTCAAAGCAGCAGTCTGCTTGTTTTGAATGGGGGAATATGAAGTGGTTATGAGTACAACACAAATGAAAATGATTTGCAGCAAGACAATGATTCTCTGTATTTTTTTTTTCAACACTGAAATACTTACAAAGCAAAAGAAAAATTCTGTTGCTTTTTTTTTCTTTGATAGTGGTGGGAGGTTGAGGTTACATCAGTATCTGTTTGTTAACTTGAAAGGAGCTGGAGGCAAGCATAGGGATTGCTCTGCTTCCCAGTAAAACGCTCCAGCAGCCTCTTGCTGTTGAGGCTGGTCTGGGGATGTGCTCCAGGCACCGGCTGATGGCTGTCCTGGGACACACACTGCCATGTGCCCCTCCTGCCACGGCAACTGCTTCCCTAAATGTCTGCTTTCAGCTTCTCTAACCAAACAGCGCTGAGCCCGGCTGTTACATGGGGCTGGCAGGGACATTTTATTGTGAATTTTTGTCACAGCAGTGTTCGTACCCTAAACGGGAGATACAGTGAGAGGAAGAAAAGTCTCTGTGGTTGCTTGCTTACACCTACCAGACACTCGGGGATGGGGGTCATGTGCTTGTCTTAATCAGCACACACCGCAGGAGAGCTCTTCTGTCTTTCCCTGCTCCTTTTCTTTGCAAAAACAGAGAAAAAGGTGATTCTGCTTCCCTGCAGGTTCAGCTGAGGTGGTAGGAAGCAGATGTGCGTCTGTGTTTGCTCTGTCCGGGATGGATCCTGGATTTGATTTGGAGCAGCCAGCTTAGCTTTTACCAACAACCACTGCTCAGTCCGTGGCAGCATCTCATTTTAGGGGGTTTGAGGAGGTGGGGGTGTCCCCCAACATGCATTGGTTTCTATCTACAATGCAGCTATCTGCTGTAACGGTGATGTAGAAATGCTCCCAAGCTCGCTTTGCAGACAGATTTTTTTTTTGTCTATGGCTGTTGTAGGTTAATACAATAGTGTAATCTTTCCTAATCAGTGTTGAAATTGTTGCTTTTTGGGTTTTTGGTTGTTATCTGAGTGTTCCTGCACAGGAAAGGGCAGGACTCATACAGGCATCCACAGTGCCTTTTGTTGATACTCTTTTTTATCTCGGTTACATCTCTATTTAAACATCATCTGTCTTTGAACTGAATTCTCTATTCTGCTCATAGAAATAGCACACAGAGTATGGGATGTGGATTTTCAGCTCATGTCATATTGATATATACAACTGAATAATATTTCCTGTACCACTGCTTCCCCCAGTTATGTTTTGCTGCCTTCTTCAGCCATTGGTAAACATGCAGCAGCCTCTTTCCTTGAGAGTGTCTTTCCTTAAACGGTTTCCATAAACTCACAACCCATAAAGTACCTTGAATTTTTTAGCAGTCCTTCTGACGTGCCGTATTGTGCGTTTGTCAACATTCAATTCAATCTGCCGCTGTGCTGCTCGTTCGCTTTGTTAGATGAGCTGTTTGGGAGATGGAGAGCATTTTCCAAAATGGTAATTTCAGCTTTTCATTAGCTCTTTGGCCAATGCTATTTGTGGACTTTCTCTGAAACATCTTGTACTGCTGACTAATATTGATTAGCTTAAAAAATTAACCTGCAAGCTTTGCTGCTTCGTTATTCACGGTTTTCACTTCACTGATGGAAGCAGTGTGCTTGCGTAAGAGTTGCAGATATTTCGGGTGCTTCATTACCTTCCTTGTGGCTAAGAAGGTGATCTCTGTTGCTTTGTGGTCACACTGGGTCAGATGCCCATAAAGCCATCCAGATCTCCATAGTCTGTGTTACACAGTCTGTTGTGCTTGTCCCAGTTTGCCAAAAATCCCGTTGTAGTGTATTGTGTGTGTGTGCGTGCGCTGCCTTAGATCCCAGCTCAGCAGCCTGCCCAGCAGCGGCACTCTGCCTGCCACACACCGGGCAGCTGGTTTATACCAGCTTGGCTTAGAGAACCCCCTTGTTCTGGTCCTGAAAAAACAAGTGTATGTATTAGCTACACTCACCTTCTGGTCAGAGTTCGTTATGGCAGATCAGTTACTGTTGTGGGAAGCAAATGCTCCGTGTGAATGTGACCCCCTGTTTGCACACCACTGCTTGGGATCTGTTCCGGTGCCTTTTATATACAGGGAAACTTCAGCTCCTGCTTTTACCTTGTAGCTAAGGAGAGAAGGTCTATAATGAGAATTAGGGCTCAGACCCTACTGCTGACACCCCAGAGTAGATTTTTACCTTCCTCTGAAAGGTGAAGAGAGGCTGTGTGGGCATAAGCAATAAACCTGAGCCTCAGTGAAGCATCAAGTAGTAAATCGGTGCCACAGTTCAGATTATTTTTCCAATCATGCCATGTGCATTATGAATCTTCATTTGATGGTCTGTTATGCAGGATCAGAGAACTAGATGAAATGGGATTTTGCTGTGAACTTGGGTGTGTGGAGAAAAGCTGTCACAGGCTGTGCAGGTCTCTGAATCTCAGGGTCTGGTCCGTGGGGAGATCAAGCACGTGCTGTGTGAAGAGAAGCAAGTGCTGCATAGAGCAGGACTCTCCTTGTCACGTCTAACACTGGTAAATCACTGCGGCTGCTCGTGGTTTCTGTGGAGGTTTCGGTGCTTGTCTGGAGGCAGCGGTGCCTGCCTCCGGGATGAGCGGCTGGTTGGGCAGACCTGCAGCTGCCAGGCTGCCTGGAGGGGAGCAGTGGAGTGCAGTTGCCCTGCTTGCCCCTAAGCTGTGGGGCCAGGGAAAAGTATTCGGGTTCTGTATGTGAGTGCATGTGTATATGGGGTGCTGGAAAGTCTGCATGTGGTGACCCGGAATTGTGTGCCAAGGGCCTGTCTGCTGGAGATTTCCGGATTTCTGGATGGGGTGCAACTGCCTAGGAAGGCTGGCAATCAGCGCAGGGCCTGCCTTTGCTCCTGTCCCTGGTTAATGACGGTTGAATTCCTGATCTGCTGGTGGGGTGCTAGGGCTGAAATAATGCTGGGTACAACATTGCCTGTCTTAGAGCAGAAAAAAGTAAGAATCATTGTGAGTCTGATACTGGTTCTGTCCAGGAGACCCCTTAATGCATGGTGGGAAGACAAGAAGATGATGTGCAAAGTGGTCATTTCAGAGGAGGGAGGTCGCAGTGCAGTACAACTAGTCAGGCTTGCTCTAGGGTTTAGATCAGGGTTTAAGCAACAGTGTGTTTGACGCAATGCAATGTAAAGCACGTGGGCATTGAAGCTATAGGTGTTCTGTGCATGCCTGTAACACCCCGCCCTAAGCTTCCTGCTTTGGTCAGCACAGTGTCCTCATCTACAGGCCCCAGAACATGACCTCTTGGACCGTAACGTCCCCCGCATCCCTATAGAATACCTTCTGCTATGACGAATATACCCAGACTGGTTTAAAATCCGTTGCCTCAGGCACTGCTTGCAGCTCTGCCAGCGATGTCTGGAGGTTGGCGCCTGCCCGTGTATTGCCCGCTCGCGGGTGCTCGGTGCCCCGCGTGGGGCTGTGGCAGCTGAGGGTGCCCTGCGTGGGGCTGCGTGTGCAGGGCAGGAGTGTGCCATGCGTGCCCTTGGGCTTATTCAGCAGCAGCACAAGAGTCTGGTGGGCAAAGGGTTTGTGGAGTTCAGTGCGTGCCAGCTGCATTACTCACGAGTCTTCACGCAGCCAGAGCGTGCCAGTAGAGCTGAGGTGGCCCGTTACTCTTTGGAGAAGCGATGCTGGCCACCATGCTCGCTGCCGTTTGTAAAGACACTGCACGACTGGTATGGGTAGTAAAAGGCTTCCCATAGCCTTTTTGTCTTATGCTTGCAGATCCCATTTTGGACTGTGGCTGCCCCTCAGCAGGGCGCCTCTTGTTTTGAAATCCAGCGTGAGACTGGCTCATTAATAATCTCGCTGCTTGGCTCTGCAAAGCAAGGGATGGCCCTTCCTTTCTGTCCGAGAAAACAGCTTTCTGAACTGCTCTGCAGTCTCCAGGACCTACATAGTATTTCAATTGCAAAGCTGAAAAAGTTACTTTTATCTTATGGATGAGTGCTTCAGCAAGCACTTTAAAAATTTTATTTCATGCCTGGTGAGGAATCTAGTTTCCACACTGCTAAGAAATGGGAGCAGAAGTCAAGAAAATATCTACTTTGCTGGATATAATGGAGTAACTGTCAAGGTTTATCATTTCCTAGTTTAAAATACTGAAGATTGAAGATTGAGAATTGAGGCAGGATTTGGTAACATCTGCTAGTTGCAACTTGAGGTCTTGGGTGTCAAATCATTGCTGCCGTGTCCTGCACAGTGTACAGAAAGTTTATTTTATAGCTAACAAACCTGCTCTGGAAAGGTTAGGTAGCTGCCCTCCTCCTCCTCCTCCTCACAGGGGGCTCAAGGCAGCTGAAAGGAGCCCCAGTGATTTTGTACAGCAGCTGCCCCTGTGTTCCCATGGTCCATGTTTATTGCTTCTGGTTGTTTATATGTATTTAGTGATGACCACGTATTGCTCAGTTGTCTTTTGAAAACCAAAGCTCATCATCAAGGGGAATGATCTCTGGAGCACATTCACTATTCTGAACGGAGTTGTCTGGTTTCTCCCTAAATGATTTCTGGTTTTGTGATGGCAAAGTAAAACTTCACCTTTTTTTTTTTTTTTTTTTTTTTTTTTCTCCCAGTGCCCTGATTCTGCGTGCAAGCAGGACCTCCTCGCCTACCTGCAGCGCATCGCCCTGTATTGCCATCAGCTGAATATCTGTAGCAAAGTGAAGGCTGAAGTGCAAAACCTCGGAGGGGAGCTGGTCGTGTCTGGGGTATGTATGAACTATGACATCTCCAGTTCATGAGTTGTTCTTCCAGGGGTAACAGTTACTCCAAGCTAAGCTTTTATGCTAAACTTCATAGAAGAGACAATGGATTTTGGAGCATTCAGTCAGTTTTAATGTATGCAAGGTTTATTATACTGCCTGCACTGCCTTGTTGTTCCTGGAGGAAACGCTTACTGTTTGAAGGGGAGAAATTACAGACTTCACTTTTCCTTACTCAATAGACTGTGTAGACAGATTCACTTTACCTTTGTGTAATCTACAGTTTTTCCAGACTGTTTTTCACTCTTAGTGAGGTTAAATCGCTTTAATCAGCATAGCTAAACCTACCCCATGTTTCTGCACAGCCTTGGAACATGCTGGGGTCCTGCAATGCTCCTCAGATGTTAATATTTCAAAATAGCTGTGCCCTGGAGAGAGCAGGGATTTTTAGTGGCTGCTCTGTTTTATGACAGCTGAAAGCTGCCGTAGGCCAGCCTGCTTATTCTAGCCATTACTTAGTAAATAATTTTTTCACTGTAGTTCATGAAATGCTTCCTCCTAAGAGGAATCTGTATGACAGATATTTGGGGGGAGGGAAGTGGAGATAGGCTCTTAATTTCTTCTGGCATATTCTTCTTTGCCCCGGATGGGTATGCTGGATCACTGGTGCTTTTGCCCATCCATGTTGTAACTTGAGGTGGGAGGTTTGAAGAAGGGACAGGAATGGCTGATAGTCCAGTGTTGGTACCTGAATCCTTAAGAGCAAAAGGAAAAACCGCCCTCTGCCATTTAGATATTTCAAGTGCTTAAACTTATTAGCACATCTTTTCCCCCCCGCAATCAAGCGAGCATTACAGGAGTGCTTGGGGACAGCAGCAGGTGTGGGTGGGCCGGGGCGGTGCTGGTGAGGGATATGCTGGCGGGAGGGTGGCATCTCCGTGGGGGAGGTGGGCTCCTCCCTGCGATGGAACGCGTGGCTGCGCCGCTCGGTTGCCTGCCTCATGTCCTGTTAGCTGGATGGCTGAAGGCATCGTGCTGTCAAAGGAGTAGATGTGTCGTTATGCAATAATACGTACTCCAGGCTTTTACTGCAGTTATTCAGTGTCTCCACAATTTACATACCCTTCTGCCATAAATTAGTTATACGAACAGGCTGGCATCTGTACTCTCATCTCCTGGTTTTATCTGTTCTCCACGAGTCTGTCCACTGGGGCTAAATATTGCCATTAGTAGAGTTAAACTTGTGTCAGGTTATCAGATGAGGAACTCTGCCAGTCCAGGGACTTCACCTGTCTAAACATAAAATTCTTCTCAGCCTTAACATCCACATACTGCGAAAGTTTTATGAAAGCAGAGCTATAACCAGGCAGTAAGCGTTTGCACCCTAAGCAATCTGACAGTTCATTTACAAAAGTACCTCCTTGCTTTCGTTGCATTTAAGATGATTCTTCCTGCTGTGAAGGTTCATGGAAATAGTCAGATGCAGTGAAGGTGTTCTCCAGCCTGACGGGAGGAAAGCGGATGACGCTGGTTTGCTGGAGGGCGCAGACCCGATCTGCCGTTGTACTGAAAACACAGCGTGAGGGCAGGGAAGGTACCGCGATGTAAGGAAAGCAGCCACCCCCCTGCTCAGCTTGGTCTGCTGCTAGACAAGCTTGACAACTTCCCCCAAAACCTTCCTTAAATGCCTGCGACACAGGAATTTAAGTGTGTAGAGACAGCTGAGCTCTTGTGTAAGCTGAGCAGAGGTGCTGCAGCCCTGCCAAGCCCAGAATCCCTGCCCCAGAGCCGCTGGTCCCACCTCGAGCAGGGCACTGGCACCCCAAGAAGGGGGGTGTGGGGTGTGTGCCAGCTGAGGTCACCTCAGTGCTCCTCCCCTCTCCCTTCTACCCTGCCCTCCTTTTGGCTTTTTGCCTCTGCCGTGCGCTAAAGCTTGGGTAAATGTGGGGTTTTTTTCTCCTCATTTTAATGCTTTTGTAAGTCAGGAACCACCTGGGAAAGGGCGCCAGGCCTGGCTGAAGAAGCAGCTGCGTGCGTTCCTTTCCAGTACAACTTAATATTCTAGGGTGATTTAAATATTTATTATCAGCGATTAAGATACTACTACAGCTTTATTAATTTCATTAGATAATAAGCTACTCTTAAAGCTTAGTCACAAAAGCAAACAGCAGAATACAAATCTTCGACTGCCATTAATAGAGAAAAGGCACAATTAAGGGCAAACGCGCTTTTATTTTTGGTGGCACAAATCACTTTTTTATCATTGAGTGCCCAAAGGAAAACACTGCCTCAAATTTGGAACTTCAAATTTCCAAAGACGACCTAGAAAAATCAACTTTTGAGTGCTTTTATACCCCAGGAGTATCATGTTTTCTGGAACCACTGTATTCATATGGTTTTTGCATCATGTAACGCTGGGGTGTTCCCCTTGGCAGGTGGACAGTGCCATGTCCCTCATCCAAGCAGCCAAGAACCTGATGAACGCGGTGGTGCAGACTGTGAAAGCTTCCTACGTGGCATCGACCAAGTACCAGAAGTCCCAGGGCATGGCTTCTCTCAATCTTCCCGCTGTTTCTTGGAAGATGAAGGCTCCGGAGAAGAAACCCCTGGTCAAGAGGGAGAAACAAGATGAAACCCAAACTAAAATCAAGAGAGCGTCTCAGAAGAAACACGTCAACCCGGTGCAGGCTCTCAGCGAATTCAAGGCGATGGAGAGTATTTAAAGAGAGGTCCCTGTCTTGGTCATTTTTTTCTCTAGCCCACTACTGCTACTTCCAGAACTCTACTTTTAATATTCTAAGGATTTTTCAAAAGTTTACTATTCCTCAAAATGTATTTACTTAATATAATTTTGATAACTTTGTTTAGATTACATGGGGAAATACTCAAATTTATAAGTCCTATCAGTATAGCTTCAGCCTGCGGAAGTGTGTTAATTTAGATTGCTTTTAGATTTCAGGGGTGTATTTCTAGCTGAAAATTGTTTTGTATAATCTTGCTTTAAATAAAATATTCTATAACCAAAGAGGATTTTACAGTAACACTAACGGTTAACACTAATAGTTGAATCGTGCTACCCAGAGACTGCAGTTTTTCATTGTGATCGAGAGGAAAATTAGATCTTTTCACTCAAAAAAAAAAAAAAATTAATTATTGTATGTATTAGTGTATTCCTGCTGTCGGGGTGGAGAGGGAACAAGCTCTGTGTGCACCCAGAGGAGTATGAGAATGCAGCAGGCGCTGGCTGCGCTGCCGGAGTGTGACCACAACGGGGAAATGCCTGGAGAAAAGGGGTGACCTGGCCCGGGCCGGGCTGCGCGGGGGACGGCGGAGGGGGGGCCATTGGTGGGGCGCTGCTCTCCCGGGCTGCCCCGCAGCTCCTGCCTGAGGGGGCTCTGGGCCGGCCCGGGGGGGTTGGGGGGTCACTGCTGCTGGGGGAGCTCCCAGCCCAAATCCAGTGACACATGCAATCGTGGAGGCGGCGGATTCCTTCTGTATGACACCGGGCGGGAATTTTAATGCCTGGTTACAAATTACTAATGTATTTTGCTGCGGGACACTAATAAAGTTGCTTTTACCAGCTGGTGTATTGTGGTGCTGTGAATGGAGCGGGCTCCCCGCCCGCCCCTGCTCCCCCTCCCCGGCATTCAGATGCAAATCGGCTTTGTGCTCATTTCTCATAATTGCTCTGCATCCCGCCTTGGGCTTCCAAAGGCACCCAGCAAATAATGTTTGCTCAGGCTGCAATTTAGACTATACATTATTTGTGATAACTATAGCTACAAGGTATAATTTCACTGTCTTATTTAAATTTTATGAATTTCCGTGTGGTTTATGCTTACCAATAAAGTCCAGTATTCGAGAAGACGCGCTTGCGCAGGTCAAAGTCGTGTTTGCTGTTTCTGTAAAGCATCCATTAAAATGGAAAGCAGCCTGTTCTGTAGTTAATGTTTTAAACGGCATCTAAATTTTAGAGCCATTCCTTGGCAACGTTATGTTATAATTTTATTTATCTTGATCAGCTTATAATTTACTATATCAAGGTTATTGCTGTCGTGTTACCAAAATGCTGATCAGAATTAAGCTAAATAGTTCTTGGGATATTTTTGCCAAATTTATTATGTTTTCAAGCATTTTAGCCTCTTGAGTACAGATAATAAACAGCTGAATTATATACTAGTTTTCATATGCCTTTAACATCTAAACAGACGCCTGCTTGGAGGGTAAGCTGACGTGCTCCTTCCTCTGACATTCAAGGGTTAATGAAATAGATAAGGTGTAGATCTTGGGTTTTTTTATTATTATGAACTGCTTTTACACAATACGAGATTTTTTTCCTTTCCTGGTATTAATATAATTGTCTTAAAGGCTACATTCCATTGGCTGTTCAGTGGCTCCCTTCAAAATACTGCTCTCAAAATGTAAGTCTGTTAAAAATGAACCCGTAAATGAAGACTTACGGGCAAATTTATATGTATTTAGCTTTTAAATAAATGTTAGTGTATTTTATGCTACAAACTTTGAGCATCAAGTTGTCAAATTAAAATATGGTTCCACCTGCTGAAAGCTGGTTTGAAGCCCCACGGGGAGGCAGGAGCCTGGGGGAAGCTCCGGGCCTCTTGGCTTCGAGAGGCAGCGCTGGGGTGGGCGGCCAACAGCCCCAGCGCACCCACCCCCAGAGCCAGGAGCTGCTGCTGCTCCTGCCGGAGCTGCCCTGGGGGCTGCAGGGGAGAGGCGCAAGGTAAATCATCGCTTTTGGGAGTGTGCCGGCGGGGGCTAGGAGGAAAGCGAAGCCCTGGACCCCGCAGCAGAGGGAGGATTTAGTGTCCTGGGAAGTCTGGTTTCCCATCTCGGTGCTGCGGAGCGAGCAGCTGGGACGTGGTCACCGATCCTCCGCTTCTGCGGCTGCCCGGGCCGGGGCTGCCCTGCTGCCTCCGTGGCCCCATGGCGGGCGGGGGGATGTGTGGCCAGATGGGAGGTTTCAATTGTATCCACAGAATCACAGGATCATTCAGGTTGGAAAAGCCCCTCGGGATCATCGAGTCCAACCCTCAGCCCGACTCTACAAAGTTCGCCCCTACCCCACATCCCCCACAGCTCATCCAAACGACCCTTAAACACCCCCAGGGATGGGGACTCCCCCCTCCCTGGGCAGCCTGTTCCATCAGGGTGGCTGGTGCTTTTTAAATCTGAGCGAGGAAAGTCCAATCTCGTGGGGCTGGCGGAGGGCTGGTGAGAGGCAGTTCTGCACCTCCCAGCCACCCCAAAGCCCCCTCGGAAGGAGCCGGCGCAGGAGCAGCACCAGCTCCTACTCGTGTTGCCCCCAGTGAAGCAGCAAGGGGGGGCGCCGGGCTTGTTCAGCACCAAGGCCTTGCAAGTGGGTGGCTCCACAGTTAAAAAAAAAATGTAAATACCTGGTGTGTCAGGTAAAACCTCACGTGTGAAACCCTCAGCGACGCTTCAGGACAGCAGTGCTGCGCTGCACGGTGGGGGGGTCCGGGCGCCACTGAAGCTGTAACTTTATTAGAGCCAATTGAAAAGAATTACAGTAATTACTGCTTGATGTAATTAAGCGCTGGGGGAAGGCTCGTGCAGTTGTTCTCTGCTGTGGCTGCTGGAGGGGAAACACTCTACCGGGAGAGAGCGAGCGTGGCCGTGTCAGGGTGCAAAAGCTGTGCGGGCACAAGGTGGGAAAGCTGCTCAGCCGCGTTCCCCCGCGGCTCAGCGCTGCTGCCCCGCTCACAGGAGCAGAAATCACGGGGCTCCGGGGGCTGGGGATGGAGGGGCCCCGCAGCCGCTCTGAGCATGGCTGCTCCCCGCTCACCCCCTGAGACACACTGAAGTATTTATTGAACAGGAAGAATTTGGGGTTTTGTTGCACTGCTGTGGGATGACAGCACCTAGTGAGGCCAGGCCCCAGGGCAGCAGCCCTCCCACCCACCCCAGGAGTGGGGACCTGGCTGGGCAGGGACCCTCAGGAAGATGAACCCACATTATCTCCTGAAGTGTTATTAGTGAACCGCATTAAATCCCCAGGAGAGAGCCTTATTCCAAATTTCAAGTGCTCTTAATTCAATTCAGCGGTGAATCAAGTCACATTGAATTTATGCTGCTTTAATTGCGTGTGAAGAGTCCGCGCGGAGGTTTAATGCTGTTTAACGGATGCCTTTTCCATTCAGCGCTCTCGCCAGCTTTGCTGCTGCCCAGCTCAGAGCCCGGCCCCGGGCTGGGGGCTCTCCTGGCTGGCTGGGGGGATGCCGGTGGGTAGGACGGGATGGGTGTGGAGAGCGGAGCAAAGCACCCTGAGCTGTATTTTCTAATAGCAGGACAGGCAGCAGCAAGTGCTGAGTTCAAAACAAGCTGAGGCAGCCAAACCTCAAATATGCGATTACGTGGGAGGGCAGAGTGGGTGGTGAGGGGCATGTGGGTTCAAAACCCCCAACAAAGGAGTTCAAAAAGGAAAAATCCATTAAGGTACCTCAGATGCTCCAATGCTGAAGGCTCAGGGCTTCCCTGATTTTGGAGGCTGGTGAGCACCCCGGGCAAGCAGAGACGGTGGTCTCTGTGAGCCCCCCCCCGCCCACCACGCACCAGGATCTGGGGGTGGGGGAGCTCAGGCTGAGCCACCACAACCCTCCTGATGGTTTTGTGGGCATAAAGGGAAGTAACGCTGTTTCGGGCCTGGCCGCGTGCGTGATGCCAGCCCAGAGAGGCTGTGGCTTAACGTTCACCGGGGATGAGGGGGAGGGCAGGGGCGAGATGACACCACCCCCCCCCCCCCCCCCCCCCCCCCCCCCCCCCCGTTATCTCCACAGTCAAGGTTTTTATCCCCTCTCCTCTCCCCCAGACCCGCAGAGGTGCCCGGTCTGCTGAGCCCTGCCTGGGTCTCCCCTGGCCCCAGCACCCCCCAGCCCTGGGGCCCTCCCGTTCCTGCTTGCCCCGTGCCTGGACCATGGGCTCGGTGTGGGGATGGCGGCGGGTGAAGGGGTCGTGTCGTGCTGCGGGAGCTGGGGTCACGGGGCAGATGCCCTGTCATTCCTGCGGGCTGCGGACCAGCAATGCCAGTTTGGGAACAAGCCCATCATTAGCATGGCCACCAGCCTGGGGCCTCCTCTGCCTTGACTTTGGCAAACGGGGGGACGGGGCTCAGCGAGTTGTACCTGAGAGGGAGAGTGTCTGGCTGCCTGCTCTGCTGAGAGGGGAGCCTGCCAGAGCTGAGCTGCCTGGGTCACTGCATTTTATTTAACACACACAATGTTCAGTATTTCCAGATAATTTGTGTTTGTTGTGTTCAACCACCAAAGGGAGTTGCGCTGGGAGCAACGGTCGGTACCCCTGCCCGGTAGCCTGGCCCCTGCCAAGAGCAAAGCCTCCGGGCGAGAGACAAAATGGCCTTTGGCAGCAGTGACTGACCCGCGGCGCTCCTGGGGGCAGGGGCTCCCCCCAAACGTGACTGGCTCTCCAAAAAATGCCTTTGCCCCGGGGTCGAGGGGCTGCCCGCAGGTTTGGCCACAGCTGCTGGATGCAAAGGTCACTGCACAGCATCGGGTTCAAAGCATTTGCACTGCAAACATCTCCAGTGAGCTGCCACATGGCTTGTGATAAGCAAGGCCAGGAAATTTTTAAATTTTTTTCTCTTCTTCCCTTTAGCATTACACACTACCCTCCCGGTTTGCAGGCACCGTGCTCTGCTGCAGCGCGGGACCCACCCGTGGCCGGGGATAGGAACGGTGAACACCAGACACGATGGCCAGCCGCCCCCTGCCCCGCCAGCCCCCCCCGGCCCGCAGGGAGCAGCTGGAGGTGCCACACATGGTGGCCCCCGGCAGCCGAGCTGTGTCCTGGAGGGCACCAGCAGCTTCAGCATCACAGCACCCACTGCAAACATGATGCTGCTCAGAAACTTTGCCTTTTTTAAGGCTTTTAGGATTAGGGAGAGGGACTTTGACTTCAGGGGTTGAACAGGAAGGGCTGTTCCAGCTCCATCGCTGCTACTGCTGGTTTTCTCCCTGCTCAGCCCTTACACAGGTGTTAAACCTTCGCTACCTCAATGAAATCCATCTGTGAAACAGCAACGAGGCCAGGCAGGCCTGAAGAAATCCGTGCTCTGGTACCTCGTGTGCCAGCTGTGGAGACTCCCTTCCCCATGGCACCTCCCTGGGGGTTCACGCTTTGCACAGACAAGCCCCTTCCCAAGCTCACCCTGGCCACTGACATCAGATATATGGGTGTTTTCTAACCTACAAAGCAAAACCCTGTCAGGACTGGCTGGGAAATGTATTTCAGAAAAAAAAGAAAAATAATTTTTAATCCCAACAAAGCAGCCTGAATCGAAACCCAAAAAGAGAAGGACCAAAAATAATCAATGTTTATAATTAGCCCCACTACTTAACAGTGACAATAACTGACACACGGAAAGCAGTAGCCAGAAGTATTTCAGCATCAAGAAGGGCTAATCGCCTCGAAACAGCCCCATCGATCGCCTGCCGGGCCGCCGGCTGCGGGGAGCTGCTTGCCCGGGGGAGCCGCGGGGGGATAGATCACGCAGGCCTGGCAAAGCCGCGGTGCCGTGGCTGTGGGCACAGCACCGGCGGGGGCAAAGCCCCGCGAGGCTGCGCCGGCCCCGGCTCAGGGCGGGGGGATGGTGGGGGACCAGCCGGGCTTTTTTCCTTGATTTATTTTTCTGCACTTGTGTTGGTAACGCTGGTGCTGCAGCCCCTGGGTCCCATCAAGCCGGCGGCAGTAGCGGTGATTGGAATACCTGTTATTGCCACAAAGCAATTCTGCGAGCGAGCGCAGGAATTGCAAATAAGGGCCCGCTCGCGGCGTGGGGAGCGGGGCCTGCGCGCTGCGGCCCGGCCAAACCCCCGCCTCGCTCCCTGCCCGAGGCTCGGCACCCGGGCACTGGCCTGTCCCAGCGCTCCCTCTGCCTTCGCCCCTTATCACGCTGCTGGGCAAAGCCTGCGGGGACGAAGCTGCTGCCCCCCAGAAGCTGCCCTCGAAGAGGGGTCGGCAGGAAAGCTGCTGGGAGCCGCCCAGGCCCCGAGGCGGGCGAGCCCATCCTTGCCCTGGGGTGCCCGGGCAGGGTGGCCGGCGGCCACGTGCCCCTGCCCAGGCCCCGGGCAGCACCGTGGGGCTCGCCGAGCCTCCCACCATGCAGGCTTACACAGGGGCACTCGCAGAAACAGAACTGATCTCTCTTTACTAAAAAAATACCCAAACTCTCCCTAAAAGGGTTCAGAGCCAGGAGGGGGTTGGGACTGGAATTAAACTGACAAAACAATGAATAAATTGAGGTTTCATAAACTCTGCTGATGGCGGGGGAGGCAGCAGTCATCTCCAGGCCAGCGGCCGGGCAGACAGAGGCTTGAGCAAGACTTTGGCTTTTTTCCTTGCCTGAGGAAGGACAATGTGGAGTGAGAGAATCAGCCGGAGAAGGCAGAACATCCTCCCCCATGGACCACGCAGCGTGAGGAAGACATCAGAGGGGGTTCATGGGGGAAGGGCACCTGAGCCTTGAGAAAAGAGCAGAGAAGCTGCAACTGGAGGGGGAGTGTGAAGGGAGATGCCCAGCCCAGCCTGGCAAAGAGAGAGTGCTGTACAGCACGGGTGGAAAATCCGTGGCCAAGAGACTGTCTTGGAAGCCATCTCCAAACGCAAGAACGACGCAAGCAGAAAGCCTCAGTGGTTTGCTGCAGGGCAAAGCGTGGCTCCCCGGCTGGTTAGCCCTGCGCTGGCGGGGCAGTGCCACAGCCGTGCCACACCGCGTGTCCTGAGCCCAGAGCACCGGCCACGGCTGGTCCCCGAGCAGAGAGGGGCTGCGGGAGTTGCCGCGGTGGAGCCACAGGACCTACCCAGAGGGGTGGTGGGGCTGGGGGATGGTCATGGCCCCATGACCCAGGGCTACCCTGCCCCAAGCTGAGGCTGGGTTAGAGACTCCAGAGACCCCCTCCAACCTTAAAAGGAAACGACATTCAGTCCTCCTGTACAAGCACAAAACAATCCAAAGGCCAGCGGTGCTGCCTGAGTGCCGAGACACATTATACAGAAGCAAATAAAAGATCACAGACACGGTGGGTCATCGCCAGGCAAGAACAAAGGCAGATCAGAGCCACGGGAACAAACGCTTCCCTTTGTGCAGCAGAGCTGCATAACAAGGTCAGTCCCACATCCCTCAGTCCTTCCCACCCCAAATAATCCTGCAGACAGAGAACACTCATAAAGTACCATGGTTGGAGGCAGTGTAAGCTGGGACTCCACCTCACACCCCTTAACGTATACACCTCTGTTTTTCCAGCAGTACCCCATGAAAAATACGTGACCCCAAACCCGTATGTTTTAATAACGAAGCTGTTGGCACACTCACCCAGTGGTGGGATCTCATTCAGTCCAGCAGTTTATTCAAAAGTGCATTTACAACTGTGCCATCAAAACTCATGCTGTTGCCCTCAATTATCTGGAATCGAACTGAATCTACAGCTATTTTCATCTTAATTCCTGAATGATGGTATTTACAGAGCCAAGGAGTTCCTTGAAATAGCCATCCTTGTCACCCTCCCTCTGCTCCTCCGCCGCCAGCTCCTCGTACTCGCTGCGCAGGAGGCTGAGGGTGGTGCCAAGGGCCTGGTCCCCCCGGTAGCGCTCCTTGCAGAAGGCCATCAGCACCCCGACCATCTTGAGGACCTTCTCCCGAGTATCATGCTCTGGCATGGCCAGCAGGTTGGAAACGACCACGCACCAGTCCTGCTCCACCACCGCCGGCACCAGTTTGACTTGCCGGTACTGCTGGATTTTCTCTGCCATTTGATCTCCATGCTGTGAGTCCTCAAGCAGCATCTGTGGGAAGTGGTGGAACATGGATTAATATCCCTATCAGAGAGCAACTGCTCCTCGGAGGTGACACATGGTGGGAGAGGAGGATGCACACCCGTAACACCTGCCTTGGAAGGCGGCTTGCAGCAGAAGACCAAGATGAAGTTGTGTTCTGGTTCCCTGTTCCCTGGGCATCAAGTGGGCCACAGGGGCTGGCTGCCCATCCTGGAAAACTCTCGGTGGCCAGGGCTTTAAGGATTACATGGCCCTGAAAGGGGCCTCAAGGGGAAGGAAGTTCAGCAGAAGACCTGTAAAGTCTCTGGGTCTGCTGCTTTGGGCTGCTGGACAGGCCCCTTCAGCACCTAACAACATCGCCGCTTGGCTTCGTGCTGCTCTTACAAACGGGATGGAGATCTGAGTATCCTCCAGCCACAGCCAGACCTTCCCCTCCCAGCCTGGTCCAGAAAACCCCCAGTACTGAAATTCTGCAGGGACAGTGCCAAGAGCAGAAAGGTGCCCGTGGGTCCCGGGGCAGGCAGGGCTGCCAGCTCCCTTCCCAGCGAGAGAGAGACCTGCCCCGAGCGGCGCCAGGGCCAGGGGGAGGAAGGGAAACCTCCCACCACCACCCCGACAGCCGATAGCATGAAATTCCACAAACAGGCTCCATTCCCCCAGTGGATCCTCCCGGCTTGGCTGGCGGCCCCCTGTGCTAATTACTCTGTCTGTGCTTCCCTAAGGAGTTGTGTGTAACACAGGGATGCTCGCCTCGGCCTGCTGAAGGGAGCCCAGGGCTTCCTAGGGGCTGCGGAGCAGAAATCCAGCCCTGGGGAAGGGGAAGGGCAGCCCGCATGCCCCGGAGCTGCTGCAAGAAGCAACCAGACAACCTCATCCCCGGGGCTGCTTGGGTCCCCGAAGGCACCCGTAACATCTTCCTTGACCTGTTCACCAGCTTGGCAGCGGCCTCCTGCTGTCCCCGGGGGCTGCTGCCGGGGGCTTGGTTGTACTGATTTACAGGACACAGCGGGGACAAGGAGGGACAACGTCGAGGGGACCTCTCCTCTCCTGGTCCCCTGAGAGGGCTAAAACCCCACTGGCCATGAAGGATTTGGGGTAAAAAGGAAGGAAAGCAGCAGGAAAAGCTGTTCAGAGCCCTGGAAATCTGTGCTTCAGCACAGAGAGCTGCCGATGGTAGTTTATGATTCTCAAACCAACCTACGTGACTGCATCACCCAGCCCACCCCAGACCTGCCACCTTGGCTCACACCAGCCCTGCTCCCCACCGGGCACTGAGGGCTCTCGCATCCTCCATGATGGGGTTGGGATTGATACACAGCATTCCCAGACCAAAGGGCAGCAAAAAGTCATTGATTTAACATAAAGCTGAGAATCTGCCAGGCCTGCGGACTGCCCCAGCCACAGCGGAGCTGGGAACAGAGAGGGCTGCCGGAGGGGCGGCTGGGAAATGTGCAGCAGGAGCACACGGGAATGGGTCAGGTAAAATGCCCACGCACGCTCCCTCTCCGTGCAAGCAGACAGACAGGATCACTGTGCATTAGAGCCAGCACACGATAAGATTTCAGACCCGCTAAAATAATTTGCACCTTTACGAAGTCTCCTGGAAAACAACTGTTTTAAAACACAGACATTGCTCTGCGGCGCCTGAAACCCAAGTATTACAGCAGTAATAATCTGCAGGGCAAATTGGCTATAAACTGAGTGAAAGTGGATTTAATTTCCATTCTCTAGAGTAAGAGAAACACACAGACTAAACAACAAGCAATGGCAAGGAAAGATGGGTTTTAAACTGACATTTACAGCAGTAATCCAAGGTATTTGAAAATAAAACACTTAACGTTGCAGGCTTGGCTCCAGCAAGGGACGTGCAGGCAGGCAAGGCTTCTCCAGCAGGCAGGGCCACGCAGCGGCGGCTGGTCCCCGGGCACTTGGCTGGCAGCCGGCGGCTGGATGCTGCAGCCAAGCTCACTGCAGTCCGGTGCCTATTTTCCCCACTCAGGTCCTTGCCATTTTGTAATTTAAACACCCTTAGGTGGAAACAGCGATGGTGGTTTAATGAAAAATAAAAATTTAAGCTGGCTCTGGGCTCTCCCAGGCATTTGTCCACCGCTGCAGTGGCCCTTGGGCTGGAGAGGACTCATCTCAAGAGCACAGACCGGCACCGATGCTGGGTCAGCCCCTCCTCACCCTCGTCCTGCAAGGATGCTTGAGAGCCCCATCGGCTCAGTGAGGGGTGAAGGAGTGCCTGGCCGGGTCCAGTCCCCTCCCTCCCAGCTCCTCACCTTCTCCACAATGAGGTCGTAGAGGAGTGTCACCACACGGACATGCAGGGTGTCCATCCCCTTTTGCCTGAAGAGGCTCCTGAGGACCTGGAGGCCGCCCAGCTTGAGGAACTGCTGCTGGGCGTAGGGGAAGTGTCTCAGCATGGAGGAGAGTGCGAAGAGAGCCTGTCGAGGAGAGAGGTCCATTGGCACAGTGGCCACAGCCGCCACATTTGGCGCAGCCTCTTCATGGCATCCCATGGGGACAGGAGAAACACCCTCCAACTCACGGGTGTGGAGCTCCCCAGCAGATGCCTCTCAACAAGGAGAGGTTTGAATGCATCTCCAAGAATCCGCTTTTCTCCCGATCCCAGCCCACCCTGGTGCTGTGAGGCTGCCCCAAATTGGGTGATTTTCACCCAAACTCCAACCCAGACTGTCACCGTGTTTGCTAGAACAGTAACGCAGAGGGACCTGTGGCCAGCACCTGAACAGACCCAACGCCTTCACTCCTCCTCACAGTTTGCCCCCACCAGCCCTCGGTACAGAGCCCAGCTACGGGATAAGGATGGGGCAAAGGGGGCCCAGCACCGCTCAGCATAGGATGACAGAATCATTCAGGTTGGAAAAGACTCTTGGGATCATCAAGTCCAACACTCAGCCTGACTCTACAGAGTTCTCCCCTATCCCACATCCCCCACAGCTCATCTAAACGACCCTTAAACACCCCCTGGGCAGCCTATTCCACTCTCTCACCACTCTTTCTGTGAAAAATTTTTTCCTCATGTCCAGTCTAAACCTCCCCTGTTGGAGTTTAAAGCCGTTCCCTCTTGTTCTGTCACTAATTCCCTGTGAGAAGAGACCAGCACCAACCTCTCTGCAATGTCCTTTCAGGGAGCTGCAGAGACGGATGAGGTCTCCCCTCAGCCTTCTCCTCACACTAAACAGTCCCAGCTCCTTCAATCGCTGCTCACAGGATTTATTCTCCAGGTGATCTGAACGCCTGGGGAATGCCCTCTCCCTTGCACCCACACAGCCGAAGGACATGACCGTAATGTTTCCCAGCACACAGCCCAAACCAGGGTCTGTCATGTGCAGCATCACACACCACCAGTGAGAGACACCGGCACACCCAGCCTTGCCTCCTGGGCCTTGAGTAGCACAGGCTTAACAGCCAGGAGGCAACGAGGGGCCAACCAGCTGAATCTTACACCGTGTGTCTGGTTTTGAGAGGTGGGTTTGCAGAAGGGCCGGGCTGACGCCACCCGGGGCAGGGCAGCGGGGACGGGGACGCTCCTCCAGGTGCCTGGCAGCGAGCAGAGCCGGCCCCTCGCACACCGAGGGGGGCCGGGCATCCCCGCTCTCTGCAGACAGATCTGAGCTGACAGCCACATCTTCTCCAGTCCCCCTTGTTTCTATTCTCCATCCTACGACTTGCCACTGCTGAATTGGAGGATGTTTCCATCTCCTTTTTCAACCATAGGCCAAAGGACGGGGGCAAGAAGAAATGCACTTTTGGCCTCGCTGCTGCACACCACTGTGAGCGCTGGGGTGGAAAACCCACCGCAGCAAGAGCCGTGGCGCTGCTCCCCTGTGCGGGAAGGGGCTGGGCCACCGACCTCTCCTTGGAATCCTGGCCTGGAGAGAGACAAGAGACTATATGTGGCATAGGAACTGGAAATTAAAAGTCTCTGTCCTCCTGGAAAAGGGGTTCAACCCTTGGAGGCTCTCATAAGGCCACACATGAAAATGGACAATACTGAGCTCACCCCTCTCACTCTTTCCAGGGGCTGCCAGTGAGACATGTTCAAGCTTACTGGAAAGAACTGTCCTGCACCCACCACCCAGGGGTTCAAGCGATGCTGGCGAGGGCCTCTGCATGCCCAGCCCTCCCTCCCCACCCCAAAACGAACTCCAGATTGAGCCACAGGCACTCCTGGGAGGAGTTTCTGAGCACAGAATGTCCCGTGGTGCATTACTCCAGCCAGGGCCTCCTCACACCCGTGGCCAAAAGCGAAGGGATTCCCCTGTGCCCTTCACTCACTGGAAGACTCCTACCATGGACTAAAGGGGAACGTGTTTGTGGGAGCTTGTTAAAACACTGGCAACACACTGCTGTTTGCATACCAGCAGGTGCATTAAAGATGAACAAAAGAGCTGGTGGTTCCTTGCTCCGCCGAATCCCCTCTCACTGGAGGTCACTGCGTTAAACGGTAGGGCTGGGTTTTTGGGAGCAGCCAGATAATTTTATGGCCTATAAACAGAGGCAGCATCACACACTAAAGCGAGGGTAATGAGATCTCATGCTCCAGGGATTACGGTGAGGAGGGAGGAAGGGAGGCATCGAGGAAGCCCCCACCCCGACAGACAGCGCTGCACATTTGGCTGGGAGCTCTCGGTGCTGCTCGGCTTGCTCCAAAGGCAGGACACAGGGCTGGCTCCAGCAATTAGCTCTTCCCAAACGTCAGCTCTCGTGGTTGTTAGCCTCTGATTGTTACGCCTGCCACGGGGACTGTCGCCTCTCCTCCCGGAGGAGCCATAGCACTGAGCCCTGTCCCCGCGGGGCTGGCAGAGCTGCTGTGCAGGCTGCTGCTGGCAGGGGGGATGAGACCCACAGTGCTGGAGGCTGGTGGGCACCAGCCAGCCAGGGCTGCTGGGGGAGGTCCAGCACCCAGGGTCACTCCCCTGCAGCCCTGGGGAGCAAAGCCCACCCAGCGTGGGGAGCAGCACAGGATCCCACACTGTCACAACGTCAGCAGTGTCCCAGGGAGCTCAGCAAAATAAAACAGCTTTATCCAGAGATGCACCTCCACTCACTCACCTTCTTCTTGACAGCCAGAGGTTGTTCTGTAGCCAGAATAACGAGGAGCTTCTGCAGCGCGCCCCCCTCGATTGCTTCTATCTGGACCTTGGGGTTGCTGCAGGGACAAAAGCAAAAGGCAGGTCACCAACAGCGTGGGAGGGACTGTGGGTCTGTCGGGGGCAGCACCCCACAGCGGACATGGACGAGGTCAATCCAGCCTGACCCCAGAGCAAACCCCCCAGCTCCCACCGACCGCAGTTTGCGGTTATGGGAAGGTGCAAAGCCCTGCAGAGCACCTCAAACACAGCACACGACCGATGCACCCTGAAGCGATGGCAACGGGGCTGGGGAAGGGCACGCTGGGCCCTCCACACCACCCACCACGTGCCCACGTCCCACCCGTCTTCCCCTAGCAAGGAGCCCTGCCCTGTGCTTCCCTCACAGTTATTAATCATCTTGCTTTGGATGACTTCTGTTCTTTAATAGCCTTTTATTTCAGCTCTCACATTCCCCCTCTCACCTGCTCCTCGCTTGCTGTTAACATGCTGATTTATTTAAACACTCCTGTGCTGCAGCACCACCGGCCTCCAGCTCACCTGGAGGTAGGTCCTGCTTGTCCCCGGTGTCTCTGAATCACAAATTACACCCAGTCTAACCACCCACACGTCTCCTACTTCTCTCCAAGGACTATAAATGGCTAAATGCATTCTTCTGTCTGCAAGAATCAGGCAAAAATTTCAGGTCTGGATGTGAACAGGTGCCCCAGGCAGACGCAGACAAGCCTGACCCACTGTCCACACTGCCCCCGGGGTACTGGCTGCCCAGGTAGGGGCACCTCGGCCACACAGACGCTTTGCAAACCCACTTCTAGTGCATCTTTGAAGGTGTCGGAGAGGTTAGATGCTACAGGCTCCCTCTTTGGCAGCACTTTCACTGTTGGAGCACAACATACCGGCTGTCTACATCCCTGATCCCAGGTCTCTCACGTTCTGAGGAACAGCTCCAGCTTCAGCCTTTGCTCGAGTTTGAAGCAGCAATTGCACTGCAGCCAGACAAAGGTCACACATCCCTGCTACAGCAAAACACCCACAGCTCTTACCGCTACCAGAAAACTGCTGGAGCAGCCAGTGCCAAGCATCATCCAAGAAATAAGAGAGACAGAGGCAGACAGGGTCATAAAAAAACAAAAACAGAAGACAAATGGACTTGGGCAGGGAGCAGCTTTGAATTAAACTCATGGCTCCCAGAAATACAGCAGAACACTAAGCTCATGTCAAGCCACCCCTCCCTTCTCCATCCAGGCTTTACTTCTCACACCATTAGGAGTCACCCACGGCGCAGAGGCGGTAGATCTAGTGTGTGGGTTCCCAACTGCAATTACCATGCTGACCTCAAGGCAGAAGAAGGGGTTCTGTTGAAAGCCACCTCTGATTTCTCCTTCCTCACCTACTTGCTGTGGCAGGCACCCAAACAGAGCCCCAGCGCAAGCGCCCTGCTGGGGGGCGAGACATCCGTGACCTGCCCGGACAGGGCAGGAAGAAGAAAGAACAAACCCAGGAACTTCAGGATCCTCCTGCAGAACAGATTTTCACAGCACAGTCCACAGGTGTGCCCTCAGACCCCCACGTGCAGGTGCCGTGGCAGCCCTGGCATCCCTGGGAGCAAACCAGCTTCTGGTGGTGCCTGGGTCCAGGTGGGACCTGATGCATGTACCAAGATGTGTTTATCCCTCACCCTCACCATGTCAATAGGTGCAGCAGAGTTTTCTCCTGCAGCAACAGGATGTTATTTTCCACCTCAGCATGGTGGGAGATGACCCAGGTGGCCAACCCCCTCTTCATGCAGAGCAGCAATGGAATCTCTGATGGCCTGGAGAGTCAGGAGTCGATGCAGGCAAACAACATGAGTGCCAAAACCTGCAGCTGCCCCTTGCAACCCCTGGACCCAAGTTTGTTCCCCAGATGACAACCACTGCTCTCACCTCCAGCTATACCTGCAGTCACATGGACAGCCACGGCCCCTCCAGCCCAGGGACGGTGCTGCAGCCCCGCAGCATCACAGCACCCTGTCCAGCCCCAGCAACTTCTCCCAGGGCAAAGACAGGAAGAGTACAACGGTGGGATGAGGACAAACAGCTCTAAGAGCATCCAGGGTTGGCCGAAGATCTGTTAAACATACCTCAGCAGGCAGAAAGGTGCTAAGTGTGACCCTCGCCTTCAAAGAGCCAGAGATAAGGAACATCTGCCCCACAGAAGTGAACAAATCCTGCACCTCCTTTCGATCCAGATGAATATATAAGCCAGACATATGCTGGGCTTGTGATTAGACTCCTTTGGGAGTCCAGAGACGCAACACCCAGAAAGCAGCAAGGAAACACAGCAGTGAGAAGCAATACACGTCCCCGGGTTGCTGAAGATGCCCTTGGCAGTGAGTTAGGCACAGCTAGTGCTCGAGCTGGGATGGCTGAGCACAGCCGTGCTCACCACAACAGCACGAATCCTTCTCCTGCAGAGGCTAGACACCGTGAGCAGAGCCACAGGCTGTGATCAGAGCCCTGCGCATCTCCAAAACCACCCAGCTGCTACAGGAGATGCACAAACATTGCCTTCCTGCTGTGACAAGCTCTGCTGCAAACCAGGCAGGAGGGGAAGAAGAGGTTTTTTCCAGGGATGACAGCTTTGGTCTCTGTCTTTGTGTATGGTTGGGTTGTGCTTGTTTCTGCTTTGAGCTTTTCTAGGGGAAGTCACGGTGCAGAGGTTTGGCTTTGCCTGGCACATCATCAGCCATGCTGTCAGGCATGTTTTCAAAGCCAGGGCTCCATAACCAGTGTGAATGAGAGGCAAAGAAACCCCAGCTGCATTTCCAGACCCCAAGAAGGAGCTGGCAACTCTGACAATCAGAAAATACAACTTCTGATCCTAAAACCCAAACAAATTTCACATGCAAGTCACTCCAGGTAAAGGAGACCAGAGTAACAAGCTTGCAGGCAGGGACTTTTCTAAGTATAACTGCACTGAGAGAACAATCTCCCATGCTGGAGACCTCTTAGTGCCACTCAAGGAAAATGTTATGTTTGGGATATCCAAGCTCTTTTGTCACATCTATCTAAAATAAATAATAAAAACTCTTACAGCAAAGGATGCAACTGAAAAATTGGTATGCCTTTAAATGCTTGGCTGGTCACCTGGAGGATTAGATCTAATTAAAATCTCTGAACCGTGGAGTTTTTGCCAAGGAGCACCTCTAGAGGTTAGGAAGCCTTCCTGGATGGTAAGTGTGCTGCTCACTTCTCAATGTTTCTGTTGTTTAATGTCTCTACTGTCCTGGCTTCACACTAACAAAAAAACTCACTTGAAGGTTTGGAAAACTCAGCACAAATCTGTACAAATTACACTGTCAAGCCCAGGGAAGAGTAGCCTGAACAAAATAAATACAATGAGACAGACTGGAGTGCTTGCATGGGAAATTCAACCTGTGCTAACCTGCTAGTGGATAAGGCGAGGGTGGCATCAGCAACAAAATTTGCTGGAATAAAACTCTGAGGCTGGGACGAGAATGGAACACAGGCTGGGCTGACATCCTGTGATGCTACAGCGATGGCAGAGATTTGGGTGTGCTCAATGGATGGGATTAACCAGCCTCAAACCTGGGTGAGGAACAGCCATAAGGCTATGGGGACTCGACACGTGCCATGCTCGGGTTCAAGCAGCTTCCCAAGAGTGATGTCTGTGTGCTAAACAGCCCCAGTTTTGCCCTGGGAGGACCCACTCCAACTTCAGGGTCACACCACATCCCCTCCAGATGTGGCCCTCACCACGGGTCTGTGGTCATTGTGCCTCCCAGTCACATTGCCCACGTCCATCACATCCATCTCTCTCTCATTCTGTTCCTGAAGAGCAGAAAACAAGGCTAGGTACAGGCTCATTGTGACTGATCCATGCAAGAAACCGCCTGGGTGCTGGGAAGGGCTGGTGTTCACAGGGATGCTGCTAGTGTTCATGCTGGCCAAGATGTGTTGAGCAGGCATGAAGAGCTCAGGGAGACCAGCAGGAATCTCTCCTGCCCACAGGTGCTCACACCGTCATCCCCGAGCAGCTCCTGAAAAAGCTCTGTCCCTTGCAAGGTGGGCTTTGTTCTTCAGCAGAAGTTCCTGAACTTCCTGAGTTCCAGCCCATCCACCCCAGACCGTGAGAGAACCACTGAACAGCTCTGGGCACAGACCACCAGACCCTCTTGATATGGGTCCTGAAGACAATACCCTCTTTCCCAGGGTGTAGACCATGGTCTGTGCTTTCAAATCCCAACTCAGGCTGATCCTCCATCCAACTCAAGAAGTCCGTGCTGCCTGCAGACCTCCCTGCTTCTCCCCACCACTCCCAGGGACCTCTGCAGACGGGCTCACCTAGCAGTGATGGGGCTGCCACCCACACCATCACAAGTACACAGCAGCACTTAAGATGCACCATTTTGACCACATGACAAACAACATTTGTGTTTCCTACTGCTGCCTCCTTCCAAAGCTCCTGGAGTTGTGACTTTGCCGAGAACAAATTTAATGTGCCACGTCATCAGCGCAGCACGTTTCCTTCTCAGTGGCTGGAGGAGGGTGACCATGACCTTTGGTGGAGAGAGGGAAAAAAACAAAAGCAGGGGAGGGAAAACCAACAGAAAACCTCCATTTGAGCCTGCCTGCTGCAGCTCACAACGGCAGAAGGAAACGCTCCATTTTCTGCCAGTTTATATTTCACTGCGTTGGAGTTACAACTTCCCACAAGGGGCCAGAAATTATTACAGTCAAGGCTTGTTTGCCAGAACACCACAAGCCTCAACAGTGCACAGAGAGGGGAGGAAAAGTAATAAAAACAAGGGCTGACATACTGTGATCAGCACTATCGGAGTACAATTGAAATTAAGCTGCCGCAGTGCCCCGGTGACCAGTGGCAGGTCCTGCCTTGGGCGGGTGGTGGAGGCAGAGATGGGACCCAGCATCTTCCACAAGCTGCCAGGTCAGGATGTTTGCACCCTTCTTCTTTTTTTTCTTCCATTAAAGCTCTTTGTGGAAGCAGCAAGACCTTAGGTCGGGGATGACCAGCCAGAGGATCCACCAGCACGATGGAGGCTTCCTGGAGGAGATGTGGTCTCACAAGCTGGGATCAGAGCCCTCCAAACCGCCTCCTCACGGGCTGCAATTCCCCCGCACCTTGCTGTTGGGCTGTTAGGGACCTGCTGCGGGGCGGCTGCCATTTCTCCCTGGACATTATTTTGGGCGTGCTAAAGAGCAGCTCCAGCATGGGGGATGCAGCTGTTGCTCTTGAAAATCCAGCATGGGCCATTTCTTTGCCATTTTCAGTGTCAAACTCATTATTACATGGAAGCAACTCCTGTTTTGCTGAAGAAGGGATTTTTTAAGAGTACTATCCGTTAAAAGACACCCTTACCCTATTCCTCCTAGGATGACCCCAAGTACATGTGCACAAATTTAGGAGAGACTTTCCAAAGTTTTTCCAGGCTGCACATGTGAGGGGTGTGGGAAGACTGAGAAGCAGCAACACAGCCCTGAGGCAACAGTGGCTCTTGAGTTAGGTGGGAACCTGCAATACAGCAGCAAAATTAGATTTAAATTTAAAAAAAAAAAGGAAAGACATGTGGTACAGAGGGGCCTGGGGACTCAGAAGCACAGAGCGGGGCAGGCAGGCAAAGAGCCTCATCTCTACTGCTCCGGCAAGTAGAGACACACAGAGAATATTTATTTCTTGGCCTGCTTGTTGTACAAACTGCATGAGACTCTAGAAAAAGAAAGGGTCACCTCCTTCCTCTGAGCATCCTGCTGAAGCCATGTAGAGAAAGACCAAAAAGGGATGCGAATGGGGAGTGCAGTGGAGGGGAAGCTCGTGCCTGGCAGGAGCAGGGTGCTGAGCACAGCACTTCTCCTGCCCTAGCTGGAGCGTGTCCTGCTGCAGCCACACACCCGCTCTCGTGGCCACTGGCTGCTGAGCTATGCCAGCATCCTCCCCAGGGCACAGGGAGGTAAGTCTGGAAAGCTCCTGCTTGGATGAAAGCCCGTCATGACAGTGAAAAGGCATGATAATCACTGGGCTAGACAGGACTTAATGGGTCTCTTCTCTCGTCAGAACCAGCGGTCTGCAATGCCACGTGGGAAATCAAAGCTGGGGATCAAAGTCTGTAAGTCTGTGAAACAGCCTAAAAAATTTAGTATAGTCTATTTAGCTTCTGCTATAACCTGAGGATCAGAAAAAGGCAGCAAGACAGCATGGCTTACCTTGCCCTCCCTCTCCCTCCATCCCCCTCCTCAGTTTTCACTCCAAAATCTTTTAATGAAGAAAATGAGAGCACCGATGCTTTGCTCGCAGGAGACTGAAGTGGCTCAGGACTGAAATGTGCCTATGATGGCATCACAGCTCCAAGCCTTGCCTGGTTTCTTGTGCCTCTCAAACCATCACACCTGGGTTAAAATTTGAAAGGTGATGGAAAAGGTCATCTTTGTGAGTCCTGGGAACCAAAAGCAATAGAAGCGGGGTCACACATGAAAAGGCCAACAACTTTTTCAGAGGCCTCTGTATTTGGAGGATTTCTGACAGCTCTTGTAAGTATATTCATGGTAAAATTACCTGACAAATAATAGAGGGATAAAACTGATCATTACAGTGTCAAGGTTTAAAGGTTTGACTGGAATTCAGTAATTCCAGCCCAAACTATAGCTGTAAATCAGAGACTCTGAATAAGGGCAGAAAAAAGAGGCAGGATGATCAGCAGCTCGTTAATACTTGCACGACTGAATTTTAGATTGCAGGTTTAAGATAAAAAACCTAAAATGCATTAAAATAGTCCAAGTGAGAAGAGACACATGGGGAGGATGTTTTCCTGTTGCATTCAGAGCACTGGCTGTGGCATGAACAAACCCTATTGGAAACGGCTGCGAGCAGCTGCGGTGAGCCCAGCCAGTTCTGAATCCACGGCCTCCCAGGTACACACCAGTTGACAGCATCTCCTTCCAAACTCTGTACTTAAGAGATGGATAACTGGAACAACTCAATGTGAACAATTCTGCAGCCCCCTCATCCTCTGAAAGAACCACCTTGGCTCTGCCATGGGATGCCAGCAAATGATGCTGAAGTGCAGGGTTGGTGAATCTCTTACAAAAATACTTATTTAACACAGAGGCTTTCCATTATTGCAGACTCCCATGCTATCGAAAAGGACATTAGCATGCACAATATGAGATGTACAGGGTAATAATAAAATAACCCCAAAAACACTGCCTGTAACTATTCGGAGTTAGAAGGAGGGATGCAGCAGATACCCCCAAAGCCCCCACCAAGGTCTGCATGCAGCAGAAGTGGCCTAGAAAGCTTCTTGTCTGAGCATCAGCTCAAACCTGAGTTTATCACAGACAAAGGCCTTCGGAGCTACAACTTAAGGAGATTAAAAACCACCCAGAAAAATGGAGCCCTAAGTAGTTGTGCCGATCAAAATACAGCAAAGAAGAAAGCGGGGGTGAGGGGGGAAAACCTGACAAAAGGAAAACTAGGTTTCAATAGGCAACACAATACAACAATTTCATATGAAAGATGTGAAGCATAAAAGAGATGTTAGATGTTCAAAGGCACAGAATATAGGAGAGACATAAAAAAAACCCCGAGAAGATGAAAATCTCCACTTCAATGCAATGCTGCCTTCTCACTTTCTACCAAGCCAGGCGCTCATCGCAGTAGCGGGGGAGCAGCAGCATCCCTGTGAGAGCAACACGTCTCAACGTGACATAATGGATTACATAGATGCAAGTATGGTTTTTAATGAGCAATTAGGTTATTGAGTATTTGTTGCTAAGAGGAGGAATAGAACTGCAGAGAATAAGTTGGAGCTGAGTACGTGATTCTGTGATTTTGATGGGCTAATGTGGTACTTAAACTGAGGGAGCATGAGTCACCCCAGAGGTGCAGAAATAGCATGGAAGACTGCCTGGGAAAAGCTAGGGGAACCTTGGCTTGCCGTCGGCCATATATCTGCATCCCAGGCACCAGCATGAGACAGTTCAGCTTCTTATGAGCCCTACGATGACCCTGCTCAACACAGAGGAGCTATGATGTCCCATTACGGACAAGCCCCGAGCTCCCTGGGGACGCACTGACATCAGGTTTAATTGGGGCAAACTCTGCTCTCAAATACACAGTGTAAGTGGGAATTACCTAATGTGAGTTTCTGGCCCTTTGCAGCCACAACGATTTTGAGCGGAAAGCGTGGAGCAGAGTTACTTCTTGCAGTGTGGCCGGGTCGAGAGCCATCGGGAGCCCCATGGGGAGGGGACCCGGCTTGCCGAAGCTCAGGGAGGGCAAGGCTAAAGCAGCTAATATTTTGGAACAGGAAAAAACCCAGGTGAGCTGCAGTGCCATAATGTAGCATAACAGATGGATAATTAGATTTATATGAAGAGCTGTAAAAGTAAGTAATTAAATAAAAATACAGAATAGCAAATCTGTCACAGCGAGACACCTCGCAGGGGTGCAGAAGCCCCTGCAGCCAGGCCCCGGTGTCCCAGCCCCAGGGGAGCAGGCGGCGTAGCTGGGGCACTCCTTTGGGTCAACCAAAACAAGCTGTCACCCAAGGCACGACTGCTCTGGAGAGGGGTGACGTGAGCAGAGGGATCGAGTTGAGCTGCAGCGAAACCCTTCCTCCTCCTCACCTCTCCACAGAGCAGAGTAGAAGAGTGAATACTGGCTCTGGACAATAAAATCTTAGGTGCTGTAACAAAATCAATCATGCCAGATTGTTCTGCGGAATGCACACAAACACAAACTGACAAGCTGTGTTTGTATCTGGAGAAAACAGGTACTGTGAAAAGGGGCTGGAGATCATACATGGTAACAAAGCGAGCCCAGGCAGGAATCTCACCGCCCCGGCACACGCGAGGCTCCCAAGGACACCCCTAAAGCCCCTCTTTTCTCCTGACCCTTGGCTTCGCCAGCTCTGAGCTTTATTTTGGTGCTAGCACGTACCCCTCAGCTGTGCAAACATCAGCGCTGACGGCCGGGTGAGCCACTGGTCTGCTTTGGAGGCGGTTTGCACCTGAAGCTGAGGGTGATGCCAGGGCAATGGAGAGGTGAAGCTTTGAAGAGCCTCAAATGCGAGCTCAGCTTCCACAAGTTTAATCAAAGACCTGCAAGCCATTTTATGATTAAAAAGCAAAGGGTTTTGGATTCTTGGGACTATTGCCATCACCCTGTCAGCAGGAAGCCTGAGAAGCCAGCAGAGGAAAGGGTATGAAACGGCACCGTCAAGGCTAGCCCACATTCTCCGTTCTCCTGACAGTGAAGGATGGCCCGTGCAGTCCGCTCTGGAGGGTTTGTCAACCTGCTGTGATTTAAGGGTTGGAGCAGGTGACTCATGCCCCGTCTGCAGCGATCAAGGGAACTGCATGAGCTCTCTTCCAGCACAGCGTGTTGAATGACTGATCCTTCCAGGTAGGTACAAGCAAGTGCTTCACAGTGCATGGAGAAGGACATCACAGGAACTCCCTCTGGCACTCAATCACCCAAACTGATGCTTCATTTTGAGGCGTAAATCAACCTTAAGGCTATATGTGCTATGCTTACAAAACACTCCCTATGCATTTCTGAAAGCCTGTTATTTTACTGTAGGTAAAACACATATCGGTGCCTAAGGATGGGGTCTGTTTCATCAGAGGCTGCATTAATAAAAAGCATGTGATTCTCTACGAGTGCAAGCAGAACTCATTTATTTCCATGCCATTTTAGCCATAGCCCACAAAAACTGTGTTGACTTCTTTACAAAAATCACAACACAGCAAGGAACAAGAACAATATTGCAGCATTAATACCATGTCCTTGAGCTCATTCAGTGTTTTTCATCACAGAGACTTCAAAGCACCCCCTGATTTATAGATGGGGAAACCGAAGCGCTCCCAGGAGCGTCGGCAGTAGCACCAGGGTGCAAGCGTGAGTGCTGGGCTCCTGCCTCCCCGCTCCTCCCCTTCTTCACGCTCCTATTCTCTGCACGCCTCCAGCCTCCTGGCTCCAAAACTCAACTGGCCTAGAATGGTGGCAAATTCAGGAGTGCCCAAAGTCTTACCTAGCTCTTTGCTCCTGCTGCAGGAGCCCTGAGCAAGACCCTTCTGCGACAGCAACTCGCAGCTTTGCACAAGAGCATCCCTGCAAGATCTGCCACGTTGCACAGAGCGTAATTCAAGGCATGCAAAGTTAAATATTCCAACAAACCTATTCACACACATTAGGTAACATGAAAACACTGCAAAAAGCTGTCTGAAAGCACCACAAGAAGAAAACCTTCTGCCAGGCTCCTAACACTTCAGCTTGTATTCTCCAGTGGCAGCCAGTGCCTATCTAACACATCCGGCTAATAAGAGACGTGAAAAGGTAGCTTTAGGCTAAGACCTTCGATTGTTACTCGCCTTATTTGTTTGCATGCTCATTTGAGCTGATTTTTCTTTAAGACAAGTACTAATAATATAAAAGAAAAAGAAAGCCTTTGCCTGGCATGTCCCTGTTGGGAATGCCAGCGGAGCGCAGGCACTCTCCAGCTCTTCCACGAGACACAAACGAAGTGTGAGAACAGGCACTTCACTTCTCTCCCTTCCAGCAGCATCTCCGCGATGCTCTGTCCTATTTTAACCCTGCCATCTGTTTCACAATTCTCTGCGTTCCTCCTGTAACCGAGGAAGGCAGTGCATTATATCAAGCAAATCTATCATCTCCCACCCGTTTTGCTTACGGACATGCCCTGGAGCAGCCCCGGGCACCAGGACAGAAGATACTGCTCTGAAACAACTGATCTGCTCATCGCTTACGAGCCTCATCTCAATCCACCCCACTTCTCTACAGGCAAGGGAAGATGCTGGATCACAGGGAGAATCACACCCACTGCAATGTCATGTTTGAAACTCTGGCTGTTCCTAGTCCCACCGAGTTTAACAATGCTATTAGAATCATTTTAGACTAGAAAAGTAGATTTGTTTCACTGAGTCATGATTCAAAAATGAGACTTTGCTCCATTTACAAAAGCAAATCACCATCTTGCAAATGCCAAGCACAGATTTCAGCTCCAAAAGTGAAGCCTAGGGAACGCTTCCAGCTGGAGAGAGAACGGAAAAGCTGCATCTGCAAAAGCTGGGAAACCTTTTTTTATTCATGTGGTTTTGATAAACAGAAAGCATGACCTGTGGAACACCAGTTCCTGGAGAAATCTAATGAACTCATTTTGCATCAAGCAACTTGATGACACGTTAATGGAGGGGAGAGCAACAGCAGGAGTGCTGCCACGGGACCATGGACTGCGATGCTGCAACGCAACACCCAGACGATTCAAGCCAGTTCCTGGGTGGGAAGCCCTTGAGGAAAACTTGGGAGTCAAAGAAAGCACCAGCAATTCTTTCTGCTTTCTGATTCATCCCTACTCAAACACCCACATGCCACAGCAGAGGAGGCTGGAACTGCTACATTTAGGATGACATTTAAAAATCAAGGTTGTGCTGCTGATGGTCATTAAAAATCCAACAGCACTTTTCAGAAACAAGTGGGTACTCACATCAGTGTCCCTGCCAAATATCAGCACAGCAGTAATTCTTCTAGCAGCTCCAGTTAAAGAATAAAGGAAAATTGAACCCACCTATAATTACTGTTATTACTGTTGTTGTTTTTTAAACATTCACTATATAACTTCATACTTTCTAAATACAAAATAAGATGGAAACATTTCCCCAAACCTTCCTAAGTGTTAGATTCATCTCACTTAACTTTAGGCACCTAGAATTAAGACATCTAGGTCAGACAAACTGCCTGGGCTTCCTCAGTAACATGTTCCAACATGGTCTGCACATCCCTGGAGACGCAACCACTGTTTCTGTATTTCCACGGGACTTGCCCTGGTGAATCCAGAAAGGCAAGCCTATGGTCCAAGGCTTTAGATTCACTCTAAAGGGGGCTGCCTCTATTTTGAAAAGTGAGGAATTTGTGGTCACTAGTGAGTGAGCAGAAATGATGATTTGCCCTGTGGGAGATGAGGCCGTCTTTGACTCCCCTCTTGCAATGGAATGATTTGCCTTTCGGAGGAGTCTCTCTCCCCTGGTTGGAGGTGGAGCCTGGATAGTTAGTTGGGGCGGACACTCATGAAGGTAGGTGACACGGATCCCATCATCAGAGAGAGAGCGAAGGAAACACCTATGAATGCCTGAATCAAGCTCTCAAGGAGTTAAAATGACCAAGCTAGCTAATAAAATACAGTAATAATGCAAGGAATTCATGTGCATATATAAGAAAAAGAGCTGTGGCAGGTACCACAGCTAATCTGGATGCTCAGAAAGGTCTGGAGCAAGGAGAGGGAGCACTTTCCTAAGGGAACATTTTGCATAAAAGATGCAGTGGAATAAGATAATTATGCAAGAAGAATGGAATTTCAGCAGTGTGTCCTACATTACTGATGGATGGAGAGAACAGATACCTTGACAAGGAAAGCCGACATGCCCATTAAGTTTTAATGACCATAAAGGCAAAGAGAAAAAGTCCTCTTCTGCTACGGTGGAGGAGGGAGCCAACAGAGAGATAGCCTGGCAATGAAATGGTTAGGAAAAGCCAGAAAGATCTTGAGATGAACACTCTCTGTGATGAAGAGCAGCAATACAGGCATCAGAGATAGGTTCTGTAAGGCAGGAGATAAGGGCTTAATCACCAGGGCAGAATAAAGCTCTAAGAGCTGAGAGTGGTTGTGGAAGATGAGATGCCTGGATTCAGAAACAGCTTGAATGTGAAGGGTGAAGGAGGAAGCGGGGTTCAATTTATTCAACGCTCTGGAACTGTGGAAAGACATACGCTACGCAAATGTTAGTTGTGATGATCACTTCCCACTGCTAGACTCTGTTAAGAGAGGACGGGAAGGTGACACAACCAGAAGTTCACACATGTGCTGCGAAGGCGCAGGAGGAGAGATTTGCCAGTAATTGCCGGGATGTAAAACCCCAGTCGATTGTAGCCTAGTAAACAAATCTGGGTCTGTGTTCCCATCTGCCTTGTACCGAGGAGAAGGGGAAGCCCCTGCCCAGTGGGTCTGCTGAGGGCACGGTGCACGCTGCCGGGTGGTCTGCCTGCCCCAGAGGTCTCGGGGTGCTGTGTCTGCCTTTGGAAGCTGTAGATGCTTAAGGACATCACTTCAAAAACCAACGGTCCTAAACCAATGCCTCCTGCCCAGACAAACATTTGTGAACCCACATGGGAGCACCCTACACTGAGCTGGTGCAGAGCGTCTCCTTGCCAACGTCCATCAGCTCAGCACACAGCAGTCAGACTGATTTTGGGGCCGTTTACACAATGGAGGTTGCTACAACCACCAGCTGAGTACACAAACACTATGAGATGAGAAGCCGCCTGCTCTGCACTAATGACTAACGACACAAGTACATCATCCTCCCTTGGCCATCCCCTAGAGTGTGAAATGCTGGCCTCCTTCCCAAGCAGAGCTGCTATTACCTCCCACAGACAATATCCACTACCGATTTGTGACAATGAGATCAGCGTCCACAAACATCCTGCTTTCTTCTGTCTTTACTCACATCCTTCCTCTCTGCTCCCCCCAGCAGCAAGGATACCAGCTTGCCACCGGTCCAAGGAGGATCAGCACTGCTCTTCATCCTCCCTCACCATACAGCCTGGCTCCTCACCTTACCCCAGAGCTGATGGTGCCAAGTGGTACCAGCACAGCAAGGTGAGAAAATTCCCCAAGATGGGCAATGCAGGGTCCAAGCCAACAGGTATCGTGGCTGACATGACCTGTCCAGCAAGGAGAATCAGGAATCACACTGACCTACCCCCTTCCCACTCTTCTTCTGCCTATTACGCAAAAGCGAGAAAAAAATTCTCAGTTTGATCTCAATTGATCAATTTGAAATTTGGGAATGGATGTTACCTATTCTTCTCCCCCAGGAGGGCTCACTAGACAGTAAGAGTTGGAGTCAGACCAGTTACCATGTTAGGAAATAGGACTTGGACAGGCTTTGTTTAAGTCCATCTTGCAGAACCATTATGTTTAGTTCAAACTCTCTCTCATATGTGTGTGTTCTCTATGAATTCCCCTAAGGCAGCATGAATCTTCTAGCATGCTTGCCATGGGATGAATCTGGGCAAGTTCCCGGTCCTCAAATGCTCATCCATGTTTATGTCCTTCATGCTGTGCTGTGACAGCATGTGTCACATAACGCCTTGGACAATCTGGGTCCACATATTTATGGCAACGGACCTCTGTATTTCACAGCACAAATCCAGGGACCTACAGCTGACTGTGGACACATTACTCGTTCTTGAAATGTAGGCCACAAAGCTACTTTAGTTCTCCTTTTGCTTGTAAATCAGGGACTTACATATGTAATTGGCCTAAATGTAAGAGCAAACAACAGCAGCGGTAGCACAGTGCCAGCAATTATTCATGCCTATAATAAACGCCTGTAAAATTGAAAGCCAGCCTTTAGAAATCTGGCTCCTCACTGCACGTATGAAAAAACAAAAACTCATTTGCAGGACTTGGCCAGTGGAGTTTTTCATTTTGGGGGAGAGATTGAGGTGGGTAAGGATTTTTTTTTCTTTTTTTATTCTATAAAAACGCCACTCATGCCTACGTTTAGGTCACAAATCACTTTGGCTACGTTTTCAGAGTTTTGGAATAAACCCAGTGACAGGCATGGAGGACAAATCTGCCCTGAGTATTCAGAGAGTAGGACTCTGGGAACAAGCACAGCTGATCCCCATCCCTCGGCAGGCGGGGAACAGAGTAAATTGTTTACAGACAGCCCTCCTTCCCTGCCTCTGTGCTGAGCCAGCAGCGAGCCTGCAGATGAGCTGTCATCCCTCGAGATGACATACAACCGCTGGCCCTACCACTTCTGGGCAAACAACTACGCGGTGCTGTTCTGTGTGAGGGCAGAGACGCTGACCCGGTGTCTTGGATGGGTCCTAGCAGTTAGCAATGGCATCCTCACTGATAAATCACTGAGCCGCAAACAACATGCTGCCTCTCTCTGCCCTCTTCAACCAGCTGTGGCTACATCTCACTGTAACGAGGCCACAGAACCACTCTAGGACTTGCAGGATGAAAGGTGTGATCAGATCATTCTTTCTGCTACGCACATTTCTCAGACACCGGAGTAACCCCTATAAAACTCTTCTAGCACATTGCTGAAAATCAACATGGTCTTCCTGGGTTGGCAAAGACCCCACCGGCAACAGAAGTTCACCCACACAAGCCCGGCAGACAACACCCTGCTGAGACAGTATCAATTTTAGTCCTTGAATTGCTTTAACAATTAGCAAGGTTGAAAGGTTGAAAGGTGTTAACACAGTGAGCAAATGGAGTGAGGATGGAGTGACTGCCAGGTAGCAGAAATGTAGCATGATGTGCTGGAAGGTGATGGGTGACTGCCAGCACTCCTTCACACAGCAAACTGGCATGTCATCCATACCAGTGCCTCAAGTCTTCTCCTTGGTCACTGCTGAGAGAAACACACGGCCACCTGTCACAAGATGCCCTTCCACACACACCTCATCATACACCCACTGGCCAAGGGCTTTCGCGGCCCTTGGTCCAGCAGCTCTGCTGGCCTCACGTTCTTCCAGCATCACATCAGCCTTTTGCATCCTCAACACTCACTAGGCAACAGCAAATTTCTCCCATTCCAGCAGCAACTTGGAGCACGACAGTAGCAGGGATTTTTGGCACGCTTTTAACCTCCAAGGTTACATGGTCTGAGGTGCTGACAGACTTCCTTAACCATGAATCAACCATTTTATATTCTCCTTTGGCATTTCTGGTTGTTTTTCTCCTGCCTTAAGTGGTGGCTGAGCATGAATGGGAAGAGCTCTGTAAGAACTGCTCTCCCTCTCTTCGCTATAAAAACCCTCACTCTTCAGCAATTTTCTGTAACTACCAAGTTTTAGTATATTCTGAAGGAAACCACATTCATCACAGTTCAGAAGGGACCTTTTGGCCTAATCCCCACTAGAAAAACTGCCAAACTGATCCTCCCATCTCACAATTAACAGTGACAGAGACTTCGCCATACCAGGCGATGCGGTGCTGCTATGACAACAGGAACGGGAGACTCATTAAGGGTCTCATCGAGAGGGATAACGAGCAATCACAGCTCAAGAGAAGGCAGAAATCAATGAGAGCTGTTGATATCACAACATTTTGCAGGATTGGGCCAGGTATTCGGTGAGCTTTGAAAGGTTGACTCGCATTGTTACGGCATGGTCGCTGTGAGTACAACTTTCTGAGGATAGGCAGATTCCTGGGGAGTAGAGATGAATATTCATGAAGGAATTCAGTTTGGGAGAGGAAATGAATCAAGTGTGACAAATGCCGCCTATTAGAAAAAGAGGGTGGTGTCTATTTTTAGTAGAGTTAAGCAAACATTAAAGCTCACTCTCTAAGAACTCCAAATAATACCACTCCCTGGCTCTGCCTCTCCATCGCCAGATAAGAATTTAGCAGCACGTTGCCACCAGCCAAAACGCGCTTGCCTGAACAGTTTTCCGATTTAGCCCCCGTATGTGTTTTATAAAAATAAAAGTTTTAATCTCTAATCTGCATAGGAAGATGTGACGGTTTCCACCAGGATTTATTTTTTCCCCCCTCTCCAGAATCATAAGGCTTGAAGGAACCTTTTTAAGACGGAAGAAAATGCTGTATTCAAATCTCCTAAAAGAGCACTCACGCGGAGCTGTAATCACTTCAGATGCACAGAATTATCAGGAGGAGAAAATTCATCTCACTTAGAATCAAGACCCAATTTGAAGCAGAAAGGAAGAGGCTTGGTTTGCCGCCGTGCCAAGCACTCAGACTTTTCACTGAAGTCAAAGAAGCTACAGCTGCTCTGAGCCATTGAAAATCATGCCCAGAATCTCTAGTGAAACTTGTTTGCAGAGACGGCAGGCAGCAGGCTGATAAGGATGTTGACTATTCCAAATAGGCCCACGTTATTTTATATTTTTAGAGATACTTAGCCTGCCTATTATTATTATTAAGCAGAGGTGGAGTATTTACTGCCTCCTTCTCGGAAATCTGTAAAAATGCTGCCTTTCAGCACGCTCCTCTTTTCTTCTGGTGAACATTAAAGAGTTTCCTTCTTTTACTTTTCAGGCTTATAAAACATCCAATTAAATAAGACAATAGAGAGAGAATACTGCCTAACAGAAATAACACAATCCCCACAAAGCTACTGGAGAGGCTTTGATCCCATAACCTAAGGTGCTCCCAAGCCAAGAGTAAGACCAGGGCCCTTGGAGAGGTCTTTCCAGTTCCTAACAGTGAGCACTCAGAAGACCCATGGGCACAGGGACAGCATAAGCCAGGGATGAAGGATCCTCGCAGCAAACTCTCTCCAGGCTCAGTCCAGGCACTGCTGGTTCAGCCGCTCTCCCCTGCCATGCACCAAGGGCCAACTCTTCAAGTCAAATGCCCTACTTCTTACCACCTCCTCCACCTGCAACACCATGTGGCTTCTGTCACCTCTCCTGCAGAGCTTCAAACAAGGTCTTAAGACAGCTTACAAAGAAGCAGCTCTGAAATTAGACATGTCAAGTCTTTATTACTGATACGTGTCTCTGGCACCAATCAGGCTGGGTGAGGATCAACAGCAGAAAGACACAGTTATTCCCAGAGCAGCCAAACCCTGCGAAACCACCTGTGACTTTGGGATCAGAGGTGATGTCTCCCCCTGAGGCTCCCTCCCTGGCCTTTTCCTCCTGATCAAGTGACCCCATCATTCCCCCTTGGCTTTCAGGTTACAAACTCCCTTTTAATCTAGAGAGGAAGATGCCCACCATTAATGAAGCGTGACTCGTTACTGGGTGCACTGGGGCAACCTGCATCCCCAGCACAGCACATGTGTCTGTGTCCCCACCAGGGCAACACCCAGCACACGGAGGTCACCGTGCATCACCTCCTTGGTGCCTTACAGAGTCATTTCTTAGTCAAGTTGGGCCCGTTGTCCTTTAGAGAGCACATCTCCATCCCTCATTGCGCTGGCCCTCAGCAACTGTTGCCATGGTTATTACATTTGAGTGCCTTTCATCAAGAAGATACTGCAACTGCTGAATTGTCTCTTGCAAGAGTTATTTAGGAATAACTAGTTAGTAAGTAGGAATAATGGGTTCAGACTGCCCACAGAAGCCAGCAATCCCAATTATTTTTGCTTTGATCCTGCTTTCTTTCTGGTCTCTGCCAGGTTCAGGTTTAAAGTGGGGGTTAGAGATAAGCCGAAGAGAAGGAACGCTTCTTGAAGGGAAACGCACTTGGCTCTGCCAGGAGATTAAAGGTCTCTCTTCATACAAAGCCTCTGCTTTTCAATCAGTTGTAAATAGGCTCTAACAAGGCACAGCAATCAACCAGGAAACATACCTCCTCACCTGTCGGGGTCAGGGGGAGAAAGGAGGTGTATTTGCCAGTTCCATCCTGTTAATTGTTGATCAAGATATTATGGGCACAGTCCAAAACCTGTCAAGGGAAGTAAGTGATGTCCCAGTGCTCTGCTCCTGTGAGGCACAGGCTGTGCCTGCCCCGGCAGCGGCTCTCGCGGCAGGCGCCAGCCCACGGCTCTGCCGGGGGTGCCGGCGGTTCATGTCGAGAGGCAGCCGTGTTTCAGACCCACTTTCAGCATCACAAAGTGAGTGAATAAAGCCTGCTCCGGAAAGCCAAGGCCGTTTTGTTTAGCTCTCATTTAAAGCTCTGAAGAGTGACTGGGTAATGATGGAGCTGGTTTCCCCCTGCAGATCGGGTCCCACAGCGCAGTCCGTTAGGCTTTTAATGACATAAATGCCTTTTTCTGCTCTGTGTTATCCCTGGCACGGGTTTGGGCTAGGGAGGCGCATACCGCAAGACCTGAAAAACGGTGCAGCTGGAGGAGAGGCATGTGGAGCCCGCTGCAGCCTGCGCATCCATTGACACCAGTGTTTCCCAAAGCCCAGCCTGTTACAGCGGAGAGGGCTGCTCCAAGGCACTAGGACCCTCCCCTCGTGGAGGGATCCAAAAGAGGGAGGAAGACCCCAGCTTCATTCACAGGAAGGAGACCAACAGCAAGAAAAATGTATGAGATGCAAGCCAAGCACATCTCACCCCTGGAGCCAAGCAAACACGCTGTGCTGTGCCATGGAGATGCTCAGCAGAGCCACAGCACTGGGTTTGAGAAGGGTGTCTGCCCAGTAGCGACTGGTAGGGACACCTGAGTCACCTGGGACACAGGGACAGCAGGGGACTCGGGCGCTGAAACGGGACCCCCAGCCGGGTGCAAGGTTCACCTCCTCGCCCTGGGAAGGCAGAGAGCTGCAGCCCCCGGCACAGCGTGCCGACGAGCACACCACCGCACCGCTCGGCAGCCACCCACGAGTGATGAGCTTTTTCTTGCAATTAGACTGTACTTTCCTAACAGCCACACGCTAAAGACAAAGAACTGAATTTGGATGATGTGACACCCAGAGAGATAGCAATTCAGCCTTTCCCGAGTTACCTAAAGAGACAGAAGACAACTTCACTTATTCTAGCTGAAGTAGCTGGATTTAAAGAAATTAAATTTGTCAGTTCATTAGTGTGTAACATAAGAATGAAAAATGCATTTCTAATTCTTGATCTGCTAATCCACAATCCGCTGATCTGCAATCCCCGGGGTCCCCTGGGAGAGAAAAGAAAATCCACAAGCAGCCTTACGGTATTTCTCTAAGATTTCCTGGCCAGGTCCTGCAGACAGAGCTCACACTATGGAGCCTTCATCCCTTTACAGAACACACCCCGGCAAATTTGCTGCCATGCTAGGGGGTATCACGAATAATAAAAATCAAATTGCACTTGTCAGAATCAGTGAACAATGGATGTTTTGTGAGGTGCCTGGCAGTGATGCTTCACATGTTTGCTCAGCTCCCCACTGATCTGCAGTATCAGCTCATTTGCAGCAGCCCTCCCACTCCTTCGGACAATTAGCACATTCTTAACTTGGAAGTGCTGCTACTGCACTGCAGGAAGGGGTGTTGGCGCCTGTGAAAAGGCTGTCTTGGCTGGACCCAGGACGTCTGTCTCTCTGTACCTTCTTCCCAGCTGATGTGCACCCAGGGACGCTGCTCCTCCTCCATTTGGCCCCAGGAAGATGGGTTCAAGGTGCCCCTGCCCTCAGGGTACGGCAAAGGGGCAGGGTGTGCAGCACACTCTGTCATGGGCCCCTTGGCCACTCCACATACCCTAAATCATGATCTCCATAGGCAACATCAACTTTCTACACCAAATCCTTCTTTAAATTATTCTAGGCGCCCCTGCCTCATACAGCTAGCTAAAGGGGAGGCATCCACAATCCCCTCTTTGGCAAGTGCGGCCCATGTCAGCACAATCCTGTGCAGATCAGCTGTGAGCACTGAGCCGTGGGGTGAGAAATTGGGCCATCTCCTGGGGCTGCCACCATTGCACTTAACCATGCCCTTTGTACCCTCTCCAGACGTGCTGACATAACTCCAGAACCGACCTGTTTTTACCTTTGCAAAGCAACTTTGCCTTCACTTGCTGCTTCTCCCCAACTCCACAGCTGCTCAGAACTTGCTGACCATGCAAGCGTGGTCATGGTCTGAGCAGTAAAGCCAGTTTGCATGGGGAGGACTTGCTCCCAAAACATGATGGAGAGATCTTCTTTCTACAACATCTTTTCTTTCTCCTTTCTAGCAGGTCTGGTAGAAATGCTGTAAAGGTCTGTGGCTACAGACTCCAGAAACATTCATTTATGCCAAAGCCAGTGTAGATAACACCACTTGGTATTTCTCCACTACTTCCTTTTGAGGGGCAGGTCCACCCTCCAACGTCTCACAGGCAAGGATGTGAAAACACAGCCTTTGAGGAAATTGCTCAGGTTGCACGTGGAGCAGGAGCCCAGAGCAGAGCCTGAACTTGCTGCCCCCCCACGCCACTTCCACACCTCCACCCTCCCATTCCAAGTTTTTTGGAGCATGCCTCAAAATACTCCCCTCCTCCCATCTCTGCTCGTCATTGCAGCAGTCACAAGAGCCATCGTGTACAGCTGTGGGAAGCTCAAGGCCAGAAATAACAGCTCATTACTAAAGCACGTCACCACGCACCAAGGACCCCAATACACCCTTCGATGCCCTCCCATACCCCGACCTGCACCACTGCTTTCACCGCTCCACCAGCCTGCCCTCTCCAAGCCCTCCTCCAGCAACAGGTCCCACCCAACTCAGGGCTGACTGTACCAAGTGACATCTGTATTTCTCCTGCTGAGCTCCTCAGCCTGCGCTCGTGGAGAATCTCAACAGCTGAATTGATCTCCAGACACTGACGGGGTAGGACCAAGACCTGAATCCATTCCACTCTTGAAGTTTTCAATTAATCATAAAGCCAATTCCATTTTGGGCTCCATCTGTCTTTATTCCTTCAGGGACTAATAATGCCTCACCGTGTGTTTTCACACACTAGCTAACTGAAATTAAGACAGATTTCAATATGAAGTGCCTGAGAAGAAAATGCATTTTTTTTAAAAGAAGATTTCAGATTTGTTACCATTCTCAGCTTGGAAAAAGATCTTGTTAAATAAAAGCAGCAGGGTATTAATTTGGAAAACAACTCAGGTGAGTTCCTGCTCATTGCAAGGCATGCAAACACACTAAAATCATATTGATGGACTTTTATGTCAGAGTATGTATGAAAATGTAACACAATCTGCTTCCAAAGGAAGACGAAGAACATACAGAGAAAGATCAGAAAACGCTCATGTGTGCAGCCACCGCCGAAAGGGATTCTGGCAGCAGACACGTTGCTGCACCAGGCATGGACCGGAATCCAGAAACCCTTTTCAACCCTCTCTGTTGCACTGACAGAAATAGATTAAAAAAAAAAAAAAAACACAACAAAACAAGAGCCCTTGTGGTTCATCACATACGGCAGGTTTTAGCTGCTTAAGGCTTAAGGAAGCCTCATTTACATGTTACCGTACCCGTTACCACCCTGGGCTTTTTGTTCCTACCTCTGCAAAATCCAGCCACAGGGGTTTTCCAACCAGCCAGGCCTGCACGTCTGCTTTAATAAGGCAATTCCTATGTTGATCTGGTGGTTTATACAAAGCAACAGCCCTAATTATTGATCTCGGCAGATGGATCTAAGGATTAATGACCTATCCCTTGAAACAGCCACCACGGGGCTGTGCCCATCATCTCCTGGCTGTCAGTCCAGCAGCACCAACACATTCATTCACTCCTCACCCACACAAAGGTGCAGTCCCACTTGGGTGAAAGCTGAGACTGATGCAGGCAGTGATGCTCAAAGCACAGGCCAGCTCCAGGATGATTAAGAGGAGGGAACGGGTATGGCTGGGCAGCAGGAGAGAATAACTGAGAGTCATGAATGTGGAGAAAAGCAGCATGACAGGACATTTACCATGACCCACATATCACCTGGGCTCCAGCTAACGTCATCTGACTGCGGTAAGAGTCGTTTCTCTTTCCCATCCCCTATTTTCAGGGTATTCAGAAAAAAAAAGGAGACAGTCTGGAAAGGATGGTTACAAGAAATTATACAATACACATCACGTTAAATTCATAAGAGACAAAACCAGAGAGAATCTGTGAGAACTGAAGTGCGCTGGGGGGACAGCTAGACACTTCTGATGGAAGTGAAGACGCAATCCTTTGATGGTTGCCTTCTGGAACTGGCTGCAGTACCTTGGAAACTCATTAAATGCAGCAGAAAGGACAAGTGACGTACATCTATTGATGCTCTGAGCAGCAAATTAGTTTTCAAATCTATTCAGGGCTCATGTAGTGGCGTCAAGGGGCTAAGACTTGGTGGGAAGCAGTTGCAATAGTGTTTCTCCAACTTGTGTGACGACTCCACGCCACGCCGTGGGGAGGGAGCTGCCCACTGGTCCAGCTCCCCACAGACCTCTCGTGGCCACAGTCAGCTGCCCTGACCAGCCCGGCCCAGAGGTCTGCATGGCTTCTCAGACAGACAAGCCTGTGAGTCACCCCATTCCAAAACATGCCAGGCAGCTCTGAGGGCCTCTGATGAACATCTCCTTTTAAGCAGAAATAGGATCATCTTAAATAAAGAGAGATCAAAATCCAGCTCACCAGAAGACAGAGAATGTCAGCACCTGAGGGAAGAGCAAGTAGTCAACAGCGATGATGAGCTTCTTCAGAAAGAGATAATTTCCAGTACACTGCTATTTTCTCTCAACACAGAACATCACCCCGTTCAAACACCTGGAGAGACTTGAAGGGGCTGAGGTTGGCAGCAGTCTGGTGGAAGACCTGAGGAACTTTCTTCATGAGTGAATAATCAACTGCTTCAATGAATCTTAAATCACATGAAGAGACAGATGAGGAAAAACTTATCAAAACGCTGTATCGGGAGAACAGGTAGGCTGGAAGATGCCAACGTGGGAACAAGGTCCCTTGTTGGGACTGGATCCCTCTTCACTCAGGACAGGCAAGGGCCAGTCTTCGATGCCATGAAAGCCTGCAGCTTCTGGCTCGTGCTATTTTGCCTCCTACACAAGCTCTGGGTCCAGCAGCTCTGCCTGCCTCTCCTCAGCACAAGGTGGGGAGCAACAGAGGGTTGGTGAGTAAATATGGCTAAATCCAGAAGACAGCCCACAGGAGCTAAGGGCAGCCCCACCAGACCCCTCCAAAAGCCCAATTCTGCCACTACCGCTCAGACCGCAAACCTGGCTGGATCTGCCTTTGCATGCTAGTTGCATACAGCCTGTCAGCAATTAAATCCAACAAAAGCTGCAATCAGGAAAGGGGTAGGAGGGTGCACACAGCAGGACCTACAAAGGAAGAGAAGGGATCTGGATCCTCCTATACAAGCTCAGACAATAGCTGTAATCGTAATCGCTGGGTCAGTTCTGTCCACCCCAGACCCTGCTGGGAGCAGGTACGTAATTGAGGCTGGATCCTGCATTTCCTGCTCTCATTGTTCATCTTCCTCCCATTCTTCGCTGCTTTGTTCTATTGAATGCACTTTTTCAACCTCCCTCCTGAAACACATTAACAACGGGCTGCTACAGCCTCCTGTACACCGTGATTAAAGAGTAGACGCAGATGCCTCTTCTTTGTGGAGCATTTTGCACCTATTACTTGGAGGGAATGTGGAGAACATGCGACATGGGAAAGTCACAGCAGGTCAGAAAAATAATGTAGGTGGTTAGGCAGGAAAATCTTTGAAGCTTGTCAAGCCATTAGCTGAGTGCACAGGCTGTAGTAAAAAGGATAAACAGAGAACATGGATGATGAATAAATAGGGCTGAAGAGGCAGAGGAATACATGTTGAGGCCAGTGATGAAACCAGGTCTATGCCGAGAAATAGCAAGTTTGGGCTGGCTTTTAGTAACCAGTCTGAATGCATATTTTAAATGGAAACCAGCACAATAACTCAAATACTTTAGCGGAGCTCATTTACTAAATGAGAAGAGACAGAAACAATGTGTTTTATATAATGCATGGCCTGTCTGCGATGAGGTTTTCCTGCAGGCTGTGTCACCAACTTCCCTGATAAAGAGAGAGTGCTGCTGAGCGCCGCTGGAGCAGCTTCCCGGCGCTCACGTCCCCGGGCAGCACCGGCTCTTCTGCGGGGCTGTGTTTTCAGGGCAGACCACCTCACACAGCCCTGAGAACAGGGAGCAGCAGGGACACTGCATGGCTCTGGGAAATCTCACCTCTGTGTGACAGACATGCCAGGAAGAGACCACCTGCAGCGTCAAGGCTGAGCCCCATGAGAACTGAGAAAATGAAACGGTACCCGGTGCTGGGGGGGCAACCCTGCAGGTTTGAGGCCAAACACTCCCATTTCAGCAATCTGCATCCTCCCTGTGCTTAAACTCTTTGTCCTCCTCCCTCACACCACCAGCCCAACCCAGACCCCCTGGATGGGGTAACTCACTCCAGAATCCCCACGTTTTACAGAAGTGACAACATCCTCAGTCTAAAACCAGTCCCACTGCTGAGGCCAAGATGTCCATCCCACCTTGTCAACTCTCCAGCAGTTGCAAGTACCTGGGGAAAACATACCTGGCACGGGATGAGCACGCCACCCTCCACTGCCACACCCTGCCAGCTTCCTGACACCAGCATTTCCTCAGTATTTAAACTACTAAAAACAGGAACAAACCTTGGATTCTAGATTTTTCTCGTGGGGTCTGCTCTCCCTGTCTTCCCAAGAACACAGGGATGGCAGTTTACTATTTAATAGTTAATTACACTTTCTTGTTAGATTTCAGACACTGAAAAATGCTTAGAGATTTATTCTTCTGTGTAATTAACCATAACGACGAAACACATTTTTATACCACACTGCAGTTTTTGTTAAGGTTATTCATAATGGAGAAAGGCTAAATAGGTTGAGTTCATTATTGTTACAGAAAAAAAATTAGGTGACCCAATCAAATTAATTTGAAATTAAATGCAGTGAGGCTGATAACTCCACACAAGTCAGGAGTTCAAATAAAAATAGAAGAGACAATCTATAAAGCAAGAAATTACAAACAGGCAGGGAGTCAAGCTGGAATTACTGCAACTGGGACGTGGCAGACACACAGTGTTGGCAAATAGGGCCACTGAAAAAAACAGTGAAAATGGATAAAGAGATGGGCGAAGATTGTAGGATGTAAAGCAAGAAGCTGGAAGAGGAAGGGACGAACATGAAGATGAATTTGAAATAAATGGGTAGGGACAGTGCTTGTTAAGCTAACTAGATTTATTTCTCTGCCCAGAAATTCTTATGTCCTTACAAGACAGCATCGAAGCAAGGTCTTTAATTTTACTTTTCCTGGGTTTATTGCTCGGACCTTAATGTTATTTAACAGCAGTGAGCATCAACCAGTTTCACTGCGAAGCTGGACTTAATTCAAAATCATTAAATCTGGTGGAAGCTTTTTCCTCTTGACAAAGACATCCTGAAGAAGCTGGTGCTTCTCTGACAAAACATGGAAGTCATGCCCTCTAGGAGAACTGTCACCACCGAAATACTGATGGACAGAGCAGGGATGGGGAGAGAGCACTCCCCCATCCCTCCTCCCACAGAAAAGAAGATGAGAAAGCAGAAACGCAAACAGCTGGATATCACGATGCTGAGCACTACTCGGACACCCCAGCACAGCACTGTGCAGGGAGGCAACAGAGCCCATCACTCTGGGCTCTTCTTCTAGGCTTATCTTGAAGAGCAGGTACAGGTTTTATGCCTCTCTTCGACAAAATAATGCAAGCTCTAAATAAGCTAAAGAGCTGGGTAACATGAATAGTGGTGACTGGGATGTTCATGATGCACGTCATAATTTAATGGGTTTAATCTCACAGGAAACGACTAAAACAAGAAATACCCTGATGTGAGCCATCTCTAGAAAACTCTTGAGTGCTGCTACAAGATGATGTTTGAGTTTACCTGTGATGAGTTTATTCCCAAGTCTTTACCGAGTTCTGTAACGTTTGTCTTATCTCTCAGGGCCAGGGAAGAGCGAGATCCCAGTAGCACTGGGCTTGCTGGAAGAGGCTGTGCTGGGAACTGCCCTGCATCCTGCTGGGACACGCTGCAAATGCCAGCCTGGACCATCAGTTTGAAATCCTGTCCCCGGCTACCCAGTTTGAATAGCACATGGGTTTTTAAAGAACTGGCCAAAACACCACAAATCTCTCAATGCAGCTGCACAAACAACTGTCCTCCAGGCTCCCCACTTTGGCACTGCTGAAAATCTCACCTTTCGCACTTTCTGTCCTCTCCCCATGAAATACAAATTGCTTCTCTTTGCCTTGAAGATCCCACAGCTTGGTTTCTCTCCATCCTCACCTCTAACTCACCCCTAAGCGTATGGGGAGCATTTGGGATAAAGATTCAAGAATGCATTCGACAAATTATTATTCCCCTTGTAAACGGATTACAAAAATCCTTTTATTACAAAATATTAAAATGTTCAAATTATTGGTGTGGAAAAATGTTTCCTGGAGGTAAAGTTTTTAAAAATTGAGGTTTTAATCACAAGCATAATCCTTTCTGGCTAACGTTTTCAGTCTTGTGAAACATCTAGATACAAATTGCGCAGAGGCCTGGCTGTGCTATGAACAAAGGAAGATGCTGCCTGTAAATAGCTTAGAGGACATCAGAAGACACTTTTCTCATCAGCAGTCTTTTTTAGCTTAATATAGCTCCTCTTTGCATAAAACATTGACATTTTTGCAATGTTTGGACCCAATGGTGCGAATGCTGATTGTCATCCGAAGATACTAGAGTGTACCTTCAAAAATATGCAAGAACATTTTACAGACAGTAGTTTTACTTGCCTCCAAAATGCTGTATCTTAATATTTCATACTTATATATATTTAAATGTTAGCACCACCAGATAAATGCTAACATGCTTTTATGCTAATGCAATCACTGAAAATCCAGATAATGTTGTGTATTGGCATATACTGTTAGTGAATTATGGATACCTAAATGTACAATCCCACATGCCTAGCAATTATTTTTGTTAGAGCATTTAACTTTTATTTGCAATCAGAGCACTTGAGGATTGTTCAAATGAAGTTTACTTTTGCAAACTGCTGAATGAAAAACATTTTGTTAAAGGTTTAAAAACAGTAAGACTGTGATGAGGTTTTAGAGTTGCAATAAGGGCACCACTCAGAAAACTCTACCAGATGGAACGATGTTTGATTTGGTCACACGCTCAGTGATTAAAACCCAAATGCGTAAAATGAAGGACATATAAAAGAAACAAGAGATGAAATCTTGATTTCTTCCATGTCAGGTCACCAACTTACATGGCAGAGGCTCGCAGATAAAGGCAGATGGATATCGGGAGGACAGTGTCTGAGCAGGCAGCACCCTGGCAGATAGACCCTGGGACCCGTTGCCTTGAGGACCAAACTCTGCTGTGCTAAGGCTGCTTTTCAAGTCCAGTTTAAGACAAATAAATAGAAGCGATATCAGGAGAGAGAATCCTGAGCTGTCCCTGCTGCACCTTCTCTTCCTCCTCTTTCTCCCCCTGCTGTCTTTGCTGATCCAATGTCTTGGCCAGCCAGCTGACCCATTGGCTCAAGATGCTGATCCATCCACTTGAAAACTCTTTCATCCCAAATTGGTTTTCAGTACAGCCATACCTGTGAGCCAGGTCCCAGGCGGACTGCATGCAGGCAAAACCTGCGTGATGCAGTCGGTTGCTCCAACTCTTACCTGCTTCACTACCTGATCAGAGTTAAGGACAACACAAATCTGGAGAAGACCTGGGTATTTTTAAGAGTTGAAAAGTTCTGGATGTGACCCAAGAACATCTGAAACTGCTCGGTGTCCAGTGGTTTTCTTCTGCACAAAACAACTTGCCTACAGACAAAGCCAAACTTCCAGATTCAGCCATGCCAGGAGCTAGTGACCTCCCAGGTTGGGCTGAGGAGCTGCTATGATCATGCATTAATTAATTTTCCTCTGGGAAGGTCTGCCTGGCTTGAAACTGCTGGCTTGAGCCACCCTGGCTGAAGAGACCTGGGAGGTGGCCACAGACCCATTTGGTGAGCAGCAGACCATCGCCTCTTGCCCAGGAATGGCTCAGCATCCAGCGCAGGATCTGATACCAGCCCCAGTCTCATGAGTACAGATCAGACTGTGACCCTGCAGCAGCCCAGTGAGCTGTGGCACCTCTGGGCATTTACTGGAAAGTCCTACCACCTAACTGAGGCGCCTAGGAACAACCATGAGTGAAGGAAATAAACATCAACCCCTCAGAAAACCACAAGGTATCAGAAAATGCTTAGTGTGAAGTACTTGAAGTGCCCCCGGCAGTGTAACTGGAGCACGGAGTAAGCTGAGAAAATGTATGAACAAACAAATTAAGCAGATAGCACAAGGCAGACAAGTTGGCATGTAGGTGTCTATTGAGAAAGCGTAAGCACAGCAAGGGGAAAAAAAGCAAACCCAAAAACCAGGCATAATATTCCTCACACTTTGGAACTGAGCTCTCAGACAATACATCATCTAAACCACTCAAAATTACCATCTGTCAGAATGTCCTTTAAAGAAAAAAAGGTCTAAAAGTTTCCAAAGCAGTATTTTAATATAGCTATATTAGAAAAGCGAATGTTTCTGTCCGACGAAAGGCATTTGCTATTAATTGAGGAATACTATATAAATCCATCAGTTTTGTGGCCATTGCTACACGCTCATATCATGAGACAATGTATTTCTTGAGTCTTGATCATTTCACATTAGCTAAATCAGGAAAGAAGTGATTTAATAGCCCTTGTCATTTCACAAGTTACCTGCAAAATGTTTCCAGAGTCTCTACATGATTTTCTCTTTATGAAACATATCATTAAGAGTCTACATGCTATTAAAGAACCTAAGGAAACAATTACAATATTGCCTCAAACATTACGATAAGTCAGAATATGAGGAGCGGGTCTGTGTTTCTGATGTGAAAGAGTACATCTTCTTGTGATCAGGAAGCCAAATTCTGTTTCAAGATATAAACTGGATCCTTTCCTGGTGTAAATCTGGGTACCTGCTGCTGTCCATGAGGTTATATTACTTCACACATGCTGAGAACCAAGTGCATTGTATACAAGATTGCAAAAGAAATGCATATTTCTAGACTATATATTAGACTAAGTGATAAATAATTTATAATGGTGGAGAAGGTGACCATATTTTTAGGCATAGAAATACGCAGATATAACAGTCCTGCCTTTCAGTCTCCACTCTGTACTTCTGACCTTGAAGTTTGGTTCCATCCAATACATTTCCAAAGCCTCTGCACCTGTGAATGTGCAACACACACACCCCACAAAGCCCCCAAACCCATAAAACAGAAAGGGCACCAATAAAACGCATTGAGCCCACATGGTACCACCTGCAGCACTACACGCCACGCCCTAGCACAAGGCTGATTGGGCTCTTCTGGGCAACAACCGCCTTCCAATGGGCTACAAACATCCTTCAGACCAGTCTCTCTCTCTCTCTGCTGACCTCATTCCTAACCCCATGTCAAATCGACACCCCTTTGCTGTCAGAGGCAGATGTCCATGGGGCTAAAAGCCCCCTCCAAAGACCATGGGAGTTGCTATATTTCTGAAATCAGCATCTTGCAATTCTAAAGAGGCCTTGGAGAAAGGAATAGGAGGGGGAAAGATGGTCCCTGGGACACTCGTAACCACATCATCCTCCAGACCTTCCCCCAAAGAGGCCTGCCAAGGGGAGAGGAGAGGAGGCAGAATTATTCCCCTCAGACTTTGTTAAAACAAGGACCCCAGGGAAATCAAGAAACAACCATAACTTCCACACCAAATTACTTCTGGCTAAATCTAACGAGCAGGATGAGGACACGATGAGGAGACCACCAGGGTAAGTGGTGCTGCAAGGGAAGGGCTAGGCAGGGGAGAAGACAATCTGGTGTGTTGCACAATGAGAGAAGCTTTCAGCTCCTGCTATCAGAAATAAATCAAGAGAGATGAAGAGAAACACAGAGCCCATCTGGCCTCCTGAGGTTATAACCCCTGCAGGCTGGGTGGGAGGGAGCTCACCTGGAGAGCGCGGCTCCCAGGACGAAGGCAGCATGCTCCTTCAGCGCGGCCTCGGTGCTGTTCAGCCCGTCGATCACCAGCTGGAGTCCACCCATGGAGAGGAAGTCCTTAGCATTGTCCACCTGAGAGAGAGCAGGTCCCCATCAGTACAAAACCCCCAGCCAGATTCCACCCAATAGCTCTTTGAGAACGCCTTGCTTCAGAAAGAGCAGCATCTCTTCCTTCCTAGTCTAACCAGCGCTGAGTTTTAAAAGCAATTAAAAATTAAGAAAGATGACTGTGGCTTGAATTTCATACAATGCTGCCTGCGAGCACTGGATGTCATGGTTGCAGAAGCACAGTGTACTGACAGGTGGCTATTATTACATGCAGAAGGCATCACTGAAAACTCAAATACTTTGATTAGCTATCAAAACTATTCTTGACACGTATTTCAGTAATTCAGGTGATGTCAAAAATTCAGTAAATCCAACGATGTCAAAAAAAAACAGTTCTTTGCTCTCTCACCTGAGCAGGCCTTTACTGGGAACCCAGGGAATTGTATGTTTTGCAAATGCAATTAATTAATTGATGCTTTAACTGTAGCTCCAAGAGTTAGGAATGTTTAAGAGCCTGTCAGCAGCAACAGTACATAGGCAGCATCACCTCTGCTCGCACCACACCGGTGGTTCTGGGTGTTTTTCATGACTACCATCAACAATTTCATGCAGACATGAAAAGAAAAAGCCAGTCCCTGCTTGGAAGGGTCAGCCAGGAGCTTCCCCTGTGGGCAGCCTAAGCAATGATTTTTCTAAAGCAGACAATATTGGACTAACTGTGAGTAGGGAAATGTTTAAATATTAGCGGGGATTCATGTGTCTGACTTTAACCAGACTCTGGGTTAACCAGCCACAAATCACAGTAGGCATCTGTTCTCAGAGAGGAGATTAGAAAAGGGCTCTGGGTAGCTCGCAAACAAAATTCGAGAAACAGTGTAAACTGCTTCAATATAAACTTCAGTCCAAAACAAAACTGATGAATTTTGGATTTCAAGGAATTTTGTTTCAGTTTAAAGGGGAATCAGATGAACCCTCATAATTGTGTGTGTCAAAAATTCGGTTTTAGAATTTCAACATTTCTCCTCCCCGCAAGACAGGGAGACAACAGCATATGTTGGTAGATGGAAATAACCTAAACACAAATTATCAGCTGGGCAAACCGACCTCCCCAGCATCAGTGAGCAGACTGCACCGATGAGTGGGACAGGACAGACACAAGGTGTGCAGGGTATGTTGGGCTCAGGCACCGTGCTCCAGCCTGAACACTCTTAGTCGACAGTGACTTCATGCTTAGTGTTATTTTTATTTCAACCGTGTACCTTCACCAAAATTGGCCATAAGTCAGATATTTTAGGTACCCGAGAGAATGAAGCAGCTATTTAGCTTTATGTCCTATGTGTACGTCTTTACCAAAGTGGGACCTGGGGAGCTACAGCTCATCTCTTCTCCCCATGGGACAATAACCACCACTTGCTGTCCCTCTGGCAACAGAAATCTGATCTCTGCAGGTCTGCTGGGGCTGATTCAGGATTTGCAGCAGCTTTTGTATCCTTTCAGATCCTATTCTTTTAATTGTCCCTATAAACTGGACCTGCCAGACCTCTTACTCTTCTGCAGGCCCATCTTTGGCTACAAAGAAATCTATGCAGCAACCCAATTTCAGCTACCAGTGGGTGCTTTTATCGCTCAGCCTCTGTAAAATCTCCAAGGCTGTTTTAACACCGGAATTGGACATTAACTTCTGCTCAAGAGGGAATGCATAGACAGGCAGAAGCTTGAATCCAGCATGTGTCATGGTAAAACCAACCACTGCGGTAACCTCATCAGCACCAGAGTCCTTCAGGCCAGCCCCAGTGTCAGGGAGACACCTCAACTTGTGCTGTAAAGCCTATTTTGAAAACCTTTTTGTATTTTTTTTAACTGGATTCTGTTGTGAGAGCTCACTCCCTCATTCATTGTTTTAAAACCAACAAAAACCCCGAATTCAACAACTTGAAGGTATTAACCTCTCTGGGGAGCAGAGGATGCTGTGAGGCAGCAGCTCATGCCTCGCTTCAGTCCACTGAAACTGGCACAGAAGAAAGCCAAAGATCAAAAGAGCTCTTGAGTAAAGTACAGAGAGGCAAGGTAGGCGAGAAGAGGGATGGGAGAAGAGTAAATATGACAGCAGTTATTCAGGGAGCGGCTTTGAATCGGAGAACGAAAACAGGGAGGGAAAGCGAGAGAGAAAATGTTAGAAAACGAGAGGAAGGAAAAGTAGCATGTCAACTGAACAACACGGAAAGGAAATTAGCAGTGAGAAATGGTGTGGCGTGTCAGAGGAGGGGAGAGAGAAAGATAAGGAAAGTAAATAATTGAGAGAAAGAGCCTGCAATGCATGAGAACGGGTCTTGGCTCTACACACTGCTGTGCAAGCACCGTGAATTCTGTTTATAAATGAGTTATGCTCTGGCCTCTTCACATTTGCATTTGGTTTTTATGCGTTACAGATAACCTAGCAAGCCAAACCTTCCTGCTCTTTCTCCAAGATGGGCTCCCAAACATGCCAAGTTGAATCCTGACTGATGAGAAGCAAACCAGAGCTGGCAACCAAAAGCTGAGCAAATGCAAAGCCCTTGGGCTGGTTCTTCAAGAGCAGAGGAAAGCCTCTCTGCCCCTGCTCGGCACCGGCCAAGGCTTCCCCTCCACTCCCGCGCAGCGAGCTCGGAGGCACATGCCGCTTCATGTCCCAGCGCTCCAGGATGCTCATGACCATGCCATGGAGCAGAGAGCATCCTTTGCTTGCAGACCCTAAAGGGCATGGCATTTTCCACTCGACAGGGCATTTTGTGCCCCGGAGGCAGCAGCAGGACAACCGTGAGCTGAACAATTATCAAAAGCCATGGCATGTTAGCATTTAGATGGAGGCTGGGGGAAGAGGGAGCGGCAGAGCTGTCACCGGTCCCACAGGTGGGTGCTCACTGCCCTGGGCCACCCACACCTGCAAGGATGCCTGTCGTCCAGCAGCACGGCTGGGGCTCGCCGCAGAGGACTCCTGACAAGTTCAGCTCTTCCAGGGTTATGCGGCACAAGCGTATTTGGCTGCTATTCAGTAATTACATTAAGCCGGTACTGCTAAAGTCAGTACCAAGCAGAGATAATGCTCTGGACGCATTCAACTGGCTGGAAGAAGAAAGAGGAGGAAAAGCCACGCTGGCTTAGAGACAAGTCATATTTCTTATCAGCTTCCTGCCTGATGAGAAGGTGCTGCCCAGCCATCTGCCCCGACAGCGTGGGCACAGAGCAACGTTGTGATCGATGCACAAAGCAGTCCTCTGTGCTCCCTGCCAGCCTCCCTGCCATTTCCCCCTTTCTGACCCCTTTGATGCTGGATGTGGTTCCCTTTGATGCTCCAGTCCCCGCACAGGGAGCGGGGACCACTTCCCTACCCCTCGCCTTTCTGAAATTCCTTGCCCCATCCTGTGCTGCAAGCAGGTGGAATTTTATGCTGGAATAGTCCAGACTGTTATGCTGGAATCCAAAGCATCCCAGGGTGATTAGGGGTTGCTTTTTAGCATGCTGGCCTGATGCTCTGGCACCCTTAACCAGACAGAATTAGCCCTGAGTAAACACGAAGCTCTTTGGACACCCATTGTTCACACTTATTCTCTGAGTCAGACAGATGCCGTCAGTGAAACAAAAGCATTGAGAACAAACAGCAAGGAAGCCTCTGCATGTGTATGACAGAGATTTAGTGTGGAAATTCAAGACAAAGAGCCCTGGAAATAACACTTCTATTAGCTGATGCATGGACTCCCTCTCTCAGCAGCACATTCCTTCAGCTACCTCCCCCCAAAATACCACGTTTGGTTTTAAGAAGTGCTGTTCCAGTGAAAGGTCTTGCACTGGCATCTCCCAAGAGTTGTGCCATTCACCCTCTGAAATGATAAAGTCACTGAAAGCAACACTGGAAAATCTCCCAGTCTGCTCCAGACTCTCCCAGTCGCTGGGGAGAAGTCCAGTCCCTTCCCACGAGGCAGAACACAGCCTCGACACCCAGATACCCCCCCAAGCTGCTGCAGTGTGGGAGGGCACCAAGCACAAGGGAAGAGAGCGATGTGCCCGCAGCCTGCAACCAACAGGAGGTAAAGCTGTGCAAGCTGAAAGCAGAGCAAGAGAGATCAGGGAGAGGGAGGGAAAATGTGAGCATACACCTGAGGAAGCGAGATTCTAGGAAATCTATTCAGCCACACACAGAGCCAATTAGCACGGCTCAGCCGATGCTCAGCAACTTGCCATCCGCCTGGCCCTTCAGTCACTGTTGCCACCAGACCAGCTATGAGAGGGGCTTTACATGCCACTTCTTACTCAGGCCAAGACAAAATACAGGGTTTTGGGTGGCTGTCATCTTCCTTGGTACAAAGACGTTCTCTGCAAACTGATGTAGGGGCATCTACCTGCAATCACAGAGGCTTTCCATGGAAGGAGCGAGAAAATAATTATTTTTTTAGCAGCCACCCAAAAATGGTAGATAAAACCCTATTTTGTAACATTAGGTATATAAAAGAAGAAAAAGACAGGGCAAGAAAAAAAGCCTGAGAACGGACAACAAATCAGGCAACACTAACCCCTAGGAAACTGCTTGCTACTGGCATGAGCGATTATTTATTCAAACTTGGATATAAAATAAGCCTGCAGTAGCCCTCTGCTGTCTGTTATTGTCCCAGGATTATGATAATTAAGCAATTTGTATTACCTGATACCGATAAGAAAAATAAAACCACATTTATGACACCGTATCGCCTGGATTTTACATGGTAGTTACTAATGCATTTTGTTACCTGGTGAACATAATATTCAAGATCATAAAGTGCCGCTACTTTTTCATCCAGCGTGGAGGCAGAGCTATTGAATTTGCTGATTAATTTAACCATAATTTCATAATCTGTTTCCATCTTCACATTCAGCTTTTCAAACTCCTCCTTCAGCTGCTCTATGGGCCGGAACTTCTTCCTCACCTCTTCCTCATGGGCCTTGAAAGCAGAAGGAGGAAACCAGATATGAAGGCAGGTGATAGAGAGCCAAGAAAAATGTAGAAAGAGACCCCAGCCCCAAATTTACTAGGAGAACCTGGCTGTCTATGCAAATGGATTTACTGCTGTGCATCAGAGATGCAGGGGAAGCGTTGGAGGGTCCTTCCGAGAAGCCCAGGAACCCACTTCTCTGTAAGACACCTGCCTTGGGTACCAGCAAGCGCTTCCCAAGCCTGTACCTGGGGCTTTGTATGCCACTTTTATGTCCTACGTGCCTTTCAAAAGAACATCAAGCCCAAAGGCAGGCAGGCAGCACTGCTGTTCTCCGTTTGCCTGCAAGTGGATGTTCTCGAGACCTGACTGCAAAAAGCCCTGAGCAATCTCCCTGATCTCACAGCTGACGCTGCTTGGAGCTGGACATGGGACTGGAAACCTCCGGAGCCCTGTCCAGCCTGAACTGCCCAGTGACTCCGTGCCAGTGACATCAAGGAGATCTCCTTGAATGCATACAAAGGTGCTTTCATCATCCCAGTTGCTTAACAAATTTCAGGATGGCTTTATCTCTCAAGGAAACAAATGGACTCGCTGTCAGAAAGCAAGGCAGGAGAACCAGCTATAAAATGGGGGCAGCTGAAGTGCCGTGCCATGGGGCTTGGCTGGGAGGTATCCTGTCCTGCAGCATGGCTGGTCTTCCTCATACAAACAGCACCCCAAGGGCTGCGATGAACTGAGAGCTGCAGAAAGGCAGGCGGTGAGAAGGAAAAGGCTCTGCCAGAGATCTGAGAGCCCCAGGGCCAGCAGGGACCAATTCTCCCACATCAGCACTGGGACAGGCGGGGACAGAGCCTGCTGCTGCAGGGGACAGAGGAAACAGAGAGGCCAGACTGCCCCAAGAGCAGGAGAAAGCAAGACATCCCCTTTTGAAAGGGATTCTGTCATGAGCACAAATACCAAAATATGTTTTTATACAGGAGTGATCCACAACAAGGGGGTGGGCACGTGCCATGCTCCCCCCAGTAAATGCTGCCCCACCCTCCTATGTGTGAATAGAAGCCAAGGGCTCCAGTCATTGGAGAAAAAAAAAAGAGCGATGGAAGTAAAAGCACTGTCAATGAAATGGCAGCTGTACAATCAATGTTAATGACTACTGGCCTAATTACTAAAGGTACCATGCAGTAACACAGAACACCATCCCCACCCAACTGCACAGAACTGCGTTTGCAAGAGCATAGACGGGAACGCACTTGGTGTAACTCAATTTACGTTGACACACTTACTTCAAGGATTAATTTTCTCCCTGCAGGAGTGATTTTTAAATGCAGTACTTCAGGTCCATTAGATGTATCTGGTTTTAGCCCAGTTGCTGGGACAATAGCTATTCTAACAGGGTTTTTTAAAATATGGCTTATTTTCACATAATAGAGTATCACTAATTTTTACATTTAAATTACACTCATTTCAAGAAGTCCTGCCATCAGTAATGCTGGCTGCTACATAAAAAATCTTACAGAAAACGAAATAATGCCCTGGTGCCAGACAGGGGAAAAAAAGACTTTCTGCGACTCCAAGACTTCAGAGCCTTGACTCCTACCTGAGTTTTCCTCTGACTGAGACAACCTCAAGGCAGCAGGAGGAGCTAGGGCCTAAGAAAATACTGTGATACTACGGAAATCACTGGTTGTGATCCACCTGATGAGTGACATATCACTCATCCCACCAGTGTCATGCCAGTGGCTGGGGACCCGCTCCAAACCTGAAGAGGGCTGAAAGCAGCACTTATATTCTGTTTTACTTTGGGTTGTGGATTATTTATAATTAAATGGGAAACTTACAGCTTATATAAGGAAACTTCAGCCTATGCTTCACCATGGCTACTCGGTTTTTACTACCCAAGGCATAAGATTGGAAACTTAAACCATGCAGTGGCTTGTCACTATCACTGAACCCAGAACAGAAGTGCCTCAGCTGCACATCATTTTTTGCACTTCCTCATGCTTAGAAGGATGGCAAACAGCAAAGTAACTTCCTTTATGAATACTGTCACACTGCAATCCAGTCCACTTTGGGGTCTGTGCACATTTTTGTGAACCAAGCGACAACTGAACAAATAAATCTAGACAATGGATAAAACCACATCCAAACAATGGAAAGGAAATCAGCTTGTGAGTGCACACAAGTGCTTGCAAGTTACTCTTCTGCATTATTAATTCGGGTCTAATCACATTGGTATCAGAAAACTTAGGGGAGCAGCATCACACCAGAGAGCTTGCTGACCTGCTTTGGGCTCAGGAAAGATCCCACAGCTTCACTTTAGCCTTGGTATGCCAAGAATGGTAGTAAGAAGTTAGGTGGCTGGATGGCTCATGAGGATGGTTATGTGGACACTGCACGTCTGGTTTGCTGGTTGAGATCCCACTCACTTGAGTAAAGACCAGAAAGCAGCAGCATCTGATGGCTGATCTGTCGCTAAACTGCTGATCCCAGCCCAGACCACTAGTGCAGCCCCTCTCTCCTGACAGTTCATGGGATAATTATTGCTGAGAAATCCCCTGGACTGTAAGAATTTACTTAAGTACTCACAAGCAATTTGCAACATTTTAAGTTTGAAATTAATAAAATGGACCTGAACGAAAGTTTTCCATTTTTACAGAAAACCCAGGATTAGTACAAAAATGGGCAAGTTTCCCAGGGAACTCTATCACTAACAGGCTAGTAAAGGTATTTTAGATCTGCATTCACCAGAAGATTAGTCTGCACTTTTATTTTCCCAAGCAATTACTTTAATCATCATATTTCTGAGACATGCAATGCAGGGTGTTCTCATCTGTGTAGTGTGCATTGCTTTGGAAACAAGGAATTCCCCTTACCTTTCTTTCTGCCTTTTCACTCTCCTTCATTTTAGCCAACGCTTTTTTGAGGTCCTGGGACGTGAATGAATTTGAGTCAACATCCACCTTCCCCAGCCTTGCAGAGGAAACAAAATATTTTATGAGTGAACAATTGTATCTGTAATATTTTCTTTGTTATATACTAGCAATGGATAACGTCAAGGAGGAAGGGTGCTAAGAGTTCTAGATTTCCATGCATCTCACTTAAAACACACAGAAAAACACTGTGCTCAAGGAACGATCAGTCCAAGCACTATATTTTATGGGTGGTTTGCAGACATCTCACCCTGACAGTCAAAAAAGGCTCCATAACCTGCATGTTGACTCAAAATCTCAAGCCCTAACACAATAAAAAGAGCTGATTCATTTATGTCTCTGAATTTCGTGTAGCAATATATAGAAAAGCAGGAAATGTTTCAGAGGAACACCAAAAAAGCACCACTGTGCCGCTAAGTCATTGCTAAGAACTTGCAAGCTTTAACGGGGAGATCTACAGCTGAAGTGCTAATGATGGTCATACACAAAGTTAGGGTGAGTGTAGGTCCAAGCAGAAATTACACAGAAATGCTTAAAAGCATGTTGTGTTGCTCTTTACATCAATCTCATTGTTTCCGGGGATTTATCTGGGCCATAAACACTCTTGCACAGAGAAAAGGAAAGCCAACCTTTGAGACATCAGGCACCTAAAGAGCTTCTCCATGCTCCTAACAGGACTAACTGGGGAGCAAGGGAAGCAGTGGTAAATCCCACACACTTTAGGAAGGAAAATTCCCCGTTGTAATTAAGCCTGTCTTTGTTAGGAGGCTGCCAAGGGGAAAGTCAGAACCAGTGAAATTTTTAAAACAAATTTTAAGATGTGGTTGTAGGGAACTCTGGGTGATCTAAGGAGAAGGTCAGCAGTAACTGATGTGTATGTAGATGAACACTGCAAGCCTACTGACTGCGCCCAGCTAAAAACAATGTTATCCTGGCTCAGGTCAACACAAACCAACACCCTCACCACTGCTCTGATGGGTCAAGCTCAGAAAGTAGCTTCAGACCGATTGCTGCAGACATTTTGAAGGAATAAATGTCATTCAAAGAAGCCACATTGCCAATTTAGTTTGAGTGTCATGGCATGAGAAGCCATGAAGGTGTCTCTCCATATGCACTCAGGGCACTTCTAACTGCCATCCTGAAGGGATCACAAAGGACAGGGCTCAGTTTTCAGCACTGCTGAACTGTTAAACCAGCAATTAAGTCTCAGGAAGAGACAGCAATTGAGCGCACCAGGGAACCAGGCCTCTCATAAAAGACATGAAACCCACAGACACCCATCCCTGATGCTTTGCATCACTGTACCTTTTCCTTCTTCTCTCTTCTCTCGTGTCACTTTTTCCATTTTCGCTATCTGGGAGCTTGGCTTCTCTGTCTCCTGTCTGCAGATTTAATCGTACATGTGACCCTGCAGGAACAGCTTGACCTACAAACAAAAGTCAGATTATTTTAAGGCACGTGCATTATTTCAGCTTTGTGCATGAAGGGTGAGCTGAAGGCACACACTCCTACCAGAGAGAGAGATAAAAGCCTTGTCCCGCATGGTGAGCAGAAACGGGCTATCAGTCGCCGACCACTCTCCCCTCCAGCAATGCCCCTTTGACCCAAGTGTCACTTCAACCTTGCAGAGATGTCACCCTGACCCACCGAACGTGTCCCTGTGCAGCTGGGGTAGCTCTGTGCTGCAGGGAAGGAGGGACCCTGAGCCCAGCAGAGCACTGGCTCCTCTCTCCCTCCCGGGCCAATTCCTAAGACAGCGCTAAAACTCCACATACGGAGCAGGTTTGGAGCCTATCTGGAGAAAGGGGAATTGGCTGCTGATTGGAGTAGAGTGCATAAAACACAGCTGCCAAAGTGAAATCAAAGCATACCGCAGAGTACAGCCAGGTACGCTGAGTATCAAGTGTACAGAAGCAAGGCTGTGTTGGTTTGGAAATATTGTATTAAAAGGAATATATGATCACTACTATCCACCCACAAAAATACTAGGAATACATTAAGCTTTTTTTTTAAATGCAGAAAAGATGGGAAATTCACACTTTTCTCTTGGTCACAATTCACCACAAACACATGACAATGGCCAGCTGTCGCACTGGGATGGAGGGATGGCAATATCTGGTTGTTTCTTAATGTTGCTTCATCTTCTTCTAATGCAAGAAATCTGCCTGCTTAGGAGAGTTGGGTTGCAGCTGAATGAATATGAAGATCTTAGCTGCACATGGAACGACAGACAGACACACAGCTGCTCATGTTCCAATGTTCTCAATGAGGCTTCCCCATTCAGACTTTGCTTTATCTGTTTGCTTTTACCTAAAAAGATGCCTAGGATAAAATAACACAGCATACAGGAGACAGGTAGCATCTCCTACCAAAGGGAAGTGAAGACAGGGATAATTATTTTGTACAATAAATACATGTATTCAAAGACAAAATGCTCTAGTCTAGGGAACAACCGGATTGATCCCTCCTTCTTCAAGACCAAAGAGACATTTCACTGATCAAAGGACACGGTGCTTCCTACATAAGACCGGGATGTTTGTCACAATTCAGACAAAAACATTTCAAAGCCTAAAGCCATCCAGTGGGTATAACTGCATTTATAAAACCCAGGAAAATCCACTTTGGAGGATTTCCTATTAAAACAGGGTGCATTTCTGACGGCTCCTCTTTCTCTCCACCATATCCCGTCCACTGGGAGCTGCGCTGGCCGGATATGCGACGGGACAGACGTGATTATCTTCCCATCTTAAACTATGCAAGGACAGGCTAGATTTGCCTCCTCCACACTTGGTGTGATTTGCACCGATAGACCCCAAAGTCCTCCTGCTTCTTTACCTGTGACATGCAGGAGCTTTAATCTGTATGTCTATCTAGAGGAGCACCTTCCCACTTTGAGGAGGTGAGCTTTGCAGGAATTCACTGCAATAGCTGAGCCATCTGCTTGCAGGCGATGGAAGCAACACAGCTGGGACGTGCCAGTCAAACAGGAGTTTGCAGGATCTCCACAAAACAGACAACATTGCATGTCCTCTCCCTGTTTCAGGAGACACTGAGGCAGGGGTTTGCCAGCAAGGAAAAAAAATTAAAAAATAAAATGGCATTGTGTGCTCAACATATAGATGCATGAGGACATCTTCCTCCTCCACAGGCATGAACACCACTTGGGGAAGAAAGCGCTTTCCTCACCAGGTCATAGGCACTGGGACAGCCCAGGTTACAACCACTGCACTTGCTGAAGCAACTCCTGAATTGTCAGATGTGGCCAGAAATAAATGTCCCCATTAGAAGAGTACAGTAAATTCTGGCTGTCGTGCTGCCGGTGCATCTGGTCACATTAGTTCATTCAGTTGCCAGGGGAGAGGAATGAGGTTGATGGGCTTTGCTTAAAAGAAACATAAAAAAGGAAAGCACGGGAGCAGCCTCCTGAAGGGCTGAGTGATTCCCGTGTGACCAGCCCTCCCAGTTTCTATTTTCAGCAAGTGGTAAATAAAAGAAAATGTGAACTCCGGCGTGCACGAGCTCACAGACCCAGTGCAACTGAATTAAGGAGGTTGCCATCAGAGAAGACACAAACCGTTCCTGCTTCTGCTTCCTTGTACTTTCCTAACCAAGATTTGACTGAGACCATCCAAACCCCAGAGCAGAAATCTCAGCCTTGATGTATTTAAGCGCCTTTCGTTGCTACAGGGATTTCTTCTCACCACTGTGCACAGCAGCACAGGTTCATGCCACAGCAGGACAAACATACTGCTTTATTAGATAAACCAACAAAGACATCTCTGTTTTCAGCAAAAAGATGGGTGTAGTCACTTAAAAATATTCAAGGTGTTTGAGACAGTATGAGGTCTTCAGTCTTGTTTAGTTTGGGGTATTTCAAAGCATTATTCATAAAGTGTGTTTGAGGGTGGGTTGACTTGAATAATGTGATTAAAATTGCTGATTTAAACGAGCAAGATGGAAATCCTGAATTTTAATCATGTTTCTATATGTAGCTTCTAGACACTTCCCTTAAAAATAGTTGATTCACTCTGATGCCTATAATTTGATACTATTCAACAACCGGGAGCACGCACCAGAGCAATACATATGTAAGCAATTACACAGCTTCACGTGCTGTTAATACAGATTCATACTCTTAATAGCTTTTTCCCTAGAGGAATTGATTTTTTGCTTGTTGTTTGTATTAAGTTGCATTTGGGAAATGAAACTCAATTATAAAATATGAAAACAAGTCTATATTTAAGCAGTTTTCTGGCCTTTTTTCTCTTTGACACCTTAGAAAAATGAAAGATGTCTATCCAAACAGGTATGCATTGCATGTGTGTGTTGCTGAATGGTCCAAGTTTCTGAGATCTCCAAATCCTCCAGCTGCTAGATCTCATCCTGTCCTACACCCTCGTTTCTCATAAAGGGAAAGAAGAGTTTCCATTCTAATGAATTTCCCACCTCCAAATGAATTACCCAGTGAGTAGAAATAGCTGCGAAAACCCCTGCATGAATGTGCAGAAAAGGCTATAGCTGTTGGAGGAGGAAGCTGGCAAACTCCTTCCCCCACAACCGGTTTGGATTCTTTACCACTTAAAAAATATCCCATACTTGGAATTTTTTAAACTACAACTAAAATGGTTTGAATATGCATCAACATGTGTTGATGGGTCTAAGAGAAAGGCGCAGGGTTTAAGCAGAATACCCAGTGAACTCAGTGGGGATGTGCCACCAGCCTGCCCCTCAATCACTCAGCCCTTCACCTCACAGCCAAAAAGATAGCATCCAACAGGTAAAATACTTTCAGAGGATAAAAAAACCCTTCTCACTGCATGAATGACAAGGTATTTATTGGGAGTAAATGTCAAAGCAAAGAGACAGCATTTATTTTCCAAGCAGGAGACGCTGATCCTGTGGCAATGTGCTGCTAGAACAGCATTGTTCCAGGTCTCCATTTAATCCCTTTATCGGCCACAGAAGCACCAGGACAGGCTTGGCTCTCCCACACGAGCCTGAGCTCTGACTTACACTGCTCTCCGGACAAACTGTCCCCGTGCCTGGGCGCTGCCACACACCCGAGCGTCCGCAGCCTAGAAACACCTGGTCTTTCGGAGGTCCTTCCAGTGCATTAGCACTCGTCTTATTTGGATGTGTTCTGTCTGTCCTGAAAGTTGTTTAAAGTGACGCCAAGGAAGAATTTAATTTATAGCCCTATTCTTTTAATCTTGGTCAGCCAGATTTTTTCAGACATCCGTTTATTTCTTCGTATAATATATTAGACGGAGTAACAGCACCAGAGTCAGCTTCAAGGCAGCAACTCCCTCGCAGGGGTTCTGCTGACATTTATAAACTGATGCTATTTCTCTCTTGTGTTTTATGTTATCAGCTATACCTGTCAACTTAAATTATTGCCTTGTACCCAAATCACAGTTATCTGTTATTTTGTTATGTGTATGTTTCTGAAGCTCTATACCTATATCAAGCTTCACAGAGGTTGAAAACAAGACAATAAATAAATAAACAAATGGAAACAGAACAAACTTCCACCACGCTCACAACTAAGGCAAGAATCAGGCACGTTACATATAGGATAACTAAAAGCGGAGGCTGCTGTGCTGAATATGCACCACATAGCAATATCCAAGTAACCCCATCTCTTTTTGTAGATCAACCAAATGACCAGTTGTGCTTCCTCACTAAATGGGAAAGGTCTCATCCTGCCCAGCTCCTTCCCAGTACACTATTCCATTTGGTGCTGGTCACAAGTGGGTTTGCATTTCTTCATGAGGAAAAGGCTGAACCCCAACTCACTACACAGCAACAGGCAGGCATTAAGAATAACCGGTAAGTTTTACATTATACATAGATGTGCAAATCTCATACCAAGATCGTGCAATAACTCACTATGCTCCCGGCAGCAGCTTCCCCATCGCCCACCCACCCCTTGAACCCCCAAGCTGCCACCCATTGGCCTCTCCAGCAAGAGAAGCTCAGGAGGGACATGAGACTCTCCCCCTCCCAAAACACCTCCTGGCACCACTTTGTCCCCCATGGCAGAGAAGTGTTCCCCTGAGAAGGCTCTTGCAAGCAGAAAAATGGGTGATCCAGCTTGCCAAGGCAGATCTCCTGGTTCCTCCCCAAGTAAGTGACCTCATTTGTCACAGAAAAAAAAAAAAAAAAAAAAAGCTATTAACGGTGTGAAAACAAACCAGTTATGAGTCAGTAACTGGCTCTGCAGTTCTCAAAAATCACCTTAGTATCTGAACAAGCATCAGATAGTATCTACCTTTCTTTACTCTTTGTTTCTCTTGGCACAGGGGAGTGAGGGGAAAGGGACTTGCTTTCTAATACAGGCAACAAAAGAATGTGCAAATCAATACATGAATGTTCCCAGCAAAACAAACCATCAGTGCTGTGATATTAAAAATAATAAGGCTGCTCAAGACTCACAGAGCAGCTGCAAAAAGTTATCTGATGGCACCATACCTAATCCTTTAATAAAATAATGATTAAAAAAAAAAAAATCACAGGAAGACAAGTGCCAGGAAGCAGCAGAGCTCCCCTCTGCCACATTGCTGGCACCAGCGGCTCCAGGAGCCACCAGTGCCACGGGTGGGTACATGGGAGAGGCTGGGAGACACAACTGCCCTGGCACTCGCTCCTGCCATGACCTCTGCCTGGAGAGAGGACGGGATTTCACACCAGCAGGGTGCTCTGCCTGCATGAAGATGTTGCCTGTTTCTCATGCTGAACGCTGGGCTTGACGGAAAACAGAGGAACCAGCCCTAGTCTGATGGGGCCTGGCGTGTGCTCTGACTCTGGACTCTCCGGTTAGCACTGTCAAGCAAGGAAGCAGCAAAGCCTAGCTTTTTGTTTTCTATAAGGGTGAGTCATACCACTCCTTGGATCGCTTGTTATTTCAAACCAGAACATTTTTACATACAAAAGGAAGGGAAGATGTGTAGAAGACACAGGTCAAGAAGAGATGTATTACTGATGGGAAGAGGAAGCACAGAGCCTGAATCTCATTTTGCTATTTCCTGCTCCTTTTTCACTCATCTACAGCCTTTTGTATTAGTTCACTTTCTGGCACCCGCTGCTCCTCCCAATTAAGTGCCACCGGAAAAGGTCATTAATATGCTATATATCACCTCTTCCAGCTAGCTGGCGAAGAGGTTTAACAGCATCAGGCCTGGAAGCTCCCCCCAGAAGCCGTCCCAGCGTCCCCCTGTGTTTCCCTCTGTACCTCACCCGCAGCACAGGCAGTGAGGATGCTCAGACACCTGCACCCACATTTCAGGTAGAAACTCCTGCGATGCTGAATGAAACGCTTTACAAATCCACTTCACATGCATCTCTTATTTCCATTAGTTCTGCACTTCTGCTGGGAAACCACAGGTGCCTGTTGAATGCAGCACATCCTTGGAGAAGCACCGTCCTGGGCACTGCCCAGTGCTCCCAGATGTCTCAGCTCTGCACCATCAGTAACAGCAAGAGCTCTGATTACTTATTGTAATTAATTACAGAAAAAACTCTTCATAATCACTGCGTGTTTGCCATGTTCATGAACTGTTCCTTAAGCACGTGCTTGCAGCATCTGTAGGGGATGGGATACTGGATGAACCCCTGTCATGACTCGCTGTGGCCATTCCCATCGTGCTGCTCCTCCTGGGGCTGCCTGCCTCGGGGCTGAAGACAGCCGCACTGCCTCTGCCTGCAAATGAAAAGTCCTGGCAGTGCCAGGCTGGTTTTATCACCATTATTTTGTTTTATCATTGCCCCTCGATACAGACAACGATCCTGCTGTGCAGAGGGCTGACAAGGATAAAGAGACATCCTTCCCTTCCTGGGATTACAGAGGAAACCATGAGATGAGTTTTGTCCTTTACAGCATGTGAAAACAGCTCAAATTGCTGTTTTCTTCTGCCTCCCAGAGCACGCAAATACTGAGCAGGAAGAGCCTGATGCCCAAGCCACAGATATTTAGCCCTCAGCAGCAACTCACACCAGTGTCTTCCAGAAATGCCTGAATGTGATGAATTGTTGAGAGACTGAACAGTTAAAAAAACCTCAACAAAATCAAGGACGCTTCAAGGAAGACACTTTAGTCGGTTAGTTTATCTGACAAATCTTTTATACAATACTCCAAGCTATGCTAATAAATATCCTGCAATTTGACCTGTCAAAATGGTGCTGTCTAACTACAACATCTTCTCCAGCACCGACTTTGCTCCATGCTGCAGCAGAGCACAGACAGAAGCCACCTGAAATGCCTTCAAACTCACCAAGGGCAAATCTGTTCCCAGTTCAACACCAAGCGCTGCTGCTGGCAGCAAAGCCAACCCTGGGAAAACCCTCAAATCATCACACTGATACATCCCAACACAAAGTGCCACCGTTACCGCTCCTGCCCAGGCTCCTCATGTGTCCCAAAGAAGCAGCACTGCTTTCTGCCAGACTTGAACCCTGCACGAACAGGGCGCAGAGAAAGGGTCACTTCCATTCCAGTTTCTTATTTAGCAAGAGAGAAGCTACTTGCTGGGCTACTGTTTCCCTACAGCCCATGCCACAGAGATCACTGTGGGCTCAGGGTGGTCAGTGCTCCTCACAACCAGGATTAAAGGGAGACACAAGCCCACAGTGAACCTTGAGAGAACTTTCTTGCATTCTATGATTTTTAATGTCAACCACTTGCTTGCTGCAGTAATGATCATGTCTTTAAACACCATCCATCAGGCCTACAGCTCAAACGTTTGTTTATCTGAAAAGGGTTTAGAGCCACTCTTCTGTCCTAGTGCTGAGAGGTCTTCTCTGTAATTTGTTTCCCTCAGCAGATATAATAAAAATGCTTTTAAAATGATGCCAGAGTCAAATCCCTCCTTCCACAATTTGATCCGCAGCTAGCAGAGAACAAAGCGTTGCAAGAAAGGGGCTTTCCAGTAAGTAATTCTTGGTTAGACATGTGAAAGCATCAGTTAAATTTGGACACTGGTTGGACAACTGTGTACTACTGCCAATTTAAACGGATCCAGCGTTCCCCCACAGCACTGGTATTTATGTTCTCTCAATTGATCAGCAAGCGCTGGGGGCCACGAGCCCAGTTATTCAAACTGGCGGCACCCTGTAAGCAGTGGGCTCCGGCTCCTAACGCCTCTTGCCAAATCCACCCGCTGCCTGCGCTTGGCTTCGCCTCCGGCTCCGGCAGCAGGAGAACAGAAGGGGAGGGAGAGGCAGGCGAACCCGGCGGTGACAGGCGACAGAGCCCGGTTGATGCTGTCAGAGCAGGTCCGTTTAACTCACGCCTGCCATCGCCGGCGGCCAGAAAGATTATCCTGCACGGAGCCCAGCCTCGTGCAGGGGCATGCACAGAGCTGAGCTAACCGCCTGCCTAAAGACCCATCCAACCTCGACCCTCCTGCGGCAAGCTAACCGCCGGGGACGAGAGCGCCGGCTGTCACGCGCAGGGCAGAGCACGTACCTCCTGCGAGGTGTCTGCCGCTTTCCAGGACACTCCGAGCCGGTGAGCGATGGAAGCGAAGGCGGATGCTAGCGAGGTGCCTGGGGAGGAAGACTCCTAAGGAAGGAGCGACGGGAAGACTCGGGAGAGGACATATGGTGCCTCTCTGATGGGAGTCGCTGCTGTAGCATCTGTTGATATATCTTCTGCTGCTGCCAATACAGAAAAGCTTCATATGGCGAAGAGCTCCTCGCAACAAGTGCTTCTGCCCTTCCACCTCCCTCCCTGCAAAGGTTTCTCTCTCACTTGCACTGCAACAGCAGAATATACACCAGGAAAAAAATAATCGCCTAGAAGGAGGAGGAAGGGTTGCCCTTTTGTAAAATTGGCAAAACCACGTTTCGACTTTATAAGCAAACCCTTATCTCCAGTTTCGAGCCAGTCATTTCTTATGCACTACCACACACCCTTGGTTACAGCATGATGCATGCGCTCAGTGATTCAATATGAAGCATTTAATTTATTTTCTCTTCTGATATTGGGCTCGATTCTGTGAACTGTAGCAGTTTAGAGAGTTTAATCCCACAAAGGTCTGGGCAGCAGCAGAAAAGCAGAGATCCACTTCCAGCCACACTCTGATTATTTCAACTACCAGACGGCATGCCAGGCTGCATGGACACTGCAGCAATCTTTGTCTCACCATGTCACCAAGTCAACATCCAACAGAAACGTTATTTACAAAAGCCAGTTTTAATCCCTCTCTGGCTCACAAAGTTATTTATCCCCAAGCCTACACTACTTCATAATGTCACTGCAACCTATTCAATAATTGTCATCCTGCAGGTGTATTTGTTATACCAGAAAGCCCCTCCGGGATGCTGAAGGCTTATCTGCGTTCAGAGAAGATCAATGCAGAATGCAGGCAGAGAAGGACGAAGGGGATGACCAGGAGAACTGAAAACCTGACAAAAGGAACTCAGGATGATACTTATCCTGCCGAATTTTAGGCATCTAATACCTTTTTGAGCCAGACCCCATTGACTTCTTTACTATGACAGAGATTAGCACCTCCAGCACATCACCAACTACATCTGCCTTCCGTATCTGGAAGGGGAAGGGATCTTCCATATCCCTTCCTCTCTCCAGTGACTGTTGAGATGGCCACCACAGATGAATGTAAGGGCAGAGAAAACCACCCCCAAAGAACCCAGCAATGTGGAGGCACGGGAAGGACACAACTGCTCTCTAGGGAGGGACAATCCATCAGGACCAGCACCACTATGAGAACCAGGAGGTGTAAACTGGCCATGGTTAATCTGTGGTTAGAAACAAAGAGCCAAATCCTAAGATTGTGCAACAGGAGGAAAAAGGGTCAAAAAAATAAACTATTTTCAAGGTGAAGACTGGAAACTCAGGAAGGGGTCTTTATGACCAGGTCTCAGCAGCCTCTGTTCCTGTCCTCAGCTTCTGTGTTTATAACTCAATCAAGGCTGAAACTGAAAAGATAAGACACATTCAACAGAGGAAAACCAAACTCCCTTCTTCCAGCTCCAGCTACCAGTGGGAGCGTTTCAGGACACATTGTACTGCTGGCAAAGCACGCAGCTTATTGACTCGGATTGCATCTCTCCTAGATGCATGTCAGCTGGCTCATCGTACGCTTTCACACCAGCAGCCACAGTAACATCCACTCCCCGATCTTAGAGCATCCCCCAGAACCAGGAGAGCCCCGGTCCGCAGACAGTTGGACAACATTTCCCCAGTTCAACTCTGAAAGGTGCCTGATCTGAACTGCCTGGCTGCGAGACTAACAGAACATATTGGAGAAACCTGTCTGCCAGCTACACTGCCAAGCTATAGTGAGAACAAATTTGAATAATAAAAGCTGGAATAAGATGCCTTGGAGAGAGCATTGGTATAGTGCTTTCCAAAGCTTCAATTTAAAGCCTTGGTTCTATAGCTAATGCAGTCGTAAGGGACATTAGCCTAATTTTTGTCAAGAGAACTTGTCAACACTGCAGTATTTAAGATAGACGCTAAGGACTTGTTTTATCTTGCAGATACATCACTAAGAAAGAAAGTAGTTGTGCCACACTTGGTTCACGGGAAAATAAATTGACATTCTCCCTGGGCCTAATCAGGGGATGTTGTTTTATAACACCACGCACATGAGCAGCCTCACATTTTATCAGTGAGCACACTGAAGCTGAGTCTGGATTCAAATCCACGGGTATACAGGAACCCGTGGGGAGGTGCTTTAGATGGGCCATCGCCGGAGATGGGCACCCAGGGACACAGAGCCTGACATTTCCCTTCCACAGATAGTAGGCAAAATATTTGGCCCAACTCCTGAAGCGTCAGGTCCTTCTACTGATGGTGAGCCACAGTCAGTGCACTGTGATATCAGGGTTAAGGGGAGAAAACTGGTGGTAGAAGTAGAGAATTGGCTTTGCATCCTCAGGAGTACAAGCAGGAGACCGAAACTGAACTTGTGTGACCTGATTGTTAGAGATGCTCCACGGGCATCAGCAGAAAGGAAAATAAAGAGAGGCTGTACACTCTATCTTTAGAAAAAAAAATGTTTGCACAATCCTGCTCCCATCATACCCTGCTTTAAGGAATTAAGACACTCCCAGGAGCCCGGGTGCATTAATGTTGACATGGCTTCATGTTTCCCACATGCCAGCCTCAGAGTTGTGTTTGCAACAAGTCCAAGATAACAGTGCTGGTGTCATGGCATAAAGGCCTGTCCAAGACTTGCAGCTTCCTCAGTGAAAAGTTGAAAATGCCCTTTTATTTGCAGTTGTCACTCAGAAGTATAACCTTGTCCAAGCTTTGGAATAGAAATCAGCCTGCGGAGGAAGCCTGTGGGAGCACGACCCTGGGCTGCAGACTTGAGGGCAGGAGAATGGCTCTGCTGTGCTAGAGATTCTGCACTCGCAGAAGAACTAAATCATTACAACGGCCAGAAATGTCCCTTGGGAAGGAAATCCTCTCAAAGATAAATCAATAACTCAGTGTAATTTTAGCATGCAGCCAGGAGAATTTACATTGCCAGGAAGGCTGAGAGCTCTGCCATGGAGACAGAGCCACAGGATCATCAAATGGCCCTGCAGCAGTCCCCTGCACAAGAGCTCATGCTCTGGGTATTTACTCCAAAGCCAGAGCCGGGGCTCTGCCATGCTGGGACCTCTACAGACCAAAACAAAACAGCAGCAGCCGGATATGGTACGACAAAATTCCCTTGTGACAAACCTGCCTTTCCCCGGCTGTGTCCCAGCTGCCCTCCTCTGCAGTGGCGTGGCTGCTCTCCACAGTTACGGCAGTGCTGGCAAATGCTCCCAGACCATACAGGGTAAGAGGCGTCCAAAAACGAAGCGTGAGCTATAATGAGCACAGGAGTACAGGGGGAGTGCTATAGCCACAGCCCTCAGCCCCTGGCCAGGGTTACAGGGGTTCCCACCAGCCAAACCATCCACAAAATCAGGCGAGACAGTGATAAGGTGCAGCACTCTGTGATTAATGAGACTGCAATTTACGTAATTATATTAATGCAAAGTACACTTGGACCAGTAAGTTCAAGGAAACTAATGACACTTTACAGTTCAACACTGAGCAGTAACACTAGCAAAAGGGAAAAAAAAAAAAAAAAAAAGGCCCCTAATTATTCCATAGTTGTTCTCCTCCCAGATTCTCAGGGTCAGCTTGGAGGAGAAGGTGGCCTGAATTATATTTTCGTTTCCAGAACATCAACAGAATTGCTAACTAAGTTCCAGCAGCAAGGTCAAAGCCTGACGATAGTTTACACATGTCATCCCCCTCCCGACTGCCAGTTCCAGCAAATGGCAGGACCACTGGACCCAGGAAGATCTTGGGTTGTCCATGTCCTCTGTGAGTGTGTTTAAAATGCCTGTACTCTGTGCTGCTCCTCCAGAGACTCAGCATCAGCACCTCTGCCATCTTTTTGCTCTGGGCCCCAGCATGGATGGATAAGCTACAACTAATTCCTTAGAAGCTAAAACTGTCCTCCATGAAGCGCACCATGTTTTATCTGTCTAGGAGTTGAGCCTTACTGAAGACAAGCCTGACAAGCAAACACCCCAATCCAGCTGGCAGCAATTTACTGTACACCCAGACCACCTACATATTGCATATTGTGGCAACCAAAGCACCCGGCAGACGTGGAGCCTGTGCTGCCAACACGCAGAGGGCTCGGCAGCAACCTGCCCGCAGGCAGGTCAACCAACAAACACGTCCATCCCTGTCTGGAGAGCCCTGGAGCAGGACTACTCACCACTCTGCTTCACAAGAGCTTGAGGCATGTGCAAACCCTCCCTACACAGAAAACTTCTGTTGCTGCTCTTTCTCCTTTGGGCTTTTAGGATTTGGCATGTGTACACACACACACGTGGCCCTCTGTCCCCCTCAGCATGTGCTGTGGCCCACCTGGAGTAATGGGGCATTTGGGGCACCTATGCTGGCCACAGCCGTGTCACTCCACACCTTCCCGTGGTCCCAATAAGCTCTCGAACAGATGCGCCCATGCTCCATCACCGCTGATGTGCTCCGAGCGCCTGCAAATCCAACTTTACAGCAGCTACAGACGTGGCCTGTGTTTCCACGTTATTTCATCGAGAGTTGGACTTTGCACCTCTGAAATACCAAGATCTGCTAGCAGAGCTGATCCAAGGGGCAAACATCAGAGCCCATGCCCACACTGATCCAAAGAGCTGAAAATGCATTATGACCACCCCAAACAAAACCAGGACAACCTGTTAGGCTCCTTCAATGCAGAACATGAAGCTGCCCGAAAAGCCAGGGCAGAACAACCGTGTGAAGACAACGCAAAAAAGGAGACCACACAAGTGTCTGATATAAAACCAAAATCAAATAAATGGTCGCAAGTTCAGCGTCTCAAGATTGCACTTATGGACTGTGAGCTGGCAAAGCTCTCCTGGTAGCTGCCAGGCTCAGCAGCAGCATCTTGCAAGAGGGAACATGCAAAAAGCCAACTCAGTGATGACTGGGAAGACACATATAAAGCAATCCATCACGTGGCAATCTGTGTGCACCCAAATGTCCTGCAACACAATTAGAAATCAATAGCAAGACGCAGACACCCTCAACCACACAGTAAAATATAAAGAACACTTGTAATATTGATTTTAAAAGTGCCTCAGAGAAGACAGTTGCAAAGGAACCTGAGAAAGCAAAGCAAAACGTCTGAATTGAAGCCTTTTTTTCCTCAAAAAGACATTAATAATGGATTTTCAATGCAAGAAGAAAAACTGAAACCCACACCAGATTCTCCTGGTAATAACAGCTTTCTGCAAAGCCCAACTATTAATGTAACAGGGACGTCCATCAATCAAGCACACAGAAAGTACTTTGAGAGCTAAAAAGGGAGCAAGCAAACATCTGCTTTTGGCAACTTAAATTTTGCCCTTAAGCGCAAGGAACATAATAAATTATCAGAAGGTTGGGCTTGAATTCATTTTCTTCCATCCTGGAGATCTAAATGCTGAGGATGGGGTAAAGGTACACAAACGCATCACTGCTGTGATTTGTGTTTGACAAAAAAATGGGAGAAATGGGCACAAATTCATTTGTAGACTGAAGAACTGTTGAAAAATGCCAGTGCTGTGCTCAGCACTGACAAGGCAGTGAGCTCCTGTCAGTGAACGAGCGGCAACACCCACAGCAAGGTGACAGTGAACTATTCCTTGAGTCCGCAGCTTTAGCAACCACCTTTCTGTAGTTAAGGAAGTTCTTGTGAACCCTTCTCCACCTTCAGCCATGCTCAGCCTGTCCGCACGCTGGAGTGTACCAGGGTGGGACCACAAGACATGGAAACTTGCTCTGAGATGACAGATAGCTCTTCTCCCCCCGCTGCCGCTCGCTGTGAGCAGGAGGCTGAGATGATTAAGGTAGGTCATTGATGCCTGAATTTCTTAATGATCTCATCAAGCAATGCTTCACATTTCGGGTCCATCCACCCAGATGAGCACTGACTAGGGCGTTAGCAGCAAACCTGAGAAAAGCTTCATTTACACCAAAAACCCCAGCTGCCAAAGAAAGGAACTGGGGTGCCCAATATTTCCTCTTTTTTTAAAAACACAGTAGGTCAAAACAAGTGCTGGAGATAACGAACAGAATTTACTGATTCAACCAGAGGAAGCTGCAGGCATCACTGCAACTAAGTCTTAATAAATTCTGAAGAGTGACACTATAAAATGATATTATGGAAGTCTGTATTTATTGTCTCCCCATGCTCTCTGTATCCAAGGTGCCACATTACACTTAATAACAGTTTTTATCCCCAGCTGCCAGTGTTGCAAATCCTGCCTGACACCTGACAAGCTAACAGCTGGGGTTAACCCCCACAAATACACACATCTCCACCCACTAAAACTCTGGTGGCGTGACCAGGGATAAATGATTAAACCAGTACTGCCCAGGCAACGCACGGGAGAGCACAGACGGTCTCCTCGTCTCTCAGGTGTGCTGGCTCCACAGGGCTCCCTGCGATGCAGCAGGAAGGTACTTTTGTCCCTGCTCTGCCAATGGAAGCGATGCAGACAAGGACCAGCCCTTGTGGGCAGGTACCTTCATGCACAGCGACGTTTCACGGCAGAAGCACGCCGAGAACAGCCAAGCGTCGCTGCCACAGCCTGCACCGGCAAAGCAGCCCCGCCAGCAAGCTCCTGCCTGGTATCACAGCAAGCTCTGTGCAGGGCGTTGGGACGTCCTCGTGGAGAACCACAGAGGATCAGGGGTCCTCTGGTTCCTCGTGCCAGAACTGTGGGAAACCTCCCCGTTCAGGGTTCCCAGCTCCGTTACCACTGCAACATGCCCTTCAGTGATCCCACATCTGGATTACAGACCATGGATACAATCTCTCTCAAGCGTGGTCTTCAAGTATCTTGTTTTACCTGTTTGTGTGGTATTCCTAAGCCTGCAAGAAAATGACCTTTGCACTCAGGCAGCGCCTTGGGCTGTGGATGAATACTTGACAAGTATAAAGATGCCTCTGTCCCACCCCTATCTGCATCTTCTGCACTGCAAAGGGGGGAAAAGAAATCACATGAATCACCTCTAATCTTCAGGAAAGAAACCACCCACCATCTAACAAGCCCCCCACTCCCAAATCAGTTTATCAAGTATAGCAGAGAACAAACAGTAAAAATAGCCAGTGTAGATGGCTTGACCTAATCTGAAGATCTTTGTTGGAGTGGATGGAGGAGAGCATATACATTTCTTCCCCATAAAGCAGTCATATTAACACCTCTGACTGACAGCTTGATTTGGAAGAGCCTCAGCCATTCTTCCTCTCCTGCTTGCAGCAAGACGGGGCTTTCCCCGCAGGTGACAGGGTGAAGGACAAGCCCTCCTCTGCCTGCAGCCACGCCCTGCTCCTCCTTCAGGACACGTCCTTTCCACTTCAGGATGTAAGCCAGAGGTTTCAAGAGCACCTGAAGAGATCAAAGTGGGTGGAAAGATGATAAAATAGGGGTCAAGTGAAAAGCCTCTTGGCCTATCTTCCAGCAAAGGCTCTGGTCCCACGGGGTGCCTTCACTCCAGCCTCTGGCTCCTGGCTCCAGCCCTGCTGGACCCACAACTCCCTGGCAGATGGTCTCAGACATTACTTTCTCCTGCCTTTCTTCAGAGGAGTATCCAGCAACTCTTCCCATGTTTGATCTGTTCAGATTTCAGCTGATGTTAACAAGGGGGAACAGTCACCATCATCACCAGGGTTTGCAGCTCTCTGTGAAGCCCACCATGAGACATTATGTCTTAAAAAAGGCACTGCCATAAAGTCACAGATCAGTTGAAGTTCAGACACCTCTGGAGATCATCCCATCCAACCCCCGCTCAAGCAGGGTCACCTCAAGCAAGTTGACTGTGTCCCGTTGGGTTGCAAATGTCTCCTAGGATGGGGACTCCACAAACACTCTGGTGGAGTTGACCTGCTCCAGTGTTCAATCACCCTACAGTAAAAACGATTTTTCTATTCTTGAAGAGTTTCTTTTATTTCAGTTCTTTGTTGTCAAGGTCTCTCTGAAGGGTAGCACACCCGACGGGTGCAGTAGCCACTCCTCCCAGCTTTATACCATATAATCTGTAAATACCTTCACAATACCTGTAAAAGCCTTCACCATTTGCCACCCTGTTACAGCTCTACCTAATCGAGATGAGGGAGGTCTCACCATTTTTGCATATTATTGGCTGCAGAACAGTGAGATAACTGTAATTAGTAGCAACCTGGTTAGCAGGTTAAATGATAGTATAATTAATGAAGAACAGGTGGGCTTTGCTTCAAATGAGAAAAGTAGCAGATTATATAAAAATGTAAATGCATCTTAAAATGCAGTCTTGGCAGTAACTTAAAGGTGCTTTTAGAAACACCACCAGAAAGAAACGGAAAGGTTTCACTTGGGCTGAATGACAAATCCTAAAAATAAAACCTGGTCTGGGGTTAAAGTGTAAATTGTTGATTAGATCTATTTATTCACACCCTGCAGCAATGGGAGAAACATGCATCTTAATGTTTCTTCTTTTACTCTGCAGGATCATAGGCACATTCCCATTATTGCCATTGCCACTTGCAAGGTCTCTGCAACCCTGGGAGAACTCCAGCAGAAGAACAGAAGAAATACCAAGTGACAGACTGCATACATTCATTCCGTATTCAGATAACATCCTGTTGCCAGTGAATGACCCAGGCAAAACTTCCTGCAGACTTAAGAAGCAGGCAGAAAAATCAGGAGAAAGGAAAAGGAATCTCTGGACTGAAGAAAGATCTTTTGAATGAGAAATGTTATCCTTAATTAGCATTTCCAACACCATCACACTTACTCCTTCCAAAATGTAAACACATAATAAAAAATTAAACCTAAATATAGTGTTGCAAGAGTTTTTTGCAATAAATGGGAATTAGTTCTACAAAACATCAAGACAGACCCAAGGAGATTACATTTCCTTCCCAATCTCATGCTGCTAAAGCAGAGCTGGAAAAACAGAGATATATTTATTTTTTAACTCAGAAGCTTCCCTGAGATGATGAAGGAAGATGTTTCAGTAAAGCAGATGCATTTGTTTCAGTGTGCATTCAAGTAAGAACAAATGCAAAACAAGCTTCTAGACCTCAAGAAACATCAAATAGCTTTTTTAATTTACTTCCCAAATTCATTGCAGATTATGAAATGAATGGAGGGCAGAGATCAGAGAAAATGTCTCACTAAATAAGGACAGCATGATGGATATTCAGAGTTTTCCTCAGAAGAGCAAGGTGCTTTTAAGCCAGAAAGGAGAAGACAGAGCACACGGCTCTGAAAAGGGTTTGTAGAAAAAGATCTGTTGCTAGTATGACCCTATAAATAAACATATGGAAAAAAATTAAAAAAAGAAAAAAAGCCGCAGCCCCATCTGACTAAGAGCACTAATTTGCAGGCATGAACTGTGAAGGACCAGGATGAAATATTCCTCGCAGGAGCCATTTGACTGTGTTCTGACTGCCTGAAAAAAATAAAAAATAAAAAATGTGACTTTGTGCTCACCCACCAAGAATCATTTTTGTAGAAATTTTAGAAAGTGGGGTCTTAGCCCACAGGGAATAATGCAGGAAGGAATGGCCAGAGCAAGACCATGGGGAAAAATACTTTATTCTTAATTATGAAAAAGATAACACTGTGAAACTGTGTTTTAGTGATGTGCACAATCTAGATTAAACGCCATAGAAAAGGAGGGTTTAGCTCCTGGAGGCAGTGGGTTTTGTAACAACTGTCAAACACACACCAGGGACCAAACCCACACCCTCCAGGAGCATATGGGCACATATGTGTCTTGGGAAAAGGCAAGAAACGGTCATTCTGGCCACAGGCCACAGAGTACTATAGTTCTGCGTGGGCTAAACGGCACTTCTGCTCCCAGACCAAGCTGGCAGGCAGCCTGGGTGTGGAGCCAGTGATGCTAACAGGACAGATGTGGAAGGAACTGGAAAGACGGCGCATCCCCCTGGGGACGGGGCAGACCACCTGCTTCCATCACGGCCAACCACAGCCAGCAACTCAGAGAAAATACAGGAGAGCAGTCTGAAAACACTATGTCTGCATTTTATCAATAGCTCAGGGATTAATTTATGAAATTACATCATAAAGTTCCAAATTTAAGGAAAAAAAAAAAAAATTAACTCTGCAGGAGGGTGTGCTCTCCAGAGCTGCCAACCTCTCTGAGACTGTGTGGTCAAACATGTCCTGCAGCAAACCCAGCCCGTGCTCCAGGAGCAGTGCTGCTCTGCTGTCACACCACAGCCCAGGAACAACTCCCAAACCAGGAAAATAATTGCTCTTGGAGCCCTCTGTCACCAAAGGACGGCTTCAGAAGGTGATGGAGAGGTGCTGAGCTCTGCTGGCACATGGAGGCTTACCCTGCAGCTCAGAGCTCACAGGAGATGATCTGATTTCCAGCATCTGTGATGGTGCTTTGGTGGGAATTCAATGCTTTTCTGGCCACAAGAGCAACCCCTAGGGCTTCACAGGGATGGAGGTCTGACCCATGGCTAAGCCAGCACGTGTTGCAATGTCTGGAATGCTTGTCCCACAAAACAAGATCACACATTTGAAGTGTGAGGGATTTGCTCTGATTATATTTGGCCAAACCTTCAGAACCTTTTGACTCTGGAACCCAAGTCACACTTTTTGAAAAACACTGTCCCATAACACCCGATGAAAATATTGGAGCCAAGGTCCTGGTATAGTTTGCTTGCTCTGGAAGGAAATTCAAGATAACCAAGGCTGGATGCACTCCCAAAACATTTTCCAGAAGGGAAAACATTTTTTTTCTAAAGCACTGTTACAAGCTTGAAATAAATGTGCAAACTGCTAGATAAAGACAGAGATAAAAATAGGCCCATTATTAAATACCTCTTCTTTAATGAGGTTCATCCTTCTAAACAGTCACATGAAAGTTATTAACATTATTGCAGAAAATATAGCATGCTTGCACATAAAAACCATAGCAAGATATTCCTCATCACCCAGCACACATTTAAGCATCTCTCAGCAGCTCGCATGCTCACTGCATCTCTGGCTTGGCAGAAGGAAGATAAAAGAGAGTAATGAGAGATGTCTTCTCTGGGAAACAGTCTCTCTTCTTTCAAAGCACTTTTTCCCCTCCAAACAATGTAAATTTAACCATGTGAATGATTCCCACCGCTTATGTCTACTGCTATACAGCCGACATACTTACTCTCCTTGCTAATGCTACACTTACTTTATAATAACACCAGTCAGAGCATCATTAAAGCTCAGTTCGAAAATATTTTGAAAAATACAGCCTAACTTCCTCCTGTTGCACAAAAAAGCCACTTGACTCTCAAACACCTCCATCACCTGGTTTATAACCACTTCAAATTAACCTCTAAAACACCACGGAGCATGGAGTCATACAGGCAGCTAGCAGGAGTCACAGTGTCTCATGTGAAGATGTATCATTACATCCTCGTTTCAGTTCTGCCCAACATCCAAGCCCATGGCTACGTGTTAGAGAAGCTGCAAACTTTTATCTCTGCTCCTCAGAAGCGTAATAAGTTTTTGGCACTATGTGCATCACTGCAGAAGACTTTTATAACCAGTCTGTTTAATGAAACCAGCAACATCATTGGCCAGTAAGGGACAGCATTCACCCCTACACACTGAAAACCCATCTCAGTCCCACTCCGCTCCTCCTGAGCAATCCAAGTAGTAAATTTAGAGCTTTTTCTCTCCAACACTGGTGCTGCCAGGATACTGGCAGTTCTTGAAATTACAGAAGACATCGAAAGTTTTATCTGTGTTTGGGGTGGAAGGGGGGGGAATAAATTGGCTCTCAGTTCATTTCACAAATACTGAACCTCATACCCTCATGGATGTGCTGGGGAAAAAATGGCTGCAAAACCTCCCAGGTCACAGAGAAGAAAACAGAAAGCACAGGGAACAACTCTGCAAGTCAGACTGGTACCTGGCCATGCTGAACGAGTCCCAGCGAGCAGAGCAGCACCTTGGTGCCCACCCTGCCGCTCCGAGCGGTGCTGTGCTGGGGCTGGGGACAGCTACCAGTCCTCACAATTCCGCTTCATTAAAACCTGCAGGTTCAGTGTGCTGACACACAACAGTCCATTTCTGCCCAGCTCACAGGAATGATTTAGTACCAGGAGCTATACAGTTCTGAGATCTCACATTATTAAAATTTAAATATATATATACCCTGCATTTACAACATGCTGCAAAATATATAATCAAAACTGCATTACTACACTTGTCAAATTAGAGAAGCAGAGTGTTTTTTATAAAGTGGGAGTCTATTTTTTTATTTTAACCTGCATGTTCAGTTACTGGCCTATAAATTTCTGTTATTTGCTACAGTTCCCCATTTCTTAGTGTGAATGACAACGGCTCTGCAGCCCTGTCCTCTCCCAGAAAAGGTCAGCTTTGTGCCTAAGGACCAGCCTACTAACGTTCACGATCGTTTCATGAGCGTTTCAACTACAGGGGTCTGAGGCTACAATGCTCCCAGCATCACCTACACCCCCAGCACCCCCTCAGGATGCTGGCAGGGGCTCCCGGGGAGGGCCAGCCCACACCTGCCACACAGCCGGGAAGCCGGCCCGCTCGCCGCGCGCGCTGCGAGCCGTCATCTGCACGTTGAAGAGGCGGCTTGACAAGGACCAGGTGTGCATCCCCGGTGGGTGCCCCCCGACTTGCCAGCTCAGGGAACCTGCCGGTAAAGAAAACCCAAGCGGATAATGCCGAACGAGCTGGAGACAGGTACAGCACTGCCCTCATCTGCACAGCTGAGTCGGAGGAAAAGATGCTCATACAGACAGTGTCTCCATGTCCAAAAGCTGGCACCGTTCAAACACGCCCTGCTCAGACAGAGGTTTGAGATACCTCCTGCCTGCAGGCTGTCCAAGTGTCTCTTGAGCAGTCCCAATCCTGCCCTCATACCAACACCGGGCAAGGAAACACTGTTATCCCTCTTACATGCATCAGGACTAAGGCACAGAGAATTTGCTTCATCTGACACAACTTCCCTCCAGTGCCCCACACCAGAAGCGGCACATGGAGTTTCAGCCCCAGCCCTTCTGCCAGAGAAGCCTTTCAGTGTAAGGAGGAATGAAGCACAAGGCAGTGCTAGGGAGACCATGCGTCCCATGATGTGAAAGTGAGAAGTCAAGGAAAGACCACAAGGATGGGGAAGCTGAGAGAGGAGAGCATGAAGACACGTGGTAATAAAAAGGAGGACAGGCCTTGTATGCAAGAGGTCAGAGGGAAAACAAGCAGACAGAGAGCTGCTAGTGGCCATAACTCCTCCAAACACTGAACATTTGCAATTGCTCTCAAGACTGCTGGGGCTTTTCTACCTGCTGTAATTGCCCTGCAAGCTCTCCCTGTTGCTGGCCAGAGAAGATTATAACAACTCCACAGTTGAGATTATTCCCCTCTGCACATCAGTAACAAGTTATTTTACAAAAAACACCTGGAAAAGAAGCATTTCATCTCGCATAAATGAGGTTTTTAAAATCCCATTTGCCTTCTCTCTTCATGCAAATCTGTGCTGATCTGATGAGGCTCCTATTTCCTGGATCACACACATCAAGCTCTGCAAAAATGAGCATACCCTGGTGGTTTAATGCCGTATTTCACAGCCCTCTCTTGACCATGCTGATATAAATATTTCAGAGACCTGCACACAACTGTTTGAGTTAGGTCTAGGTCACCAAGAAGCCAATGGTTCGGACAGATTCATTAATTCAGCAAAGCAATTAGCAGGAGCTGGTGCAGCTCAGGACATCCCAGTGAACAGCAGGAGCAAGATACCCACCAACAAGGTGTAAGGAAAACCTCACCAGCCACCACATCACCCACACAGGCTGTGGGACAGGCCCTGAGCCAAAGGGATCCCTCCTGCCATTACCTTCTCTTCCCAGCTTTAAAAACCTCTTCTTGGCTTAGAGCAGTGCTGGCTTATTTGGCTACTGAAACCTCCTGAAAGACAAAGACTGGCAACGGAACTGGACCAAGTTATTCCCCATCCTGAGTCCTGCTCTTCCCAAAGCCACAGCAAGTCCTTTGCAGCAGCTTCTGAAATTACCTCCCCAGCATGAACACTTTATTTGAAAACTGTGTTTCTATACGTGCAAAACCTTCTTTGTGCAGCAAATGAGGGGGGAAGACCTGAGACAAGGATGAACAGCAAAGATATCTACCGACGGAGGAAGGATCCTCGGAAGCTGCAGCCATAGATATTTAAATGCTAAGCAGTGCATCATTGGCTCCCCACTGAACATAAGATGGTTTCATCTTTGCAGAAGCAGCAACAAGAGCTTGCTCACATCAACTTCACTCTGGCAGTCTGATCAACGGCGACAGTCATGGCTTCTTGTTTTTTAACTGCAATATAATTAGGCACTTAGGAAAATTACTCTGAACAGAACAAGTGCTATAGAGTAGCTGCAGGTATCAGCACAGAGCTCTGCAAGCTGGAAGTTTAACCACAGCTGAAGGTACAGGCCAGCTGAGCTCCTGTAAGGCGTGCTCTGCCCAGCTAGATACTGAGACATGCTGTCCAAACCTAGAGAGATCCAACGCTGCAACATTTCAATCACCTATGTAAGATTTTGCTCCTTTTCTCCAGTCTGCAGGGAGCTGCTCTAGACCAAAGGAAGCCTTCCTGTGCCCCACTGTTGGCTCCTCTCAAATGGAAAGAATGAGGAGTAGACTGTACATACTTTGATAGTTTGGACAGATGAAGTTCTCACTTGGTCCATCTGGATTTGGAAACTGGACACATTAATTCCCAGCGTCATGCTGTCAGCTGAGAAACCTGCCAGTTTCTGCCATGTCAGGAAGCCGGAAAGCGCTGCTGCCACAGAAGTGGACAGAGCCCCTTTGCAGAGGCACTGCGTAGTCCGGGCTCCCCACAGTGCTGGTCGTGGCTGAGAAAGAGATGATTAACCTCCTTTTTCTTTCCCAGTTAAATCCTTGCCTCTTATATCCTTTTTCTTAATCTTCACAGCAATGTCTTCCCCAAGGAGCTACTTCTGACCCTAATTTCAGGTGAAAAATCTGCTGGTCAGTGATATAACTAGACAGTCAAAGCAATCCAGCTTTCAGTCATCATCAGGAATGCTAAACAAAACAGAGGGGAAACAAGGTCCCCAAATAACAGAAGTAGGTTAATTCCCAGGAAACTAAGCATTCACATGCTCTAGGATGTTGCATGGCAGATTTGAGGTCACCCAGAAATGCGGAAAAAATGCTTTTGTATACAGAACCCCCAAGAAAACTGTCAAATTGACAGAGACGACCATCAACACCAATCCTTCCATTCATCTTTGCCATCCCAAAGACTAAAGATCAGCCTTTGGTTGCCATAACCATCTGGCAAGACCACCTTGAAAAGTGGTAGGGTGTTTCTGTGTGCCGACAGACTGACCTCCACACGCTTGGCAGAGCTTTATGTAAGCAGAAACAAAAGCAAGTCACCTCTGCTATGTTTCTCCCGAGAGTTTCAAACTCACAAAAGTACTATCAGCTGGTAAAAGTGCATTGAGAAATCAAAAAGACATCAGAAGAAGCACAACTTCAAAAAAATTCTGCCTGTGGTGGAACAGTTACCTGACCACAAGAAATGATCTGACTACAGGTGTGAACATCCATTCAGAGGACACTGCAATCCCACTCATTAAAATCCAAGTAGCCTGCAAGTTTCTATGGATGCCAACCAAGAACAGAACGAAAAACCCTGCAGATTTCTTCATCTCTTCATCTTTTGCTCAGACGATACCAAGAAAAGTAAAATAATAGAGGTGCTGGAAGACTTTCCAAGGCACATATATCCTTTCTGTCTAACCCAGCTACGCCTGGTGCATTATTTAGTGCCAAGTGAGAAAGAAGCAATGCCTAACAAAGTGTTAAAGGACTTTGTGAAGTTTCACCAACCTTTCCACAGCCCGTCAGCTTCCCAGCTGGCTGGCAGAAGAGACAACTGATCTCCTTGCTTCCAGATTACAGGCGGCAGAGCTCTTAGGGTAACTGTCTCTCTGTGTTTGCATCCAGCACCTCCAGCAGCTTGAAGCATGCTCAAAGTGCAAGAAAGCACTTGATCAAAATCCAGCTCACATTGTAGGCAGCGGGGGAACAACCGCACAAGGCAGCGTTACATATACAATAACAATTTAATTTGGTGGAGGGATTTGACAGGTTACAGGTTGATGACACTGCTGCAGTCTCGGCGGAAACACGGTTTGATGCAATTAGCAACAGGGAACTAGAAAAACAGGCAAGTAAAACGGGAAATACATGTATAAAAGATGAGCAACTGCAGGACTGGACAGAAGCATAAAAATCCTGTGTTGAGTTCAGAACAAGATGAAATAGGAGTGTGACAGGGGGAAACACAACTCTGAGCTCCCTTCCACTATTCAAAATTGAAGATCCAGACTTTAAATCAAAACATTTGCTTCCCCGGGAGAGTCTGGCCCCATTTGCTTCAGGAATACAATGGAAGATGGTGTGGGGGCATCCTGGAGAGGCAGGCAGCAGAAAGCAAACTTCTGAGCGTTGTGCTGTGGTTCGCTTTGGCCTGTGCTGAGCACAGAGCAGCCAGCCCAGCCAGGACTCTGCTTGGCTATGGGCAAGTGAAATGACATCAGAAGACGCAGAATCACCACATGAGCCATGCTGCCACCTCGTCCGCCTCTGCTAAAGGACCAAAAGGCACATCCCTCGTGCAGCCATGCTGGCTGCTTCCCTCACCCTGTGGGTCAGCTCCCTCCCCAGCACGGACCTGTGCTAGCAAGGGGGGAACCCTCGACGTCAGAGGCTGCAGGGATGGGCTCATGCTGGTAGCAGGTTCCCCAGCCTTGCTGAGGGTAATCCACATGCTAAAAGGGCGAGTCACAGTCCACACACAAGATTTTGTCTCAGAGAAACCCAGAGGAGACAAAAATCCCAGGCTGGCAGGGGAAGATCAAGGATGACTCCTCTTTCTAACATGTCTCTACGAAAATCTGCACACACACCTGAAATGAGGATCCGTAGCAGCTAGACAATGAGACAGGCCATCATTTAAGCCTTTTACAAGACTAATTTAAATTCTTCTCCTCCTCTGCGAACACTGACAAGCTCCCCACTTCCATAAGCCCTTCACTGCACACGCCCAGTGAGGAATTGTTACAAAAATAAAGCGGAACAAGACACCCAAGCAATGGAGAACGTGCTTCTGAAGAAAACCGGCAGCAACGTTTATAATGACTGCAAGTATATACATATTCTGCTTCAACAAGGGTGGTGGGGATCTGCCAGTCTGAATGCTGAGCAGGGACACCACACGCCTTCCATACATAATGGTACAAAAATAGAATATAAGTATATACCACAGCTTTGTGAAATTTAGGGGCTTTTGCTAGACATTTATGTTATACAAAGATTTACATTTGGAAAAGTTGTTCTGCTATATCTGGCAGAAATTTCACAACAAATGGATCCCATATTTATTCATTCAATGATAATACTGAGCACGGGCTAAAGCTCTTTTAAATTCAGAGCACTTTATAAAAATTAATTACTACTTAGTTCACCCTTCTGAGGTGGGAAGGTATTACACCTGCATATACATGAAGACACCAAAGCACAAGTGGATTAAATACCTTGTTCAAGACCCCAGAGGCAGGCTTACTGATCACCCTAATTGCTGAAATATGTGTGCACACATGCATCTGTGTGCATGTTTAAATGGTCTTATCCTCTCCAGAGCCCTTCCCAGCACACAGGCTTTTGCAGTGAAGCCACCCTGCTCAGTCAGTGTTTTCTCACTGTACGTGCCCCATACATGTCTAATGAAAGGGAAAAAAAGGGAAGAGGGGTTTTTTTGTGGGATGTATGGATAGGGATAAAAACTGGATTTCAAACAGCCAAGGAACAGAAAACCCATTGTTAAAAAGCTGTGCAGTGTTACACTGACAGTTCTTAATCAGATTGCCACTGAGCAGCATTTCACCAGCCCACACTGGAGCACAGCAGACCTGGGATACCACGTGCCAACAAATGTTATAAAATCTGTCCCTTGACAAGCGTACAAAGAGAGAAAGGGCTTCTGAGCTAGTGACAGAGACGCATCACCACCTGCAATGTGACTGGCAGCCCACTCGACCTGCTCCAGTGAACTGAAAGCACTTCAGCAACCACTCCCATCGCCAGCTGGTTTGGTGATGGTGTCCCGTCCCTGTGTTGGGTCATTGGGTCTGAAACTCTTTGTCTGAACACCAGCAAAAGAATGCATTGTCATGGGAACAAACAGGTATTTTGAGTTTCTGCAAGGCTTCTGTCGGTGCTGTCAGGTGGGGTTTCAGAGGGATGCTATAATTAGTTATCAGCGTGTTACCTGGATGGATGGTTTGCCACTGATGTGTGGGGTAAAACACTTCCAGGTCTTCAGGATCAGCATCATCTTCTGTTATCGGCTCTTTCCCGCTGTCATCTTTTATGTCGCTCTCTTCTATTTTTGTAAGGGCAAACTCCTTTCGGATAGAAGAGATTCAGCTCATTAGCAATTGCATCTGGGTAATTTAGTGCCGGCTGAGAATACAAAATTTTTTCCCTCGCCAGCAGATTTTTTTTTTTGACATCCGAGATTCTTTCCACATGGTTAAATTTAGATTTAAAGTATATTAAAGGTTAAACATGCATAACTAGCATGACATTTGTGCTGAACAAAGCAACGCAGCTTATTTCCTATTCCAATGCAGGCTGCAGGTTTAAAACAAGCTTTCGCAGAGCCTCACCTATATTACAGTCAGAGCCAGAAGCCCTGACTATTATTAGGGTTGTGTAATGTTATAAGACCCTGTTTTCCCTTGCCTAAAAATATGTCAAACTTTTAACTTTTTCAGCTCAAACTTTCCACACGAGTGAAACGCCTCAAGTACTGGTTGTTGTGTTTTTTCTTTTTTTCTTAAATGCACTTATTTCAGGCTTGGAGAAGATTTCAGCTAAAATAGTTCAGCTATTTCCAAAATAGGACATGAGGAAAACACACCAAATTGCCCACACGATAAAAGTGCAAGCATCCTTTTCTCCACCCCTTCCCAGTGTCCTCCAAGTCTCTTAAAACAATGAGGCAGCAATTTAATCACCACCTACGTTGTGAGTGCAGAATGCGAATGGCAGAGGTGTGGTAGATCAAGCTAGCACGAGTGGTATGACATTACGCAAAGAAAAAAATGAGGATGAAAAGCAGGAGAAAAATCCTTGCTGTGAGGGAAACCTCGCTGTTCACTGGAAAGTCTCCCTAGGGAGCTGGTGGGAGTCATGTAAAACTGCAAGGGATAGAATTATTGAGAGTACATAGTAAGTAACGACCTTGTACTATCTCACACCAGGCTATTAACTGCTCGGGAAGCAGGTCTTTGCTATTCTGGTTTTCACAGGAACAGATAAGATGGTCCAGGCTAATCATCCAGACAGCTCAGTTTCTGTTGCTGGGAGTATTATCAGATTCTGATATTGCCAAGAACACCACCACTGAATAATTTCAAATAACCCGCCTATAGGGAAAGATTATTTCTAACTGCTGGCAATCAGAGTAAGAGTTACAGTTCACTTCATGAAGTGTTTTGATATTAATCTTAGAATTTTTTCACAGGGAAAAAAAAGAAGTCAATTAAGAGGTGAACTGGAAATTTTAGGCCATGTTCTGCCTTCATTTCCACTTCTTGGAAAAAAATGTGTGCATATTTTCTTGCAGAATCTGGGTGCTTTGCATATAAATATCCATTATCCAGCCTAGCAGAGTGTTTCTGAGCAAGAAAAATATCAGCCTGAGTAAAACACATACGATTAGCAGAGAGAGTGGTAACATGTGAAGATGGTTAGCAAACCTATAGAATGTTTTTATTTTGTCTGTCAAAAGGCATTGAAATTTTGGAAATACACTGGAAAACAGAGCTTAAATCCTGCTTCCACTTAGTGCATCAGAGGCTTGAAATCGTTAAATGATGACAAATGGTTAAAATTCAGTAACAATCATAAGCATAAAAATCCAGGTTCTACTGATGAAAATCAATGTTAACATTTTCTGAGCCATGACACAACAGGACTAACATAGATGAATCAGAGCAGTTATTCCATAGTTTATTTACACTACTGTATTATTATCCAGGAGGGACTTAACAATACAGGCCATTGTAAATTTACCAACAGTCCTCCAAGTGTTCTATCTGTCGAAACACATAACGGAGATGGCTGATGTTTACCAGCTCTGCTCATGCCGTGGTCTAAATGCTCAGTAAGGATAAAAGGATGTGACTTGGTTCATTTAAATGTTACTGCCACTGCTTGGCCCACAAGTGCTTTGCAATACCCTGTTTTCATTAGTATTTCTGGCAAAAATGGGCAACAACACGCAAGCAAGTCTTCATTTAAGCAGAAATTAAGTAGAATCTTTTTCTGTTTGTTTTTGTAATTAAAACAGTAGAAAGAAAGATGTTTTCTAAAGAACAGTGGAAATTTCCTTAAAGGCAAAAAGTCTCCTTGCTTTATCAGTGTGAAATCAACTGCAATAAGCTGAAAAGCCTCAGCAAGGAAGGTCTGAGACAAGCTGCAGTCTGTTTGCAATAAAGGAGAGACACGGCCACCATGGAGCCATTGTAGGGGGAGTGCAGGAGAAGGTGATGGAAAAGTTAACCACCCATCACCTTAACCCTGCCTGAACCCCAGTGTCAGGCTGCCTGCCAACGAGGGCATTTATCACTGGGTGGCTGTCCCAGGTCTTGTTCTCCAGCTGGGATGACTGTGCTCCATCTCCAGCCTCCTCACCTTCCTCCCTGAAATAAAGATGAATTATCTCATCGTTATGTGACTCCAGGTGGGCCCAAGGCACTGGCCTATAGTGCTTATACTGTAATCTGTGCCTCGTATTTGCTGACAGCACAGCCCCCAGACAGCTACACCACACCCCCAACAGACAGCAAGCTGCAGTGCAAAGGCAGGAGCAAGCCTCCAGGGACATGGTGGGGTCAGTGATCCCAGTGTTGCTGGGCAATCCCCTGTTTTAAGCCACAGTATCAATTAAACTAAAAAACCACCACACCCTACTGCTCCTGCTTCCTTAAGGAAGCTTTCCAGATCTGCTAATCTAGCAGGAGCTGGCAGCTGGGGCTCAGCAGAAGAATCCAAACCAGGGGAAGTTTTGCACACCTGTATCAGTGAAAAGGGGAAGACTGTGTCCACCTACCTCAGCTGCAGCTTCAACATTACACTGCAACTAGCAAAATCCATGCACATGGGATGCAAGGACCTGGAAGGATGCTCTTCTAAGCCTGATTCACTTGTGGTGACTCAAAAGAGGCACAGCTAGGAACCTAATTGAGGCCACCTCTTCTGCTCTTCTTGCCACTAGACAACATAATTAGCTTTGCATCTTGCCACAGGGGGAACGTGACAACTCCAAATAGAAAACGTGACATCTAGCAAATAAGAGAGTTGCCCAAATTGCACTGTTCCTGTTGCACTCCCTCTGGATTGAGCATATTCTGGATTTCCTGGGGTGGGACAAGCAGTCTTAAGAAAGAATCCCTTCTGAAATGTTGTTATTGAAGACTCATTGTTGAGGAGAAATGATTCACCAACCCTACTGCAAAACCCTACTTGGCCCTAGAGAGAATCAGGTAAGGCTGTGGCCCCACCTGAGACTCCGGTGGGTGGACAGCCCTTTGTGAGTGCAGCTCTCAGCTGGAGCAGCCAACACTTACAGGAACTCTGTCGCTCAGGCTTGACTGGGAAAACACAGCCGAAACCACCAAGACCAGCAGGTTGACTTTGGCAGTGGTAGAAAGGAGACCAGCCCAGTGAGACATTGCCAACAGCCTGAAATTCAAAGGAAAACAAAACCAACAATATTTTAGTCCATGTTTTCACAGGTTTCAGCATTCTTTACACAATATTTTGCAATGCAGCCCAGGTTCAGGGGCGCGACACCGCAGGAAACAGAACACTTGGAGGTGTTAGCACACGGGTCCCATCAGGGGCAGCCGATAGCAAGGGCTGCCAATTTTGCTGCTAATGGAGTTTATGGCAGGTAACGACAAAGTAGCTTATACTGACCCCTCAGGGGCTTATATCTCTCCTGAAAATATGAAGACACCTGCAAGTCTTGTTTAAAATCACTGTATTAGCACCATGGGTGAAAACTGCAGAGAAAAATAAAAATCAGTGCAATCCTGCAAAGGTTTTTTACGCCTGTGCTGCATTTTAAGCACAGAAGTAACTGTGTTAATTTAAATTAAACAACAAGCAGCCATCAAAGAATCTGGAGTTCATCTGAATCCATAGGTAGGGTTTTCTTGAGGAAAACAACATTTTGCAGAGGTCAGCAAGGTTTACTTGTTAGTTCCTGCAGCACAAGGCTTTCCCCGCTGCTCAGAGCACCGGCTCACCCAAACTGTGATCCCAGGAGCAAGCTCTGCCCGCACTTGCAGCGGACCACAAAGTAGTCTTGGGGCATACAGCCACCCCAACCGACCACAGACCAGCTACTGAACAAGAGAGGGGGGGGAAAAAAAAGAAGGGTCCTGCTCTTGTGGCTGCCAGTCACCCTGTGACAGAGCTCACCTCCCTACCACTACATGTGTAACCATGCTCACGCACACACGTGTCCCCACTGCCTCACAACACGAGGCTTTGAATCCACCTACGGCGCTCAGCTCGCTGCTTCTCACGCTGGGTTAGGGAACGGAGCAGCCTGCCAGCACACAGGCTGGAGAAGCGTTTCCTTTGATTGGCTCTAAATTTACATGCTGCTAAATTAAACTAAATGAGGTCTTTTGAAAGAAGATGGGACTGATTAGTTCCGTTCAAACACTCCTTCATTACTCATCCCTCCATCAAGTCTGCCCTACTCCTATCCAGGTTTTAAAGAATTTCCTCCCATATATGCAGTCCTAAATATCGTTCTTTCTGTATTTGTTGTCCATCAGGATGTCACATCACATCGCAGATTTTTTTCTTTCCTTGAAGCAACCATCTTCTATTCCACAAAGCAGAAAATACCCTCACAGGCACACCCAACACCGACTCATGCCACCAAAAGACCTCTGCCCCCAACAGACTTCAGGGATACGGAGGGAGTGGAGTCCTCTCCTTTCACCCCTTTACTGCTACATTGTCTCTGTTAGGTTACTTATTCCTCTTCCTGCTTGGTTATTGCTTTAGCCAATAAAAAAATAAAAGGCAAAAACACCACATCACGCTGGTCAGTGGTGAACATCTAGAGAAAAGGAGCTGGGCAGGGAGCACAAATAGTGCTGCTGTTCTGATGCTAGTCTGATGCACTGAAAGCAGCACCTGGCATTTCTGACCTGGTGCTTGATATCCTCCTTCAGTGTCCTCCTCTTTTCTAAAAGGTCAAAGAACAACCTCAAGGACTCACAAACCCTTTTTAAACTACAGTCGGAGTAGAAGAAAAGGTCTCCATTTTCAGAAAACAGACAAAGACAACCTGTGGCCAAAAGCCTCCATGTCTCTCTTGGGGAGATCCAGGCTTCTGAGCTGGAGAACCAGAGCAAAATTCATGGGCTCAACCTCCATCTGCTCCCAGAAGATCAACGTACCCTTCTGGCCAATGCTATAGTCAGGACTTCACTAAGACTGACCACAACACACAGTCCTCAACTCACCTCGGAACAAACTGCGGCTTTTTACATACGAAACAGTTTCTTGGGGTTGGGGTTTTTTTAGTTAAAAAACAAGTGGCGAAACGGGGATAATGAAAAACAGATGTATCCCTAAAACTTTACCTGTAAGCCTAGAAATAAAAAGAGAAGAAAAGAAAGAAATTCAACAAAGCAGCAGCTGAAAGAAAACGCACACTCCCATAAAAATAGAGCTCACGTGTACCGAGAAGGCTGGTAGCAAATGACAGTACAGCCTCTTTAAAGCCTACAACCTCATGCCTGCCTGGAAGATGACATCTGCACAACAATTAGCAGTTTGCTTAGGTCCCAGGTAGGCAGGAGAAGCTAACATGTGAAACACGGGGGTTTGAAGATCCTGGAGAGAAGCCTGCACAGGCTGACATCTCGTTACAAGACAGACGTACAGGGATGGCATGAGAGGATTTCCAAACCAAATGTTATGTGAATACAAAGCATTTTTAGAAACGACCCTTGCAGCTTGCAAAGTAGAAAGGGTGGTAGCTGTGACCCCACCTGCATGGGGAGCATTTGCTCTGACTGAAGGACATATTATTTTGGGTCCAGCAGCACCCACGTTCAGCTGCAGCTGGTCAGCACCAGAACCACTACAGGAGGACCACAAATTCCCCTTGTGCGGAGTGGGGTGCTGGGTTTTTTTTCCAATAATCCTTGTATGTCAAAGAAAATCAGGTACTAAGGAATGAGCAAAGTATCACACTCAAAGAAGCCTCCGTTCCTGGCAGGTCCTCCCGTCAGAGCAGGCCACGTTCTCAGCTTCGCAGCACAGGCAGGTTCTGCTCCGCAGCTCCAGAAAACCCTGTCTGCACCAGCGGGCACAGAAACACTAGCATTGCCATTATGTTCTCTATTAGCAGGGGCATTTTTACTGATTTTACTAGCTGTGCATCAGTAAGTGCTGCACAGCCCCGTGAAGGTGGTTGCCATAGCCATAGGTGACAGTTCAAAGCAAGTCAGTGAGAGGAACATATTTCATTAACACGTTCTGCTGCTGGGTACGCACCATTCTTTCACATCCTAACTCAAACCCCACGCTGCGTGTACTGTGCCACTCCAATAAATCCATCTGAAGTCTCTTCTGATTTATGATCTGCTGCTCCAGGAGAGCACACAGACATCCCGGAGAGCTCCCCAGGCCCCTCACTAGGCTCTGGTTATATGGCCAACTGGAAGCAATAACCATAAGCTAAACCTTGATCTCATCTGGGGGTCAAGGGAGCAGTACGGGAATGACAGGTCTTGCAAAATTGTCTGCAAATGTACTAGTTCAGGCCAGGTATCCGTCCAGCCACCCTTCAGCGAGATGGCCGGTGGTAACAAAAGTGCCAACAGCACGTTGTGTGTCTATGAGCACAAATAATTCACAAAGCTCCCCTGGTTGAGCATAGGGCAGCACTGAAAGAACAATCAAACGATCAAAGACATCAAAGAACACAGCCCAGACACCCTCCAGCTGAACTGGCAGCACGAATACTTCCAAGCACTCAAAGCCTCTTAGGCTGAAGCCAGAGTTTGATGGGCAATAACAGTTAAGGAAACTATTTTAAAGATAGACGTGTAAATTGGGATGTCTGATTGAAGAGGTGCACTCAGGACACATACTGCAATCAGCTCCGAGTCAAGATCCCTGTTCAAACACAATGTCATTTTAATGACGCTGGCATCTATGGCCGAAACCAGCATGACGTGCTAAGTGATGTACAATGCAATGGAGAAAGAAAAGGAAATTTAGCTGTCCTGACCTGAAATTTTCTTCCTCTGAGCAACAGGGTCCCCAGGTTTGTAATGAACACCCATTTTTGCTGACTTGCTACTGAAGAGCAGAGCAGTGTCAGTCAAACGCCTTGGAAACATCCCGTGGCTGGCAGTCCCAAGGGCGACGATGACTGTGCAGCTACACCGACAGGAGAAAGAGGAGGTCTTAATCTGAAATTCAGCCTCTGCGTAAAAGAGGAAACAGCTGGTGGGCAAACAGAGGATTGCTAGGAGGCCACAGGACACTCTGCCTTTCCCTGTTGATTACAGTCAGGTCTGCACAACCCTCTGCTTTCAAACAGATGAGCAGGACCAACCTGAAAATATCATCATCTTCTCTTCTTCCCAGAGGCACAGAGACATGATCTCCCATTGAGTACAAACCAAGTTAAGAAAAGCCAGCCTGGAAATACTCATGTTTTGGGGGACATGTGCCCAGATGACCACATGGGTGCTGAGCAGGTCTCAGTCCTGAAGACCAGCTTCAGCTCTCCCTGCCTTGACCGTACTTGGACATTGCACCGTGGCTGCTGGTATGAGGCACAGTATTTCTTGACTTCCTCTGGAAATGGGAGACATGAGTAGACAAACTGCTCATATTAAAAACCAAATGGCCCTCATAAGAAGAGCATAGGTCCTGTCCTTCCAAACACATCTACCCAGAGATGATTACCTGCAGCACTTTTAACATGGAGAATCCAGCAGGAATATACGAGCCAAGGGGCAAGATGCTGCAAAAACCACAATGAGCTACCAAACCTTCCACAATGTGAGCGTTCCCCACTGCCTTCACTAAGAACAGGACTTGTGAGTCTCTGATACCCCTCTTACCCTCTTAAAAGCCGTCTTCAGCTTCTTTGCATGCTTTTTCTTCCCTGTGACAAGGCCTAGCAATTAATTGTACTTGCCCTATGTGCTGTGCCTAGGTGAGCTGCTGTGGCTCTGCACAGCTGATCGACAGGCACCTGGGAAGCACCAGGGACCTCCTGCTCTGTGCGTCTGTCTGAGCTGCCACAGACAGGTCCTGCAGCATTTCCAAAAGGAGGCAGAAGTGAAATTTCAACTTCGTTAAAGCCAATGCTAAAACTACAAAGATCCTGGAAGAGACCTGAATACACCTGACTGATCAAAGAACTGGATCTGAATAAAAATTAATAATAAAGACAGAATAAAATAATAATAACCAACCTAACACCTTATGCAGAGAAGGAGAAGAGCCCTGAATGACAAAACCAAACATAAAGAGAAGCTTCCTTCCAGGACCCATGCAGTGTTCCTGATGGAGACCCAATTTGTTTGTCCTCGATTCTCCCAGGACAAACTGGGCAGGAACAGACTTCTGTGGGGACGGACCCACCACCCCGGGCTGGCGTGGGCTCTGCACAGCCTCGTTCAAGGTCTGAGGTTGCACCCGCTTCTGCGGTGCCCGGGATGCTCTCAGCCTGCTCCTCCCAACGCCCTGCCATTGGGAAAGCATGCTCGCGCATCCAGCGAGTGCCCCCAGCTCCACGCAGAGCCCACTGCACTGGGAGCACCCAACCCTGGCCAGAAGGTCCCACCCGGGCTCAAAGCCCCACACGCATGGGTGAAAGACAGGACAGTGAGCACCACTTGTTTGCAAACACCCTCACACTACCAAGATTTCAGTGGAGAAGGCGTAGCTGCAATACAGACCGTCCCGTTAACACTGCTTATGAAATTGCTTAAAAAAACCATTTATTCTTTTTGCTTGCTCTTCATCATTTACTCCTACCAGGACTCTGCTCTGGCGTGTTAAAAACACTCCTACACAAGGGAAAAGTTGTGGGAACACCTTCCCGTATTTGGCTGCCTACAGAGAACCCACGCAGCCAGGAGGCCATGCTTTTAGGTTTACAGGAATAAATTGTGGCTCAAGCTCTGCTGGTTAGGCACAGCCTGCCCCCAAGCAGCAGGTCCTGCTCTGACCTGCAGCAGAGGCACCACTCTGAATTGGGACCAGTGCATGGGGAGAAATTTTGACAGGGGGTGGTGGGGATGGGGAGGGAGGAAAAGCATAACCACGGCATAAACATAGCCATGTAACTTTTATAACTGCCACTAATAAGTACAAACAATAAATACTAATAACCCCTACAGGCTACCTGCTTAGCTGTCAGCGAACATCAGCCCCTCTAAAGGCAACTCGGCTACAATACCACCTAAAGCTGGTCCTTCCAACAAGCACTTCCAGGTGCCAATGCAAGCGAGAGCAGAGCAGGGACATCTCCAGTGACAGGAGACAGCACAGCGGTGCCCGGGCACGGTGAGGGCAGCTCTCGGTACCCAGCAGCTGCACCAGCACTGGCCATGGCTCCGCACAGGGGCAGAGGAGTGGTGGTTGTGTCCTTTACAGATAAAGCTGGCATCGCCCCTTCTACCCAACCACAGCAACTCCAACCCTGTTTATACAACCTCACACAGTTTAACATTAAACATCATTTAGCCTATCAATTAAATTTACTTAATTAGTTCCTTCAGAAACCAGCGTTCACAGAAAATGCTGCTCTCCAGAGAGCAAGAGCACAGCTTTATACTTTGGTGGTTTGAAGCCTGAGCAAGGCTGCCATGTCCTCTCTGCCCGCTCATTAGTGGTGATGGCAGCGGGGGCCACTCTCCACTGTGGCTCAGCCAGTGCCCCGATGCCATGGGCCATGGCCAGCATGTCTCTGGCATTTCTCAGACAACCCGGCACTGGAGAGCCCCAGCTCCAGGATGGGAGGGAGCTTCTGCTCTGCTCATGATGGACTGTACAAAAACAGAGTGTGCCTCAGATGAGAGGACTGAATTTATCATTTATTACTTATAAATAATGAATTCATCTGAATTTCTGACAGCTGCTCTCGCAGGGCTCCATGACCACCTGCACAAGCACACGACACCCTCACTCTGCAGAGCTTCAGGGCTAGCTAACTAGTCTGGTACAGACTTCACGTTCGAGTCTGTACCAGAGCGCAGGGGGTGATTTGCACCAATTTAGGACTTGCCTGAAGATAAGTGACGCACAGAGACCTTCAGAACAAACATCTTTCTGAAAGCTGCCACACTACCTCACCTCAGCCACACGAAACAGCTTTCTCCTTCCTCATCGCCTCCCGGTTGCCTCAAATCCCAACTGAAAACACCTCTCCTGCCCATACCTATTCCCTTCTTCTGCTCCTTGCTGCAATTTCCCATGCACAGCACACAGAATTGAGTGATATTTTTCTCCCCTCACATGTATCCATCATTTCCATCAGCCCCTGTTTGCAAGGTGACGCCTTGGCTCAGACTAACCTGGGAGTCGGTCAGTGTTCAGCACTTTTTACCCGCTCTGTTTTCCCAAGTCTGAAGAATCTAACAGGAAAGCAAGCACACACTGCACTAGACAGGTGCACCCTGATGTCCTGCTGTAGTTGGGCCCACGAAAGTCAAAGATTTAATTGGCGTGCTCCCAGACACTCTGGAAACAGCTTTTTGTATCTTCCAAGTTCCTGCTGTTTGCTCATGGCTCTCACATCGAATAACAACCTCCTTCCCCTGTCAGGTGCCGGCTTCCCTATAAAGAGCCTCAATTAAGAGGTCAAAAAAATGCAAAATTCAGGCTCAGTATTACAGAAATCCGACACTGATGTATCAGGCACACAACTCCCACAGCAGCACCCCCACCACGGTGCCTGTCCCAGTACAAACATCTGCCCCCAAGCCTTTATCTCAGCCTGTCCCCGCCAAGACCCCGCTGCCAGCGCTGGCTCAGCCCGGGGGTTTCCCATCGGGACTGCAACCCCTCCCGGGGGTGCCGAGGGCACCCGCTGCCACCCTGCGGAGCACCCGGTGCAGAGGTGGGCAAGTGAAGGGCTTCTCTGGCAGCCCTAGTGATGTGCCAGAAACGGTAAGCTATGAAGTTTATGAAAAATGCATTTCCCCTCTCTGCAGTGCACCGGGTGGCCATGACACCTCTTACTCGATGGGACGACCCACGGGTACAGGTCACAGCAGGGAGCAGCACAGCACACGGGCAGCAAACATACAGCTTGCCCACCTGGCTACATGGCCAGGACTAATGTGGCATCATAACCTGTGGGATTAATTGCACGGGACACCTGGTGGGATCCCCAGCTCAGGACCTCCCCTGCAAGAGAGCTGGGCTCCCCCATGTTTCCAGTTGCGTGGCAAGTTCCCAGCTGAAAAGCCACTGGGATCCATCTCGTGGGCCAAACCCACTCAGGAGCTGTCAGATCAGCCAGCCACTGTCACCAAAACCCAGAATAAAGCCCTAACAACCCAACCTTAAACCCTCCCCTGCAGGGAAACAAGGAGCTCTCCAGGGACAAATGTAATCTGCTGCCAAGCAGGTTCACTCAGGACCGCTCCTGGCTTTGCCCCAACTCTCTGCATAAGCCCAAGCAACTCGTTCCTCACACCAGAGCTCAGGTGCTCCACTCCCAAGACAGATGCCACAGTTATAAGGGAATCACAGGGCTCCTTCCACTAAGGTCTGCAGTAATATCTTCATGTGCTTGGATGAAAGGCATTATCCAAGTTTGCTTATTTTTTTCACTGCATTAGTACTTTTAAAGTGGTCTCAGAGGATGCCTTTCACAAGCAATTAAAAAACTCTGGGACAGTAACGATCATGAAGAGAGAATGGAGACGACTACCAGTACTATCATCTAGAAGCAACTCTCATTATGATTTCTGTTCTTCTACAGGCATTTCCCACTAAGATTAAAAAGCGAGCCTAGCTCCCTGAGCATAAGAGCCTCCCCAGTCCAAAACCAAAGCAGAACAGCCAGTCAGCAGCAGGCAGCATTCGTTCAGCAGTTTTTTTCCTAAAGAAATTTAAAATAGAAAAGAGCTCCAAGGGCTGTGAATGCAGAAGTAAATGCACAGACATGAGAAACTGAAAGAGAGCACAATTCCTTCCCTCTCCTGTTCTTCATCAACTCCCATTTCTACTTTGGGGAATGTTTTTTTGCCTTTTTGCTTCCAATATGGTTACAGACTGACACGTGTTTATGCTGCATCCAGGATCAAGATGCTCCAGTCTTCACTGGTCCTTGGGCACTGTTGTAAGCTTAATAAAAACCAGGGAAGAAGCAAGGAAACTGCTTGCACACAAAGCACCATCGAATGCAAGGAGTCCACAGCTGAAAAATACATTTCTTCTCTCATTGCTTGTCAGATAGGGAGAGCTATTTTAGATGTTACTTGTAGCAACGTATGGAAAAAAATAGTTGAAAATGTGACAGTGCAGCATCCTTTTAATTAAACAATCCCTCAGGCACTGCAGAACTGTTCCAGCCAAGCACAGGCACTGGACATTGCACGTCCGCTCCCTCAGGGGTAGATGCAGGCCTGAGTCCCCCAGCAGAGGAGGTTTCACGGACCCCTCTGAGGCCCAACTGACATTATTAGATGACCCAGATGATCTGCAGGGGCTGTGACCTTCCTGCTGTTGTTCTGCCTTTTGCCTCATCAGCCTCCGCTAAGCAGAGCTTTGATCACCCAAGTGACTCCTGGTTCAGAAAACTTCTTTCCTCTTGCTGCCTAGACATGAAGGATGCTGAGCTGGAGTTCCTGAGCATCTCTGTTTCACACGGGTAGACTTTGATGTTGTACAGAGCACCCGTCTCTGCAATTCGTCTGGTCTCTTCAAACAGCAGCAGAGCCACAGCTTGTGATCTGTGCAAAAGAGCGTTTTCCTCGGGGAACAAAAGTCACGCTGGCACTCGTCTGCACCTTGTCATGGCAGAACAGGCTGTATTGGTGCTTCAAAGCACTCCTCAACCTTAAATCCTTATGACTCGGTGACAAATCAGAGAACTTGCCTCTGTACATCTCATAAATCCCAGCAGAAGTTATGAACAGCATTTCTGCGACTGCCTCGGCCACCACAGGGCCCTGCATGTGCCATCAGTCGCACTGGCCACAGAGCTCAAGGGCTGCAAGGTCCACGTGGATCCTCTCCACAGGGAAGGCTCAAGCAACTGCTTCACCACGGACATTGAACTGCGAGTCACAGGTGCCTCCCCAGCTCCGTGACCGTGCTCACCGCTCTTCAGAGCCCTGGGTTCGCTCAGGAGCGGCACCTTAGCTCTGTCCCACTGCCCCTCAGCCACCGCAAAGCCGGACTCCAGCAGCCCAAAACCTGGACTGGAGAAGAACAGAGATGCAACCAGAATTGAGTGGTTTTCCTCCACAATTTTCTCTTCCAAGGGACAACCGTGTAACCTCAGCACCTTTCAGTGCAGAAAGACAAGACCCACTGTTTCTCATGTGGAGCTTGGACCAACAGCAAGAGACCCAGCCATCTAAAAGGAACGTTCTTTTTTTAAAGAACACCCTAGAAAGAGCCATTTTGTGGACTGACATATCTCAGTAGCTGTCCACGAAGGGTCCTTTCTTTGGCAGTCCCGGCTGCCACTGCAGCTGATGCCGCTGCAAACACCACACAACACACCCAAGCACTGGGAAGGAGCAGCCAAGGATAGAGTGATTTTCACTCTCCATTTCTTGGCCTTTGCTGTATGGCTACTTGCCAAGCCAAAGAGAACTCTCAAAATCGCCCTGCCTGCTCTATGTGCTAACAGTAGGCTGTTAGCCACTCACATTCTTTAAGCTCCGATTAAAGATGGATCTGCAGCACCTTTCTCTCTGCTGTGAGACAGCAGAACATCCTGAGCAGCTTCCTCTACATCCTGGTGGTGCCACAGTCTCATCTTGCCACATCAGGTGGGGAGACCGCAAGTCCATCACAGGACTGCCAGGCCACAGTTCCACAGTGGGGGGCTTCTCCCATGAAGACCACAGGCTTCAGCTGTCCTCTCCTGCAAGCGAATTTTATCACACAGTGGACAAACTATTCTGCAGAGCTTCTCCATCAGCTGATATCTAAATACAGCTGCCACGTGAATCCAGGCTGTTTCAATGACAGCCTCCACAGTGACTTCCAGTGACCGCAGACATCACACATTGAGACAAGTTTTGGCACCAGCCCCAGTCCAGGGACTGACAAATCTCAGTGCACCCATAACCAGGCAGGGATGGTTACTCACATGTAGAAGGGTTTGCAGCATCAGGAGCAGACAGCATATTTTTTCTGAGGCAAGGACTCTGTCATATATGCATTAAATGGCACATTTATTATGCTATTCAGGAATAAATAATAATTACAGTGGCCTCCAGTCTCCATCTCTTTCAGTCTGTACTTAAAGAAAGAGCAAAAAAAGGACAAAAGCAAACAGTGTTTCCACAAAAATCTCTGAACTGGCTTTTAGTTGCGGGACAAAAGAGGGCCAGCTGCTGAACTGCTTCCCTTATTGTCCTGTCTAATTTCTATTTCATAACAGCAGTCAGGCACTGCAGGCAAAGCACTTCAGGAGGCAAAGCATAACTCGGGTGGTTGAGTAGACCTGACCTTCAGTCTCCTGCCTCATCACAGTGTTCCAGGTGTGCCACGACTCCCTAGAAACATGTTGTGTGCAGTGCTTTCTTCTTTAATCATAGGGTAAGGAGCTCTGAGCCAGCCCGGGCATCTGGTGGGCTCTGTGTGGCTAAGGGCTTTCAGATGGCACTGGAGGAGCCAGCACACACCAGTGGGTCCATACACACACAGCTAAGAGAGGCTCTCTCACAAACACATTTCTAGCACACATAACTCTCCTTTCCATCAAGGAGTCAGTCCTGTTTCTGTAGAGATTTACAGAGAGGGGTTTTTTTCTCAGAAGCAATAATAGATGGACAGCAGGAAAGAGGAGAAATTAATGAACATAGTAATTATTCCCAAAGTTGCAAATTGGAGCGATTCCTCACCCTGAGACAACCCTGGAAAACAAGATTAAAATGCTTAGGGGACAAATTCTCAAAACTGCAGGTAATAGAACAGATAAAATGTATTTACAGTATCTCACAGGGGACATGTACTTTTTATTCTGCTGAGGAATGTAATATTCCACTCCTCATTAGACTTAAAAGGGTGCCCTAAAAAAAAGCAACTTAAAGCATCTTTAATGGCAACTGGGTCTGGTTCCAGAAACGCAGGCTCTCTTCTGCCCCACACACCGAAGTGCAACGAGAAACACAACAAGCATCTGCAGGAACACGCAGAACAGAAGCAGCATTAATAACCTATGCAAATAGCACAATTTAACAACCAGCAAAAAGGAGGCTGGAATGGGAGGTGAGCTAAAACAATGCTCCCTCCACTGACACATTCTAGGAGGAGGAGAGCAGGCTTGCCTTTCTCAACTTCCTTGGTGCCTGCAAAGCCACGGCTGCCAGCTAACAGACTGCGCCTGAAGTACCCGCCAGCAGAAACAATTTGTCATGTGTCAAATCAAATAAACTCTTATGAGACCACTGTACTCCCTGAAGCAGACGGCTGCCAAACTCCAAAGGAGAAATCCAAGAAACCTAGCTGGCCAGTGTCAGACCCAACGATGCTCACGAAGACCAGCACACTTTTGATTTTTAAAACACATCAGTACAATGCAATCTGTTCCTGGGCAGCACTCCCATGCAAGGCAACCATCAACAATATCCATTATTAAAAAGAATTCAGTGTTTAAATTATCACTCTGGGCTGAAGCTCCTCATAGTCTAGAAACTTCACATTCCTCATCCAGCGGCACAGCATCTCGCTCATCCTAGGGAGGCATTAAGAAGGCTAATGTTTGTCAAAGAGCCTTGGCGCAAACGTGCTGCAATGGATTATCATCCGCTTGAGCAAACGCTCCTCCTCTCCCAGTCAGCCTTGTGTTCTCTCACTAGAAGTGAACTCCACAAAAATTGAATCACAGATAACTTTTTTTCTTTTAAATAGTGCTAGAGCCCTTTTTTTTTTTGTTCATTCCCAAGCACTATCGCAGCTTCTTACGTCCTGGGCTCATGTCATTCCAGACCTTATGTTGAGGCCCCTCACTTGCAGCATGGTCCTGAAAGAACCATTAAAGCACAGACCCTCCAGTGCTGGCTCTGCTGTGGGGAATGTTGTTCCCTCTCTGTTTTCCTGCCAGGCAGGAGAATGGGCCTAAACCTGCTCTGGGCACACCTGCAAGATTTAATCATGCCAGCCAGAACTATGGGGAACCCAAATCACTCACCTGCTCCTGCAACTGCTTGCCAGTCCTGTATAGAGGGCAAATGCCTCAGCCCAGGGCTCACCTGCTGGCTCCAGATGTTCCAGATGCCAGTGTGTTTCATCTGGGGTCAGCTACGTAAGCCCCTCCACAGCCAGGAAAACCTCTCCTTCCATAGAAGATGAATAATGGACCCAGAAAAATTTGTCTGTGAGCAGCCTGAGGTTCCTGAATGGGAAGTTTGACCCGCCCACAGAAGAGGTTAGCTTATCGCAAAACGTGAGCAAACAGGGAAAAGGCAGGAGATCGTAAGGAAGGATGAGAGAAGCAGGAGGTGTTGTCTCAGGTCACCAAGAAGCAACTGCCTGCCCCAAAACCCAGAAACAGAGCCTCAAGTGACACTATGTATCAACAAAAAGAAGTGAGAAAACTAAAACCACGCAGCCTAAAGCAAGGGAAGAACAAGGCAGCAGGCACATTCCCCTCGGTATTGGTAGCACCAGCACAAACCTGAGCTGCATGGGTTTTTTTTTTCCAGAATTTATTTAAAGATCATCTGATGCCTCATGACACGTTATATTTAGACGCTGTTTTATCTGTACCAGGACTCCTCTCCAGCCACAGGGACTGGCATCAAGCACAGGACACCATCTTGCCAGCCTTACTTGGACAGGTTTGTTGTTTCCTACGAGCATCTCATCCAGCGCAGAAAACACCATCAGCCGGTACGTGCACCAGGAGAGCTGTAAAGTACTCACGGTGCTGCTTTCCAGCAAGGAGCAAAACACAGGCTGTTACCGTAACGCAGGAAGTGTTAAACCGAGATCTCATGGAGGAGGAGGTTAGCAGACACAAGTCTGTCATTTACAGCGATGCTTTTCAGGCACTTGCAGCTGCAGAGACGCCAGCCAAGAGACAGGTTCCTACAGCCTCTCCCAGGCTTTACATGCTCCAATTTCCACCCCACAGCTCTCTGGGCAGCAACCCACCCCGGGTCAGGCAGCGGCGAGCAGAGCCTGCACCGGGCACAGCCAGCCCTCGCCCCCAGCCACCCCACTGCCCAGCCCCGCATCCGTTTACAGGCAGGTTAAGCAGGCAAAGCTTTAGGCATCAGTCCAGCACATGGCTTGAAATCACATCTCTGAACGGAGGACAGGGAGGTCCTCCTCCGAAATATTTACCTTTTTCCCAGCTCTCTGACTTGGAGAGATTTCAGAGAGAAATCAAAGGGCTATAGTGCCGCAGGAGTCCAGGGCACCCGCACTGATTTCCTCAGCAAATTCTGGTCATGTTTCTAAACAATGGAAAATTTCCCAAACACTAAGAGAGAACAAAACCCACACTAGCCACCAGAAGCCAGCCAGAAGTCAACAATGCTCCAGCCAGCAATCTCACTCTGCTTCTCAAGCGATGCTCTGCACAAACCCAAACAAAAGGAGCCCATTTACATCATCACCAATGAATTTCTTTACCCCCAGAAAACTTGTACAAGTGCCACACTTGTGAGTGCCATTATGATTTCCAACAGCCTCCTGCTGACGTTGAACAGACTTTCCAAGCTTCTCTGCATACATTTTGTATGTGATTACCCCATGCTTGCCGGAAGAAAAGAATAAAATGCACTCAAGAGCCACTTGCTCATTCCCAATTTGGGTACAACAATGCCAGATGCAACAACATCATTTTTACCTCCCGGACACCTCCCTGCACCAGGGCTGGCACATGCCACAGCCAGCCACCGGAGACAGGCTTTTCCCAGCAAAGGTACAAGCACCTCATACACAGTACTTTAGTTTTGTAATTCTCATGAGGATCCATCTCTACCAGCCATAATGCATTAAGCAACAACACAATATTCAAAGCTAAGCTCACAGCTTGTAGCAGAACTTCACAGAACCATAGAATGGTTTGAGTTGGGAGGGACCTTAAAGATCATACAGTTCCACCCCCCTGCCCCGGGCAGGGACACCTTCCACCAGCCCAGTTGCCCAAAGCCCCGTCCAACCTGGCCTTGAACCCTGCCAGGGAGGGGGCAGCCACAGCTTCTCTGGGCAGCCTGTGCCAGGGCCTCACCACCCTCACAGGGAAGAATTTCTTCCTCATATCTAATCTGAATCTACCTCCTTTCAGTGTAAAACCATTACTCCTCATCCTATCCCTAGCCCCCCTGATAACAGGTCCCTCCCCAGCTTTCCTGCAGCCCCTTTCAGCCCTGGGAGGCCGCTCTAAGGTCTCCCCGGAGCCTTCTCTTCTCCAGCTGAACCCCCCAACTCTCTCAGCCTGTCCTCACAGGGGTGCTCCAGCCCCTGAGCATCCTCGTGGCCTCCTCTGGCCCCGCTCGAGCAGGTCCGTGTGCTTCTGCTGTTGGTGCCCCCAGAGCTGGACACAGCACTGCAGGGGGGTCTCACGAGAGCGGAGCAGAGGGGGAGAATCCCCTCCCTCGCCCTGCTGCCCACACTGCTCTGGATGCAGCCCAGCACACCGTTGGCTTTCTGGGCTGTGAGTGCACGTTGCTGGCTCACAGTCAGTTTTCCATCCACTACGACCCCCAAGTCCTTCTCCTTGGGGCTGCTCTCCATCCACTCCTCGCCCACCCTGGATTTGTGCTTGGGATTGCCCTGACCCATGGGCAGGACCTTGCACTTGGCATTTCTGAACTTCATGAGGTTTGCACGTCCCACCTCTCCAGCCTGTCCAGGTCCCTCTGGATGGCACATCCCTGCCCTCCAGCATGTCAGCCCCACCACACAGCTCAGTGTCACTGATGAACTTGCTGAGGGTGCCTCAATCCCACTGTCCATGTCTCCAACAGAGATGTTAAACAGCGCTGGTCCCAGCACCGACCTCTGAGGATGCCACTTGTCACCCCACTCCAGTTGGACATGGAGCCATTGACTGCAGCTCTTTGAGTGTGGCCATCCAGCCAATTCCTGATCCACCCAGTGGTCCATCCATCAAATCCGTGTCTCTCCAATTTAGAGACAAGGATGATGTGTGAGACAGTGTCAAAAGCTTTGCACATGATTACATCAGTTTATCTTCTGTTGCCTACCAGTGCTATAACCCCAAAGGTAGCCACCAGATTTGCCAGGCATGATTTGCTGTTAGTGAAGCCATGTTGGCTCCTTATTTCCATGTTCACCTTCTTGTTTTCCATGTGCCCCAGCATAGTTTCCAGGAGGATCCACTCCCTGATCTTGCCAGGCACGGAGATGAGAATGACTGGTCTTTAGTTCTCCAGGTCATCTTTACTTCCCTTTTTAAAATAGGGGTTATGTTTCCCCTTTTCCAGTCAGTGGGAACTTCACCAGACTGCCACAGCTTCTCAAATATGATGGATAGTGGCTGAGTCACTTCATCCCCCAGTTCCCCCAGGACCTGTGGATGCATCTCATCAGGTCCCATAGACTTGTGCACCTTCAGTTTCCTTAGATGGTCTCAAACTTGATCTTCTCCTGCTGTGGGCAGTTCTCCCTTTTCCCAGTCCTCACTTTTACATTCTGCATCTTGGGTGGTGTGGATGGAGCCCTGGCTGGTGAAGACTGAAGAAAAAAAGTTGTTGAGTACCACAGCCTTCTCCATATGCCAGGTGACCAAGTCTCCCTTGTCCTTCCAGAGAGGACCCACATTCTTCCTAGTCTTCCTTTTATTAACTTAGATCACCCAAGGCTCCTTCTGGAAATTTTCTATAGTGTAACAGTTTATTTTGTGGGCAGGAAGAGATCAAGAAAATTAATTGTCACAGAGAGAAGGAAAAAAACTCCTGCTAAAGTGAGTAACTGCACTAGAGCTGCGATCACAAATAGGCCAAGTACATTTTAAGATCTATATATTTTCACTTCCACAGTCCTGAAAAAGAAAACTGAGTGACTTCGTTCTGTATGCATATTGTCCACCATTTGTTATTGTCTGTCTATTGATGTTTACTTGAAAAACAAAATTTAATTAAACCCCACAGTACTGCAGAGCCTGCCTTTGAAATATGCCCACATTAGTGGATCATTACAGTAAATGAAATACAGCTTCATATCGTATTTTTCAAATAACGTCCTAAAACATTTACAAATTAAATAATACTCCTGCAGAAAGAAATTAAGAGACACAGTGTTTAGCAAGGGCAAAGAGATGTTTACAGATGAAGTCTGAAATGAGACGTGGAGGCAGCGAGGCAGAGAGGTGCCAGAGGGCTCTCCTGGACCTTGTTGAGACAGTTCTTGATGTACCAGAAACTAGACAGAGAGTGTGCCAGTGCCAGGCGAGCAGCAAGGGCAGTGTCCCCACACCCCTGAGGAGGTTTCAGCGCAAACTCATTCAGGGTCTGGGGCATGCTGGCACAGTCTGCCAAGCCAGGGAGGTGAGCTCAACACACCTGCATGTCCTTTGTGCCCTTTGGGGAAACCCAGCTGGAGCCACAACAGTCAGAGGGAAGTGAACCCTTGCAACTGACTCAGCAGTGGAAATCTGGACTCTCAACGGGCTGAGAAAAGAGATGTAGAAATGTGCTCCTGTGGCAGGATGCGAAATATAGGGCTAATATTTAGTGGGAGAAGGAAACAAAAGGAGCTTTGGTTTCTCAGGGTAAGTAAAAGCACAAGCAGGTTAGTAAGTCAGTGTTGGTCATAGCAACAATGCCCGATGTCGAGCAAAGCAAAGAAGCATGTTAAAAAGCAAGTGAATATTACATGAGTCTTACAGCTCAGGCTTGAAGAGATCCAAGATTTTTCTTTCCCTTAATAGCATCTGGGGTGATGCCAAGTGTTCTTTGACAAATTATTTACTCCAAGAAATCATTTTCCCTAAACAAGTGTCGCCCGTTACCACATCCTTCTTCAAGTGAGCCTGGAAAAGGCTGTGCCCTGCAGCTCCTGCGGCACCATCTCCACAGGGATGCACCAACGGAGGTACTGACTCCAGCAGGAAGGCAAACATCCCCAAAGAAAAGGCTGAAGATAGAAGAGCTCTCACAGGTGTGAGCCCTAGGGAAAGGTGGGCTGCGTGCGCTGAGCCTGCACCTCTGGCAGGCAGGGCTTTCATGAAAAGCAGAGCATCCCAGCCTACGAGCAGGCTGGAAATGAAGAATAAAACCTTGCGAGGGCACCTCTGGATCCACTTTACAGGAAGACAGTAAAAGATTCACAGTTGCTGCCCATGACGGGGATCAGCAACTGGCAGCCAAATTCCCGTAGGTCCTGCTGAGTTCTCATCAGCATGCTGAATCCATTATTTAAAGGACAAACGTTCAGCCTGGCATATAATCATTAAAAGCTGTCAACTTCCAGCCTACGTGGGGCTTCCTCTGCGGAAAGGATCCTTCCCTGAGAATCAGGGACTCCTCACCAATTTCACATCATAAAATTAAAACGAACAGCTGCGGCATGGGGAAATCCATTATGCATCACCTTATTGGTCCTACAACAATAACGAGCACTGGGATCCCAAGACACTACACAGCACATGGCAAGTTTTGGCAAAAACCACTGGAATATAGAAAATGGAGCCCAGGATCCTTCCTAAAGGAAAAATGCCATGGTAGAGAGGCATTGGGAGTGACATAAACAAGCTGACACAAAGAGCATCCTTCCTGCGCTGGGGAATGAGATTGATGAGGCTGTGCGGGTCCAAACTGGTGAAGGCAGTTCATGGTGAAGCACAGCACTCACGCAGCAGCAAGGCAGCTGGCTCCTGCCTGCTGACATGCCCTCCTCACCTGCCACACCAAAGCCTCCACCAGGATCAATAGCTCACATCTGCTCTCCTGCACACCCACTCCCCCATCCGACAACGTGAAAGCCGCCCAGCAGCACTCAGGCAGATTCGGGCTGGCTTTGGGCTTTCCAGGCTGTGGCAAAGCCTCCCTGACACTTAAAAGCAGCACAACTGGCTTGCATAAAAGATGAAGATTGCTGAGCCTCCTGCAGCCTTCCCGACGCGAGAGCAATCTGTGGGCGCTGTTCTCCTCAGGCAGCAGGAGCACACCGACACCGGGGCAGCTCCGCGGCGGGGCCAGGTTAAAAACGACCCGGCTTCACGTTCACACCTGTTTCAAGAAATGCGTTCATCTACAGCTCGCCTACGGCTCTTCTCCACCTCTGAGCATGCGAGGTCTCAACACCTAAACCAGACCAGACTGCTGCTCCCAGTTTGCTGGAGAAAATAAAGGGAAAGGGATGTCTGATAGGGAGGAGGGTGCACAGCCCAGACACCTCGGAATGTGTCCCACTCCTGCAGCTCAAGGTTAAACATTCCTTTGCACTAATTTTTGAGTCTGCCTCTCTCAAAAGCCGCGCCAGGTAATTAGAATCATTATAACTATTATTAGACCATAATATTATTATAGCATTTTTGCTACACTTGACATCTGTTGGCTGATAGATTTAACTGGTACATAAGAAATAATTGTGCATAGATTTCTTGAAAATGAGCACCAACACATAAGACATTAAAGTGTTCTGCATTGAAAAAGTTAATTTTATGAAAGCATGCCTGAAATAAAAAATCTAAAATTAACAGTTAAACCTTTTAAAAAATCTCATTAATGAAACTATTTGCGTTTAAATAGGCAGCCATTTAAAAAATCTGACGTTTCTTTAGATGCTTAAAGTCATATACCTGGCTTGGTATCTCTTCAGATCAACATATGCATCTTCTTCCAACCTATTTCAGTGACCCAGAGGTTTCTAAATCATCTTTCCATCTTCCTTTTCCTCTCTCTGCAGCAGGCTTTTGAATTATTTGGGCAAAGAGCCTGACTGCACAGAGGACCAGTATAATCAGGACTCTTAACAACCTGCTCACTGAAAATCCTATAGAATTATCAGCACACACGCATCTAGAATAAAATACAGCTTCTTGCATCCCACAAAGCCCAAAGAGCTTTGCAAACTGGATTAAGGGTGCAATTTATCCACCACCGAGATTCAGCCTTAATCCAGAGTGGAACACCTCCTTTCTACCAGTATTTAACTACAGCACATAGCCCCCCAGAGGGAACTCAGGAAGAGCCCAACAGAAATCACCGGAATGCTGTAAGGAGGCTTAATTTTTTCCCCTGAAGCTGAAATTTGGTCAGGGCACCCACCATCAGCCATCGACCAACAAAGGAGAACAAACAGGGCAGGGCTCCTCCATCCCATTGATGATGTCCTTGAAGTACAGCCTGAGCAAACAGTCATGGCTGGGTACCTCAAGTCACCAACCTTGAGAGATGGAAGAGATGAAAACCAAAGGAACTGTGTTGTCCTCTGTTCTGCTGATTAAGGATACCAATTAAACTCAGACCTCAGAGTGAAAAGAGCAGGCGTATTTTACTAGTGATAACGAATGTAACAGTGTAATTCAGAAGACATGCAGTAAGAAAAAGCAGAATAGTGCACTTAAAGCAGCAAACAGGAAAAAAAAAAAAGGGTAATGCATTAAATCATTACTACACGAGAGAGAGAGAATGGAGATTAAGAAAAATACATCACCACTTGCATATATTATCATCACCCAGACCCGCAGTGGCTGGGCAGCCCCGGTTACAGCGAGGGTCTGGAGAGCCTGTCCTGGCAAGTGGGAAATCCGCCGCGGTGCCTCCACCCGTAGGTGAGGCACCCAAAGTCGCTGCAAATGGGCCCAGCCTTATATACCAGAGATTGAGAGACCAGAATAGCTGGCACCTTTGTTTTGAGCAGAAAATCTCTGGTTGCATTCTCCTGTTGGATTCCACCCAAAGCCTGGCCAGGGCTCAGGGGGGGAAACCAAGGGAGTTTCTAACAAGGGTTAGATACTTGGGTTCTCAGCCTTGAACAAGGCTGAGCAAGGGAAGGTGGATACATTCTCTCCTCACTACTGATTATATTGTGTCTAAGCTGCATCTTTCACTAGCGAGTTTACAGACTTTGTTAATGATTACACACTAAGTTAGCAGCTTCAGCTTGGGGCCTGTTGTTCAGGCTTCAGTACTTCCATGCTTTAGCACTTTTTACATCAGCATAAGTGCGTTGTTATAACTTAGTACAATACCTACTAGCACAATGGGTTTCAGTTATAAAATATACAGGATTCATCTATAGGTCAACTCGGGCTTGGGCCAGTTGTCCAAGCCTTAGCACTTCATCCTCGAATTCAGTGGGGCCCAAATGTCACCCCCCAGTTACACTGATGTGCAAAGAAAGGTGGTATAGGTGGTGGAAGTGCACTTCAGAAAAAGACCAACCTCTTAAAACTCAAAAAGCTGAACACAGCAGCTCAGTATTTACAGAACTCAGGGGTGGTTAGAGCTGGTCCCGTTCAGACAGTGATGTTTTCTCCAGTTAAATGTATTTCAGTTAAAGTAACTCCTCTTCCTTAAGATTAGTTCACGCTGAGAAGGTGACCAGCAGAGCCCTGGTGGAATGAGGTATCCTGTAACTGCTCCCACGGTGACACACTATTCAGGGATAAAAATGAGTGTAATTTTTCCAGAGCAAGTCTTTTTTTTTTCTTTTTTTTTTTTTTTTTTTCTTCAGAGCAGAGCAACCACACAAGAGATTTTGAATTGCTTGAGAAAAAAAATGTATTTTTACTACCTTAGTTGCATACAGACAAGCCTAACTCTCACTGCAGCCAGGCCCACAGAGAAAACAAAGGTGAGCAGGTCACTACAGTCACAAATTCCCCCCATGCATACCCCTCTGCTACCAAAGCAGAACCACCTGGGGAGCTCTTCACAGAAACCAGGACTGAGCAACCAGAGAATTGCTTCTGAGCAGTGCTGGTCCTAGCAAGTATCAGCAAGAAGCCCCCATTAAATGAGGTTCATGAAAGTTCTTGAAAATTACCCGTCTTCAGAAACGGAGCACAAATCCCCCTCTACAGAGATCTGCCCATCATACCCCCGACCAGCATGGCATTAAAGCAGGCTTTTCACCCTATCCATCCAGTACTAACCAGAGGAGCTCAGATTAGGTGAGCTTACCTTAACAAGGCACAGTGCTCATTACTAACTAAGAAAAAAAAACCAAACAACAAAGCAACTCACACACACTTTAGGGGTAGCTATCAACGATTCCCTGTCACAACAGGAGAAAAGCTCATGTACAGGCCCTCAGAGATCAGTCCAGGTTTGCTTCTACTCATCCTTTTCATTAAGGGCCCGAACAATGAAAGAGAAAGTACCTTTGTAAAACCTGAAAGGATGCCCAGCAGTTAAGAGCTGGAAGCACTCCAGAGGTTATGATCAGAATTGATAAACTCAAGAAAAATTCCGAAACTACCCACAAATCAATAAAAAGCAAGGAAAACAATGCAAAGAACCTCACTCAAATAGCAAAAACAAAGATCAAGCACACAAATACAGCATGAGGGGAATCTCTCTGGACAGAGGTAACACAGAAGAAAATTGAGGACTGGGCTAAAAATGCAGCACTGTGACACCACACTCCAGCTGCAAAGAGCTAAACATCACTATGTGATCTAAGAACATAATATTCCTAATTCTGGTCTGGAAAACCATGCTCAGTGCTGGGTACCACCCCTAAGAAAGTCACCAACAAACTGGGGCATCTGGGCAACAAGGGGTGCAGTCAGCAGTATAAAACATGCAGCCCCATAGCAGTTGTTGAGGGTTTCCCCATCTCTGCTCCCTCCAGGGTCATTATCAGCTCATGGCATTTAACTGCTGTTTACAGGGACAAGCATCCCTTGGGCTTCCCATTCTATGATGGCAGGAGACAAAGTGGCACACTTAATTTGCTGCAAGGGCTTGTTCAGGGCCACAGCAAGGGCAAAGGCCCAGAATTGCTTGTTCAGGGCCAAAGCAAGCACAGAGCCCCAGAATTGCTTGTTCAGGGCCAAAGCAAGCACAGAGCCCCAGAATTGCTTGTTCAGGGCCAAAGCAAGCACTACATAAGTATATAAGGCTCCCCAAGGCTGGGCTTTCAAGTCCCAGAAGGAACCTGTCCCCACTTCAGATCTGCACTAACATCCACCGCTGCCCAGTCTGGAGCTGAGTATCTCTCACTTGGCCTCAAGACAGGGGCCTGGACAAGGAGGTTTTTCCAGCCTTCCATTTCATTTTGGCATCCTCCATCTGGCTGCTCCTCCACTACTACAGCAGCGACATCTTAGAGCTAAATTAACAGCCTTCTCTTCCCAAAAAAACAACAGAGCTCCTCACCCTGACGAAAAGGCACCCACCCAGCAATGCAGAACGAGCACAGTCATAACCATTCCAATTCACATCTTTTAACTTTCATAAATTAAGCTCTTCAGCTCAATTTGCACCAAACTACTTTGGCAGTGAAGACACCTTCCCAGGCCCTGCAGGGCGAGAGACACTGGCCTGGGCTGCCCGTGGGGAAGGGCAAGGGCCCCTCCTCCCCCCTTACCCCCAAACAGCCCTACCGACCTGTGCAATGGGCTCTAGCCCATAAGGGTCATCACCCAGCCCAGCGGGCCAGCCCTCCCTGCCCCAGACAGAATAATTTGAGGCAAGGATTGCTGAAAGCAATTGAAAACATCAAAACAAGGTGATTAAAAGTGGGCGAGAGTAGCTGCACCAAACCCCAACTGAAGGCTCTGGGAGAAACCCAGCAAGGGAGTAAGATCTACAAATCTTATACAAAAGTGGGGCTGAACTTCCAGGAACGTTTAAGATTTGCCAATGACTCATGAGGATTTGAGGGGTTTTTCAGTCAGAGCTTTAGGAGCAAGCTGCCTCATGAACTGCAGCCAAAAGAGATTTGACAAAGCCTTCGTCAGCACGTGCTGTCTCCTTTCATAGGGCTGTTTCCCAGAAGATCCCAAGTGTTGTGTCATTTTTCACTTCAGGTGCTAAGAATATCTGTGTGTTAATAAAAAATAGTAACTGGTTTCATAGGGAACCTATCAACAAAGCACTCGACAAATCTTAATTAACGCTGATTCACCTACTTCACGAGTGCAAGTTAAACATTATTTCTCAGAGGGGGAAGCTGAGCAGTAAGAGAGCTGAGGTGGGTTATAAAAGCCACTGAGGGAGTCAGTAGCAGAGAGGATTAGCACATAGAAAGGCTGACTATTATCCCTAAATTTATCCCAATAATCCAGTGACTTGCAAATTCTCAGGGTATAGCTGACGTGCTTTCAACCACACCTGTCCAGCTTGACATCGGTATTTAAGTAGCCTTACAACTCCTCACCAAGTAAGAGCAGGCAGAGAGGGTCTGAGGGTGCTGGAGAATTTTTCAGGTGTTTTATTGCTCTGGCTAAAAAAATTCTCAACTGAAAAAAGGAGAAGGTGGCAACAATAGCATCAGCACTGATCTCGTGTTGCTCTAGGGCACAGGGATGTCACTGCAGGTCCAAGGGCTGTTCTGATAACTCACTAGGAATTGCCAGTTTCCAGCTTACTTCTTTAAAAGGAACATATCAGTATCCCTTCAAATCTACTAAATATGTGGCCACACAGACCGCAGACCACAGGAACTTGCAGACGGGGCACTCACACCTCTGTTATGCACTTCTACATCAAAGTTTCCGAGGCAAGACTTTGGATGTCTTCACCATATAAATGCCTTGGAGGCTGCTGGAAAAAATACCAGCACGGGTCATTTTACGGGAGAGTTGGGGGAAAGAAAAGCCGAAAAATAAGTCCATCCCTTAACAATGCTACTTGCAGAGCATTCAAAAGGATCACACAGAACAGAAACACTGCAGTAGGATGTTTGGTAAACGGCAGGGTGTGTCATCGGCTTCTAAGCCGTAGGGACTTATCTGCATTTAAAAGGCTTCCTACCACAGCTGTACGCTGGGGCAGCCTCCTCACACAGAGCTCTACCAACAGAAATGTCTGTGCAGATTATACTCTTTTGGCAAGCAAATTAAACAGTATCAGTGAAGTCATACTTTCTGCCTCTAAGGCATATTTGTACTAGGTTAGTTCTATCAGCAAAACACTGTAAAAATAAATAACTTGCCCCTAAGAAATTGTGTCTACAGAACTTGTTAGTGTAAAGCCAGGCCATCTTGTGAGGCGGGTAGTGTTGATTATTTGTCAAAGATTACTTCTAATGCGAGTGTTAGTCAACCACTAAAGTTAAACACTGTAAGGCAATATTCCAAATATTGTTTATATACAAAATCCCATTTGCTCAGGCTCAGTTTTCACTCCCTGGCTTTATGCAACATGCAATTTCACTAGTTCTCCAGCAAGAGAGCCATATGCAAGCTTGTACCAAAATAATTAAACAGTTTAAAACTCAGGCCTCATGTTACCGAGTGCATACCCAGAGGAAAAATCCATTTTAACAGCCCAGAGCTACACCAAAGGTACCAGCACACTGTCACTCCAGAACTGCCCGAGTGCAAAGGGGGCCTGCAGTCACCCAGCCCATCCTCAGGTGCAAGGCAGATTCCAAACTGCTCCTGTTTTGTTGAATTTGTATTTAAAATCTTTCAGGGTAAGGGATTCTCATCTGCCTGAGCACCTTGTCCCACATTTTGTGGGCAGGCGCCCGCCACAAGGCCCTGATTTTCGGTCACTTCTAGAACAGGACAGCCCAGGCAACTGTCTCCGCTTACCAGCCCTGCCGAGGCAGGCCGAACCCCCCGAGTTTAGGTCAATCGCCGTTACTCCTCTCCGGGCCCTGCGCCCCCAGAGCCCGGGCAGGGCCCCCTCTGCGGGAGCGCAGGGCGGCAGGCGGCCCCCGCCCCAGCCAGGCCTCATCACCGGCTCTCCCCGAACGAGGGAACCGGCAGGGCCCGCTCCGGCGCGGGAGGCGGCGGCCGACCGCCGGCCCCGAGCAGCGGCCCAGGGCACCGGGGTCCGGGCCAGCGCCCCCGCCGCGGCCCCCGCGCCCCCCCACTCACCGCTCCGCACTGCGCACGCTCCGCTCAGCCCCCGCCCCGGCCAATCCGCGCTCGCCGATGCGGTGGCCACGCCCTCGGCCGCGCCCCCTCCCGTGAGGCGGGGCCGCCGCGCTGGCGGCCCCGTGAGCGGCCCTGGCGGGGGGCGGCGGCTCCGTTCGCCCTGGCCGTGGGCACGCTGCCTGTCCCGGGCCGCGGACACCAGCCCCGCCGAGGCGGAGCCAGGCCCCGAAGAAATTCGGTCGCCCTGAGGGAAGGACGGGCTGACTGACCGTCGCCTTTCCGTACCGGTTTTAGGGAAAAAAGGGTAAAATAAATGGCTTTCCCGAGTAACGTCTGCTTGCTTTCGGCGTGGCCTTACGCCGCGAGCACCGGGACCTTTCCTCGCCGGGCGGCGGCCCTCGGGCTCGGGTGGTGGGGTGGAGACCGCCCTCCCGGTGTACCCCCTCCCCCCCAGCCCCGACCTGGGGGAGCCCGGAGCCCCCGGGGTGCAGCCGGGGAAGGGTGCCTGGCCCCTGGGCCTGTCCTGCCCGCTGCAGCCTCGACCCGCCTGTGCTGGGGCGACCTGAACTCCCCGGCCCCCGACGGGCTGTGGGGAGGAAGGTGGTAGGATTTGCGAGGTTCGGGAGATGTGGTTGGCCTTACACATCACATCTTCCCTGCCGCCGGCTGCTTCAGCACCCTCTTTATTTTTCACACGTTTTGAGGGAGGTGGTGAAGTTTCAGGTAAGTACAAGGGTGTTAATTCACAGCCTTGGACCATGCTGAACTGAACAAGAGGCGAGAAAGTCGGATGGGAAGGCACGGGGGCTGCTGGAGGCCTGACCCCGTGGGTCCCCTCTGCCTCATTAGCTTGTAGCACCCTGCTGATTAAAACGGGGTGCCAAAGCATTTCCCACCCTTTTCCCCGCTGGTGACTGAGTGATGGCATTGCAGAAATGACAGAAAACCCCCAGTCAGGAGCTACGCAACCGTCCTCCCCTGCAAGGGCTCGGCTGGGCCTGAGGGTGCCCGTGGGCTCCACCACACACCAGGCAGCAGCCAAAAACACCCTTACAGCCCCAAAATTAAACCTGCACTGCCTAAATATCCAGCAAGTGACAACTGACAGGATGGCACAGCATAAGGCAACCTGTGGGAAGCTGCATGCCCGCTCTGTCCCCTGGGCCCGTGGCCCCGTGGCTCCACTCACCCGTGTGCTGTGTTTTGCTGCCAGCACCCACAGACATCCTGGAGGCAGAGGATTGGTTGCAAGCAAATCTCAGGTTTCACTGCCAGTAAATTAAATGTTTTCAGTCTTTCTAGGTTAGATGTAAACACCTCGTATTCAGAATCTGGAATCATAACCCATCAGGAGTGCTTCACAGATTTATAGAGGCTTATGTTTTTTATTGGGGTTTTATGATTTTTCAGGCAGGTATGTGATATCTGGCAAGACGTAACTCCTGGCCTTTGGATGTGTGAAAGTGCTGCCATACTCTAACCTCTTCTTTCTCTTCCTATTGGGGCTCTGGGCCTGCTTGGCTGCTGAAGCAGCATTGCCACCAGCTCAGGACAGGGCTCATCTCTGCCCAAACCCTGCTGTGGTCTCTCTGGTGGGGCAGGCAAGCTGGATCCTGCTCTTCCCCTTGTTTCTGCCAGGTGAAACGGCACTAATGGGTTGATCAGTCATCTCTCTGCCAGCCCCCTCTTTCAGACACAGCAGGAGCAGCAATAAAACCTCTTCATGCACCAGACCCAAGGCTGGCAGTCAGGCAGGGCTGGCCTTTCCTCTGCTTGCAGCTCAAGAGCCAAATGCCAGCTGGAGCACAGGGAAGAGGAGTTTCGCCCCAAGTTGCAGCCTGATAGCGATGCGGCAGGGTGCTGGGACTCCGGCCTCACTGCCCCGTGACAGCCCCAGGCGGTTTGGGAAGTCTTGATGAGATGTTTGGTCCATCATCACAGAGAGCAGCGATGCTGCATCCTGGGGCGATACCAGCCTAATCCCACCGTCTGAAACCACTCGCACATCAAAGAGATTAGAAAACACACTCTGCATGTATTATCTTTTGCATTTCAAGTTCTTCTGTTTGATCTGATGGGATGCAGGGGTTTTTTTTTCAAAGGTATTGGAGAAGATGGGTGTGATAGAGTAATTTAGGGCTGGGAGTAATTTTTCATCAATGTACTTAAAGACAATCACAGCACTAGGAGGGAGGCCTAATTGTGGAGTTGTGTAATTAGTTTTTATGTCACTGCAATTATTCTGTTGGCTACATATAAAGAACATGGCAAAATGCAGCACTTAATTTTAAATCAAGACTTGATTCTCTTTTAGTAGGTAATTGATGTTGATCACATCACTTAGCAGCGACTATAAAATGTGCTATTTAGATTGTAAAAGGATGGAGAAAAGGACTAAGCAGATAGGTAATTGATGGATTGCGGGCTGCATTGGTGGGAGGCAGCATTAATCCTTCAGACTTCAGTTGTCTTTGTTTGCAGCCACTTCTGGGCATCGTTAGTGGCCCAGAGCGTTAATGAGCACAGAGCCGCTGATTCCCCAGCATCACAAGCTGCAGTAAACGGCTGCTCTGCCCCCGGACAGCAGCATCAACAGATGAATTTGCACTTAACGCAATTGATTCCTTCTGTTTAAATACCTTCTTTTAAGGGCAAGCTTTGCTCAAAGCAGCTCGGCTTTGAGCGTAGTGTGGGATTCAGGGCTGGGTTCTGTCTGCTCCTCTCTCCCAGGCAGAGACAACCAGGCACCGCTGCCCAGGTCCCGCAGGCTGCCTGCTAGCCCAGAGCCACTGGTATCCCCAAATACCGTGCCACCGGCACCTCAGTCTTCCCTTATCAATAGCGCTGAGCTGTTCAAAAGAGGAAGTCAGAAAAGCTGAGGGTGCAGAAAGGGGTTATTCCCTGCAGAATGGCACTGACATCTTCTCAGTCAACAGCTTCACAAGTTTAACAGTGAACTAGACTAAGAGCCTAGAAAAGTTGGGCCAGTCCTAGGCCTGAGCAGCAGGGAGAGCTTGTTTAACCCCAGGCAGGATGATACGAAACTTGCCCTTGCTTAGCACAAGCCCAGATCAATAGCATGACACTGTGGTGTGATTCACTGTCACAATAAAGTCAATAAAACTTTTCCTTGCCTTTGCAGTTGGGCCTAATTACTTGATTTCAAGGACTGCTGCTTCCTGAGTACGAGCTGGAGGTGAGACAGTACAGTCACTGCAGGGATGGTGCAGGGAGGGTGACTCCTGGGCTATCAGAAATTCAGATTTTCTTCAGGAGAAGGCATGTGGGTTTGTGACCAGGACTGCCACGTGCTTGGCTGGAGCCACCTCTTCTCCTCAGAGCCTTCCTCAGGGCCATATGGCTTCTCCATCAGCTCAGCTCTGTCCTGAAGTTGGTCAGAAATGGAATTACCCAGCTGGTGCCAAATACCCCCAGACACATAATCAGACATCCAATTTAAGTCCAAAAGCAAAATCAAGTAACAAGGTTCCATTGCTGTGAAGTTAAGCAGCGCTGCTCCTTACCAGTTAACTCTTAGTTTTTGGTGGTTTTTTCATGCTAAAGTACCTGCAAGTAGCTTTCGTTTGGGGCAGACCCAGAAAAAAGCCCTGAGATGCTGTTTGAAGCAGAGCAGAGGGAGGCACAGACATCTGCAGGCAGCTGATGGGCACTGGGGAACCTCCTGTCCCCACCACACCAGGGCTCTCCCTGATCACCCTGCCGCCTTCACGGGGCTCCTGCACCGAGCTGCTGTCAGCAGGAGGGGTTGATTGCCCTTTACCGCCTGGGAGGACCTCAGGACCATGAAAGGTATCATTCTCCTGGATAAGCAAACTCCACAGGCTGCAGGACACTCATTAGGTTGAGTTTCCAGGTGGCCGGTCTGGGCTTTGCACTCCACACTTGCACCAAAATAGATGGATTTGTGGCCAGACAGTCACTGGGAAGAGAGTCCTACCAGAATTTTTGTCTGAAACACTTTTCCTCTTCAGCCTTTACTTCCCCTCAACCTTTTGTGTTGTGCCGTAACTCCAAAAGATTAGATGAAATTCAGGCTCCAGTGGGTGTAATTAACGACCTGCAGCTCTGGCATCATGCTGCATTCCCTCCCAGCCTGCCCTGGCCGGCCTCACTGCTGCCAGAGAGCTGGCAGCAGCCACTTTCCACACTGAGATGATGAAACACGTCTTTACAACCCAAGGATTGAGTCATAACCCAGTCTGAGTTCAAAGCAGACAATTTTTGCAGCACATACTCATCCAGAGAGAACAGTGGTGAGCCCTGGGCTTGAGATGGGCTGGCATTGGATCTGCAGGGTTACCCCACTTGCTTTTAAAAATGCTTTTTCTCACCCATTTTGTGTGCTGGGACGTGGGGACTTTTGCAGGACCAGTTCTGCCATGTCAGCGTCAGCCAAATTGCCGTAAGGATCAGCTGTGTCCCACTTGAAGCCTCTCATCACCAGCAGCCCAAATACTATTTCATTCACCATCCAAAAAAAAAAAAAAAGACTCATCCAAGGGCTTTTGCTGTCAGTCCCTCAGAGGCTCCAGAGCAGTAAATGCGATGAGATGAGCCGAAGGCAGTCCCTGCTCATGGGGAGGCTCTTCCAGTGGGACCAGGGGGCAAAGCATGAGGGTTTCTGGGTGAGCTGCTGCCCGTGCAGTGGTGGCACAGCTTGGGGTTGGGGTCCTGGTGGGTGTCAGTCCCCTGACAACTCTTCTCCCTCTCGAATGCCTCCGCAGGATGGCTTGGCCTTTGTGGGAGCCTGGTAGCATCAGGCAGGGGAGTAAGGGCAGGCTCTGACTTATTTCAAGAGCCCAGCAATACCAGATGACTCCAGCATTTCATTACAGGTTATTAACAATGCCGTTCATCACAGCCAAGCGGTTTGCCACATGCAGGCTCCCCACCGGGCTTCCCTCACTCCTGTTTGGTATCAGGTTTGGATTAAATTAGATAAGGTAGCAAGGGTGATCAATTCAAACCTGCTTTCCTAGGACGTCATGCACAAATGATTTAGAAGCAGAGAGGAGAATAAAGCCTGTAGCAACAGCAGAGGGACCTGGTGGGTACATATCCAGTGTGAAGGGAACATCAAGTTTTTAGTGCCACCGGCTTAGCTGTGACCGTGTGGGCAGCAGCATCCCCAGGGACCCTTTCTAGCAGCAGTCACCTCTAATGATCTGAGCAGGAGCCTTTCCAGGTGTCCAAGCAGGGATTTAGGTAAGAATAATGTCACCGGCATGGGGTGCCAAAGGGGGCCCATGCAGGCAGTGACAGGCAGCTCCATCCCCACCTCCCTCAGAGGGTCACACAGACCTTAGGCACAGCCTTGCAGTCCCAGTTATCCCCCCGCAGGGCAGTCTGGGCTGAGCCAGGCTCCCTTGGCCCACAGGCAGACAGTTCCTCCCAGGGCTAAAGGTTTCAGATCCTTGGAAAGCTCCCAGGCAGCACCCGTCCCTGCTGCTCCAGCTGCCTTCCCCAGGAGCCGCATCCTGTGCTGCCACCTCCTCTTCACTGCATTTGAAGCATCCCCACACCGCAGCACACGTGGGTTTGGGAGCAAGCACAGGGACGATTAATAAAACACTTCCCATAAGGTGGAAACAAGGAGAACATAAATCTCAGTGGTGTTGCACACTTAAAGGAGAGGGGACGGTTATGAGCCGTTATTCCCTGCAAAAATGGGCTTTAAATCATCATCCATCACCAACACTCAGCACTGGATGCTCTGAAGTTGTCCAGCAAAGCCTTTGTGGCTCCTTTCCACCACAGGGCGAGTGACTGCAACGCTTATTACCTGGAGATATTTACTGAGCCTCAGCACCCACATTCTGCTGCTGCTCATGGTACCTACTGGAATTTGGGCAGAAAACAGTCCTGTCAAACACCAATAACACCAAACATGCCTTTTTTTTTTTTTTTCTGGGTCTCAGGTCCATATCCCTGTAATGATCAGGCTGCAGTCTTTGGGAAGCCAGCTGAGGTCACAGACTGGCAGGGCAGAGGACCCGCTGCCCCATCCATCCCGGCAGCACGGCTGAGGAAATGAAGATGTTATCGAGCAGCAGTGCGGCGTGGTAATTGAAAGCCTTTTTGCTGCTGAAAACCCTGGAGGCTGCCAGTCTCTCAGCTGAGCTGCTGCTTACCGACACTTTTTCATTTCCTCTGTTTTGCCTAAACTTTCCATTGGATTCCTCATCCATCTGAGCTGCAATGATAAATATGGAAATAAAGAGGCATTTATGGCCCCTCTCCTGGGTTGCATTTGTATATAAATAAACTGTGCTTGCAGCAACCTCCTCTCTGCAACCGCTGGCTCAGGAGTGGCGAGGTCCGCCGAGGGCTCAGCAGGGTGAAGCTTTTAGGGAAACCAGGTGGCAAAGAGCAGTAGGTGCTGCCAGCCATGTCTCCAGGTCACAGTGAGTAGAAAACGTCAGCAAAAGGGATGGGATGCAAGGCCCATAGGGACTTCTGTATGGAAGTAGAAGGGAAAAGGCAACAGCTGAAAACCTGAAAGCATGAAGTATGAAGAAAGGCTTTAATTTTCACAAAACCCTTTAATCCGTTAATCACAGGGAGACTTCTATACAGAAACCTCCCTCCTGCTTAATACCATCTCAGGATCATCCAGAACGGTAATAACTATTTGGCAGGGAAGTAGGAGGGACAGGCTGAAGCCATGGCCTTGTCTCCAGGGAGAAGAGATCAGCCCTTAACAGTAATGAGCCAACACAGGGATGAGCAGCGATGAGGAGCCTGGACCCGGCAGTGGGAGAGCTGCAGTGGGCACCGGGGACATTGGTTTTGGCAAAGGAGGATGCCCCAGTGCTTGTTGGCTCTCTGGAGGCTGCCTGCAGAGGCTGGACAAACCTGCCTGGGTGCCTGAAACAGATGTTTTAGGGGTTTTAAGAGCAGATGAATAACTTCCCTTCCCCTCCACCACCATGCCCTTCTACTCCATCCACACTGCTATGGCATTCCTTCCCTTGTCCCCAAAGAGTTGGGGTGTATGAAAATCATCCTGGATGCAGAGGGAAGCACTGCCAGGACAGCAGCTGAGTCCCCCCCCTGCACCAGGGGGTAGAAGGCCCTGGCCACTTTTGGGATGCCATCTGAGAAGGCTCCAGCTCCCAAAAGCCATCTTGGATTCTCTGCAGCACATTTCTGCTGGGCACTGGGGCCCTCCAGTGTGGTCACAAGCCTGAGAATCCTCCAGCTCGTGGGTGGGGTTTGCTGCAGAGGCATCGAGGCAGCAGACACAGCAGCCTGAGCCAATGGATTCAGAACTGCTCAGAACAAGCCCGTGCCCTGGGGTCCCTGAGCTGCTGCCTACAAGAAGCATCACCCTGTGCATGACAAGCGAAGGTTCCCCTCTGCCTGATGGGGGTCTGGTTTAAGCAGGATGCCCTTCCTGGCATTTTTCTTGGCTGGACCATGGCCTGATCCCTCTCCTGATCCTTGCCTAATGCTTTTCTCAGGCTTAACCCATTCTGCTTTAATTCCATAGGCTTTGCTTTATCAGCAACACTAGCTTCATCTCCAAGACATTGCATCCGACCAGTTGAGGTCTCCTTCTTTCCCGTGATGCCTCCACGAACCTCAGACTTTCCTGTCATCTGGCAGGTGAACATAATATCTACAAACCCAGCTGCCTTCCTGAAACTGTTACCTGCTTTCCTCATGGGAGAAAAATAGGAAAAATTAGTATGCGGCTTCTTCCTCAAGAAATCAATGTGATCTCAACTCACTCTGAAGTTCCCTGACTGTTAGAGATGCTGCACTGGTAAAAACTGATCCTCAGAGGACAAAGAGTGGGAAAAAAAAAGAAAGAAATAAATCCCGGTGACTAGACAAGGCTAAAATGTTGCAGAGGGCTAAACTCCTGCTAGTGCTAGCAGTTGTTTGGAAAGTCCCAGAGCAGGGAGGGCAGAAGAGTGGATTCAGTCCAGCTGTTTATCACCCAGCTAGGAATCAGCTGTAATTGTTAATTCTAATTAAAGCTGTTAGAGAAAAAAATGTAATCAAGAGTTTCCTTTAAAAAAAAATAAAAAGACATTTCAGCTAAATTTAAAATTTGGTTTTTAAAAAAGGGGGTAAATGCTAGAAAATTTTGAAACGACCCATTTCAGCATTTTCACGATGAAAAGGGATATATTTTTGTTGTGAAATGCATCATCAATTCAAATGTGTTTTATCTTACAGTCTGAAGAGCAAAAATAGTTTTCAAATCAAAGCAAAAATTATATTTTTAGGCTTTTTCTTTAAAAAAGCCTATCTGGGGGTTTCTGTCCTAATTAAGAATGATTTTTTTTTTTTCCTTCTTTTTTTTTTTTAAATAGAGTAAGCTGTTTCTAGTTATCTCTACTCTAAAATGCTGGGCTGGTGCTTTTCTTGGTGTGTACACACCACCCAACCCCAGGATACATGGGTGGTGCTTATGCCACCCTGCTCCAGGTGCCAGAAATGGCTTAAAATCCCCTGGGGCATGAGGCTTTACAAGACTTCACAGAATTAAACCAGCACCAGCAAAACAGCACTCAGAGTAACTGGATTTTATTGTCTTAGCATGATTTAGAGTAATCAGAGGTCCAGAACAGCCCAGCAGTATGCTCAGGTCAGTGCTGCACAAACCCTCCACCAGGCTGCTTCCTTGCTGGAAAGAGACCTGGTGGACCACTGGAAGATCTGCTTTGGTTAGTCCTCCTGGATGTGTAAATTCCTAAAATGAATCCCCAGCGGTGGTGGAGGGGCTGGGGAAGAGGAACAAGTTGTGACATCCATATTCAGGGACAAGGCAGCTACTTTACCACTTGTACATTTGCAGCCAAGACAGACCCTGCGGCTTGATGCCATGAGACCTGCCACAGATCCGGCACAGATCCCAGAGGAGGCTTTACCCAGGGGATCCCCCTCCATAGGATTAGCAGATCACATTTATCACACTGAGAAAGTGGCTTAGAATTTGTTGGATGAAAGGCACTGTGTAACAGAGAATGCAGTTTGCAGTCTGTCTTCCAGAGTGGAGTGCTGAAGGATGGAGAGAATAGGAAAAAAATGGGGATTTAACAGGAGCTGGGAGAGGAAGGGGACACCAGGGAAGGAGAGTCAGCCAGGGAGGAGCTCAGCAGGACAGGAGGGATGGCAGGGGAAGGGAGCTAAGCTCCAGGGCTCTGTCAGAGACAAAAGAGAAGAGGAAATTGTTCTGCAGCAGTTTCAGCTGAGAACAGGGGGGAATCGAACAGCCTCCTCGTGCTGCCCAAGTACATTTTGAACAACAAAAAGACCCAGGCTCTGGCAGCAAGATGAAACCCAGGCAGGCCTGGAGGGAGGGCAGCTGGGGAGGGGGCCGCAGGGCATGCGGAGTGGCACTGCGCTTGGTGCCAGTGTGTCTGCCCCTCCGGCAGGCTGGTTTATATAACATTTTTGGATTGCTCTTTCCTCTGGGCCAAGGGAGGCTGCTCTCCAGCTCCGCAGTGAAGGCAACAGCCTGACTGGCATTTCCCTGCGCTGCCCAGAGGGATGCATCCAGCTACAGCCTCAAAGACAGCTCAGAAACAGATCTTGCCCCGCTGCCACCCCCGGGGCAGCTGCTCCAGGGAGAGCTGTCACCCCAGAAGACAGCACAGCCACCAATCGACCAAGACAGACAAACACTAAGCCCTGATGGGAGGCTGCAGGGCCCTTGGCCAGGGAAGGAGATGCAGTTAGATCATGGCTGCTTCTTACAGAGAGCAACTGGTTGGATGAAGCCTGGAGCACGCACTGACATGCAGCAACAGTAAGCCTCACACTAACCCAGCCCTGTGTCTTCGTGTCCTCATACATCTGCTGAACACCACAGCAGGACAGGTCCCTCCCACTGGGACCCAGGAAGGTCCACAGAGCAGCACAGTTAGTGTAGAGATTAACAGAGTTTGTGCTTACTCTTTTACAACAAGATGATGGGCCCAGCAGGGAGCAGGAAGGGCCAGCAGCTCCCTAAGGGAAGGTGAGCCAAGCTGACCCCAGCAGAGATACCATCCTCCCCAACAGGCAGAGTCCCACTGGGTCTGAGCACAGCCAGGTGCTGCTCACAGCGTCCACCAGCAGTCCCAGGTCCAGCTTGCAATGACCTGGGTCCAGAGCCTACCCAGGAGCAAGAGGAGATGAGGCAAGGACAAGGCTGAAGGCACAGCTACAACACGGGTCCAAAGTTCATGTAAAAAATAGAGCTAGAGACACAGCTAAAATATGTATCTGAGGTTCCGGGAGCCAAGAGGCCCATGCAGGAGTAGAACCAGAGGCAGGGCTAGAGGAGAACACTCCTTCAGAGTGAAGCCCCAGGGCTGAGCTTAAATGGGGCTCCTATCCTAAGGGTGTAAGGTGGGGCTGGTCCAAACTATCCCCTGGCAAACAGAAACTACCCAGCCAGTGAGCACAGCTGTGGTAGCCTGGCCTGGGCAAAGTATTGCCTGCTTTGATGGCAGCAATAAGGGCTGGAGGGGAGCACAGTCCTGTTGGAGTCAAAGCCTTTGCTGATGCCCTCTCCTGAGGTGATGGGGGCACGTGTAGGGCTGGAGCTTCCTCACCAGTGGGGCCAAGCTGAGCCAGGGCCGTTGGCTGTGGGTCATGCCACAGGGGCACCGGCTGCATCCCTGTGAGGGCAGAGGTAGCAGGGGGGACACAGAGGGGATAACGTACCATGCTGAGGCTTTATGCAAGTAACTCAAAATAAGCTTTATTTTTTTTAAAAAAACGTATCTAAGAGCAGTTTTTCTCTTTCTGTTATTATTTTAAAGCTGTAAATTATTGAAAGACTTATCATTGTTCTCCCAAGTCATTCTCAGGCGAACAAAAGACGGGTCTAAATTTGACAGTGCTTTGCAACAAAATGACTTGGGTGCATTTCACTCATCATTTGCCCTTAGCTCCCTTTAGCTGTGTCTTAAATTACTTCACCACTTGGTCTGATTAGCAGTGTCTCCTTGGGGGCAGAGGAGGCCCTAGAAGAGCCGGAGGTGTTACAGGTCAAGATTAAAGTGCTCTGTATGCCATTAACTGTCAAAACTGTAACTCGCTTAAATCAGTGCAATTAGATGGCTCACAGGTGACAGGAGTAAGGGCTGCAGCTTTTCATTCCGCACGCTGGGCACTTAAAGCACAGCCTTGACATTAAAGGGACGTGATTAAAAGCAAGTGTCGGGGACTGAGACCTGGCAAAGGAGCTCAGCAGGCAGGGTTAAGTCCACAGCTTCTTCTGGGGTTGGACATCCCAGGGTCTGGAGATCTCCAAGCACTAGCAGAGACAGATCAGCTTTTAAGTCTGTGATGCCATCTTGTGATAATAGCTGGGAAGTGGAAATTGCAGGGTCCCCTCTGCAGAGTCAGATGAAATGCGTGGCTCTTGTTCAGATGGATAGAAACCTAGAAGCACCCCAGTTTAACAAGCCGGGGGCTAAGAGAAAATCTGTCTCTAACTAAAAAAATCCCTATTCTTGCTTTCAGAGAGTGAAAATTATTAATTCAGTTAATATTTCTCCCTCTAGTTCCATTATCTGGTTACAAAGCAATTTCTTTTATACTGAAGAATCTGACTCTCTCCTTGAGGGCTGAGGGCTAATTTTCCTTCTCAGCAAGGTAGGACGGAGTGTCACCTGTGTCACGAGCTACACTGGAAGGAACTCTGGTTCAAAGTGCCACATCCAAGGAGTAAAGGTACTTTTCTTCCCAGACCGAAGCTGGAGAGTTCAGCAAGACCAACTTTGTTGCCAGCATCCACACCAACCTCAACACTGAGATATGTGGAATGGCTGGAAAACAACGGACATATTAAGAGCGATCCAGACCGAGTGGCCTCACTGTAACAACAGGCTGTGGCTGTTGTGAAGAACACCTGCAAGGCCAAGGGATTGAGAAACTGCATGCATAGCAAAGAGATAAGGAAGCTGGACTGCTGAAAAACAAGATGTTTGCCTAGTAGGAGAGCAGCGCGTGGAGACTAGAACAGGACCAATCATAGAGGGCAAAAGGGTGCATGGACAGCTTTAGCCTATTAGCAATCAAGTAGTTGTGCGGGTACTTTATGGTAGTCTATAAATTGCTGGGTATCCTTTAATAAAGTGGCATTAACTTTGATCACACTGGTCGTATAAGTTATGTCCGGGACTTCCACGTCAGCAGAGATACACACATAGGGGCATGGAGAACCAGAGCAGGAAACACAGGATCTGTGGAGCTAGAAAAAACAAAACAAAGCACCAGCTAGCGGGAACCAGAGCATGGGTGAGCTGGCTCTCTGCTTACCCCGGATACTTACTGCACTTCAGACACACGAAGTAGGAAGGGTCAGCTCAGAAACAGCTGTGGGCTACCAACAGCAAAAAACCCTGTCCTGAAACAAGCAGAAAAAAAGTTGAAATCCTAGCAAGTCCATTGCTAGGAGAGAGATGCAGCTACAGCTTCCCCAGCCTCTGCTGGACAATTTAACGCCAGCTCGGTGGTCTGTGTATACGTGGTCAGGCGTGGCAATGTAGCTATAACCTCTCTTACCTGGGATCCATTCAAAGGATATTTTTCACCAGGGCTTTGTGCTCCAGTGAGACATTTCAAGGCCTTTTGGGAAAGGCTGGGATCCCTCCCCCATGTTCCTCCTGTAGCTTAGACTCTCAGAGTTTGGGGATGCCACTGAGCTCAGCTGGAGCTGTCTCTTGCCTCAGGCACTCATCCACTCCATCTCTGTTTTTTTTCAACTGCTTCCTGGTCTTTTTCCAGCCCGAAGTGGGCAGCCATGCTTCCTGGATGTGGGGATGCTCCTGCAGGCCATGACATGTGGGGTGCTCCTCCCTGATACAGTCCCAGGAAGCACTGAGCTTGTTCTGCTCAGGACATCCATGGCTGCGTGCAGGGAGCGAGGCTGGTGCTCAGTGGTGGAAAGGGCTAGGTGCTTTCCCAGCTAGTGACAAACCTAGTGAAGGACATTTTCCTGGCTACGCTCCAGTGCAGAAGATCCAGGGATGATGCTGGAGGGCAGGTAATAGCAAACACAGAGGGCACTTCATGATTTTGTTATCAGAGGTCTTACTGCCTGTGGCCGAGGGCGCATGCCCACAGACAGGCATGGCTGATGTGCTCTACTGAGACCCAGAGCAGGCTGCCTAAGCGACAGCTCCAGTTTGGAAGCTGTGTAACTCATTAGCGCAGTGTAGGGCCCAAATTAATATGCCTTGCCTCCTATAATAACTTGTTTTCAGCAGGATCAGGGAGATACTTCAAAAGCTTTCTGAATGCCAAATACCAGAACTCAGCAACTCTCAATGCCAGGACCAGCCTCTCACTTCACAACACAGATTTCCCTGCGTTCCTGCACAGCTCTCCCCTCCAGTAATTGGATTTTAAGCATTGGTTTATCTCAAATAAATGGCTGCATGTTATTTGTGAACTTTGGATAAAAGGTGTCACACTAGGTGAAACACAATGGCTCTGCCATGAGTACCAAGTAAAGCCCTTTTCTGTCACAGCTTCCTAGTGAATGTGCTCTCTACATCGGCTGCGTCTCTCCGAGGGGATGAGAAAAGACTTCTGAAACAGGCTGAGCCCAGCAGTGCCATGCTTGGAGTCTGTGCTGCTGCAACCTGGCCGGCACCAGTCTGCAGAGCTGTGCACAACCACACCATGACTGGAAACAGCACCTGGTTGGGCAACAGGTCCTCCTGCCTTTCCTCCTGCCTGCTTCCAGGCCTGGGGATGGGAGCTACAGGCAGCTGCCTGCAGCAATACCCCAGAGGCGTCCACAGCACTGGTTTGACTGTCCAAGAGCTGGTTTCGTGGCGGTTTTATCTGCCTAGCTGTGTTGGCCTTCCCTCTCTCCCAGGCCACAGCTGCTGTCAGCAAACATCCATGCTGTTCTTTGATACTGAGATCCCTACTTGGCCTGTTCTTTGTTTTAGCATGGTGGAAACTAAATACATCCTCCCGCCCTCCTGCAAGTGCAGTGTTGGGGACTGAAGGGACTGAGACGCTTTGTTTCAAGCCAGATTAGAGATATATGTTACCATAAAACAAAAGCACAGCCAGCCTTCAGAAGAGCTCCTCTAGTCTAGACAGCCTCCCCTGAGCTCCCTGCATCCCAGCACAGCCCTGCAGTTTGTGTTAAAGCAAGAGGTTCCAGAAGCCTGTTTAACCCCTGTTGAGTAAATGCTCAGCTACAGAACAAAGGAGGGATCGCATCTGAGAGATTTTGCTCCCGTACATCAGCAGAATGGGTTAAATCAGGACATGAACCACTCTCTGCAGGCACAGCTCGTCTGTTCAAGGGACCTGCAGCAGCAAGGAGCTGTAGTGCTTCAAAAATATGTGTGCTACAAGCCTAAGATGGGACAGACTGACATCTGGAACTCCTGCAACAGCAAAAGTGATGCTTTACTGTTATTCCTCAGCTCCTAAACCGCCCATGCCCAGGCACTTGCTCCCTGCCCTGTGTCACCTGCTCTTCTCCAGCTCCGGTGCTGCCAGCTGGGGACCATGATCCTGCCGTGTCCATCGGACCACGGCTCAAGAGCATCTGCGCTGCAGGGAGAGTCCCTGGAGCAAAAGAGCGAGCAATGCTGTGGGAGGGGGAAGAAAATTAAGTAAATCCCTGCAGGAAAGCTCCTGTAAACGTGCTGTGTCAGCCAGTCCCGCTTCCCTTGGCCGTTACTGCCACATGTACCGTGGTTTAACGTCCAGCCCGACTGCAAAAGCAGCTTTGGGGCACTAGCTGGGCTCTGATGAAAAGCATTTTCATAACCTTAACCGTCTGTCACAGCCGGGGGCTGGAGGCGGTAACACACTATATTTGTGCCGGTGAGATACAAGCTAACACTCCGCACAGGCATTTGTTCCGGTCCCGAACAGGGAGAGCCACGCCGCTCCTGCTGCTGCGTCTTCTTACACGAGACGCTGAGTTTGTAGGCCCGGGCCTACCGCGCCCCGCCACCGCGCCCGGGCCGGGCCCGCCCCGAGGGGAGCGGCCGAGGCGAGCGGGGCGGCGCCTGCGGAGCCACCTCGGCCGCGCGGCGGGGCCCGGCCTCTCTCCGCACCCGCCGCCAGCCGGGCGGCCGCCATGAGGGGACGGGGAGACGGGGCGCCGGCCGCCCCCCGCCCTGCCCGGCCGCCCTGAGGGGAGCACACCGGCGCTGGAGGCCTGGGGGGTGCCTCAGCCCTCTCCAGGGCTCTGGAAGCGGAAGACGCCACGTGGAATAGTCCCCGGTATATTTTTAATTGTTATTAATAGCCCAAGGGCGGTCGTGCGCGGCATCCTGTGCTGGCTGCTAACCTTTGAGGCCCTGGGACCGGAGGGTAATTTGTTCAGGCTGTGCCGTTTAGAAGTAATTTCTCTGCCTATTATTCAGTTTGATTTTTTTTTTTTCTTCAGCAAGACAGATCCCAGCTGTTTAGTTCTGTTAATACAGATTTAATTAATTGAATATCTGAAATGATGTTTCTCTTGTGCTCTCTTTAGGGCTTCCAGCTGATAACGCAGTTTAAGCGTGTGTGAAGAATGGCCGTGAGTCAGAGGTCTCCCGTGGCAGAGAGCTGTCTGGAAGATACAGCCCTCAGGTAATGGCCCTCACCGGTGGCCTTCGTTTGTGAAACCCCCCGAGTTTTGCACAGCGTGGCCTGTGCCCGCAGAGATGTAAAGGAATAACCTGCACGTGAGGCCCAGGGAGAGCTCAGGAGCCTTTTGAGGTACGTGGGCGAGGTCTCCCCACAGGGGAAGATGGGCAAAAAGACTGTTGGTTCTGCCGTACCGAGTAAACTAAATGGCCTCTGATGGCTTATGAATGGGCTGTTGTGCCAGCCTGCGGTGCTCTGGGTGGAAATAACCCGCTTCATCTAGCGAAGCACACAGCACTTCCAGTTGCTGGAGGAAGCCTTGATGAGAGGGGGTATTGGAAGTGGGGCCTGCATCACCAGAGGGATGTACTTTTGGGCCTCTACTTCCTTCTGTCCTTTTAAAAACTTAAGTTTTGAGTTGTGTTTCATCCAGTGGTAGTCAGCTAGCCATTGCTGCTCAGTGCCTGGGATAGTGTTATGCTGCTGGGAGAGAAACGCGCTGCCGAATCGCGCCTGGCACTGCCAGTGCTGTTCTAGCATTAGATGGTGCCAGGTTTTTGGCAGCGCTCTGCATGCCTGAGAGTGGAGTAACTCCTTCTTGGTGGAGTTAATCCTAGATTGGATGCAGACAATGCACAGAAAATTTAATAATTCTATTGCAGACATTTTGTTTAATATTGCACCTTTTGTATAAAAACAAGGGTCAGTGTTAAGGGTTGAATTTGGGGTCTTTTACTCCTGTTAGCTGTATGTGTTTTTTAGTTACACGCAAATGGTTTGCATGTTTTGGTGCAGGTGGGGGCTTGCTGAAGCAGCAGCAGTTGTCAGAAGAAAAGGAATAAGGTGTTCGTGCTGCTGTGAAGATCCCCGTTCGAAAGAGATCTGAGAAGATGGGAACTTACAGTCCGCTCTTTGAATGCAACTACTAGAGAAGTACTTGTAACCTGACACATCAGAGGTGGTTGGGAGCAAGGTTTAACAAAAATTACGTATACAATTTGTTAATTGTTAATCCCTTCTCATGGCTTGTTTAAAATGGTATTTTTTTCTGTGACCTCTATTTATTAAAGTTCTTTATATTTAAACTTGCTTATTCTGGTTTTCATTATAAGGCTGCGGGGTACAGCAGGATTTGAAAGTCATGTTGAATTCCTGTCTGTGGGAGACTGGAGGGGCAGGAGTGGGGCATGGGCTGCCTGGTGCCCCTCCTGCCACACACTCCTGCTCTCCTCCGTAGCCTCCGCTGTAAAGGCAGATTTTTAACAAGGCTTCCTTTCCTCTGGCACTCAGAAGGTGATCAGATGTTTAAAGTTTTCCACAAAGGAAAGAAGGTGTGGAATTCCTGGTTTTGCTGTGTACACAGCCAGTACAAGTTCACAAGATACCCTTCCCGTGCTTCAGTTGCTGACTTGAAAGAACTTTCTCATTACCTCCCTTCCGTGGGTCTGCGGGGAGGTGAAGGCTGCCATATGTGTAAAATACATTGAAACTGGTGGGGAGGGGAAAGACAATCGTCACATACTCAGACAGAAACAGAGAACTCAAAAGTGACTGTAATTGGAGCAAAGTAGTCTATTGCTCTCACCAAGATGCCTGACCCATTTGGATTCAGTGCAGTCTTCCGGAGAACCCCGTGTTTGTAAAATAATCCAAATTTAGGTGTTTTTTTAGGCTAAACCTGTTTTCAGTTTAAAAAAAATGGTTCGATGGTCTTCAGTCATGTTACATAACAATTATCCTGTCATAGATGCTAGTGTAGCTACAGTGCTGTCTATATAGAAATTAAACTCCGAAGCATGGGCACAAGCATGCTGTTGTACAATGTGCTATCTGCAGGAGTGTAACAGCGTCAGCGTGTTTAGGTTGTTAGTGGCTGGGGCCTATAAACGTGAGGCTTTTGATAAAACACTGGCACACGTTGGATTAGTTCCCAAGTTACTGATGGTTTATGTCAAATAGGTGCTTCTGTCATGTAGCTCGTATAAATGAATTACAGTGCTGAATGTTTTCAGGGCTCATCTAATTTTTAAGTGTCCTTGGCGCTGTTCAAGTGAGCCCTTCTGCTATCTGAATATTGCTGATTGCTGAATGTGCATTTGTTATGCTCCACGCGGAAATATTTGTCAAAGTATTCAACATTACTGGGAAAAAGTGTTTTCTTAGTTGAAGTCTCTGACAAATACAAAATACAATTTTACTGGTCATCTATATGAACAAGTTCTACCTGCAAAACTAATAATCGTATTTCTTACGGATTTATGTTGTGTCCAGCAATCTTCCTCTTTCCCAGTACTGGCCCAGGAGGGGAGCGATGGGGGCCCTGCGGCTGGCTGCCCTCAGGGTGAGCAGGGGTTTCTGCCTGCTGACTGCCAAGACACGTGCTCGCTGTGTCAGGAGTCTCTGCTTCTGTACCAGGTATTTCTGAAATCAGCAAAAAACAAGGAGTATAGGCTCTACTGTCAGCCACGTAAAGCATGTGCAATGTGGACAATAAATACAAAGTAATCTGACTCGCTTATTTTCCTTGAAAAACTGTTTCTGTGGTAAAGTTCTGCTCCATTTGTCTCAGGGCTGAACGCAGGACTTGTAGGCTCGGCTATGCTATAACAAAAAAGGCAGTAGAAAAGGATGGAGAAAGTCTGCTGGCAGGAGTGATTATCCCATCAGAGCGCTGGGGAACTGCTGATGCACCACGTGAGCTCTCCTGAGGTCCCGCAACTCTCGAGCAGCTGGAGAGGGACCACTTTTTCCCCCAAATTCACCAGGCTTTGTGCACATAGTGGAAGAGAACAAACAAGAGTGTCATGAAGGTTCTCCAGTGATGAGCACAAGTACAGCTTTAGGGCACCGGAGCTCCGTGCCTTACCACAGCAGCTGTGTTAGCAGGGTATGATGGTCAGTGCTGTACTGGTCCTTCTGCAGCACAAATGCAATCAATAAAGGTCAAAACAATTCACTTCACCACCACTTTGGTGCCTTGACCAGAGGGCAACAAAGGCAATTGAGAGAGAACCCATGTGGTCCAAGAGGAGGAAAATACTGGTGTTGAAATAAAGCCAGGGAAATGGAGCAAGACACGCTTTTGTACCTGGGAAATGCTAGTGTGATTTATGATTCTGTTTATTAGCACTGTACATTTTGCAATCTGTATATGACTTTTACTGGGCAAAACCAGCTGGATTGCTTTACATTTCATCAAGGCGCTTTCCTCTGCTTTTACTGCTCTGCACTACTGGAGCACTGAAGTATTGTTAACTTAGATTTGTGTGTTTATTTTTGAGCACTTCATTGGTTTTTATGCAGAGCTTGTTAAGAGAGCTGAATTTCTTGTGATTGTTCTCTGAGAACTTTCAAATTATTTCAACATGTATTTTGTACCAATTCCCTGTTTTCTTCAAACAACTTCTGTGTTATTGTTTCATCGTGCTCTCCAGCCACATACAGAGAAGAAAAATCAGCCTGCGATGAATAAAAAAGGCAGATTTTGCTTTTCCCTTGGAGACTGAATTCAGCTACACACCCTCACCTTTGAAAAGCTTCTGCAACGTAGCAGCTTCCAAGATGATGGAGAGACTGGTTCTTCTGCCACAAAATTAAATTGGAAATAAAAATATTGACTATGAAAGAATTTCAAATCATACTGTTTGCCCAATGGTAGGACTACTACTTTGCCCATAAAATCAACCAATTTAAGGACAGGACAGGAAAAGTGAACTTTCCTCATTCCAGCGCCAGGTGGCAATATTGGCTTAGGTGAAAAGGAAAGCCTGGCACATAAGCTGTAGGCTTTTTTACCAGAATCTTCTAATGAACTTAATAGGCATCGAGAGCCCATTGTCTTAAATATTTTAGAGATGGTAACGTCTTCATGGTGCTGAGGAGAGCAGTCCTTAGGCTTGGGCTGACAGAGCATGGCCGCCCTGACTGCCAGGAGCCCGGCCTAGGGACCTGCAGGGACTGAGTGTCTGCCCTGTTACAAAGGTAACAACGCTGTGGGGGTTAGAAGAGCCAAGTGGCAGCGAGGAACCCTTATCATCTTGGGCAAACACATGCCGAAGCGGTTGGCTAGCGTTACCCGTCCTCTGTTTCCAGTCATAGAAAGCGGGCGAGGCAGTGGCCAGTGCGGGCCCTGAGGGTAGCCCTGGCTCTGTCTGAGGAGGGTTTCCCTCTGCCTGTGGGGCCGTGGGGTTCAGAGGGCACCGACGCCGGGACTGCCCCTCCGGCTGTCACCCCGCGCCGCTCCGGCGGTGGGGGGCGGGAGGCGCCGAGGGCGGGCGCGAACCCGCGTCCCAGGCAGCGCCCGCTCCGCCGGGCGGGGGGTGGGGACGGGCGGGCGCCGCCGGGCCCCGCCCCCGGCCGCCTTCCCATGCGCCCCCGCGGGAGCGCGCGGACAATGAGCTGGGGGCGAGCGGCGGCCCGGCGCCGCGCCGCGCGGCCGGGCTCTCGCGATATCTGGGTGAGCGGCCCCCGCCTCTCGCGAGACCCGGGCCGGCGGCGCCTCCTTCTCCCTGCACCCCCGGGGCCACATCCACACACGGAGGGCGGGGCGGGCCGGGCCGTCACCACCGAGCGGAGCGGCGCGGCGCGGAGCGGAGGCGAGCGGAGCGGGGCGGCCGCCGTCGGGCACGTGAGCGGGCGGGCAGCGGGCGGGCGTGCTCTCGCGAGCGCGGCGAGACGTGCGCGGGGCTCGCGCAGCCGCCTCCCCCCTCCCTCCCTCGGTCCCTCCGTCCCTCCCCTCCCCCGCCGCTGGTGCGACAGCGAGCGGGAGGCGCCGCCGTGCTCCCTTCCCGCCGCCCCGACCCGCAGGTAGGAGCGGCGCTGCGGCCGCCCCTGGCCCGCCGCCATGTTGGGGACCGGCGTTGGCGGCCGCCGCTCCGCGAGGAGGGAGGGAGGGAGAGGGGGGGGCAGGGAGCGGCCGTTAGGAGCGGCCGCGGGGCGGGGTGGGGGGGAGCGGGGTTGCTGCGCGGCGGCGGCAGCGCGCATGCGGGAGCGGCGGGCCCGGCCCGACCGGTGCCGCGGCCCCACCACTGCCCCCCGGGCCGCCCGCAGCGACAGCCGGCGCCCCCGCCCGCCGCTTGGTGGTACTGCGGCCGGGCCGGGCCGCGCGGCCTCCGGCGGGCCCGAACAAAGCCCCGCGGCCCGGCCCGGCGGCGCCCCGCGGCTCCCCTTGCTACGGCGCTCGGCGGGAAGGGCCGGCCCGGGCGGCGGGGCGCGGGCTGCCCGGCCTGTGCTGCTGGCGCCCCCTCCCCTGGGCGCTGCCCGGCGCTTGGCGAGGGGTTTCGGCACGTACGAGGTGTTTTCAGGGGTGACCCCAGCTAAAACCACGCTTCGCCCTCTGGCTGAAACTTTACCGGAGCGCCTTGCTAGCGCTTCTGGTTCCAGCTGAGGCCTCGGAGTCGGCAGCTCCCCTCCCCGGGCCCCCAGAACGTCCATTCGGAAGCCAAACAGCATGTCAGTGACGTGCCTTAACGTCTCTGAAGGCCGTTACTCCCAAAAGCTGTGGTTCTGATGTTTATCTGGTATCAATATGAAGAATTAATGAATTGAGCATTAAGAATACTGACAGCATCTGTTTTACGACTCTTTCTACTCAGTTTCACTTTCATATAATTTAGGCTGTGGTTACAAATCACGATGCAGGGATGTGGATTCCTCCTGTATTGGATTAATAATGTTTTATTTTTTTTTTTTTTATGTACCTGTTTTGTTTCCACAGTCAAAGTAACGAACTATAAGGTTCACCTATGCCGAAATAAGGAGAAGTTAGAGACCTTTCTGGGAACCTGAAGAACTGCTTTGTTCTGATAAATGAAGCATTTATGCTGTAGAAAGCAAGCTGAAAAATCTTAATTTTAAATGTGTAGCTTTTTTCCTTTCCATAAAACAAACCTTTGGGAAAAAAGTATCTGATACTCTTTTAAATAATTCAATATTTTTTATTCTGTTTACTCAACCTTAAATTCCTAAGGTTTTTTGAGCTATCATGGAGTAGGTGGTCCTGACTTCTTAGAGTAGGCTAAGTAGGGAGCGGCTCAAGTTGAAAACGTGTCTCTTAAAACAGTCTGTAGTTTTCATTCCTCTGAAAACAAAAAGGGAGCTTTTTCTTCTACTACTTTTTATATAAAGAGTCTGTTGATCCATTTGTTCAGTCTTCCTGAACTTTGAAATGTGTTAATACAGTGAAAACTTTAACACATTAAATCATATTTTTAATGTAGTGAAGCATATATTAACATTTTTTATTTATTGCTGAGAAATGAGTGAACTTCTGATAGGAACTTTATTCAAAACCACTTTAAATATTTCATTACTGAATTACATGGAATAATTAGATTTGAGTGAGCCTTGTACATGCGTTTGTTCAGTAGTAACCCAATACTTGTACTTCTACGTTGTGCACTAGGTAAGGATATGAAATCTGAATAAGAAATTCAAAAATTCTGATTGCTTCTTAGTAATTCTGGTGAGGCTTGCCATGTCATGAGTCTTTTTTGTGTGTTCTAGAGAAGCTATGTGAAGTTACTGTGTATTGAAAACTTCAGTTTTCAGCAGTTTGTACGTATCTAGGTGTAATACGCATCTCAGCCCTGAATGATGGGAAGTATGACCAAGAGAAATTCCTAAATACATCCTTAAAATGTGAATATCCATGTTTCTAAACATTAAAAACCAGTTAAGGGAGGAGGGAAGAAGAGTCAGTCTTTGAGACTCCAAACTGAATTAAAGATCCATGGTATTACGGTCTATATGTGAAATATGATTGCCACCTGATTTATTCAGGACTATACTTAAATAAAAAATGCTCAGTAATTTGGTGGGAAATAAAGAAGTAAATATTGCCTATTGTCCTTCTTTGTGACTTGCACACATCTTTAAGTGTTTTGGTGAATGCAAAGATATTTTGTAGTTTGATACCTGAGAGCATTCTGGGTAGCTCAGCAAATCTGAGGAAGAAGCTGTTGTAAGCAAAGCTGCAAAGAAATATGAGTGTTATTTTTGTAGCCTCTGTTGCTTGCATTCTTCCTCAGTGCTCTAAGTCAAGTCTTGAAAACAAAAGCAAATACCTCATAATATTTCTGAACTAATTTATTTTGCAAGTGTTTAAGTACTATATTGTATAGTCATAACTTAAACAAGAGAGTTTTTATTTTGAGCACTAGAACAGTCAGAGTCCCTTGATTCTTCTCTGCAACTCAAATACATCTCAACAACCTCATGCAACATTTCATCTGGGAAAGAATGAGATTTCATCCCAGCTCTGGAAATGCCTGCAGGCAGACTTACGTTCAGTGATTAGTCAGAAGGCTTTTTAATCACTTACCAGATCAGAATACAGAAGTGTTCTGTTTTGAGGCTCTTTAAAAATAATAATTAAAAAAAGGTAAAATTGGTTCTCTTAATCACTCTAATCAGTGATTAATTCTCTGATTTGGTCTATCTTTGGATCACTTTATGTATGACATTTATTTTTTAAAAAATAATTATGGTATGTTCTCTGTGTTTTGCCACAACTTTGGTGCCTGTGAGGCTGTTCATCTCCGGAACTGATGTGAATGAACAGTGATTGTCTCCCCGCTTTGTCATTATTACCAGAGCCTCCAGTCTAAGATCCTGCATCACTCCGCAATGACTTTGGTTTTGGCAGACCTCTTCTGTTGAACCAAGTCTTAACGGCTTCATGGAGCTTTTCGTAGGTGCTGGAACCTGTGTGCATCCATCGTATTGTAGAGTTGGAGCTCTGAAAGTAGTGGCAAAGAGTGGACTTACAGGTAGTAGGAAGGAGTGCATGGAAAACAGAGCTAATCATGTGTTTACGGAGCCGTCAGTACACGTGATGGCAGTTACTTTATGTGTTCTGGGCTGTTTATATTTTCCCTCTCTAAAAATGCACACTTTTTTTGCCTACTCTTCCTGTACTGATCCTTGGACCCTTTTTTCACTCTTGTTTCTGTAAAGGAACAAATGCACTTTTTCCCATGCACTTCTTACCAAAAAAAAATGCTTGTTTTTTTATTAAATGACCAGAAATAGGAAATTGATGTCTTTTACGGTGTTCTTTTCTGCATTCAGATGTTGAAAACTGTAAGTTCTTTTAAGATTCTTAATTGCAAAAGTGGTGATTTTAATTCCCCATTTATAAAAAAGTCTTTTTCATATGTAACACTTCTCTGTTCTAAACACTAACTTCAGATCTTAGGTTATTATGTGCTTCTCTGATCAAGCAAGTCACTGAGATGAAGCTGAGCATAATCCTAAGAAACAAAAAAACTCTTCCAGTAGTTCTGCAAGGTTGTCTAATCTGCGCACAAAAAAGTGCATGCATCCCGTGTGCCAGGTGCTGCTTAAAATTTTTGAGGTCATGACCTCTGAAGATCAGTTGAACAGACTAGTTGTTTTCTTGCATGTGAAACAGCAATATTAAATAACCACTGTGAGTACTGGTACCTGAAATGGATGATAGTCTGTGTTTTTCTCTGTCTAAGGCTGCTAGACAATTTCTCCTTTGCTTTTGGAACGACTGGCCTTTTCTGTATTGTCCAAGGCAAAGTAGTCCTGTAGATTTCAAATCCATTACACTTGATCCTTCAGCAGCTAGATAACATCTGCTTCTAATTTCCTTGCAAGTTCTTGTTTTTACTGCCATTAATTCTCAGAGCAACATGGGGAGCTGCCTCTCTGAATTTGTCACTTGAACTTCCAGATCTCTTCTGATGATAACCTTTTTTGCCATGATGCGTTGGAGACAGTTTTGCCAAGATGAATATGAATTCTTCTATAGCAGAACAGATTGCCGCAGAAGAGAGTGCTGCACTGAGTGTAACACATCAGGGAGGAGAAAAATCTGTAGATTTTTATTCAAAGAGCAAGGATTGTGGATATGTAACTTCTTTGAGACTTTTTCCCCAAAGGTCTTCAAAAATTGTATTACAAACTGAGGATGTGTTTTTCGGTTTGCAGATTATTTCATGTTTTTACCATAATTGAGTTAATTTGATTACATTCAATGTGTTTTGAGTAATTTTGGTTTTGAAGTGAAAGTGAAACTGACTAGAAAGGGAAAACATTTTTCATTTTTCAAACTTTTCTATAAATAGTGGAAGAGGAATGGGTAAAAAAATTAGTTGTTCTAAGAAGAAGAATATTAAAGCCATAATATCTATGCACAGTTTAAAAAGAGGAATAGGGAGCTAGGTAATTATTTTCAGCCTGCTGTTTCATAAATGGTAGCAATCAAAGGTTATGTTCAGCGTGATCAGTGTATCCCAAGAATTCAGTGAATCAAACTGTTTTCAGGAACAAAACTAATATTTATGTAGAGCAAGAGTTCTATAAGTTTTATTGAAAGGAGTTTATAATCAGTTTTACACAAAAAGAAAAACCTTCTGTAGTGTTTGAAAATCAGCCTCAGTTTAGCCTTTATTTGTTAGGGGTGTATTCTGTAGGATTCACATTTCTTATTTTTGTTGTCTGCCTTTACAGAAAGCTCTTTTGCAACTTAGAGATATAAAAAGTTTTTTTCATTGTCCACATTTGTCTGGAAATCTAGTAACATTTTGACTTTCAACTTATTTCAAGATTGCTTTATATTACATATTTCCAAATCTTAATATGGCCAAATTTCTGTCCACGATCTTAAAAATATATCTCTGAAAGCCTGTCTGTTCCCAGTATAGCTGAAATTACATGAATAACAATTAGCATAACACTTTCAACTTTGATAAACCATGTCTGGATCTTTAGACAGCTTTGTTCAGTCATACTCATCTTGTTGCTGTGACTCAGTTGATGGCACGCTCGTTGAAAAGCTGGCATTGCTCCCTGGGAACCTGTCTCTATCAGATACTGACATGAAATCTCTCGGAAGTGTTCAACACAAGAAATGCTTAGAATTACATATTAAACCTGACCATGTGGAAGTTAAACATTCTTTGGTATGATTTTTAGAGCTCTTCCCCCATCTTGTTTTGTTGTTGTCTTCGTCAGATCTTAAAGAATGGGCATGGTTAGGAATAGGGTACCACAGCATGTAAGATGACAGTGATGCAATGGTGATGCATTTGAGGATAACTCATAAACTTAGTTTTTGTAAGTATTCCACTCGAATACCTAATGAGGTGTAGGGCAATTTACTGGCTAGCCCACCAACTGCCAACATCATATTCTGTTTTCATCATACAGTTGTCTTACTGTCCCACATCATGCTTTTTCATAAGATTGTTCCTCTTTGTTTCTTTGTCTCGTTCCCGCCCCCCTCCCCCCCCCTCTCCCCCCCCCCCCCCCCCCGCCGCCCCTTTCCTGCTTTTTCTGTTTCCCTTTGCTGCTTTCTTTTATGAGCATTTGCAGCAGCACGGTACGGTTATGTAAAACCTCCATGTGTATGTGGGGCCAAAGCATGGCATGTAATCAGGTTCTCTGCAACCCAGGTCTGCGCCAGACTGGGATGTGATGGGTTTTGTTCTCTGCTAATCTCTCCAGAGCAGTGGACAATGAACTGCCAATTGAAAATTGTGACAAGAGGATTAGTGAGCATCTGTTCAAAGAGAAAGGGTATTTTTGAAGAGTGGAGAACTTTCCTGATTTAGTGAAAACTTGAATAGTGCAGGTCCTTGCATTAACAAACAGCAGGACTCACAGAGCCTTTCCTGACCATGTGGATGTCTGCTGAATCACTGTCAGGGTCTGGTTTGTAAAGCCCTCTGGGATATCTGATTTTATGAAGAACCTAGTAAGTTCAGTTTCAAACCATTCTGTTAAGTGTGTAAATGAAATGGAAGGAAATTTATCTGTAAAAATGGAAGGAGTAAGGCTTAACTTATAAAACTGTCATAAAGTACTTTGAAGATTATTGCATGTATGTAAGATGAAACACGGTACCCAGGTGAATATTAGTGTTTCTCTCATGTTTGAGGTCAAGAGTTGTGTTTTTTTCAATTTAAATTCTTTCTGTTCAGGTGTTCTTTAGTGTGGTCAGCCTGTCCTGGATATCTCACTTAGAATTTGCCTCGTCTGCTCTCCCTGTATTCTTGTTTTACTGTTTTTGTCTGAAGCTTTCTGCAGTGCTTTTCTGTCTTCTGCCTCAGATACTTTTAAACTTATTTTCATCACCGTATTTCTCAATCTCTTATTCTTAACCAAATGTTTCACAATTAAGCTTGCTTTAAGTGACTCCAACATATGTGGATTTCAAAAGCACAGCTGAAATACAAGTTCAGATGTACTGATAACAGAATATGCAGCAAACTGTATAGCGGTGACTTTTCAATGATGGAATTCTGTGTGGGTTTTGTGTCCTTTATGTATCTCTCATAGAATCCATTATTTTTCTACATAAATGCATAAATTTGTAACACTGCTACCGAGAAAGAAAACCTAAGTGCTTTTCAACTTCAAGTAGAAAAAACTTTGTGCTGTTGAAACAGGGCTCTGGATTGAGTAGGAAGTTGGGCTAGAGACATGCTCATAACCTTGACCTTTTTTCTTCTATTTCCAGTACAAGAGAAATTGCCTTCTGCAGAACTGGTCTCTTCAAGGAAAAATCCTTGCTTTCATTTTGTCCTTTCCATTCCTCCCCAAATGTACCTGTTCTCTTAGAAGCCGATTTCATCTGGAACTATGCAATTTGTGCCTGTTTCTTTTTCAAGTGATTGTGTTTTATGTGCATCTGAGTGGCAGTGCTGGAGAAGCAAAACTGCTCTGCAGAGATTTGAGAGGGATTTACCGCATCAGGGACCCAAGAACAGCGTATTCCTGGTGGAATGTTTTCGTGTGTGCTGAATTGCTTTAAATTTTGTGTATCTGTCCTAAGGCTGAAAGAGTATGGGGAGAAGTATTACAGTTTATTTCTGCTCTGCACTAAAAAAAAGAATATGAAATATATCTATTGCACTACAAAATATACTGTGGATATTGATACTTTGTTCAGTTAAAAGATGAAGAAAATGCTATTGAACCAAATATTTAAATGCAAGGTTAGTATTTTAGTGGGACACAGGGTGCATGTCTATCTCTTACAAGTATTGGTTTAGGATCTTTAACTACCACATGTGGTCATGGTATCAAAGTGTCAGGCCTGAACCAAGGGAGAAGCAGTTTGATGGTAAGAGACATGGACACTGCTGTGGTGCAAGGCTGGCTGGGGGCGCAGTGCCATCTCCTGACTCACCTAGTGTCTCTTTCTGCAGGAGCAGGGTTTTCCTTGAGTCTCCCATCCCACTACTAAGCCTGACCTTGTTTAGCTTGAGGTCTGCAAGTACAGGCTGATGTCAAGGCTGCAGTATAACAGAGTAAAGAATCACTTCCTAAGTGCTGTTACCCCTATAACTGCAATTTGAGCAAGAGGTCTTGTTTACTTCCTGCAAAATTTAAAACTTATTGTTCTTGTTCACATCTGTCTTCACATCGGTAATTTGAATTTTACTGCATAAAGATTGAATATTATGTTTGGTCTCATTTACCAGATCTTACAGCAGAAACTTTTTGCCCAAACTTCAGTTACTTTTAACTTCCTCTCGTCCTATTCTATGGTTGTATAGGTTTCATTTTCAAATATGTGTTATGTGCCAAAGTCATCTTGGATTCTATGGGCTTAAGGTTTTTTTTATGGTCTTCTCATAGAACACAGCACAGTAATGTAGGGTATAAACAAAACTATTAACCAGTGATCAGGGCTTACATGTTAGTAAACCTTAGATGCTTTCAGACATCCCAAACTTCTGAAATTCACTTGTCTTCAGTATGAAAGTAGGTTTTTGTAGAAGAAGAGTAGTATGTCTAGGAAACACTACTGTATTTTTATCTGAAATAATATATGTAGGTTCTGGGTACCTCTTGAATCTGTTAAGTTATGTAATAAAAGCCTTGTAAGATTGAGATCTTTAATGTTTTTAGATCAACATGATGCATAAGTTTAAAACTGCATCTGTTTAAAGGGATTTATGACTAAAACTGCTTGTTTTTCTACAGAATTGTCTGGTGTTTCTCAGCTTGAAGAAGATCTGCAGTCATTATTGATCCTCTTTCTTGGCGTTACCATTTTTGAAGTGAAGCCTAGCTTTCTAGTGTGAGCTCTCTTTTCAGCCATCTTAAAAAAAAAGAAATTTTTTTTGATCCATAAAGTAGACAAATTATAGTTCTACAATGTCCAAGTCATTCCAGCAGTCATCTCTGAGTAGGGATTCACAAGGTCATGGGCGTGACCTCTCTGCAGGAATAGGCCTTCTTGCTGCTGCTACCCAGTCTTTAAATATGCCAGCATCTCTTGGAAGGATGAACCAGGGTACTGCACGCCTTGCTAGCTTAATGAATCTTGGAATGAGTTCTTCATTGAACCAACAAGGATCTCATAGTGCACTGTCTTCTGGTAGTACCTCTTCCCATAATTTGCAGTCTATATTTAACATTGGAAGTAGAGGTCCGCTCCCTTTGTCTTCTCAGCACCGTGGAGATGCAGACCAGGCCACTAATATTTTGGCCAGCTTTGGTCTGTCTGCTAGAGACTTAGATGAACTGAGTCGCTATCCCGAGGACAAGATTACTCCTGAAAACTTGCCTCAGATCCTTCTACAACTTAAAAGGAGGAGAGCTGAAGAAGGTTATGGTAGAGATGGCAGATCATCCACACGGGAACCACCGTACAGAGTACCTAGGGATGATTGGGAAGAAAAAAGGCATTTTAGAAGAGATAGCTTTGATGATCGTGGTCCTAGTCTCAACCCAGTGGTTGACTATGACCATGGAAGTCGTTCTCAAGAATCTGGTTATTATGACAGAATGGATTATGAAGATGACAGATTAAGAGATGGAGAAAGGTGTAGGGATGAATCTTTCTATGGTGAGACTTCGCATAACTATCATAAATTTGACAGTGAGTATGACAGAATGGGTCGTGGTCCTGGTCCTGAGAGATCTCTCTTTGAGAAAAAGAGAGGTGCTCCTCCAAATAGCAATATTGAAGACTTCCATGGATTCTTACCGAAGGGTTATCCCCATCTGTGCTCTATATGTGATATGCCAGTTCATTCTAATAAGGTGAGTTATGCACCAGATACTTCTATTTTCCTTTACGTTGTAGTATCTGTTCTGTTTTTATCTATTTCTTTATTTCTATAGCCTGGTTGCTTTTGAAATGATCTGAAAGTTGGTTTGAGAGTGAAAAAGGCACTTGGTTTATTTACAAGGTAATTGTTAACAAACGTTGTAAACCAGGGCTTTACATTAATGTATTTTGTGTGCCCAGATTGCTTAACTTCAAGTCAAACAACTATCATCTACTGGGATATCTTATTTATATTTTACATCTACATGTTCTCTTAACCACAAACATCTGGCATTCAAGAGGTTTTGGGGTGGGTTTTTTATTTTTTTGTTGGGTTTGGGTTTTTTGGCAGTGTATCTACTGTGCTGTTCAGGAAGCCAGTTCAGCTCTCCTCCACATCTATCTTGATTGCTGATTTATATGTAGTTAAGATGCATTCTTGCACAGTTCTGCTTTTTCCCTGTCCAAAGGGAAAGAGTTAATGTAGAGCCCTGGAACTTATTTGCAAAAGTAAAAAACCACGTTTTAGATTAGCTCATTCTTGCCTTTTTAATTTCACTTTAACACTCTATCTCATACTATGGCTGAAATTTGTCGTCATTTTTCTCCTTTTCACAACTTTCTTAGACACTTCAGACTCACTTTTTATTGTCACATGTTGCATCTATCCCTGTAGACTCTCCGAGCAATCAGTCTGCTGTTGCAGTATCCTGCTCTGTATTCCTAGTAGTGTTCTGTTCTTGGCTCGCCAGTAGAGTGGATCTTCGGTTATGCTGAGACTTCCCTCTTAGTTTATTCATGAGTAGTTCAACTCTCTGCAAAGGTAGCAGGTTACTCAAAATGGCCTGTTTATTCAGACGTTATTTTCAGAGCCTTCTCACTTTCAGCTTTTCCAATTTTACTCATCTTGCTGATTTTCAGTATACTAGGCAATTTAATTGGCTAATTGGCTAATACAGTGCCCCTCTTGTCACAATTAGTGGCTAATGAGCTTGAAGGCCTTCAATTGAAAATATAATACATGCTATTACTGTGAAATTGATACAATGTGGAATTGCTGTTACTAACCATTTCTTTACAGTTACCTCTCAAAAAGCGCTGCTTCTGTACATCTAATCTTTTTAAAACACAGGAATTATTCTGTTCCTGCAAGGAAATGATCAAACCAGTTTTAGAGCACACAACTGTATGACTCCAGCTGATCTGACAGTTTATGAACTTGTATTGCTTTAATTACTTTGCATACAAAATAATCACAGTAATCCGGGTTTCTTGTCTCCTATATTTGACATTTATTTTCATAAAAGGTTTTAAGTGTTAACAGTTTAGATGCCATGCTCAATTCTGTAAAAGGACTTCATTTGGTTAGATTGCAAACATAAACTTCTGAGGCCCTTGAAGATGGCAACCAGTAATCCTGTAAGTAGGGTTCTTTTTAGCACTTTTTTAAAGCCTCGTGGTTCTTAGTTTGCTTTGGTATGCAGATCTATTGAAAGGATATCCAACATGAAGTGTCTTTCCAGGTATGAGAAATACCAAATTCTTTTGACAGCATAACTTACATGGCTGACTTCTTCTGTAACATGTAAACCCATCTTTTTTTTAGGAATATGCTTTGACTTAAACTGCTAGTACACCATAAAATATTTGAGATTGGATCATCTGTTTCTTATGACCCAAGTATGGGGCTTGTTTCTAATTTCAGAAATCATGTCACTGCAAGAATTTTTCTCTTTCTCTCCTTTTTTTCCTCTGCTTTGGATACCTAACAGTTACAGAATTTCTTATTTTGTCACCTACAAAATTGAATCAAGTAGAAATTAACTTTTAAAGTAATCTGATCTGAACCAAGACTTATGGAAAGCAGAAAGGGAATGCTTTTCTTAGCTGGGACAATATAAACTTACTACTGCAGTATCAAAATCTCATTTTCCCCACCTCCAAATAAAAATATCATAGAAGATTTTTAAAGTGTATGATAAAGCAATGTGTATTTTAAGCCTGAGCAAGAGGTTAAACACCCTTAATGTAACTTAAGCTGGCAGACAGACTAGTCCTCTATTTTTCCTTTTTTAGCAGTGTTCTTAATTGCTTCTTTAATTTGATGTGTATGTATTTTAAGACCCAGTTTGTTTTCTGTCTAATTATGAATTGTGCCCCAGTTTTTAGCCATTTTGTCAGTCCTCATCCCTTTATCAGGGTATGAGCTGTTAGACATGGAGGGATTGTTTTCCCTGCCAAAGAAAAAGGCTGATGCGACATGGGCAAATGAAGAATTTGGAGGTTAAACACTTGAAATGGTGATATATCTCAAAGGAAGAACAGGGCCATGTCCCTAATAGAGGGCTATCTAAAATTAGGTGCTTAAGTTTGGCCTAATTTTTTTGAAGAACAGTGTGTCCTCTTGCATCAGTTGAGGGAAGAGGTAATCTGAGTTTTTAAAAAACTGTTCAGATTTTCTCTAGCTTAACTTCAGGCATTCATGTTAATTAGCGTCTGTAAATTAGCATCTGTAAATATCTAGTGCCCTGAAACCTTGGAGGAGTAGTGCTTCAGACTGAGTAGAGGCAGGGATTAAAGGGAAGTCCGGCGTAAGAATTGTATAATAAAATGTTAATAACATAGATGAACCAGTGTTCTGAAAACTTTGCTGGGGTGGTGTTTGAAATCCTAAATTATATGTCAGATCTCCCTGTTTTGCCAATTTAAAAGCATTTGAAGTATAATGAGAATTAGATCTCTCAAATTTTGGCTCTGGTTTGCAGATAACTTCTACTTCAGTTTATAATACTTTTAAATTATGTGTTAAGACAGCTTCAAAGCACATTATATCTAGCAGAATCATCCACCGAGGCTTTACAGATTGTGCACCCAAATTTAGAGAGTTTTTTAGTGTTCAAAGGACTGTTTTCTTTAGTGTTGTACTAAAACTTGCTTAGAAGTTTTAAACTGAAGAAACTCTGTTTCTCAGTATTGAATGTTTCAGGGATAGGTTTGCTTGGGGGTTTTGGTGGGGTTTTTTCATGCTAAATTGCCAGTGTATTTATTACAGTTGCAGAGCCTACATCTTGTCTAGTTAAGAAAAAGTGGTGCTCTCATATTACAACTTCTTGATAAAATGAACGAAGGTTTGATCTTGCTCCACATTATATTCTGTGTCTCATGGAGTAATATTGTAGTGTAGCTTAATGGCAGTACTTTGAGAGACTTGAGGCTTTTCTCCTTTGTGAAAAGCGCAAGGTAGGCATTTAGCATATGGAAGCACTACAGGAAGCCTCAGGAGTGTCTTGTATCCAGAAGGATGGCTATAGTGTGGTGGAAATTAAAAATCAGGAAAGATGAGAGGTTAGGAAAAACTAATTTGTGGGTGCTGAGCAGAATTACACATATAAGAAGAGACATGTAAAACAGTTGGGCCAGTGCAGTGTACATGTTCACAGTTGAAAACATAGCTGGTAAGAGAAAACCTTCAGTTGTTAAACTGCCCCCCAAAGATCTGTAATTGCTCTCCCCTTCATTTCTGTGAACCTAAAGCAAATTTGCCCAGTGTGTCTCTGCTGATCCCTTTGCTTACTGAAGAGCAGCAGAGTGGAAATTACACTGTGGCTCACAGATGTGCAGCAGTGAAACTTCAAAGTTCTGTCACTTTACAAATGGAAATGTAGCACAAACTAATGCTGTTACTTGTAAGAATGTAAGGTTATGGAGATCAAGCACCATGTACTTTGATAAAGGAGGAGTCCCCATGCCTTCTCTCTTGAAATAACCCTTTGTAATCAAAACAGTCTGCAGATAAAAAGTAGAAACCCCTCATTCCTTTCTAGTGCTAAAACCAGAACCAGAAGGAGTTTTACCTGGCTGATTTGGTTTAATTCCATTATTCCTCCTTTGTACCATCTTGATCTCCTTTTTTTTTCTTTATTATCTCCCTCAAATGGTCATATATTTTTATATTTCACCAGTATACTTGTAGTTTGTCCTAGCTATGCACTTTCATTTCTTTTAGTCTTTCCTTTCTGAATTCCTTGCAATTTCTTGGCTTCTTTATGGTTCTAAAAACTTGAGCATTTAGTTCACATTAATCTTTAAAAGTCTGAGGAATGAAGCAGAGAGAGTGGAGGAAATTCTAAAATTACTGAAGACAAAAAAACCCTCAGCATCCAGTTCTAAAAGTTGAAATTGCAATGACATGCATGTATGCTGTAGCCGTTATCCCCTGGTAACATTTGCACCCTGAGGCAGGGTCAAGCCCATTGATTGCAAGACATTTTTCATCAGACACCTTTTCACCCAGGTTAGGAGTTGAGGTAGGTCCAATTTCAGTGTCTCTTTAAGTCACTACAAAAAGAGATTTTGTTGTCTGTGTACCTGCAAGACTTCAGCTTAGAAGAGAAGATACTGCACTGTACAACATTATTTTGTTAAAAATGGCTTGCCATATGTGGCTGTTAATTTTTAATTATTTACTTTGCTGCAGGAGTGGAACCATCATATCAATGGAGCGACTCACAGCCGACGTTGTCAGCTGCTGCTTGAAATGTATGAATTTGAAGTACAGTAAATGTTCTTGTGGCATGAGGGCATGTACAACTAAATAATGGTCAATTACATTGCACAAAGCAGGTTTAAAAAACATGCTGTGCCTTGTAGGAAACAAAAATAACTTAAAAGAACATCTTCAGGACAAAAAAGGGATCTTGGTTCCTAACTTTCAAATCCTGCTGATACATATGTAAAGAGCTGGATCGTAACAGTTGAGAATCTGGTGTAATTTTTTTTACTAGTCACACCAACTTGTAAATTTTCCTGGTGAAACATACTGTGCAGTTTGAATTATAAATTGGCAGACATGATACATACAGTGTATGAAGTTTCTTATTAAGAATAGCACTTCTGTTCTGTTGATAGATACTGCTCATCTGTCTTGCAGTGGGCAGTATTACCATGTGTTTTATCTGTATTAAGATGTAAGGGTATCACTGCTTGTATGGAAGTTACTACATAGGTAGAGGAGATTCTGTTTTTCTTACCCTCTTTTTTTTGTTTGTTTCTTTTAAGATATCCAGAATGGAATCCTGACAGTGATTCAGGGCATGGAATGTAAGTAGTTACGAATTTTAAAGTACTTCTTACGAACATCCTCTGCTTCAAGTAAAAAAATTACATTTTTATGTGAAACACACCTCCTTTTCTTCAAATTGATACCTCCCTTTGTTTTCTACTAGCTGAAGAGCAGCAGTAAAAGTAGCTAAAGTTGATATCTCCTTAGATGCTCTGCAGAAATTAGGCTTTTTTTGAGAATGAAAGATGCACAGTTTTTTGGTTGAAAACTAAGATGCATGTTCCCTTCTTTCTAGGGGTGATCCCTTTATGTTACAGCAGTCCACAAACCCTGCACCAGGAATTCTGGGACCACCACCACCTCCATTTCACCTTGGAGGACCTCCCGTTGGGCCAAGAGGTAACATCAGCAGGCACCTACTTTTACAAGACTTAACTTCTTCATTATTTTTTTCTTGTTCTAATTTGTTACCAGTGTTTTAGAGCAGTGCAACAACATGGTCACTTTTCAGAGCAGTGGAACTGAAATGCTTTAGTCTGTCCCTGGCCAAAGACTAGTACTCAGATACCACACTTCCACCTTTCTACCATCTGCCAACTACCAGCCACATTATTTTGGCTGTTATATAACTGTGTTTGATTAATCCACACGTGTTTTGGACTTGTATTTTTTCCTGTCTAGAAGGGTTTTTTATGTTGGGGGTGGGTGGGTGTGAAACTTGCAAGTATTCAGTGTCCTGAGTGTTTTACCCCCTTAATTTCAAATTAATTTGGCAAATAAATTTGAATAGTAACTGAGAAATGGGAAGACAGATGATGCAAGCCTCTTCTTCACGAGAAGGCAGGCTAAGAATCAGGTTCTTGCCTGAAGTTGTTACATGTAACTTTTTAATAGTTTGAGTGACTAAAAGAGGAAAACTAATTAATCTGCCAGCATATCTAGGTATAATACAAGTATTTCAGATACTTTAAAGAAATTTTTAGATGATAGATGCATTCATCCTTGATTTCATTAAAATAATACTGTTAATTTTTCAAAACATGTCAAACTTGACTTTGAGGCAAACTATCTGAAAGGCTTTTTTCAGGTATTTGCTAGTAAAATAGGCATTATGATAGAATTGGTGTTGTTTTTAGAACCAAAACTAGGCATTATTTTCTACATCTAAAGCTCAGTTGTAAAAAGTGTATCTTAGTTAAAGAGATCTCACGTCTTTTGTGTATGGAAATGTTTTGCTATAGTGAATCCTGCTCTAAAACAGGAGAGGAGTTTGGGGTTTTTTTCAGTAGGTTTTACTTATTCTCTGCTATTTCTGCATATTAGTAAATGAAGCTCTTTCTCTAAAGTTAAACTGAGCAGAATAATCAGGAAGGAGGACCTCAAGTTACAAGAGCTATGAAATAAATTAACAGCCTGTTGTGGTTTAATGCCAGCCAGCAACTAAACACAGCCACATGCTCACTCCCTCTCACAGTGGGATGGAGGAAAGAATTAGAAGAGTAAAAGTCAGAGATTTTGAGGGTTGAGCTAAAGGCAGTTTAATAGGGAAAGCAAAAGCCACCACACACGAGCAAAGCAAGGAATTAATTCACCACTTCCCATGGCAGGCAGGTGTTCAGCCATCTCCAGGAGAGCCGGGCTCCATCATGTGTAACTGTGACTTGGGAAGACAAACGCTATGAACATATCCCTGTCCTCCTCCTTCCCCCAGCTTTGCATGCTGGGCATGACACCGTATGGTCTGGGACATCCCAGTTAGGGTCAGCTCTCCCAGCTGTGTCCCCTCCCAGCGCCCCCCAGCCTGATCGTGAGTGGGCTGGGGTGAGAGGCAGGAAAGGTCTCGACTCTGTGTAAGTGCTGCTCAGCAGCAACTAAAACGTCCCTGTGTTACACCAACACTGTTCTCAGCACAAATCCAAAACACAGCCCCATACTAGCTACTGTGAAGAAAACTATCCCAGCCAAAACCAGCACATAACTTTTTCAGACTGTAAATGAAATAATTATTTTTTAAAACTTGATGTCATTCTAGTTTAGTATTACAAGAGACATATATCTCTTAGGAACTTATGGACAGACATTTTAATACCAGTCTTACAGGCTGAAGTAAACTTGCTTGTTCTTTTAATTTCTTAAAGGAGCTGGAAATGGAAATATGCAAGGACCGAGACACATGCAGAAGGGCAGAGTGGTTAGTATTAAAAACTTGTTACTTTAAACAACCCACAGTTTTATTACATACTTTTTGTTTTCATAATATTCTTTTTTAATTAACGGATTGTCTTTAAAAGTGAGATTTTAAGATGTATTTGTGTGGAAATACTGAAGCTTTGGAATAAGATTGGTGTTTCATTGTGCCAAGTATTCTATGAAATATTTGTTCCAAAACTCTACAGACTCTATTTAAACATTCTGTTATGATCAAGCTGTGGGATGTGAACATACAGAAAGCAGCTTTGGCATGGCAGGCATCTTCCTCTGGAGATCCCTGGAGGTTCTGTGCCTTTTCTGTACGCATCTTGTGTTGGTTACCACTGAAGATTTAAAAAATAAATTAAAAAAAATATACAGAGCCTTTCTTTTTAGGTTAACTGATAGACAACATGTAAAGGAAAAATGTGTATATGTGCTCTGTCTTCAATAGGAAACAAGCAGAGTTGTTCACATCATGGATTTCCAGAGGGGAAAGAACTTGAGATACCAGCTGCTTCAGCTTGTTGAACCATTTGGAATAATTACAAATCATCTAATTCTAAACAAGATCAATGAGGTGAGATTAAACCCTTTAGTGCTGCTGTTGGCACTGCCTGGTGTCTTCAGTATGTGATAACACCTGTGTCATCAAGGTCACAGTCACGTATGTAAAAGGGTGACTAATATGTTTCTTTCCAGAAATGCTGTAGTACTGCATTTAACTTCAATACCACTACAAAATCCTTCTTGTTGATTGTTCATAGTTTTCTCAAAAATACAGTATGCTTGCAAATTCTGTTCTTCTAACATTGTCTGAAAACTTACTTGGTCATAGTTTGTTATACAGTGTCATATTTCGAAGTGTGGAAAAAGCCAGTATCATAGAAGATAAAAACCAGGAAGCAATTGAATGTTCTGAATCCAAATCTAGGTGGAGTGTAAACAAACCAAATAGTTCTGTTTGTGCACCTAAATAAAGTATGTGATATTTATGCCAAGTTCTGCAGGTCAGTTAATGTTGTAAACAAAAGGCAGTTTTCATTTTTGATGCAGCTCTTTTTATGGGAAAGCAAGGAAGAGCTTGAGATTTTAAACAAAAATAATAATTCTTGAAGGTGAAGCTCTTGTTATTATATGATTTCAGGCATTTATTGAAATGTCAACCACTGAAGATGCCCAGGCTGCAGTAGAATACTATTCAACAACACCTGCGTTGGTGTTTGGTAAACCAGTCAGAGTCCACTTGTCACAGAAATACAAAAGAATAAAGGTAAAAGGCTGCTGCTTTTTTTAGCTTTTTTTTTTAATCTGGGACAGTCAGTGTTACTAGGTCGTTGCATTTAAGTTTTTTAATTTATGTACTTCTCAGCTGTATCAACTTAAGAGACAATCACCCATGTATATTTTATATAGTATATACTTAAAAAAAAAGTATTCCCTCTTAATTTCAGAAACCTGAGGGTAAACCTGACCAGAAAACTGAGCCACCAAAACCAGAACTCGGTCGTGTGATTCACCTCAGCAATTTACCTCATTCGGGATACTCTGACAATGCAGTACTCAAACTGGCTGAACCATATGGAAAAATTAAGAACTACATCCTCATGAGAATGAAAAGCCAGGTAACTGACCATAGGAATGTTTACATGTGTGAACATTTGAAACTAAGGTTTTTAACTGGGAAGAAATGCTGTGCTGTTAATTGGTGCATGTGTAGATTCCTGCTCTAGCAGATATGAAAATTATTAGCAAAACACCACCTACATAGACCTCTACCTAGCTTGCTGTGAAATGTTACTGTAATCTGACCTGCTTTAAAAGAAATAGGCCTCAGCTGTGAAGAAGGTATACTTAACTTTCAGGCTTATTTCTTTTGTTGTGCAGATTTCTAGGAGTCTTGGAACTTTAAGGCTGAAAAAACACTACCTATGAAACACAAATATATTCTGCTATTACACATTTCTTTCACTTACCCTTTACTTTTCATTCTTCAAAACTAATCAAAAGCAGCCCTGCTGTGACTCTCTTAACATTAAAAAATGATGTTTGAAGATAGTGCGTTGCATGTGTATAGTGAAATGCTTTGGATGTGCATGTACATGATTTCTATAAATACACAGGAGTTTAAAATACTTAGTTCTTTGGGGTTTTTTTTCAGCTTTGCTGTCCCAGTTTGTTGCTCCCTTGAGTAAAATAGGAAATTCCAGCACTTTTTCAGAGATGAGTGCCTGGATCCCCTAATACCACAGTTGTGAAGTGAAAAATTACTAGAATATTGTATGACCCCTAGGAAGTCCTCCCTGACCTTATTTCTCTAGAAAAATAAAATCCCTTGCTGTCTGAGTTGGATGCAGAAACAGCTTTCTTATGTATGCCAATGATACTCTATACCAAATGTGTTTTTAAAATCTTGTTCATCAGACTTAGTGTGTCATAGGCTTGTTTCTTGGAGGAACATCTTGCAAAGCAGGGCTTACAGACCAGCAGTTACAGCCTTTCTGTTTCAGGCTTTTTTCAAAAAATAAAATACTAGGGTAGTTTCTTAGCTACCCTGGAATTCCCAGATACTGAAGCACCAAATAAATTAATTTCATTGTCCAGATGCTTTTTATTTGGAATCATATTTCACTTTATGGTGACCTTTTTTTGCAGGTTATTTAAATGCCTGTTGTTTAACTTCAGAGCTTTCTATGGGACAGATAATACAGAATTGAAAAGCTGGGGTAGATAGAGCACTTTGGTAATCTTCTAAAAGTATGGCTAACTTGAGAGGATGGATATAGCTCATAATTTTGTTTTAGCATTTGGATGTGCTGCACTTTAAGTAGTTTTGCCTACAAAAGTGTTGTGTATTTCATACCTGTTTAGTGTGTGTGTGTTTAATCTTTTTCAGGCTTTCATTGAGATGGAGACAAGAGAAGATGCTTTAGCTATGGTTGAGCATTGTGCCAACAAAGCTCTTTGGTTCCAAGGCAGGTGTGTGAAAGTGGATTTATCTGAAAAATACAAGAAACTGGTGTTAAGGGTAAGTAGTGGTTTTAGTCTTTTAGTTGTAGTTGAAGGTGTAAAGTAAAGTATAAGACTGCTATCACTTACTGAGAATTTAATTCCAATTGTAAAATGGAAGGATTTGCTTTAGTATTTTGTGGCTACTTAAGTGCAGTTACTTAGTGTTGAGTGTGGTGTTATGAGGCTTAGAACAAAGTTAAAGATTAAACAAAACCCAACTAGTAGAATCCATATTTTAGAGTAATTGGTGTACATTTTTATTAAAACTTCTCCATTTAGTATGTTCTGTAATGTGGGTTCCTTTTTCCTCACCCTCCTCTGAAAATGGTCGTTGAGTAAAATCAAGATGGGTGGCAGAACTATGTACTCATACATTGTGTTGTTAATTCTTGGCTTTTCACAGCTGCTGGTCAGATTGTCCATTTTGTTGTATGCATACTGTTGTGAACAACAAAAAAAGTTACTAGGGATGCCTTTTTAAACTATGAAGTATTACCACAGAATGTGTTTCTTCTGTTGGATGCCATCCAAAACCTTTTTTTCTTTAGCACCAGAAAGCTTCTTGATCCCTGTTGGGGACACTAACCCCAGCTACCTAGATAGGTTGATTGTCTTATGATCTAATTTTTAAGAATAAACTTTTTCAAAACTTAGAATGTAACTGCACTTTTGCATGTGCGTTTCATATCAAGGGGGGAAGGTGTGTGAGCTGGCACAGGCAAGACACAGGAACAACCACAAAACTACAAATGAAATGCAAAGAATAAACTTATTCTCACTACCTCATGACCCTGGGGATCTCTGCAGCAGCACCAGGCAGGGGTGCAGGCACCACAGAGCTTGGTCCTTGCTAGCCAGAAAGAGAAGATCTCGAACCTGCTGCTTTTGCCTGTATATATCAGGAATTTTTGCAAACATGGTTTTCCAGTGTGCTTTGATCTTTCCCACAACAAGGCAGGTATCTAAGGATGTTCAATAAGGGGCCTCTGACTCTATCACAGGGCCTGTGTTATTGAAACACAGATGTTCCAGTTGCCCAATGTAAAAAACTAAACAAGTAGTATGATACATGTGTTTTTCTACACCCTAGCTGCAAGTCACTCCAGCATGTTTACAAGTCTCCTTGCCAATCTTCCATTATATTCTCACAGAAGAGTTGGCCGATAATTTTTGGGGGGGTTTTTTGACATAACACCAGGCTGCCACTCTTGCAATTATTAGACATTCTCCATCAGACTAGGACACTAGGTAGAAACGCAGGAGAAATCTGAAGTGTCAAGCTGTCTCAAACATAAGATTTCTATTGTGGAGTATGAAGAAATCTCACTATTGCACATGATCATGCACTGATAATGAACACCGTGGCAAATTCAAATACTTAACCAATGCACTGAATAGTTTTCCATGTTACTGCCACACAAGTGGCATTTCCAATTCAGTAACTCATAAATAAGTGAAATGTTGTGAGCCTGCTAAAGCTTTCCATGTAGCTTAGTACTAACGATAGGGAGAAGAGTATGGATTAAGACTGATTTGTGCCATTGCTTGCATCACAGTGTATCAGTTCATAAACAAAAGGGGAATTGTATGTGTGGGGTTTTTTTTTGAGCAGGACATCCCATTTGGCTTGTACTGAATAACTGATAATTACTGTGAATAAAGACATGGGCTTTCTTCAGTTGGTATGGTCTTGTCTAAGATAATAGCAGTTTATTAATTGGTAGGTGGGCGTGGTAAAAGAATACCCGTGGATTAATGTAACTGGAAGTGTGTGGCTAGGTTGTGTGGTCTGGTCTGAAGGTGTTGCAAGAGTTGTATAAAAAATAACTCTATTGTGGCTTAATTTTTTTTAAATTTTATTTTAGATTCCAAACAAAGGAGTTGAACTGCTGAAAAAGGATAAAACTAGGTAATTTCCTATTGCTAAAGCATGATGTTGTTTAAAAGAAATATGAAAATACCTCATCCAGAATGTAGAAATTATGCAGAAGGGAGGCAAGCTCTGAGATCAAATTGTTTGTTGTGTCTTGAGATTAACTGTTTTTGATATGCTACCTACCCTCTTCCTCTAATAATGGAGATTTCACAGCCTCTTCAGGCTCCTCAGGAAATCTTTTCCAGTCATTAATTAGCCTTGCCTTCCTGCAACTTAAACCCGTGAGCAGTTGTCCTTTCTTGTAAGGACAGTCAGTCCCTCCTTGCAGCAGCCTTTTGCATATTTGAAGAATGGTATCGTTCAAGGTTTCCCTCAACCTTCCATTTTCTGAACTAAAATACAGTCTTTTCCAGACTTGTCTAGAAAAATCTGACCTGCCTCTTTTTTTTTAGTCATTTCTGGGCTCTTCAGGTTTACAAGCAAGTATTCTTTGTTCTTTACAGAAAGAGAACATATTCTCCAGACAGCAAAGATTCTCCAAGTGATAAGAAGTCCAAAACAGATGCTACTCAGAAACCTGAAAGTGGCAGTGTAGAAGATAAAGTGAAAGAGGAGAAACAAGATGATGCTGCTGAGCCATCGGGCACTAAGAGTAGTGAACAGGCAGACCAAGATGAGCCTAGTTTACTCCTTGAATCTGAAGATGAGTTGCTAGTGGATGAGGAGGAAGCAGCAGCACTGTTAGAAAGTGGCAGCTCAGCAGGAGATGATGCAGATGTTGCCAATTTAGCAGATGTGGCTACAGAAGAAAAAAAGGACACAACTGATGATGTGACCGTAAAAACTGAGGGGAATGTTGTGGCCAATCCAGCAGCAAAGAAAAAGCTTAAAAAGGTAATCGTATAGCAAGGTACATAAGTATGGAAAACCCTGTGTAACTTCAGTAGCACACCATGGTACACTCTATTTCAGATCTTTTTTCTGTGGGTCTTTAAAACGCATGCATGGCACACCTGTCTGAAGAGAAACAGCTGTTAAAGCTCCTGTGAAGAAAATGGAAGAACCCATTGGATGCAACTTGCAAATGGAATCAGTTATAAGTCACTGTTTCTGTTTTGACAGAAACTGTTAACCTTCTACCCATGTCGCTTCCTGGGGTTTTTCTTGCCTTTCTCTTCACCCCTTTTTTTGATTAATACTAACCAGCCAGGAACTATTTCTCCTGAGCATTTTCTTGTGAGACTGGCTGTAGTTACTCTTTTGAGCACAGAGCAGAACAATGGCATTCAAAGAACTCTTTATCTGGGACTTGAGGCTAATCTAGACTTGGACAAAATTGTATGTACGACTACATTTTATGCTTAGCCAGAACGGCAGGCAAGTCCATTTGTGATTAGATAAGGCCCATTTCCAATTTGAGGGGGGGGGGGAAATAGTTTCAAGGTGTCCTCAGTCGTAGGCTACTTACTGTGAATTTCCTTTTTATCACCAGATGATCCCACACTCATGGTTTTTTATGTCCTACTAGCTGCTTTTTTCAATCACACTCAGTTACGTGGAGTAGCATGCGAAGGTTTAGTAACTTTATGAAATTGGTATGTTGTCTTGCATCAAAGTAAGGCATGTTCCTTATTCTTAATGAATGAAGTGTGCATGGCTTTCAATTTTGGGGGATCCTTCTATCAGAAAGCTAGGTATATGGTGGTGGGATTAATACTGCCGATGCAAATGGCAGTGGTTACTTGTTATTATGTGGGGTATGTTGTGATAAACTGCCTCAAAACCCAAACTTGCTTCCTTGAAGACCTACGTTAGAGCACAGATATAAAGCTAATGCTGTTTAGTACTACTCAAGGTTGCTGTTAAGCATGTGGAATACTGATGTCTCCATATCAGCAGGAATGTTCAAAACAAAAACAAAATTGTCAGACTCACTGTCTTTTAATGAAGCTGGATTTTAAGAGACTTCCGTGGGTTTGGTGGTTTTGGGGTTGGTTTTGGTTTGGTTGTTTTTTTTAAATGCAAAAGCTCTAAGCTTTCCACTGGTTGAAAAAAGAGCTCTTAATTTTTTTTTTAAATGAACTTTCATACTATTAGTGAGCATGGAATTGTTCTTGTGAGTTTTTACCTTTTACACAGGCATAAATTTGAGGATCTTGTGGGACTGTCTTTAGAAATAAAACTTGTGCATTCCAAAATGACTTCCACTTAAAATACTTATGTTAGGACTTTCAAAGTAAGAATATTAAAAATACTGACATTTTCAAGTTGAAGTTCCCATGTTGATATGATTAAAAAGTGGACCCTCATGATGGGAAAAAAAAAATCTGAAATTGAACACTTGATTCTGGGACAGTGGAGTACATTTTAAAAGAGCTTCTTACACTTCTGCATGCTTGAGTAACACTTTGAATGAGTGAGGTAGGTCTTGAAGGAAGGATTTGAGCATTTTTCCAGGGAATTTGGCGAAGATGTTTCTCTTCTGAAACTTAAGACAATTTGAGGGAAACATTTAAGAATAAGCTGACATAAGGAAAACGTTTTCTCAACAGCGATACGTGGGTGGCTTTCCGCGGAGCATGGAAGGTTTTGTCACTCTAGATGAGGTTGGTGATGAAGAAGACTCGGATCATCAAAAACTCCGCAAGTCAGGTTTGGCAGTAAAATCTGCTGGCAAAAATGATGATAGTTTGGCAGAAATCAAGGTAGACAAGATCGAGGAGCCAGAGCAGGAAAACGAAACGTTAGAAAATGGAACCAAAACCGAAGACAATTTGAAGGCTGAAACTGTTGAAGCTTCTGATACCACAGCAGCACAGGATACTGAGAAGAATGCCCATGAAAATACAGACACCCAGGATGAACAGGAAACAAAGAATGTCCAGGAGAAATCTCTTATTCCAGATGAATTTAGGATTGGACCATACCAGCCAAACATTCCTGTTGGTAAGGCTACTTGCATTTCTTTTCAAATACATCTCTCTGCATTGCAGTAGCATTTCTCATTTCATTTGACTTTTATTTCTGGCAACACATTGCCTCTGAGCCTTTCATTATAGGGCTTCCCACTCTTCTCCCTTTCTTCACTCTTCCCCTACCCCTAGTATTTTCATTCTTTTTTACCTTATTCTCATACAGTTCTCCATAACACTTTCCTTAGGCAGAAATTAAATTGGAAGAGGTATATTTCAGCAACACAAGTTCAATTAATAGCACAAATCACAGTAGTGGTAATAGTTTAGTTTCATCCTAAATACTCAGAACTCAGAAACTGATCACAGAACGTTGTTAGTTCTTACGAAGGAACCAATAAAATGGACCCTTAATCCGAAAGTTTGTTTTTTAAATTTAAAAAAAAAAAAGCCTGCACATATTTAGTCATTACTAGGCCCTGGCTTGACTAAACTAAAACAAGGACTTTTAAAGATAAAGCAGCTTTTAATGTAAAATGACTTATGGTTTTAAGATTTAGCTGAAATGACATATGACATTAAAAGAAATGATGTAGAGTAGATCTCTTAGTTTATTTTGTGGTGTTTACTTCTCTAGGTGTGAATTATGTGGTACCCAAAACAGGGTTTTATTGCAAATTGTGTTCCCTGTTCTACACAAATGAAGATGTTGCAAAAAAGACCCATTGCAGCAGCCTTCCTCATTATCAAAAGTTGAAGGTAAGGCAAAAACTTGTTCATTTTAAATGCCGTGATTCTTTCCTGGGGAATAGATCTGAATGAGACTGGACTGAGGAGAAAAAAAAACCAAAAAAACAACTTTTAGGAAGTGGAAATTGGCTTATTCTATAACTTAACTCAAGTTAGACCTCTCCAAAACTTCATCTTGTGAAAATAATACACAGGATACACATTTTAAAGATGGGTTCCAGCATTTTTTTGTAAATTTGGATTAAAGAGGGCACTCTGATTGGAGTAAAGGCCAGGCGTAGAAGTAGTGATGCAGAGTAAATACAGATGACTCAAATCCCTTCCAGTTGTCCCTTTGAGAATATTTTTAACCAGTCAAACAGCTTAAGCTGAAATTTTTATAGATTTAAAAATCCATATTTGCAACTTCTGATTTTGTGAGCATGTTTTACAATTTCTAATTGGATTAGGTATCACATGATTGCATGGCATGAATAATGCTGCTGCTGTATCTCTGTATACTGTGAGCTGCTTTTAAATATCACTTCCAAGAAAGGGAAATCCTAAACAAAATTCTAATAATCAGTGTTCACATAAATTGATTTCATATCAGTTGATTGTTGAGCTGAAAACAAACCCCAGGGGTTCTATAGAAAAGAAGGTGGCATCTCAGACTCAAAGCGTTTGCTTTCTTCCTTGCAATAATAGGGAACCCTAAACAAATACAGGGCCCTGGAAGGCAAATGGCACAAATAAATGTCACAAAGCAAACAACGTTATGAAGGAGTAGATCAGAAAATCAGTTACCATGCGGAGTCTTGTAGTAAGAAAAACCCACCTCATCCATCACCCATAGCTTTTTTTTTTCTTTTTTTCCATTGAGGTATCTGATTATGAGACTTTAAAGACTTAATGTAAAAGGGGAAGTGGGGGAAATAGTCCCAGCTTATGAACTTTATCACTTCAGTGAAACATAATTGGAGTTGCTTTTTCCATGGCACAAATGACTAGCAAGCTGCTCTTGAGTGACTTTGTAACACTGGTGTGGTTTTAGAATCAAGGGGGGGGGGTGGTGTGGGGAACGCAGCTTTTGTTTCACAATGGCAAGGCACTTCTCTATCTGGGAGTCTAGTTCACTTTGAGAGCAATGAGTAAATAAACAGATTAATTGATACAACTACCAAATGTCATGAAAATGATAACAAATTCCTTAAACTTCAAAAATAACCCTTCTTTAGGGAGGGGAGATGTTTTGTCCCTGGCTTTATAGATGGCTAATGCCAACCAGGTAAGTGGCACAATTGCTGTCACAAGTCCATGACAAAATTGAAAGTAATTCTCCTGGCTTGCCCGCCTGAGAGGAAGGCATTAACAGCAGGCAGGGGCTGCCATTTGGTGTTCACTGGTGGCGAGCTGTATAATGTGGTGCTTCAGAGGGGCTCCACTTCAGTATGTTGGAGAAGTGCCAGTCTTGTAGTTATGACCTTTGCAGTTAATACCTGAAAATTGGATTTCTGTTTCTATTATTGATGCTGTGACTGAGAAACTCTTTAAATATATCTAAAATACAATTGCTTTCTTTTAACAGAAAATTCTGGATAAAATGGCAGAAGACCACAGGCAAAAGAAAGAAGCTTAAAAGGAAGGAAGGATGTAAGGAAAACAGTGGCTTTGTTTTTAACGTTAATCTTTTTTAAAAGCAGTACAAGTAGTAGATGGAAATACTGTATTCTTTTTTTGTTTTAGTGAAATACAGTAGGCATTATAGGTCTGTTCATGTGTTAAATGTTGTAGCAAAAAGCATATGCTGTTAAGTTAATGACAAAAAGTTTGTTCTTAATGTGAGAATGGCAACAAGTTTTTGTTTTGACACTTCAAGCTATTAAAGAAAAAATCTTGCACCCTCGTGGATAGCTCATCTATGGGAAGAAGACCATTTAAGTGAAATTTACTGCTTTCAAGCTTCAGAAATTGTCTTTCAATTCCATTCTCAATAAAAAATAAAAAGTAACACTGTATTTTTATTTTATCTAGAACATTCCATATTTGTCTGAGCCTAGCAGATATTTAATTTTGAGTGTGTAAGGCTGTCATTGCATTTCACTTTTGAGACGTCTTTAAATGTAAGTTGCATTTTTAAATGTTGAATTGCAGTTTCTTTTAATGTCATTGCTGTTGTATAGCAAATAGAAAAATTAGTGATTAGTCAGCTTTACAACTTTGTGATTTTTTTTCTAAGCTCTTGATAGACTTCCCTATTCAGCTATTCCTTGTATTTTTAGTGAAAAGTAAATGCCCATTCTCCTCTGACCAGTATTATTTCCTTGAGCTCTTCCTGCTTTTACTTGAATCTTGTAGCTGTCATACATCTCTAGTATATTCAGAAGCAGCATTTGAGTCCTGAAATGTAAAAAGGTATCTTTATATTCTTCACATGTAATTTTTTCATACCTGCATTTTAAAATAGTTTTGGTTAAAATCTGGTTTTGTCAAGAATCTTTAGAACTGTGTTCTTAATGTACCTGCACATGTGAGATGTGAACAGGAATTTGCATGTGTAACCTGTGTTTATCTGTAGTTTTTGTTATTTACTGCTTACTTGTGAATCCAGGTTACTAAAGTGATTTACCAATAAACAAAGCTAGGCAACAGTAATTTGTTATAGATGTTTGGCATGTTAACCAGTGTGTCTACTGAACTCTTTACTCCTGTGTTCATGATACCACACTGAAACTCTAGCTGTCTTTTTAAAATTTGCATGTTTTAACACCTGTGATTTAGCAGCTTACTGCATAACTTTCTTTCTCTTTCCTAAAACCTCTTTTGTTTCCAAACAAATTAAAATATCACTTGTTAAAACACTGGTAGGTATATTCTGCTGACAGTTTTTATTTCTTGAGTTTTATGGTATTTTCATCAAAGCTGAAGTTCAAGCTACATCACGTTAATGTGCATAAACTGACTAGGGACAATTCCTTCAACCTGAGCCTCATGGCCAACAGGGAGACTGCAGTGCCAAGAGAGGTTTTCAAATGTAAGAGGGTGAATCTTGATGAGTTCATTTACTTAAGCAGACAGACACAAGATGGTGTGTTTTGTGGAAGTAAAGTCTTGTAACTTTCTGTTGTTGCACCCTCAAAAAAGGGAAGGTGTCAAATCCCTTTTGTGCAAGAATTAAGTATAACTTTCAACATCTTGTACTGTGATGGTAGCAGTTTCTCTGGGGATTTGGTGTAATGGTGAAACATTAATAAGCAGCTACGGCTGCAAACTTTATTTAAATAGCATATCCACATTATAAAATCTTACTGTGCAGTGACTCACACTTCACTTTTACAAAGATAAGTTACTGCTTTGTACATGGCACTCATTAATATGCAAAGTTTTGTTTGTGTTTGGATTAAATTGATTACATTTAATGCAGTGATACAGTCTTAAAATGACTCTACAGCTTTCCTAGGCCCCTGAAAGTGCAAGCAACAGCTGCCCTGCAGTCAGTTCTATTTTGACTAGTCACAAGGATGTACTTGGACTGCCACTTGCTTATGATGACATTTGTCATTCATCTGTCTCCAAGAGGCTGCTCAGTTCATCAGCCAAGCAGAGGATGTGACTTCAGAGCACTCTGGCCATGTTTGGCAGTCACCCCCCTGCTCTCTGAAGGTGGTACATAAACATTTATTCTGAAGGTCTCTACCTCCCCCAAGCATTTTAACAGGTTAATTACAACATGCAGTTAAGATTAACGTATTAAAGTACTACAGGTCTGTATGTCTTCTTTTTTAAAGTAGCCTTTCCTCAGCTATTACCTGCATCTTAAATAGCTGTGTAGTTCACTGATCTTGCACCTAGTGTCCTCTCCCTGTTGAAATGCTAACCTGTGTAACTGCCAGAGATTGAACTGTCGGAGAATGTTACATCATGTTTAGTGTCTAAACAAAGCATTCCCAGGCATAAAGAGACTGTGGCATAGTTGAACTTAAGAGTAAAAAAGTTTCAACACTCAGTTTCTTGTATCAGCAGATGCCTAATGCATATACTTCCAAAATATACTGATATATACTTCCAATATATACTGATAAACTGCATCAAATCTTCACACCTGTACATGTGCAATATGATGCTTTGATCAATCAGAAAATAGTCAAACCTAATCTGCTTCTGAAAAGTTGTCTGTTTACATGCAAAGGGCAGGGAAAGAATACATGCCTTACACTAATTTCTGGTGAAGGCATCAGAATAACTTGATCTTGAGGACAGATGCCAGCAACACTTTGGTGGCAGATTGATTATGTGGTATTGCTAGGGGCTCCTTACTCTTTGGAAATAATTGTATCTGTAATGTAAAGGGGTGATGAGAAATCATGGGACTAGAGTGAAATACTAGACAGGCTCTGCGGTTTAGATGCCAGCTTTCATACATTAATTTCAACTCAGAAGAATAACCAGAGAGGCTGTTAACCACTTTGCCATGTGTGTAGTTCAGCAGTGGTGCAACACAAGCTCTGGCTTCCTGAGCACTTGGAAACAAGTAGAAAGAGAAGCCTCCATTATAGATGAGAAAGCGTGTCATGTGGGATTTATTAAAAAAGAATTGGAAACAGTTGTGGAAATAAGAGTAGTAAGAGCATAGTAGTTTTGGGTTTTGTAAGGATGATCCTTGCAGGGGTATTTTAAGGTTAGAGAAAGCTCTTAGGGCCTGGAAACATGTCAGTAGTGGTGACCAGGAAAATCAGTATAAACTGCTTGATTAAAGTCCCCACAAAACCTAAGAAAACCCAGATTTTCTGTAGAGTTGGTTAGCCCTTACTAAATTTAGGAGGAAGGAAGTAAGGGTCTGAGCAGAGAAATGTTAATGCAATTGTTATCCTTAGATAGCCCCTTTCCTGCTTAGAAGGCTACCCACGCGAGTGTTTTGATAGCACAGGACACTTTCCAGGCAAACAGGTGGTGTAATGCAAAGAGCTAAGCAGAGCAAGTTGCTCTGTACATTGCTAGCTCACTAACTTTGTAAGTCTGAAAAAATCTGCTCGCGTGTGGGGACTCTTCAACCATTAATGGATTTCAGGGTTGTCCAAGGTTACTTATTTCTGTGCAACTTAGTCCTCAGTAACATACACTTTTGGGCTTTGCAGTTGCACATGGAGACATTTTTCTGCCATACATTTCCCAGCTTGCTGTGGGGGCAGATTTCCTGCTTTTTGTGGTTGTGAGCTTACAAGTCCGTGGTACTGAGGCAGGCACCGAGGTGGTTTGGCCACGCTGCGTCTTGACTCCAGATCAAGTCAGATTGTGTTCATCAGTGGCTTGAATAGAACAAAGGGCTTTTAATTCTGTGGTGTCTGGTTTCTTTGCTTTTTAAAAGGTTGTGAAGATCAGAGGACTGGAAAAGCTTGTAGCTAGGCTGAGTATTTGGGAAGGTGGGTAAACACACCAAGGAAGAGAGCACAGCTCTGGCCATTGCTCAAAGCTCTGAGCACTAGTTTTAACAGGTAGTGTCTGAAGGAAAGAGCAATTTCCACCTTACCTTTAAGGAAAAGGGAGAAAGAATTGAAGAGTAAAAATCTGCCTTTTCAACCCATTTTGTAAATAGGTTTGAAGTGCAGGCATTTGGTATCTCAGAAAAGAGCGTTATGTCTTGTTTCCTAATACAGAGCCTTAAAACTGCACAAGTCTAGTGCTGAAACGTTTGGGGAGCAGGTGGGTTTTTCATAAAGTATTACATGTTTTAAACTTCAGTGAGGCCCAGGGCTTAGTGGTTTCCCTACGGAGACTGGTGTATCGGGAGGGAGACAGGAAAAACTTCGGGAGTACTTGAGGCAGGGCGGGGCAGTTTCCCCCTGTGATAACTCTCCCCGGGGCCTTCTTCCCTCCCCGGTGATGCGCCCGGCGGGGGTGAGGCTGCAGCAGCCCAGGGCTGCACCGCCCGCCCCGCACTGCCGCCGCTGGGAGCGGGAGGGTGCTTGGGGACTACATCTTTATTAGCGCCACTGGCCTCTCGGGGCCCCCCCCCCGCTCCTCGTCCCACCCGGCGCCACAAGATGGAGGCTGGCCCTGCCCGGCGGGACGGCGCTTCCCGGCGTGCCCCACGCCGCCTCCGCCGCGCGAAATGGCAGCCAGGCGGAACTACGGATCCCGGCATGCCTCGCGGCGGCGGGAAGACTACGCGTCCCGGCATGCAACGCGCCGCCTCCCCGCCAGGGCGGCCGCCGCCGCTGTCGCCGCTTCCGGGGGAGGGGGGGCGGTGCCTCGGGGTCACGCAGGTACCGGAAGTGATTTCACGTCCGGCGGGCTGCGGCGCTGGGAGGGGAGCGGGGCGGCGGGCACGGAGCGGAGAGGAGCCGAGAGCGAGCGGGGGACGAGGCGGCGGAGCAGCTCGGAGCCGGCGTGCGCACCCGCGGCCCTTCCCTCTGCGCGCAGGTGAGGCGATGCGGGCGGGGGCGCGCAGCCCCGAGGCCGCCGCCGCGGCGGGTGGGGGGAGCGGGGGAGCCGCCCCCTCCCCTGAGGCAGCGGCGGGCGGCGGCCCTCCCCCACTTCCCCCCGGCGGCCGCGGCGGCGGCGGCGGGGCCGCCCCGTGGCGCTGTCTTTATTGTCTCCAGCTCCATCCGGGTCCTGGGGAGGGGGGGCCGCTCCGGCGGCGCGAGGCCTGACGGGACGGAGCCCCCGCCGCGGGGGCGGCCCTTGTGGGCGAACAAAGCGGGCGGGGGGGCGGCGGCGGCCCGGGCTCCCGGCCGCGGAGGCGCGGTGCCGCCGAGGCCCGTTGGGCCCCGGGGGCAGCGTGTCTGGCGGGGAGCGGCGGCACCGCGGCGCGGGCGTCCTGGCGGCGGTGCGGGGGACCGCGGCTGGAGGCACCCGCACCGGGAGTTGAGGTCTGCGACTCCAGCGCCTTTATCGCCTCGGCGGGGCCGCGGCCGCCCCCCGGCAGGGGTAGAGCCCGCCCCGCCTCCGTAACCCCGATGGTATCGGCGGCGAGCGCGGTGGAGCTAAGCTTACCGGCGCGGCCCGGCAGGTTCGCCCGGTTCCCCCTGTAACGAAGCGGCTCCGCGGGCGTTCACCCTCGCTGGTACTGAAAACGTCGACACCGAGAGTGGTGTCTTGGGGAGCAAACCCTACCCCCTCCGAGAGGTTCCGTTAGCCCGCGGGCCTGCCGGGCTCCCGGCGGTGCTGCGCGTCGCTGCGAGGGCTCTGCTCCTTACAGCCAACTTTTTTGGTTTTAAGCCTCGGTGCTGGCATGTAAATAAGTCGACTGTTTTCAAGTAAACTTCAGTGCGATGCTTTGAAGTGTTTGTATGAGATAGCATCGGCATCCCTCATGAATTTGATTAAGAAATTTATTTATTATACGGAGTATAACCAGTTTACTTGATAACTACCACTTGCTAATCTAATTAGATAACAAACTCGGCCAGTGCTCCTGACTCACAAGAGTAATCACCGATTAATAAACGAGTAACACCATCTGCAGAAGTTCACGTTACTCCCTGCTGCACTAAAACAGCTTTGCTTAAATTTCGGCTGCTACTGAAATGCTAACATGCTGCTTGCTGTTCTCTGTTGGTTTTGGGTGCTTGAAGCAAATATCTTAATTCTTTCCCCCCCCCTTTTTTTTTTATCAAGGGTAAGAACCTGGGTTTTGCTATGCAGAATTAGGCCTGTTGACCTTCTGAAGTAGACAGTAGATAATCTTCTTTCTGATTAAGTTTTAAATGCAGAATCTTTAATCACAAAGCTTCGAATTTTACTGATGGTTGGTCTAGGGATCTTCATTGCTATAAATGGAGTAAAATTCAGACAAACAGGTAAATGAGTGATGTTTAAGAGTAACAAGTTCCACTCCTCATACAGAAAAAACTTTTAGTTAACCAAAAGTCCTGTTGTTATAGGATTTTTAATTTTTTACTTCATTCCTAAAAATAATCCTATTTTTTTAGTGTCTTCCCTTATGCACTTACACTGTTCTTCCTGCATCACCTTCATTCCTCGCCAGTATCCTGAAATAATTTGGGGCTGGATCTCCAATCATGTCACTGTGGCAGAATTCTCTGTATTTCTGTTTCTTAGCACTACTAATGTTCTATTTCCTGTTCTAGTGTAAGGAGCTTAGAGATCCTCTGCTTTCCACCTACTCCCAGATGGAGAATGTATTATTTTTATTCACAACGGTAGTGTGGCCTGTCACTGTGGCTTGTTTGCTGCAGCAGCCTTCTTAGATTGTGACTTTTTGCAAGACTAAAGTGGTATTTGGCCCTCCTCCTCAGAACTGCCTGTAGCTCATGACTAAAAAGTCTGTATCTAATAGTGGCGAAACGAGACTAATCTTGTCCTTGCAAATGAGCACAGAAAGCCAACTGGTTTGTATCTTGAAATGGTGAAATGGGAAGTTCCCTATACAGTGTATTTTATTACAAGTTGCAGAAAATGAAATTACAAGGAGTGCTGTGGGTAAGGGACTGGCCTGGGGCTTCCTAACTGTTCCTGCAGGATAAGTGTTTGTTGACATGTTTTCCTGTGGGAAAACATTAGCGGACTTAGGGCTTCATCAGATAAACTTCAGATATTCAGGTTGAGCCTCAGATCTTTCTTGAAGGTAATCATCCACATCGTCCTTGGGCAGTAATGGAAAAAGTTGTTTCAGTCCAAATGTGAAACACTGCACTTCCCTCCCTGCTAAAGCCAATAGCTTGTGTTCTACAGGAGCACTTCAGAAATGGGAAAACTTGCCCATGATTCAACAAATTAACCTTTCGAGCTTTTACACAAACAAGTAGGGGTGTTTTTAATTATTATTTTTACCTTTATGGACTTGTCTAGGTGCTGTCTTATTTGTACAGAAGGTGCCTGGAATTTGGCCTGAGTACCTTACTAATGGGGAGTGACTCACCTGTAGTATAAATTGGTGGTGTGCAGAAAGCCCAATGGAATATCAATACCAAGATTCACTCCACCAAAAAAAGGTTAAAAAAGAAGAAACTAGGCTTTTTAGGCTCTGAGGTGTTTTATTTCTTTTAGTTCATCCTGTTTGTTCGTTTGTGAACAGCTGAAGTTAATTTCAAGCTTGAACTGGGGTGTTAAATGCAGTGTCTTTTCCTGTTTTATATTAAATGCTGCCAGTAATCCTTTCCAAGTTTGTTTTGAAAGAACATCAAAAAGAACCTGTTTTCTCTTGCTAGAATACCCGAGTCCTTCCTAGGGAGCTAAAGTGACTTCCGTACTTGGATTTGCCTTTGATTTAAAAACCTTGCATAGAGCAAACCAGGCAAGTTCCTTTGTCTTTGTGCTTTTCTTAATTGATCATTTGGATGCGGCATGTTTTTGACTTGCCTGGACTAACCAAAAAATAAAGAGAAAATAACGACCAACCGAAATATAAAGAGAAAATATGAGCTGCTATGTGGTAAGACCTTGTACTCTAATAACAACAGAGGCAATATTTTTATATCCCCCTTCTCCAAATAAGTCATTTTTTGATACGCAGACAATGAGCTAAAATATTGACGTGAGGATAAAATAAAAATATTTTCAGTCACTGCTGCACTGTTACATTGAAAATTTTTAGCACTAGAAAAACATCAAAGTTCGACTTTTTTTTTGAGCTCACTGCCTCGCATGCTTTGTGTACTGTTGTCAAAATATTCAATACTGCCAGTATTAGTACCTAAAAATACTCAGGTTTTCCAGTATTGATATCTGTACTTAAACATCCTATAGGAAAAAACCAGCAGCATTATCTCATTTGCAGCACAAATAAGACTTTCAGTTAGAACTTAGGCTGTGAGCAGCTTCGGGTCTCTGAACTTAGAGTTACAAGCTTCCCAGAGGCTTACGAGCCCAGCGGAAAGGCCGCAGTACCATTTGTGTGATGAGGATTCAGACCGAGTGTAGGTTCTGTCCTGCTTTTGGTTGTGGTTAGTTGGAACAAATGCGCTCGCCAACTGTACCTTCATTCCTTGAGTCCAGGATGTTGCGGTATCGCGTATCGTGGACACGCAGAAATGTTGAGCGCTCTCCAGACGTGACTCAATCCATATTAATGAAGTGGGGTGAGAGGCAAGCACGTACTGTCTTTCGGTGCCTTACGGTGGTGTCTTTACCTGAAGCTTCTTGATCAGTGGGCTCTTGCTCACGAAGTAGCTGCAAGAACTGTTGTGCCAGCCTGGCTCTGTGCGGAATCAGCATGTAATGGCTTCTGCCTTGCTTGCAAGGTTTCCCAGCAGTGAAATGGCTGTGAAAGCTGGTTCATGCAGTCCCATAAAATGTCCCATCACTGAATTTGGGTAGGCTAAAAGTCACGCTGGTTTCCCTTACCATGGGTATCCTTGGAAATTCCCCTGAAGTGTTGCCCACTGCCTCTGAAACAGTACGGACACTGGGCAGTTTATTCCCATGTGAGTTTGTTGAAATTCAGGTGGGAGCTTTAAAAGTATTTTGGAAAACAAATTTTAGTTTTGGTTCTTGAACGTCACCTTAAATATTTTTCTGCTAGTGAGTACACGTGCTTTCTGGTTTTTTCTGTCACTTTTCATTGGTCTTGGTGCTTGGCATTTGCTGTGATTTGGTGAGGTTTAATTACTTTCAGTAATTATTACCACTATTCGGTGGGAAATTACTTTGTCACTCGAATCCGCGTACAGTGGAAATGCCATTTCTGATACTCTCGTTGCGATTAGCAGAGCTCCTCTGCTGCAGTCACAGTAAGGCTACCTGCAGCCTTCCCTTGGGCCGGGCTTATGCAGAAGCAGGGTGGTGAGTGAATCTGCACATCTTTAATTACTGCATTTCTTAATTGCAGACTTTGAATCAGAGACGCAGCCATGAAAGATCCAAGTCGCAGCAGTACTAGCCCAAGCATCATCAGTGAAGATGTGATTATAAATGGTCATTCTCATGAAGATGACAATCCCTTTGCGGAGTACATGTGGATGGAAAACGAAGAGGAATTTAACAGGCAGGCAAGTCATTTCCCTCGATAAATGTCTTGTGATGTGGTTTACCATTTTCTAGCTGAAGGGCGAGGTGCTGTGGCTTAGCAACCGGGGTACAAGACAGGGAATCCTTTAGAGATGGAGTTTTCAGATAGGCTTGCTAGAATAATCCTGGGGGACAGATCTCAGTTTCTCTGGCAAGAAATACTTATTTTCTGTAATCGTGGTGGAAAACATGGGAAGTGCAGTGTGTTCTAATGCATCTATTAATTCCCTACTTTGGCAGGAGAGAGGAAGAAAAATACAGTTCACAGACTTTATGTGGCTCTTTGGAAGGGACAGGTCTTGCTAGGCTGCCGAGGTGTTACATGTGCAAACATGCTGGCTGTGGCTGTTCTGAACTGGATACATCCAGGTGCATACCTGCCTTGTCAACTGCTCCTGAGGGAGTTGGTGGACATAGCTGCTGGGTGACATCCTGGTCGTTGCTTAATACTTAAGTGTCTTACAGCTGGCCTTCGCAATCAGGTTGGATTGAAGCCTTAACTTCATCTTTAACCTTGCACCTGGATGCAGTTTTCTCTCCTGGGGAGGCTGGGAACAGCCTGCCTCTTTCCACTGTTCCTTTCTTAATCAAAACTTGATCTTTGTACTCAAGTAGCTGCTTTCTCTGCACTCCAGCACAGTATGGCTGTGCTGAAGTCTGAGCTTCCGAAATAGGATATGTCTGTTGCTCTCTCTTTAGGGTGCCACAAAGCTAATCTGAAATTCAAGTTGCTCGAAAAATCTAAATTCTCTTGTGCATAAGCCAGGTTGGTCTCTGTCTTGTTTCCTGTTTGGTGGGTTTTTCCTCCTGGGGAAAACTGTAGTTAGCGTACAGGACATATAGCTCTTGGGGGGAAAAAAAAAATAGAGTTGTGCTGTGAATAAACGATTTTTCAGGCACGGACTCCATTTTCAGAGAAGAGGAAAGGTGGGAGCATGAGGGGAGAATGGTCTTATTCAGGCAGGCAAACACAGTATGGCAGCCTGGTCACCTGCTGCTGCAGGCACATCTCTCTGTGGGAAGTTAAACCTGGGCTGGAAAATACAAACAAGCAATACAATATTAATTTCAAGACCTTTGGGGAGTTAAACGTTATTTAGTACTTCTGGAGCTGCCATGTAGCTTCTGTAGGTGTACAACCATGTAACAAAAAACCTGAAGCCGGGCAACCCCTGCTGTAATACTAGCTCATGGCTGCGTGCCCACGGCTGCCTTTTACCCACATGCAGAGACGGTGCCTCACTGGATTGATTGGAGGCTGCCGTCCTTGCTGGAGTACTTTTTGGGGAAATTACTAAATCGGTGTTTCATGCGGGGTTTGAATTGTCTGGACAGTGGCTTAGAGCATATGGCGATGAGTCCCTGTTCCCCAAAGCTGTGCATCTTGAGCACCAAGTGAGCTTGGTTTACCCCAAGCACAGGGGACCAGGATTTTGCAGGAATCCTGAACTCTGGCTTTAACTTCTTCGATTTGGTATTTGTGGTAAGTAACTGAATTTCCACTTTAGGATCGAGTATGTGTTTGATTTCAGAGTGGAGGATAGATAGGAAAACTTGTTAGAGCTTCAATTTAGTGAACTTTTAAATCTCTCCTGAATAATTTTTCCTCTCCCTTATGTCTGGCAAGTCATTCATACCAGCTTCTGTTTCCCTGCTTTCCACTCTTAATCACTGCGATGTAGGACATGGAAAATGTGTGGGGATGAGCTCCCTCCAAAGCTTGTTTACTGAACAACCACAACCAAGCAAAACTTTCCTTTAATCTTTACAGTGCATGTCAGTTCTGCATCAGTTGATTTGTCCTGCTTGTAGTGCAGCAGGTCAGCATTCTTAACTGCTAAGATCTGTGGAGTTCCTTGGGAGAAGGATGAATGCAAAACCGACAGCCGAGGAGATGCTGCTTGTTCCCCATTCCAGGCGACAGGCAGTGGTTATTTTTTGCCCCCGGGAGTCTTGCAAGACACTTTCCTAGGGACTGTGCCTGGCTGCACATGTTGTCCCTGGTTCCCTTCCTCATACTTGCAGTGAGTTCAGTCCAAACTAGTTGGTACAAGTGAAATTTTCACTTGAAACCCACGTTTTCCTTCTTGAGCTCATAACAAGCTGCAGACGCAACAGCTAGGGATGGAGAGTTCTCCTGCTTATTCCTTTTTAACCACGGCACAAGTTCCTGTGCTTTTTCTACAAACAAAACACTTCTCTACGTTAAAAAAATCAAAGCTGCTTGCCTTCCTGTGGCACAAGCGTGGTGTTCTGCTAGAAGCCCTACTGCACAGCTACAAAGAAGGTCAGCTAGGTGCACAAACCTTGGAGTGAAGACGCAAGCTCTCAATAAGTTTGTTGATGTAGTGGTTTCTTCTCATTGTATAGATCGAAGAGGAGTTGTGGGAAGAAGAATTTATTGAGCGCTGTTTCCAGGAGATGCTGGAAGAAGAGGAGGAACACGAATGGTTTATTCCAGCCCGTGATCTCCCACAAACAATGGATCAAATCCAGGACCAGTTCAATGACCTTGTTATCAGTGACAGCTCATCACTGGAGGATCTGGTGGTAAATTCAGTTTCTCGTCGTATTTTAAAAGCTTGCCATCTCTCTTTGTCCAAGGCTGATTTTTGTTGCTGTAATGGCAAAAGAAAATCCTTTACATGTAGGCTCTTAACCATGCCTGGCTCTGGTGGAGGGGGAGATGTGGAACAGTTGGGTAAGGATGTTTCCTCAAGTGATGTGATGTGGTTTTCCTCACAACCACACGGTGCCTTTCCTAGCCCATGGCATAAATTCAAGTGGCTTTGGGTATGCATTCTGTGTTACGAAAGGCAGGTGGTGGGTGACGCATGCTGACCCTGTGGAGTGCCGTTTGCTGACAGGGCTGCAGAAGTGTAGTTCAGCCTCTGCTCTGTGTTGCGTAGGTACGAGCCATGTTCTGAGGTCTGGTTTGGATTGTGCAGGCCGTAGCAGATGCCTTTGTAGAAATCCTAAGGAATGGGAAAGCAGCTAAACTGTGATTATTTCCCTCTTTCTTGCTGTATGAGTTCTGTCCAGTGCTTAACTAAAAGGAAAGGGCAGTGTGTACGTATTTTCCCTAGCAAAATACAAAGTTACTGTTACAGAGTGCAAAAACCTGTCCTGTCTCACAGCTGCTGTGAAATTCAGATGCAAACCCCTACTTTTCTAAGCTTAAGCAGCTGCAGGCAGCAGTTTTAGACTCAGTTAAGAACACAAAAGCCTAATCCTCCATTTCTTTATGATAAAGAGCTCATTTTGGAGATTCTGGCTGCCCACCTATAACTGCAGAGTATAGAGTAGCAGCTTGCCAAGTGGGAGGATCGGGTAGTCACAGACATAGAAATGTAAAAAATCAGTACAGTGCTCATATATATTAAATTCCCGGAAGTGGCCTAAGCTCCTGGAGCAAGTCTCCTCTTGCTTAAATAAGCAAGATCTAAAAACCTCATGGCATGTTTTAACAGCTCAACTTCAGAAAAAGCTACTTCAGCATTAAGCGAAGGTGCTGTATGTGATGCATATCTGAGAGTTTCTTGTCTCTTACTCCCTGAGCCCTCATCTGACTGAAACATCCAGGTGGTGCTAAGGGAGGTGGATAACTGGTACTAGCACAGAGGAGTGAGGTTTTCTAGTGATTATAGAGACTTTTGGTATATGCAAAAACCCCATTATATGCCTGGCTGTTACTCTAAATCTGTAAACTGTTCCTGATGCTGCCCGCCTAGAATTGTATTCAGCTTGAAAACGAAAGATGAAAACAACAATTCAACTGGACTTCTGTTTTTCCTTTCCTCAGGTCAAGAGTAATCTGAATCCAAACGCAAAGGAGTTTGTTCCTGGGGTGAAGTACTTAAATATTTGAGTAGACTGGGCCCTCTCTTGGTGGATGTAGCACAATTTCCACACTGTGAAGCCAGTATTAGAAGATTTAATTGTAAAAGCTCTCTCTTCTTGTCACTGTGTTACACTTATGCATTGCCAAAGTTTTGTTAGTCTTGCATGCTCAATAAAAGTGCTGAGACTGTTATTAAGTAAATCTGTCAAAAGTTTAATGGAAACAATTGGGCCCTGGCTCTCTGCAAAGGAGGCAGTGAGGTAAGAAGCACCAGTCAAGTTGAGACAAAGTACCACGTTTATAAAACCTTCTGCAGACTCTGTCTTTTTAAATAGGACTTGGAATTTGCTAAGGATGGTCTGTTTTTAACTAAAGATGTGTTAACTGGTGCTAGTTTGCACCTGATAATGCCTTAACTTAAAAATGAAAGCAAGGATATCTGATTGTTATGCAAATTAGCTAACTTTCCTTTGAAATACCAGTATTGTTACTAATGTTAATTTTTCCCCTTAAGAATCTTCATGCTCCTGTTAAGCAGAATAAGCTTTAACAGAAATTTTACAGACCTGTACAGAGTCGTAGATCTCAGCTACTGAACTAACATCCAAGTGATTGGGAAGGAAGAAATTCCCTGTACTTTGCAGTATGTTATCATGTCAGAAACGTTCACTTCCTGATTATACTAAAGGAGATGTGAGTTTCATCACAATTTCTTCCAAGAACCCAGATACATACATAGCACTGCCTATGTAACTTTTAGCATACAACTTTATTATAGCTGGATTTAACCAAGAAAACCCTAGCATTAGTGATTTGAGTGGTGCTTTTCCCTTGCTTTGTTTAATCATCACTACACAATAGTCTACAGCACAACAACTTTTTTTTTTTCTTTTAATAAAGCTAGAACAGTTTTGGCTTCTTAAACTTCATATTTGGGTAGGTTAAGCTGCCATACGTGTTCAGTGTGAATAGTGTTTAAGTTGAAAATATTGTAAAAAAATTATATTTTTTCAAAAATATTTAAAAAAATAAATAATAGTAGAACTGATGTGGTGGCTGTCTCATGAATATGCATCTCGCACGGAGGCAGAGGAAAGGGCTGACCTGAGGGATGCGGTGCCGCGGGAGCCCAAAAGGCTCCTCTGAGGTTGGGCTCCCACTCTCGTTTATGTCTTTCCTCCTGCTTTAGGTGCTTGCCTGGGTGTATTTTCCTTCATTCTCGCCGCTGCAGTCCCTTGCGGCGGGGCAGTGCTGGGCGTCAGCCCATGACACCAGGTAAAGTGGCGCTGGGGGCGAGTCGTGTGGTGGCTGCAGGAGCAGCCTCCAGCAGCACTCGGACACCCCTCGGATCCACTCATGCTTTGTAACTTTGCCCAGCCTCACTGTTAATATTTTTTTTATAACTTTTTTTTTTTAAGCTCCAGTTAAACCAAACGGAAACACTTCAGAAATTATGTGGTATTGCAGGTGAGACAAAGCCTTCACTTGGGTGTTACAGCATAACCACATCCCCACGTGGGTCTGGCTGCAGGTGGCAGAACCCCTCCTGGGGTTCACTCAGACCAACTCATTTTGCTGTTGCTCTGCAGAATGTTAATTGCTGTTATCCCAGGCTCCTCGCCGAGTGTCACCTTCCCCTTCCCGAACCTGAGATCTGCCCTTCCTCCAAGCAGCAAAACTGTTCTGGCATTTCCACTGACTTGGAGATAGTTTAAACTTGTGCACCTAAAGACAGAAGGTCAGGAAATAACATACTGCTGTGCCTCAGCTTATTTTAGCTTGAGTGGGAGTTTCACAGAGAACCCCGGCACAGCTGGCAGCCCTCGCTTGCCGGTGAGCTTCCTCCTGGAGTTTCAGCCTGGGTGTGATTAGCTTGGCACGACTGGCACCTGAATGCCATTGCTGAAACATCCAGCCTTGCCGTCGCTGCCTGCTTTGCTTTTTTATCCCCGCTGTATCCAGCTAAGTATCCAGCAGCGGGAGGTTTGGTGAAGAGGTGAGCTTCCCGATGGCCTCTGCTAGGATGGAGCTGCTGTTCACCACGGCCCCTGCCCTGCTGTGTGTGTGTCTGGGGCTTGTGGCTGAGCAGAGCTGATAGCACAGTGCCCTTTGGGCTTGCACAGCGTCAGGGCTCGCCCTTGCTCCAGCCCCAGCGAGTGGGCTGGTGGTGGGCAAGAAGCTGGGGGGCGACACAGCTGACCAAAGGGGTACTGCACGCTGTGTAACGTCACGGACAGCAGGAGAGGAGCCTGGCTGGGCACCACTGTGCTCGTGGGAGCTGCTGAGTGAGTGTATTTATGTCACTTGGGGCTTTTTGGTGGTATTTCACCTTCCACCTTCGCTTCTTAAACTGTCCTTGTCTCAGCCCACGGGTTTCCTCAGTCTGTTCTTCCTGCTCAGCTGTGCCACCGCACCAGCGTGGACAGACCGGGACAGGCTCACGCAGTGCTGGCTTCAACTTTTGATTTGGGTGCTAAACCCAAGTCCAGAAATGGGTTTGACTCCATCAGCTGTTGCAGCAGGGCCACCAGCTGCCTTTCTGTACCCTCTGCTGGAAGCCAGCCGGCCGCACAAGACGGTGGAGCGGCGGGATAAAGCCGGCTGTCCAGCGCTCCCCAGCCCAAGGCCTTGTGCTGAGCCACCTCCCCCGCTGCAGGGGCATTCTGCAGAAGCCCACCGGACTCACGGCCACTGAGGCTGGGCAAAACCTGGTGTGTCCTCACGCTGGGCAGCCCAGGAGGGAGCCTGGGAAGCTGCTGAAGCCTTCGCAGCACAGAAGGGATGAGGGAATGGTGCAGGACACAGCAAAGACACCGGTAGGGCAAGTGGGCTTGAATTTTTTTTTTTAATTATTTTTAATGTATGATCTTAAAATAGGCATCCTACCACTGGCCTGGATGCTGTACCCCACACAGAGCCTGCTTTAGCCACCAGGTAGCCCCGCTGAAGCTGAGGGCACAGCATGGAAATTTGTGGCCCCAGATGGGAGTTTGTGGCTTTGGGGACTCTGTCTGGCTCCAGTGGTGGCTAACTAGCTTCAGCCAGTGACTAATGATCTTCAGCAAGCGTGAATCGAGTCTCAGCCAGCTACAGCTTGAGGTGGAGCCATGACACGGGGGCTGGTGGCCCCCAGACTAGTATCCTGGGAGCTCGGGATGTCCCTGAAAGGCAACTTTGCGTTTCCCTAGACCTGTGTTCGAGACAAGCACCAGAAGCCTTGGCTTTGGACTTGGCAGGTGCTAATGAACTCTGACAGCACCTGTGGGAGCTCGGCTCGGCTTCTCCGGCGCTGGGGCACGAGCCCTCCCCTCGCTCAGACCTTCGTGCACACGGAGAGCCCATCTGTGGTCTCCTGCACGTCCACGGCTGTCGCACCACTGCCCTTCGCTCGGGCCTTAAACCCCGTGAACACGGGGCAGATGGGCACATGCTTCAGCCACCGGCTCCTCCTCACCACGCTCATCCCGAAGGGGAAGTCGTAGCTCCTCAGGCTGGCGCTGGCTGCACTGTCCGAGTGCGCGCCTGCCTTCCACTGCACCAGCCCTCGCTCCTCCTGCGTCCCTGCAGCACCGGCACCGTGTCAACCGAGCCCCGGCCCCTGACTGCCCACAGCACCAGCCGCCCCTCGCCCTGCAATCCCCTCTCGCAGCCTGGAACCAAAATGAATCTGCATCCAACCCTCCTGCTTCCTCCCCACGGCTCTCTGCTTTAATTACCCGGGATGGTGTTGTCCAGAATGAAGGCGATGGTCCCCCCGACAAACATCTCTGTTGTCAGCAGCACCGTCAGGATCTGGTCCAGCTCGGGGACACCTGCAAGAGAGTGGGGACTGAGCTGGGCCCTGCTGCGATAAGCCAGATTTGCCAAATTAATTGGTGGTTACCCAGGGTGGGCAAGTATCCTCAAGATCTGCCCCGCTCTCTCCCTAAACACCCGAAACTGGGGCTTTTCATAGTGGGCGTGTACCTGTGTTAATGGCCTTGGGGTGGGAATCCAGGTAATTTGGCAGCGTCAGCCCAAAGAACATGGCGAAGCCCAGCACAAAGAGGTTGCGGGAGGAGTTCATGTCGACGAACTGCAAGTTGGAGAGGCCGACGGCCGTGATCATGCCTGCCAGCAGAGACAGCGGCTGCGCTGCAGGCGGGCAGAGGTGCCCGAGCTGCTGCCACCAGCCGGGAGCCAGGCGGGCGGGGCTGCCCGCAAAGGCAGCGAGGGGCCTTCAAACGCAGCCGCCGTTCAACCCCAAACCTCAAAGCCTGCCCTGCATCCCTTGGGCTTGCCAGCCCCTGAATCTCCAGGGAAATGGCCCAGGGCTGATGATAACAGAGATCCGGGTTGGAGGGGCTGCGGCGAGGTTACCGAATAAGGTGCAGAACATCCCGCCGAGGATGGGGTCAGGCAGGGAGGCGAAGAGCGCCGTGAACTTGCCGATGGTCCCCAACACAAGCATGATCCCGGCCCCGTACTGTATCACCCTCCTGCTCCCCACCTGCACGGAGAGACTGGCAGCGGGTGACGGCTCCTGTCCCCCCTGCCCAAGCCAGGACCCCTCCCCAGCCCTGGTACCTTCGTGATGCCCAGGACGCCGATGTTGGGGCTGGAGGAGGTGGAGCCGTTGCCGGTTCCCAGCAGCCCCGCGATGATGCAGGAGATGCCTTCAGTGAAAATGCCCCTGGGGAAAACACAAATGGGCTGGTCCCCACCGCTGCTCCCCTGCAGCCTCCCTGCCCAGTCCCCAGGGCTGCCACGGTGCAGGCAGGGTTAGGGGGGTGGGGGGAGCTGGCCGTACCTGTTAATGGCATGCACAGGGGGAGGGGGGGCTCCCGCCAGGCGGGCACAGGAGTAGTAGTCCCCGATGGACTCGATGATGCCTGCCAGCGTGGCGCTGAACATGCCCAGCACGGCTGCCGAGGTCACCGTGGGCAGACCCCACTGGCCTGCCCGGGGGGCAGAGCGAGGTGTCAGGGTGGGGGTCACCCCAGGACCTGCCCCCCTGGTGCTTCCTGGTGCCGCTTTGGGGTCCCCCCAGGTGCTTCCCAGCCCTGGTGATGCTGCACCAGGTCCCTGCATCCCCCCAGGGTGAAGGGGTACTGGGGGGACCTGTGCGCCGCGGAGCTGCCTGGCACTCACAGGGGTAGGGGACCCGAAACCAGGGTGCTGCGGACAGGATCTCCCCCCGGGCGTCTGTCCTGGCCTTGTAGCCGTACGCCTCAGGCTGGCTGGGGAAGATGCCGGTGCACGTCAGCACGTAGCAGAGCAGCCACACCACCATGATGGCCAAGATGATCTGCAGGGGCAGTGTTCAGGGACGCACACCACATTGCTTGCAAGCCCATGCATGGAAAAAGGGGGGATTTTTTGGGACTCCCCAGCTCTCAGTCAGTCCCTACCGGGAACATCTTGAAGATCTGAACGCGAAAAAGGACGAAGCCATGGCCCCACCGGTAGCCGGGCAGGCAGATGGCGACATGCCGCAGGTACTGGGCAAACAGGATGATCAGGAAGATGGTCCTGAGGGGACAGAGATCATGTGCCTTGTGCCCCTGGTGCCCTTCTGGCTCTACGGGGGACACCCCTTCCCCCTTCCCTGCCCCCGCCCGTGCCGTACAGCGTGGCAATGCCCCAGTGAGAGCCGGCCCGCTCGCCGGCTGCCTGGAAGACCGAGAGTCCGATGAGGGAGATGGTGGGGGTGACGGTCAGCGGCCCGATGTAGCTGAGCAGTGCCCCGGGGAGCCCCAGCAGCCCGATAGCCACCTCCACCAGGCTGGACACCACAATGGCCCCTTGGATCTGCAAAGCATGAATTGGCGGGGGGAGCTCAGCAGCCCGCTGGGGATTTTGGGGTCCCCCCGGGGATGCCAGCAGGACGTACCTCTCGCATGCGGGGCTGCCAGATGTGGGAGGTGTTGAGTGGCAGCGCCCAGTTGCCATAGATCTGCTCTGGGGATGGAGGGGGGGTGAGGTGGTCCCTGGGTGGGGGAGCAGCTGGACAACCCCCGTTGCACCCCCTCTGCCCTCACCTTCAGGTGGGCATTGCCACTTCTCCAGGGCCAGAATGGCTTTGGCGGGGACAAGGAAGGCCAGCGCACTTGCCTGGAAGAGGGGCAGCCTGGGGGGGACGAGAGGGGACGCCTGCGCCCGCGGCCTGGGGATGGGCAGGGGGGTCCCCGCTGGGGCCGCGGCTCTACCTGATGCCCACAGTGGTCTGGATGAGGGTGGTGATGCCGACGCAGGTGAAGATGGTGCCGATGAGGTAGCTGACGGTGAGCTGGTCCTTGCCCACGCACAGGCTCTCGGCCAGCAGGAAGGGGACGGCAATGGTGCCGCTGAAGCAGGTCAGGTAGTGCTGGGGGGTGGGAGGGGCTGTGCTCAGCAGGGTTGGGGTGCCCCACCCCGCTGGGAGCAGGGGCTTGGGCTCTGCCGATGGGGGCTACCCCCCTTCCAGGCCGTACCTGGAAGCCGAGCAGGATGCAGAGGTACCAGGGGGGCACGTCCTCGATCCTGTAGAGCATATCCATCTCCGGGCGGGGGGGCCCAGTCCCTGCCGCGGGGTCCTGGGGTGCAGGGGCACAGCTCAGCCCCAGCTCACCCTGGGGGCTGGGGATGGGGGGAGCCACACCACACTGCCCCACGAGTGGCACAACCTGCCCCACAGGACCCCCTGTGCTGGCAGGGATGGGGAGGGGTCCCAGCTGGCCGGTCTCCATCCAATGGTGCGTTGCAGGATTTCGGGTGTGCGCCATGCTGCCCGTGGGGTGCCCCGGTACTCACCCTGCCTGCCGCAGGCAGCTCCTTCCCAGGGGTTCGTGGGGGGCCAGGGGGGGTGAGAGCCAAGTTCCCGTTCTGGCAGCAAGGGTGAGGCAGGAGCCGGATCAGTGTTGTCCCAGGTGTCCCATGGGAACGGGGCTGGGCTCTGCGTGGGCCACCGCTCGGCACGCGCGGCTGCTCAGCCTCATCCTGTGCCGGCTCTGAGCCTGAGAGGGGTCTGGGCTCCAAATCCCATCGGTCCCTACGTGATGGTTTGTCCCCAGGGGAGGGTGGAGGGGGGTCTCCACTGGCCCTGGGGTGCCTGGACCACCCTGTGGGTGCTGTGAAGGATGGCACCGCCAGTCCCAGCCACAGCATCCCAGCATGTCCCCTTGGTCCTGGGCTTCAACGCAGTCCCCAGGCTCACCCCATCCTTTGCCAGCCCTGGTGGGGGCCCTAAACTGGCCATCACTGGGGCCAGTACCCCCGGTCACCCCCTTCCCACCCCCCTGCCCCAGGATATGGCCGAGGAGAGGACTGGGACGGGGACAGTGATGGAGGCTGCATTCACCTGGGGCTGAGCCAGGTCTCCCGAGTGGGTCCCCATCCTCCAGCGATGCGGCCCTGGCGGCGATGTCACTGCACGAGGGATTTTATGGCTGTGGGAAGGACTTTAGTCACCACGCAGGCTGTGGTGCGAGGCAGCAGGCTGGAAGGTGGCCATTGGCTGTGGGTTGTGAAACCAGGGAGCGACCGATCAGCTATTAACTCCTTTAATTAGGGCTGGCACCACCTGCAGGGCCAGGGCACCCCCACCCTGAGCACCACATTGGTAAAACATTAGAGCTGGCAGGTTACAGAGTAATTCCCGGCTCGCAGGGGGTCCGGCAGCGCGGGGCACCGGCTGCTGCCGGCATCCTCCTGGCACTGGGCTGGGCACTGAGGGACGGTTGCGACACTGATGATGGGTGACACCGGGAAGGAGCCCACCTCCCGGCACGTGTTGGCTCTCACTGGGGACGAAGTTGGTTCCGAAGGTCACCAGGGCATTAAGCATTAACCACACCGGGGCTACAGCTCATTCTGCAGCACCTTGGGGGGGGCCGGCCCCCCGGCCTTGCCACTGGCACAGGCTCCCTTCTCCCCGTGGCAGAGCAGCTCCCGGAGGGCGGCCGGGCCCCGCTGGTGCGCCCCGTAGATCTGTGCCTCTCCCTGCTCGCCCACGTAGCTGTGGCACATCTTGGACAACCTGCGAGGAGCCAAGTGTGGGTCACGCTGCATCCCCCTGCCATGGTGGCGAGGGGACAGCCCCCGGCACCCTCCTGCATTGCCAACCCCTCCCTCGACTTACCTGCCTGGCCAGGGTCCCCCCATCACCATCACGCTCATGGGCTCCTGTCTTGGCAGCCCTGGCCCTGCCAGCCGCTTCTCCCCATCCAGCTCCTGCACCCCGTAGCTGTGGGGAGAGTCAGGGGTTGGGGAAAACCTGGTGCCTGGGGACACCCCTGTCCCCGGGGACATTCTGCTCACCTCTCCCAGCCCTGCGAGCAGCTCCTCTCCAGCACCTCCACATAGTCAGACTCGCTCAGCGTCTTCCTGCCCACCTTCCCCTCCACCCTGCGCAGCTGCTCTTCAATCTGGGGTGAAAAATGGAAGAAACTGGCCAGTGAGGGTGGCAGCCTTCCCATGACCCTGCTCTGAGTGGTGATGGGGTCTGCACCCCCTTCCTTGCCACCCTGGCAGCTGAAGCACTTTTGCAGGAGCTGCTGAGTCCATGAGCAGCTGCAAGGGGGCTTGCTGGCCCCAAAGGGCTTTTTCGGGGTGCCGCTGAGGGTAGCCATCCACAGGGTGCCCCAGGGAAGCAGACAGCATCTCCCCAGGCCAGAGCATCCCTTCGAGGGCTCTCACTCCTTTCAGGGTGCTGTGTCCCTGATTCCCACCTGGAAGGCGATGGCGTGGCAGGCGTCACAGCGCAGAGATTCGGGCATATGGGGCGAGAGCCGCTCCTCAGGGCTGAGCTGGGGTGCAGGGATGGAGTGGGCCGGGCTGGCAGGGGGGGCCCCACACATGTCCTCAGCCCCCATCCCTGCCAGCAGGCTCAGGGCCAGCCACGCTGCCAGCACCGGCTGCATTCTGCCGCGATGCTGAAAGTCCTGGGGCAGAGGCACGGGGCGACTATAAACCCCCCCCGGGGCCAGTGAGCGGGTGCTGAGGCGCGTCTGACGCACCTGCATCCGGCTGACGTGGCCCCGGCCATCCCCGGGGTGTCGGGCCAGTGGGGGGGGTGGTGTCTGTGTGCGTGGGGTGTCCCCGACTGAGAGCCCCCGCTCCGGGAGTTTTTTGGTTTAACTCAGTCCTGTAATGCCTGACCCCTCCTCCTCGGCCCAAATCCTCCCTGGGATGGTGTGGACCTATGTGGGCTGAGGCTGGGATGGGGTTTGGGGATCAGGGCTGGGGTTTGGGGGTTCAAGGGCTGGGGTTCAGGGCTGGCTGATGACTGCAGAGCCCCATCCTGCTCCCAAGGACCAGGATTCATCCAGTGGACACTCTAGGACAGATGGACAGACGGGGGTCCAAGTGCCTCAGCCCCTCAGCTCCCCCGAAGGGGCCGCATGAGCCCCTCACACACGCCCCCCCCTTTACAGGCTACACAAACACAGGATGATTATGCAGGTTTTAATTCAGTCTCAGCATTTTTATTACTATTTTAGGGAGTCCATGCTGCAGCCATGGCTGTGGGGGGCTGGTGGTGGTTGGACCATTGTCTCTCTGTGCCGACCAGCCCAGGTCACCCGTGGGACAGAACTGGCAGTACAGAGGGACAGCGGGGGCCGTGCATCTGGTCCCTTTGCTGGCCGGGGCCTATGGCTTCAGGGCTGCCAGGTGCTCACGCTGGAACATACCCTGGATACCATGGAAAATCCATGAGCAGCCGGTGGTGTCCAGCTGGTGGCCAATACCCCTCAGTGCTTTGCCAGCTCAGCCGTGGACAGAGGGTCTCTCCTGTGTCAGGGGTGATGCTGACTTTGGAGTTAAAGGGAGATGCCAAACGGGTCCATCCCTGGCTGAGGACTGTCACATTCGGAGCAGCGGTTCCTTCTCGGGCCCGGCAGGGCTGGCGTGGGCAGGGGGCTGGCCAGGGCTGGGGCCAGGGCTGGCCTGCATCCCCGTGGGGATGTAGTACAGGCTCTCCAGGTACCCGCCATCAGGACCCCCGGCAGCAGGTGGCCCCTCGCCCTTGGAGACAGAGCTGAAGGTCCCAGAGAAGCTGGGGTTTTCAGCAACCGGCAGGTCAGGGTGCACAGGAGAGGGGGCAGAGGGTGGCGGGTGTGCTGAGAGCCCGGGGAAGCTGCTGTAGGGCATGTAGGGTGGGCCATAGACCCCCGGGGCCATGACCAGGGGGTTGAAAGGAGCCTGGTAGAGCCCGGTGTGCGATGCCACTGGTGGGATGAGCACCTCCAGGTACTGCCCGGTCTCGGGGTCATAGAGTGTTTTCAGCTGGGGTTGCCGTGGTGGCTCCATGTAGTAGCGTTTCCCACTGTCGGGATCAACGAGCATCTTCCGGTGCGCAGGCAGGTGGGGGGCGAAGGGCTTGGTGGGGCTTGGTGTGCTCTTACTGCTCTGTGAGGTGCCTTCAGTCCTCCTGAGGAAATGGGGAGCATCCTCAAGGTGAGGCTGGGGCTGGGCTGGGGGCAGTGGTACTGCATGCTCCACAGCGGCTGGGCCCGTGGAGGGCTGGGGCAGGGGGGGCTCAGGAATGGGTTTGCTCCACAGTGCTTCCCCACCGGGCAGGGGACACACGCCAGTCCCCAGTGGAGCACTGGCCAGGTTGGGGGCCAAAGGGGATCCAAAGGATGAGCTGACCACGTTGGAGACTAATGGGTACCCAAGGGAAGAGGGAACTGGGTTGGTGACAAAGGGGCACCCAAAGGATGAGCTGGCTGGGTTGGGGACCAAGGGGATCCCCAGTGATGAGTTGGGCAGATTAGGGACTGAGGGAGTCCCAAAGGATGCGCTGGATGGATTGGGGACCAAAGGGGTCCCAAAGGATACACCAGATGGATTAGGGACCAAAGGGGTCCCAAAGGATGTGCTGGATGGATTGGGGACTAAGGGGGTCCCAAAGGATGTGCCACACAGGTTAGGGATGAAGGGGGTCCCAAAGGACGCACTGGCTGGGTAGGGGATCAAGGGGGTCCCAAAAGACTTGGTGGAGTTGGAGACCAAGGGAGTCCCAAATGATGTGTTGGCCAGGCTGGAGACTGAGGGGAAGCCGAAGGATGCGTTGGACATACTGGGGACTGTGGGGGACCCAAAGGCTGTGCTGGCTGGCTTGGGGACCAAAGGTGTCCCAAAGGATGTGCTGGTTGTGTTGGGGACCAAAGGGGTCCCAAAGGATGTGCTGGTTGGGTTGGGGACCAAAGGGGTCCCAAAGGACGCAATGGCCGGGCTGGGGACTGCAGAGCTCCCAAAGGACGTGCTGGCTGGGTTGGGGACTGAGGGCAGCTTTGGCATTGGGGAGGATTTGGGGGCTTTCACAGGAATTGCTAAGTAGTTGAAGTTCTCCGCCGGGGCAGCAGGAGGGTTCGGCTCGGTGCCTGCTGGCCACTTCAGTAAATGCTCCCAGGCCTCCCTCTGCTCCGGCAGGCGGCCAGAGGGTCCTTCACTGCCCTCCCTGGCTTCAAACAGGGCGGCAGGGCTGGTGCTGTCAGCAGAGCCGCCACTCCCCGCCGACACCAGCCAGCTGCCTGGCTGCTTCTGCCTCTGCTCGCTTGTGCCTGGCTCTGGCACGCTTCTTGCTGCCGGTTTCGCAGGCTGTGGGTGTGTGCTGCCGCCAGCCGGGGCTCCAGCTCGGGGGTCCCCACTGTCGCAGCTTCCATGCTGCTGCGCTGCTGGCTCGGGCCCCTCAGCAGCGTGGAGCCCTCTGGTGCCACCATGGCCGCGTCCCTCCTTCTCCTTTCCCTCCGTGGGACTCGGTGACAGTTGTGGGAGGAGAACAGTCTTCTCCGCCCGCAGCACTGCACTGCTCTGAGCCGGGGAGCCCTCCCGGGGCGCTGCTGGGGACTGTCGGCCCACCAGAACATGGAGATGGGTCTCCACGTGCGGCACCCCCTCGGCCACCGGCACCCACGGCGGCACCCTGAGCTCGCTCCGCTCCCAGCGTGGGGGAGATGCCGGTGGCCCCTCCGTGGCGGCCTCACCCCTCCGCGTGGCCTGAACCTTTGTGATGTTGACAGGGGAGCCCTGGGTGGGTGAGGGCCGGCTGCTGGTGGGCTTTGCGGGGCCTTCGGCACATGCTGGGGCTGGCTCTTGGCTGGCGGCTGCCAGCACCTCCTCATCCCCCAGCTCCGTCGCTGGCTCCCGGCGGCAGACCGAGGTGCAGTGGATGACAAGCGGGGTGGCCGTTGGTGGCTCCCCGCCACTCGCTGGTGCTGTGGTGCCACGGGATGCGCCAGCAGCCCCAAAGCAGAGGCTGTAGCTGCTCTTCACCAGCTTGCGCACATCCCGGGGCTGCGGGATGCACCCCTTCCCCTTCTCTTCTGGCTTGGGGGGGATGGCCGGCGGGGCCCCCCGGGCCGGGGTGCCAGGGCTGGGCGGCTGGCGAGGCACTGCTGGTGGCTTCTCTTCCTGCTGGCTCTGTGGCACCAGCCTCACCTCCTGCGCCCAGGAGGTGACGAGGCGGCGTGGTGGCGTGGTGGGGAGCGCCGGGCTGTCGGCTTTGAAGGGGAGGGGTTTTGGGTGGCTGGGGCAGATGGCTCGCTGCTTCAAGCTGGGCCACGGCTTTGGCACTTTCTCAAATTTGCGGGCGACATCCAACACCTTCCCGACCCCAGGACGGGCTTCGAACAAGGCACGCGCTTGCCGGTAGCGGGTCCTCCCCGATGCTGGGTCCTCAGTGGTGGTGCTGGGCAGCTGGTGGCTCTCCAGCACTTCCCGATACCTCATCCTCTCATTGAGTTCATTGAAGGTCTTCTTCAGCTTGCAGACACTCTCTCTCGTTGCCTCGCTCAGCACCACCCCCTTGGTGGGATGGGTGGTGGTGACATCCCCCACGGCCACCGTGGCCACCGGCACCCTGCCGCTGCGCAGGTCCTCGGCTGAGAAGCTGCAGTCCGAGCGGGAGAGTGAGCTGGACTTGCCTTCCAGGCCGTCCCCCAGCAGGTCGGTGCCGGCAGAGGATGGCCCTGAGGAGGTCGAGCTGCCCCACAGCCCCTTCTGCTCCATCTTGATCCTCTGCTCGTACTGCATTTTCTTGGCGAGGACGTTTTTCACCAGGCAAGAAGCCGCTCTGGTCTTGCTGGCGTCAGTGTCCAGGGACGCTGTCTTCACGAACTGCTTGTAGTTGAGCCTGAAGTCCTCCCCGACGGCCCTGCCCTTGCTGAAGGGCTCCTTCCGGGCGGGGGGCAGGGGCTGGGGGGCTGGGCCATCCCCCCAGGGGCCAAAACCTGTCTCCTTCCTCTCCTTCCTCTTCAGCAGGATCTGGCGCTTGGGGACAGTCCTCTTCTTGCAGTGGCCCTTCCTGGCCTCTCCGCTCTCCAGCTCCACGTCCACGCACTCGAACTGCTCCTTCCCCAGCAAGCCCAGCAGCTCCCCGTCCACGCCAGCGGGGAAGGGCCAGCCCATCCTGCCGTGAAGGGCTGCCACCGTGCCCCGCGGCTCGCTGCTGGCCACCGGCCACCGCCGCGGCCGCCCACCGTCCTCCGACAGCGAGTTGGAGAGGCTGGAAGAGGTGTGGGAGCTGCACATGTCGAGATGAGCAGCAGGGAGACCCGATAGGCTGCGGAAAGCCCGGGCCGTCAGCGCTCGCACCTCGCCGTCCGCCTCGTCCGAATCGCTGGGCGCCCCGCCGAGCATCCCCCCGGGCTGCCGGGGCAGAGCCAGCTCCCCACCAGCGGTGGTGGCAGCAGGGGCGGGCTGCCGGTCCCCGCCGAGGAGACCCATCCTGCCCCCCGGCCCCGGCACCGGGCTATTCTTAGCTGCGATGGACAGCTGAGCCTGCTGCGGGCGGGCGAGGGGGCCGGGCAGCGGGGGGACGCGGGGGGCCCCCGCCGGAGCCCAGCACACCGGGGCGGCCCCCTCGGCAAGGCTGCCCTGCCGCCCCGTGTCCCGGGGGGGTGTCCCCTCCTCATCCAGAAACTCCAGGCAGTCCTTGAAGGTCTCTGTCCCCTCTGAGCACAGGGCGGAGTGGTAGGAGGAGACGGAGGAGCCGGACATGCTCTTGGTGAGGTCGTCGCGGGGGAGGCCGGGGAGGTGGCCCTCCTCCTCCGACGTGGACCTCCGGCTCTCGCCGCCGCTGCGGGGACGCTCGCCGTCGGTGCCGGGGAACTCGGCATGGGAGAGCAGGACCGGGTCCCTCTTCCCACGGGGCATCATGGCTGGGACAACCCCGGGGGGGGGCAGCCGGTGCTGGGGGACCCTCCTCAGTGCTGGGGACGCTCCACCGGGGACGCCGGCTCGACCTTCTAGCTCCCTCGCTGTCACGGCGGCTGGACCCAGCGGCGGGACGGAGCAGCCCCTCGATCACATGGACGTCAGCAAGCGCCAGCCGGGGGGAGGTGATGCCAAGCGCATTGCAGGGCTGCCACCGCCGCCCCCGGCCGCAGGGGGCTGCCAGCACCATCCCCTACCCCCTCATCCCACCCCACTGCTCCCCAAACCCTCAGGCGAGGTGCCAGGGCATCCCCACACTCCACAGGGGTACCCGGGCCGTAAGCCCCGCTGCAGTGGGCTGAGCTGCCCCAGAGCTGGGGGACCCACAGACCCCTCCAGGACATCCCATCCCCGGTGCAGAGGGCACGGCTAGGGCCCCAGGCTGCCACTCCATCTCTCCCACGGCTACTCCCCCTCTGCCCACCTTGCTGCAGGAACGGTGTGTCCCCATCCTGAGGGCTTCCCCCAAAACCACCATGCCCCAAGCAGCAGCTCCCCCAAAACGAATCGCAAGCAGCGAGGAGCAAACTCAAGGCTTGAAATCAAACCGGGCACCAAGCACCTCCAGGACTCACAAGAGCCAAATGATGGACGGCTACTATTTGCCTTTTTCAGGGGGACCCAAAGCAAGCGGCCAGGGCACCCAGCATGGCATGAGGGTCTCCGCAGCTTGCTGGCCCTGACCGCTGCTGGCGGAGCTCAGCCCCAGCTTTCAGGGGGATTTTTGCAGTGAAGCCGCAGTGGCAGGTGCTCCCCGGCGCTGCCAGTCCTGGAGCAATCCGATGCCCAAGTCATCTGGGTTCATGCAGGGACTAAATTTAAACCTTGGCAAGGAAAGGAGGAGAGGAAAGCTTCCCTGATAGCTAGCCTTGCGCTTAACCCTTCACTGCTGAGCAGGGCTGTGATTGCAGGTGGCATTTGTGCCCACAGGGAGTGGAGGAGACCAGCACTTGCTGGTGTGGTGGCCTTGTGCAAGTGTTTGTATGTAGGGGGATTTCAAACCCCCAAAACCCTACAGCCTGGCTTTGCAGGGAGCCAGGGGGACGCGGCTCTCCATGCTGCCTGAATGGCATGCTGCACCCCAACACCTTGGGCTGCTGCTTGGGTGCTGCAACCACCCTATGGTCACCATGTGAGGGGGGGTCCCAGCGCTCAGCCTGGGGCTGGCCGGGTGCACCCTGAGCCCCCAGACCCAGCTCTCCGCAGCCTGGGCCGGTGGCAGGGCAGCCCGGCGGGCGCCTGCTGAGTCACTGCTGGCTCCAGCCCTGGCACAGCGCAGCCGGCAGCACCGCAGGGACATGCACACAGCCCCTGCCTGCTGCTGGATTTGCAGCGCCGGAGGGCATGTGCAGACCCACAATGAGGGGGGATGCAGTTCCCCTCAGGCCGAGCTGATCCCTCGGTCCCCAGCTTGCCCAGATACCAGAGAGATGCTGCCCCATTCCCTCTCCTCCACTGAGGGTCATGCCCAGCGTCCCCAGGCCACTGGTAGTTGGTGGGAAAGGGAGGTTGGTCCAGCCTGGGGTCACCAGTACTCTGCTGAGCCTCCCCAGGGTGCCCTGCCAATTCCTGCGGTGTATTCGGGGTACCACTACTGCAGACAGAGAGAGCACAAGGGGAACATGGGCTGAGGGAACTAGTGAAGCTCTGGATAAGGTAAAATAATCAGCCTCGTGGGAAGATCACTGCAGCATTCCCTGGGCATGAAGGGAAAGATCCTTGTGATACTGCCTACGGGTCCCGCTGTCCTGGAAGTGGGCGTGAGGCCCATTTAGGGCAACAACTGGTCTAACTGCTTTAAACCTTTCCTCTCCCTTTTTCCCAGCACTCATGTTGGGCACAGTTCCTGCTGCTGTTCCATCTTTCACTGACACCCGGCTCCTGCCAAAACCAGTCAGAGTGTCAACAGCTGCCACAAGTGGGGTGACAATACTGGGGGCTGCGAGGGTGGCTGGAAAGTACCGCCACAGGCCCAGCCATGTGCCTGCTTCCCCAGCACTCATCGGCAGCGCTGCGGGAGACGGGATGGCCCCGCACGCTCCCTGCGCTGTGGAAAAGCGTGGCCAGGTTGCAGCAAGGACTGCTGGCTTGGCTGTTTTTTTTCCGACATTCCCGAGGCTGCCGCGAACAGCCTGTCTGGGTGTGTTGCTGAAGCACAGAGGGAACGGGCTGGGCAGTACTGCCTCTCCGCCCCGGCTGCAGCCTGGGGCTGCTGCAACCCGCTGAGCAAGAGCCGCTCCAGCGCCCACGTCTCCTCTGCCTGCTCCTGGGGAGCATCCCCCCCCTCCTTGTGATTTCTAAACACAAAAGAGAGAGAAGGGCATGGCGGAGATCCCTGGGGTTCTCCTGCTAACCGAAATACAGCCATTTTAGGTTCAGAAGCTGTAAACTTGTCTTCCAGCACCCAAAGCAGGTCGGGGTGTGTGTGGGAGCAGCCTGTTAGGCATAAGCGTGTTAAAAAACAACGGGTGGACCCAGGCTGAGACAGACTTGCTAATTAAATGCTGATTTACTTTTATGTTCAAGCCAGCATGATACTGCCTGTGGACTTACCATTGCATTTGTTTATTAACTTGTTTTTCATGCCAGTGCTGTGCGTGCTTGCCTCTCAACACTGGCAACCTTGGGAGAGGCAGTGAGGAGGAAGATGAAGGCTGCTAGTAGGGGCCAAAAGCAGGACATGCCTCTCCCATGCAGGAGCTACTTTTTGCAACTCCAGAGGAGCAGGAAGCACTGGCCCAGGCTGGCAGAGGTTTTTCCAAGCTGCCTCTGGGGTTCGGAAGGGAAGCGGGAGGCGGAACAAGACAGTAGCTCCGACCAGCCTCGAGCGCTTCAGTCCCAGGGGTGGGATGGGCAAGTCCGGGGCAGATACAAACAGCCTGGCTGGCCCGAGCCTGCGAAGTGATCCGCCTGCGAGCCCGGGCGAGGCCTTCCCGCCCCACGCCGCGGCACCGAGCAGGGCCCATGCCCCAGCAGGTGCCCGGGGCCGCACGCTAGAGGTGACTGAGAAGCTCCGGCCTGCCGAGATGGCGGTTTCATGCACCCGCTCCCAGAGCGCGGGCACGGGCCACACACGTGTTCTTTTGCGGCCAGAACACCCTGTCCCGGTCCCACTCCCGGAGCCCCGGCCCGGGCCCGCACCCGCGGGGCTGGCGGGCAGCGACACCGGCGGGACACCCGACGACCGGGGAGGGGGGCCGCGGCCTGCGCGGGGAGGCGAGGCCCACAGGCCCCCCACCCCGAGCCCCCGGCCCCGCCGCGGGACGCCTGCGCCCGCCGAGGCCCGCGCGCCCGCCGCCATCTCCTGCACCCCCGCGGCAAATGGCGGCCGCCGGCGCCTTCCCGTCTCCTAGCAACGCGCCTGCCGCCCCCGTTTTAAAGGGGCCGCGGCCGGCGCCCGCCCCCCCGCGTCCCCCGCCCCGAGCCGCGCCGGGGCTCCGCAGCCCCGGGGATGGGCTCGGCCGCCACCCAGGCCCCGGGGAGTACCCGCGGCTTTCCCGGCGAGCCGCCGCCTGGGGCGGGCTGTGGCCGCGGGGACGGCGATTAGTTCACGGCCCGTCCCCGCGGATGCCGCCGCGCCGCCATTTCGCACGGAACAAACTCCCAGACGGCACAATCGTCGCTCGTTTCAAAGTCAGGCTTTACCACGGTACAGACAGGCACAGAAATGTCAACTCTTCCGTTTAAAAAACCCCCTCCAACATATATAAACCCCATTTGCAAGTCCCTGTGTGGCCCAAGAGCAGCCCCCGCACCGCCAGCCCCAGGGAGGCAGCGCGGGGGGCTTGTCCCATGGGGCGACCCCTGCCTGCTCAGAGAACAGCTTTTTCTACCTTTAGAGACCCAAGAAAAATTTAGAAGTCAATCACATTTTGGCAAATAACCTTTGGTCAATGACAGCAAGGCATTTCAACGGCCACCGGCATGATACGATTTTCCTTTTTTTCCTCACTGAGCAGGATGCCAGTGCTTTACAAATACAAGTACTTGCGCTGATCACTGCAGACTTTTAGCGCCAAATGCCCTTACTCACAGTGCACAGCACCAGCACACAGTCATCCGTAACACCCTTGACTGCGATTAGGAACAATGAACATCTTATTGCTTTTTGAAGTATTTTAACCTTCCAGTCTCACCTTCTGCTTCATCCATTCTTTGTTGCAGAGGACTCTTAAAATTATTGTGCTTCTCACAGGAGGCCTTCCACCTCCATAAAGCACTTTGACATCTTTGGATGGAAGGCGCAATCTATTTTAAGTGAGGATACTACATATGAATTCAAGCTCCGTACAGGTCCAGTGAAGTTGTCATGTTTGGTCTTCCCACTTATATCGCTTATAGCTATGGGAATCAAACAGGAATGACAGGGAAGATACCAAACCTGGAATAAAGTCCAACCACTTTAATATATTCCAAATATATTCTACAAACTATTTAAATATAAAAAGCAACATTAAAAGAGTTTTGCTTTTCATACACAATGTGCTCAAAACTGGGAAATACCAGAATTAAGGCTGCCTGTCTTACTGCCATCCACATTACCAGCCTAGAATAATGGAACATTTTTGCCCTTACAGACTCTTACACTAAAGGTGTTTCACAACAACCCCCTCTAAATGCCTTTTTCACTGGCACTCTTCCCATTCTGAGCGGCTGACAAACTCTGCTCAACTTCCCCAGGTGTTCCTACAAAGTTTCCCAATGGGGAACAAAGGTTAACATAAAAATACTATCTTACAGAGCCACTATGTTGTGGTTTGTTGTTTTTTTTAAACACACCACGGTTTCATAGCAGCCATACTGCTGTAGTTGCAATGGCCTCATCATATATGGATGAATGCTTCTACACGCAGAAGCACTAAGTCTCAAAACCCAAGGCAAACATCTCGGCTCCAGTGCACACCACCAGAAAAGCTTCTCTTCCTGCAGCCCCCGGATCCGCTTGGTGCCCAACCTCCTACTGCTGTAACGGATGGGACAGGGACACCAAGGGGTCACCTTCTGGTACCTGTGGTCCCAGCTCCCCGCTCACAGTACCAGCCGCCCCGTGCACCGTGCCAACAGGATGCCCTCAGCGCGTGGCCGAGCACCAGCACGTGACTGCTCCCTAACACCCAGGCAGACAGAGATCTGAAGCCTAAGCTTTAAAGGCAATTTTAATTCTGGCATTTCTCAAAACTTTTGAGCACTTTGCTTCCTAGGTTTAAGCCAAGGCCATCTGCAATACTCACAGTGAGTTTTAGGAATGGGAGCAACACCAGAAACTAGCTCAGTTTTAATGGACCTATACTTCCATGTCAGAGAGGCAGGTTCTGCCTCTGCTGAAGCTTCACTGAGTCCCCACACCAAGGAGGGGGGCAGAAGCCTGTGCCTCCAGTGCCTGCACTGCTGGGAAAGGTCCTTTGTAATAGTCCGTTCCATGTGTGGCACGCACCCACGGCAGCCCACCAGAGAAACTGGCTTGGGAGGTTCATGATGCTCAGCAGGAGCTACACTGTTCTCTGCTGCTGCTGAGTACAACCCATCCTCAAGCTGCCTTTAAATGCCTGGTTTCGTAAAGGATGATGAAGAAAAAACAGGACACTACCACACAGATCTTTTTCTTTGCAATACTAATATCTACAGTAAAACATTCATAACTGCTCAACAGAGTAAAAATATGCTACATCAAAACTGTACCAGAAAAAGCAGGACCCCTGTAACAGCTGGAGAAGAGTTTGCAGATAAAAATCAGAATAAAACAGCCAGCTTAAAAATATGCCACTGAAAACATGAGAAAATAAATACAGTTGTCCTTTCTCTACAGTTTGGCAGACACTGGAATTGGTGCAACTCACACTCTCATCTTCTTGTTCGCTGTCGGCGTCTCAGCGTGTCGTCTTGCCAGGGAACAGAAGGTGCTCGGCCCTCCAGGCTGGGGGGGCTGGGAGCTGCTCAAAAGCTCACCTGAGGCAGGGGCTTGACTCCTCGGAATTCAGCATTGCGTATGACACTCCACGGGAACACGCTGCCTTCCATCTACATTCGCAGCATGCAGCACTGTAGGAGCCAGGACAGCCGCTTGGTATCAGTATGAGAAGGCGAGTGCACTTAATACTGAGAACTACGCTGCTCCTATGATCGAGTGAACCGCAGGTCCATATAAAATACAGAAAGCAAAGACATTTGTCTGCTCTCCTGGGAAGCATATACTGTTTGGATGGCAGACAAACTACCGATGAAGACAGGTTCCAAACTAACAGTGTTTCCCAGGGAATTAATTTACAAAGTGCCACTGGTCCTTGGAACCAAATATAGTGTACAGTATATATTACAGCAAACACCAGCTCTATGGCTTGTGTTGGCCCATCTCTGCACTCTATGCAGAAGGACTTAAATATTCAGACTCTTTACAATAGACTCCTTCCCTTTTTATACAAAGGAAAATAAAAACATAAGTTAAACCAGCAATAAATAAAACTACAGAATGTGTGTGTCCTGGTCAGCCCCCTTTGTGCATTCCAATCAGACTGGAGAGCTTCTCACAGTGCTCAAGTTTCAGCGATTCTGCTTTCTGTTTTAACCGCTCATCTCTGTAAAGCTTGGCCAAATTTGACAAATCAGACTCTGAAAGATGAAAAAAATATGTATTAGGATCAAGCCATGAACCTACTTTAAATGAGTGTTTCTCAGTGCTTTGTTATCCTCATAGCATGTTTGTTTTATTTTTAATGCACCTTGTTTCAATGAAACTGGGCATGTTAACAACTTTAATGAGAGGCCATCAGGTTTAACCAGGCTAGCTACCTAAAGTATTTTCATAATTGCTTGAAAACTCAGTTATAACCCTCTCTACCAGTGCACCAGTAGGACAATAACCAAAACAAAAAATAAAACTGATTATTACCGTCTACAGAGAAAACACACTATAAAAGTATAGCTTAGAAGTCACCTAAGATTTAAAATTGTGTTAATGATCTAAAGAACAGGTGACTGCTTTCCAATATACATATACAGTTAAACTAACTGTGCATAAAAAGGGGCTAGTAGGATACCATTTGATCTGCTACACAGCACCCGTCTTAGGCGATACTGCTACGTACATTTGAGTTAAACTCATCTCACCCTGCCCTGATCCTTACTGAGGTATCACCAGGCACAGCCGGGGAGGGGGGGTTACTCTACACCCATCAGCAGTATTTAAGTGACAAGCCAGAAGGAAGGGAGCCTCATGTCTACTTTTCCTATCGCTGCCTTGGGGCTGTCAGCTGTCTGCAGCCTAAGCAGGAACTACAAGACATACGCCCTGCCCACCAAGAAACACAATTCTCTGGCAGATCCATTCTGCAAGGGCCCAGAGCACCCATTCAAATATATACTTTAAGGTATAGATACTTTTTTTTGATGTTGCACTTCTCAAAATTCAAACTCTGTCTGGCAACAGGTTTGCCCAGAAGGCATGAAATCATCTTTTTTTTTTTTTTTTTTTTTGGTATTGATTACAGGAAGCTGAGGGCTTCTATGAGGTCTGAAAGGCTTCTATGCCCTTTCTTTAACAATACAATCTTGAATGTACTTTGCACATTTTTTTCCCTTTCTTCTCAAAAGCAACATAAAACTGAAACAATCCCATTGTTTAAATTATTTCCCCCCAGTAATTCAGAGAAGTTTCTTTTGCCGATTACCTAAGGAAGTCTTTAATATTGCTGTGTCCCTAAAGAATAATTTAGATCCAGGATTAGATTCACCCAAGAGAATAGCAGTAATTTGTTTCTGAAAAGGTCAAAATTTCCCTAAGCACACACTACCTGATGACACTCAATTTTTCAAAGAGCTTTTATACACCTTACAAGTCCCTCATTTTATAAAATCATTCAGAGTGGAAAGAACTTCAATACATCCTTTCATGCCTTATATCCTCTGCCCTGTCCCACTGAAATTTAAAGCCATTTAACCATTAAACTTACTGAAAAGCTTTACAAACTGACAGGCATGAACGCTTTATTTTAGATCAGTTATCAATTTTCAGGTTTTATAACTAAAATGCCACTCAAGTAGTGCTGGGCACATAGCCTTGACAAGCCTTCAGCAAAACTAGATTTGGGTAATTGTCTCTGAGTCCAGAGTCCTTGGCGTTCTGCAGTGAAGAATCTCAGTTTACACTTACCCACTTGGGCAAAATTATGCACTGCAAATGCTTACACTTCTGACAGCATTCATTCAGTCATGTCTGTTCCTTGGGTTGTTCAGTCTTTTACATCCAGTTGTTCCTTTGAACTTTTTCTCTTTAAGGAAGTCCTAATATACTGGATTCCAACTACATATCCTTATTCTCTCTGTTTTCAGTTGACTCTTTGTAATTTTCTACAACTCAGAGCTCTCTGCAGTCTTAACTTTGCAGTTGTGCTATCACAGCTGAACAACGTCCCGTGAAAACCTGGGATGTGCTTTTTGCATCAAATATTTCAGAAGACCCAAACCCACAGTGTACATAACTTTTACAGACTATTCTGCTGTGAAGAGAGAAGCACTGTCTACTGATAGCAGTATAAAAGTGACTGTCTGAACAAGACACCAATATATCAGTTATTTTCGAAGTTTTCATTAAGGTATTTGAACACCAGGTAACACTTTTCAGGTCATAAAGCCAAGAACTTTAAAACTCAAAATTCAATCTGTTCCTAATTAATCTATGTCCATTCTGCAGGTGCTAAAGAGAAATGCACCTTCAGTAAACCAAAACTTACTATTAATAGACATTCAAGTGACAAAAAAAAAGTTGACTACATGAAGTTAAACACTTAAACATGAATTAATGGACCAGTTATGAAATAACAGCTGACTAAGAACTGTCTCACCATCTCCAGAGAACTTTTCCCCAGCACTCCATCTTGTATTCACAGTTTATTTGTACTAAAGTTAGCACAATCTCAGCTGTGCTCATTACCTGCTTGCTGGCCTAGATGGTAATCATTCTGAAAATGTTTTTTTTAATTACAGTGGTGTCCTCAGGCTGCTGTTAATTGTGGACGTTGTAAATATATTTGCAGATGTGTGACTAATACAGTCTCTAAGTGTAAAAAGCTCCAGGAGCAGCACTGTCTTGCAGGCAGTACTTGTCATTCAATGCTGGATCATCTCCTCCTTTCTGACTACCAGTCTCTCTGACTTGCAAACCCTGTTGCCCATTTTGGGGCGTGACACTCCTTAGTTCAAGGTCTACGTGAAAGAGAAAACATGATGACTTTCAGTTGCACAAGGTCAATTAGAAGGATTTTTCTGTAAGAAATTAATTCTATCCCTATAGCAAGCCTACACATGAAGCCTACATTTATGGTTATTAACAGCCACATTATACCTAGGGGCTGCTACTGCCAGCCACAGGTGCTCAAAGATCACAAGTCAAGCACACCAAAAATGAAAGGATTTTTTGCGATTTTTATGGCTTTATATAACCTTTTTTTTTCTTTTCTAACTTCAGAGCCTATATCTGTATATTTCACTTAAAAAGCAAGATTGGTAACTTTTATATAAAATAAAACAAAGCAGTCTCTGGATGAAAATAAAACAACCCTTCCCATCAAAAACCTGTAAATAGTTTGGAGTCAGCAATGCTTGTTACCTCTAGCACAGGATTAAACAAGTCTTGTTTAGACAAAGTGTATGCTTCCATAATGATGCAATTGGTAAAGAAACTGTAAACATGTGCAAAGTCACCTTTTAGTAGTGTGCTGAGGCCTGTTTTTACATATAGCAATTAAGAAAACCCTGCTGGTGTGTGAAAGCAGCTTGCCTGCTACTGTTAAACATTTAGATTGAAACAACTTCTTCCAGTCTCCTTTATGCACAGCAGTAGTTTGTGTTTACTCATTTGAAGTGGATGAATTCTTTAGCTGAAAAAAAATCAGTCACAATGTCCCAACTTCAGACAGTCTCTGTAATTTGATTTCTGTTATTTTGAACAGTTCCAAAAGAAGCAGGGATTTGCTCTGTTTTCAATGAACCAGATTAGTAGTAATTAACAACTAATACAATATGGGGTTAAAATACATGCCTTTATATGTGCTACTGATCGATTTAGGACTGATGTGAGAATAATGATTTCTGAATGCTCACATTTTTCTGTTCTCCCTTTCTGCATTCAATTTCTGCATTCAATTCTTGTTTTTAAAAGACAATCTTGACTATGGTGAAAAACATGATCTCAAACTCATCTAAAGATAGAAAATGCAAATAAGCGCACAAAGCAACGACAGAAGCATGCTCTTTGAAAACTGATACCAGTAACACAGTCTACTGCAGGATTACCAAAAGCACCTGAATAGGCTATGGGCTTTCCTTCTGATAAAGTTTTGAAGAAAAAGTTAGACAATCTTCTTGTGGAGCCAGTCAAAGGAAAAATGATTCTGCTCCAGCAAAGAAAAGGTGATGTCTCAGATCTTTTCTGGTCCTGTCAGAGCTAGATAAATGTGGCGGATTATACATTTAAATCATCATCACTAAATTATTCAAGCATAAAAACTGGGTGGAAAATAAATGTCTCAAATGGTGACGTCTACTTTCCACTTGTGTCTCAGAATCACCTAAAACGAATTCTGACAGACCCTCAAGAATAGTAAATTCAGAGCAGATGTGAGAAATACCATTGCAAGGTTCGAGAATTTATAAGCATCGGAAAATGAGGCTAAAAATGGCAATGCTTTGTGAAGCACAGTCACCATACAACTACTGATGGGCTGTAGGCACACACTTGTAACAAAAATAACTTACTTTGCTGTTTCTCCTTCCAGCAGCTGGTCTGAATATAATCTATGTAATCTTTTTCAACAGTTTTCTCTAGCTCTTGAAGTTCTGCTCCTTGATAATTCTTTTCAAAGTTTTTATCAACATAGTAAGGCACCTGCAAGTTCTCTGTTTCTCTACTAATAACATGGCCTATGGACCTGTGAAGACATCATGGAGAAAACAGATTTTTTTTTTAGTAGTTCAAATATAAAGAAATCAATAGATGGTTCTCCATATCAGCATTTTCAGAGGACAGTATTTACAACAAGTTCTTTACAGTTACTTTCTGCAGGACTGTAGCTCCCTCAGCCATCCAATAAGGAAATTACAAGTCCCAGGCACAGCAAGCTGTGCACTACAAACAGAATTCACACCCTCCCCCGCTAAAAACCACAGGAATATATCTACTATTTGGAGATATCTACAAAGAACTGACTCCGAGCTGACACTGTTCCTTCCAAATACTGTGTTTGTTCTCAACAGCTCAGTCAAGCCACTTCCAAAACATCAGAGCAAATTTTATCTGTGAACAGAAGCTCCCCACATTTTCTTCTGTTTGTTGGTCATTTCTCGCAAGTGAGATCCAGAAATCCATGGGAACTGATAACAAATGTAGAGATTACAGGAAAGGCATACAGGCCTAGTATTGCTTAGGGCACAAGGCAATTGTATCTGGATTTTCTCAATTTCTGGACCCTTTAGTAGAAATAAAAATTAGCTGGGGAGATTGTAGTTACACTTTCCTTTAGGGTTTTATAATCATCACCAAGCAAAGTGGGGCATGGAATATCCCAAAGACTATCCTGTAGGTAGGATTATCCAGTCTGACACAGCCACTGGATTAAACTATACTCTTAAAAGTGAATTTCCTTATTTGAGCAAAGATACCCAGGCCTTTTTTCAAATCACTGCCCGAAGAGGCAGGCAGCCAAAACACAAAGGTTACACTCTACTCAATGGAATCCAGTTTGCCCCTTCAATTTCCTGAACTCCTCATTTCATTCTCTCACTATGTCTCAGAGGTGTATGCTCTCTTTATATAACAATTTCTTATAGTTTTTAGGCTGTTAGGTTTTTTTAAGGATATGATTTAGAGAAACAGCATAACTGTGTACCAGGCTCAGGCCTGACTATCTCAAATCAACAGGGGAGGTAGTGAAGAAAAGCAGGAGAGATTAGCTGTTCTGGGGGAAGTGTGGGAGGTTTCACATGGGACTGGCAGATAGTAAAAACACTTTCTGGAAAAAAAAAAAAACAACCAACCCACAACCCCAACCACCACCCACTCCAAAAACAACCGCTCTCTTGTTCTTATGCTAGGTCTACACACTGACATCTCCTGGCAAAAACCAGTAAAGGGTGCTGGGCTACTATGACAGTGGAGAAGATATGGGTCTAAACTGTAGTTTTACTCCTAGAAGGGAGCAAGGGGAGTTTGAAGCAGTCTGATACTGCAGAAAGTTCTCCAAAACCTGCTGACTCCACTCCTACCTCAGTAAGAGTCAGGGAAGGTGACTTAACTGAGCTCCTTCCCACCAGACAGCTTCCCTCCTCCCAACATCAGATGCTGAGAGGGGCAAGTGGTTTTCTTCTGCCCCACAAACTCAGCTTACAGCAGGTCTGGTGCTGTTCCTTCTGCTTCCAGAGCTGACCAGCTCAGTTTGCCCTCTGCAACCCTGTGGTCCTGCTTCTTTACAGATGTTAAACCAGGGCATTTCAAGGCTTTAATGATTTGTGGAGGTCAACAATTCTTCCAGTGGAATTCAGGCTCCAGAGCAGATTTGGATTTAAACTGTGAACTACAGGCTTCATTTTTCAATCGCTTTACATAGGAACCTCAGCGGTAGGTCCACAGATCCCTGGGGGTGGGCAGACCAGATCAGCACTGTAGCTGAGCTACACCCACATTCCTGCTACTGTATCACTGTGCAAAAACATTTCACACCAGTTGAGAAAGCTTTTTGGCTCAGTGCCTCTGTTTGTTCAGCACACAGTACAATAAAGCACACCATAGTTAACTTCACAGTGATAACGCTCAGCAGAACTCGTCAATAGAGACTGTTGGTATTTCCTTATTTACAGATTGATAACACTTTCTAGAAAGAGCAGAACAGGACAATAACATGCATTTTGCCATCAAGTCCAACAACCATCTACCTCCTTATCACAAACACTGAAGACCAGAAAAATGTGTTTTTAAATTACTTACGATTTGTAGAATAGGCTGTAAGGTGGGTTTGTGGCCATCAGCTGAGTTATAACTGACACTATTATTATTATGAAAACTGGCATCAACTGTATAAATGCAGAATATGAATTCTGAAAAGAACAACAATAATTAGTAGTCAAGGAAAGATACAGATGAAAAAGGATGCATCTGTTCACAGAAACCAGGCTATCTATCACAGAGCAATGTAAATGTAAACGGAAAAGAAAAAAAAAAAGAGGAAGTACTTTGGAATTCTGAGAGGGATGACATTTTAATTTCAAAATAACCTTTACTAATAATCTCAGAAGAGCCTTTAAAGCCATTTTCTTTCAATTATATTTTCATGATGTTCCTTTCATCTGCATCCTCCTTTCACAAGGTGACAGATGCCCACAGCGCTGTACCTGTCAGTGACCAGCTGACAATCCAGGCTGAAGGAACACACTGCAGTTCCCATTTGTGCCTACGGCTTTCCATGAATCTTCTGTAGCTTGCTACATGTGTTCTAAAAATCTCTCTCTCTGTTCAAACACTGGATAAAATGGCTGAAAAGTATAGGGTTAGAAGACCACATGCAGTGTAGCTTGGGACAGGATGCAAGCACTTGGTTATTTTTTGAATGAATTTAGTAGAACAAAAGAGTAGGGAAAAATATCAAAGAGAAAACACAGATCTTCCGCTTTCATTTGATTTCTAAACTGGCTTCTAAAGTGCCTTTTCTAATCAGAAGCAAAAGAAAATATACAGCTATTCAGGCTTTCCTCTCTGCCCTGGGATATGAACAACCTGATGCAGTAGTAGGTGGGATTCATTTGCCCTAGATTAGCTGTCTATAGGCTGTATGAGGTTTTTTTCAGAGCCTGACTGCAAGGGACTCATAGGAAAAAAATAATCTTCCTTGGAGAATGATCTCATTAGGTTAAGACTGCCTCCAGAGGAAGATTTTTCCAAGGCAGGTGGCATGCCTGTATGTGCACTAGCCACAAATGATACCTTCAGTCTCATCTGGAGGTTTCAGCTAGTAGAAATGTACCCTAGACCCATCCTGCTTGCACAGGAAGGGGCCTGTGCAGCACCTGGGCAGAGGTTGTCTGCTCATTTACTGAGGGATTAAATGTGCCATGAGGACAAGCCAGTACTTCTGTATCCGCTATCAGTCCTCACTCGGACTAATTGTTGTTGGATACTAAACCATCAGAGCTTGCAAAAAGGAAGTGCCAGCAAAACACTGACAGAAACTCCAGGGCCTGCAATCCCATTAATACAATGTATTTTTAAAGCAGTTACTTTTGAAAACATCCATTTTGGCTGCAGCACTTAAGGATAAATGCTGAGCATTTAAGGATGGGAAAGTTTGTTCTGGCTTCAGATGTGTAAGGACACTCCTCACCCTGGTGAGATATTTAAGCTCAAGAGATGCCTCCTCTGGGCTACCTGTGGCCTGTTTTCTTCCTCTTCTTGCTCCTGCGTCCACGCTCTTTCATTTCGGTGCCTCCGTGGGTAATAGTGCGCGTCTCTGGCTACATTTGAGAACATATGGATATTTCCTGTTAAAAAAACCCAGGAGAGTGTCATGATCTTCATACAGTTGCTGGTACTCACCTGTATTTCTCAGAGTTTCTAGTGGATTATCCAGGCTTACACTACATGGCCTGAATTACAGTTGTAAAACCTCAGATTTAAAACCACAAACACACTTCAGGTTCAAATGTCAAAATAATATGTCATTCCGGAAAGTATGCCAGAGAAATTGTAAACTTTGCCTCAAGTTCATCTTCATTTCAATCAAACTGTAGAAACATGCTATAATTTTTATTATTGTATCTCATATTTTAACACCGTTTTTGTCACACTCACTTGCAAGGCTGTAGCTTGTGTTGCATCCCCAGGCTCTAAGCAAGAAAATGAATTTGCTTCACCAGATTCAGGCCATGAATTATGGCTTCCCATAATTACTGAATATGGTCTTTTACACTCATTTCTACTTCCTCTTCCTTCAAGCTATTAATAGTTTCACTTTTATAATAAGGAAAGATATTTTTAAAGATGAATTAAAAAAAAAGTACAATTCAGGATTTCCTTTCTTGCACACTGAATGTAGTTGACTTTTAAAAATTCTAAAATGAGGAAAGAATTGCATATGCTGTTTTGATTTGAAGCTTCAGCTCTGATTTTATCATCATATGAATATCTTAATAATAGCTGTGCTCTCTTCTTTTGAAATTCTGGATGTCTTTGTTTTAGAAAACTAAAATTTATAGCCTTATGCCAACAGAAATGCAAATCTGTTTTAAGCCCTGGGAAAGACGTTGCATTATTTTACACTATTATACTGTCCTTTCTCTGAATTTCCCAAAGAATTCTAAAGGAAACCTGGGTGGAAATGACCTTTGCTACTGTGTGAATACATCCGTGTCATTGCTCGTTTAAAGATTTTCCCAAGTATCTAGGCACGTTTGCAGTCAGGGCTCCAACAGAGAACCAAACAAGGCTGGCTGGCTGGAAGAAAGTTTCTTTCTTGAAAAAGGAAGTTTGTTTCTAGCATTCAACACTGCTCAGACAATATTTTATCAAGCTGTGAAAAAACAGAAGCAAGTGTGGGAAGAGAAGAATAGCTTTTGCAAGGTGCCTAGAAAAAAGTTTTCCCAAATTTCTGCTAGCAGTTTCTTCCCTTCCATATGTGTTTATTTTTTATGAGAAGGAAGTTCGACTTGTAGACTCTACACAGTATAACTGCACACTAGGTCATGTGGAGAGTCTCCTTTTAGACTTACGACATTTAACATTGTAGTATTTTTCCACTGAATATCCATAGAGGAAAAATGCACGGTAAAACCAAAGCTATAAACCTGCCCACACAAGCTATACAAATGACTTTACCCTAATACCAACATTCCTTACTCAGACTTCCGGAAAGCCTGGTCATAGCAAGGCGTCACAAAACAAAAACCAGCACAACACTGCAGCTTAGCACAAACTTCAGCTTACACGTGCAAGTCTTACTTATCGTTACAACAGTTTAAAAAAATGTTCTCTTTATATCAACTATCTGAACATCCTCTTACTAGTAATTATCTTGCAAAGCAGAAACTGTATCAGCTTTGCCTATTTGGAAAACTACTGAACTGATGATTTTTCATAATTTAAAATTCACTTTTAGATTGGGAAAATGTACATAAATTTAGACCCAAACATTTTAGACCCCAAAAAAGATGTGGACAAGCTGGAGAGGGTCCAGAGGAGGGCCACAAAAATGATCAAAGGACTGGGAAACAAGCCATGTGAGGAAAGACTAGGAGGGTTTGTTCAGCCTCGAGAAGAGAAGGCTTAGGGGAGAGACCTTGTCACCATGTTCCAGTATTTAAAGAGTGGCTACAAAGAAGATGGAGACTCCCTTTTTATAAGGAGTCACATGGAAAAGACCACAGGTACAAGTTACTCCTGGGAAGATTCCGACTGGACACGAGATGAAAATTTTTCACCATGAGAACAATCAGCCACTGGAATAATCTCCCCAGGTGGATTCCCCAGCATTGGACACTTTTAAGATTCAGCTGGACAGCATGCTGGGTCACCTTGTCTAGACTGGGCTTTTGCTGAGAAAGGTTGGACCAGATGATCCTTGAGGTCCCTTCCAACCTGGTATTCTGCGATTCTATGATTTTTCTGGTGAGGAAACTATTGTTTACTACCAACACCTATTACTATGAAATTATATTCTTAACTTCTTATTCTCTGCCACTTTGATAAAAATTCCCATTTACTTCTTCATGACACTCTACTAGTTAAACCTACCACTCCCAGTACCCAAATTCCTCCTCCAGCTCCTCAATTTCTTGTCCTTAACTCCAAGCCTCCCTGTTGACCACAGCTACAAAGCAGTCACATTCCATGTGTTTCACTAGTGGCTGAGGCAAAAGGCACACGCAGGTGCAATTTCTTGCAAAGTCAGAAATGGAAAACTTGCAAATTCAGTGTGGAGTTATGCCACACTGAGTTTGGCTAACTTTGCACATGTACTGATCAAATTTTGAAAGTAATTTGAGGCCCCCTTAGCTGCAAGGTGCTACAACACAGACTAAGGTTATAGGGAACTTGTAATTACCTGTATCTGTGGCTTGACTGTAGTAATTTGCATGTACGTTGCTTTATACCATGCTTTAGAGGTGAAAAAGTTTACAAGAGTGCTAAAGCAATTTTTGAGATACTGCCAGGAAGACCCTTGAGCTCACCATACCTTTCAGATTTACTTTTAATCCAAACCTGTATTTCACTGATCTTACAGTATCTTTCTAATTTTACTGCAATACAAAAGCCAAGGCTGGACTGAGATATGCACAGAGCTGCTACAGATAGGGATCTACTGTTCTGTTACTGGATACTGTATACATCCAGTGACAGCCAGCTGTTCCTGGCAGGCATCACTTCCTGAGCTAAAGAGTTTTAATTTCTTTAGAGCACGCAAGCTGCTGCAAGCCAAATGAACTCCTATGTTTTCCTAGTTATAAGGACACTGAGACCACGACGCCAGGAGCTGCTGCCACGCTGTACTGGAACACGGTAAGGTGTCTCAGGAACGCTACCATCAGCAAAGATACCTCTGATCCTTTCCCACTCACACCTTATTTTACCTCCCATACCACTGTTGGCTTCACACAACAGAGGGAATAAAAGCAGCAACAAAAATAAGGGTCTTCAGCTACAGCTGGTATTCCAATGTTGCCTGCCTAAGAATCAAACAGCCTAATCGCTTGCCAGACTAAAATGTTCTTACCCCTAACTAGTACTGTCAGAAATTTTCAAGAGAGGCTGGGAGATTAGGAGCTTGCCCCAGCAAGCACTGGCAGCTCTCTCTTCTAGGAACATTCCTGGATAGCAAGGCTGGGCTTTGACAACATTTTTGCAGGAATGGAGTTGCTAAAATCTCAAGTTTAAAGCATTAAGAGAGCTTTTCCAGGCACAAGAAGCTAGGAAAAGAGAAGAGAGTAAATCCAAAAAAGTTTTTGCTCTTTTCAAATGTATAATCAACTCTCTGAGCTGTACCAAGTGAAGCTGAACTTCCTGTACGGTCTTGTGTCATTTCATTGCATTTCAAAAACACTGCAGATACTGACCTGTAGGGAAGTGCCCACCAAAAAACACGTTGAATATTTCTTCTGGTGTGATGTCTGCTTCAAATTCTGTGTAGTAATTATAGTGTCTGGCTGGGCCAGTGCTGACATGCTCTTGGTCACTTCCGAATTCATCGTATCGTAATCGTTTTTCAGGGTTGCTCAGAACTGCAAAAGCATTGCCTATTGCTGGAGAGTGAATTAAAAAGTGTTACACAGGCATATCACGCAGTGTTACCAGATCTCAGACTTTTATAAGAGTAGCAAAAAAGCCCAAACAGGCACTGAAAATTTGTGCTTGAGCCAAGACTGAGATACTTTTGAAAGAACTGACTTTGTAAAAAAAGCATTGTAACACTGGCATTACCTGTGATGGAACCTATTTTCTGCTATCACTGATACGAGGAAAAAGACAAAAGTGTTAAAGTATATGGAGAGAGTTGAAATATTTGTAAAACTGAGGTGAGAGAGTTCACTTCAGTCAAGAGATTGAGTGAGAATGTAACATTTTATCAGATCAAACTAAGCAACTCATATAGAAGTACACCTCCATATACAACATACAGTTAATACAAAGTTAATAACTTCAGAGTCTAATTAAAATGCAGAACCACCTTCCAAGTTTTTCTGTCGTCAGAGATGCTACAGCAGAGAAGCTGTAGAGCATATCTATTTCACACTTTATGTCAAACCACCCAGAAATGTTTGGTTCATCATCTTCCTTGATCTCTAACAGAACACAGCTGTAAACAAGTTCACAAAAAAATAAAACCCTTCAAAAGCTCCTTACTCTAATATGCTATAAATGAGTATCTTACTTTCCTTGTGCTGTCTTACACTGCTGTTGCAGACAGCTGCAACACATCACAGAAGAGGCAAAAGATGCGAGTTCAGATGCTAACATCATCGATATAGGCTTAGATTGCAACATTACTTAAAAGTCCAGACACAGAATAATGGCCTCAAATTTCATATGCTTGCATATAGGAGGGTTTTTTTATGACACAGAGCAGTTACTGATTACACAACACCACCCTCTCCTGCATGGCAAGTATCATTTCCAAGCATCGTTCTGAACCTTTAGCGGTACCTAGGAATGACATCTGGGATACATTTCCCTTTGGTTCTAATGGAAAACCGTATTCTAAAGATTAAAAGGCAAACCTTGCTGAGCAGCTACGGGATTTTGTGGAGATGTGCAAAGCTGTCTATAGAAATGACAAGCTATACGGGCCCGTATGCTGCCTTTACATAAGGCGCAGAACTGTAAGTCTGAAGCAGCCTGTCCTCGTCTTGATCTTGCTTTACGACTTTCGAAAGCGGGCCAGCCCCCACCTCACCTTTAAAAGCTTCCGTTGCTCCGGGAGCGCGATTCTTGTCTGGGTGAAATTTCAGGGCCAGTTTACGGTAGGCTTTCTTCAGGTCCTCGTCGCTGGCGTCCCTCTCCACGCCCAGAATTTCATAGTAGTTCCGACACCGCTTTATTCTGGAAGCGCACACAAGGTTATCTTTGCCGGCCTATCCCCCCAGAGCCCGCCGCAGGCCTCCACCAGAGCCCCATCGCCCCCCGCCACCGAGCCGCGGGCCCCGCGCAAGCCGGCTCCCGCTGCTCCCTCAGGCGCTCCCCGGCCCGGCGGAGCCCCCGCGCCGCGCTCACCGCCGCACGCCGTCCAGCTGCTCCGCCGTGTAGGTCATGGCGGCCGCGGCGGGCCCCGGGGCAGGCCGCCCGCCCCCCGCGCCGCTCACAGCCCGCCGCCCCGGCCCGCCCGCGCCGCCATGTTGTGCGCGGAGGCGGCGGCCGCGCGGGGGCCCCTGGGTAGGGGAGTCCCGCGCCCCCCGCCGGCGGCGCGCGGACTACAGTACCCAGCGGGCACCGCGCGCGGCGCCGCGTGACGTCCCGTGGCGGCTCGGGGGGCGGCAGCGGCGGAGCCTCAGAGCCGCGGGGCCGCCCGTGTCGGCCCCTCGCCTCCCCGCCGCTTGCCGGGCGGCGTGAGGCCGCTGCTGTGACGAGGCCGATGGTTGCAGGGAGTGCCGTGGCTGTGCTGCAGGCTCCTCGCTGGCAGCGCTGCCGCATTGGCAGGGCCGCGGGAGGTGCTTTGCGGCCATCGTGTTGAGACTGGAAGGAGTCTGGAGGAATGTCTCCTTCACGCCTTCCGACCAAGCTTTGGCTAGAAGCTCCTCAAGGGCTTGTCCTGCAGCTCCTTCCAGCTGCAGTCATGTATTGCCTATGCTGCTGCTTGTTTCCCCTCATCCCACGTGCTAATTAAAGCTGGGCTAATCAGTGGTGGAAGGTGCAGTCACGGTGTGAGGGAGCTGGTGTCTTCCACCAGTGTGCTTTGTAGGAGCACAGCAGCTTGCAGAAGACCTCTCCTTTCATGTGAGCAGCAGCAACTGGAAGTTAGGGGTCACATCACTTCCATTGTTTATTTTTTATTTAATTTTTATATTCCATTAACTTTTTATTTAGTCTTTCTTTTGAACAATGTCGAAGTTGGAGCTTTGCTTTTGGATATGGATCACTTTTAGAATGGAGCAGGTTTAGGTTATTTGCCAAGAGACTCAAGAGTCTATGGGAAGAAGGAGGTCAAAGGAAGGAGAACAAAAGCAGTAGGAAGATTCCATGGGACAGTCTTCAGAGGTCTGGGGAAATTTGTTCCTTGTCTGCAGGAGGGGAGATGAGTTAAAGCTTGACACTCACTGAAATGCCTGATACCACTGGTGCTTACCAGCTGCCTTTGTGGTGTCTTCCTGGGACTAAAAACCTACTTGTGAGGCTCCGTGCACCAAGTCACAGGCCTCTGGGATCTGGAGCTATCTGGATCCACCTAGCTGGGAATCACCTGGGATCTTGGGCTTGAGCAAATTCACCAGTCGGGTGGAGGCTGGTGAGTGGAGTGATGTAATTTTATTTTTCAGGAATTTTACCAGAAAAGCCTCATTATGAAAAAATAGCTTGTCCTGGTGCATATGTTAAAGATAGAAAGTATGTTGCATCTTAGCAGGAGTTGTGAAAACTTAGCATTTATTTTGCTGAACACTTAATTGCCATCTGCAAAGCACAGCTACCTCTAGCACTGTACATTCTGGTAAACACCTCCTATCCATCCTATAAAATTACATCAGGCTAAATTATTATGTTTCATTGAACTGTGCAGGGGAATGTCTGCAGTAATACTTATTTTGAATGCTTAGTTAGGTCTTTTTTTATCCCTGGCTTCACAGTTTACCTTCAGGGTTGATGGATGTTGATGGTCATGTTAGGAGAAGGCAGTATCTCAACATGCTGCTGCCGGGTAGGTGAGGTGCTCTGGCGGTCTGTGTTGACTGTGGAACTGGTGAAGCTTGCGAGCAGGAGTCATGGTGAAGATGGGCAAAGGCAGTTGCAGAGTTAGTGCTTTAGTATGATATGCTGCTGAATAACTGAGACCTCCAGAAATACCCAACAGCGCATCGTTTCTGTTATGGTCACGTGGAGGGTGGGTATTGATGCCTCCATCATCCTCAGTCACTCGGCTTATAAGTATTTTGCTGTAGGTGGTAAAAGTGACTGGCAGCTTGGTCTGAGCCAGCTTGGGCTGTGAACCAGATGGCTCCCAATGCAAGCACTGTGGAGGCTAATGGAGGACTGTTGTCATTATCGTGGGACTCGGGGGGCACTGGTGATTCTCAGTATTGCCATAAAGTGGGTACTCTGGCTGAACTGGAAGGGGCATCTGCTTTTCTGGTCTATCAGGAAGCTCTGGGAAAGTGATGGTATAGAAGATAGAAGCTCTTCCAGCAAACTCAGGCTGCCAGACTTCAGGAGCTGAAGTAGCTCAGCATTTTGTGGCCACTCCTTTCCACACTCAGATAAAACCCTGTCTGTGCAGAGACCTTGTTTTTTACACTTAAGATGAGTCTTCTTTGAGCACATTGGACCTATGGGAAGATAGCAGTCTGCCTGCCTGAAGCTCACTTACTAATAATAAAGTATTTACGATGGCAGTTTGCATTTCAGCAGCACCTTTAATTCATGGCTCTCCAAATGCATTACAGACATTGATTACCATAGCCTCACAACAACCCTGTAAGGTAGGTGGCTATGATCATCCTCATCACTGTGAGGACAATGAGGGCACCAAGGATAAGGGCCTTGGAGCAGTTGGGCTGGGATTTGGCCAAGCACTTGGCCATTTACATCCCGTTAGGCCTTCAGCTTCAGATCATGCTTTTCTAATGCACAGGTCTGACTCAATGTGGGGCTATACTGATTAATGAGCCTGTGACTGGCTGGCACAGAGTATAAAGGCCAGTAATCTAAGGCAGCAGTTTATTAGCGAAGTAGATGGTTCCTTGGTGCTTCTTGCTGCTGGAATAATCTGAGGATTTGAAGGCATATAAAAAATAGAGTTAGATATCAACCATTGAGTATGGCAGGCTGTAACTGGAGAAAGCCCTTAGACCCCAGGCAAAGAAGCTATGTGGGATGCTACTGTAAATGTACTGATCAGAAAGGGCATAATAATTTATATATAAAGTCTACCCTTGCTCTTTCTCCAAGGAAAAGAAAAAAAAAAGAACCTAGAGTCACTGCTGGTTGTCACGAGTCAGCTTCAAGCTCTGTGCCCTTGGCTTCATAGCACCTGCAAAAGGAACAAAACATGGTGCATCAAGTAGCATGTTTGGGCTGGCAAAAGAAGTTAAGCAGTGTGTTTCCTCAAACCCAGTCCCAGTGCTAGTTTAGCACTTCAGATTATTTGAAGTACTTGTGTGGAATGGATCTGAGAGTACTGATGGGCATGTGCTCCAACATCACCTGTGGAGCAGGAGTGTGGTAAGCTTGGACTAGAGGGTTAGACCTTGACTTCACTAAGGCTATCTTATTTACCTCTTTTAGTGACAAGCCACTCTAGCTCTGATGACTGCCCCTAGGTGATGGCACCTGTATACGCGAGGTATATTTTGATGCCTTGAGATCAGGCAGCTTGGATAAACCTGAGATGGGCATCCAAACTTTCACCAGGCTCACTGGAACCAGATTTGGACCTTTAGGAGTTTGATGGCAGCTTTTTTTTTTTTTTATTACCTTTCTGAAGGAATAAGAGAGCAAAGAAATACCTCAAAGGCATTCTCTTATCCACCAAGAGGAATAATCCCCAGCTAGCTCTCTAAAAAGCAAGGCTTAAAAGGGAAACCTTTTCTGACGGTGGGTAACTCATGCTGTTGTTCATGTTGATGTTCTTCATGGAGATCAGAGTGATACTGTTATCCCTCTGGCTTGTGCCTGCCGAGCAGCTGTCAAGAAGAGAAGGCAGTATTAGCTACTCTGGAAAATGAGAGAGTTCCTTTCCACAAAAGTGGAGGCAAACAGGAAGGGCTGAGGCTGGCTGGTGCAGGGGACCAGGGTTGACTTGTGCTGCCCTTTGCACTGCTGTCCTGATTGAGGCCCATCCTTAGAGCCAAATTCCTCAACCCCTGTCTGAACACAGGTTCAGAGATCTCTGGGGGAACAAGCAGTGTGTTCAGACAAATTTGGATGGGTGCTGGTTTGCCTGTCAGAAAGCACCATTGTCACCCGTGTCACTGCTTGCAGGCAGAATCAAGGAGCAGTTTGGATCTGGTTCTCAGTGCCTGAATGACCACCTAGCCCTGCAGACATTACCAGAACTGGAACAAAAGGAAACATTACTGTATCCCTCTGCCCTATGCCCTTATTTGTCATACAAAGGGAGCCCTGGATGTTTTTACATCCATGCTGCTGCTCATGTATTGCCATGTCCCTCTTAAGAGTGAGAGTTACAAGGGTTAGAACGGTGGAATTCCCCTTTCTCCCTACCCTGAGGGCTGGGATTTGCACTTAGTGTCAGTGAAGACTGGATGATTTGGGGGATTAGCGTGCCTTGGGGGCACCGTCCTCTGCTCTGATAAATTCTGCCTCCGTGGCTGGGGATCACAATCATTAAGGGTATTTGGGAACCACTGATGTTGATGCAAATTTGGGACCCAAATATTTAGGGACGTTGCTCCCTGTGTCCCTTGCCCCTTTCCAAAGAAGGGTTTATTACCTGATAGTAGGAAACTATTGGATGGAAAAGTAGAAGCAACATGTTTTGGTCCCTTCCAGCTCTCGTTTCCTGCTGCTTTCCCACATGTGCAGCCTCTCTTCTTGGGTAGCGGTGATGGACCATGGGGTTCACATGGACCATCCTTCACTTGGTGCTTCTCTCCCAAAGGTCTCTGGATTGGGCCCCCCTTATCCTGCTCTTGCTAGATAACAGTAATAGGTGACTTGGAAGGTATTTTTGTGACCTGATCTCATCTCAGTGAGGCTGCTTTGAGATCCAGAAACCCAAGTTTATGCCTCAAGCCTGTATGTAGGCAAAAAAAGACAAGCAAACTGCTTTTGGAAGGTGATGAGTCTTCACATATATCAGTGCAGCTTTGAAACAAGGCCACTAAATATTGAACTTCTACCTTTGATTCGATCAGGCAGAAGATGAGGTGCTGTCATTGCTCATTTTGCTTTTTTACTGTCTCAAAAAAGTCTTGAAATGCTTCTGCCTGACAGAACCAAAGCAGCCTCTTTTCCTTGTTAAAATTAGTTCTGGAATAAAATTGTCATTTTCAATAGGATGTGAATAGTGTGAACAGCCTTACCTCTCTGATACCATGGAGGTTCCTGGTTTCTGTTTGTCTGGAGAGAGGAGGACAGTTGGTGATGGATAGGTGAGAAAACATCACAGCTAAGCAATAAAATAAGTCATCTATATTCAGAATTGCGTTGTACAGGGTTATGAATGAAATCTGAATGAGATTAGAAACACCACGGGGAATATTTGAGAGTTGATTAGAGAAAATTCTTCAACTAACGTACATCCAGGCAGGACTGAACACTTTGCTGCCTGTTTAGTCACTAGCATCCCTTGGTCTTGCTGTAGAGCAGCCTTGCCCTCTAGTGGGCACTGCTTAGTGGGAAATGCGATTCCGAGGGAAAGCTCCGTGTCTTTTGCTGTAAGAGCTGCCCACCTCTGGAATTCTGCACATTTAACTGCAGCAAACTTGAGACTGTTCCCTTCAGCCAGATGAGTCTGGGCTGGGGCTCCGAAGAGGTGGTCACATTACATCCCTAACTGCTGAATCTGTGTTCCAGTTTGGCTTCAACCCTCCCCACTGTATAAGCTTTTTGAAATGATCTTTTAGGATTTGCCAGATCCATGTAGAAACTGATGACTGATTACAAAAAGACAGATGACCCCGGGCAAATACCTTCTGAGTCCTTTGAGTGGTTACACTTGAACCTCAGGCTGACCACGCTGACCAGAATGATCACGACCACTATCAGGATAACTATGAAGCTGATGACACCTGGGGATGGAGGAGAGAACTGTCTGTGGTGGATATAACAACATGCCTGTCCTCAGCTTCAGGGGTAGTGGAAAGACTTTGACTGTCATCAAAACTTGGGTAGGAAATCAGTATTTTAATTAAAATGAGCATGGTACATAATAGGCAGAGAAGTAAGTAGTCACTAGAGCAAATGGCTTTAGCCTCTTGTCTTTTAGCCTCAAAGGGCTTCTGATGATTATTTAATTGGTAAGGCAGTACCAGTGGGGCAGAAGTCAGCTGGTTACACTGGGGATTGATTGAAGTCAGTATGTCTCTACTACAGTTATCCTAAAGGTGTATAAAGTCAGGTAAATATATAGTATAATGGGGAGAGACAAGCTAAAGACTGTGAATGATGTTATCTGTCTCATTAACCAGTGGCCAAGTGCAGATTTGATTCCGACATCTGGCCTCCGTAAATCAAATTATTCTTTGCATGGGAATCCTGTCCTGTTAAGACTGCTTCAGGACTTCGTGTGGCTTTCCTTGGAGGATATAAGCAAATGATACTTAAAAAGTTAACACTTGACTTTTAAAAATGCTTCTGAAATAACACTTTTTCCTATAGTGTCATAGAAATGAGAAAATTGTTTTTTTCACTTGTCTTCATGGAGGAGGGGGACAGTATCACCCAAGGCAGAGTGGGTCTCTCAAATCTACCCTGTGCCTGTCTTCAAATCTGTTGCCAGGTTAAGGAATGGCATCTCTTGCTCCATCCTTCCACAGTCTGAAGGATGCGGAGGACTTGGCTTCTTCCTGCCAAGCAGGGTGCAGCTGTACAGAGGAAGGCAGGCTGGGAATGAAGTACCAGCAGGTTTGCAGGGGAAAAAAAGTGTCTAAGCTTCCAGGTGCGTAGTGTATTTATTCTAGACGCTATCAGGGAAGCAAAGGCGTAGCACGGGGTCATTTGTGCCCTGGTCTTATCCAAACATGCAGCTGGGGCAAACACCGGTGCTGGGAGCAAGATCCCAAGCTCAGATGTAGCCATAATGGATGTTGAAATTGTCTGTCCCTTGTATACTGGGCATGTTAGGAGTATTTATTAGGTGCTTTATTGCCTTCTGGTGACAAGACTTTCTCAAGGGTTTTCCCTTGCACTCTGAAAACTCCCGGACCAGGCATGCTGAAGAAGAAAACTGTGGAGCCATCTCCAGGGAAACATCTTTGAAACTGGGTGTCCAAAACAGTGTGGTCTGTCACAACTGATCCCCCTCCTCTCCCCAGGATGCACAAGACCTTACCAAAAGCAGCCACTGTCAGTGGTGATTTCTCATCTGTTGGAGTGGGCTCAGGCAAGTAGGCAGAGGGCTTTGATGCTGAGGTGACTGGCTTTGAGGTGCCTACAAGAGGGTAAAAAGGTAGTTTTAAATAAAGTCTTTCTTCCAAGGTTGGCAAGAGGATTCCTAGCAATGCTAAAGGACCCAACTCTCACTTGGGCTTTGTTGAAGAGAATAATGTCGGATCATGGTCAGCCCCATCAACGTTAACAGCAAAGTGACCAAGACCTGTGTGGGAATTGGATTGCCTTGTTGTGGCCCCTTTTATCGTCTGAGAACACCCGCAGGGTTTTCTGCTGGGGCCCTAGTGATGAAGCTGAGCGTGGCAGGTGAAGGACTGATCTGGCAGTGTATCTGAGGAGGAGGCTTGTCCTGTCTTCCTCATTTTACAACCTTTTGCTATAGTGTCACCTTTTCTGCTGTGACTCACAATCACTGTTCCCAGGCTCAACAGGTTGCTTCAACGTGCTCCTTCTGTGGAGCTTTACAGGCTTTTCAAGGGCTAGATGGGATGGCCAGCGTCGGCTGTTCACCATGCTGCCTTGAAGACAGCAGTATGGTGGCCTTGCTGTTGGCTGTGAAAAGGGCTGTAAAGCATCTAGCGATAACCATGTCTCTGAGAAAAGGAGGAAGCACCTTGAGTTGCTGGTGTTGTGGTACTCTCATTTCTCTTGGGCTCCTGACCTGCATAGAGAAACGCAGAATGTGAGTCTTGTCCTTGAGTGTAATCTAGTAACCAAAAGAATTAATGGACACACTGGAGAGGAGAACAGATTCACAGTAATGCTCGTGATATCGGGAACACATGGAATTCATAATCAGGCTAAAACCTTCCTGCTGAACATACTTTGTACTATTTTCCATGTCCAAATAGCAACTCAGAGAACCCAAATTCAAATACCCTCATATAAACTGTTCAGGTTTTGCAGTTCCAGATGCAGTTTTTGGGCAGGCACAGCAGTTGAATACTAGAAGAGGGAACTGGGAAGATTACAGATTTGCTATTACTCATAACTGTTGAGACTAAAAAAAAGTCTGCTTGGGGAAGAAATTCTGCAGAATATGTGTGTGGATTGACTGTTCACCTTGTCCTTGGAGTTAGTGCATATGCTGTCCTGAGTTATCTAGAAATAATCAAGCTAGTTTGAGTTGGGCTAACTTGTACCCATATATAGTCTAACTGTGGCAGCACAGAGGTTTGTTCAAGCAAGGACTCCAGTTCTCAGTGAGATGAACTGCCTTATATGAAACTGTTTGGTTTGTGACAGCTGCTTCCAATGCCTGTGCAAGCAAATTTAAAGCTAACTGATGTGTTTCATTTGTACAGAGGAAAAAAACCCTTTGCTGCCTTCTGGGTGTGTGTTGAGGGGCCAGATTATCTGCATTGACCTTAATGAAGAGCTACATGCCTTGTCAGAAGACTAAAAATGATACTTTAGATCATCAGAAGTAGGTCACGCAGGATCTTCTTTCCTCCATTCCCATCCCCACATTCCCATGAGCAGCATTAGCCAAAAGTATGTGCCGCCTGGAGAAGTGTGAAACAGCTCCTGGCACTCTGCAGTGGACCGCGGGGCATGCAGCTGAAACTGGGGCTCCTGTCTTGCAGAAAACACCACCGTTTTGAATGTAATTTTGCCAAAAGCAAGAAGAAAAAGGGGAAATAGTATGAAATAACAGATCAAACCGGTTCAGAAATGGGTAACCACATGGAGAAGAACAGTCCTGAGAAGCAGGGTCTGTGCAATTTTTTTCACCAATCATCAAACCCTTTGTTTCATTCTGAAATTGTTCTTCTAGGTGGTGGGCAGAAGCTGTGGTTTGCTGAGCCTGGCATGGCAACCCCATCCCTGGGACGTGTTGGGTTTTAAACAATACGAGACTTCACTTTTGGAAGCATCAGCAACATTTCTATAGTCAAAGATGTATGGAGCTTTTCAGATACAAAGCAGGGTTATAATTAATAGCAATCTGCTCTTATGCAAAGGGCTCTTGGCTTAGCTGGGCATAGGCATGCTGGTTGGACATCTGTGCAGGCAGAGCTGACCACGGGTTTTTAACCTTGCTTGTGTTAGAGAAGACCTGACAGGTACTTGGAGAGGCAAAGCAGTTTCCATCTTGACCATTGCAGATTTTTGAGGCTGAATCTGTAATGGGGAATCAGCTCAGTTGTCAGATTTCAGTCTTCCCACTCTCTTGGATGCTGCCCTTATTCTGAGAAAACTCTTACTGAATTCTCTAATTTTTGCTTACAGGGTGGGTTAAACTGTCAAAAGCAATTTTTTTTTTTTTTTTTTTTTTTTAAAGGGTGTTAAAAGGGCTCCCTTTTCCTAAACATAGATTAGTCTTTCAACTGTTCAAGTTCATCCCATGCAGAGAATGTTAAGTGCATTTGGTCTTGTGTTTTATCACTGCTTGTAAGGATAACAGACATTATTTTGGCTGTTACTGATGGTTCAACCCTAAGATAAAGACTAGTGCTTAGATAACCTGCACAATGTGAATCAAGTAAACTAATTGCCATGAAATTATCTAAACATTGTTACTCTATAGAAGGACAAAGTACCTTGAGTTGATGAAGCTGCTGTGCTTCTGCTTCCACTAGTCTTATCATCTAGATAAAGAAAACATGGGAAAGGAGAATTAACTCTTAAAGCTGCTACTAATTGTGCTATGGAGAACTGTTGGGTTTCCATGGGGTAAAAAACTTTGTTTGCATGAGACTTCCCTTCCCAAGACATTGAGACTTGACAAACCAATGTCAAGATGTCCAGCTAGCAAGCTGTGCAGTCAGTTTAGAGAGTGAGCTTGGGAGAGGTCTTCTAGGGAGGCTGGGGTGACTGTAGCTCCTCCACAAAACATTACCTGGTAAAGCATGATCTGGCCTTTCTGACAGGGCCTTGCTGTGCAGCTGCCACATCTAGGTCATGGTTGTGTCCAGCCCTGTGCTCTTGGGGAGCTGGAATGAGCTGCTCTTTTAGCAAAGACTCAGAGAGATTCAAAAGCTGCTGCTACGAATAAGTAGCATGGCATGGACTAGCCCAGTCTTTCTGATGCCCTCTGTTGAGCTTGGATGAGGAGGGATGTGTACACAAGTCCTGCCTGAGCAAAAATCTGAATTTTCCATACTTACCTTGCGCAGTCAGCTCTGGCAGTTTTGTAGTGATGGAAGAGGATTTGGCTGTAGCTCGACCCACAGAGGTGAGACTCAAGTTGGTTGGTGGTGTTGAGTTTACTAAAGGCTCTGTAGAGGAAGCATAGCATTAGTTCAAAGAGCTCTGCTCACCACAAGCTTGTTCCGAAACAGCCTGGAGGAGGGCATTCTATTGCAGAGTCTTCCAACTCTTTGGGAATTATGGATAATCTGCTTGGGAAAGCACGGGCATGAGTAGACAAGAAAATAACCTTTGTCCTGCTCAGAGTCGGGGAGCTCTTGTTCTTTGGCATTAGCTTTTACTTTTTTTAGTGTACAGAGGTGCTGAGCTCAGGAGACACATGGAGAAAGTCTGCTTTTTTTCTGCCTTGAAAACGAAGGTATTTTTATCACTGGGCACTTTAACTGGCTCGAGCTGCCTAACACCCATGTGTTTGTTTGCTTGTTATCTCAAATGCTAACTCTTACATTTCATTTCACTGAGAGTCTCTAAACACAAATAATTTTGTTCTTGCAGTGGTCTGGAGGCTCTGTCATCTTCCTCAACCTCCTGCTCAAAGCTGCATAGCAAGAACATGATCCACAGCAAGACATGAGAAGAAAAATTTTTCAATGAGTCCTGTGCAAGGAAGAGTGGATCACCAGCTTGGAATTTATAGGCAAGTTCATTATCTAGACTTCTCTTGGCTTTCCAGCAGAAGTGAGAAAAGAGTGAAAATATTTTAAGGTTGTGGTTTGGTTTTTTCCCCTTTTAGGAATACATTTATTTATTCTGCAAGGCATGAAAACAGAATCTGAGATCTTTTTGAGATCTTTTTCTTTTATATTTTTGGGGTCCCTTTGGAGGGGTAGCTATTCTCAGAAAGATTTTTTTTTTTTTTTCTCAAACATAGCAGGAAGAGATCTGTCTCCAAAGATCCAAGTAGACTGACAGAGGTGGATCTGGAGTTGGAGAGATCCCTTCTTGTGTAACCCTTCTTTGGTTTTGTGTATTTTCAGAATGAAACATGTAACTTTCTGCTAACACCTCCCTAAACCCACTTCCAGGGCTTCTGTGTGGCCACGTGCATGTGGTAGTGTCCTAAAGCTGGTTTCAGCAGAGAAGAGCAGAAAAAAGAGAATAAAGTAAGGGAACTCCTCAGAGGTTCATATTACTTTTAAATATTTTTCTGTCCTTATGAGTGGTTGCTGTTTCCATGGAGGTAGATAACAAAGCAAAATCCCCAGCATGAATAACTAAATTAGAGCTGAGGCAGTGTTCGGTCCCTGTGCTGCCACAGACATTGTTCAGTTCATGCTTCCCCTTTTCCTCTTGGAGAAATGGGGAACGTGTTGACCTGTTGTGTGGAAGGTGCTGAGGGTGTACAAAGTACTGAAAGTTTGTAGTTATAAAAATAAATGTGGTCAGGTTTGTCAAGAAAGCAGTATTGGCGGGTAGGTGTAATGTGGGGAAGCTCTCACAATGACTTCATTGCTGTTATTTCTGTCACAGCAGCAGGAGCCAAGGGCAGCCCTGTGTGCGGGGCACTGTGCTGTGCACCCCCGGCGGTCCTCGGCGGCACGGCCGCGGAGCAGAGTGGCTGATGCCGGGTGGGAGGATGCAGCAACGTGGGCAGTGCCCGGCCCGGCTCCTCGCCCGGGCTTGGACAGTTGCATCCTTTGTGTGCCCAGGGACTTCCCTGGTCTGTGACCTGCTGACCCTGCTGCTCCCTATTCAGTTTGGTGGTTTTTCCCTGTTCTTGCTCACCTCTGTGCCTTGATCCCTCTGGGGTGAACTGACTGGATCAGAAGCCCTTATACCACAAAAGCTGCTTCTTCCCCACCACTGTTCTTATCTAACCTGCAGCTGCACAGCCCCATTTATTGCCAGGTGGCCCAGCTGGACTGAAAGTCAGACCAGTTATGAGCTAGGATGCCCCTGAGCTGCACTGTTAGGTCTCCAGATGAGCATTACCTGTGGTATGGTTCTTTACTTCAGGGCTTTGTGGTGTTGTTTGGGATTGACCTGTAACACAAGCAGAGAGACATGGAGGTGACATCTCCTACACTTGCTCCTTGTTGGCAGCATCCCCATGGGAAGGGTTGAAGGATTGTCCAGAAAGAGGTCACTGTAGCCAGTGAGAGCTGAAAGAGTGATGGTGGCAAGAGATGCTAAGGAGGGAGTTTGTCACTGGTGTGGCCACAGGGACCTGTGGGAAAGGGGCCTTGGCTCTGAGGATCCGTGGAGGAGAGCACACTAACTGCTAGGGAACAGCTGGGGGAAACGGGGAGCAAAGATGAGGCAGGATCCCTCTGCTTCACTAGGGCTCCTGGAACACTGCATTGCTCCTTCCAGACAAAAAGGGGAGCCAGGCAAGATCATCCTCTGGGGCGCAGTGGCCTTGATGGCCCCTGGAGATCGAGGGGTGAATGACGATAGATGGGGCAGGCAAAGGTGGGCAACGCAGTGTCCTGGGAGGATGTGCTTCAGCAGATGGGAGTTTTATCCGGTTCCCGTTTGTGGACTCTCCATTTGCATCCCCACATGGGCATGTGGATCCACGTTCAAATAGACATATAAAGCAGCTCACAGCTCAGAAGGTACCTGTTACAGTGTGGACAGAGTTGGATGTTGTAGTACCTGAAAAGAAAGAAAAAGAATATTAGTGGTGCTAATCTGTGACTGTCACTAATGCACTGGTGTTCTTGCTGTGTGGTTTGGATTTTCCTCATCTTCTGTAGGAACGACTTTGAGATACATGATTTCCCCAAAGACATTAGCAAAGAAGCAGTAGCAAACACTGAGTGCAAAACTATCAGGTTCTGAGTAAATTAGTGCTGGAGTTTACTCAGCCAGGGTAAACGCCCTCATTCCCAGATGGAGCTTGAACCCTTCAGGGAGCCGTCTTCCTCTCTGACGGGGAATGTGCAAGGCCATATAAATCAGTGGGATCGTTCACTCCCCGTGACCTGTTTGCCTCCAGCTCAGTCTTGGTGGAGAAAGGCTGCTTGACCTCTATTCTGGGGCTGTTTAAAGTGTTAAAGACACACACTTGATCAGGTTTGTAAAGGCTTCTAGGAGATGATGAGACTGTTTTTCTTTCCTGCCTCCTACCTCTGATCCTGCTGTCCTGTGTATTTGCACCCTGGCTGCAGCCCTGTGCTGGTGTAAGCCTGGACACAGCGAGGGGGCTGCAGCTTTGGTGCTGACTCAGAGCTGCCTTCATGGGTAGCCCTGTGGGTCTGTGCAAGGCTTTGCTCTCCCGGGATTCTGGGTGTTACACTGAGCCACCGGTTGCTCAACTGAAAGGTATTTTTGTTTGGCATCCCTGCACCAGTCCCCCATGTTGCCTGCTCTCAGGATCTCTGGTGTTTTTCTTTAAGCCCTAGCTCCTGGAGTCATATGATTAGATGAGATGCCAATTAAAAATGCTACCATTTAAAACAGGAGAAAGAAATGTCCAGTTCCCATGCCTGGGGACGAGAACTGGAAAATGCACTTTAAATGCTCAAATCAAACCCAGCTGGCTTAACTTTGAAAAGGTGACTCTGTTGTTTTGGAAATGCACATCCTAATTGGTATTTTTATATGGTTAATGCTGGTGATCCTGGTGCTGTCTGTAGTTAAGATTAATGAAAGAAATTACAGCTACAGAAATCAGCTGAATCTGATCCCACCGGCGATCCATCTCACCAGAGACCCATGAGCACTAAAGATTTCAGATGAAAAGAGATAGCAGTGAAGGTTGAATCCTTCCAGCATACTGTTCCCTTTCCGCTTTTAATGCCACGTAGCTCGATTGCAACAGTGGTCTGTGATGAGGTGTGGTGCCTTTGCAGGATGCTGTGCCTTGTGGGGTGGCAGGAGGGGAGATCCAGCAATGCAGTGCTAGCCAGAGCAGTGCTTGTGCGCCCATTTACAGCCAGAATCTGTCATCCCTGTGTGTGAGATCCATCTCACCCGCTGCTTTACATCTCTCATGAGCCAGCCTGCAGGAGAGCTCATCTACAGGCTCTCTTTCTCACCAGAGGACCAGGCACTTCCAAAACTTTATTGCTCTGAGCTACCTCAGATCTCCACGTTATTACCTTACCTTACCTATTTCAGATTTCTACCTTGCTCTAGCTGTGGCTAGAGGAGCCACGGCGTGCAACAGCCCATTTCTTACCAGGAGCTGTAGAGGTGATGTAGGTGATGAACTTTGCAGGAGGTACCTATGCTGTACATGTCTGAAAGAGGTCAGATGAATGCCCTGACAGTGCTGTGGTTCTGGAATGAGATCTTTAGCATCCAGTGTGTGTGGGTTATCAGGGCTTGGCTCAGAGCCCACCCCTTGGGACCATCTGGGTGTAGTGAGCTCCCGATTGATCTCATTTTTCTCACGTAACTGCATAAGAGCCATAATTGTTTTCTTGTCTGAGGCTTTATGACAATGATCCCAGCCAAACAGGAACCAAAACAGTGTGTAAACCACAGTGAATACATAATAAAACATGGTCTCTTTCCAGATAGGATTTGGCTGTGAAAATCAGACCTGACTCTTCAGATCTTTTCCATGCTTTTCTCTTCTAGCTTACTGGGCTGTAAACTGGCAAAATCTGTCTTGGTCAGTCCGTGAAAGAGGAGATATAATCAGATCTTTAATTACATAGAGAGTAAGGGACTGATTGGTTTTCTAAACCCACTGGGAACAGGCCCAGAAAACAAGGACTTTAACTGCAACAAGGAAAAGGGAATACTTTCCTGCAATAGGAAACTGCCTTGACATAAGGACACTGAGTTGCTAGGAGTGATTGTGCAAGAGAATCATGGAATAACCTTCTCTGCAGGTTTCGAAGAGCAGATTAAATGAGTATCAGTCTAGTAGCATAGACAAGATTATGGATAGATGTAACATCACTTACTAAATCGGCTAATATAATGGAAAAAAAGATCTTTTAGGCACACTTTTGCCCTTCTTAAAGAGGTAGAGATGCTGCTTTTGAGGAAGAGGAGTACACCTCTTTGCAGCCCTGTTGCCTGGGATGCTGTGGGGCACTGCCTGCTCCCCAGGGGCCCAGCGAGTCAGAGAACATGTGGTGACTTGGGCTGGTTCCATTGATCCCAAGAGTTTGCCAGGTTTTCTCTTTGTCACTGGGCTTCCTCTTCTTAAACTGCTTTACAACACAATTTCTGGACATTGGTTTGCAAATGCCTTAAGATACTCTGTACATTCAGCACAAAAAATAATGTGTATCTCAGCATGGGGGCCAGTATCCTCTAGCAGCTGCCAAGCTCAATCAGCTCCTCTTTCTCCAAAATTCCCTTGCAGAAGCCATTGTCTTATTTTCTCATGGGGAGGAGTAGCTGCTTGTAACACATTTTCTTTTTTAATTTATCACAGGTGCTTTTTATTGTACATGACACATGAAAGCATCAAGAATCACTGAAGAAAGAGCTATTGTCTACGCTTAGTCTGTGTTAAAGGAAGAAGGTAATAAAGGTGCTGAGCTGGCTGCTTATTCCACCATTTTTGGTGCAGCTGAGGAGAAATCCAGGAGCTTGAACAGAGCCTGCAGGAAAGGGAGGAAGCTGAGACCAAGGCAGATGGCATCACCCTGTACTGCCATCACTGATGGGACTGTCTCATGGGTCAGCTCCAGCATCCCTGGTGCTAGGGCAAGAGGAGGAGGATGATACCCAACACTTTCTTCAACCACAGCTCAGCCCTTCACTGAAGGTCACACCAGGGCTCATAAGGAGCTCTCCGTTTGCTAAACTAAACCTTGGAGTTATTGTAAATAAGATGAATAAGCAATTTTTTTCTACTGCTCAGTCCCTGGAGTTCACCTGGCCAAGCAGATACTTGCCCTGGTCTGCTGCGTTTGAGCTTTGCTGTGGAGAAGTGACTGGCCTTGCTGTGAAGAGGCCAAGGGGTGGAGATCCCCTTTTGCCACTTTACTCAGGAATAAATGTCCCTGGCTTCTCTAAACCACAACTGCACGTTATTTCAAAGCAGAGCAGGTCTGGCTCTGACTTCTGGCCACTGCTGCTTGTTGTGCCTTCCCTGCCAACTCAAATAATCAAATATTAGGTGTTTTCTTTTGGTGAAGGTGCCTAGCATCCTGGTTGAATTACATCAGAGTGGGACGGACGTGCGCAATGCAGGAAGAGACTCAAGTCACCTCCTGGGGCTGGGCAGCAGGATGGGTACAAACAAAAATGTGCCACGCGTCGTGACTCCCTGCAGACATCCCGGGGGACTCTCGTGCAAACGGTGCTAGAAAGCATTTCCTCCGGGTGCTGCTGCCAGCACGGCCCTGCTCCCTTCCACAGAGGGCCCTGGCTGTATAAACAGCTAACAATAATAATCAGGAGGCAGCCAGCGCAGCTGTAATTGCAATAAACATCAAAGCCATTCTAATGACTCGCCATTGAGTGTAAGCACTGCCAAGATATTTGTTGCATGTTTGGGTGCAAGTGATTTATAGCCAGACTGCAGTTCTAGGTGGAGAAAGGGAGCTTGCTGAGGGATTTTTGATGGGAAATACAGCTTTCTGCTCTTGCTATAATGGGAACCCCCTGATTGCCCACCAGAGCCACAGGGCCGCAGAGGAGCATGTCGGAGCTGCAGGTGCATTTCAGCTCTGACTCAGTACAAGCTGCTTTTTGGTTAATTTTTCCAGAGGATGAGCAGGGGAATTTTGGATTTCTGTTATTTGTATGAGTTTTTCCGTGCAGTTAGATGTGAGTGTTAGACTGAGAGCAGAGGGGTCTTTCCACGGAGCCTTCTTTCACAGTAGCTGAGATGTTCCCAGAGCCAGCAGCTCACTCTGCTCACTCCTCAGCACAAAAAGAGAAGAATTTGAAACAAAATAATGTGAATTTTTGGTATTTCTGCTTTGGTATTATTTTTGGCAATCAATTAGAGAGTGGTTTCTCCAGCTGCTGACGAGAGAGGCACTGCCATGTAAAAACCCCCAAACTTTACATCAGAGCTTCTGTATAGCAGCACTGCTGTAGCAGAGACCAGCGCCAGCAGTTGGAAACATTTCAGCAGGGTTTGGATGAGGTTCAAGAAGGGCTTGTGCTGTCCTGTCCGCATTGATAGAGGGATGGAGCCACAGGGGAGGATTGCTGGCACTAGTATGATGGCATGGGGACTGGTCCTCTGCTCTCGGAACTGGTGATGGAGAGGGACTGTCTATCCCAGATGATGTGTAACCCTGGACTCGCTGGACTCTTACCCTTCCCTGGCAGTTTTGGGGGGACATGTGGTGATGCCCCCGGTAGCACATTGCATGGCAGGGAGCTGCAGAGCCCCCGGGGGCATTGTGCAGCCTTGCTGTACCAACCTTGGTGTCACCCTCTGCTTGCAGGTTGCATAAACGCTTTCAGAAAAGAGACCTAGCCACCTAAAATTAGACTTTTCATATACTGCCACTTCTGTGAAATGACCTATGGCAAAAATATACTGACCGCTTAACACAAGTGCAGCTGTTTCCTGGGTGAAACACAGCAGTTACTGAAGTAGCAGAAATCAACAGCAACCAATTCTTAGGGCTTTCACAAGGAAAAAATCCTGTATTAGGAAATGTGGAAAGCAGAGATTTCTGCAAAAGTCTAGGTCCTATTTTATTCAGTACCTAAAAAAGGTGTCTCTGCATTGAAGGTCTCACAGCAGAAAGGTAAGGTAGAACTCCTGTGGAGGAGAGAAAGTGTCATTATGCAGGCTGGATAACTGACAGCCTAAATCAGGTCCCACATCCACAGAGGTATTTAAGCCTCTAACTCCCAGATGACATGGGGGGTTTGGCAGCTCACTGCCAAGTGGTTCTGAATTGTAATGACTTGGCCAAAGTGTTATGGAAAGTTTAGAGAGCCGGGAATTAAACCCGGATCTTGTCAGTGATTAAAATTAATCTTAGCCTTCCTCCGCCCCTCCTCAAAGGCTGCACTCAGGCCTGGGCATCCTCCCTGAGCATCACGCTCTGTGCTCCTCTCTGGTGAGCTGTTCTGGAAACTGATCTTAGCGGAAGTCAGTTAAAAACCACTTGAATGTAGAAAACAAGCTGGGAGACAAACAGTGTGGGGAAACCGCATGCACGGAGTGGGCTCTGACACATCACTGTGCGTGCTGAGGTCTGTTTTTTCCACAAAAAGTGGTTGCTTCTGTAAGAGGAAAGCAGTATGGCTTTTCTCCTGGCTGCACCACCACTGCTCCATGGTGTTTGGGGAGTAAACACCCATCAGGCTGTTGTGCTGTCACACTTCCAGCTGCTTACTGGTTCCAGTTTCCTCTGCAACCTGCTTGTCTTAGAGCTCTGTGTTTGCTCCTTGTCTCTGCAGTGCTGGTGACGTGGGTCCTGCCCTCCTTCTGGCTGTGCTGCTCCTAGGGTTTGACGCTGGGTCTGGGGTTTTGGAGAAGGAAATTACTCCATGCCCAGTTCAAATGAAAGATGGGGGACCGCCTATCCAGGCTTAATAGGAGGTGGAGCCCAATGTGTGCTTTTTGCCTGCCTACAGTTTTTTAAAAATAATATTATTCATCATCAGATCACAAAGCACTTTGAGGGGTAGTGTTAGCTATGCTTTGTTTCCTGTAGATGGGGAAACTGAGGTGCAGAGGGAGTGTCAGGAGTTGCAGGCTAGTTCAGCAGTGCCTCTTTCACACCTTGGTGAGGCAACCAACCAAGGTCCTACCGTTCTACAGGCCACCTTGCAGGCGGTCCTCATCAGTTTGTATGATTTTATACCCAGTGCTGTGTGATCCAGCTGCTATATTTGCCTGTACGCTGCACCTCGGGGCAGGCGCCCTGTGACAGCGTTGCCGTCCCCTGCGGCACCACAGCCAACGTGGTGGCTCAGCGGTAGGTGCCTTCCAGATACATCTTGCTTCCCCCAAGTTCATGGAGGCTCTTTACTACCATTTCCAAGCTTATTCACAAATTTATTATTCTTTCCAGTAATTCCAAGAATTCCCGTATTTTATCTGTGTGTTGCTGGTACCAGCCAGTCTGCACAGTGTTTGTGAACCACCCTGCAGGAATGTGATCTGCTTGGGATTGGTTCAGCTCCCGCCTAGTGACCCAGGAGACAAGGTGTGTAAGGGGCTGGTGCCAAAGGAATTTCTCATAATTCCTATTCTTTCCACTTTCTTTTCTGGCTTGAACCCCAGGGGAGCAGCTGAAGGATGTCCCTGCCTGGTTGCAGTCATTTCAGAGCACCAGTGCCGGGGAGGCACCATGCCGCTGCTGCCTGAAGTGCTGAGTCTTGCAGAAGCAGCAGCCAAAGAGCAGGTAAAGCATCTTGGCCTGACAAGCTTCATTCTGAGTCCAGATTTCAGGTGCGTGACCCTGGTGATATCACTTAGGTTTTATTCCCAGTTTTCAAAGCACTTTATGGAAGAGATACTTTTACTATCCCTATTTCATATCTGGGGAAAACAAGGCACAGGAGTGTTACGTGGCTGTGGTAAGTGGCAGACACAAAGCCCCGTGGCCCTGTGTCCTCACCCGATGCATTGTCAGCTGTGATGTGCTTCTCCCTCATTTCTAATCCACTAATCCCAGTGTGACTCCAGGATTTCTATCTACTCCAGTCACTTCTAGCTAACGCATGAGAGGAGTTCATTGAATTGTATGCCTGGAGCTGCTTACCAAGGGCTGTGCTGCCCTCGGGAGCCTGCAGGGGCTGTGGTTGTGCCTGATGGTGGTGGGAAAGGTGGGGGAGACCCACCTTGGGTTCCCTCCTTTGCCAAGAACTGGTGATGCCTGTCCCCAGGGGCTGTCCCCAGTGCCAGAAAGGTTTGCCCAGCTCACTCCAGAGGGTGAGTGGACATGCTCCACACCTCCACAGCCCCCTCTTCCACACTGCTGCAACAAAGAGCTCCACCTGAGCTCCCTCTGCCCCCCAGAGTGGCAAGCCATTAGCTTTGCTCCTGTACTGCAGCATCCCTGTCCTGTCACTGTGTCCTGAATCAGCAACCTTGGCCTCAGGGAACTGGGTCCCAAGCCAGTGGTTTCTCACCATCAAGAGGTACGAAGATTCTTCCTAACCTGTGAAATCCAACTGCTAGTAAGACAGCGCCATTTAACTGCATCCCTGGTGTTTTACCAGGTTTGTAGGAAATTTCACCAGCTACCGGCATTAGGGGCAAAGCTACCGGCATTAGGGGCAAAACACCCCTGCAGCCAGAGATACTAGAGAGGACTTTGCTTCTTTCTGCTGTGCTGTGATGATTCAGCTGAAAGGTAAAACCAGCCCCCCCCAGTCCATTAGTGTACAAAAAACCCCCGAATGGGCAGTTCCTCCTCGTTGTGGCTGGGTCATGCTGAGAGGGAAGGGCTCCTCTGGGCAGTGAGGTAACAAGACCTGCTAGCCAAGGCTTGGCAGTGATGGTTTTTGTAAGGCACAGATCTCCCTTTTCCAGCCTCAGGCTTAAGTCCAGCCTTGGCTTTCCCAGCAGGAGCGTTCCCAGTGTTAGGTTACCAGCGCTGTCCCCTCCAAGGACACCTGTTGTTGACTCACCTATTGTAAAAGGGACATAATTCCTGGAAACCATCTCCAGCCACTTCGGTCAGAACTGCAGAGTGATCTGCAGGGTTTCGTGTTACTAGAAGGGAGCAGTTTGTTTTGTGAACAAACATTTCTCCTAACCACCCCCTGCTTTCTCTTCCTTGTTCATCGTCAGGGTTGTGCTGGCCTCTCCTTTAGTGCTTTAGGAAGCACTGGATGCCCTGGTTTAAGGATGCAAGTACTGTATCTGGAAGGTGTCCTGGTAGCTGAATGTCTGTCCTCTAGCTGCACCCCATGTTTTTGGTTGTATCAAAAATATATATCAACATATAAAAATGTTTTTGATATGCCATGCTTCTCATGGCATTATCCATCCACTGGCAGTGGCACAGATAAGGAGACCAGTGGATGGAGCAACAGTGGGAAAATCCTGCTGGGTTCTCATCAGCTTCAGGGAGAAATTTTTCAGTGGAAATCTTTTGTCTGGAAAATGGCTGCCCATTGTAATGGAAACGGTTCATAGGAAGAGGTTTGTTTGGACAAATTTTCTGTTAAGTGTTTCTGGGGGAGGAAATATTCCAAACCTTCCCACTTCAGCAATTTCAAAATAACAGTATTTGAACCTCCCTTTAGAAATAAATGTGTGAGCTTAGAGGTTTAAATTAAGAAACAACGAATTCATTAATAAATTAATAAACTTGCACACAATAAAGAGAATAAAAGACAAAGGCCTGTGTGGAAACAGTCAGGTATTAGTTCCCAGCCAACGCAAATTCTGCCTCTCCTGCAGGGTTACCTCTATCCCCTCAGGTGTAGGGAGGCTTCTGAGCTTTTCTGTCTTGTTCAAGAGCCCCGTAATTCCCTTCTCCAGCTGCCTGTGTGTCAGGAAACCAGCGGCATCACTGACCCCATCCCTGCCCCTTTGGCTAAGCCTGCGCAGAAACTTTCTCCCCCCAAGTACTATCCCACCTCAGTGACTTTGCTATGAAATTAAAAAAGCCATTTCAAGACTGTCGGATCAACGCGGAAGAGTGAAGCAGCATAGATGACAAGGGGGAAGGGGGTTTTGATGGAAGCTGGAGGGGCACGAGTGCAGCAGCGGATGCGCCCTGAGCATCAGCAGCACGGTTATCACTGCCCAGGGTGCGCATCTCGTGGGAGCGGGCCCTGCCCCACTGTTTGGAGCAGCCTGCAGAGGACAAAGCGGTGTGCTCGGGACCCGTGAAAACCATGCCAAGTAGTTTTAAGAGGAACAAAAGCATTCTGGGCAGGCGTTAGGGAGCATCACAGTATGACCAAGGGGTCTCAAAACCTTTGGTCTGATACCAGGCGCAGTTCACCCCTCTGCTGAAGCCAGCAGTATCGCCCCTAATGAAGAGAGGAGTTTTCCAATCTGTGTGTTCTCAGAATTTCACAGCTATTAACTGAATCGGTTTCTATATTCTCTGCCTTTTAAAAATCTCATTATTGCCAGCACAGTGGCTGTAACACATAGGCAACTTCTGTGGCTTAATGCTAAAAACTTTGGACTGGAGACATTTTTTTTAAGGTGTTGTCTATTAGAAGCAGCAATGATGTTGTTTCTATATTCCTTTGAATGCTTTTCAGGTCCTAGCTACTACAGCTGTCAGCAACACAAGAAGTGCTTGATGATGTAGGAAAAAACAACCTGTCACCCTTTAGAGCAGGAAACCGGTTCCTTCGTCCCACACCGTGACTCATGTGGGATGAAGTTAAAGCAGAATTATCACAAAGGAGCAGAGTTATTACAATAAGTATGAGGCATGTTCTGCATGAGTCTTGCACATGGTCTTTATATGGATGTCAATGAGAGGAAAAATTAAAATCAGCCAAAGAAAAAACACCTTTAAGGAAAATAATGTCCTGTACATTTAAATGTTCTATCTTTATGCTTATTTGACAAAAGTCACTGCAAAATCCCTCAGCATCGCAACTCTCAGCAGAAACACTCCTTTTGTTAACCAGGAAACAAATCCTTTTATTCCAGTGCTATCAAATAAACCCTGTAAACCTGGTATGACCACATTTTTCCCAGCAACCTGACTCCTGCCACCCCTGAATTTTTAGACTGAGCTTTCTGATGGCAGCTCCTACAGGTTCGAATGTCTGGCTGGTTCCCTTTGGTGCCCCCGATGAAGCTGGGCTCCCCAAATCCCCCCACCCAGCACCGCTTCACCTTCCCCAGGGTGTGAGCAGAGCATCTCACCTTGGCACAGCGCGCAGCCCAACAGCCAGAGGAGCGGATGGACGGACAGAGCCAGCATCTTCTCGGTGGCTTGTGGCTCTGCAGCCCCACTGAGGCTCTGTCCATCCCGGGAGGGACAGGAGGGTGAGGAGCGATTTGCCTGCCTGGGCTGACTCTCACAGAGCTTCCTGTTAAAGAATAGAAGGAAACGGGCTGAATCCACAGGGGAACTTTGTTTTTTAGCCCATTATGGCTGGAGAGGATGTGAGACATCGCTTACCGACGGCAAAGGAAACCTCGCCATCAATTTGTTGGGGTATTCGGCTCTCGCAGCGGGGGAGAGCAGCATCACAGTGGGCCTGCCCTGCTTTGGGCCTCAGTAGCTGCTTGATGGTGCTTTGTTGTTTTGGGAGGTGCTTTGTCTGTGGTGAGGATGCTCATCCCAGACCCAATCTGCTCTGCATCAGCCGTGAGGGCTGCAGGCTGCACTGGTCCTTCCTGGGCCAGGAGCTACCGGAGGAGCCGGTCCTCCCCTCCCAACTGAGAGAGGATTTCTTAACATCTCCAGAAGTGATTTGGAAATATTTACTCCTTGTAGGGCTGGGTTAACTCAGCAGCCGGTGCTGCCCCATGCCCTGTGCCTCCCTGTGCAGTTCCAGCAAGTCTGGGCACCCGGCGGTGCTGGCTTTGGGATGCTGGTTTTCAGGTAACAGCAGCATCCTTCCTCACAGGACAAACAGCACACAGCAGCCTTTGACTTACCCTGACCCCAGTTCCTTGACAAGGGGAGGGACTGGAAAATTGGGCTGGTTCTGCCCCCCACCCAGCCCAAGGGGTTTGTGGCATTTTGTTTCTTGGCCCTGACCTTGTGATGGACTTGTCTATGCATGTCCTGTCTGTCTGTCTGTCTGTCCTCTGCTGTCATAGTTTGAACTTCAGAGGTAACAAATTGCCCCGTGTTGGATGTGAATGGGTGTTTAGTGGGAGGAGAAGGGTCTTAGTGTCCCCACATGGGAACGGCTGCTGTGTCCCTCTGTCTCGGAGGGTCTGTGTGGGTATTCAGGATGGACATCTACAGGATTGTGTCTCCTGGCTCGGTGGCCTGGTCCAGCCCCCTCCCACAGCCCCCTGGAAAGGTGCAGAGCCACGACCAAGGGCAATGGGGCTGCTCCATCTCTGCATGGAGCACATCAAGGGGGTGTCTTATGCTGCTGGCAAGGTGCTTGCTTTCAGGAGACGGCGGCAGGAACGGAGGGAGCGATGTCCTGTGTGCTGCGCAGCTCCTTGCATTTCAGTGAGTCTCTCCAGTCACCTCCAAAAAGCCCAGCAAACCACCAGGCCCAAAGCAGCCAGCATCCCACAGCCGCCTTTGCTTTCACAAAGCCTCTGTTAGCAGCCTCCCCCAACATTTTTTCTCTCTATCGCACAGATGTCGTGCTCAGAGATTACGCTTGTAGATTAAGGTTTTACTGAATCCTGAAATGAGTGCAAATTCCCAGAAGCAACCAGATCTCTTTGGGTTCAGCTGGATGGGGGAAGAGACATTTCCCACCCCGTCCTCCCCATGTGCAGGAAAGACAGAGCCCAAATACTCACCCCAGCTTGTCTGCTGAGAGCCTCCAGGTAAGAGCAGTGGTTTTTGGGGACAGAAAGATGGGGAGACATGTTTTGTAATGGCTAAAACTCCAGAGGATCCACCTTTTCTCTCTGAGGTGTGCTCAGGGTCACTGTGGCAAAGGGTCTGACCACACGGCATCCCCAGACCAGGGGCAGGGGTGAATGCTGCCGGACTCGAGAGCATCCCTGTGCGAGAGGGGACCTGTGCGAGCACTGACCTGGCCCAGGGTCCAGAGCTTTGCCGTGGGCTCACACCGCTGCTGGCCACAGCAGTGCTGACAGATGGTCCTTCTGCAGCAGTGGGACCCCCCCCGCAGAGAAAATCAGCCCTGGGGCTGCATCACCTCTTGGGACAAGGGTCCTTCCAGCCCGCAGCATTGTGTGGGTGCACTTTGCTGGGCTGTGCGAAGAGCTCCCATGCAGAAGGGTGATTTTTAACACCCGTTTCTTAACCGCATTAAATTTTAACGCCGAGTCAGTGGAAGGAGGGAGGTTTCCTGCAGTTAGGCATCCGGAGGTGGCATGAGTGCCGTCGAAAGGGTGGTAGGTCCTTTTCCCCCAGACAAAAGGGCGCTTGTCTTGCAGCGGGCGAGAGGAGGGTTTTTTCCAGCGAGGGTGCGTGTTAGCGAGGGAGGGGGCGGTGGCGCTGATGTGGCACGGGGTAAGGAAAGGAGCACCTCTCCTGCCCGTGGGATGAGCGGGCACTTCCTCCTCTGCCCCGGGGAGTCCCGGCGGGGCGTGTGGGGCCGAGGCGTGACGTGGCAGCCGCTGAGGTAAGTCTGGCTGCTCCTACACTGGAGAACCATCCTGGAGGTTTTCCTGCTGGTCCTGCCTTCAGCTTCCCAGCCTCGCCGCTGGAGATGATGATTCCCACGCAGCCGGGACGCCGAGGTACCCCTGCGGGGCTGGGGAGGGCTGTCCCCCCGCTGCCCCCTGCTCCCACCCGGGGTGCCCTGTGGTGTGCTTTGGTGGGGTTGGGTCTCCCAGGGAGGTCCCGGTGGGGTTTGGGTTTGGATTAGCAGCGTGGGGCTGGGGTTGAAGAGGGGAGGGTGGGGGGTTCCTCCCCGGGGGCTCCCTGTTCCCATCCCTGGCTGCAGCCGGGGCGTGAGGTGCAGTGGGGAGGGAAGACCCTCACGCCGAATGTGTCCAGGACAAGGGGCTGCAGGGCACCACCTCCCTGGCTGAACGCATCCAGGGCATCAGCCCTACAACCCCAGCTATAACCACCAAAATTCATCCTGTGCTGGGAGCACTTAGGAGATGGTCCCACTCCCCGGCAGCTGCACGTGCAGGCAGGAGATGCTGACGCAAGGGCAGGAGATAAGGACATCGGACAGTCTCTGCTTGGTGGTCACCCCTTCCCGCCCCGTGTTTCTCTGTCCCAGGTCAGCCTGCTCAGCCATGAACGCCTCTGTGCCTGGCAGCCAGCTGAGACAGCCTGAGCCCCAGGATCCAGCTCCCTTCACTCCCATCTCTGTTGTCAGGAGCGTGACAAAGAAATCTGATGCCCTGCCCACGATCTCCATGATCGTCGTCATCTTTGTCCTCTTGGCCATATTTATCATTGTCGTGGTGCACTACGGCCCCCACCTCCGCACTGTCCAGATCACCCTTTACCACGAGCCCATGCCGCAGGACCTGGACGATGGGGTGCACCTCATGGACTGGAAGAAGCTGGGCTCCCAGAAGAAGCTGCCTGCCCAGCCCTGCCCGCGGGAGCTGGGTGGTGTGGACGCGGCTCGCATGAGCTGCCAGTGCTCCTGCAAGCATCAGCTTCCCTGTGGGAGTGCTGAGCCCAATGTCATCGAGATCACATACCTGTGACAAGGCTGTGGGCCACCTGGGCAGGACTCAAGGGACAATGTCCCGCTGGAAAAATAGTGACTGGGATGTTAGCTTAGCCTGAGACTCACCGGTTCCCACACGTGGAGGTTTTAGCCCCCTGGGATTGTGTCTCTTCGCAGGTGGGCTTGGGTAGAAGGTTGTGTCACTGCAGTGACCCATCATTAGCCCCCAGAGGTCGAGCCCAGGTGGACCACTGTCCCCAGGCAAGAGCTGGGTCCCCAGCCCAGGCACTGGGGCTGGGTCAGCCTACGTGGGACAGCACTGACATCTCTTTTATTTTGTCTCGCCCTGGTTTTACCTGTTCCACACTGTCTGGGAGTGCCCAGGAGAGCTGTCTTGGTCCTTGCCCCAGCTGCGGAGCTCTGGGCGTATGCTCAACCCCTTAGCAGGAGCTGGAAGTTACATCATCTGGAATTGCTTTCCAGATTAAAGGTGTCTCCACATTCATAGTGTCCTCATTATGCCATTTATATGGCACAGAAAAGCCTCCAGCCCCTTTTCCTCTATGTCACAGCCCCTTTCCCTCCGTTGGAGGGCCAAAACGCTGTCCTCCCTCCTGCCAGCCCTGGCCCTGTGCTCAGCCTGTCCTGGCAAGCAGCCAGAGGAGAGGAGGCAGCACCTGAACCCGTGCTGGTGCTTCAGTGGTGGAGCCAGCAGCACAGGACATGTCCAGTGCCCCAGTGCAGGTGGGTGAGAGAAGAGAGGTGACATGGCAGAGGCAGGAGAGGTCATAACGGCACATCAGCCACCCCTTGCAGTTGGCTGAACATCTCAAGGTGTTGGCACTGGAGTAATGCATGCATCTGGGCAGAGCCTGCAGCGTCTCCATGCACAATGGCAGGGATGGGGAGACTGAGGTCATCTTCATTGCGGTCATCTTCACTGTCCCCATCGCTGTCTGCGGTCCCTGTGCCAAGAGAAGCTCTGCTTGGGGACCTGGGTACTTGGGTGGTCCCAGTGTTGGAAGCAGCAGGGGATGTCCCAGCTGAGGAGGGAGCGATGGTGGGGTTGGCGTAGCCAGCCCCGTTGGGATGGACGCTGATGTGGATCGGTCACCCTGGGCAAGCTTGTTGAGGTGGCACAGAGGGAGCAGATGGAGGGGTAAACCATCATCCTCAGCCCCATAAGGCTCCTGGTGGGAGCAGGCTGTGGTGACCTGCTCAGCCCTGGGAGTCTTTCTGCTGCCAGAAGTGCTGGCCGTCTCTTTGGAGAAGAAATTGGTCTCAGTTTCTCCTCACTTGGTGGAAGCTGGACATCAAAGCCTGTCTTCAGTGCGTGGGCTCGGAGAACAGTCACTGGAGAAGAAGCGCAGCCTCTGGGATCACCCTCAAGGATTTATTCTGCTGGATAGTCCCAGGAGTCAAAACACAGTTCCTGCCTCTCCCCTCCACATCCCAGAACAGAAAAGCCAGATCCGTGTCCATCCTAAGATGCATCCCTGGCACAGATCCCTCTGTGCACTGTTGGACAAGAAAAGGATCTTTCACCTGTTCCTCCGGGCACTGGAGGTATTTCTGACATGGCAGAGGCTCCAGCATGCTTTGTCTCACTTATTTCCAGCTTATTTTCTCACTTACTTTAAAGCTAAGTAGTGGTTGGACTTGCTGGAAAATTTTGGTCTTTACAATAAACATAATTTATATTACTTTTTTTGGGGTGGTTTTCTGTTTTGAATTTTTCCCTTTCGTTTTCCAGAGGTGATAGTACATTATCAGCTTTCCTATGGCTGCGTTAGAGGAGATAAGGTCTGTCATTTCAATGGAGAATCCCCAAGAATCCCCCCCTCCCTTTGCATGTCAACACAGGGTTTATTTTTTAATTTATACATCGCTAATGAGCAAGCATCACCTGAAGAGCTAACCACCTTCCTGTGGTGGCTGTAGGTTGTGATAACCCAGGTGGTCACCCATGCCAAGGGTGAGGGCGCAGTCTGAGAGCTTAAGAAACCCCTGACAACCACTGCAAAACCTGCATCGTGGTACCCAGACTGGGTACACGGTGTCTGGACACCAGCTGTGCGCTGGGGTGGTGTCACCCATCCAGGGTGAACTGGTGGAGTTGTCACCTGGCTGTCGTGGTTGTGTCATTTCCGATCAGCAGCTTGGTTCAAGACAAAGTCTTTAATGGGAGAAGCAGGAGCTTTCACGGCAGCTCCCACTGAAGGACAGCCGCAGCAGGGAAACATTGTGTTTGCAAAGAAAAGATTAAAAATGTCTAAATATTAATAAAGAGAAAGATAAAATGGGTAATTATTACTAGAACTCATTGATTTGCAGCCGCTGGGGACTCGTAAAGGTCTGATTTATGTTACAGCGTGCTGTGGCCTAGATCTATCACTTATACAGCGGAGGAGCTGTGGAAACCCCACTGTTGCAAAACACTTTGCCATTGTTCAGGTATTTCAGGTTGTCAAACTAAAAGCAACGAAAACTGGCAGTGAATGGTGGTGCTGGTGGGGCTCCAGTTTCTCCCATATTTGCCCTGTGCTCTGATTCTTCCAGCACAGCCCAGGAACCATCAGCAGCCCCTTCTTCTAGATGACCTTTTCTGGAAAGATCTACTACTGAAGTTCTGGCCTTCAGGATTTTTTCCTTATTTTTCATTTGCAAACAGATATTAAATACAACCTTCTAAAATAGAGGACAAAAAAATACTGTAAGGCTCATAACAGCAAACTAGATCATATAAGCAAGCAACAATCTTTTGCCAGCTTTCTCCTCCAAAAGGACACCAAGGGTTAAATTTCAACTCTGCTTCTCATTGCTTTCTCCTACACAATAAAATGTCATTTTTACAGATTCCCCTCTTTTACATTTGGCCAGCTCTACTGCTATCCGCTTATAGGATTGCTCTTTGTAGCACAAGACTTTATAAAATGTGTTAGGGTTCTCAAGCGGTAAAGGCTATGCATGCAAATTATCATAACATTATTACTCTCTATTCAAACACCAAGCTTGTTCCAGTTTATTTCAGTTATAACTTTTTTCCCCTCCTTCACAATAATCTTTTTATGAACATAGTGCAACAATAACTCTCCTTATCATACTCTACACAGGGGAGCTTCTGGAGCACAGCAAGCAGGAGCTGGCAGAGACTTTGCAGTTCGTTGCTTTTCTCAAAGCCAGATTGCTGCCTTAGGAAGCCTTTAAAAGCTGCTACATCACCTATTAACTCTGCCCTGATTCGGGATTGCCTGCACCTCCTTTTATTTCCCTCCTTAGCGGGGTGTTCAGGGGGAGCACCTGTATAACCCCTGCACAGGCACAGGGCTCCAGGAGCATTTAGTGGGGACTTTACAGCTGGGGCTGTAGGAAACTGGTGAAGCCGCCCCTCGATGGCTGGGTTCAGTTTTGGGCCCTTCACCCCAAAAAGTCCATTGAATGACTCGAGCGTGTCCAGAGAAGGGCAACGGAGCTGGGGCAGGGTCTGGAGCACAGGTCTGCTGGGGAGCGGCTGGGGGAACTGGGGGGGTTCAGTCTGGAGAAGAGGAGGCTGAGGGGAGACCTCATGGCCCTCTGCAACTCCCTGCCAGGAGGGGGCAGAGAGGGGGGATGAGTCTCTGGAGCCAAGGAGCCAGCGCCAGGCCCCGAGGGAATGGCCTCAAGCTGCCCAGGGCAGGGTCAGGCTGGCTCTGAGGAAGGATTTCTGTGCAGAAGGGGCTGTTGGGCGTTGGAATGGGCTGCCCAGGGCAGGGGGGAGTCCCCGGGATCCCTGGAGGGGTTGAAGAGTCGGGCTGAGCCAGCGCTGAGGGATCTGGGGGAGTTGGGAACGGTCAGGGGGAGGTTCATGGTTGGGCTGGAGGAGCTTCAAGGTTTTTTCCAACCGAGATGATTCTGTGATTCTGTGAAACTCTGCTTACGCCACTGCAGGGTTGCCTAAAATGGTGCAAAGTTGCGGGAGGCATCCAGAGCATCGCAGAGGCTGGAGGGGAGCTGCGGCGTCCCCCAGTGCCCCCCTGCAGCGCGGGGAGCCCGCTGAGCCCCGCCGGCACCTCAGCCTTGGGGTGCGGGAGGGCAGAGACCCTCTGGCCGGGAGTTTGCTGCTGGCCGGGGCTCGGTGCCTCTCGGGGGGAGCCGGGGGCTGCGGCAGAGCCCAGCGCGGAGCAGCAGTGGGCTCTTGTGGCGGAGGCAGCCAAGTGCAGGCAGGGGCGCAGGCAGCAAGCTGGGGCGGTGGCGGCTCCTGCCTCTCCCCGGCACCGGGCGAACGGAGCTGGGGCGAGCGTGGGTTTGGGGGATGTGCCTGGTTTGGGGCTCCCCGGTGCAAGGAAGGCGCTGCTGGAGGAGGCTGTGAGGAGGGAGAGAGAAGCCGTGGCTGGTGAAGGAGGAGTGAGGACCTGAGCAACCCAGCCCCAAAGGGTCTTTCAGCCAGTGTCTGCCTACGGTTTTACAGAGGAGAGGAGCACCAGGAGAGGCAGGGCCCCCTCAGAGAAGAGCCATCCACCTCTTGCAGATTTGTGTGTGAGAGCGTGAATCATTTCCTTCCTCCTGAGAAAGGTCCCTCCAGAGACGCCCCAATCCCTGCCGGCAGCCGAGGATGGGGCAGGTCCTGGGTCACCTTGCCCATCTGCACTCAGCTTCTGAAATATCTACTGCACAGAGAGAGATTAAGAAAACATTTTTTTTTTTTTTTTTTCTGCTGAAAAGGGAGTGACACTTCTAGAGAAGCAAAGCCTATTTTGAAGGGCTGAAAATTGAGACAGTTGAGGGGGAAAAAAGCATGATCCCAGGTATCAGGACACCAGGTGAGGAGAAGCAGCCACCACTTGTTCCATCTAGATTTGCAGTTGTCCTCCTGCTGAGGATGGTGCGCTGAGGTACGGAGCTGAGCCTGGAAGAGTGTCCCACCTCAGAGTGCATCCTGGGCTCTGTGTCCTCACCCTCAGACTCCATTTCCCACCCCGTGGAGCAGCTGTAGGGCAGAGATGAGACCAAGTCCTGCTTCCCTGAGTGGTCCACAGGATACGGTAATCCCCAAGCACACTAACGAGGCCAAATCTTGGCGTGTCTTTAGTTGTGCTGATTTTGAACTCTTCTCCTTTTGGTGACGTTTTTCGTTATTAGACTTGAAAAAAAAAATTCACTTCCCTTCTCATTTTTGTGTTGCCCTGTGCACCCTGCTGGAGATGTGCAGCACAGCTTGCGGTTCCCAGCTAACGCCAACCCAAACCAAAATGACAAACAAAATGTGAAGGCTTCCAGCTGTGCAGTGAAGATCAAAATAATACGGTCAGGCTGCGCCCTGCCATGAGATGGACGGCGAGTGTGTGGAGCCTCGAGTACAGCTCTGCACCCCTGCGAGGCGGGGGTGTCCCCTGTGTCTGTGGAGCCTGGAGAGCAGCTGAGCTTCGGAGGAGCCACATTTTCACACCAGTAAATAGCATTTACATCTGCTTTGGGCACTAACAGCATCACACACAAGCTGAAGAATACTGCTACAATAACTGAATATAACCGGTGCTCTGAGCTTTAAATGAAAGGTTTTAGGTGCAGCCACCCTCCTAGGGGGGGAATTTTATGTTCATAGACACATTATCTGTGGAGGTCTTGAAGCACCTGTGCGTTGGAAACCTGCCTCTGTGTGAACAGGAAACAGGAGACTGTTGTATTTTTTTTTTTTTTAGCACCAGATCTTATTTTACTGTCTGGAGTTCTGACAAGTCTCAGCTCAAACCCATTTTTCTTTTCTATTTTCTTTGTCAGCATTACTCTGCCCATCTTCCACTGAGATGCAGCTGGCGTGGTTTGCAGCTCAGCAATGCTTTCGCAGAATCCTGCAGCCATCCTCTGTGCAAACTGCTAATGTCCTGATGGCTTGAGGTCACAGGTGTAGTCTACAGGGATTATTCCTGAAGCATCGTAATAATTAATGCATTATCTCCTCCAGCTCCTTTTCTCCTGGACAGTCCAGATCTGTCACCAGGGCCGGTATCTGTGCAGCCAGATGGGGACAGCACAGCTGGTGGGGGATGGTGCACAGGAGGGGGTCACAGCCCTCATCTCAGTGACTGTGACTTCTCCCAGCACCAGCACTGTCACATCAACTCTTCCCTATGGTGGCTGAGCAAACTGCGGATCAGAATCCCATCTCCCCTTTGGGGAGAAAAAGAGCGATTTTGCATCAGCACTAGCGTGGCCAGCAGGGACAGGGAAGGGATCTGAGCCCTGTGCTTGGCACTGGTGAGGACGCACTTCGATGGCTGGGTTCAGTTTTGGGCCCCTCATCCCAAAAAGGCCATTGAATGACTCGAGCGTGTCCAGAGAAGGGCAACGGAGCTGGGGCAGGGTCTGGAGCACAGGTCTGCTGGGGAGCGGCTGGGGGAACTGGGGGGGTTCAGTCTGGAGAAGAGGAGGCTGAGGGGAGACCTCCTGGCCCTCTGCAACTCCCTGCCAGGAGGGGGCAGAGAGGGGGGATGAGTCTCTGGAGCCAAGGAGCCAGCGCCAGGCCCCGAGGGAATGGCCTCAAGCTGCCCAGGGCAGGGTCAGGCTGGCTCTGAGGAAGGATTTCTGTGCAGAAGGGGCTGTTGGGCGTTGGAATGGGCTGCCCAGGGCAGGGGGGGAGTCCCCATCCCTGGAGGGGTTGAAGAGTCGGGCTGAGCCAGCGCTGAGGGATCTGGGGGAGTTGGGAACGGTCAGGGTGAGGTTCATGGTTGGGCTGGAGGAGCTACAAGGGCTTTTCCAACCCAGATGATTCTGTGATTTGGGGCTGCAGCAGCCTGAAGGGGCATCCTCCCTCTAGCTGGTGGGGTGGGGCTGCACCAAGCAGGGTCCTGGTGTCAGGGGGAATATAGCTCCTGGAACAATGGTGATGAGTTAAATGTGGGGCACTTGCTGAGGTTGGTTTGGGAGGTGATGGGAAGAAGGATACCTCTTGCAGGGCTCTTTGGGAAACCCCACAATTCTCAGGCATAACATTTATTTCCTTTCCTTGGTGATATTTCAGTGTGGTTCTTCTGTTCCTCTCTATCCCTGAGAAGGAAAGGCATGAGAAGAGGGAGATGGAAGGATGAGACTCCCCCCAGCAGGAAGTGGCCTTCCCACCCCCCCACCCCCCAAAATCAGGGCATGGGCTGGGAGACATCCGCTTCTCCATCCGCAGCTCTGCGGGCAGCCGGTGAGCGGGAGAGCATCCCTCCGGAGAGCCCGCGGGCTGGCTTTGCTCAGCTGAGGAGGAAGCGCGAGCACAAAGCAGGGAAATGACTTGGCAAAGGTCACCTGGAGCTGGGGCTGAGCCCAGGAATAGCACCGGGACTCCTGCCCCCCCCCCACGGCTGAGCTGCACTGGACCTTTCTCCTGGTGTGCTGAGCATTGGCACTAACCCACCCCAGGGCGAAATGGCTGGTCAGCACTGGGCTGGTTTTGCTTTTGCTGTTAATTGTGGCACTAAAACTGACCTAATAAAGAAAAGTGATGAGAACAGAGATACAGGTGATGGGGAGCTTCAACTGAAAAAATCAGAGCTGTGAGGGGGAGGAGGGAGGAATGGGAGTAGGATGGGGGTACAAAGGTGCCCATCAAGGCTGGAAAAGCAGGATGAGAGCAAGGTGGGGAAGCCACAGGGCTGCTGGAGTCTGCTTGGTAGATGTAGGGGCCAAGACAAAGATGATGTGGCTGGTGGGACCCAAACCACCCCATGAAGATGCTCTGCTCTCCATAACTGCCAGAGAAACTTCTGGAGTGACCTTCCCTGTCCTGAATGCCTTAAATCACCTTGAGACCCGAAGTACAGCCCAGCTTGATGTAACTGGGCTCTGCAGGCAGCCTGCTGCCTGCTTAGGAGGAATACATGAAACAACTTCAGACTGTGCTACCTACACACACGTGCGCAGCCAGCCAGGGAGCGCGTGCTATGGCCGTGTGGCCACACGTGGGCTGCTCAAAGGTGGGGCCTTGGTCTAAGGTGCTGAAATAAGGCAAAGAAGGGATCTGGTGATGCAAAATCATTGCTGGGTGAGGAGAGATGCTGGGGGAATAAAAGCAGAGCCAAGCTGGGGATAGAGCATGTGCCAAGATGGGGGGAGCCGGCCAGGGCAGACGGATGTAGGGGATAGGGAGAGGCCTGACAGGACACAGCTCACATCTGTTAGAGCCTCCTTTCTTTCCTTGTGCCCACCTGCCTGTGTTTGATGTGGCAACTCTCCCAGTGATTCATTAGCTCCTTTTGGTGTGTCCAGATGCAAATGAAGCAGTGACATAATCAAAAGCCATATGTTGGAAAAGGTGACGTGGGTGCGTTGCCCTCAAAACTGACAGCAAAAGGCAGAGCAAGGAGCAGGGATGACATGCCGGATATATTTGAGAATAAATCAAAGTAAGTCAGAAGTCTAACAGTGTGGGGAACAAGTCTTTAGGTTAATTCAAGATCAGAAGACTGTCATCGCTGGTCCTTGAAGACATCTTCTTGAAGCACGAATGAGGCTTTGCAGGTGGGTTAGAGACCGTCTGCAGGAATCGTGCCTTCTGTAAAATGCAGCAGTGATGGTACCTACAGGTTGGAAACCGAGGGCACTCCCACACCCCTCTCCCAGCTGGGAAGTCCAGGAGCCCCCACCCACCCCGGCACTGTACCAGCCCAGTCCTCCCTTTTCCTGTAGGTGGGGTTTCCATAGGAAACGCGGCTGGTCCACCTCCCAGCCCCGGCCCCGCCGGCCGGACGCTGCTCCTGGGCTGAAGCTGCGGCAGTGGGATCCCCTCTGCGCCGAGCTGAGCGGTTCAGCCCGGGGAGCAGCTGGCTCTCCCGGCTGTCCCCCAGTGATGGCAGGGCGGGGGACAACTGTTGGACTCGCTCGCTATTTCTCCTCCGTTCCTACCAGCGGCTGGTGCTTGTGGGACGTGGCGATGGGAGAGGATGCTGAGGACTTGCGATCCCCGTAGGGACCCTCCGGGTATGCGGCGGCAGGCGGACAAGCCCGCGGCAGCGTGCCGGGGCAGCAGGGTGGTGGGCTTCGCCAACAGCATGCTGCTGCTGAGCCGCTCCGCTCTCCATCTCCCAGCCTTGTGGTGGTACCTCTTCCTCTCCGCCGATGCCCAGGAGGTGGCCACGTTCACGGTGCAGTACCGGGTGTTCGAAGAAGTGCCGCAGGGAACGGTGATAGGGATGTTGGCCGAGCACTTCGAGGGGGGTGAGAGTGGCGAAACAGCGGACACCTTCCAGCTGATGGAGACCCCCGGGAGGTTCCCGCTGCATGTGGGGAGCGGGGATGGGGTGCTCAGCACCGCCGGGCGGGTGGACAGGGAGCAGCTGTGCCGGCACAGCGATCCCTGCTGGGTCTCGTTCGACGTGCTGGCTGCCCGAAACCTGGCTCTGATTCACGTGGAGGTTCAAGTGCTGGATGTCAATGACAACGCGCCGCGGTTTCCCACACCGGAGCTGGAGCTGGAGATGTCAGAGAGTGCATCCCTGCGGACACGGATCCCGCTGGATCGAGCCCTGGATGCTGATGCCGGCCCCAATGCCCGCTGCTCCTACGCCCTCTCCCCCAGCGAGCACTTTGCTCTGGAGGTTGTCTCCAGCTCTGATGGGACCAGGCACGCGGAGCTCGTCGTGGTTAAAGAAGTGGACCGGGAGCTGCACTCTTCCTTCGACCTCGTGCTGACAGCCACTGATCATGGGGAGCCACCAAAATCAGGTACTGCTTTAATTAAAGTAATCGTCCTTGACTCCAATGATAACAGCCCCATCTTTGCAGAGAGCTCTTTGATGGTAGAGGTTCAGGAGGATGCTCTGCCCGGGACCCTCCTTGTGACAGTCACGGCCACTGACCCTGACCAGGGCCGCAACGGGGAGATCGAGTACAGCCTGAGCAAACATGCGCCCCCGGAGGTGCTGAGCGCTTTTGGCATTGATGCCCGCACAGGCAGCATCATCCTGAAGCACCCGCTGGACTATGAGGAAACCCACGCCTACGAGCTGGATGTGCAAGCCCGGGACCTGGGTGCCAACCCCATCCCAGCGCACTGCAAGATCCTGGTCAAAGTCCTGGATGTCAACGACAACGCTCCTGATGTCCACGTCACCTGGGCCGCACGGGTGCCCGTGCTCTCTGAAGCCCTCCCCAAAGACAGCTTTGTGGCTCTGGTGACGGCCAGCGACCCCGATTCGGGAAGCAACGGGCAAGTGCTTTGCTCCCTCAGTCAAGGGTATGAGCACTTCAGGCTGAAGAGGACCAACAGCCACAGCTACGTGCTGATGACCAACGCCACGCTGGACAGGGAGCTGCGTGCCGAGTACAACCTGACACTGGTGGTGCGGGACCAGGGTGACCTCTCCTTGGCTGTGTTGAAGCACCTCACTATCTGCATCAGTGACGTCAATGACAACGCCCCCTCCTTCGAGAAGGCCACCTATGAGGCTGCCGTTGCTGAGAACAGCAAAGCACCTGCCTTCTTGCTCACCATCCGTGCCAGCGATCCTGACCTAGGTTTCAACGGGAAAATCACCTACAGCATCCTGGACTCCTCTGCTTCAGGTCTGGTCTCGATTGACCCCATGACTGGGGATGTTTTTGCCCTGCAAGTTTTTGATTATGAGCAGGTGAGGAGCCTGGAGTTCCTGGTGACAGCAGAGGACGGTGGTCACCCCAAGCTGGCGTCCAATGTCTCCGTCAGGCTGTCTGTGCTCGACCGGAATGACAATGCCCCTGTCATCATTGCGCCAGCGCTGGCGGGAGGCATGGCCACGCTCTCCATCCTGGTCAATGCAGACACGGGGTGCTTCTGGGTGGCCCCTGGGAACGAGAGCGCCCAAGGGACTGCAGTGGTAACCAATGCAACCCTCGTGTCATGCACCAGTGCTCCCCTCCTCTTCACCATCACAGCCAGGGATGTGGACTCTGGCATCAACGGGGCTCTCCGGTATGATTTGGTGGGTGGGGATGATGCTGGGCTTTTCATCCTGGACCCTCTCTTGGGGCAGATCTTCCTCAACGCCAGCAATGCCAGCAGCCTCGCTGGCAGCGAGTGGGAGCTGGTGATCCAGGTGAGCGATGGGGGGGACATCCCCCTGCACACCCTGGCCCGGATCCGCTTAGTTTTCCGGCATCACGGGGCATTCTCCAAAATCTCAGCGCAGAATCCCGGGTGGCTGAGCCCCTCTGTGCTGGCTGTTATCTGCCTGGCTGCTCTCCTGGGTGGGTGCCTTCTCCTTTTGGCTTTAACCCTGTCTTTGCGTAAGAAGGAGAAGAAGGATGGCATGGCCTACAACTGCAGGGAGGCAGAGGATGCCCGCAGGCAGCAGCAGCTCAAGAAGCCGCACAGGCAGATCCAGAAGACGGATATCCACCTCGTCCCGCTGCTCCGGGGCCGGCCCCGGGAGGCTGAGCCCCCCCGGCCCTGCCAGGAGGATCTGCCTGGCACAGCCACCCCCATGCCAGGGGGTTCCCTGCAGGCTCCCCTCCACCTCACCCCCACTCTCTACAGGACCCTGAGAAATCAAAGGACCCAAAAAGACTCAGACGAGCAGCAGGGGACCTTCAACCTGCCCATCCTCCAGCGCCGGCCCTGCCAGCCCCACAGACTGAAAAATTTGGCCAAAGAGGCTGTGAGCTCCCCGGATGCACAACCACACTGCAAGAGCTTGGTGAAGCCATCGCAGGGGCCCGTGGGAGAACCCCCCCTGCCACCCAACCAGCCCGTGGGTGCTGGTGGACCTGGGCAGCCCCAGCCCCACCAGCACATTCTCAGGAGCTTGGTCCGGCTATCGCTGGTGGCGCTGGCAGAGCAGAGCCCCACCGGAGAGTTTGCGATGGAGTCACCCCCGGTGCAGGTAGGAGCTGTTCCACGCATTGACAGGGGTGTGTGGCCCCCTTCCCCCCCCTCCAAATCCTCCCTTGCCCAGGTCCTGCACACCCCGGTGTGGTGGGAATGTGCAACCCGATGGACTTTGGTTGGTCTCCTGCCACCCCTGGGCAGTAGGGGCTGGGGACGATGAGCAGCCGCCTCGCCATGGGCAGGCCCTCCCCACGCCCAACAGGACACCCTGGGAGCTGGGGTGGAGGATGGTTGTCACGGGGAGATGGGGACAACCTTGTGCTCGCTTCCCCAGGGCAGCAGGCTGGCAGGGAACGCTGGCAGGGACGGCGCAGGGGAAGCGCTGGGGCCAGGTGGGCTGCCCGGGCCCTTGTTTTCCTCCTGCGTGGGGATGCTGAACCATCTGCGGGAGGAGGAAACGCTATAAAAAGGCCAGGGGGGTTCGGAGGGGACGTCCTGGCAGGAAGCAGCTTGAGTGGCAACCGCCAGGGCTCAACAGGCTTTTCCTGCCTTACAGCAAATCTCCCAGCTGCTCTCCCTGCTGCACCAGGGCCAGTTCCAGCCCAAAACAAACCACAGGGGAAACAAGTACACGGCCAAGAACGGCAGCAGGTAAGGCTGGCTCTCAGCCCTGCCATTCCCTACGCCCCGTTCCCTCGTGTCTCTGCTGCCTCTGCTTCGGCCCCACTGGCCCCATGAGCCTCAAGACACCAGGGCAGCAGGCACGCAAGGCAAAACCTTGTCCCCAGCTTTGCTGACCCAAGATTTGGGAGGCAGCTCCTCCCTTCAGGGGATGGCTGTGATGTTCTGGTCCGGGCTCACCATTGGTATCCAGTGATCTCCTAGAGCTGCTCTTTGTCTCCTTCCTGGGACACCTTTGGCAGCTCCTTCCATACTCACCTGAGCTCCTCCATGGCCATGAACCTTCTGCTATCCTTGCTGGGGGGACACTGATGTGTTAGAGTGTGATGGAAAGGTGCACTCAGGAACACAGAGGGTCCTAGCTTTGGAGGCAGCAGCATGAGGATGAGTTTTCTCATGGCTCCAGGTACCTTCTTAGAGATTCTGTTGCCTGTTGACGTGAGTTCAGGGCCAGGAGGTTAGCGAGGGAAACACTGCTAGCAGGGACGAGGACTGATATCCCAACTGTGCACTGAAGATGTTCCCAAACTTCACTGCATTCCCATTAAACTATGCTGTTGACATCTCCTGAGGATGCCAGGGCTTCATCACTGCCTTGCCACATTCCCCCCGTCCCCACCTGCCCAGGCCATGGGCAGACCCAGCTTTCTCCACCCTCCTCCTCATCATCTCCATCTGCTGAGGATGGAGAGGGAAGGAGAGCTGTCCTGGGGCTACTGGGTCAGGGCTGGGCTGGGCTGCTCCTCCGAATTCACAGGGAAGAGCCAGCAGCTCCCCGTTTGCTCAGGGCCTCCCTGCAGAAGGCTAAAAACCCTCTTGGGCAAGAAATGTGGAGCAGCTCCATGTGTAGCCCAGCACCCAACCAGGGCCCGGTTTTCAGAGGGTCCATGGCACTCCTGATCTCAGTGCTTTTGTTCATGTGTGTGTGGTGTGGTTTTTCTTAGAAAAAACCAAAACCAAAACTCATTAATTGGCAGAGACTGAAATGATTATGCCTTCGGTACTGTGATGCACTGAGACGATGCCCACACCCACCTCTGGGTCATTTTATGAGGGATAAAGACAACCACGTTCAAAGCAATCAGTGAGGTAGGGTTGTATTAAGTGTTGAAGTGTGACTCGAGTGTTTTGGCCCCCTCTCAGGGCTGCGGGGCTGGATGCTGACTGCCTGAGCACGAAGGACAGTGGGCACGGCGAGAGCGAGGCAGAGGATCGTGATTCGGAGAGCGGCTTCGAGCTCTCTGTGCAGCAGCTGGTGGGAGAGGAGCTGGAGACCCTCCTGGAGCCGCAGGCAGGTGAGGTGGCCTTGTTACTGGGAGCATGCTGGGGCTGGTGGGGGGCTCCAGCAGCAGGATCTCCTCAAATAACACACTAACCCCATTCAGAAGATAAAACTGGCTGGCCTGCAGCAAGCCAGGTGACATCTCATCTCCTAGGGTGGCTCTGACCACGGCAGATGCCTGGGACAGCATGTATGGACCATCCTATGCTTTTGGTACCAGGCAGTTTACATCAAAGGGACTTGCTGAGCTTCACGTTGGATTTTTTCATGTGTTTAATCACTCTTCGTAGATTTTTCCTCCCATGGATCTATCTGCTGCTGTTCAGTGGATTTGTGCAGTTGACATCTGTGGCGTAGGGGTGAAGTCCAGTTTAACTATGCAGCATGTGAACTGCTTCTCATGCTGACCTGGGCCCCTTCGTTTCATGGTCTCCTAGTCCACGAAGAGTGAGAAAGGTAAAGAGTTATCCTCATCAAGCCCTTCAAGATATTAAATATCCTTTGAGCCCCATCAGGCTCCTATTTCCTACCAGGCTGAACTGGCCCAGTCTCATCTCCTGTGACCAACCTGATACTAATTTTAGTGTATCTTTAATGAGAAGGGGTGACCAGAATTGTGCGCAGTGTTTAGGATACATCTACGCTGGTGGTATAAGGAGGTCTTCTGGTTTGTTCTTCACTACTGTCCTGCCCAAGCTCCATGCTGAGCTCTGTTACCAAACTTCACAATGACTCCCGAATCCCTCCTCTGTGTGGTGGAGAGTTATCAGTATATGATGTGTTGTTCTTTGTGATAATTCCTCTGCAGTTGGTGACATGGAAATCCGCCAGCCACTTTTGCTCATGGCATTAGGTCCTTCAGCAACACTCTGCTTTTATGTCAACACTTCAGTAGAGTCAGCACCAATGTCATCCACTGTTGGACAGATACTCTAGGATGGCCTCCCTTTGTGGGGAAGATTTATTTATTCCTACCCTTGCCTCCCAGCTTTTAACACATATTAGTGCTTAACAGAACGTGGCTGTTAATTCAGGGACAGCTCAGTCCCCTGAGAGCTTGGCTGGTGCACTCCTGCAAGCTCAGGTGTCCTCTGTCAACCAGGGCTCTTCATCCACCTCTTCCAAAGATGCCAACAAATTTGCAAAATGCAATTCCCTGCCTTGCAAATGTCACCTCAGTTCTTGTCCAAATAGCAGGTACTCGGCTATCTGCTGAGTTTTGCATATAATGATTTCTATGAATCTGCCTGCACTAGATTCACCCTCACGTGCTTAAAAACTCATGTCACAATTTCTACCTTCCTCTCCTCTGATACCGTGTTCATTTGAAGCAGTAGTTAACGAACAGCAGTTAATAAACCAAGCAATTTCATATCTGAGTTCCTCTAGCACTCCAGGGTGAATACCATCTGGGTCTGACATTTTCTACACGTTCCTTTTATTGATTTGTTCTAAAAATCTCTTCTACTGGCATTTCAATTTGAAAGAGTTGGGCTGACTCATGTCCTGTAGCAGAAATTTCATTGTGGAGCCTCTGCGCTCCTCCACAGCAAGAGGAACTCATTGAGGTTTGCTGCTGTAGTCATTTTAATTCCAGAGCTGGGCATTTTCTGTGCTCTTGCTTAGAGGGAGAACCATGCTGCTTCTGTCTGTTTGCCTTCCTGCCCTTTTATTCTAATAAGGAGCCAACAAAGGAAAGCCTGAGTGAAATGAAAGCTTCCTTGCATTCCTGCAGCCAACAGTGGGGAGAAAACAGGCTGCCCAGCTCCATCCCATGGGTGTACTGGCATGCACTGGTCCCAGTAAAGGGACTGGTTGACCTGCTCAGCACATCTTCCCAGATTCAGTCCTCCCCAGACAGGCGGCATCCTAGAAAATCTGTGCTATGGGGACACATACCCATGAAATGCCATCTCCCACGCTTCTTGTATTTGATAAAAAAAAATCCCTTTTGCCAAATCACTGGAATTTCAGAGTGAACACCAGTGGTGCATGCTGAGGCTACGCCAGCGTGGCTTCCTGCCCACACAGTAGTGCTGGACATGACAAGAGGCTGCCCTGTTTCAGTGGTGAAAAACAACCTTAACCATGAGCCCAGACCTTCCCAAAAAGGCAACAGAGCACAGACGACAGAGCTGCTGGACTCCTTCCTCCTCTCCCAAACACAAACAGAGAAGTTGACTTGCATCCTGAGAGAGGGAGGAAGGAAGCATTGCTTGTGCTCAGGAGTATCATAACAGCTGGCAGAGGCTGTCTGGGCCTTTGTGCTACTCCCAGCGGGGGGGGGGAACTGCACGAATAATCTGTCCCAACCAGCTCTCTGGCTGTTTATGCTGTGAGCATCAAGCTGCGGGCTCTCAGCACCCAGCACTGTCTATTAACACCTATCTCCCACCAGCGAAACAGAGCGCTCCCAGCAGCAGATGAGAGATATAACTTTATTGATTATAAAACCAACCTCTGCTCCCAAAACACCATTAAAATAAGGCAGTAAAGAGTTATCGGTCAAATTAAACACACCTAATTACAAGGTTTCATGGCCACGGGACCATCAGCTCACGGTGTCTTGGCTCTCCCTGCAGCGAGCAGACTACTGTTGTGCCCTGCTCTAGAGCTGAAGTATCAAAATATTCAGGGAATGCAGCGGCTTCTTGCAGATTGAAGAGGAGAGAACTGTGGCTGTTTTACAGAAAAAACACGGGACTTCAGCACACTTGGGAGATCTCTTAAGAACAGTCACTGTGACTGAAAGAAAATACTGAGATTGCAGAAAGCCTGGAAGTTAAGCATCACAAAAGAATTTTGGGGCTTCAGCTAAAACAAATTCTAAATGATGTCTCTGCCCTTCTCTCCTTACCAGGTTTGAATCCCAGCACTCACCCCCATCCCACCCCAGGACATGGCTGTTTTCAAAGCAAAAGGACTAATTACTTAGTTGGCTGAGGAAGGAGACCTGTCGCAGTGATTGACTCACCACTGACCGAGGACCATGTGTCCCAGGCTGTGGCAGGGTATCCGTTACCTTCTGGAAGCAGCATGATGAGTGCACTGGAACGGGGACCCTCCTTTTGGAGGTCACTTTCTAAGTCAAAGCCCCATAATTACTGACAGCAGCTCTTGCCATCTGATCAGTACTGCTGTGATTTGTTACCAGACACCAGTTATTTATTTTGCTGCTCTCTAAGTGTTTCACAAACCTGACGGTCACTTCGAACCTCCCCATGGTTCTTGGTTATGCTTTGCAAATGAAGCAATGAGGGGCTGGGAGGCAGCGTCTGTGCAGCACATCACAGATTCTTGTTTACCAACTGCAAAGCTCTACCTTAAAAAACAAGAACTGCCATTTCCTTTCCTGCTGTCTGATGAGGAAGCTATTCCAGGCTCACCCCTGCTATGGGGTCCTTCCTTTAATTTCCAGTATATGTTTATTCATGGACAGTTATAATCACTTATTCTTTTGCCAACACTATTTTAAGCATAAAGATTTCCTTTGTCGGTGCTTATCTCATCGAAATAATGACAGGTTGCAGTCAGGTCCCTGGTGAGCACTTGCTTCCTTAGGCTAAGCAACCTCTATCTCTTGGGGTCTCCACCATGTAAGCCTGGACTCTCTCCTGTTTTCATCTCAATCGTTTTCTCTGCACTTCTGTCATTTCAGATCCTCTTTCCTACAGATGGATAATCAGATTTGTATGTAATACTCTTAATCAGGTCTCACTGGACCTAGTAACAATGCCACAGATATGTCTTCATGCCAACAGGGAATACCTTGACCAACACACTCTATGATTTCATTTGCTCATTTTGGGGCAGAATCACATTACTGGTACACTAACGAGCCTGCAACCAACACCCACACTAGGCTCCCACTGCTCCTCATCTGTTTCCAATTGATGAACAACTACTTTATAGCTCAATTTTTTGTTACCAGTCTTCAACCATCCAGCTGTGCATTTTATAATCCAAAATTTCATTCTACTTCTGCTGTTATTGCTTTCACAATAACCCATTTCTTTTCAGTCTCAATATGCCTGATTAGTAGCAAATTCCCATGCTAGAGTAACCCTTAAGGGAAGTCCACTAGTGACCTTCTTTCTGTCCAACACTTCTCACTTGAAAGCTTTCCATTGTTGTCTTCCCTTTAGCCAGTCCTAGACCCTCACTTTCTCCAGCTTTGCTAACCATTCAGTGAAGGGCCACTTGAGGCTGCACCAAATGAGAAAGCAAAGTGATCCTAATATACAGTAAAAAAACCCCAAACCCAAAAACCCCAGTAGTTTTAAACCATTTCTAGTTTCTTTGTTTTTAAGCTGCTGGTTTGAATGATGCCGCTGGTAGCTTATCTCTAGACCTGTTTACAATCAGTCCTCTCACAGCTGATTTCAGAAGTCTCATTTCTCAATTTATTTTTTTATTATTTTTTTTTTTTCCCTTCTTCTCTCCTGTGGTCTCCTCTATGTCTCACCAACAGTTCTTGTTTTCACTCCCTCCAGAGCTGGCCCTCAAGAGGCTGACGGCTGCTGACCCAGCATGGGTGGCTCGGCTCTCCCTGCCACTCACCAGTAGTTACAAGGATAACATCTTCTCCCCTGACTCCCCGCATTCACCTCAGGATGAGGAAGCTGCAAAGCAGGAGAAACCAAGGACCTTTGAGACCTTTGGCAAAGGTGCTGGGGCTGACTCGAATGCCGCTGGGACAAGACTGGCCAGCACTTTCCTTTCTGAAATGAGCACCCTCTTTGAAATGATTTTGTCCCAGAAGGTCCAAGTCCACAATGAAACAGGCTCGGGGCTTCTGCGGCAGCTGTCGGCACACGGGAAGAGCCTTGGACTGGAAGACAGTGCTCCTGTTCTGTAGGCAGCTTGGCGGCTGTGATAAGGAGATAAGAGTCAGACAGAGCTTCTTTCTGCATTTTGGGTGCACCTGTGCTTTAACAGGGTCATTGTATCATCCATCTCTAGACCGATCACGACAGGTGTATTTCTTCCTTTGCCTCACCCCATCAAACTTCTCCATGACTGATTTCACCTTGTTTAGTTCCCTTCTACCTGCCTGTTCTTGCCTTACTAGCTTTCCTCCTCTTCCACCCTCATTTTTCACCATACCATCACATCAAGTCACACAACAGCAGGAGGGCCCTTTCCTCCCAGGGCAGGCTGACTGGGGTGGGGGAGTTGTGGGATAAACCACAACACAGTCAACTACATCCACCTGATCACAGACTGTGCACCACGGACAGTAAAATATCACAGTCATGGACTTTACAATATGCTGCAGAGTTGGGCTCCAGGATCTCAGTTCTTATTTAAATAAAATTGTTTTTTTCTAACACTACCATCTCTGGACCAAGGTGCAGTATAGCTGACATGATGATGTATCTGCAGAAAGCCTAAAATGGCAACTCAGAAAGAGGAGATCTGCCTGTTGTCTCCCGCTGATCTTTTCACCTTTTGTGGTTCTGCCACTGTGAATGTGGTATTTTGTAAAACACCCCAAAATCAGCACTGGCATCTCTCATAATGGCTGCACTAGGTGCCCACAGTTTCTTTCTCCATGCTCTTTTGAGGCCACTGGATTCTGGAGCCTAAGCCTTGCCCAGAAGCAGACAACAGATGGCTGGAGTCTGCCAAAGGTAACCTGGGAAAAGGGAAGCATGAAATCACTTGTTTAGAAATATTCAGTCACAAGCTTCAACCATATTAGGGCCTTTCACTTTGATCTGTATGTATGTGAACTGTAAGACAGTTTTAGGATAATAGCATGTGTAAGAAAACTAAAATGTGGATATTAGTAACAAAGAAAGAAGCACACAGGTGGTGTTAACCACGGGGATTTGCACTCACAGAGAATGGAAAGACAACAATGGCATAAGCATCTGGAGTGCACCTGTAGGCTTGCGCAGCGGTGCACGGATGGTAGGTAAGGGCTTCTGGATTGTGCACGCACAGGACTCTCCTAGTACCATAGTTTGTGCCTTCCAACTACGATACAAAACGCCAGAACAAATGTGGGGCATGTTGGCAAAGTGGCTGTACAGGTGAGAGGAGAGTCAGGCTATGGGAATGCTGGTGAGCCACCCCCTGCTGCTAGCAGCACACAGTGCTTGCTGAGTGACTAGGCAGCGAGGCCTCCCCTCCACCACACTGCAGGCCAGCAGCATACACACTGCTTGCTTTCCTTCACCACTTTACATTAAAAGTACTCCACAGATACCAGAGTGCACAACACAGCTTTCCCCACAGGTAATTTGCTTATGGCGGGGCTGTCGCACCAGGTGTCTTTGGGTGACATTTTGGCTTTCATTGTACTGTTAAGTTGAAGAAGAACAGGCAGCCTGACCCAGCAGACATGATCCTGGAGCGTCTCCACTGTCCAACCCGTGTTCCTTTTCCATGCACCTAGAGGTGACAGTGCCCTGCTTTTAGTCTGTACACACACAAGCCACAGCAGCAGACAATCATATAGAAAATTTAAAATGGAGTTAATGAGAAAGTTACCCCTTTCTAATGCTCTCAGGACCAAATGACAAAAGCAACAGAGTAAGATTTCCCCAGGTAAACTCTTTAATACCCAAAATATCCACTGTTGTATTTGGAGTCTCTGAAGTGCTTTACAGATGACCCCATCTCTGACAATAAACTACACTGATGGGTTGGCCCCAGCCTGCTTATACTGCTGTGCTGCTAATAGAAGTACCTTGCTGTTTTGTTTCACAAACAGGCTCTTGCACTAAAACAATGTCAGTGAGCCAAATTCTAACTGAGATGCAGCTGGGCAAACCATGAGGGAGGTGTATCTGTGAGTGTGAGGAGGCGCAGGCCTAAGGGGTTCCTCTGCATCCTGGGACAGAGGAACAAACACAGGGACACACAGAGGACAAACACACAGCACAACCTCACATACTCCTCTGCAAAGTTACTTTGATGTGCCTGTCAAAGGACAATTTTAACAGAAAAATACATTATAATAAGCAGATTAAAAAGGAGACAAATTCCTCTCTCTTGGTTCAATTTCCTGATCCTGCAAAGTGCTTTCAACCCCCCAAGCCTTACCCCCGTCCTGTCCTGACCAATGTGTAAGCATGCTGTGGATTATCACAGAATAGGAAATCCACCCGAGGAATTTCCTGCTAATTGTATCCTGCTTGATAAAGGAAATGGTCTAAGAAAGTTTGGTCTGAGCAGAAAGAGAGACCAGACTAGAAGAACAATCAGATGTGTTGAGCTCTGGCTGTGCCCCTCCCTTGGTGAATGGAGACCATGGCAAGTTCAGGATGGGGCCATTGCCTTTGTTTTTCAGAGCTCGATCTACACAAAGCACCCCATGGCTACAGGAAGCTGGACAATTTGTACAGATGCCCTTGAACCAGTTTAAACTGGTGTGGACAAATGTCTTTTTCCGGATTCAGCTGCCCCAGTGGAAGAAATTATCATACCAGCTGCTTGCCGCTGTCTGCCTGACGGTGGTTACTGCCCGCTGGGAGCATCCCTTAGCCACTTCAGTGAAAATGAGCTGGCGTGCTTAGCAAACATGTACAACATAAATTTTGAAGCAAACCTTGCTCATTGTGACTCAAAGGGGTGTACCCGTGGGAGCAGCTCACTGCCAGAGCTGAAGGAATAATAACTGGGGACCGAAGGACACTGACAATGGTGCAGGATGGCTGAGGACAGCCGTTACTTTCACTGGTTCAGGTGGATCCATAAGCCATATCCCACAAACATCTGTGCCATAATAATCAGAATTGACTCTTGCTTGTACAGGTTTGAAAGCAGATTAAACTGCCACACTGGCAATGTAGAGAGAAGCCCAGATTGTGCTGGTAGCAGAATCACCGTGGGAACAGCTAGCCTTGAAGTGAGATCAAATTGCCTCAGAGGGTGCAGGCCAGGCCCATCAGAGAGTTAGCTGCCAATATCACCATACGATGGCTTGTAAACCTCACTGGGGGACCATGTGCAAGATGCGCAGGGCTACTGGAATTATAGCCCCAAATCATACCACTGTGGCATGGTGGAAGGCTACACGTAGCTCTCTATGGAAACGTAGGAGCGTAAGGAAGGTCCTTGTATGGGAAGGTAGAGGGCCAGACGACATGGTGTCACAGGAGATACCACAAGGTTTATTCTCAAAACACCGATATTTAAAAATGGCTCCTGTTCATTAACAGAAAGCTTTCTCTTCCCATTCACTGCTAGCCTGCTTCCAGCTCCACACAGGCTAAGAAAGGCTGCCTTGCCTTCCACCTGCTTACATCACTTACCGACCGCTCTAGTAATGGCAGTGCTGAGGCTCCAAGCACTGCAGCTCCAGTGGTGCTGCCCTGTTTCTGAGGGCACGGCTCCACCCTGCACCACTGAGCATCATCGTGTGGAGTCCGTCTGTGCTCCAAGAGTGGGGCAGGGTGAGGGCAGATTGTCTTGGCTGGGTGGTGTGGAAGCCTGCGGGCATATGCTCAATAGCCCAGAAGCAGGGGCTGGAGGAAGAAGCTCTTATTGCAGAAGGGAACGAATGCTTTGTTTGCACATCTGGAAGTACATTAAAAAAAGATATTAATGATGCATCATACTATAGGAACAGCCTCTCCACTTCAGCTCGACTGGAAATAGCTGGTAAGAAGTGGAAAGGGCTGATAAAGAAAAGTGGCCCCTTCAGTAAGAAGGACTTCTTCTTGCCACGTCCCTGTGCCACGTATCCTCTGGCAATATGGGCCCCACTTTTATGGGGTCACTACCCCGTGCAGTCCCACACACCCTCTTCCCCTGCTGTCCGCGGTACCTTCCACCTCCTCTTCTAACACTCGCAGCCTCTCCCGAGCGTTCCTGTTCCCAGCAGCAGCTGACTGTCGGTAGTGTCTCATCGCTTCTGCCAGGTTCTGCTGCACTCCAAGGCCCTTCTCATAGCAAACGCCCACGTGATACCTGCTTTGGGCATCCTAGCCACAGGAGACAGCACAGCAATGAGCCCCACACCACGGAGATGTGACGACAGCCCACAAAAGGAGAACAGAGAGTCTTTAACACCTTCTTTAAAGTTTAATGCTGTACCTTTGGTCACCTTCTTTAAAGCTTACTCCTCTATCTTTGGTCCCTCAGACCATATCTTCAACAATTTAGTTCTTTCTCCAAGCATATAGTGAAGCAGAATTTCTTACCAGCCATCTCTGACTCTGCTCCCTTGTATCCCTTTCCAATTAAATTCACCGATTTTCTTTCAACATACAGGTCTGTGTCACAGGGACAAAGAAACTGCTGTCTCCTCAGAGCATCCCAATTGTCTTAGGGGTCAGAGCTAAGAGGCCTTGGGCAGCCTTGACTGCATCCACATCCTGATCACACCCAAACCCTGAGCACGCCCTGTGGACTGCCCTACTACAGTTCATGCAGAAGTCTTGTAAAAACATAACAAATGCCACAGAGGTAATTGCTGCCAAGAGTTGGAAGATTCCCCTTGGCAGCATCAGGCCTTCAACACAACAGCTCACCCCTATCTTGCTCAGCCCCACCTAATTATATTCCAGAAGAAATCTCAAGCAGCAGAAATGAAGCCAAGCAAGTAAGTGCTAGAGAAAGGACACTTAAACTACTTAAGACACATGTAACTGCTAAGAATGGACTAGAAAGTAGAGGATGCCACTGCAGATGGGTCAGTGAAGCCAAATCCAAACCCGTGATATGTTTACATCTCGGCTGTGCACTTTACCTTTGAGATCCAATGGGAGGAAAAGGGTCTCACAGATAGCAAGAAAGCAAGATGATGGCCCTGAAGACACTGAAAAGACTGCATGGGCTACCAGTCACACAGACCTTTTCCAGCAAAAAAGCCAGCAACATAACTTGAAGGGTATGATTGCCAGAAACATGATCTAAACAAGGCTTTGCAAAAAAAAAGAAAAGAAAAAAAAAAGGGAAGTAAGTAGCAAGCTTTAATAAAGCCATGAGAAAAGAACATATTGCAAGTGTTGCTGTCTGGGATGTAGCTGGTAGAGGAAAGTGAAGAACTTAATGAGTGGGTGCTTTGCAAAATGTTGCAAGTCCCAGTTTATGACAGCAATAAACTTCTTCAGAGATGAGATAAACATGTTGAAGGATTGGCACTTCAGATGTGACAAGAGACAGGGTTAAATAAGTATGAAGTATTCCACTAGCCGTCTCTTATCTGATGAACACCTCAAAGACAAGACCACAAGAAGAGATCCCCAAATTAGCATGGCATAAGTGACTGCGATATGCTTTGAAATCTGAAGGTCAGACTCAGTTCTCCATCACCACTCTTTTTTATATTCTACGGTTGCATGCATAAAATAAGGGAGGATAAGAAGTGGTAACCAAAGTAAAACGCAGCTCTCTGAAGCATCATTGTATTTGGAAGAACACCCGTCAGAGTTTCCCCCTTGGCTTTAGCACAGAGCAACAACCTGGTAGAGAAACACCCAACCCATGACTTTTTGTGCCTGTTTTCCCTTTTCTGGAGTTGTAGCTAAATGGTGCTGTCCTTGCTTCACCCATATCCAGTCTCCTTTTAACCAACTAAACATAAATTCATATTCCAGGGTAATGGGAGAAAAACATACTCAGGGAGCCCTCCTCCCAGCAGAAGGTGTGGGGTACATCCCAGGGAGCCTACGCACCAGCCTGTCACCAAAGATGAGGCTGTGGTAGATCTGCAGCCAGGATCCATCGGGAAGCAGAGATGGGGAAAGATGACTGGCTCCTGAGAACTGTCCCGGCTGGGACCAAAACAGTGATCTACAGCAGGGTACCCCTGGGACCTGCAGTTACCTGCTAGATTTTCTGCTAAGGGTTTACTAGGCATTGAATAAATGACAATCATCTATTGAACAAGATAATTCATTGTTGTATTGTGCAGCGTATGCATTGGACATCAGGATGGAAGAAAGAAGTCAGTGATGCAGCTTATGAGAGATCTTCAGCAGATCTGGAATTAAATACTGTATCAACCACCATGAACATGATGTCTGAGCTGCTGGTGCTAGTCAGGTCTAGTCTTACCAGTGATCTACCAAGTGCCTGCATTGTTAAAAGTGGGTAAAAACTGAAGTGGTGAAGTTTGCAAGTGATGTAGCATCATTCAGAGTGATCAAATTTATGCAAAGAATTAATTAATAAAGAACTTGCAGTGAGCAACACAATCCCAGAGGAAACTTGGTGTTGACAAACACAAAACAGCGCTTATAAAAAGAAATCTGTGAGTCACTGTGAGAGCTCCCTGAAACCATCAAGTCACTGCTCAGTGGCAGGCAAAATGGCAAACAATATTAGGAATTATTGGAAGGAAATATGGAACAAAGCAGAGGATCTCATTAATTCAGATCCCTGGCATGCCTCCATCTTGAGTGCAGTTTTAGTCCAAGCATCTTAAATCGGTCAAAGGAGACTTAGAAAAATAGAGAGAAGCCTGACAAGCAAAATGGAACAGCTTAACTATGTGGAGAGACAAACTAAACTAGCACTCTGCAACCTGCAAAAGAAATGACTCAGAGAGGACATACTGAAGGGCAACAAAATCAGAAGTCTTAGCCAGAAGAGGGAATAGCTATTCATTATTTTCCATTATACAAAAGCTGTGGAAACTGAAGTTAAAATGAACAAGTTCTTCAGAAAATACTAGCTATTACAATGCAGTGCAAGCTGAAAATGAGTGAACAGTGTCACAGCGCTGTAAAGAAACAAAACTGCGGGATGCAGAAACCTGACTGCAAGACATGGGATGTCATATTCGACTACTCTAAGTGCTGGTAAAGGTTCAGGAGCGGCACTATGCTGAGACTGTGGCACCACCCTTCCAAAACAGACAAGCCTGGGTCACTCAGAGAAACTTCAACACTGAGCAAGAAAATTGTTGGGGATCTGGACAACATGATGTGTGAGGATCAACTCAAACAATGGGGGAAGGCTGAATGGGGATTGAAGTATGTTGAAGGCCCCTGCAAAGAAATAGTCTTTTCATCCTCTCTATAGAAAGCAGGAAATAATGGGCCAATTTTGAAGAACAGATTCAAGACAGACACAAAGTTCTCAAAATGATACAGTCGTGAAGGAGTTTGACTGAAGAGCATGGAGATGCTCCATAATGGGAAACTTGTAAAATTATGCTAGATGAATATAAGCACTAGTGCTGTAAGAATTGCTCCAACCCAATATGGCTGTTTCTACATTCATGTTTTGTAGGGCCTGCGCCCCAGGGCCTGCTTCTCCTCCAAGATGCACCAAGGCTCCACCCTGTCCTTTCAGACTGTGAGGCAAAATCCTGACACTTGCTCCCATTTCCAAGAAGCCCTAAAATCTGTGACCTGTAACCTGCAATGATGCCAAACTGGGAACAATCACAGCTTGCAAAGGGATTACTTACACCGTTCTTCGCTGCCAGCAGCAGGTACTTCAGACCCCTCTTTTCCTTAGGTTGCAGCCCCCTCATGTAGAACACTCCAAGAAAAGCCTGTGCCTACAAAAAACCATGACACAAATCAGCTAGGATCTTCCCCCTTAATTACTTCAGTTCTTCTACTGATTTTGCAAGTTGCTCAAATGGTGGGGTTACAGCAGCAAGACGAGCCTGCTAAGTACCCTGCTTGCTGCAAAAACTGTTGAGAGAAGCAGAGGGCTGTCCTAGGAAAAGTCAGCCTGATATGGCAAATACAAAAAAATCACATTTGATCTATAGAACTCCACTATTCGTGCAGTTAACATCACCATACTAACACCATAAGACCCAGAATATCGCTTCAAACTGCACTGTGGAAGTCAGAGCCAGAGAATGGCTCCTACTCGTGAGCTGTCCATAAGATACAGCAGATGCATTTCCTGGAACAGCATGCTACATGAGACACAGTCACTGCCAGAACGACTGGTGTTCGCAACACAAGATGGCACATGCCTAAATGCATCCCCTAAAGAGTGGGAAAGGAGGGCAAGGTACACAGATCCATGCCGATGAATCATCTTGAAAAGTCACAGATACAATATGAGGATCTGTTCTTACTTCAGGCATCTCATGGAAGTACTTCCACCAAAGCAACCTGTACTCTCATAACACAGAGATGAAACACAGCTACATTTTCCACCATAGGTCAGTTTTCCTAAGCCAACGCTCTAATCTAGGTGTCTAATCTAAGAGCCCCATTAAAAAGCCCAACAGCAAAACAGTCAACCAACACAATTAGCTGCTTCCCATGTGCAGGCAGGGCTGTCTCCTGTACACTGACAGGAGTATAAACATGTAGGAAGAATTTTGCTTCCAGTCCCACAGATGCTGCTTTCCAGGATGTCTTGTGGTTCAAATCCTTAGACAGGGCTCTCTGCTGGCTCTCTCCTATAAGCTCCCATGGTGTGGACACTGACCTCTGTAATCCCAGCCATTGCTGCTTGCTCCAGGAAAGTCACTGCCTTCTGATGCCTGTCCCATTCATTTTCAGGTCTGTGGCGTAAGAGGTATCTAGCGTAGCGGTACTGTGCCATGGGGTGACAGCTTCTGGCTGCATGGCAGTAATAAAAAGCTGCCTGGAAAAAGAGAAACACACTTGTGTGATTCAGGTAACACATGCCCACAAACATGACGACTCCCCTGTGGCCAGGACTGTCTTAACCTCTCTGTCTAGATCTATCATAAGCTGCACACTCTTACCCCAGCAGCCCTCCCACTCCTCCCCACTGAAGAACGTGAGATTGTTGAAGTGAGACAATGGACTGTGAGTATACGAGAGCCCTCTAACCTCTAACCTTCTCCAGTCATAGCTCCCTGCATGTTGAAGGGGGTGGCACTGGGCCAGCAATACCAAAGCTTATTCTGTGCCAACGGGGATCTGCACAATTACTCCAATCAAGCTGCCTTTGTGGATCTTTCCAGCTCCTGAAGGTGCTAACTACGGCCAGCACGCACTAGGTGGCAGGCTGCAGTTAAGGTACTCAAACTGGTTGGCTCGAGCTGTAAAGAAGCCCTGGGATGTGCAGTGGTGTTTTAAATACAGTAACATGACAGGTTTCTCCTTGGTACTCTCCCGGGTGCTAGCGGCACAGCCTGCATACCTAGGGGAAGACCTCAGAAGCTATGAAAAGGGGGATTTCAGGAGCACATCTCTGAGGGGATCTATGACACTGAAGCCAGCACTGCAAACTTGTATTTAATATTATTTTCAGTGTTTTCTAACGAGACTTCAGAGTCTGTCGCACCCATGCAAAAGGAGAAAAGCGCCTGCGCACCCAACAAAGGCCACCCTCCTGGTCTGTGCTGCACGTACACAATCCTTCAAGCCATAGATACCTTCTCCAAGTCTTTTTCTGTGCCTCTGCCATGTTCGTAACACAGACCCACATTGAACTGGGCTTTGCTGTAGCCTCGATCTGCTGCCAGTTTGAAGCAGGTATAGGCTATCCTGTAACGGCCTGCTCTCATACTTTCAATCCCTGAGAAGAACACAATGTAAAAACCAGGGAAAAGAGTACAGACACAACGCAGCCTCAAATGCAGCAACCTCTCCCACAGCTACCAGACCTTCCCTGGCCCATGCCAAGCGCTCCGGCCCACTTCCAGCTCACTCACCAACCCTCACACCACAGGACCAAAGTTTCCATAGGAAAAATTGCAGCACTGTGCTTTAGGAATTTTTCTAGCCTCATTGCAAAGAGGGATCACAGGCTAACACAACGTATGGTTCGCACAGAAGCGGCTCACTTTTTTAGTGCTGCAACTAGTGGTGTATATAGGGCAGGGACTTTAGATCATTGCATCTTCCTTCAGCTCTTCTTAGGAGTTGCAATTCTGCAATTGCTTTTTCAGCTTGTCAGGAAGACTGAGATCTCAGACAATAAAAAAGGATACAAGGATACGACATCTCGTGTTGCAAAAAAGACAGAGATGGCTTAATTTCCAACTACAGATGTCAGGACAACAGTGCAGGCTTCAACCAAGCCTGGATTTAAATATGCTGATATAAATCAGGTGGCAGGATGGGACAAAGGGCAATAAATCTCTCAAAGCACAGTTGAAATTGCTGAAAGGAGGCTTCAGCTTGGGTATATGCCATCTCTGCCTTCACACAAGACCTGCAACGATTTGGAGGTCCTCCAAAAAAGAGAAATGTGTGGTTTAAGGACAAAACAAATCCAAGTCCACATTACCGAGGATATTCAATGCAATGGAAATGTCAATCCGGAAAATCTGCTGCAATTGGAAAGCAGCTTCCTCCAAATGCCCTCGCTGAGCTGGGTCACCCTGAGGAGTTAAAGAAGAAAGCTATTAAGACAGCAAAAACATACAAATCCTATAGGAGATTCTTTCCTGGAAACCGAGCAGTGAGACACATTTGTACTGTACTATAGTTATCAAAAGGGTGATGTAATCTGGTGTCATGTGTCCACAAAAAAAATCTCCCTGTCCTACACAGCCATCTAGTTAGGGAGCTGTATGGACATTGCTCGCCTCCCCTCTGACCAGGGAGCTTGGTGTAGCCTCTTGGACAGCATCAGACCTTTCAGAATTTAGCAAATACCTGATACCACTCGTAACTCCGTTCAAAAGTAACACTAGCCCTTGTTCACTGCCCTGCATCATGTCAACAGCACAGTCTCTGCCAAACATGCACTGACATACTTGTATATGCTTTACATAACTCAAGCTGAGCCCATGCTGTCAGCTTACCAAACACTGCACACTCCTAATAAAAATCCTGCACAGCAGACAATGTCTTTTCTTTCTCAGTAATGAACATTATTTTTTACTTTACCACGGCTCTGGGAGGTGGGAGGAGGATGAGCCCGGCCTGTTGCTTTAGCTTCCCAGCTTGCATACAAATGCAGTGCCATCGAGTGGCAGCAGCGCACACTGCACACGGCCGAGATGCCTCCGCTGCGGGAAGTCATTCGGCAAAACTGCCCCTTGTCACCAACAGCCTTGCTGCTCAGCCAGCGCTCCGAGCTACTCGCAAGAGGACAAGACACGGACCAACAACCCTCCTCTCCTCAGTCCTGCCCCATGACCTGCAGGCTCTTCCTAGGCCCTGCAGAAGTGGCACCTCCCAGGACAGGGAGCTCGACGCCCAGCCCCTCAGCAGATCAAGCAAATGCCTTTCTGGTTGGGGAGCAGAGGTCACTGCCATGTCAAAGTGAGAGGAACCCACTCTATAAATACTCAATTTACCTCCACTGTGTTCACAGTGTCCTTGAACAACTGCTCAGCTGACTGATTTTTAAAATAGGGAATTGTCTGCATCTAAGACTGTGAATAGCAAGGAATTAGCAGGTTTAATCACAACAAGAACAAAAATACAATTTATGGCCTTGTGACTCTCAAGCTGATGCATCCTCTTCAAGCATAATGTATCTTCCTCTCTATAACAGACAAGAGCCAGTCCTGATTTGCAGTTTTAGGAGGAGTGACTCCACCTTCTCCACTCATGGGTTGTCTGGTAAAAACCAAAATAGCAACTGCATGTAATCACCTAGTGAAATGTTGCATCAAAATGCAAATACACAAGAAACAGACTGGTGCTACTGAATAGGGTTTTTTTGTTTGGTTTGGCTTTTTTCTTTTTTTGCCATTTTCTTTCAGTGCTTCTCTACTAGCACTCCTGCTACACAGACACCTCAAAGGACGGGGATGTCAGTTTGTAGTTCCTGGAACTTTGTTCTGGCTAAAGCAGAGGGCAGCATATCACATCTCTTTTTCCCCTGGCCTCCAGCTGTGCAGGGCAGAAAACAGTCTTGCAGGTGTGTGGATTGCTCAGACTGTGCTTGGGGTCGCACTGAGATGTCTTCCTGTAGGGAAGGGGCCTCAGGTGCAGATGAGGGTGCAAAAAATGAAAGCGTTACCTTTGCACTGCGGAGAACTGGCCCCAAGCTGGACCTCTCAGGAATCTGGAACTCCCCTACATTAATAAAAAGGACAGAAGAAGCAGTGTTAAGCAATGCTGTATCTTTGCTTCCTCCTCTTCCCATCCTCTCTCCTCCATAGCATCTTCCTAGAGGACTGATCGCCCACTCAGTCAGGGACACTGAGAACAGAAGGAACACTGACCAATCTGACCTTTGTATCAAAAGGAACCAAGTGCCACATGAATACAGTCCTGTAATCTGCAGCTGGCCAATGCACCTCCTCCAGAAAGACCCCCAGTCTTCATTTGAAGACACTAAAAGGTAGAGAATCTTCTGCTTCTGAAAGTTTGTTCCAGCAACTAGTAATTGCTGCTTTAAACCTCTGTGCTTCATTTCATATTAAAATACAACTGGTTTCTGCTCTCAGGCGCTGGCTCTTCTAGGCTTTTTTTCCTCTTTAGTAAAAAGCCCATTCTCCTTTTGAAAGTCTTGATATGACTAATCAACCCCTCTTGATTCCTGTCTGTGATTCTAAACAGACTGTGCTGTTCATGTCTTTCAACTGAAGTACTTTTCTGCCTGACTTGATTAATTTTATGACTTTTTGACACTATTCCTGAGTTTTCAACATTGCTATTGGAGTGAGGACCCTCTCACCAGTGTCACAGGAAGGGTAAAATTGCCTCCTTATTCGAATTCGTAACTGCCTAGTTTGCATGTGTCAGAACTATGCTCCAATTCCCATTGCCCAGGGCATCACACTGAGATCTCATGCTTAGGTGCTTGCTTCCCTAGCTCCTTTTCCAGGTAATTTTTTTCCAGGGTACAGTTCTGCTTCTGCAAGTGGATGATCAGACGTGCTATTCTGGCTGCACTGGACGAAGGCTTAGGTTAACACCTCAATGTGCCCCACTTGCTCACTGCTGCCCTTTTATATATGCTGGCACAACCATGTGTTCAGCCACTACCCGGCCAGTTTCAGAATTATAGACATGTACAGCTAAAGCTAAGCCACCTTGCTCTTAACAGAATTGTGCTTGAAGTGGTTACACAGGCATTTACACCAGCTACTCTAAGAGGATGGTAACCTCCAGCAAAGAGGAAAAACAGGTGAGGGCTGACTAAGGCCAGCTTTTTTTAACCTGAATCACCATAAGCAGCTGGATCCTGCTCGGCACCTAACACCAGGTGCTGGAGCCCGGATCACTCCAAGCCAGTGCTGCTAACACAAGACATAGCTGTGCCCTCCCCAGGTCTCCCTGTCCCCCTCTCAAGCTGTGTGTCTGCAGAGCAGGAAGCTAATACATGAGAATAATCAGCCCTTTCCAGGGCCTGATTCCTTGATTTGTGGCACGATACGGCTACACAAGCACTTGTGCCAGCCCAGTGGCAGAAGTGAGTGTGCACAGGCAGGACTGCCTCTTGCACTGCCTGCCCTGTCTTACAATGCGCATGAAGCTGTGGCTTGTGTTCCAGCTGCAGCCTTATTATTCCCAGATAAACAGATCCCCTCTGGCTGTATTAAAATGTATTTTATCTGAACAAGCCCCACTCACCCAACAAGCAAGATCGCTATGACGAACATGATTTCTATTTGTCATTCCACCAAAAGTAATATAATCTGTGAATTTATTAGTTGAACTTTACATTTATTTTCAGATCAGGCATAAAATTATCTGATCTTTCTCACTGTAAGAGTCTATCTCTTGTTCAGGTATCTCCCTCATGATGTAATTTGGTTTTTTGCCGTATATAAAACAGCAAATCCCATGGAAAAATACTGTCTGTATTAAAAATTCTCCCAAATATTTGTTTAAATAACATTAGTACATTCATGCTTTCAATAAACTTTATGTTTTGTATAGACATCTACTCTTAAATCAGAGATTCGTCATTTACTGAGAAAACTCACTGTAATTTGGACAAACCACCACCCCATGAAAAAAACCCAAAAACTAACTCTGAGTTCTATCAGCCTCCAGAACCATCTCATGCCCCTCTACCACTGGGAACCTCTCCTCACTCAAATCACAGTAATCTCCCCAGATCAGAGTTACCACTCCCGGGGAGCAAACCACTCCTGAGGAGTCATTTGGAAGAAAACACAGGGACCAGTTGATCCTGACACCCAGTCCCATTTCCTGAAGAGCTAGATTATTGAATTCTCTTGGAATTTCCCTTTGAAAGGGAAGAGGGCAAGCCTCAAATCAAATCTCTTCATGGATATCATGATTTTTAAGACTCTCCTGTTTCAGAGCAGCTGTCTCAATACTAGGCACACAATCTAAACACATTGTTTAGGTTCCTTCAGCAGTAAACGGAGAAATAAAAGCACCCCCCAGAGCGAAGAATCCCACCCCACTTCAGCAGAATGAGATGACCAGTTTAGATTAACCTTCAATCTGACATTAGTTAATACAAGTTCACCCCAACTGTTTGTTTCTTACTTCCCAAAGAACAGGCAAGCTTCAGCAGAACTTCATAGGAACTAGGATTTGAACAAATTCACTGCTATACTGCACACACAGAACCATGTTAAATTATTCTTAAGGTTATATGTTCAAAGCACACAAAAGCTGCTAACAGTTGGAATTTTCTGCTCAACCTTATTTCTACTTCTTCAAACACGTAGCTATGATGTAACATGACTGTGCATCCTTTCTTCCATGCAATCTTGCAGCTTCCAGTGCCCTGGATGCCCGATGCTCACATATTCAGCAGCTAATAAATATTTGGTATTTCCCCACTGTTCATCCTGTACTAATCAAATGTTGCTCAAAGCTAGCTCCAAATGAGAAATTAATAATCTTCTCATAGACAGTCTAGATTGCTCATCCCAAAACATCCAAATGCTTCACAAGAATTAATTCACAACAAGAGCTGGACAAAATCCAGGATTTCTGCCTCATGGAAAATTTTAGTGTTTCCAATTGGTTTCATTGTGCTCTGAAATGAAAACACACTTCTGAAATGTCTGTAATCTCAGAATTGAAATAACGAATTTTACAGTTCTGCCAGGGGTAAAATACAACTCCCCAGGGTAGCATTCAGCTGCTATAACACTGAGACTGGCTGTAATCACCTGCTTGTTCACTATGTGCCTTTAACTTTTCGGCAAAAAAAGCTTTGAGTGAGGCATGAATTGCATGAAAAAAATAGGATGCGATCATGGAGCTGAGGACTTGCTGACAGTAATATCCAGAATGCTATTTAAAGCAACTTATAAATGAATTTCTTAGTTTTCTTTTTAAACACACTAAAAGTAATATATTCTATCATATTGTGTTATGTTAAAACTGGAACGGCTCATCTGCAAAGCTGGGATGTTTGGATCCATCACAAAGATCTTTGCTATTTGAGGTAACGAAGTAGCTGACAGCAATAGCAGATTGTCCCTGTACATGTAGACCAGCACAAGCAAGTCTGGAAATTAACTGAAACACTGAAAGGAAGGATGAGGACATGGAATTCTCTCTAGAAGGTCCTTTGCCAACTGCAAACTAGAGAAGTGAAGGTACAATCTGCTCCACCCCAAGTTCTGGAGGTCTCTTCTCTAATGGCAAGACTTTGCTACCAGATCCTCTGTATCATCTGCCAGGCGTCTGTCCTTCCCTCCCTTCTGCTCTCCCCAGCTTCTTGCTGCATTCTGATTTAGCCAGCCTCATTCTCTTTCCGTAGCTAAACACCCGAAAAAAAAAATAACCTAAACCGTAGGCAGCTTTTTCTGTAGAAATCAAAACATACTCGGAGAGGAAGGTATCACCAAGGCATCACCAAGCTTCACTTTGAAACGTTCCACGGAAAGATTCACAGGAGTTCTCACATTACAAAACTATGCATTTTTTCAGACTCTTCAGTGAAAATTACTGAATCTCTTCACTCTGACTTTTCTCAATAAATTCCCACAAAATGGATGCACAGCACAATGTGAGAATGTAACCTGAGGACTTATGTATTGAGCAAAATCGAATTATTTCTGACATTTATTATCTCTGACAACTGACAGTTGTAGATGCTTGGGCAGAAAGGGTAAAAACCAGGGATTATCAAGTCACGCTTTTCCTGGCAGAACTTTCCAGCAATCAGCTGTTCTGTGATCTTCTGAGCAGGAGGTTTTGACTGGACTAATCAAGTCTAATTTGAATGTGTAATTTTACCCAATCACTTCTTGGATCCCATTTATACTTCTGGCCTGTAGCAATGAGTTCCACAATTTACCTGTGCCCTGGCCAAATTTCTACTGTCTTTTGCCTTTTTTTCAAACTTGCTACCTGACCATTTCTGTGCTGCCTATTAATATGGGTATTATGAAAAATCTTGTCCTTATTCACTTTCCTTCAACACTTTTTGTTTCACAGAGCACACCCTCTGCCACTTCTTTCTTAAACTGAAGAGTCTGCCTCTCTTTGTATGTAACTGTTTCCTTGTCATCCTTTTCTGTGCCATTTTTGTTACTCTTTTTAAGACAGTCTTTTCTTTAAAGTGTTCAAGCTGTGGCTGCATCACAGACTTACACAAACCTATGATACTGTCTTGTCCTCAGTTCCTTCCTTTACAATAATTAACATTTAATTGGCCTCACTGCTGCTGAGCACTGACTTAACCTTATCAAAAACATATCCATGGTGACTTTAAATATTCCCTCTGCAATGTAATTATTAATTTGACACTCCTCATTCTGTATGTGTATTTACAGTTACATTCTCCTGCGTATACTAATTTAACTTACCTTGGAATTAACCTGGTTTTAGTTTTCGTGCAATTGTTTGCTGTGACTTTCAGATTTGACTGTCCTGAATAATTTTTTTACTTTTTGTTTCTTCTGTCACCTTACTCATCACTTCTTTTTTCCAAATCACTGCTGACTGTGCTGAACAAACCCAAGTTTCAACAAAGGACTTAAGGGAATCCACCAGTAAGGGCTCTCCACTGTGAAAATGATTCCTTGTACTTTACGGAGTTAGTAGTCCAATAGTAGCCCCTCTGCCTTCCCTCACATCAGCTCTATTTCTCCAGATAGCTTTGTTTTAGGTCCTAGCTGAAAGATTTTCAGAAAGCTAAAAGCTGGATAATCTTGCTCCACATACCTGTTGACTTCTCCAAAGAACTCTTAATAGATTTACAACCCTCTTAAGTCTCTGCAATGGAGCAAGCTGGCCTGAGAAATGGCTTCCTAAAACCTTTGATTCTTTGATATAGCACACTCCTCCAGGTATCTAACATCTCTATTCTATAACACTAACACAGTTTCTTAGTATTACCTTTTTTTTTCTTTTTTTTTTTTTTTTTCCCCAGTTTTGCAGCTCAAACAAGCCGCTTTTTTAAAAGCCAGCATCCAGTTTGTCAGTGTTCATTCTTCTGATCATACAGCAGACTTAAGCATTGGGTTACACATCATCATTAGAGGCCCAACAATTTCATAGCTTCTGAAGAACATCTGAACAAAAAGCATGTGGCCTTGGTGACTTGTCACTGTTCAATTTATCAGTTTGCCTAAAAGCTCTTTCTATTGACTCTCAGTAGGAAACTGTTTGTCAGACACAGACACACATTCACTCCTGAATGTTCAGCAGTGCCAAGTGAAGGCATCACTGTCTCCACTTATTCCCCACCACTTCTCCCAGAGGTCCATGTCCAGTTATCTGCCAGCGAGGCAGTGTGTCTGAGTGCTTCTTAATATGCTCCAGGCAAAAGCAGATGGGTTAAACAGTCTAATTGGCAGTTTAGGTAAATTAACCTGGCTGTTTTCCTGGAGCTAATTAGGAGACATGGAAACAAAATGCTTCATTTGCCAACTGATGGGGATGGTAACCTTTGGCAGGAGATGCGTCTGATAAGCAGTGATGGGCAGTAGCTTAAAACAGCATTGAAGAAAATCAAAAATCTGGAAGAAAGTAAAGAATGGGGAACCCCTCTGACCTCTTCTGCAACACCTTACATTATCTGGCCAGTATCTGTGCACTGGCTTTTTTATGTACCTCTTCTACACCATGATCATATGTGGTCCCCTTTAATACCTGACCCATCAGGCTTCCTGCTTCTAATAATTTTCCTGAAGCCATTATCAGTGTTTATACATCCAGTGAGTAGCCCTGTTGTAGGCCTCATTGAATCGTGACAAGAATTTGACATATAGGACATGCTTTCCTGGGTAAGAATACAATTATTTTTATCTTCCCATTTTTTATAAAACTCATTTTAATAAGAGTGTCTTTGATACCTCCTTCCACTGTCTTATCTACAGCATAACTGCTTGGAAATACATCCTCATCTTCCAGGAAGAAGAGAATTCCTTTAGTTTCACACCGTGTTACAAATCTCCCAGATCACTGGTGCACTATTTGCCAGAAGTCTTCCGACTGCAAACATCTGTCCACAATAAAAGAACAGAAACCAGATGCTGTAATCAGGTCACTAAGGCAGCCCAGTACTGGTAAAGCTGATGCCTGCTCCAGCAGTGACAGCACAGGCTGCTACCTGCCTTCAGGAGATTTTTTCCCTCCTGTCTCTGGACTCCTGACTCATCTCTCTGAAGTTCTGTCTTTCCTCTCTAACTTACCTCTTCAAGTGTCAATAAATGGCTATACACTTCTTAGCTCCTAGCTTTGCCTTCGGGAAATTCAGACTTAGAAGTCCTTCTACCACAAGTATTCTGACCAACAGCACACTGCACATACCTATTTCTGCCCAGGGCTGGCTCTCTCCTTGCCCTGAGGGGATGCTTGAGGATGAATTCTCTAGTGTGACCTCTGGACTTGCTTTCTGCAGGAAGTGGGACCCCAGCTGTGCCCTAGGACAGCTGGTTGAGGCTTCAGTCTCTACTGAAATATAGAGCACAAAACAGTTCCCGTTAGCTGTGCAGCGTCTGCTTTAGGAGACAACACTGGTCTGTTTATCTACCCAGTGTCCTTCTCTGCTCTGACCACAAAGCCAAGCAGGAGGGAGGTTCAGGGAGTGGAATCCATAATAGAAAACAATGGTAAGGGCATGTGGGATGAAAAATGGGATTGCATCAAATCCTTAAGAAACAGTGAGATTCCCCTGACAGATACCAGCCCTCACTCTTCCCAGAGAGCTTGAAAACTGGTTGTCAGCTTCTCTCAACAGCTCTCTTCCAGTCTTAAGTTAGCATATCATGAAGCAGCAATCCTGTCCAACAGCCGGGCCCTCCCACAGCCCCTTCTCACAAGCCAGAGCTGCTAACCTGTCTGCTGAGAGGGCAACGAAGAAAGCCAGGGAGATCTGTGCTCTCTCCTGGCATCCGGTAGCGATCTCAGCCATGAGATCTGTCTGACCAGCTGCAGAAGAAGTGCACCGAGTGCTCCCTGAAGAAAAGAAGACACAAGTCAAGGAAAACAGCCCCACTCCCTCCTTCTGTCCTGTTTCCCTGCGGCAGCTTGCCCACAGCTCCATTTCGGGGAGCCTCCCACCACGGCTCTCCTCCCCGGGGGCTCCTGCAGTGTCCACAGCTCCCATCCCCTTTCACCCCCCCAAGGTCTTCTGGCGACATTCCTCCCGGCCAGGGACACCCGGCCCTGCCTGCTGCTCCTCACCCAGGTGACTGCCTCCAGCACGGAATAGCGGGGCACCAGGCCGGGCAGGGGCTGCTGCCTTCCTCCTCGCTCCCAGCCATTTCGGGGCCGTCCATCCTGGCAACCGGGGGCTCTAAAACAACCAGAAAACACCAACACCGTCAAGCCAGAAATCAGTCCTCAGACCGCCCCCTCAGCAGCGCCCTTGGGGCAAGGGGACCCCCCGATGTCGCTGCAGGCCAGCGCCGCGGTCCGACGGGCCGGGCCCCGGGCCGAGCCGCACTCGCCGCACTCACCGCTCGGGGCTGGGGCCGCGGCCGTCGGGCGGCTCAGCGGCGCAGGCGGGGCGGGCGGGGGGCGGCCAGCAGCGGCCTAGGCCGCGGCCCAGCAGCAGCCGCCACATCCCGCCCGCGGGACCATAGAGAGGGCGCGTTGCTGAGCGACGGCGGCAGGGGCCATAGAGAGGACGGAGCGGCCGAGGGGACCGGCTAGTTCCGGCGGGCCGCTAGCCGGGCGGTGGCGGCAGCCCCCGCCCGGGCTACAGGGAGAGCGGAGCCCACACGGGCAAAACACCGAGGAGCGCCTTCAGGCGGCCCGAGCCCACCAGGCAGGTAGGGACAGAGCGGCGCTGTACCATAGAGAGGAGCTAGAGCGGCGCCCGGCCCGCCCCCTGGCCAGCGCGGGAACGGCGCGGCGGGCGCTGCGCCCCGGGAGGGGCCGTGCTGCGGGGCGGGGGTCGGGCCGTCCCCGCGCCTTCAGGGGCTCGCGTAGGCCCCGGGGGTCTCCTTGTGGGTGCTGGGGGCCCCCTGTAGGTCGGGGTGTCCTGGAGATCCGCTGTAGCTCCGGGGGATAAATCCCCCTGGGAAAGCACAAGGTCTGTGGGGTTTCTGTGAGGAGTCCTTGAGCCCAGAGATAAGCCTCGGAGGTGCAGACTTACAGCGTAGGAACCAAATTAGTAGTGGGGAGTGCTGAAGTGTACCTAAACCTGTCATTCCCTAATAAAAGGTGCCTTTTCCTCATCCGGAATGGCCTGCCACTGTAGGGTAGATGGACATTTGGTGGTGCTGCAGTTGGGTTAGACAAGAAATTGCATTCTGCAGCGTACTTTCCTTATAGCAAAAAAGTAATTTCAGGTGTGATCAGAAACTCCGTCAGTTAATCTTCCTGTAATCAGTGATGTGATTAATTGTGTTTGGGAAATGGGTATAAATGCGAAACATTTGTGAATGGAAATGTGTAAAAAATGCATTAAGATGCAGTTATGGTTTGAGTTGCGTATGAACCTGCATCCACCTCTTATCGGCAGTCAGCCTGATTTTGTGATTGATCGTGCTCTCAGGGGTCTTGGCTTGTATCTACTGTATGTCTGTGTGTTTGTTTCAACAGTGTTGTAACAGGAGATGGCAGAGTTCCCAATCGAGAATGTGGTATGCCAGTGTGAGAAAAAGATATGCTCTATATTCTTCTTACCCTGGTGGTTTCCTTCAGAAGCATGAATATTGCCGCCCCTGTGCTCATTCCAGCTGAACAGTGTACTTTCTTATTTATTTCTTTGTTCCACAGGCACAGAAATTCTTGGTCATTCTGGCAGTTTGCTTCTCTTTCCAGAATATGGTGTTCTCTTTGCTGGCAATTTCTGTTACGAACTTGTAGTTCTTGTTCAGTATTATCCATGTTTTATGCTTCTCTGGCTGCAAGTTTAGCTCCAAGTGTGGCTTTCCAGGAGATTGTAATAGCTGTCTTTCATCAGCCTAAACACTTGCTTTAAACTACCAAATTTATTTTGTTTTTCCATTGCTTTTATTTTTTTGTAGTGTTGTATGGGACACAAATCCTTTATCCTTTTCACCCCCTATTTGGCTTAATACCTTACTTACAAAGTCATTTAGATGTCTGTTTTAGTAAATGTGTCTGTAATTGTCTCATGTTTGTAGGCTAGACTGGTATTTCCTAAGATACTACAGTTTGTTTGGGGATGAAAATGGCATGCAAAATAGAAGTATCAGCATCTCTATAATCTTGCCTTAATTTTCTTGCTCGTCAAGTTGATATCAGTAATTAATGCTCCAAAAACTGAGACTGCATTTGTTGGTATTGGTTCATCCAAGATCTTCTCAGCTAATCACTGTATTTTTAATGCTGTTAATCCCAGTTTCCTTTCAAGTCCCCAGCCATTTGGTGTGTGATACTCTGTCTTCTGTGATTGACAGGTCAATAGCAGAGCTATTCTGTTTTGATTCCTATCATGAGGATGCCACGGGAGTTGAACAATGTCTGCTGTGCAGTTGTTGTGTGTTTGTCTTTTACTCTGGAGAAGGACAATAGCTGAACAAAGATGAGATGAGAGGGAGGCTCTGAGAGATGAGGAAAGGGACTGTCCAGAGCAAGACAAGGTTGAGATAGCAAAGATTGGAGATGTAGACTGTCGTGGAGTAACATGGCTCAAGAAGTAAATGTCGTAGAGAGAAATGACTTGAGCTATGTCGGCGGGAGGACAGTGTGTTCTGTGTGAGGGCTACTGCTTCTGCCTTTTCATCTCAGCTAGTTTGCGTCCTTGCAGCTTGCAGTCAGAGAGTAGAAAGGACACTGAGGAGGAAGAGACGATAAGCCATGAGGAATTGCTGCAGGTGCAGAGTCTCTCACTACAGCTTCTCTGACTGTTGGTGGTGGTGGTATTTTGTTCCCTGGGGTTCTGAGGAAAGTGGCCGATGTTATTGCAGGGCCACTTTGAAAGGTCAGTGATAAGGAGAGGATTCTGATACTAAATAAGGGCAAATACCATATAGTCATCCAAGAAGGGTAAGAAGAAGGATTGGGCCACCCTGAAACACTCTATTTAGCCTGGTTGTGTGGGAGATGATGGCACATCTTCTCCTGGAAGCTTTGTTTTAAGCTTGTGAAGGATGAGAAGGTGATCGGGAGCAGCCAGCATGGATTTGACAAGAGCAATCATGCCTGACCAACCTGATTGCCTTCTGTGATGAGACTGGCTCAGAGAACGAGGGGAGAGCACTGAGTGTTGTTTACCTTGACTTTATCAAGGCCTTTGACATGGTCTCCCATAGTATCATCTTATCAAACTGGTGAGGTATGGATTGGGTAAATGGACTACAAATTGGATGGAAAATTGCCTGGATTGCTGGGCTCAGGTGATGGTGATCAGTGGGCTCAGGTGATAGTGATCAGTGGGCTAGCACACAGTGTAACAGAAGAGGGCTGAGAAAACTGTGTTTGTTATCACACAATAATTTTAGTAAAATAAACACTTTGCTCCTTAGGGAAATAAATACCATGCTTCTTAAGAAATATATTTATTTTGGTGGAAAGAGGAAACCAAACTGGTTGTAGAAAGCAAGTTAAAAACAAACATCGAAGTTCTAGGAAGTTATACACATTCTGAGGTCTTTTAAAAACCTTGCAATTGAAAGCACTCTCATATTCACTGGTTTAAACACTCATTAATGCCAGCCCCCCCCTTCAAGTACAGTCAAAATCAGTGTATCTCCAGGTTTTCGATTATTTCTTTGAGGCACGTTTGCAACTGGAACTTTTCTCCCTGGGTGCCGGAGCTGTTTCCCCTTGTAGTAGTCTTCTGGTAACTTAGGTTTTCATCTGCATTTTTCTTTTTCTGCATCTTGAGCAAAATAAGTTAGTGGAACATGTAAACTTTGACACACAATGTTTTTTTTCTAAAACCAGAAATATATGGCTAAAAACCCCTCACTGTATGACTTTGACTAAGTATGCTTTAAACATTGTAGTTACAGATGATCTAGTTTCACAGCTCACAGACAAAGAAAATGTTTGTGTTACTTTATTAGGTTTCTTACAAAAACCAAATGTGTTCATACAAAACCAAATGTGCATATACACACATTGTCAATACTGCCAACTGCAATTTATTAAGTTTTATAAATTTTTTCCACTAGGTCACTGTATTGTTAAACAGACGTTGAATGCAGGATCGATGCTAAAGATGGGAAGGCTAAATTTCAAAGTAAACAATCTCATCTTTCTCTTAATAAGTTGATAAAGGGCATTTTTGAGGAAGTCTTTATTAATCATAGGCCTAAAACCTCTCTTAATGTGGTTGTATTTTTCTAACAAGAAAATAAGAAAGGGAAGGCATTTGGGCATAAGCTGTAGCTCACGCTGCCATTTCGCTCTTCCCTGACTGCTGCAAAGCCCCTCAGTCAGTCATTGTAATCCAGAGCTGGAACTGGGAGCGTGTTTGGGGGATATATCTTGTTGCTTTGTGATGAACTCGGAGGCCCTGGGAGAATCTCTTGGTGTTGACAGCCCCTGACAGTAAATGTCACATGAATTCGTAGGGAGCTCAGAGCCTTCTGGTGACTGCTATGAGAAGAGACATGGTGACAGAAAACCTGATTGATGAGCCATGCCACAAGTAGAGGGAGCGCTGTGTGGTGATTGCCTATAATTGAATGGTCCATGGAAGTTATTTCTGGGTTTCCTGTGAACGGTGACATACACTCCAGGAGTGTTTTCACAGGGCAGGCCTGCAGATTTTAACCCTGGTACTCAGCAACTCTCTGTTAACACAGCCTTAACAGACTTTCAAACTTAACGGGCTGTTATAGCTTCATGCCTAGCATAGTAATGAAACAAATGACAACCGGAGATGGTCAGTCATGCAATTACCTTTAGAAATGTTCCTTTGTCAGCTTTTGCCTCCTCTTTTTAGTGCCTTCTCCTTGTGACTCGGCTCTGTGATCTGACAACCTAGAGACGTTGATTATCAAGGAGACGTTGATTATCGAGGTTCCTCCCGATTCTGACAGTGCACTCCTCTGACATGGGCTTGTCGCAGCCATGTTAAGCACAGCGGTGATGCTCCTGGCATTAAACTGGAATGTGCGATGTTATAGCCCACTCACCCAGCAAAGCATCTGCTCACACCGACCAATTAAATTGCCTTCTCTCTCATTAAAACCCTTGTGCAGACTTTGGTATGTCACAGATCTTTAAAATCTCCATTATGAATTCCACTTCTGGGTATTTTTAGCTTATACTTGAAGAAATGATTATTGTCTCTTGCACTTAAACATATCAATTTTGGCTCCACAGACATCTCCTCTGGGCCATATTCAAAGACCTGAGCTGACTTGAACTGCTGAATCCGTAGGGAGGATCTCAACACAGCTCTAAGCGCTTGGACATCGAGGCGGTGCAAGGAGGAAGAGGGAGAGACATTCAAGCCCTCCCTCCTTCCCTTTGGTAAGTCAGGAGCATATCCCTTACAGATTTACCTGGTTGTGCCAATTTAATGTGATTTCTTCTGAGGGCCAGGAACCACTCAAGGAAGGCTGACAGGTTTTATCAACAGAATGGAAACTGAAGTGATAAGGTGAGAGTTATTGACCTGATAACTAACAAACAGAAAACTTCAGTGTCCCTCAAGCTAAATATTGCACTCAGCAGGTAAGTAAAAGATGGCAACAGCTGTGGTCTTGTCACCAAGTGAGAGTGTGTTTTAGTGTAGAGGAGCAGGAGGTGAACTGTGAAAACAAACACATTCGGTTTGCTACAGACTATTTCCCTCTATTACTTTTAATGAGAGCTAAACTCCAAAATGCACAATGGGACAATAATATTTTAGATGGAAGGAACTCTTTGTACAGCTCCTAAATTCTAGACACCCGGTTGCAATTAAAATGATTGCTGGCATGTTATTAATAGCTCTCCAGTAGTTTAAGGCTGTTATCAGGTATGGGACCAATTGGTACTAGCCACTGCACGACTGAATGAAAAGTAGTGCTGCCCTTGAAGGAACTGAGTTAGCAACCTGAACCCACAATACTCAAAGGAGTTTGAAAAATGAGAAAAATGTAAAAAGGTGAGAGGAGCTGTGTTAAAATGCATCACTATAGAGGCTGGCAAGCAAAATGGCTGGATTACCATAGTCAGGTGTTAGTAAATGGTGCCTAAGTGTTTTTTTTATTTTAATTCTGAAATTGTAGCATGCGGAGGGCAGATGAGATAGGAAGTAGAGACCTCTAATGAATTATGATTTGGAAGTAATGGAAACAAGAAGTACTTCAAGTGCAGCAGTCTTTTGTTCCTCCCTTTTCCACATCTATTTTTTCCTGAAAACATGCTGGGGTTGCGTATGAAACCTGGCTGTCGCAATTCTCACATGTCCCTTGAAATTCTTGTCTGACAGAATATGAAGGCTTCAGCAGCGGAATGAAAAGGCACACAACAGAGCTCTTGTACGATGTCTGTCTCCCCTTTCTGGCACCTGGCCTGCTCAGTGCAATTGGGAAAGACAAATGGCAAGTGATCACTTCATATTCAACTTCTGCATGCTAACTTTGTTTTTCACATGGAAGCAGTTTTGTACTTGCCATGTTTGTCATTCTGCCATGTGTCTTTTCTGTTTCCTGTTACAGTTTCTATTTTTTTTTTTTTTTTTCTTTTGAGGAGAGGGTACCAGAACTGTACTTGGTATTCAAGAAGCAGATGCATCATGAATTCATACAGTGGTAAAGTCGTACTTTTCTCTAAGAATTCTGAACTTTTGGTTTTCTTTTTTTGACTGCTATTGAGGAATGAGGTGATATATTCATAGAACTAGCTATTATAACGTCAAGATGTGTTTCCTAAATTGTGCAAACTAGTTCAGAGCCCATCACTCTGTGTGTAAAGTTAATGTTGCTTTTCGTGGATAGTTGTCAGGGCTGAAATTTGTCTTCCACTTTATCGTGAGGCTGCTCAGTGTCATAAGGTCTTTGTTTTTCTAGTAAATATTGCCTTAATTAATTTTGTTTTTATCCAGAATCATCTTTACTGTTCCACCTGCTTTCCAGATCACTTCTGAACACACTGAGCACCATGGACCTTAATCCCCACGGGATTCCACTGATGATCATCTTCCACTGCGAAAACTCATCCTTTAGTTTTATCTTTTTTTCCCAATATTAAGCTGTTATTTAACTCTATGAGGTCCTTACCTGTAGTCCCCAGCTGTTTAGTTTATTTAAGAGCCTTTGATGAGACCTTCAATGTCTGAGGTTTCTGGAAGCTTGGGGTGAGTTGGAAACACAGGGAAAATTTCTCAGCTGGATTTCTGTTATTTGCATGCTTTTGACTCCTTCAAAGAATTCCAGCAGATTTAGGAGGCTTAGATTCCTTTTACAAAAGTCATGTTTACTTTTCCTTATTGTGTTACTTTTATTCATGTATTCACTAATTCTGTTCTTTACTAGAGCTTCAGCCAATATGACCAATATGGACATTAGACTTAGTGATCTGTGGTTTCTTGAATTGCCACTGGATTTATTTTTAAAAAATGATTTCTTATTAGTTACCTTCCAGTCCTTTGATAACTGCTGCAATTTTCAGCAAAAGGTTATATACTAAGGGTATTAGCTCAGATGATTCATATTTAACATTCTGTAAAAATCTTGTATGAATATCATCTGTGCCCAGTGATATGTGGTTACTCATTTTGTCTGGTTTGTAATCTACTCTTAACAACCCTAAGACAAGCCTTCTGTGAATGCCTTATAAACAAGATACTGGTTTGAGTTTTTCCAAGATTCTCCAGGTGAACAGAGATTTTTTAAAAAAGGAGTTTGGGATTTTTTGTGGTGGCATTATCTTTTCTGAGTGCTTCCTTCATACCTGTGTAGCTCACTGGCTCTTGCAAGCTTCTTGCTCTTGATGTGTTCAAGACGGATTTATTACATTATTTTTTTTATTTCTTTAGCAAACTGCTTCTAAACTCTTTCTTCAGTCTGTGTTATTGTGCTTTTACATTTAGTCTGCCAGAATTTATGTTCTTTTTAGTTTTTCTTTCTCAGACACAACTTCAGCTTTTTGCAGGATACCTTTTAACTTCCAACAGCCTCCCTGATCCTGCTGTTTTATGATGCTAGCTTTTTGTTTTTCTCTCAAGTCTTTTTTGACAGGTTATATGCATTTGCTTTGAGCCTCCAATATAGAATCCTAAAATAGTCTACCTGCCATCTGAAAACATTTTACCTTTCTGGCTGCCACTCTGAGCATTTTTTTAAACAAATTTCCTCATTTTTTAATTCCCCCCCTCTGGAATCAAGCACAACCACTGCATTTGCCAACATTTCTTCATTTCAGTGTATGCAGTCATGAATCAGATCAAAAGATTAAGGGTTTTGGCCTAGTCCAGTCTCTAGGAAGCCTGGAAATATCAGCCATTAACATTTCACTAATGTTAATTTCACTAATTTCATTAACTGAGAAGCAGGGAAGGAAGTGGCTTTCCAGGTCTGGAGATGGTGGGAATTCTTGCCCTGGAACATCAGTTTCTCTGTTCAACCTACAACAGACAAAATGACAGGTAATTGGAAAAAAAAGCAACCTGGGTTGATTTGTCGCCACATCACTGAAGTTTGATACTGTGGGAGAATAACGGAAGGTTGGTGAGGAGGGCTATAAACACACTCAAGTGACCTGCAGCTGAGGTGTAGAAAAACACATATATCATACTAATTGTTGTTTAGCCTTGTGCGTTGGACAAGTAGAACATCTGTGTTTCGATAACATAGGCCTGTGATAGACTCAGAGGCACCTTATTGAGCGTCATTGAGATTTCTGCTCTGCTGTGGGAAAGGTCAAAGCACAGTGGAAAACTATGCCTGTGTGAATCTCTGAAATATGGTGAGAGCAGCAGATTTGGTGATCCTCAAGCATGGACCAAGCTCCGTGGTACCTTTCCCCTCGGTCGCTGCTTTGGGCATCCCCTGGTTGGAGAGGTAACAAAAATAAATTTACCCTTTGCACTTCATCCCTGGTTTTGTGGTTGTTCTTGTGTTCTGCCTGTGGCAGCCCACACAGACTTAACTAGCTTGAGTGTTTTTGGACAGAGCCTCTCTACGCTGTGCTGGTGGGAACCAGAGTGAGATAGCAGAGTCATGATGACAATGTCCAGTTCTCACAGTAGCAGACACAGGAATGATCTGGGATACCAAAAAGTCTGGAAGGACAGTGTGTGAATTCAGGTAGTTCTTCACTGTGATGATGCTAGAGAATTGAGAGCTTAGATTACTTCAGTTTGCATATAACAAAATCTGGGATAAGGTCAGACCAAAAAAGGACTAAGACTGCACTTGGTAGAGGCTGGTTTGGTAGCTGGTTCTTTTTGGGTCTCTCCAATTACAGAACTACTCCTTGCAAAAAACAGTAGCTGCTTGCGAACAGCTCCAAAGCTGGTCTGAAACTGTCTTTGCCAAGCAGGTGCTGCACTTCAACGTGTGACCAAAGCTTCCTTACCAGTGAAAAACGTTTACTCTGAGGTTGAAAGGCATCAGCACTCAGCTACTGCAAAGTACGTGTAAAGCCAGGGTGAACCAAACAACGCCAGTTACACTGCAACTGCTGACTGGCATGGACTGCTTAGCAACAGGGAGAGTGATATGGATACAGATGAATTGACTGTTTTCTGAGCAAGCAGGGTAGGAACAGAAGTAATTAGCTGCTAGCTGATGAAAAGGCATGCTTAATTATTAGTATAATTATAGATATAATAGACCAGGAATTATTCAGTAAAAGTAAGAAAGCCAATATGTTACAAAGAAGGTAATCAGAATGGAAGAGAAAATGACAGCAGTATGAATACTTGAGAAGCAACATAAAGAATGAAGATGATAAATCTGGAATCTTTTGGGTTTCCACTCTCTGACATATCAACTGAATTTAAAGTTGGTGTAAGGGTATACAGAGCCAACAAGGTCTATGGCTTGTATTATTTCTGGTTCTATGCAATGTTGATTTAACTGATTGCATGCCAATGAAATTGAGCTGTATTTTCATAAATCTTAGAACCTGCACAGCTTCACAAGGATCTTTGTTCTCCTTCCAGCAATACTTCAGCACAACCATTTAATTTGATGGATCTTGTGGGAAGCTCAGCTATAGCTTGTTCTGATCAATATTGGTAATTGACTATAATTATTTGATAAGGCAGCACTGCTTTCCCTTGGCACCCTGAGAAGTAACTGTGACTAAGAAGCAGTCGTGTTAGTCAGCTGCCCTGCCTGGGCACTGCATCTTAAACTGTTTTCCATGCTTTCTGGGGAAATGGCTGGAGATAACAGGCTGAGCTGTGCTAACAGACTTTAGGAATACGTTGTTAATATAGGATGTATAATCACTGAAATGGGTAACTTGGGGAAGATTTTAAGTACATCTCTTCTGATGTCAGAATGGATACAGGTAGTACTGGTCGTGCTTTTGTACCAGGAATTGGACTGGATGCTAATGGCAGCAACAGTGCTATAAGAATCTGGAACTGAGAGGCCTAAGATGTTTACACTTGTTTCTAAAATTATGGCAGTGGAATGGGAGACTGGCACACTGTAGCTCTAATCTGGATTCTTTGAGTCTGATAGTAGTGGTGCCAAAGGATTACAAACCCTCTTGCCCATTGTGCTGGTTAGAAAGGAAAAGCAAGATACAAAGATTTTATTGAATTACTATTTGAGGACTAATTATTAAAATGGCTTTTGATTAATGAGTTGTGAGTCAAGCTGGTTTGGCAAATAGCATTTTGATAAGGTATTTGTAAGACAGATAGTCTTAAAATGGTAAGATGAACGTAAAACACCGTAACCTTAATGATGATGTTAATGCAGAAATGATGTAAATGTGCACGAGCAATTACTGTATGAAGTCACTGGGGTACATCAGGACAAATTGAATACAGACAAACTCTAATTGGTATCAGCTGAGCACAGAATTATTGAAAAGTGAATCTGGAAGAAATCTCAGCTGGTCAATTAATCCATCGCCTTCTTCCACAACAGAATCAGATCTGTTTATGACATTCTTGGCATATGCAGAACTGTTGTTTCTCTTCCATTTTGTAGAAGACTTATCTGCTACAGGACTGTTAGTGCACTGATCCTGACTCTGTCAGGACTGTTACTGATTCTCTCCATGGTCTTCTCTCCTGAGCACTTCCTGTCCTCAGTCTATTGATTCAGGTCATGTTTCCCAGACCTCTAACCGTTATTGTTATTCTTGGTACTTAGCCTGTCAACCTTTCTTGAGGAGCAGTACCCAAGACTGGACATGCCTCTGCACTGAGGTATTACTGACTACAGCAAAAGGACCTGCAAGATGTCTTGCAGGTAATTTTTCTGTTAAAAATATCTGTGTAGTGTTTTCTCTTTGTTCAGGACAATAACCTCTGTTCAGCTTGTGATCTGTCAGAACCTTCAGACGTTTTTTTTCTTTTTTCCAGACTACTTTCTGCTCAGCTGATGTCTGTCCTGTACTTTACTCCTGCCTAAGTTAGAACACCACGCTTTTTACAATTGAGATGACTCCTATATTTATAGACAACTTGTCCAAGTTGTCAAAAGTTTTTAATACTGCTATCCCCCATGTATTTGTAGCCAGTCTTCACAGATTTAATCTTGGCAGATTTAATAAACACACAGTCCATTTCCTCATCCAGGCTATCAATAAAATATTGAATGGAACTTATGAACAGCTGAGTAATCATTCAATTTGTCCTTTACATTTCACAGTGAACCATTGGAAACTACTCTTGGAGTACAGATTCCAACCAAATTTGTGACATGACTTCAGCTAGAGCATTCTTACACTCTTGAATGTCATATGGAACAATGTCAGGAGCCTCAGTGACATTGAGGTGTGTGGTATCTGCTGCTTCTTCCTGATCCACAAAGTCTCATCCATCAGAGAGTGAAATTAGATTAAGTCAGCTTGTTTTGTTTATGAGGAATTTCTGTTGACAAGTATGCATCTCCTTATTAGTTTTTATGCACTGAGAGGTCATTCAGATTATTCCGGTCTTTTTCTTTTCTTGGGTCTTAAATCTTTTGTTATCTTAGTTATTCTATGTGACTTGTAGATGACTGCTAGTGGTTCCAGTTGTTTGAGAGTTTAAGAACTTTGTGGACAGTTGTGAAGGCAGCAGATACAAACCTCTCACCAGGAGAAACTCTGTGCCACATCTGAAATTCCTGTAATAAGGCACAGAGACACAAAAGATTCTCAAGAGAGTGGTGGAAGAATGTTTTAACCAAAATAAATTATTTCAGTCTGAGAAATTATGATGCAAATCAGTTTAATTTAGAAAAGAAATTTCAGGCTAGCTTGAGAATCCTGGACAGTTTTAACTACAAGTTGGAACAGTCTCATAGAAATATGGTCAGGGTCATGTAAAAGAAGAAGTTGGGAAACCTTAATTTTGGGCTGCACTGACTTCTTTGCCTATAATAGATTGGTAGTGATAATCTAAGAAAATAGGAATAGAGATTAGACTAAATTTCATAACCTTTTAACCCAGAAAGCCTGGATCTCCTCGGCAAAGTGTTTTCTGAACTCTAATACATGCTCACTGTTGACACGGGCTTATTCACAGAACAGAATGACCTTTGCACAGCTCAACGAGAAGCACGTGTCTGGTAAGTTCTAGTATCTCCTGTTCAGTGTACCCAGGTGACTGTTAAGTTTGATCGTACAAAACAAGGTATTTTGTCTCGTAGCGCTTCTGCTAGAGTGTTTGATACTGTGTGTATAGGAAGTGTATGTATATTTATATGAACACTCAAGTATATGAGTCAAGGAAGAAAGAATATGCATTGCATTGGTATGAACAATTTGCTGTTTTTCGGAAACTTTGTTTTTGTCTGAATTCAGTATTCTAAAGGTTAAAAAAATACCATCCAACAAACTCTTATCTATGGTGTGCGTTGACAAGCCTTTGGGTCAGTACCATTGCCTTTTGTTATGTAAAACTATCAGCATGGTTGTTCCTTGAGCTGTTTGGAAGATGGAACTGCTGGCAGAGGAGGGAAATCAAAAGTGTCATCAAACTCCCAAAATAGAGGCAGATGTATTCCATGTTGTCTGCAGGAATTTTGAAGTGTGAGCAGGGGCCCTGTTACGACTCTTTCTTCTTTTGTCCCCTTTTTTACTATCTTCTGTAATATACATCCCCTTCTGCTTCCTGGTGCTTTAAGCTTAAGGAACTGTAGAAGTACTCTGGAAGTCATTCGCGTGTGGAAAAGTGTTCTTGCTTTCTCGTATCCTTTGGTTTTGCATGTACCCTCCACAGGCAGGTACTCACTGCAAGGCTGGAAATGTTCTTGGTGATGAAGCAGAGACACACGTGAATGTACTAAGGACAGGGCTGCAAGGCAGTGCAGTACAGCTTTTATAACACAGAGGTGAGTCATTTCTTAATAGTGAGGACTTTTGAGTATTAACTCTAGGTGACTTCCACTATAAGGCAGCTGTTAACATATTACTATGAATTGGTTTGGAAAAAAAAAAAAGATTAAAATTGCATAAGTAGATAAATTTTAAAGAGACAGAAATAATAATGGCATTAAAATTGGCTGAAAGAACTGAGCTACAGTAACAATGGAACATTTTAAAAATAAATGGGTAGCTAGGAAGGGGTGTAGGGAGACATGCTGCTTGGAGATCACAGAGGCACCTAAGCTTGACAGTTTCTATGACTGCATGAAACAGAGAAACACAGCCAAGCCCCCGCTCTCTCCCAGCATATTATACTGCACAGCAATCAGGTTTAGTAACACATTGCTGAGAAAGACTCCCACAATTTAGTATTCATTATAGATGGCATTTTATAGATTGCAGCGCAGCAGTGTAAACAGCCACACTGGAGGAAGAGTGGAGAACAGCATTTCTCCAAGCTCTGATTTATTTCTTGTTGATATTCACTAACTACACAAATCTATGGTAGCACCAATTTTAGGAGGGGAAAGTAACTCAAACCACCACCATTTTCCAGTGTTCTTGCAGGAAGCCAACACAACAGGGGGCAAAACACAACTCCTGCAGTAGTACAGGCATGTGGTTCCCTTGTGAGGCTGAAACATCTGGTAGATTTGTTTCTGTGAGTCGTCGTGGGTCTGCAGGCCTGCCTGGGCTCTGCCAGCTGCCTGCTTTATATTCCATTTACATTGCATTTTGTAAACCTTGTCTGTGTGAGGAGGAAGTCTGTCCCCACAGACAGGGTGCTGCTGTGCTGGGACACTTACATCTGTGAGCAAAAAGCTGCCTGGACAGACCAGTGTTCTAGGAGGGACCAGTATCCCGAGTACCCTGACCAACTGCTGTCCCATCCAGGTGTGAAGGGACACCAGCCAGTGACACAGCCCCCAGAGAGCTGTCCTGCCTGCATGCTTGCCCTTGCAGAGATGCACGGCCCACGCTGCATCCCATGGGAGCTGGCCCCTCTTCTTTTGGTTTGAGATTGTTTCGTTCAGGTGAGCTGGATGCCAGCCACCCAGAAAAGCAACACAGGTTTCCCATCATCCATGAATCATTAATTCCTGTAAGTCGCAAGGGTACTGAGCACTGCAGCAGAGGTGGGAGCTGCAGCGTAGGGAAATGCATAGAGGCTTTCACCCCAAGCTCCCCACAGCCTCTCCAGAGCCTGCCCAGCAGGAGAGAGACATGGCGTGCTGAAGGAAGGCCATGTGTGACAGCTCTGCTCCGGACACACTGCCTGTGTGAGTGCAGAGAGCCTGTAACAACAGAAGATCTTTCCAGCTCCCCTCCCTGAATGAGTGAGTTCATGTCATTCTGCTGACACAGGTGCAATTCCTGCTTTTTTTTTTAAATTCCTTTGGGAGTTGCTCCTCCACATTCCCTGCCTATCTTTTACCTGACCCTGATAGAGCCTCCTCACAGCCCCTTTTGAAAGCTTGGTGCTGCAGGTTCCTCTGCCTGCCTCGCCCAGCATCCCTGCAGTGCTCTGGCGGCGTCCTTCCCACCCTTCCCTTTCCAGCTGGAGGTGTTAGATGGCCTCTTTCCTCCAAAGCCTCCCCTCTTTGAAAACACCTTGATGGATATCCATCTTTTTTTTTTTTTTTTTTTTTCCGAAGGATTTGTGACAGAGTATCTTAGTAGTATTTGATTTTCCCCCACAACTACCTCACCATAATACCTAACTTAAAAATGAGACTTAAAAAAGGGTGGAAGCTTCTTAAAAGGAATTAAAAGCAGGCAAGGGACAATTTTCAAGTGCAAAATCACTAAAGGAATAATAAAAATACTAGTGAAAATATTTCCAAAATTGCCAGAATCGGGTACTTTTCCAGAGGTTTGGTCAACAGATGACCAGTTTCTAAAAGGATTACTGTAAAAGAGGAAAACTGCTGTTGAAAAGTAAACTGAAGCTCTGTGCTGATCCTCACTATGGTTGAAGTAGGTTATTCTCCCATGAGAGCCAAACTTATGAGGACAAGTGTAAGGAACTGTCTGAAATTAAATGACAATAAAATGCATTTTAGGACTAATTGATAAGATGAAGAGTCAGAAATTGCCAAGACCATATGGTAATCACTCAAGAGCTCTGGAGGAAAACAAATATGCAATTATGGAGCTACTATAGTGTGTAACCCGTCACTTAAATCAGTCTCCCTGCAGGAGGGAGGGAAGATGGTAAATGTGACAACAATTCCTGAGAAGGTCCCCAGGAGTGGAGAACTGCAGACCGTCACACCGGAGTCTACTGAGCAAGTGAGTAGATATTATAAGAAAGAAATTATTAAAGGGATAAACCCCAACATATTAGGGAAACATTTTTCTACTGAGAAACCACATTTCATAAATTTGTTAGAGCTCTTGAAAGGGTCCTGAAGATGCAACTTAGGCGACCTAGACGTAACAACATAAGAAATGGTCTAGTGGGTCAGACCAGTGGTCCATCTGCCTGCACTGTCCACCTATTACTGCTGTGACCATGGTCTGATGTCTCACTCATATCCCCCCTTGGCACCTTCTCTCCAAACTGAGAAACTTCTTTAGTGTCTCTTCCAAAGCAACAGCTAGAAATCAATTTAATATGGTTGATGGTTCTTTACAAAACTTGTAATTGAGCTGTAAAATCCCTTGCCATAGGATATTATGGATGCGCAAAGTTTACTTGTGCTCTGGGGGTAACAGCAGAAGTTAATGGAGAGAAGTTAAAGCATAACCTGTTAAATAGTAAAACCAAGGATTGTGACTCAAAAAGTCCCAAGACACATATTGTTGGGAAACAATGATATTCCAGGAAAGCACTGCTTCATGCCTGGTATGTTCTTAAACTCCTTCCTCAGGCACCTGTATTGAAAACCAGATGCTGCGGTAGAGGAACCTTCAATCTGACCCAGTGCTGCCTTTCTTGTGCTTTGTTATGTTCTGTCAAAAGAAAATGAAACATAGATATGAATGTAAACACTTCTGATGGTAACAGTGAACACTGAACAGTGAATGCTGAACTCATCTCCCCACTATACAAGCAAACAATGAATTTTTATTTGAATGCTAATGAAGATCTCACCATGATGCTGCTAGGTCTCCTCTAGCAATATAAAGAGAAAAGCTACATGGTGGAAATAAAGAAAGAATCTTTATAAAGGGATGAAAATGTATTGCAAATATTGATGTCATTAACCACTTAGAGGTCAAAAATATACTTGAAGCTCCTGATGTAATTTGAAGTAGGTAAACGAGTATTAAGAAGGAAGTTTTCTTACAAGCAGTGCATCTGTTACGATCTGAAAAGGAGAAATTTGTATTTCTTGCATCCCTTTAAATGATCCAGGTTTTGTAGTCAAAAAGCAGATCTTTCTACAGTCATCTAATCTATTCTAGCTTTCTTTTGGTTTTTGGATCAGAGCTGAGGCAAGCTTCTTTTACAGATTTGTGCTGCAGTCTACTAAAAGAGCTGTTTCTTGCCAGGAGAATATTACATACAGTTCTGAGAAAAATGAACAGAGTCGGCTTGTTTGAGAGCTAACTGATGCTTACTCACAACACTGATAAGCCTGACATTTACTGAGAAGTGCCACAATTCTCAGTCCAATGAAAAATCCCAAGAGGATTTTTTTTTTCAGTGATGCTTCACATTCTATTGACTCAGGGTAAGCTGGAGCCTTCTAAAGTATTTCACTCAAAAAAAAAAAAAAAAATCATGTGGATCCCAACTCCTCAGCTTGACTTACATACAGATGTATTAGCCTTCCTTGGCACATTTGTTAATGGTCATGGTATGTTTAACGATGCTCTACAAGTTGTCAGTGCCTTAGGTGTCATATTTCATTCCTGTAGTGTGTTAAAAGCACTTATGCAAGAGTTCTTGGTGCCTTGATTGCAATTACAAAAATTATACTTGGGATAATGCCACTTAGCACCTCCACGTAAAAGGCAAAGCTTGTAGTGAAATACCTGCCAGTGACAGTAGGCAGTGCTCTGGCTGTTAGCATAGTCTTTGCGTGTTGGTCTGGGCTTTGGCTTTCTGCAGCATCCGCAGTATCTGGCCATGCAGGTACTTGTGGAATAGGCCCTGCCTGAAAAAGGCTATCAGAAGGCTTTTGAATGTTCAAGTAGATTATGTCAAGCAGTTCCCTTTTGATCATTATTATAAAGATATTTTCAAATCATTCTGAAATAGTGATGCAAAATTTTCATTACAGACACTGTGATAATTGGCTCCTACACCGTATCATACTCCTTATCTAGGAATTCCATTATTCTGCTTTTAATTATCATTTTGACCAACTTTCAATGTACAAAGCTGTTTCTCTGGCTTATCTTATATCCTTTTAAAGCAGACAAGAAATCCAAACAGTGGCTAAGAATTTTCTGACAAAATTGTTTTTCAGGGAAAAAAAAAAATCTTATTTATCAAAACTTGAACTTTTCACAGGAACATATGTTCCAGATGTCAAGAGTTGCAAAATCCATCACTTCAGGTGGTAGTTTGTTCCCAAATTTAATCATCACTGCTGTTAAAAAATGTGTGTTTCATTTCTGGTTTGAATCACTTTCATTTTTCAGCCCTTAGTCTTTCTTCTGTCTCTGCTAGATTAAAAAGTGTTGGTTGATATTTTCCCCTTGTGAAAGTATTTATCGAATCGCCCCACAATTGAGCTGTTTAAGTTTCCCAGTTACATGTTCTTCTCTCCTCATATACTTTTTATGGCTCTTTTCTGCCCCCAATCTAATCTTTCAACAGCTTTAAATGTGAACATCAGAATTAGATATACTAGTGGTTTCAATGATGCTGTACCCAGAGGTTGAACGGATTCCTTATTTCTAATCACTTCTCTCATTTCATCATGCTTTTACCTTGAGCGCTTGTGGTGAGCTCCTTGCCCATTAAGACCTCTTAAGCCATAACCATTGCACTCCAAGATAGAGTTTTCTGTTCTGTAAGAGCAGCCCATATTCTCTGTTGGTTCATTGACTGCCTCTTCTTGAACTTACTCCTCTTCTACCTTGCATAATATTAAGTAGAGAGCAGCCTCTCTTCTTGGATGTTCAGGATCTAATAGTTCTGAACAGCAGTCATACTGTGTTTCTATAAATTGGTTCTCTAACCTTTTTTTTTTTTTCTTTCCTTTGTGCCATTATATAGATTTATTTATGAATAATAGAGGTCCCCATGTTTATTATTTCACCTCTTAGCATTAAGCATTCAGTCTTCTTTCTCTGGTGACTGATGGGATAACTTTACTCGTATATTTACATTCTTACTGCCAGACAGTTTCAGTGTATAGTCTCTTCCAGTATGAATTTTAGTCTGACTAGATTACTTAAAATGTTTTCTTTGGTATAAAAAAAGTCTTTCACTTTTATCACTTATACTCTCTTTTCTGTAGTTTATAGCCACATACTATGGTATATCTTTCCTTCTGTGTCAAAATCTGATTTTATTACCTGTGTTTTACTTCATATAGCTTTTATTTTAATTAATAAAAAAAGTTTTTATATACATGCATTTATAGCTTTTGATTTGGGGGGCACTTTTGTTTAGCTTCTTAGTTTAGTGTCATTTTGATGTAATAAAATTTCACCTATGAACTGTTCCTATCCCTGTACTAAGCTTTTTTCCTGAACTAGTTGGATACACAGAGTATTTTTGTTTTACTGACACTTATCAATCTGTTTGCCCTAGCTCATGACAGATTTACCCCAACTCTCACTTAATTAAACACACCATATATGTTTTCCTTGTGAAAAGTCTGATTTCACTTTTGACTTTTGATGGAGACCATCAGCTCCCGATAGCTCTTTTTCCCCTCTGCCTGACTGGAGTTGTGCATATAACTGGAAGGATTTCAGAGAAACTGTCAACAGTACCCTGGGGCTAAATCTTCTAGCCAGCAGTCTGACTTTGCCTTCTAGGATCCTTCACTTGCATTTCCCTTTAAAATTTGTGACATGCAGTAGGACCTCATGCTCCTCCCCAGCACTTTCTAGTGTTCACCTCGGTGTCTCACAAAAGATCCCTTCATATTCTGCCTATAAGTCAGCAAATCTCTGTCATTGCATGTGCGGCTGCTGGTATGCTCCTGGTATTTAAATTCCCATCAGCACAGTAGACCAAAAGTTCTCAACTGAAAATGTATTTTCAGATATAGCTTTCCTGGAGTTGTCAGCTTGCTTTTGCTCAGCTGGAAGGCAGCTTCCTGCTATGTTAATGTTATGCTGTGCTACGCTATGCTATGCTAAACTATCCATTGTGAGAGGAGGCTGAGCCTCCTTCAAGGTGAGAGGAGAGCAATCAGTCTGAGCTTGGCCTAGTCCCTCATGTCCTTTTACACTGGTTTTGTGCCTTATATTTGTTCTCTCTTTGTTTCTCTAGATTAGAAGCTCTGGCCTCAAACTGCTCTGAGTATGTGCTGTGAGAGAGCCCTGTGGGCAATGCAGACAGTAGCTGAAGCAATTACTAAAGCATTAGTGACTACCCTGGAAGCTCTTGGAAGGCAGGCAAGATCACTGAGCACTACAGAGAGGTAAACACAGTTTACTTTTTTTGAAAAAGAGAAATCAGGGAATTAGAGACCACTCTTCCCAGAAATAAGTCTGAAAAAGTATTATGTGATCAATTTAAATCAAATAGAAGGTAAAAAGAAAAAAAATGACATAGATTTACCAGGAATAAATCATGTGATCTTACTCTTAATTTCCTTCTTTGAGAAAATAATGTCTAGTAGATAAAGAAGAGGCAGCAGATGGGGCATATTTTGCTTTAGGAAAGCTTTTGAAACTGTTCCACATGATTCTTTCAGAAGCAGACTAAAGAAATATGGTCTGTATCAGTGTGCCCAGTATTTCTGGCTGGGTGAGACACTTACCTTGTTTCTGTATAAGGAAGAGACCATATGTTGCAGCCCTTCCTCTAATGCATAACTGTATTGTGCAAGTGTAGAAAAGCCAGTGCTTCCTGGGGCAATGAGATTTATTGCTTATGTGTGGACACGTTCACATAGTGCCATGAACAGAGGCACTAAGTTGGCTCCCAGCAAAGATGGCATGCAGGGTACTCAAAATAGCCCATGCAGCGGACAGCCCTCCTCCCTGTGGACTCTAGTCTGGATCCAGAAAGGAGCGAGGGACACCACAGCCAAATTCATTGTCCTGGCAGGCCCTGTGCAGTTCATAGCTTGAGGTTCGTAATTTAGAAGGTACATGATATTACTGTAATGTGGGTGGCAGTGAAGCACTGTGAGACTGGGAGGTTATTTTGACTAGAGTCCTGCTGGCATATGTCCTGGGCCCAGTTCTGTTCAGTTTTTTAATTAATGACCTACATGATTTAATAACTCAGAAAATTTGTGGATAAACCAAGTTGCCCTCAGACTTCTCATGGTCTTGAGAAACTGGAGAAAGTGACCCAGACATCTCAGTCTCATACTGGGAGGTGTTAATAAAATATGTTATTAAAAAATGGGAGGAAGTCTCATTTTCTGCAGTGCTGTTGAGGCCTTTGCTGGATTTTTGTGTTGACACTTACTGCTAGAGGGAGCTGGGGTTGTGAATGATGTGGGTACCTATAACAGAGGAGTGAGCGGGAAAGAAGTTTTGAAAGTGGAATCACAGTGTTATAAATTGTCACACTACCAGACAAGCAGATCCTTAGTTGTTGGTGAGGTAGTTTTAACAAGAGAGGTAAGCTGTATAAATCAATGTGAAACTAGATTCCAAACTGGGTTTTAAGATTCAAAAGCAATGAGGTATTTTTATAGTTGACAGTTGTGGAAACTCACCAAATAAGCAAGAGCACATGGTTCAAGATAGCAGCTTCTCTTGAGAAATAAGAAAATTCTTGTAATTTAGAAAAATGGAAGGAACTGAAATCAATAACATTGAGGAAGGAAATAGCAAAGAATGGTCTCAGCAATTAAAGTCCCAGCTAAGCAGGCCCCATGAAAAATGGGCAACTAGATCAATAAAAAATGTAGAAATATATCTATACAAATGCTGCAACTCTGAAGCTTAAAAGAGGTGAACTAGACTGTCTGATTTTAAAGGAAGTTATTGACATAATAAATGCCTCAGAAACTTGGCAGAAGGGTAGGAAACAGTAATAATAGGGAACAAATTATAGAGGAAGGCTGGAAAGGGGTACATTAGTGGTGAATCAGTGGAGAGTATGAGGAATTGTCCCTAAATGAAGTTTCAGCAGAGGACGTTTTGGAACAAATCAATAAAGTGAACAGTAAGAAAGCACCCAGATAAGATGATACTCAATCAAGAGTTCTGAAAGACCTCAAACACTAGATTAAGAGAAAGCTAAATGTAGCATGAAAAGTGTCATTTAAGTTGACCACACTGCAAGAAGGATGGAAAGTGGCAAATGTGTCTTCAGCCTTGAGAAAAAGGACTCCAGGACAAATGTGGAAAACCACAGATCAGTAAATCTCACTTCCAAACTGAATAAGTGGGTAAAAACTACAATAATAAAGAAGAGAACCAGTAGACAATTTCATAAATGTGATTTATTTAGAAAAAGTCATTACAGTTCTTGCAGAAGGAGACCATGTCTCATAAATCTATTTGAACTCTTTGAAGATGTCAACAAGCTTGTAGGTAAGGCTGATCTAGTTGATAAAGTGTGTACGGACTTCCAAACAAATGTCAATAAGTCTTTCTGCAAAGACCCTTAAAGTAGTTAAGATGAGATAATAAGATGTCCTCTTGTAAGTAAGTAAGATGGAGCCAAAATGGGACAAAAAGTGGGAGAAAAGATCCGTTTTCCCAATGAAAGGAGCTCTACAGCTTAGTCATGCAACTATTTGATTTAGGACCTGTGTTTTTCAATATCTATATAAATGATTTGGAGAGGGGGTTGAATATTGCTGTGACAAGGTTTGTGGATGACACAATATTAGCTGAGATAGTCAAATCTGACCTTGAGCAGATGGTTCTCATGACAGTGAGTGACTGTGTCAGAAATGGCATGTGAAAAATCAATGCTAATAAATGCAAAGTAGTTTGTCTGGAAATAGACATATTCAATTATATATTATACTTACTCAATTACAGATTGAACATTACGTTATTATCACGCAGAAATAGAGTTGCTGTAGGATAACTCTATGAAAACATTGATGCAGTGACCACAGCAATAAAAAATTCAAACTGAATGAGAGAAATTTTTAGAAAAGGAAGAAAGGAAAAGAAAAACACGATTATGTGATTATGTCACTATATAAATGTTTGGCAAACCCACGTATTGATTAATATGTGCAGTTCTGTTCATCCTGTCTTCACAAAGAATAAAATAGAACTAAAAAGGATGGGTGGGAGTTATTTAGCTTGGAGATTTAGACACCTAAATTTAGTTTTCTACCTGTAGGTGTCAATCTATGAGGTAGATATCTAAACTCCAACACTAAATCAAAGCTTTTTAATCTGACTTCCTCCCACAGAAAGTGGATGAGGACAGAATGTTTTTTGTATCAGGACAGAGAAGATAGGCATGGGACAGGGATCTAGAGATCTCCTAGCTAGCTAGGAAACGATGAAGAGGGGATGGCTATTATTTTTAAGAATAGAAGTTAAGGATAACTCATGAAATTATGAGGCATCAGGTCTAAACCAGAAAGTCATACATTCTCATATAACTTATTAAATTGTAGAACTTACTGCCAGAGACTGTTGTGTAGGTCAAAAGTATAAATGAGTTAAGAATTTCTGGAAGGCTGATGGGAAGTCAGTGTCCTGCCAAACAGAATTATGAAGACTCATTCAACTGTCAGAAGCCAGGTAGAGGTACATGGAAAGGGCTCTGAGGCAGCTAAGTAGGACAATAAAGACAATTTCTAGGCCAGAACAGAGATCATGAGTGAGAAACTGGTGTGCACCCCACCAATAGCTCTTCTTGTGGTCAGTGGGACACTATGAAGAGAGAACCACAACTGGGATCTTGGGAGCAGAAAGTGTGGTATACTCCAACATATACTTTGGGGGAAGGAGAACAAGAGGGAGGGAGAGAAATCCTGTGCAGAAATTTTAGAAAATGAGGGATAGTAATGATAAACATATAGCCATTAGTACAGGTAATGTCCAGAACATGGAAACAAGAAGCAGTGTTCATAGCTCATGATCTTCAGCACCTCAGAGTTGACTGAAGGAAGAAAATCCTAGAAGGCACTAGCAGTACAGCTGTTCCCAGAGCTTGCAGCTGGTTACACTCCTGCCTGGGACTTGAAATGCAGGTACTAGAATTCACTTGCTAAATCTAGTCTCTGGTAGAGCAATACTCTAGTGGTTTTTGAAGACTTAAATAGCTAACAAACACATTCAGCCCAGCTTATCTCACTCTGTCCAAACTCCCTGGGTTTCACTGGCCAGCAGTGTTTCAGTCGTTACTGAAGTTGCAGATGGGATCCTGAATGCAATCAATAGTGACCCAAACATGGCCAGTTCGGGTGGATTGTCTCAGAGGAATAGCTAACAAGATATGCAGGGCTATGGAGTAAGGCTGGAGAACATCTCCAGCTCTCTGATGTGGGGGAGAACTGAATTATGAATGTGGCCACCGCTGTAGATAAGTTTAGTTTATTATAAAGCTGTGTGTAGTGGCCCCAAACTTTCCTCTTTCAATCCTTCTTTCACTTTCCGTTTTGTTTGGGTATATTTTCATAATTCATTTTGTGCTTTAGAAAAATACTTGTTTCTGTTTTGAGTTACTCTGCTGGCTGTCCCTAGGGTATCTCCACCTGGCTTGGCTTGTATTACATGGCTGCAGGTATTTTCTGTGTGCTTGGGTAGCCATGAATTTGACTTGACAGAGCTCGGAAGGACTCGAAGTACTCTGGAAAGCAGTATTGCTCATCTGCAGGGTGCAAACTCAGAAGACGATGATTTAATTAGATTGGTAGCACTACTTAAAAGCAAAATTGGAATCTAATGCAGCTGTCTTTTAAAATACACTTCAGTATTACTTAAGAAGCCCATAATAACATAGAAGTGGAAACCTTTAAATGAGGGTAAATTTGATGGCAACTTTTATATCCTTTATTGTAAAGCATGCCAAGCTGCTACATGGTAAAATCCATTAGTACTTTAGAGATTTTTTATTTTTTTAAATCTGAAACTATTCATTAGCTCAAAGCGAAACTTACTGTAAGAAAGTTCTGGTGGGAGTTGCTGTAGCTGACTGAGGAAGTACCATCCTCTCCCAGAACAATCCAAGGGCCCGAGCCTCATGTCCATGTGTCTGGTAGCAAAACGCTGCAGCCTCCTGCTCCTACATGAAATTTCTGCTTTATTAAGCATCTCAACCAAAGGCCATGATTACAAGTGCATTTCTTCCAATGCCAGTATGAGACTTAAGCAGTTCGTGCTCCTTTCTGTCCCCAGTTCCTTCTGATCACGCTGAGCTGCCCAGGAATCTGGGACAGAGAATGAGGCTGCCTAAAAAATGCTTTTCCCGAAACAGGGCTATTCTAACCTGGGATCCACCTTGATCCACTTTTGTATGTAGCCCTAACACAGTTGTACTGTCACAACTGTGAGGCTGTCACAAGAGCTTCTTATACTGGCACAGCCTCTGAAAGGAAAAGATTTGTAATTACACACAAAAAAGAGAGTGCTCTGAGTGAGTAATCTCGGAGCTTTGGTATGCATATGTATGTTCTTCAGTCTCTGGGTAGGGATGATCTGCTTTACATGAGTGCTTGTCACCGTAGCAGGACTTTGAGCTTACTGCCTGATGCTCCGTTTGAATTCTGTGACCGCAGGATTGTTCCGAGCATTTCTTGCCTTTTCTGACCTAGAAAATATTTACTTATTTTTTTATAAAGCAGAACTGCTATCCCTGGAAAAATTTAATAAGGTATTTTGGTGCCTGTCAGGGAGTTGCCAATGGAAATCAGGGTCAAAACGGTAGCATGGTTCTGGACTTAATTAGATAGGCTGCTCTTGTGGGGAGAAGTTATTTTAAAGAGTTGGACACTGGGGAATTTTATGCACTGAGTTAAGAAGAAAGCAGCTTTAAAATTTGTTTCTCTGTTTCCTAGAAAATGAGTTTTCTACATGGTTTTGGATTGTTCAGCTAAATGGTTCTGTTTTTTCATGATATGTTTGACAACATATTTGTTACGTCCAGACACAGAATGTTAGAATTAATGAAAACTGAAATATTTATGGAGAAAGCCATTTCACGTCCATCTTTGTCATGAGACTGGCTGCTCTGATAGGGATTAGAGGTTGTTACACTAATGACTTAAACTTTTGTCTCGTTGCCAGAGCAGTTTCCCAATTTAGAACCTTTTCTTCTGATTAATATTTGTATTCCTCCTACAATTCCTCTTCTTATAGGAACTCGTACTGGGAATTATTCCAGACCTACATAATGTCTCTGAAATCTTTTTATCCCTCTGTTTGCTGATCAGTGAAAAGGATTTTAATGCCAGGTTAGGTAATCGAGATAAATCCTAACTTCATCTAACTTTATCCCTCGACCATGTCTTGGATATTCTAGAAACATTTTTTGTGATCCATAAATAAATTCACATAGGATTTTGATTAATCTTTATTTTGCTCTTCTTTTTTCAGTGAAGCCTCATTACATTAAATGGGAGATCACACAGAGTGTATTACAACTTCCACTATGCACTAGTTTTAGTGCAACACTTTTTTGGGGGGTTGAAAATATCAGTAAGTTCCAAAGACAGAGTTTTGTGCACAGCTGGACATGTATAAAGTCTTTTGTACTATCCTGAATGGCTTCCAATAGCTGACAATGCTTTCTAGCCCCATTCAGTTGTTTGAATTTGCTTATGTAGTAGTACAAAGTATACACTAATTTAATTCACTTCTAACTGCAACTTGTTACAAAGAAGAGGGAGTCAAGCTTGTTTAAAGTAGGACTCTTGCTGGCCCTCAAAGCCAGCAAAGGCATGGATGCCTGTGTGGTGTGGGAGAGGTTGGGCTTCTGGCTCAGACAGCCACACTGCAGCGCTGCGCTCCTGAATGCTACTCCCTGACCTTCTGTGTGCCCGCTAGGAACGTTACATGGCCACAAGCCAGCCACTTGCCATGCACAGTCATTGGGAGAAGCACACACCTAAGGAAAAGCTTCACAAAAGCCTACATTCTGGTTGGAAAGCTATCTGACCTTGCATGTAGGAGCCGGGCTTGAGCCTATATCTCTTTACCCTTTTTCACTTAAACTCTCTTAACTCCAGCAGAAGGTTTCAAGCTAACAGAGAAGTCAAAGATTTCTTACCAAGAAGAAAACTTTGGTCTGAGTGACTGCCAAGTGATAAGTGTGTACATCAGAGCTGTCAGGTTAAATGAGCCTGGGAAAGATGGTGGCTCCAGTTTGTTAGGAGAACCCTTGACCATCTGAACAATAGATAGGATGGAAAAAACCCCTCCCTTACTTTGACCCAGAGTTGCTCATTTCTCTGATGGTTCATTGATTCCCTTTGCTTTCCTTCTCATTTAATAGATTTTTATAAGTTGGGCATTTACAGATCTGCTGCTATTAACATTCAGTGTTAGTGGACCCGAGAGCTTCTCTGCCGACTATGCTGGAGCTTCTGAGCCTGCTGATTTTAAAAATGTTCATTGCTGATAGATTCTAACATCTCTCTCGGTTACTAATAGTCTGGAAAGTATTTCATCATCTTGAAGCAATGAAAGCAAATCATCCTTCTTTCCAAATACCAAATAAAAGTCTGAACAGTTCTGCATTTTCTGCATAATCCTTCACAATTCTCCTGTCTGCACCAAGCAGTGACCCTGTACTGTTGCTAGGATTTCTTTTGCAAACACAACTTTCTTGTGCTAAGCTCTGTCAGCCATGGATTTTATTCTGAGGTTTCTTTGTTTCGTGCTTCTGTTCATCTAGGTCAGGAGTTTTCCTGGCTATTGATTTACAACTAGTTATATGCAGTGCTAGTGTTTGACATTTCTGTCTTTGTTTTTCTTTGTTGATATCACTACTAAACTTTAACCACGTGAGTCAATTGGTTTAAGATTTTGTCTTGAGTGTCTGACTCGGTCTGACATTTTTCACATTTTTTTAAAGTGTCAGCTAAAATGGCAAGCATATTAAGAAAAAGATACCATTTTCCCAATGTTTTAAATACATATATATACCTTTGTAATATATGCTTAATATTGAATTTATATATAGAGAGAAACCCAATAGCAATGCCATATAGTCCACTTTTTCCAAGATAGCGTCTTAATATTTAAATTAAGGGCTTGAAATTTCAGAAAGAAATAACCCTGGTGAAAGTTGTGCCTTTTTTCTTTTCCTTTGGAATCTGACATGACCTGAGTCTCTCACCATGTCAGTCTATGTATGTTCAGCTGAGACTTGCTAGTGTTCAGCTATGTATTCCACAGAGACCTTGTCCAGCAACAAGCACCACTCCTGTCTTCAGGCACAAGCAAGATTTTACCTGCAGTGCACAGCAGAGGAGCCGGTGCGTGCCAGCAGATCTCAGAAGCAAGGCGAGTGGGAGGACTTAGGAGGTAAACAGATACAAGGTAGGAAGAGATGCAAAAATATCTGGACATGCACAGGTGGGCCAGGGAACATCTACAGGGTAGAGGTGGAAAGATCAGTGCTCATTCCGTTCAAGTGTGTTGCCTGTTCAGAATGTGGAAGGGATCCCAGCACCACACAGTTCCTCCTGTGCAGGTCTGGCAGCAAATAGATACATGAAACCACCAGCACAGCATGTGCATTCAGACTCAGTCTACTTAAGGTCTTTATAAAGGATGACAGCGTCATACTCTTACCAGTAACCTCATTATTTGTAGATATCGGGTCACAGAAGAGGATGAAGATACCAGAATGAGGTCTTCTTCGGCAGCAGTATCTGGGGAAGACCTCTGTCCAGGCAGGGATCCCTACATCTATAGAGGCATCAATATCAGCAGGGCTGGAGGTAGGGCAAGTAGTAAAAGAGGGCTTGTAGATTATGGCATGATCACTGAAATTCAGGTGGCAAATCTGCCCTCTCTTTCAAAAGCTGTTAATGTTCTCCAGACTCTTGTATACCTTGTGCTTCATCACCATATGTCAGAGATCCTCATTCCTCCGTCAGAGCTGTTCTCCCTTGTTCACACCAGCCTCCTCACCTCACTGTGCCGTCCCTGGATGGAGTGTATGGGCAAGGAAACATGCGGAATACATCCATGTAGAGCTACACACGTGTAGCTAATCCTACAGGGAGTAACAAAGCCCTGCCATAGTGCTGTATCCTCTCCATCTCTGTACTTGTGTTTGCTTTGGACTATGAATTTTGGTGACTGTAGACAATAAACTGACAATTCAGAAAATTATCCAGAAAAAGGATATATATTTATCCTATGCTGTAAGATTTTTCCATAGCACCCACTACAGGTCACAAGATGTGAGCAGAGAGAGTTCATAGCCCTTTGATTTGTCCGAGTGGGATGGTTTTTGTTTCTTTGTACCTTAAAGCCCAGTGTTTTTCTTTTCTCATAACTACAGTTACAGCATTTTCAATCTGAAGGGCTTTTCCTTAGTGAACCTTTCTCTTGTACTCGCACCACTGTATCTCTTCGTTATTAGCAGATGGTGCATGAGTCCCAGTTCTTTCCTTCCATCTTTTCTGCCAAGAGATCTCTGGTGCCTAGGCATATTTTGTGGCTATTTAATCTTGCACTACTTTTCTTTCAGTGATTTTGATTAATTTTATCCGTGTACATGAAATTATTTTGCGAGTGATGCTTTCCATTAAAAAAATGTTGAAAGTTAGGTTTACTAACCTGATTCCAGTTAAAACATTTCATGCTCCCTTTTTTTCAAATTTGAACGTCATTATTATTTTTCTGTAATTGTAAGTACGCAGCATTCTGCTAGTTCACGTGGCACCAAATGACACAAGGTTGCTTTGGAGTGCTCCGGCGAGTGTCTTCTGGGGAATATTGAAATTCCATGGAAACAACATGAGAACCATTATCTGAAACAGCCTCTTCAGGCAAACCATATGGGGTGAAAATATTCTGCACTGCTTCGATAATCCAAGCACAGATATGTTCACTGGTAACTCTGCAGTAAGCATCAGTCATTTGCTTTGTCTGTGCAGTATTAATGAGCCATTTCAATAGACAGCAGGTTTCAACTATATTTGCTGCATATTCATGTTGCTTCCTCCAAGTTGCTTCAAAACTCTTTCCACTAGATTAACTAGAAGGTGTCAGTTATTCAGTCAAGTGCTGGGGTACCGAAGACATGGACCATCCTGTCCTTTCCAGTCTTGGCTGAACACTGGGGCTAGTGGTTGGAAGAGAGATGGTGTACTAGGCATGCTGCCTTTGCTGAGCCTTCTTCCAGCAGGGAGGCTTTGCTGCTGCTTCCAGCACTGTTTGCTGGGACTACTTTTTTCTATGCACGTAAAACCTCCTTATTGCTTTCTGGTTCATCTCTCATACAGGGGTTGTGGTTTTTAGCAAGTAATGGAGCCTTAAGACACTTTTTGCAGATGAGCAGATGTTATTCTGGCAGAGGAATGAGAATATGCAAAACCCAGAATAGGGAGCACAGAGGGAAGAGTTGTACATTTTGACTAGTCTGATTTGTGCTGTGCCCGTAAGCATCTCTATGTGATGCTGTTGTGATGTGGTCACAGGAGCTGAAACACTCACACATTGGTCTGGGTACCTACAGAGCCTCCCCATGCATGAATACAGCATTTTCCGTGGGATATAAAAGTTAAAAAAAATCCATACACAAGTTTTGAAAACCATAGCACACACAGAGGGGGGCACTGAAAGCCAGAGGGCTCCGGTTAGTACTAAAAGGCACATGGAAGGCTTCAGGAGCACCAAAAGTCACTTGAAATTTAAGAAATACTTTAAATTACTCCTTTTTCTCTTTGTGAGCATTCAGAAACACAGTCCTTCCTTAATCTTAGTGCCTGATTCTGATAGCTACATGGAGGTTAACCTGCTCAGCAGCTTAAAAAAAATTGCAAATAGATTGGTGAGGTTACTTACAGGTCTTTCTACAGAAAGACTCTCACACCACAAATCTTGAACTAACCACTTCCCAAGTGAGGGAACTCATATATTTAAACAGAACCAGAAGGATAATTAAAAGAGACTGGAGGTTGCCAGCACCAACTAGATTGGCTGAGGTGCTGGTAGATGTTGAGGGGAGGTGGTGGAAAGAGGGGTTTAAAATTTCATCTTTTTTTTTTTTTTTTTTTTTTTTAATTCTACATCTGTTCTACCGAAAAAGAGTAGAAAGTGAACATGCAATTTCTCTAGCACGATGGAGCCAGTGGTGCCGTGGTTGAGGGGAAGCAAAGGATGGCAGCTGAGGGTTGGAGGAAACAGCCACATCCTCGAGCTGAGTTTGTGGCTGTGATTGTGCCAGGGCTGCTGGAGAAGGAGCCAGGCTGGCTGAGTGCTGCTGTGCCCCTGGAGCTGGTTGAAGAGCTACAGGTGAGGGTGTTTTTCCTTCTTTTTTGGGAACAATCTACTGAAGGGAAAAAGCACAGACTAATGAATATCACAGATGTCTGTAAGTCTGTCCTGTACCCTTTTAATCCTTGTATTTCTTTGTATGTATTGTTAGAAGCAAGTTTTATTGTATTGCCTTTTCCTTCTCTGTAAAAAATGAACTGGTAACATTGCATGGTCTCGCCTCTAAGGCCTTGCTGTCTGGCCTCTTTTCTCACATCAGTCGATGCCCTGCCCCAAGTTCCACTGCCCCTCTGGAGCAGGTACAACATCAGGTGGCCATGCTGGCCCTTTTCTTTCTGTTTCTGGAAACTTCAATAATTTTAAGTATCTTTCCTTGGAGCTGGAGTAGCTTGTCTGTTCCCAGGGGCTGGCTTGCCACAAGCACTTGCCCAGGGCTACCGGTTTGTAGGACAGCTGCAAGGGCTTTTTGCATCCTGTGCTGTGGTGTGAAGCACACTCTCCCTGACTCAGGCTCTTTGGCCCCCTCACCTTTTTCTCCAGGGTTTGTCTTCAGGTGCTGCAGAGGTGCCTGGTCTCTGCAGAATGTTTCAAATGTGCTGGTGAAGAGCGTGGGGGCTGTAGTGCCAGGGTTTCAGGGGGGCTGCAAAGAGATTCCTGGTGTGTTATTCTTCCCAGCTTGACTCAGGAGATGGGGAGTTTCATTCCTCTGTGTGTGTGATCACTTGGTCCTCTGTTAGGGTCTGTGGACATTTTTGGATTGCAGGGATATGTGGCAAAGAGGAGGGTGGATGAGCCTGGGAGCACTTGCACCAGGAGCGTTAGCCTGTTCTCCAAAAAAGGGCTGTTGGTCTGGTTCCCAAAATGGGAATGGAGCCACCAAGGGCAGCATTGCACTGGAGTGGGAGAGCTTCTGGTTGCTGGGGCTGAGCTCTGCAGCACCCGGGGCCTGTCCCCCCGCACACTGGTGTGCAGGGACCCCACAGCGACTGGCTGGAAGTGGGGTGCCTGTGGGCACGAGGGCCCTGATAGCAGGGGGGCATCCCTGTGCAAAGGCTGAGATGTGCTGCTGCTGTTGGTCCCTGCCCGAAAATCTCCCCGTGTGTGGCTTCTGGAGGAAGAGGAGAGATAAAGTGCATGCTTGTTCCTGCCCTGGTGTGGGGATGATTTGTGGTCCCTGCATATATATCCCCTGTGGGGCAGGGTGCATGGTGGGTGTGCAGCTCTGCACAAGGCACAAGAGATGTGCCATCAGATGGGGCATGGTGCATGCTATCCACTGTCAGGGCATTTTGGGAAGCTGCTGGGATTTTGGGTTTTTTGTCAGCAGTGAGCCAGTTCCCAAACAGCATTTGTTAGGTTGGAGTTTGCAGGGCAGGAGACTGACCTGGGACCTCAGGTGTTGGACCAGACCCGTGTTGGTCTGGTTGTACCCTCATTTACTCCCAAGGAGCCTTTCTTTCAGCAGAGGCATTGCTGGTTTGCTGCAATGAAGTGTCAGAAGTCCCTGGAGAGAAGCACGGGAGTGCCCTGACAATATAGGGAGCAAGGGAGTATGTAGGCATGGGAGGTGTTGGTAAGTGTCCTGAAGTGGTGAGTGACCAAAGGTAAACCCCAAGGAGGTTTTGGGGGGCTGTGTACCCCATTCCTGGTGGGTTGGCTGTGCCCACAAGGTCCAGGCAGGGGGCTCTGGAGAGGATCCTTTGCTGCTAGCCAGAGGCACGGTGATCCCAGGTGCTTTTGCAGGGCCCTCCATGACTGAGGTGGTGGCAGTGGGGGGCTGTTTTCAGGGCTCTGCCATGAAAGCAGAGTGTTGCACTGCAGAGGCAGGAGCATGGACTCTACCCATGGGAAAGGCTGGTGTGGGTCAAACAATCAGGAGCACAGTTAAATCTGAGCTGAAGAGTTTGTTTCCCAGTCAGTGTTTGAGAGGAGCACCCGGAAGGCCTGGTGCCTCCCTCTCAGGGGTGCGAGGGCTGCAGGGGGGCTGCCCTCTAGGGGATCAGCTGCTGAGCTGAGCCTGTTTGGAGCAGGTTTGGCTTCTGGACTGTGATCATCTTCGTGGGGCTGGGGTTGTATGTCAGCTGGCTGGAACTAAAGGTAGCAGCTGGCTTGGCCTTCCCTTGTCAGATGCTCTTAGTTGTAGATAAAAGCTTTTTCTGATCATTCTAGTTCTCATGTCTGGCAAGGGTTTTATAAATGGCAAAGACTGCCACTGTGGGTCAGCCTTTTGGGAAGTCTTTCTCATCCATCTACCCCAGGAGCAGGTTGGCAAACCATCTTCCTTTCCTAAATGTGCTGGCAAGAACAGGCATCTCTGTGCTTGAACTACAACCCACTCAAGGTGGCAACTGTGTTCCTGTGGCTGCCCTGTGCTCTCGGATGAGCTTTGGCAGAGATTTTGCCTTGCCCAGCTGTGGCTGAAGCTCTAGCTCCTGCTGTGTGTGAAGTGAAGCCCTGGGCCTTGGCTGGGCTGCTGGAGCAAGGGGGCACAAATCCAGTGTGCACATCTGCACACCTGCTCCTGCTTGGGTGAAAACAGGGGCTTGAGTCCTATTTGTAAACTGTCTGGAGTTTCTATTCCTGCTATTTCTCTGTTTTATTTTCCTAGGTGCTCATTGCTAAGAATAACTGCTATTTCACCTCTTGCCTGCCCTCCACCAGCTGCTTGGGGCCACCATTTTAGACTTCAGCTTGAGCTGCAAAGAGTAAGTGACCTTGCTTTCCAGCGACCCTGTTTGAAGGAGCAGGAACTGGATTTTGCCTTCAGTTACCCCTTAAGGAGCTGCTACGGGAGGAAGGGGCCTGTGTTTGCCAGCTCTCCACAGCCCTCACCGGGGAGCCATGCCGCAGGAAGTGCTGAGCAGGAATCAAACATTATAGCAACATGCTGGGTTGGTTTTGCTCTTGGAAATAAAAAGTAGAGCAAGCCACAACTGAGACAAGGTGACTTTCAGTTTATTCAATGCATTGTTTACTTAATGCCTGGTAACAGATCTCTGGAGCAGACCTTGCCCTGCTCCTCATCCGCAGCTTGTCCCACAGCTTCTACATCAGAAAGAACTTGTTGCTTTGCTGGTGGAGCTAAAAGGAGCAGCCAACAGCTGTCTTGCTGAGGCAGCTCTTATTTCCTTGCAGTACGTAAGTGCCAGAAGGGGCTTTTCCTCTGCTTTCACAGATGCTCCCTTCAGCCTAGCTTGCTCTTTACTCTATTTCAGCAAGGGCCCAGCAAACACAGCTCCAGCTGTTGAAGTCCTTGTTCCAATGTGCTTCATAAATTTTGCCATTAAATGGAGGGTAGAAAGTGTTTATTCAGGGGAAGGATAGTAGGACACCTGAAAAGATAAGAGTACCCCAGCTTAATTGGAAGTTGAACAGTGTTCACCGCGGAGACTGAGCTGAGTGAGGGCAGAAAACCTGAGTGGCTTTTTTGTGCCAACGCTATTCATACAGGCTGGGGAGCAAAGCCTGGCAGCATTGGCTGCTCCAGTTGAGCCTAGCCCACCTCTGCACTTAAGTTTCATCTTGTTACTCTTTAAGAGAAGTCTCTTCATTTGTAAGAAAGCCTTTCAGAGAAGTCTCTAAAAAGATTTGCTTTACAGGGTAATGAGGTGTAACTGCAGATGTGGGTGGGGGCCAGGCCCCAGCAGAGAAGTTGCCAGAATGGGGCAAGGCCCATCCAGAGTGGCTGAGGCAGGGGGTGACAGTGGCTGCGAGACCTTACTCTGCAGCCCAAATGAGTTGTGTGAGGATAAAAATGCCGCTCAGGTTTTCTGTCTCCACACAACCCAGGCTCTGCAGCGATTGCTGTATTTTTGGAGTTGTTTGCAGCTGGTACAGAAACTGGCTAATTGCAGCATGACTCATAGGCAGGACATTGCTCTGCTTGGGGAGCTGATACCAGGGCAGAACCACTAAGGCTTTGTCCTTCCAGGATGCTGCTATCAACTAATGCAGCTGAGGTCGAAACGTGTCTCTTCCTAACTAATACATCTCTTCAGGCTGAATCACCACTTTGCTCTTGAGAAGAGCTCAAATATAAAAGTGTAGGAACTTAGTTGTGTCTCCTACTACCTAAATCTCCCAAAGAGGCAGCTGCTGCTTTACCTACTTCCTCAGGGACAGGCAGCCAGTGCCTGCTGGAAGTACCAGGCAGGATCACAGAAGCTTCTTCCTCAGACAGGGACACTGGAGGGGATCATCCTGTCTCTGGGGAGAAGGTGGGGCTGTGTGCATGTCCAGGCTGCCTGCATGAATTTCTGCTCTCACTTTCCCAGTGCAGGATGTGCTACGAAGAAAACAAAATGGCTTCATTGCCCCCATCCTGCCTCTTTTCCTTGGGCACCCATCCCTTGGCCAAAGTGTTCTCAGGACTGAAGCAAGGAGTGTGTCTCCCCTGACCATTACACAGGCTTTTCTGGGAAAATGAGATTTGAGAGGCACCAGCTCCACCCAGCAACCTTTTCGTGCTACTAACTGCAGGGAAACCAAAACACTACAACTAACCTGGATTTGGCTGCTAAAAAACAGGTAAAGCAAAGAAGTGAAAAGCTGTGATGGAGGTTTGGCAGAGCCTTCCCCTCTTCCTTTGCTCACGCACACAAACAGGCTGCCTTGGGCTCCGATCCTGCAAGGAACCTGCCCTGGCTGGGGAAGGCAGCCCCAGAAAACAGCACAAGGGAGTTTTATTTGTTCTTTGTTTAACATTTTCTCTGACCTCCAGTGGGGGGCTCTGCAGTGAAGACAGGATCTGTACCAGGCAGGATGTAGGCTCCAGGGGGTCATGTCCGAAAGGACCATGTCCACAGGAGATACCTGAAGCCAATGGCCACACAGCACTGACCTCTGAGATGATTTCTAACATGACTTTAAACTGAGTGATTCAATTTGATGCCACCTTCCCTCACTGCAGAGCAAAACCCTTCACACCAGAGCAGCCTCCTGGGTGCTGTTCCTGGGGTGAGTCCTGGTTCCCCTCCCCTGGAGCAGGTCCAGCTCTCATCCTGCCCTTCTGCTTCAGGCCAACTCATTGGCAAATGGCTTAAAAAGATGTGTCCCCACATCCTGTCCCCATGCAGATGGCTGCTAGACTGTGGGTCCTGCCCTTCCTTCACTGATAGTCTGATAGTCCTGAGGACCCACAGAGCACATAGAAGGCTCCTGAGGGCACCAAAGCACATGGATTTCCAGGGATGGAGGGCACCTAAAAGCAGATTGAAAGCTCTGGAGCACCCCAGAAGGCACACCGAGGCCCTTGAGGGAGAAGAAACAGAGGGGCTCAGGGGTACCCAAAACCACCCCAAGGGGCACTGTTGGAGCAGAAGGACAACAGAGCAGTACTGGTTTTCCTCTCACCTCTCCATCTAGCTAGGGAACCACAAAAGCAAGCCAAGAGGCTGAGAGAACCATAGGGGAGACAGAGGGATTCAGAGCACTGAAAAGCAGATGGAGGGATTTGAGGGGCCCTTGTGGCACCAAAAACCGTTCACAGGGATGGGGGAGCACCATAAAAGGACAGAAACACCAGAGGGGCTCCAAAACCAAATTGGTTTCATGTGTAAGAGACCTGGCTCTTTTTTTTTTTTTTTTTTTTTTTTTTTTCCCCAGCAGAAGGAGTCCTATATTTGTCCTTTTGCTTCCGTGCACTGGCATCCAGGTTTCAGATGAATTTCACGGTGCGTAAGCATCCCAGGAGAATTTCCTTCTTGTCCGTGCTACGGAAGAGAAACGCTCCCGTTTCCACTCGGATCTTACAATGGCTGTCAGTGACAAAACATTCCCAAATCCTCTCATTTATCAAATGGCCAATCCTGTTAACAGCTTAAGAAACATAATTACCTGCAATCTCTTCTGCTATTCATTTTATGCCTACACTTCCTTCTCTCTGGCAGCTTACCAGCAGGCAAGGCAAGAGCTGGAGCATGGCTGCAGCCAGAGAGTGCTTCAGCGATGCAATTTTCTCTAATCACCTGCACGGTGATCACAGGAGTTTTGCCTCCCTGTTTGTGGCAGCCAGGAGCTGATGAGTGAGGAAGACACACGACCAAAAGCAGTGGCTGACAGGCCGTCAGTTGTGTGTAGGTTTCCAAGCATTGCTACATTTTAAGTGCTGTTCCATCCGTGTGGTGGGAACGTCAGTGATTAGGATATGCTTTTAGGGCATGAGAAATGGCATCCAGACTGACTTGCCTGGGAGATAAGTGTGGACAGGTGGGCTCAGAGAAGCAGCAAGAGAGGCTGGTGCAGGCTTGGGTGCTGGAAATGGCTGCACAAGCTTCATCAGCAAGAAACATCAGTGATCTGGTGAACTCATGGGGAAATCAGGATCATCTGGAGACAGCGTGAGCTCCCGATTATTGCATTGCTAAAAGAGGCTGATTTTGTCTTATTTTACAGTGCATATGCAACTTGAGGGAGACAATGGCTCATCTGGATCAAATCTCAGGATTTAGAAGAGCAATGTTTGCAGGCTGGAGATCTGCTGGATTTCTAAATAGGGGTTACATACAGGACAGCCTGATCTGAAGGAAACCCCTAGGACCACCATAGCTTCCTCTAGAGCTGGGGACTAGACAATTCCCAGGTCTGTCCTACCCCTGCCAGCTGCTGAGAAAGCTGCCTTTTGTGCCTTAAAATCCTGTGCTAGCCTGGTGTTATCATTGTGCATTTAACTGGCCAAGACATGCTTCTGTCTACACTCTCCGTTTAGACCTGCCTTCAGTTCAGAAGGAATTTTCTTATGCCTACTCTACTCTTTTCAACCATATCAGCTATTTTGGATCCTTAGTATTTTGGATAAATGATACACATTTCTTATGACACTTTCATATGTTATTTTTAAGTAGTTTTTTATGCTGCTTGCCAACATTTTATCCTTACAGTTCTTTGAATTTTGTATTAAAAAACCCTATGAACAAACTGTACACAAATCAGAAGGTCTTTTTTTAAAGTCGGGCATCATCTTAAGGGATTTGGGCCTTTTTGATCCTACTAAGATACTAAATTCAAGTATATTTTGGTCACTATTATAGAATAACTCTTTCTTACTACCAGTTTGAATGTCAAATGCCTGATTTGGCCAGAACTGCCTAAAGAACTGCTTTTCCCATGGAAAATAGTTTAATTCACTTCAGTATGGCCCAGATGCCGCCCAGACTCAGGCACCAAAAAGCTTGGGTGGCTCTGGGCTACCTGCCTGGAGCTGTGCGCTGCTTGGGAGCAGTAAGGAGTCAGATAAGAAGCTGTTCAAGTCTTGAAGAGGGACTGAAGCAAGCTGGCTTCTTGCATTTAACAAGATATAATGTATACATAGGCAAATTAAGAGCTGAAAAAATTGTACCTAAAGAAAGTGAAAACTGCCCCAATAAAAAAAAAGTAGGACAGCTGTGCTTTTATACAAGAACTTGCTATTTCTTTTATGACATTTATTTCAAATCATGCAAACCCTTCAGAGCAGCAACAATGCCCAGTGGAGTTCTTCAACCTAAATGTCTCGTCATCAGTGTAAAAAACAAAGATAATGTAATTTGAATGCTGGATGCAACAACGTAGGCTGCTCTTGAGGCTGATTCTCCCTGCTCCAAATGGGAATGATGGCTCCAAACAGACTCACCAGAACAGACTGAAAAGCAGACGTCTCATTTGTGAGGAAATGGCCAATAGCTCAGCTTTTTTTTCGCCCATTTGTTTCTTCCTGGAAAAAAATCATAACAGTTGCATAAAGACGCTGCTATTTCAAAGCAAATTTTAAAACATTTCTGATTTGCAAATGGCATTTCAGCATTTTCATGAGAATAAAATGCTACTATGATGCTGTGTTTAAATATTTCATTCCAGCTCCCTGAACAAACTTAAAATCTTATTATAAGTCATTTTGACACAAAAGTGTGCTTCTCTGCAGTGCCCGTAGCTTAGACATCTCCAGCTCCAAGCGCAGCTGCAGGAGCCCTCCCTGCTCATGGCTGATCAAAGGCAAACCACGCTGCCACCCATGAGCCGCTGCTCATCCCCGGCACCCAGCCCGGGAGAAAAAACAGATCCTGAACGTCCTGAGTGCTTCTTCCCTAAGGGCGATGCTGTCTATGAAAAAGACACGTTGCTGTCGTAACCCTACTGTGTAAAGGTTGAGCAAGTTTAGCAAATAAAAATACTTTGCCTTGGTTCAAATTGTGCTGAAACAAAACATCAGCCAGCGCTGGCTGCTCAATTAAACAGTTTGTTGTGCAGCCTTTGGAGAGGAAAATGCTGAAAAAAGGGTTTCAGGGAGCATACATATTTTGTGGAGAAAACGTTTTGTGAGAAATGTTCCAAACCTCCCTGCAATTCCCATGTACTGCCATTCCCTGGCATTCAACATGTGCGTTGCCCTCAAATCAGGGGGACAGCTTATGACTGCTGTGACAACTCTCAGGATGTACATGGGGCTGCAGGGGAGATATTCCACATGTAGTCTTGATGTGGAAACCAGGAGCCATTGTTCTCCTCCTAGAGGCTTGAGGACATCTTTTTTTGGGAAATGCTGGCTCTCTTCTTTCTCAGTATGGGTATTTAACTCTAAAATACCCATTTCCACCCTGCTGACTGGAGGGGTGCTGCTTTACCTGTCAGCACTGGCGTTCCACCATGGGAACTGATCCATTGTGTCCCAGTGTTGCAGCTGAAATGGCAATGTGGGCCATGTACCGGGACTGCCAGCTTCTCGTGTTTATTTCCCTGCTCCTCGTGGTTACATGCCACGCCAGGTTTGCTGGGGCCGAGATCTGCAATACCACTGTGGTGGCAGCTCTCCCAGGGTCTCTGGGGACCTGTTTTGGGACTCCGAGCATCCTGACTCCATTGCCCAACCGTGGGAGCCCCTGCCTGTGCTCAGTGAGACAGTGGGTGTTTCTTCTGGTGTCTCTGCCCTCCATGATGCCCTGGTCTGTGGGGTGGGTGTAGGCTGCAGGCTGCAGAAGCCAAAGGAAGGCTGTGGGTATCCCAGAGCAGCATGATAGGATGTGTTACAGGACAGGTTACAGAAGAGGACAGGGTTACTTGCTGTCTCACCACACAGCTCCACCCAGCCACCAAAGAGCCCCACAGAGGCCGTATAAGCACTGGCTGTTTTGCATCTCCACCGTTTTTGCTGAGTAGCTTTGACGGCTCTTGATGCATGTGAGTGAAGCCCCATCCAGCACACAGGGAGAGTACAAGCAAGTAGAAATCAGGACTTGTGTTTGCCACTGATAAATGTATTAGCCTTTATAGAGGAATTTAAACTACAACCCTTTTTCAGGCACCTCAGCACTCCGTTATTTTGCAGGCCTTGTAAGGGAATGTGATTTTGCCTTTTAACTGGAGTGTATCTTATGCTAAGCAGTGAGATTAAGCGTAGGGATCGAAAAGAAGTTGCTGAATGGCAGAATTGCCTTTATAAATAACATTAATAATTTATCCGATCCAGGGGTTTTTTGGGTAAATGAAATACCTGTCTCAGTATAAAGCTCACTGAATAGGAACACATCTCTGCTTTTACGAGGCTTGGATTAAAAAAGGGAAATGCTAAGGGGCTTATCTTTGCTTCAATTTGCAGCCCTTCCGGCTAATGGCAAACTCATTTAAGAAGCTCCTGTGTTTGTGCCAACTCTGCCTTTATTCTCAGTGCCGGAGCTTGGCTGCATTTCTCGCCACAGTGCTGGAGAGAGCAGAGAGGAAGCAGTTTGTTTTCTTGACCTCAGATTACCAGACAAAAGCTAGCAAGAATAATTTTCCTTGGAGTTCTCCCTATTACGGGTTGCTTAAAGCGTCTGCACGGCGGCTGTAGAGAAGCTGGCAGTCCAGGGACCCCACGTGTGAAAGAGGACAGGGCTGGTGGCTGAGCGGGGATGAGTTGAAAAAGCATCTGTCATCTTTCTTCTGGGACGCCTGCATCCTCCTGCATGGACAGTCGTGAAATGGCAAAATTCATCCTCCGCAAAGCCCACGAGCTGTCACTTCTCAGTTCTTCTTTTATGCTGGTAAAAATCAATTGCTTCAAAGTTCACTGAAGGTGAAGGCAACATTTGCTTTCCATTCAGAGCTAAGCAGGCCATCTTCGAGAGCAAGGGAGAATAGCAAAAATCAGCAGAAAAATTCTCTGAATAATTTGGACTAGGAAAGGAAAAAGCAATTTGCTCCCAGTTATTCCACAGACAAAAGTATGAAGAAAAAAAATCATGAGCTATTTACCCTGCCTGGACTGTTTGCATGAGTTTCACGCTATTCCAGTTTTGCTTCACCAACCCCCAAAGACCCCTTACCATGGGATCTTCAAGGCACTTAAAGAAAGCATGCTTTTTTTTTTTTTTTTTTTTTTTTTGCATTCCAGATCAGCAGGAACCAAAAGCAGAGAAAACAAAAGGGGTCCTTAATCTGAATCATGCTGATGCTTGTGTGTGCATTGACCTGGATCAGAGACCCAGACTCTGGCCGGCCAACTCAACCGGCACAAAAATTTTATCCAAAATAGTATTACAAGCTCGGGTGCTTTGCATTCAGATAGTGAGGCTGTGGCAAAGGCATGGTGGATATTTACAATCTGCTTTAGAAAAACCTGATACATGTTGTTAGCTATTCCGTTTTAAAGGCAGTTTATGTTACCCACATCTGCTGCTTTAGGTGGCCTGGCCAGACGGCTGGCACTGCTCAAAATGCCAAAGACCGTGCTGCTGCAATGAGGAGAGGAAAAAGAAAAGAGGATGAAGACCTCTAAGCTTTATCAAAAAAACACCAAAAAGTCAGGAGATTTGGGGATTATGCCATGAATTACATTACCTTAAGAAAAAAGTTTATGGAAAATTTCCTGTTTTGTGTTGCCAGTGCTTTTCAGCCATTAGTAACACATAACTTCTCATTGTCTTTCCCTGAGGCACAGATGGGCTGATTTTCAGCTACCTGATAATTACACATTGTTTGAAACTGTATCCAAAGCTTCTGTTCCTGCATTCCTCCAGCAGCCGTTCTAACAGCTCACAGTCCCTTGTCCGGAGCTTGCAAGGGTCCCCATCCATCAATCCGTCCATCCACCCGTCTGGAGGGCAGGGAGCGGAGAGGCAAAGCCTTCATGCTCACACGCAGACTCCACAGCCTTCTTGTACGGATTTGCACCATTTCCAAACGGGGTGGAGTGACTGAAGCCCCACCAGAAGCGTCTCAGCTCGATGCCAGGATCTGAGGTTAACATGGGATAATGCTGCATCAAAATATTTCTACTTAAATATGCATGGGGATGCTGATGTCATGGAGAAATTAAGGATAAACCAACATGAGATGCTAGAAATCAACATAACAAAGGTTTAGTCTCATTTTATCTTGGGCAAGGAGCTGTCCTTGGGCAAAGCTGTGGATTGCCAAATTGGAGAAAGGCAGCCCATCATCTGTATCGGGGGGAAGGTTGACAGTCCCTCCGCTGGAGCCGTAGTGGAGGTGGGAGAAATGTCTTTGTCCCTTGATAGCTCCTCTTCAGGAGCAGTTACTCTGCCACTTGAGCTGATTGTTTTCAGACGGTGTTTTCTCAGCTTGTTTGAGGCTGTCCAGTGGGAAAATGAAAAAAGCCTCACTCATGTGTTTTCTGCTTCCCCACCAACAAGTATGCCCGTTGCCTTATCAAAGAAGGAAGTTAAATTGGGTTGACATGGCTGGTTCTTGACAAACCCATGTTCTTTGATTTTTATTCATCATTTTACATCTTACAAGTTGCTCATTTAAGACTTTCTTCCAGCCTCTTTCAGGGAATTGAGATTAAGATGATTATTCAATTTAAAAAAATTTTTTTTTTAAAGTATCCTCTTTAAAGAGGTGCTTCTCTCATCTCCAGGGACATCTATGCCTTCATAATTTTTGAAGATAACCACCAAGGGTTCAATGTTCTTGGGTGCATTTCATCAGATCCTCTCATTTTGAATACATTTGACATATCCAAATGGCTTTAAACTTCTTTCCTTATGCTCGCCTTCTCTACAGTTCCCTTCAAAGCCTGTTTCATTAAGTTTCACTCACAATTAACCTTTTTATAAAGACTGAAACAGGGGAGATGGGGCAAATTCCTGCTTTGAACGCTCAGTCCATTCTCTTTCCCTGGACATGCACACCCCTACACATCTTGCTGTTCCCATTTTACATCTAATTTGTTTGCAGACTCTTGCTGGTTGCCTCCAAAACCTTGTGTGTGCAGACTTGGCCACTCTCACGCTGTGAACCTATATTATTCCTCTATTCTCCCCCCAGTCACATGCCCATTTCTACTTTCCATACGATTTCTTTCCAGCTTCCAGACCTTGCTGCTGCCGTAACGCCATCTAATTATGCTTCTTATCTGCTTTCACAGGGGAGCAGTTTGCTGTTGTGCACCGTCTTTGGTCCCTTCTGGGAACTGCCAGTTCTCATGTTTCCTTCCCATGTATTTTCATCCAAGAGAACTTCTCCACTGCTTCCCTGATCTCTGTCAGATTCTCATTATTTTGTTATTTCTATTCTTCTGTCTTACTGTGCTGGTGGGAAGAAGCACTCAGGTTATACATAGCTTCTCCTGTTCCCAAATCTCTTGGGATATAAGTTAAGCACTAGCCTGATAAGGCTGCAAAACTGAAGTGAAGGATCACTGAAAGCTCCTAAAATCCTCCTGGCAATGGTCCCAGGTGGGACTAACTGGGCATCACTGCAGAGAGGCTGTTGCTTGGGAAAAAAGATCCAGAATTGGCCAATTGTTTTGTGTTGGATGTGTGTGGGCAGCAGGGCTCTGCGGCAGGTACCCCCCAGACCCTGGCATCCCCTGGAGTCATTTCTGATGTTCTCCACACACGTGGGGGTGGGATGAGAAAGCAGCCCTACTCATGCCTTGTCTCTTCAGGTGACATTTTAATCCCCAGCTCAAGAGGACCAAAGCGTTACCCACCTCCGTAGCCCTGGTTCTGGGTGCATTTGGCTGCAGCCTCTGTGCAGCGGCACCACTCACACACCTGACATTTACTGTGCTGGCCTGAATATTTTCTCATCTCTCCCGTGGCCACTTGGAGTCAAGTGCCACTGGAAAGGCGGCTCCTGCAGGGAGGAATTTCAGGTGCCCTTGGGGGTGTTTCGCGTTCAGATCCTAGACGTTTCTGAGTGCAATTTTGTTTCGGGTTTTACAAATGCTCTTCTGCTCGCTTGCTTGCCTCAAGTAATGAAGCAGCAAGATAAAAGACAGGGCCACAGAAGGTTGTTAAAAAATTACTTGCAAATTAATGTGAGGACAAGGTGTATGAGTTAATATCGTATAAAGACCCTTGAAATCGGCATAGATGCGTGCACCCTCTGAGCACTGACATTCGCAGGCAGAACTACACTGGTAAACTGAGCCCAAGGGGCTTGATTAACAGGAAATTTTCAGAATGCCAATTAGAGCAAAGTTTACTGAACAAATTGTTTGCACTTGTACCCTAGAACCATCATGAATTTTAATTCAGCATGGATTTATGTGGCTGAAACAATAATTAAAGATACATGAACGCCTCACGTTTGGGAGACTCCCCCATGGCTACGCTGTAGTTTTGGGTGGGGAAGGGGGTGAAGAGCCCATTTGGGCAGGGTCTGCTCTCTCTTGGGGAGACATGGGGTGCAGGAGGCTTTTCCCCATGGAGATAAAGCAGCTTCCCAAGTACTGAACTCACTGACTTGTGCAGCATTTAGTCTTTGATTATTTTTTTTTCTTTTTTTTTTTTTTCCTTCGTTTATGTAACCTGACAAAGAATGATCGATAGGGTGTTTTCTCAATAAATTCTGGCTTGTCTTTTCCTGCCTTCCACTTCTGGTGGCTGTGAGATGGCCAGAGCCTTGCCCTGTGCTCTCCCTGCAGCCTAGGATCCCCTCTCTCCTTGTCCCTGCTCCTGCTTGGCCAGACCAAGTGTGGGCATGGGGGAAAAGCCTTACATGTCACCATAATGCAGGGAGCAGCTTTGCTGGTGGAGAAAGCAGTGCTACCGCGTGGCATCAGCGAAAAGTCACAATTGAGCAGTGCGATGTATATGTATGCCTTCATTTGAATTCTTCTCGCCCTCTCCTCGTGCTGGTAAATAAGTTACACATATTTTTAGAAGAAGTTATTTTCTGTCACTGCACTTTTAAATGTCAAGCTCCTGGAGAGGAGTCTTCAAGATAGTTTAAGGTCAGTCGGACTTCAAGGAAGAAATACGCAGGTGGGGAAGAAAAGTGTCTGTTGGGCAGTGGGCCAGCCTAAACCCAGGCTGTGGTCTAAATGACGGGCAAGCATGAGTATCCTGCACAGAGGCAGCACCCAGGGGCCTTGCTCTCCCCATACTTCAGCAATTGCCCTCAGTTATGGAATAACTAAAGACTTTGACAAAGAAAACAGTGACTGAAAATTATCTGGCCTGTTAGTTCAGGAGTACTGATGAATAATGCATACATCCAAAGGTCGGTTTACAAATGATTAATTAACCTTAAGAGAGGTTATCCTCATTGGCAATATCCATCGTCCTAAACAGCTTAATCATGTCTGCACAGAATGGTGTATTTGAAACACAGTTATTTGGAAAAAATACTGAGGAATCATGGAGCAAGCACCTGCACTGCTCATGGCAGAGATGAGCAAACACCAGGCACAGGGGACTGCAACCAGGTCTCCAGGCTTTGCTGTGCCACGTGTGGTGTAAGGCTCGAGCATTGCTGACTGAAGCCTGGTGCCTGCTCACGTGCATGCTAGGGTATGGCTGGGAAGGTGCAGAGATTGCACCTTTGCTATGGTAAATAGTTCAGGCATTTGTTTTCCTGCTTTGATGTAAGAGCTGCTCCTGGTGCCTCCCGCTGCGACTAATGGCTGCTGTGCTCAGTGGGGATATTGCCTGGGCAAACAGGCCTTTAGGCCAAGGGCTTTTTGCATTTGTTATCAGTGATTTGTCATGTGTGTCTATTAATAAAGTGCTTCTAAAAAGCCCTTCCACTGTCTGGAGTAATTTCTGGCCGGTACCTGGATGCCTCCAGCAAGCAGCATCTTTGCTAGAGCTTGCTCATCATCAGCAGGGACTTGAGCAGCTGCTGCTGCTGGGGACCTGGGGTGGTTCCCCCACTCCGGGGAGAGCTTAACCCCTCTGCCCCCTGATTCAGGCTTCAAGAGAGCCCCCAGCTCCAGGCAGGGTCACTTATCATGGTCATTTTTTAGTTTTAAAATAAATGGGTTTCTTTTATTTTGGCAGAAACATGTTTGGCTGAAGGCTGGCCCCCGTCAATACCTCTTTTGCAGGACAAACGGCAGTACATGGAAGCCTTATCTACATCACAAGAAGGTTGCTGTTCCTTCACCTTCTTCTTCCTCTTACCCACTACTTCCCCTCCAAAAACAAACAAGACACAGAGCTCACCAGGATCTTCTTGTATGAAGAACAATTTGTCTCCCTCCCCTGACAAAGCTCCTATATCGGATGTAGCTAAGTTGGTTTCTTACCTTTTTTTAATCCATAAAGTGACAAAAGCAGCACACATTCACACCTGAGTACCTTGTGTCCTGAAACGTGTGATTTCTGAAGTGTTTCAGCTCAACTTCAGCATTTCTGAGAGCAGAAGGATCATGCTCAGTGGAGAAAGAGCAAATCTCGGGAGGAAAACCAAACATACAAGTACAAAGCAGTTGGTTTTTGCTTTGTCCATCAGGGCCAAGCAAACCCCAGAAGGGCAGAGGGGTGTCTGAAGTACAGCTTTGGTGTGGTGTGAAGCCCTCAGCTGAGTTCAGTGACCCATACAAACATCTACTGGCCTGGATGCCTTTAGGGAACTGGATGCTGAGGGTCCCCATGCTCATGGGTTCAACCCAGAAATGATGGGGAGTGCATGCAAAACTTGGTGCTACCGCTAAGGTGGTGGACCACCAAGATTACCCACCTGTCTGCTCATCTCCCACGTCTCCTGGCTGCCACATCTGTGGAAAATCACTCCTGACCTGCTGTAAACAGGAGCAGTGGAGTGATGGAGACCATCTGAGCGACGCCAGAGGAACAACACCCACTGTGTCTGCTCTGCCTGGTGCTTCTGCAGCTCAGGCATCTCCTGGGGCTACAGCTTTAATACACATATTTATGCATTTTTATGGGGTTTTTTAGAAGCATGAAAATGATTTACAACCTTTCATATTACATTTTTTTAATCCTTTAAAATTAAAACAAATCTTTTCCCTGCCTTGCCCAATTTTAAGGCATCTCTTTTTGTTCAGCTCTTGCAGAAAAATACGGATGGAAGAAACTCCTAAAATCCCCAACCACTGGAAACAAAATTGGTATTTTTCCAAGTTAAGTAGTATAACAGCGCGTACATACATGTTTAATTTGAAAATGTTGATTCCAAATGGATTTTTCTTTAAAAAAAACTTCCCCGAAGCAAGTCAATATTTGTAATCAAATTGAAATTTCCTCCGGGAATTATTTATTTTCATGAGGTCTAATTTTTGCAAGGGAAAATTCTATGCAGGAAGGTTTTAAGAGACTCGAAACCAGCTTTAGGAATCTGGATGATGGGATGGGGCTGGGAAATCCCACTCAGGCTGCAGCCCACTTGTCTTTGATGAGGGTGATCTGATCAAAGAGTTTAAACTGACTCTTCTTTGAAAAGAAAAAAGGAAGGGGAGAAATTGGAAAGGAGAAGGCATTCAACACCAATCCCCCCCCCTTTATATTTCTTGAAAACACAGTAGCATGGCACAGGATTCACCTCTGGCAACGTTAGACATCAAAGTGAGGCATCTGAGCTGGCTATTTTGGGCTTCCTACACAGCCAGAGGGGACACATCGCACTTTGGGGTGGTGTGTAGTTCACCTACCCTTATCTGACATCTACTGCTGGATGAGATGAGTTGTGCCATTGACTTCATCTGCCTCGAACAGACGAGGAGCTGATGGTGACAGGTCTGCGTCCACTGTAGCCCAAAGAATCCCGTCTGCGCTGCCTGACGTGCTGTTGATTTACTGGTGGAGCAGGAGCTTGCCCTGGGGGTACTGCAGCCCCTCCATGGGTGACACAACTCCAAGGAGGAAAAGACACCTGTACTGCTGCCAGTGCATTAACAGGGCTCTGAGCCAGCTCTCCAAACCTCAGGAGAAGAGGACACATGGGTTTTCCAGCACCTACAGGGAAGCCCTTCAGTGAAAATTGTCATGGCTCAACCTCAAGACGATTTTCTCACAGAATTTGTGTCCATTTTAGAGCAACAGTTGGGGTTAATGATGTGCATAATTTACATTATTATGCCTTTTATCTTTGTATTATGATAAATCGCCTACCTTCATGTTTCTCTTTATTATGATGCGCCGGAAACACGGTATAGTGGTAGGAAAACAACAATATAGTGCTGCACTGTCAGTCTCAAACACAGAACCAGCACACCCATGCTACAGACATTCACAGATGCACAGCACCGTGTCAGATTATTAGCTCCAAGGCAACTGCCAACATGCAGTTTTATTGGAAATGAAAACAAGGTAATTCAACATTTATTTTCTCCCCAAGAAAGTTCCAGGAGGCAGGAGCCCCCCAGCATCTCCCGTAAAGCACCCGACACATGGTAACTTGCTGCTCCTGAGCCCCCACACATGGACTGGGGATTTTTGAGTGGCCTCTTCAAAAGGAGATTTTTCCTTCGTGTACCCATACTGTACCCTAAAGGGAGTGATGGAGATTGACTGACTGGTTTCACTGTACCCAGAGGGAGATAAGCACACCCCGCCCTGTCATGGCTCCAGGCACGGATCCTCTGGGATGAGTGGCTCCTAATCACACATGCTTGAAGCTTCAGAAACATACCCTGATTATTTTCTAACTCGTTCTAACGAATTCATTACCTTCAGAATATTGCTGGTTTAGCCCCCTTCTAATGGATTAAAGTGAACTGATCACCAAACAAAACTCCTTATTAACAGTTTTCTACCATACCCTGATTTTGCTGCTCTATCCAAATACAATCCATGCCTGGGCACTGATTCAGGTGCATACTGTGGCCAGAGAAGGGCCCCACCGAAAGCATTTAGGAACTGGGAGGAAGATTTTCAGAATAATTGGAGTGATTAATTTAGAATTGTTGAAGACCATTTTAAAAGATGCCCTAAATGTGTTCAAAAAACCTACACTGATTAAAAAAGCAACAAAAAAATGCACCTTGATGAGATGAAAGGTGAAAGAAGCAATAAAAACAAATAAAACAACCTATATAATAGATGGGATAAGAGCAAACTGACAGCAGCAATCATCAGTCAGAAAGCAAGAGATGCAAACAGTGCCTGACAATAACCTGTGTCATGGAAGTAGCCTTAATGGAGATGGAGAGGCAGTTTCCCAGTCCAGGTGTTTGGGCTCACAGTTATGTTGGCAGTCTTCTGAAGAGGGAGCACGGCAGGGCTGCTTCAGAGCGGTCTGTGTTGGTAATTTTAAATAGAGTCTTGCTGTCATGTTTTGGACAATACTGAACTGTTTATGAAATATGCCTGCCTCCCTCAGATACTTTTTTTTTTTTTTTTTTAATCTGAAAACCAAAGCTTGGAAACCTAACTCTTCAGATGAAAATGCAGAAACACTTCTGGTCTTAGCTTCTGACCCGTGATTTTAGCTCTGCTATCACTCTTAAGGACACAGAAATAAGATCTTGTAGGGTTTTCATGTCTTCCAGAGGACTGACATCACTGGCAGGACCCAAAACCTGGTATGTTCAGCGTGCTCAGGTTGGACTTAGTGTCCATGGACAGTTGGTTTGGAACATGTCCAGTCTTTTCTGGGGCAGGAAACATGCCGTGCATGTGCAAGACCATTGTGGGTGCTGGAAGGGATCCACACAGTGATGCTGAGAGCTCCTAACCCCAATCCCTCTCCCAGCTGCCTGGGGACTTTGGCCACCAGCCACGCACAGATCGGCCAGGTACCACAGAAAGCAGTGATAGGAAGGATTGCTGGTATGAGCTGAGAGGTCTGCACCCAAAATGGGTTTTTCCTGCTTGGTTCAAATAGTTTTCCTGCATCTGAGTCTTGGATCCAGGTTCTCCAGCCTGGAATACAGAGATGCTGGAAAAAGCTTGATGTCAGACCTCAGAGGTGGGGGCTCAGGATCTTCTGTTTGCCAGCCTTGGGACAGAGTGGGGGTAAAGATCCCCCCCAGTACACCCAAGCACCTGGGAAGCCTTCGGCTGCTGCTGGCATTGGCACAGAAACCAAGAAGACATTTACTTCCAGGAGCAGATGCAAACACAGGGAACTGCCAATTGGCCAAAAGCGAATACAACATGACCTCTGATGAACTCTAGCCTTAATACTCTCAAACAACCCTGCACTCAATATTGGGCAATGTAATAGTTTACCTTTGAGACATGAGGGCTGAAGGAGAAATGAAACCTGAAGCTCCCAGAGATGTTTCATTACCATCATTTCTATTATTGATAACAAGCCAGCAAACTCTGGTGAGGTCTCTGAGATGGGCTCCAGGAGAGCCCGCCTGCACCTTTTCCCCAAGGGAAAGCATAAAACCCAAGAGCTGGGTTTTATTAGACCACCTGAACCTCTTCAGTTACAGAAAATACAGAATGAGACAGAATAAATATATTCTCCCCTGACAGGAAGGTCCTTTCTCTCAGGTTTGTTTTCAATCCTGCAACTGCCCAGTCACTCCCTGGGAGCCCCGTGCAGCCTTGCTGGTGCCCAGAAAAAGCCCCTGGGGGCAGATAGCCTGAATTAGAAATAATGGGAATCCTTTGGGAAAAAAAAAAAATCTGAGTTTGATTCTAACCACAAAGAAAGAAATGGAGGCTTATGTGCAATACACACCACCTCACAATCAAATGAATACCCGAGACCATAGTCCTGTCCCAAACCAGTATAAATATCTCAGCAACTTACTACTTAGTTACCCGGTACCGTGTTACACTTCAGGCTTTTTGGAACCAGTCTGAAACATAGGCAAATCCATCAAAAAATTGATTTTTAAAAATTTCTCTATAGCTGTCTCTAACTTCAGTCCCTTTTCTGTTAAACTTTGGCTACAGTAAATTCACCCTTTGCCTTTCTTTTATCCCAGCAATGTGTTTCCTACATTTTTGAAATATGTCCATCCTCGAGTCACTGAGGTGGCAGATCCAGCTGCAGCTTCTGGGTACAGGTCTATAAACCTTTCTCTGCCTCTACACCAAGACAAAGCAGGCTGATGCCAGTGATTACAGACAGGTAGCTTCTCTCTGTCTACTCCTGCACCCCAAAGCCATGGTCTGTGGCATGCTGTAGGTTACACTGGACTACAGCTCCTTCTGACAAAATCTGAGCCTCTGGGGACAGCTTGTCCAGATTGTCTTGCCCTGAGCTTTATCCAGAGCCACTGCAGAAGCTGCAGTTCCCCATCCCGCTTCCACAACCTGAGATCTCCCTCATTTGGGTACTTCAAAAACCAGCACGGTCACGCAAACAAGAAACACAGCTGGAGGGAGTTTGGGCTGTATCCTGCACTTCTTGTTTCCCAAAAATTTGAAGGCAGGGAACCAACGGTCTATAACAATCACTGCTGGCATACCCCTTACAAACTTTTCAGTAACTCACTTTTCAAGGCATTTAGACATTTGTAACCTGCTGCTTAAGAGGAATGGGGACACGGTGTGAGACTGCACATAGCAGTAGCGTACAGGAAGCCATATGCTCTGCCAGGGGAGAAGCATACGGCAGTTAGAAGAGAGGTTGACGTGTCTGGGGTCATGGCCAGGGCTGCCACAGGCAGGTCCTTCTCCCACTGCTGCAAACCAGGGCCCATCGCAACCTTTCTCATCCCTGAGGGCCAGCAGTGCCCTTACTGCCTGTGGTGGAAGGAGGTGGAATTCATGCACAGCCCATCCTTTGTGCCTAGGGTACCCCAAATTTTATTTTATTGATATTTTATTTATATAGTTATATGGGAGGAACGATTCTTTACCATATGAAAAAGAATAATTTTATACCACTGTAGCAGCAGCAATGTTGCACCAGCACTGGACAAGGGTATTCAGGGCACCAGCCCCAAGGCATCCCCAGACTGCCATGAAATCCTCAAAACATATAGTCAGGGCCAGGTGAAAATACATTTCCCTGCTGTGATTTGACCCTCTCGACTGTGATAAAACCATATGATGACCAAGAATCATTTTCTGCATGGTACATCAGCAAAATTGTCATGGCCAGGAGTTGGTTTAGGATGTAGCAGCAGGGTCCATTTTTTGCCTCAGCCACCGAGGTCACTGAGGAAGTCCTACACCCCCTTCACTGTTTCTCTGGCAGCACGTGTCTGTGTCTGCAGGTCTGTGCTGTGAACTGCATCTCTGGCACAGCGGGAGTTAATGTCGACTTCTGAAAGCAGGAAGAAGGATTGTGTTCATATATACACACATATAAAAATATGTGTTTTTAAACCCAGGAAATTCTCATCACCTCCCTGGGGTTTAGCTCCGAGCTGCTGCTGCGGCTGGGCTGGGTAGGCTGCAGGATGCAGTACAAGGACAGAAGCTGGGAAAGAAGCTGTGCTGGGGCTCACGGCCAAGGGAGATGCTCTCTGCAGCAGCACCCCGTGCACTGAGCGACTCACAGGGACGGGTTTTTGCAACCCTTGGGCTACTTGTGTCCACATCCAACTGCAAGTCACCCCCACGGCATGGTAGGGATTTTTTACCCTGGGCACATGGCAGGTCCCTCACAGCCTACCCTCTCGCAGATGACAGCCACCGTGATGCTCAGTCTGGGAGTCTTGCTTCGGGAGCCCTTGCACTCATCCAGTGCCGTGCAGCCATGCCAAGCCCTGCCCTGGTGTGGCTGCTCAATGAGCAGCAGCTGGCGTGCCGAGGGTCACTGTCGCAAAGGGAGCCTGTGATCCCCCCTGTCCAGAGATGCCCTTTCTCCTGGGCATGGGGCACTACGCAGGTCTTTGCTTGCTATTCTTGTGCTGGTTTTAGCTGTGGAGCTGAAAGGAGCTGTACAGGAGCCACCCAACAGCACCACAGGAGACGTGTAGCAGGACTTGAAAAGTTTAAGAGCTGGAGCTCTGCACCCACCTCCTCCCGCTTACATCAGTGCCCTGCTGTCCCCACCCAGCTGAGCACCCCTCCGGTGCCCAGGGAAGGAAAACAGCTGATGGCATCTCCCCAAAACCTGGCATCACTCCTCTCTGTGCCCAGCAGGAGGGCAGCAACACCCCAGGCTGGGGTGGCACGGCTCCTCCAGCTGCCTTTTGCCAACAAGTCCCGTCTCCTGCAACCCTCTCAAATCCAGATGAGTGAAAAAACCTGTGAGATGACAGAGAGCTCTCTTATTCCTGCCGTAATTAGTCCCTTTGGAATTCAATTAACAAGCTCCCCGCTGCAGCTATCAAGCCATCATCAGTTAGGCAAACAGGCGTACAAGTCAGGCCAGGTCCCTCTGAGTACAGTATAAATATTTCAACATGTGAAAGGGGAGTCTGTCCTTTGGCACCCTTTGCAGCATACTTTAAAGTGTTGCCCCGCTGGTGGGAATTTAAGGGCTCTGCTGATGACTAGAAGTTCCTGTGTCCCCCTGCTTACCTTCCCAGCTGGAGAGCATCTACCCTGTCCAAGCAGTGCCAGGGAAAAACATTGTCCCTCGTATGACCACAGTATCCCAGGGCTGAACCGGGTCTGGCAGGATTGGTGCCATGCAAGGTGTGAATACGCTGTCAGCTCTGCTGTCCCTGTGTGCTAGCGTGGTGCTCGGCACGTAGGCAGGCATCGAGTGTGATCTGAGTGGTGCTGCCTTGCCTGTCTCCAGGGTGTGTGATCAGGCTGAGATATGCACTGGTGATGGTGAATAACAACTATTGCTGCAGGGGCTAGATAACTCTTTTTTTTTAATGGTTTTCTGGTTTTTTCTACAAGCTTGGCCAGGCTGGAAATGGAGAAGCTGATGTTTTCTGAGCTGTTATCCCAGGCTTCTGGAAGTGGGGAGACCTCTATTCAGTCCACCTGTTTTCAAATACTGGTGGAGTAGGGTTTGAAATAGGGCTTTAGCTTGGGGAAGATTTCATTCACATCTTTTTCTGGGGGTGACTTTGGGGCCAGGGAGGTGGGATGCTCGATACCTGTAGAGACACTGGACACAGCCTTGTGTGCCCCTGCTAGAAACGTGCTGGGATGTGACCCTGTGCTGCAGATGGCTGAGGGAGGGGGTCTTGCACAAAGGTCCACGAACCTCCTCTGCACTACCAAATGCACCTCTCTGCCTTCAGAGCTTTGTGCGTGCCATAGGTCACTAGAAGAAACTGCAAAAATGAAGAACAGTTCTTACAGACTCAAGAGATTGTTCTGGGAGATCAATTTAAGCAGCACCTGTCCCAGCCCATACACTCCTTGGGGATGAGACTGAAGAGCATGAAGTGCTGCGTGGTTCCTTATCAAACACCCATCTCAAGGACTCCCCAGCCAGGCTCGCTTAAAGAGCAGCAGTCCCTTGTCACTAATCCATCCCCTCCAGCCACCAGGGACCTGCTGGCCCTGTCTACACAGCAGAGTGAGCAGATCGTGCAGCCGCAGGTCAAGTTCAGGGCTTCAGCCCAGGGTGCAGGTGATCAAATACACTCTCGCCTGGCTTCCGTGCAGGAAAAGGCATTAGCCTGAGATGAAAGATATTTCAACTCCGCAAACTTTATTCAAAATGAAACCCATTATGGCAAAGAAAGACAAAAAAATTATCTGATGTTTGTACTGCATCAATATGAATGATGTCACATGTCTGGACTGCCTTGGAAAGCACTGAATTGCTAAATGGTGGTGAATGTCTTCAATATTAAGTGAGAGGGACCAGAAGGAAGATGCTAAAACCTAGAGAAACTTTCTGGCTAATGCTTCTGTTGATGCATTTTTATTTGAGGAACATCCTCTGGTTTGATTTAAAGGTGGCCCTATAACATTAGGGACCTGATAATGGCTCTGGTGGCCCCTTGAGATCAGAAGCATTGCATCTGCACTTCGGGCAGGTCTTCTCCTAGCCCAGCAGTGTGTGCCAGAACTTCGGCTTCAGCACCTGCATCTCTGCTCCAATCTCTCCATCACTCACCCAGCTTGCAGCTGGGCATGGGCTCAGGCTCACCTATAACCTCAGTGAATTTGTAGCCAAGAGCCTGCTGGCTCTGTATAACCTGAATTACTGAATCTCACACAACTCCTGTGGGCAGTGGGAGAGGAACACACTGTGCTCCTGGGTAAAAGCTCCCTGTGTTGCCCTTGCACAACTTGTGGCTTTGCCCCGGGGGATCTTTGATGTCCCTCCAGCTATTCCCACCACCGCTCAGTGTTATGAGCCAGGACACCACTGTGCAAAGCCCTGATGAAATACAGGACAGCTGGCAATGCCAAAAGCCACAGGTTCCGGGGTATGGATGCCAGCACACCTCAGTGAGTGTTAATTCCTTCTGTAGCAGTGCAGGGGCCCTTCCAGGCCAGTTCACTGCCCAGTTAGGCTGAGATTAGACAAAGCTTAAGTAACATGTGCTACTTTTGGTAGTTTGACTCCAACTAGTCACATTGAAAGTCATCATGGGAAGGTCTGGGCTTTCTCAGACAGAAATGAAGCAGCAGCAGGAAAACGCTCCTTCCCACCTAAATAGCCATTCTAAGAAAGCAAAGTCCTGCCAGCGATTTGTCATCCCTTTCCTATACCAAAGCCTCACCAGCCTGGTCAAATGGGACAAGTGCTCTGCTAGAAGGAAGAACAAGCCCAAGGAAGTTGGAAAACTCTTTGTCTTATGCATCAGCACTAGCATGGCCAGCAGGGACAGGGAAGCGATCTTACCCCTGTACTCGGCACTGGTGAGGCCGTCCCTCAATGAGTGGGTTCAGTTTTGGGCCCCTCACCCCAAAAAGTCCATTGAATGACTCGAGCATGGCCAGAGAAGGGCAACGGAGCTGGGGCAGGGTCTGGAGCACAGGTCTGCTGGGGAGCGGCTGGGGGAACTGGGGGGGTTCAGTCTGGAGAAGAGGAGGCTGAGGGGAGACCTCCTGGCCCTCTGCAACTCCCTGCCAGGAGGGGGCAGAGAGGGGGGATGAGTCTCTGGAGCCAAGGCCCCAGCGCCAGGCCCCGAGGGAATGGCCTCAAGCTGCCCAGGGCAGGGTCAGGCTGGCTCTGAGGAAGGATTTCTGTGCAGAAGGGGCTGTTGGGCGTTGGAATGGGCTGCCCAGGGCAGGGGGGAGTCCCCGGGATCCCTGGAGGGGTTGACTCAGCGCTGAGGGATCTGGTGGAGCTGGGAACGGTCAGTGTGAGGTTCATGGTTGGATGAGATGATCTTCAAGGTCTTTTCCAACCGAGATGATTCTGTGATTCTGTGAGTTATTTCTTAAAGATGTTCTTTCGGAGCCCAAATCACCTGGTTTTCTCTTTCTTTTGCTCATGTTTCACAGTGGAGATGGAATGCATCATTTCCCTGGTTAAACATCAGTTCACTTGTATTGCTTGAAGATTTCTAATAATATTAGTGTCACCATGACCCCGCAACTATTTTGCTGATACTCTGCTTAACTTGAGTGCAAGTCCCTGAATATCCAAAATTATGAATCAAGTCTTCCATGTCACCTTCTATCTACTGCGAACCAACAAACTAAAATGTCTTAAATTTTTTTGCAGAATTACAAGGGCGATAAACTTTTGCATCAAAGACAAACCCCGGGCTTGCAAGATGCTTTTGGAAACACATTTTTTTCTAAGCTTACAAAAAATTATTGTATGCTTGATGCTGAGGGGAAAAACAAAGGAGGGTAATTTATAGCCTAGACCCTGCTTAAACATGAAAGGGAGTAGGGGTGTGTGGAGGGAGGGGAGAAGCCTTAGGGGCTCATCGACACACCCGAGCTGGTGTCACAATGGTTGGTGATGCACCATTGTCCCATTTTTCACTCTCTTCTTAACACCACTGCAACAGCAGCTTTATTCTGTCATTCTTTTAAAATATTTAGTGATTTTCTTCACAAATTTAGAAACAAGTTGGCTGGTCTTGTAGAAGAAAACGAGTTTAAAAATTAATTGAAAGCTTTTAAAAATTAATAATTATTTCAGTTAATTAAGGTTGCAGCTTAACATTTTTTAAACTGTTAACAATTTGGAAGTTGCTACACAGTTGCGTTGGAATAGAAAATGATGGGGATCGAGAGCTGGAAACATGTTGCCTTCAGCATTTCATAGAGCAGGTTTTTGGGCCCTTATGCATCTGCATTTTTATTGACAGCATTACTGCAACTATCAAAAAACGGATCTATAACATCGTAATTTTGCTAGAATTTCTTTTGTTCCAGATAATTTAAAATGCTTTCTTGTGTCCATAATACATTTGGATATGGATTTTTTTTTAATGGATACTTTTACTTCTCATATCCATTGTGCTTTATTTCATAGCATCTGATTTTTAATCACAACCATTATCTTCCTCCCATTCCTGATTTGTTACTTATTTTCTGTAGCTCAGCTCGCTCTTCTTGCTTCTTTTTTTTTGCCAGGATTTGTTGTGATCTTTTCTTTGTGATCATCATAAATACACCTGTCAAGAAGGAACCGAAACAAAAGGCATTTATTTCTCTGAGAATTTGAGAAATTTCTGTTTTCCAATGAATCAGTGGAGAGAGCTGTAAAAAAGTGCTGTGTGTGTGAGAATCGGCCAGCAGATTTTGCTAAGGGCTTCTGCCTGGTTACTGCATCTGAACGGGATGGCTAATCTCTGGGGCCTCTCTTGCAGATACAGAGTCCATGAGCAGGAGATGCTGTGCACCCTGGCCTGGTCTCAGCAGCAGGAATCACCTTAGTTTCCTAGATCATGATCTACAGTGGTTACAAATTAATAAATCTGTATATATGTTATCCTGCAGAGGTGGATGCAGAACGAGTTGACCCCGCATCTCCCTGACCACAGCATCCCATGCATCAGACGGTGGCTGAAATGCTGTGGGATGTGCAGGAGAAGAGAGGGGAAAATTAGTGTGTGCCTTTCTTAATGTCCCACGGACCAGAAGGACGCAGCACAAACTTTGCCCAGGTGCTGTTTAAGCTCGGGTGCCATGGTCCATACATGCTCTGCCATACCCGCAGCCTGTTTCCACCATTGCCAGCTGCAGCATGCACCGAGGCTGCTCTCTGGGCTGGAGGGTTACTCTCATCTGCCATTTGATTTGTTTACATTGATTTTAGAATAATGGCTTTTCATGAAATAAATTTCGATTGAGAAAATAAATTATTTTCTCATTTGGGCGCAGGCAGGCAGTCGCTGCTCTGGGTGCGTGCTCCCCAGCCCTGTCAGCGTTGATTCTTCATTATGAGCACATCATCTTGCACCGGGCTCGGGCAGTACAAGAATTTCCATTCAAATGCAAAGTATTCAAAACTTTATGTATTTCACTTTTCATGCAGAAAATCTGCCTATTTCTACTCAGCACAAGAGTAACTTTTGTTGGGTTGTTTAACCTTGAACAAATGATGGTTTAACCATTTTCAGGACAGTAGAATGAAAAATTACACCGCTACTGTTATGCACAGCTGCTCCGTGGCCGATGGTTTAAACCTGAATGTGGCAGAACTGCAGTCCGTAAGCAAAATATATATATATTTTTTTTCCAGTGCTGCAGTGGAAATGTGCTTTGAGTTCTGCTTCATTTTGGAAATGTGTTTGAAGATGTGCCCTGTTGTTTTCTTTTCCCTGCCTGTGCTTGATGACCTGCCAGCCTTCAGCTGGCACCGAGTTCAGTTCTGCAAAGGATCAGATGGGAAGCCGTGGCGTGTCCCTCGTCCCAGTGATGCTGTCTTCCTCTGTGGGTGCAGTTACACCAATGCTCGTCTGCTTGTAGGACTGGAGCTTTCCTGGAGCATAAGATGAATTTTAAAAATAGTCTTCTTGTTCAAGAAATTAAGCCATCATCCTGATTCTCTCCCTAAAATAATGGAAGGATAGCACCATGTACAATGGGGAATCCCCTTAGAGAAGCAGCTGGATGTCCCCTACAATACAGAAGATCTTATGTTTGAACCTGAAATCCCACCTCCTGTATTAAAGACAGACTCTCAGTTTTCAGTCTGGACTAAAGAAGCAGAAACATGTGCTTGTAGACACCCCCCCCCCCCCCCCCCCCTCCTCTGTGCTCAAATTAGATCTTGGCCCAGGTCATCCATTTCATGAGCTTCCTGATGGATTCCTACATGAAGCTTAAGACCAGAAATAAAATTAAGAAAAGCAAACCAAGTCCCTGGGGAGGTATTGTAAGGCCAATGGGGCCCAAACTATCTCCCTGTATCTCCCAGCAGATGCTCTCTCTTAAATTGTTTGGTTATCCAAATCTTACAACAACACTTTGGGCAGAAGAAGTTTAGTTAATATAAAAAAAAAAATAAATTCTTCTTGCCTGTTTCAAATGTCCTGATCAGAGTTTGATACCCCTAGTTTTTGTGCAGCGGGGAACTGTGAATAATCTCTCCCGTGCTGCTCCTCACCGCACAGCCCATCACTCACACTTCATCCTGGATGAAGAGTCTCAGTCTGTGTAATCTCTCCACCCACAGAGCCATTCCCCAACCCTTATCTTTCCCATCTCTCTCCACAGCTTTTCTAGTTTCTACGGGTTTTTTTTTTTCTGTCTTTTTGATTTCCTTCAGTGGAGGGAACAGATTTGCAAACAGTATTTAAGTAGCAGGTAAATTATTGATCTGTGCAATGGCAAATTGATCTCTTCTGTTTTGTTTAACACTTTTTCCCTAAAAATTTCTACACTCAATTTACTTTTTAGGCTATCACAGATCACTGAGGCAATGTTTTCATAACAATACCTGCAACGTGGGTATGCAAGGGAAAAGTTTTCTTTTCTGAGCAGTAATAGCTCATTTAAGGCTTATGACTGGTTCAAGTACAAATGGACCGTTTCATCCATGCATATGATTTTGCACATCTTGCTACTGAATTTCACTCCTGTTTTACTGTCCAGTTGCTCAGCATTGAGAGATACTGCCATAGCTTTTCATCCTCAACTCTGATTATTGAAATATTGTCAGCAACTTACTCCCCTAATTGGTTTCCTTTCCTTCTCCAGGCCATCTCCTGATCTGAAGATAATGTTCCACCACAGGTCCCTGGGTGCCTCTCTTGTCACTTTTATTTCACCGAAAAATCTGCTAATTTATTCCTAATTTTGGTTTCATACTCTCATGCAGTTATTAGACAGAGGAGGGCTTTCTCTTTCACACTGCAGTGATTTCATTTCTTTAAGAGCCTCTGATGAAGACAATTTTCTGAAGCTTTTGCTGAATGCATCTCCTGTTCTGCAAGCTCATTGCCTCTCCAAGGGCTCACAGTGCAGGACTTCCTTCTGCAAAACCTAAACTGACTCTTCCTCACTATTTCATATATATTCTTGTTCCTACTGACATCTTTATTCTATTTTTCTGACTGTTTGCCCAGCACAGAGATTGGCTGGGCAATCCCCTGGATAGCTGCTGGGGCCCTGTTAAATAGCATTGCATTTACCACCTTCAGCTCCTCTGGTACCACAGTTAGTTTAAACAGTCCCTTGTGCACCACTGCTAAATGGCTGTTTCGTACAGGACACCCTTCGGGCTCTGGGGTGAATGCCATCTGCTCCTTTTGATACTCTTAATTTCCCCAGTTTTCTCCCCAACCTCTTCCATCGATGGCTGATTTTAGGACAGGTCCTCCATGGTGGGAATAGCCCTGGGGGCTCCACAGCTGCTGAAGGGGTTGAGGAAAAGGGTCTATTATTGGATTTTTACGCCTTAGAAAGCTGCTCATCAAAAAAAGCATTGGTCTCCTTTGTCATAGTTTTACACTTAATTGTCATCTCCCACTCTTTTCTTTATTTTCCTCATTTGAGCATGACTTCTACTTTTGAAGGATACTGTTTTACCTCTGACAGGCTCCTTTACACAGCTCTTTCATGAAAACAGCTAATTTTTTGCACTTTTAAAGTCTCTTTTGATAATTGTATAGATTTGCTCTCATCATCTAATAGAAGATCTTTAAACAATGTCTATGTCCCCTGGAAAAATTTTACCCTTTTGGTGGTTGATTTTAATTTCTTCTTAACAAGCCTCTCCACTTTTATGTGGATAGCCTTTTTGAAATGAAGTCACAATGAACTTTTTCAGTTTTATTTGTGAAGTCCTACAATGTTACTGAGTTTAAGTACATTGCAGACACTTTTATAGAGGGACTCTTCAATAATAACATTTTAAATTAGCCCTGTGGCCTACTCAGGATTAAACCTAACATTGCTTCTCCTAGCTGTCCTGAGGAGGAGTTATCTTCTATGTTGTCTCCAGACATCTATTCATGTCTCTATGGGAGTATTTGAAGTCCTCCCAGTACTGGGTGAGTTTCCACACCCTTGGCCCCTCCATATTCCTGATGGCTATTATGGTTAGGAGTCATCTGGTCGGGTGTGTGATGATGTAGCTTCAAACTTTTGCATTGGTGTTGAGTTTAAACCCACGGGGGGTCTATTATTTTCTAACACTTATTCATTGTCTTATTCTGAACTAATTAATATCCAGCCCACTCCTCCACATGCCCTACTGGTGCATGTGCTCTCTGTCCCGGTCTGATGTGCCCGTTATGCCAATGTTCTCATGGTTCAGGGTCTGTGTGCACTGTGAAGGTCACCCTGTCCCTGTGACAGAAAACCCTTGAGCTGGGATAAAACCTCAGTAGTGTCCCACACTGACCTTCTTAGCTGGATGAAAGGGACATCCAGGATATCCCTTTCCCTAAATAAAGGTCTGGGAGAGTTGCCCACTTCAGTTTGAACTGTTGCTCCTAAAGATGGGCATGTCCGTGATCCCACAGCCTTACCTGGATTCACATGTGGTGCCAGATAAATCTATATGAGAAAGCAATATAAAATAATTTTTCACTCTAGTGATGGAAAGCTTGTATTACTAATTACAGAGTTAAAAGAGTTGACACCCTCCCCATAAAACCTCACAGCTCTTCCTGAGGAAGAAGGCTACTTTGACATTTGTGGTGTATCACTTCAACTCCTGAAGATGTGCCCCAGCCCTGAGAACTGGGGAATCCCCCAGTTGGTGTGTGTTGAAGACCTCTTCCCCAGTGCACTCTGGACCATGGATTGATTATCTGACCCTTCTGTCTGATCTGAAATTGCAGGACATGTGCCCAGCTGCATCCTGAACAGCTTTCTCCCCAAGGCATATACCTGGGCAAGATTCAGACGTACACGTTAAGCCGACCCCAGCACTTTCTTTCCAAGCCCTCCTGTCTCTGCATCCCCATAGCTGAGTACCCAGCCACCCTGGTCCTGTCCCACCGCCCCTCCTCCCATCACAGGCTGGTTACCTAGGTGTGAAGGTCCTCCTGACCACCACCTCTGTCCCTTGTGTAGCCTGGGAGCTCTTGGAGGCAGATACACATTGATCACTCTGCTCCTGGCACATCTAGTGTGAAAAAGACCCAAGTGTGTTCAGACCTGCCTGTCCTCCTGACTGCTGCCCTGGCATTTCCAAGAGGAATCTCTTCCTCCCCCAGTTTGCAGGGGGATAAGAGCTGGGGGAAGGTAGCAGGGAGCTACTTAAGACATCTGGTGCTTTCCTTCCACCTCTGCCTGGTTCCAAGCCCACTGATGATATTAACAGTGCAATGAAGCTTCCCATCGGTACAAGTGCCAGCCTCTTGTTCCATTACACACCAGCTTTCCAGACAGCAGCACTGGGAAGGGGAGAATGGAAATTGATGGATCCCTGCACATCTTTGCCTTTGGACTGTGTTTCCTTGAAACACAGAAAGCAGGAGTGGGGAAACAGGGTTGGAAGGCAGGGAAACAGGAGGGGATGCAGGGTGCAGGAGGGAGGTGTCAGGGGCAAACGTGGTTCCTGCTGCCAGTCCCATTGACCCTGGTAGCCAGAAAAACCCCGATGATGAACTGAGCTGTTGGAAATGAGCCCAGGCACACAGGCATGGGCCAAGAGCAGCTCCCATGGATGAACCCTGCAGAGCTGTCTCCCATCATAGAAACCATCCAGTCAGGCAGAGGACAGCAGCAGGAAGCAGAGGTTTGGTAGGACAAGGAACTATCCCAGCCTCCCCTGAAACAGCAACTATGGGCCACCTAAATTCTCTGAGGTGGTCTCACCTCTCTTGTCTGTGAAGTTGTCCTGGCAGTGGCCTGGGTCTCTCCTCCAGCCATGGGTCTTGGGCGGGGACCTCTTTTTTGGGAACCTGAACTTGTGCAGATGCCTGCGTGCTGCTTCTCTCCTGCAGCCCCTGAGCAGTGACAAGTCCTGCTGGGTCTCTCACATCTCCCCTGCGAGCTGGGGCTGTTGGCTGAGCACTGCAGAGGAACACCGCATCCCAGCCTGCAGCTTTTGCTTGGAAGCTGGCTCCAGGGCCTCATCCCACTGCATCGCACTGGGCAGCTCGAAAGCCTGAGCCTGTTCATGGGCTGGACCCTCTCACTAGACTGACTTCCTATTTTTTTTTTTGAAATAAGTATTATTCCAGATAAGCAAGACAACATTAAAAAGCAATTAAAAGCCTCAGGTTGTGCCTGAGTAGAAAAAGTAATTTAAAATTGTCCAAACGTGTTTTTGACATTTTCTAAATTGAAAAACAGACCCTTCCTCCCTACTTCTCACTTCACAAAATTATAAACCAGGGCTGCCATTTTAAGGGAATATTAAAAAAAAAAAAAAAAAAAAAAAGTCACTCTATAAAGGATGTTAAGGGTTTTTCAGGTTTCTCTTTGTATTGCAACTTGCCAGCATACTCTGTGACCAGAAATATTGTCTTGCAAAGGCTGCTGTGGCCCCTCACATCCCACCTGCTGCAGAGGAGCCAGGAGCACGTGACGACAGGAGGGAAGGTTGTAAAAATCCAAGTACCTTTCCTGCTCCCATATTTTAGGATGAAAGCAGGATTATTTCCAGGTCTTGTCATTTCCTCTGAGATTTTTCTCACAGTTAAAAACTGCCAGGAACATTCAACAAGGGAGGAGAGGAGGAAAGGGAAGGGAAACCCAGCAGCAGAAAGTGGGTAGTGCAGGCAGCAGGCGCTTCTCCGAGGACAGCCGGCAGAATCCGCTGTCTACCCTGGCTAGCTCTGCCTGAAAACATTTGTAAAGCAAGTCTGCTCTCCATTAAGACAGTGGGGAAAGCCTTGTTCATGCCAAAAAAATTTGTCCCGGCAAGGTCTGAAGTAGATACACTTAGCTTTAAACTGAAAAGCAGTGCTGGCGGGGTTGACTTCGCTTATAGCATGGAAGCCGTGCAGCCAGCATCAGAGGGAGCAGAGTGACTGCACGGGCTCTACTGGTTTCTCATGTTTTCTACTTGTTTTGTATGATCTCTTAGCAAACTGGGAGCAAGCCACGCTGCCCCATTTCTAAAAAAACCCAAAGCCCTGCAAATCCTCAACATCACCCCTAAATAAATCCAGGCTCACAAGAAAGGCATGGCTCCCTCCAGGTGAGTGTGGACAATATTTCTCAGGCTTTTTAATTTTTCCTTTTAAGATACACAGCCTGCTTATTCATTCACAGCTGTCACAGTTTCGTTTCTTCCCTGTTCATGCCTTGAGCATCACTTGTCTTCCTCTGCATCGAGAGCCTTAAATGCTGCCAAACGCAGCTCCCGTTGGACGGCGTACCTGGTTGTTGCTGTGCAGTGACGTGTGTGTCTCATACAGCTACAGCCGCGTGTTTGCTTGTCTCTGTGCAATCTCCTCCCGGAGGCTCTGGAGGATTCTGTTTGCACTGCACAGGCTCAGACCCTGGGCTTTAGGGATAAGCCAGATTTTCTTCTGATTAAAGACTTCTGAAAGATTAAAGATACACAGCCAGGGCCCAAGTCAAAGCTGCAAAGCAAAGATCATTCTGCAACTTTTCAGTTTGCAATGTGATTTTTTTTTCCAGTCTGTTCTCCTGCATTTTTAAACACATAAATTGGAAAAGACAATCATCTACCACAGAGCATCATAGTGCCCCTGCTTGGGAGCAGGACTGAAAATGGAGAGCCAGAGTCTGGTCAGTTCCTATTCCTAAGGGTTTTCCTCCCACCCCAGTGTTTTGCTACGACCATTCCAGCTCTGCTGGATGGGTCTTCCACTCCTACACAGCCACAGACTCCTGCTTCAGTCTGGATTTGTTCTGATATGCCTCACTTTCTCTTTTCCTCCCATTCCCAGTACTTGTCTCCATCCCACATGTACAAGCCTCCCCATGCTCCTTCGTGTCCACTTCCTCAGCCTGGATGACAGCGAAGGGCCCTCCATCTCCCCAGAAAGAATTTTTTTCCCTGAGGCCATGGGCAAAACATGCTCTTCCACTGGACCAGAAGTAGTTACGCACCTGGTCTGGTTGGACAAACATGCCAAGGGCAGGAGACACGTCCACCACTTCCAAAGCAATGTGTGTAGTGGGGAAGGCAGAGGGGTACCCGTGGGAGCCAGGGATATCTCTCCAGTGCCGCCTCCCAGTTCCAGGGACCAAAGCCTTGCATGAGAGCACCCTCCAGGGCACTCATCTGAACTGGACCGGGAAAACTCCCCTCTCCTCCACATCTTGCTTGTGCCCACTAAGAATGGGACAATTTAATAGCATCTTCCCAGCATGTGGCCATCATCCCCAAAGAGGGTTCTCTAGCAAAAAACGAATGCATCCAGTAAAACTTTTGCCGTGCCTATTGCTGTTTCCCTCACCAAACACACCCATCAAGCCACTTGGCACCAAGCAGCAGCTGTCCTCTGTCCTACCTGAGCCCCTGTGTTGTCCTTATGTGGGATAGTCTAAGAATCATCCTCCTCTTGCTTTGAGCTATTATACGGTGTTGTCTGCAGTGCCAGGAGCCATCTGAGCAATAGCAGCCTGTCCTGAGCTGTAAAAGGACAGCACAGCTCAGCCCAGACAGAAATCCACTTCTGTCCCAGCAGACGCTTTGTGACCTGAGCAGAGGGGAGGTACCTGTGGGAGCTCCTGGTGATGTTGTGTGGCTGTGGGTTGTCCTGCCCTGCTGCCACCGTGCTCATCAGTCAGTCCCAAGGAGTGAGCTGGTGTCTGTAGCCCTGAGAAAAATCTGCCCCGTTTTCTCTGTGTAGAAAGCATCCCCAAAAGGCTTTTAGAGCAAAGAGGGCCAGTTTTGTTTGACTATGTGTTAGGATATTTTCTTTTCTTCTGAATTGAAGATAGCTCAAAGTGACCAGGTCAAACAGAGTAGAAATAAAAAAGGGTTTCTGAACAGCTTCCCTACCCACCACGTCCTTGCCAGCTAGTCCTTCCTCCCAGACCCGCTTCCAGCTGACAATAACTCACAGAGCTGCAGCAGCCACAGCATCAGCCCCGCTGGGCTCTGGGCTGTTTGTCCTTCCCTCACCCCCTGCTCCCCTCCACAGCCTCTGGCATGGGCTGCAGACTCCCAGCTCTCTTCTTGGCTTTTCCTTGCTGCCTCCTCCTGCACCTGGGAGGCTGATCCAGGTCTGCTCTGCCTTCTCCCAAGGGAAGCAGCAAGGTACGCTGCTCTCTTCAGAGGCATCTGCCCGACTCCGACGCTTTTATTAAAGAAACCTGACACACACACATGCCGAGAGCACACGCAGATCAAACAGATGCTGTCTGTCACAGAGCTTAAAGCCTAATTACGAAAGATTACAGAAACTATTTATAAATATTTATATCCATTTAAATATATTTATAAACGTACCAGGATTGGATAAAAGTGTATATTGTTATTTTAGTTTAAGACATAACCAAGTATCACTTACACAATGCTCATACAGTAATCATATACTTGCATTAAGCTTCTTTTCGATTAACATGGACAGCAGCTGTTAACGTTTGAATTGCTGTTAATACAAAGCAGGTTGGCACCAATGAGCTAAGGAGCATGGGTGGGTAGATGCTGAGATGTCAGGAAGCGACAGCGCAAGTATACTACAGAGTATAAACTCTTCCCTTTCTTAGGCAGAAACCCTCCTGATTCACCAAGAAGGATACTGGAAACATACAACTAGGTTATGTATCTTCTGTCATCATTAATCTGCTGATTTATTGTGGCAGCATACTGCCTGCCTTCCGCTATCTTTCACTTGCATTGCACCTGGGACAGCAGCCATCTCCCACAGCACAGCTCCTTGGTGCTGCTCATCTCGCCTGGGTCCTCTACACGTGCAGCAACACTCAACAAGTAAAACACCTAAATCACAAATTTGTGTCACCCAGAGATTGTACAACCTTACAGCTCACGGCATCTTTGGCTCACTTTGGATGCTACAGAACAACACCCTCCCCTGGGCACCTCCTGATGTAGGGCAGAGCTGTACTTTTCACTGTGCAGCAGCTTTGTTTCTTTGTCTGATGCTCAGGAAAGGCTCCAGCAAAGGCATTTGGAAAGTCACCTGTGATTTCTTCCTTTCTTCTGGTCTGGCTTCCTAAAGGAAACAGCATGTGTGCTATTCAGTGGTCTGCCAGGCATTTTGGTCCAGCTGGGCAGTCAAAGCCACAGCTGAGAGGGGCAGAGACCCCCAAGTCAACACATTTCTAGGAGTTGTGTGAAAGTCAGAAGATGACTCTTTATTTGTGTTCTTGCTGAAAGCACAATGAGGAAGACTCAAGCCTTCCCTGTACATTCAGCAGCACCTCACTACCCAGGAGGATGTGGGAGGGTGGGACCTCCATCCAGGTTGGTGGTCCCCACACTGGCTGGCAGGTGGCTCTGGAAGGATGTGGGCATACTGGAGGGCATTGCGGGTAAGGGATGGAGGTGTGGAGGAAGCACTGGGGTGGTGGCAGCAAGATAAACTTGGGAAGCACTGAAGAAAAGGCACCTTGGAGCGGCAACAGGGAGTCCAGCAAGAGGCTCACCATGCGAGCTTCTTCCTGGCTGGATCTCGGGCTTCCCACAGCCAGTCCCTGTCCCGAGGAGGATTCACCTGGGCTGTGATGGGCACTGAGCAGAAGAGACGCTGCCTGCCCCTCCCTGCCCTTGGCCTCCATCACAGGCATGCTGCCGTGGTGTGGGCAAGCCAGCCTCCTTTCAAGCACTCTTTTTTTCCCCTCAGGAGAAGACAAAGCAGGAAACTTGTTTCGTTCTCCTGGCGGGGTGGTTTTGAGCAGGACAATCCCTTTGGTCAGGCATCAAATACCAGCATGTGAGCCATCTGCTTCTTTGACTAAAACACCCAGAGAAAAGCTGCTGGATTGGAAAAAGGATATTAATCTGAAAAGCGTACAACAAAGCAACTGCAGGGTGTTTCCCCCCCGAGCCAGAGCGAGTGAGGGAAAGCTGATTACCATGACACACAGGAGCCCTGATCTAATATTCCACTTCAAGATTTGCAAATAATGTGCCCATTAACATTCATTAGCTCTTTAAATAATACCTGCCAGACCTTCCAGGCAAGGAGGAAAGGCCCCTTCGCCCAGAAATCAATCACGTAACAGCCTCTAATTGTGCATTTTCTACATCTATGCAAAGTTGCAATAAAACCAAGCCAGGACAGAATAGAAAAGCCGAAGCTGTCATTGCTGTGTACAAAGCTACACAGAGACACCCTTTCCGCTCCCGGCTGCAGCACGAAGATCTTTGCTAATTAGCGGGCTTCTCTCCGACAGCTCACCCGAGTTCAACGGGCGCTGGGGGATGCTCTCTGCAGGAATGTGTCAAGCCAGCCTTTCACCACCCAAAATAGCTTCTGTGCTCTAGCTTGTCAGGGCAGCCTGCAGAGATAAGTGTCATGGAAAGAAGGAGGCTGGTGTCATGCCCGTCATGCCCCAGGAGATGAGACTCACTTGAGCTTTGGGAATCCCACATTAATACCCAGATACAGAAAGGTCTGAGGGGCCTCCTGAAGCCCCAGATGAAGTAACACCCTAAGAGAGGTGGAAAACTGATGGTCTGATATCAAGGCATAGCTGTGGAGCTGTGGTGCTACCTACAAACCTCATTGTTCTCTATTTATCACCGGAATTTCTGCCCTCCCATCCCTGCTTCAGAAAGGGCGGATCCTCTGTTGAAGGCAAAGGGGGATCAGGGCAAGGGGCCACACAGCCACACCATTCTTTAGTCATATTGGTCTTGGATGCCCAAATGAATCCTTCCCAACACCCTTGATGAGTCAAGTTTCCTGACTGTTAACTGCAAACCTGCTGCACTGAAAGTTGACCCAGACAGGAGTATTTGCGTTCAGACTCTGTCAGGGGGACCTTCTGGTCTTGTCACCACTGTGACCACATCCCAAGCAGACCAGAAGGCTAAGAGTTAGAAGGTCCACCAGTGTGAACATAGAGGCCATGGGCACTGGTAAAACCACAGTGCTACTTTTACTCTTGGTCTGTGCCTGTGTTGTGCAGAGGATTCCCAAACCAAAAGCATGGGGACATGTCCTTGCAGAATTATAAGTTATGGGCATTATGGGCTGTCTTATGACTTGGGGTCATAAGACAGGTCAACCAAGGTTTGCCATTGGAAGAAGGCTTTATGTGAAGGTTGCTAGGTCTAGAGAAGCAATGCCACTATCACTTCAGCTGATTTATACTGATGGACACAGTTCATGGTGTCACCTACCTGACCACCAGCATGATCTGGCTCCCTCTTTTCTACAGCTCCAACATTGGTTTGAGTCTGTGCTGAGCTGTTTGGACACACTAAGTATAAAAGAAACCAACCTGCCAAAGAGTGAATAGCTTCTCAGCAAGATAAAAGGTGTGCTCTAACCCTTGCGTGCAGCAGTTCCAATCAAAACGGTGAGCAGCGTCAGCACTGTGGTAGAAATGATGGCTTTCTGGGTTAGTCATCATCACCTAACTTCAGCACACCAAATCACCCCGCTAGCACTCAGTAAGGAACTGTTAGGCACTATAAAGCACAAATTAGCTGTCCATACAAGTACCCTCTGGATCTTGTCTGGTGTATTTTAGTACTTTAAAAAGAGCTACAACGCTAGATAAGTAGGTCCCTCTGCACAAGGCCACAAGCAAGCCCAGAGGCATCAGGGGTCTGTAGCACATCTTCAAGTTCCTTAGAAAATGGCTCTGTGTTGTCACAGATGTTACAGTCAAAGAAAAATCACTGCTTGGGCAAGGTACACTTTGATAAAAAACACAGCAGGGAGGCAGTTGTTTATAGTTGCATTTAATATGCCCAAAATGAGTTTGATTGGTTAATAGACAACAGAGTTACTTGTCTGGTCTAACTAGACAGGTCAAGGAAGGGCAGCAAAGGTGATAGGTACTGCAAAGGTGTGCAGGATTGGTGTGGTGGGGATTTTGGTTGTGCAGGAGGGGCTACCACAGTGCGCCCCTGTGAGAAGCTTCTCCAAAGCTCCCCATCTCCAAGCTGAACCTGCCTCTGGCCAAGGCTGAGCCAACCAGTGATGGTGGCTGTGCCTCTGCAATAATGTATTTAAGAAGGGAAACCTGAGAGGGGGTTTAGATTGTGAGGAAGAATTTTGAGAAGGACACGTATGTGAACACCAAGGTCAGTAAAAGGAAGGAGGAGGAAGAGGGGGAGGCACACCAGAGCAGAGCCCCCCTGTTTCCCGTGGTGGGACAGCAGGGCACCCCCTGCCACCCATGGAGCTCACCAGAGTCTCTCCTGCTGCCTGTGGAGGACCCCACACTGGAGCAGGTAGCTGTGCTAGGCCACGTCTCTATGGGAAGAAGCCCCGCTGCTGTAGTTCAGCACTGAGAGGACTGCAACATGTGGAGGTGACCCACGGCAGAGCAGCATGGGAAGAATTGTAGCCTGGGGGAAGAAGGGAAGAACTCACAACAGAGCAAGTTTGTGGAGGACTGTCCCCTATGAGAGGAACGCCATGTGGAACAGGGGAAAGAATGCAGAGGAGTGCTTCCCTCCTCCCCGGAGGAAAGAGCAGTGGACTTACAGAAAACCCCTATCCCCTGCACCTGTGTTGCTGGGGAGAGGAGGTAGAGATATCAGAAACTTCCCAGGAAGAAAGGAGGGCTGGGGGGAGGTGTTTTTAAGATGTGGTAACGCTTCTCACTGTCCCATTGTGCCTGTTAAGTGGTGTTGTTAGTGTTTTGAATTAAAGCGATGAACTTTTTCTTTCCTTAACAAACCTGTCTTTTGGCCAACCCTAAAGGTTGAGCCACTCCTCCCTGACCTTATCTTGATTCCCAAGTCTTTTGATTCATTTTCTCCTTCCCAGCCTTGGAGATGAAGGAGGGATTGAACAGCTGCATGGTGCTTAGTTGCCCTCTGGGCTCAAACCACAACAAAAGGGTCTGTACATCTACAGGATTACTGAAAACTGTGTTCCCTAAACAAGAATATTCTTGAGGACTGAATAAATTCCTTCAAAGTGTGAAGGTGAAATACAAAGAGAAATGGGGGACAAACTTTTTTAATGTACAAATGATAACAGTGCAATGGAGAAATGCACAGGAAAAAGAAATAGTTTTGTGTAAGTACCTTTCTTTGTAGATATTGCGAAGAAATGCAAGAGCAAAATGAGTTTATGAGCATACTTAAAGGGCAGTGATCTGATGAAGAAGAGAAATACAGAATTAATGCTCTCGCCTGGATTGCTTCATAATTTTACCAAGCAATGTTTTGCCAGATTGCTTAACATCCCTGGAAAAAAAATAAAGAAACAGGGAATTTCCAGTTGCGGAGTGGAGTGTTGGATGTTCCAATCACACTGTGATATGCAAAATGGATGGTGATCACCACTGCTCACATAGAAAAGAGATCATCTTCAGAGTAGCCCTTCCGCAAGCCTAGCATCAGCTCCATTCCCTTTGAGCTGAGGTCCCTCAACGTATTGGATAACAATTCTCACCTTAGACCTGCTCTACATTATTGCTACAAGTGCCCACTAATCCTCCCTGCTATCTCTCTCCAGCTCCTATCTAATTTATCCTACCAGCTACCACAAACTTATTTAATCTAAAACTCCTGTAAAAAGAAAAAAAAAAAGAAGTCTGTTTTATGCTATGTACTCTCCATTCCCTCATCCAAGACCTGTGTGCGCATGGATAAAATCACTATTTAATAGTGCTGGTCAAGCCCTGCTGCTTGTTCAGAAACCCTGCTTCCAGACTGTTTGGATCAGCTATTAAAAGTTTGTATGAAACTTGTGAACATGTTCTTGTAGTACACAAGGGAAGGATTAAAGCGTCTGGCACACAAGAACAGCCTGAGCGTGGTCTGTATCAATCTTATACCTGGGGTTTGAGTGCTGCATGTGAGAAAACATGGAGCTAGGGATTCACCCAACAAGATGTTGGGGTCTCCATGAGAGAGGTCCTGTGTTCCTGTTATACTTGATGGAAGTGAAGCCAAAGGTGCTGGGGACATGACCCAGCTCTTTAAAGCAGGGGGCAGAGAGGGGTTGGGTGCACTCGCCTCTTTCAGCTGCCAAGGAGAAAGGGCAATGTCATTGTGAGGTGAGCTGCTGCCCAACAGCCCTGCTCATCCTCCAGGTGCTTCCAGGGTGCATGTGGTGGGACCAGGGTGAGGGAAGTCATGGAGAACAGATACTGGCTAAAGACAACCCTACAGTGTCTCTCTAGAGGTGGGAAAAGCTCAGTCTGGATAAATTCCAGGAATGTTAAATTTGGCCTAGAACAAGTACTTGAGTAGTTTTCAGCTCTTTTTCCCCACAGTTGGGTGGTTGTTTTTTTTTTTTCTCTATTCCTTTTGCAGTACCTTGAATCACCAGCCTCTAATTATTGCCTGCAGTTATAAACATGCACTTCTCCCTGGAAGAAGTCCATTATTTTTTACCTAAAATTGAGGGCAGTTAGCAGATGCCTGGGTAGTGCGAATACTTGCAATATATTATTAAAACAAGCTCTCACCCCTCTACTTTGAAATAGCTGCTAACACTGCTTTCTTGAACACTTCTCAGGCGTTTTGGAAGTTTTTGTAATCCCAAGCAGATAGCAACCCTTAGAGAGAAGAACATCAGACTATGTAATTTAATGGGCCTTTCTAGCACTAAAATCAGGGAGTCAATGAAAGTTTCTGTGCTGTGCATAGCCATAGCTAAACTCTCTTGCAGCCATTTAAAGCAGGAGTGGAATAGCGGAGGCATAAGGGAGCCCTTTCAGACTTCACAATTATCTCGTATCAATTGAGCTGGGTCCCTCAAGGCCCAAAGGCAGAAGAACAAAAGCCAGTTCCCACAGTGTCCTTACACCTTTAAGATCTCAGTACCTATCACATTTAAAAGCTAGAACAGGATTAAACCATCTGCAACTATTCATCCTGATATAATATCAGTATTAAAAATCTTTGTGTTACAGTTGTCCATAAATAAAAAGTTATTGTAAAAAAATTATTTTGAAACCAAAAGCCATCATCTTGGCTTCCCTTGATTAAATCAAATAGGCTAAAGAGGGCTAAAGTAGGCTAAAGAGCCCTGATCCAAATTAAAGCTTTATTTTTGACAAAGCAGCATCATGATAGAAAAAGTATCTTTTTAAAAGGTACCTGGCTCTAATACTTGATAACTTATAAAAGTGTAGGAAGATAAAATCTTTATATTAATTTCTCTAATATATATAACCTATTAAATATAAGCAATATAATGTTAAACTGAACTAAAATTAATATTCTAATATTATTAACATAAGGAACAATATCAAAGCAGCATTGGATATTCATGAGACAGTAAAAGGGCTTGTTTACTGCCCTGAGTTTCCCATTAACTATCTCACATTGAGCTTCCCATTAACTACCACTAATACTTTTGCTACTGAAATGGCCAAATGAAGTCTTCTGCAACATTATTTTTGCTGTGCAGGGCCCAGGAACATCTGCTGGCTTCGTGCTGGAAGATCAAGGTGGTGGGACTTGCTGGGCTCACCTTGGCCCATAAGCTGGTTTTAGCTCATTTTGGCTGCAGTCACAATTGATTAGTGGCTATTGCCTAACTTGTTTCAGCTTGGTTCTGCAAATGCTACATAAGCAAACCTGGTAACTGCATAACAACCAACCTTTTACATCAGTTGAGGCTGGGGGGCTTTTGTGCCACTTGCAAACTTTAGTGGTGAGAAAGCAGGCTGCGTTAAGAGGAGGTGTAAAGGTAACGCCAAGCACCCCAGGGAAGGGGCCCTTGCAGCCACCCTGAGCTTGTCCTGGTGAAGGACCTGCGATGCCACCAGCCCGTTTGACACCCAGACCTGTTTGCTGCTCCAGGAGGAGCAGTGTCACCAGGTTTAGGAACAGCAGAAGGGTGAGCATAAACTGAGACAGACACCAGCAGGGGTTTTATCACTATATTATTAGTGATGCTTTTCCATATTAATTCAGAGTGTTAGTATTATTGTAACTGGGATAATAACTGTTTGTTATGTTTTGATTAGACTTAAGACTGTAATTAGGCTAACAATAAATCCATAGCTTCATGGATAAGGGGTTCCCATTTTACCCATGATGATAATTTGGGTCTAACAGGCAGGCCAGGCAGGGTGAAGGGGCAATGGGGCAGATGCAACTCCCGGCTCTGCGCTATCAGCAACATCTTCACAAACAGGAACAGAATCATCGGGGGACTTGTTATGGCTTTGAAATGGAGATCTCCAGCTGGTACCGAGGTCTGAACATGCTAGAGAAGGATTTTGAGGACAGCTCAGGATGGCCTCCCAGTTAGCAGGTCATTGAGTTTGCACCTTGGACAAATCATTATTGTCTGGTGCCTCAATTAACAGACATCTCAGGATAACTTGTAGCTGTACAATTAATTAGGGGTCAGAGGTGGCTGGAGCTGTCTTACTCAAACTGGTAGGACACAACTCCTTTTATACTCCTAGGAACACAGAGCAGCCAAAATACAGAATATGCTTTGTTCCCTTCCTGGGAAGGGCCGGAAGATTTGCTCCAAGTGGGCATCTCCTAATTTTTACACATCTCATCACTTTCTGATTAGCAAGTGCCAGCTTTGCCAAGAAGAGGAACAAGCAGGCACTGCCCATAAGAAGTTGGATGAAGCACAGGTGCTTTGTTCAGCACTCCTCTCCCTGGAGCACAAAGCATCCCAGTGAAAGCTGGGCGCAGGGCTGGGGGACAGCAGCGAGAGGTAGACACCATCAATCCATCTGGTAATACCTCAAATCACATCCCAGACTCGCATCACATTAACGTTGTTTCTCTGAAATCCCATTTAGGGAACTGGCTTGTAAGATGTGGAGTAGCAACAATGTGACTTTCATATCACTTTGAGAGAAAAGCACTTGAATGCGCTCCTTTATCTTGAGAAACCAGTCATTGCAACTGCAAGCCGGAGCTGGAGAACTCACTTTCATGCTGGTTCCAATTGATAAGCCCCAAACTGAGCCTGATAGTTGTGTCTTGTTTACCCAAGTGACAAGACAACTCCTTGTGTCCAAATACTTCTCTGAAAGCACATACCTCAGTCAGAGCCTTGCAAGGGACTTCAGCTCTTAATGCTCTGCTTGGTTCACAAGGAGAGAAGCTGCTGCTGTGCAGGACCAAAACCAATGCAAAGAACAACCTGCAAACATGAAGCCTGGCAGCAATCACGTCCTCAGGTTGCCTTGTTTTATCTGTTAATAGCTGTTGCCTGCTCAGCACACGTTGTTCTCAGTGGCAAAAACCTGCTTTCTCAGAAAGCCACTGCCTGTCTCAACACAGCAGTCATGCTGTGAACCAGCTGAACCATCACAACGCGGCCAAGAGGTCCTGGCCCCTGACAGGGTACCCCACGAGGACACCCAGCCAGGGGGAGAGCCCTGGAGAGAGGCAACCCTCTCCAGCCTTGTCTGCCCATTCTGATTTTAGGTGCTTTATTAAGCACTGCTTACAAGCCTGATGCTAAATAGTTCACCCAGGGAACAACAAACTACCTGGAGGTAGAGGATGTGTTTGTGCCTTCAGGCAAGGATGGGATTTGCCCTGCGCCCAAGATGAGTGCTCTGATAACAGGGTTGTTTCAGAAAGTGTGGAGGGAAGACGTGGGGGGGTTCTCCAGCTCTGGTTTGAGAGCATGTATGGAGTGTTCTCTTACGTGTGTTTTGCAAGACTTGCAGATTAGGTCCCACTGGGGAGAAACCATAGCTTTAAGGGCACTTTGACACAAGCTGGCTGCACAGCCCAGAGTCCTGTCAGTCCTGGTCCCAGTTCCAGCACAAGTCTGGAGTGGGACAGGGCATGCAGGCACAGAAGGTCCCCTGCAGGCAACAGTGAGCCCATACGGTGCTGGTGGGGGCTCTGCACTCTCAGGAGTCATCTGCCCCACCAGCAGACTGCAGATGCAGCTTACTCTGGTAATGCAACTGTAAGATGACTTGAATTAACTGATTTAATTCGTTATGCTTCATGTGTTTTAACAGCCAGAGTTAAATTTATCATTTTACACATTGCAAGCAAGATCAGGTGGCCTGTGTTTAGTTCACTGTAACTTCTTGTTTTCTTTTTCAAAAATTCTATTTTGTCTAATAAAGTGCTTTAATTTACTCTAATTTTCATATTGTACTGTAGCTAAAGAATAGAGAAAAAGAGAGCTACAAGAAACTTTGAATAGATAATTGGTTAATTAAAACAACTTAACTGGTATGTGGTTTATAACATATTGTTCTCACAGAAACAACAATATGGTGAACAGTTCTGGATAGGTAATTCCAAGTTCCAGCTGCCTTTTATGAGTGTATACTATAAAAGAGCTGGTAATTATGAAATTCAGATAATTAGACTCCCTTTCCCAAAAAGGTTTGAACTGCTTTGTATTAAATCCTTATCCAGTCTTGCCTCCTGACAATTTATAGTAGTCATGGGAATTTACCCAGCTGCACTCCACCTACTCTCTGCTATCACCAGGACCTGTAGGAAGCATCTTGGGTGGAAAAAGCACATTCACAACTGTCTCCCCTTCCTGAAAGAAGTTTAGATCAGGCAGGATACCATGGAGGGTATCCCATGGAGGGAGGGCAAATCATCGCTGAGCCTGCTCCAGGCAGAAGGTGCTGGAGATGACAGGGTGGGTGGTATCAGGGTTGGACTGGCGGTGCTGGAACCTGCAACCCAAGAGTGCCAGAGGCTCCACAGTGAGGAACAGGGATCGAAAGCGCCACCTCTAGGAGAGAGTGGAAAGGGAAGATCTGCTGGGACAGGAAGCGGCGGTGCAGTTTGCTGAAACCCTGAAATCAGTGAAAGAATTGCCTAAACCAAGTCTGGAAGCAAGGATCTGCCTGCAAAGACATCCTGAGCAGGGGAAGAGATATTAATAAGCCTTTTAAATTTTCTCTTCTGTCTGATCAGCTTACTTTCAATCATTTTCAGTGTACTTTCTGTCTCATATTTGGGCTGAGTCTCCTCTGGGCCCTGGCAATAGGGTGGAGGTTTGGGCACATCCACCTCAAAGCTCTGGGCAATTCAGGGTCTGCAACCAGGCAGCTTGGGATGGGCAGAGGTGCTCCTGTTTGCTGTGGCTGTCTATACAGCAGTGTCTTTGGGGCACTTTACTAAGCCTTTGGTGGTGACCTCCCCAAAGAGTTGGTCTGACAGGTGCTGAGAACATCCCTCTCACTTGGTTTCAGCAGAAATACAGCTCATGTAGGAAGGGTGTGTTTAAACTGGAGATTAAGGCACTGAAATTTATCTTCCTGATGTGTCTGTGTGCACTGTGGTGGAATCCTACCATGGTCATTTTAGCAGCAGTTCAGACACCTAGCTCATACAGATACCTGCAGTTATGTCCTAAATTTAAATTGAAACCTCCTTACAGAGGAAGAGTGGGTGGGACTGCACATCTCCATCAGATAGCAAGACTAAGCATTAGACAAATGCTCTCTGGAGGAAGAAAAATAGGACCAAAATCTCTACTCAAAGCAAATAGAAAAAACAAATAACAGGGAACTCTGGTTTAGTTCTCTGTTCCAGGTGATTTAAGTAATTGGAAAATCATAGTTGTGAAACAGCTCTTTGCAGAGCATCATAATCAGCCACAACACTCAGCAGGGCCTAATGGCAGCAGAGTAGCTCTAAAGACCCCTTGAGGAATGTGCTTTTCTGGGGGAGACATGTCATTTTGAGATGGCATCTCTAGGAACAGCACTTCCTTCAGAAAAATATAAAGTCTTCAGGTCCATAAGGATGCAGTGATTCATGTAATACTTAAGAGACTTGAGCCAGCTTGCTGACAGACACTGTCATTCCAAGGTCTAGCTGCTGCAAGAATACAAACTGTAAATAATGTGCAACTTTTTCACACGGCAGAGAAAACCCTGAGCATGTGGAAGATCATCACCTCTAGTCTGGGAGACCTGATGTAGGAAAGCACTGTGGACTTTGAGAAGGGAGATGACTGCTCACACAACTAAAGCTAAGTGCATGTTTGCACAGCACACAAGTGACACCTACGTAAGGGCTGTGTCTTCCTGAGCAATGTATTCAGATCACACATACTTCCCTTCACATTATTAAGTTTGACTCAGTGCTTTGAATTCTGCTCTGAGCAATCCATAATCTCCAACCAAATAATCAAAAAGGCCCTGCTGGCCTTAAAACATATGTCTCTGACAATAGCAATAAACCTATTTATTACTATTGTGACCACTGAAGAAAAGACCATGCAATGTGAGCATCACATCATCCAAATGTACTTGTAAAGCAAGCCAATACCCAGCATTTACTAAATGGATGAGATAAAAATACTGCTCTTAAGATCTACTGATCATGTATGTGGCCATTTAAATATCAGAGACAGTTACCACTACAAAGACTGGGAGAGGAAAAGAAGAGATAAAATGAGATTAAGACAGAAGGATATAAGCTACCATAAAAGTAACTCAATAAACAAGCACTGAGCTCAAGTCTGTACATCCACAATCATCCCACCACTATAAACTCAGGGATACATTAGGATCAGCTCAAAAAGCCCAATGAAGGGAAAACATTTCTTAAGTAGACACAGGTTTTACCAAAATGCCCCAGTGTAATATGGACCAGGGTACCTACTTCAGAGCTTTAGGACTAGCAAGTGTCTGCTATCTCTGGTGCTCACTAGAGCAAAGCAACTACTGCCCCAGAGGTTCTGAAGCAATAAACGTATTGACGGAGTAATGATAACATGTTTGTGGTAGAAAATTGCCTATATTCAGGCAGTGTCATGCTATAACTCTGCAACAATAACAGGCAGTCTCAGAAATAGGAAGAGAAACAGATTTGGAGAGATTTCAGCTTTTAGAGAGAATTAAGCAAAATGGAAATCACTAGCAATACATGCACTAAAATAGAATTGCACAAAAAATAGAGGAACAGTATAGGCTCCATTGGGGTATCTTTACATATTTAAGAACAGAAATGTCTACAGGACCAAACAAGCTTTATGGTGTTAGCATCTCTCCACTGATACATAAAAAATCAAGAGACTTGCAGAAATAGAGTTAATTCACCATTGCATATGCAGAGAGAATAGCTATAATAAAAATGAATGTGCTCCTTGGCTAGTATTTATTTTTCAAATGTTCCCACTAAAATCCTGGGTACAATAGCAGCAGAAGTGCAAGAGGACATTTCAGACTTTTATGGGTAAAAAAAGTAAATCATAAGAGAGGGAGAGCAGAGGAAATGAAAGAGATGTCATTCCCCTATGTAAAAAAATATATGATCAAGGCTGGACTAAGAAAGCTTTTCTGGTGTTACAGATTATAACACCAATTTTAGGAGTCTTCACCTTCTACACAGATTATCTTTGGAGCTCGTAATATGTCTACAGCTGGAATAGGCTCTCGTGGATGCTCTCAGAGCAGTGGATGTCAGCGAATATTAGTTGACTGGGAGTACTCAGATCCCATTTTTCCCCTCAACTCACTGTCCCTCACTTCATGGGGAAGATAAACACACTGACATATAAAAATATTCTGAATCCTAAAATCATGGATATTTCTAACAAACAGAATAACATACCAGAGTCTGAAGTTAAAAATATCTATTTATTGGCTAGCAAATAGCCTTTATTTTATATATATATATATATATATATAAACCCATATATATATAAAAATTCAATTACTCATTTCCATCCATAAAAAAAGTTTATTCTGCCTAAAATACTTCCCATGAGTTTATCAGGGGTAATAATATTGATGTGATATGATGTGAGAGGGTCTAATATGCTTCAGGCCCTACCTATTGTCACCAATGTCGGAAGAAGACAGCTTAGATTTTAAAAGGAAGAGATGGGGAGCCTTTGGCACGAGCAGAAATGGAAGGGAGGGTACAGCCATGCTTACAACAGTGTGTTTGGGATGTTAAGAATGACTCTTCAGCATCAAAGCTGTCCTACTTCCAGAGTCTTATCATATTTGCCAAAGCACTATTCAGGAAAAAGGACTTCATCACAAATCACATTCCACTAGAAGATTTGGTAATAAATAAATTACATCCCACTTCTAGAAACAATTTCCCATGATCAATAATGAATAAAAAAGTCAGGTCCACAGAAGTGTTGTGACAGCATGACACAGAAGTGAGTGACAGCAAAGATTTTTGCTTCAGTAGCAAAATCAGTGCCTGATAAAACATTGCATTTCCCTAGGACTGAAAATGTGCAGCAAAATAGGAAGAAAAACTCAACGCCCCCTACAAGGGCCCTGCAGCACAGCCCAAAGACAGATCAGGTTTTGAACAAAAAGCTGTCTCTTGGGCTCAGAGTTGCTACCCTGCGCAGACAAAACATTGCATAAGCACATGGGTGCAAGGGTGGGTGGAGTAAACAGCTTGTGCTGAGGACCAGGGTAGCTTCATCTTCTCACAAAGGCTGCTGAGATAAGGATAACATGCATTTTCATGTGAGTTCATGAAAATGCTCCCTAGTGTGTCTGGCAGCAGCTTCAGCTGACTGAGTATTAGCAAAATATGGGACTACAGTTCATCAGGTGCAACACTTGGGGGTGAAACTCAAGATGGGATCTCTGCTGCAGAACAGCAGCAGATGTCCCTGGTCCTTGTACCATCCAAACCTGACGCGCAACCCATTCTGCTGTCCGCATTTTGGGGACATGCCAAGATTTAACTGTCAATTGCTAAAGGCATTTTCATCTTGTGGCTTATGTACATCTAAATTTCAACTCTTCCACCTGTCTTTAGAGGTCCCAATATAGCAATCAATAATACTTATTCCCTGAAAGAGCTAAGGAGAACAGGTGTGATAAGAAATAGCAGTCCAACAAGCTTCTGTGAAACACTCACACTGGCTGAAAAGTTTGTATCATGGGGAGAAACTTCCAGTTCACATCTGAATAGCCTGTACATAAACTAATTAAGAGGTCCACAAAGATCCTCGTGCCTCTCTGGGACCGTAAGGCAGGGCTATCCTGCACTGGCTGACCTGCTTCTCTAGAAAAAGACCTTTGATTTTCTGAGATTAATTTTGGGACTTGCTTAGACATAACCAAACCAAATTTTGGCCAGTAGGAACATGGAGCTCAATTGCTGGACCAGCCACATTCATGAGCCAAGACCTTGCTTCCAAGCACTCGCTGCTGCCAGGGCTCGAGCAGGATTTGTAGTTATTATGTGCTGTCACTGGATGCAAAGAGTGCCATGTCCAGGTCTAAACCAGACATCACCTTCACAGATAAAAGCACAATAACAGAAACAAACTTTTTTTGTGACCACAGTTTACAGTTTCAATGGACTCAGCTACAAGCAGAAAAGTGTAAATCCATCCAGAAGAGTATTTACTTAGAAGCCTTGTAAGAACCTATTTCACATAACTGAGAACACTTGCACACCAACTCTGAGAAAACCAACAAATTTTAAATAATGAATCACAAAGAAAAGGAGTATAATTGGGAACAGTCTCAAGAATAGTTGACATGATGCCAAAACCCCACCATCCCACAACTTAAAAAGGGGCTGTGCTGCTTTAACAGCATTCCCGATGACTCTTGGAGCAGAGCTGGCCCAGTGTGTGGAGGACTTGGGAGAAGGGCACATGCCCGTCAGCTATCACCCCCAGCCTGCACCCACAAGCCGACTTCAGCTTCTAGCCTTCCTGATAAACTGAGTCCTGATCAAAATCTGAAAATTAAACTGCCTGAGTTCACAGCGAGCTTCACTTTCCCACTCACAAGCAGTGAGTCAGACAGCTTTGCAGAGCAGCACTGTGCTGAAGATCAAGAAGGAAGAGAAAATGGGATGATGAACAGGCAGCAACCAGCTGCTCCTCTCCCAAAACACAGCAGTAAGCTTTTCAAGTCCCTCTCTGGTTTCTTGGTAAAACCAACCATGGCACCAGGTGAGTCATGCTGCCTCCCTCTGCGACACCATGACTGGAGGTTGGGGCTGTCGGGCATCAGCACAGCTCCCACCGCAGTGAGTGGCCCCCAGGCTCCCTTCAGGGGCTACTCTCATGTGCCCAGCACTTCTGCAGGACAGGCAGCACCCAAACCCATGGCACCTCACCCCAGACAACTGCTCATACTGCACCACCTCTCCTCCTCCTCCAGACAGGACACAGTGAGAAATTGCTGCTTGTGATATGAGGGTTTGGGCGTACAGTTTACTATTTCTGCCACCTGATGTGTAACTTGGAGTCTGGGTTTGATTTTTTTCTTCTGTAGCATCAGCAAGCAGACAGAGGTAAAGGTGGATTTGGCATGGGAAGATACATCTTGTTCCCATGCCAAGATTAACCTGATCACCAAGTTTGGGGTCAAGAAGAAGGTGAATCAAGGATCAGAGGGATGCCTTCATATTTTTCACCTTCTGTAAGATGACATTACACTATCAAAGGCCGCCTGGACATTTTTACTGGGCAAATACCCTGTTGCTGCAGGAGCCCATGACACTGGCAACATTCACAGTCTCTCCTGCTTTCTCTCTCTGACACATTGTTTTTTGAGTACTTGGTATTTTAGAGTTGGGAGTTAAGTGTGATACATTGAAGTGTGTTGGAGGATTGTCTGTGACTTTTGAAGCTCCAGGATGTTCCTCTGAACCCCTGGGTTTAATTTCAGTTTCAAAGTTGCCTGAGCTCACAGTGGCCCCGTGCATTCCTCCACCCTCCTGTTTCACCAGCTACACAACACTGCACATGATTGGAGAGGTACCCCCAAAAAATCACTCCGATGGGTGTCCTTGCTGATTTACAGTCATTTACCAGGAACACTCAGAAAAGCCTGCTGAGTGGCCATAATATACTATTATAATAATGGTTTATTCTCAATTAATTATTAGCTATATCTTTTACTAACTGTCCTGCTATTTTATGTAGGATCAGTGTTCGGAAAAATAACTTCAGCAAAGTAGTTCTGATCTTTGTTTTGGCCTAGTGTTCTCTTCTCCACATCCTCTGAAGTTTTCTCAGTATTTCACATTATTACAGTACTTATTATTAAGCCACAAGTTCCCCAGGAGTTTCTCCAAACCCTTGGAAGCCCATTGCATGGCATCTCTAATCTAAATGCATTTGACTCAATAATACAATTTAATAACCATCATAGTTACAATTTAAAATGAAAAATATCTCATTAGCTCTGTAAACTTGCAGTATGCTGTCCTTTTTTTTTTTTTTTTTTAATTACCAAGCAGAAATGCTTTTGGAACATATTTGACTTTTCAGTAATGCTACCATCAATTTTATCATGCCCACTTAGTAGGGGGCCTTGTACCAGCATTAGAGTCCTTTTAATTCCTAATATCAAACTTCTTTTAGCCTTAACACATTATTTCCTCTTTTGTTCTTTACTTTCCTAACCACATAATTTCAAATAACATAATGGCTCATCTTAAAAGGTAAAACCCAGATAAGTGGTGTTAAATTAATTATTCTCTCTCCCCTTCTTTATATATGTGCATGCATATATGTCTGCTCTAACAGCCACTGCCTGTCACCTACATTTAAAGAAACATCTTTACCTATAACGTGTAACAATATTATATATGTACACATATCATTCATATACATTTACTGTCAAGACACTGGCAGCCATCCAGCTGCCAACCTTATCAATATAAAAAGAGAAATGGGAGATGGGGCAGCCAGTGATTTCAGTGTAGGTGTTGACGCACAGATCAAGTTATTCCTTTTTGACAGGACAGGGGTTGGGCTTTTGAATCAGTCTAACACAAAAAAAAGTGTAATTTTTAAATTTATTTTGCACAGCAGAATCATGAGTCTTTGGTATCTAACTGAACATGCAAGAAAAACCTCTCTGGGAACAAGCAAGTTCCCCTGTTTTCCTTCACCACCGGTTTTGCTCAACACTAATGTTGTCATGAGAAAGCAGTACAGCATGTCCCCACCCTGGTCCCCCACTCTCCCTCCAGCCATGCCAATTCCTCCCCCAGCAAAAATGATGGGAACCACTTATGTCCCCCGTGGCAATGTGGGGTCTGGATCAAGACCAGGCTGGTACCCACCTGTCCCCATATCCCACATCGGCCTTTTGCTGTACCCTGGCACATCCCTCCCAACCATGCCCCCAAGGGGGGGCTTCAGCTTACCAGGAGTGGACACCCTGTGACCAGGGGCTGGCTCTCCACTAGAGCCAGAGGAAAGGGATGCTTCCAGACCAAGGGGTTCTTAGGAGCAAGGACAGCTGTTAAAGGCTGCAGGTGTGTCATAGCTGAGGGCATGCAAGGTATCAGCCTCATCAGCTCCTCCTTGGCATTTGGGTTCTACCGGCAGCCACCTGATTCAATTCAGTGTCTGTTAGTCCTGGTGTGGCAGATCCCTGTGGCATCTGTCCTGCCCCTGTGGCAGTCCCAGCACACAGAGGGAAGATAGGACTCATCTGCAGGGAAGGTAGGGGCTGCTGCTGCTGCCTTGCCGGAGAAGCCAGGTTGGAGTGGAGCAGGTGGGTTTGCACTCAGGAGCTGTGCCAGCAGGCTTCAGAAAAGCAAGGACATCTTCTGGGATGCAGAAGAGTTTCTCTGCATTCATCCAAGCATGGTGAGACATTGATTTGATAAATGCTGACTTTATTTAGATGAGCTCCCCCATGATGCTCTCCATCCTGCCCAGCTGCATCACCTTTCATGCCTGAGTCTCGCAGAGGCGACAGAGGAGCTCAGGGCAGAGAGCTGTGCTGCTGGTTGAGGAGGATGGAGGCAGGAGCAGAGATGCTTGGGAACAGGCCAGGCAGTAGCCAGGCAGGCGCCAGGCAGGCTGTGTACCCAGTCAGGCTGTGAGAGCCTCTGGGAGGCTCAGCCAGACCTGCGAGCTGCTCTCCCCCTCCCTGGTGCCTCCCCCCAGCTCTCTCTCTGCACTCCCTTCCCTGCCCTCCGGTTCTGCGGCTATAATCAAATCATAACTTTTATTAAATTTGAGATTACTTTTTAATGGAATCAATTTCTTGCGTGGTGCTTTTCCCTTCTGCCCCGCGGCTCAGCCATGCTCTGCACTTTCATGGTTTTACTCTGGCTTTTATCTCTGCTGCTGCCCTAATGCCCAACGCTGGCTGCGTAGGTGAGCACCCACGACCCTGTCCAGCCTGACACACAAGCCTTTGCTGTGTGGGCTCTGACAACTCTCGTCTCTTTGCCCAGTGTCACTGGAGAAGACATCCTGCTGAGGAAGCAGGATTTGTCCCACATTGCAGCTGGCAGCGTGGATGACATTAGCACATCTGGGTTCAAGAAATTTTCCCCTGGAGGGAAGGGAGCCCTCCCCTTTCCCCTTGGCTTTGTTGCTGCATTGGAAACCCTACGCCAGACTCAGTCGCTCTGAAGCTCCTAGAGCTCAGACAGGCAGAAGGCACCTGACAGGGGCTCCCATCCTCTTCGTTATCTCCTGTTGGAAGTTAGAAATTCAACTCAACCTGCTCACGATGCCTGGCAAGGCTCTGTGAGGATGCCCACTCTGGGACAGCCTCAGGGGCAGGCTCTCTCCATGTTATTAAGTGGACCATGTGGATGCCACCAAGCACAGCAGCTCAAGCCCAGCCTTCCCAGCCTTCAAGGTTTTTCAGCTTCCTAATAATGATATTGCCCAAAATGTCTTCGACTTTGCAGTTTTATGTAACTTTCCACTTGTCTTCCCTGCCTCCCCTTCTGCTTATTCTTTTCTTTTTCTTCCTGCAACACCTACAGATTGTATTATATCCTCTGATGCAAAAAGGCCCATTCTGCTTTCACTTGTAACCATATAATGACAACAAGAAAAATAACAGTGACAGTTCTTATTTGGTCCTCCTCCTGCTGGTATTCTTGAAAAGGAATTTGAGATCCTAACTTCGGATCTCACATATGAATGTTCTGGGTCTCGCAGCTTTCTTGGTTAGAAACTGTATTTTCTTAATCCTTATTTAGGAACAACAGGTCAGGCTGCCTCCTTGTTCTTTCAAGACCTGGCTTTAGCCCAGGCATCTTTCTTACAAAAGCTTTCTCCCAATTTGTAATACCTGAGTTTTGAAAAGATGGATTTTGTTCTGGTCTGAAGACACGTGGAACTTGGGCTTGTGGGCTTTGTGCTGTCTGTTATGTAGTTTCCTTGAACTTCTTTGGGAATTTAAATTTAATTCCTTAAAAAAAAAAAAAAAAAGCATTATCTGGAGTGGTTTCGTCAGATGAAGCGGGAGCAGCAGGTACCAAGCACAGTGATGTGCAGAGGTGCCCTGAGGCTGTATTAGCCCCAGCGTTTCCCCACCTGCAGTCTGTGCAGCTCAGCACTCAGTCTGCACCCAACACCCAGCAGTCATGGAGTATCATGGGGTACAGACCACACTGGGGATTAATTGTTCAAGACAACCACCAAAAATATTCTCTAACCCAACCTTTTGTTTCCAATCAGCCTGTTTGATGTTCATGTCGCACCGTGAGCATCCTGAACACAATGCCTGCTACTATGTTCAGACCACTGTGTGCCTGCTCTCCTGGAGAAACAAAACTGAGATCTACTGTTTGGTTTGGTCAGTAAGAAACAATATCAGCTTTTTCCTCCAGTTCTGGCACTCTCTTTAAGAAAGAGCCTAAAGGTCCACCTATTGATTCAGTTTTGGTGTGCTTGCTCTCTCTGTCTCCCTGAACGCACTAAAATATCTTCCATGGCTGACCATCCATGTGGCCAGAAGTGGGTACTCCGTAATTAACACACCTCTATAAGCATTCAGTGTTTAACTACTTCCAAAACAGTATCAAATGCCTATTTTCATTCAGAACTTGAAGAAGATTTTATACTGTTCTTTGAATCCTTCCTAAGATGGGAATCCAGAGCTTTTTTTCCAAACTAGAGAAATATTTAATGCTGTGACAACAGCACAAGAAACTCTAAGTCTGTAGTTATTCAGGTAACTTTCTTCTTCTTCTTTCAAAGTCTTATTTTATTTTTCAGCCAAGTCCATTCTGTGTGTATCTGTGCCTGTGAACAAAAGGATGTTATTCTTTGAGATTCATTTGAAATGCTCTTCCATGGTCATTTATGAAAGCATAAAAATAGATTCAGTCCTAAAGCATGAAACACATCACCAAAAGATATATATATATATATATATATATATGAATAGATATTTGTGTGTGTTTGTGTGTGTGTGTGTGTGTGTGTGTGTAGTCTTTTAAGGACTACATTCCCTTTTTTGGCTGTGTTACACTGGGTTTATTCCTGCAAAGGGCGAAGTTTTTTCCAGTCTCACACAAATCACCAGGACTGAGAGAACTGCAGTTCTGCTGTAACTCTGCCTGTAATTAATAAATCATCTAAAGAGCAGAGAGTAACAGGTCTACTTTGAGGTCCAACAGGAGACTTCTAAATACAGAAGACTTTAAAAAAAATTTTTAAAAAGTCAATTTTGGTGTCCGTTATCAGCTCCTATATTTCTGTTGCTAGAATCTATGAGGAAGCTCAAGTTTTGTAAATATAAGCCCTCCTGCAGTTTCAGCAGATAAAAGTGGGAGCTGGGTACACCTCCAGTTTCACAGAGCTCAGGGATGGACACATCCCCTTTCCTGAGCATGGGGAAGGATGGGTTTGGTGGTATTGCCATGGATTTTTCCATGCTCTATTGGAGCAGCCAGGCCAGTGAAAGCAGCATTTCAAATACCAACTTTCTGGCTGTTTTTTAAGCCCCAGGTTGTAATAAGTAATTGGCTCTCTTTCTGTTACACTCCTCAATCAAGCACATAAATGCCAGCCGCTTCTATCCAGTTTTATTAAGTAAAATTCAATCTGAAGATCATTTACCACAAAACCGACATTGTCATCATATGGGTGGTCATCCACCTTGGTGACCTGTACAACCTTTTCAGCAGCCCTAGTCGTTTCCTGACATCTCATGCCTGCCTCCCTGCCTACCAGCTTCTGGCTGACAAATAACTTTCCTGCCCTACGCCCAGGCTCATTCAGAAATAGATGTTTCAATATGCAAGACATCGGTGCTGTTTGTCCCCAGTGTTATCTTCCTGGGGCTGATGCCTCCTGTTTCCAGCTGTGCTTGCCACTGTGTGCCCCCTGACTGCTCCCACTTCTCATGGGACCAGACTGGCACAGTGGCCTCAGCTCCTTCCAGACTGGGATGTGCTTGGGAAGGTGGTGGACACCCTTCTGCACCCTCTCTGCTGTCCCAAGGCACACAGTGACATGGCTAATGTCTCACTGAGCTGCTTATTTCCCACCTATCGAAGAATACAAATGCTGTCCCTTAGTCTCTGAGGGAAGCACATTTTTCAGTGACACTTTCAAGAGGACAACCTGTCCTTTCTCTAAAGCCATCATAGCGTAACACCCCAATCTGCAGACAAACATTATGCAAATGTCTCTTTTACAGCCATAGTCAGAAATGTGTCTTTTCTTGTGCTTCATTAGGACATTGGCATAAACCATCATTGCAGTCTCTGAGATTCCCATATTTTCCATGAGAGAGACAAGATTGTTTTCCAGTTTATGGCTGCTTTAATTTATGTAGTTTTTAGAAGCCTGGTCTTGATCCTTGTTGCTCAGAATACCCCACTGGTGGCCCAGATCTCCACATCGAAGGATTTTCCAGGCTGCTCTGTCTCCTTCCCAATAGTCCATGAGCCATCCACGTGTCTGGAGAAGCTGCATCTGGAAGAGAAGAGAAGAGAGGAAAAATAATTGCAAACACTGAATGGAGCGACCCCAGGTTGGTCCTGGGTATCACACCACCTTCTGGCCCTCAGTTTTTCCCCCTTTGTCATCCCATCTCACTTCTCCTTAGCTGGACCAGGCTCTGCTTGCAGGTTGCTCCAGGACTCAGAGGTGCCAGGATGAGAGTGATGTTCCCAACATCTATTGGTCTGCTCACGAGAGACCGCAGCCCCTCGGGAAGCATTCAGCTATTTCAAACAATAAACACACATAGTACACTCCATATAACAATCAAGAACTAAAGTTTTCTTAAAAATGAAGCTGCTCTGCTGAACATCCTTGAATTTTGTAACCTGAATCTTGTACCCTGCTGTGCATTGCTATTTTTCACGGATGCTCACAGGGTGTGGATTTTTATGTGGCTTTCCCAATTGTTCATTGCTCATGGACATGTTGTTACGTGACATATCTGTGCATGTCCTGTGGCCACTGTCGTTTTTTGTGTGGACTTCTTAGAGCTCTGCTCCAGTCCTGACTGCTGTTGAGCTATTCCTCCCAGTCTGCCCAGTTCAGACCAGACACAGCTGTATGTGCTGTGTCCCCTTACTGCTCCACTCTTTACTGTGCTGGTCACCCTCTAGCTTCAGCTGATGAGATCTCTTCCCTGAACCTTTGTCCAGGCTGTTTGCAGCCCCAACTCATCATTGAGCAGAAGGATGAGGACTTTCAGCACTTTCTGGCATGGAAGGTGTCACTCTGAAGGAGCATGGCACCTCTTACCCTATTTTAATCTCTTTGGAGTAATTCACTCCCATTCCAGTACAGGGAGGAAGAACAGCAACAACAATAAATTGACTTTTCAGTGGTTTGTAAGAAGAACTTGCCAATTCCTCTTACTGTGCTTGAAAACCTCTCCTCTCAACTCATGCTTTGTGAATCTCCTAATATGTTAAGGAAGGGAAGCCGACCCAAACACCTAGAGTGTCCCTAGCACGGCTGTGTCCGGCTGTACGCCTGAGTTGCTCGGATCAAAGGACCATGCTTGGGCAGGAGAGCCTCACCATGTGCTCCCAGGATGATGGGAACAGGCATTGCAGAGCAGATCCAATCATGGGTTGACTTGAATGTTCCAGATAATGCTTCTCCATTCCCTGATGTAATGTACTCATAACTCCAGTTTCTTGAAATACAAAAAGCGGAGGAAGTAAATATAATGCTTACTTGCAAGAAAGCAGTGGAGGAATACTAAAAATGAGTTGTTTGGTTTGACATAGTACAATGTGTACCTGACTTCATTACTCTGGCAGAATATATACTGCTCAAAGGCATTTTGATAATTTTTATGTCACTTATTTATTTATTTATTCATTCTCACTTTAAACAAGATGAGGTGTGCTATGTATTATGTAGAGATACTCACAATACAGCATTTGTGTAGGAAGCTGCAGCTGTTTTCTAATCATTCATAAAATGAAAATAGTCATAAGAACCTGGTCTTTTTTTAATCCTGAAAATGAACATTGGTAATCACTGTTCTACGGGGAAGCATCTTAACACAGTCCTGCAAACTCTGCTGAAAACAAACACAGGAAATTTCACACTCAAAAATATTTTGCAAAAAATAATGAATGAACTTGAATGCACTAAATCAATTTTTTTGAATCCTCAGCAGCAAGTGCCTTACTCAAATTTCTATTAAGGTCTGGAAAGGCTGTTTTGTGTCAAGAAAGAAAAAGTCAGTCCCTTGGATTTTCTTTAACAGATGTTAGCCTTCTAATGAAAAGCCTGGATAGTAGCAAGCCTGTGCTAAACTAGCGGTTTTCAAAGGGCTCCTTCTACAAATTTGATACATTGCTACAGATTTCTACAAAGGGCTACAAATTTGGTAGTAAAAAATTTGGAAAATACCGCCCAAAACGAAAAAACCTTAGAAACAGATGTAGGCCAAACATTTAGTTTAAAAAGGACAATTTCCCCAGCCCATGGGCATTTAATAGCCAGCTTGCCCAGGAGTCCACTGAGTATGTCTCTGCAGTGATTTCTCTGCAGACCGTGTCAGCCCAGCACGTGGGGAGCAAATTCCCAACAGCTCCTGCTCACAAAGAGATATCCAGTGTGGGGTGCAACAGGGGTTGTAGGATGGCTGTGGAAATTAGCAATATTGTCTCAGGCTTCCTTGCCCACAGATCCTGGATCAGCAGAGGATATCGGTATAGGGAATTAGGGCTAATACAGCTACTGAACCAAAGCTGCGTGTCAGCAGCAGGATTGCATTTCCTGGGCATTGAGATGAGCAGGCAGTGTGGGATGCAGCTGGGGCTGTCACGTATGTCTGCACCCTCTATTTTAAAAACACCCATTATTTTCTTTTATATTTTGGCTAGTGCAAGCTGTTTCTTTAAGACAGGATAGAATAGGAGGGGATGCATTGGCCAGCAGAGCCAGGCTGTGTGTGTGATTACGTGGCGTGTTTGTGTGTGTTTGTGTGTGCACATGTGTGTTTGTGTGATGGGAAAGCACCAAAAGCCTTTGATACTCAAGTCTGTCATGAGTAAAACATCCACAGTGGGACACAGGAGCCTGGTGGCTGCAAGAACAAAGCTCCCAAAGTCTATGGGAGTCTGCGCCACCCCAGGAGCCGTGGGCACACTGTGTGCAGCAGCCGGCCTCACACCATCCCTCTGGGCTGAAGTACAGCTGCTGGGGTACCGGCACCCCCAGACTTAGCGCTCCCCCTGCTCTGAGTGTTTTCATTGAGAGAGGCCAGGCAGTGAGAGCCTTCCCCTCCAACAGCTCCCACGGGCACCCACGCTGGTGCACTGTGCGGTGGCAGGGCCCACGCTGACATGGTGGGAGCGGGCCTGACTCCTCCGGCTGTGCTGCTCTGGGGCTGGAGGGCATGCTGGTATTGCCTGTCAGGGAGATTGGTGGGATCTGAGCTGCCAAACTTCCCAAGTCATTTACAAAGCGCTGTTTGCCCACCCCTGCTCGGTGGTGATGAATGGAGTTATTATATCTGCACAATCTTATCCTGCCCCCCAGCAAAACTCAGTGGTGAACTGAATGTTGCTGGGGAAGGCTAGTGAAGCATACGGAGCAGTGATCACATTTGTCTTGCAGGGAGAGGAAGAATAGAGGGCTGCAATAAGCAGCATTAAATAGCCAAGCGTGCTGGATTACAGCTCGGCAGCTCCCCAGCCACTGAGGTCTTCTAGAAGGTTTCTGTTGCCTTCCCATCAGCTTGCGCATCCTGGCAACTGAGTGTAGTCTCTGGGGCTGTCCTCCCATCTTCTCTTGCACCTCTTGTGCATCTCAGGTGGAAAAATCGGCTTGGGTGTTCCTGGTCTGCAATGGAGTCACCTCATCTTGCAGAAAGGACCCTCTCCTGCTTGGGTTGACCAGAGGACACTTCACAGGCTCGTTTCTCTCTCCACACCACTTTCCTGCTTTGGGAGTGTTGCCTCCATGGGAAAGACAAGGTGTATGGGCACCTGGTGGAAATGACCTTTCGTGCATGCATACTATAGCATTCAGCCGCATGCTGACCAGATGGCACTAATTAATGAGTATGAATTACTTAATACTACTAAAGCACTTGGAAACGATGAATCGTCACTTGCTGAACCCTTATACCCAGTATTCCCTCTGCAGCTGTAGTCAAGACAGACATTTCTGGGGCAGAGGAGTCACCCACAGTTAGCAGGAGGCTGCAAGTCTGGAGAAGGCCTTGCGGAAACTGGTCTGGACCCCAGGTGATGGTGCATGAGCTCCTGTGCTCCTCCAGCATCTGTAGGGATGGGCTGCACCATGGTGAGTGTGGTGGTGCAGTGCTGAGCAGGTCAGGACTGCAACTGAGTTTGCGTGATTATGGACAGAGGAATGCTAATTAGAGAGTGATTTGTTTGTCAGAAGACCAATCAGCTGAAGGCACTGATCCCGTTATAGGTGTGTGCACTTGTGTGCATCAACGTGCAGTGCTGTGGATGCTGAGTACTGCTGCACGCTGGTGTTGGGATGATGATAAAGTGGGTGGGCAGAGTTCCATCAGCGTGGGACTGTTCTGGGGAGGATGGGTGCTGGAGGGTGTATTGAGTAGGAATGTAGACACTCTCGTTGGAAAGCACATGTGCTCTGCATGCATCCAATCCTGCAGACACCCCGAGAGAGATGTGGGGTTGGCTCAGGAGAACGGCTGCTAGCGCAGCATCCGCAGCTGGGGCATGCACCCGTGCTGGGGCCAGTGGCCAGTGGCGGCAGGGGGCTGTCGTGATTTGTCGCTCCCAGGGGTTGTGTTGGGGGGCTGAGCCTCCTCGTCCCCAGCATGGGCTGTGGGAACTGCCGGCCTCTCCGGGGGCGGTGAGCAGCGGCAGCCCGGGCCCCGCACACAGGGTCAGGGGTCGCTGCGATGCTCCGCGGAGCAAGGCTCGGTCCCGGCGGAGGGTGAGTGTGGGAAGAACTGCTGGGAAAGTCACAGCCATGTCCCCCGGAGCAGGGAGCAGAGCGGCAGCTAAAGCATGAGCCCCCTGGGAATACCAGAGCAGGGTTTAACTCTGTGCATGCTGCGTGAGGCTGGAAATGGTGCTGCAGGACATTTCTCTGTGCCTGCCCCTGCCTATGCAAGGAGCATGGTGGACACCCTTGCCCACAGGAGCATCCTCACAGCAGTACCACCAGCATCAGCTTTGTCCACTCGTTAAAACCTCTGAGCGACTGGATGGCAAGTGCCAGAGAGGAGTGGAAGAGGCCCTCGCTATTGCGTTGAGGTGGGATCAGAGGCTGGAAAATGAACAAGGCAGTTTCTCATAGTGTAAAACCACCACAGGCCCCTGTACCTCTCCCGGCAGTGCAGAGGTGTTGCAGACTGACAGCCCTGCCAAGGCAGTCGCAGATTTCCAGTGCAGTATTAGAGGATCAGGGAGAGATCGCGGAGAATTTGCATTAAAAATGGTCACATTGGCATTTGCTTCTTGCTGAACATTTATTCTCTTCAAAGAACCACATATTTTCATAGGAAAAAGGAGAGTAAGGAGCAGAATGTCCCAGGTATCAGGCCGATGCTTTTGTCCTGAACAATTTTCATCTTAAGAATAAAAGAACTGCATAAAGGAAAATACTGCTGAGCACACTCAGTTTGCAATTTTCCAGCCTTTAAAGGCCGGTCCCATCACTTTCCTCCCAGAGCGGCTTGTTCTCTGGCCCCTGAGGACACTGCTTCCTTACCAGATACTAATTTTCAAACCTCAGCTCTTTCAGCCCGTTCCAATAAACATCACAAGAATGTTTCTAAATAAGGAATGCTCATTTTTTTGTTCTCCTTAAGTCTTAAGAAGGAGGGAAAGATTTTGTGAAATGTTGAAAATGATTATTGGGCAAGGAGGCATTGTTTATCCAAGTGGTGGAGGATTGGAGAGGTTGAAAGCTATTGAAGCTGGGTAGGTGACCCTGGCCGAGGCTGTAAAGTCAAGCATTGTTGCCCTGATAGTGGGGGTGAAATCAGAAGGCTCCCTGCTTGTGTGTGGGCATGGGTTGTGGGCTTTTTGCAAGGATGGACACGTGATGGGAGTTTGACTCTGAAAATGAGCATTATCGTCAGGTTGTTTCAGTCTAAAGTTATGTCTCTTGCTTGTCTTTTCCTTCATTCCAACATCTCTGGTAAATCACAACGGGGCAATGGCTTTAGTCACTGGGAGCAGGGGTTCCTCTGCAACAGCATGAAGAATTCAGACTGCTTCTGCTAATCTGCCAGGCTTATTAGTGATTATTTTAATTAAGTGGAAGTTTATAAATGGCTCTGTAAACAAAGAAGCTGCTGGAAAGCTCACTGCCTCCCAGCTGCACCGTGGCAGGCATTTTTGGGTTTGATGAGGTGACCATCTGTGGCATCACCTGACACGTCCATGATGGTTGGGGGAAGCCCAGCTTCATCGGCCACAGCTCAGCCACCCTAGGATGGCCCACCAGCAAGCTGGGGAACACCATGGATACTATGACAGCTCTGTGGATGAGAAAACTGCCAAAAAGATCCACTAAATATTTCAGTGTGCAACTCAAAAGGAAAAGAGAAACAAAAAAACCCTTGAGCAGAAGGTGCTGCAAGAGTGTAGTCCTTTACCTTCTCAATGGGGAGATTGAGAGGTGAGTTGATTGCGGTGTGTAAATGCCCTGATGTCTGCAAGTCAGACACATAAATTTATGCTTTTCTGGGTCATATACTTTAGCCAGGTAAAAATTACCAGTTTGTTTCCAGGATGTGGAAATTTGGACTTTCTTATCTGATCTGATGAGATTTCCTGGCTTCAAGTCTGTCCTCTGAATCCCTAGAACTGATGGGAAGGCAGAAGTGCTAATCTACAGATAACACCTGCATGAAGGGTTACGATACCTGCCAAATTTTGTGCAACGTCATGTGTTACACAGCAAATGATTTAATGTGCTCACATACCTAATGGAAGTGCAGGTACCCATAGGCTGTCCTAATAAAATAAAATAAATTTGATGCAAAAATGAAGAAGAGAGATGTGAGCATTTTGATCATTAATATATCTGCCCATTCTAGCAGATTCCAGAGCCTGGAAAATGTTTCTGTTCCTAGCTTCCCCATCACAATGTCGAACCTCATTTAACTTACCCAGGTTTTGTTTGGTTTTATTTTTTTTTTTTTTTCCCTGGTGATCCTCTATTGCAATTATCATCAGCCACCACTTGCCACACATAGAGACATCCCTTTAACTTCCTTTCCTGGATGTAATTTCTTAGAATTTTTGTGAAATCCATCTGCATGGATCTCAACGCATACAAATCCAATGACACTATTATAATCAGGCTTAAATGCTGCAGCAGCCCGCTACCATTTAAGCTAATAGCTCCCAGCAGGCAAAGGTTGTTATCCTTTATGGACCAGCCCTCTGGGGAGCCACATGGAACAGCTTGTAACAACGGGTTATGCATGTGGAAGTTGCCAAACTTTACTTACTGCCTCACAGGGCCCTGGGATTTGGTGATTTTTTTTTTTTTTTTTAATAATTTTTTTTTTTCTTCTCTAGTTGCACAGCAAAGGTTTCTGAGCCTTGGTATGCTTGTGTAATATGGGCTTTTCACTTTGTAATTGCTTTCTCAGATTCCTTGGATTATTGGTAGTCACCTGTGTATGCATCTGGAAGTGTGTGCGCTGAAAAGAAAGAGATCTTTGATTTTTTATTTTCAGGCAACAAGCAGAGGAGTGAACCTCAGGGACCTCCAGCCTGAGAAATCCCAGCAAGTCACGGGGATAAGCACGTGGGCCTCCAGGCAGGGAGGTTTGAGGCAAAATCATTGGGAAATGCCAAAGGTTTGCTAACACATTTGCAAATAGAGATGCTTTTGTTTAAAAGAGTTGATATTTATTAGGCATGCCAGTAGAATAAAAACAAGCACAGATGGAGAATAAATCTTCCTGAACAGCCAGTGCAGTACTCCTTGATCATTCAATAAACATCATATTTTAGCACCTTTAGTCCTTCCCAGGCAGCTCTGTACCTGTTACAAGAGGGGCTCACTGAAGATAAGATTAGTTGCCAGCTCCTGTTCAGCCACTGCCTTTTCCATTTGCTTTTAATTTTTTCAGGCTGCCTCTCTGACGCTGAGGTTTTCTTCACATCAGTCTCTGCTAAAAGGGCAAGCTAGTAATCAGTGGAGGTATTTTGAATGAAAGGAAAATATTTCTTTATGTCATCAGAAGCCTTGTCTATGAATACCTTGGATACTGTCAGATATTTAATGTTACATTTATTGTATACAACACACTAAATGCAAAAGCTGATTGGTACAGCAGCAGGTACAGGTTTAAAACTAACAGATTCAAATGTGAGTGGTGTTTTTGTTGCTCATTTGTGGAGCCCTGAGCATATCTGGGCACATTACTTGAACAGCTTAAGTGGACATGTCTTTCCATGTTGCCTTGTATGTCCTGGACACCCAGAGACTGCACTTCAGCTACCTCTGATTTAAAAAAAGCTCTGGTAGGTATGGCTGGAAACCCAAAGAGTTCACACACTCTGCAGAGGATTTGAAATGTGGTTGTGGCTCAGTATATAAGCCCAGCTGTCGAAGCCTACATTTCCAGAGCTGAGGAGGGAAAGGAAAGAAAATGGGATATTTTAATGAAAATCTTCCCTGAGTACAGACTAATGCAGGTCAGAGAAGAAGAAATCTAAGCATTTCACCTCTAAATACAAGTCTTGAAGCCATGGATTTTGTTGCTCTTTGGTTTTGCCGATGGGAGAGTACAAGGAGACGTGCAAAGCAACCTAGCTCCCTCAGGAACCTGGAGAAGCATCAGAAAACCTGTCCCCTTCACTGAATGATCTTGTCCTCTTTCAAATCCCCCTCCTGCTCTGTGTTTTTGTTGGAAAGCAAGCACTGGTCATGAACCAGATGCTCCTGTCACCCTCCTGGGTGCTCAAAGGGTCCCCTCCTCAAGGAGCAGAGGGCTCCGGGCTCAACTGCTCACAATGGCTAGAGGACCACTGCGGTAATGAGCTGCCTGGGTGCCTGATATGGACATGTTTGGGTCCACGGGGTCAAAGGCAGAACCCCTTGCGGTCAGCTAGCAGCATCCACCCTTACTTAAGCAAAGAATTGTATGTTTGCATTCCTCATGGGCTCCAACACTTAAGTGGCCTTCACAGGCAGCCTTGGTAAGGAGTTACACCAACCCTGCTTCAGAGGACAAAGGTGGGTGATAATGGTAAGATTTCTGAGCACTAGAAGCAAATTATTTTTGTGGGATTGGTGTGCAGCAGCACTTGCTCCCATCACAGCTCTGTGCTGCCTCAGCTATTCCAAGAACAGCTGATCTCTGGTGAGGATGGCTGGTCCCCACGAGCTTGTTCCTGTGCTCCCTGGTGAATGGCTGGTGCTTAACAAGGGTTAGAGCTCTTGAAGTTACTACACAGAAAAGCATTTAAAAAAACCAGCAACAAGTAGGTTGCAAATTGATTACCGGCAAGGTGGGACACATCCCAATTAAGGTGTTTTGCAAAGCTTTAACGCAGCCCCTGTGTGCCTGCACCACACTGCAGCCTTGCTTATAAACACGTACTGCTTCTGTACGACACAGCCTGACCCTGTGCTGGGATGAATGGCATACACTTAACGAACCATTTCTCAATACCTCGCTTTAGCTTTATTGTTTGGTATGGTCCCTTGTCTTATATGCTGCTTGCTATACAAATCTTCTTCTGGGGACAGAATTATTCATCTCCTTGGCCTAGATAACATTAATGGGACGCAAACTAATGGACTGATTTTTCACAACACTCTCTGAGATGAATGGGCTTCTTAATCCTCATTTTATCAGTGAAGAGTTGAAGCATAGAGCATTTAAGGCCCAAAGATTCCTCTGTATATGGTTGTGCAATCTGAGACTCTGAGGACCTGCTTTAGGTGGTGCTTAAGTATTGAATGGACGAATTACTTAGCATTAGATGAGCTTAATTCCCCCACTTGCGGTAGCTGCTGCGGGATGTGAGATCTCCAGGAATACAACCAGAGCGCCTCAGAAGAGCCCGCAGATGGTGCCAGTGGCTTCTCCATGAACTCTGGACATCACTGCCCAATGTCCAGGAAAGACCCCGCCTCAGATCAGGAGAAGATGGAAGAGCAGAATACTTCCTAATTACCAACTGCAACTGCTACCAGTTCTTTGCTGTGTCCCCCTGTCCCTGAATCCATGTACACAGGCTGCTCCAACCTTAGCGACAGATCTCAGCTGCTCAGTGAAGGAGATCTAGCTGTGGAGCTGTGTTTATCACAGAAATGTGAAAATGTTCATCATAGGAAGAAGAGGAGAGCACTGGTAGCTTCTTATACCATGGGATGGATTTTGTGGCAGAGCGGTAGGGTGCCGGCCTGGTCCTGAAAGGAGGCAGATGTAGATCTACAAATGTTACCTTGTTCCTGGGTGGTGTTTAATGGTCAGTGTAATTTCCCACAGGGACCAGTGACGTTTTGGCATTATATATCTCCTCCGAGAACAGCTGGTTGTCCACTGTGTGCCCCTGCAGATCTTCTTCCAGAAAAACAGTGGTGATCTACAGGATACCGGACTTGAACCTGCTGAACCAGAACATCTGTCCCCCACAATCAGCTCTGTTTGCTCCTCTGCTTGTCCAGAGATCCCTGGGGCTATGAAAATTCTCATGGGAGTCCTTTTTGCCTAAAAGCCACTTACTGAGGTACTGTTATTCACCTGATCCTAGTGTCTCTTCTGCATCTGACCCAAAGCTTTGGTCACCTGCACCTTGCCACATGCCTGCCTCCAAGGCTGGCCCTCTTTTCCCCTGAATTTCTACTCCAAAAGCTCCAAAGCTCTACTGGCCTTAGTTTTCTAAGACCAGAGGCTCCTCTTCCACATATGCACACATGCTTTCTTTTTCTATCTCATCCAGTTCTGGCTTTCAGTCTCCTAAACCATGGTGATTCCTTCTGCCACCAGCTGCTTCTCCCAACAGGCAAGTAGTGTCAGAGACTCCAGCAAATGAATTAGAATGGGATAAAATGTTTGTCTCCTCATGGTAGATCACAGCTCTTTGAATTAACCTGGGAGGCAAGGAAGTATTTTCAAAAGCACCAATACTTCAGTCCTGCTTCTTCTCAAAACACATGGCTTGACCTCTTCTCTGCAGCTAATTTGTACACACACGGACTGATTTCTTCATCCGTGCCTTGTATTGTGCTCTACAAACCATCCATATTCGCTTCTGTGCCCACTTAAACTCTATTTTCTCTATTTTCACCAAATTCCCTTTGTTCTTGGATTCTCTGGAAAGGGAAATAGTGCATAATGCTTATATATGTAAACCCACACTTTACCTATCATCCTTGTTCCTAACTATTCCCTTTTGTGACTAGTCTGCAAGCTGACCTTGTGTCTTCTCTGAACTGTATTCCAGGATCCTGGTGGTTTTTTTCCTCCCTCTCTGGGAGATTACAACTAATTCAGTGCCCATCTATGCATGCAAAAATTTAAATAATAAATCATCACTCCTTGGCAGCAAACATACATGCACACAAATGCAAAGCCTCACTTCTTTTTGGCAAAATGGGGCTCTGTCTCAGTCTGAGACAGTCTTACCAGTACTTTTGTGAACTTAATGGGAATTGCAGACTGTGGGTATTTCCCACCTGCCTGCACAAAATCTCCCATGTTCCTGTTTGTTTTGGCTTTGCTCAGAAGGAAAAAGTTGCTTTGGGATACTCCAAATGACAAGGAGGGAGAGAAGGGAGGCACACAGGAGCTGATATGAGGTGAGGGCTGGAGAGAAGACACCATGAAGAAATAGGAATAGAGAACAAAATATGGGGTGCAGGAAGCAAAAAGAGTTGGTGTGTGACCCACGTGCATAGAGCCAGTGTGCTAAATTCTCTTCTACAGCAATGTAAAAGGTTTTTATCCTTTAACTAACACAGTGGTGAGAGGTTTATTCAAGTAGAAAATTTTTAATTGCATTCTCTTGTAGTCAAATATTAATGGAAGGACCTTGTACAAATAAAAGTGAATAATGCAACAGCTTAGCTGACAACATTGTTTCACATTCATTGCAGATTGTGAACCTTCATTAAAATGGATTATTTTTGCTTTGGAGATTTAACCAGCAACATGACTTTCCCCTCTCACTGGCCCTGTTATGCCTGAGCCCGCAGAGAGCTCGGTCCAAGGAGGAGCTTGCAAAATTAATTCTGAAATAAGAGGCTGAAACTTCCAGGACGTGAATTCTTCTCAACCCCTCTGCTCAGAGGAGAGCTCAGCGTGGAAATTATTAGGCAATGAGTTTAAGCAGACCCCTACAAAGGAGGAGGGCTCAGAGGAGATGGGCATGGCGATGCACTCAGGAAGCGCAGGGAAGAATACAGGCAGTGACCTGTTGTAAAGAAAGCTGAACTTATCCTAACACCAGAGGCTGGCCTTCATTTTAGGTCATCGTCTCTACCAGCTGGGTGGATCAGCTGGTCTTTGTGATCCAGCCAGACCAGTGCAGGTGGTGAGGCACATCTACGTGGCTCAGCCCAGCCCAGCCCAGAGCAACCAGCAAAATGAACTTTGTAGAGAGTGACTGGGCTGGAGTTGGCTTCAAGCTATGTGCCCTTCCTGGTGAGTGGGGACATCAGGCACAGGGGAGACTGGTGATAGACACTGGGTTGGAGATGGTTTTCCTCCAAGACCACCTCAGCTCGTCTCAGGACCCTGAGCAGGGTCACATGGGGACATGCTGATGCTCCCCTTCAAATGCCCTGTCCACCACGCCAAGATGCTCTCGGCCACCCTCTGCCCTGCTTGTAGGTATTTGAAAGCATCCTTAGAGCACAGTCGTCAGCCCCATGCTCTGTTCCTGTGCCTCCACAAGGGTCTTCCCACTTCCAGCTCTCCAGTGTGCCTTGCTAGGGATTTCCCAAAGCTTTGGTGCTTCCACACATGCAATGGCCATGCTCCCCCCCATGCAGCCTTGGGTCCCATCCCTCAGTCCAGCTGCATGGCTCCACACTGTCACTGCTGAATGAACCCAGGCAGCTCCAGCAAGGAGACCTAAGCCCATCTGCAAGAGGGGATCCAAGAACTGCAGTAGCTGTTTAAAATCATTTCAGTATTTTGTTCCAAGCAATGGAGGCAGCCTCACATGGGAAGCATGTGGCAGGAGTGGGAGTGCAGCTCCAATGCCCCAAAGCATCACTTTTTTACTGAGAAATGCACAGGCTAAGCCACAGGGACGCAGCAGAGGTGCTTAGGTGGCCATGTGGTTAGGATCACAGTGTTTTGGTGTTTGTGGTCACAAATGAGCTCAAACTAATTTTTAGAAAAATTTCTCATCACTGTCTGCATATTGCTTGGATGGAAAGTTAAAGCTGTTTCAGAGCATTCACTACGAATCTCTCCAGCTGCACGTTTTCATTCTGCCTAACCCAGGATTAATTGGGTTTGTAGTTGTGGCTGTGGGAAAGCTCTGATGTGCTCTACTACAGTTTTGCTCTCAAGTTTCTTCACAACTCTAATTCGTCACTTACATTTTGAAAAGCAATTCCTTGTTATTTTTAGTTCTAAAACAGAAACACAGAGGAAACAAGACACCTACAGAAGTTGCCCCCGTGCAAAATTATGAATGATTCAAAAGTGCTGTTGCAATTGCCAGTCTCTCCTTTTCTAAAAAGCTTTGCAATATTAACCCCAGTTGGTTTGCTTCTGAGTGGTGCAAAACACCTGAGAGAAATTATTTGTTGATCCCTGAATTTACCCCAGTGAATTGGAGAGAAAAGCACTGAGATTGGGGTATGATAAGGAAAACCCACCCTGTACCCTGTGCTCTGCTTCCAAATGGCCCTCCTATGCTCCTGCCTCAGTTTCCCCCCCCATCATTGTTCTGGGGCTTGGGAAAGCAGTAATGTTTGCACCAAGGGAGCCCTGTATCTTCTGATGCTCAGCCTACCAGCTTTAAAGGATTGGATCAATTAATTTGCTGCTGATGGCTCGTAACGCAGGTATTCATCTTCCTGTGTGCATCTAAGTCAGTGTGAGGACACTCGCTGTAGTTGTTGCATGGAGGAGCCTCTGAAGAGCTGTTCGGTGACTGAGGGATTTATATTTGTACAATGGCCTCACTGTAGAGTTAGATGAGCTACTGACATGGCAGTACTTATAGTCTATAAAACAGCAATTATGCTTGTTATTAGATCATCCCATTTACAGCCTGAATCCTTTGCCTATGGTGCATGCAAAGCAACCCAGCACTCTCTGAATGCTGGGCTAATCTGTACTAATCCATTATGTAAATCACCAGGACAATAACCAGAGACAAATGTTAAATGTCTTACAAGCACCCGGCCTTCCTTAACAAAATTTGACCCACAAAAATGATGTCTTGGTCTGCAGATTGCTGGGAGTGGGAAGAACATCTGCACTTCGCAATTTGAAGCCCCAGGGCACTTCCTAATCTTACCCTTTTCATGGGACTGATGCTGAATTGGTTCCTGTACATACAGAAAAGCGCCTGGACTCTTTGAAACAGGACCCTTGTCCCCAAACAAGGTCATTTTGAAGCAGCTGTGGTTGCCTTGGGGCCACGCTCTACACATCGAGTCCTTCCAAAATGTGGTCTTTGTGACCAGGACCTTAGGGAAATCGCAGAAAGAATAGAACTTGACTAGTCTGTTGTAGGTCATAAAAGAGTGTGTGTATTTTTCTTATGTAAAGCCAGTCATGACATCTCTGGGTAGCAGCAGCAGTGGAAGCAGTGAATGAGATTCAAAAAGCAAGCAGAGCATGGCAAGGGTTCGTCGCAAGACACACAACTGCAGGAAGAGCGGGTCTGATGGTCTGTGCTGAAGGATCACGCCTGTGTGTCCATCCTGCCTCTGGACACAGCATATCTGGCTCGGATGTCATTAAGGGTGCCCAGGTGGCTCTGAGGGTATCACTAAAGGAGTCTACCCACACTGCCTGGCTGTTGTTCCTTGTGGCAGCTTTTAATAGGAATATGGATATTCCTTCCAGATCCCTTATCACAGAATCACAGAATCATCAAGGCTGGAAAAGACCTTGAAGATTCTCCAGTCCAACCATGAACTTCCCCCTGACCGTTCCCAACTCCCCCAGATCCCTCAGCGCTGGCTCAGCCCGACTCTTCAACCCCTCCAGGGATCCCGGGGACTCCCCCCTGCCCTGGGCAGCCCATTTCAACGCCCAACAGCCCCTTCTGCACAGAAATCCTTCCTCAGAGCCAGCCTGACCCTGCCCTGGGCAGCTTGAGGCCCTTCCCTCTTGTCCTATCTCTTGTTACTTGGTTAAAGAGACTCATCCCCACCTCTCTGCAACCTTCTTTCAGGTAATTGTTATCATGGATCCATCATTATTGATTCCTTATCCCAGAACTCCTTGTTACAGATATTGAAGAGATAACTACAGGAGGACACTTTCTTCTCTGCCATGAGGTCTGGCTATGATCCATGAAGATCTGGGGTGTCCTTTGGTTTTATGACTTGTTCTCCCATTGCAGCAGGGGGAAGCAAAGCCACAAGGGGATGCCAGATAGATTTTTGTCTCTGCCTGGATTTCTGCTCCTCAGGAGAGAATCTGGGCTGTGGCAATGAATATTTTAAAATGTGGGGCTTAGGAATCTCAATGGCAACATGTTTTAGCAGCACGCTTCAAAGCAAATACAGATATGGCTCCGTGTCTGTGCTCTTAACTGTCTATCGGCATTTCCAAGCTCTGCTAGCAGAGCTGCTAGACTTTGCATGATCTGCAAGATATAGATGGGCTCTTCCACCCCCCCACCATCTTTTTATTCAAATAAACCTTAGGATAATTACATGCAAAAATCCTGAGCTACTGCAATGTTGATATTGCACATTTAGAAATCATTGCAGAGGGGATGCATGTAGGCAGAGCCATAAGGACGGTGGCAGCTGGCTGCCAGGCTGGCACGTAGCGATTCGCCGCCAGTCACAGTGGAGCCTCAACGGGTCCAGACGCTTCCCACAGTCTCACACTTTGCTCGAACACCAAATTTTCTTACATGTTTGAGGTACCCGCATGTGCTTAGCCTCTCCACGCATCTCAGAGGGAGGCATCCACGAGTGGCTCAGCAGCAGTGCTGGGAGTTAAGTGAACCCATTTGACTTTGCTCTGGAGCAGATGCGAAGTCCTCAGACAGACAGCAGCAGGGGCTGGGATGCTCTTCAGGACTGAGCCACCTCCATAGTGCAGTCCAGTTGTGGATGTCTGGGTGTACTGGCAGCCTCCCAGCCAAGCCCCAGGGCTGGCCAGCCCACGTCTGCTTTCAGGTGGGCTGTCCCCTGGCTTTACAGGTTGACATTACTGAAATGGAGAGGTCTAGAGCCTGACAAAAGAGTCCCTGGCACCTGTGACACTTGCATGGAGGCAGACAAACAAGAGACCATGACTCTTGAAGTTGTAGCTGGAGACCAGGACATCTCTGACAGCTCCAGACCCACTTGTAAGAGCACCTGGTGCAGGACTGGACCACTGATGGCCATCAGGAGAGCCCAGACCCCCAGCTCACAGTGGGGACACCGGCATTTAGGTGCCTGTAAGGACCTATCACAGACTGGGAACCAACAGTGCTAAGGACACCTTTCCTCAGCTGCATCACTCCTCCTCATCCTCGTGACACCAGAGTGCACATCCCTCTGCAGCCCAGAGCACCCGTGGCTGAGTGGGAACTTTTATTTATGCTCCGTGGGTGTGATGTGGAAGGAGGCAGGCAGGCGAGCTCCCTTGCAGCCCCACTTTCAGCTCCACACAAGGTGGTTTGAGAGAAATACAGCCAGGCTGAACCTCGGGGATAAGCAGGGGAAGAATGTGATGGTTCAAGAGCAGAGCCCCGAGGGTAGGCTGGAAGAGCAACTTGCAAAAACAAAGAGCATTTTCATAGGGAAAAGTGGCTTCACTATTTATGATTCACTCATCAAAAAGCAATGGAGACGTAGGAAACTTGCTGTGCCGTAGAAGTGGTAATGGGCCAGCCTCCAGTGCCTACCTTCAGCTCTCCTGGGCTGAGGCTGCTTCCCTTCTGCACAGCCAAGACTATGTTGCTGTCATCATATCCGGGTTTGATTTTGCCAGTGAAAGTAACTTTCATACCAGACAGGGCTCCTGTGTTTGTTTGTTTTTTTTTTTTTCACCTTGGCCAAATTTTCAAATATTTCTCTTAAAATTAAAAAGAAGGGAACAAAACATGAAGACCTCTTAGAAATAATGCTGGAGGCTTTGTAGTTACACAAAACATGTTTTCTTCAAAAAAGCCAGAAAACAAACAAGCAACCTAGAACTTAGTTTTAAAATCTGTACATGGTTTCTTGCAGAACCCTGCAATTTTGTGCCCAAATACGTGTTTTGGAAAAAATGAAACCTGTAACTCTTTTTTTCTCACAAAAGAAACAAAAGACTCCCAAAATTTGCAACAAATTATCCTCTAGAATGCCTGGAAATAAGCATTTTCCATTTGCTGACCAGTTCTGTGGTACCTTCCATGAGGAAAACAAGCAGATTTTCCTAGGTTATCTACATGGACTCAACTCCATGCAGCTTGCAGCCAATCCAGGTTGCTCTGCCTGTGAGTGATGAAATCTTTAGGAAGCCCCCAAAATCGGCATTCAGACCACAATGGTTGCTCCATGCAGCTGCACTAACATCACCTCAACTCCCTTCCCTTCACTGGGAGTTTTTCCTGCGGTACTAACTTTGTTTCCTTTCTTGCACCTTAATCAAAACCATGTGAAATTACTTTTTAAAAACAAAACAAAACAAAATGCTACCTGGATTGTTTTAGTAGCAAAATTAACTCTGGTGTGATTTTTTGGGGGTATCTTGAAGACTTCCTCTTTCACAAATAACCCACAGGTAGGGATGGGAGAAGGAACAACCAGGACACGAGACAGGCTGTGGGGTACGTCATTCCCATTGCAATAACTGGAGCTGGTAAGTGCCTGTAGCTTTGTCCTACCCATTTCCTTACCCCTACTCCCTGTGGGGCAGGAATCTGCACTATTTCCACTATTATTTCAGTGATCACAACACTGCTGCCAGGGGCAGGCTGGAAACCCAGCGGTGCCCCCCTGCCCATCCCATGGCACCCTGCCCTTCTCTACACCCCACTCTCAACAGCTGCTCCCAGGGACTGTATGGCATCTTATGGCTCCTCTTCCTGTATTAATCCCTCAGTTTATAGCACAGCTGTAGGGATGGAGGAATCGCACTGTGAAGGTGCTCTTGGAAGGCAAGCTCTAGATTTGCAGGGATCATACAGTTGTTGGAGGAAGAGAATGGGACAAACATGGGGGAAGCTGAGAAAGGGGGTGTGAGGATGGACTTGCCAGGAGTGAAGTCTGTGTGAGAGCCAGGAGCTCATGCCTGATGCTTGAGGTTCCTGCAAATAGCCTCTGGGTATCTCGACTTCATGCACAGAGCAAGGTCTGTGGAGGGAGCCCAGGCTGTGGACATCGGATGTCTCAGTGCCTTTAGATAACACCTCCTGGTGCTGAACAACTGAATATGGCTTTGGGACTTCGGTGGCTTGCGCTTTGATCAATGCTCTAAAAACTGTGTGTGTGTGCACATACATAATTATTAAGATCGCTTTGCAGATGTTCTGGGCTGATTTTAAGAGTTTCATTGTACCTGGTTGTAACTTACTTTAAGTCTTGCATGTGGCTACATATTTGTTGCTGTTCAATTAGCTATAAGGAGATAAGACAGGTATCACTAACATTTAAACGGATTAGAAGAAAACAGCAATTTGCATAAATTAATTAAGAGACTGACCTCGTTCCCCAGTACTCCTCAGAGAGCAAGCAAAAAAACCCCAGTTTATTAAGTCAATACTTAGTTTGACACCTGAATCAAGCTTTACCCAAATCAAATGACAAAATTAATCCACAGCAAAATGCACCATAAGTCCCTTCACTTCAGTCATTTATTTTTTAAGCTATCCCAGCAATTTATTTTTAAACATATCAGTACGTTATGTTCCATGACATTTCACATCTACAAAAACACCATATGTATTGGCAAGTGATTACTCATTGAAAGTGCCATATCATGGATGCAAGTGTATCTGGCAGCCTGGGTTTTCCCCACCTCTTTTGGGTCTATGCCCTTATTGTTTCATGGACACTTTCTTACCAGGCAAATCGGCTGGGTGTCTATTTAACCCCATGCTGAAGATACATCTGAATTTTCTGTGGACATTGTGAGACCACACCTTTGTTTTGTGAGCCGTGGAGGGTGGTGGACATGGTCTGCTAAAATTCAGAGCTGCACTTTGTTGCTGGAGAAGTCACTGGAAGGTGATGCCATCCCACCTGGCCCCAACATGAAAATAACAGGTCCTCTCCAACCTGTGCCATACCCCTGCTGTACTTTCTGTAGCAGCATTACAGCTACTCCACTGAACACAGCTTCACTGCATCAATGGCTTTAGTGCAGTTTGAAGACATCATTCACTGTAACTTAGCGATTATTTCAGAGCCATCCCTCGATGCTCACAACCCACAGGCAGTAACTTTAATAACAGAGCTGCAAACCTCCACCACTAGCTGTCTCATGGCTGAGTTGACGAGAGCAAATTGGTCTGAAATATCCAGGTTGTAGGGAGACAGAAAGCAAGCAGCTTTGCTACTAGCGGGGGCTGCCTTGCTGCATGTAGGATTACCGGAGCTGGGCTAAATTTCTTCTATACTGAGATCTCCTTCCTCTTCAGGAAACTGCTGTGATCCATTTTCTCTCTGCAAATCATTTATCCGAGTAAGTCCCTAGGCAAATTATTCCAAAAATGAATCTGGAAATGGTTGTGAAATTGGCCCCCACACTGGGAAGTGCCTGAGCAAGAATTGTCCTCACATATTGCACACCTTTGCCACCTTCCCATTTATGTTGCTGTCCCAGCTGTTGAAAGGGAGTACCAGAAAACAGAAGTAAGGAATTGTTTAGCAGATCGTCATGAATAATAGACAGTATGAAAAAATGAATCCAGGTGCTTGAAGACAGAGTATAAACCATAATTAAAACCTACCAGTGCTGCTATGACAGATGGTACAATACGTACCCTGAAAATTGTCCATGAACATTTATTTAATACCTGAGAGCATTAACTGCTAGCAGGCTGTGGTGCTATTACTGGATCACCACTTTATTGGTGATATCCAGAAAGAAATTCTCGGGATTGCCTCATGATTCCCATAAACCCCACACAGACCATCATGTAATCTGATGCACAGAAGACCATGTTCATCGTGGATATACTGATGTGGATCCAAATAGAATACCCAAGACAACATACTTGACAAAAATATTAAAAGTTAGCATGCAAACATGTCCGGAAAAAACACAATATGGTGTTTTATTTTGTTGTAGGAACATGTTCTGGTATTTCGAAGTGGGATTTGCAGTCCTAGAGTGGGACAGTGTGTTCTGCAGTACTGACGTGAAAAGGTTGCTTAACCTGTTCCTCATTTCAGCTTTAAAAAGGCAGCACAAGAATAACTTTGTCACGTCCATCATTCTGCCTTTGTGCAGGCTACAGCAGGAACCGGATTCTTCTACTTTCCCACTAATATTACTTCTGGTTTCAGAATTCATTCTCTGGTGCATATTTCTCCCTTGACCATTTCTGCCACCCTGCTCACACCTTTTATATTATTTTTCCTGGCTTTGGTGAGTCAGAGCAGCTCTGTAGCTCATGGGTAGCAAGGCTGAGAGTCGGACCGTCCCCAGGGAACACCTGGGCTCTGCTTCGACGGCAGACGGAGAAGCCTCTCGTGCAGGGCCTGCTCTGCAGAGCAGTGCTCTGCAAATGTTCCTGCTATTTGTAATCAGCCGTGGTTGTCACACTTTGATATTTGTTCTTTATAAGCACTCCTGCAGAGCTTGCCAACAGGAATGTTTTCTACACAAAGATGCAGCAGCATGTGTTTCAGACATGAATTTTGAACTTATGAGTATTCACGCTGGAAACCTGAGGAGTCTGATGTGATTAAGAAGTAGATCCACATCACATGGCTCGTTTGTAGTCAAAACAGTTCCAATTCTGAATTATGAAAACCATTAAGCCCCAGTGTGGTCGGCCAGCAACTCCTGGCAGAGGTGTGTGTCCCCATACCCAGATTCACCTCGGCATTAATCTATTCACCAAACAGGGCCAGCCAAGCAGGCAGTGTGATGCGTGGAGCAGAAGTTATTCAGCACAGTGAGGTGAGGTTAATAAAACCCCAGACTGAGGAGAGGAAAGCTTTAAAGTCTCTGCCTGGAGAAGAGATGATCACAGCACTGTAGGATGCTGTGCCTGGAGGAAAAGGTGGGAAAGACCCAATGAAGTGGTGATGGTTTCCCATAATCATGCTTGGGTTTAAAAGTAGGGTGGAGATTTCTTGTCATAACCCCCCCTGGCAGCTCTCATCTAAACTCCCTGACCTGTCCTGGACCCCAGGGTGACCCTCCTCAGAGCTTTTCTCAGCATATCTCAGCTATGCTACAACCAAGGCACCATTATCTCCAAACATCTGGGTGTGGAAGCCCTCAAAGCAGAAGAAACTACACCATGCTGTGAATACATGGTGGAGAGACAGAGAAGCAATATTCAGCAGCACGGTGCTGGTTAAGCCAACATGGAAAATGACCCCACTGTGCCAGTACTGTTCTCGTAGAAAAAGAAATGTCTCTCCTGATCATTTTGATCAACTAGCAAAGTCTAGGTATTTTGGCAGAGAAAGGTGTCTTTGTGAAGAATACAATACCCAGTTAATATCTGGAATAAGGGTCACCCAAGAGGAATAAGGAACGACTCTGTACCTGGTGTCCTTCACCAAGCAGTGCACACAACCACGCACCGTGCGGTGACATCCCTGCAGGGATTTGCTCTGCAGCTTTTCCAGGGAGCTCTGCCAAGAGGACACATGGTGCTTCTTACAAATATTGCTGAAAACGATCCAGGCAAAATAGTGACCAGGGAGATCAGGCCAGTACTTTTGTGTCTGTAACTTAAAATGGGGAAACTAACCATGGCAGAACGTTGATGTCAGCTAAAGCCATTGGAGCTGCCTGGAAGGTCCCTGGTCAGTGAGGCTGGTGTGTGCTCTGTGTCCCTCAATGGATCCAGGTACATCTGCGTGGTAGTTCCTGTGAATTTGCAGCTTCTGGGCACTGTGGGCCAGAAACAGGGTAGGATCCCAGGGTTCTTCAGCAATACTCACATGTTCCAGTGCCTGGTATTCAAAATTTGTGTAGGTTGAATTGTCCCAGGCGCTTGTTTCTCTGTTCCCTGCATTTAAGCGTCTGCAGAGTGTGTGTGCTGTCTGCTATTGTGCAGTGCTTGCAGCTCAGTGACAGCTCTGGCACAGGATGCTCTGAAGCAGGAGCAAGGGTGATGGATTGCCAGGGGAAGCATGTCAGTGCTGAGCCTCCATTTCCCCTGCATGGATGCATGGGGACAAGAGCAAGGAATTAATCTGGACTCCTACCAGTGATTTAGGAAGCTGCCCCATCTTGCTTGTCACAGATTGCAGCTCCCAGCTGAGACACAGCTGCTGTACAGGTGCTGTTTCTCCACCCCGTTTCACTGCAAGGCACTGGTGGAAAAGGGTGAAGTAAGAGCTTTCTCGCAGCCAGATCCCTGGCTCAGCTTGGCTTGGCACTGGCACTTAGCAGCTGTAGCAGTGGTTTTGAGGACCTGTTGCCTCCCAGCTGCACATCCCTGGCACCGAGCAGGGGGATCCTAGCTTGGCCACAATATCTGGCCACCCTTAGCGCATGTCGAGCCTGCAGCCACGTGGGAGACATCACCAGGCACGTGGGGCTTGTCACTGAGTCAGCATGTGGGATGCTGGAGCCATCTTCATAGTTTTCAGTCTCATTATTCTTAATGTTGGCCACAATGAAGGATGGGCTCTTTAGACCCTGCCCATGAAGCCTTGTATACTCTCCAGCCCCAGACCGACCACAGAGGGAGCTCAGAGCATCTCAGCCATGTGAGGGCTGCTGCAGTTGGTGAGCTGGCTGCGCCTTGGCCAATGCAAACCAACCATCTCTTCACGCACATCAATCTGCTGCTCGCTCATGAGATTTAGAAACGCTGAGATGGACACAGAGGACAAATCATTGGCTGTCGTGTAGTTATTTCTCTTCTCTTGACTACTCAACAAATGTTGCCTTCTGTTGTCTACCACCCATGCAGGACCTGTGGAGCTCCAGAGACCTAAGCATCAGCACTCCTCTCATCTGCTCAGCTATGGTAGCTAGAAGAAAGGTTGACTCTATGCAGAGCTGTAGGGACGTAGTCTTGGAACCAGCATCACAGACTCTCGGCCAGGTTAATTCTGCATTTCAGCCCCTGGAAATACCTATAGGAAGGGAAATGTGTGGGAAAATCTGACAGAGTTGCTGTGTTTGGCTGCTGGCACATATTTCTAATTAATTTCTTCACTGCTCTTCCAAAGCAAAGCTCCTGTCCAGGATCAGTGTTACTTTCTGCTGTAACTGCTCAGAACTGGGATGCATGCCATGCTTTCACTTGGTCTGAGAACCCCAGTGACTCCTGTGTCACTGACCTGGACCTCCCAGTGGGGATCTGAAGGCATGCCTGGCTCTGCACCGGTATCAGTCAAGCCTGCGTGCTGCTTTCTGGGCCAAGCGATCTGGGAGAAAGCAGTGTACGTGCAAAGGCTGTGAGACAGCCTGGCCCCTCGCAGGTGAGAGCAGAGCCAGCTGCGGGCTGATGGTCCAGCTCAGGTGCCAGCCCCTGCAGTAGTCATCCAAGGTAGGATCGGACATTGTGCATCTTTTGCACTGATGATTAGTCCAAGAGTAACGAGGTCCGTGCTGTCCCTGGTAGCAAAGCACAAGCACGGTTGTGAGAGCGGGTGTGAGAACAGCTTGCAACAGTCTGTTTTGCCCAACTTGGAGGTGAGGTGATAACTAGCTGTTAGGAAACCCACTTATTGAAGAACAAACTGATTGCAGAACAGCTTGCTTGACCCAGACTCACAGAAAAGCTTACTACCTTGCCATGGTTTTGTGGCTCTGCTACAGACTCTGTATTAGGAAAGCAAGGTCGGCCTGGCATCTTTTCTGTGCGGAGGGAGCAGGTAGAAGACCTTTCCTTCAGTTCAATTGTAGCCCTTGCCATTTGGACTTCTGCATGTCCAGATATGACAGAGATATTGAGGAAGCCACCCAGACTGGAGAGGAGATGCGTGAAGCACATCTCAGCATCATCATGAGCAAAAGCCTCGTCCTACTCCAGGAACAGTCGCAGTCGTTGTGTAGGAGGTACCAGTTGCTGAGAAACCACCTCCTCACCATGTAGTCTGCAAATGAGAGTTATTCTGAGATACTTTACCTAATGGTCTTCATCGTACAAGTGAATACCTACTAGAAAAAACGACTGTACTGGATACAAAGCTTCTGACTACCCTGAATATTACTTCTTTTCCTGCTAGAGGAACTCCAGGCTGGAACTCTGCAAATGAAGCCAATTTTTCCTTCTCCATCTTGCTTTTCTTTCTTCTTCAAATTAGTGGAGTAGCTGTGTGCTTTCAGTGGAGTTGCCCAGAGAAAAAGGCAACCCATTTTTCTCATTAGCTTTGCAGTGTATAGGAGCTAGCCCCGGAGTGAAGTATCACCTCGGCTTACCCCCATCTGCAACTATGGGAATGTATGAAGAGGGTAAAGCTGAAGTTTTGATCTCCACATGCTAATACTTCATTTTGTATGCTCCTTCACGAAGGCAACAAGGCAAAACAAATGAGCCTTGATAGCCTTACCCAAATGAGTTATCATCTTGGCAGTTTATCCCCCGTTCCCCTTCATGAGTAGCTGCTTCCTCAGAGGGAGGGACAAGAAGTCTTGATTCGTGCAGGCAAGCAATGCTAGATGAAACATCACATCATGGCAACACAGACAGGATTTTCCTGGCCTTCTGTCCTACAACCTCCCACAGCCATGACTTGCTCCATGAGGGAAAACTGCTTGGATGCTCTGCCAAGACACCCATTTAGTCATAGCACTGAGGTGGATCTGCCCAGACGTTTTCCCTTCCCTAAAGAGAAGTAAAATGACATTTAACCTACTAAACCTGGCTTTTGGAGAACGACAGTAATGAGCTGTTTCTATGGAAAAGATTCAGAATGACTGGGCTTGGTGTTTGCAGACCAGAAACGTGACTCTGTTCTGATCCAAACTCTTCCCAGCCATGTTGTCTGCTCCCGCAGCATCCTGCCACAGGCTGTGTCCTGCAAATACCTTTCCCTGAGCAGACCTGCTCCCTCCCCAGGAACAGGCATACTGTCCTCTCCTCCCTGCACTCTCAGCCAGATGAGCTGTCCGGAGGATCACGGCATGTGGGATGCACAGGCAGACACTGCCTATGTCTTAACAGCACGAGTGAGCTGCTGCTGGTGTGAAGCCTCCTGATTGCATCCTACATGGGCTGGCCCTGTTTAGATATGATCGGAGCTGAAGGGAAGGTGGAAGCATTGGAGAAAGATTAAGCAGCTAAATCTGGTTAGCTGGTTACGCACTGAGGACCGGCAATACCGTAACTCTCCTCGGATTGTGGCGGAAGAATTAGGGTAATAAAAGAAAGGGGGTTCTGAGCAGCATATTACTTCTCAGTGTGCATTTTGTAAGGGCTGCTCTTGCCCTCCTTATGGCAGGAGAGAGGACGAGTCTCTCCTGTCTCAAATTTAGGACTCTACCCAGTAAACACTTTGTGGGTCTCTAGATACCCACACCTCAGACACATGAGCTCTGGAGTCTCAGCCTAGAACTGGGTATGCTGCAAAGTCAGAGAGCTGGCAGGCTGCTGCACATGCCCCCAGGGTGTCCATGTGTCAGGCACCTGTGGGAGTGAGTGTCTCTCAGTAGGAAGAGCATGTGAGGACTCAACAGTCCATCCTGCTGTGCAGGCAGAGGCCAAGGCAAATAGCCTGGCCCTGCCAATTTGCCTGCAGCCTGGCAAAACCTCCAAGAGCACAAGCAGGAACAGAGTTGTACAGGTCCTGGGGGTTATGAAACACTTCTGACTCCAACACAGAGTGAGTGACTCCTGGGTTGAAAACCCAAATCTGGATTAAAAGCCTGAATCGAAGCCTGTTTTGGGGGCTGACCAGGCTTGGCAGCTACCAATGCCTAGGTTATAACAACCATCCATCCATCCATCCATCCATCCATCCATCCATCCATCCACTCATCCACCCACCCATCCCTCCATCATCTCACTGAACAACCTTTCTCCTATTTCTCCTCTCTTGCTCTTTCCCTCCTTTCCTCCTCTCCTCCTCTCTCCATGTTTCCCTTCCCCAGCCAGGGCTGCAGCAGTATCGCCAGAAGTGAGGTGGAATCAGCCGCCCGAATCGCAGAGCAGCAGGGAGCTGACACATCAATCACAGCTCTGCTGTTGGAATTAATGAGAGCGCCACAGGTTCGGGCTGTCACTCACTACCCTCACTTTGCTGCTTCCATATGGCTGCCAGCCGACAGCCTCACGCTTCCCAATCTCTGCCAATTACAGCCTCAGCACTCCCAACCTCCTCCTATTAGGCTCACAGCTTCATTATTCTAATTAAGGCAAACAAGCTGAGCCCTCCCTTTTTCACTGTTGATGCATGTCCCTTGCATGCATCAGAACTACACTGCAGCAAACACCCTCATTGGGGCACCTTTGGAGAAAAAAAGCAGCTAGTCGGCTCAGGAGCATTAGGATGTTTTCTTTCCTGACTGCTTCTCTGGTCCTCGCCCCCTTAGCTAGACAGCAGGGGGAAATGCTCCCGTTTGGTAGCAAGTCTCAAAGGGGTCCTTTCTTGCCAGAGTAACTGCAGGCGAGAATGACTGATGTCAGCCAGCCTGGACTCCAAAAGTAATTAGTCAGGGATCCTTCAAAGCTATATTGTGTTGTCTTTTTTTTTTTTTTTTTTTTTTCAGCTCTGTCTTCTGCCCCAAAGAGATGGGAGGTGGCACCATGTGGGCAGGAGCCCACTGGGAAAGAAGGTAAGTCACCCCTCTCCTGGCCTGCTGAAGGAAGCTGTGGTTGGAAAGGGTTTGCACTCCCCTGGGGCACAGCCATGCTGCTGTGTCCCTAGGCAACCTCCATGACTTTGCTCTGCCTCCCACAGCCCCCTCGCTGGCTGGTAGTGACTTGATGCTCTGGGCAACAAGTGGTCACCACTCCAAAGGAAGATTTGAACAGAAACCTCAGCCATCGATGGGGAGTAGAGCATGCCATGCTAATAATGAATGCATTTTATAAAAGCTGGAGATTTCTCTGCACTTAAGTTGCATTGCGTGACACAGAATGAGTGGGTTAATCTGTCTTTCTGCTGGCAGTGATGATAGGACACTGTGTTCCCCCTGGAAACAGGGGGGACACAGGATCTTGCACTATGACACAGGACCATGCTCCTTCACCACCATCTCCATCTCCATGTCTGGGCTGCACTGCCACACATGAACATTCCCACGATTGTCTGAGCCAAAAATGAGGACAGCTGGGTCTGCTGGAAAGGAGGACACAGAGGATGCTCTACACAGCCAATGGGTGTAATAGGCCATAAGCAATCCCAGATTGCTGACCTGGATGAATTGGGGCAGCAACAGGACTTCATGGGTCTAACTCCACCTGTGCTGGGACTCTCGCTACTGCAGAGATGTTGGTAGACCCAGCCCTGGATGCACTCCCCACCTGCCCTGGGGAGGTCTTGGGTTTTAGGCACAAGAAGCTGGTCCCTGCTGGGAGGGGAAGGGCTCCTCTGTGGATGTCTCACTGATGCCGCAGCCCCACTCTCCTGCATCTGGCACTTAGGATTTGCTGACCTTTGAATCCCTTAAATCGGTTGCTCTCAGCATTACTCTGACCAGCACAGCCAAGAGATGCAACTGCTGGGTGGGTGCCAAAGCAGAGCCTGGGCTCCAGCCAAGGTAGGGAAATGCCTCTTGCTGCTCGTGCTTGGGGGTGGAGAAACAGCAGCTATATTTCTCCATCTCTCCTCCCCCTCCATGCTCCGTGACACCAAGCAGTGTTCAGAAAAGCCTTTGTAAACAAGGCAATACTGTCTGCCTTAAGAGAGGGTTTACTTTCCCTTGATTTAGCTCGATTTCTAATTTAATTTCCCATTTTCTAAATAACTCTGATTTTTTTACAACTTCCTCAGTGTCTATTCTCCCATCAGAACCACAAGAAGCAGCAGAAGGCTTCCTAGGCAAATTGAGAATGATTCATGTCAAAATCCAGAATATTTGAAAAAAAAAAAATTTTTAAAAATCCCCAAATTACTTGTCAAGTTCTTTCGGATGCCCCTACTAACCTCCGTGACTGGAACTCAGTCCCATGTCCCCTGAGTCCACCAGCACCCCATAGCCCAGCTCTTCCCCATCCCTGCTGCGTGCCACCGCTGCGGGTGCCCCCCTGCACATCTCCATGCCTGCCCAGCTTCTCTTCCCGCCCAACACGAGTGTGCCACAGCCCCAGAGGGAACCCTGGTGCCATGTCCCCAGCCAGGTGCAGGGCACCGTGGGGCTGCCTGACACCTGTACACATGGCAGAGCTGATGACACCGTGGTGGTCCTGCTGCCTCTGCCACGCCGGCAGGTAGAGGGGGATGTAAGAAGCAGAGACATGTTGGCTATGACACTGTTAGCATTTTCCCAATGAGTTATTACCAGGTTAAAGGGTTGTGATAGTGCCAATATCCAAAGCTGGGTTATTGTGTTATTAATGTGCGGCTGTCGCTGGCTATTAGCACTGTGATCAATCCCCGGTGACAAGGGCTGCTTAGCCTGTCACACTTTGTTTTATCTTCCATTCTTAGACTTTTACTAACTCACAAATTGCTAATCCAATCTCCTATAACCCAGTTAGGGGAGGACATCGTCTCGGTGCGGCTCAGATGCAGGAGCTGGGGCCCTGGGAGACGACGTGCTGGTGGCAGGGTAGGCACACGTTTCTCAGGGGTGAGAGAAATGTGTGTTGGCTGCAATAAATATAAGCATGCTACTCTCCCAGTCTCTTCAAGGAAACTCTCCCGAAAGTGCTGGCCATGAAGCCAACCTTATGGTGTTCTTCAGGAGAACATCTTTCATCAGCCTTTGGGACTGATTTACCTCCAGGTCATATCCATGTCCTTGTTGCCCCACGCTGACCTGGGGGTGTCACCTCTATCTCCACGTGGCCTCTCCCAGTGTCATGAAGACAGCATTGCAGTCTGTCCAAATGCTTCCATCAGGCATTTCAGAAGCCTCAAGAGCTTTGGCATCTCCACCCCAGAGCTTTCAATGGGCAGAAATGACCTTAAAACTTCAGTCCTGAGGACAAATCTGCACTTTGGAGCAACCCATTAGAAAGAGTTGGCAGCTTCTCTTTGACCTCAAGCTTGTTTCATTGCCCATTTATTGGAAATGTTGCATTTCTCCGAGTCACTCCATTTCTGATCGCTGACTACTGCAATATCTTCTTGTAGAAGAAATCAAGGCAAGCTGAGAAGGAGGGCTCTTGTATTTCTGCTCCAACCATCAAACATGAAGACCATGTTGCCTTAATACTGGGGCTACAAACTGCCCAGAAATCCTGCTCAAAATGCACCAAGTCCTTCTCGTGAGGTAAAGACCATTATAAAATGAGTTTCTCTCATTATGCCCATGGTGGTAGTTGGGCGTAGAAAGAAGACTGACAGAACTGGTGGAGATGCTCCATTAGGGACACTTGGGGTTGTGAGGGGAGTGCGGGATAGGACTGGTGTGGCTGGCCTGGAGGTGAATTCACAGGGTAAGTGTGGGTGGGCTGGGATGGAGGTGTCTAGGAGCTGGGGATGGGGTTGATAAGGTCGGAATAATGCTGCTGAAATAATGCTCTGCATGGTGGAGAGGAGCCCAGACTGTTTCCCAAGAGCCCTGCTCCCAGCCCTGGGAATGTATGTTGTTCCTGCACATGTTGTGAGCCAGTAAATTCTACTGCAGTTGCTACGCACATGCTGAGAAACTGCTTTTTGCTTCCTGGCCAAGACAGTTTTGTAACATCTCTGCATGCAGCAACTGCTTCTCTGTGATGGGTGAACTGAATTCATATGTGCACAGCCTGAAAGTCTGCAATAGTGCCCTGAGGCTTGCAAAAGGCATCTTATCAATAAATGATGATGATTCCTGAGTGAGAAAGCCAACAAGTTCATGAGTTTCAGATGCTCCCAGCACACGAGGGAGAGGTCCCAGAGTACACGCAGGGATCTTGGCCATGCTGAGTGTCGGGGCTCTGGTGCCCAGCTCAGGGTCTGGCAGGCAGGAAAACAGGGCGGGGGGGCACTTCCCACAGGGCACAACCTCCCTTTGTGCAAGCAGAGGTGTTTGACGTGAGCACTGAATTCTGCCAGGAGGGCAGGAGGACGCTGTGTTGAGATCTAATCCATGGTGAGCTCATCAGCAGGACCAGGGACACTCGTGGCCTTTTTTCTAGTATCTTCAGGCCTCTCCACAGATTGTGATTCCTATTTTTAGATTTTCATATCTCAGCAAGACGCTGTGAAATAGCTTCAGATGTTACCAGAGATGGGCCTAGACTTCCAGCCCATTTCAAGAGCTGGGTAAGTACACGGACAACGGAATGGTTTCCCAGAGCCCTGCAGCCTTTCACAACCTTTCCCATGCTGGAGAATTGTTCTTAGTAGTGATGACCTGTCTGTGTGTGTCAACATGTGATGTACAATCACCATACCATGGTGCTGCTGAGGGTATTGTAGCCAGTTATTAGGTAACAGACAATGCCACAAAAGCACTAGAAGACCATTCAGGTCAGTTAGACAGCACCATCAGGGGGAACAAGACTGCACAGATCTGGTATAACACACATTATATAACAAGATAACAGGTATGCTCAATTTAAACTTCCTGAGTGATAAGTATGTCAGAACGGTTATAAATTGTGCACTTGCATGGAGAAAAAGGTGCAACTTGTACAGTCTCTACTATCAACATCCACGTGCATAAATATGAATGTTAAATATTCCAGAGGGCAAAGATTACAACACAAGGTTTCCACAGGTGCTTGGTACAACTGGGCAGGTAATGCTTTGCTTCGTTTTTTCTGAATATCATGTTGATATGAAAACTGACAGACCAAAATCATCACCAACATGTCTCTTACCGAGTTCATCCACTAGGCAAGGCCTTTGCTGAGCCTAACAGAATTTGTACTTCGACCACCACATTCACCTGTTTTCTTACAGGTGGGTAGGCTTCCCAGCCAGACTTCAGGTACGTTGGAGAATTACACCTTTTCCCCAAGCCAGTGCACATATTGAGCAAGTCCTTGGCTGCATTCATGGATGTTAAAGATAAATTGGAAAAATAAAATAAAATTTAAAAATCCCTGAGCTTTTTCTATTGAATGGCCCTGTTGGGGAGAGATTCACAGGACTGGGCTGACTCAGTGGCATACAAGGTGTTGGTTTAGGTGTGGCCTCATCCTGCTCAGTGATGGAGCTCTGTCCTCTGTCCTCATAGCTGAAGATTCTAGCAATTACTTATTTTAGGGAAAGATGATATCCAACATTCACTCCTGCTGGGCTCTGCAAGAAAGCACCATTAATAATCCAACTAGTGAGTACCTTTCCCTGTAAAACGCTGATTGCAAAGACTAATAGTGTGTGACACAAAAAAAGGGTGTCAATTCCCACCGTGCTGTGCAGCACCAGTGCCCTCCTTAGCTGAGGATGTTGTGCCTGGAGACCTTTCTCTCCTTGGGGAGCTGGTGCTGCTTGTGGTGCTAAGGGGAAGGATGAGCACACCTGGAGCTGAGCCTGGTGCTGGGAAGGGATAATAGAAGGTCTTTTTTCTCCCCCAGACTCTGCAAGATCTATTTAGGAAAACAGCTTATGTGTCAGCCTCGGTGTCACATTGGGTGTGACAGGGCCAGTACCGTGCTTCAGTCAACAAACAGGGCTAAGCATAGTTCAAGCACTCTGTGTTCCTGCGAGCTTTTAGATCAGCTTAAACTGTTTAAGCAGCTGCACTGCAGTTTAAGATTAAGCTGGTCTTTTGAGCAATCTAAGCAGTTTAAAATACTCTAAAGGCTTAACATTATAGCCAGTTTAAGTTGCTGTAGGGGCTTAAAGCAGTGATGTGCAGCCAGTATCTTAACAGGGTTTTCCACAAAATGTGTCTTTATAGCCTGTGATAAGCCCTATGGATCAGGGTGTGTGTGTTTGCATAGGGCATGCTCATCTGCCTGCCTCACAGGCGTTTCTTTCTGACCTTGCACACTGCTGATCAGATGCATGTTCCCGTCTCTTCGCTCCGACGGCTCTGTCTGTTCCAGTTGGAGGATGCTCTTGCTTTATCTTGCAGTATCCTCTTCCTCCTCCAGACACACCAGATGCACCAGAAGGACTTTCTTCTTCAAACCCACAACCAAGGAAAGGGGAAAAAACAGCTCAGTTTGACAAGCTCCAGAAGCCCTGACCCTTTGTCTTAATGAGCATCCAAACCTGGTGAAGGAAGGAGGAGAGATCTCCTATATGCACACAACCTAACGCAGCCGGGGTGAAATGGGAGCCTTCAGAGCAGCCTAGCAGAAGGTACAACTCTCTGAAAGCCTGGTTTTGTGAGGCCTTTAAAATAGGAGTCCTTGGGATGCTGTAAGACTGCCCTTCAAGTACCACAGAGGCTAAAGGAGGCTTATGTTGCTTTAACTCTCTTATGACATGCTACAATTTTAAGGCGTTTTAAGTCCTTATGTGACACTAAGGGTTTAAGGTCTTACACAGCTTTAAAAGTGGCTTAAATGTTCTCTCACCTTTCATGTGGGACACAGAGCACTCTGGTACAAGTCAGAGGGATGGCAGTGCATCGCTCACAAAGCAAGGGCTTTGCTCCAGTGGTGCCACCCAGGAAGGTCCCCACAGGCACAGCCTTTGGTGTCTCGCTCCCCTGACCATATCGTTGCCATCTTGGCCACTAGCACACAGCAGCATGGGAGCAAAATGGCACCTTCGGCTCCTCAAAACCTAAAGTCAACATCTTGAGCTCTGAACATGAAGTGCCTGTTAAGAGATGCGAATGGTGGTCTCACCTGGGGGACCTACACCTCACTGCCACTGGTGATGGAGAGCATCACCTGAGGTTTTCTGGATCCAATGCATCCCCAGGGATTCCTCTACCCCAACCCTGGCAGGATCAGTGTTGCAAAAGGTTTTACTTACCGTCTGGTCCCAGTTCAGGTCACGACAGGACGAGGTGCTGGCTCCATCAGTGGGGATGCATGGGCAGAGCAAGCTCCAAGGCCAAGCTGGGAGCAGATGCCAACGTCACACTCAGTGTTCTGCACTGTCTCACCAGACAGCGGAGGTGGCAGATGTCAGCTTCGATACAGCAGCCAGTGAGCTGATCCCTGGCCGCGGGAGCTCAGGAGGAAGCACACCTCCTGGGTCAGGCCATGAGTGAGGGTGTCCGTGGCCAGGCTGGCTGATCTACCTGCAGCTCAGGGACTTATTGCACCCCACAACGACTGCTGCAGTTTTTCTTTCATTAATGTACAGGCATCTCCAGACCCTCCTAAGGAGCTGCATTAATGCTGGGGGACTGCTTCAGGATGCAGCAGCTTGTGAATATGGATTAATGCAACCAATAAATTGCACATACTAGGGTATCTAAATCTGAACATCTTTAAGTAGCATGAGAAGCAGTGGGACCAAAGAAGTTACTTTTGTTTAGGTGACATATGCTGGTTCCAATGCATGGCTGCTTGGCAGACACTGACAGCATGAGGATTACTCACTGGTTTTAGTTCCTCCTCTCTTAAACAGTCAGATGAGACGTTCAGGCTAAGATGAAAATCGACTGCTTGATGAGTGTGGGTCCAAAGCTTGGTGATATCCATCAGAGAGCATCCACAGTTTCCACCTCACATCCCTGCAGCAATGCACACTAAGTGGCAAGTCTGTTGTATTTAGTGTAATCAAGCCAAGCCTGTAGTCATGACATGCTTGGCCCTAGTTCACTGGTGTCTTGCACAGATCACATCCATGCCAGTTTAGCAAGCTCAGATGAAGGGCTGCCAGCACTCCCACATGCCTCTGTGTCCAGGCCCTTGCAGCAATCCTGCCTTGCTCCCCTTGTCTGAATCACACACCCCCAGGACGGAAGCATGAGCTATATTTATGTTACAGCAGACAGGGCTGTTACAGCTGCTCCATTCTCTTGGACTTTGTGGGCAGATGCTTGTGCCTGAAGCTGATGTCTGCCCCAAACTGGCAGCGCAGTGAGGTACCGGAGGAGTGACCATGTGCTCGGACATCATCAGACATCCTCTGTCCATTTTGTGGCCTTCCCAGAGTATCTGTGCCTACCCTTGGCATGTCCACCCGACGCTTTCAGACAGTTAATGACATTAATGTATCCACTTGCTGGTCACCGTAGAAAGCATCTGGTTTTGCAACTAGAGAGAGCTCCCTGCGTTGTACTGCTGGGCTCAAAGGGCTGCAAACACTGCAACCAGCTATTTGGGATATGGGCATGAAACACTGCAGCCTGGACAGCCCCCAGAGTGAAAACTCCACTGGCAAAAACGCCCATGCACCTCTCCAGTGCCTCTCTGAGTATGGGTTAGCTGTTGTACAGGCTGGATGTTGCTTTCCTTCATTTTGGACAGTTCTGTAGAGGGTACAACATTTTCATGAATGCAAAAGACCTGCTAATCTTCCTGTTCTTCTAAAGGTGGTGGGTGGGTTTGTTAATTTTGCATTCCTCTGTCCTTCCTACCAAAAGTGACCAAGGTATAGAAACAGAGCAGCTGTAAAACAAAATTGCTTAAAATGCATTCCCAAGCCCTGCTTTTTCAAATGAGATCACAGAAACTGGGGCTTGCAAATTTGCACCTGGCAAGAAAGTTGTTTGCTATTTCAGCAGGTGAAGCAAGTGGATGCCTCTGACAAACGCAACGTATTTTTTCTACATGTCTATTTATACTGCGTATGGAATTTGAGCATGAAGCTCTCAACCCAGGCAGACCAGCTGTGCTATCACGCAGTCCTGAGAGGGATAGCTGAGTCAGGTCCGGATTGGTTAGACCTGGCCTTAAATTAATTGAACTGTGAGGTGCACACCCGTGATACATAGAGAACCTCATATTTTACATTTTTCATGCTGGGATTCTGTTCTCGATCTCACTATCCAAACAGCTACACTTGAAAGTGCCCGTAATATAAGAATTCTTTGTTATCTAAATAAAAGGCTGCATTTCAGGAAAAAAAAAGTATGTCTAATAAACATCATTTTTCCTTCACTCTGCAAATTTGGCCAGTTGAAATGAGCAGCCTTTGTGCCTTGAGCAGTGTCAGAGGCTGCACAGGAACACTAGGAGCCCTGGCTCACTCAGAATTTCTGCAAACCAGATTGCTTGTTCAGGTGCCTCAGTGTGGATAGAGTTCAGGCTCCTGTGATTTTAATTCTTGTACCTTCAGTGGGTTTGGCTGAACTCAATGGATTTTTAGGACAGGAGACCACTTTCCATTAAGCACATGAGTTGTGGTGTTTCTCAGCAGGATCTGGCCACCTATGTACCATTTGTACCTCTGCAAAATTCCCTGGTGGTGCAGTGAGGTGTCTCTGACACCATGCTGGCAAACACTTCTTAACAAAGAGTCTCATTTGTATTTGAATTCTTTAAACCATCATCTCCCCTGTTCTGTTATGTTAACACCAATTTAAACCAAATCCTTGAGAAATACTTCGAAAAACAATATATCTGTTAAATATCTTGTACCAACCACTATCAGCAGTGGGCAGAGAAAGCTCATTATCCAATCCCTAGTGAGCAACCCAGCAAGATAAGGAAACCTGAGACTAATAAGATACCAAAACTGAGCAGAATGAAACACTCTTATTTTCAAAGAGGAAAAATTTGGAAGAACTCAACAGAACAGACATGGAAGGGCTTCATGTGATCAACTCTACAAAACTTTCCCCTTCTTTCCACACATCTAACTGTACATCATGTCTCACTAAAAGCTGCTATAAGTTCAGCTTCCCCCTCTCTTGAGAAGCAGGAGATGTGGACCTGAAGATCTGGGATAGGAGTAGGGGGTATTCGATGGTGTGGCTTCCTGAGGTACTTCCAGCCTGTTTTATGTCATTTCTGTGATGTAACTGCCAGAGATGAGCTAGCTGGGACCCAAATCTGATGGACAGATGTGCTCTGAGACCGGCTGTCCTGTGCGCTAGCTGTGGAGGAGAGCAAGGATGGTGCTGCATGGGAGTCTCCACCAAGTCACAACGATCCTGGTGAGATGTTTTTCCAGGTGCCTGTGTTTTTCTGTAGAAGTTTCACCCCACACATTGCTTGCTGCACAGAGGTATCTTTACAGACTAACTGGAGATTGAGGGTGCTGCAGGAGGTTTCAGCCCCAGGACATCACAGCGCCATGCCAGAGGTTTTGATGGACTTTCTCCCACTGTGGTGTGCTCTGCATCCTTCCTGATGCCTCCACCCTTCACTCAGCCCCACTTCTCTTTCCCCTCTTGTGAATCCCAGCCAGTCCTGGGGCCCTGCTCTGCATGCAGAATTCACTGAGAGGAGTTTCCTTAACTGGAAAGGCTTACCTCCACAGTTGTAAAAGCAGAAATACATACAGGCACACGTGTAAATGCAGAATTTGTGTGTCTCTGTGGGAGATCTCTTTGCTGGGCATGCCAGCATCCCGTGTCTGCTTCTGGACCAGAGGCACATCCCCAGCTCCCATATCCTCTTCCTTAGAGATGATTCGTGCAAATGTGCTACAACATTTTTCAGGTGAAAGCTGCGTGTTACTCTGTTCACCGCTACACTTGCTGCTAGCTGTAAACAGATAAAGTGCAGCAGTCAGCTCTGGGAAGCTCTGATGTCTTCCTGCTTACAAGCAGCTTTGCCCCCAAAGCTTTCCACTTTCCTGCGCATCTGGCCAACCGTCACCTCTGTGTGTTACAGTCACAGGCTTCCTGTGACACCATGTGTTGGACAAGAGAGATCTTGTTAGAGGAAGAGGATGCTGCTTGGATGTACAGCCACTCTAATGATGCCTTAGCCACCAGCTGCGGTTCAGCCTCACCCTCAGCAGAGAAGGACCCTGTGCAGCCATACTTCGCCTCCTAGGTGCTCTCTGACCCAGCAGGAGGTGGTTTTCTGGGTTCCCAACCTACTCACTGCACAACCTCCCTTCATTCAATATTTATCTTGAGGACAGGCAGGGCCAAGAACTGTAAAATGTTGTTTTAACCCATCCCTACTTATTTTGTGGTGCTGAGGCTTTACACTGATTCTGCCTGCAAAGCTGAAAATTATGTCGAAGGAGCGCAAGGGTGCAGGATGTCACCGGGTAGCTGCTGCTTGTGCATGCAGCCAAATGGCAGCACAGATCACCCTGGGTGGATGCCTCGTATGATCGGGACCTGATCATCGCAGAGCAGCTATTGTGGCAAAGAGGCACAGAAAAAGAAAGAGACTTATGGAAGAAGGGAGCTGCCTCAGTTAGGTGGACATTGAAGCTGCATTGGGGTACCCCCAGCAGCCATGGTTCCCTCGCATTGCTGCTGTCCCCCAGCCCCTGCCATTGGGTTTTATCCCTTTGGAAACCCAAGGACAGGGAGAGCTGATGCGTCCCAGTGTGTTAGTGTGGTATTGGGATGAGATATAGCCTTGGACGGCAGTGTCTCCCAGACCCATGATGCTTGGTCTAGCCACAGCCCACAGGCAAGCAGCAGCTTTTCGTGTTCAGCTCTGCTAAACGGAGGAGGGCAGGTGGGGGATGTTGCCACTCTCTGTATGCTTCAGCTTCTCAAAAGCACACCAGCTCTCACATTCCTGGACGGACATTTTCGTGCCCAGGCTATGGGTGTGCAGTTTCTCTGTATTCCCTTCAGGCACTGGCTCCCACTGCCCCACTCACAGACACAGGTCAGTGTTCAGCTAAAAAACACAGAAATGATGGAATATGAAAAAGCCAAGTGTGAGCCTGACCCTCTATGAGGATGCCCTGCGCTCTGCTTGCAGTATTGGCAGCCTTTCCCCACTGACAATGAAAGGAATATCTATTGCTTTTTTAATTTTTTTTTTTTTTTAACATATACACATGTGCTTGATGACCCTCTGGCTAGACAGAGCCCAGGCGTGGCTTTGACACCCCTTGACATCCCCGCAGACATATGCAGATGCGCAGCCATGCACCCTGCAGGGCACACAGGAGTGTGGGAGGTCACTCGCATGGAGATTCATGCCCGGCTGTGCCCCTGCATGCCCAGGTATGTGTGTACATGCGTATATGTACACATGCACCCATGTAGTTGCACACGCACATACACAGTGCACACGTACACAAACATGCACGTGCACATGCACATGTACATGCATACACAAATACACATATACACACACACAGAGGCTCCCCCATGGGCAGTTCTGCACCCCAGGCTCCAAGTACGACCTTTCCATGTGCCAACAGCCATCCCCACCCCCAAGGGCATGGTCCCTCCCAGCCCCCTCTGGGAGGAAATCCACCTTCCTGCACCCAACACCAAGCTGCTGAGTTGCCTTTCCCACCCTGGCCATGGCAACAGGCCCTGCTGCAAGCCCAGCCTGTGACAGGTTTGGTGTGAGTGAGCTTTTCTGTGCTGCTGTCCTGGAGTTGGGTTTCTCACCATCTCTGCTGCCCTGGTGGATACGGTTGCCATGGCAATGTGTGAGCCTAGGGCCTGGACCACCCGGCAGCCGTCCTGTGGATGATAACGCTCCCCAGCTCCTTCCCCATCTGTGATGGACACTCTGCGCATCCCTGGCTGAAGGAGAAGCCCGCAGGGTTTTGCACCACTGCAACATCTTACGCTTTGGCCACTCAGCTATTTCATATTCAGACTCTGCCCTGCTGCAAATTAGGCTGCAAATCTGAGACTGCAAAGCAAAAATGAAGGGTGAGATAAGGATGGTCGTTTTTGCTTCCCAGAAATGTTATTGAGATATTATCTGACAACACTGTAAAAGAACCCTCGTGCAAGTTGCACGTTAAATGTGTTTCTGAACCCATTATATAATTGCTCTCCATCATTAAGAAGGATCAAAGTTAGCCTGAACCATTTGAAAATGTGTCTGGAGACGTAGCCCATAAGCTCTGTCTCATAACAGATATTTAATAGTTAGGTGATTAATATGAAAGTGCTTCTTCCTTCAAATATCAATATTAACTTGAACTTTGCCTTAAGTAGTCTTGAGCCTATATTTGAAAAAGTATATTGCTTAATGCGTTAAATAAAAATCAGTCATTTCATACCATAATCTTTCTGCTGTAATCTTTTCCTTTGACTCCTTTTCATTTCAGTCCCTCAAGTAATGATTCAAGACCATTTTTCTGCACATGAATGTACAAAGGAAACTGTAAGTCACCCGCAGCCTGTGAAGCTGAATTTCCAATTCTTGAAGCAACAGAGCAAACAGTGGGCTAAGAACACATAGGCTGGAGTAGTTTGACACGAATGATTAACAGAGCTGGTTCATCAACAAATACATGTGGATCAAAATGAAGACTGCAAATATTTCATAAGAAGAGAAAGTGCTAAATGAATTGAATAAAGTGTTTGCTGTGACTTGCTTGGCTGCCTGCAACTGCAAGGATGCATTTCTGTGGCCCAGTGTGCTTTTTTTGTTTCCTTTTCCTTTCAGCAAAACTGCCAACATCCCGAGGATCCTAGCTGTGTGCTGCTGATTGCTTGGTGTGATATTTTTCTCTGTACCAGTGGGCTGTTATTAATGAACTGCCAAACCTGAAAAAAAAAAATGAAGCCAAGTGTGTCTGCATAGCTAAATAGCTTCTTTTAATTTGCCGTAGGTCTATGGGTTACTTGGTTTATATGTGAGAACAAACTCCAAGATTCTTGCTGTCCAGCATGAGCCGTGGCCAAGAAAAAGAGATGCTGCAGCAGAGAATCAGGGTAAGATATAGCAAATGGAAATTAAAAAAAGTTTTGCCCGTTTCAAGCAAATTTTTGAAGTGGGTAAAATTAATCCCTTCTGCATCTGCCCTGGCTCCGGAGGGACGGCTGCAGGGCTGGATTCGGGTCTCCGTGGCTGCGACGTGCATTTGCAGAGACGAGGCTGGTCAGGTTTCTGCAGGAAAGAGGAACGGCAGCTTAAGTGAAGGGCTGGCACCTTGCAGGGCTTGTGGCACCCTGAGGGGCCAGAGCAACTCAGCAGCAGCGGAGGCTTGCAGGAGAACACGCATTGCATTTCCAGAATAAATGTTGCAGGGGATAAACACTGCGGCCCCTGTTCCTGGGGAGCCCCTGCTGTTGGGGAGGCACAGAACGGGTCATGCAGCCTCTCAGGAGTGTTTTAGGAGATTATCCAGGACACCAAACTGTACATCAGCTTAATTCAGGAAGGAAATAGGGTGCTCTGCTTTAATGATCTGAGTGGAAAAAAGAAGATAAGGTTATTGCACTTCCCTGGATACTTCCACAGCAAAGCAAGGAGGAGTACAGCAGGGGAAGGGACACCCCTGAGCAGCCCCCACTGCTGCACCCAGGGGTCCTGGTCTCAGCAGGGAGGTCAAGGTCAGCCTCATTCTACCCTATTTGATACAGGGTAACAGATCCACATTTTCCTTCCAAATATCGCCCAATTCAGTTCATTGAGTACAGAGATGGTTGACAGTGTTTGCTCAAGTGCAGGGTAACTGGGAAAAGCTTTTCTCTGTACAGGGGCCTGGGGAGGCAGGAGGGCAGCCACAGTGAGGGCAGCCCAGATGCCACCTTGCTGGAGCCATGCTTTGCCCAAGGGATTGTCACAGAGCACTCAGAAGCCCAGAATCCCTAAATCCCAGAATAGCTGAGGTTGGAAGGCAGCTCTGGAGATTGTCTAGTCCAACCCCTGCACAAGCAGGGTCACCCAGAGCAGGTTGCCCAGGGCCACATTCGGATGGGTTTTGTATATCTCCAAGAATGGAGAAATCACAGCCTCTTGGGGAAACCTGTGAACTCCAAGTGTTCAACCACCCTTACAGTAAAAAAAGGCTTCTTACATTCAGACAAAATTTCCTGTATTTCAGTTTGTGCCTGTTGCCTCTTGTCCTGTCACTGTGCACCACAGTGAACATTTACTGAACTCCACAAGGGTCCCATCAGTCCATTTCTTCAGCTTGTGGAGGTCCCTCTGTAGGGCAGCATACCCACCAGGTATATTAATCACTCCTCAGTTTTGTATCATCTGCAAATTTGTTGAGGGTGCATCTGTCCCATCTTCCAGGTGGCTGTACTTGGTCCCCCCATCCAGCTCCAACACTCTGACATCGAGGGGGCAGCAGGAGCTGAGACCCAAATTATCCTGTGGGAGTCAAACCATGTCACTGTCTAAGCTGGATCAGGCAGAAGGAGGTGAGAAATGACTTTCCAACTGTGAGAGGGAAGATGCTGCCTCATTTCCACAGAGCACACACTAGAGATGGGGAGAAGGCAACTTCTGCAACACTGCACCTATTCTTCCTAGCCATGAGTGCAACAGTACTAAGGAGACAGTGACCATATTGGAGATGTTTTCTGCCTACATGGCTACAACATGGCTTCAAATGGTGGGTGCCTGCTGGGGTGGGAGTTGGTGTGATCCCTTTCAAAGAAGCTATGATGTTTATCCAGGTTTACCAGATTAAAGAATACAAGCAGCAGCTGCCTTAAGCTGGAAGCTGCCGAGCACGCGCAAGGGTTGCGATTCCACCAGGTCCAGGGCATTTTGGGACAAAACCAGACAGGCTGGATACAAACAAGCCTGGTAACAACCTTACTGGGCATGTGGGATCCCCAGAGCACGAGAAATCACATGGTTGAAACGCCTTTGCATTTGCAGAAGATGCAAATCCGTTGCCAGAGGAGCATGAGATGGGAGTCAAATGAATGACTCCCATGCCTGGAGAAGAAACTCAACAGGTCTGGGTACCTCACCTTAAGCAGGCCTCAACACACCTGATGGTTGTGTTGAGCCCTTGTGTCTCTCATGGGGTCCAGCTTGAGCAGATCCAGTCCTGGGAGAGGATCTGACCTCATCATGCAAATGGTCGTGGATGAACCCAAGAGGGTACAGGAGCTTGGAAAGCTGCCCCAGAGAGGGACTGCTGAACCCAGGATGTGTCAGAACATGTCAGATGAATCCTCCCAGCCTGGCCTGGAGTCCAGCCATTGAATCCATGGGGACAAAAAAGACTGTCTGCAGGAAGACGGGAATGTGCCCTGGGTACTGTTTGTCTGGCACATTGCTACTGCAAGTGCGAGTGCAGTAATTGAACCGTGTCAATAATATACCAACAGAGCATTTCCACCAGAAAATGGCATTTAAATGGCATTTTGTTGTAATAAAGAATTTCCGTGGGAATACATTGATTTCAAGGAAATTTAATTTTGAAAAAAAGAGAAGACATGTTGTAAGCTTTGAAAGCTCAAGCACCTCTATTGCAGTAAATACATCATTTGTTACTCCACAATTGACTTTATTTCTCAGCTTATTCAACATCATGTTGTTATGTAATTTGATTGAAGTAGTTAGCTAATATTCAGACTTGACTTTTGGCAGCTATTTCCAATATGGAGGCAGCTTGCAAAAGAGCCAGGTATTTCTGGTGGAATTAATTTTATATGCAAAAATATTGCTGTAAATTACACTTCCCTTGAGATGAGTCCTGGTGCAGCAGGAGATACTGATGCCACCAGACTTCCCAAGCCTCTTTCCCCAACCAGTGTGCTGCCCAAAATCTCGGTCTTTGCTTTCTCTGAACATAAGGCTGCAAAGTGTTGCTTTGGCCACCCTTGGCTTTCTGATGATTGCTTCTGACTATTTCTGTTGTGCCTCCCCACCCTCACACAGGCAGGCCCATAGACCTCTCTAACAAAGCAACATCCATTTAGCTCTTTAATGCACATAGCGCAGCTCTTAATTAGTCTTACACTCATCCAGTGCTTTGGGCAATAGCTCCTGTTGGTTGCATAAGAGAAATGAATTATTTCCCTGCTCACTCTGACTGAAGGATGGCAGCAACACCCAGCTTTTGCAGTGCTCTCCCTGACCGCTTATGGAGCAAGAGGGTCCTTGCATCTCTCCATGCTGCAGTCTGCTGCCTCCAACCCACTCACAGCTGCATGTGTTCGGCCACTTGCAGGGGTGGATCAAGTCTTTCTCCTCCTTCACCAAAATCAGCCTGATACAAGCACAGCTGGAAGAACAAAGTGCACAAACACTGTTTTCCTGGGTGCTTACATGAGTATTTTTAGGAAGATATAAATAAGACGCAGCTGTGCGTAAACACATTAGCAAGGTGTTTGGTCCACCCAAAGGTGAAGACAGGCCAGAGCAATTCTGAAAGTCTCATCTGAGGAAAGCAGACAAAGACTCCGGCTTTAAACTGCCTGAGTCCCGCTAGACCATGAGAAAGGGCAGCCAACATATCTTGGTCATCAGGATTAGAATAAGGGGATTACCGCACCTGCTAAAGTCTCTCTGAACTTCAAAGGCTCATGGCACATCATATTTTTAAACATGTCCCAGAGTAATTAAGCAAAGCAACTTTAAAAGAAAGGCATTTTGTCAGCCTGAGGAGCTCCCTTGGGGGCTTCCTTGCTGTGGAGAAGGTTAGCCTTATTACGGCAGGAAGACAGGCATTTTACAAGCTCCCTGCCACAGCCATATCCTAGCTGAAAGGCTGTCTGCCAGGGCCAGGCTCTGGGTTCTGGAAAAGCCCCTTTAGCAGCCAATAAACCCACCGTACTTGATAGGAGAATTAGGCTCCTGCGGCAGATTGGTGCCTCCTCCTGCAAAGGGCCTTATCGCAGCTCTCCATCCGCCATGCCAGTGTGGGGGCGATAAAGTGGGCCAGAATTCATGCAGGGCTGTCAGGCTGATGGATGGATGCTGCTGGAGCCCCAGCTCTGCTAAGTCTTGCATATATCCTCAATGTGCCTCTGCATGGAGCAAACGGCTATGTGCAGCATTGCTCTTCTGGAAGGGGCAGGAGTGGTCACTTGCAATGGGCATGTGTCACCAGCATATTTCAAAAACCCTGGAGATCAGGATGGGCTCCCCATCACTTGGGATCCTGTCTCTGCTGCTGGTGCTGGACCAGGAAGGGTGGCACCATCAGGACCTTCCAAGACCTGCTGAGCAGCACGACTCCTCAGGCCTCTCTAGTCTAGCACTGACATCCAGCCCTAGGCTGAGAAAACAGCTTTTCTGGATGATTTCTGATTTCAATCCTGGCTTAAGCATTGCATCAGGTAGAAGCAGCATTCTGCTGAGCTTTCTGTGACTCACTGTGCCACCCACTTCTCGAGGAAAGGGAATGTCAGATCTTTAACAAGTGAGCAGAGCACTGGAAATTGCTTGTGGAGTATTGATTGGTGTCCAGACTTCAAGGAGAAGGGGTTTTCAGTCATTATCTGGAAGATGTCACGGCTGTGAGACTGATCTTAAAACTGAACAAAAATAGAAATTATTCCTCTTGTTTTGTTTGGGGGTTTTTATTTGCTTTTCATTGAATTCTTGGTTAACATTTACAGGAGTCAAATCTGGATGTTGCTGCAGAGGGGGAGGTAAGAAAAATCAGAGCAGCAGTGCTATACCAAGAACACATGGCTGGAGAAAGGGCTGGGGATCAGAAAGACCAGGAGTTTTTATCCCATGTGCTTTAAATTACATGTGTGGCTGCCATGAGATAAGGGGTTACTTCGGTTTAGACCCAGTAAGAGCAGACTGGTGTAACTGGTACCCCAAGGAGCAAACAATCCTTCCCTTACTCCCTCCCACAGGAATGAGTCACAGAGAGCTGGTGTCCGGCTCCCCAGCCTCTCACAGCTCCTACCCGACCGCTTGGCTCGCTCCAATTAGGCAAGAAAAATGTGTGGAAATGAAAGGAGCCGTGTGCAATTTCCAGCAGCTGTTAACTTCTTTGCTCTGCTCCCAAGATGGTTGAGTTTGAATCGATCTGGCTGTGGAGCCCACGCTAAAATCTGCACATCTTCACTTAATGCTTTACACAAAATTTTGTCCAAAACCCAAAGGCCAAGGACCACTGCCCATGCGAGTGATGGGGGCACTGTCAGGGTCAGAGGAGCAAGGTGAGGACTCAGCAGTGTCCCAGGAGGAAACATTTCCAGCTTCTGTTGGCAGAGGTGAGCATTTACAACCAAGCATTTCCACCTCTGCCCAGTCATTTTGATTGAAAGATACCACTTTTTCAGAATCTATTTCTGATTTTTCACCAGCAGCCTGCTCAGATATGGACTGGTAGCTGGCATTTTATCCCAGAGGTTATGTTTGTGACTAAGTGGGGAAACACAGGGAACAGACTCTTGTCAGAGGTCCCTGGTCTTCAGGAGAGACCCAAATTGGTCATGAGTAATAGGAAATATCCAATCCCATAGGCAGCAGCTTTTGAGATCCCAGCATTTCCTTATAATCTGAATTAGGAAGTTTAGGCAGAAGCAGACAGCTTTCCCCTGCTTCCAGCCCTCTCCCCTCATAGCCATCCTGCAGGGTCCCTTCAGAACTCCCCAGCTCTGATGCAGTTGTGGGGCTGCTGTCTGTGTTGCCTGGGTCAGCTCCAACTGCCATGGAGGTGATTAGCCATGACGGGTTGCACATACCCCTGGGGGTCCAGAGCAGCTTGCTCCTGCAGTTCCCATTTATTTACAGCATCCACAGGATGTCTGGGCTCTCTGAAGCTCCTTGCGTCCTGGCCTGCAGGTCCCACACCTCAGCTTGTATTGCTTAATATTTCTCTCCAAATTTCCAGTTCACCATCCTGCAGGAGTGACTTGGGGCGGCTGACCCTCATGGCTCTTCACGCATCTCCCTGAGCCTCCATCTAAACGTGCCATTTCCCAAAAGCATCACGGATTGCTCCAGGAGGCAATGTGATTTCTATTTCTCAGTGCTGCTGCGCAGATTTGTTGTTCGTGCCTTGGGGCAGGCGGATTTCAAGCCTCGCCTGCGCTGCGGTTCACAGAGCCCTGCCTGCACGGAGGAAACACAGCCCTGATGGTCCTGGTGTTTCTGCAGCACCCAAGCTCTCTTCCCGAGGGGCAGCCAGGCATTTTGGCTCCCCACCAGCCAGGAGGGGCTCCCTCAGATGAACAGAGAGATGGGAAACCTGCCTGAGGCAGGCTGTGCATACCCCTCTCTCCCCAAGCCACACTGCTCGTCACCCTGCCAGAGTAGCCTTCAGTGTAATATCAATAACTCTTTACTATCAAAAAATAAATACAGTATAAATGTACCAATTCCTCCCCTGCACATGCATATACACCAACTCACACTCACCCACGCGATCGATCTCTGTTTAATTAAATACTGGCAATGAATGTCACGTGGGGGCAATTCTGCTGACTTGGGCACTTTGGGATTTTTATGCATCTATTTCTGCTTTGCTTTTCCATTAACTTATTTTTCCCTTTGTAATAAGGGGTTGTCAGTGTAATTTATACAGCAGTGCAGGAGGCACGGGCAGCCCGGGGAGCCATTCACAGCTTGCCAGGGATAAACACAATTACACATTTTTAAATGTCAGGCTTCAGGAGAAGAAATGAAAAAGGTAAACTATATAAATCTCGGAGAGAGAGCTGCTCTCTCTTTGAAGAGCAGCTTCCCAGCCAAGCTACCGTGCCCCCACATCCATGGCAGAGGCATGTCCTTCTGCATCTCCGAAATGCAGAGGCACAAAGGAATGGCCACAAGAAATACATGGAAAGTGACAGTAGCACTTGTGTTTCCCGTATTGCTATGGAGCATTTTTTAAAAAATGGAAAAGCATCATGCCCTGGCATGTGTTCCTGCAACCTGTCCCCTCCTCACCCATTTCAGGCCAGCTTGCACAGGGGAGAGCCTGTACTGCTCCCTACTCATTTCACAGTCAGCTGCTTTGATCTCATATGTGATTAAAAGAGGATAGTTCAGATGGATTAAATGAGAGCCACTTACATAATCTGTTTAAAATTCCAGTAGCACATATTCAGAGAAGGAGAACAGCCACCAACTCCCACTTGTTTTGGAAGGTAGGTGGGAGCTTCACTGCTGCTTCCCTGCTCCTAGTGGGCTTAGGGACAGTGTTGGAAACCACCTGTAGGTGACAGCAACCTTGTCATTGTGAACCATAATAGCTGCCTGCTAGAAAGAGAGAGGAAAGCTGGGGGTGGAGAGGGGAAGCTTATAATGTCGAGGCCCTACTAAAGAGCAGCTATTTGAGCTCTGTAAAAGGTGATGGCACAATGGAGATCTGGTCTTTTGGGAGGGTGTGTGTTATTATGGTCTAGGGTGCTTCCAGCTGGTTGTTAGCTAGGGTATGTCTCTTAAGACCTGGGGCAGGAGCAGGGAGTAAACCCTGAGTTGGAGGAGGTATTGGTTAGTAGGGTCTCCTCATCTGACTTCTCTTAGGCTTGTAACCTGGAGGAAGGAATGGAGAGTGAGGAAGAACCTACAAGTGAAAGGGTAGGGCTGAAAGTTTTTGGAGAGTGTTTACAGGGGTAGGAAAGAAACTGGAGTCTCTTGTTACCTGCATGAAGGAACCCTGTCCCACCATTACAGAAGCTTGAAGGGCTTAGGTTGTGGAGGAAGGCGGTAACAGCTGGCAGGCTTGTAAAGCCACAGAAAGACGCTATTTGACCATACAGGTACTTTTGCTGCTTGGCCTTTCTAGAGGCTGCAAAACCTTTTTATAGGAATGATGCTAGGATTATCAAAGAGGATGAACTTATATCTATTTGAACTTGAAAGTCACTGTTGTGTTAGACAGTATCAACCTCAGGAGCATAAAGGCCTAATCTCTAATCTGGATTTGGAAAATGGGATGCCAAGAGCGCTCCAACTGCTACTGTTACACCACTGTAATATTAAGTTGGGTTGCAATTTCCAGAGTAGTGATTCTCCACTAAGGCTATGCTAATGAGTTGCTCAGAGCCCCAAGGCACCCATGTGTTTCAAAGTGCAAGGGTCATGGAGGAATAAACAGGGTATCTCCCACTAGTTGGCTGTAAACCATTAGTCTGATGGCTTCGTGCAAGAGAAGAAAAATGAAATAGGACTGCATTACACAGTGAACTCAACTTATTTACTAAGTGATAAAGGGTTTTTAACATAGCTTCTGATGTAGTCAAACTTCAATCTAAATGCTAGTTATGCATAGGACAGCTCATGCTTACGCAAAGCAGCTGTGAATGATACCAGCCCATTACAGGTACCACTGAGAAACTGCACTGAGGGTGAGGGAACATTGGCTTAATTGAGGGTGACAATAGGGCTCTCTGGGGAGTGGAAGAACCTTTCCGAGGTGCCAAGACATGAGGCAAGACCTGGAGGGATGAGACTTCTTACAGAAGAACTGGAATGAGATTTTCTGTAATAGAGGCTGGTATGGTAACTAGGCTCTGGTGTAGATTTTAAAAACAGTCTCCAAAGGTGTTCAAAGTGGCATGGAAAGTCTAGCTGTTCTTGTTCCATGTGGACCATTTACAAGCTTTGATAATGACCTAGCAGATGTTTATCTTCCTTTCAGGATAGCAGGAGGTTTAAGGTGTTGCTTGCACAGCAATGGGAATTTGGCTGGGGATGAGGCTGATGAAAGTGAGACCTCTACCATCAGACAGCACAAAAATCCTCCCTAGAGAGGCTTTGAGATTCAAGAGCACAGAGAACTGGTGGAGACAATTTTTCCCACACTGGCCAGCAGTGTGTTATATAGACCAGCTTGTCAGCTGGGGGATGAGTGTCATCCATGCTGCATTGAGCTGACAGTGAGCAGACAGTGAGCTGCTTGGTGAGATCTGACTGGCTTTCAAAGCATGACAGCTTGATCACATCTGCTAGAATAGCATCTATACCTGATGCCCTATACCAGCTGTGTTTGAGTGCAGGTGAAAGCGGAGGTCCTCTCTGCTTGGTAGCTTCAGGGAAAACTAAAAAATAATGTTGATACAGCGGTTTTGATTACTTCAGGGCATTTTGATGTGGTTGACTCTAGAACTGAGAGGTAGTCAGAGGAGCAGCCCACTGTGGGCACAGGTGCCATGGAAACTGCTTCACCAGTCTGGTGACGGGTGAAGTGAAAGGTGTCGTGGAGCCCAGTGCAGTGTCTTGGCTGCTCTTGGCACAGATGGGGACGTAGTCCTCTGCCCATGCTAATGGGGCCCCATGCACCCAGCTCTGGAACTGAGCCCAGGAAAGGGTAGCTGCCCCTCAGAATCAAGGGAAGATGCCAAGGTGGGTTTTACATACAATTAGATCTAGGCAGTAGAAAATATAGGAATGAGGGAGTACCAGTTGCTGTTGAAGGATTATATATGGCCCCTCTGCCCATTGATTGGAGGTGGCTAGGGCAGGGCGTGGACGAGGACTTGGGATGGAGGCTGGTGGGTTTCCATGGATGGCTCAACTACATAACCCTAATGGAGAGCCTCCTATGGTAGAGCAGACCAGCTTTCAGAGGTGAAGCATGTGAGCAGGGGAGACTGGGTTCACAGAGCTCACAAATCAGAGGCGAGGTATTTGAATGGGGTTAGGGGACACCTGGGATCCCTGAAAACTAAAATGAAGAGCTGCAGATTAGAGTGAATAGCTGTGGCTGCTTCCCACCCTCTTACTGTTGCAGATGCTCTTTGCTTCTAACATAACTTGATGGTGTCCCTTGAGCCTAGATGCCAAGAGGCTAAAAACGCTGAAAATACAAGACCAGCACAAGAATTTTTTAAGCAGAGATGAGAGAAGTGGTATAAGGAGTGCAAGCTGGGACAGTGGCTCTTAGAGAAAACTACATTGGCCATCGCTGAGAGTAAAAAAACCAAATGATTTATCATTTGGCCATTCAGTGTTGCCTGAACAGCCAGCTAGGCACTCCTGAATGCCTCTCCAGGTACAAGCACCTCTTGAGCTGGATGCTTTTCATGAGTCTGCTGTTCACCCAGTGAACATGAGTCTGCTGCTTAGCCTTCTGAGAGAACTCCCCGGTCATTAAGTTTAGGACCCTGATAGCAAAGAAGAAAGTGATGTCGGATCACAGCAAAGAGCAGAGTGTCATTAATGAACAAACAAAGCAACAACTACGACCAGAGAAAAGAAAATGCTGGTACCAGACAGTGGAGGTTTCTAGACAAAGAGTTTTCTTGAGTAGGAAGCAAGGAGTCTGTTTACAGAGCTAATACAAGGATGAAAGGGGGGAAATGAAACTAGAGCTTTTTATGGTATTGCTTGAGGAAAAGGACAAGGAAACAATGCTGGCAGAAATAAAGTTTAAAACACAAACAGCTGGTACTACAGTCATCATGGCTGGACATAAACCAAATGAGACTGCAGAGATGTCTGGAACTGGGTTTTCTGTTTGAAAACTCTGGTATCTATGTAAACACAGAAGGTTTCACAGTCATTTGGTCTATCCATTGGACCAGACTCTAGCTACAGTAAGCAAAGCCACAGCTAGCCTGAGAAAAATCTCTGAAAAGCAAGATCAGCTGAGATGTCAGCAAAGGATTAAAAACACTGGGTCACCAAGGCCAGGCAGGCGCACACCCCCCAGGCAGTGGGAGGTGGGTTGGGAACACGGATACCACTGGGTGTGGGGGAAGGAGAAAGAACACACTCACAAAGAAGACACTTGTGTGGTGGAACAGAGTGACCTGGGAAGGGAAAACTTCAAGTCCTGTTACCTCAGCAGCCCCAGCAAGTGGAGGGGCTGTGGTGAAGCTTCCTGAAGAGCTTCTGCTACATGATGCTGCACCTGATTTTCTGAAGGTCAGCCACTGGACTGGCTGAACCTCTGGACTATTGATTGCCTTTGAGAGTGCTGTTGATTTGGGCTCGCCAGGTGGTTTCACTGGACTGAGTTGCTTTATCTTTCTCTTTTGCCAGTAGCATGGCAAAACCCACTCTTGCTCAAGTGACTGGATATTAGCTTGGGCTGAGAGTAAACAAAACTAGTCTGGCATCTCCTTTAGACCTAAGTTGCCCCGAGAAAGGTATTTCTCCATCTAGCTCCTCTGTAGCTGTCAAACACATTTAACTTTCTGTACTCTTTGTCATCTGTAATCCCAAGAAAACCTGAATTGCATCCTGGTTGCTGGGAGTTGCCCTTCTTTCAGCTTCTGTGCTTCAGTTAAAATGACAGAAGATATAGTTCTGTTTAAAAGGTGCTTGTTGTTCCGTGACTGATGTGACTCCCGAATCACAAGCAGCAATATTAGACTGAGGAAAGTAATCAATAGTTGAGATCATACCAAAATACATTCTGAATTCAACAGGCAAGTGCAGCCTGTCCTTTCAGGCCCTAGAGATATCACTGCTTACTCCCACCAGGAGAGTGGGGAATAACTTTTTCTAAAAATCATTCTGGGAGCAACTCAGACCTCACCACCTAAAACCAATAAATGCCTCTGGTTTGATCAAGAAAGGTCTTTGTGTGTTTAAACATGCTGCAGATCTGGAGAGAGGCAAAGGAGTTGTGTTTGGAGACTCCCTTCAGGCCTTTTATTGAAATGTTACATGTACATAAGACTGATCTCTGGCCCAGGGGCCTTCAGATGTCCCCTGGAAACTGTGCCTGCTTGTGTACCTGCCAGGATGATTGACTTCTCAGGGCAAGCGCTCCATCCTCACGTTCTAGTGCCCGTCTCTGCAATGCATGCTACAGTTGCTGTTGCTTGGCTGCTTCCTTGTGGTGCTTTCTAAGGGTTCATGGCAGCTTCACCTTTGAACCCAAAGTTAATGTGCACGGCTCTGTAGCTCCAGCTGTTTCTTGGCATGCTGAGTCCCTGTGTCTCAATGGTCTTTTGTATTCTTTCAGATGCCTGGTCCTGGATTTGAACATTTTCACTAACACTCAAGAGCTGGCAGACTTGGGAACTGTCTCAAGCTGATTAGCTTTCCCCATCTGCATTTGCATGTCCTTTTTTTTTTTATGACTACCAAGTTCTCAAGGTCTGCTGGAAGCCAACAGATGTTTGCTGAAATGGACTTCAGATCCTGATTGTACTGCCATTATTCAGCTTTTGCTTAGGAGTTAGTGTAACCTAATATTCTTCAAGCATAGTGGAGAATCTTTCACTTATCCCATTGGTTGGTGTCATTTTCATAAAAACAAACAAACAAACAAACAAACCCACCCCACAAACCTTTTCATACTTATTCTGGGCTCTAATCCTGTCCTCCAATATGTAGGGTGTTCCTCCTGGCTTTTTTACTAGCCAGTTTAATAAGCATCCTCTATGGGGCAGCATCCAGGTCACTAATGAAAAATTGAATAATATTAGACAGATGTACTTTGGAAAAACCTCCTTGATGTCTTTCATTCTGACAATGAATCATTCGCTGCTCCTCTGCAGACTCAAGTTTCCAGCAAGTTTTTCTCTGGTGTCATACTAAATTATTCCCAAATATTTTTTTCACGTGTGTATGTTTGCTTCCAAGAGTTTATTGAAAGGTGGTCAAAAACCACACTAAAATTGGTATACAAGGTATCATCTGCTGGTACTGCTTACCTTGCTTCTTTTAACAGCTGTGGTAATCAGTAAAAATGAGATACAAAGACTTAAATGTGGAAAAAGTCCATAGTAGACTCTTTTGCCTGAACAGCATCTGCATCAAACTGTTAGAAAAATGAGTATAACTTTGAAAAGAGATAATTCCTGCAGAATGCCTCGTTTTATTTGACCAGGAAATCTCAAGAGACCTCTCCTAAGAAGCCTTCATGTATCTGTACTGGGCATTTATTAGTTATACATCCTCTCAGCGCTCACACCAAAGTAATTTTCTTTTCTCCAAATTTCATCTTAATGGTGGTTTATAACATATGTTCACAGTGTTATTCATTAGCTCTGGGTAAATAAACCTAAAAATGGGGAAAAAACCTACAATAAATATGAACAGCAAAAGATTGTTTCAAGAAAGATTCGAAGAGAAGTGAAGCAGCAGATTTTTTCTACTTCGGCCATTAGTGTGTTGTTTGGAAATCATTCAGCCATTCTTGTTTACTTTTACTGACAGGAATTATGTGATTACAGCACATTACTATCCCAATTTGTGGCAGAAAGGCTAGCTAGAGGACACTTAGGTGGGGATTATGATCAGAAAGCTGACTGTACTTTTGAAAGATAAGATGATGCCTGAGCATGGTGCTTTGTAAGGGCTGAGCCATGGTGCATTGCAGCAATAAGGTCCTTGCATACATGTCCTCTTCCCTTGGGTCCCCACACAACAATGTGTGGGCAGAGGTGGATCCTCTGTGGGTATGGCAGAGCAGAAAGGAGCCAGGAATCCAAAGTCATTGTATGCAGGCAAATGAATCGCAACTGAGCATTGAGCAGACTGCAAAGGCAGCAGTCAAAAACTGTAACTGGATTTGATGTGGTCCAGCATCCTGCTGTGATGGAGGTGATCTGAAGACAGCTCTGGATAGCTTCAGAGCTGACAAAACGAGGTGTGTTGCATCAAGTCCAGAGCCTGATGAGACTCTCAAGCGTTGGCATGATGAATTAAAAATGTGGTGCTGTTAATAGAAAAAGAGAACATGGTACCAGGCAGAAAATAAAGGAGGCAACAGATAGGAAGGTGTCCTTTCATCCTTATGTTATTGCTTTTAATAGGGAGACTTCAAGGGCTTTCAGGGGAGGACTTCTGAAAGCAGGAAACCGTGGACCTTCGTTTGGAAAGTTTCTCATGCAAAGCTGGGAGCATGCACTTGCAAAGGCTGTATACCAAACACTACAGGAGGAGCAGGGAGGGAAGAACTTGGACAGACCTGAGTTTCCCAGTGCGAAAAGGCCTGTCGGCAGTTTATTTTGGAGATACGATTAATCTTTAAGAATGAAATGAAGCATAAATGTACATAGGAGAAGGGCAGCAGAAGTAACAGTGCAAAGCATGAGCTTCTGCAGTGGGAATCTTCTGTTGTCTTTCAGCAATGTCCTTCTCAGGAGGTGCACACCATTTTTGGAGCATGAGAGAGAAGAAGGGCTTGCTTAGATCCTCTTCTAAGGATAAACATTTAAAACATAGCAGCACCTTGGACTGAGCTGTGCTCATGTGCACATACTGCTTACATTCTCTCCCATGTGCAACAACAGGTCATGAATTTTCCCTGTAATGCAGCCTAGCTCTCAAACTGGGAGACTGAACTCTGTCCTCCTGAGATTATTAGCCCAGACCTCCAGTCTGTGTGGCTGTAAATGGGACTAGGCCTGGAACCTTGGTGATAGCGTTTCCTAATTGTACATTATTCTCAAAAAATAACCTCTTTTGTTCACTTTTTCCACATGCAGGGACTCAAATTACCCTCAGAGAGCTTCTTCCAATATCCTTATCCTTCACAGTTTCCCAGGCCCAGGATCAGCACAAGTAATGAGTGAAATTGCTTGTAAATAGCTCATTTCTCAATAATTAAACCCATTGTTCTGTAACAATGCTGTAGATTTTTCTAAGATATTATTATTTTTAAATGATTACTTGCAAACATGTAATTTGATGTCTCCTGTTTAAAGGCATATCAGGAGATCCTGTCAGTGATTTACTGTGGAAGAAAGAGTGGGTTATTGCTGGAGTATCATCTACTGTCTCAACAGAATTAATTTGTGGAAAGATGCAAAGTTAAAACACTAATTTACAATATTTATTCCCAGAGGTCAAAACATCACCACAAAGAGTAACTGCAAGGTGGGATTTCAGAAGACATTCAGGCTTGCATAGGCAATCCCTTGGGCACCTGCAGCAGCACAGTTGTTCACCTCTTGCAGAGCTATGGGGTGGGTTGTTCTGCTCTTGCCATGAAATCCCCCAGGAAGGGTGTTGAAGGCATTAATTTTTTTCTAATTACATTTTATTTTTGACTGGTGAAAACAATCCACCTTTTTCTGATCCCAGTATAACCAGTGGCTCAGCCATGAGAACTAGGATGCAGAGATGGGAAGTTGAAGACATAAAAGAGGCAAGAGTGGAGACCTGAGGTAGTCAGTGTCATAGCCGTTAGGAAGGGATATTGTATTTCAGCTAAGAAATTCTGGGATTCTGTGGAAGTCCAGGGAAATAGTTAAGTAAGGTTTTGTAAGCAATAACTTGAATTTAATCTCCCGTGAGTTCTAAGGCTTTTTTTTCCTTAGTTAAATTCCTTTAAAATGCAAGCAGGTGGTAAAATCTGGTGTATCTATGGGCCTATGATTTGTGACAAAAGAGATTGTTGATACTTGAAGAAAGTTTTATAATGAGATTAGGAAGCTGATAAGTGTTCTGATTATCTCCCTGGGCTAATACTGGAAGAAAACTTTATTCACAGAATAAAATGATGCCGTATTTCTGTGGCTGGATGAGGAGTTAACAAAAGTCTAGAAGTAAAACTCACATTTCTAGCATAGTAAATCAGCAGAGTTACTTAGCTTATTTGCCTCTAAATCGAGATTAATGCATCTTTCTAAAATGTCTACCACTCTCCCACAACCAGCAGCTCTTGTGATAAGACAGGGGTTCGCAGGGCTCAGGTTTGACAGACAGTGAGTTGGATCATCAAAATTATCTTCTCAACACTTCAAAATATATGCTATCTTTTGGAAAAAACTCAGATATTTAGACTAGCTGAATAGTTTTGGAGGTGTTGGTGAGAAGGAGTGAGTCTCTGGAAGTCTCTGGTCAAATCAACTTCTTGGAGCAGGACTACTGCTCATGCTGAATCAGGTCATGGTGCTGTCTAGCCAAGACTTGGAAACCTCTGGAGGGAGTTCCCACTGCCTCTCTGAGGAGCCTGCTCTGGAGCCTGCCACCTTCCCCAGGACTGGTCTTGTCTGAGGTCCAGCCAGAGCCTCCAATGCTGCTATGTGTAGCTGTTGCAATATCATCTGACACCACTGAGAAAATGTCTCCATCTTCCCACCTGTCTTTCAGGTAGGTGAGGACTACCGTTAGATCACTCCAGAGACTACTCTTGGACAAACTAGACTGGTCTGTCTCCCCCAGCCTTTCCTCATAGTCTATAAGCCACAGACAACCAATCAACCTGATAGCCTCTGCTGGCTCATCTCTGCTTGTCCCATGTCATTCTTGAACTTGGGGGCCCAAAACTGGACATGGCACTGAGGTGTGGCCTCTCCAGCACTGAGAAGAGGGCATGGTAACATCTTGCAGTCTACTGGCCTTATTCATCATAGTGCAGCCCAGGATGAGATTTGCATTACTCAGGATGAGAGTGTGCTGGAGGCTTGTTTGCCCTGGCAGCCCATCAGTTCCCAGCCTGGACTGATGCCAGGCATGATGATGACCCACATGCATAATTTTGCACTTCTTGTTGAACAGTGTGGAGTTTCTGTTGGCCCCATCCTCAAGTTTCTCAAGGTCCCTCTGGATTGGAGCTCTACTGTTTGCTGTGTCAATCATCCTCTCTAATTTAGTACTGTCCACAAATTTGCTGAGGGTGCGCTCCATCTCATCACCCAGGTAGCTGATGAAGATATTGAACAATATCAACCCCAGTATTGACCCCTGAGGCACTCTGCTTATTACTGGCTGCCAACCAGATGTTGAGCCATTGATTACCATGCTTTGAGCCTAGCGGCCCAGCCAATTTTCAAGCCATCTAATAGTCCTTTCATCCAGCCTGTACTTCTTCAGCTTCCAAATGAGAATGCTGAGGGAGACAGCGTCAAAGGCTTGATCAACCTGGCTATGTTGAATTAAGGCCAAGTCTGAGGTTATTAACTGAAACAGCAGACATGCCTACACAACCAAATGAAGGAGTGATTGCAGCGTCTGCTGCTGTAACCATGCTGGCTCTAGGGCACAGTAACAATAGCATTAACATGGGTATTAGCTCCTGCTAACAAGCAGAGTAAAGCTCCTGAGGAACTGCACTTATGAGTGCTGTTTTCTAGCAGAAACTGAAGTCCGTGCTCCTCCATCTTTTGTCCTATTGCCTATGCCACTTTGGTGGAGCGAGGATGGGCATGCTAGCACATACAAGTAACAGTATTTGCTTTTGCTGTGTAATCACACCTAATAATTTTGCGCTGACAGAGCTGACTTCTCAGGGGCACAAAGAAGCAATTAAAAACTATCTGAAATCATTATGTGAAGACAAACCTTGCACCTAATGCTGCTGCGAGGCCCTTAGATGGGTGAGCAAGTAACTGGGGAGAAAAAGAATGCAGATGGGAAAGTGAGGCCTTTTGGTATTTATCCACTTGTTTGTGATTTGCACATTCACATACATTATGGATGCTGTGTCCTATTCAGATGGACTAATGCTGCCAGATATATTATAAAGACTTATTGTGATAAACAAAGAAGAAAACATTTAATTGACCCAAAATGACTATTGCTATTGGTGTCAAATATATGAGAACAGAGCTGGTCAACTTGAATCACAAATCCTCAGCTGGTAGAGACATTTTAGTGAAGACCCGAGACAGCTGCGCAGTGCAATTTTTCTCACTAATGATTCTTAAATTAAGAAATTAACCCCCTTCCACAAGCATTTGGATTGTGTTGGAGTGGGAGACAGTAACAAAAATTGGAGTGGAGTCCATGGTAATAGCAAGCATGGATGCTGCCAACAATACTTATAATTTTTGAGCCCCAGTGCTTGCAGAAATAAGGCACTCTAGACTGCCAGATGTGGTCCTTGTAAGGGAAGGGACAGACCCCAAAAGCATTGGTGAGCCCTATGGCACTGACGTGCAGCAACATGTTTGCCAGGCATGCCAGTCTTGTCCAGAGGTTATGCCTTGCATTGAGCTTAAAGCAACTCTCTTTTCAGTCATGTCTGGACATCTTCCATCATCAGTCAGACCAAATCTCTGCATTGCTGGAACACCTCAGTGTGCAAATTTCATCTGGATCAGCTGATGGAGCCAGCAGACATAACACAGGCCTTATACAAGCTTCAGGATTTTATGCTGGCTTCATGGCATCCGTGTCCAGCATGAAGTGCCACAGTCAGAGGAGACCTGACCAGTCTGCAAACTGTCCGTTTTCTTTTGTCAAGCCATCAAAAACTCTTGAATGAATTAGGACTGGTAGAGTGAGTTCATGTCAGATCAGTTATCTGTATCATAAAGCTGAGGTGGTTTTCAGCTGGTATTAGGAGCCCTAATGCTGGGCTTACTATATTGTGAAATGGTGACCTTACCAAGCTGTTTGCAGTGTGTGGACTGCTGCAAATCGGTGAAGCTTCTGTTAGGGAAGCATCAAAGCAGCAGCAGGGCTTGGATGCAATTGCTTAGCGGATGAAGGGCCCCGTGCAGCCATGGATCTATTTCCCTTCACATGAAAAATTCATGCTGTGCACTGGGAGGTGTGGTAGGTGTGAAGAGATTTCTTTAGCCCTCTCCTGAGTAAATCCCTTCCTTGTGGCTTCATGGGCTGAGCTGAGCTTTGGGCAGACTTGATCACTGAACCCTATGATTCAAATAACTGCAACTAGTCGTGTCAGTCTCATTGAATGCTGTCATTGCCTTTGGTTTGACTACCTTTGAATGTGAGCTTGAGATCAGTGAGGTCAAGATGTTGCAATATGACAGAAAACTTCAGAGCTCTTGGAGAATCTCTAAATGCTGATGGGTCTTGGACTGTGTTCTTAGACGGCTAAAATGTTCATTTTTTTACCATTTCATCATCATGTTCTTTCTAAAGGCATTCTGAATTGGGTGATGCCTGAAGATACTTTCTTTAGCTATTACTAGATGTTCATCCTCCATCAACAGGAAACATCTGATGTGTTTATTTTTGTGTGTGAGATCTTCCTAATAGATTACTTTTACCCCTTTGAAGGAAAAGTCACAGACTTTCTTAAGAGTTCACTCTCCTTCCTCTTATCCTCCTGCAAAACCTCTGTTTCTATCTTCTGCAGTGATCTGCAGATTGTCATAATTTTTCTTCATGCCTTTTCCAAGAAGTCTCACTTATTCACCAATTTTAACAGTTCTGTATTACTTTGAGAGATTCAGAAAGAGCCAAAGTTCCTTAAATGCAAAACCTTTGATATTTCCAGCCATTTGCTCATTTCTATCTAGGTCAACACCTGTTTGGGGCATAATGCTCAGTGCATGGTGAGCTGCCTTTCTGGTCACCCCATGCAACTGTTTCAGTTCTCCTGGAGTCCAGCATACGATCTGCTGTGTCAGACGTGACTGAGATGCCAAAACCTATTAATTACATTAAAGAAGCTTACACAGAGCTTTGATTTCATAAATGTACAGGTTTTCTTGTTTTCTGTGATTTCTTCTTTAACACCGTAGTGGTTAGAGTGCATTGTGCTAAGATGAGTTTTTAGTTATCTTTGGAATCTTGGACCTATCTTTCAGAGCAGCACTAAGATTGAACTATTGTCACTGGATACTGCTCACAGAGACACCTTTCTATAATCCATATTGCTTGCAGGCACCATTTGAAATACTGAAAGGTGCTGACTATTTTACTCTCATTTTCCCTAGGGACTACTACTGGCTCATCACCTCTCCCTGCAAACGTGCCTCTGCTCCACATATGTGAGCTTTCCTCAGGTTAATGATAAAGTCAAGCTGATTAGTTCTCTAAAAGTGACTAATGAAAATGTTGGAGGCTGGAGTACTTCAGAGATGCCTGGCAAATGTTAACAGTGGCTCCACTATGTACTCAGAGGTTCCTTTTCCACATGATCCTGACAAACCTGTAAGCAAGGATGTTTGGTGCTTTGCATCCTCATGGTTTTTCACATCTGGGAGCCTAAGATGGATCTGAAGTTCTCTTAGTCTGCTGAAACCAGTAGTCTCAAGTGGTTTTTTAGACTTGGAAAGCTTCTTACACAGATTCCCTGTTAGCAGTTTTTCTGTGGGGTGCTTTGTGCTGCATCTGCAGACTGTTCTTGCACGAGATGGTCCCACACAGGTCTCAGATTTTCCTGTGTCTCCGAGGCCTGCCACCACACACACCTGCAGCACCTGTGTAGCAATTCCCTGGGAAGCCTTTTGGCTTTCTACCCCTTTCTACCTGTTTCTGGAGTTATGCTTAGATTTTCCTGTTCCTGAGACTTTTTCATCACCTTTTGGGTTTGGGTTACGCCACTATTGCTGAGTTAGACCATGCAACAACAGGCTTTCTTCAAAACTTCTACCTCTTTTCAGCCTGGAGAGGTGAGCCAGTTTTGATTGACCGAGGCTTCTCTTGACGTAGCTCCCTTCAGTCAGCAATGAACAGTCTGCTTTGCCTGACTACATTTTATCTTTTTTAAAAATTCTGGATAGGAATGATATGTTGTCTTTAATCCTTGCTGACTGCTTAAAATTCTTCCACATCTTTGGAGTGTTTAATTATTCCCCTTCAGGAGTAGGTTTAAATTGACTGACTTCCTTTAAGGCTGTGATTTCACATGTAATAGCAGTACTGCTTAAATTATTATAGGCTGACTCCCTCATGCAGCTGACTGACCTGGGAAAAGCAACACTTCAAAATCAACCTTTTCTTCTCCAGCTGGGTTAAATCCAATGGGCTCTCTTGCCCTGGTCACTCCCCAGCCATACGGCTACAGCAGAGAAGGGGCACAGAGCATCCTCCAGCAGCGGAGGTGCCAGTTTATGGTGGCATAAAGCGTGGGTGATATTTTGGTCTTAGTTTTGTCTCAAGCTCCCTTCACCAGGGGGATTGCTGATGTTCATTAGCAGCTAATTGGTGCTGGCGAGCTGTGACTTTTACCCCACAGTTTCGCATCTACTCTGGCGGCAGCAGCTGATGCTTAATTGCTAAGTCTGAGTGAAGCTGCGGGTTCACAGAGATTGCCCGAGTTCTGTTATCTGCCTTTGCTTGACAATTACATGTAGTTTTGATTAGTAAAATTTTGATGGGTTTTACTGTTCTGTTTCTTTGATGTTTTGAGAAAGCTTTAGCTGTGCTGCTGAGCCACTCCTGTAAAGCATGCCAGAGCATTATTTAGGCACAGGAAAATGGAATTTGCATCTGGACCAGCTCTGCTTGGAGAGGCTGTTTGCAAACCCGATTTTTGTTCCCAGTGGTCACCATCTGAGGCAGAAATTATGGCTGACATATTTTGCCCGAGAACTCGTTTTAATTTGTTGGTTTGCCTGATTGAATCTAAAATGGCACACTTTTGACTTCCTAATTTATTTGCCTGTGTATCTTTGTGGGTAAATGTGGGAAATAGAGTGAGGTCATTGTTGTCTGACTGCTAGTTAGCACAGCTCAAATGGGAGGACCAGAGTCATGTTTTTCCATGGGCCATTTTGACTGGGGAACTCTTCCTGTTCCAGTGCCTGAGACAATATTCAGCCAGTTTAACAGACCCAAAACTGCTGTGCAAGGGTCCAGCAACTCAAATATAGGAGCTTTGGTCATGTGAAAATGTATTTTTTTTAGGACATTCTGAGACAGGCAAGTTCAAGACCATAGTCTTGTGACCTTACACCTTGCATTACTCTCTAGTCTGAAACAAGATGAGGTGTTAATTCTTCCAGCTTCACCTCTGGGTCTAAGCATTCCTGTTTGGGTAAGTGCAGTAGATGAGCTGAAGTTTCGGCCAAGGTCTGGCTGAATAATCTCTGCCTCAAAGCAGCCCTGAAATGGGAAACCTAGCATGTGAGCTGGTTGTCTGTTCTAATGCCAAGCTGTACCACCTTGGTTGAGATGCTGTATGTGTTGTGCTTCCCCCAGGCAGACACATGCCTGATATGGGACAGAAGGGCACATCAGATACTGCAGAACTAGAGTGATGTGAAATGTCTCCAGGTGTGATACATGTGGCTGGTCCGTCCTTCACGCTCATTGTGGCTCCTTTTTCCTGTCTCCTAGGGCAACAGCCTGGTCGGGTAGTTGTCTCTTGATTGTGGACTCTGCAAGTCCCCCAGCAAAGGGCTGAGGGCACCAGTGTTGCAGAGGCATAGCTTACACAACAGCGTAATGCTGCTGTGATTTCTTCTCAGTTCCTCACCCGATACTTCCTAGCATTTCAATTGTTTGGGTTTTCTCTTGACTGTGCATTGAACTTATAATTTCAGAGAGCTTGCTGTCACAACCCCAAAACAGTAACATTCCTCAGTGGTGATGGTCAGCCTACAGAATATTTGTAGTAGAAAGTTCAACTCCCTGTGTGCATTATCTTCACCTTGATGTTTCTGGTTATCATGTTTTATTTCTTAGATTTATAGTGTTTGTGCAGAAGCTCTGTCTTCTCTGTATCCTATTCAAAGAGGAAGGTTTAATCTGCCTTTTCCATATAACTATTGTCAGCTCCTGTCCTATCCTCTAGGTGATGATGCTGAAGTCCTGTGACTTCATCTTGCTCTTCCACACCTCCTGTCTTGTCCCCCACTGTCTTTTCAAGTGACACTTGCTGTGGCTTGTCTTGATTTGGGTGAAACTTTTCCCCTAGCTCCCGAATCACCACCTCTCCTCAGGATAACTGATGCTGTAGACCCCTGGCACTATGCTCTCCTTGTGCTGATGTGGAGCAGATGTCTGCTCTGCCTTGCCTTGGCACCCAGCCTGCTGGCTCCTCTGCAGGGCTGGACATTTCTCTGGATGCCCTGGCTGAGCTTCCTGTGCTCTTTCATGCCAGGCTCCCCTGCAGCACCTGGGGCCAGGTGACCTCCCTGACTAAGCAAACATGGATGGGATGGTGGAAGCCATTGGCCTCAGAGCCCGCAACTATGTAGAGGTTGGATTTTTGTGTTTGCTTTGGTTTTAATGATGAATTCCCTGGTTGCTACATTATATGAAACTTCATGATTTTTTTTTCCTGCTCTCCCAGCACTTTTGTACAAGGCCAGGACTTGCACATGCAGCTTCTCCTCTGTCAACTTTCATGCATAAACCTTGAGACTACCTTAGCCCAGATTCTTAAATCTAAAGTTTTGCTTTATTTTGTGTTAAATTTGTGAACTCCGTTAGGCCCTAAACTTCTTGAAGTAGAGAGGTGATTTTTGATAATTGTGATTTTTCTCCATGACTTGCGAGTTCCATAACCTTCTTGTTACACCATTTATGGCAAAAACCATTACAAAACTGGCTGAGTTAAGACATGAGAGAAGTCTGAATTCTTTCAAGCAAATTCTGCTTGAGATTAGCAGAATTCAAAGGATCCAGCTTGAAAGTGTCCTACAACATGCAGTTGCACTACAAGTAAAGATAGACTATGACATTTTAGAGAAAACCAATAAATGATTTGGAAGGCTTTCTTATCTGCAGCTCTGGCTGTAGCCAGATGTCTGCTTCCCTTGCTGCACTCCCCACTGGTGCTCCCTTTGTTTTGGAAAGAAGTTCTGACCTGTTCTTCATTTTATGCCCATGGCTATCCTGCTTTACAGAAACCTCTGTCTGATTCCTCCCCTTGCTCCTACTATCCCATAAAGTGTTTCTGACAGTGTGCTTGCCCAGGGAACCTCATACACACTAAATACCTAGGGAAAAATGGGGACAGGCCAGTCAATGTCCCTGCTGCTCTCCAAATCCAGATCAGATGCAGAGCTGGGATTCACTCCCATGTGTCACAGAGTAGGAGAAGGACATGAGACCAAAAGGGATTCAGGATAAGTCCTCAGGCGAGGGTTAAGGAAAACAAATTTTGAAAGGAAAAAATATCTCAACAGTCTCTTGACCTTAATTTTTGTCCTTGAAGGTATTGTACCACTGGTCAGCCTGTGATACTTGGATGTCAAAAATTGTCCTTGTCCCAGTGCAGATGTGCTCATCCAAACTTTTGGATGTGAATCTGGTACTTAATGAAGAGAGGAGGTGCACTGATGTGCCCTCTCAGAGCAGCTCCTCCACCTTCCTCGGGCCTGGACCAGACCTGCAGGGAGGAAACTCAGCAAGCTGGGAAAGGAAGAATAATGTTGCTGAGACAGGTCTGATTCCGCTCTCCCTTCTGGGGCGGAGAGAATTATTTGGAGAATAGATTAATAAATCCTTTCCCTGGTGCCAGCAACTTCCATTGGCAACCAGTTTGCTTAAGGGCTAGAAGGGCAGAAGATCCCAAAGATGTGAATGCTCATGAATACGGGTAAGATCTTCACCCTGAGGAAATAACGTGTTTCCTTTCCAGCCGAGGCTGAGGAATCTAATTGCACTGTTCTTCCTAATTGAAATGAAAAACGCTTCCATAACCCACTGAAAATATTGCAAGCTTATGTCTTATTAATTTACTTGGGATCTGTACCTCGAAATGTGAATGAAATTCTGAATAAGATTGTTTGAGGTAATTCACAGGTTTTGATTTGAGATCTTTTACCTTTTTGTTTAAATTTGTTGCTGGGCAGGATGACAGTTTGAAGATGATACTTCGTTTTAGATTTTACAGATTCTGTAAGTGTGAAAATGAATGAAACCTGAGTGTAATGTTGCATATTATTCAATTATTATCTTTCAGCTGGGTCCAGAGAGCTTCTCTAACATGAAATCTGGGATGGAGAAGCAGGCGGTAGCACAGAGACTCAGAGGAACCACAGAGCGAAACTCTAGCAAGGAAACTACTGACCCTGCAAAGGATAGAGTTTCTGGAGCATTAAACGATGTAAGCCCCAGGGCCCAATCTAGGGTTTGCAAAGTAAATACAGCTTCCACTGACTGCAGCGTGCATTTGGCCCTCAGACTTGCTGCCTGAGGAAGAACCTGGTGGATTCATGCACACTTTTCTCTACACGTAGCAAAGTGGCAGCCTGATGGACTCAGAAGACAGCCTCGCTTTCCATCAGGGTAGGAAATGCAATGCATGGAGTTAGCCCCCAAACCCGTTGAAGCTGGATGCATGCGATGGCCCCTGGTCATTGCCAGAGAGGCATCGTCGGAAGCATGGAGACTGGTTTGTGGCTTCATACTTAGGATGCAGACTTTTACTTCAATATCAGCTCATGCCACCCTCTCAGTGTTTCTCCTGGGGCTGATGTGGGTGTTTATTGATGCTGGGTGCATCTTCCCTGCTGGCAGAGCAGGCTCCTTCCCCTGGTCCTGCGCCTATCACAACCCACCTTTGCTGCCAGAGGGACCCTCCCCGCTAGGCATGGAGCCTTAGAAACAGCACCTTCAGCAGTGGAAGGAGAGCAGCACATGTGCAGAGTGGTGTGGTTTAGGCTTCAAGGGGTGGAAGGGTGGTTGATTTTTTTTAGTGATTTTTTTTTTCCCAAGTGCTAGGCTATTTTTTTGTTCTAAGTCATACTTTGCCTTAAGGAGGCTGTTTGTTACCGGGTATCCCTGATGCTGCTCCCCAAGGAACCAGAACTGCCTGCAGTGGAGATGAATCAGGTCTGCCAGGATAATTGTGGCAGATAAGAGAGAATTGAAGCCTCTGGCCCAGTCTGAGAGAGAGAAGACTGCTGAGGGAAGGGAGGCTAGCTCACAGCACTGGGAGATACAGCGTGCAGCCAGCGTGGAGAGCAAGAACCAGCACGCTCAGCCTGAATCAGGGAGGCTCTTTCCATACACCAGCCGTGCACACCCCTCGGCTGACAGCATTTGCTTTCCAATGACAGGACAGAGCAGGGGAAAATGAGATCTGGCTGGAACACAGACTCCATAGTGAGAGGTTAGAAACAGCATGGAAACCATCAGAAATGTGAGAGGGGAGGAAAAAACATTACCTATAGCTCCCAGTGTGACTGAACAGGTCTTTGTGCCCCTAATAGTTTCTCCATCAATCTGCCAGGGCTGCGCTTTGTCACACAGAGCTGCCTCGGCCAGGTGGCTATTGCCAGGTCACCTTTTGCAACGGATTTGTGTCAATGTAAGCTGTGGTTATAGGGTCACAGTGGAAGTGCAGAAAGATCAGTATGTTGCTGGGGTTTTTTCTTTTCCCAGCATTTGTTGCCAGATTGATTGCCATGATGTCACTGCAGTGGTGCTGTCTCTTAGGCCAGTTATTGTGGTAAAACTTCAGAAATGTGTGGATCTGCTGCTTTTGGTCTGGGATAAGGGGAAGGATGTGCTGCTGTTGCCTTTTGCATTGTGCAGCAGGTGCCTGGTTGAGCACAAGGCAGGAGCTGCCCCAGGTTTTGGAATCAGACAACCCGTTTCTTTGCTGCTTCGCAACCTGGTACAGCAACCCATTTGTGCTAACCGGTAAATTATGATGATTCACTTCAAAATTGGCTCCTTGATGCCCAGGAGGTATCAGAGGCTCTGTGTGCAGACCCTCCCCAGAAGGGCACAGGGGGGTGCACCCCATCTCCTGCCATCCCTTGGCTGGATGTGACTCTGTCACTCTGCACGGGCTTCATGCTGTGTCTCCATGTCTCTGCCTTCAGTGCTGGCTGGTCTTATGGCAGCGTGGCTTGATGCAGCCCATGGCTCCACCTGTGCTCCCCACCAGGCAACCCTGCCTAACGGCTCTGGCTCGTGAAAGCATCTGCACCCAGTGAGCACCCTTGGGTGCAATGCTGTACACCCAAGTATTACTGCCAGAGCAGCTGCCACATGGCAGAGGAGGGCAGGGAGGGCTGTTTCCCACTGTGGGTGGAGGTGTTTTGCAGCAGAACCCTGTTTTCTTGCCTTATCCTCTCCTCTCTGTTGGCAGAAGTGGAAGGATTGTATGGTACCTCAAAGAGTAGCTGAGTGACCTGAGGTTTAAGAAAAGATCATGCACTGACAAAAAAAAAAAAAAAAGAAAAAAACCCAACCAAACAACAACAACAAACCGAACAAAAGTATTAGGGAAGCTCTCACATTGTTTTGATTCATCTTTCACTTAGATACAAATGGTCATCGTGCATTAAGAGGGAGATGCAATAAAGGTATTCTGTGCTTATCCTCTCAGAAGGTTGACCTGCAGCCCCTTCTCTGGCGATGCTTTCCTAATGCAAAGGTTTTCTGAGAGCACAGTCCTGCTTGGGCATGAAGTGCAAACCCAGCAAATGTGAACTGCAAGCCTGAGGCTGCAGGAGAAGGAGGGGCGCAGCTGGATGACGCACTGTGCTGCTGTGCAAGGTCCTGGGATCCCAGTGATCCCATCAGCTGAGGGTAGAGGGAGTGTGGGGTGCAGGGGGATGGTCAGCAGCCTGACAGGGTGAACCAAGTGCCTCGAAGAAGGGTTGGTGGATGTGGGGGGAATGTGGTGTGGATGTGGGGCAGAGGCAGCAGTGCTGGCAGCTGGAGAGGCTTCTTGACAGGAGTACTGGGTTTTGCAGCACTCTCAGCTATTTCCCGGTGCCCTTCTGTGCTCTTGCCACCTGGCTCTGATGCACAGCAGCTGTAGTACAACCCCTTTACAGCTGTTTGCTGAGACCTGCTCATCACTGCTGTGCTCCTCTCCCTGCCCCTGCCATTTGCCACTGCAGAATAGCTCTCTTGGTGGTGATGTGTGCCCATCTCCTCAGCTGTGTGGATTTGCTCATAGCTGCTGATGCTTTTTAGCAAGAAAAACTGCTCTGAGGAAGCCTGGCTCTGCTGCCAGTGCTTTGCTGTTGCTTTGGATGATGAACGATGGGGTCTAGTGATGGTGTGATGCAAGGCAGAAAATGTTAATCCTGGGGTAAGCATCCAAGACAAAGGCATCATGCTCAGAGATCTGATGCAAACCCACTGCAAAGAGGAAAAAACCCAAGATCCTGTGAGCATCCAAGAAGAAAGCCCAAGCACAGGGTGCCCAGCCTACATCTAGGGGAGGATGGAGACATCAAGCATGGTGTACCCAGTGGGCAAGAACAGGCTAGTGGAGAAGAGTATGAGATAACTGGGAGATTAAAGAGCGCTCTGGTGTGGACACAGTGCTTGGCCCAGCATGCAGTTAACCCATCCACATCTTTAAAGTAAATTTAAACCAGCAGTGTGGCTTTCCTCTGCACAAGCAATTAACATCACATGGCCATGGTGATTTTCATCTGGCACCTGCATCCCAAAGCCAATTTAGCATGAAAATGCTTAGTGTGTAAACACAAAGAGTATAGCCTCTTAGCTCCTGGGCCCTCTGTCCTTGATGTGACATTCAGTATTTACAAGGGTTGGGGGTTTTTATACCACAGCAGGGAACTACACAGATTTCTCTGAAATCAAAGCATGATGACTATTTTGATGCCCAAAATGACCGCTTCTGCTCTGCTAATATTGGACAAATATTGACTTATGGCTACTGCATGTCCCTTCCTTCACTGATGAATGCTCAAGGCTACTTGAATAAACAAATGATTTCATATGAATATTCTTATTTTAACACATCTCTAGAATAATAATATATCCTGTATATATTCTCATTATGCTTTTTCTTCTGTTGACAGTTTGAGGTGACATTGTGTGGCACTTTGTTAGCACAGAAAAGGAGCATCCCATTGTGGAGTGTCGCTTGTCCAGGGCAGAGTTCACCTGTACAATTCTTGGTCTCTCCTTGACCCTGAGCAATAGAAAAAAATATCAGAATTGCTGCTCTTGCATGAGGGAGTGGACAAACATCCAGCACAGTCCTGTCCATGCATCATTTACTCTGACAGTTAGATCATTAATCTAATACCTGATACTAGTGGCGGCCACAGCCCAGATGCTGCAGGTGATTAGCACCTGGACTGCTCCCAAAAATACACTCTTCCATTAGTGAGGCTGCTTGCTGCTCAGTCCGACATCTCCCTCAGCTCCAGGAGCCCTGCAACTGCTTGCTGCCTGGGCACCCCTTGCCAAGAACGAAGAAGCAGCTGTCACATGCAACCAGAGTGTGGCAGTCCCACTTTTCCTGCTGAAGTGGGACATTGCAAGAGCTCCCTAGCAGGAGAGGTGATGGGAGAAGATGGGAAAACAGCATCTTGGTTTCCAGACATTGCTTCTTGAGTTGCAACCCTAAGATGGTCTTGGTGTACTCACACTTGGGGTTAAGACACCTTGCAGGTTTCACTTTCTAATCCTGCCAGAGAGGCTTCCTCATGCCCATTTTTGCTTCCCACTGCTGAAACAGCGACGCAGTTCATGGTTGGTCAGCTTTGGAGCAAATGGTTCACCTTAATGCAAAGTTAATAGACACCCGGGGACATGTCCTGCTCCTCCTGATGACTGCAGGACCATTACCTTCAGTTTGCTGCAATCAGTTACTCCACTTCAAAGTGGCTGGAAACACCAGCATCCTGGTTTGGCATTGCTTTACAGATACTTTGCATTGATATGAATGGCTCTACAATGGTGAACTGATACGTAGGTGAGGCTGTTAAAATTAGTCTAAGCTAGTAAGCAGAGCTAACGGAGAATGAAGTCTTCCAGAATAGCTCTTCCAGAATAGCTCCCTGCGTGAACATTCAGGTCCAGAATAAAGAGCACTCTTAATTCTGGAATAATTACTCTAATTATTTTCAGTGACTCCTTTCTCAAATTTTGTGAAGTGTCTAAAAATTGTGCATGTCCCTGTCACCCCGATGAGATCACACCGTTTCACAAAATTCAGAATAGATGAAGTTACTGACTCCCCTAGGCAGCCTGCTTATTTTTTTAATCCATTTACAGTGTTTTGATTCCATGGTGATAAGGACTTTATAAATGCTAATTGATAAATGAGATAGAGTTTATATTGGCTCATACAGGGCAGAAATAGTCAAATGCATGCAAAATTGCTATTATTTAAAAGCTCGACAAGACTTTCCATTCCGAAGTCGACACAGTGAATAAACTTGGGGAAAATATGTCCTTCGATGTGTCATAAGCAAATGCAGTGAGCATCTGGGTCTGCAGGCTCACACTGGCCTGGCAATGGTGGATGGTGAGAAACCACTGAGGAATCAAGAAACAGCTGTCAGAAGTCTCATAGTTAGTATGGACAGCGTCACACACTTTAATCTTTCCTTCTCCTTTCTTTTCCCCCTTCTCCTGCAAGGATCAGGCCAGCACAGCAGCCATCCAGGCACTAGTCTGGGAATGGGAAAAACTCTCGTTCAGCTCACTGCCTTCAAAGGAGGTGCCTGGGGCTTTGGCTTCCGTCACTCAAAGGTGCTTCTTTTACTGCAGTAAGACAAACATGATTCTGGGAGTTTTAAACTACTTTTACTTCTCTGCTGGTTTTAGGTTTTTTTCTTAAACACATTCCCTGCTTTAACTCCCGCTAAGTTCATAGGCACCCTAGAATTAAACCAGCCTGCCCACGAGAGGTGTGCACTGCTCCTGAAGGAAATGTATGACTTGCTTTGCTGACTCACCAGAAACCATGTTTATAGTCAGAAAAATATGCAAAATTTATTCAAACTGTTGCAATCTTCCTCACTGCTTTAATGGAAGAGCCTGCAAAGTTTATGAAACAAATCTGCAAAATGAAAAAATATCTTCTCTATCATACCTGGAGGATCTGGCTCCATGTTTTACAGGTTTTGATGGTCTTTTCTACAAACCCCTCCAGCCAGCAGCGCTGACCAGAGATTGCAATCACCTGATCCTTGCTGAGCAGTGTGGATGCTGTGACCCGGGATGGCTGGTATCGCAGAGCCCCAGCATTGCATGGATGCTCCCACCACCATAGACCCCAGTCCCTGGGAAGCACCAGCATCAGTAACCCAGGGAGCCTGGAAGGCAAGCAGCCTGCAGAACCTTTATAAGTCTTCCTTCCGTTTCATTTTTGTTGTCTCTCCAAGCCTAGCTGTCTCTTAAACCCATGTGAACAAAGACTCTCTGATGCTGGAGTGTGTCAGCAGAAGTATACATCAGTCCATTTTTTCCTATCTGTGGGGAATGCAGTGCTCTCTGCCTTGTTTTCTCTCTCATTCTGGTCCTGCACCAGGCGAAAGACATTGGTAATTAATTGCCTTGGTCACTTTTTAGCTGCAGTCTCTTGCTGGAGCCACAGCATAAAAAATAGAAGTTAAATTCATGTCTTAGTCCTGCCGTACAGTTCCCTTTCTCTGCAAGATACGGTCTGAGCACAACGTGTGTAGCAGTCTCCAGACGTCGGGCTGGGGAGCCAGAATGGCGCTGCTGCTATTTTTGCCCAATCCTGACATTAGTCACACTAAAAAGGAAAAGCTACTTCTCACCTCTCTGTAAAATCTAGCAGGATGCTCAGCACCCAGAACTGACCCAGCACCCCCAGGAGAGTGCTCCTTGCCTTTGGCTGGGGGTAGCAGGGGTCTGACCACAGCACAGCCAATGCAGACCTGGGTGTTCACCATAAAAAAAGCCACTTTCCCACTCAGTGGGTGTGGGGCTATATTTCCCAATGCTCCACTTGCCCCACTGACAAAAGGGAGTGATAGCAGCCCCACAGTGAGGGCACAGCATTGCCTATGGGGCCATGTAGAGCAGCAGCATGGGAATGGCACACCAAGGGTCAATGCTGAGACCAACAGATGGGCAGATGGACAGAAGACCTTATATTTCCAAAAATTAAGGGTGAAACTTTTGGTTTCACCTCCCAGTGAGTCCCTGAAGATTTAGTCTACGGTGTAGTGTGTTGCAGACATTTTATACATAACTGTAAGCACAGTAATAAAGCATTTTATATGAGTTACAAGACATAGTAATAAACAACCTCTGGTGATCTATCAGTCTAAAAGACCCCATCAGGATTTATTAAAACTTCTGTTAATCATTTATACTTGCCTTTCTGTACCTAAGAGCCTGTGAGCAGGAAGCTTTGAATAAAAAGCCAGCACAAAAAGCCACGTCAGGAAGACAGTTTATTACAAGCCTGGGACGTGACACCCTGTAGTTACTAGCAGCAAAGATACACATGCATTTTAGCAGGCCTAAGTTTGCTGCAAGGAGTTTTCTGCAGTGTCCACATCAGTCAAGAGGGAGAAGCAGCCACCGTCAGCACGCAGGGAGAGTATTGATGCACACCCACTGCAAATGCAGCCCACCTCCTGCCTGCAGACGTGATGTCCCTGAACACCCCTGATGCTCCAGTGGCTGCATCAGAGGAAGCAGAACCGGTCATCTTCACCTTGTTTGTTTATAGCAATTTCTAAAATTACTGCTGTTAAAAGGGTCTGGGGAAGAGTCACATGCAGCAATTATCCAGGCTTACTGCACTTGACTGAAGTTGTCCAAAAATCACTAAGACAAAGAAAATCTTTCCCTGCCATTAATCTTGTAGTCTAGACAAGATCTCACGAAGTATATTCCCATGACCACGTGGCTCTGCACTGCCACTCAAAGACTGAATAATTGTAAACAGTCTATCAAATTCCAGATTATAACCCTTCTGTCATTTTCAGAGGTCTTTATGCTGTTTACATTGCTAAAAATAGAGACATGCCAGGAGAAAAAAATCAACCGGGAACAGACTTTGTCCTGGAGTCCTTCCAGTGGAGCCTGAAAGGTGTGGTTTGAAGTCTCCACACAAGCACTGCTTCTTGCATAGAGTTACGGACTTTGCTACCTGCAGACTGATCAGATCAGCGGGCATTTGGTCATCCCCAAACATAGCGAGACAATACCAGCAGAACTAGCAGAATTGCACTAGCAGCTCTGTAAGAAAACATTTTTGATCAAGAGTTATTCTTTAGCCACGTCTCTACACAAATACTGAGCTGGGAATGGAAGATCGATGCACCTACCAGGAAACTTCTGCCAAAGTCTGGCAAAAACTGCTCAGACCAAGCAAATGCACTTTCTCAGCCTGGAAAGTAGACATCAGGTAGATGCATGGTGAATCGGGTAAAGAGCATTCTTCAGCAAAGAGATGTTGAAACTCAAGTTGAAGACAGTGATAAAACAAAGCCTTATACTTTTGAAGGGCCTGAAAACACAATGAAATATTACTTAAGAAATAAGTGTTAGCCTGGCAAAGGAAATACCAAATGCCCTTTCTGGCAGGAGTTTTAGTCACGATATAACTGAAGATCTCCCAGAAAACTCAAATTATGACATATTTGTTTTGAGGAACAGATGACATCTGAAGCAATATTAGAGGAAAATCAGACCCTCCGCTGATTTTCTCTCACCATCCCAGGTGGAGAGCAGCAGGCATTGCCAATATTGATTTAGCAGGAAAGACCTCAGATGTACTTGAGGATTTGCTTGGCAAAGATTTTTCTCTTCTGATTTTGACATAATATGCACTCAAGTACAAGCAATCTGCATTAGGTACAGGTCTAGCAGCTTCCCTCCACTCCTACGCTGGCAAAAGTTGATTTTTGCAAGTATCTATCTGCTGGTAACTAGAGCTGATGGCTTGTAAGTGAAAACAGATGCTATTCTGTGATACCCATGGGACTTGCCTCTGCCCGTGGCATTGCATGAAGGCTAAATCCCATCACAAATGCCATGCCACATAAAATTTCCTTCTTCCTCGGGGCTGCTGGGTATGGAAGTTCACTGACTGAGCAGCTGCACCCCGCTGCACGGTGGGCGGTAGATCCCCTGTGGTCATGGTGGGTCCCACCAGGATGTGGGACACTACGAGAATATGCATGCTATTGTTTATGTGGGTCTTGCTCTGGACAAGGGACCCTCACCCTGTGACTCAGTCCAGGGCTGCCACCGTGAAGAGGGGAGCATTGGTGGGGCTGAACACAGAAAGTGCCCCATGGCACAAGGAATGAGGAGACCTCCTGTAGACACCGCAGACAGGAAGAGCTAAATGTAGGGGTTGGGATGTCCTTCCTTGGCTCAGTCTGCACAGACACATCGGACATGCTGGAGGTAGCATGCTGCTTCTTACTGGGAGTGCAGACAGTGCCTCCTTGGGACGAAGGACCATGGGATGTCTTCCCAAGTGCCCAGGTGTCTCCATCACCATTGGAGCAAAGAAAGGGTGATCTCTGCCTGATGGGGAGGACCAGATTTGCAGCCAAAGCCACTTGGAAGCCCAATCTTTGAGCTCCTTATCCCAAAGAACTTTGTAACAGCTACTGCCCTGTCTTAGAAAACTCATGACCTCTGTTTATGAGAGCTCTTTGCTTTTCTCTTCCCTTCCCCATGGGAACCACCTTCTTCCCTGGCATGAGTGGGCTATTGCAGCTGGCTAGATGTGCAGGTGTGTGCCATTTCTCTGCAGTTCATGCTTGCCCCTGTACATCCTAGGGTTTTCCTGGCATGGTGCTGCATTGCAAATTTGCATTAGGAGCATGGCATTAGTGCTGCAGCTCTGTGGGAAGTGAGAGCGCTCCAATTCCCCCAGAGATTAGTGGGTGACAGTTCTGATAAATCAACTGTTTTATCATAAACACATGCACTCAGCATTAACTCTACATGTGCCTGGCTTTTCTGACCAGGAAAGTGACAGCCTGCAACAGGGAGATCCTCAGCAAATCACTCTGAGGAGCTGCCACTGGCTCATGCACATGTAAACACACACGTGCCCAGCCACATGACAACACCAACATGTACATACAGCATAACCTGTGTGTGCCCACACAAATCCATGTGCACGGAGAGACACACCCACACACACCCACGTGGGCTTCGGGTATGGTCAGGCACCCCACGCATCCTTGCAGATACACACAGTGATGTCTGGGCAAGGGGCTAATCCCAGCTCCATTTCCAATTGCATGGTCCTTAGAGCTGCTGTGTTACTTGCCAGGCCCCCGAGCAGCCAAATGAGAGGGCAGCCCCAGTGCAGATCCACCTGCATCTGTGTTCCTGGTGCCTTCCCCATCCCAGGGAGCGGTGGGCATGGTTTTCTTCTGCAAGGCCGGTGTGCGTAGCCCTTTGTGCTAGATTTGTGTGGCAGGGTTTTTGGTAGTGGGGGAGGGGGGCTACAGAAGTGGCCTCCTGTGAGAAGCTTCTTGAAAAGCTCCCCCGTCTCCAAGTTGGACCTGACTCTGGGTAAGGCTGAGCCAATTATCGATGGAGGCTGCACCTCTACGATATAACATATTTAAGAAGGGGAACCTGAGAAGGAAGGGACTTTGAGAAGGAGTTATGAGGACACCTATGTGAACACTGAGGTCAGTGGAAGGAAGAAGGAAGGCGGGGAGCGTGCAGCAGAGCATGGAGGCCCCTGTATCCTGTGGTGGACAGCAGGGCTGCCCCACCATCACCCATGGCGGTCACCAGAGGAGCAGAGATCCGTCTGCAGCCTGTGGAGGACCCCCGGGACTCTGTGGGAAGAAGCAGCTCCCACTGTTGCAGTAGTTTGCTGCTGGGAGGACTGGAACATGTGGAGGTGACCCACACCAGAGCATCTCAAGGAGAATGCATCCCATGGGGAGGAGTCATGGCGAAGAGTCTGTGGAGGACTGTCTCCTGTGAGAGGGATGCCACGTGGAGCACGGGGGAGAATGCAGAAGACTGCTGCCCCCACACCTTAGAGGAAGAAGCAGCCGACTGACTTGACCCCCCATCCTCTGCCCCTGCACTGCTGGGAGAGGAGTTAGAAATATCGGGAACAAAACTGAGCCCAGGAAGAAGGGAGGAGTGGGGGGAGGTGTTTTAAGATATGGTAACAGTGTCCTGTTCTGTCTGTTAAGCATTGGTTTTGTTAGTGTTTGAATTAAAGTGATGTTCTTGTTTCCTTCCCCTAATGAGTCTGTCTTTTGCCTGTGACCATTAAATGGGTGAGTGACCCCTCCCTGTCCTTATCTTGATTCCTGAGACTTTTTATTCATTTTCTCCTTCCCAGTGCTGGCGGGGGAAGGGGTAAGCGAAGGTCTGCGTGGTGCTCAGTTGCCCTCTGGGCTCAAACCATGACACTCTTCTTGGTTTCCAACCTATCTGCCTGCACCCAGCTTGCAGTACTGACTGTCAACCAGCCTTTTGGAGTCATAGCTGCATGCTGAGCCTTGCAAAATGGGAAAACCTAATCCCTTGCATCTGGGAGAAAAGCTGAGGACAGGGAGCAAGCACTGTCCTTTACCTGTTCTGCTTCTCTGTGTCCAGACATGATGACTTGGGACACACACTCATGCAGAGCAAGAGGTGGGGAAATGTTGAAACAAGCTTTGATGGTCCTAAAGCTTGCTTACCCTGAGCTGCCATCACTGATGGGGACACTTCCATACATCATTGCTGGGTGTGCAGAGCAGAGATTTGCTGCAGCCTGAGAAGTTTGGGATACTCAGTTCGGGCTTGGGCCAGGAATAAATGGCCACCAAAGGCATTGGGATGCAGCAGAGGCTGCAGCCAAGCAGGAGCTTCAGATAATGGATGCAGGGAGCTGTGGTACCCAGGTACCAGTTACCCAGGAACCTGTCCCAAGGCTGAGGGCCACCATGGGCAACTCCCCTGACCTTCCTGCACACCACCTCCTGTGCCTGGGGCAGGGGACCATTGCCACACCATGGGGGGAACCAAGGTGGCAGCCCAGGGGCCTATAAATCACCACGTCTCTCTGTACATTGTGGCAACTCCTCATTTAGTGTATGTATGTATTTGTATATTCCTTCTGACATTTTTATTATTATGAGCTAGTTCCCCTGAAGGGGGATGAATAATGAAAATGCAGCCTTTGGATTTAGGCAAGTAGGGAGGCAGAGAGTAACTGTTCTGCCTGAAGACAGCTTGCTGCCATGCATGTCCCCTTCCCATACACCACCGTCCCCAGTGCTGGCTACTGATGCCTCCTTGCACAGAGCCAGCACCACATCCACCCTCCCCTCCTTTGACTAAATGCTGGAACATTATGTCCGCCCTTCCCTTGCCATCCCTGCAATTTCTGGTGTCTCTTCTCCTGCTCCCAGACTCTGCTACCCGCATTTCTTCAAAAGGGTGCTCATGGGTATTTGGTCTCCTTTGCTGACCCTCCTGCCTGAGCACCTGATGTGTTTGGGACATGGAGTGGGGCAAGGAGACTGCTTTGCAGGCTGCCGGAGTGGAGGTGTAACGTGAGATCCTGCCAAGGTATCTTGTGCAGATTGCTTGGAAGTCTCAGAAAGCTGCAAGCACATGAGAGCAATGTGGCTGGACTCATGCTCAGGGCTAGGGTGGGCTCTGCTGTGGGCAGATGTGGGGCTGTAAGGTGAGCTGAGGGAGTAACTGATCCCCATTGGCCGCTGTTGGGGGAATCTCCCCCCAGGCACTGTGGATACCATTGCCTGGGTTTGGAGATCAGAAAAAATCAACAGTATCAGTTTCCGTGGCAACCCTGTCACAGAGCTGGAAGTGAGCGCCATGGCCCCCATCACTGCAGACATGTGGGAAGGCTCTGCCTGGCTGATGGTTTCTAGAAAAAATGATGTCCCCATCATTGCATGGCACTGGGCAAGAGGCTGGAGACCTGTGGGCTGGAGTCAGATCCACAGAGGCTGGAGCAACCCATTCCATCCCATCCCATCCCATTCCATCTGACAAACCTACAGCCCATTCTCACACCACCCTCAGGGGGGTGGGATACTGCTCTTCTTTACTGGGCTTCCTCTTTCCCCTCCATGCACCCCAGGGGCAAATGACTTGCAGGAGGATTTGAAGCCTGTGGATCTTCCTGGGGTGACTGGGATGGATGGAGGTGCGCTGTGAAATCCTGTGGCCAAAGAGATCAATAGCGCAACATAAAGCCATTTATATCACTATAAAGGGAGCATAGAGACTAGAATTAGTTACACTAAAATGTCTGTTGCAGAGTATTAATTGGGTTACTAAATATGTCACTGCAAAAGTATTTTATAGGCAGCATAAATTTCTGTATTAATAAGGAGCATTTCTGGTCCTCTCTGTGGCTGCCCATCACAGTGTGAGCTGTGGGCACAGGGCTCCACTGGCCCAATGCACACCCAGGCACCTGGCAGATGATGCTGCCGGGCTCCTTTGGTGCCACACCCCTGGCAAGCCTGTGTTGTGCTTGCCAGAGGTGTCCTAATGAAACACCCTCTGTCCTCTGTCAGGGAGCAGAGGCACTGCTCAGCCTCAGGGCCAGGAGATGTGGCAAGTTAGAACCTGGCTCCCTCCCTCACTGAGATGGGGGAAGAAGGTCTGGGGGTGATAAGCAGGGTCCCTTTTGCAGCGGGAAGTGAGGATGTACAAGGGATCTGGAGGGACTTTGGGGTTTCCCCACAGGACACTACTGCTGCACGATGGGGTGCACAGCCCATGATGCTGTGCACTGCCTGCATGTGCAGGGTACACCAGCACAATGGAACTGGGCAGGGCAGAGGCTATGGTCCCCAAGCATCATGTTTGGGCTCTGGACTGCTGGGCTGGGCCCTCCAGGGACAGTGGCTGGAGGTCAAAGTATCACCAAAGATCCAGCCATCCATTTAGATACGCAAGCACAGGGTGGAGTTCTGGATCTCACGCTGTTGCTTTGCTCCATTTGTCCCATTTCAGCACTGCTCTCCCTTTCCTTGCATGTCTGCTGCCATCAAATGCTTCTTTAACAGAGAAATTCAGCTTTATGGTTGCTTCAAAATTTTTTGGTTCTTGCAGTGAAAAAGTTTAAAAAAAAAAGATGTAAGCCTTCCCAGAAATGTGAGCTCCTGCCTCCGTGTTGCCCAAGGGGCTCCTGCCGGCACTCGCACCAACAGTTGGAGAGTTGATTCTCATCTGTAAGTCACCCTGCCCCTGGCTGTTGTGAGGTGGTCACAGAAGGGAAGCAATCCTGGTTTTACATGAAATATTTAACTGTATCTAAGTTACAGCTGGCATACATCCACTGCAAACAAATATCCATGGAAGATCTGAACTGTCAGTAAATGTCTATGAAATGCCTATGAAAAGAAGGGAGAAAAACACAGCTTTCAACATTAAAAATATCACCACAACTTGCTCCTTTTAGTTTAAAGAGCTTCTAAGGGCAAGTCTTTGACCCTGCAGCCCTGTTTCTTGGAGCCATTTCGGACAAGCGCATATTGAAAGGGCAGTTATTGAATTGGTGATGCTTGATTTTGATTTTTTTTTTTTTTTTTTTTTTTTTGGTGAGGCAAATGAAGGCAGAAGCAAATAGACATGAGGAAAGAAAAGGGCACAGAGAAAAAGGTAAAAATATCATTTCCCGTATACTTTGGCTTAGTTGTTAGTTGCTGAAAAATGTCAAGCCTACAACCTGCTCTTGTTTCGGATTTGAGATGAAAGCTTTGGCAGAGGGCTGGCAGCAGCCAGCGAGTTTACCATGGGATCCAAGCCAGACACTTCTTAGGGAGGCAAATGAGATGACAGGAGGAGATAATCTGGGGATGAAGAGGTGCACAAAATGTGAGACTGGCAGTGGGGACTCCAGGTTCATAATGCTTACCTTGTGCCAAGTTGGTCACCCCAGCAAAGGAGGGGGTGTCACTGGGACACCAGTCTTGACCCAGAGGCTGGACTGTTCCCCATTCAGAAGTCCCTACTCCCGAGCCATGTGCATATCTATATAGAGGATTCCTCCTCCTTTTGCTTCATTGCTAGTGACTCACACAGAGCTTGAGAAGAAAAAAGTATATTCCTAAACATTGTTATTTTGGGTTCATGAAAAACAGATTGTTCACTAGGTAACAAGAGAACAACTTGCCAGACACATGTAGAGGTCACAACGACTGTGATTCATTTTACTAATCTAGCAGGTATCTAGAGCCATTTTAAATGTCTTTATGCTTGGCAGTGATTCACATCAACTGCTCCCAAGTACCTTTCCAAAACTACAAGATTTCTTCTCTCCTCTGTGATTGTGAGAGTTGTTCATACAAGGTAAGGAGAAAGCAGCCAAGCACTTGCCAGATAACCATGTGTCTCATTGAAGACAAGAGGATCCAGGCAAATCTGCATTTAATAACTGCTCTCAGATAGCCAAATATGAACACTCCCTGTATGTGTGCATGCTGCAGAGCTCCATCAGGGATCTCCTGTCTGAGTGACTACCTTCTAACTTCAACATCTCTGCAGCCTGTATGCATAGCTGTACCAGAAGCATCTCCAGGAGGCACCTCTAGAATGAGACCCCAGGAGAGCAGTGAAGATTCTTCACATATGCTGACCACATATAGGCAGGTCTTTGTCTCGGGGCTGGTGGCAGGATGTTGGAGGAAAGCAGGAGAGATGCTCAGGGGGTCTGTGGGAACGTCAGTCTGGATGAGCATAGGATAAAATGAGATCCTCTAGAGAGGTACTGGTGTGCAGTTTAACTCTGAGAACTTCAGACTATAGTCAGTGGGAGTGGGTAGATGGGGCATGGGTGGCAGATCAGTTAGTGCATGGGCTACGGAGCAAGGAGAGAGTGAAGGGGGGCAAGTGAGATTATGTAGACTGCTTGGGGAGGTGGAGAAAAGACCATCATATTCCCTTCCACATCACGTGTGGTGCTTGGAGGAGTGGAGGAACAGGATTAAGTCTGCCCAGACACAACCAGCTTCCTTGGCATCACCTACATGTCCCATGTCACAGGTTATTTTCTCAGCATAGAAGCAGTGAAGTGCCTGTGGGACCTTCCTCAGGACCACGCACTCCCACCACTTCCCCGGGGTGTACATGAGATTGGTAAGTGCAGAGTAATGTCATCACTCACTTCTTCACACAGGTAGATGCAAGAGCAGGGGAAGGGAAATGGTTGGCAGGATTAAATGTGCTGCTCTGTGCCTGCCTGTTTCAGCAGAAAGACATGGCGGTGTCCTTATAAAGTCTTGGAGAGCTGCACTGTGCTAGCCAAGCCTCTGTCATCTCAGTAGGCTGGGATTTAGTCATCTGTATTGTCAAGACAGTGTTTGGGACACATCTGACCTAAATAGAGACATCTGATTTTAGTCAGAGTAATCGCACCCTTTCTGCTATTTTATTATTACAGAAACCAATACAAGCTAAATCTACAGAAAAAATGAACTGGTCCTTTCAACCTGTCTTTATCTGGAAAAGCATGGGTCCCATTTCCATTTGTATTCCAGAGAAGAGATCTTCAGCCTGAGCTTTAATGTCAACACATTGAATTAAAGGGTTTTTCATTAGTTACAAGGAAGGTGAAAATCATCTTCTGTTGAAATGTGATTTGAAGCAGTAAGCTGCAGGGAGATGATTGTGCGCTCTTACGCAACAGGTTTCTACTCTTCCCCCATGAGTGTAAACAGACAGGTCCTGATGCAGGAGATGGAGAGCTCAGAGCCACGGCTTTCTTGAGCAGATATAACAGCCGGGAGGGCTTTCAGGTGTCCACCATCACCAATCTCTGTCCCCCCAAAAATAGAGCGTGAGAGTGCTCCATGTTCTTGGGTTCAGAGCTTGACTGTGCCTTGAGGCTGGGGACCAGATATTTTAACATGACTTTGGGAAGCAGCTGGATAGCATCCCAGGGGCAGGACCCAGGGGCTAGCTGGGTCCAGGATATGTTGCTCAGCACATGTCCCACACCATGCATGTGAGGTGTCAAAGGGCTGAGAAGAGGAGATGCACAACCAGAAGCTGCTTTTTTTTGTGGACAGGCCTTTGAACAGCTCAGCCAGCCAAAATGGATTTAGGCAGTCAGGGTCAACCAAGATGGAGCTGAGGTTCGAGGACCAGGGTGTAGCTGATGGCTGTCTTCCCCCACTGCAGCAGAGGTAGTGTCCTTGGCAGCACTGAAACTGGGAGGAAGAGCAGTGTGGGCTGAGGATGCAGGGATGTGTGCATGCATTCATTCAGCAAGTAAAAACATGTATATGCAGCTGCATACACTCTATTTACACACTTTAACTAGGGTGTTTTTATTTTTTATTACACTATAAAACAAGAATAAGTGATCAGAAACAAAAGAATTTAGTTATCATCTGCCAGAAATAAGACAGAGAGAGAAGCATTGCAATAAATTGCACAGTCCATAAAAAATTCCAGTGTATTAACAAAAGTGCTGCAGAGCAGCCAACAGGTAATGATAAAGCTGAGCATAATTATTAAAGAAAAAAATTATTTTAAAATACTGGGATATTCTCAGTTGAGAAATGTTGCTGATCTACAGTTTAGTTGGCTGGATGAAATAATATCTGCATTAAGGTGAGGAAAAGTAGAAGCAAGCCTGAATTTGGCAACAAATCCTACCCAGGTCACATTTAGGAAGTGGGAGTACCAAGGCCTTTCTTTTCCGTCAGATCGCTCCGCTTTTTTACCATACTCTCTGAATACGCGGCTGACACCTTGTCCAGCCCAATTAAAGTGACACACTAAATTTCTGCAAATAGGCTGCCTGCTGCAGCCCTTCTCCACAATCTCAGCGTACCAAGTAATAAGTTCCTTCTTTTTTTTCTGACACAGGCTATGAACCCACGACTATATGCCGGAGACACAAATTCTCAAAGCCTAAATGCAAAACTCCATAGGCTGCTCGGCTTAGCACTTTGGTTAACAAAACCCGGATGAAAACTCTCAGATTGTCCCTTTTATCAATTTTCCCAGCTGATATGAGATGTGGAGGCTGACATCGAAACAATGTGCTAGTTAGAGGACTCAGAGTGCATTGACCAAGTCATTTTAGTTAATCAATTACCCATTCCATGGTTCTAATAGCTCTTTAGATCTCATTTCGCTTAGCAAACTGCGAACTCAAGTGCTCAACTATACAATTTATTAATGAAAATACGCTTTATAGTAATTTTAAAAATTATGGAACGGAAAATAAAGATGATTAACAGTGCCTGCAAAGATTCAACAAATGTATATAAGGTTTTAGAACTTCATTGTGAATCAGTAAATCTAATCAATGAATAAATGTTATATCAGAATTAATATTAACATAGTGGTAACTTATTCTAATTATTGCATAACCTATTTTGGAGGGGTAATTTTTATATCAGCATGAGCTGTTGGTCTTTAATCTTTCATTAATTTCATTCATAGCCTTTTATTAATTTGCCAATCAAGCTTTATATTTGAATTAAAAGCTCTGGGACTTGGACGTGTCAAGTCAACCAAACGATTTCAAAATCAGGATTTAGGAATTTAGACAGTTACTTAATTAGTGCAAATGCTAAGTTCATTCACAGCTGCCTTTCTCTCATCATGATACTCACGGTCACACCCTTCTCCTCATCAGATTTGCTCCTTCTGTAACCTTAATTTTTTCTAAGAATAGGCACACCAGAAAAAAAGGTTTTCTAGAAAAAGAAAGAGAATATGAACTGTGAAATAAAGGACTGATTTGCATTGCATGTGTTCTGCAAGTCACATCAAATTTGTAGCGCACCCCTAATTGACGCAGTTCTTAATTATCAAGGTATAACTTTGCCAGTTTGTCTTTCAGGTACAGAGAAGGACAGGCAGATCCTCTCATGATGTAGTTGTGCAGCCCTGCTGAACAGTCTCACTTTTTCCTTTATCATCGTCCACCACCAGCACTTGCACACCTTCCCCGCCCTGCCCACAGCCATCCACCACGTGCGCAGCAGGATACACACCCAGGCAGCTTGTGGGTGCCAGCTACTGTGGCACCTTCGTCTTTCTGCCCCCAGGACCTCTTCTCTGCATGCCAACCCAGACATAGCCGGATTTGTCATATTTATAAGTGCAAGGAGTGTTAAGGCTATGGGTGGGACAAGGAAGAGGGAGATAGACTTATCACACCAGGCAGGAATGCATGTGGGGATAGCTGGGTCACTCCTATCTGCACTTGGGGGCTTCAAGCCCATGCATCTTTGTAATGTGCTACTTGTAATGCTACTATCTAGTGACCTCAATGCCCAGCTACTGCCTTGTGGATATGAATATCATGAATATCAAAATTACCGCAGTGTTTACATTGAGTTAGAAAATTGATCCCATCCCACCCACAGGCAGTAGCTTGTTTTCCAAGGTACATATCCTTGTTATTAGTAATTTATAGGCAGCATTTGATATTGCAGACAGGGTGGGGCAAGGAGCACTGACAGGAATTGCTGTCAGCATGGTAACATGCATATGTAACTGGGGGGCCTTAGGATGCTGTTATCTGGTCAACTTGTACCGTGTAGGAACAAAATGATACCATTACTCTTGCGTGAAGCGTTATCTTTCTTACACTGGGTCTAGCAATTCTACGGAGTCAAAGCAACCTGCTGCTCAAGCTGCAAAGTAACATCACAAAAACCCCATTTCATTTTCTGTTGAAGGCCAGCTGTGAAGCGGCACCCTTAAATCCAGGTAACCCTGCTGTCTCAAATGCCTTTCTCATTCATAGGTGGGAGATCAAATGGCTTCTTGGACCGATGATCACTAACACAGCAGAGTTGGAGGCACAGGAGGCCAACAGTGAGCAAATCTTTCTAAGTCTCTGCCCATCCTAGCAGGGCTGCAATTTGCCATGTAGCTCAGGTACAACCCATGCAGTTCAACCCCATGCCATCCAGCAAGTGAAACAGCTAACCGAAACCATTCAGCATATACCCAAGTGCTGCAATGATTGCTAGAGAGGCAGGGAGCCCAGGAGAGGGTGAGACACTCGGGGTGGAGAGGAGTAGGCACTGAGATTGGGCCAAAAGGGATTGAGCAGTCTCAAATTTCCCTCTGTAAATGATGAGTTGAGCATTGGACCTTGAGAAGCCCATATGCTTTCCCCTGTCCAAGGTCTGCCAAACAGCAGCTTGGACCTGAGTTCAGCTGGGCTTTGTCCACCTTCTAAACCCCATCGGTCCCTTATCTCCCAAGGTGGGAGCTTCCAGGAGAATAAACAGTGGGAGGTATTCCTCTGTAGTCACGCTGACATTTTAGCAGCCCTGTGTGCCTGTGATGGCTTCTGACCTGAGTCAAGACAAATTGAAGCCTCAGAATTCCCGTTCTTTTGCAAAACACAGTTGGAGGCATGAGAGGAGCTGGTGGCTCCCAGCCCCTTGAGATGGAGGCACACACATGACCAGTTTGCAGGTGCCTCTGCTCTGCATATGTGGAGCCAGTGCTGTGGCACTCTTCTGCTTTCATCTTTGGGGTGTAAGTGTTGCAGTTCTGGCAGTAGCCTGAGGGCAAATTGTTCTGGAAAGTTTGAGCAAAGCAGGTTCAACGGCTTCAAAGAAGGAAGTGGATGACAAAAATACATAATTGCCTTCTTAAGAAAATAAAAAGCAACTTTTTTTGGCAGATTGGCAAGTATACACTTCCTACACACTTTCCTTTCTACCCAAAACATGACTCCAGCCTTATTTTTATTTCAGGAACTGTGAATTATGAAAGGGCTCTCCCCTCCCTCTTCCTCTGCCTTTTTCTCTCTCCCTCCAACTCTTTCTTTCCCTCTCCATTCCTAACCAGTATTATGTTCATTTATAACCTTCACATGCAGACCTTGTTCTAATTTACTTTATACACACGTTGCAGGGCCCGCAGGACAAGGATTGGTTTGCTGCTGCTGTGGCTTTATGAATAAATCCTTTTACAAAACAAAATCCCTTTGCAGTACCACAGCTGGGTGATACATTTTACTAAATCCCTGTGCCTCTTGTCCCACACTTTTCCGGGTGAGAGGTGCTTGTGCATACCTGGAACCCAAAGCAAGCTGCTACATCCCCTTGGCTGTCCCCCAGCCCATGGGATGTCCCATCGCCCAGCTCTCTGCACACCCCGGAGTGCCAGCTGCCGCTGGTCCCCACTTGCTCCCAGCACACTGGGGAGCTCTGCCTCTGCAGTGGGTCAGGCTGCTCACCCTTGCACGGGTGATTACAAATCCCCTTCCTCCCAAGACGCCAGCCATGAAGCTGTGCTTGTTGTCTTCTGCCATGTGGCTGTTGTAGACATCCAGAGTTTCCCTGGTTAAGCCTGCCCGGAGGAAGATGTAGTCCTTAGTTGGAGCTGTCCCCTTTACACAAATGCCAACCTGTGCTGACAAACCAATTCCAGGCAGTAAGGCAGCACGTGTGGATACCAGGAGGCTTTTCTGCCTCTTACCCACTGGTCCCCACAAGTTTGGTTACAGATGGGTGCAGGCAGTGCTGATCTCTCTTTGACCAACCTTGATCCTCACAGACTGACCGCTGCAAGGGGCAGCCCAAGGAGCTCTGAAGACCCGTGGAGAAACCCCCTCTCCCCAGGGGCAATGCCTGGGGGCACATCTCAACCCACCAGACAGACAGGGAGGTGGGATGGTTCTGTGGGGGTTTGCAGAGCATCCATCGCTTGGAGGAATAGCTGTGGGAGAGAGATGCAAAGCCAAGTGTGGAGCAACATACAGGTAAAGGCTGGTCCTGATCAGCTTCACTCCTTGGCTGCATCTGCTGCAGTTTGTGCCAGTGCACTGGCAAACCTGAGAGCCAGCATGAAGGATCGGATGGTGGAGATAAGTGTCCCTTGGAGCTTCTGGCATCAGGGCAGGTGAGAAGAAAAATGTTAGGCAGTCTCCACTATGCAAAAGGCACTTCACCCCCCCACTCCTCCTCCCATTAAGAGTCCCACATATTACTGTTGACACTGCAAAGCCCCAGCTAAACTGTCTCAAAAGTGAGTTGAGAGATGCAAGGCAGAGTGTGGGAAATGCTGAAAGCTTCTGGCAGTTCTCCTTTCGGATCCTGTGGCTGGGCAGGAGGCATTGCCTAAACAAAGTGTGGGGACTAGTAATGCACCTGGGCACGATGGATGAAATGCCATGGGAACATCAGCCACACAACCCCACCTCCAGGCCTGCCAAGGAGTGCTTGGGTCCTGCACATCCCCTGTGACCTTCTACAGTGTAAAAACTAATGTGTCTTTCCTGCTGTGCTCAAGAAAACATTGAAGAACTGCTCCAAACCAAATCTTTCCAGGACAACTAATGTACATGGGAAAACAGTTGTCCATTTAATTCTTCCTTGCAGGAAGGAGACAGGCAGGGGGGCAGTTTTTAATCTGCCTCCTTTACCTCTATTTCATCACTAATCTGTAGTGGAGGTTCTTGTCCCCTTTGGCCACCCTCAGGCACCTTGTGCTGCTGAGATGCAGGGAACCCTGCTCCAAAAAGCAACTAATAGCATCTTCTGAACATGCAGACCATGCCAGGTAGCATGCTGGCTCTTCTCCTGCCTCCCCAGCCACTGACTGGGAGCCCCATGGACGCTCACTGGGCAGCGGCTGCCATCGGAGGCCACGATCCTGGGCTGCAGAGGGGCTTGGGCCTCACGGCAGGGAGCTCGGCTCTGCTGAAAGCTGTGGCAGCTGCTGCTGGTCCTAGACGACAGGAGAATTTATGGCACTTATAATAGGTGACCTGCAGATGGTAAGATGGGACACAGCTCTGCGGGAGCCTATGGAGAAGAAGCACAAGCATTACCAGCCCAGGAGCTTCTCCTCCTGCCTGAGCTAGGCAGTGATTTCGGTGTACTGGTGCAGAGCACATGGCTCCCAGTGCTGCGCTCGGCTCCTGCCTATACCCCTTGCTCTGGAGCTGTTTCCACCTCAGCCACAACTAGCACTGTGCCATGGCTGTCACAGTATCTGTCTCTATAGCATCTTGTCCCTGGCACCAGCCCCTCAAGATATCTGTAGTCTTGGCAGAAAGCAAAGTCACAGGAGACCATGCATGGTCCCTGTGACTCCCCACGTGGTGAGAGGGTCCTAAGCCTGGGCTTTGGCAGAGGAAGCTGTGGTGCTGGCATCCAGCATGCAGCATTTTGGAGAGCAGGGACCACCTCCCAGGGGTGGTCCCCTGCTAGTGGTCAGAGTCTTCCCATGCTTCCTGTGCCTGCATTTAACATCGACAAGGGCCCAGGGAGCAGGGATGGGTCTGAGGGTGGCTGTGCACCCTGCTTAGTCTGCTCGACACGAGTGCCTGCTAATTGCTCTCCCTCTGGTGGGATGAGGCAGAAATACCTCCCTGTGCAGGACAGGGCTGCTGCTTGGAGAATAAATCCCCCTCCTAAAAGCTGAGCCTGGCCACATGTGCCCAATGTACTGCAAACTCTCAGCACAGAGCAAGCTTCCCAGGCCCACAACCCATCCATCTCCTGGCACACTCATCTCCGCAGTGCCTCTGGCAGAGCAGTAAGCTCCTGAATATTTTATGTGGTTATTAGTCGACAACATAATCTATCTGAGGGGAAGTCAGAACTGCTGACCGAGGTGTATGGCACGGCGGTGGGGAAGGCTGACTCCCGCAGCAGCCTGCCCTGTCCTTGCAGCATCACCCGGTGCGGTGCAGGCACTACCCGCTGCTGTGGGCTGGTGGCTTGTCCCCACACGTGCTACACACTGGTGGCCAAGTGTGGGCACATGCTGCACTTAAGGCAGCCAGACTGAATGCCTCCTTGTTTGAAAGGCGTGTATACACCCTCCCCCCCGATTTGTCACATATGGTGCGGGCATGGTAAGTCCATGTGTCTTGGTGCAGGCGCATATGCCCTGTACATGGCAGTGCCATGATTAGTAACGCATTAGCCACAAATATGCCAGCGGTGCACACAAGTACAATGCCTACACCAGTAAGTACAAACACGAATGTGAGCATGAAGAAACTATGCGCCTCGGCCTCTCCTTCATGTGCAGCCTCTCCAAGTTCTGTGAGCCTGCAGCTACCGGCACCCTGGCTGTGAGCAAGCACTCACATGCAATGTGGATTGCTGGCCTTCATTTTGCAGGGTGTAAAATTCAATACTCACTGCACCTGAAGAAATGTCTTCAGGTGCAAAAGACTGCAGAGCTCAGGAATGTGTAAGGGTAGTGCTGTGCAGACACTCATCGTGCAAGTAGCCTGGGAAAGTAGAGTCTAGGCTGGCAGGATGGCACAGAGGCTGCGCACACATTCAGTGCACGTGCTCATGCTGCGCAGCCGCACAGGGCCGGGGAGTAGCAACAGCAGCGAGTGGGAAAGGGCGAGAGAGAGGAAGCTGAGCCATCTCTTCGGTGTGCCTACCATCCAAGGGAGGTGATCTCCAGTGCAAACAAGTAGCAGTTGTGGAAGTTCTAAGACTTGATGAAAGTCTGACCATGAATATAACATGGGGGAAGCTGGAAGAAAAATACCTGAGGAACTCTGCCCTTTTCAAATCTTGGCCCTCAGCGACTGACTTGAAATGGACTCTCAGCTTTCAATGTAAGCCAGGCTGCTGCAGAACTTGTTCTCACTCCCTGCCCTGAGTTGGCACTGGTGTTCATGCAAGGAGTTGGGTCATGGTTTTTTGTTGTTTTTTTTTTTTTTCCAGCCAGATCAGCTTCTCAGCCTGGTTTCTTGCATGACCACAGATCTTCCTGCTGCAGTCAGAGGATCCTGATGGGGATGTCAGATGGGTCACAAGAGCACCCAGTAGCTCATCACAACCAGGAGCCAGGCTGAGGTGGGAGAGGTGGTGTAGGTTAGCAGTTGGGGGCTGCAACAGTCCCTCCTGGTGGGCTGCAAGTGCTTGCAGAGACAGGCAGAGCTGCTGGAGTGGGGCACAGCTCTCACCTTCCTGTTGGGAAGCAGAGGCACCTGGGAGTGCTGCCAACCCCGGGATGCTGCAGAGCATCCCAGCTGAGGCCCAGCCTCTGCTGCTGCTGCTGCTGAGCCACCCGGTGCTGCTGAGGAAGACTGTGCCGAGCGGGTTCATCTTTATGTAAATCACATTCACTTCAGCTGGCTTCCAGGATAATCAGTATTAAAGGAAAACTATTTTCTAGTTCATTAGAGGAAAGCTGCGTCCCTGCGGCTGCTGCTGTCGGCACCTCCTTCTCCTTCCAGGAGAAATGATCTCTGCGAGCACCAAACATGGAGACATTCACACTCCAAATGTCAAGTGGGGGAAGGGGGAAAAGGAAGGTCTGGGGCTCCAAGGGCAGCCCTTCCTCCTCCTCCTCCATCTTCCAGGACGGTTTGAGTGAACTGTGGTCCTTCCCCTTGTGCTCCTCCACACCAGCCTTCACCCCCACCGACACTGGGGTCCTTCCCTCCGTTCCTTGATGTGATACTCCCCTAGTCCTGATGCATCCTTGTTCTCATCTTATCCCTGGGTTTCCTGCTGCTTGGTATCAGGCCCAAAAGTCTGGGTCTCCTCGTGTGCAAGCACACTGGTGGTTGTACCAATGTCTCTGTCCGAGTGACTTTCTCTCAGCAGGGTGCTCTGAAGTTACCGCAGGGTTGGGACTTTCTCCCCATCTTCTAGACAAAAAGCATATCTCTCTTGTATGGATTATGCCCTCCTTGATCCCCCATGGTGCAGTGACATCTCCAGCAGTTTCTTTACCCCATTTCTTCCTTGGATTTTCCTTGGTCACAACATCCCTGTGCTCATCTCATAGTTTCTTTCTTTCTCACTCTCTCCTCATTTCTTCTCGGTGATTTAATCTTGTCTCCATTTTATGTGGGTAAAGATGCTGCTTTCCCATCCCACAAGCCCAGCCATGTGCTTGCGGTACCAGCACAGACTCAGCAGACAGTGGTGTTTTGAGGTTTGTAAAGCATGTCCCGTTGCTGATAGACCTTGGTGTTGAGATCTTCCCACTGTTCCAGAACAGGCTCTGTGTTGCCTGAAACCATAGGCTGTCAAATTTATAGAGGTCAATATTAATCCAGCTCCAAAGAAACACCAAGATGATGCTAGAAGAAGTGATGCTGGTCTGACAATCCAAGTAGCAAAGGTTTTGCTAGGTCTCTGGGAAATTGTCTTCAGCCCTGCCTAAGCAGGAAGGGCCCCAGACACTGGGTGCTGCTAGTGATTGGACTCTGTTAGGCCCCTTGCTTTGGAAATAATTTGCTCTGGCTCCCAGCAAGCCTTCCCTGTGCAGAAAAGGGACATAGCATGAGAGGGCCTCAGTCTTTGGGGATTTCAGAAAGAGACAGGGTATCTTTCCACTTACCCATGACAGCTGAGAGTGAGTTGTGGACTGGACTGCCAGTAAGCCCCAGACTTTTTCATCCTGGAGGTGATGAGACAGGATGATTTGGAGCCAAAAATGGATCATAGAGGCCATTCAGACCAAGTTCCAGTAGAGAATGGTAAAAGACCCTCACTCAGGTAAGCCTTCACATCAGCATCTTCTTGGCAAACAGCTCTCCCATCCACCATGGAAAGAGGCCAGGACCACCCCTAAGATGCATGGAGAATCCCAATGCAAGAGGATATCCAGCTACCTCTACTTTTGAATGACTCCAGAACTGGCACTGCCACGAAGAATGACAACATGTAGGAGCTCCTGGCAGGGCAAGGAGTCGGAGTTGCAATACTTTCCCTAAAGGTTTTGCTAGGCTGTGGTGCTGGGCATTCAATCAGGAGAGGGCAGGCTGTGGATGGGGAATGGGTTTGCATGCACAGGGCAGAGTTCAGGGAGGTGGCAGTGCTGCACACCTCCAAGCTGGTGATGCAGAATTTCCTAAGGATGCTATCGCCAGTATAGAGTGCATAAACCCAGGCACAGCCCCCAGCACTTTGGAAAATGGCTGAACTTTGCCCACTTCTGCCTGCAGAGTCTTGGGAAGTGCTCATGGTGTGCTCGCCCTGCAGCTGCAACACACACCTTTGCCTATCCAACTGCATGCTCGCACACTCCCAAAGCATCTACTGGAACAACTCTGTGCCAGACACAGTGGGCCCTTCCCAAGCCCCAGCTTGTGTCTCCTCTCCTTGCCAGCCCCTCATCCTCGATGAAGCCAGATGTGGATGACTCAGACATCATGCTGGCATGCATGAGCATCCAAGCTCATCAACAGCAGACAGGGAGGTGACATGAGGACACTAATGCAGAATTCTCGGTTACCTCTATGAGGATGGCTTCAATGTACATCCAATAGGAGCAGCTGCCCTGACAGTGGCTTCTCCCTGATGCGGGGGAAGACCAGAAATGCACTAAAGGCGTTGAGGGATTTGGTGTCCCTCTGGTGGAGTCCTGGTGAGAAAAGGCAAGAGCGAGCCTGGGGCATGGGGCAGAGGGGCAAGCTGGATGTGAGTGGTGTGCGCTCATCAGACAGCAATGACTACATGTACTAGTCATGGATTTTTCTACCTTGCTTTGCAAGAAGGGGTCCAGGAGCTGTTGTCACCAGGAAGCTGGACTTCCAGCAGGGTAATGCTAAAAGTGAGATTGGAAGGAACTGGAATGAGTGTCCTGGCAGGAAAGAAGACAATTTTGTGTAAAGAAGTGCAAAAAACCCCCACCCTTCATAGCTCCTTCCTGGCAGCTCCAAGCATGCAAATACACTGGCCAGTCCCTCACATGGAGCCAGAGAGCCAGTGTGAACTCTCTCATTTTGCAAAGACGTGCCAAGTCTTGGCCTTTCAGAGCTGTTCTCTTCTCTGGCTTGTAGCCGCAGCCAGGGGATTGCTTCGAGGAGAGGCCAGGACTGACAGATGATCCCCTAATCAGTTGTATAAGCAGAGCCCAAAGTCCCTGTTCCCACCTCCGCCAGATAATTGCTTTTGTTACCAGCCCAACGGGGCAGAACAGTTTTTTGTGCTCCAGTGCCCTTTTTAAGCATTCACACCATGTTTCCCAGATAGGCTGTGCAGATGTTGATGAGCTCTGATGAACTGTTTACCCATTCTCCCAGGCACCAGGCCTGATCTGTCCACATGCAACAAAAGCCAGCTTGGAGAATGCCCCTGTGCAAGGCGGCAAGCCTGTTTGAGTTTATATCCTTTGTTCATGATCTCATGAAGAAAAGCTTACTGTCAATCAAGAAGAAAGCTTTTTATAGGCTGCTCCCATGCTCAGACAAAGCCCAAAGGTTTTTTGGGACCTGTGATCTCAGGCAGGGGTGGTGTGTGTGTGTAAAGATGGAACAAACCTGCTTCAGTCTGAGCCCATGGATGAAGCTGGTATGACACTGCTGACACTGACAACATGGTTATGACCTGCAGACTAGACATTTTGTGAATGAATGGGGAGTCAAAATCACCTCTGGGGTGGGATTCTTCTGACCTACCCTGGATGCTACTACAGCAAGAGACGAAAGTGCTCTGGCACATGTGGGATACTCAGCCATGCCTGGCTTGTGGGCCGGGCTTGCATCCCTGTTCCTCATCAGCTTCTACTCCAGGGAAGCACTCACAGCATTGCATATTCTCTGCTCCCCACCTTCACCCCTCAACCAACAGCAGCCAACAGTTGCTTTGGTGACATGCAGTGTGGTCCAGATGTGAGAAAGCCGCTTTGCAGTGTGCTGCAGCAGCCTCTCCTTTCTGAGTGATGGAGGGGCAGAAAGGAGCAGAGGTACAGGGTGAGTCCTGTGGCAACCTGGCCTGGAGGAACAGATCTATCTGTGCAAATGAGGCCAGCATAAATCCAAAATTACCTCTGTATGAATAATAGAGTGAAATGGGTTTTCCTTCAGACACCCTGGGGAAGAAGTGTGAATTTATATGAGCTGTTTTGTAGCCAGAAAATTGGAGGTTCATCCTCTAAGGCCTGAACTCTCCATACAGAAAAGCAGGAGAGCAGTGTGCAAATCTCCTGTTATACACGGCCTGTGGGATTTGGACACAGAAGACAGCCTGGGAACAGCTTTAGTGGTGTGTGATTATTGTAAGCCAAATGGGTCCAGAAGTAAAGAGTAACTTGGAAGATGGGAAGAAGGAGCAGTTTGAAGCCCCCTCAGCAATCAGAGCTGGAATTCCCTGGAAATGTGATAAACAGCTGGAGAAGACTGAAAACAGGGGTCGGCCAAAAGAACCTGAAAAGTAACCTCTGCATGCTGACAATAGTGGGGCTTGAAGTACTAGATGATTTAATACTCTTCAGTTAACTCAGGAAGAGGAGAATAATTCTGAAGTCCTATTGAAGAAATCCAAGGAGTGCTACACTCGACATGAAAATGATGCATACGAGAGAGAGCTTCTTAACTGGAGCGTATGAAGCAAGGTGAAACCATAGAGGAATTTGCAGCACATCAAGGCCTGAAGAGCCAATTTTGCAATTACGGGTGCTGAAGCTTTGGTAAGAGACTGCAATCTGATTGTGATCTGGAATAAAAAAATTGAGACATAGATGACAGGAAGGCCCTCAGTTAACCCTCTACAAAGCAAATAGAGTTTGCTAATCCAAGAAAATCACTCTGGTCTGAGGTTATAGAAGACTGGCATGGCTTTGTCATGGTGGACACGGCAGAGAATCCAAAGTGGCTCAGGAGGAATGGTGAGACAGAAACACATGCAGAGCTGGTGCTGGAGACCAGCAGAAACACCATGAAGTGATGCACAAACCAGACCCATGCCTGGAATACAGAAAAGGCACAACCCTCAGTACATCTCCTCCCTTGGCAAATGCTTGCACCAGGAGACCGCACCTAGCCCTATCAGCCTAGAGAGAAGAGGTGACAGAAGTACATGAGTTCACAATAATTTGTAGAAATGAAGGACGGCTCTGCTGCAGATGATGAGACTCTCCATCTGAAAGCACAGAGGGTAATAAATATGTGTATGTTGGAACGTGAAATTCAAGCAAGGATGGGGCCAAGGTTAAAGTTCTCTGTAGGCACTAGACAGCTCTTCAGCCCACCCAAACTTTTTCTGGTGGCATACAGCAGCACACATCTACTTTCTCCATCCATGACTGTCCTTCTGGATCAGCCAAAACCGTGCCCTCTGCTAAGAGAAAGGCTGCTGCAAAGCCCTCTGCTCTGCCCTCGAGTGACAGCTGCCCAGCAACCTCCAATACAGCTTAATTTGATAATAACCCTGAGCCAGTTTAAATACTTCAATCATGCTACCACTTAATCATCTTCTCTCAGAACAAAATAATCCCACTTTGGTTAATCTCTTCTCCTGTGGAAATCCTGTCACTCCTTTATTGTCTAAATGACTTTACACTGCACTCTCTCCAATACAGAAATATCTGCCTTCACATAAATTGACAAAAACAGGACATTACTCCCCGTGTGGTCTAAGTAGCTTCTTGGCACTGTGTTTGTAACTTCAGTGAGCGTCCTGTAAAGGGTCAACACCTCTGCTGCATCCACCAAAGCATGTGGATCCAGGGCAATATTATTTTATCCAGTCGTCTTCATAAATGCCTTCACTGATGCTCACCCCTGGACCAGTGTGAGGCCATCTCCCCTCTCACCTGCATCTTCAGTGTCTAAGGCATATGAGCAAGCTGTGACATGGGGGGAGCCAGCTGGGATGTGGACAGCTGAAAATAATTTAGGAAGCTTTATTTATTTTTTTTCCTGGAGATGCTAGGCATGCAGACATGTGGGGTTTGACCAGAGAGAACAGACTGAGGGCAGGAGACCAGCAGTGTCTGCTTAAGAGGACAGGACATTGCAGGTGTAAAGAGGGAGAGGACTTCAAAGGGTGCTGCAGAATGCAGTAAAATCACATGCTTCATGGAAAGTTCCGCATAAGGAACCAGCAAGTCCTGGTTCTTCTGTCTCTGACCCATGAAATACTTTGTACAGCCAATACTGTCACTTGGATAGCTGCTGTCAGGAGAAACTGAGGCAGAAGATTTCAAACTTAGGCACTTGCAGAAAATTGTCCTGACTGCATTTTATTTTTTTTTCTGCAACTGTGGCAGCCAGAAATGTAATTACAAATTAAAAAACAAACAATCAAACAAACAAAACCCAAAACAAAACAAAAAAAGAAAAAAACCAGATGAGATCTTTACACATTCACTTTGTCACCAGGATACAAGGTTTGAGGAAGAGCAGCCAACACTCACCAAAAATTCATCAGAGTTGACATAAGTGGCATTTCATCAAAATCTGGAAAAGGTTTTTGCCTGGAGAAGGAATAGAGGTGAATCCACCCATAGGAAACCTGTTACTGTTAAGCCTGTACCAACTTTGCGGAACTAAAATATTCCCCCAAAATCTCTGTTTTTTAGGAAAATTTAAAAGGTAGTAAGAATGGCGTTAGCTGTTTTACTCCCACACACACAATAAACAGAGAAAGGCAGCTCTTGGCTCTTCGTTGCATGTTGTGTCGCAATTCCATAAGCCTAAATGAAACAAATACAATGTGTCCATATTTAACGCAATTTGTGTAGGCACTAAAGAAAAAGATGCTGATAGTTAGGTGTGAAATATTGTCTCCAGCAGCATGAGGTTGTGATTGAGAAGCACTCAGGCCCTGGGACCCACAGCGCAGCTGATGTCTCCCATCATAACACCCTGCGTGGGATGGACAATTCTTTTCCCCAGCCACTGTCTTGTAGTTATCATTATCAGACAGGTTTTTGTTCCGCCGGTGCAATGAGGCCAAGCTTGAGCTCAAATAATGAATAGGTACCTTTTAGTTGAGTTCATTGATTTGGGAGAGACAGCATTTCATAGCCCTGATTGATCTCTTGAATAACCATAGGCACTGCAAGCTGGGCAGAGATGCTTTGATTCTGTGTCTGCTTTGAGATTTATTTTCCTGACACGCTGAAGTGTGACTGAATTGTGTACACTGGCTCAGATCAGATCGCAGGTGCCTTCATACAGACCCTCAAGAGTCACGAAGTAAAAACCACCCATTTACCATGTTAAATACATGATCTTGGTAAGGTGGATGGACAACTGGGTTTTTCTGGTAGGATAAGGGATGGGTCTTCCTGGGTACCACCACTATAAGGGATATATTCCCACTCTACTGGCCAAGGGGTTCTCCAGCATGTATGCATTTTAAACGAGTGGAGTTCAATTACAGTATCACACAAGTAATAGCCTGATCCTAATGATGATGGGGTTGTCAGACCTGGACAACTCAATATTAGCAAAGCCTGGAGGACTCCAGGAGGGAGCAGTGATGCAGGGTGAGTCAGGCACAGGGCAGGGGCCGTCTGACACGGTTAGGAGGCTGGAGGAGGATTTCTCCTCTCTGCAGAGGGCTGGTGGGTCCTGGCTGGTGTCTGGCTGGTTTACCAGTGCGGTTGTCCACACTGGCTGAGTGTGCTTCCCCAGTCGCTGAGCCGTGACCAACAAAGGGATTGATGTGAGGGCAGAATGTCCTCCATCAGTGTTTTAATCTATTTATTTCTCTGCTTTAAAATAAATATTTGATAACTTTTCTGGGATTAAGCCCTCTGATCAGGGCCCTGATGATTTATTTATACACACACTTATTCTGATGCGGCACTCTGTCGCAGGAGATGGAGACGTTCTGATGGTCGAGGCACCAGCACAGTCACAGATGTCTCATCTGGGGGCACCAGTATGATGGTTGGGGCTCCTATGCCATCTGTGCACCACTAAGTTACCTCTGCTCTTACACCTGCAGCTCTTGAGGAGACAAGAAAAGCAGCTGCAAGCATGTGGGCAAGGGGTGATGAGGCAATTGCTGCTCCGATGCCTAAGGAGATGCATCTTGCTGGAGCTCTTGGTCTCCAAATCTCCACTTCCAGTAGCAAGGAGTGAAAGGAAACCTGGAGAGAGAAATGGTTTAAAAAAAGAACAGAAGGTAGAAGTAGGAAAATTATGATAATTTGCTAAGGAGATAGGACACACTGAAGACAGATACTTCAAGTGCGATGTGCTCACGGAGGGTGACCTGCACTTTTCCCTCCTGCAATCCAGATGACCGACAGACACTGGTTTTGAAAAGCTGCCTTGTCACGCTGGCTGGGATTCATTGCTGGGTATCTGACGGCAGGATGCTTTGAAAGGATGAGTCCTCATTCAGACTTGATTTAGGTCGCTGTGCTACACTGTGGAAATGAACACAGCTGTGGCCCTCTCTTCTGAGTCAAAGGAGACTCATCCGTATGCACAGGCCACTCGAGGACTCCTAGGCAAGATTATAAAGGCAGGTAGTGGAGCCCTGACAAATGTTAAGGTTGTCAGGATCAGACGTGGAGAGAAGTCCTCTGATTGCAGCCAGGGCAGAGCCACACAAAAGGCTGTGCCAGCAATGAAGATTAGGAAGGGCAAACAAATTTTCATGAAGTGCAGAATTACCTATTGGAAAGAGCCATTTCGAGAAATGTCAGGTTCCCATACATGTAAGGATTGTAAATTAGGACTGTACTGTGTCTGAAAAAAGCCCTGTGCTAGCTGACCCGTGAGACATGGGTTGGATGCAAAGTGCTTTGGTTAAGCTGCCTGGTCCATGCCCCGCAGGCAGGCAGGTGGGAGGAGGACAGTGATCCCTCTGCCCTCGGCACCTCTGAACTGATGAAAAACTACAGCATGGTGCTTGTTAACGCCTCTTTGCTCAGCGGTGGTTATGCATGGACACAGGAGCCATGCCTCTTCAGCAGACTCTCCGCTTCCCAGAGTCCCAGTAGGAGCTGCTGTCCGGCTGCTGGAGAGCCAGGTCGGGGGTTTGATTCCCCCTGCTTCCTCGCTGCCGAGCCCGGCTCTCACCCACATTGGCAGTGGGATCCAGGGCTCTGGAGTGCTGCTAATGCTGCATTTTGGGTGGAAGGGGTGTCATGCCATGGTACCACAGCCAGGTGCCAAAGATTGGGAGGACCTCCCAGCTAGGCTACTGCTGTCACACTGCGGCTCTGTTGATGGCATTGCAGTCAGGAGACTCCAGCACCTGGGGACTCCTGATCCCCACTGCAGGGAAATGGCAGGGCTTTTTCTGCCCATCCCAGGGCTACTGTCCACCCCTTTGCACCCACAGGGCAGAGCCCCATGCCCAGCATCATGGGGCCAAGCTGGTTTGTCTGGGGTGGTTCACCCATGGGGGCTGCCAGCTCATTGATGCTTGCACTAAAGCAGCAGACAGTGCTGGCTCTTCCACCCCTCGCCCTGCTCTCTTCCCTCCTGGCTGACGTGAGAGTGCTCACTGGGGGCCTGTGTTCATTTATTCCTCTCATTTGCGATTCAGCCTCTGTGCAAGAGCATGGGGAAACTTTGCTGACGCTCTGAGCCGAATAACGAGCTCTTGGCATTTTGTACGGTGCCGGCAGGTAGGAGGCAGGGCCTTGGATGGTGCTTGCAAAGAGCAGAGCCCTGGGTGCAGCGAGGCTTTGTAGCAGCTCTGCTGGGCTTTAGGGTTCAAAGAAAGTGATTTTCATTCCCTCACATCAACACAGACAGGAAAGCAGCTCTGCAAAGCCCAGGGATGGGCAGGAATGACCTGCGCCTGCTGACCCCTGGAATCTGGCTGAGCTCCTGCTCTGGCCTGGAGGATGCTTCACCCCCAACCTGGGTCCAAGGTGGTATTTTTATCTGACAGTTTTGGGGAGCATGGGGCATGCCGGATGCAACAGCAGAGCACCAGCATGCACCGAATGAGGGCATCAGAATGGGCAAATACTTTTCCCAAGATGTGGAAAGGTGAGTGGCCATGCAGGAGCATCTCTGCAGAGGTGGATGCTGCCTGGACATGCATTGTCCATCAAGGAGGGAGCGACAGACAGACAGCTGCTGGCCTTCAGCAGGTCAGCCCTGAAGCACAGCAAACAAGAGAGGAAAGGTAGATTGAGGGCAGCTCTGATCACATGCCCTCAAGGGAACTAATTTATCCTGAATTTCCACCTTTTGTTCGATTTGTGAATACACCCTGATTTCTTTGGTGCGTGAATGTGTTTGCCTGATACTTTGGATGAACACACTTCAGCCTCCCCCCCACCCCCTCCCCGAGTTAGCTGCCTGCTCCCTTCCCTTCCAGCACACGCTATTTGCTATTCATGCCCTCTCATCGGGCGTCTTTCACTGTGATTTGAGAGGGGAAGGATGACTAATGCATGCCAAGCAGTAGGTAACACATTTGGAGCCCAGTTTCTGACCTATAATCCTTGATGATAAAGCAAATGAAGTACTCTGGATGGCAAACCTCTTCATGCAAACCTTGTATTTCTCTGCCTCCTGCAATTGTCAGTCAAAAAACCAAGGTGGTCTCAGAAACAGCAGCTAAGAAGACTGGTCTGCAGGTCCACTTTGGGGTTTTTTTGGTTTGGGAAGGACTTTTTAGAGGCAGACAGTCTAACAATGGGTTAATGGCATGGCTGTAATGGAAAATACTGCTGTATGCTAGAGTATGTACGAGGGACACATCTGACTCTTTAGAGCTAATGATAAAAAAAAAAATAATACGAGTGAAATAGCCCTTGCCTGTGTGCCAGATTGCCTTTGTGTTGTACATAGCGGCTGCAGAAAGTAGCTACATAACGGCGTAATTGCCCTGTTGTAACTTTTAGCCTCTTATTACTTCAGTTGTGTGATCACATGGGGTTTTGTCACGGCAGTGTCTGAAAGGATATATAGGGAGGCTCTTTTTGCAGCTCTGGGCAGCAGCAAATTTCTATTGTCCTCAATTGGACACATATCTGTGAAGAACAGATTTCATCCTACCTAAACGTACAACACTTACTTTGAATACAGAACAGGCTTCTGACCTTGTACAATAGAAGTGGCTTATGATTAATGTTAGTTAGTGGTGTATCCACTAACAAATCTACCATTATGTATGGGTTATTTCATGTGTCTAGTGCCCTCACCAGAGAATAATACAGATGCTTCAAAGTTCCTGTAATATGGACTCTTTAAAATTGTGCTTCAATTTAAGTTAGAAATTAAATAAAATATGTAGTGCTCATTTTCTTTGGCTGGTCTTCATTACTGAACATTTCTTCTTCTGCTGAAATTGAGGAGTCTGTTTTGATTGGGCCACATCCATAAGAGCTGCACTTTCAGAAAATTACCGATGTTGATGTTATTAAAGGGACTGAAGCCATGGAGTGTTGTAAGTAAAGCTGTCTTGTCAAAATGGTCTGCTCAACAGGTAAACTGGTGGAGTCAGGAGAGCTCCCAAGTTTTCACTGTTGGGGGTGGGCTTGGAGAGGGTCTTGGGTAGGAAAGGCAAATGATTTGAAATGGTGAGGTCTTGCATTCACTGTCTTAGGCTGCCCCACTCTTGGAATATCTATAAACTCAGTATCTTCTGAGGCTGCTTGGGAGGCTTTGGCCAGCTCCTGCTGCTTGACAGGCAAAGGATCACCACTAACAGAAAAAATGAACTGGCACATCTGTTAAAACAATTGTAGACTAATCTGAAACCAGATAATAAATAACCAATTAATTATTTTTCAAATTAATTTTATAATTGATTATTGTGTGGTATGGCTTCAGTCTGTGAGTGTTTGGGTAACGACAACATATGTCCTTAATATTTTTAATTTAAATTATTACTTAAATGCACTCTCAGATCTGACTGTACTTCAGCATGTTTCTATATCATATTTCTTTTTCCTCAGAGAAACAGTTATCATAATCATCAGCACCATCATCATTTTTACAATTGGAAACTCTTTTAGACAGGGAAGATAATTTTCCAGAGGAGTGGGTGCCCCGCAGGAATAAGCCAAGACAGTACATATCCACACCTTCAGTGTACATAATGATAACTAGAATACATTCACAAAACATTTGGGTGACATTTAAATTTAGGCAAAAAAACCCTGTAAGACTTATTTTGTTTTGTATTATTGTTATTATTATTAACAAAAATAGACAGAAAATTCAAAACATCTGGAATCTAAAGTACCTCTGCTGCAACACTGTAGGAACAAAGTTCTGCTAATGTCGTGAAGCTCAACAGAAGTCCATATAAGATGAAGACTTTATTTTAAAATTAAACTGATTTTTGTCACAAGCGTTCTCTTATGTCCACATATTCACAAGTTCCAGGACGTGTGTATCCACATAATCTATCCACAGTACTTGCGCGACACAAGACATTAGTGATACTGGCTGTGAAATCCTGCCTTCTTAGGGTAGGACATAGTGATTTTTGGGTGAGCCTTTGGCACCCTTTTTGTGCTAACAGTGGTGTTGATCTGTTGTGAGTCCATCCTGTGCCACCTTTGTGAGTCACTGGACATTAATGCTGATTTACTTCTTGCCTTTTGCCTGCATACATGGGTATCTAATGGCTCCAGTCCTTGTCTTTATTTTCCAGCTCTTTCTTCTTCTGCTTGGCCCTTGTTTAAATCTGGCTCTTGTCTAAGGCTGTCCTTTTTTTCTGGTGAAGTGCATGGAGATGTGCTGTGGTCTTGCTGACCTGCTCATATGGGAGCCATTGCCTCTGCCATTCCCATGTCCCTCTTCTGCCAGTCCTTCTGGTCCTTCCACACCACGTCACTCCCACTCAAACACCACACATACCACGTCTCCGCATTTCCTGCTAAAACCTTTACATCTTGGTACATGCTTCCAGTGGGAAGCCCATCAGTCCCAAGAAATTTCCCAGGGCTTTATCAGTAGCTGACAGGACAGACTAAGGATCAGACACAAGGGACTGAGAACCATCGGGTCTTGGATAACCCTGGTCATCCAAGTGATCCGGAACTTTTTTATTTTTCCTGCTGCAGTTCAAGAAATGGCTGCCGTGCTAAATCTCTCATGTCTGCAGGCAGACACAGCTGGTTGGCTAGCTGACCCGCTGCGTATGCAGGTTATTATTGTTACAATAAAAAGAAGTGGCATCTAAAGTCAGCTGTGAGGGCTTGGGGTAGACACAGTGATAATGGCTTCTGAATGCCAGAGAAGAGGCAGAGTGGTTATAAATTGAAGGAGATTACATTTAGGGAATAGGAAGGTTTGGAAGTGGGTCACTGAGATGAACAGACTGAGCATACTTTCTGGCATCCCTGTTGGGAATCCATCTAATGACGCATTCCTGTTAATTCTTTACTTGTGCATCCTCACAGCCCAGCTCATCCTCAGGCACTCCAGCCCAGATGGACCTGCCACAGCTGCCTCTTGCTCCCGGTTCCCCAGGACACCTGGAGCCAGAGCATAGACGTGTGTGGCATGACAGGACCAAAGGCAGCACCACTAATTACCTTCCACAGAGCTGCCATCTCCTCCGCATTGAGTTGAATGAGCAACGGTGGCCTTGGAAAGGAGACAGAAGAAGTGATTTCATGCACTGGTTGTGCGTCCTAGATAGTGACTTGCTGAGGAGAGGAAGCTGAGGAGAAAGAAAGCAGCTGGAAAAGTCTGAAAAACTGCTTCTTTTCCTTTTATTTTTTTGTTAGTGTTTAGGGCTGCAGTGCCAGGTTGCATGAGTTCATGCTGGGACTACAGGCATGGCCATAGTCATGCCCTCTTGTTTAACCAGGGTTGAATCACAGTGCTGGGATAAACAAATCAACAAATGCAGCATTTCCCAGTGAAGGATATCTCCATCGGCTGTTGGCAAGCCTCTAATGGTACTGGCTATGTTTTCATATTGCATTTCCACACAAAAGTCATGAACTTATTGGGGCTGAGGAGGAGATGCACTGACACTGACAGTGCAGTAGGAGAGTTTTTAATACACAATTTATATCTACATCCAGATGTGAAGCAGTAATAGCGGGAGAAAGTGACTGTTTATACAAATTAAGTTGTGAACTAGTTTGTTAGGTGGTATAGAAACAACCCATGCACCTTTTAGGAATGTAAAACAGAGTGCTGCAGTTCTTGCAGCAAAGAATATCATCTGTATGTGGAGATTTGGGGGTGGTTCAGCAAAACCAGTGGTGCAGAAGGGGGCTTAGGAAGACAGATAAGCAGGACACCAGTCCAATTTATAATTAATGTGGATGCATGTGACAGTTATATATGTTGAGGGGCTATTAGGTAGGATGGAAGCGATATAAATTGTAGGGAGAGCATTACTGAATATTGTATCAAATTCTGGCAGCCACACTTTTTATCATGGATTAAAAAAAAATAGAGCTCAGAGAAGAGCTGCAAGAATGAGAAAAGGTCTGAAAAACCTGCTGTGTGATGATAGGCTTAGCTCATCAGAGAGCAAGTTGAGAGGTGACTTGATCATGGTCTCTAAGTACATCCAGGGAGGAGATTTCTGATAGTGGAGGGTCCTTTAATCCAGCAGACAAAGACAAGACTCAGTGGCTGACAGGTGGAGCTGAAGTAAGAAAAATTCAAATTGGAATTAAGACACAAATGTTTCAAGGAAAGGTAATTAACTTCTAAAACTGCTCACCTAGGGATGTGCTGAATCCATCTTTAAATGATAATTGGAGAGATTTGCTCTTACCTAAACACAAGCTATAGGCTTGACAGCATTCATCCACGTGGAAGTGTAGGGAAATACCCTCCACTGTGGCTACACACATTGCCCTGCTTGCTTAGAACTGGCCAGGTGTCTGATCTCATGGTAAGGATGTGTCTTGAGCTTGGGGCACACATCCTTCCCCTCCTGGAATGTCCCGGGACTTTCAGGGGATGCTTGTGTATTTCCTTTCAGAGTCAGGTGTCCATCAGACAGAGTTTCTCCAGTGCCCCCGGTCTGGAAACTTGAGTTGCCAAGCTACATGCATCTTTGAGCAGTTTATACCCCTTATTTTTGTTGCAACGTTCTTTGTTTCAGTCCTCCAGCTCACTGTTTTAGATAATGTTGGTTTTGGCATCAGGGTTGTCTGGCCTCTCCTCTGACTCAAGCACTGAACTCATCATGATATTGTCTCCTGCTGCCAAAGGTGCATCTTCAAACAGAAATTGGCTCAGATGCTCTTCATCAGAAGAAAACCCTTAGGAAAAAACTAATCTCAGAGGATCTCTAATTGCATTGGCAACAAAATCATAGAGCTATAGGTCCTGGTAGGTGTCAGAGTCCTGACTATACCAGTAGACCTTAATGGCCTTGATCAGCCTCACCTGGGTCCTCACCCACACCTTGGCCGTGGCTCAGGAGCTCTATTTAAAAGCAACCCTGGGCCTTCTTTCTTTCTCTGAGCTATGTTGTAGGTGTGCTTCTCTAGTTTTTCTGATACTGCCTCCTGGATGGACATTGCTAGACTTCAGTCCTTGCTGGCTCTATCTTCTTCTGAATGGACCCTGGACCCAGCTCACTGCTAACTATGTTTGGGACTGTTTTTGAACCCTGTTGGCATAGCTGTCTCTATCTACTGATTCAGATGTAAGGATTCTGCCTGTGCTAAGGTTAGCCTCATCTCCTGGCTCCCCTTCCCTTTGGGAACAGCTGGCCCTTGTTGATCCCTGACAGTAGGGACCACGCCTAGTAAGCAAGACCAAGGCAGGAGAATTTATTTTCCAAGAGTAGGTTGCACAGTCTTGCAGGTATATCTGCACAGCAGTGCTCTTCCTATTGGACTTGTAAATTAATCCCTTAAGATTGTCAGTGGTCAACACATGTCATGAGGTGTTGAACAGTGGGTGCAGTGCTTCCAACTAGACTGCAAAGCTGAGATTAATGGCTGGTTATTGCTGAATAACACATCCAAAGAGAAAAACCTCCTTCAGTAAGAAACTTCTGGAAGCTTGCTGGCTCTAAAGCTGAGAACAACCGTGCTTATGACACCACTGTCATGGGGTGATTGGTGAACATGTCAGCAGAAAGGGGAAGAGCTTTTGGGACACCTAGAAGAGATTTTTCAAGTACAAGTAAAATGCCCACATCATCTGTCCTAGGGACCTTCCACTGACCATGTGACCAGTCAGAAACACTTGGGTCTTGGGGGTGATATCTATGCGCCCTCAGAGCTGACTGCATCAGCAGCATGCCGAGGGTTTCAGAGGGTTCAGAGCTGTGTTCCTCTACCCTCACTGGGCCATGCCTGCATTGAGCTTTTTGGTCATGCCTTATCCCCTATCTACAGCTCCGCCAGCAGTGCTGCAGGGCACCATGAGGAGCTGCTCTGGCTTTGAGCAACTTGGCATCTCCTTAATTTCTCTCCTGCTGCAATCCCAAAGGAGAGCAGGGCTGTTCTGCTTGCTTCTGTGTCTACTGTCCTGGGAGGGCAGGAGCGTGACCCAGCACCGAACAGATGCTTGTCCCCAGGCTTCAAACCAGAGCATTTCTAAGAAGGGAGAAAAAACAAGGTAATGGGAACAAATTTGGCGCCCTGGCTTTTGGCCTTTATGTTTTTCTGAACTTGCTGGTGGAGCCAGACCCTGGGGACAATTGTCTGCCAGGCCAGCAGGAAGGCTGGCGGTGTGAGGGACCGCTCATGTGGGAGCTGGTTATGGTTGACGATGGATATTGCTGGTGCATGACAGCTTTTCAGGCAGACATCCTGCCTTGTGTTTTAGTGGAAAAACTGGAATATTTTGAGTGAAACAACGAAAAGTCTGTTTTGAGACAAATTAATTTTTTGTTCAATGAAATGAAAGCTCCCCAGCTGAATTGTTTGCCCACCCACCAGCCCCACAGGCTCTGCTCAGAGCAAATCCTTAGCTGCTTGTGATAGGAAGGGGATTTCAGACAGCTCTTACTCTAGCATTTTACTCCCCAAGGCAAAAACAACAAATTTCCTCTAGAGCAAGGGTTGCTGAACTGTTTTAGCCAAGAGAATATATTACTGTAGTGTTGTCTGGAGGGATCGCACTCTTGCACAGAATAATTTACTGAACCTGCAGAAGAGATTTTGTGTAACAGATGTAAACCTGACTGTATGCTGAATAACTACTGGGTATGTAGAGGGTTGTGCTGGTAGATGCAACCAAGAAACCTGTAAAAATCTTGTCTTTCAGGACAGTTGCTGCTGCTTCTAGGACAACAGAATATCCTTGGCCAGTTTGTACTTAGGAGAAGTGTAGATGTGTTTGAGCAGAAGGCTGAGTGTAGCCCGTAGCATCATTAAAGTCATACATGCACTAGTAAGGATCTGAGTGTTAGGAGCCAGTGAAAAGGAAAAAAAAACCAAAAAAAACCAACAACAAACAAGCAAAAAACCAACCGACAAACACCAGCAGATCAGACTCATTCTGACACTATAAATGAAAAGCCAAATGAATTCTAGAAATTCATTCATCCACATCACTCATGTTAAGCCTTAAAATGTTCGTACTAGCCAATGAAAATCATTAAAGAAGTGACAGCTAGGTTCTCTAGAGGTGAAAGATTCAGAGTAGTAGATACAGGATATACTTTAGCGAGAAAAATTTGATGAACTAGCCTCTAAGTGATTTTTATGGCTTCATCTGTACATTAAAAATGCGAGTGAATGCCATTTGGTGTTAGCTCTGCTCCTAAGATATTAGATGGAGTCAATTCACAGTTCTTCAGTAGATAATACTTTTTGTTTTTAGCAAAGGGTGTTGAAACAGAATGGAAAATTAAAGCAATTTTTCCGACAGCAATGTATAAATGTTGACCATGAAACAGAAAAGCGAAAAAAAACCCAAAACCAAAAGCAAGTACATATCTAACCAAGTGCGTCTGTATTAGGCAGCAGTGATTTCATTACTGCTTTCATTTGAATAAAGGCAGAAGATGATGTGCCCTTTCTGTAATGGAAATGCTCTTCAAGTCCAAACTATCCATGGTCATTACAATCTGAAGAGGATAGCTTAGGAAATAGCTATATGGAGTCAGATGTGTGCCTGGGGCACAGCAGAGCTCATTCCATGGCTGGACGCATTTTACCTAAGTGTATGGGCCTAGATGCAGATGGGTCCTGCTTTTCCATAAATATCCATGTCTGTAGGTATGTTGCTCTGCTCTGGAGTGCCTTAGACTTTTGCTTGTTTGTCCAGCAGTTCAGTGGTGTGGTCTGAGCAGGGTGCCCCTTCAGTCCTACTTGCCAGACATTCTGGAAGTGTTTTTAAGCACTTAAATCAGGATAAACTAAAACTCTGACCAGAAGAAAGACTACATTTGAGATAACTGATAGCAGCATTGCTGTGGTCACCTCTCTTGCCCCAGCTCCCTGCACACCTAAAGCAGGAACATCTGAGGTGTTGCTGGTAAAACTCAGGTTTGTCCTTTGTATTTCTCTGCAAGTTTTTCCTTCCTCTTTGTGCAGTGGCCAAGGGCTTCCCCACCTCTCCCCTCATCCTTCCTCCAGCTCTCTGGCTGCACAGGAGCTGACACAAAGGAGAACTGGGCTACTGTGGCCCACAGTACAATGAGGTCTCCTCTACTGTCTTGGTGCTGGCACTATCCCAGCAGGGCACCCTACATCAGTACCGTGCCACCCTGCTCTCTCTCTGTCTTCTGCCTGGGATGTACTTTTCCCCCAAAGAACCTAGGGTTTGTGTACAGACATCTCTTCAAGGGGACAGGAGTCTCCTGAGCTCTCTCATGTGATGAGACTTTGCACCCTTTTGCAGCAGTTCAACCCAGGACTTGGCATGTCTTGTTCCCTGGAGATGTCCCCATCTCAGCGACAAGCCACGTCCCATGGGCCTCCTGGGGCAACACTGGTGAGATCCTGATTTCCACCTACCTCAGCTGTGCCCCTGCCCTGAACTAAGCAGAGTGCAGATGGGCAGCACGTGCTAATGGGATAGGTTGGCAGGGTCCGGGGAAAAAAGAGATGCAGAGTAGCCAAACTTCAGCCAAGGTTAAGTGTGCCGTCTGTCATGGTGCCACTAGATGTCCTTATGAGAAAGGGCTTGGTGCTGCCCATGGCCAGGTAACCACAGAGACAAAGCTGGGACTGGAGCTGGGGCACCTCTGCCTTTCCCTCGCCTCCACCCAGCAGTTTGGCTCTTCCACAGCCACATTAGCTGTGAGCAGCGATTTCTGGCTGAAAGACAAGCTCCAAGGGAGCTGTGGGGAGGGCAGAGAGAGGCATCTGGGCAGTCACCTGGGGATGCTGCAGCACAGGGGTGCTCACAGCTTGTGCTGAGTCAGTCCTCGCCCCTCCTCATAAACTCCAAGCAGTTAGGAAAATAAAAGGCTGTGCTGTACAGCTCTGAGAGGAGCTGTGTGGGAGGACAAGCCAGTGTGCAGCCTGTTGTGCGGAGGGCTCAGGTCCTCTGCAGAGCTCCCTGAAGCCGGCTTGGAGTGGCTGAAGTGTGGGAATCACTGGGCGGTGGTCCTCACTGAGCCTGTGTGTTTCAGGGCATAGGATTTTCACATCTTTGTTTTAGTCTTCACTGTTAACAGGCTTTGTGCTCCTGGAGCAGGGACCTTCCTTTGGTGCTAGGCCTGTCCCTCTGCACTGGTGATGTGGTTGGTCATGCCAAGGGAGCCCTGTGGTGGCCCATGCCAAGGGAGCACCGTGTTCCTGCTCCTGCCTGCTTCCCTGGTGCTAGCAGTGTGGTGGAAGAAGGACTGAGAAGCAGAAGGTGAAACTCTGTATCGAGGAGATTAGAGCTCTTGTGTTTTTTTTTTTTTTTTTTTCTTTTTTTTTTTTCTTTTTTTTTGTCTTCAAAGGAATGACTTCGTATTTTTGGAAATAATAGCTGCTCTGAAAATCCTGGTACAAACTCTTCCAGTCTCCAGTCTTGCTTATCACGCGCTGTGCTAGGGGCCCTGATGGGAATGCAGAATTTTAACTCTTTGCTTCCTGCTTCCCTTTCACAGTTTTAGTAACTGACCCTCTCATCCCAACATAGTCTAGTGGCTCAAATTAATGCTAGGTAATGCTTGGAGTCGAGGACAAATCTTGGCAGGAAAGATGAATCGGATGCCTTGGGAAATTGGACTCATCCTGGTGCAAAGATGATGGAGACGAAAGCTGGTGGTGTTGGATGCTGAGCTGCTGTGTTTCAGCCATGCTCGAGGTGTGACTGACACACAGTCTGCAGCCTGGCAACCGGGAGATGCATCTTTGATAAAGAAAGTTGCCCAAAATAGGAAGAATGGAAAGAAATAATTACTGTGGCTTGGTTTATGGGTTAACCTTCTCATCCCTGTACAGATCTCAACAGGATTTTGATGTCTCTTGATAGTCAGGAGTCATGGGGGGGTGGGAAGAGATGTTAAATTCAAACTGGTGGAGCAGTAATGATGTAAAGGAAGGGAGTTAGCAGCTCACTAATTACATTTGCAGATAAACCCTTACTGGGAGAAAATGTAAACTCCAGTGTGAAGTGAAACACAAAGGAAGGTAGAGACTGGAGCTGGGTGGTAGGAAGCAACAATTTGATGAATGCAGTTCCTGTATTGTGGGGAAAATAACCCCAAACAAGCCAAATTCAATGGGAGTGAAACACCTGGAGAAAAATAGCCTTGGGCAGAAAGCACTCAGTTTAACAGGTAAGAGTTTGTAGTCGCTGCTATTGTGTGTTGCAGACCCAGAGGAATTGCATGGCAGGGGCAGGAAGAGGCCTCTGTTGCTTGCCTGAATCCCAAGAAGGATTTGGTTCAATGTGTGCAGTGCTGGGTCCCAGAGACCTTGAGAAATGCAATGGAAAGCAACGGGTCCAGCAGAGAGATGAGGACAGGACTTGTGCAGGGTCTGCCCAGTCCTGGGCATGGTGTGGCAGGGTGGGAACTGAGACAGAAAAAGGAAAAGCTGGCGGGAGTAAGTAGGACAGGGCAGCAGGTGATACACCAGGACGGAGGAAGGGAGAGAAGAGGATATGCCTCATAGCAGACACTGTGCTTTGCTGTTTTTAGGTAATCCTTGAAGTCACAGTGTGCTGTGCAGTGGCCACCTGAAGAAGTGGGGTGGGTTTCGGGAGCAGCCCTTGGAGCCTGTTCCTGCCATGACTCTGCCAAGGGACAGGGAGAGTGGGAGCCCAGCACAGAGCAGGGACCCCCAGCATGCAGATCCCATGCCTGATCAGCCTCAGGCCTCCTCACTCCTTGTGGCAGTGGGACCTTGCTGAGGGACATGGTCAGGATACAAGAGACACAGCTTACATCACAGGAAGGGGGCATGAGCTGGATGGCATAGGGTACAGTCTGATTCTGTTAACTCATGCTCTCTCAAAGCCATAACCTCTAGCCCCATCACTCTGGCATGGGCTGTGTCAGCTTGGAGAGAGGCCACCAACCTCACTGCTGCCCAGGTTGTGAAGCCAGGTGGCTGGCCTGCCCCAGAGATGTTTTCTAGGCTCGTGTGCTTTTCATGTGTTAGACTCATCCTGTGAAAATCCAGCATCACTTTCTCTTCCCGCTGATCTTGTGCCATGAGTGGAACACTCTTTGGAAGTGCCTCTGGGCTGGTCCACCCAAACTTGTCCTTCTGGGACTCTGTCCCCACTGCTCTGACATGTTGTTTTAACATCCTGTCTTTGCTAAGTAGCCAGAGAGAGACTTTCTGTGTGTATCACGTTTCTTGGTGAAGATGCTGGGGAGCACCAAGTTGCTCAGCAGCTCTGACCTTGCTGGCATGTGGCACAATCAGCCATCCCCATTTCCCATTGTGGCCCCATTGCACCAGGTGTGGACAGATCCTCAATCTGGGTGTGTCAGGGCAATGCATATGTAAGGAGCTGGCATATCGGATTTGTGCAGTGCTGGAGGAACAGATTTCCTATTTATACAGGGTAAATGGCTAAGGAAGAGAGGTGTGCTGCCTGTCAGCTCATTATAGCAGAAACACAAGCCTGTGTTTCAGGAGCCCTCAGCTCCCCCTTCTGCTCCTGTAATTGTGAAATCCGTTTGCCAGTAGTCCTCCTGGGATGAAGCTGCAGGGATAGCAAGGGCTTAACATGCAGTAATGTGCTTGCTGAAACCGCTCCCCTCCCAAGGCTGCACCATGTACTTTAGCCTGCCATTACCTGAATCCGTGGTCGGTTGGAGTTAACAGCGATCATAGTTCAAGTCTTGCTGCAGAAATAAATGGGATCCCAAGGGGCTTCTCATGACAGAGCCCTCCAGGTCATGAGCTGCCCCAAGCAGACTAGGAAAATGGGTGGAAAAGTCTCCCATGGCTACATGGGGAAGAACTCCCTCAGGCCTGCCCCGGGCAGCCTGGGCACTGTGCAATGCAGGAGCTGCAGTGCGGACTCCGAATGCAGCACAGAAATGCTCTATCAGTCCTACCAAACCCAGACAGACTGGCTGGAGAGAGAGGGTCAGGTAGGTATGTTTAGTGAGAGGTTAGAAGATTGCTAGCCCATGTAAGCCAATGTTTTAGAAAGGGATTAGCAGCAACAAGAACACAGTAAGAAACAAGTGGCAAGCATGGACCGGACAGGTGGGTGACCCTGAAGAGACACGGCCCTGAAGAAACTCTGCCCTGCAGGTCTCCTGTTTCCTGTTCATGTTTAGGGGTCCATCAGTGCAGAGTGCTGCTAGCTCCAAACATCTCTGTGGCAGGGCACAAATGATAAAGGTGGGTCCCCTTCTACCCCAGGAGCCTGTTTGCTGTGCGGGATTTGCAACCAGCTGCAGCCACCTCCAGACCTTTGGTGAGTTCCAGCTGTGCTGGGACCTGCCAACCAAGCCAAGTGGGGTTTCCTTATGAGCCCCTGTACTGGGTCTCCCTAATTAGCATGTAAAGAAGTGTGAATTTGGAAATGAAGGAAAGGTCTCGCCCAGCTTGAAGCATGAAACAGCTGGAGTTTGTCCCCAGGGCCTTTGCACTGTGCTGGGTGCAAGGGCTACATGCATCCGACCCCATGTGTGAGAGAATCATGCCTCAGCCAGGACCCCTTCTTTCACCAAGCAGCTCCTCATGTCAGCAAAAATATGGAATACCATTTCATATCCTTTTCCCTCTTTTTTAACCTGCTGGGAATTCAGTGACATACTATACATCTGCTGTGCTGTGATGGAGGAGGTCTCAGTTTTCTTCAGAGCTTATGTCAGGAGCTCTAGCACCCACATGAAGCTTTCTGAGGATTTTGTCGTTTGCAGCCACAGTAGCTTGAAATGAGTGCTGGAGTTATAAGCTCCCTGTGCTGCTGGTGAACCCCGATTCAATCTCAAAGCTAGCTGAGCTCTGGTGAACAGCCCATGTCCCACAGCCAGAATAATTCAGGCTCTGCAACTTGAAGCACAGAGCAATTCACAGGCTAACCCACTTGTAGGGTAAAGGATGAAGTGCTACATCCTGAATATGAGCAGTGAAATTACCAGTGCCACCTCTGTCAATGCCGCTGAATCCCTCTGAAATGAATTCTTGAGAAGAAATGAGCCTGTTATACAAAGAGATTTGCTGAACACCGTGGATTTGCCTTTCCTAGCTATGTGCAGGGGCAACACAGGCTGACCTTGCTCCAAGGTCAAATAATATCAGCATGGGTTCATCAGCAAGTCCTTCCCAGTGTGCTTTCTCTCTCCGCTTAAAAAACCTGGGCCAAATCCATTCTTGGGGAAACAGCATGAAGTTACAGTGGGTCCACTTTGCTTTCTGCAGAGCAAAAGCTAATCAGTCCCACCGTGCCTCCAGAAGGCACGGGTGTTAACGCATGTCACCACGAAGATACTGTCCCCGGAAAAGGCAGCTGGGATCAGGGACAGGGTGGCTCTCTGAGTGCAGAAGAGCTGTTTGGTCAGCTCAGGAGACTGGGTGGGAGAAAACAGCCACCCTTTGCACCTGCAGCACAAGACTAAACACACCACTTCCATGGTGTCACCTCTCCAGCAAGGTCTGTTTCCATCCATCCATTCTGGAGAACCGCTGGTCTCCAACCACTGTCCCCCACAGAGGGAAGCAGGAGGGAGTTTGCCCTTTGCATCCCACCCTCCTTGAGTGGTCTGGCTTTTGGGGAGGCTCAGAGGAGCCTCCTGAGAGGCAGGCAGCCCCAACGTGCCTGCAGTGGGACATGCATGCCCTGCATGGGGCTTATGGGTGGCTCAGCTGCAAAGGGGCATCCCTAAACACCTTGGGCAGATTTGCTCGCTGTCTGAAAGACGTGCCAAGCCAGCCCCATCATGGGCTGATAATGTCTGAAGTAGTCAACTGAAAAACTACATTTCCTTCTTCTGGAGGGTTTCTTCCCTTGAGAAGAGAACATGAGGTATGAGACATATCACAGGCTCCAGATATTTCATGCCTGCTGTTTCCAAGCTGCTCTTCTGTCTGGTGCTAGTGTCCCTGCATAGCTTGTTTCCCAGCTACATTTTCTAACTGTGTTTTAGAGGAGCTGGTCAGGCGTGACGAGCCTTGGGGTCCCATACCTTTGTGCATTGGGATCTCCCAGGAGGATCTGGCAGAAGGTAACCTGTTGTGCACCTCTGGTGTTGCATGGCTCTCAGTGCATGCTGTGCACAAGGAGGTGGTGGTCCCACCTGTGGTGGGGACAGATGGGTGGGGAAGATGTCCAGGGAGACACCCTCAAAGCCTTCAGCCTCTGGGGACCACAAGGAGGAGCAGGGTACAGGCAGCTCCCTCAGGGTTTGGGGTAGGAGCCCAATGCCCCTGTGTTGGCTGTGGGCAGAGCAGGACACGAAGATTCACCTCTGAGGACACAGTGTCCAACAGGAGACCTGAGCAGAAAGCCTTTTTTTTTCTTCCCTACTGCCAGACTCTGTGACTCTGGGAGCTCTCTGCTTGCAGAGTGAATCCTTCCCCTTGATATTCAAATAAAACCCAGCTTTTGAGTTTAGAAATCCCTCAGAAGGGGCAAGGGGGGGGGGGGGGGGGGGGTATGGAAGTTGTCTAGGGAGACCCACTGCAAAGAAGCTCTCTGAGCTGTCGTGGTCTCTCAGTGCCTCTGCCAGGAGCTGAGAGGCAGGGAGCTCAGCAAAATCTTCAGATCTTGCTGATTCTGGGGAAGGGAGCACACAGTAACAATTTGGTTGGGTTCCCCACTGCTGAGAGTGCTCTTAGATGTTATGATTTCTTAATATACTCCCTACGCATGAACACACCAGGTGTTGGAATTTCATAAATTTGCATCTTCGCAATAGCTGCTTGATTCCCCAACAGGATCAAAGCTGATCTTTCCTGGAGAGGCAGCCTGTCTATTCAAAACATTTTCATGTGACAACTTAAAATGGGTGCTGTGACAGTGCTGTAGATCCGCAGTGGCCACCACCCAGAAATCTGTGCTGCCGTTTGCACTGCTTTTGAGTATTCTTCACAATTTTGTGCTTCGGGGCTTCCCCCTCCACTGGCTACCTATCTGCATGTCTCCAGTGCCAAGCAACCTGGAGAGGGGCATGAGCACATGGGTACTTGAAAGGGAAATCTTTTAGCTCGCTCTTTATTCACAGAACTTTTCACCCCACGCAGACTCTCAAAATCTATTAGAAAAGGCATTTTTCTCAGGTGAATAAAAATATATCAATGCCTTAATGAGAACATTAAACTCAGTTTCACCAGCTTCGACTGGTGCCATGAGGTCTCGTAGTAGAACAAACATCTTTTGTTCAATTACTGGAAAAAAAACCCCAGCTCTTTCCCTGACAGGTTCTGTATTACCTTGTTCTTGAAATTCCCTTAATTGTTTGTCATGTGAGGCAGGGACACCTTGTTGTTGACGGAGCAGTTTCCAGATCTTAGGCTACATAGCTGGGACAATCCTTTATGTCACTGGCGGTACACCATCCTTATCATGGATGCCTAAGAGCAAGCACAGAAACAGAGGATTCCCACCTTTTGGTAATAAAATATTACTATTTCTATTTATGTCATACAGTTCTGGTGTCCAGGGGCAAGATCTGATCTACCACAGCTTCCAGCTACCTCCTCCATACCTTCTACTTACCTTTGTCACTTCATTCAATACCAAGACACTCAGCAAATTCTCCAGGTCAGTGAGCACAAAGCAGCACAAAACACACTGCTGTATGGACTAAGGGCTTCATCAGGATAAACACACCTGAATAACAAAAGAGTGTGTATGTGGTTTTCTGCTCTGGTCTTTATTTCAGATGGCTGTAGGTCAGCTGTGGCTGGGATTGCTCTATCAGCATCCCTCTCCCTTCAACTAGTCACAATGGGATGTGCTCCCTTTCCACATATTTGTAACTTTCTCTGCCTTTGGTATGACCCTTCTTCATAGGAATCACCCTGTGGTGTGATGGTCCTCTCCCACTGCCTTCCAGTTCACCCTGCAACTCTCTGCACCTTCAGTACAGCCTGATGAGTCTGTGTGCCAGGGTATCCCGAGAGCAGGAGTCAGGGGGTAACCTGCCAATTAACATCTCTTAATTGAAGATCACATAACAAATATTTCTCCTCGGGCTAGCTGAAAGTTATAGCTGTGATCTGAAGTTGAGGACAACACAAATGCAAACATGAGCAGTGTCTCAACATGCTGCCAAGCTAGGGGATGTGATATTTAGGTGACTCTTCAGTTTCCCACATGGGCTCAATTTGAGCAAAAGCAGAGTGGTGAAGATGTTAGAAAACTGGAGAGTAATTTGTAACCTAGTTATATTTACTCTGAACACCTCTGTTTCTCCACTTTTCTTAGGGTGGTGTTTTTAGGTGAAGGAATAAGTCGTCTTGGCTGGGTCTGCACCTGTGCTGGTTTTTCCTCAGATGCAGCACCTTTCTGGGAACATGGGAGTCTGAATATACCCGCGAGAGTCACCTTTCAGAGATGTTGGAAACAGCATCTACCAGATGAGATGATATTAAAACCAAAAAACATCTGGGTGAGTGGAAATCTGTAGAGACAGAGGCACTTTGCAGAGTCCAAAAATGGCAGCGTCGAGGGCTTTGCTGAGCTGGCTTCCTGACTGAGAGTCAGCTGCTGTTTCCAGAGGACCTCTAAATACTGGTTTGCTTTGGCAAGAATATCTGCAGATTTGTTACTAACAGACACCTGGCTGATCTCCCCAGGGACTTCATCCTACTCAGGGTCAGCGTAGCTTTCTCTCTCCGAGGTGTGATGTCCAAGCCCACCTTGCAAAGCTGATGCTCTGTAGGAGCTGTGCATGGGCTGCCACGGTAAGTTATTCTTGGGACATGTGTTAGAAACCAGATGAAAAGCAAGAAGTCCTTTGCTCAGGAGGGAGTCAAGCACACTGGGACCAAAACTATTTGGCAGAGAGGAGGGCTCCTGCTTGTGACTCTTCCTGCAGCCAGGGTGGGTTCAGGGGGGGTCTGCTGGCCTCCCCTCGCCTCTCCCATGGACTGTCTCCAGAGGAGTTTGTGAAGGATTGATAGCACTAAGTAACTTCCCAAGACCAAAGTCCGATCACTCAGATGTTAGACATTGTCTGGCATGACAATCTGCTCCCTGGCAGTGACTGGGGTGGCCTGCTGACTGCAAATCTGCTGGGTCCACCAGCAAATTATCTGCACATCAGCACATTTAAGAGAAATTAATTTCTCTGCAGGGGAAGGGAAGAAAGTCTCTTCCAAATCATGATCTACCTCGTAGTGGCTGTTATGAAAGGTGGTGACAATCTGCCCTGTGCCACACAGAGAGGGAGCAGCATCTCAGCTGGATCTTCAGACAAGCCAGCAGGCAGGAAAGTCACAACAAGCAATGGAAAGAGACCCTGGTGGATGGTGTTTAAAGTTAGTTACAGAGGACTGGAAGCCCTGAGGATGTTTGAGCTTCCCCTCTGCAGTCAGCGCAGGGACACAGAAGCACTGCAGAGGAGCAGTGATGGGGAGACTGGGTCACAGGTGCATGAATGAGGAGGGAAATATTTTAAATAAATCTAATATAATCTAATTAGTGGCATCTGACTGAAGAACAAAGGCCCCTCTGCTAAGGAAGAAGAAAAATTTAATGCCAAAGTCCTGCTAGTCTTTGTGCTGGCCTAAAATAATATGTGGGGTTTAGGACAGAGGAAACAGTAACAGAAAGGAAGGAAGGTACATGAAGATAGATATGAAATGGAATAAAATGTAATGTGGCTTTACCAGAAGAAGATCAGCTGAGATAAACTTGCTGTCTCTTTTTGGGGAGATAGTTGATTTTTTATAATGGAAGGAAAATGCAATAGATTTCATCTACCTGAATTTCAGCACAGCACTTGACATGGCACCATCTGAAAGCTTTCTTCTGCCTCTGGAGGTGATGGGCTCAGTCAGGTGAAAAGGAGCCCAGGAGGGTGTGCTGGGCAGTTACCAGTCCCAGCTCCCCTGCTCCATGCTTTGACCGTGAACGCAGATTCAATGCAGCAAAAAGAAACCAAAAATTAGAGAAATAGATCTATTGCTGCTGTGGGCATCTGTGGGAAAGATAACCAGAGATGTGCCGTCCCTCGGTCCTTGGTGTGGCAGAGCCTCAGCTTATGGGATAGGGGAGGCAGAGAGGGGAAAGGCACTTTCCATCGGTTGTGCTCCTGCTCTCTACCAGCTCGAGTTAGGAGCAGGAGTGTGTCTCTGCGGCCAAAGCCCCTGCGGGTGTTCATCCTGCTCCTCCTGCTCCCCGAGAGTGGGTGCTGATGGGGCGTGGGGGGGTGCACAGCAGCAGGCAGCAAACCAGCTCCTGCCCCATCCTTGTTCTTCAAGGAAGCCCGTAGAGACCGGCTAAGAAATGCCATGAAAACCACTTTCAAGGGGCAAAGAATCCAACCTGGAGAGGAGAGCATCACCTGCTCCCACCTCCCTGCAGCCAGGCAGGGAATGTCACACATGAGCCCTGTCCCTGCCCACAAGCTGTTCCCCCCACCCGTGCCAACCCCAGGCTGCCTCAGCCCCAGGCGTTCTTTGCTCATACTTGCATCTGAATGCACATTTCTCCAGCTCACTGAGTCAGCTGGGGCTGGACCAGAGCTGGAAAGTGTTTTATGTGTGCAGAAATGGAAAGGAAATGAATGCTGCTTCTCCTCTCAAGTCTGAGATGGGGGAATGATTTGCCGGGGATTTGTAATAGGGGTTTTTTTTGTGGTTTTTTTTTTTTTTTTTTTTTTAATCTGCCTGAATAGGCTTTCTGTTAAGAGAAAAGAGAAAGACTGAAAGCAGAAAATATGGTTATGTCCTAATAGGATAATTTATTAGTAGGGACAGAAAAATTAAAAAAAGGGAAAAGAAAAAACAAGATTCCCTAGCAGCTAGGAGCTGCTCTTTCCATTGTGGGACCACATAGCTATCAGGGCAGGAATTTATCCCACACCAGTTTCCCTTGTATCTCCCCGCAGATCAAGTCCTGGGGCAGTCTTGAAGAAAGCCTGGAACTGATCCCTCTGCAGATACCCTCCTGAATGAGAGCCTGTCTCTGATCTGTACTCTGTAAACATTTATGCAAGCCCACCTGCTCCAGGCCTTCCTGGATAAGCTCTGGGCTTTTGCCAGGATGCTGATGGCACTGTGGGTCTTGGGAGCCAAATTTGCTTCCCGTTGTCACACTCTGTGCCCTGCAATATAGTTGATTTTCTTGCCATCTAAGTGAGCTTTAAATCCAGCTGAGATCAAGGCAAGAAAAAACAGGGTGTCACACCCTTAACTGCAAACTTCTTTAGTTTTGATGATGACCGAGGAACTCCTGTGCCCCTGTTCCCTGAGTTATTTCTTCTTAACCAGGGCTGGGAGCCATGAGCGATTGCAGGCAGCAGCCTGGCTCCTGGAGCAAATGCTGCCCCAAAGGCTGCCCTGCCAACATGCTGGGACCCAGCCCTGTGGAGTTATCTTCCAGAAATGACACCTGCCTGGATCAGGGATCAGAGGAGTCTCGAGTGGCGGGTGGGGGGGAAGCTGCCTGTGTGGGGAGAAAACTCTGTCTGTTGCTTCCCCATCTCCCCACGACTGGCAGGACTCTGCAAAGTTTGGTGTGATTAATGTCCTCAAAATGGGCATTTCTGATGGCTATCCCTGTGCCGTTTTTGATTTTCTATTTGCTGAGTTGGGGACAGGTTGCAGGTTAAAATTCAAAGGATGCTTGCGTGAGCTTCACTGAGCTGCAACCACAGGAAGATGTCCTGCTGTCATCCTCCCTTGTGAGCTGCCTTGGACACTGCTCTGGCCATGCAATAAGGTGCTGTTGCTGCTGACGTGGTGAAAAGACAAACCTTGCTTTGTCTGTTCCCCCTGCAAACGTTGTCTGCCTGGCTCTCCTGAGCATGCCGAGAGGCACGAGGGAGAAGCGGGGCTGGAAGGAGCGTGAGATTTCCCCTTTCTGGAGCAGTGAGCTGTGAGGCTGGCTCAGCCACCTGCAGGGGTGTAGCTTCAAGCTTTTGTGCCACGGGTCTGGTAAGATGCTGTAATGAACAAGCCACAAAGGCAATTAATTGCTAACAACGAGCCTTGACTGCCCACAGTAGGGGCAGGAAGCTGAGCAAAGTCTCTGCAGGTTGCTGGTCTCTCTGGAATCCCCTCACTTCCCCGAAGGTATTTCTACAGGACCCCAGCGAGGGCTCGGGCCCTGGCGCTGAGAAACCCAACCCTGATGGCACGGGACTGTCTGGGACATGCTCAGCCCTCTTCTGCATCACTGCCCTGTCAGATCACCCTCCGGTCAGCAGAGGCGTTTTGGGAGGGAGCATTAACCAGTGGGAACTGCAAGAGGCAGCAGCATGGCTGGTAGCATGAGCGAGACATTGCACTGTTTCCTGTCCTGCATCCTTGTTGGATAAACTCACCAGCTCTGTTTGATGAGACGCTGTTACTCATCTCCCGGCTATAGCAGCAGGGTTTCCAGGGATGCTGACTCACTCCTGGAGTGGCCAGATCACAGCAAACCCCCAGATGCTCCTGTGATGCCCATCATCCCAGGAGCTTCCCACTGCCCACGGGTGCTGTTCCTTTGCCCCAGAGGCAGGCTCAGCAGTTACATTTCTCTTATAAATACCAGAATTGGCTTTCATTTGTGTCATTTACCCTGGGCTTTCTGCCTCTCCTCTCATGAGATCCCCAGTAAACTCTGACTGATTTTGAAGAGCTTTCTGCTCAGCTGGAATTTGCTGACCCACATCCACCTTTCCAGAAAGGTATGTCCCAGACCAGAGCTGATGCAAGTCACACTTCTGATAGAAATCCTGGGGTTCAACTGCTCTGAGCATGGTAAGTGTTGTTGTCCTGGCACTGCTTGGACCACTGGCAGAGAGTGGGTGAGGAGACATGTCTGTGTGCAGGTGGAGGACATCTCCCTGAACAGAGAGGTGGTACCTCCAGCTAGGAGATATGCTGAGTGAGAGCAGAAACAGAGCTCAGCCTGGCAGGATGCTGCCCAGAAATGGTGTCCTCCCACACAAGGGCCCTTTTCCCTGCACCTGGGATGAAGCCAGGAGGTAGGTTTGATCTGTTTGCTCTCAGAGCATTTGCTGTGCCCCTCTGAGCATGAAGAAACCCCTTCAAGATGAGTGGCTGTTTCCTCTGGGGCTGTCCCACCTCTGCAGGGTAGTCCAGCCTGGTAGGGGGATGCCTGGGGAGACCCCCAAAGCCTGCAGTTCCCAGAGCTTGCAGGAGGGTTGGGGTGGGAACCGAATGACTGAGAGATCCCCCATGAAGGCAGAGTGAAGGACTTTTTGTTACCCTGCTGCCAGGCCCTGCAACTTCCGGAGAGCTCTGCTTAAAAACTGATGCTTCCCCCTTGATAGGCAATCGAAACTAAGCTTTTGAGTTTAGAAATCCCTTGGGTATGACAGGTTTCTGCAAATGCCATGGAGCTGGCTGGACTTTGGGACAGCTGGTGGAGTGACCCATCCAGGATGTTACAGAGCACATCACAGCATGTATGCTGGGACAGCTGCTCTGCTGACAGACACAGCAGCTCCTCTGAGGTTTCATGGAGCTGTGAGGTCATACCTCTCACTTTCCAGCAAAGAAACACAGGTTTGCATCCCTCTCTGTACTTGGAAGCCTTCACAGCCCTGGGGAATATCAAGATTAGCTGGAGCACCTGTTTTTTCAAGAGGGGCCACTGTTTTTTTTTTTCCTAGTCATTTATGACCAGAGCAGGGTTGTTTTTTCTGAGACAGCTCTCCTGTTCTACTGCTCTTAAAAAATTAATTGTCCCTGATCTGAGCAGTCCTGGGAGAGTGTACATGAGAAAGTTCATTGAGTGGGTGCTTCCTTTTGCCCCTTGTGATGCTTGGAGGAAGCCTGCGGGCTGTGGGAGTGAATCTTTGCCTGGCTCGGGTGGCCATGATGAAGATGTTGCCAAGGGTGGAGGTGCTTGGCAGTCAGGAGCTCCTACATCGAAAGCAAAAATGACCAGTCCCCCCACCTCATTCCTAATGCAGGAAAAGCCTCTCCGATATTAATAAGAATCTAATTTTACATTTATTGTTCCATGAATTAATTACATCGCAAGTAGAGTTACCTTTTACACAGCCATTAAACTTCAGGAAGGCCTCTTTATACCACTCCATGGATAATTTAATTAGCATACTAATGTCTTATTAGCTATAAACCCAAAGCTGGTTTAGAATCACTTAAATTAAAACTCAAAAGCCTTCAGCCACCCTGTAACCCCTCTGCCTGAATGGTGGGCAGAGGACGGGAGCGGGCACAAATGGTGGGCTTTGCCCTGCCATGGGCAGGACCTCCTGGGCACCTTCCCTGGCTGGCACTGGCGGGATGCAGCACTGCCTGCCCCTGCCTGCACAGCGTCCATGGGGCTGAGATTGCGGGCAAGGAGCCCCTCAGCTTGTCTCCTAATTCTTATTTTATTTCCTGTTAGCTATCATCAGTATTTGCATTAATTGGACTAGTCTGGAAGAGCTGTGATAATACATTATGGACGGACAATTAAAGCCACAGAGGGGAAGTTAGGAGCTGGGACAGGAGCATCTGTGACACTTGAGGGGGTCCCTTCCTCAGCCCAGGGCTCCCTGGGGTTGCAGGGTTGGTTCCACCCGGGAGAAGGCTTTCAGCAAAGGAAACCCCAGGGCTGATGATGGGGCTCGTTCCCAAAGCATCCACCCACGGCAACAAGGAGCAGAGAGCATCTGCCTCCCTGCAATCCCACTGCAGCAAGTGCCCTTGGCCCCGGTGCCCCCTTTGTCCCTCACCTCCCAGCAGCTTCAGGACTCTCCGTTAAAGCACCGCAACTTCAGTGTTGTGGCTGCCCTGAGATTTGTGCATGGAGCCAGGATTATGTTGCTGTGTTTTACATGATCCCAAACATCCCACTCATGCTGAGGTCAGGACTGGCACTTCTGTACGTTCTTAAATATTGCAGTTTAAGTGTTAAACCCTTTCTAAAATGACCCCTTCTGCCATTCAGTTCATGAGTGTAACATTTTTTTTTTTCCCCAGATCTTCTTAGCTAATAAATAGCTTAATTTGGAGGTTTGAAAATTGACTCAGAGGCAGAGTTTAACTAAATCGAAGAGCAGGACTACTTCTTGAATGTAATAATCTGAAAATAATTGATTAATTTGCATGATCCTTCATAATTGCTTCAATTTACACCCGAGAGGCCACTGTCATCAATAGATGAATAAGACATATTTTTTAAAGTCCCAATAATACATGGAATAGAATTTAGAAAATTCACTCATTCTGAAGCATGGGGCAGGCTCCTGCGCATGATCAGCTCAGCGACACTTCCAGCACATTGCAGAGAGAGGGCTCATTGTTAGAGAAATGGTGCTGTAACTTAATTCACTTGTTAAGAATGTAATTATGTTCATCATCCTTGGGAAAGAAGAGGATCAAATCCTATCACAGTGATGCTAACCTTTAGACAGAGAGATTTCAACAAAATGAGGAAGCCGGCCGACAGCATCAAGAGTCAAAAGTAAAGAGATTAAAATTCTAAAATTTGGCATGGATGCTCTTTAAAAAGTGGCATAGCAAAACAGATACCTTCTGCAAGGTACTTAACCCCATGCTCAACTTTAATTGCCATTAATGAGATTTCAGTATATGTTTAGCTATAGCAGGACCTGACAATACCAAAGGGGCTCAAACTGCTTGCGTGGGTCTGATCAGCAAGCGCAGGAGGAAGGCAGGAGCAAAAGCAGATAAATGGCAGGGTTCAGGAAGGTGTTTGGGCCACACAATGGTCCTTCAAAAAATGGAAATCCAGCCTTCACGAGGTCAATAAACAGGGGCAGAAAATACAGCATGAAAGAGGGGAAACAGGAAGCCAGCAAGAAATAGGAAGACTTGGTAGGAATGAAAACAAACAATAGATAATTCAAGTCTGCCAGGAACAGGAAAGTCTGCAAAGGAACGAGACAGGTCTGCTGGCTCCCCAGGAGTTAAAGGGAACAATTAAGGAAGATGAGGACACAGCTGAGAAGTGAAATGATTTCATTTCATAAGTTCTCACCTCAGGGGATGTTGGGAGAAATCTGCTCTTGACTTGCTCTTTTCTGGTAATAAAGGTGAGTTGCTATTAAGGATTAAGGTATCAAATGAAGAGGTGCTGGTGCAAATAGGTAATTTAAAAAATATTAAGTCACTGGGTCTAGATGGGACATTCAGGGGTTTTGAAGAAACCTAATAATACAGTGTCTGAGCTGCTGGGTGAGCTGCAACAGTATTCATCTCGCTGCCGAAGCAAGTGCAGCATCAGAGGGCTGGAGGGCAGCAGCAATTGCTGTGCTTGTATTTTGTAAAGAAACGCTAAGAAATCCAGAAACTGCTGCCTGGTGAGCCTTGTGTCAGCACCAGTGACACGGGTGAGTGGTCAGTGCACGCAGGACAGTAAAGCTCCTCTTGGCTGTGGTCCATCCTCATGATGCTGAGGGCACATGGGGGATCCATCTCACCTTGGATTGCTCTTTGCTTTTACTCTATCTTGGTCCCTTTCCATTTGCAGGACTCCAGGATCACAAAGACGAGGTGACAGCAGCTTAGGAGATGTTTTAGAAGATGTTGCACCTTCTGCCTGGCACTCCTTTAGAAATTTCCCCAGAGGAGAAGGAAGACTAGCTAAAGTGGAAATATAGAAAACTTACTGAGGCAGAAAAATTATTCAGATTTAAAGCTGCCTGCTCAACCCTTTGTGCACGTATATTATGGTACAGTACACAGTATGATTCAGTTCCCCTCAAGTTTACTTCCTACAAGATAGCTTGCTGTGCCTTCAAATAACATTTCCTTCTGCCCTAAGACAGGCATCTAAGAAAGGTGGGATGCAGTCAGGCTAGATGACACCCAGAGGTCTCTACCAGCCTGAATTACCCCATGACCATAGGAGTCTTCCTCCAAAGGTCTCTGGCTGCTGAGGAAGCCCAGATGTCCAGACACACAGCCAGCTGGGGAGATGATTGCAGACATTCCAGATGGCTTTTCTTGGGACCACTGCCGCTTTCTGTCTTGTGACAATTCACCATGGCAGTGCTGCCACTGTCCTAACTCTGAATCTAGGGGTACAGACTTCTGAGGAGTTAGAAGAAAGTTTATTTCGTGATAAGCCATGTCTAAGCAACTTACTTTAGAGGTCCTGCACATTGCCCTGGAGCATTTGATGCCAGAGTTTTCTGGCTTAGAGGGATCCCTGAGCTGATGCAGCCCAGCAATGCCTGTGTGCTCCAGTTTAGACAATGACTTTCCTGACACACAACCAGAGTGGAAGCTCTCCATCCAAACATGAAACCTTGTTATAAAATCACAGCATTGAAAAAAGCATATTTTATGTATCGTGGGCATCCCTTCCCCCCAACTATCCTTTGCACTACTATGGCATTTAATGTTGAGTTTTACAGCCTGAGGGCATTACAGTTATCTCCAGCAATGTGCTAAGGTATGGAAATGCAAACATGGTGCTTGGGAAACCCTAACCATGATTTGTGGTGATGATATGCCATAGAAGCATGACTGGGGATGGAGCACTACAGTGACTTTTTAAAATCCGCGTTCAGCTACACTGGTATTTAGAGGTGTGATAAATTTGTCTTTTCTCCTTGCTAAGGCAGGGAAGGGGTATGGCACCTGGGAGTCATAAAGTCTCTTTGCTGCAAGGACTCCTGCCTTAGGTCTGCTGCCTACCCTGTACCTGAGAAGAAAAGCTGTCTTGCTGCTGCACCTGCCTCCATTTCCTTTAGGTGTTGAAACCATGAGGCATATAAAAGATTAAAAATCAAGAGGAAAACAGTATTTGTGACTATATACATGGTCACTGGTAGTAAAAGCCCATCTCTGGAAAAAATCATCCGAGATGATTCCAAGATCTTTCAAAGCATTGCAGTGCCTCTAGATATTTTTCACCGTTCCTGTATTTTTCTTGTTAAATGTGTAGTTTGTAATATTTCTATCTTAGTGCTTTACTGGGGACCATAAATACCTGATGAAAAGCACTCTCAGACTACCTGGGATGCTCTGAAAAGTATGTGAGCAGTAATAGTCCACAGGAACATCTGCATCCTGACAGTCTGTGAGTTTATCTGGGTAGAGCTGCATCCATGTAGTGCTTCCAATTTAATTTTCACATTTTCCAGAGAAGAAGAAAAATGTCTTATGTTTCCTGGGTGACTGGAGGAAGGTTTTACTGTGCCAGGCATCTCTAATCTCCCTGTGCAAGATTTCCTTTGTGGCAGACAGAGAGCAGCATTTTGACTAGACATGGAAAAGTGGATAAGGTCTGGAAATGATCCTTTATAGAGGTGTGGGCTTTCATCACATTCTGCTAAAAATGCCAGGTCACCTTCGATAGAAATGATATGATCTATGATCATGAAAGCAATTGATGGGCTTGGGGTCTCAGTGAGCTCAGCCCTGCTCGGACACAGCTACAAATAAGCAATGTCCCCAAATCCCTCTCCACTTCCAGAGAGCCACAAATCTCTGCCCTTCCCTCCTGGAGAAGTCCTAACCGCTCTGTGTTGATGGCATGCTCATGCCTTTCACGGGGGCTAAATTAGCAGGAGGTTGGGTGCTGCTTGGAGGGCAGCCCTGCAACGGCACGGAGCTGTAAGCTGGAGTGATCAATGGCGCAGTGGGCACCGTCACTGTGACAGCAGTCGGGTGCTAAGGAAGAAGGAGCAGGTGGTGCAAGCAGCAATGCAGAGTGAGGTGCTGCAAATCTCCAGCAGTCAGCACCCACCTGACACAGGCATAAACTGATTGAGCTCAAGACCTGCCTGTCAATACATGCAAACGATGTAGATAGCACTGACATCCAGTGTGTGGCTGTTTCAAGAAATTCAAATTGGATTGCCAAACTTTTCACCCTTACAGGAGTCTACCAGTTTACAGCTGCCCCCTCCACAGCAGGAAGCTGCTTCCATTTAGAGCCGAATGAAAAGTGGAAGGAAAAAAAAAATCATGAATATTAATTTGAATTCAACTGAATTTCAATTAGACTGTGTTCAATCTCCACAAATATTTGAGCAGTGCTATTGCAAATATAGTGAAAAAGCAAATCTGTAACTTTAACACACAATATTCACAAAAGATAAATTCTGAACGGCGTGCTCACAATTCATGCCGGCTTGACTTGAATTCTGCAGTCATGTGCTATTGTTTCCATGCCCTGGTCAGGTGGTGTATAAGGAGCCAGCAAACGAAAGAAATACACCAATTTAATGTAGCCTGTTAGGTGTGGATGAGAGCATTAAATCACTGAGCGAGTTCTGGCATGTGGGATACTCAGCTCCTGCTGTTGGTGACCTGCTCCATCTTTCCTGACTGTGTAACAGGCTGCCAGCCCGAAGGGAGCAATGTCACAGGGCAAGGATGGGCTGGATCCAACAGGCATGAAACTCACGGGCAGCAGCAAGAAACAACACATGGGGAGAACGTTAGGTCATTGAGAGCGAGAAATACCCAACGCTGTACGTCCCACCGCTGAGGGCTTCAGTGTAATTGAGTTCAGGTCACATAGCACCAAGATAGGGAGGTCCAGGTTATTTTTCTCTACATTTCCACGATGTACACTGGCTGCACATCCCCATGGTAAATAGCCTGTGTGAAACCAAAAGTGGGCTAAGCACTGTCAACCAGAGGAAGGTCTACCTGACTTTGTGAGGAGTAGAGTTAGACCAGGACCTAGGGATGAGAAAATTCTACCCACTAAGCAACATGAGCATTCCCGAGTGAAGGGTGCCCCAATAATAGGAACTTCATCCTTGTCACAGGTGGGTTTGGAGGCCTCACACTGAACAGGTGTTCACAATTTGGAAGGATTTCAGAAGAAAAAGGGAGGAATGAGCAGTGCTCAGAGTCTACTTCTGTGCAAGAGCCTTGGTGGTGGTGAAGTGGGGACAGGGAAAAGCCACCAAAGGACTGAACATGTTAATGCCACAGCGGTAGGGGAACTCATTAGCAGTGCAAAGGGGTTAAGTGAAGAACAAGAGTATGAATGATAATGAGTATGAAGGTGAGGAGGGGAAGATGGAGAGGAACTGACTACCCACCAGCACCACTGATTTGTTTAGCACCATGGGCTGTCACAGCCAAGTAGGATGTAAGCAAATAATAAATTTTATAAATCTGTTTTAAAAGGGCTCTCAGATGCTCCTCCTAGTCCAGTTCTCTTCTCTGCCACTGATGACACTCAGCTGGTGCACAAAGCTTGGAGCATTCAGGGACTGGGGCAGTAGGATTTACCTGCCAGCCAGGAAAACCCTTTCCCTGGGGATCTGATCACAGCACTCCCTACAGAGCGTGGAGTACATTTTTTCCTAACTTTAGAGGTCTACACTGTACCCTACTCAACTGTTCAAACTATTTTTAGGGGAGACTGGAGAGAAATGGGCACTTCACACCATGGCTGGTTCATTTTGTCCTAGGGTTGATATTTCAAATGCATCAGATGAGTTGCACCCTACATTTCAATGTCTTTTCATCAGCTGTAAAAGGAAACCAGATGAGTAGCTCAAGTGTAAACTTCTCTAATGTAAAAATTTCCACTTAGAAATCCCCCTCTGTGTCCTTCACCTACCTCTTTTTACTGTGAATAACTGCTTTTTCTGTACACTGGCCAAGCCTTTTGGTTGAGTGATATTCAAACAACAGGCAGCTGCCCTGCTGCTCCCGTTGAGTCCCATTGTGAAGCTGGTGAACTGATTGATTGTTTGGTTTCTTGAGAACCTGATGTTGTTTCTGCCTTTTTACTGGGTGGCTCAAATGTTTAATCGGGAGAAAGGAACAATACCAACAGAAAATAAAGAGGGGAGAATTGTGAGAAAATAAGTCTATACAACAAATGATTAATAGTGCATTTCCTCAGACAGCTGCAAACAATAACCTTTGGAGCTGGGATCTGTTGAGATTTTGAGATTGGTGATGCTTTTACTGACTCCTTAAATAAAATAAATAAAGGGTATGGGGGATCCCTTTCATGGCACATTGAACACGGGGCCCTGATACACAAGTGCAGTCTGGGAGACCTAGCGAAGAGTCTCAAGATGCCCATTAAAAGACGAGGCTAACAGAGGCAGCCTTCACATGGTAACAGGGCGTGTGAAAAAGCAATGTGTTTTGTGCAAAGAGCTTCACACTTCCAAGCGTGTAGAGGACACCTTGTTGTCCTGATCCTGCAACTTTAAGCCTATGAATGGCACATGTCCCTGCATCCTCCTCCTCCTCCTTCTTCCTCTCCTTTTTCAACAGCAGTTGGGGTGGGTTCTGTCATTTCTGTCACACGGTCTGATGCTGCCCATGGAATTCTTTTCCATTTCCCCAGTAGACTCAAAAAATTTGCAATAAGTCAAAGAAATTAAATTTTAAGCTCACTATTGAAGGATAATGAATCTGAAATATGTGATCTTTTGTAAAATTATATTCTTTCAAATGCTTAGATTCGGGGAACGCTATCTCATAAGGGAAGTACACAAAAAACTGCAATCAAAATGACCTATACAAAACATAAAGAAGAGTTAATAGGATTGCTCTGAATTCTAAAGGGGGTGGTGCAGAGCAGCACAAGTGGGCCTTGCAGTGGGGCATTTATAATCTCCAATTCCATTAACAAATTTTAATATAGTCTTTGAGGGTAGAAAGTGGTCGTTAATAAAACTTTAAATTAAAGCATGCTAGCTGTCGGATTAGATCATTAAAATTGCAGGGTACTGGCGGCTGACTGGCTCTGCAGAAGAGACAGCATTGCTAAACCTACATTGTCAAGACCATGAAATAATTCCAAAGCAAACAGAAAAAAGGAATAAAACAATTTTATATGTGTGAATTATGATTCTATATCATGTTTAATGAAGAGAAAAATGTAATCATATTTCATCAGCTCTCAGTGTAATTAGAGTTTCTGAACACTGGGGACTAGACATGGAGGGAGAAGCATACGCACAGTCATGCAGATGGACATCAGAAGATCATTGCCCCTTGGTCAGGGCAAGGGGTGTATTTTCCTCCTGCAGTCCAAGGATAGGAAATGTTCTGAAATGTCTGAAATGTTCTAGGGAAGCCACATCCCTCCATGAGAGAGTTTCCTTAGCAGAAAGGCAGTTTTGATTTCTAGAAATAGTTGTTACCTGGGGATCTGGGCAGCTGCAGGATGAACCACACTTCTCTTGGCAAAACTTTCTCAAAAAAATTAAGAATGATCCTGTAAGTGGGTCCTGGAAAACATTCATGGCTGATCATGCAATATTAGTTGAGGCTGCACAGCAAGTTTTTTTGAGGACAGATATATATCTATAGGAAACCTTTATCTCCTATTGATATTTTCCATCTCATGCAAGACTAAAGAGAACTGGGCCAGTTCCACTGTGCCTGACACTGAAAAAACCAGTTTTCCCCAAAAATATATGACTAAAGGTATCAAGGGTGCCTGAGAGCACAAGGATTTCTGGCTGACTGGTGTTCTCTGTCATCTCCCTCCTAAAGGCTGTTTCTCCAGATGAGGAACACTTGATAGAGCCCCCTTTACCTCTGCTGGTCATGCTGGGGGGAACACATCTGCCTGTCTGTTTGTCCCAGCACTACCCCACCACCTTTAGGTTCAAATAGGACAGAGGGTAAGAAATAGACCTTGGCTGATATAAAACCCATGTTCCACCTAGACATCAAAAAACTTTCCAGTTGCTCAGTATCTTCCTCACCATTTCACAGCTGGAGAAACAGAGAAACCACAGGGCATGGGCCTACTCCAGACATGGACAGACACAAGACTTTGCAAGCTGTACAGCTTGAGCAAACAAGTTCTGTGCCTCCATCACCAGCCTCAAGAAATAAGAAATTAAGAAAGAGAAATGAAGTTACTCCCATTAAGTAATTTAGATGAGTCTCACTGACTAGCACCACCACTTGTGGGAGTAGCTGTGGTTTTCATCTGTTGGGACAGGCACAGGGAGTGGACAAGCAGCTTGGGATGAGTGACAGCCAGTGACATTTTGAAGGATGGAGCTACAGAACTGCTTCAGGTTTATGAAAGTCAAGAGCCAAGGAAAAACATGTTCAGGTTCACAGAGATAGTAAACAACAAATCCATTCCTTGAATGTAGCTCCTAGATCTTCATATGAATTGCTTGTGAACACATTTGCCTTTCTATGAATTATTCATTCTCTTAAATGATTGGGCAGATGATTTATGCGAATGCTTCTTGGCCTATTGGGACATCTTTGCTTGTACAAACAGCCATGCTGAATGTGTCCGATTGGTGCACATGCAGGCTTACATGAGCATTTGTGACATTTTTCCTTCCTTCAAGCTTTTAAGTAAACAAAGTGTGCTCATATGAAAGTCTAACTGGTGTCAGTGTGAATCTGTGCATGTATGAAAAATGAATACTTCTATTTAGTCCATGCAAAACATTCTTTTGATGTCAAACCTCACTGGTGAGCGTTTTCTTCACACGCAATCTTCTTTCTTCTTGAAATAGATTTTTTAGACAGAATGTGAGTTTTGGTTATTTTACTCTGACGGGTTATTTCTAATTGTGTCTCTCCGGAAAAAAGAAGAAAGGAAGGAACTAAATACTGCATACAGGAGAGCCAAACATAGGGGAGTTGAGTGCTACCTCAGCATCCTGAAGAGAAATCAGCACTTTGGAATTTAGCAGTGAGTGGGGCTGGCAGCAGTCCCTCCCACCTGACCTCCAGAGATGGGGCAGCAAAGGTGGCCTCTTATTGTGCATCCTTTCAGTGCTCTACAGCACAAGCTTTCATCTGTTCCTCTGAGTTTTTGTCTATAGACCTAGCTCCTGTAGCACATTTATGTCTGAATAATTCTGGTCTTCATAAATTATTTTTTTTTCTCTTTGCCTAATGCGCAGGCGAAAAGTAAAGATTTCCTTTGCTGTGCTCCTCAGCTGCATTCTCCCACATTGTATTAGATTTGAACTTGAAGCAGATTGCTGAGGCCAGATGGGCCACAGCTCTGCTCAGGGTGACGAATACAGAAGGCCATCTGAGCCGCACTCCCTGAGCCTGAAGACCCCCATTTTAGGCACAGTCACCAGCAAGTGGGTTCTGCTGTGGCTTAACCTCAGACACCCATCAAAGGGTCCTGGTTTCCTCGCCATGACAGCAAAACAACCATACTGGGACAGACCAAACATCTGCAAAGTCTGGTGTTGTGCCTGAAACAGTGGCCAGCAACACGCACTACAGCAAAGCGTGTGAAAACCCGCCCAGCGCTGAGGGCTTCTCACACAGCAGCACCCTGCAGCTCACGGAGCATCGTGGCTGCTGGTTGCAGCCGGACTGCTGTGTCTATCACCGACAGACCTGTCTGCCTTGAACATATCAGATGTCTTTTGACATGCACGAATCCCTGTGCAGAAAAAGTGCTTCCAAGTGATCATTTAAAATCTTCTTTAAATGATACTTTCATTTCTTATTGTAACGTCAGAAAGAGGGAGTCACCAACTCCAATTTTTTTCCTCCAAAACACTTGGGATAGATTTCCATGGTCTATTGAAGCTTAATAACCTTGATCTGTTCAGTCTCAGCATCAAGAAGGTCACTGGGTCAGCCTTTTCACTTGTTTCTTTGTTTTTCCTACTGTGTCCTTTATGAGATGCAGGATCAGACATACACTCAGTATTCAAAATAATGATGGACCATGCATCTCCATGCTGGTTATGATGACAATTCCTGCACTCTTATCTCCAAGTGATGCCTAACATCCTCCTTGCTTTTTGACTAGGCAGAGGTCTGAGTGGCTTTCCCGGGCACCTTCCACAGTGCTCCATGAATTCTTTGATGAGCAGTGGTAGCTAATTCAGAGCTAATCATTGTCTGTTTAAACTTGGTTGCCATTCTGGATTTTTTTCACCTTCACTGACATTACCTTACATTTATTTACACTGAATTTCATCTTCTGTTTTATTGTCAGGAACTCAGTCTCAGAAGATCCTCCAGAGCTTTGCACTGTCAGTGTTAGATTTCATGATCCTGAATAATTTTGTCGCATAGGCAAACACTGTCACTTCATTATTCACCACTTTTCCAGATCATTGATGAATGTCGCACAGCACAGATACCAGGACAGGCCTTTGAGGGACCTGGTGACTGGTCTCTGGGCAACATGAACCAGTTATTCTTCCCTTGGTTACATGTTTTTCTGGTTACAATCTGTGGAGGGACTTCCTCTCATATTCCGTAACATCATAGTGTCTCCAAGTGCCTTTTCTGAGAGACCTTGAACATAACTTTTGAAAAATGCAATTTAACTACACAGCCAACTAATCCTTGCCTGGACCTGTGTTGACACCTTCAAAGAAATCTAATAGTTTTATGAGATATGGCTTCCCCTGGAGAAGCTGTGTTGATTCTTCCCCAATATACCCAGATCTACCTAGTCTCCTGTTAATTCTGTTGTATATTACAGTTTCTTCTGATCTGCCTGTCACAGAACGCACGCTTACTTGTCTCCAGTTCCTTATGCCCTTTTTAAAGAAAAATGATGTCATATTTTCTGCCTCCCACACCACTTAGTGCCATGTTGGAGGACAGTGAAGGAAAGCTGGAATATGGAGTGATATTTTATCTTGTGGCCTCATGAGAAATGAGAGCTACCTCAGCAGTCCCTCAATCAGGTTATGCAAGTGAATCTGTGCAGTTTGCCAAACCCCAAGTTATTACCTGCATAGACACAGATTTACACCTTTGCATTCATCTGAGCAGGTCAAGATGCAGCAAGGGCAAGAACAGGATTTGCTCTGATCAGCTTAAAGGGACCAGTCCACATCTGTGCTTGGGAACAGTTGTACGAGAAGTGCTTTGGCAGCACCCGTCTCAAACTTGACTGTTTGCCCTGATCAAGAAAAGTGTATGGCTGAGACACCGGCACATCATCATGTGGATGGTCTCACTACTTACCAAACAGTTATGAAGAACTGTGCCCAAGAAGCCATCGGAGGTCCTTAAAGCTTTATTCCATTACCCAGAATATGCCACTTAGGTTTTTATTAGCAGCGTCCCAACGTGTCTTCCCCATCTCCCCAACAGTGTAGAATAGAGATGATCATGGCAGTCCAGACCACTGGCCCTTCAATTCTGAAGTCCTGTCTTTAGTAGTTGTCATAACTCTGGTAACCTCCCTTGTGTCAGGAGAATGTCCTCTCTCCCTCTACAGCTCTTGTTCAATGTCAGAGATCTTTAGTCTAAGGCACATTGCTCTAGAATTCTGGCCTAGCTAATGGGAGGGTTGTATAGACAGATGCTCATTAGCCTTTAGGCTGCTCAGTGTCCCCGGGCATGCTGCACAAGATAGTTCCTGAAGCACACTGCACCCATCCAGGTCTGGCTTCTAATACAGCCCACGCACAACTTGAAACACTCGTTTGAGTAAGACTTCAAATGTTTTTGTACAAGATAAATGAGATCTGGCCTGTTCCTTGCAACTTGGCTCTGCATTTGCCCTGAGGTTCTGGAGTGGACATACCATGCCACAGAAGACCTTGATCACCCCTCTTAAGTGGGAAGACTGGGACTGTCTGGCCTCAGTACCTGCCTTGATGGAGGCAGCACTGGTGTGATCTTGGCAGAAGAGAGGCACTCCCTAAATGCAGCCCCTTCAAAGATCCCTGCCACAGCATGTTTGACAGCTGCAGTGCCAGCTCCCTGGCTCCAGCCATAATGAACTTCTCCATCACTATTTACCCATCATAAACTTACTTTCAGACAGTCCTTATCACATTTTTCAGCTTTTTCAGCCACATCTGTCTGCACTGGTTGTTATGCCCTTTATATAATCCATATCAGCAAAACCAGTGCTCTCAACTGAGCTGACCCATTAACAGATCAAGGTTAATTACTTGTGGCTTCTTTTCCAAAGCCACCAGTCTCTAGGTAATATTGGGTTAAAGTGTACATCAGTAGTGACTGATGAACCTTTCTTTTGGTCCTAGCTCCCCACTCCCACTCCAGGTCTTCTTTGCCTCTGCTGCCTGTTCCAAGCTCCTGCTCTTTTCCTTTTTCTCAAGCTCTAGGGGAACCCATGTTTTCCTTTCCTCTTTTTTTCTTAGGCTTGGATAACCTCCCTGGACTTACCTTGTCTTTACTGTGGTGGTCATAAGGCCCATCTGCAGGTTCCTATGGGTACCCTTCCACCACCCAGGTGCTGCTGGATAACCAGGTAGGAAGCACATCCTCTTGTGTGCCGAAACAACCTCCTGCTCCAGCAAGAGGGTCCTGAAGCCAGGCAGGTACTGCTTACTCAGAGAGCCGTGGCCAAACCATGCCTGGTAGAAAAGACTGGGGAAAAAATAAACTGTTATTTCAGTGTCTTATCCCAGCCTGATTTTCCCTAAACAATGAGGCTAGCACTTTAAACTCTATTTTTTCCTGCCACTGTTTTATTTTATTATATCTCTATAGAGATTTCTGCCCAGCTGCTGCCCCCACACAGAGCACCTCAGACATGAGAAGAAAGATTTGCCAGCAGCAGGCTCTTCCCATGACAAAGCACAGCGTGTTTTGCAGCCGGGATGAGAGGCAGGGGAGAAGCCAGGATGAGAAGCTGCTGTGAGTTTGCAATGACTGTCATTGTTTGTTTTGTAATCCTGGGTCATTGCAAGTAGTTTCTAAATTGATTTGTCCCTGTGCAAGCATCATTGCCCAATTCAGAAAAGTCCCATTCTCCTCTGTGCCTCTTATGCAAGTATAACTCTCTACCATGCAAAAGTCGAATTGCGTAATCTTTGTCAAGCTTCTTTTTCCTCTGGGTTACACAGTTTGGGATCTGTTCTGAGAAGTGGAGATTGCTCATATATCAAGGGAAAAAGTTGTCTGCCTTTAGCATGCCTGTATTGGCTGCAGCTGACTTAGACACTCTCCAGTGCTGGTTTGATTTTAACTGCTACATTAATAAATCAGCAACAGCAACCCCGTTGGGAAGGAATGCTGATCATCCCCAATATGTGCCCAGAGACACTGACTTCTGGGCCTAGCCACCCAGCTGTCTCAGGAGGCTGCAAGATGCCACGTTTTCCCTTCTCTCAGCAGATGCTGAAGACATTGAGCTGGCAGGACTGACTGCGAATCTAACTCCGCTCCAGCTATACACTGGCTTGAACATCCAGTGCTTCAAGTTATTACAACTCCTGAGGCAGACTCGGAATGTAAAATAGGTGCCACAGCTCCTTCTTGGAATAAAATAGATAAAAAATCAATGCACTTGAAAGAGAAATAAAAAATAATGTCTGGTAGCACTAATATTCCTCCATGCGAGACTGCAAGTGCTGAGCCTCTCATGGCAACCTTGATTAAGAAAAACATCTTACTTTAGAAGGAGATTGAAGATCTAGAAAATACATATAAAAAGGTGACCTCTGGGTGATAAGCATAATTACTGATGCTCCCATGGAGCTTTATGTATGTGACTTAAAGCAGAAAAGTAAGGACCTGGCGTGAAATCATAAATTCAAATCTAATCTGAGAAGTAACAAAGCTTCTTGGACGCCCACGGAAGGTGTGAATCTGCGCTAGCTCAGGTGTCACACTGGCTGTGCTCCTCTGTTGCAAGACCTACTTGGTGAGTTTTTCCCATTGATTTTAGTGGAAACAAGATCAATTGTCTCTTTGGGTTCCTGTGTGGGAATGAGATTATGTTGAATATTAATTTGACTTGCAATGGGCCCTGACTGTAATTTTCTATCAGCAAAGGAGAACTCATGTATTTCCATAAATTCAGATACTTCCATCTATTCATTCCACATATTCATAGACATTATCTCAATTCCCAGCTCTAGTTCAAACAAAAGTTAGTTCCTTTTACAAATAAATTATTTTTCACTGTTGATGATATTTCTAATTTTTGTAGGCAAATTTATACATTTGAACAAAGGAGACAAAAAGTATCTTTGATGTAGCAAAGCCTTTCTGAGAGCCATACATAATATAAAAGAGAAAGATAGTCTGGAAAATTTAAGGAACGGATGGGAATGATTCCAAGTTACCTTGTACTTAATTGAAGTTCTCAGAAATGTTCTTTTCTTGTTTTCTGTATCGGAGCTGTTCCTTGAAGTACATATGAATGCTTCTTGAAACTAGCATTTAATCTTTGACTGCATATATTTTTCTTCACTTGTAGAAATGGAAGTGCTGCTTATGGAATGTCTTGTTCTTTAGCATCTCTTCACCTTGGTCCCTAATTTTTGTTGAATGTTGCTGGGAGATATGATAGCACGGTCTGTATTGTTCAGAACAGGATTTTCCCCAGTTTCTTCTTTCTGCTGCTGAAAATCCCCCTTGTGCAGTAGTGATTTCTGTTATAGGGTGACAACCTCAGCCAGTACAACTCTGCCTTGCTTCACTGCTCTCAAATTATCCCACAGGAGGATTTCCTTGGACATCTTCACCTCAGCGGAACTATTGTCTGGTAAGAAGAGAAATTTGGCTATTTTCTGAGGATTTCTGAATGTTCCACAGCTTGGAGGGGGCCATAGCTGAACAGTGGGCACAGTCTGGAAGTCCAAAGTGTGTTCCTGCAGAGATGGTGCTTTTTGGCCCCTCTGTGCACAGCAAGCTCCAGCAGGCTCCTTCAGCACCTGCCGTGCTGCACGGGGCACACACACATCCCTCTGCCTTCAGCCTACATCCCCCTGCTTGAGCATGGAGATTAACATGCAGCCCACAGAGGTGGGGTCTGACCTTTTTTTTTTTTTTCTTGCAGAGCTCATAGATTGAAAAGCTGGGAGACTCTGAATGCTTTAAGGTGCCCGAGTGCTACCCAGAGCAGTAGCTTTCTTTCGCTGGGGCTCATGCAGGTGCATTGCCGGAGCGAGACAGAAGTGGCCTGACAACATCATGAACATTTTTACTCCCTGAAAGCCATTTTGCCACCTCTGCTATCTAAACTCTGTTAGGAAGAGCAGCACCCCAGTTACATGCGGTCATACATGTATGACCGAAGCTCCTAATGGGGAGCTTTGCTGCAAGGTGCTTCTGCCGGCTCGGATACGGGCGCAGGGCAGCACCCTGTTTGGTATGGGGAAAGTCACTCTGGCTGAAATGCTCACTACAACTCATCCCTAAGGCAGTCAGTACTCCCCAGCAGTGGCTGGAACATCTTCCTGCAGCAGCCCTGGCTCGGGTCCCCGTGTTCCTGCTAGACCTGCACCTCCCCAGTAGCATCCGAGTCAGCAGGAGCCCTGCTACGAACCGTGTTGCCATTTATTAATGACAAACATGCTTGCCGTTCCAGCATGCAGGCATAGCATCTCTGTCTTCAGTTATTGCCTGCATTTGATTTCTTAGATTAAACTGCTTGAATCAGGGATGTGCCTGACCTGTATGGAGCCACTCGTTCTGCCCATAGTATACTAATCATAGTAGTAGAAGTAATAATACTAATGACAATGTTGTCAAGGGTGGGATATTAAAATCCACTAGTGCCACACCTCCCACAGGAATCTTAAAAGGCACTATAATTAAGTCACAACAGACTACAGACCTGCTGTGAATGAGAGAGGCAAGAAGAAAAGACACAGACAGTGTGACTTCAGTACAGGCACTCAAGGAGCCAAGGTCTACAAAACTTTACGCAAAATGGAATAGCAGGAGGCGATTTGGAATTTCTTAAGACTTGTAGGAAAAAATAATGAGCAAAGAAGCTGTGTAAGCTAATGGTACAGCCATTATGTACGGGTGTGCAACACGGAAAAGGGACCTTCTGCAGAAGTATCTCAGAGAAAAGAAAACCATCACAGTACAACAGGGAGGGGTGTGAAGTCAATGTCAGCTCAAAGTCGTTGGGGTACTTCATTCCAAGAGAAGGAAAGGGAAGGGAAGAGGGGAACGGAAAAAAAAAATGGGTGACTAGGAAAAGACTAAGTTCTTTATAAAACACATTTTTCAGAAGTAGTATACAAATGAATGTGTGAAAAATTAAATTTGTATAAAGAAAGACTGTGAGTAACAGGGAAGAGAATTAGCAGTGATTTATTGCCACACTGGCAATTCCCGGGGGAAAGATACGTGAAATGAAGAAGAATAAAACACTGGAAAAAGTCAAGTGTGGGTATTAAAATGTATATGGAGAAAGAAACATGATTTTGGCAACTCTCATAAGTTAGTGTGACCTTAGCCACTAGTAAAATAACAGCACAGATAGAAAAACACTGTATCTCCACACAGCTAAGAGATAATGGAGCAAGAAGAAATAAACAATATAATTTAAAAAGAAAAATCACTGCAGAGTGTCTGCCTTTGAAAATAACAATTAAAATAGATTATTTGATCAAAATATGCCTAATACTTCTACACAGGAATAATGTTATTTACAGGCAGTCCTCCTGAGTTCAGTGTAACTTTCTGCAGCTGGGAAGATGCTTGCATCTATAAGTGTTTGTGGGATCGGAGTGCTTGTGCGTAATGGGAATACAGCTCCCAGGATGTGAAATGTGAGTCCAGAGCCCCAGCATCACTTTGTGGAGCCACAGTGGGCTGTGCTGGTTGGGGAAGGGAAGAGCTCACCTATTTAGAATCCCTGAGAGATGCTCAAAAGAGAAGAAAAAATTATAACCATCTGTGTGTGTCTAAATAGTGTAAACAGGGGAAGGGGGAGGGATTGTTTTGCATGGCACCAAGAGATGGAATTTGCACCGCCGTGATGGGAAACATAAAAAACCCTGCATACCAGCAGGGAAAGGTAGATTTGAGAGAGTATCAAAAGCTTCCCCCAGCACCTGGGGTAGGCTGCATAGGGCCATGCTGGCGCTACAGCCTGGAGACACTGAAAACTCGGTTAAACAAATCATTAGAAAACATTGAGCGAGATTCATTACAAAATATAGAGTGGGATATGGTCTTATTCTTTCAAAGTGAATGTCTGTGAGAACCTAATTACTTATTTCAATCAGGCTCCCCGGAGTCACTCATGTCTGGATTTGCCTTTCTGACTCTGCAGCCAGTTTCTTCCATGATTTTGAGTCATCTGGGCAGGCTCAGCGAGCATCCAGGGAGCATCCAGGGAGCATCCAGGGGCAGGGGGGCCTGGGGATCTGCAGCAGCACCTGGTACATGGAGGGTGCAGGGCAGCATGTGAGGGCAGCAGCACTATCGAGCCTACACAGTAAAGAGGAAAAAAGAGATGACAGCAGCAGTGTGAAAAGGAGGGTAGGGGAGAGGTTTCTGAAGGATACCTATCTGCAGATACCTACAACTTCTCCAGACTAACGCCCTGTGTGCACCCCCTTTTCCAGCCTCTGTGACCCATGCAGGTGCCTGTGTTCCCATCTCAGTAACCCCTGGGCTTGGGCAACTCACATGCTCTTATTTCCAGTTGTGTACATGCAGAAAGCATGGTAAATCACAACTTGACTATGCTCAGGTATTCACTGGGCTGGCTGTCATGAGCTACACAAGACCCTGAACTGCTCTGATCTGTGGCAGAGGGTCACGCTTGGCACTTGCAGACAGAGACCAAACCAGCTTAGAAATCTTTCTCCCTGCTTTCTGCAGAGAACACATCCCAGGGCAATGGGTTCCCGAGCCAGAATGGACTCACAGCTCCAGTGGTGCCACTGAGTTTCCTTTGCAATTGAAGCAATTGTGCATCTTTTGAGTCTTATGTCAGCCACTTATCTGCCTAGGACACGTGCCTGTGTATTGTAAAATCAACTCCTGAAGACACGCAGGCACACGGTCATGTTTCTGTTCTGTGTGATATGGAGCATGTAACACAGGTATGATTTTATGCCAGGTTTATGCTGCCCATGGGAGAACAGGTGATATGTGATCTGGCACAAAGCCTGGTGGTACAAAGTTTGCACATCAATACTTTCTGGCTGCTATGAGCCAACATTTCGTGTTTATACTGACATGATGTTTAACCATTGTGTGAGCGTGACTATTTTGATCCAATAGTCTCGGTGTCTGAGGCACCTTTGAAGTGTGGCTATAAGGAACCAATGCCTGGAAAATGCTTGGTAGGACGGCAGCTCTGCTAATGATTTTACTCATCCAGCTTCAGGCTGGGCACCTTGCTGTCCAGGAGTTTACAAGGTTTCTGCAATTCAAACCAGTCCTGGTGCTTCTACAGAAAATACAATTGGGGAAAATGCATTGATTTCAAGCATTTCATATTCTTCTTCACATAGCAAAATCTTCTGGGCCACCTTTATCCATATGGCAAGGGAGGTGTGGGCCAGGAGAGAGTCTTTAGCAGGGTGGTAGCATCCCACCATACAGCTTCCTCCTGTCCAACTGCAGCCATCACGGTCTCAGTAGCATGGCACTGTCCCCATCCAAGAAAATACAGAGCCAGGATTGTTTTTCTACAGGATTGTTTTTCTACAGGAAAACCCAGACTCTGACACCAGGGCAGCCTTAGGGAGGTGCTGGTTCACAGATATTAAGTGCTTCAGCTCCAATTTTAGCTGTGGCTTTGCAGATTGGCTTGGCCACGTGAAACGTTGTTTGCGCAGCCCTCAGCAAGGCTGGTGGAGGAAAAGCAGAGGGCAGGACAGCCCAGGGAGATCTCAGCCTGGCTGGAGACCTGGCTCAGCCTTCTCCCGCAGCAGGAGAAGCCTTGTGTGCTCCATGTTTGCAAATGGAGAGGTAGGAAGGCACCTGGCTAGCTTTCATCAAGCCGCTTGATCACTGTATTGATTGTCTGTGATGAGGCAGAGAGCAGCAACAATGCATTATTGTGTATGGCAGGAAGGAGGGTTGCAGGAGAGGATAGGAGGGTGAGGCCAAGGAAAGCAGTGGCACAGGGCACTGCCAAAGGACAGTCACAGGCCAGTGTTGCTCATGGAACCTCCACAAGTCCCTGTTTTTTCATGCAAAACATACATCAACACCAGCACATCCTTTAAATCTCTTCCCAGTGCACTACATCAGGAGCAATTTGTGATATGATGATGATATGACTGTGAGCAAGGCAAGGGCAGTTTTAAGCCCACAGCTATTCAGCGCCCAGTGAGGTTTTTTGAGCTATTTGGGCTGTGCTGAGCTCTCCCCACGTGGTGGCCAAATTCCCCTCCACGGGTGGTTCAGGAGCCGGCAGTGCCGGGGTGGTCCTGCCACAGGAGCTCAGCAGCTCTGGGGATGGTGGGTTTGCAGCTCCCAGCCCCTGCCAATGCTGTGAGGGCAGGTTCTGTCTCCACCCATCCCAAAAGGGCCACCTGGCCCAGGCACTATTTTCCTAATACAGCTTAGCACAATAACCCAAAACAAGCAAGAAAAAAAAAACCAACCCAAACCTGCAAGCAGAGCACAATCTTTTTTGGGGCTGCCAGGATTTTTTGCAGCTTTCTTCTCTGGGCGAAGGAGCCATGAGCAATGGTGAGGAGACCAAGATGTGTGTCCTTGCCATCACACTTTGCATGCATACGATGGCAAAGGGGCACGGGACACTGGGGAGGATTTCACGCCATGTGCTGTGTCTCAGCACAGTCAGGGTAGTTTTGCAGAGGTGGGTGCAACGGCTCCTTTTGTCCAGGCCAACAGGCTGGTGCTGGCTGGGGTCCCAGGGATCAGCCAGCCACACAGGGGAGTGCTAGGGGCTGGAGCCACTCTCCATAGATGGATTTCTTTTCTTAAATTATGCTTTAATTTTCTCTCCTTCTGGTACCAATGCCTATGTTTTAATGAGCTCGCTCCCCTAGCATATCAAACAAGTCTGATCCCTGGTGCTCCCTGTTTGCAATTCCCAGTGGCTCCTAACCAAGAATTGTGCTGTTTAATTTTGCCAGTCTTCTAGTTTACATTGAAGCATTAAAAAAAAAACATAGGCGAAAGGACCATATTTCTCCCGGCCTATTGATAGAGCGTGATAGGTATTAAATTCTATAATTCTTTCACTGGCCTTTAAGCAGCCTTGGTGTTAATATTTAATGATGAAAGATGCTGGTAATCAGCCCTGTATCCCAAGTGTCTGAATGCTTTATGATCTTGCCTTTGGGAGCCTAATTGTGAACCCAGCCTGCCAGAGCTTCCCACCCCAACTTAATAAACTTTGCCATTCCTGTCCAGCACATCATCTGTCTCCAGGCAGGATCCAGCACAGAGATGAGCAGGTAGCACGAGGAGGAAGGATGAAGAAAAGCCTGATAATAAGGGCAAGCATGGAGACTGCTGAGGCAGAGACGGGCATTAAGCAGGCAGTGTGCCCTGCCACTGCAGGGAAAGCACAGCCCGGCTAGAGGCATCGACTGTTGATTTGGCACTGCTTTCGGGATGGCTCTAACTCCAACCTTGCAGCACAGATGTCTGCAGGCTACACTGCAGCCCAGCCCAGAAACAGCAGACAAGAGTGCAATGGCCATGTCTTCCTCAGAGCAGCCAGGTGGTGCAGACTGTGAGCCTGGAGTCTGCATATGCCAGCTCCTGCCAGTCCCACCTCGCTGGTGGGACCACTTCCTTCACCCTGCTGCAGGATGATGGTGTGTCTCCCATCTCCCAGTCAGCCTGAGCTCCCACACTAACACCCCTAAGCCCAGAGAAAGCCAGGCCCTTGATGCTGGACTCACAGCTCCATCTCCAGCTGGTTTCCAGAGCACCATGGGATGTGCTGGTTGATGGGGAGGTCTGCCACACGCAGGTAATGCTGCCGAGGGTGATGCTTCACTGCGTTGGAATGGCCTCAGGCAAAGTCAGAAGAGCCCTGTACTAAAGGAGAACTGCTGTTAGTTGCTAATAGTACTTAGCACTTACATGTTGCAAAGACATTTGTGTTCAAAGCCATGTAGGAGTATGATCTCATTAGCTGCTGGCATGGGAGCAAGCGCTGTCATTCAAAACCAGCTGTTGGGAAACTGAGGCAGACACACAAATGTGCAGCTGAGGTCACAGAAGCAGATATCACCCATCTGCCATGACCACCTCCCACTGCCACTGTAGGTGACCCTGCCCCTGCCTCACTGGTGCAGGGTTGTAGCCTCTGGCTCTTCTGATGCCAGCACTGGATTGGTTGGTCCTTGACCCTACTGGTGCCGGTACAGTGGGAGCCCTTTCCATACCACTGCGAGTACTGTTGTAATAGTAGCAACGTATTTCACCTGTAGATATTTTAGTCCAATTTAGGAGATGCAATAAGCTTTCTCCATAATGCATAAACCTTGTTTTGCTTTATATTTGTCTGCCTAGGGTTTATGCTCGTATAATGAGATGAGTAAGTAACCTTGGAAGCTGATTTTGTTATATGGCCACATATAACCATGGCAGAGGCTGGGAGCAAGTCTTCCTTCCTGAGCACGACCCTGAGGAAAGCTTGGCAGGAAAGCTAAAAAGAAACGTGTCCTAGACCAAGGAAACATGAAATTCATTAGTGGGGGGGGCTCACATGCGTCAGCTGCAGACACATGCTGTCCAGCAGGAGCTTCACAGGGGCCAGGAGGTGCCGGCGGGGCGGAGGTAGAGCCTCTCCTCTCCAGCTCACCCAGGGCACTCAGTGTATCCTATTCACCTTCTTGCAGTGTTGCTAAATCTGAAATCCTCCTTGAGATAGCTGCAGCAGAGTCCCCACTCTAACAAGCAGGGTTTTATTACTGCAAGAAGAGGTAGCAGTGTCTTCTCTTGCTGGTGCCACGGACTTCAATAAACACCCTTGCCTTCCCTGGTAGCAGACTGGCAGAAAGACTCTTCATACACCAGGAAGCCACAGAGCAGCCAGCAGGACTGGGTCACTGGAGTTCAGAGCACTGGGAGGCCTCAGCAGGAGAGACCCACAGAGCTGCTATGCAGTGACTACACCCCCCCGTGCAAACTGCACCCCACAGGTAGCCCTGGTGGCTCCAGAGCAGGGATCAGGCCTGCCAGAGCCCAGAGATTTATTTGATGATGATAGGAGGCTTTTGGCTGTCTAGTGTAGAGCGATATCAGGGCTCCTGGGCAAGGGGCAGAGAAGTCATCTTCATGTTGATAGGATGGTCAGAGTTGCTTCAAACACTTGCTTCACTCCTGCCACCAGTGAGAAGGGCTCAGCTTCCCAGGGCAAGGACCTGGAGGACTTGGCATCTGGGTCCATCCCAGAGCTTCTTTCATGGAGGTCATATGGGCCACAGCCCAACCAGAGCTCCTTCAAGCCTGGGCAACTACTGTTGGGTTACGCTCATTCATTCCAGTGTCCTCAGGTCTGAGCTCCCACCTGTTCTGAGCACCTGCAGAGGCCAGAAGAACTATTTCTAAGTGCTGGGAAACCACCAAATTCCTGCCCAGGCATCCGGCTTTGAATAAAAGAGTAGAAGATACGTTGTGTCACAGAGCCAGCTCTTGGGACAGTAAGTCCTGCTGCCCCTCCGTCTGGAGACAAGCTCCTGTCTGCTGCTGCGGTTGTGACTGGCACAGGCAGGCAGCTCCCACCTCGTGCTTCAAAGCAGAATGGGAAATGGGGAAGGCAGTGATGTGCTGGGAGAGCACCAAGCCGGAGGCTGACAGAGGCAGATAAGGCTTCCCGGCGGCAGGCAGCAGGCACTGATGTGCAGGTAGGGCTGCCTGCCTGCCTGCCTGGGAGGTGTCACAGCTGGTGCGGACAGCAGGAGGCTGGGATGTGGCACAGCCTGTTCTTGCTCCCCGGCCACAGCTTGGCAGTCTGGCCCTGCAGAGCCAAAGCTCTCCCCGTCCCACCTCTTTCAGCCCTGGTGCCTCTCATCTGAGGCCACCTGAAGCCTCACCCTTGGCCATCGGGTGCCCTTGGGGGGGGTCTGCTCTTTGGGCACATAGCTTTCACCCAGCCCAGGCACGTCCCTAGATGCACAGCCAAAACATGACACCACCACCACCCCCTTTTGTCCATCAGCACTTGTCCCCAGGCCTCCCGCCATGGTCCCCAGCACCCTGTCGCTTAACATTAGCCACCGTCGTGCAGTCAGTCTCTGAAACAAGGAGTTTCCCCAGTGCTGCCTTGACCTGGAGTCAAGCCTTAACAAGCACCTCGTTACAAAAAAAAAACAAAACACGGAAGGGATCAAATGTTGCTGGGAATCTTTGACTTCTCCCTGCTCTTTCTGACTCGAAATATCAAAGGCAAAATAAGATTTTCAGCGTATCAGAGAGAAGTGCAGGAAGGCACACTGTAAACAAACTAATGAGTTTAGTGCCAGTGAGAATAGCCCGTGCTATTACATCTCTCTTCCCAAAATGAGAGAATCCTTCTGATACAATTTACTGACATCATTAGCGGGGCTTCCTGCACTGCTGCAGAGTCTTCCCCCACCACAGCTTTGGATTTTAAGCTTGCAGGCTTAAAATGTTATTGTTTTAATCTTTACATAGGAAGAATATTTTAGGATTGGGAACTAGGTTTGTCTGGGGGGGCTGCCTTGAAATGCTCATATTCACCTAAAGGGATGTAGACTCTGAAGTATAACAATGACAAATTAACTTTCACCGCTAGCAGCCATTTCAGGAAAATCATCGGCTTCTGGTTTTTTTTTTATTTTCTTGTTGCAAACTGCTTCCTGTACTTCCTCGGGGGAGCTGAGCTGCTCCAGCCATTTTGGGCAACGCTGAAGTGATCCAGCAACCTTTAGCTGAGAGTTTTAGAGTGACAACAAAATTAATCTAATGCAAAATAAAAAAAATGTAGATATGTAGATATTAGAATTTTGCATCTGAAAATACAAAATTTCTGCATGAAATTCAGTGTGTGTTTGCATTTTTTTAATGCAAGCCAGTTCTTCATTGTGCAAGATGATTGTGCAGCAGTCTGCCCAGTTTGGAGGAACAGCTGCAGGACTGGGGAATCAAGAGGTGTCAGGATGTTTTGGAGTCCATCGTTAAGTCTATTTTGTATGGCAGCACAGGATCTTAATACGCCAGACAGAATATGTAATGAATATCTGGAGTAATGCATGAGTAATCCAGTTTGCACTTCAATACACTGTTGGACTGCCTAGTGCCACTATTATAAAGATTGCTGAAAAAGCTGCTCCTGAAACTGTTGTAGAATCACAAAATTATTTAGTTTAAAAGAATCCTTAGGAGGTCTCCAGTCCAACCTTCTGCTCAAAACCAGGGCTGGCTTCAAAACAAAGTCAGGTTGCTCAGAGCATTGCCCTGTTGAATTTTGAAGATCTGCAAGGATGAAGATCTCTCTGCCTCTTTGGGCCGTTGGCCTAGTGCTTGACCTGCCTCACAAGGAAGAACCTTTTCCTCATGCTTGGCTGGGATTTCCCTTCCCACTTGTGCCTCTTGCCTCTTGAACTTCAGTATGCACCTCCAAAAGAGTGTTTCTCCATAACCGCTCATGTTTCAGTGATGCTGTGTGACCGCATCTTGTTTCTGCTACTGCTTCCTAAATTGCAACAAGTTCTGTTGGGGTTGCTGCTTTAGCTGTGGAATAGCAGAAGTAATTAAGGAGGAACTTTCCAGAGAAATCATCTTCCATCTTCCTTTACCATGCTGGAGGAATCCCAAAATGTAACACCAAACAGATGGAAGGACTTCCCCCACCAGAAACCACACAGGTTTTCTGGTTGCCTTAACAAAGAGAGATTATCTCCGAAGGTTTAATTCTCCACTGTTGGGATTTCCCACTGTGACTCCACCTCTGGACCTGCCCTGGAGGAACCTGCCTCGCTGCTGCCTGCAGACGGAGCCTTTGAATGCCTAACGCTGCGTGGGGCTGGCACTCCTCACAGTCCTCTTCCTCCTGCCAGAACAACACACACTTGCTGAGCACTCACCTTCCCCAGATTTGCATTTATATTTAACTTAGGAACAGCTAACATAGATTGAGCTGTTTCTTTTCCAGACAAACTTGTCAGACCTTATTTGTATGCCTCTCTTGTCCTTCTTTAGAGCCTCTACCTTTTGCTTTCCTGAATCATAATTAAAAACTTACATCTGTCCTACAGACCCTGGGACCAATTTCCAGGTCCAAGGCAAACCACAGCTACATTTCAGATTCTTGCTAGTGCAGGACTTGTGCACATACATCCACCCCCATCTGCCCAAACACTTGTTTCCATTCAGCCAACCATCTCAGCTCTTTGTCCATGCTGTGGGATGTTCTGACAAGTAAAAGTATTGATGATGGGTGAACCATAAATCCAAAGGTACAGTCTAGATGGTAGGGAGTGCACAATCCATTGGGCACTATGGAGACTGCTCTCAGTAGTTTCCAGGACAAATCACCAGATCAGTGCTAGATCTTCCTGAAGAGAGCCAACAGCCCAGTATTTACTGATGACCTGTAAAAGAGTATTTGGAGATAAGAATTAAAGAGAATATAAAACCCAGCAGGAAGAGACGTGTCATCAAGGCAGCATGAATCACTTGGTAGGCTGAATTTGATCCAGAAGTCTGAATTTTGGTACAATGAAATGGAGCTCCACACATCTAGGAACCAACGTATATATACAAGTTGGGACTGCTGTACAGAGCATGGGATAGAAAAGCAGAGTGGGATCAGGTGGAAGCCTTCTGAACTTGAAGCCCTCAAAGAAAAGAATGACAAAGAGCAACACTCACTGGCTTCACATTCATACAGGACCATGCATTGCTTTAATAAGAGTACCAGTATGTTCAGTGTCCAGTTCCAGGATTACACATGATGAAAACAAGGAAAAAAATCCAAGAAATAGGTACACATGTTAGTGAAACTGTGAAAAAACCACAACCAACCATGTTTTATAATTAAAGGTTTAATGAAAAGCACTTTGAATAGTTATTTGACACAAGTCTGGAAGTACCCAGCAGAAGAGAATATATTTGAGACTAGAGAACTCTTTAATCTGGCGATCAAAGGTGTAACAAGATCTGGTGGCTGGAAACTGAAATTAGACAAATTTGACCTGAAAAGAAGATACATTCTAACAGAGAAGGGAATTAGCCATTAAACAAAATATGGAGGAGATAGTTGTTTCTTCTTCACTTGGAGTTTTTTTACTTGAAATTGGATGTCTTTCTAGAAGAGCTGCCCTAACTCAACCAGAAATTATAGGTTTGACACAGGAATCACTTGGTAAAACTATCTGGCCTTGGTGATGAAGGAGGACAGAGTAGCCTTTCTGGCCTCAGCATCAATAATCCATGACATGCTGTCACGGAGACATTTGCTCATCTTAATCTACATGACTTTAAAAGCCACATGAACATGTCTAATTGCACTTGAGTTACCTTGAGGTATTTACAGATTACTCCACCGCATACAACAGCTCTGCACCAAGTTCTTCTTCATTTCCATGCATTCCATGTGATCCAAACATATCTCCTGCTTCTCACTGTTCATCTCTTCTCCAGGATTTCACCTTCTTGCTTGTGTCTCTGGCACCTCTGACACAACATCACCCACCTCACAGCGGAGTCAATCCAGTTCCCCAGCCAGATTCCCCTTCTTCAAGGAGACTTTGCACAGTTACAGCCATCCCAAGTCATCACTGCGCTGAGCACAGCTGCTTTCATTACATACTCCCAGAAGAACTGCTGAGTGACAGCAGATCTTTGGGAAGCAGCAGCAGGACAGAGATGGGTGTGCTGGGCCTGCAACAGGATGCTTGTGATGGGGACTATGCATCCTGCTTTGGCTGATTTGGGGTGCAGAGTCAGTGCTGGTAGGAGGCTTAATCATTCCCAAGGCAAGACTGGGACAAATCCAGCCCTGCATCAGTCTCAGCAGCTGCACAAAGGTGACTCTGTCCTGACACGGTGGGAGCCTGCACTCCTGTCCTTGGCATGGTCCAGAAGAGTGGGCGCAAACTTTGCTTACCTTCCTCTTTTCAATATTGGCTATATTTTGATTTGCATAATCCAGTACAGTAAACAATAGAGTCAGATGAGACTAAATGAGGGGTAAAACCAGGAAAACACAAACATATTTACCTAGTCTAACGAGCAGCACACTGATGAGACAGGAACTGCCACCTGGACTCCTGAAGGGCACAGCCTGGTGCTTGGTGTGAAAGCTGGGATGCGAAAAGTAGGGGAAGAGAATCAATGCAGGGTGGGGGAAAAGCAAAATCACTTTCTTGGGGCTGAGGCATGCCATATCTTCCTGGCTCAGAAGTGTCATCTGTCCTAGGAATGTCTCCCAGACTGCTCACTTGTCTGGTCACTGCAGGATGAGGAGTACCCAAGCACAGGGGGGCTGTTTCACTGCTCCTTGGTACTGCCTGGTGCCATTCGCTGCAGCAGAAGCTGAGCCCCGATGGTGTGAGCTGCAGGGAGGGAGTGTGGATAGGGGGTGGAGGTGGTCAGAGAGGCTTGAACCGCTGCAAAGCAGCCTGGGCGGGTACTTCACCAACACTTCCACGTCTCTCCCCTTTTCCTGCTTCCCCAGCTCAAGAAGGTGCTATAAGCACATCCAGGGAGCAATGTTGGGAACAGAGATCACTCTCTGAAATGAAGACTGAAACAATGCATGTCTGCAAGCAGAGAGCATGTTTGGAAGAAGAGATCATGAAATCAGCATGCGTTGCTGCTCCATTGTTGAAATCCCAGGTTACATTTTTTAAAGAGAGCAAATTTATTTTAATTAAATGGCTTTAAACAAAACAAAACACGATGTTTCATTTTGGATTTAATGTAACATTTCATTCCAGTCCAAATCCATTTTTCTAGGCTTTGTGTCAGAAAGAGACCTGAAAAAAAGACTGGCTTTAGCCAATGGGGTGCATTTTCTTTTGTCTTGGCTTAGTAAGCAAAGTTAAAATAAAAGATGACTGTACAAAGCCCTCCCCACAACTGAAGCTCCTGACATGTGCTAGGCAGGAGGCGCAAACACCGCGCCAGCCCCACGCTTTCAGCGGGGACTCAATTGTCTGCAGGCGCTCCTCGTACCTCCCTTGCACAGGTAATAAGAGCCCTGGCAGAAGGCAACCTGCTGCCCGCTACTGTAGTGCATAATAAGGTGTATGTTTTATAAGGGAGATGGTTTTAATGGGGTTTAGTGGATCTAAGAGTCTCCACTGTGTCATAAATTCCTGAGACAAGCTTTTGGTGTCATATTGCTTCTTGTTATAATGAAGGGGATTTGAATAGGATGTAATGTAGTTGGGAGCTAAGATATGGCAGCAATTTATCACGAGAATCTGCTGCAGTGCTCGGGAAAATGAAAGCTTTTTTAGATATAGATACAGATGGATTGGAAATGGACTTGCTTCTCACACAGGAGGCTCCTTTATCACCGATAATATCAGGACAAATACTGCTTTGCACTTGGCACTGTCTCTAATTGCATTAACATATCAGTTGTGACTGGTAACACTCCTAGCCAGAAACTCATCAACAGTAGAGCCTCTGGCATATGAAGAAGGGTGCCAGCTGCTTGTAGGTGTGAATATTGTCACAAATGGGATTTCATAAGCAGAAGTAAAGGATCCACTCATATCTCCTTCTATAGTAAATGAAGCAGCTCCTTGTTTTACAGCTCATTGATCCCCTTCCCTATCTGGGAGCGTGTACCTGGGTGTGGACAGAGGAGGTAAGGCAAACCTTCAGGGCAGTAAAGGAAAGGCTTGCCCCTTGGGGACACCATCTTGTCGAGTTCTCAGAGAATAAGCATTTTGCTTTTGTTTTGACCTGCTATGCTCCCGCAGTGGGACAATGTGTGTCTAACCTTGGCACGATAAAGAATATAATGCACTGGAGACTAAGAGAAAGAACCTAAAAAGACCCTTAAAATGAAGCATAGGAGCAAAGTATGGTACTAGTGTTCTTTCAGCCATTTTCAGTCCTGCCTACGATGACTGGAAGGGATCTGTGCAAGGAAATCCTTACAGAACATGTAGAAAGATCACCTAATGCCCCAGCACGCCAGCTAGCCTGGTCTTGACATCAGCCAGGTCTTTTGCAGGACATTTAATATAGACTGGCCTTGTGCAGCGATGCCTGTCCAACACAGGGCAACCTACAGCACAACCCACTGCTGTGCTCTTGCATGCACCACGGGGGGCTGATAGTGCCATGACCCAGAGAACGGAGAGCACAGCTCCAGGCCAGCTGGGCCCACCTGAGGGACACTCCACAGCTGGGGACAGAGCCAAAAGCCAGAGTCAGCACTGGGATGGGACGCTTGGGGATTTGGTGCAACCCATCAGCAGTGCCCTGCCACCCATCTGCAGGTGGTGCTTCTCTCCCAGACCCAGGAGTGCCCCTACTGTCCCCACTATTGCAGGGGAAAAGCAGTTTCTACAGCTGACATAGCCTGAGTGTCATGGGCCTGGGGGCACTAATAAACTTTATTTGTCCAGTCAGCTCCACCCAGGCCCCACCCACACATCCAGAAGCTCCATTTAAATTCAGGTCTGAGACTCTAGTCCGGGTCTTAGCTATGTTGTGGATGGTTTTGTTTCTAGCCCTGACTAGTCTTCTTGAATGAACCCTGGACCTGACTCATCACCTCATCTTTTCTAGGACTGCTGATGGACCTGTCTTTGTCACCAGCCTAGTCCGTTCAGTTACTGAGGGATGTGCCAGTCCCTGGATGCTGCTCTGCCTCTGGCTTCCCCCTCACTCAAGGAGCAGCTTTATTCTTGTTGCTTTTTCACACTGAGGGCTACCTCCAAGGCCATTAAGGAAGCTCCTGCATCATATGAAGAGCCGAGGCAGAGCACCACTTCGTGTCTCCCAGATCCTTCAGGAAGAAGGCAGGGTATGTCCTGAAGAGGTGATGAGACAAGGGAAGCAAGCACAAATGTGCCTCTAGGGCAGGTCTTCTACCCAACCTTCTTGTTTTTAGTCACTGGTTTAGTCATGCAGCACATCCCCTAGCATGCAAGACTGACGTGTGTGACAAAAAAAAAACCCAAACAAAAAACCCCACAGGGATGTTTATAGCTCACGGGTGCAGTCTGACTACTGAGCCTCCAGGGAAAGCAATGCCCACGCATAAACATCAGTGACTACCCAAGAGAAGCAGTCCATTACCTGGAATATATTGTTCCTGCCCATGCCTGTGACCTCCATTTGCCTGGTGGTTTTTCTTGCTTTAAATGTAATTCTGCAGCATGATTGCGGGGAGTAGGGCACTGAGTGACCGTGATGGGTAAGGGGAACTTCTGGGCTTGCTTCATCACCCAGTTTCAGGGCTCCCTGCAGCTTTCTAGCAATATCTGCAGGCATTGCTGTAGCTGTCAATGGGAGTAAGAAAGACCACCTTGCTGTGTAGAAACAGTCCATAGATGAGAGCCTAGATCCTCCAGGATAAGCTTGCCCTGTCCCTCAAAGGATGTAACCTCAAGCTGTGTACATATGGGAGACTGAACCCTGGAAGCACAGTGTGGCCAAAACCAGTCCTGTAGGTGCCTGTGCTGTGCACCTGGCCAAGCGTGTGGGGATCCTGTCTGTGCTGATCACAGACCCTGCAAATGAGAGGTCCACACACTGCAGGGACCCTCACCAGTGCTTTCATACAGAGGGGAAAATTGTTCTGGTTTTCTAGAGAGCGGCTTTTGCTAGCACAAGCCCTTAACTGATAAGCATTTCTCTTGCACTTACCCTCATTTCAGGTTAAATATGATCGACCTCCTCCCAGTTTTTGGAGGTATAAGAGGGCTACCTTCAGTATTTGGGCTGTGCTCTGTGTGGGAAGGACCCAGATCTGTTCTGTTGCTGCCTATGGGGCTTCTTAAGTGTCAGCCACTCAGGGATGTAAATGCTGCATACATCAGGTTGTTCAGAATTTGGCTCATCCTCTTTTGATCTCATATTTGTGTCTTTTTCAGGGCTCTGGATCTGTTTATGCACCCCACCCCCTTCTTTTCTTTTTTCCTTTTCCCTTGTAACTCTAATCATCCCTTTTAGCTTCTAAAGATAGGACAATGTTGTGATAAGGAAAAAGTAATTTTGCAACTTGACCTAAAAATGGGCATGTTTGGATTCAGTCAGTTCTTGGAATGCAGCTTCAGAATTAGACACAACTTCCAAAAGTCCAAATCTGGACTTTTCTTGTGCTGTGCAGAGGGCTAGGTAACCCTCGAGACGCCCAGTGCCCGTCCCTCCCCTGCCACGAACACTTGGCACTGGAACTTTGTCTGAAGTCCAGAAGCAAATAGGAAGGGTTGGGTGGAGGTCTGATATGCTTATGTTGGCTTTGATGGCTTTAAGGAGTGTCATGGTAACAGTGTTAGCTGGATAATTAATATTGCACGCAGGATTATAGTGCAGACACAGAAGTCAGTGCTTTAAATACATAAAATAGCCTTTCTGCATGATCCTACTTTCCCAGCTGGGCGGGGACTGCTATATTTCAGGATCAGAGCCATGGGAAATGTCAGAGGACCTATATTCAGTGCTCTAGCTGACCCTAGTTCTAGCACAAGGTTTGGTATGTGGACACAGCCATCAAACCCATCGGAAAGGATCAGGGCATTGCTATACGCAGTGGGTCCTAAGAGTGGGAAGTCAAAGCAAACAAACACTTTGCAGGGATGTGTCCTGCAAACCAGGAGCTGTAGGTGAGGGGACATGTGCAGATGATGGACGCAAGCCTGATGGGTTTTTTTGCCTTGCTTACAGACTGATGACAGATCTCTGTGTGGAGAGCAACTCCAGCATGTGGCAGGATGGGAACACGCTGAAGAGCCCCTCCAACAACTGTTCATTCCCCCAGGGGTCTATGTGCGAGTCCCACTCCATTCGTGCAGACCAAATCCATAATCAGGGGCAGGTTCACCACTCCTGCACCTCACAGCAGCATTTTAGAGTCTGCAGGCTCAGTCTGTCTGGGCCAGGCTCTGGAGAAGCACACTGAGGGGGGAGACAATCTTGCAAGCCTGGGGACAAGCGCCCCATGTTATTCTGCTCTGGGCCCTTCCCAGGCCGGACACAGCAAGAGAGACGACCCGTCTGAGCCCAGGTCTGCATGCACTCTGCCGGTCCTGCCCCTCAGTAGCGGAGGGCTGCCTGGGTTGAGTGGGCTACCTGCCCGCAGTCCCTGGTGGGGCAGAGCCCACATGACTTAAGCCACCCTTGGCAGCACATTCATCTCCGAAGCTCATCTTATTCTCTCCCCAGTGCAGCCCTGTGCCAAACTATGGTCTGAACACCCAGGTCCTCCTTTCCTGCTCACCATGGATGTGCACTGTGCTCTCTGTGACCGATAGCGTGTCTGTGGCACTCAGAACAGACCTGCAGAGGGGTGCTGGCCTCCAGGCCCAAGGGAAGTTGCTTGATTGTCAGACTGGTCCTCCCTCTTGTTCTAGCACCTCTGACAGATGAAAGTCCCCTTTGCTGCCCTTGCCTCTCACCTGGACAGTCTTGGAGACAGAGTTTGGATGCTTTCTGTGGGCTGGCATGACACTTTGTGTGCTGCTGCCTGTGAAATTCAGTCAGTACTGATAGCGTTGGGAGCACTGGGGGGTGACCTCAGCAATGAACTGTACAGTACATTTTGCAATCTGTTTTCTGATCTAGCACCAAAAGGGTCCTTGTACCTTTTCCCCTACCTCTGACTGCACATTTATGCCATGGCACTTGCATTGGATCTCCTGCCTGTGCACCCACAGACTCAGTGGAACTAATCCTGTAGAAGTAAAAAGGCATCTTCAGTCAGATCTCTCTCAGCCTTATGATATTAGACTGGAATGAACACACAATGAGATAGCACCCATCGGTATGTCAGCACTGAACACGTCAAAAGGCAGTGGACATTCAATGCAACTCCCCCACCCTCCCCCCAGAACAAAGCAGTTCTTCCAACAGGGAGAAGTGCTGGGGGACACAGGTTGCATAAAAGATCTAAAGCTATATCAACCCCAGGGCCACAGTGTCTGTGCAGGAAGCCTCTGTTGCCCTGACAGTCTCCCAGTTTGCCTGTATGTTTTACAGTCCCTGTTGCTTGTCCTTGCTCCTGGTCAGCCCATCCTGTACTCTAGATGCTTCCTCCATATGAAGGTGCTCAGTTGCTCTGGAGAAAGCAGCGATTTCAACTCCTTTCCAAACTAAGCAGAGAGCAGCAACAAGGATGAGGAAAGAGTCGGATTTCCTCCCTGGGGCCCAGCCAGAGCCTTTAGCTAAAGATATAACACACAATACACATAGTGAAGTGTGAACAAACAAAATGAACAGCTCTGCTGTTCATTAACTCAGTGTAGGTGTTGGTTATATAGGAAAGTCAACCTACTATTGCTGTGGGGAGCTGTTAACTTGAATAGCAGTGGCCTGTTACAAGTGAAGTGGTACTATGCAGGCCCAAAAGGAAGAATGTTAGCTATTGTAATTGCAGCCTCAGTAATGAGGAGCTTGGGAGTGGGGCTGATAAGCAGCTAGATAATAGACTAATGAGCAGGATGGCTATAGTCTGTCAAAGGACGGCTAAGGTATCTGCAGGACCCCTATGGTATTGTAGCAGAAGGAAGTGTGGACCAGGAAACAGCCAAATATAGCATTTAAAAGATGTATAGGATGAAATGAACAGTTAATGCTGATAATAATTGGAGCTTGAGGGTGTGCTTAGTGTATGAATAAAGTAATTAACCAATTAAAAATGCACAAGAGACACATGATAGAAAATGATAACCAACAGGAAAATGATTGATGCCCTGTACAGGGAGCTGGAACGTTCAGTGTACGTTATTAGAAGAGATGCCTGGGCTCTTCAGATACCAGCACGTGTAGACCCACTGGGTGCTCTTTGATCACTGGTCTACAGTGTTGTACTTGCCACCTGCTGTGCTGCCTGTGTGATAAATTGCCTGGAATTAATTCAACCCCCCTGTTTGCAAGAAGCAGACTCTGGAAAATGTGTGGAATCCACATTGGCTGGCTTTGAAATGACCAAGCATGTGGCAGGGCCCTGGGGGGCATCTGCTTTCCAAAGAGAGGGGATGCCTGAAAGGAGAAGTGGCCAGCACTGTGTGGCACATCTAGAAGTCCCCAGATGATCTGGGGGAATTAATCTGGTGATGCATGATTGAATTATCCTTTGCTACTTTCTTTTTTTAAGACCCCAGAAAATGTCAGTAACAAAGATGAAGATTTCACTAACTTTCAATGCCTTATTTTGAATGCAACAGTGAAGATGATCTGCACCACTTGAATTTGTGTGCCTCTGGATGAGCACTGTGACAAAGTTTTTGTTGTTTGGTCATAATTTTCTTTCTTCTCTAGATCTAGATCCACACTGAGACCGCAGCTGCTGTGGCGTGGAGGTAAGTCAGGGCTTATCCTGTGGGCTGTAGGACCCTTCACTCGTTGCAAAACTGGGAAGTGTTAGGAAAGAGGGCGAGTCATTGTGGGAAGGAAAAGATTTAAGTGACGGGATGCCACCCTAGAGAACCACATATTATTCTTGCTTCTGTTACAGTGCTCCCATCTGATAGCTAGCAAGTCCTGTACACCAGATATTTCATTGGTGATTTCTAATGTGTTCCTCGTTTCCTGGCATCTGGCTAGAGACCCTACTACTTGAATTGCTTAAGGCTGAGCAGTTGTGCTACAACTGAAGTCAGTGGGAACCTTGCTCTGAACATATGAACCATGCTTGTAATAAGTTTGCTGGGAAAAAAAAAAAAAAGAAAGAAAAAACCCCAGCAACAAGAAAAATACCAAACCCAAACAAAACAGGGACCAGGTGTCTCAGACTGAGTATCTAAAACTTATGGATCTATTTAATCTTCATAAACCCCTTCACACTACAGAATCTTGTGCAAATGAATTCTTGAATGTCTGTGAAGCACTCAGATTCCAGAATGATGAGTTTCATAGGAAAGCAAATGAGGACATTAATATTCCTGTGTTTGTTGCAGGACTAGGACAGTGGGCAGTAAATAAGGTAGTAAGGTACATACTGAAAAACAAGAAGAAAACAAAATATGAGGCAGGTTCTCACTCAGGACGCCCCACTCATGCACAGGCAGCCTCACTTTGAGCTCTTGGTTTGGTAACCTCACTGCTGTTTTGCTCCATACTAGGGGTGTTTATTTGCCTTTGTGGCCAGCAGCCAAATGCTAGTTGGTCCTATGCTACATCCCTGTCACAGAGCTGGTAGACCAGAGACAAATCTCATATCCCTGTGAAGAATTGGTGGGAGCAGAATCTGGGGTAACCAGGGATCACCAGCTGATGGATGCTTGGCCCGTCTGGGTCCACCACTGCCTGCCTTGGTGCTCTCAGGCTCCTGCAGAAAAGGTGAACTTTGAGGTGACCGAGCAGAGGACAGAGGGGCTGTGAGTTCTCAAGATACCTTGGGCCAGAGAAACTCATGAAACTACTTTCCTGTTCTTAGTGAAAGATGCTGAGAAAAAAGAAACTTGAGCTCTAATGATTTCAGCTTGCTAATATGAAGCATTGCAAGTCCTTGGTATCTCACCTGGTCCGCTGCAGTTCAGCCAGTGATTCCCCTTTCTAGACACAGGGGTGTTGCCAAGGCTCTTCTGCCTGGAGAAGTGTAAGCTCCTGACACGAGGACTGAGCAGATGAGACTCTCATGTCATCTCTCTGCTGTTGCTGAAGCGCAGTGACAATGGCTGAGGTACCATGCCTGCTTTGCTAAAACACTGTCTCCAGGGGTGGAGGATCAAAGTACGTGTGCTGCACTGCTTCAGTAAACTACAGGGGTTTAGCTGCTTTCTTTTCTCACACCTCAGACTATTTTAAATGTCTTGGTATACACAATAGAAGTGTGTTATGCTGCAATAGTATATAGATGTATCCTTTCTAACAGGTCTTTTATACACCTAATCAATGGCAAGGTGCAACATCGGTTTCTCCTTGAATGTGAGCCTCTCTTGAACTGCTGGAGCTGAGCAGCAGACCTTTCATCCCAGGAGGGCAACAGTTAGCATGCAAACAGAGCAAGCCTTCCCGAGAAGCCCCACCAACCTGCCCAGACAGCAAGGAATAGCCAAGCTGCAATTCCCTCCATGTCTGCATCCACAGGGGAATTGGAGAAAGCATCTATCTTTATATTCTGTTTCTTACCCTTTTTACTCTGCTGGTTTGCCCTGCTTGTCATATTACTATATCTCCTTTCATTTTTCTTTTTCTCATTACCTTCTTTCACCATGGAGATGGCCAAATTATTGACTCAAGGCTGTTTATCTGAATGTTTCTACCCCCCGAGTCTTCTTAAAATATGACTTGAAGTATTGAATAATTTTTATGAGTTTATTTCCAAAGGCCTATTAATCAGTTTCCCTCTGCACAGTGGAGCCTGTAGGGTGACCTCAGACCATGTGGAACAGCAAAGGACTCAGTTAAAGGACACTCCACCTTGGGGTATGACATAACAGCTAAAGAATGGGATTCTTCTTGCCTGCATGATTAAATGCTGTAAGTACATCTGCCACTACTGAAAACACACTTCCTTACTCTGTCAGTGAATGAGTTTCGTCCCTTGAATAAATGAGCCTAAGCTCTGGACTTGAAATCCACAGCTTATGAGCATGCTGCAGATATTAGTCACATTGTTTAATGCAATACTGGAAAGCTCTTGGATGCTACAGTGACAAGCACAGTGTGAGCACTTGTACAAACTAGAACAAAAAAGCTTCTTCCTGCAAGCAGTCATGAGCAGGCTTAATGTAATTCGGTTTCTAGCAGAGAGGAAGTCTGCCCGACCCACTCATTTTTCTCTCCCACTCTGTTGAATGAGTTTGATATCTGTGTTATTGAAAAAAAGTCAAGACAAAGAGAAGAGGTTTGCATTTACGTCCTGATTCAGAAAATCACTTGAGAATATACTTAACTTTAAACCTATTGTTGGAGTTGAGCATTTGCACAAGTGTTTTGTTTTACAGAGACTGAGGCCCAGATCCAAGTGCAAAAAAACAAACCAAACCAAACCAAAACAAACAAACAAACAAACAAACAAAAAACCCCAAGTCTTAGGCACCTGAAGTGCTACTGGAAGAAAGCTTGCACATCTAATACAAAATAAGGTATTTCTCAAAATTCTGTTCAAGTTGCCCTGACCAGGAAGATACCTCTACCCACTTCAGTTGATGTTAAAATGTCTTTTTTTGCCCTAACAAAACCCCAGAGCTCCTTATCCTTATGCAGCTGAGCATCCTGACACTGCCCCAGACCAGTGCTGGGGGGATTCAGGCAACAGGGCATCCTTCGGGTCCCCTGCAGGGGCTGCCCAGAGCATCAGCAGCCCCCAAAAATGGTCTCTTGATGGCGAGGGATGCAGGTAGGTGTCACATCTGGAGGACAGTGGTGTGTGCTGCCAGGGGAAATGGGATCTATCTGCCTTGTCATGCCTGCAGGACAAGGGCAGAGGGACAGTGCTCTCAGGCATCCACTGCAGTTACAGGCTATGGCTTCATACTGAGTCATGTCACATGATTATATGAGATAATACAATTGCACTGTTAATGTTAAGAATAACCATAAATGTTCTTGCAAAGAATACTGAGGTCTGAAAGACTTTGAAGCATCTTGTGGGCACCCTGGGGTGAGGTGCTCCGCTGCTCATGCCGTCTCCCTGCATAGGCCTCCCCTGACTTGGTGTCAGCTGCCATGCAGCAAGGCAGGCATGTTAGCTGCATCCTCATGCTCACAGACAGCTGTTTGGATAGCTGGAAGGGAGCTTTTCCCTTTAAACTAACCCACATCCATGGTCCTTTCCCATTTTCCGTCCCTTGTTTGCTGCATTCAGCTGGTTCAGCCCACAGACGGGACACAGAAGGGACCCCTGCAAGGGTACACCTTGTTCTGCGTGTCCTGAGGCGTGTCCCTGTCTGCTACTGCTGTGGAGCACCCAGCACTCCTGCCCTTGTTTCTCTCTGTCCTTCATGAGGGAGTACCAGATCCTGAGCATCTCCCACTGCAGCTGCATCCCACCCATATATAGACAGTGTCCAAGCAGTTCCCACGGGGCCAGCTCTGTGAAGAGGAACAGATTCAAAATCTCCATTGTGAAAAATGTCAATATTTACATTCTCTAAGTTAGGTCGTTCTTTTTATGACTTTCTCCCATAAGTGCCTGTTATACTGTTTTGAAAAGACATGGACCTAAGAGCAACACAACCAGGAACTGACAGAATTAATAAAAGAGAGGCTGGGACTTATGAAAATAAGATGATATTAACAAGATAATTATCTCTCATCAAATTAGTCCAGAGGGAGCTGAGCCAAGCTCCACTCAGTAGCCTGGAAGGAAAGGAACTGGCAGGGGAAGCTATTTGTATAACAACAATAGAAACACTCTGCCCTTCTCTAGGAAAGGGCTTGGAGCAGTGAGACACCACTGTGATAAGCACTCTATAAATGCAGATAGAGGGAACCTTTTGTCTGAGGAGCTCAGAGCTGTTTCCACTGAAGAACTGCAGCTCCACAACCTGCTGTGGGAGGCTGGGACCTGGAGAAGGACCTCAGCAACCAGAGGCAGCTGCAGCATGAAGGCTTCTCCAGTCAGCATCGCAACCTATCCACCCTCACCCATTTTTCCCTATGCTATTGTCTCTTTTCCTTCCTTGTATTTTTTTTCCTCTGTTCTTCTGAGGCCCACAAAATTTGTTTCCATCTTGTGCCTATCTGGATTTAACCTGGATTTAGCCTCGCTGGAGATCTCACATTGATCTAATCTCTTTTATTTTATCTTCCCCTTTTAACAAAACAAAATGACTCGGTATAAAAACCTGTGCTAACACATCCTGGCTAATCACGGTGGAGTTGAGGGCGTTGTGGGTGATTCTGGGGAAAGCTCTGCCAGTAAATACAGCAGTGAGAGCACGTCCTGCTGCACTGGCTCTCCAGAGAGTGAAACTCTGCTCTGTGCTGTTCTGCTTCCCTGGCAGCAACGCCAGTCTCAGCCTGGATGGCAAGGGGGAGGTCTCAGGAGACAGTTCAGAGTGTTCTCTATTTCTGTATCCAAGTATTTCCCAGTATTGGACCCTAAATTCAGTCCTCTCCTGGGGGAAAACCCCTGCACAGAGCATCTTCCTCTCACCATCAAACAAGCTCTGTGAGAGTTCATAAAGCATTCATTTCCTTGTGCTTTCTCAGACTTTCAAAACAAAGGCATGTGTTTGTAATTACACTGATGTGCTATATTTTAGCCATTTTAAGTAATTTAATTTTCATTCTTTGTTGCTGTTTATGTGGTAGCAGTTTCGCTCTAAATGTAAAGCACCTCAAGGCTTTCGGTGTACTCCGTTTCATAACCTGCCTGAAGCAACTGACTTTTTCTGATCCCCTAGATGGCAACTTAAGACAAGTATTTATCCATCTGAGAGCAACGTGTCTCAGGGAACACTAGCTGGGCAGAAAGGCGTGGGAGTCAGAGCAGATGATGGACTGAATTTTGATTAATGCAATATGATGCTGTTGCGAACCAGACAAATGCCAGGTTGGGCCATGTTGTGAGTGAGACTTCTGCAAGGATTTCTCATTGCTTCCTTCTCAGATGGGAAGGTTACGTCTCTGCCTATTTTGCTTCACTAGAAATGTCATGGAGCCACAAATCCAATTAGTCTCTTTGCTGTGTTTAAACAGGGACTGGGAAATGATTCTGAGATCCAGACCTGGGCTGTGCTCCTGCTCTGCATCTCTGAGAGGTGCCCAGGCACCCCAGCCTTGGGTCCTGCAGGCAATGGGAGCTGTTTGGACCAGGGATGTCCCACATGAGAGGCAGAGGACAGGGTCCCATGGCATGCTCCCTCAGGCTTTCTAGCTGCATCTCTGCTGGTGAAACCTCCCCTTGCTCTACCCACCATTTCCTTCATCTCCTGCTCATCTTTGTCCTGCTGTTGCCTGCTCTTCCCTGAGCTGGTGAGCATCCTGCAGGGAGTACATGGCTGAGCTCTGGGGCTCCACCTTGGGCGTAGATACCTCAAAAGGTCTTTGAGGATGGGGTGCAACCAGTTTTTCTAGGTACACCCTGGACTTACAGAGCAACAACCTCAAGGCAGCAAGCTCTGGTTGAATGCTTGAAGTGAGGAGGTTTGTGTAGTCCTCACAGGAAAGCCAGGGGCCAGAGGGATCTACATACCCACTGACAGGCAGCAGGAGAGGGTGACAGATGCTGAGCAGCCACCTCTGTGGGAATGCACAGGTATTGCAGTGGGGACAGTGCTATGGTGCTGCCCTACCAGATGTTGTACAGGTGCAGAAGGGCAGACCCAGATAAAGATCTCGCTCCTCAGGTTCCCAGCACTTGCCACGCTGGCTTGGAGAGGCCACCTTGGTGTGGGGGACTCAGTGGCTGTGCCACCAGCTGTTGTGACCATAACTGCTGGTGCCAGATGGCTGCTCCTTCTTTGCTTGCCCTTGCTGAGCACATGTCATAGCATCCTTTGCTGCAGAGTGCCGGCCCTAGTAAATAAATATATGTTGTGGAGTGAATGAATGAGTAAATGAGTGAATGAAGACTTTTGGCTTCTTCTGGCTGTGGAGAAAGCCGCACTCTTCCCATGTGCCAGGCTGCTGAGGTCTGCCAAGTGCAAAGCCATCTGAAAAAAAAAAAGGGAAAGCGACTCAGTGAGCTAGAAAATGCCTGGACTGTTGTGTGAAATTCCTCTGCACCAGCCCTGTCACTACTCCTCAGCCTTGCACCCAGTTCTGCCTTTCATAGGCATCTCTCGTATTAATTAAAGGTGACAGGGTGCTGGGAAAACAATAGGGTGGGTCTCTTGTAGTTGCACCCCAGCCACCTCTCTGGTCTCAGCTGTCCTTTTGCTCCGTCTCCTGGCGAACTGCCAGACACTTGCCACTGAGATCACAGAAGGGGCAAGAGGCAAAATGTTTGGTGCCACTTCCAATTAGTAAATTATTTTATCTTCTGGTTCCTAGTTCTAAATCTGTTATGGCGGCTGTAAAATGCCTCCCTTGGCTGACTAGATGGATGCACAGGATATTTTTTTAATTTGAAGGAGGAAAAAACATCCTGTTTCTAACCCAAAGTGTCCTCAAATCTATTCCCTGTGTGATCTCTAGCCCCCAGCTCTGCCGAAGCGCAGGCAGCAGAGAGCACTGGGAAACCTGCCTGCAGAGGCACGGTTTCTGTGTTAGTGTTACAGTGCGGGTAATGATCCTCTACAATAATAACTGCCTGCTGGCTCCCCACAGAGAAACCTGACCTGACATGGGGAGCCAGGTTCCTGTGCCGGGAGAGCTCCCCCCGAGAGTTGGGCTGCAGGATACATGTCCTGTCTCTCTCCTCACGGGAGCAGCAGCCTGTCATGGTGCATGGGTTGTGCATATCCTGATGGGACAGGGCGCTTAGCCCCACGGCACTATTGGCTTGTACCTCCCCTTCAGACCCTCCGGCAGTCCTCAGAAGAAGAAAGCAGGAGCAGACAAATTGTGAAGACTGAAGGGGTTGTTTGCAACCAGAGGCTTTGATGCGCATGGATGTGGACTGATACTGTGGAATGGATGTTGTGGACTGGGCAGGGAGCAGAGCTGGACACAGCTTTTGAGCTGCAGCTTGCCTGAGGGGCTACAGGACTTGGCTCCTTCCGTCCTGCCACGCCACCCCACCACTGACCCCCTGAATTTCACTCTCCTGCTATTGCAGACGCTACTCTGGCACCTTGGCCCTGAAAAAGCCTTGAGCTGAGCCCCACTCCCCCTCAAATACTCATTTCCTAGCCACCAAGACCACCAGTGCTCAGGCACCACACACCATGCCCAGGTCCAGGAGAGCTAAGGGTCTGCCTTGCTGCCAAGCTCAACTTGCCAGAACCGAGCGAGCAAATGGCTGAGGAAGAGTCCCAAAGAAAGGATTGAGACTATGAATGTCTTATTAAAAATGTAAGTTGCCGAAGGTCTCAGAGGACATCCCAGGTGCATGCCAGAGATCTTGGAGAGGCTGCAGAGACCTTGCCACGGGCCCAGAGCCAACAGTGTTCACAGGAGTTGTGCAGAGGAACCAGGTTCTCTGGAGCAGAGACAAGACTACTCAGAGCCTTAAACACATTTAAATGAGTGGCAAAGATAAAAGAATACAGATAAGAGATAAGAACTCATATATGACAGTAACACAGTCTTCATAGCTGCAGTAGACGAGCAGGAAAAATAGCCATATTCAAACACTCGGAATATTATCTTGAAAAACAAGAAGTAATTAGCCTGTCAGGAGATAACTCTCACTTTCCGTGCCTCAGTTTAGACACTTGGTTGCAAAGGAAGTTTGGGTCACCTGTAAATGGTATCTCCACACAAAATGAGGTTCGGTGCAATATGAATGCCGTTGTGTGTTGGGACCATTTTCTCTTTAATTACTAACGTTAAGATTGCCTTAATCTGTATGAGGCAAGGTGGTATTACTAGCACAAACTATTCAACAATAAAGAAGGCAAACATACATCTATTGGTTGTCTGCAGACAAACTGGCTTCCTTAACATGGTCTAATTTTGCATTACTGGGTCTTATCACCCCCAGTGTTTGCCGGTCATCTTCTTCCCCGTTAACAGTACTGGAGCCGAGAAGGGTCTGCGTGTCCTTTAAGTCTTGGATTTGGGGGGTTTTTTTGAGCTTCTAGCTGTGTTGATCAAAGACATTTCTAGCATTTTTTTCTGCTCTCTAAGATCTCACACCCTAAACAAGTTAGGTTTAGAGCACTATCCTATCTACACCTCAATCTCTCACTAGGAAGCGTGCTCGTGGGAATGTGAGAGGAGCTGCACTGACTGTGCACAAGGGCGATCCTGTCTCTTGGCTTTGACACAGTCTGGTACCAGAAAGTGCTGAGGAAGAGTTTGTCAACAGGGTAAGCCAACAGTTATGGCTTCCCTGATTATACCCTCCAGCAGCGACAAGCAAGCTTCTGTTTAAAGGCTTCTCAAGCCAGAGATTGCATCTGTTTCTTTGTTTTCCATTCTCCGATGGATCTGTGTGTTGTTAATTTATGTAACCACTTCCTGGGCTCACCTGTGCAGGACTGCAAAGTCCTGTAATCCCCACTGCCACACGTCAGTGGTATTCTGGGGACTGTGGAAGAGGTTTTTGCATTTGTTAGTTCTACTGCTCCATCATTTCATTTGATGTCCCTAGTTCTTCCTCCAAAGAGGTAAAACCCCTTCCCAATTCATCTCCCACCTCACTTTTAGACAAGTATCATTTGTTCAGCTTCTTCCCTGCAAAGGCCATTTCACGTTCCCAGTTGCTGCCATCTTTTTCCTTCTGCACCATTTCTGCTGCTGACAAGTGCTTTGGAAATCAGAGCACCAAGACTGCAAGGACTGCCTGGGATATGAGTGCTGCACAGATTTACACTAGGGCAGAGGAATGCTTTTTTAATCACCCAGACCCTGGAATACAACCTTGACTTGACCTCTGCTGCTGTCTAAACCTGCTGAAGGATCTTGCTCCACTGTTCTTTTGAGGCTAAATAATAAGGAGCACAACGACCTGGTGTTACTCATTTCTTCTGGATCCAACAGTGAAAGCCTGGGGAGTGGTTTGGAAGGTCCTGTACCCAGCCCTGTGGCCCATCCCAGCAGGACTAACACACAACAGTGAGATGAAAAGCATCACAGTCTCTAAGCACATCCTGCCAGTGCTCACAGTCATTGTGCTCCACTGTCTCCTAATGTTTGACTTTGAAATGCTAATGTTCTTTTAAAGTAGGTAATTTTCATGTAACTTCTATCTACAGGACTCAAAGAAGGTGTTTATTACAATCCTGCCTGTCCTGGGGCACAGGTAATGAATTACAGAGCCTTTCCCTGACCAAAATCCAACCTGGCTCCTCTGCATTAAAGCTGTTCCCAGCCTTAGCTGGAGCAGGAATCGCGGAGGTTCATGTGGTGCACGACCCGGGAAGGTGTCAGGTGCAGCTCCCGCATCATTATTTCTCCCTGGGACCCTCCAGTGCACCATGAGTCCCCAGGTATCCCCAACATCTCTGTGCATCTGGACCGCCGAGTGCTGGCAGGGGGAGAGGGCTGCCTGCCCTGCCCTGGGTATGGCGACGGCCACCCTTGCTCCTCCTTGCCCTTTGGGCCGGCACCCCAGTGCTGCAGGGCTGGCCTGGCGCCTCTCCTCCAGACGCTACAGCTCGTGGCCGAGCACTGCCCCAGCATGTCAGGGCGCCAGCGAGGGGCCTGGGAGAGGACGAGCAGAACCGGCCAAAAGACGGGCTTTGGGAGGAGTGGGACACTGACCTGTCCTGCAGCCTGGGGGCTTTCTCCGGGGGCTGCACCTCCTGCAAGCTAACAGTCATGCCACAGACTCTCAGGAGCTGCGGTGCCACAGCTGCTTCTTTTTGCTTCATCGAAAAAAGCAGGATTTGCATGCAGTACAGCTTGGGAAACCTGGCAGAGCAGTGTCGGTGACCGCATCGCAGCCCTACCCATCGACTGCCGTGAGATGCTTGGCTTCCATATAACAGCCACTGCTGCCGCGCTGTGTCCTGCACGCAAAAGCAGATCCATCCACGTGGGCAGTGTCAATCAGAGCATCCCCAGAGCAGCTTGCACAAGCCCAGGTAATATTTTTAATCAGTGTCCTAAAAGCCAGCTCTCCGTGAGTGGCATGCCACTGGCCTCATCTGAATATTGTTTTTCCTGGGGGTGTCGGGCATGCCAGGAATGTGTCAGAGCCAGGCCTCTGAGCAGGATGGGTAATGTTTGTCCATAAGCATCTGGAGTCAATCTGTCTAGTAGCTGCTCAGCAGGGCACTTAGTCACCCAGAGACCATTTCAGAAGTAGCTTTAGTAGCCAGGGTGGAGCACGGCTCTGTCGGGCTTGGCTGGCTGGGGAGGCACGGCGAGGCTTGGGACATGCAAAGAGCCAGCCACAGGCTCCCCGGCAGCGTGCAGGATCAAAAAGAGAGGGAAAATGAGATCTGTAAAACCGGTGTCCTGTGAGCACGCTGCTTTGAAGGGCCACTCCTAAACCTATGAGAGGAGTGATGAAAGCCAGTCTGCACAGGGGAGCCCAGCAGCATTCTCCACAGCAGGCAATGAGGCTTGGGGAAGGAGGGCGCTGACACGCTTTTGGTCTGAGCAGCAGTCTGCACTCACGGCCCAGCCGTGCACAGTGAATCCCACGGCGTTTCCCATGCCACGCATCGCACGGCTTCGAGGGGCAGCACGGGGAAGAAGCACGGGGTGTGGGGCTGGGGCCGCCCTCCCCTACCTGGAGCAGAGCCGATCCCTGCCCTGCATCACGGGCAGCGCAGAGAGCTTTCTAGATGACTTGGCATGCTGTCCCGTTAATAATAGAAAGTGGGACTGCCTGGATTCTGTGTTCTGGTGTGAATTATGCGCACAAAATACAATTTGCTTTGCTAACGTTTTTTTGCTGTTTTGGTGCTGGGGAACTTTTCAGAAATCATTACCATGCGCTTGGCTCTTTATATTTTTCTCTCTCTTCTCAGGCAATTTGTCAGAAGGGATTTTTTGACAATTTCACTGAACCATGCTTGAGAGCAGGTTAACCCCTCAAGAGCTTAACACATTTTACTCTCCTCTCCACTGACTCAGACTGGTTTGTTGCTGCTGGGCAGTGGGGAGCTGGATGGATAGGTGGATGGATGGGTGGAGGGAGGGATAGCTATCTACTCATGGGGTTCTGCATTCAAAATCCTCTTTGACATCCCCTGCACATCCAAATTCAGTTTGCCAGATAATGAGAGTCTCTCCATTCCTCAGGGACACCTAAACAACTGGATAATTGCAGCGATACTGCTAGGGATGTCTCCAAAGCACTGAACCGTGGAGCATCCCTGAACTAGGTGTGCTCTGCCAGTGCTTCCCAAAAGGGGCTGGGCTCCTGAGCACCTTCAGCTGCCTCCCCCAACTCCTTGGGGAGGTTGGCCATGGGCCACATGGAGGAACAGGGCTCCCCCGTTCTCATCCCCAAAAAACTCTTACAGACCATGCATGTGGGTCTATCCTAAGAGAATTTTAGGAGATGTGGGAATGCCAGGGGGGAAATGGAACTTCAGGCAGATGAAATGGAAAAGGCTTTTGGACTATCCCAGTTAGTCTGTTTTTCCTAACAGCATTTTATCCCTTTGGGCCCTACAGTTGGTGGGTGACTCCCACTGCTGGGAAGCAGACTTACAAACCTCTCTAGCCCCTGTCCTACAGCCTCAGACACATTCAAGGGGCTTCACTGCTCCATGCGGGAGCAAGCTGTTCCCCTTGGGAGCATATAGGCCACTCCATGATGCTGAAGGGTCTGATGAGGATGGAGGTGGTCAGTGAGGGAAAGGGCTGCTGCAAGCCTTCTGGAGCCTAGCCAGTCCATCTGTGGGATGCTGTATCTGCTCATTGTAGAGCCCCATGCAGAGCAGCTGGGAGTGCTGGTACTCTGCATGCCACAGGTGCTTCTCAATCATGTTGGGAAGCGAGGATTTCATCTGTATGACTTTGCCTGATAATTAAGTGTCTGTCTTGACAAACTCTCCTGTCACCCATTGTGTGCTGCTCTGGATGGTTTTCCAGAGCTGCAGCTGGTGCTGGGGCTCCTGCAGCCATGCCACTGTTGCTTTAGAAGAGCTTGGTTTGTGCCGCCACCTCTTTTTGTTTATTGAGTGTGTTGCAGGGAAACGTATTAGAAATCTTCCTCAGGCCCTGTCCTATGTCTGCAGGAGCCATGTTCAAACATGAGTTCCCTTCTAGCACACCTGGACACTAAAGCCTGTACACCCTGCCAAATTTATTTTCATCCATACTACTGTTGTCAAATTTTGCAAGCTAAGCAGCAGGGCTCAGACAGGTTTTGAATGACAAGAGAACATCCCCAGGAGGATGTGAATCCTGGAGCAGGCAGTGGTCTGCAATGAGGACACATCCAGCCTCAGAGCTGTTACATTTCTGATTGTGCTATTTTTATGTGAGGGTGTGCATTACCTGAGTAGGGCTATTAGCCACTGTGTGGTGGCCAGAGGTCGAGTTGGCAGATTCCCTCCTGTTGCCCGAAATTCCCCTATTGTGCTAACTGACTGTAGCATCCCTTTAGCTCCTAGAGGCTGTTGCAGAGCCTCTGCAGAAAGAGCTGCATTGTTCTGCCCCACTGCTCCTGTGCCAGTGTACTAAGGACTCCTACAATATGAGAGTAATCTTTTGTTATTATTCATTATTTGTATTATTTCTGTCACCTAGTAAGCTTATTTTCAAATAGGAAACAAATGAGGTTGGTTTGGATATTGATTGCTGAAGTCTTCCCGTTGAGCGATGTTTATCATCTCCAGTGGGTGCTGCCAGGCACAAGGTCTATTAATTGTTTCAGTGATTTCTGCACTGTTGGGAGCTGGACTGAGATGTGTTGGTGTGTGTGTTCAACCACTGGGTCTGCTGCAAGGTGAAGCACTGGTGTTTGTCCTTGCAGGTCCTTGAAACCCTGTGTCCTGAATGGCTCCTCATGTGTAATTGCTAATGGATCCACCTCGGCCACCACCTCCATGGTGGGTTAATTGCCTGGATTTCTGCTGAGCTGAATACGCTCCACTTACCTGAAGATGCTACATTTTTATTTTACAATATCCTTTCCCTATTACCTATTATTGTATCAAGTGTCCTTCTCATCTGTGTACTCCATAATCTCAATACTGTTGGAGATTTAGCCCTTGAAAGCCCCTCTGGTACCTCAGCAGCTGTGCAGAGCTAGGCATATCTACGGAAGCGCCTGCTGGACTGCAGTGTGATGGCGAGGTACCCGATATAACATCGGATAAGGCTGCCGTCAGTATCACAGCATCTGCAGCTCCCTCGGCTACCTCTATCCTGTACTACCATCTCACTGGTTTCCCATTACAAATTAATCAGTTAACCTCTCTGTGATCACAGCTACATTTATAAAAACCAGTCCACAACACACCAATTTCAATTTGTAACCCTATCAGAGTAGTTTTTCTGATACTGCTAAGGACATGAAGCTGGGCAGTTAAATGAGCTGGGAAGCCTATCACTTCGTGAAAGCATCTAAATATCTGTAATGTCACTTTGCTAAAGCATCACTTTCTGTAGTGAACTAAATCCCTGCGATGTCAGCTCTTGGAGGACAATTTCTGTGTTTCTTCTTTTATGAGCTCATTTCTTAGAGATGGTCGATGCTTATGTTACATCATTTGCTGCAGCCTGTTGAACCTACCACCCTCATGTGTGATCCCACTGATGAAATGCCTTGTGCAGTTCATGAGCCCCGATGGGCTGAGCTGTCCCAAATGGCCTTTGGGAGGTCAAGGACTTGCCTTACCCAGCAAGGTGAGCAACAACTAGGGCACCCAGCTTATTGAAAAATTTACCCAAATCAATCAATCAATCAATCAATCAATCCAAAGGTTTCAAGTACACAGTTAAAGGCCACTGTCTCTTCACATCCTGTGTGAAATAAACTGGGTTGAATCCCTAGAAAATCACTTGAGCTAAAGGAACTTATGAAACTGGTCAGCACTAGATTTCCTGTGCAGTTCATAATGCCAAAAATATTGATTTTTTTTTTTAAACTTGGAAAGGCAAAATAATTTTAAATGTGCTAAACCTTTAAATTAAACTGAAGTGATTCAAAGATCTACCTCTGCTCTTTCTGTAGCCAGAGTATTACAGTTGTCTGTAGCCCATAACTAAACCCTCAGAAAAGAAATGGGGGAGGTTGCTATTAAAGCCGTCATTACTTACTGCAGGTATCCCTTTGCCACTTCTGCCCCGGAAGACACAACATGCTCCAGGCTGGCTTCAGACTAAAAGCAATCTTCTGACCCATTTTCACATCCTTTTGGGTCAGTCCATCTCTCAATTATGCTGCCACAACACAAGTGTCGTGGGTGGGAGAAGGACATGAAGATTCTGCTTTTTTTCTGGCAAAACACAGTTCTCATTTTTCACACTGCAAAGACGTTCTTGTGGTTGTATCCTCAGTCTGCAGAACAGTTCCCACAGCTTACTGCAAAGATGAGGTGACACTCATATTCCTGGAAACTAGACTGCATATATTCCTGAGCACATATGGTTGGGATATAGGGTTAAGAGACCCTCTTTGTCTGCAGCTCCTATCTTACAAGCTGTTCAGCTGATGCTGATGATGGCACCTCTGCCTCCACCTGCTCCTGCCTCCTCAGATTCCTTCTTGTTCCTTCCTAGCTGTCTTCTCAATGCCCTCCTTTTAAAAGTGTTCATCTCCTATGTCACTTAACTTTGACCACCAAGACTGTGTGATTGGGCACCCCTTACTGCTCCTCCTTTAAATCTGCTGCTCCTTGGTGCTTGGTTGTCCAGCCTGCTCCAGCTACCTAGCCCCAGATCTTCAATAATTTGAGTATCCCCAGAGCAAGGTACTGAAAGAGAAGCATTCTGTCCATCCATCCATTTCCCTCTCAGCAGCCCTTTTCCTTTCACCTGCTAGAAGCTCCTCCAGCCCTGGCTTCCTGGGGTAGCTGTGAGTGTCAGCCCACTGCCCGCTGTCAAGCAGCTGCTTCCACCCATGCTGACCTTCTGCACACAAGCTGCTGAGTTGCACAGTCAGGCGTTTGTCACTTAACATCTTGATTACTGTCACTTCTGTGATCTTGAGAGTTGCTCTTAGCCATGTCCCACTCTGTTTGGTTTCTGTTGCATGCTTCGGGACCTGCATGTGCAGAGTTAATCACATCAGCAAGCATGAGGCTGGCGCTATGGACTCAGAGCAGAGGTTTCTCTGACGAGGTGGCAGCTAGGAATGAGTGATTAAGTGAGAACATGAGAAATTGGGGTGATGTCTCCTCTGGCCACCCCAGCTGTCCCAGTTTTCCCATGCTGAAGGCAATTCCAAAGAATTGTGCTTGATATCTGTGGGCAGACCTGCTCTCCGTGGGTTTCTGAATGCATCCAGTGGCAGTGAGTTCCTCAATGCAATAATGCACCACAGGAGAAGGCACTTCCTTTGTTTGTCTTAAATGAGTTGCGGGATAATTTCATTTTGTTCGTACATAATGAGAAGTCGTGAATAATCACTCAGTAATCACTTTCGCTGTGCTAGTCAGGGCTTTACAAAACTCTAATCACATCCCTCTTTAGTCATCTCTGTTCAAGGCCAAAGCTCTTATTGTTTAGTCTCCTTACAAGAAAACATCTATTCTTCCAGGTGGGGAAGATGTCCCCCTTGTTCCCTCATTCCCTGCTTCTCCAGCATCTGCTGCACCCTTGGCATGCACCCTCTCACAGTGCTTCTCCCCTTTGACCCCAGGCAGAGCCCCACCAGCCACCCCAGAGATGTCATAGGTCCAGCTAGGCTCTGCTCTGGGGTGAACCCCTCAGTTCTCTTGTTGTGGGAGTCCGAGTAGAGCCCAAGGTGTTCACCCCCAGTTTGTATCTGGATGCTGGGAGGTATCTGTGCACAGGCAGAGATACAGAGCTTGATCCCAGAAGCTGTGTTCCAGGAGGAACATGAGGACAGAGCAAGGCATGGTGTGTGCCCAACAGCATTGCCTTCACAACCCCTTCTGATGGGAGAATTTGGCTCCCCTTTACCCAGACACTTCCACCTGCTGTATGGAGGGCATCTCTGTGGTCATCCTTGGGTCACCAAACAGCACAGGGAAGATGATATGTGGTCCAGCTCCACAGGGCAGTGCCAGAGCAGGGGTCAGGAAGGGGAGTGGGTTGTGGGCCCCAGTCTCAGCCCCACACATGGAGGCAGTGGGGAAGCTGAAGCAGCAGCAGCAGTGGGGAGCTGCATGCCCCTGGCTATGACCAGTACACTCATGCAGAAAGGACAATGGCTTGGAAACCTGCCTTAACTGGTTAATAAAAGAGCATTTGCTCCACTGAAAGGGAGCACCGTTATCTCCCCTTGGGGGAATTTTCTTTCCCTCTCCTATGGGGCAGATGTTTGCCCTTGTGACATTCCCCTGTGGAAGGATGGCACAGCAGGGACAGCACTGGAGCTTGCAGACAGTCCAGGCTGCACAAGGGAACAAGTCTGTGCCTGGAGAGTCCTGCAGGAATTGCAGCTTTCACACCAAGGAAAGTTTGTTGGGAATATTAATAGCGGCTCCCATTGTATTGCCTGGACCATGGGGTTTTGCAAAGCAACTTCACGGGCATTGGAGGGGGAGCAGGACTGGAGGGGATGCTTAAGGAAGGTGGTATTGTATGTGGGTGGGGCAGAGAGGTGCTTGTGCAGGAGAGCAATTTCTGTCATGTAGAGATCTGTGTGGGTGTGAGGGGAAGTGCTCATATTACCGGCGTGGGAGCAGGAATGGCTCAGATCACCTGTTTGTGTGCAGGGGAGGCTTCACTGGGCCAGAGCAGGGGGGGTTTGGGGACCTGGTAAGGACTGAGTGGGTCTGAGGCATAGGGCATCAGTGGTGGGTAGGAGGGGCTAGCAGTGCTGTGGGGATGAGGGATGTGTGAGTGGGCATGAGGTAAGGGTGAGGTGACACCCAGGACATGGGCTGGTGGGGCCAAATCCAAACAGGAGCTCACAGCCTCCGTGCAACCCCACACGCACTCCTGCAAGAAGGAGGTCAGCAGGCAGCTGCCCTCAGGGCTCAGCCAAAAAGGGGCACTTCAGTGTTAAGGTTTGGGGATGCACAGCATTAAGGTCTGGCTTTAAAGGCGACATCGGGGCTGGGGTGAAGTGGGGCGGGGTGAAGGGGGCCAGCCAGCACAGCTGAGGGGTGGGATGTTCGGACAGCCCCAGTGCAGCTGTGCACCTGTAGCCAGAGGAGTGTTCTAGCAGAAGGGCTCAGTGCTGGTCATGGCATTTTTTTGGCAATGGTCAGGGTCCCCAGACTGCAGTTTTGAGGAGCCTGGTATATCCAGGAAGATGGGCTGAGCTGGGATTATTTATCTTCCTCCCCAATGCAGCAGTGGCTGGAGGCTATCAATGCAGAATCAATAGTGTGCTGCAAAGCCCTGAGCCAACTGTGGGGAATTTCTGGTACTTCTCCTCATGCGGGATAACAACTGTGTCTAGGACCGGGTTTTGACTTGGATTCTTTTTTATTTATTTATTTTATTTTATTGATTTCCTTTGTTAGCTTGGCTGGTAACTGTTAATGGGATGATCATTGTTGGGCTCTGTTGGGTAAGGGAAGGAAAATGACACGGCTTATTCGAATGTTGTGTCCTCAGCATGCTCTCGTGGTGGAAAGGCAAAACTATAAAGGTCAGACAGCCTCTGGGTCCATCTGCTGTGTGTGTGGCTTCTTGCCTCTGCCAGGCATACTCCTGCCACTCCCTGAGCTGTCATCTGTGCTGTCCCAAGCATGCCACTGTCCCCACAATGGGGTGAGACATTGTCTTCTGCAGAGCTGGGAATGGTTCCTTCACATCACTGAGCATTAAATCAGAATAAGGGCTGGAGTCTGCACAGGGGTTTGAAGCCAGGACTGATGTGCTTGTGGCAGCTGTAGCTGGTACCAGAGGGGACTGGTTGCCACCCCAAGAGCATGTCCCAGAGCAGAGACTTCCTGCAGGGATGGGCAGCAGGCATTTGGGATGCTCTTATCTCTGAACCCTCTGGCCCAGGCAGACAGACTGCTCCACAAAATGAAAAAGACTGTCCGCATCAGGTTGAGTAATAGGTGTAAATGTACCCTGCTTTCCCAGCCTCCCAGGCCAGGCCGGTATTTTAACCCACCCTCTCCCAGCACAGTGAGCTGTGCATGGTGAATGCAAACCTCTGAACAAATAATCCCTCCTTCTCCGCCCATGAAAGTCTAAAGTGCACCGTCAGTCAACAGACGATGAAATTTCGTTTTCATCAACCGACAGGCCAATGCAGACGAGACCTCAAATGTTAGTCAAAAGCAAACACCAAAGGGCAAAGTCAGAGCTGAGCGGATTTGTTTGCCAAGACTGGTGACTGAAGTCTACCCTGGAGATTTTGGGTGCAGGGATACTGCAGCAGGTGAGGTGCTGCCCAGCAGGAGGATCCCAGTGCTGTGCAAATGCCAGCAAGCAAAGGAAGCATGATGCACAGCCCATGGAAGACAAGAAGTTGCTGGAGAAGAGGGCAAAACCTGCGATATTTTGCCAACAGAGGATGTGAGCCAACAAGCAGCCGGACCAGGCTCTACTGCTCAGGCCCCAGGAGGCTCTGGGAATCTGGGATGCTGCCCCTTTAAAACGCGGGGGAAAAAAGAGGCAAATGAGGAGCTGGCTGAAAATTAGTAGAGCAGAAAACTCCAAATGATGCAGAGCTAATTCCTTAAGTGTCAGACTGGCTGCCAGACCCTCCACTTCTCAGCCCCCTGGCCTTGCAGCACCCTCAGGCAAGCACGGGGGGCTCCCGGGGCTGTTTGCTGCTCCCTGGCCCTGGAGCCAGCCCCCCAGGGACCCCAGCAGCCCCCTGGGTCAGTACATGCCACATGCTTGTGCTTCCTTCCCTGGCTGCAGCCCCCAGCAGCCCTGTGGCATCACCCCCGCCCAGGCAAAAGGGCAGGGGAAGTTTTTTAATATACTTTTATTGGTCTGTAAATTTCTTTTCTTTCCCCACCGGCTTGGATCGATGTTTGCAGTTTACTGAAGTCCCAGGCACACAGATTAAATCCTCTCCCTCTATTACACTAGATGGGCTTTTATTCTCCCTCTGATCACTTGGAAATAAACACAGTGCGAGTGAGCAGGAAGGGGGGGGGAGGCAGGAGGAGGGGTGGGGGCTAACCAGTTTCAGACCTGTTTATTCCCTACCAGCATCAGTGCTCACACTCACTAAACAAGTCACTTAGTCTGCAAGCTGCTGTATCCCCTGTCCTCTGTTCCTCCTGCCTTCCCCTTTTCCTTGCCTGCCTCCTCCCTGCATCCTTCCACTTCCCTCTTCCCCTCTTCTTTTTCCCCCTCCTCTACCTCCCCCATTAGTTTTAGAAGAACAATAATAATTAGGCAGAACAGCCTCTAACACAATTGTTTCAGCCTGAACAGGCAATTAGGACAGGCAGAGTGAGGCTAATGAACGGTGCATTGGTTCCCCCCAAGTCCTGTTGCCTGGCCCCCTCTGTCCGCTCCCCACATCCCCGCAGACGTGTGGATGCTCTCATGAGCTGCCTTTTCTAACGCGGGCAGGAGCTGGCAGGCAGCGCAGCCCCCCAAGGCCACGGACAGCCGAGCCGTGATGAGCCGGGGAAGGGGGGGACGGGAGCTGAGCGCGTGAAGCGAAGGGTGATGAATGGGAGCTGGGAGCTGCGGGCAGGGGGATGGGGTTGGAGATGGGCTGCGGCGGAGCTGCCAAGCTGCAACTTTGGCAAGGGGACTTGTCTACAGAATAAGAGTGACAGGCCGTGCGTGGCCCCGGGCCCTGTCATGTGCGGGGGAGCGAAGGCAGGAGCTGGGCGTCTCCCTGGGGCTCGGTGCTGGCTGGGAGCAGTACCTCCTGGGTCCTGCTGAGTGGAGGGGAGGGCAAAAGCAAGGCCCCTGGTGTGGGGGTGTGGGGCCAAGGGAGGGAAAGCCTGGGTCATGGATCACATGGAGCACAGTGTAGGGTCCCCCTGATGCTGGCATCAGCCACGGGACTGGTGACCCTGTGCACAGATGCCCCTGTAATGACTGTTCCTGGAGACGCGGTGTGGTACCCGGGGCCAAGCAGCTGTACTGAAATATTCATGCCAACCTCACTTTGAAGACAGCATGATTTCTTGGAAACTTGCTGTGTGTCTTAAATGGAGCTGTCTGCTCTGCACGGCTGCCTGGGCATGATGGGAGCAAGCAGGGTCCTGCAGGGCTGATGAGACTTCAGGAAGCAGGAGAAGTGTTTGCTTTTGGTGTGTGACATTCACACCCTTAAGAAGGATGTGGAGCATGGCCCATGCAGGTGATGTCCCAGAGGCACAGGGGACCAGGCCTCCTGGTGACCACACTGCATGGGGACAGTGCAGTGCCATAATTTCCTCACAGGTGACACCCCGGGAGCAGCTCACCCCAAGTTAAGCGTATGCCCAGAGCCGATGAGATGATTATGCTTAATCTTGGTGCTGCGATGATGGGGCAGGGAGTGACAGGGACATAGGTGCCATGGTGACAGGGTAGGAGGTGATGGAGAGGGAGGTGACAGGTAGCGTGCCAGTATCTGTGGCAGAATTCCCTGGCAGGTGATGTCGGAGGTGTTGATGCTGTGGCTGCAGGGTGAGAGACGATGGTTGTGTGGGCTTCCAGGGCACTGTTACATGGCTGAGGAGCTGACTTCTGCGCTGCGCTCAGGAGGTTCAGATACGAGCCCAGTGCTTAGCTCATCTACTTGTGGAAGGTGTCAAGAGATGTCCCTAGCACAGAGCTGATGCTTGCCCCTGGTGTTGCTCCAGCTCCATAGCCTGATCCGAGTGTGGGGCTGTGGATGTGGGCGTGGGAAGGGGACACTGGGCACCCTGGATGCTCTCACAGATCCCCTGCTCTGCTGTGGGCCCAAACTGGCATCGGACCGCCTCAAACTCAAACACCCCTGGTTTTACTTAAGTGATGGGACCTTTTGGCCTCCAGCTGCTCAGCATACAAAGGTAGCGTAACATCCAGTGGCACCCCAAGCAGGAAAAGAGAAAACCTACCTTTCTGCCTAGTCAGAAAAGCCTGAAAACTGTCTGTATACAGCCTCCTGTTCTGCAGCCCACCATAATGTATCACAAATCCCAATGTAATTTGCTGTCCCTCAGGCCACTCAGTATTACTGCTTTCCAAATGTCTCTCTCCCAGTCTCCATGGTGTTAAATTATATTTCCCCAGCTGGATTACTTTGCATTTGTTCAGAATGAATTTCATTTGGCTATTTCCTTCCTATGCCTGACCCTTCTTTCCCAGTGCATTATCTTTTAGCTCTTTGTCCTCACCAGGATTTGCAGCACCTTCCCATTTCATATCCTCTGCAAATTTAATTAACATGCTCTTTACCCTCCCTCTTTCAGATCAAATGAAGATGTTAAAGGAGAACAGACCTGGCACAGATCTAACCACTAACCACTAACAACACTACAAGTACCTTGCACTTAAATTATGCACTTTCCAGCAGAAGATTTCAAGGGCCTTTGCTGAACGGGATAAATATAATTACTAAAGCTGGGAACTCCGTTACGGTGGGGAATTTAATATTTGAGGTCTGCCTGAGGGCATATGTCTTGTTGACTGTTGTGTTGCCATAGACCTTGACAGTTCTGGGATAGACGTCCCTGCAGCATTGTGCCTGTTAGGTTGGTCTGGCCCCAGGGACACAAAGGTCCCTGGCCAGGGGATCCCCCCCAACTGGAACCCCCAGGTTCAGAAGAAGCAAAGCAGTGACCTGGCAGCTGGCTCAAAAGTGTCTTCTGGTTTGATTCCAGCAAATGAGTCAGCGACACGCTGAAATTTTGCTGAATTAGGAAATACTCACAAGATGCTTTGGTCATTATCTGTAACCATGCCATGGCGAAACAGAGGCACAGATGTGATGGTTAGGCACATGGGCCGTGATTCACCTGCTTTTGGGTGATTGAAAGAGCAATATCCAGAGCTCCCACTGTTGGAGCAAGAGCAACCCCTGTGGAGGGTCACAGTTCTGACCTCTCTTGGGCTGGAAGGAATCCCCCTTGGGCAGGGCTGGGTCGTGGGGAAGTGTGAATCCCACCTTGTTTTCCCCTAACCACAGGCTGGAGGCTTCCCCCCCCACCTCCTGCACCCTGAATGGGGAGCAAAAGCTATTTCTTCCCATGGGAAAAGCTGGGGGCCACCCCCACCAAAGAGCCTCTCTAAAATCCTGCTTCAGATTCATCTTAATAGCAGCATGCAACCGGCAACCTGAACTGAGTGTAAAAGGGGTTTGTAGGACATGGTAACCAAGTTCTTTACAAAGGAATGGCCTTTTATTTTCTATTTTCCAACATTTAACAACTAAGTGTTCTCATCTTGTTAGTGTTACCTTGATGATGAATAATGTATACTGCTCCTGCTCTGTGTGATACTGTATTCTTAAATCTCTCTTGCATTGTGTGCCTGCACATGCAAGCACATAAGCCTACTATAAAATTTTCTGCCACGACCTCCTCCTGCTAAAACAAGCACAAGAGCTGCCACTGTGAGGAATGATGCGTCATGAGCCTCCTGGTGGGTGTGCCCCCTGAAAAGGGGTTTTACTGTACTCACTGCTCAAACTTTCTCACCTTTGTGTTGCATGAGGCAATACAAATTGTCCTCCACCAAAGGAACTGAGCATACAAGTTGCCAAAAGCAAAATCCCATGGATACAGCTTGGGCACAATGGAGAACACAGCATCACAGAGGACCCAGCATCTCTGCAGAGCCTCTTCCTAAGGCTGGACAGCTTGCCCGGGGCTGGAAAAACCTGCAGATCACTCTTGAAGAAGCTCGCATGGCCTTTCCTTTGCTTGTTTGGAAGCTGTGTTTGCCCGGTAATGCCCACAATCTCCCAAGGTTTGCTACTGCCCCAGGCTCTTGCCTTGCAGGAGAAATTCAGTTATTCACTGGCTGTGCAGCTCCTGAGCCAGGCATTAGTCCTTCTGCTATTTTTCTCTCCTGATAAGTCGACTCATAGCCTTGATTTTCACAGCAATATTTCAGAGTGGCTAAGCAGGAATTCAACCACTGTTTATAACATAAGGAAAATAAACCCCAGTGCCATTTAAGGAGAATATTGATATGGCACTGAACAAGGGTGAAGGGACTGTGAAATCCCAGCTGGAAATTGGTAGCGTCTCTCTAGCACTGGAGCAGTGAGCTCCCAAACTGCCTTCTCCTAAGAGTAGTGGGATTAAGGAACCAAATTTCTTGTATGATAAACCATCATTCATCCAGGAAAGAAATGAGCTGACGCTGTCTTCTGGGAGCTGAATTTTGCTACCTTGGTAGCCCTCTGGCCTGGCTTTCTGAGTCAGATCTGCCTCAGGTAGTTCCTGTGGCAGTAGGTTCCATGCCGTAACACTGCTAACTAGTGAGTTAACCAGTAACTATCAACATTTCTCATTTCTAAGTGAGTTTCCTTGCTCTGCCTTTTCTTGTTCATAAGGAGTTGGGACCCCTTGCTATTTTCTCTGCCTTTGCTTAAGCCAAATTTTTGGTCCACATTGGCAATGGCACCCAAGCTCTCACTCAGGAGTCATGACAAAGAATCAAAGAGTTCCTGATGAGAACAAGTCCCCCCAGTTTTTCACCCAATATGCACCTTGCATATATTTCCAGTGCAACTGATTTTCTCTGCATTTGCAATATCCATTCTCATCTGTACGGAGATGGAGCAAGCTGGCGCGAGCCACTCTGGGATGCATGCTACACTGGAGATGGAAGATAGCATGTACGCCTGCACATCAAAGTCAGGATTTTTTCCCTTTCTTGCTGTTCTCTGCACAATTTATTATCAGAGAGTTGTGCCAATCTTCTGTGTGTGGCCTGTGTTCCTATACACACATTCAGCCACAGCTGCACGCAGCTGTACATGCACACGCTGACAGTGAGCTGAGAAAGTTATACCTGTTGGATTTGATTCATTCAAACCAGGTAAAACGTCTTGGCTGTGAACTGTCCCCTTCCCAGTGCCAAATCTGCTTGGCCAGGGTATCACACCTTGGGAGCAGTAGCACTCAAGCTTCTCCCAAAGCTGGAGGCAGGGAAATGCACGCTGCAGTGCAGAGGTTCTGCCTCTGAGAGGAGGGGGCAAATTGGAAATGAGGGGACCGAGAGGAATGAAGTGGGGAGCACAAAAAGGTCTGACAGCTGTGCGATGGGAGCAGCCACTTATTGGGGGAAAAGTGGGCAAGCTCAGTTCTGTATGAATCTCTCAAATTCTCAGTGCCGTGAATTTCATTTTGTCCTGTTAAATTATTAATCTAGCAATAAAACTAACCCCCTTATGCATGCCTCAAAGCCCCAGTCAGAGCCTCACGTGGCTTTTATCTCCCACCGCATCACAAAGGAGCCTGAGCACAGACAGGGAACAGAAGTGACAGGATGGTCCCAGGGGGGACAAAGGGAAGATGGATGCAGTCAAATCTCTGAGCTGGCGGCTTCTGGTGTCCTACACCCCAGGAAACCATGCAGCAGCCAGGGAACAGCTTGTACTGGGAGACCCAGGATGTCCCAACAGTGAGGACACAGCCGTGAGTTGGTGCTGGAGGCTCCTGCATGCTGCGACCCAGCAGAGTCACCACCATATGGCAGCTGTGCTTTGGATGCCACTGGTACCCAGAAGGCATCAGAGGATGGAGGTTCATGCTACAAAGTGCCTGACGGTAACATCAGTTTGGGAGATCTGGTGCTCATCTTGCGCCTCTGAACAGGGTCAAGAAACTTCACTGGCTCTAAGAAACCAATGCTTTTCCAGCAGTGTACATTTTAAGCCAGCTCAGATTCTTTACCTGATCCCTGGAGCAGCTCTGTTGGGACAGTCAAGGGGCCCATACATTGTGATTTGAGTGGTGATGAGCTGAGACAGAGGGAGAGAGCAGGGAGAGATCTGTAGCTAGCAGGACCACCAAATGACAGAGCAAACCGGCTGGACTGCCTCACGGGAGGGCTGGGAGCCTCTGCCTCACAGGCCTGGGTGCCTCCACCCAGTTTGGGGCTTTCATCTGTTATCCCAGGATTAAGTGGAGCAGATCTCCCTGGGAAACACAAGGGCAGTGTTGTGCATCTTCCAAAATGCCCTGGGAATGACAAGCCCACCTTCTCCAGCAGCTACAGAGTCCCATGATATCAAGTGCTTCATCCATACTAGCAAGCCTGCGTACAGCTGAGCTCTCTGCTGTCCCACCCTGCTCCTGTCCTGGTGACCCACTGCTGGACTTTGGGAGAAGCTCTCTGTTCTGAAGCTACTCTTTCTGGCAGGAGATCTCATTTTATGAGTTATATGAGAGAAAAATTACCCTGAAAGCCTAGACAGATACCTGAAAACATCCATGTGACCCAAGCTGTTCCTATATTCTCCTTCTTTCATCCTTGCATCCTACTCTAGTTCCCACAGATGCACTCATGATCTCCCTCTCTCTGAGCACTGCTGGTGCAGACTGAGGGCAGAGACAGCAGCAGCCCCACAGAACAGCAAGACAGTGCTGCCTCTTTGGAGGTGGTAGAGCCCTCTTCAAGCTTGGCAGAAAGAAATGCTTTTGCCTGGACCTGCAAATCTCTTTGAGGAAAGCAAAGTAAAATAATGTCCAAGACGGTGCAGAGCATGCTGGGTGGAGGGGGCACAGCTCTGCCTCCCATGGAGAAGAAAAGCAGTATCTGGATTTTCCCTGCATGGTACCACTGCTCTGTAGAGAAGGGCTTAGAGGGGGTACTGTGACAACGTGCATGAAGCTTGGGTGGAAAAAACATCTTTGTGTTAAAAGAAGATGGGAATTTTTCTGGTTGTAGATGGGGAATTATGCATGGGGAGACCAGAATATGGGTTACAGCAGTATTTATTGTGAGCTGCCATAAAGAAAGGAAAATAGCGTAAAAGGTAACGCAGCAGCATGACTAGACATTAGTATACAAGTGTTATTAGAGAGAATGCTGCTTTCATGCAGAATAGCCCAGGAATGCTAACGAGGGGCTGTGTGAAGTCTCCTTCCTAAGATTATGTAGCCTACGATGTTTTTTTTTAGTTTGAGAAAACCACAGCACAAAGCCTGGCTTGTTTTAAACCAATATGACAGATTTGTCTGAAAGACTGTGCGTAAGGAGAAACCGCTGAAGCCAGGGTCAATAACCAAGAGCCCTCAGTGGGGCCGGCTGACACAAACTGCCACAACCTTGCTGAATGGACACTTTTTGTAGCAGCATTGTGGTAGGACCTGGTGTATGGAGGGGCAGGGGAGGGAGATGGTGGCACCAGGGAATCACTGGACCAGCCTTCCTCACTCCTCCCTTGTGGGGGCTACAGTGTGAGAGCTCTCTGTGGGGTCTCAGCTTGTCATTTTAGATGTTGGGGGTCAAGAGGTTCCCCTGACATTCCTCCCCAAGTATATGATCTCCAGTGCATGCTAGCACCCCAATTATTTCACACCCCAGAAGGGTGCTAGGCCTGGTGGGCTCTTTATGCACTGCTTTTTCCTCTCCCATTCTCCAGGTGGTTGGGTGTCCTGCTCCCAGCCTCTCCCTGCCTGCTGACATCTCAGCAACACAGAGTTTTACACCACCTTCCACTCACTTACCCTGTCTCACCAACTTGTCATTTACACCACTGTTCATGTCACCTCTGATTCTGGCCCATAATGTGCAGTGTGTCACCTCAGCAGAGGATTAACCACAGAGAGCTTTAGAGCCAGCCAAGCAGAAAGCAAAGCATATGTCATCTCTCCTTATGTTTACAGGAGAGAACATCACCTGGCATCACCACAGACAAGGGCATACGTTGAGTGATCTTCTCTTTGGGACCCAGCACCTGACAGTACTGCAGCTCCAGCAGCCCAAGGACATCACGCCAGCAGCCCTGCACAATGGTGGAGCCTGGGCACCAGCTACACCCGCAATCATGACCACACCTGAGCCTTGCGTCGGGGCAGAACTACATCCATTTCCGTCGTTTTGAGACTCAGAAAGGGAAAATAGATTTCTTCAGGGCACCACTAACATAAAAACATCTGAAAGCAAAGCCCAGCCTTATCTGTCTGGTCCTAAGGAGACTTAATTACGGAGGAGTTGGCTGCAAACTTTCCATGCAATGCTCATCTCCTTTGCTGTGTCACCAAGGGTTTGGCACTCCTTTTCATCACAATCTCTTTCTTTAATGTCTGTAGCTTTTAGAACTGCTTCTCCTGTAGTGTTTTTGCTCCTGTATTTCACACCTCTGGACAGCTCTGGTTGAGATCCTTCAGCATTGCTCCTTCGTGAGCCCTGGGAGAGCCACAGTCCCATTCATTTGGCCCAGAAAACCGTTATGGATGAGCAGGGAAATGCATTTATCCTCATCTTTTTTAAGATCTTCAGATTCCTGTTGCATATCATACCCTGTCTGGCTTTTGTCTCAGTCACAAGAATACACAGTACCTAAGGGCTCATCTCTCAACCCAGCTTTTAAAACATTGTACTTGTCTCATCATCAGCTCATGTCTGCAGGAGCTAGTGCATCAGCGTAATGTGTTACTACCTGCCACGGTGCCTGTTAGTTATCTGCTCCTTCTTCAGTGTCTGCAGCCACCCCCACCTCATACAGTGACAGCCTCTGGGAGCAGGAGTATTGGAGGAATTTCTAGAGACCAGTTGCCTAAGGGCTGTTTTAATATCCCTATGGAGTGAGTTGTTCTGCTTTCATTTCTCTCATGGTAAGGGTAAGGTGTCTTGGAGGGGACTGTCACTGACAGCTTGGTGACAGGGCTGTGTTTGTATTCCATGATGGATCTGCGCATGTCCATGTGAACATGGCCTTGTCCTCGGTCAGGAGAAGACAGGGTGGCCAGCTCCTCAGAATAGCAGCACCCTCCTCGCTGCCGGCAGTGCTACTGGTCATGTGCCAGTGATCACCTGCACTTGCCGGTTCTTGGGACAAATGGGCCTGTGTCTGATTTTTGGCCATTCACAGGTGCTTTCGTGTTTGCATGGTGGGCCTTCTGCCTTTCCTACATTCCTACAAAGCCAGAAGATGGGTAGGTGGGTATCCAATCAGATGTTAGAGACAGCCCAAGGGATGCTGAATCACATCAGGATTTGTAAATCCTCTATCCTGTTCCTGCTAGGAATGTTGAATCCAAATTTGAACCTTTCTATCCCATACATGTGCCATTAGTGCTGTTACTCATATGTTGGAGGCTGGACATAGCTGAGGACTTTAGGTACCAAAACCAGACAGAGCTGCTGGCCTCCCCAGTTTGCACTAAGAGAGGGTAAAGGCGTCTAAGCATGCACACTGGAAGGCGTGTCTGTGTGCATCTCTCGTCCATACATCTCACGCTCACCTTAGGCTTACGCATACGTATGCCCGCTCACCCTACGACTTAGGCATATGCAATGGCTTAAGCATAAGCATGCATGCTTATCCATTTGTGTGGCTGTTACGTCTACTCTTTATTTAAGTGGGAATATGAGGGTCTATGGGCTTGTAGGAGGTGTCATGGGCTGGGCAGCAGGCGGGAGAGGGTGATCTTATGCATGCATCCCTGTGCAAAGTGCCTGACACAACTGTAATGAGGATGATTGAAGGCTGAGTGCAGGATGATACAGAACAATATAAGTAAGTGGTTTTAGTGTCAGCAATCTTCAAACTTGCTGTCAAAGGGAACATTTAAACGATTTTCCTGCTACTCCAACGCATTCAGGTTATATTTATACCCAGAGAAAACTGGTGCTATAAATGTCAGGTTTGGAGAAGGGCTGGCTGCATCCATCAGAGGAGGAATTAGAAAGTAAGGAGGAATGATGTATCATTGCCAGCTGACAGACCTGTCTGGAAAGAAAATCCCTGGGGCCTGACCTATGCCACAGGCTGGGGTGTCTGTCCTGACACCCTGTGTTTGCACACACTGGGTAGAGCAGGCAGGGCCCCAAGCTGGCCAGAGCTTTGAGGAGGAAGTGCCTGAAGCATTTAAAAGACAGCTTTTAGCAGAACACAAGAGAACTATAAAAAATGGTGAGAATTCTGTTTTGCTGGAGTGAGAATAAAAATAAAAAAGATCGTAAAGTAGCCTTGCCCTGCACATTGTCCAGGGGGTTTCACGTTTCTTTCTACACTTGTTCTCAGTCTAGCAGATTTCAGTGCTTCTAACAACCCCCCACAGTGTCCCCTGGGTCTCTTGTCCCTGTCTCCAGCCCAGCTAGGCCTCTGGTCCCTGATTTTCTCAGCAGCCAGGCTGTGCATCAAGTCCCTCACCTGCTGGCTTGCTGCCCTTCTTGGCCAGGCACTGACCTTTGGAAAACCCTGGAAACCCTGATGGTCCTTCTGCCATCCCTGCAGCCGGAGGGTGGGCTTGGTCCTCCTTTGTCAGAGGGGATTAGCTTCTCTGCTTGGGTGTTTGATAAAAGCGCTTAACTGGGCTTCCAGCTCCAGCAATGCCCAGGCTGTCAGGTTTTACAAAGTACCACTGGGCAGTAATGGCTCCCTCTTCTAAATTAGCCCCTCTCAGGAATTGCCTGTGAAGTGATAGTGTTCCTCCTTTCTCCGGAGCATCTCCATCCAGTTCCAACCACCCTCCATCAGAGCTGGCTGCCTGTTCCCCAAAGCGGAGGAAGGTGAGAGACACACACTGGGGAGTCTATCAGAAAGGGAGGATAGTGGGGGCTGGAGCAGCACAAAGTGTGCAGCTGTTGGCAGGGTGAAGATGGAGGACTTGGCCCTTCCTATCCCTCCAGGGATCGCCCGGCACCTGTTTTCGGGGAAGTCAGACCAAGCAGAGTCGTGCAATGTGTGAAGGTGTGTGGGGAGGTGAGATCACACGGGAATTTCAAAAGCATTATGCGCTGCCTGGGATGTCTGCAGAGAGCCAGAGCTTTCAGAAAGTCATTTAGGATCTCTCAGGTAACGAAGGATGAATCTCCAAGAAACATTTGCTACCCTGGAGCTCTGCCAAAGCAGAGCTATTGGGAGGGTGGACATCCTCCTTGAGGCTCAGAGTTTGGAGACCGCTCTGAGGGAAAGGAGGCTTGGATGCTTTTAGTCTAAGGGCCTTTTCCCAATTCTGACATCTGTTTGATAGTTTTGTTCTTGCCTAGGCTCTAAAATAAAAACAACAAACTGTAATTTTATCGCACCTGGTGCACGCAGAAGACCTTTTGGTGGTATATATGTTGCAGTATAACAGCATTTAGGAAGTTCCACAGTTCAGATTTTGCTATTGACGTAAGATGGATTTGTAAGATGGCACATCTGATGTCAGCGCCCAACTGTGGGCCAAGAGCACTGCTGCTTGCAGAGCCCTGATCCAGTACAAACTTGCTCTGATGGTTCAGCTGTTCAAAGCATTCGGTGGAATTTGCTTTTCCCCAGCAAACCTACTGCCATATCCTGTCTTGCCTGCCCTTTTACAGCCAGTGTGTAGCAAGGTGAAGTTGGAATAAATAGCATGTTGTTTGCTGTTGCAAATTTGACAGAAATATGATCATGTATTCAAACATAATCCAGGTCAAATTGGCACTGGCAGGCGAAGCAGCAGCACACATCTCCCGCTAAATGGAAGGATTCACTGAAATTCAGTTAATTGCTGAGCAAAAAATAAAAAATAAACAAGAGGAAAAAATTGACATTCCCAAGAACCTTTCATATATCAGTGGGAAATCATTCCTAGTTCAGTTAATGGTCATGTTGACAAGTCTAAGAGCAAGAAAATGTCAGATCTGCAGGGTGTGTAGGAGGGCAGGAGGGGATTCCAGTGGCAGATGCAATGGGAGTTCATCTCTGCCCTGAAAGCTCCTCCAGCTTTGCCTCCCCCCAAACCATCCCTCCATCGAGCGTGTGCTGACACTTGTGCCTCCTGCCTCCAAGCCATCTGCCCTTACAAAATGCTCTGGGAACGGAGCCCATGCACACCACTGCCAAATCCTGCATTTTGTAAAGGAAAAACGCAGGTCTGGGTCAAACTGCATCACTGCAAGACCCTCACCTTTGGTGTGGCCCACCAAACTTGTTCACCCAGCCTTGCTGCCAGGGTGCCTGCAAAGGAATTGCCTCTGCCCCACTCGGCAAGTGTCCTGGTCAGCTCGGCCGGGTGTGCTGCCTGCACCCAGTCCATGCACCACCGCTGAGATACTAACAGCCCCTCTCCCATCACAGCAGCAGCGCTGCCAAGCTCCCCCAACCAATCTTTTGGTGCTCAGTGTGGCTTCATCTGACAAAGTGAACGTACCTCAAGTGCATGCAGGTAAATGCTGAATTTGGATGATCGGCTTGAAAAAAAAAAGGAGGTGAAAGGGTAACTTTTTCAGTTTGTAAGAGCTTGCCAGGGAATAAAACTCTGATTATTGGTCTAGGAACCAAAGCAGAAAAAGATCCAGAGCCATAAGTAGTACATCGTCAAATTCAGAATAGATGTAGAGGTCTAGAGGACAATTAACCACCATGCCCCAGGGCTATGGCAATTTCCATTTCCTGGCATCTTAATTTTTTTTTTCCCCCAGAAAAATATGCTATCTAGTTCAAACAAATTTGGTTGAGGGAAGTGGAAACACCAGGATGTCTTGTCAGGCCTTCAATGCTCTGAGTGTGTGATGTCAGCATGGACAGCAGTACGTGCCCTTGGGCCATCTCTAGAGGGACTGATCATCTCTCTGCACTGATCTGGGGTAAAAAAAATCATTCAAAAACCCAGTCATTACAGTGAATGTCCCCCACAACTGTACTTGCACTGCTACCTGGTAGCTGAGGCAATGGAGGGCAAGGGACAGGAGGCAGGTGACTGAGCAGCTCCTGATGTAGGTGCTGGGTTCTGCCACCACAGCAGTAGCGGGCAACAGTAGTTTCTCATCAGACATGGTTTGCGGATGATGCATATCCTCACAGTTCACCTGCTTCCTCCTCCCAGCACAGGACATTTTTGGGATCTCCCTTCTGTGGTGCTGCTGAGTAGGACACAGACCAGGCTGGGTGGCACAGTACCTCTCTCTAACAGATCCCAGAGCAGATGCCAGGGAAGAGGAAAGATGACCAGGCAAGCACACAGTATGTTCCCCTCTCACCACCCCCCATCCTCCCACAATCCGCAGTTCAGGGACTTCCTGGGCCAGGGATCATTACTGTGTTGTTAGTAACCCTCTGTGGACTTTTCCATCCCATCTGCCCTTGAATCTGTGGGGATTTTTAATCTACCTGTGTTCTCTACACACTTTGCACTTCCCCTTCACAGGTTGAAATGAACACACAGCAGGGAAGTCAGCAAAGCCAGCCTCTTCTTTTCTGATGCATCATGGAATCAGAGATGGAACTGAGAAAGGCAAAGGATTCATGGAGCCTGGGAACATTTACATGGCATCAGATAATGGAGGCGGCAGAGGGTGGAGAAGGAGGGTTGAAATAACACCCTGGAGACTCTCTCCTGGATTCAGTGTCTGTCAGGGTCAGGTTTCTGCAGTAAAAAGCAGAGAAAATTATCACTAACCCTTCAGGACAAGCTCAGAAGGAACTGAAGCTCCGGGGGGGGGGGGGAGGAGAAGCGCCACTGTGACCCACCCCCAGCTCAGCCACTGCTCTTCAGCCACAGTCCAGGCAGAAGGGTGCTCCAAGTTGTATTGCCCACACCCCTGACACAGCTCAACACAGCAATGCTCCTCCTGTGGTTGGCTTTTGGGTGTTCCCAGCAACCCCAAGCATGCCATCAGCATAAGTTGCTGCAGGGCATCACCCCATCCCATGCCGTGGGAGGAACAGGCTCCCCAGGAACACTGCATACTCTGGGTAAACCCACATCAGCACCTAGTTTGCTCCAAAGTGGGAGGGGAAGCTCAGCCCATGTCCATGCCCACCACCCAGCTTCCAAGCAGCTGCATGAGAGGATCAGGACCCCACAGGGTCTTCTTTCACTGCTGCAACTTTGTCCAATTCACAGGGCTTTTGCCTTGCCACTGCTGCAGACAACCAGGGCACTTCCAGCCACTACCAGGCAGTCCAGGTTTGCCAGACCTCAGCACAGGAATGCTGTAGAGATTAGTGCTTTCTCCTGACCTGGGCAGCTCACCAAGTCTTATTTTTGTTAGGGAAAGAATGGATTAGAGAGTCATATTTCTTGGTTGTAATCCTATTTCAAAAAAAGCTGTGAATCCTGTGTCCCTAAGCAGAGAGGACCTGCCTCAAGCTTTTTTCCCAGCTGATATGCCAGGCACCTCTACCCTTCCTGTGGCTTTCTGCACCCACAGGTACATGTATGTGATAGTGTGTGTACATGCATGATAACACCCTCCCTTCCCCCGGGGCCTGCACAGGGAGAAGTCTTCCTGCATCATGGCTCAGCTCCAGTGCTGGTTGGACTGTTATTTCAGGCTCTGTGCAGGCATCTGATTCTTACCCATGTCCAATCTGAATCAGAAATGCTGGTCATGTCTCTGGGATCAGTGAGGTGTCTTCCACCCTCTCTTCACCTTCCCAAAACCTCCTGAATTCAGTCACTTTCTCTTTTTTGTCTACCTTGCCATCAACTCAGTCTTTTGTCCTACACCCTTTCCCTTGCAGCAGCTGAAACATCAGAGTGAAGCTGGAACAGCAGAGCACCATCCCCACCCCTTGAACACCTCTCTTCTCCTTCTCCATCCCTCTCTATCCACCACCGCATTCTCCAAGCGTATGTCCCAAGTTTACCTACAAGTACACCCAGCATATGGGTCAGCTCAGGTCTTCACCAGTATGATGGTTTGTGGAAGGGTTCAAATTTCCAGTTATTTCTCTATTCAGAGGGGAGATATTGGGCTGAAAACATTAGGAAATTAGAATGTCTTCTCCGCTGCAGAACAAACCACAACATTGTTGGAATTGCAAACCATTAGATGGGTCACGTCTGCAATGCATTTTCTTAGGCAGGGGGTAGCAGCTCCCAGGATTGTCCCACCAAACCTTTCCTGGCCCATATTGCTGCTCACTTGAGACTGCAGGCTGAGACCCACAGCTTCAGGGATGCTGTGGCAGAGGAGACGAGCTCAAAACAGTTCCATGCTTCTTTCTACAGACTTCAGCTCCCTTGCTCTTTTTTTTTTTTTTTTTTTTTTTTTCCTTCTAGTTAGTACTATTGTTAATCTGTGGAAAGGAGTGTTTTCTTTTCCAGAGATCTCCCGCTCTGGGCAACTGACTCAGTGATGTATTGGTGCCCATTTAGGAGAGGACGCTCCTAGATGTCTCACTAGAGACAAGTCAGAAAGATGAGCGAATGGCTTCACACAGCATCTCACATGCTGAAAGTCCTGGTGGTCCCCATCATCCACCAGAAATCCCTGGATTCAGGGAAATTGTGATGGTGAGATTGGGCACCATGAAGAGAACCCCTAAGGATACATGGAGATGTGGGACCGTATGAAGCAAAACCAACCACGCAAATTTTGCTTGAACTCTTGTTGCAGAATGCAAACGTGGCAGCAGTGGCCCAGATGTTGAGAAAGACAGGGAGTTTTCCCTCATCTCAACTCTGCAAAGCCCAGTGGACCTTGCCAGTAGGTCTGGAAAATCTCATTTTCCATTCGCCTGACAACTGGGAGTGCCTCAGTGAAGGGCGGGGAATGTGGAGCCTTTGCGAAGTGCAGTGGTTTCATCTCTGAATCTCATAAATCTCCTGTTGGGCTCCAAAGCAGGTGTGAAATACAGGATGCTCCTCGTGTGTCCTGGAGCTGGGCAGGATTTACTCAACATGAGGCTCTGGATGCCCATTCCTTATCTCAGCAAGAAGACTTATAGAGACCCTGAGATTTATTCTGCCTGTAAAATTCTGTTAAATGTAGGGATGAGTTGTGCAATGACTATTGTTTGGGAATGTATTGTGTCTGTTGGCAGAAAAATAGTCACGTCTCTACCCGTTCTCAGGCAACTGCCAGGTGCACTGGGACAGCGGAGAAGATGCACAGGAGGGATGCAAGGAGCCCAATTCTGCTGCCAGGAGCAGTGGTGAGGTAGCGGGGGGCTTTTCCATCATCCCACCCTGGTCCTGCTGAAGAAGGACACATGAGCAAGGAGGGGTACCCAGCTAGATAGACCAAGCAAGGAAGGATGCTGAGCAAAGTAGCTCTTTGGAGGGAGTGAGGGGCTCATGATGAGCTAAGCCCTGCACTATATGAGCTCAATTCTGCAGCACAGCACCCACTCAGGGTGGATGATGGGTGAGGACATCCACTGCAGGATGAGGGCAGATTGCCATCGGAAACAGCTTCCTGGAAGACAGGCTGTGGGCACCCAGCTCCCCAGGCTGGGCTCATTAGCTGGCAGCTTCAGCACTGGCTGGGGGATGTGGCGCTGGGTCTCCCAGCAGAAAGACTCTTTTGATGGAAATGAAAATTTTCGCTTTTGAAAAACCTGGAGTCAGGGAACGAGCCTTGGGGTTACCATGGAAACCCATCGTTGAGCTGCGCCGCAGCAGGAGACACAGCCACAGTGTCTCTGGGTCTGCAGCAGCGAAGCTGACGTGAGTGTGAGCCGATGGCAGCGTGCCTTGGAGACACCCCGGGTGCCCGCGGACAGTGCCGGCCACATCTCCCCACCCTACATGAAGGCAACCGTGCATCTCACCAGGGCTGGGGAGGTGGAAAAACTAATCAGCTGCTGGGATGGATTTGGTTTGTGATGATGGGAACAGGCTGAGAGTCAGAACATGGCCACGCTCATCAGACCACAGGCCACCAGCCTGGTGCGTAAACAAATCACGCCAAACAGCAACAGTGAGCTGCACGCCGCAGCCTTGCTGCAGATTGGCTCTGAGTTATATCTCAAGGAAGATCAATAGAACAAATTATACCAGGAGAAGAATATGAGAAAGCCCTGAAAACCCCAATTACTGAAAACCTAATTAATATGTTTTTAAATAAACATTATGGCAATACTTCAAACAATATTAACACGGCCACAGAAGTTTCACAAGGGCAGCAAAGCAATTCTTTAGCCCATGGCAATAGGGTGGGAAGGAACCCAAAACAAGAGTGAGAATGGAAAACAATTGCTATGATACAGCCACAGCTGAAGAAAAGCAAGTGCTCTTTCCAACAAACAGCACGGGGACTCCCATATGCTACCCCAACACCCTGCAGGGCTGCAGATCAATAGTCCTGTAGAAAAACGGAGTCAGAGAACAAGGAATGGAAAAGAAAAAAATAATACATTGCACCAGCTCTCCAAGTCCTTCTAGGAAGAACGTAACCAGACAAAGGGATGCAAAGCCCAACCTTCCTGAAAGGAAACTGACCCAGAAACCTGACCCCTGAGCAAAACAGCATCTTTGGAAAAACAATGACACTTAAATACACGTCTGATCGCTCCTGGGACCCCTGACACAATGCGGGAGTGAAAGGGAAGCCTTAGCATAGTCCAACACAGGAAACCATGTACCCTAGCTCAGACACAGCGGAGATGCTGACATGCAGCCCTGTCAGTGATATCATCCTGACCTGTCTAGATGGACACAACACCAAGAGCAGCAGCAAAGTCCTGGGGTGCTGGCAGCTGGAGGAGCCCCCACGTGAGTGACAGCACTGGGGAACAGTCCTGCAGCAGACAACATAATCCATTAAAGTCCAGTTGGATCCCTCCCCGAGAACAAACCAGCAACCACATCTATAGCCTACAGATGTTCAATTACAAACAGAGGGAGGTGTTCGCCTGCTTCAGAGATTACAAAAAAAAAAAAAAAATGTTATATGAAGGAACTGGTAGAAAATCATCTGACAACACTGAACCTGTGCACCAATCCATCAGGCACAGAATAAATATAAACAGCATGCAACTAGGCCCTGGGGCTGGCAGGAGAGACAAGACCCCAGCCTGGCACAGTGCACCAACAACGGTGGCCTCCTGCCCTGCAGAAACATCACGAACCCCTGATATGAAGGGCTGCTGCGTGCCAGCAAGGTGATGTGATCGCTGTGTGTATGGACACCAAACAGACACCTGGAGCAGTGCATCTTACAGGGGTTGTTGGAGAAAACAGACATTTAGTGTGGCTCTTGGAAAGTTTCCAAGATTTATGATAGAGTGAGATCTCAGCCTGTATCACATAGCCTGCTACTCAAGGTGCTTCTGGCTGGCAACGCAACCAGGGGCAATGGAGGGTCTAGGTCAGGAAGAAGGCGGGGGTTCAGTGTAATCATCCCCAAGAAGCCTGCTGCAGAAAGTGTTCATCAGTGCAATTTGATGTCCTGTGCTGTATGGGCAGAGAAATGTGGTCAGCAGTGTATTCATATGGGCAGAAACCCACCCATGCAGTGTGCTCCTGCTTTGTACAAGAATCATGGCATGGCATGCAGGCACCAAAGCAAGAACCCACGTGGGAGAGGGACAGCTGTGTGAAGCTGGAAACGCATCGGCACACATCCACGGGGAACTTTCAGTGCAACCATTTCACACTGGGAAAAAACAGTTCACCAAAACTGACCCCATAGATGAATATACACAGGATTTCTCCTGATGCTGCTCAGGAAAATTTTACAGGGACGCAAGAATGGTTAAAACAGCTCAGACCAAAGGCCGACCCAGCCCAAGGGCTTCATGCAGGGTGCAAACCAAGATTAACACAATTTCCAACTGACCCTTCTGGCTCCTGCCATGTGGTGTACAGACGATTCCCAAGATGGTATTTTGTGCTCAATCTGACTTGGCAAATTTTTCTCCCAAGAATTTCTGTAAAGGCTTTTAGCTCTGACATGCATTTTTCAGACTGAGGGTGGATTCTGTGGTTGGGAAAGGAGGATCCTGAAAAAACACCATGTTGGTGGCCCAGGCTGTCAGCTGAAATGTGGAGATGGCAGTTCAGCCCCTGTTGGGAGTCATCTGTCCCTTTCTAACCCAGCAAGGGCTTATTTATCTTTACAAAGCAGAAGCACAACAGTGGGAGGGTCTCCAACAGGAACTTCACTGGCCAGGGACTGCAGCACTGGGTCAGACAGGCCACGGATTTAACTCTCCCTTGGCCTGGAGGAATAACGTGACTCCTGAAATACTTGTGGTGTCTCACTTCTTTTGAAACCATCTTGAAAGACTCTGTTTTCATTCTGATGCAGTCTAATGATTGATTTTTGGAAGGTGAATGTCTTTTTCTGCAATAAAATATCTATTCCCAGCTAACCTTCACAACCCTAGAGAGAACCTGGCTCTTCCATAAGCCCACTAGAAAGCAACAGCTTGCTTTTAGCTTCCCACAGAGTCTGGTTGTGGATAGCTCTGGTGGGGATGAAAACCTGTCAGCCCACAGGCATGGTCCCCATCACTGCTGAGAGCCTGGAGGTGCTCCTGCAGCTGGAGGATTTTCTTCCTGCGCTCCTTGTCCACCCCCTGCCTGGGTGTGTGTACCAGGATGTCTGTACCCCCGTTCTCCTGGCAGTGTGGCTGTTTGGACGAAGCCAAACCAATGCTATACCCAGAGATTATTTTTAGTGAAGCTAACATGCTGTGTTCTGCTTTTCCTCGTGCTGGGGATCTTCCCTTTTCCCCTGCATAGCTCTGCGTGCGGAGCCTGGATGAGAAGGGACACAGGAGGGATGCTGCAGCCAGCCCCTCTCCTGCAGCCTGCCCTAAGCCTCCAGCTGCTTTGACCATCTGGGATCCCTATTCAAACAGGTTCAGTGTTGTAGACCACTCTGCCTCTTGGCTCCCCTTTCCTCTTGATGATCCTGGCATGGTGCATTGGACTACCCAATCCCCACATATCTCATTTTTGGGTCATGTCCCCAGTTCTAGACTCTCTGGCTGGGACCACCTCCCATAGCAGGAGACCAGACCTAAACTCCCACCTCCAGACAGCTACTAGCCACAGGCACCCGCCCTCTCCTGAGTCTCGGTACAGCTTCTCCTTGCTCCCAAATCTGTCAGTCCCTGCCAGCCTTGGGTCTCCATCCCACCCGCCCACCCTCTCTCCAGTGCCATGAGCCACATCAGTGCAGGCAGCTCTTGGCGGAGGCAGCCCCAGGCAGGCGGGGAGAGCGCATCACACACCTTGTGCACGAGACACTCGTGCGTGTCCAATACAGAGGAGCCATCAGGCGGTTAATTAGACTGAGCACTGCGCTCCCGCTGAAGTCTATTAGTAGAGTTTTAGCCGACTGCTCCCTGTTTGGGATAAGTGATGTGAGCAGGGTGGGAGAGAGGCAGCAGGAAGCCCCGGAAAGGAGGATTTGTGCTCTGGCTGGTGTGGGGGAGTGAAATCACACGCTGTTCCTCGCTGGGGTTTCTCAGCGGCAGAGCGTCTTATTCATCTCCTTCCCTCCTGCTCACATAGCGATGTCCCAGGCGAAGCAGGAAGCAGCTGTGGCCTGCATTACCTGGCGCAATTCAGTGCCCCGATAAAGCCCAGATCCTTTGTAGCCCTCGGGGAGGAGGAAGGAAGCATCACAATAGCTGGGTCTGCGCAGGAAGACACCCCTCCCTCCTTCCTATCCCTTGCCTTGCGTCTTGGGACGCCCTCTGAGCAGACCCTTCTTTTGGACACTGGCCGTGCTGGAGGAGGGGGATGTGTGGAGCTGTGAACGGCATTGTTGCTCATTTCCCTGTGCTCTAAATATCTGCAGTAATGGAGCCTTCAAAGCACAGGTGAGCAACTCACCCTTGAGGCACCCCAAGCAGATGCTGTTCCACAAGCAATCAAAGGGTAGGGAACGGATGGTACAGGAAGGACCTTTGCAAGGGGTCAGGAGCAGGAGCAGGCAACAAGCACTACTGTGCCCTGGACAGGGCTGTTTGCAGCGTCAGGGCATGCCAAGCAGACTACAACAGCCACTCCAGCTGTCCCATGAAGGGTGACCAAGGAGGAAGCACAAAGCACCATAAGGTGCTCCAGCACTGTGGCACATGTCCCCCTCCTGCAGTCAGGCTGCTGATCTCCCTCAGCGACTCTGCCTGCAGCCTGGCAAACTGCCCCCAGGCCAAAGCCACGGATGGCACTGCAGACCCCACCTGCTGTTGTGGTCCCATCGCAAGCTGCCTCTTTCACATGCTCTGCTCCATCTCATCCTCCCTCTTTGTTTCTTCTGCTCCTCCTTCTCATGCTCTCATTGATGCAGATCTGCAAGGCTCCCTCTCTGCTTCGGAATTGCCTCCAGGGGCCTCTCCGTCTGCTTTACTGAGATTATTACTTTTCACATTTTCTCTTAAACAATGGTAAACCCTCCCGAGAAAACACACTACTCCAGGTAGGGATCCCATTCACCTCCACACAGGTTTCCTCATGCAGGCTCTAGCCTGCCTTCCCTTCAGCCCCCTAGGTGGAAATACAGATGCTGCGCTTGCCTGTATAGGTCCCAATAAAGAGTATCAAACAGGAATGAAACACAAAAGCCACCTGGGGAAAAATAAAATCTCCCAACGTATTGCTAGGAGGGCTGAGATGGGAATGTTGCCGGTCTGAACGTGACAAGGAAGGAACAGAGAAGCGGGAGGATCCACCTGCTCCATGTCTGCACAAGTGTGTATCGGGAAGCAATGAATCAGGAGGTGCTCTCCTGCACATCCGTGTGAGCAGGGCTCTGCCCTGGCCTGCCCCTGCCTTGGGATGCAGGCTGTGGTGGAGCAGTGCTGCAGCCTGTGGCAATCTCCAGTTGCTTCCTGAAGCATGCTCAGATAAATGGCACTGTGGGAATTTACAGCAGGAACACGAGGACAAGCTCAGCCTGGCTCTCAAAGGCTTGGCTTTCCTGGGATCATCACTGGAGGACTCAGAGGACATGTCATTATCCACTATAGAAAACTAGCAGATATTTGCTGGGATTTGTCCATACATTCAGCCTGTCAGATTCACTTTCCCCTGGGAGAGTTCTGGCATGACTGTTGTTTCCTGTTCAGAGCTGGAGAGGAAGAGGGTCAGGGGGCATGTGAGGAGCATCCCAGCCACCCACCCCTGCCTCTGCCCCAGAGTCTTTGCTGGGGAATGGCAGCGGTGCCAGCTGAGCTTCCAGACCCATCACACCTTGCTGGGATTTATAATCTGAGATACTGAATATTTACATCAATTTCTTCTTGCAACACAAGTACAAAAGCACTCTAAACTGGAGCCTGAGGGATGGACTCTTGCAATGAGGCATCCTATGCTACAGGATATTCACCACAGTCACAGCAGAGGACATGTTCACTCCAGGACATCTGCCCCTACTCTCAACCTCCCACAGCCCCTTCCCACCCCATCACTCTATCCCTGCCATCGCCTCCCCTCTCTTTGCTCCTGGACAGACCAACTGTTTCTCCTTCTCTCTCCGGGAACATCCCACACAGCAGTTGCTTGCTCTGACATCCGAGAGTTATTTAATGTATGTTTTGCTTCTTGTAAATGCAATTTGGTGGCTGAAAATGGGGAGGAAACCACGTGAGCAGCAGCCTCCCTGCGGACCTCTGGGCAAGCATTCAGCCCCTTCCTGGATGCTCCAGGGACCTCGGCTGTGAGCGAGAGAGCAGTCCCTTGAAGCATCTCTGCCTTACAAGAGTTAATGCCTGATGCAGAGTCCCCATTCCCTGCCCTGATGGCATTTCCTATTAGTGAGCCTGGCCTCTGCCTGGGCAGCGCTGCTGCAGAGCGGGTCCCCTCCGGCTGCAGCCACCCTGCTCCTGGCATCCTGTCACCCCACAGTCCCACAGCGCTCAGGGTTTGGGAGGGGAAGCAGGGTGAAGACCAAGAGCATCGCTTTTCCCAAACCAACAGCACTGAACTTATGGGCAGATTCATTTAGCATGAATGAAATGCTCTTGCAACACAAATGCCCTGCAGCTATAGGGACCAGGCATTTCTCAAACTCCTCGTTTGTTTGGGTTTTTTGCCAGCAAGAATGTTAGTCAAAGCAGAGCTGCCATCGGCTCGGGGGTGCCAGTGTGACAAGAGACACACAGGTCAGCGGGAGAACTGGGACTGCTTGGGCAGCACGGGGGATGAAGGAGACAGAAAGCAGCAGAGGTCACTCAGAGAGCCTGGGAGAGGGTCTGCAGGCAGTCCCTGTTGAGAGCAGCACACGGAAATGAGAGGCAGGCAAGCAAGCGATGTTGCCAATAGCTATTACTGCATCTCGCAGTGCTAACGCAGGGTGGAGGGGAATGCAATCCCCAGCTGATCTGGCATGATCCAGTCTGAGCGAACAGAAGGAGAAGGGTGCAGGGTCTGTGCCAGGGTACATGCCACAGTTTCACCCTGCCACTGGGCATACTCCAGCTCTGGATTGCTTCTGGGTGGTTGTACAGCTGCATGCAATATTCACTCGCTTCTATAAAATAGTCAGCTCACAAAACAGTGCAACACAGACATTGTACATGGTGCAAGCAAAGGGTATGACAGCCGAGTAAATAGCTCTGCAAAACAACTGCACAGGGCTTCCGAAGTGGGCTCACACCAGGGCTGAGACAACCGGCATCCTCACAGTCTGGAAATGGGGCTGTCTCAGTGTTCTGAACTACAGTTTGCTGAGATGAGTTAACTGAGGATAGGTGAAACATAAGCAGCTATAAATATTCACTGAAGGCCCAGGCAGATGAGGAAGCTCACTTCTCCAGTGCACAGCGAGCACATGACTGTCAGGAAGGAGACCCAGGGATCAACGTAGAGGGTGCACTCAAAATACTACCCTACGAGGGGGCAAAACAGACCCTCAGAAGCAAGAAATTATTAGGAAAGGAGTCAAGAACATCACTGCTCCTTCAGCAGACCAGGAGCCGTAGGGAGAGAGGACACTGGAGGAGATGAGCGTGAGAAAGGGACTGGGAACAGCTATTGAGAGTGCCAGGCCCAGCACTCTGACCAGGCAGCAGCCTGAGCATACCAATTTAGCCAGTGCATAATTAAAACCTGGAACTCATTGCCCTGGGGGGTGGCATGGACCAAAAACATAAACAGATCTGAAAAGAGATTAGACAAAGCCGCTGCACTGAACATAACCCAGGTGCAACTTCCATCTTTGAAAGCTCCTGAAACATTGTTTGTGGGATGCTGGGGGAGGGCTGAGAGGAGAAGCACCTCCATGAACCTCTGTTGTTTCTTACACCCTTCCTTTCTGCACCCTCCAACATCCATCTAGAGGATGACTGCCAGGCTACAGGAACCTTTGGCCTGAGCCAACACGGCCACGTTATGCTCTTGTGATCTTTATGCATTTCTCTGTTCTCACGCCTGCTCTATGCGAGAGCAGATCTCTCATGGGAGCTTTCCCCTTCAGCCTGCCAGCACGCCCTGCCTGCTCAATGCACTCAGCGCTGGGGGCTCGGAGCGGGGATTGCATCAGTCCCGGCACGACAAGCGCTGTGCTAAGCATCGCTGCCACAGCAAGGGCAGTGCTACCAACAACGGCACTGTGCAGGAGGCCAGATTCCTCCTAGGCATTCTGTTTGGTCACACACAAAGCTACAGCCATGGAGTTATCGTCTCTCCTATTAAAAGAGAATTCAAATGCAGCTAAAAATGTTGGAAGCATTGCAAACTGCTGGGGTTTGACAGACTAGCCCATACGAGAGGAGAGGGCTCTTTTCTGTTAGTAGAGTTACACCCTTCCCAGTCTCCCAGGTGTAATTTTGGGGTTCAACCTGCAGAGAAGATATCTGCAAGCTTCCTCCTAAGACCCAGATAGATACCATGCAGGAGCTGGCAACCTTTCCGAAGTGATGAAAATAGATTAGGTTTTGCAAGACATGCGTGAGATTGCATTTTTCAAACACAGATTAGAAGTTAAACTCCCTGAAAGCTGGGACATGGTGTCCCTCTTGGAGGTAGTCAACTGCTTCATGGCATCCTCCCGCAGCAGAAGGCAGGTCCAAGCTGAGCGTGTGGATGCTGCCTGTCATGCAGCTGCTTGCTCACTCCTTCCCTCTCAGGAATGAGGAAGAGAAAATAAAACAAAAGCCTCGGGGACTGAGACAAGGACAGGGAGGGAAGACTCACCAGTTTTGGTCAGTGGCAAAAGAAAGACTCAACTGGGGAAGAAAAAATTATATCAATTTAATTTGGACACCACCACCACTAATGTACCAGAGTAGGACAGTGAGGAATACAGCCACATCTTACAAACACCTTCAGCCCATCCCTTCCTTCTTCCTGGGCTCAGCTTTGCTCCCCATTTCTCTCCCTCCTCCCACCCAGGGACACAGGGGGATGGGCAAGGGGGTTGCCATCAGTTTGTCACCGTTGTTTCTGCTGCAACTGCTTACTCAGGGGAGGACTCCTCACACTCTTCCCCTGATTCAGTGTGGTGTCCCTTCCATAGGAGACAGACCTCCACGAACTTCTCCAACGTGGGTCCTTCCCACAGGGCTGCAGCTCCTCACGAGCTGCTCCAGTGTGGGTCTCTCCCACGGCGTGCAGTCCCTCAGGAGCAGACTGCCCTGGTGTGGGCTGCCCTCAGAGTCGCGGCATCTTTCGGGCGCAGCCCCCTGCTCCAGCATGGTGTCATCCATGAGCTGCAGGAGGGCACCTGCTCCACCAGTGACCTCCATGGGTGCAGGGACAGCCTTCTCTCTCACCGTGGGCTGCAGGGGACTCTGCTCCAGCTCACCTCACCCACTCCTTCTTCATTGACCTGAGTGTCTGCAGAGGTATTTCCCTCAGAACCCTTCCTCCTCCCAGGTTCCCCTTCTTAAATATGTTATCACAGAGTCACAGCCACCATCGCTAATTGATCCAGCCTTGGTGCAAAGGTGGGTCTGACTTGGAGCCAGGGGAGCTTTCAAGAAGCTTCTCACAGAGGGCCATGGCTGTAGCCCCCTCCCCTGCTACTAAAACCCCACCACACACACAAACCCAACACACTGTCTCTCACAGATGTGCCAGGTCCTGGGCCAGTTCTGCTTATGTTACACACTATTTTAAATCTCTGCTCTAAAGCTCTGACTTCTGGGTAATAACTGATATATGTTATATATGTTAATAAATGTCCCATGCCGCATGTGAGTTCTCCACCCCATTCAACCCTTCAAAGCTGGCTCCACTTTATTTTATAAAGTGGCAAACAAAACTGGTGCATTTTGCTTTGCATTTCTTTCATGGCAGCTCTCATCACCACCTTTCTCTCCCTGCCACCACCATGGATCAAGGTGATCTTTTTGCTGGAAGCAGGTGGTGTAACTCCAAGGTCCCTTCCCTGTGCTCTGGATGTACAGTTTTGTCTTCCATGCACATTCCTTTCCACTGAAGTTAAATGTCACTGGATCATTTTCTGGCTCAGGCATTCAGTCCCACAATAATATTTGGTAGTTCTTCACACTCAGATTTTGTTAGCCTGACCAAGTTAATTTAATGCCATCAGTCAGTTCTGCAGCCTCACTGCTCCCTGCCTTCCCAGACCATTTATGCCTGTACAGAGCACCACAGCCCAGGTCCTCATTTGACTTCATGGGTCAACTCCCTCCCATGTGTGAAAATAACTAATTTTTTGTACCCTTTCTTCCTATTTTCTCTACTAGGAGAGTTACTCATGAAAGGAATTTCCTTTTTGACCCATAGCAAGTTCATTTCCCGATGAGTCTCTGATAAGGGACATTGCCCAAAAGCATTTTGAAAATCCTAACAGATTATGTTGACCAGACCACCCTTGTGCACATATTGATCCCTTCAGTGAACATTAATGAATTTCTAATGTCTAATTTCATTCCACAGAAATGGAAGCAACTTTCTCCTATTATATCCTATTCATTAATTTACCCAATAGCTCTATTCTTTGTTACAATTTCTACCTATTTGCATGTCACAGAAGTCTGACCTACTGCTCTGTAAGACTCTACATCCCATTTAATACTTAAAAAATCCAAAACCAACCAACACACAACCCCCCTAATGTCACACTTGATACCTTCCCTTAATTTGCTACAGAGACCATTTTAAACTATAGGTTATGCATTACAGTTAGTAGATGGGAAATGTCATCTTTACTTTCCATATGTTTTTTGGGTGAATCTCCCTGTTTCTGGCAATTAGTTCTAATTCATGCTGCCAATTTGTTCTAAATTCTCTCTTCTAATGGCACTTCCATTTGAATCAATTCCTTTGATTTTCTAATATCAACCTGGAGTGTTTGTTACCTGAGGTAAGCCAGCCTCGGGGAATCGAGGAGTCCTGTTCTCTCCCTCTTTTCCCTTTCTCTTTTATTTTCTTCCTGACTCTCTAGCTGAAGTTCCTCCCCCTCTATTTTTCGCTGGGACTGGGTTTCTCTCTTGCCAGCCCTGGTATCTTCTCTGGATTTATAGCCTGACTGTGTTCTCAATTAGCATGTTCCTTCCAGCTTTTATGGCTTTCAAGTCACAACATTTTCAAGACTATGGCAACATATTATAGACTGTACATGTAAAATAGGTATTAACTGCATCTATATCTTCCTAGGCTCATAATTTCCATCTTCTGTGAGCTCTCCAAAGACTACACAAGACTTGGAGGTAGACATGACTTTAGACAGTGCTCTCTAAATTACCTTCCCTAGAGCATCCTGATGAACAGAAGACCTTCCTGCCATTCATCCCCCACCCTCGCTTCTCTTGTACAACTGCACTGAGTTGGAAATAAATGCAGATACCCTTCCAACAACTTCTCTGTTGCTTGCCTCCTCCTCCAGCTCCTCTAGACTTGTGCAAGGCAACAGAGGCCTGGTCAGATCTACCCCTTTCCCCAGGACAACCCACACTGCTCTCCTCCAGGATAAAGCAGAGTGTGGTGGGAAGCCAACTGTCAAGTTTTTGGGTTGCCTCTTTAATAAGTGAGGAATCAGTTTGTGGATGGAGACAAGAACAGATGCCTGCCGAGCTGGTATGAAATGTCCCGGAGCAAAGGATTGCTCTCAGTGAGGGGCTCCACACTGTGGCATCTGCAGGCTGTTTGTGTGGGCATCCAGGAAACTCTTTCAAAATCTCCCAGCGGGGTGATTTAGACTGACTGCTGACTTGCAATGTCTCGGGGCGTGCTCTCTGGTCTGCACACCATCAGGGCTTCTTAGCTGGGCTGCCGAGCTGCTGTGGAGAGAGAGAGAGAGGAAAGGAGGGTCTAGCTTGAAAGGGCATCCTTGTGGATCTCTTGGCCCCCCACACCAGGAGTTTTATGCAGAACAGTATCAGCAGACAGTGAACAGACACTCCCTTCAGCCTTTGTCAGGGGTCTCTCATAAACTGCCTGCCTGCTAAAGGCTGACTCGTGAACGCAACTTTTCTCCTGCTACATCTCCTCTCTCATTGCCCAACTTTATTAGTACATGAAATGAAGCTGAACATCCCTTAGGAAAAGACTGTAAACCCTGCTTGACTCGCTAACTTCCTCCGCTGTAAACTGGGGTTGTATCACTTAGTGAGCATGTGGCTTGACGGACCATTTCAAGACTAAAGAGGTAAATGCCTGGTAAGATAACAGAGAGTTGCCTGCTGTGGTGGAGAAAGTTGCATGCGAGACTGCATTCATACCCGACATGAGGCTGAAGTGTCTCTGTGACCCCAGACTAAATTTGCAACACATACATGATTTAAGGACCTTGCTTTGCTGCCTGAATGGAGATGCAGTGCAGCAGTAACTTGGTCAAGCCCTTTGCAGTTCTCTTCTGATGGTGCAAACCGCATGAGGTCAGATGACTCAAGCAGTCCAGTGACCAAGAGAAATCCATTCTCCCTACAAGCTCAACTTAAACCCAAACACGACAAAATTCAAAAATTGTGAACCATTGAAAAGACAAAGCCACATGCACACCTGATTAATTCAGAGGTCATAAATAAAATTAGAGGGGCTTTCATCTACATGATTCTTAAGAGCGAGAAGCAGGCAGTGAAGATATTACAGAAATGGCAATGAAGCTTTTGGGAGGAGCACAATGTGCACTTTGGCAAGGTGGATGACAGGATCACTAAGTTGAAGCTAGTGGCTTTTATTAAACCATTTGGACATCAGGAATGTAAGTGAATGTCTTTTGGTGTTCGTTCTGCTCCCAAGGCATTGGAAAGAATAATAGAACTGATCTTGGAGGGATTTCAAGAAGCTGAAATTAGAATGAATGCTGTTTTTAATTTGGACTAAAGAGCTTAAAGAGCAAAATGAAAGACTCCAAGCAATTTTGCAGAGTCAAGACACTTAACACTAAGCTGAGGAACATCAGAATCTGATCTTTGCAAGCATTTTCCGTCTTATACACAGAAAGAGCAAACAAGACCCAGTGTCTGATTCAGATTAAATGGTTAATTATTACTGCTATTGTTGAACTCTGACAGTGTAGCAAATCAGTGATGTACGAGAGCAAAATAAAGCCAGCTTTGCTATGAACAGCCTGCGATGCAAGGGAGAATACAGAGAGCACCAGAGACTCACAGCATCACAAGCATATTTATTAGTGTCATCTCACTTCTCCCAAGATTGACAGAAGATGGGCATCTTTAGCATGGACTTGACTGGAGCAAGATGATAGCCTGGGGGCCAAGCACTGGGTGAGTGTTAATAGAAAAAAAAAATCACAAGAAATACCCAGATTTATTGGGATGGTCACCTGCTCAGCAAAACTCACTCCAAATCTGTCTGTGGTAGATAAACCCTGAGGGATTTGTTGGACGGTGACATTGTCTCGTTCTGAGCAGTCATACTGGTATTAAGTTAAAATTAAAATACCCAGTGCCTTGCAACAACAGACTTCAAGGTTGGTTTGGAGAGCATCTGGCTGTACTATCTGAAAAAAATGTGCAAATTACAATCGCGGCAAGATCTCTGCAGCAAGGTGCAAAACAGAAAATAAATGTTCCCAGCTGTGTCAGAAAGTCTACTTATGTGAAAGCCCTTACACCATCTCCCTATTTCTTGAGAACCAGGTCTTTGCAGCTGCTGCTTGAACTCCCTTGCACAATGCAAAAAAGAAGAGGTCTGTGAGGACTCGCGTACAATGTTTCCCACGGTAGGGACCTCAGGCGACTGAGCAGTAGTTACAAGATTTGTCTTTCTTCACAGAATCAGCTTCTCGTTCCGATGGATGCTGTGCCAGGGCTGAGCAGTTTTCTGGTGTCATTATGTGGCACATGTAGCAACAGAGTATGGCAACATGCAGGCATGGTCCCTCCTGGGTAGCAAGAACAAACCTGCAGTGCTGTGTCCCTCAACTCAGCAAGCACGAACGTTAGCAGGAAGTTGCCAAATAAGTGAAACCAATCTGTGTGACTAGCCAACCTCATCTGGAAGAAGCTTTTCCTCCTCTTCTTCTCCTGATATCACACACGTTACTGTTCCTCTCGTCCTGTGGCTGCTGATTCTTGATTTTGCATTAGCTTTCTTCCTACTCCATCTTTACACACATGTGCAAATCACATGTGCATGGAGGTGAAGGTGGCCAGTGCTTCCTCCATCCTGCACGCTTGCTGGTCACCATAAACCCTGCTTACATGGTATAACTGTCAGTGGGCCTCGTTTTGGGGATCATCCCCTTGGACTATTGTTCCATACTGTTTCAGCTGATGCTGTTTGGGAGAAAATGTAATTGTTCTTTCCCTGGAGACTGAGTTAAGTTTGACAGGAATGTCCAACACTTTCAACCAGGGCTTGATAGGTCCTCTTACCACCTTTCAATGGAGGTTTATAGTTTAATTTGTTGCAAAGAAAATCTTGTGCCTTATAACATGCACCTCAATGTTTCAGATGAAAAGCAACAAGTGATGTGTTTCCTAGTTTGCCAGGATAAGGGTACTGATGTGAGATGCACTTCCAGATGTTGGGGGGAGCTCAGATGACTCCCTCCTCATATCCCAAAGGCCGTGCTGGTCTAGGCTCCTTGGGACACCATGTGTTAATCAGCCTGTGCCCGGTCAACTTGAGAAACACTGCCTAGGTCAGTAGGTGCCCCCTCAGACCTTGTCTCTTAGTCCATCTGTTACCCCTAATGACTTGCCATGACACACTGTCCCCCAATGAGTCTGATTTAGACTGCACACCCTGAAACGGCAACCCTTGCAGCACTAGGACAGAGGCAGAGCCCTTTGCATGGAGGGGCTTTGTTCTGCTGCTGCTGGGAAGAGGCACAGCTTCCCTTGGCCAAAGCAAGAGAGAGCTACCTGCCAGGGCTCAGCACTGCTCCCAGCTCTTGTCTGGGAAAGGACATGCAAGGAGCAAGGCCCTCCCTTCCAGCCTGCCCTGCTCTTTGTCCCTACACCCGGCCACTGTCCCTCTCTGCCCTGAGGAATCCCCCATCTGGTCTCTTTGGCAGGACGGGGAGGAGGTGTATCCTGATTTCTTATGGTATAACAAGGATTAAAGTGTGGCTGAAAAATCACTCACTTTCCTCTGAGCTCCATCTGCATCCCTGTTAGAGCTTTCTCCCTCATCCTTCCGCCCTTCCTGAACCCATCGACTCTGCTTCTCTTTTCCAAACACTTGCCAGTAACCAGAAAGTGCCTGCGCACAGAGGAGCAGCGGAAGGGACGTGCACGGAGCCTCAGGCAGCAACCTGCACTTCCCACCTCAGGGAGTGGCAGCAGCAGAGATCGGGCTGCAGCTCCGAGCGAGCGAGGACTGTGCCTGCTTCAGCACGGGATGCCAGTACACTGATGCAGAAGCTCTCTCTCTGCTCTGGCATCCCTCTTCTCCTCACTCCCAAGCCCTCCTCCAGGCAGGAGCATGCACAGTGTGCCGCAACCTCCCTCCCGCTCGCTTCTCGCTGGGAGAGGACATCAAGGTGAGGATGGGAAGCCGGGCGGGATCTGCCGGGCTCTCAGGGCCAGCAGGGCGGGGAGGCTTGAAACAATCCAATTTAGCAGGCGCTGCTCACAGGGACATGAATAATGGGAAGCTGATGCTAAACTGGAGCCATAATTTTCATACCAGTGCAAACAGATCCAAATTGTGATAAAAGGTTTTCATCTGCGGAGGCTTGGAGAGGCCCCTGTGCTCTGATTTACTGCGCCTCTTAATGTCGCATCTGACAGCACTTTGCAAACAAAATGTTCTGGCCATAAACTAGCAGGAGAGTGAGTTAGTGAGACTGGGGGAGGGGATGAAAGGAGAGGGTGGGAGAGGGGCGAGAGGGATGCCGTTACTGCACTGTTGCTCGGGTATCGCTGCGGTGTTTGCCAATTTACCCGCGAGGGCAGCAGAAGAGCCTGAGGGAAGAGACCAAGTCAGAAGGCAAAAGGAAGATGATGCTGAAGGCAGAGAGGTACCCAGATTTGTGAAGCTCAAAGGAAAGCACCCAGCTCCTTCTGCCAACCTCTATGGGAGCTGCATGTCCAAATGGGAATCTGGACTATTCCCCTCCCTGAGGGCAGCCCAGGGGTATTAGTGCCGGCTCCTGTTCTGCTGAGTCAGCAGAGTCCCAGGAGCAGCGGTTCTGACTGCTTTGGCTTTGCAGGGACACACATCAGACAGGGCTGCTTCGTCTGCGCTTCTCTGACAGTTCTTCTGTGCCTACAGCTGCCCCATCCTCAGCCCCTGCCACCTTCCCCTTCTTCTGCCAGGGAGCCTGACCCCAAGCTGAGACCAGAGTGTACCACATCTCCAAAGAAAAGACCTCCAGCGAGCCAGAGAGATCACAGAGTCCAGAGGTGGACATCGTGTATCTTGTCTGGGAAGGGCTGTCTTCTGCCGTGATTTCCCCTTTCAGCACCAGACACGGCCAGCTGAGAAGCCTGCTGCTGGGATAAAGCTGGTCTCAGCAAGTGTGAGACTCTTCAGGTCCTGGGCTGGAGTCTGGCAAGGATGCTGGGTTAGTTGGGAATACGGGTAAAGAAGCAGGAGCTGCGGGCTGATGGATCACAGCCCCCAGGCGTCTGAGCACGCAGGCTGCTACGTTTTGCACCAGTGGAAGCTTTCTCAGCCTGCTTGGCTCCATTCCCAGATATAATGAGCTGCAGTAATTGAGCCCGGAGGTCAAAAATGTGCAGCTCACTGTTGCCAGAGTGTAGAGGGCACTGTCTTCTGTGCAGGAAAGCCTTGGCGAAGGTGATGTCTTGTCTCCATGAATATTTGAATGTTGAGCAGCATGGATGGCGCTGAAATGACCAAGAAACCTTCTGGGAACTGTAGTGCCAGGCAAACCGAAACTGGCCAGGCCCAAAGTCAATGTGCAGGGAGGTGCTCAGCTCTGCCCGCAACACTGCCCGGGCCAACACCACATCAGAGCAGTGCCAGGAGGAGCCCAGTGTCCAGCCTGTGGCTCCAAGGTGCTTGCAGGAGCTGCAGCACCTGACTGGCAGGCAGCCTGGGTGGCAGGGAGGGCAGGCAGCCCACGTGTACTGCTTCTGTATCCCCTTTTCTCCCTGCCAGCTCCAGGGTAATATGGGATCTCATCCAGCTTTTGTTGTCTACAATGCTGGGCTAGAGCTCTGATGGTCATGCTCGGCTTCCTGAGTCATTGCAGAGGAGTAGGAGATGGTTTGCCCAACCTACCTGAGGACAAGGGATTTTGTACACTCAGCAAGACTGAGTAGGTCTCCATTGGAGTCCATGCTGAAATTCAATGAGATGAGTCTCTTGATGCTGGATCGTGCTTTTTTTCTCCCCAGACCTTGTGACCAGGTTCAGGATGATTTGTTATGCTCTTCCCTGATCTCTCCATCACATTTCCCTTTCTCTCTAGCCTGGGCAGAACCTCCTGCCATGCACACATTGTCACTTTTTTAAAACATCTAGATGTTGTCAGTTCATAGTTTGTTCAGGTTTCTGAGGAGGTCCCATGGCCCAGACCCATGAGATACCAGAAAACCTGCAGCACTGTGCTACACGCTCACTTAGCAAGTGACCTATCCAGCAACACTCTGACTAAAGCGCTGACACATTTGCCATCAGAGCTGCCTCCTGTCCCCTGGGAAAAGCAAATGACATTATTGTAACCCAGGCGGTTAATATCAGGCCCTCCTGCCTCCTGTCCCCTGCATGTGCAATGACCACTTCAGCGCTGAAGGCAGATGAGCATGTTCTTAATGACATTCCCAGCAGCGCATCCTTGCTCTGGAGAGGACTAATCCCTGCAGCCATTCATAATGTGGCTGAAAGCAAGCAGGCTGGGATTTGCTTCCCCATCTTTATATGTCAGGCCCTGCTCCTGTTGAAGAAGCATCAAGCTCAGCAGGGAAGGAAAACTGAATGAAAATAACCCAGGCAAGCAGTCTGCCTTGGGTTCCTCTGCCTGCAGCATGCCCCTCTCTCCCTCGAGGCGCAGACTAATCAGCGCCAGCAAAACACTTCTCCGTGTCAGACGTGGTCCCCCCTGCTCTGCAGCATGGGTGTGCTCACAGAGGCTGTGTCCCTCCATGCCTGTGTCTGCCCTCTCTTTCTCAATTTTGAGGCAGGATCTCCCCTACCCTTCTTGGGGATTTGTCCTCATCTCCATCAGCAGGCTGGAGATGATAAAATTTAAAAGTTTCTTTTTTTTGATATAACTACTGTTGTCCCACTGAGTTTGGCCATGAGTTGTGATGTTTGATGTGGGCAACTGAAGGTTGCTGATGTTGCAGCAGTTTTCTCAGTCTCCACTGGGTCTCCACTTGGTCTCTCTCAATGTGCATTGCCCTGGAGTGAGACATGGGAGTTTCCATGATGTTAGGAATGGTCCTGGAGAAAATCCAGAACATGAAGGAAAGCCGGACAATGGCTGTTTTTCATGGGAAAAAGGGCACCAAAGTCAGGGTCCTGAAGCAGAGAGGTGCACAGCCACATCCAAGACCTAGGCACAGACAAAGTAACTTGGAAACCAAACCCAGGGTGAAACCCATAGTCTTCCTCCACAGAGACTGAGTGGCACTGAACACAGGCACCACACAGAGCACTCCCCAACCCTGGTCAAGTGGAAGGGATCACAGTGTCAAGCCCTGATGCATGGCTGGGTATAATGTTCACCAGACATCATGTACTCTATTGCCTGCACCCAAATCTGTTTTTTTTTATTTGATCCAGGTGGTGAAGGAATGATGGACCCATATGCTGAGATTTTTCATGTTTCTTTTCACCAGCTTGTCTCTAGCAAGGGATCCTAGGTGGGAGACAGGAGTTCTCAGACACAAATATGTGCTCTGGGTTTAGGTGGACCTCTTCATGGTACCTTCTGACCGATGCAGCACTGTGTGGTGGAGCTGACAGCTAGACCACCCTAGAAAACAAGGGCTTTATTTCAGAGACTGGAGCTTTTTAATACCCCTGAGGTATGGTTTAGTCCAAAAAGCAGGTATTCATAAGGCCAGAGATTTTATCTGCTGAATCAAGGAAAGGCACATGCTGTGCCTTCAAAGCCAGATCCATCAGTGGGCACACAAGAGCTGATGGTGCTGGTAGACACACTCATACAGCTCGCACAGAGCTCACATCCACCTCACCAAGGGACCAGGCTGCTTCAGCTGTTGTCAAAGCAACGGCAGCTGTTCTGCAGTTTCTCCTGGCAATAAAGTTTTGCACTGAACCTCAACGACAGTTACATGTACTCTCAGCCCAGATGCTTTCATGATATCTCATTCTCATGTTGCTGCACAGAAGAGCTAGCACACATGGCAGCATAAACCACTTTTGAATTGCCCCCAGTGAGAAACCTCATGACAGAGATCACCAGGCCAGTAAAAACAACCCCATTCACCAGTTAATTCCCCCTATAAACCACACCACAATAACACAGGGCAGATCATACCTTATTGCCAGCTGTGTTCCCCACCTGCATGCTGTTTGAAACTGTGGGAAGTCAGAGGTGATGGGATCAGTTCCTTGGAGTCAGGTCTGGGCCTTGAGTTTCATTTCACTGCTGAGGGTATGGCAAGTGCATGATGTGGGGATTTGTTTGTGTACAGGTCATTGCTGACAGATAAAGTGGAAGGTCCCCATCACACTGTCACCCTACAGCATTGCCTAGAGATGTGAGTTAAACGTCCTGCCCTCCTGCCACCACCTGCAAGGAGCTTTTGGTCCTTAGGTGCAACCCTGGGTGTTCAACATCTCTCAGGTGGCAAGGAGAGCACTCATGATGCTGGTGCCCTTGAGGGGATCTGGTACAGCATAAATAGCCTTTCTGAATATCTTATACTCTAGAATTTCTAACAAGCATGGATATGGACACCTCACAAAAAACAAACAAACAAACAAAAAAAAAAACAAAACCAAACAAACAAAGAAAAAAAAACCAAAACAAAACACAACAAAACCCAACAAAATCTTGCTGTCCCAGTTAGGAAGGGTGTCATGTAGTGCCTCTGGGGTCCTGCCTACCAAACCCTAGCATGTAGAGCAGACATCCAGGGTGATGTGCTCTCCACTTCCCACAGTCTACTGTTGTTGTCCCCTGGGATGGTGCACCAGGCGGCTTGGAGCAGTGCAGAGAGCTGCCAGCCCTCATGGCTAAAAACTCTGCTGTGAGAAAAAGGGCATATGTCTACAGGGAGCAAAACGAGCACCAGCTGGATTTTGGGGTAAAAACTGGAAGAGCTGCCTTCTCTCAGGGTCCTGCTTTGTTCTCTCCTAGTGTTTCTGCCACTGCCTCCAGCTCCCATGCCCGGGGGTGCTGGTAAAACTGCTGGATCAAAACTGCAAACCCAAACTGGTGGGCATCTTTAAGAAAGATGGCAAAGAGGCAGACTCTCTTTCTGCCAACAGGAGTGCTCGGCACTGGCCAGCACAGCGGCTCAGTAGGACAAATCCCCCACGTGTGGTTGCTCTGCATCCAAGGAAATTCCTAATCCACCTGCTCCTTGGAGCTGCTGGCCTGAGAGGGCTTAATGCTTCCAGCACAGAGAGCCCTGGAGCCCTGCCATCCGCCTCCCATAGTCTGGTGCCATTGCAGCACCGAGTCCTTCCTGAGCAGCACAATAGCTCTTTACAATAGCTCTTCCTCTGCCCCTCTGAGGACAGAGCTGCAATCTTTCTAATGAGTTTGTTCAAAATGAATTTTCCAGGTTTTTACCACAATTGCTCCCCCCGCCCCCTCATTCCTTCTTTCCAGCTGCCTGATTCCAGCACTCCCCAGCTCACCCAGCACTGAGACTGTTTCCCTCTTCAGTCACAGTTTAATTATATGAACTGGGTTTTTTTCCTTCCTTTTGGTTGCTATTTGGTGTGTGAATTCAATGTTCATAATGTACCCTGGGAACCCCCGCTCTGCGTGTGCTCCGCTGGGTCCCAGCACTGCTGATTAGAAAGAGATCCTTTATCCGTGCCGGAGAGGCTGGTGTGTCAAAGCAACCCAAACTTCAACATTCACATCTCCCCCCTTCTGAAATTCCTGTGGGTCCCTGTCACACTCAGAGTCCCTTTGAAAATCCCTGCAATTCGAATAGCCAGACCAACACTTTCATTGCTGGGGTCATGGCTCCTACCAAGAGTTATTAGTGTGCCTTTCTCTATTCTTTAAAGCTCTTTCATATAATGTTCTGTCTGTTTGTATTTAGAAAGGATTTTGTATAGATTTGCCACTGATGTGGCTCTTTGTGGAGCTTTCTCTGGACTGGGGCTGATGGTGCCCTTTGTTTCTCCCCTTGCCTGGAGACATTGCTTCCCACCATGGGCATCTTCCTCAAGGGGCTGTGGGACTGGGGGCTGCTCGTCTGGTGACTGTGCTCTGCCAGGGCATCTGTAAGCAGCACAGATTTTGCAGTGTCTCATATGTCCATGAGGATGTGCTGGGGCTCCTACGAGTGATATCAAGCCCAATGGACACTGATACTGGCAGCTGTTAGGCACAGGCTCTGCAGCCTGACTTCTGTGACAGAGGTGTTTCCATCCCTGTTTGACTATAGATGTTTCCTGTCTTTGAAATTTGTAAGCACAGCTGCATTCTCCTGTCCCCATCAACCTGTCCCCTAAAGGGCTGAGTATCCCCACACCACCAGGGCTTTTCCCACCCTGCTTGTGACAGCCACATCCTGCTCAGAAACCAGCTCTTGCTTTTTGTTCCCTCTTTGTTTCTGCAGTCAGAAGCAGATTCCTGTTCTCCTCTCTCCACGTCTCAGCCAACAAACAGTTTACCCAGAAAGAGGGAGCTGGCAGCCCTCAGGGTCCCGCAGCAAGGACGAGGCACTTGGTGGATCCAGGGAAGCAGTGGTCAGGTCCTGTACCCAGTGGGACACTCCAGCTTTGCTGCTCTTCTCCATGACTGTGCTGTTTCTTTTCCCAGTCTCCACTGCTACCATCGCAGCCTGCATCTCCTCTTCAGGCTGTTGTCTGACCTTGTCTCCAGCCTCCAGACAAAGTTCTGCCATATACCCAGACGGGAATCCCTTTCCTTGCAGATGCCCGAGAGCATGAACAAGTGGTTGGTTTATGGCCCAAAGCATGCAGGCTTCTCTCCTGGCTAAGGCAAATGTGTGATCCTGTCCAAGGGTGACCTCCAGGGACCTCATCTAGCCCATTTACAGACCTAACCCTCTTCTGATCCCTGATAAATCTACATCCTTAGGCATGCCTTGTGGCCATGAGTCCCTCCAGCTAAGCTTTTGCTGTACATATGAAACTGTTTCCTTTTATCAGCTTTAATTAGGTTGCCTTCTGCTTAATGGTCTGGCACTTTCTTTTTGAGTAAAGGCAAGCAGCAGTACAGGCTGTTGATTACATGATACCTGTAATGAACAGGTACCCTGCACCACATCCCTACTCATCTCTTCCCAAGACAAAATGGTCCCAGACTTTTCCAATTCCCTGTATGCCAAGTCCCTGGAGTGCAGCACTTCTGTCACCCTGATGTTGGCTGCTTCCTAGTGTGCTTGCTTCCAGGTAGCATGACAAAAAGGAACATCTAACTATTTCTTACAATTTTCCTGCAAGAAACCAAACCCGTGAGCTTCACCTGTGATCAGCTGCAGATCAGGGACCTTGCCTGTGGTAGCTTTTTCCCAGCCTCTAACATGAAGACAGATCCATAGCATCTATTTTCCCACTTCTGTATCTTGGCATGGTTGGTGGGTCCCTAATCAAAGAGGATGCAAGTGAAGAAGGATGTCCATGGTGAACCATGGCCCTGCATATGAATTCACAGTCATGTCCACCTTCTTTCTCAGATGTACGCTCTTCCTCTTGCTGGCACATATATTTACACTCTTAGGTCATTCTCCTTCTACTTCTACAGGCCTGACTTGCCTTAATTATTAATGTCATATGCAAGGTCACTGTTGCCCTTTTTTCCCATGTTATTAGCTAAGGCCTTGTGCCACAGCTGATATGTTGTACCACTGGAAAAAGTCTTTCAGATCTTCCTGAGCAAGTGAGAAAACAGTTAGTCTTGAGAAGGCAGGCAGTACCTGTGAAATAAGGGACACGTAGGATGGAAGCGGGTGAGAGCAGGACATCTATTAGCTAAAAGCCCTGCAGGAAAATCAATTCACTGCTGCTGAGTTCCCCTCTGCAGGTGCTGATATTGTGCTACAGTTCCTGGAAAAAGATATTGCCCTGCCTGATGTAGTGTGTGTGTGCACAAGGGTGTGACCATGCAGGATTGTGCTCAGACACCTGAGCAGAGTTCTTCTCACTTGGCTTTAGATGTCTGTGGTGTACATGTCACCAACTGGGCCACTCATTTCTGTTTCATTTGCACTCACTGCAGAGAAAAATACACTTCCAGGCAAGATACGTCTGATGTACTCTGGCACACACCCCAAACCTGCTGTAAGAGGAGCCCAGGATGATTAACTCAGGTGAAGATGCTTACCTCTGGTCAGATTAGACTGACCCTGTGGTTAGTTTCATCTTTCCAGAAAGCATTTTGCAAGGAGACCCTGTGACAAAAAAAAAAAAAAAAAAAAAAAGAGTCTGTACAAACACTGTGTCCAAGGAAGCTGGGAGCTCTTATTCCTAAACGAAGAAGAAACAAATAGGTGAAGCATACAAAAAAAGAAAAAAAATCTAGAAGGGCTGGAAGGACTTCAAGGTCTGTCTAGAAGCTTTCTAGGAGACACAGAGATATGCCCTACAGCTACGAAGAGGTCAAAGCCAATTGCCTGGAAGTAGAAGCTCTGCTGAGGGCTCAGATGTTCAGGCATATTTTCAAGTGCAGCCTCAAACTTCCCAGCTGTGGCTGGCAAAGGGGGTTGAGGAGCTGACCCCCAACATGTCTCATTGTAACCATAAGGCTTCATGAAAATAGAAAGAAGGCATCATACCCTGGCCTCTCTGGCACTTGCTAAGAGATGAGGGGCCCAGAAAACTGTCTTGTGCACAAACCTGAAGGCTGACAAAGCACAGGCAACCATCCAGCACAGCCCACATGCAGAGCCCAATTAAGGCATGACAACCCCTGCTCTTCCTGCTTTCTCTGCGTCCCATGGGAGCACTCAGGTCCAGGGAACCTCCTCCTCTTTCCACTGCTGCTAACCTCTCCCATGCAATAGTGGCTCAGGTCCATGTTGTGGTTTATATGGACAAGGCAGGGAGATGAACCAGAAGGAAAAGTGAACTAGGCAGGGTAAGGCAGAGAGATAAAGCAGGCAGGGGGATGATGCAGGCAGGGGGATGATTCTAGGCTGAGCAGCCAAGCCCTAGTGCTGCTGCACAAGTTCCCCTGGACTGACTTATCCAGAGCTGGCACTGCTCCTTGCATGCTGCCTGGGACCAGATGACAGCCTGCATTGGCCAGGACTCAACAGAGGTGCGGGCGAGGAGGTTCCGCAGGACCTCCACCTGCATTAACCGGGGAACTGAGGTTCACGGCAGGAGCACAACCAGGTCCCAGCAAGGAGCCCAGGCTTGAATGCTGAGAACAGCGGCCAGGACAGCAGCCAAAGTCAACTGAGAAGAGCAAGCTTATGGTGAGGCTGCAGGACGTGCTGCAGAGCTTGAGTCCAGCCATGCAAAGGAGAGACTGACTTCCACGGGGCTGCGCACATGAATGTGTCTCACGTACAGCGTGAAGCAGGGGCTGCTCATTTGATTAATGGCCCTTTTGGACAGTTAGAGAAATTGTTAGATTCGGCTAGTGAAACAAAAGAGATTGGCAATCATGTGAAAAATAAGGAAAGGGGTTCAGTGAAATCCTGGCACTGTGAAATGAATGTTATTAATTCAAAGTGAGCCAGGCCAGAGTGTCGCAAACTTCAAGGCCAGGCATTGCCCTGCTTAGGAAATGGGCAGATGCTGAGCGGAGAGAGCAAAGACAAGTAGCGTGGGCAGTGGCCCCATGGTCTTCCCATAGATCTGGGCAGCTGAACAGCAGGGAGGAGTATTTGGCCACAGCATGCATCAGGGTACCTGGGAAGTGCCTGGTAGCCACAGCCAGTGGCTCGTGGGTGATGGTGATGAGAGCAGATGTGTGAGAAGTTCCAAGGGTTGGGATGCAGAGCACAGGGATGCTCAGGCAGGACAGCAGTGAGGCAGAGTGTGAAGGAAAACAGCACTCTTGATGCTGCATGGAAGAGATGGGGAGATGGGGGAGATCTAGGAACTGCCCCAGATTCCATCATGGTTAATTCAACCTATGGATGATAGGAGCACCTGGTTGGCAGGTGACAAACCTTGCTGCGATCAGGCTATCCCACAGGTGCTCCAGCACTGGTGACACACAGTGGGGACAGGCGTGGGCAGCAGGGTCAGGCTGGGAGCCAAGAGCTGCAGCAGGCTGGGAGCCAAACGCTGCAGCGGCTGTATTAGCTGCTGCTGTGTTCGTAGGCTCAGAGCAGGTCCAGGTTCCTGTCTGGTCACAAAATGATTCAGTTTCACAAGAACTGAAAGAAAGGCCCAAAGCAAAAAAACCATCCAGGGACAAGGAGTAGTTGTTAGCATTTTGAAAATGAAAAAGAAACCAGCAACAGCCATTTCCCAAGGTGCCTGATGGACTCCTTCTCTACCAGAGATTTGCAAGAGCAGCAGGACATGTGGAGGGCTGCACAGATGCTCTGCCCCAGGCAGGGATGGGGTGTGCTGCAGTGAGGCCTGAGGGGGACACAGATCTGTGTGCTGGAGCATCTCTCACACATAGCGTCAAAGCGCAGCTCAGCAGGGACTGAGGGAGCCCGGGAAGTTCCTAGCATGAGTGGGGTAAGATGGTCCCTGCTGGACGACTTCCCAAAATGCCTCCTTGGATATTAAAATCCCCTGTGGCAGCTAGTCAATTTTCAGCGCTACCCATGAGGTTATCCAGCTCTTCACAGTGCAGACCCCACTGCAGACCTGCACAGATCTAATTTCTGTCCACACATGGCTGGTTACAACCCAATGGAGCTCCTCAACCCACACCCCACTGCTGGCAGGTCCTCTGCAAGAACCAGAGCAGGACCCAACAGGACCAGTGAGACACAGACTGCACGGTGTGGTGTCTGCAGTACACCTGGGGACAGCTTCATCCCAACAGCGAAGGCACTGCCTTTGGTGTCCTGCCCAAGGGAAGGGACTAAGTGTGTCTGTTGGACACAGTGGGTTTACAGTCTGTGATGTAAAGCAGAGAACAGGTTTGAAGGGAAAGGGAAACACTCTGGCCTCCAAATTATGGGGGATTTGAGGTGGAAAGGCACCTTTTTGTGTCCCTCTAAATGCATGTGTCTTTTTGAATGCCTTTTGGACATGAGATTGTCAGCTTCTGCAGGAAGAGAGGTAAATTGCTTGGCCTGGGGAGTTTCTGGTGTCTTTGGAGGGTCTGGAAAGCAAAGCAAGAGTATGAGGTCAGTTTGCAGAAGCATGCCAACCTGGATTTAACACATCACAGCTCCCCACACTGTCCTTCACTGCTCGTGACCCAGAATGCTTGTCACCCTGAATGGCTCACTCCTGTCATCTCAGAGCTGGCTCCCCTGTGAGGGGACTATGCCTCCAACACAAACATTTCTGCAGCTGCTGACAGACAATATTTTAAAAATCAAGGGTTTAGGTTGATGAGATGAATATGCCCAAGGCATTTCAATGTAAGAAACTCCAAAGACATTTGTGCCATTTCGGAGACCTAGGACCACCCCAGCAAAACCAAGTTATATGACTGACAAGGCAGGTTGGAATGGTAAGGAGCACGACAGGCAAAGGTGCCTATGAGATTGAAGTTTTGGACTCAACTGAAGGAGCAGAGGAGTCTGGAGCACCTTAAAACCTCAGATCTAAATCACAGGCAACTCTACAGATACAGGGTTTCTCTGCTGACATCAGCTTAAGTGATTTGGAGTACTTTATGTTCAGAGTTTGACAGATTGTCATGAGGACAGTCTATCTAAAATAGCTCGTGGAAGTACATTGTGCTAATTACAATCATGAGACCTGAAGCAAGGATTGTAAGCACTCCTCTCCTTGCCTGCCAGTGACCATATTTTGTAATTCTTTAAGTGGACCATGGGTTTTAGCAATATCTGCCAAAGGAGAATGAGCAAAAACCTCTGGAGCTTGAGAGAGTTTTCTGGCAGCCTCCAGGGATGGAGGACCAGTAGTAGCACAGAGCCAGGGGAGCCCTTTGCACTGTACCTCTCTAAGGCATAGCTGTTGCCTCCTGACAGAACTGCTATCCCTCGTTATTGTGCTGCAAGTCTCCTCATCTGCTGTTCATGAGCCAGGGGACTTAGATGTCACAGATAGGCTTTGACAGTCATCCCAGAGGAGTTTTCTTTCCAAAATCTGTCTCCAGGGCCTGAGCCAAGAAATCTGTCCTCTCTCCTGGAATTTGGTTGTCGCCATGGGATCCTTCCTATGAATCAGGGTGCTGGGTTAAAAGGGTCTACGGTTCAAGGAGCTTGCTCTTGTGGAGAAGGAGGGTCCTTTCTTCCCCAGGCCTACAGATCCAGGCATTTTCCCCTGCCATGCCTGAAGCTTTAGTGAAACTGCGCCCTTTGGACAGACAAGGAATAGCTGCAATATCAAGCTGTGAGGCTGTATGTTTTGGTTGATCGTAATTCATTAGTAAAACCAGAGAGGCAAAGACACATGGAAAAGGTTATATGAGCAGGCAGCTGTCTGTTGTTACTTTACTGAAGTTAGCATCACAGTTAAGCTGCTAGTTCTATAATAACCTCACTGGGGATTTTTGACAGGAGCAGTGCCTTGTTGGTACACAAATACCGTCACATTATACCAGCAAAATTCCTTGCACAGATGAAGCTATCTCAGGAAAACAGCTTTTATACCTACCATACCCAAACCGAGAAAGCAAACTCTTCCAGACCACAGAAAACACAGCTCTGCCTATGAATCGCTCCTTCAGGAAGGACTTTGTGTAATCCCACAGTCTCCTCTCCCAGCAGCACTCCTGCCTGCAGATGCCTGCAGGGTTTAGCTGCATGAGAAGCTGTCACAACTCAACTGACAAGCTACAACATTGTCATCTAGCACTCAGGAGCTCCACAGAAGAGCACTTCTCGTTTGACAAACCCTGCTCCTGGTGCTTGCTTGTACGTTGGACAATTGCACCTGCCGAAAAAATCCCTGGGAGTCAGGGCTGTGCACAGGCATGCTTGGATGGGGGGACAAGACCTGCTGACACCGCTTGTTAGTTCAGCTGCATGAAAGCTCTGGTTCCTATTTGGAGGTGACAATAAGGAGCATGAAGGAGTCAGCAGGAGAAGGCTGGAGACTGCAGACTTGAACATCCAGTTTTTGAAAGCTGAGAAATGGGAAGCGACAAAAGCCAAGTTGAGAAATGGGAAGTGACAAAAGCCGGGCTCCTTTTGCCGACAGAGGAGATGTTCTTGGCACTAACGGTCCACTCAGCATTTCTGTCGGCCGCAGCTCCCTGCTGGAGGCCCTGCCCTGGAGCTGATGCCACTGCGGCACAGGCAGAATCAGAATCTTTTTTCCTTCCAGCAGATTTGCTTCTTCAGCCAGTGAGGCGTAGCACGTGTGTGTGGTAGGAGATCCAGGCATTGCTCGCAGGGGAAGGCAGAACGAGACTGATGACTGTAACAGGTTACATGCTGCTCCAACATGTTTTACCAACTGGGTTACAGAGGAGTTTTGTGTCTTTAGCCTGGAGTGCATGGTTTAGCCCCCAGCACATGGCTGCACACTCCAGAGACAACCAAGTCAAACGGACAAGCTCCAGAGATGACCAAGAGGCTGTCTGAGATTTCAACATGGAGGCTGCAATTTCCACCCCTGTCCCAATCCTCCAGTTACCCATACTGGTACATACTGTGCCTCTACCTTTTATGTTAAAACATGATAGAGGCAAGGAGGAGAAATGGAAGAGGATACCCACTGGGAGTGGGCAACAGCCCATGCATGGAGATGTGCTCCTGGACCCAGGGAGGAGCTGCTCCCCATGAGCAGCCTCTGCTTTGGAGCACCCTGTGATCCCAGGCTTCAGGGGCCAGGGCCTGGTCCAGTTAAAAGGTATTTTTAGGCTTTCAGTAGGAAGAGCTAGCAAATTCTTAGTGTCTGAAGAGTACATATAAGTAATAGGTGACCAAAATTCAGGGTCTGGGGAAGCTCCAGGAACTCCTCTGGCTCTTTCACTCCCTAGTTCAAAGATGTGCAATGTTTCCAGCACTTCAGGCTGCTTTGGGAACTAACCAAAAATTCCTAGGCTACACCTCATTTGTATATAATCTGCATCTGAGTTTTGCTATGAGATAAATGCAGGCTGGCAAGAAGACACAGTTGTTTATACACCGGAGCTGCTAAGCACAGATCTTTGCAAACACAGAGAGAGCAGGGTGAAGGGGCTGTCAGAGTGGAAATGCAGCTTCCTGAACCTCTGAAAGCAAATGTTTGCTCTCCATTTTCCCCTTGGGTCTGCACAGTGTGGAAAGAGGGTCAGGCAAAAGCGGCCCTTCTTTGGTCACATTCCCATAGGAAGCATCTGCTACTAAACATATGTTGCTGAGAAAAAAAACCCCAACATAAATACATACACAGTCTTTTAGTTTGTTTCTGGTTCACAGGCACTTCTGTAAATTCAGAGTGGGGTTCTTTGAAGCTGGGAGAGGACCTGTCTTTGTACCCTGCGTAGCAATCTCAGAGTCAAGCCTGCTGGGAGCTGGACACAGGGTCAGTGGAACCTCTCCATGGATCCGTACACTGAAGGTCAGAAGCAAGCTCAGACAAGCCCTGGCAGGGCTGGTATCTATCCCAGCTGTGCCACCTTCACAGGAAGATAGAGTAGTGAGAAGGGTGAGGAAGATGGAGGAGTAGGGGCAGGCACAGTGCAGGAGTGGGGGAGGACAAGGGGGCTGTCTAAGGGTCTCCAGTCTGGAGTGCATCTTCTGGGCAAAGGTCTGGTTTATCTGCTGCTCCAGACATCTGATGCCCTTATTCAACATCGGGACCTACCAAGATCTTCCATGCAAAGCTCAGGCAGGAGCATACAGGCACACGATTTTTGCATCCCCAGTATCTATTGCACGGTGCCTCATGCTGTCAGATAATGTGTTTGGGAAGAGACCCAGGCCTGCCATCTCATTCCTGTCCTTGTGTGGGGACACTGAGCCTGGGCACAGTGGTGGTGTGAGAGCCACATCCAGTCATGGGGGGTTCTTCAGAATCAAGGTCATCCCATACCATGTGGGGCACTCCTGCTCTCTCCCCATCCACGACACATCACCATCACTACATGGCCTCATACCAAACCCAAATGGCTCCTTGAGAGTGATTTCCATCCCCTCCTGGGTGACAGCACTGGTGGTTATCACAGTTTAATCCCAGCCAGCAACTAAGCCCCACACAGCCACTTGCTCACTCCCCCCATGGCCGGATAGGGGAGCAAACCAGAAGAGTAAGAGTGATAAAACTCGTGAGTTGAGATAAAAATGGTTTAACAGGTAAACCAAAAGCCACATACAGAAGCAAAACAAAACAAGGAATTCATTCACCACTTCCCATTGCCAGGCAGGTGTTCAGACATCTCCAGGACAGCGGGGCTCTATCATGCATAACAGTGACTTGGGAAAACAAATGTCATAGCTGCAAACATTCCCCCCCTCCTTCTTCTTTCCTCAGCTTTATATGCTGAGCATGACCCCATATGGTACAGAACATCCCTTTGGTCAGTTTGGGTCAGCTGTCCCAGCTGTATCCCCTCCCAGCTCCCTGTGCCCCCCAGCCTCCTCACCGGTGGATGAGGTGAGAGGCAGAAAAGACCTTGACTCTGTGCAAGCTCTGCTCAGCAGTAACTAAAACATCCCTGTGTTATCAACACTGCTTCCAGCACAAATCCAAAACATACTTCCATACTAGCTACTATGAAGAAAATTAACTCTATCCCAGCCAAAACCAGCACAGCAGTTCCAGCCTGTTCCTCTCCTGCAGAGTGATCACTACCTCTGTCCCTCACTACCTCTGTTCCTCACTACCTCTGTCCCTCACTTGCATTTCAGGGGACCATTTACCAGCAAAGAGTTTAGGAATTTAAAATAACTTTGCTTCTTCCTGATTGAACAGAGGGCCCAGCTCAGAGGAGAATGGTTTCTAGTTGTTGTTAATAGGAAAAAAAATAATTTCCCTTTTCTTAAGCAAAGAAAATCAAGAGCTGGATAAATAAGAAAAGATGTCATGTTCAGACATGGTAATTTCAGGGGTGCTGATCCCCACAGCTTTTCCTCACCTCTCCAGAGGAAAGCTTTGAGCCCCACAGCAAAGAAGAGCACAAGCCTCCTGGGGCAGTGATGGCACCTGAGAAGGACAGAGGGTTGGGGAGGCAGCAGGTCATGGTGTAGCTCCTCCCATGTGGACCTCAGTGGTGCGGGACCCTCCCTCCTTGCCCCTGGGAGCAGGGTGACCTGCACAAGCCAAGAAGCTCTGAGCCTCTTTCATAAACATTGAAAAGGCTCTGAGCCAAACTCTCCCTGCCCCTCCAGGGAGGCTTTTCCACAGCCATCCTGATCTTCTGATGGCTTCAGCAGTTTTTCCAATTTCTGCTCAAAATATATTCATGAATAGTTTATCCCATTTGCTCTTGTGCCAACACTGGCCTATAGTTTAAATAACATGCTGTCGTGCTGATGTTTACCCTTCCCTCCCTATCTTTTTCCCAAAAATATTTATAGAGAGCTATCACGTGTCTTTCAGCCATCATTTTTTGGGTTAAACATTATGGGGCAGTCCCATGGTTTATACATGAGCTGATCCAGGAGAAGTCTGCTGCAGGGTCAATAGCTCCAGTGAGCATGTGCACTGAGCAGCCTGAGGTGCACCAGGAGAAAAGCATCCCACAACTGTAGTAGCCTCATGAAATGCCAACACAAACAGGCAGAAGGGGCAGAACAGTGTTATCTACTTTTAATGAGGAGAATCCCATGGGCACAGCACATCGCTGCACCGGTTTCCAGCAGGTGGGAGGCTTGGGGGTGGGGGATCAGGCCAGGAGTCTCAGCAGGAAAGGAGGGTAATTTCGTGGTGACCCATCTCATGTGCTGCACGAGTTGCCCTTGTTCCTCCTCCTGTAGGTTCCTTGTCTCAGTATACTGCTAACAGTCTCCTCTCCAGCTCTGCAGATATCTGGGCTGGGTAAGACACGTGGCTTTCCTGGGCAGGGATCTACCTGGGTGCTGTCCTTACAACTGTCCACACTGCCTCTCTCCTGGATGCCCATCCGTTCTTTATTTTTTTTTATTATTTCTTCTCCCTGGGTATTGAAATCAGATATAGAGATGATGTGGGTCCTTCCAGCCTTTCTCTGGTGTCATCTGATGACTGATCCTGTCTAACATGCCAAGCGTGATCCCATGAAGCCCAAAGCATTCTGGTGCCTTCTGAAACCTCTAGCAGAGAAGCTCGTCTGCAGAGACACTAATGGGCACCGTCACCTCCTGGGGACATGTGCTGACCTGGGCTCCAAATTCCGCAGCTCCCCTGTATGGAGACCCAGCTACCTCACAGCACATGGTGGGGAACCACCCCTGGAAAACCTTCCTGGGAAGGTTTAGATGTTTGCTTGCAGTGGGTGTATGGGCATCGCAGCCACGCTCTGGGCTTTGATTGTCTGCCCCTACCAGGCATCAGCCCCTTCTCAGTAAGTCTTCCAGCACCTACTGCAGAGCAGGACACCCCTGGCAGCTGGCGGTGGGTCACAGGTGGCAGTCTGCTCCAAGATGCCCAACCGTGCCCAGACTGCATTTCCAATAACTCTCTTCTAGACCACACCAGAGCTTGTGCTCACAGGAGTCTTTCACAGGGCTGACCAGAAACAGGATAAAAAAGGATCTGGAGAAGACAACTTGAGACCTGACCTGAGCAATAGGCCAGGCTTTATAATAGACTTTAAAGGAAGTTGTAATTAAAAGCATTGAAGTAAATAGAAAACAGGATTAAATACCACATGGATTTACCAAACGCATATTGTGGTAAGTTGGCTTGATAGCTTTCTTTAAGAAGGTATATGCTTTCCCAGACAAAAGAATTGAAGTAGATCTCATCTCTCTGAACCTCAGTCAAGCACTTGATGTAATGCACATGAGAAATTATTAATTAAACTGGTGAAGATGGGGATTAATGGAGAAATGATAAGGAACAAGGGTAAGATGGGAAATGGCTGGAGGGGAGGCAGCAATGGATAGTGTTAAAACAGCAAGCACTAAGCTGCAGGCAGGCTACTAATGGAGTTTCTCAAAGATCCATTTAGGGTCTGATTTTACTTAATATTTCCACTAATGATCTTTGCACAAAAGGTAGAAGACTGCTGATAAAACCTGCTGAGGATTCAAAGGAGGAAGGCAATGCATGGTAGCAGTGGAATATCAAACAGAAGCGATTGGGTGACCTTAAAGATTGCAGTAAGAGACCTGGAAGGAAATTCAATAGTACAAATGTGAGGTCAGGTGCTTAGGAACTGATGCAGGAACTTCAGCTGTAGCTGGAAGTAAATGAAAAGCACAGGGAGCTTGCTGGGGGAGTCAGTCACCAAAGGGCCATAAACTGCCAATTTGGTTCAGCAGCAAAAAAGGCGTGTGTGAGCCAAGCTGCAATATTTCCTGGAGAGAGAAACACATGAGTGCTCAGACAGTGTATTAGTGAGGCCTCATCAGGAACAGTCTCACCAGTCCTGCTCACTCCAAGACTCTCTCACCCCATCTTTGGAAGGATTTGGTCTTTCTGCCCACCAGGATGGCTCAGAGGGCATCCCACTCCCCCAAAATGCTGCAGGGAGGGCAATGGAGGAGAATCCTTTGAGCTAATGGGTGACATTGGCACAAAGGAAAATAGGTTTGAACAAACTACAAGTCCTGCATAACCTGCCGACAGCAGGGGGGGTGAAAAGACACAATAAAATGTATTGAACAGTTTGTGCAAAGGGCTACGCACTGTGGTGTAAACACTGGAAGGGATCTGGGACCCCCCTGAGATCTCCAGCGCTGTGACCATGCAGAGCTGCTCTGCACACTATGCTCCAGGTTTGCTGGTATAATGCTGTTGCCCTCACGTATCATTCTCATTTCCCTGTCTGCTGCCCAAAAGTTTGTCACCAAACTGGGTGAAAAGGACATCTATCAGAATACATCACCTGCTGTGCTTATCCTCCAAACCTGACAGGACACTATGTGATGTTGTGACCCAGTCTCAGTGTTGACAGTGGCCAAATCTCCTCCATGGCCACTCATTGAGAGCAGGCATGTCTTGGCTTCTACTGGTGGGTGATAAACCACCAGAGGACCCATGCAGGTGTCAAGCCCAGCCATCAACCATCCCCACTGAAAACTCCACTTCCCTGTGCCAAGCCGCAGCACTGCCTCCTTTCAAGATGTCATTTCTTTTGGCCTCCCCAAAGCCCATGGCTCTCGTCAGCTGGTGAGAGTTGCACATGCCACTGCTGACATGCTGCATCCCCCCCCACCAACATGACCTGATGAGGCTGATGTGGCACTCCTCCATCTGACCTGATAGCTCAGAAAATTCAGTCAGGCTGGCAGGACGCACACACCACTTGCTGAATGCAGCAGGTCCCAGCACTGGCACCAGCTGTTTCTGCTTCCACTTCATCACTCCTCTTGGACCAGCTCTTCAGCACTGGCAGCAGCAGCAGCTCCTTGACTCAAGACCTCATGGACGTCAGCTCTTGGAGAAAGCCTGTGCATCTGTGTCAGGCCGCTGACAGGGACTGCCAGGCATCCCATGGCAACATGGAACTTCTGCAGTGCAGCAAAGCAACAGCCTGGGCAGGATGCAAACCTGGCTGGGCATGTCTGGAGAGGAAACTGCTTGGGAGAGGGTTGCAGGTGTTCACAGCTCTTGGGATACCTGGGTCTGTAAAGCCCAGACTGGAGGGGATGGGATGCCCCATGGCAGCTTAGAGGAATGACCACTTTCCCTGGTCAGAAGATAGCTGCTGATGCTGCTGCCTCCAGCTGAACTCCTGGAGAAAAGCCGTGAATCCTCATTCACCTCCTCCCACAAAGGTCTCTCACTCTTTCTTTGAATCATATTTATTCCGTTTTAGGGCTGAAAATACAGCTTCGCTCCTGTACTTGTGAGCAGAGTGTGAACCCATACTACCTTCATCCTCGGTCAAAAAAAAGTGCCGTGGACCTCTTGGGAGCAGCCAGAGCAGGCACCTGGCAAGGAGAAGTGTCAAAACAGCCTGGGGATCCAGTTTGGTCCTGGGAGATGCACATCAGCTGAAATAAGAGCTCTAGGTATCTGCTGCAACTCATCCAGTCTCTAAGCTGTCCCAATGAGCTTCCAGCTCCCAGCTCAGCACAGTGCCCATCACCCTGTGACACAGGGCTGTCTTAGCCAGTGCACCCACCGTGGGGTGCAGCTAACACTCACAGTCTGACCCCCAAACCACCTGAAAAAGGGCATCTCCCAGCAGCTTGCCCTGCAGTTTGCTGCAGCCACCACCTCTGCTTACCGTGCTGTTTGCACCAGGGAGAGTCTGGGATCAGGTGCAGGCTGACGGGTGCTTCTGGCCTCTGGTGACAAGGGCATGCAGCACCCTTGGGCGCTCCCCTGGCACCCACTGCCCTGCATCCTCCGTGGGGTGACTGCAGCTGCTGCTGCAGACACAGTGCTCTCTCCTGACACATCAGCAGTTTCTCCATATTATTGCTGTGATGATAGTACCCCAAAACCTGATTTGAGATCCTCAAAGCCTGGCTGGGAAGTCAATCCCACACAATACCGGCTTCGTTACTTGCTATATATCACCAAGTATGTGAGAAGAAACACGGCAGTCATTCCACAGCCGAGCAATCTCTGCCACCTTGATGTGCCTGCAAGTGCTGGAGAAGCAGGTCTGCAGCTGGGGTGAAAGGATGTGCCCTGAGAGCACGCAAGAGCTGCGAGTGAGTCCTTTAAAGCCTTTAGAGCCCATCCTGCAGAGCTGAATGTTTTTCCACATACTGATTCGTGGGTTAGGAGGCACTGAAACACGTGTAGCTGCCTGTGTCAGAGTAGGGAAGGGCTGCCTGGCGTGAGGCATGGCTAGTGACGCAGGTACCTCCAGCACCCAGGTGGACCGATGTGACACCTGCTTGTCATCACTGTGCGTGCTCACTCCAGCAGATGGGGACATTTGTTCCTTGGGGTCAAGTGAACCATGAGTCAGCCCAGAGCAATGTTTTCCTGTTTCTTTTGTCCTCCTGCCTTCTACTCTGAGTCTGCTGGTAGAAATACGAATCTCTGCCTGGTTAGATGGCTGCTTTTCTCCTCTCTATAATTAGATCTTCTCATTGTCTGCACAGTGTTTGTGCGACTGTATCTGAGGATGGCTTCTGCTGTCAGGCAACTACAGGGCATCCCAGTCCAAGTGCTGTTGATTTCTGCTTTTATCCATCTGAAAAGAAATGAATGAAGAGACTGACATGCCAGTCCTGGCCCCAGTCCACATCACAGGCAGACGCCTGTCGCTCAGCCCTGCTCAGGAGCAGTTCTGGGAGGGAGGAAGCCAAGCTGCCCTCACACCACCTGAGCCACCTCTGCTGCTGGCTATGGAAATAAGAGATGCTGGGTGTTGTGTAGGGCTGTGCACAAGAGAGGGTCTTTGCTTCAGCCTCTCAGTGCCTGTGCTCATGCCTCTCCCATTTTCCTTTCCAGGGAATGCTCTGGGAATGGGAACTGGTGTCTCTTCAGCTTCACAAGCATGATGGGAGATTTGCAAGTGCATTGATGGCCAGTAATGAAATTACAACAGCTCATGTGGGAGACAGGCTCCTGTTTGGCTTCTGACCAGGATCCTGGCTACTGCAGGGTAAATGGTGCCATCACTGGCATGGGGCAGGGCAATGCAGGCAGCTACAGGGAGAAATCAGCAGTGGTCCTGGCCTGCCATCCCATCCATGGGAGTGACAGGTACGCAGTCTTGGCTCCCTTTTAGGCAGGGTCTGCATTTTATAGCTGCTAGCAATTTAGATGAAAAATTTCATCACAGCAGTCAAAACAGGTTGGCTAGATACAGTGCAAGTTTGAGTGAAAAATACCACAGATATTTCAAGTAATGATTTGGTCATCAGAGAGAAAACCCGGGGAGCATGGAGACAGAGAGGCATGGTAGCAGGAGAGATGGGGATTTTTAGTACTCAGGAGTCAGGAGTGCTTGTGAGGGTCACTGAGCACACAGAGCAAGGTGGTTCAAACCCAGGGAAACATCGGGGGGGGGGGGGGGGGGGGGAAGGCAGGGACCTAGCACCCTCCACACTGGGGGAATGTGAGCTGCAAACATGACGGGCTGTCACACATATCAAAATCTGCAGCATGAAGAAGAGCAGCTGCATCACAGGGAGAGATCTAAAACAATCCTGAGCAAACAACAGGGCAGAGGAGCCCCAGCTGCTGCTGACCAGACTCCATTTTGCTCATTTCTAGCAATCCGGGAACACAATTTTACTTTGACAGTTCCAGTTCATGATAACAATTTTTTTTCTCCTAACTTGATTTTGCTCTGAAATGAACTGACACAGAAGTTCATCAGTCCTACAGAACTGGAGTCATACTAGTCAGGCAGCTTCAGGGCGAGCCTCCAGGTGCTTTCAAAGTGCCTCACTTTGGGGAGGACTGTGGGCATGTGAAGGCACCTAGCTGAAGCACTGTTGAAAATCTGGCAGATCCCAGGTGCTCTGAGCAAAACACTTCTTGCTTAAATCAGCATTTCATGATGTGTCCCAAAAAGGGATGTTTTTTGGTTAGATTCTTCAGCAGCACAGCATGCAATGCTGACGTGGTCACACAGAGCTGCTGCACCCATCAATGATACCGTCGGTGCACCCAGGACACCATGGGCAAAGCTGGCACCTCCTAACACAGCATCCTGGAGGAGCTAGGGTGATGGAGTCCTGTAGCTGCTTCCCCTCTTCTGACCCAGACACTACTACAGCCCCACATGCTTCCACAGAGCAGGGGTCCCATCACCTTGCTTGGAACACACAACGCTAAATGTCTCTCAGAAAGTTTGCGATTCTATCTTTTATGCTGGTTTTGTCCAAATCAAAAAAATGGAATAAAATATCTCTTTTCCCAACTTATTTTATTTTAATAGGATTAACTACTCTAGTGCTATCAAAATGTCTGTTTCAACATTTCCAGGCTGAGGAATTTCTCTCTTTGTTCAAAATGACATTTAGGAACAAATTTAATTTAAGTGTTCTTTCTACTTCTGTTTGAAAAAGTCCAAATTGCAATGACGTATTTTGGCTTTGTTGACACTGAACATTTGGACTGATCCAAAAGAAATGCTTCCAGAACTTCATTTCTCGAAAAAAATCAGACTTTGATGGGCCTGTTTCATTTGCAAATGAAGAAAAGGGGGGGGGGGGGGGGGGGAAGAAAAAAAAAAAAGTCATATCCTCAGTATTTGCTGTAAAAATACAGCTTGTTTCCTTCCCCCCTAGTCTCTGAGGCTACATGGGGCAGATGTGAGATGCTGTGTCCATGGGGTAATCGGCTGCTTCCCAGCAGTGGGTGCATTTGCAGCTGGAGGTGTTAGTGCAGAGCCCTGTGAGCGGTGAGGAGGGTGGTGGGGATGCAGGTGCAGGCAGTATTCAGGCAGATCTGAGAGGTTGGGGAACTCCCAGGACCTGGGCTGGCTGGGTCCCCAGCGGTGGGATCTGCCAGCGGGATCCAAGTTGCATTTCAGAAGAAGCCGCCCCTGGCAGATACCACCCATCCTTCTCCCAACCAGCTCTTTGGCAAGTCCAGATTCCTACAAGTGGATCAGTTATTACCAAGTTTCAAGTGATGGGGAGATTTCAGGGCCCCTTGCTAATGCCTGGAGCACTTCAGAGGGATTTGGAGCCACTGGGATCTTGTGCCACACAGGGGACTTCAACCAGTGATGGATTAAATCTAATATATTTACTGCTACAGGTCAGTCTTGGCACTTCTCTCCCACTTTTTAAGTGATGTTTGCTTATCAGTTTACCCCATTTATCATGTGTTAGCTCGTGTACGCTAGCAACTCCAGGTCTTGCCTGTGGAGTACAGTTGATTAGGAGAGATTTCAAAGTCTCGGGCTGCCTTAGCAGCTCAGGGAGGGATGCACCTTTTCTGGGCTGCATTTATCAAACCAGCAAGTTACAGACCCTGCATCATACCCACCTCTCCCCTGCCTGCCAGCAAGGCATGTGAGGAAGAAAGGGTGTTATTCCTTGCGGTGGCATGGGGAAAGTCTGACATATTCCCTCAGCAAGGAGGCAGCTTCCAGCAAGTCACCTAACAAGAAGCACACAAAGAGCAGGCAGCAAAACTGCTGGGAGATTCGATGGGATGGGGTGTGATGCTCTCAGAGACAGGGAGGACAGTGACTGACCTCAACCTGCTGGAAAGAGGGAGGAAAGGCAGAATGAACTAACACTGCCACAGAGGTTAAGGGAAATAAGATGGTTTTTACAAATATACCAGGGGAGTCTCAAATACTGGAGAGAAAGTAGGAGCCATTAATAAATTAGGAAGAAGATTAAATTAATGATGACTCTCAAATGGCTGAACTGCTGCACAGCCTTCTAAAATCTGCCTTTAACAAAAAAAAAAAAAAAAAAAAAGCTAAAGAGCATATACAGACAATAAGAAAACAAAGAAAACCTTGTCAAATTGTCAAATATAATTCCTGAGCAAAGACAGGGTGAACCTGTACAGCTCAGCAGGGCTGGGGGCATGCAGTAGGGAACAGGGTGGGACAGAGCTTATGAAATAAAGCAGGGACTGACAATAGAGTTGTTTAAGTTACAGAGAAGCAGGAAATTACCAGAGGATTTGGAAAAAGGAAGTACACCAGCCTTCATGAAAAGACAGTGATCCCAGCAGCGATAACTTTACGGCTCCATCTTCAACCCAACAATAGAGCCGATAGCCAGGGAGACTTCTGGAAAATAACAAAATCGTGCCAGTGTGCAGTGGGACCATGAGGGCAGAGGTGGACCAGACACATGACCCACCACGTCTGCAGGCTGTGCATGTGGTTTTGTCCCCGTGACTTACCCCAGGCACTCCTGCCCTCTCCCTACAGTCTTTTGTGCCAGAAATTAGAAGGCTGGTGCAATATGCACCCCTGGTGATATGGGAGATGTGTTTTCTACTTTCAGGCTCCTTCCTTGTGGAGTGGCCAGCTCTGGGAATCTCAGCAGCAGCTGCAGTCCTTCTTCTTTGGACAGAGCCGCACTGGGTGTCTGGCGCTGGACGTTCACCAACAGCTCTCGTAGGGAATCTGGAGTCAGAGGCAGCCAGAGGAAGGTCCTAATCAGATAGAGGTATGAACATCAATTATAGGTACATCTGTTGGATCACTCTGGGATGGAAATGTTGAATTCTATGTCATCTGGGTGAAATGTTTTATTGCACAGGAATGGGAGAAGAGCCCCTGAAGCACTGACTCAGAGGGTCAGAACAGGTTCCCACGCTCTGACCTTCAGTCTTGGTCTCTGCAGGATCAGGCAAGCCTTGCCAGATCAGTCACACATCCTCATCATCATAGGATTTTTCTCCACAAGTTCGAGAAACATTGCTGGGTTTAGCAGCAAAGCAGAGATTTTGGATCAAATTTTGCAGTGAGAAAAACTGCAGCAGTGAATCCTTGTGAGAGCAGAGCCCTGAGTTTGCCCAGAAGAAGCTCTCCAGTGCCTGGTGCTCGACTGGGGACAGAGAGGATGCCAGGGCACCTGGAGGGCTGTGTCAGGGAGGGGATGCTGCAGCACAACAGGCACCAGCATGGAGAGCTGAGCAGCTGCGGCATGCCCCATGCCTCCTCTTCCTGCCCTGGTGCTGCCAGCTTTGGCAGCTCTTTTCTGCAGTGCTCGTCAAGGATATTATAGGGATCTGAACAAGGGCATTGGGGACTGCCATCACATCAGAGGGTCTTGGAGCAGTGTTTGCAAAGGAGGCAGAGGGAATAGCTAGAGGCAAATGGTGCCTGGCATGCAAGGTTTCCCAAAGCATCCTTAGGAACCCTGACTTCCCAGGATGGCACCTCGCAGGGACAGCCCAGGGACATGGGTGCCCTGGTGCAGCAGCCGTGCCACACACACAGGGCTGTCAGGCATCTGCTGGCACTGGCAGCCCCTGTCTGCAGCCTGTGCGTCTGGGCACAGCTGGAGGCACTGCTGTCCAAGGGAGATACAGACACAATAGAGAGACACAAGGAAAATGATGAAGGGGCTGAAGGATGGGATTTAGGAGGCAGATTAAATGAACTAAATCTGTCTAGGTTTGCCGATCAATCATGCAGGCAGGAGCCGGATAACTGTCTCTGAGTGCCTGAAGGGTGCAAACACTGAGGGAGAAGGAAATTACTTAGGGGACTTCAGGATGTCAGAGGGGGAAGAGGAATGCCAGAGCTGCTGACTCAGCTATTCCTCCTGTTCATGACAGGTCTTCAGCAGCAGGAGATGGGACTGAGCCCTAACCAGACTGTGCCTGGGCCACAAGGGAAGCTTCTGGCCTGTGGCTGTCAGGTCAATGAGCTCTGCAGAATTCGTCTGTAAGATGAGGGGAGGGTGGTGGAGCAAGAACATGGCGGGATAAGAGGACTGTGCAAGGAGAGCAGTTGGGTGAGGAAGGTTGGATGGGACTGATAAACAGCTGCAAAAATTGCATTTCCTGTTGTGTCTGTGTTGTTACAGACCTTGACTTTGTCAACGTGCTCCATGGAATGCTGCCATCATGCCTGCATGGAGTTTGTCAGAGTCAGCTGTCTGTCCTGGAGATCTCTAGACAGAAGCTGTGGTGGGAGAGCCAAACATAGGGGAAGGTGGTCCTCTGCACTGCAGTCCATAACAGTCCTTGGCCATGGGACAGAGGTCGCCCAAGTCCCCATCAGCATGGAAAGAGCATGGAGTTGGTACTGAAGGGGGTGGGTTTGGGTGCCCTCCTGACAGGGGAGAGCCATCATTCCTCCCCAGTGGCATTCACAAGGCACATATCCCAGCACTGTGGACCAGACCTGCCACCCTCCATGCCTCCTTCCCCAGCTGCAGAGCAGGCGGGAGCACTGGCTTGCAGGACGAATCATTTTAACTTATCCCACCATGCCGGCCTCCCCCCATCAGCTCAGCCTGCTGGTTTATTAGGGCCTCTGGCAGAGCTCTGCCTCGTTCAGGCTCTTTATCTGTTTTCATTTTCTATGCACACCTCTGGGGCACTGTGCAGATATAAAATAATCAAAATGACAGTCCCCAGATAAAGGCCACTTTTGTTAGAAACACATCAAGTTCTCATGTAAAAACATACAAATGGCAGTTTATTTTCTATCTCAGCACCTTTTGGATCTTGCAAGCATCAAATACCTTGCAAGTCCAAAGAAAAATATCCCGGTCAGCTCTTTCACACCCATGAAACATGGTGCAGTGCATAAAGTTCAGAGCCAGGAGTGAATAACAGCGACTTTCATTAACTGTCAAGTGAAACCAGAGGCAGGCTGAAGTGCTAATTCCAGTTGGGACCCGTTCAATAGCAAATTAACCTGCCAGTGATCTCCCAGTAGGCTACTGAAGAGAGCAGAAGGAATAATTTGAAACTAGGTTTGTAGAGGTAGGTAATATCTTTTTTATTAGATCAGCAGATAATTTGTAGCCAGATATTTATTCAATGAGCCTCTGTGTGTGTGAGTGGCAATCTGCCTCTCCCTCTCCCTCCTGTACCTGAACAAAAGACGAAAACCTTTTCAGATTTTGCCTCAGACTGTTTGCATGTAGGCAAAACCCAAGCAGGGGATCCCTGAGGGACCTCGTACATCAGGAGTCAGGGCTGACAACCCACAACGGGAAGGGTGCAAGAGCACTTTTGGTGCCAACACTGAAGCCAGTTTCTGCAAACTCTTGGTTCCTGTACTCATAGGAGGGGACGGAGCACAACACAGACTGAGGAAGGCCACAGCAATGTCTGTAAAGGCTTTTTCATTTTCTCCTCCATGGCTGGAAGGGAGAGGCCGGGCAGTCCAGCAGTGAGTGGTGCCAGAGGAGCATTACGTCACCAGCGCCAAGCCGCGTTGGCTGTGCGGCGCCCAAGGAGGAGGATGCTGTCTCCTGGCAACCCCAGTGCCTGTCACATACATCAGCATCAGCAGCGGATGCAATGCAGGGCCGATCGCCTCTTACAGCACCCCTCTGCCAAGAGGGGAGCTTGCTGCCATACAGAGAGGGACCTGGGGTTTTGCTGGGTGCTAATGAGGTCTCCTATCCGATGGGGGTTCCAACTGCAACTCAGCTCCCCACCATCCCTTGAAATGGGCTTTTCTGACACTGTGGGCAAGAGTAAAGGCAGCTCTGTGACAAGGCTTCTCAGCCAGCAACAGGAGCAAGAACAGTGTCGGGAAATTAGACTCTAGATAGGATGGCTCACACCCAGAATTGAGCACCGTGCTAGGACCAGCTGTAGAAACACTGTGCTTGTCCCAAATGTCCCACTCTTGCCATCCACATGCACTGGAGTGGGGGCTACTGTGGCATTGAGGGTCTTTCCTGCAATATCAGCTCTAATTTTCTCCATGCTTTGAGGCAGGGGCAAGGATGCAGAGAGCTGCCAGCTGCAGGTAGCACCTGCTCTTGCAGGGACTCTCTTCCTCCAGGATCAGGGGAGGGCAGCAACGGAGCAGATACCATCTCCACACAGAGCTGCCATCAGTCTGGGCTGATCGATTTCTCTAGGTGCATGGCAGCCACTGCCAACCCATTTCACTTACCTGAGTCCTTCAATACTCCGGACTTTCACCTTGTTGTCCCCAAAGGGAGGGATATGAGGCAAAATATTTGAGTCTTCTCTGCTGAGGGATGTAGGATATGTCTTCATCCATCCCTTTAGCCAAAGGTGACTTCCAGAGCATCCCTCCATGCAGTGCCGTCTCCCCGTGCCTCAAAGCCTGAGGTCCACCAGCAGCTCTGTTCTCTGTTTGGTCTCCATAGTCTCTGGGCATGCAATTCCACCCCACCACATGGCCGTACGCCTGCCCTGATCTCCCTGACGTGACTGCAGGTCTGTGCAGGCGGAGGCACCCTTGCAGACGCTGGGATAAGAGGCAATAAAGGCTGTGAATTGGCCTGGGGCTGTCAGCCAGGGCCTCTTCTGGCAACTGGCAAGCTGCCTTCAGTCACGCAGATGAGTCCTACAGCACCAGCCTATTCAGGGACTTCTACTACTAGCCTGGAAGAGGAATGGGGATGAGGCACAAGACGAGTGCTTTTGCTGCTGGAGGACGCATGCTGGGATGGACTGAAGGAGGAAAGGGATGGAAAAGTGGGAGCAATGCACAATCATCCAAGGGGATCTGCTTCTTCTTGGAGGAGATGTCAGCTCCTGAGCTGCTTTGAGCCAGGGGCTTAATTGGCAACTGATTCAGCAGTATAGCAGCTTCCACACTGGTGCAGGGCTCAGAGGCACTCAGCATCCCCAGGCTGCTTCTGGCAGCTAGGAAAATCCCCAGTGCCTGGCAGCTGGGGCAGTGATGGAGATGGAGTGGGAACTCTCAGAGGGCCAGTGGCTGAGCAGTCACCAGCTTCTGGAAAAGACCCACAATGGCCCCACACTTCCTGACCACTCCACACTCACGGTCTCCCACAGCAGCAGGGGAGACAAGACAGGAGGGTGGAAAGCTGTGTGGAGGAGAGATGGAGAGGGAGAGTGGGGGAGGGTGTGAGAGAGAGCGCCTGATGAAGAATACGGGAATGGGAGGCAGACAGAAAAACTAATCGAGGATGATTGAGGGGGAGAAGGAGGACGAGTGAAAGATTGAGACAGCGTGATAAAGAATATGTCAGACGGACAGGAAAACTAATAAAGAATAATAACCGCCCCTGGCCGAATGCAGCACACGCACCTGCCTGTGGCTGCATGTGTGAGCACAGGCAGCTAGTGCTCCCCCAGCCCCGTACCCAGGGAGGACACACAGGGACATAGTCTGTGGCTGGCCACATGCACGGCCCCCCCCGGGACATATGGCCACACATAGAGCATCTCTGCCAGCGCAGGCTTGCACACACACAAAGCCCTCCTGGGAGCCCCACAGAGTGCTCTCAGCTGTGCAGGGAGGAGGGCAGCATGTGTGGGCAACATCAAGCACCGCATACTGATGCTGGTCACTGTGCCCCATATGTGCTGTAGGCAGTGTGCCTCACACCCCCATGGTGTCCAGGCTGCTGTGGGCACCCTTTTGTCCCAGGAAGGGGGAAGGATGAGGGTGCTTGGAGGAAGGGTTGCCCTCAAGGTGTTTGCCTTGCCTGGGTTAGTTGGCAAAACCCAGCTGTACAGCCCAGGATGCAGGACCCCACAAAGCTTGTCCTACGCCATTCCACACTGTCTTGTCTTCAGCGGATCTACACATGCCACTTGGTCTCTGCCCATCTTTGCAGCAGGTACATAGGCTGGCTGGTCCTGGCATTGCTTCTCTGTTTCTTTTACGACTTGAGATGTTGAGAAAGCATGGATATGCCTTTCTGCTCCTCCCTCTTCATAGCTAGCCTCCCTGTGCTTTCCTCCACCCCAGCCCTTGCTCAGACACCCTTCCTGCCCCAGGGAGGCTATGGGTCAGGAGAAGAGAGAGTTGCTCAGTGCCAGGCTACAGAAAGCTGCATGCCATGTTTGCTGGTGGGGCAGGCTCAGTCTCTTACTCCTTTGCTGTCTCCACTGAGCCTTGCTGGTTGCTAGGTTAAACAGGAGCAGACAGGGTAAGTGGAGGATTGCTGCCGAAGCAGTGTCTCCTCTGCATCAATCCCCCCCTGCCATGACTGACCTCTGGCCCTGGAAAACTCCCAGAGAGTGTCCAGCTCCAGATAAGGCAGGAGTTGATTAAGTGAGTCCACCTCCAGAGCATGTGGGAGCTCTGCTGCCTTTCGTTTGGACTTGGGGAGGTGGGATGCTGATTTCAGACTGGCTGAGAAAAGCCTGTTGCCACAGGACAGGAATGTAGAAGGACAGGCCTCAGACTGGCCAGGTTGTGGCTGGTGACTCATTCTAGGTCACCAGGACTGAGGACATGCTGCCAAGGGGACCAGGACCTCTCTCCAGGCACAAGGCAGGCTTCAGGGGTCCTCAGGGGCTGGTGCTAGGCTGCCCTGGAGGAAGAGGATGGGAGGACAAACACAAGGGATGGAAAAAGACAGGAGTGAGAAATCTGGATGAGACAGCCCACAGTTTCAGCATGAGAACTGTAGTATCTGGTGCTTCCTGAGAGCTCCTAGACAGGGTGAGGTGCTTAGCTTTGCCAGGAGTGGGGAAAACCAGCTCCCAGAAGGCTCAGCTGTGGCTGATTTTATGTGACCCATTTGGGATCTCACTGTGTCCCAAAGGCTGTTTGACGGGCAACATCTGTGAAGGGTTTAAGCGTTGCCTCCGGTTTGCCGCTGTGCTCAGCCGTTGCTGGTGGCTGTCCTGTTGGAGCATATGCCAACATCTCATCGGGCTGGAGGCGGAGCCCTGCAACAGCAAGTAGGATTTTATCATCTCTTCATCTCTTGCAAATTTGAGTCATGAGCATAATTCAGTAGGTTTCAGGCTACAGAGAGCTACACAAGGCAGGGGAAAAGAGCCTCTCCTTTGCTTTTTGCTCTTTAGAAATGGCCAGTCCCTCCCCACCCGCCTTACACCCAGCAAAGCATTTTGGGATGTAGGTGGTGTCGTCAGAATTTTGGATGAGCTTGTCCACATGGTGAGGGAGCTGTGCCATGGCAGACTTACTTTGGCAGCCAAAGACGACCTGGGAAAGATGCCATCCTTTCCAGCAAGCTTGGAAAGGGCTGGGATGAGCACAGCTTATCCCAGGAAAGGAGTGCCATGCCCTCACAGCCGTGCTTGGAGGTGGCTGTTGGGCTGTGATATAAATAATGCAGGGGGTGTGGTGCCGTCAGGCCTCCCACACGTGAGTGATGGGTCTGCTTGCAGTGAGCAAGCACGGTGCGTGGGAGCAGCTCAATCTGTGCGCCAAGTGTGCACGGAGGAGTCTGACCTGCCAGGGCCAGAGGAGAAGGTCCCCTGTGAAACTGGAGACAGCAGAAACACTGGTCAGGATCAGGAGCAGAGTAGTGAGTGGGACGGGATGGAGAACATGAGGGAAGGTTTTAGTCCAAGGTAAGATAAAGTAGGGAAAGAAGGCTCCATCCCTTCTAACACCTTCGCACTCACCTCACTGCTCTGCATCTCCCTCCTGCCTCGTTTTTTCCCCTGGCCATCCCTCCCAGCACACCAGCCCAGCCCCAGCTGTATGCATTTCCAGCTGTGCCCATCACCTTCCCCACTGTCCTGCCCAGGCCTGGCACAGTTACAGCTGAGCACGGCTGGCACACAGCCATTTGCTTCCTTCAAGGCTTTCCTGCTGGCTTCGATTTTTGTTGCAGCAAGGCAGTACTCATGCAGGGGCAGGTGGAAGTGGTTGCTTGGAGTGGAGCACACGGGATACACTGTCAGGGTGATGTGTTTAGTGTGTGGGCAAGGCAAAATGACATTTGTTTTCCATTTCCTATTGATGGACATTGTCCATTTGCAAACCTCCACTGTGCTTTGGTAGAAAGCACTGAGCTTTAGGGGTTTCCCCAGCTTTGTAAGTGGCTTATGTTTGAATGAAGGATGAGTTGCTGGGCTGTGACATCATCATGCAGGCCACAGATTGTGAATAGGCAGAGCAGCCTGCCCCGATGGTTTCTCCAGATCAGATCCACATATTCACAGGGAAACTGAGGCCTGACCCACTTCAGCTGACTCCAGAGATATTGCCCAAAGTTGACACAAAGTCCTGGAAAAGCCCTTCATCTGCTAGACCATCAATGGAAGACTACCCCAGGATTGTGTGGTCTTTAGAAAAGACATTTAAGTAAGTCATTCACTCCCTGCTGTCTTTCTGAGTCTGGAAAGCAGACTGTGCAGCCTTTTCCTCAGATGTGAAATTATTTCATAGGGTAGGAGGAGAAGCAAGGCTGGGAGACACAGCAGCAAGACATCCATGAATTTCCCCTGATGACTATGAAGAGGCTCAAAGCTCATCTTTGATGGGTGCAGAGATGCTGCTGCAGCTCACCTCCATGATCTTACCATGCAGGTGTCCACAGACACCTCGCGTGGTGGGAGACCCAGGAGCAGTTTCTGTAGTGGCATCCCTCCACCCTTTTCAAGCTGCAGCAGCCAGGAGAGGGTAGCTAGCATCACACCCCCAGGACACCACCCTGCCCACAATGGCCTTGTGTGACAGCCACTTACAACTTTGCCCAATTAAAGGCCCCCTCCAGCTGATAGCCATCCTTGTGCCATCTCCAAGGGATCGTCTCAGCTGTAGAGTTACAACCCCTGATACCCAGGTTCAGTCTACACATGCAGTTGCCCTCTCGCAGACAGCCGGGCTTCCCAGGCAGGGTAGCTGGTGTGGAGAGCGTCTGCTTGGGGTTGTGGTCATGTGGGTTGGTTGACTGCCCACAGCCCAGCAGAAGCATGTTATAAATGACATCGGTGTGGCAATGCCAGAGAAGCAAACACCTCTGGTCCAAGTTTGCATGGTGCCATGTGTAACACCGCAGTAGTTTATGCCGGGAGCCTCGCTGTTACTGCAATGCTAACTAACCAAGAGTAGCTGCTGATGGTTCTCCGGACCTTCCCATGTAGGCCCAGAAAGACAAGCAGAGCATCGTGAGGCTCCAGAGCATCACGACTCCCTTCAGCACTGGACCTGTGATAAGGCTGCTGCAAAAAGAGAGAACTGAGGAAGGGTTTGCTGTCCATCCTGACATTGCAAAATGTCTGTTTAAAGCCTTTTGAAAAAACTTCTTTTTCCAGAGTCAAATCGGGTAATGTTGCAATTTGGGGCTGTTTCACAAGTGAAAGTGGGACTCAGCTGGGTCCTGCAACAGAAGCTGGCTGTCCATAATGAGATCAGGGTGGAAAGATAGGCTCAGGGAGCTAAGACATCTGATGCATCGCATCTATTAATTTGGAGAAGCCCAGAACAGCGAGTTTTAGAAAGCTGCTTTTTCTGAGGAGTATGGGTACTGAGATATCTGGTGATTGGCACCCTGCTCAGGGTTGATGGACAGGCGAGGAGGGAAAGGCGAGCTCAGGGAGGGAGGGCAGGCATGCTTCCCTCTCTGCTGGAGCAGAGCGTGGCTCCCATTTGTGCTAATCCCATTAGGTCTTTTTGCACTAAACCCCTGTGAGCATTCCCTTGTCGAGAGAGTGTCTGCCTTTGTGTGGGCCAGGCTCAGCTCCACGACCGCCACGAGCAGATGGGGAGGAAGAGCGTGGTCCAACCAACCGTGTCTCCTTGTGTGATTAAAACATGGTGCCAGGCCATTCTGGTTGTGGGAGCTCGGAGATTCGTGCTGGGCTTGCAACACTGCAGAGGGGTTGGAATCGGCTCAAGAAAGGGATGGTAACAACAATGTGGGGTGAAAGGTGCTGGACCATGGAGGAAACTGATAGACACTCCTTGTCTTGGACAATGCAGTTCCCTGCTAGCAGAGGGGGAAAAGCTCCTGCTCTTAGATTAGCTGCTGTTAGCAGCACCCCAGACTTCTCTCTGTCAATCTGCCTATGGGAATAAACTGAGCTACATATTCTGCTGGGGCTTCAGTTCGAGAGCCCCCTGGAGAGGGGGCTGGGCTTGCTCTAAATCTCCTAATCCCCTTCATCATACTGCCAGACAAACAGAGACACTGCGGCAAACTGCCTGAGGGTGGGCCCCCCTGCCTCCCCTGAGCTGCTTGCAAATCCCAATCATCCTGTGGGCGATTACAGGGGCTTCTCCTGTAGCACAATATCCAAGCTTCCCCAGAGGCCAGCGCAACATATGAAGGGCCAGGCTCCACGGCTGCTGTGAGCAGAGGCAACCCCGCTCATCCTTCTAACAGCAGTACACAGAGGGATGAGCAGGGCAGGGACAAACTCCCTGCAGCCTAGAGCCAGCTGGGGAAGGAGGGCTTTGCAGCTTCCCCACACCATGGTCCCGCTCCTCCCACACAGTGGGCTCTGTTCCTCACAGAATCTCACCGTGGGGTATGGTTATTGAAGCCCACCAGTGCCTTCTCTGTGGCCAGCCCTGCTCTTGTGGCTCCACAGCTCTCCACACTGCCTGTGGGCATCATGGCATAAAACATATCCCCTGCCGGAAGGTGTGTCAGCTCTTAAACTGCTTTCAGCAGTTTTTGTACGTCTGCTCTGAGCATCAGGCTGGCACAGCAGTGGCCCATCGCCCTGCTCCCATGCCAGGAGAGCATCTGTGGCCACCATCACAGCACAGGTAGGCAGCAAAAGCTGTGCTGTCCTGTGGGTCACCGAGCAAGAAAGCCACCTTGGTGGGGACTCACTGTCTGGCCACTTCAGCCAGCTCTGTGCAGAGCTCTGCTGGATCACTTTGTCCTCCCACCAAATCTGCTTGGTCCTGGAACAATCTCAGTGCAAGTTTCCGTGAAAATAGAACAGGCAGTTCTAAAATATCCACCTGGTTCCCTGTTTCTAGCTTGAAGAAATGCTCATTACAGGTAAGGAGCTGAGACAAGGAACCAAGTAAGCACAGATCTTCTGTGGTTGCTGACAACACTGCTTTAAACTTCACAGTGCTTTTTACTGAGCAAAGCCATGCTGGGACAAAGCCTCAGGAGAGGCAGCCTCCATGAGGAAGATGGTGTTGCTGCACCTGGTCACTCCCGGTTAGAGCAAGAATGAGATCCCAAACCTCATCCAATTTACCATGCAAGCACTGAAAATGAATCTGCCAGATCTGTGCAGGCAGCTGGACAGCTGAAGCTGCAAGGTCAGGCCCTCAGGAGACACAAGAATTAAGTTTTCCATCAAAATGGATGTCCCTGGCCTGGCACATTCCCAGATCCTGCTGTAAGCCGAGGACCCTATTAAACCAGATGTACTTGAAAAACCCAGGTCAGAACAAAGCTTATGCAGCAAACGGTTCCTTGCCCAGCCCATGTCCCTTCACACGCCATCCCCACCAGACAGCCAGGAAGACCATCACCCCTCTTTGCAGATGCCCCCACCCCAGGGGAGGCCACCAAGGAGTGGATAGGAGGAGCAGCTTCCCATCTCCTCCACCTTAGGCTAGGAGTAATTCTTGTGGAGCCCCAGACTGTGCAAACCTCCAAGGACTAGTGGACTTGGCAGGGACACCGAGGCCACGTCACTCAACTCCATTTTGATTGTTTATGAGGTCCAGCCCAGTGTGACCATCCTGGGTTGAAGGATACCCCTTCCATGTCCACCTGCAGGGCTCATTGGACACAGAAACCCATCCTGAGGGCAGTACTGACTGGGAAGCCTTGTGTCCAAGTCCCCAGGCAACCACGGCATCCTCACCAGCATCATCCACCAGGCCTCTTCCCACCCGCTAATCAATGCATGCTGCCATGGAAACCAAACAGTTTTCAGCCCAGCACATAGCTGGCTGGATGTGATGCTCAGGAATGTGCAGGAGGATGCTGCTGCACTGGCAGGTGAGGGTAGGGCACTGAGTGTCTCTGCGGGGAGCACAGTGGAGTAGGGGAGGAGAGGCAAGGAGGGAATGGAGGATGTGGAGTGGGTGGGATGAGGCATGCTGGGGCGCAGAGAAAGGTAGAGCAGAGGCAGAAAAGGAGACACTAATGGGGGGACACAGAGGGTCTGCACAGCCTGGGCTGACTGGGCAGGAGGAGGGAGCATGAGGAGCAACTGTAGGGCACAGCACAAGGCTAGGCATGTTCCAGAGAGGCAGGGAGGTCCTGGGACTGCATCTCTTCTTAGGAAGATGCTCTGCTGATCCTGGTTATCCTGGGGGCGGGTGGGTGCTGACAGCCCCGTGTGGGTGCTACCTGCCCCCCTGTGCCAGCCATGGCAGTCTGGCACCATCCTCAACATCTGGATCATCTTTCCCTGGGATGGGCCATCAGCAGGCAGCAAGGCCACTTGCTTTCCCAGGACCCCTGGAGGCACATCCCTTCTGCCCTGGGTGGTGTGTGCCTGCACAGAGTGGCAGCTGAGAGCCCCCCACTCCCTCACACATGAAGACATGATCCCCTGGGAGCAGGGAGCATTGGTTCCCCTCTGCATGGCCCAGAGCAGAGCCCAGGGAGAAGCGGCTGGTAGAAAAGTAGTCTCTATAGAACTCCACTGAAGGGACGATGGTCTTCACTTTCATTTAGAAACTCTTCCTTCCCAGAGACACTTGCCAGTGTCTTCCAAGCTGGGGGTGAGTCTTTGCCTCTGCCTGGTGCTAAGACCATGGCAAGCCCAGTATCTGCAGCTCATTAAAGAGAGGCATGGTGTTGTGTGTGAACCTAAAACAGTCAAGGCACATCACACCAATATGTAACCTGACTAATGAGGGAAGCATCTCTACTCTGAGCTAAGAAACTGCCCTGTACAGCTATTGATCTTTCCTAGCGCAATCCTGTGCAAAGGCAAGCAGAAAAACACAACAGCTGCAGCTGAGCAAGATCCCTCAGCTGCAGTAGGAAGCAGCCACAATTGTGCCCTGGTTTGAAGTGGCCCAGCTGTTTCCAAAGGTTCTAAACCACTAAAAAAAATCAAACATGCTTGGTAAAGGAGATGGTGAAATACGGGAAATGGCATCAGGTCAGCGATGGAGGACAGAGGGAGTGTGGAGCTGGTTGGCAGGACTTTCTGTGGTTCACGTCTCATCTGGTGAGAGGCACAAATGCAGGCAGCCTTGGGGCTGAAGGTGTTTTTCCACTAAAACATTTTGGTTTTAAATAAAGGAGACTGGTCTGTGGCAAACTGCTTTGTGGGGTCATCTTGCTCGTACCTGTGCAGACACATCTTTAGTCTGGAAAACAAGAGGAAGGAGCCAAGAGCGGCCACATCAGGGCCGCACATGGGGGAGGGCAGCAGGAGCATCTCCCCACAGCCACCAAGGCTCTTCACTGCCTCCATGTGCTTTCTTCCCTGAGGATGCCCCGAACCACCCGCAAGGATGTGACACATGGGAAGAATCTGTCAGGCACAGGCACCTGGGTTTTCACACTTTTATTGTAAAGCTTTAGGAAGGGCTAATTACAATGGAGTTGGTCATCTGACAGCTCAGCAAACAAACAGAACAGGAGAGAACGGAAAGGGGATCACGACGGTGTCATGCTCACTGCTCTGAACAGAAAGAATTACAAGGGAATCAATTGTGCTCACAGCGCCCGGGGAAAACCAAGCCCAAGGCCCAAAGCCTTCCCCGCACAGGGAAATGCATCACACATTGAGAGCAATACAACCTTAGCAAGAGGCATTGCCTTAGACATAGGTCACCATCTGAAAAATAGTTGGGTACTTTACTCTGCCATAGGATTTCTCCTTTAGAAAAGCTACACCTGCATGTACATAAAACTGTACAAAAAACAAGGCATCACAAGCAAGGAAATGAAATCTCGTATAAATAGAACCAACACTGAAGAGCTACAAAGGGGTCACTTAGATCCTTCCCACGCAGCCCGCCTGCTCCCTGGCTCCCACCTTTGGTTTTACCCCTGGCTTGTCCTAGTGCAGTGTGAGATACAGTGAACCCCTCCGCAGAGGCGTTGAACCCCCCTCCTCTTCCCTGTGCTTGTCTAGACTGGAGCCCGTGGGGAGCTTCTCCCCCCCCTCCCCACGTGCACAGAGGCTTTATCCTTCTGGCTTATAATTGTGCAAATGAGCTTCTTTCCAACAGCACCTCTTCGCTCTCCCCCCAAGACTGATCCCCAGTGACACTGTCAACTTCATCCCGGGACAAATCCCCAGTGATCCCTCTCCCAGGACTAATATCTAGCACCTTCTCCTCCCCAGGGACCCATCCTCACTGCACCCCACTTAGCCTCCCACCCCTTGGCACCCCACCGAGGACACACTCCCAGTGTCCCCTCAGTTCTTCCCCACAGTCCCACCCTCACCCCTCCCCATGCTCCCCTAGTCACGCATCCCCCTCCACCCCCCAGATACCCATCCCCCTCCACCTCCCAGATACCCACCCCCTCTCCACCCCCCAGATACCCATGCCCTCTCCCCACTGTGCTCCCCCACAAAGACCCAGCCCCAGCATCCCTCTGTGCACCCCCACGAGACTCATCCCCCCCCCACTCTCCCTCCCCACAGCACACATACCCAGCACCCATCCCTCCCACCCCTCAGGGACCCCCTCTGCACTCACCCCACCCTTGCACCATGCTCGCACTGAGAACATCACCAGGTGACAAGACAGCAACTCCAGCCACAGGGCTTCAAACTTCAGGGTCCCTCTGGTGACCCCAAGCAGAAGGTAGGGAGCCCACCCACAGGTGAGGGTCCAAGGGAGCTGGTCTTGGACAAGCACCCCTCAGATGTGGCTACGTCGCTCTCCCACGGGGTCCCCAAGAGGGGCACTGGACACTGCCACTGCCTGAGCCAAGGGGAGGCGTGAGCAGTCGAGTTGGCAGTGGAGTCAAAGATCCTGGCCAGCACGGCCAAATTGCACATTCTGCCCAGTTTGGCCCTGAAACTACAGAGCTACAATAAAAACAAGTTCAGGAGCGTGACCTGCTCAGGCAGCCAGACCAGGGGAACGTGGGCCCCGCCAGGCGGCCACCGCACGCAGGGGTAGAGCAGGGATGCCCAGACAGGTGGGTGGACATCCACCGGGAGCATGGCGCCTGCCTCGAGGGACCCCCGGCCAGTCGGTGGGGAGCAGCAGCAGGAGGCCAGGAGGAGGGTCCTGCCTCCTCCAGGTGGCACCCCAAGGTGCCGGGGCCATGGGCGATGCAGTGTGGCACGGTGCTGCCCGGGGAAGGTGAGGAGCAAGGCTAGAGCACGAGGGAGCAGGTGCAAGCAGGAGCCTTCTGCCACCCTTTCCCTGTCACCCAGGCTCGGCTTGCGCCGCATCCCCTCAGGTCAACCGGAGCCACACCAGGACCTGGCTGGTTTTTGCCACCGCCACTGAAGCAAAGGGAGAGGAGCTGCTCAGAGAGAGGGATGCTGGAGGAGGGGAGGAGGCTGGTCAGGGTGGTCCCCCGGTGTGCTGCACCCCGACAGGCACTACAGCTATGGCAGGGCAGTCTCTGACCCACAGCAGCTGGGGTGCCCTGTCCCTGCGGTGTCCCCATGTCAGTTGAGCCCGGCAGAGCCATCTGTGAGCCCCATGGTGATGGACCGCGTGGACCAAAGTTGAGCCATGGGGGAACCAACCTGCATTTACCACTGGCCTCGCTCCCTAAGGAAGATCCCAGAGATGAAGACGATTGATGCGCGCGCGAGTATGGGAAGAACAACGGTGCAGCACAGCCCCTCCCCGCGTCCTGCTGGGGGAGGACCAGGAAGGGCTACCCAGGAATGAGGCGGGTGCGAGTTCCACGGACCCCTCCTGCCAGGGGTGCACCTGGAGTCCCCCAAAACAGGACTGTGCCCTGGCTCCCAAGGAAGCAGAGAGGCTCAGGAAAGCTCCCAGGCATCCCCCTCCGGGGAGTCCCTTGAGGGGCAAGAGGGTCCTCCCCACACTGCATGCACAGCATTGCTCCAGTTGGGTACCCTGCAAGGGAACTGAGGATGCCGGAGCAGCGGAGACCTGCCAGGGAGTCGACCTTTGACAATGGAAGAGAAAGCTGGATCCCGTGAGAGTGGCCCTGTGGCCTAAGGGCAGCGGGAGTCCAGTGGGCAGGGGCTCGGTGGCCCCTGGTGTGACCCTGAGACAAAGCTCCTCCTCACAAAGGCAATGGTGGCTTACAGGCGGACGGGACGGAGGTCAAAGGCATGGCACAGCTGGCCTCACGGCATCCCCTGCCCTGGAGGAGGCACAAGGCGATGGGCTGAGACGCCACAGCCAATGACGACCTCCCTGCCAGCAGAGTCGGCTTGAGGGCTTCTCCGGACCCAGCCGGTCCCTTGACCGGGGGCTTCCCCATCCCTCCTTCACCTGTTGGGCACAGGGCCACCACCAGGGACCCCCCCCCAAAGCAGACCCTGCCTATGGCACCGGGCAGTCCCTAGGGACCCTGCAGCTTGTGGGCACAGTGACAACGTTCAGAAAGAGATCCAGGCTGAAAAATAGCGAAGTCCCTACAGTCCGGCTAGGACACTGCCCCTCTCCTCCAGCTCCCCAGCTGCTGTTTCAGGGACTGGTCACATCTCTATTTACAATATAGAACATGAGTGTGGGCCGGACGCTGCGCTCCCGTGGGCTCTTCCACGCAGCAAACCATTCAAAGCTGGAACTTGCTCCCTGTGGTTTGTTTCTGTTTTCTTTTTTTTTTTTTTTTCTCTTTTTTTGTGTTTTTTGTTTTTGTTTAAAGGTCTTTTGTTTCAAGGACAATAAAAAGTTTCAATCAGGCAGGACTTGAATGTCATTCCTAAGATTCGTATTTACAGGAGTCTACAGCAAAGAGACAGGCAGCTCGCTCCCCATGTGCGGGGACACCCCTCGTCCTATGCCCCTGGAACTCCACCAGCTCTGCGTGGACCTTTGGTACGTAAGCCCTTCTCCCCAGCCGTGCCCTCCGCACCAGGAGCCTGCCCAGCCCTCCCCGGTGACGAAGCAGTTCGGAGACATGCACCCACAAGTGCTCAGAAATCGGGTTTCGGATGCTTTCATCCTTCCCACCCACTCCCTGGCCCCAGGAAACAATGGGTTAAAAAGGTGCTCCTCTTATCCCTGCCTTGCCCTGCCCTGCTGTCCGCAGGGCCCACTGCCTGGAGAACCGGCCGCTGGAGCAATAAAGCATTGAAGTTTAAAATGTTCCTCTGGACGCTGGCCTCAGAAGCACGTCTGCTCCCTGCCCCTCACGCCCAGCCTCACAGGTATATCTCCCTCTTGGTGGTCTGGGACGAGGGGGTGGTGGCTGGCTGGAAGTCCGAGGTCTGGGTGAGAGGAATTTCCTCCATGGGAGAGTCCTTGCAGGGCTCATGGCTACTATTGGAGAAGGCACTGTACGTGGGGAGCAGGCGGAGGTTGGCCATTTTGGTGCTGCGCTCTTCTGAGAGTCTGGGGCTGCCATTCCCGACTTGCTCTTGACTCCCTCTGTCTTGGTAAGGCACAAAAGTGGAGAGTTTGAGGGCATTCTTGGGCCTGCGGCTGGGGGAGGACTGACCAGGCATCCAGCAGGTATCGGAGTGGCCGAACTCTGTGCACTCCCGGGTACAGGTCCCAGTCATGGCTACATCGGGCAGAGGCCGGAGATCTGCAGAGAAGCAAGCGAGAGCATCGTTACGCACACCTAGATACCACTGGCTCAGGACACGAGGGTGGAGCACAGGGACGAGCTGCAGAACCTGAACATTTCCATCCTACTGGCACCCTTCCACAGTGGGAAGGGACAGCTGGACCCATGGCCACCCGAGAAGTCAGACCCACGGCCACCCAGGGAGTGAAAGCAGAGTTTGGAGGTGAACCCAAGGCTCCTGGCAGCTTCTGTCCAAGCTCACAGCCCCAGCTCTCGCTGGACAAGCATCCTCCCTGCAGTGTGTGCATGTACAGAAAAGGGAGGCAGACCACAGGCCAGAGCTCACTGAGCCCACCCTCTTTGGAGGCCAGCTTTGCACAGGAGGGGTTTCACAGCCTGGATTTGCACAGCAGGAGACAGGCTGGCACTGGGCTCATCACTGCACAGCTGTGGGCACCACCTGGACCCTGCTAGGCTTCAGGAACCCCCTTGGTCCAGCACCTTTGGATACCACTGACAGCTTCACCATGCAGAGACAGGGAACCGCCCTAAACACAGCGCCCTAACACTGCCCTCAGGTACAACCATGTTTCCTGAGCACCATCCTTGGGCAGTCCTGCCCTGCTTACCATCAGGCATGCCAGGCCACCTGCAAGCCTCCGCAGGTACCCATCAGCAGGAACTCCAAGCCCAGACAGAAGTCCTCAGACATCAGCTGGTCTCCTGCAGAGCCTGAAATCCCCAAGCACACCGAAGTACACATGGGCAAACCCAGAGAGGCTAGACATATCTGATATTTGAAAGTCCCTGTCCCAGGAGTGCCCAAGCCTCTCTGTGCACCAAACACCAGCCCCTGAGAAAGACAGGTATCTGAGGGCATCAATAGCTCCCTGCTCCTGGCATAGCTTAGAAACTCTGACCACCAGCTACACCAGTTCATGGTCTGGTGTCCTCACATGCCAGCCACCCTCTACCCCAGACACTACAGGGCCTTCCTGAGCCTTGGCCATGCATGCTTTACACAGGGACTACCTGTCATGAGTCTTCAAAGGTTGAAATTTGGCATTTCCATGCAGAGGTGAGTGTCCCTCCAAGAGCCATCCCAGACACAAGTCATTCCTTGCCATCTACCCCAACTTGGGGCACAGTCTAGCCCCCTGCCACTGCCTGGGACACATCACTGCTCACTACCACAAGCACCTGCTGCAGGTCAAGCCTGGTGCTAATGCTGAGATGAAAGGGGAAGGCTGCTCATGACCTTGAGACTGCTCTGACTTGCAGACATCCCTTCTGGTTCACAGAAGTCCTCTCCACCTGGGATCTCGCTCCACTGCATTGCTGACAAACAGCCCTGCAGACTGATGGAGGCAGATACTAATGAGCTCTGGGGACCTGAGACATATGGGGCTTTCACCAGCTCAGGGCATGCCCCTTCCCACCAGATACATACTGGTACACATAATCCCCTCCTCCCAAGAAAGGACAGACGTGCTGGCACTCCCTCAGCCCTGGGAAGAAGCAAACTGGAGCTATTCACATTGTGCTGGGGCTCTGCACTCATCAGCATGTCCCTCCTGCCACCAGCTCAGGGATCTTGGACAGAGGTGTCCCCGAGTCACCCTGGCACAGCTTTCACACACAGACAACACCGCGATGTGAGGAAGGTTTCTGCAGGAGAAGGCTCCATACAATGCCAGGAATGGCTGACAAAGGTCATAAGTCAGAGCTAAAGAGATGGGCATGGAAGAAGGGGCAAAGTTAGCAGCAAACCAGTGCATCAGCATATCTTGCCCTAGAACAACCCCCATTGACTGTATCCCAGATTCTCAGCTCCTCTGGGGGCTGAGGCACCCCAGTTTTTCCCTCTGGTTCCTGCGGAGGCTCTGGCACCCACGCTGTTCCCTGTGCTCGGAGCCGCCTCCTGTGTCCCATCCCCTGGCACACACATAAGCTGTGATATCCTGGCAGAAGCCATAAGGACATACCTCAGCGCAGACCCCCTTCACAGCCTGCTCCGCTCAGGGGACTCTAATGAGGAGCAGAAAAAGGACGAGAGGGTCACATCATTGCACAGCCCCCAGCCTCCACACCCACCCTTAAGATCCTCCTGGACCCTTCAGCCTCCGCCAGCCCTCCCCGTCACACTGCACTGAGCCCCACAGCATCCTTCTGGTACCCACTGCCTTCAGGAATCCCCTGGCCTCTCCTGGCCCTGCTCCAGCCTCCTTGAGGCTGCTTGGCCACCATTGCTGACCTCTCACTAGTTTCTCCAGCCTTAACCCAGCCTCTCTGGAGCCCACTGGCCCTTGCAGGACTCACATGGGAACCTGCGGCAAAGCTTGAAGCCACCTGTCCTGTGGCACCTCAAGCCCCTGTGTACAGAGGAACCAGGGCTGTGCACCACATGGCACTGTGCACACACACTCACACACAGATACAGCCCAGCTGGATGTGCGCTGACGTACTCATGCACCACAAATGGCCACACTCAAATGAACTCGAGTGCAGGGGACAGCCATGCTCACATTGCAGGGTACAAAAGCAGGAGCCCAAGCATCACAGAGGACAAGATGCCCGCACAGACCAGTGTGAAAGGATAGCTTGCCAGTGCATGTCTTTGGGGTCATTCTCAGGGCTGGCCACAGACCAGCTGTCCTATTTCCTAAGCATGTGGAAAGTTGCCTCATTTCGTTCTCCAAGCTACAGATAGAAAGCAAGATACGAAACCAGAGGCAAGACAGCTCAGTTTTCATCTCTACTCTGTGCAAGTCAAAGCAGAGCCTGGAGCCTGTGTCCTACATGATCCACCAGGTCTTCCTCTCAGGACAGCAGGATGCCCCACTGGCCACCGGCTTGGTCAGTTTGAGGTTGCTTTGCACTGTCTCACAGTTCTGTTCAAGAGGCGTGCTCCCAGGATGGGGAGTGGATGAGTGCCATCACTTCTTGCTCTAGCAGAAGGTGCTTTGCTGAGCCTGTGAAGGGTACTGGCAGGACCAAAATAAAAGTTACCTCTCCAATGAACAAAGCCATGGTGATTTCCTTGTGCCAATGGCCGCTTAGAAATCACAGGATCAAGCAGGAACGCTGTGTTCAAGGTCTTTTATTCTGGTTTTCCCATTGTCTGTTTCTGGCATTAAAGCCTTTTTCCAGTGTTGTCCCTTCGCTTGCAGTGAGATGCTGGCATCGGAGCTCTGCTGCTAAAGAAGTGTATTATGTGCCATGAGCACAACCCGCTCTGCTTTAAGAGCCCGGGAACCGGGCAGGGTGTCATTCCTGAATAGCTGTGATTTAGAGCAAACACAACCCTACAGCCTAATTCTCAGCACATGATGGTGGTTCAGAGACACTGATGTGCCACTGCAGACAAGCAGAAATCTTTCTTTGGGGGAAACCTCTGGTGGAAATTTTGCCCACAAAGTGCTGATTCTGGATGCCCTGCAGTATGGTGAGGAGGCAGTGCCCAAACCTCACCTTGGGGTCGAGGTGCCCACTTCACCTCACGAAGTGTATTCGGGATTTCAGATCCCTCCTTCACTCCAGGAATGCAGTTTTGTGACTCTAAACTTTTCAAATCTGACAAAGTTCCCAGGTGATGAAGAGGATGGCCACGTCCTCTCCAGCATCTCATTCCTCCACGGCAACCTGGCCATGCAAAGTAAAAGTTATGTTTGTGCAGCTGCTGTGTTTTCCTGAGTTTTACCCTCTCACTGTGCTCCTTCAGAGGGCTGGCCCATCCTGTTATCGGCATTTCCATGCCAGAAGTCTGTACTTCACAGCCAGGAGGGTTGCATGGTTGTTTGCACATTCACAGCCCTCAGTCTTCTGGCTCACCCCTTTCTATAGCTTTGCATTTCTCTGGCATCCTCTTGTTAGCTGCCTCAGCACATTGCATAGGAATGAATGCGGGGTAGTAAAAGTCGCATCCCTTTGAACTTTTCAGATGAAAAGGGGGCACAACTGGGGCTATACACTGAGATGCATTCAGAGATGCACCCTGGGCCCTCGTTCTGGCTGGAGGAGGGGAAGCTCTCTCGAGTCATGGCTCTGTTCTCAATGCCGGCGTGGCTGTTTTCGTCTCCTGACATCCAGGGCACCTCTGCTCTTGTGAAGGAGACTGTGCCAGGCTGTCTCCTCCGGGAAGAGGCACATATTGGTGCCGCTGCTAATTATTTCTCTCTATATATCCCCATGCAGGGCAGGAACACATCCTGTTGCAGCCACTTCCAAAGGCTCCTCTAATAGTATTATTGCTCTTAGTAGGGGATTTCAACAGCGCACTTGAGTACTGTTAGACAGGAGACAAAAGCAAGCAGCCTCATTCAGTAGGCACTTCCACCTCCTGCAGTAGATGTGCAGAGGTTCACTCACCCACTGCAAGCCAGATAGCTTCAAGCAGAGGCTGAGAGCCAGCCTCAGCTGCTTCTTTTTTGCCATCAGCTGCAATGTCCGTGGTCTGCTTTGCTTCTCCCTGTCTTCAGTTCGTGTCAGACATCAGCATGTTACGTGTGGTGTGCAGTGCTGGGTGAGCAGGGATGATACAGGACGGGAGGCCAGATGAGGGTGAGGGGATTTAGTGGAGCAGCTCTGGGAGGGAAGACAGTTGGACTGTGGGGACGTGACACAGCAGAGCATGGCAGAGGATGCAGAGAAGCCCAGAAGGGAGAAGAAGGGGAGTGCTGCATGCTAGGAGTGACTGGAGAGGTTCAATGGTACAGAGAAATGGGGAATATGACAGTGTGGGGAGAGCAGCTTGGAGGCAAAACAGGATGCTTTCCTGAATTGTTATATCAGAAAGACTCATATTCCCTACCTGGCAGCACGGTAATTTCAACCACCTACCCATCCCTGTTCAGAGCCCAAAAGCACTGTACCTCTTCTAGACCTGGTCAGGGGGAAGAAGGGTGGAGCACACCCCACGCTGCAAACTGAGGGCTGGGGTGCAAGGTATTTCTTCAAAATGGCTGTCTTTCAGCCAGGGAAGGATGCAGTGTTTCAGTACAGGCAGCCTTACCACCTCTATTGCCCTGGTGTGGGCACCTGGAAACACTCCTTCTCCCACATCAAGCCCTCAGGGCTCTGCACACCACTCCTGGGACATCCCTTATGGCGGCGACCTCCCATGATATCATATCCCAGCAGCACTGTCCTCCCTGCCTGCCCCTACAGCATCTATGCAATGGGAACAGCCTCTCCAGTGCTGCTCTTTCCAATGACTCCCTTCCTACAGCACAGCTCCTGAGAGTAGGCACCATTCCCCTACTCCACCATAGCTTACTGGTGCCATTCCCCTGCACCATTGCTCCCTCCAGGTACCACTCCCTGGAGTGCTTACACCTACAGGTAGCATTGCCTACAGCTCTGTTCCCTACAGGCACCACTCCACTATCTCGGTACTGCTGGCAGGTACATTGTCCCATGCCACTGTTCCCTATAGGTACTACCCTCCTACAGCTCAACTACCTACAGGTATCGTTTCCCTACAGCGCCATTCGCCACAGGTACCGTCCCCCATGGCGCGCTCACCGAACGTTCCACTCTCCCGCAGCGTTGCTCTCTACAGGTGCCGTTCTCCTGCAGCGCCATTCCTGGGAAGCACCATTTCCCCACAACGCTACTGCCTACAGGTACTGGTCCCCCACAGTGCCTCGTCCTCCAGGTGCGGTGTTCTGTGCTGTTGCACCCCCCAGGTATTGCCTCCCCCCACTGCTGTCTTCCCTTCAGGCACTGCTGCTCTAATGGTGCCATTTCCTCCAGGTGCCATGTTTTACAGTGCTGTTCCCTCCAGATACCACTCCCCTGCAGTGCTGCTTCCTCCAGGCACCATTGCTTCATGGTCTGTTCCCTCTTCACTGCACCCTAACAAACAGTACAGCTATTTGGATAGTGTGCCCCAACATCCCATTGTTATACTGTTTACTTATAATGGCAGCCCCATTGCTACTGCTATTCTATTCTATTCTATTCTATTCTATTCTATTCTATTCTATTCTACCCTATCCTATCTTCATGACCTTGCATCCCAGCACTGCTTACCTTGGCTCACCCCTCTCCATGCCTTTCCCCCACAGCAGCATGCCCAACCCAGCAGCCTGGAGGAGTCTCCTCACACTGTCAGCAGGAGATGCTCAACAGCCTGTGCCCTCCTGGCCAACTCAGCATGAGCTTCCTTTAGTGTACAGGAGCTCAATGGCTCCTTCCCAACACATCTTCCCTTTGCAGAGGCTTTTGGGAGAGGGGAGCTGTGCTGTAGGTAGCTGTGGAGCCATGATGTCCTTTTCAAAGCCCAGGCACAAGGTCCCCAGATGAGGTGGGCGCAGCCAGTGCATTATCCCCATCGGGGAATGCGCACTCTCCAGACACAGGGCACCAGAGCGGCAAACTCGCCTTCTGCAGCTCCTCAGTCCATCTCCTTTCTGGCCTCTGATTCCCACATCACACTTGACGTGAACAGAGCCCTCTACTCCAGAGCAGCAACAAGCACAACACCAATTTCACTTTCCATGCCTTGGGGAAGGCTGCTGGACTGCTGCCCATTTCCACAGCAATGCTACAGAGATCAATGAGTACAGAAATATCAGAAGCTGAAAACACAAACGGAGAGCTCCCTGCAGTCCACGTCAGTCCCTATTTTTCCTAGACTGAGCTAACATCATCCCTACAACACCCAGGCAGACGGTTTGCAGGACCATTCCTAGCACTACAACACCCAGACAGACGGCTTTGGGGACCAATTCTAGCACTACAACACCCAGACAGATGGCTTTCCAAACTTAACACCGTCACTACAGCACGCAGACAGATGGCTTCTGGTATCTGAGACCGACCCAACACTGCCCATAAAGGTGGTTACTGCAGTTCAACGCCACACCTACAGCTCTCAGGGCAATAACGAGTAACACCCTCTCTTACAATAAATACTGAGAAAGATTCTCAGACTGATGTCAGCACACAGATGGATTTCTCCTAGGCACTAGAGTCAAGAGATACAACGTGCACAGCCATCTCCCCCGGACCCTACAGCACTGAGCATCTCTCCCCTCATGCTAAACAACAGTATCTAAACACCAGTACAGACAGCTTGCTCCAAAGTTAATGGCCTGTCAGCCCCCAGATGCACGCGTGGATCAAACCATGGCCTCTGGAGTATATTACAACAGCACACAGTAACTGCAGCATCAAAGCAAATGACTTCCCAGATCCTGCCCAGGGTATCACAGCAGAACCAGCATGTAATTACTGTGGACAGATGCCCCCAACAGTCTCAGCCTCAACCAGCACAGGTAGTGCTAAACCACTTGGTCGGCAGCGAGGGCATGAGCCCAGACTCCCAGAGGACATGTTCTTCCCTGCTCGCTGTAGCTGGAGCTTGGGGGACCACCTCTGCAGTGCTGTTATGCCTGCACACTGCAGGCAGCTGTGCGACAGTGGCAGACTGGCTGGGAAGCACAGGCATCCCACAGCCACATCGTCACAGCAACAGGACGTGGTCCGGACCCTGTGCCAGCAGCAGAGGCACCCAGACGGATGGCTCTGGACACTGACCGTGTTCCTGTAGGGAACAGGCAGGGCTCACAGGGCTCAGCAACAGGCTACGGCACCCAAGAGACTCCCAAAACCACTATCTGCCCCCTGGCTTCACTGCAATCCCTGAGATATCCAGCAAAACAAATTCAATCCCCCTATAACAGATTTTGTGCTTGTCGTGCCACTTACATGATCTCCTACCCTGGCACAGTGGGGCTTCAACCTTCACTGCACTATAAAAAGCAGAATTAATACATTAAATTACTGAATAATTACGTTAAGAACTACCTTAATAGGATTACAGGGTTCAAAGGTTAGGAAATGCCAAAATTAGGATTGTCCATGAAGTCTTAATTCGCTTCATGAAAGTCTGCCTCATGATGCAGACCAGAATTATGCTCTGGTGGAAAATATTTTCCCTAGGGTCCCTTTGCACCTCCAGGGGAGAGGACAGAACCACCTGGGAGATATAACAAGCTTTACAGGAAGAAGAGGCTTAACCAGTGCAACTCTACCCCACAAGCTGCAGAAACTGGGAAAGGTACAATGAAAGGGTCAAGAGATCACAGAAAATTACCTCTCTAAAGCATGGGTCTGGAGGGTGGGGGGATTGCTTTACTGCTGAGAAAAAAACTGACAATTTCCTTTTCTACCTCCTTTTGGAAGTGAAATATCTGGACAAATTTAACTGCCACTTTTCAAAATATTTTGTTAGTGGCATATGTCCTCTATGAAAAATTGTGCCCTTGCAGTTGAAGTTTGCCAAAACTTCAAGCAACTGAAAACAGTCAAGTAATGAGCATTACTGGGCAATCTCCTTCATCCGCATTGCATAAAACACAGTAAGTCTAGATCCAAAATGAAATCCCAGTTCCTATTGTATCTAAACGCTGTCCTCTTCTCATGACACCTGCAGACAACAGACATTCAACAAAACCACCAGAAAGGTCAAGGAGTCACGCAATAACCAAACCAAACTGTGCAATAACCAAACCATCTTCCCAGTCTCATTATTTGCTCCTGCAATATCCAGTCCAGGTGAGTAACATCTCCTGTAGTACCTTCAGGAGTGCACAAAGGTTGTGGCCAGCAGAGCAGCAGCCTTTCTTCCCCTCCTGACCAAAGAGGAGGGGCAGGTCAGAGCACAAGGAAGGCTCTTCTGGCTTTTGAGTCTTCTCTTGCAAGGGCTAATGACGGTTATGTAAATACAAAGCCAAACACCACCTGCTATCCCCAGGGGCTGTCAGCTCATGCATGCCTTGTATGCACATTCCTGCTACCCAAATACCTACACAATTGCTCCTTCCACATCCTCACCTTGTCTTTGCAAATGCCTCCCATGCATAAGATTCCTCCCAGTCTCTCCCAGTGGGGGTCCCAGCCTGGGTCTATGGGGCTGACCTGTCACCCTGTCCAGACAGGGGGTTCCCAGGAACACGTGGATGTGGCCCAGAGCCTCCTGACATGCCCTGGGTACAGATGTGCTGCCAGCTCATGGGAGGGGGTGACCAGAAGGGGCCAGGCCACCCCTGCCAGTGGGAGCTCTGGCTTCCCGCCAGCTGAGCTACACGGTGCCTACAGCTGAGGTGTCCTTGCCCAGCCCTGGAGAGACCTCCAACTGGGGTCTGCTGCATCTACGGCAGGAGAGCTGAGGTTGCAGCCCTTGTGGCAGCAGGTCCTGGGGAGTTCCTGGCCCATATTATTGAGTTGCTGACATGAAGTGGTCCTCTTGCCCCATCTCCCTCCTCCCCTCTCAGACCATCACTGAGACACATCATGGCTTCTGGAGGGGACTAGAGACCTGTCCACAGCTGTGCCCTGCACTCCTGCCACTGCTCCAGAGGCTGGGGCTTGCACTGAAAGCCTTTGGGCAGCAATGGGGGGGCAAGGGCAGCACCCCACATGCCCTGGGTCACCCCACAGGTGTCAGGCAGAGAATGGGTTAAAGCAGAAAATGCTTCTTACAGAAGGAACCTGAGTGGCTAATCCTCGAGCTTTACCTTGTGCCTGAGCCTTCGAAAGGCAGGGCTTTAATCTTCTCTGACCCAGCTCCTCTGTTCAGGCACGGGGCACGGGAAGAGTGCATGGAGGGGTGCCCCCATCCCACATTCTACACATGCTTCCAGGTGAATTGCAGCCCCCCCATCCCTAGGGCTGGCCTCAGCACCCTCTGTCTGCTGCAGCCCACCACTCCAGCCACCTTCCCTCCAAGGGTTAAATCTTCCTCTGTAGAGCTCCTCAAAGCTAATTAGAAAGAGCCTGGGCAAGTGTGGTGGCAGACACCGCTGCACTTATCTCCTCACTTCCGGGGCTCTGCCCTTATCATTTAATTAAAGCTGCAGTCGTGCTTCCCTTCCTGGCAGCAGCTAATCAGGGAGGGCACTGGAGCTTGAGGCAACCTTTACCAGTTCGCCAGGGAAGAAGCGGGAGAAGGGCAGGGAACATGCCCCGGGAAGGACAATAAAAGGGAGAAAAAGATAGAGTCCCTTTGTGCTGGCAGCCTGGGGGCCGGGAGGACAGCGAGGGACAGAGCCCCAGCCCCAGTGGTAGTCTGCCAGCTGCAGGGCTGTGCATGGGGGGACACAGGGTGCTCTCAGCTCTGGATGGACATCCACCATGTCAGCCTGGAAGTGATCCAAGAAAGTTGCCTGCACCACAGGCAGGCTGGGAGGCACTACGGCTAGCTCCATCTCCCAGCAGGAACAGGACCCTGGACCCCCGCCCTGCCCCAAAGCAGCTCTTTCAGCAAGGTGCGCTCAGGAGCACGTGTGCCACACGCCTCAGCGGCAGAACAAGCCATGGTCAGTCCTCCCATAGGCAAGGAACAACCCATGCCATGCAGTACCCAGCACCCCAAAGAAAACTGCGGACCCCCAGAGTACTGGGGAAGGGCCATGTCCAGGAGGGATGCCATCAAGCAAGAGGAGGGATATCCATCAAGCAACAGCAGCTGCAGTAAGCTCCTGCACCAGGACTCTGAGGGAGGGCAAGGATGCATAAGCCCTGAGAAATGCTGTTGTTTGAAGGCCACACCACAGTGTGTGGGCACAGCTATGCAGGGATGCATGCTGGCATACATTCAATGAGAGACTCAGCCATTTTGGGGCAAACAGCTCCCAGGTGATGCTGACAGCTTCCATGCCCAATTCCACACCTCTCTTCCAAAGCATGGTTAAGCGAATAGATCTTGAAAAGAAATTCTTAGAACCAGTTTGTCAGCAGGACTGAGACAACATGTCTTGTTCTCAAAAAACAGCTGGAACTCCTCTGCTAAAACTTAAGAAAAAAAAAGAAATCAACCTGAGGGAAATCCAGCATGGAAAATTTAAGCTTTAGTGCTGGAAATCTGCTGAAGTGATAAGCAATCAAAAATAAGTCTGTATAATACAAAATGTCAAGCAGCCTGAGGCTGCGCAGTCTATATAATGATCCTCATTGCAGGTTCCAAAAGCTGCTCTAAAGGCGCAGCGTGGTTGGGAGATGTATGTGTGTTCTTGGCATGCTCTGAGAAGGACAAATAGAGCAATTGTTTCAGCTTTATGCCAACACGGTACAACCCTTCCACTGCTCCTGGAAAGGGTGGTCCTCTCCCACCATCACTCACCCGCTACTTCCCCAATCCTCCTAGTGTCCCAATCATATGAGCAAGAATGAACACATGATTTTATTTTTTTTTTAAATTTAATTTTTAGCAAGACCAGTTTTCTCACCTCACCTACAGGCTTGTGATGGATGGGAGCAAGCGGGTAGCCACAGGCGCAGCCTGGAAGCGTACTGCAAGGTACACCAGTTCATGTGCAAAGGGACTTAGGAATACTGGTCTGGTTTTATGAGCACTCTCTGTTTGCTCCTTGGTGGCTGCCTTTCATTGTACGTTTGTATTAAAGCTCTTGTGTCAAGGAGAAAAGAACTGGCATACGCATGTCTGCCTTTGAACAAAACCATTGTCAAGCTCCATCAACAATTTAATAATCTTTCACTAGCAGGACAATGAATCAGGGGAAATTATTCTTGCAGGGGGGCCAGTAGCCACACAGCAAAGTGCTGTTCAAGGCCTTTGAAGTCACATAGGTGTTTAACTGACAAAAGAAATCACAACTTTATGAAAAGGGCTTTCCTCAACAAGGGGATCTGGAAACAAAGACCACTCAGAGAGAAGAAGAGCAGGGGAGAAGGAAGAGCCCTTGGAAGAGAGCCAAGCCAAACCCCAAGGAAACTGGGAGAGGAAATGACAGTATGGATTTGCATGCATATGCTTTGTTTTCTTTCCACATATCTTTCCTAGGCTGCTTAAGAGTAAAGCGAACACATTCACTTGTCATTTCAGCTTTTTTACAATCTTTTCTGATTGTAGAAACGTGCTGGTTGCCTGAACCATAATGCAGACACAGAGGAGGAAGAGGCCAGATCCTTGCCAGAAATTTGTGGTGGATATTTGAAGGATCGGGGATAGGCACTAAATCCAGAGCTGATGCTCTTGGCTGCCCTGAGGAAATGTCTGCCTGCTGATGGAGGATGCACACACAGACCCAAATACCACACCCAGCCACAGAGAACCAAACGCACATGAACGTAGAGCAGTTTTGTGAGCATCAGACTGGGAGTATTGTAATGAAAATTTGGAGGAATGATCCAACACCAAATGAGAGTCTCTGATGAGAACAGCCCAAGCAGGAGAGCCCAAACTTTTGAACTACCCAGCCCATTTCTCTGCAGTGAAGACACATGACATAAACCCAGCTGAAAATGCACATTATTGATGCCTCAAACATCCACAGGCTCAGAGGTTGAAAATCTGCAGTGGAAGCTAAATGGGGAGACATTCTATGGCTGGCACATGGCAGAAGTGGCATATGTACTGGTCATATCTTCCTGTGGTGCAGCCAAAATACACGCCAAGAAATCAACCCAGGTGGTTAACATTTCTGAATTGAACCACTTGCCATCTTGCTGGCATGATTCCCCACTGAAGCATTGAAAGGATTTGCAGTGCTGATGGCCGCAGCCAGGGAGAAGTCACCTCCTCATGTAAAAATAGGAAGTATCAACACCAACGCAGTCTGCTGAGCAAATAGGAGGAAATTAGTGTGCTGATGCAAATGGGGAGGATTAGGAATGGAGCACACTGGTTGTGGTTTGTTTGGAAGACCCAGGAAAAAAAGCCCAGATGCTGATGAACTGCTCTGTCCTGTGTTTATTATTAGGATGGCAGAAAGGTGCTCTTGTGGGACAGTGGGAAAAAGGATAATCGCTTCCAATAGGGAATATCAACCTCCAGCTACCCCTGGGTGCTGCAGTTTACAGACTGCTGGAGGTTAGATGCAATAAAGTTTGCACCACTCCAGGGAGACCCGCCAGAGGCAGTCCTAAAGGCACAGAATGAATAAAACAGGCTTTAAAGAACAAGCGAGGATTAAACCTGCTGCCTAACATCCTGGCAGGACAACGGGGATACATCATCTCCTTGCATTAGAGGCAGATTGGCAAAGGGGATTTGCCAGCTCTGTCACCCCCAAAGCACAACACAAGGGAACAGCAGGATGATCATGAGAAGATTTTGATTTCATGGTCCAACAGAGATGTATGGAAACTTGCAGAATCAGTCCAAGGACATAATTTTTACAGATGGGTTTTTTTTTTCAAAAGGGAGAAGATGGTAATAGCAGGTCTGCTTCTTATGCATAGTCCATAGCAATAGAAAATGTGTGTGCAGCACTGAGCAAAGCAGTGGTGTACTTGTTCAAAAGAGCAGCCCAGAAGCAGACAGGTAAAGAGCTCAAAAGGATCTGTGATTTGAGAGGTCTGGGATCAGCAATTGACCCTCTGAAGTAAGCCATTAATCATCATTAAGGAGGTTTATGTCCCAAGGTACCAAGAGGCAAAACAAGGTGAGTCCTGTGTCTTATGATGTGGGTTAGCAAAGAGACAAAACAGGGCTTGAGGAATGAAAAATAAAGTGTGTGTGGGCAGCAGGGTTTACCTGCAGCGGGGAACTTCCTCAACAGGGGAAGGGTTTGGGATCCGGCTGCTGAGGAAAACTGATAGCGTGAACAATAACGTCAAAGTAGCATTGTTTTCAGGAGAGGTGAGATATTTGCCTCCTCTCACTGATTTATCTGCATCTCTGTGGGTGCCCCTTCCTGTGTGGCTAATAAGCAGCAAGACACTAGACACGGAATACACAATTTCTTTTGCTTTTATTCATTTTCTTTCTAGATATAATAAGTCTTGCTTTTGTCAAGATCCCTGTTGTCTGAGTAATTTCATCTAGAGATCCTCAAGGAGCAGAAATCTCCATATCCCTCAAAGTTTAATATCTTGGTTTTAGTTGGCATATTTTCAAGCAATAACTTATACAGCTGAAGAAGAAAAAAAGATTACTTATGTCTAATTGGTATTATACTAATTACCAGCAAAATACATCAGGCAAATATCACATCTACTCACTCTCTGTCATTTTACATTCTCTACTCCATCTTCTCTTTCCTCAGCAGCTATAAAACAATACAACATGCTGTTCTGACACATCCCTGAACAAAGACCATATCCTAACCCTCTCCTTTCTCTCACTGCCTCCTTGTTTTTTCATTTCCAAGAAAGGTTGTTTTAAAACAGACATGGACATATAATTGTTTGAGAATTGTTGGTTTTATAAACTTGTGCCTGTGTACTCCAGCATACTGCTCCTTTCTGCTGGATCCCTTCCTCAGCCTCTCACAGTGTTTCTTGTACAGAGGGTTTATGGCCACCCATGTAAGAATGTTTTACTTTTTATATCTGAATAAGTATACGAACACAGATAGACTAAAGCAGAGGCACACGTTCTCTCATACATGGGCCATCTGAGCTGATTTATTCCTCACTCATGGCATTTTTGACTGCTTACCCTAAATGATTTTAAAAGTGAAATAAGATAAACCTGATAATGCCAGTCTTTCTTACACTGGAGTATGGGTCCTTAGTATAAATCTAAGCATCTCCAAGACCCTCCACAAGCACCGTTCTCATTGTCCAGCTCATTTTGAGGTTAGCCTGTTTTCACCTGGTTCAGAGCAGCTGTCTGTCAGACAAGAGCCCTGGTGCAGTTTGGGGGTGAGCACTGTGGAGGAACCCTTCTCAATGGACAGGATGGATGAAGCAACACTGACTGAAAGAGTTTAGCCTAGTAAACATAAGCTGTGCTGGGGGAGTTGGCCTCAAAGTCCAAGAACAAGATCTGGGTCTTTGTTTTTAGCGATAAAAAAACCCCAACCCAAAACAAAACCAAAAATAAAAAACCTTGGTGGAAGGAGCACCCATGTAGGAGTCAGTATCCATCAGACCCTGGGCAGTCCCCTTCTTCCATCAGTGAAGTGCAGCCCTCCTTTCCCACAAGGAGTGAGGCTGAAGCCCATTGCAAAGATTATCTGGGAAGCCTTGTACTTGATGCAAAGGCACAGCCTCTTCTCCATCCCACTGTCATCTCCAGTAACAACAAACACAGACAGCTTGTCACTGCACGCCTCCAAGACCTGTTTAGATGTGCCTGCCTGGGAAAATGGAGCCTGCCAGCCAAAGCACATAAGCTTCCTCCATTGCTGCTTGTTGAAAGCTTCTTGTCCTGCTCTGACTGGTTAGAGGGCTGAGATGTTGGAAAGGGAGCCCAGGTCCAACCACACTGCCCGGGAAGAAGGAGCTGACCACTATGTGGCTTCTCTACACCTCTGTTGTGTCAGCACTGGCCCTGCGCTGACTGCATGGTTGCATCAGCTCACACGAAATGAGCCCTGGTTCCTGCAGGGGAACCTCAGCTCTCTGAGAAGAAAGGCAAATGCAGGGGCTGATACGGTTAGATAACCTCTGAGTCAAAGCAGCCTATCCTTGGTATCTCTTGCCAGATGCCATGACTAATGTTAGATTTATGGAGTGTCCTCTCTGCAAGTAAAGCAAAGACCTAGCGTTACAACCACTTAATGGAGGTGACTTCAAATCAGGATGGATGAGAGCTTGTGGGAAGGAGACAGGAAGAGAGATTCATTAATACTGAGAGTAAAAAAGATAAAATCCTGGGGAAGAGCGAACAACAGAGACTGACATTTGACCTGTCTCAATAGCAAAGCTCACATTGATTTCACTAGGGACAGGAATGAATCCCTTATCCTCTATCTCATGCCCATGAGAGGGATTTTCCACCTGAAGGATCTGCACCTGACCGATCCTTTAAACTCAGGCACATGCTATTTTTATGAGAAACAAAATGCAGTGTGAAGTCTTCAAGAAGCTCAAAGGGGAGACCTCACAAGCTTCCCTAGCATTAAGTTTAAATCCCACACTAATGCAGGTCCCTTTACATGGGAAGAGGAACTGCCAAGCTGGAAGGTTTATAGAGATATTCAGGAGCATTCAGAGGCAGATAAAGGGGAAGTCACTGAGTTAGATCATACAGGAGCTGGAAATGGCATGTCAAATTACTTCAAAAGGAGCTTTCTAAGGAAGCAGGTCTGTGAAAACAACAAATAGTCTGGCACTGCTGAGGGATCCTAGTTGTCTGTTGCTTTTACACTTGGTCGGTTTTTCTGGTTTAGACATATTCTAAACATGAGCGCCAACCTCATCTGGGTGCTCACTGCCCTTCTGCAAAATACCTGTTTTCTGCAAGCTCTTCTCTTTGTGGAGCCATAGAATAGTCAGGTTAGGAAAACTGCTCTGACTGAAGAGTAATATGGCAAAAAAAAGTGATCCAGCAAAACTTCAGCCTGATCAGCTCCCCAGTCCAGTTCACCATGCAGCCAGACAAACAGCTGTGTTGGCACAACAGAGCACATGGCATAGGGACACGGATGAGCCAACCAAGACACAGAGGAGAAGAGCTGCCTAGTTTGGCACTCTTGCTAACAAAACACATGGGGGGCTGGCTGTGGTTAACAGGTTCATCAACAGAAATGCTCATAACTCAGCTGCTGGCTCTTCCCCATGGATGTCACATGGACCATCTGCAAAATTGTTCCAGAGCACCTGTCCAAAGGCAGGACACCAGGTCTCAAGCCCTGTCCAAATGCATATTTTACAATGTTATAGAAAACACAAAAGACGAGTCTGAAGGAGTTTCATCCAACCACCTCATTCAGAGGAAATGTTCTCTCTGGAGACCAACATAGTACAAACAAAGAAGGCAACCACCCTCTTGTTCCTGTTGTGGATGTAAATCTGAAAGCCTCTTCCTGTAACACAATTTAGCAAACTTGAGTTGAACATGAATAGTTTGAGGATGACATAAACTACTCCTTGGAAAACAGACTTTATACAAGAAGGCATGTTTAGATTCGGTACAGATAAGAATAGCTATGCATGACCATTTACATGGACATTTTCAGCCACTGCCAGGCAAAAGCAAAAAACCTAAGGAGACCTGTGCAGACTGAGTGGCAGTCACCTATATCTCACCTTGTAGCCACCTTGGAAGGTGAAGTTCCCTGTTTTGGTGTCACTAGGACTGCAGGAGTGCATGTCCTGCCAGGTGAAAGCTATGACCCAGCCACAGGCCTCCTGAGATGAAATGGTGGTGGAAAGTGTTCCTGTCCTGGACTGGAGAAAGAACATGACATTGCTTCATCTCCCTCGTCTGGAAGACTGGGAAAGCCTCCTTTCCCTGGGAGCATAGAAGTCATTTCCCCTGCATAAGCTCATTTATAGTTTTTAGATAAAAACTATATGTTCCCATCTGTTTGCAGTTGGTTCCTATAAGAAAAGTCTCAAAGTTTGCTGTGGGGCTGACCACACCTAGTGAACAGAGCGGTTCCAAAAAGCCAGGTGAGTTTTGGACTAGCTTTTGGCATATTCTCCAAGCTTGTGGTCTCTGCAGTATTGCCCAATAAAACCGCAAATTTAGAGCAGGGTCACCTCCCTGAGATGTGCACTCATGACAGTGCAGGAAGAGGATCATGTTGGGTAGGGCTTCCAAATGGAAGAAAGAATAAATATTAAGAAAAACGACAGGATTTTCTCCATCCAGTAGGTTCAAAGCAGGAAGAATGTGAAGGACATAAAAGCAGGGAGATGACATTCACCAATTTCCATCATCCTGCCAGAGACAGAAAGAGGGAATGGAAGATGTCACATCCCATCCGAGGATCACAAGGAATAGAAAAAAACTCAAAAAACACAATCTTGAATGCAGGAGGCATGCATATAGCCACAGGGACCTATATATTCTGCAAGAGAAGGCATCTCCCTACTGAAACATAAAGCTTTTTGTCTCTTGGGCATTGACTCAGAACAACTGTCCTGCCTAGATTTTTTATAATCATGTAATGCAACCACAGTTCAGGGACAGAAGGGGTGAAAAAAGTAATCAGAATCCAACAGGGAAATTTGGTTCCTTCAAATAACTCCTCTAGAGATGTCCAGAATCTGCTAAGGATCTTTGGAGAACTTGAGGACAATCTTACATGTGTACTGTCACATAATCCTCTGAGACAAGAAAAACACTGTCAAATTATGAAAGCTATTTTGGACAACGTCTGAACCAAGTAGCATCCTTCTTAGAAGGTCTTGAGAGGATTAAAGGCATTCTCTGTAGCTAGTAGCAATGTACTTGTTACTCAGTCTGGGGAAGTAAAACCAGCTGTATCCTGTTTACCCTGGGATCCTTGGTACAATTAAGAAAGGTGACCTGATTGATGTGGCATGACACAACTGCTCTGACCTAAATGGCTCTTTCATAAGAGAGAATTTACCCAGGCACAGCTGCTGGAAAATATGGAAAAGAAGAAATAGGGTGAGAACAAGTTTGAAATTACAGCTCATACAGAAATGGCATGTTGAAACCAAGATGGTGTAATCCATGACCATTTGCAATCTGTCGGATGTTGTCTCTCGTGATAAAAATCTTCTCTCACATCTCTCTTCAGTAGTGATTAGGAAAATCAGAAATTGTCTTTGGGGATGAATCAACATTAAGTGAAGAAAGTGGAGAAGCTCGCAATTTCTTATGAAGAAATGCAGATATCTGTAGAGCTGAAGATCACTGAGAAACCCAGACATAATCTGTAGAAGTAGACGTGCAGTCTTCATGGAGAAGATGGTCACAAGGACTATGCATACCCTAAACAAGAGCAGGACTTGGAAACTACTAGTAATGACAAAACATCTACAATAAGTAATTCCAGCCCTGATGTCAATACTCAGTGTTAAATAGGAAAGGGCTGCGTATCAGTTAAAAAAAAAATCCCACAATATTGCAGCTAGAGAGCTGTCCAAGCACCAGTCAGACCCAACCCAGTGGTTCTCAGCTGTCAGGTGTGTGACCTGCTGGTTCTCAGTCAGCAAACGGGAGACTGGTCTACAGCACCAGCCAAAGACCTTCTTTCTTTATTTTATGGACAGCAGCATTTATCTTATCCTACATCAAACCTTCAGTTTTCTCTCACAAGGTGTAAGATCTTTCAGTAACAACAGATCCGGGCTCACAGGCCTTTGACTGGCAATGGCACAGAGCTACCGTGAGTCCCACACCCCAGACAGGGACCCAGTATAAAGCATTCCTCAGCGCTCTGCAACAAAGCAAAAATGCTGCAGAGTATGTTTGAAAAAAAAAAAAATCTGCAGACTGAACATGTGCCTGGAACACTTTCATCAAGACAAAAGGGACATTTAAAGATAATGCAAAAAAAAAGAAAAATAGGTTTTAAGATCTAGAGACTTCACTCTGCCAGAGGAAGAGACAGAAAGTAATTTTTTTTGTCCTGTCTGCTGGCTGGAAGGAACTGAACAACAATAGCAGTGAGAACCTTAAAAAGAAGCTCATGACCAGACTGACACTAAGCAGAAGACAAGAGATAGTGGCTATCCACTGCTGCAAATCCACCTCATCACCATGAGCAGTGAGAAGGCACCACTGGGAGCCCTCTTCTGAGCCACACTGCTTCCCAAAGTGCTGTGATATTGCAGGGTGCACACACAGCCCAGTGCCAGGCAGCAGCAGCTCTGCAGGCGACGGACATACATGCCTGTCATGAGACTATGAAGACAAACACTAGCAGTCACATTATCTCTGTGCCTGGTGCTACTATGGATGTCACTGAGTGCTGCCGGAGAGTTGCGGGCTATCAGCTGGGCACATCCACACCGCTAAAAGGTTGCTGGCAAATTGGTGATCATGCAGAGAAAAAATGCTATGAAGGAACAGAACACTTGAACTATAATCAGAAGTGTAGCAAAGGGGAGCAGGAGGGAAAAATCTCCCCAGGCTGCCTTTGCAAGGGTTGCCAAAAAGCAGCACATACATCCAAGATGTGCCAGATGTTGCTGCTGCCCAGGAATGGGTCTGCAGGTCTGTGGTGGCGTCATGAGCAGATGGCAATGGCTGGGAGGAGCGCAAGGAAGGGTGGGAGGAAAGGAAGAGAGACCCAGCTGCCAAAATGTCTTGCCTTGGCTCTGCTCACTGTAAGGGACTTGACTCAGTTTTTGAGTGTATCAAAGAGAACTTTAAATGTTGACTTGCTTGCATGTGATCTACAAGTACGCATCAAGTCAGGTGTCTTCTAATATCGTAAGATTCAATGGGAAATGGGAGCTAGAGCACCTTAAGCAGAGTTTAAATGTAGGCTTGTGAAACGGGGGGCAGACAGAATCTACCACTGGAAGGGCTCACCAGGGGTCTCTCACACTTGCCACCATTTGCAATCTGCTATCAAAATGGGATCTTTCCAAAGGAGAGCTCCCGCTCAGCCATGGTGAGACACAGAAATCACAGGGGGAAATTTTATGGCCTGTCATGCAGGGGTTAGATAAGCTGCTCCTCCTGGCTTTACAAAGCATCAATCTACTAATCTTTCTTGAAACAATGAAAAATCTGCACTGAAAGGGTTTTATTAAGTCCAGCAGTCAAATTCTGGGAATGGTATCTCAATTCACTTGCTCAAGCTGTGCTTAGGTGTACAGAGGAGGTAGGAGACCATGAGAAAAAGGCTGGTCTTGTCAGAAAAGCCTATGGCTATAAACCAGGAGAGAAAGGTTTACATCTAGCTCTGCCACAAAGTCCCAAAGCCATGATGATCATGCCTCGTATGTCAGCAGCTGCCCAGAGGCAGCCGATACAGCCTCAGATTTGCCATCCAAGAGCAGCTGGAGACCTGCCTCATGGCTCAGGAGCACTGGGATGTTATGGTGGCTCTCACCCTCCAAAAAGAGCAGACCAAGGAGCTGCTAGCTCATCCAGGGCTCACCCAAAGCTAGCAGACATCTCAGAAACGCAGATTATAATTTTCTGTTTCATTCTCCACCTATAGCAGAATTTCTTCCCTGGAAGGGGAGCTGAGAGGATAAACTCATTAACATTGGTGAAGTACAGATACTACTGCACCAAGTGCATTGCGAAAGCTCATGAGATGATTGTTAATTGCATATTCAGTGCGGGGTTGTAATGACATGTATTAAAAATGCCACGAGGTCCCCACTTTAAATAATGGGGATAAAACAAATTATATGTTTGCCCCTTTCTGTGGGTCGAAGAACATAATTCAGAAATACTTCATCCAGTGTATCATCATCTCAGGTACCTTCATACCACACAGGGACAGAGTGACACTACCTTCATGTAATGTTTCCTAAATTGCACGTATTTGGTCCTGTAATCTTGCTAAATTCTCTCCATCATCAGTGGAGAGAGACTGGCACTTTCATAATCCAAGCTCTGCATGCATTACGACAGGGCAGATCCTCTGCAGAGCAGAATCACTCCCAGGCTCCTTCCAACTAAAGCAAATCTGTGATACAGGGGGAGCAGATGTCTTCAGCAAAAGCAACGGGTGGCCAAGTGGGAGACTAAGCTCAGTTCCCAGCTCAGTGTAACCCAAGAAGTGGATAACAGCATGGTAAAATGTTGGGGAGGAAACAGTGGGCAGCTAGGTAAAATACCAGGGATGACAAATGCCTGGGATGACTGAGGAGCTGGCACATCAGTGCCAAGATACTGGAGAAGTCTTCATCAGAAACATCGTAATTCCTCCTGAAAAAGACCTGGCTCAGCCCCTGCAATACAGCATTTTACTGCAGTCTGCACAGTAAAAAGTGTCCAAAAAAGGAGGACACTGATATGTGTGTTAATCAAGTGAAGAACCATCTACAAAGAAAAGGCATGGATCTGTCTTCCAGTTGAAACGCTATAAATAGCCTTGCATACTTGCTTATCAGATTGGTTCGGCTGCAGGGATAATCTCCTGGAGAAAGCAATGGAAGCCCTGTTATGTTGGATATTTATAACTAGATGAAAGCCTAGAAAATGCACAGTCGTGTCAGTCTTGCACTCGTGCCGCAAGATAGGATGTGTGGGATCCAATTCATCTCTTCAGCTTAATATAAGGTCAAGAATGGCTTAGTCTTCCCAGCTTCACTAAAAACAAAATCTGATCTCTTTGGGGGGCTGGTGCTGCTCAAGCAGCTGCAAAAGCCAAGACAAGGGCATGGTGGGACAGTTCCCAGAAAGGTCATGATGGTCCCACATCACTGGAGACTCTTTGCAGGAAGCAAGACATGACCCTTCTCTGGACAAACAAGATGGAGAGGTCTTCTTTGTGCCACAGAGAGGTCTGATGTGCCACATCTTGGGCAGGTGGATCGTGGGAAACACAACTCGGATGAACTGACCTAACACAATCAGTACTTCCTAATCTCCAAATCACCTGGCCTGGTGCTAGAGTCCCCTGATAGTCTGCTTAAGTGATCACAACCCTGACCCCAGCCCCTCAAGTTGAACTGGCTTTGCCAGATTATCTGCAGAGCACCAGGACTGACCAGTGAACTCCCCAGAGCCTTGGCCTGCCGTGGCCTCTGCACTGAACCTGGTTTACATAGGTCAGAACAGCTGCTGGAGGCATTGGAGCCTGACTTGCCAACCACTGCCACGTGAAGGGAGCCAAGACAGGACAGGCTGGGGAATGGTGAGCAGAACAGGGTCACAGTTATCCCCTGGGAGCCTCTGCACATGTCTGTATCACACGTGGATTTGTTCATGGATGGGTGTGTGGTGATTTCTGTCCTGAGCGATGAACTGCCCAATTTATAGGGCAGGTTGGGTTTTGTGATGCTGTGGGCAGGAAGCCGTGCCTGGTTGCTCTGTCCCTGTGACAGCCACTGCTCTGGGCAGTGTCCCCTAGCCTTCCTCGGATCTGCTCATCCCCATCGGGCAAACAATGAACATCCCCAGGACTACAGGCAGCCCTCTCTGCCCTCCATCTCCTGCTGCACACCCTCCAGGTCCTCCTCTCTCTCTCTCTCTCTCTCTCTCTCTCTCTCTCTCCTCTTTCTACTTTTAGCCCTGATCCTCCCTCATCATCTCTGGGTTGCCTGCCACCTTCAGGGGCTCAAACTTCCCTCTTCCAGGCCCATCATCATCACTGCCCCACTATATCCTTCAGCACAGCCATGTAGCATGTCCTTGCTCACATGACCCTCAACCCTCTCTGGCAGGCACAGCCTGGTACTCAAGGGCACTTGGGAAGTCCATTATTGTCATCCCACACCAGGACTCCAGGGACCTCTCCATAATGCTCTTCCCACTTGACTGACCAGTACTTTTGGGAAGAAAGTGATCTGCACAACACTCCTAGACAGGAGTGTGCCTCATATTGCAAGAGCAACAAATGGATTTGAGAACCCTGCCAGACCTGGCACCACCATGCCTTGCTTCAATGGTCGTAGTGTAGGGAACTCCAGTGTTACTCCAGGAACTAACCTGGCAAGAAGGAAGAGATGTTCCACTAGACCTTCAAGACCACAAACTACCCCAAGGCCCATGTGTTCTTTAATAGGGGGACCCAGCAGGTTTGCAACTCCCTAGATGAGCTGAACACACTCTCAGCCATTTTCATACCACATACAGACCTGTCCCAAAGTCAAGGGTGCTCCCAGAAGTAGGAGGAGACTTCAGGAGAACCCTTTGCATCTCCTTTTTTTCCCTCCCAGAGGTTTTCTTTGAACTTGCCAGCTCCACTGCAACCTCCCCTCAGTACAAGAGCACAGAAGGCAGCAGGTATAGGAAAGTAGATGTTATGTACACAGCCAGAGCCAAGTCCGAGGAAGCAACTTAAGCTGGCCAGCGAAGATAGCTTGGGAAGTGGGCTCACTGAGGGTAGTCAGGCAGGCAGCACAGAGGCAGCACAAGGAGCAGAACTGGGGTTGAAGCTGCGCCAGGGCAGGGGAAAGCCAGCTCTCCCATGGTGAGATTGCAGACACCTCTGGTGGGGTTCTCAGGTAAAGGTGGACCCAAGCAGGAGGTGATCTGAAGGGCCCAATGAAGGCAGAACATGTCGCTCTCGGGTTTACCACCACCACACTCTCTGATCCTGCACTCCACACATCTCCTCACCCCAGCCTGTGCCACTAACACTGCTCTACTCCTCTGCTCCCCAGGAAACTCCCACGACTCCAACACCCACCACAGCACGGAGAGCTGCATCACACCCCAACTGTCCCTACACCCCTGCCCTGCCATGGGGGGAAGCACCCATGGGACCACCTGACTGTAGTACACAAGCTCACCATCAGTCGGGCTACAACCCCCTCTGCATGCCACCTGCACGGCCATCTCAGACCATCCTGTTGGGCCCCCTGCCTACATCATGCCAAACCCATCTGCCTCCTGCCAAACCCATATGACCCCTCACTCTTCCCACTCCTACGTCTCCTAACCTCCCCCAGACCTCCTCTCCCTCACCCACCTCTCCCCTCCCCACCATGTTCTTGATTCTCTCTTGCTTTGAGCCTCACCTCTTCTCCAATCTCCCAGCCCCACCAGACTTGAGCATGGCAAGCCTGTCCCAACCGAGCTCCTCACCCCATCTCACCCACACCAAGGGAGGTGCAGCCTTGGGGATGAAGAGCCTCGGGTGCAGGGTCCCTGGGGAGGGGCAGGCACACATGCGGCGAGCACATACCGTTCTCAGGGTGCTCCATCTCCCCGATGCTGCCATCGGGCGTGGTGCGTTCGTAGTGATCCTCAGGCAGGGCTAGTGGCCCGATGCGGGGCCCCGACGATGATTTGCTGCTTGGGGTCTCTGATTCCTCCAGCCCACTGTCGTAGTAGCTGTGCTGGGAGGGATCCTGCAGGTCCTGAGCCTGGCTGGCTGCAGAGAACGTCACTCGGCGATGAGGTAACTGGGAGAGAAGAAAAAAGCTGTTGCATCACCCACCCAGCAGATGAAGGCAAAGGGAGGTCACCAAACCTGACCCCTAAACAGAGGCAGAGTGCTCCTGTCCAGCACTCCTGACACCAGCAGCGTCCATCATCAGCCCCCCACAGCCAGCCCAACAGACATGGCACTGGGCCCCACCCCAGGCAAGAGCATCCCATCAGACACCACCCATGCAGGGAGCACACCTTGTGTGGTACCTGTGCTCCCCTGACACAACACCTCCCTCCACAGCTCGTGCCCCAGCCTCCTCTTCCATCCAGAGACAACCCTGGGCAGATGACCTCTCCCATGACCAGCAAGTTCCAGAAAGGTCCCCTGTTAGCACAGCATCCTGAATCACTGCCCCCCACCCCACTCTTCATCTGAGGTCTCCACTCTGCACTCACACTCTCAGACACTCACCTGGCCAAACCCACCCAAGAGCCTCTCTAATGGGATCACTGCCCAGCACAGAACTAAGGTGACATCATCCCTCCCCTTTCAGCCTCTGGTCTGACACCGTCTCTCATCCTAAGAGGTTCTCCATCAAGGATCACCATCGCTTCTTTTGTCTGCTTGTTAAACATTTCAAAGACTCTACTTTACACTTTGTCTCTCCAGCTTTGCCTTATGCTTGGGAGGAGTTCCCTGCAAACAACCATTAAACTACACCATTATCCTCCTCCAAATCCTTCCATACAATCCTTTGTTATGATTACCAAGGAATAGAAAGGGTAGCACAAGTTCGTAGGGCAAGAGCAGTATGATGAATGCAGAGAATGAAACACAAACACCAAGAGAGAGGAAAAGACACAAAATCACCCACAAAGGTAGGAAGGAGCTATTTGATGGGGATCTGAATGTGATCAGGAGAGAGAGGAACCAACACACCATTTAGGCTGAATACCTTTTTTTTGCTGATGACTTTACTACAACTGAGTGGCAATCAGGCATCCCACACAGTTAGCACCAAGGAGGAAGGGGAAGGAATTGAGACTAACTGAGGGAAGGAACACACAGGGAGCATTTAGATGAGCTAGCTGCTTTTAGGTTGGTTGAACCTGATTAAATTCACCCCAGGTGCTTAGAGACCTGATTTAAACAAGTTCAGAGCTGTTAGGGCGCTTTTTTTTGCCTTTTTTTTTTTAATATATACTTTTTTTAAAGAATTTGTAGAGAATCAGGGAGCTTCCAGAAGACTGTAAGTGAGCTAAAATAGCTCCTGTCTTTAAAGATGAGAAAAAAGAAGATCTGGAGAATTATAAAACAGTTAGCTTAATTTCAGTTCCTGGAAAAATACCGAAACAGATAAAAGAACTCTTTGTAAGTACCTACAAGATAACAAGGAAATGAGTAACAGCCACTGTAGGTTTGTCACAAACAAACATGTCAAGCCATTGAACTTCTTCCTTTGAAAAGACATCAGGCCTTGTGTATGGAGGAGGAGCAGTAAATGTTATATTTTGACTTTAGGAAGTTTTTTGACACTATTTTAGTCAATATTCTCATAAGTAATGCAGGAAAACAGTGTAGGTGCAGCATAGTATTTTTCTGCTTAGGTGCAATTTACTGCAGGGTGGATGCAAAGCATTTAGAAAGTTGCATTCAGAAAGTAATTACTGAAGACAGGCCTTTCAGCTGGGACGATGTATCAAATGAAATTCTTCGGGTTGTGTTCGAGTTCATCGCTAGCCTGTATTTTCATTAACTGCTTGGATGACAGATGTGGAATATATCTGTCACATTTGCACACTTGGGAAAAATAATCACCACGCAAGCAGCAGGCTGGCTGAGGGATTGGGGGTTACAACAGATCATGGGTTGACTATCCATCAACAGTGTCAATCTCTCACCAAAAAATGCATCTATATTGGGATGCATAAACAGGCGCTTTGTCTTTAAGACACACAGGGATCTGTCTGCTCTGCTGGGTTCAGGCAGGACTTCAGAGGCAGAGCTGTGTCCAGTCTGGGCACCACTCTCAAGAACACACGCACCAGATAAGCAGAGAATAGAAACTAGCAGCTGTTAGAAATCATGACAAAACCTAGAAAGACTGAGGAAACTGGTCTGGGAAGGAGAAGGCTAAGGGTGGCAAAGGCATCACTCTTGAAGCTCATAAAAGCCTTCTGCAAGGAGAAAGCTGCTGCTTTTAACCATGGACAGAGAAAAAGGAATGGCCTTCACCTGCAGCAGGGAAGACCAAGCTTCGCCACTCTGGAAAAAAAATACAGTGGTAGGTTTAGTCAAGTGCAATAGATTGCCAAAGCAGACGGTGCAATCTTTGTCATGAAGGGATAGGCAAGCACCTCCCAGGAGGCCTTCGTGTACAGCTCTGGAGCTGAGGTGAAGGCAGTCCTGCCCACAGCAGAACTGTGTGCAGGTGACCCTCCAGACGTCATCCCCCAGCCGGCTTTGTAGGCTGTGCAGCTGTGTAAAGCCTGCAAAAGCCTTCACTGCACAGACGTCACTACCCACCATGCCAGGCAATGCTGGCCCACAGCTGCTTCCTGCACCCTGACTGAAATTGCTTTCCTCCATCGCTGTGGCTCATCCCTAGCTCAAAGCTTCTGCTTTCACCTAGGCTTGTAAAACCCCAGACAAACTGCTAGGGTTCCTTGGGGTGCCTGCAATAATACAAACAGCCTCAGAAAACCAGCCTCTGACAGCTACTATCCCTCCCCTGAGGGGTCTCCTGCCACACAGCATCACTTTTACCTAAAAAATACCTCTTTTAGGTGTCAGATCCTGCCTGGCAGCCCTTAGAAGGGCTCTTCTCCTCACTACAGGGCAAAGGCAATCCACATTCAACCCCAATCCCCTCCAAGCCTCCAAGACTGTGCAGCAGCATGGCACTGGCAGGGGCTAGTGCTCCCCTTGTACTCAGCACAGTCCTAGTATCTTGTGTCTGACTGAAGCTCTCCACCCAGAGAGCCTTGTTCTGGAGTCATGGAAAGACTGAATCCATTTGTTTGGCACTGACTTACAGAAATTGGGTTTTGTATGACCTTTCTCTGCTAGGTTAAAGAGCCTTTCAGCACACAGCATTTTCTACACAAGAAGTTCCTTGTACACTGCAATCAAGGCAGGCCTCAATCTTCTTTTTGAGAAGTTAAACAAACCAGGTTCCTTAAGTCTCAACCTCCAAGCCAGCAAATCAGTTTTGTGGCCCTCATCTTTACTTGCCCCAGTTTTTCCCCATTCCTCACCAGAAGCGATCAGTGTGGGGCTGCTGGTGCCATCTCACCAGGGCTTTCTGCAGAGCCTTGTTTTACCTCCTACCTCTCAGGTTTTTTCATCTGAGGACTGTATTAGCCCTTCGGCAGGAGCACCACAAGTGCTCACACTGAGCTACTCATGCAGTGTGACCCTTAAATCCATTTTAGAGTCAGTGCTTTCCAGGATATAAACCAGCATTCACTATTTCTCAATGTACAGCTTAGCATTTGGCTGTGTTAAAATGCACTTTGTTTAAATGGGCCCGGTTTACCAAGCAATCTGGATTGCTCTGCATGACTGCTCTATCCTCATCATGATCTCCCACTCCACCAATCTCCGTGTCAGCTGCAAATTTTATCAGCGGTGATTTTATATTTACTTCCAGATCATTGATTACAACGTTGAATGGCAGCAGGCACAGTACTGCTGTGGAAGAGCTCCTCTAGGAGAACCTCGTTCCACGAGGACTCCCAACCAACGACTGCTTTTCTTCACTAAGCTGTTGATAAACCAGATCTTCATCTATTTAACAATGCTTTACTTACAATGACTAGTGTTAATTCAAAATAATAATAATAATAATAATAACAACAACCATGCATTATCAACTTGGCTCTTCATCAAACTCCAAGCTGATCAGCTGTATGATCTCACACCAACATAAAACCAGTTCTGCTGCTTCAGACCCACAGGTATGCCTAGAGTCGATCCTGTTTCTCACAGTGGCCAGGAGCAGATGCCTAAGGAAAGGTTTAAGAGCTGGACCTGTCATGTAATGACACTGCCCAGTATCCCTCCCCATCAAACTGCACTGACTGACGTCAATGCTATTTCCATCATTGAGCTTCCTGCCTTAGCTATTAATCCAGTTGTTCCCTGGGGCTGGTGAGGACAGTGTGCAGTGCACACAGCATCCCCATCGCAACCGCAGCTGGCTCACAGCACCACTGCCCACCCACTCATCCTGGCCCATCCTGGAGTCCTCAGCTCCATTAGCACCGCAGGATCAGAGAGCTCCTACTCTAGATCTTTAAAGACTCTTTGGTGCAAATTATTTTATCCGATTATTTCAAATATCACTGTTTGAAGGAGATGATATTTTGAATGTCTTTGCTGGTTACCAACACATTGGCAGGTACCAAATCCTACATTATGTCTCAGTCCAGATCACTAGAAGTATTTATTGAATACTTGTGCATTTTTCTACATAATTAACAATTTTGCAGTCTCCAGTTGGAAATGACAATTGCTGGATTCCACCTCTTCCTAACATATTTTTAAAGTACTCCTTATTGTGTTTAGTGTGTCAAAATTGCTTTTCCCCCAACGTTTTTGGCTTTCCTTGTCAATTTTCCACACTCCACAACTACTCATTTCTACTAATTGCTCTACGCTCCCTCCCTTTTCCCTTTTTCCCCCCTAGTATTTATTGGTTTTCTATTTCTAACTGCTGTCTCCACTTTGTCACTGCACTAGAATAGGATTTGGGGCAAAGCTGTCTGTTTTCTTAGCTGAGGAATTGTAGCTCTGAAAAAAACTCCTTTCAAGGCCTCCCCAGTGCTCGCTAATATTTCTGATGGGGAGACATGCCTGTGCCAGCCTGTATCTGAGGAGCACCCCGAGACCCCGTCCCCCACTTTCCGCAGGGATTCCCAGCACCGGCGGCTGCCTCCAGCAACAGCCGATGCTCTGATGAAGACTTTCAACCCCAGGTAAATCCTGCGGGTTTCTGTTGTGCCGCAGCTCTTTTTCTTTTTTTTTTTTTTTTTTTTCTAAGCAAGGAATCGTTTGCAGCTCATACGTTTAATGACCCCCATTCTCTGTGAAGTGCTCTCAAGCCTTTTTGAGTCCACGCCTCCTTTTGGCCCCCGTGGCATCCTGCAGCAACGAACTCTCTGCCCGTGTGCTGGGTGGAAAAGCACTTCCCTTTGGTTTTACATCTGCTGCCTGATAATTTTTCCTTGAACTTCTCCTACCTGCAGGGTTATAAGAAAACATGAGTAATTGCTCCTCGCTCTATCCCTTTCCAGTTTCACAGATCCGTGCTGCATCCTGCTCCGCTGTGTCCTCTGCGAGCTGCAGCGTGCGAGTGCGTGCAGCCCGTCCTCCTGCAGACTCCGGGCAGGTCGGGCCAGCTTTGCTGCCCTTCTCTGTGCCTGTTCCAGCTCCGCTACAGCCCTTCTGCAGCAGGGAAGGCAGGGTCACACATACGGTTCTAGTTTTGGGGCTTTGACAGTAGCAGAGACTTGCTCTGATGAGAAATTTTCTCGACATCTCCTCAACAGCCATCCCCAGCCTGTCTGGTTCTGGTTGCACACCCCAAAACCCCCCAACACCAGTGCCTGCCAAGGGGCTGCTCCATCCTGATGCCCTCTACCATGAGGATCCCCACCCCATGGATGCTGGAAGGGTACTAAGGGGACCCCCTCCCTCCTCAGCCCCACTCAGCTTCCTCCTGCCTCTTCCCTTCATCACAAACATCTCCAGCTCTCATCGAGACTGCACCAAGCTGATTGCCCTTGCTAAACCCAGAGAAAACAACTCAGCCAAAATGGGAGCCGTGCTACAAGAGAACAGGGCTGTGGGGTGCTGCACCAGATCCCCTCAAAACACACAGCATAACCCCTGCGCAGATGGCATGGACCAAGTGGCAGGAGATGCAGTTCCATCTGATAGACCAGAAACTCTGCTGTTCACAAAGGAAACCTTAAAATCCACCCCGGGCACCCTTTTCCTGCTGACAGCAATGGTGCAGTGCAACAGCCCCCCCAGAGGTGAGTCACCCTGCTCCCCCCCGAGCGCCGATTAATGCTGGAGTGATGGAAATATCAAACTTGTTAACTACCTCGCTGCTGATCTGAAAGCAGGATCCACGGCTAATGGGCTTATCTGGCAGCTTCCAATTGCTCCTGCACCTCCCCACATGCCAGAAGCCTCAACGGCCTTTCAGCCAGCTGCCAAAGGAGCTTGCTTCCCCAACAGCCGCCACAATGCAGCAACTCACAGGGCTGAAAGTGAAAGGCAATGTCAGACCCAATGCCCAGAATATAAAAATAAGTGACAAGGGAGCCATTGTAGCACATGAGTTAGTCAACTTCAGATTAATTCATGAACCCTTCTTTTTTACAAACCAACCTGGAGCTATGCAACATCCCTGGTTACTGAAAAAATTAAAAATTAAAAAAATCCCAGGGACTATGCCCCAAACTACGCAGATCCAGCTTTTCATGTACAGAGGCTTTGCTGCATGTGGGAATTATTTTATTTGCTAGCGTCATGTCTGGAGTGGAGCATGGCTCCAGCGCAATGCAACACAGGCTTCGGAGCAGGAGGCTGAGGGGAATATTATGCCCGTGGAAACCAGGGCAAGCCTCGAGGAAAGCTGGACCTGAATTGCCAAGAACTATCCAGGGCAATGTTCTAGCTCTAGGAAACAGGACACAAGCTCCGCTCATGATTGTAAGCAGTCGATCATTTTACAGCTTATCTGAAAAACAGCATGTGCTTCTGCTGGTGTTTCGGGGTGAGGACAGAGCCAGAGCAGGTAGCTCTTCCCATCCCTTCCCGTGCTACCCCAGCAGCACACTGTCTGCCTGCTGAACTGCCTTTGGAGAAGAAACCTCCCAAGAGCATCCCCCCACTCCTCCTGCACCCACCCTCACGCTTAGGTCTGCCAAACTTGCTCATGATGTGAAGAGCTCACAACGTTATGTGGCACCAGGCAGAGCAGCATAATAAGGGACAGTGTTTGTGTATGAACAGCGAAGGCAAATGCTGCCCTGGCTCGGTGTCAGCCTCCTGGCACCTACGGTACCCCTCTGCCTCTCAAGGACTGAGCTTCTCCCTCCTGTGCCCCTCCAGTCCCCTTTGTGGTCTGAGGATCCTGCCTGCCCCAGAGGTTCCTCCCTGCCCTGACACAGCATCTCCAGGTCCAGATTTTCAGAGGCACAAGGGCTAACTATCACTTCATAAAGTGGACCAAACCACACCAGAGCTGCAGTTCCCAGCAGTACTAGATTGCTCCCCTTCAGCACAAAATGAAGGAACTGAGGAAAGAGCTGTTGCAGAGCGAGGGAACAGGTCCCAGGGTCTCTGCCTGCTTTAGACAAGGGAGGGATGGAGCAACCAGGCAGGACAACTACCTGCCTGGAGCTCCAGCCAGCACAGACAAGAGAGGAATATAGGTAAACCCAGCTCTAAGAAAAAGTGTGGTCTGTGCATGCCTCTAAGACCCCTCCTTCGTTAAAAAACAAGTTCAGGCCTTCCCAAAACTTTGTCATTGGAGGTGGTGTCTCCAACCAAGCACTGACAATTCCCAACAGGACTACTAGTAGACTTAAAGGTCCAGTTTTCTGATCTAGCAGTCTGATGATTTGCTAGCGTCACCTCCATCACAGCTACTGTGGTTGTACAAGGCTGCAGCAACGGGGCTGACAGTTCTGGTCCATCTGATGTTCATGAGGTCTTGTTTGATGGCTGCGCTCTGCACACAGATCCTTGTGTCCATCCCCATCCCAGTGTCTGAAGTGAGGGTTGTTCCCAACAATCCTTTAGCTCTCTCACAGTTGACAAATGAAGCTACAGAATGAATCCACAGCTCGAGGAGAGACACACAGGAATCCATGTGAATCACACCGCCCAAAACCAGATATTCTCTGAAAAGCAACTGCTCGCTCTTCAAAGTGGCTCTTCGCATGGCTTCCATTGCTGACAATTAGCAAGTGCTGACCTTGCAGTTACAAGAGAGGTGCTACAAGTCCTGCTGAAATAATGATAGCAGAACAGCCATCCTAAAATGGACATCAGATCCCGAGGCACTATTTAATGAATAAATCTGGGTAAAATGTGGACTGACTCCACATAGGTGCCTGAAGCCTCCTGAAATTTGCATGATGCTCAAAGAAGCCGCCAAAGCCTGGTGCCAACCTGCCTGGTCAGATCAAATTTATCTAACTCATAGCAAGATCTAGCACAATTAGAAACCCATTCAGGCAGCCTCAGGACAGAGATTGCCTAACCTCTCAGCCTATCAGAGCTCTGAGCCCATCAAGGATGTGCAATTTGGCTTTTCTTTGGTTGAAATGAAGACTGGAATGGAAAATATGGAAATAAATCATCTGAAGGGTGAATCATAAAAATCTAAAGGGGTCATAATCTTTAAGGAATAATGTCTAAATTGGACTGACCGTGGTGTCCTGAAATGTCTATCACCTTCAAGCTGACAATAGAGCCATTTTGTAGATAGTTGGTATAGAGCAGAAATTGCTCGGGACACAGAAGGAGGTCTCATAATCACATTAAAACCATCTGAAGATCCCAGGGAGAAAAAGGTTCCAGGACTGGGAGTAACACTTGAATAAAGCCCTTGAGGAATCCAACAGCTGTAGAGTGGGAAAATAATGCTGGGAAAATAATGAGCTAATCTGGCTTCCAGTTGCACCCAGTGGAGCTGACAGATAGCATTGAAAACTCTGGGGAGAGCAGGGGGTCCCAAGCCATAGACTCAGGACTCTTAAAAAAAAAGAGAGATAACCAGGAATGCTTCAACGGAAGGCTTCGCATGGAAAAAATGTCAATTCATTGAAATCAAATCATTTTTCAAGGGAGTTTCTTGTTTCAAAGTTGGGGCAGGGGGGATATCTTTGCTGACATGTAAAAATGAAAAAATGATGCTCTTGCAAATGTAACTTTCACTTTAGAATTCAAGCCAAGTATTAATTATGAAGCTAAATTTAAAAGGGCCAGTCAGAATCGTGCCTTTAGAAATTATTAGGAAAAAAAAAATATATATTTATACATCTATATCCGTTGGCTTGAACCAAAATAGAAAAAAAAAAAAATGTCAATTCTTGCTGATTTGTTTTCAAATTGAAAAATTTCCTCTGATGGCAACCCTGTTTTCTAACCACTTCTATTTCCAAAGGCAAAGGGCAGAAGCTTTTCCTGTTTGATTAAGGTATTGTGTTTATTCTGTAAGTCCGTGCACCAACATACTCTAGACATTAGCAGAGTCCTCCCTTTAGTGGTCTGCAACCAACCTGCACCTAATGAATGATGATACTGGGTAAGACAAGCCTTCATTTGGAGAGATCAAACAGGTAAGACAAGTAATATTGTAAGGCTTGTTAAGGCCACTTGTCTTGCCTGCACTGGTCTGGCACTACAGCTCTTGCTGGCACACGAGCCATGGTATGGATGAGCTGAGGACAGCTTTCTTTTACCCTATCCTCAAATCCCGGGTGAGCTGTCGAGTCCTTGGGCCAGACCTTGCAGATTGTGGCTCAAGAAAAATTTCCTGAACATTAGAGAAAATTTCTGAGCTCTCTTCTCCGGGCAAAAGACATCCTGATAGTCCCTAATAAACTGTGATCTACTTGAAATCCTCTGAAAAAAAAAAAAAAAACCAAAAAACAGCCCAAGCTCCTCCAGGCACTCCCAGGACCTTGAATCACACCACCCCAAAAGGTCTTGCCCAGACTGAATAATAATGAAGGGCTCTTCAAACATCTGAAATACTGATTTTGCTTTCTACTGGGCTTGAGTGCTTTTGATGAAGAAGCAGAAAGATTAACAGATTAGTGTAAGAGGAACATCAGACATCACATTAGCAAGACATTTAGAGCACAATCTCAGTCCTGAGCTCAGACAAGAAGTTCCCCCACAGCAGGGAGGAATATCTGTCAGAGCCTCGCTGGCAGCAGCTTTGCAGCTGCTCAGGAGCACCAGGGAGTTTTGGAGCATGTGAAAACCAGGCCACGTGGGAGCTAAATAGCTCCAGGCTTTCAGGTTGCTCGGGCCTTTAGAGATGTCTCAGAGGAGCTGAATCAGGGCACTCTGCTCAGACAACTTCGGAGCAGGATCAGTTCCAAGGGAGAGGCGGTGATTCGCTGCCCTCCCAAAATGATGGCTCTAAAGCCAGCTCTGATGAAACCTGCCAAGATCTGCGGCTGCCCAGCCATGCCATGTTTAGATAGTAGTCAGAAGGCCGGTATTTTGCAAGCGAAGAGGTGTTCAGAAGGGCGTTTACCTCCCAGGGCAGGGGCATCTTTAGGGATCTTTGGACAGGATCCACCAGGCATGGCTGTGAATGCCAAAATGGATGTAAATGATGAGATAATGTATGAGGTTTCTCCTGCCCTCCTAGCAGGTCACTGCCACAAGCCTACTCTCCCACCCACTCTTTCCTGTGAGCATCTGAAGGAGTGAGGCAGTAAACAGCTTACACCACGGGAAGACATTGATGCAAAACAACTAGGAGATGTTTTTAAGGGATCTTGGGGAGTTGTTTTTCTATTCCTTTGTCTGACCTCCTACTCCTCGTGTGCTCTCAACCACAGGGTTGAGTCGGGAACCCCACGAGATAAAGAAACCTATACTGCTGGTGGGATATGGAAAGCAGGTCCTCAAGGGTGCAGACTGAAACCTCCAGAAAAGTCCGGAAAGACAGAAGACAAGGTCAGTGGGGGACCTACTGGGGGAGGCTGAGCGGGTCTGAGTCACAAGTGACCCTGGCTCCCAGAGGTGAAACCAAGACCAAGCTCCACCCCGGTCAGACTGATGGACACTGCAGCACATCAGTGGTGGTAAGGAGGGGGGGACCAAGGTGCCAGATGTGGCCTGTGCCCCTGCAGCCAGGCTTACCCATGTTCTCTGCCTCAGCCAAGCAGACTATGTCCTTCCTGGGGCACTGAAGGAGCAGGGGATTGTGGGAAGAGTCCCTTTTGGAGTAATCTCCATTGACCATCTTGGTTTCTCCAAAGAGCAGAGCCTGGGTTGTGTAACTGCAGCTTGGGTTGCAGGGCAGTAGGTAGGAGCACAGCTCTCCCATGAGATGGGCTGTGCCTGGGGTTTCATGGGCAGGTGCTCTCACACAACAGGTATGCATGGGGATGGAGGGTGGAGGGGAGGAAGGTGCTTTGGGCTTGGCACAGGGCTCAGCTCCAGGGGCAGCGTTCAAAAGAACATTCTGGCAAGAGAGAGATTTGGCAGGGTACCATGGGGGCTGGATGTCCAAGACCCCACAACGCACGAAGGGGAGCTCCCACTCTTTGTCACCCACCCCAGCACGGCCCCACATGAGTCAGCCCCTGCACAGTTGCACACCTCTTGCACACAATTCACACCGGGGGTCCTGAGTGGACACCAGCTCCAGGGACACAAGCACACACCATCCACCTCTTCACTGCTGTCTCACACCCCACCGGGACTGCCTTCCCCACCTTGGGCTGACATGGTTCACAGGGACAGAGCCCTTCAATGTCCCTTTGTTCCACGCATCCTTTAGCCCTTGCTCTCCCCCGCAACACCCCACCCCATCCTGACCTACATCAAGCACCCTCTCATTACCCCAGCCCCTCTCCATCCCGTCCCAGAACATCCCATCTCTGTCCTCACCCAGGAGCACCCCACCCTCCACGCCCTCCAGCTCCAATCCCCCCTCCACCCTTTATCCCATCCATGGCCTCCTGGCTGCTCTCTGGGTGGAGGGCCCATGAAGTGCCCGGGGACACACCCCAGTGCAGCACCGGGTTTTGCCCCAGGTTTTGGGTGACAGATTTAGCAGGCTGCAGGGCTGGGCCCCACTCCAGGCTGGTCTGTGCGCGCAGAGAACAGCACTGCAGCTGAGAGCCCGGCCGAGCGGGCAGAGCAGTGCTGGGAATATCAATCAGTACAGCTTGGACTGGGCGGCTGCCCACACAGCCAGCGCTTTCATCGCACAGAGGATCCACAGCTCGGCTGTCGAAGCCAGCCGGGGACTCAGCCCTGTGCTGCAGAGGGCTCAGCATCTCTCTGTGCTGGGGCCAGCAGACAGCCGGTCAGGAGAGACCAATGAGGAGGGGAAGCAACAAGGAAGGGCAAGGTCACTGCCCAAGCAGAGCAGGGGGAGAGATGGGGAGAGGGGGATGGAGAGGAGCAGATATTATTGTGAAAGAAAAGAGGTGAGAGTTGGGGAGGAGAAGTCATCCACCAGATCCAAGCTAGGGAAGCCCCCGTGCTCACCACAGACCACCGCTGGCTCCAAGGGCATCAGGCAGGGAGAGCTTGAGGGTCTGAGAAGATGAAGAGGAAGGCAGAGAGGAAGAAGCAGCATCTGGCTCAGCAGGCTGGACAAAGGGGAACCGGACAGAGCTGCAAGCCACCCAGGGCAGCCCAGCCCCATGTGAGGAGCCCCAGGCAGGTAGTACAGGCTGGGTGAGCCTTCAAGGAAGCAAAGGATGAGGTCCCAAGTGCTGGTGTGGCCAAGGATTATCAGGCAGGAGAGAGTCAATGCTCTCTTCGATGGGATCGGGACAGTAAGTGCCACCACCTCCTTGCAGACATGCTGCTTACAGAGGAGTCGTCACCTGCCCAAGGCTGCATGCTATGCACATCCCGCTGTCACCTCCCGCTGTGTACACCCCACTGCCACCGCTCCGCACAGTACAGCTTGCACATAACCCTGTGCCACCTCTCCCATGGTACCGGCTGTGTAACCCCTCTGTGCCTCGTCCCGCGGCAGTACAGGCTGCATGTACCCCACTGCCACCTCCTCCGGGGACAGGGGTTGTACCCCTCCCTGTGCCACCTCTTCATGGAGGAGAGACTGGCTGCACCCCCTCACATCACCTACCAGTGCCACACAGCCCAGACACATGCCTCCGCTCCCCCTGCCACAGAGACCACGCACCCCTCCGTGCCACCCCTGCAAGGGGGACAGGCTGTGAGCACCCTGCTGTCACCTCCCACACGCATAGAGCAGGCTGAGTACACCCCGCTGTCACCTCCCCTGCCGCACAGCCTGCGCACACCCATGCTGCCTCTGGCTGTACAGGCCAGGCTGTACTGTGGGGTTGCTCATCTACTGTGGCTGAAGCTCTTCATTTTAAGGTCCCGAAGGCCCCACGGTGCTCCCCCAGGCATAGGCACCCCTCCCTGCCATAAACCCAAGTCCCCCAGCACAGACCTGCCAGGAATCACTGCACATTCCTGCCTTGCTCGTGGCGGTCTCAGCATCCTCAGCAACTCCCCAGAAGCCATCACGGTATATGACCCACCCCAGCTCCCACAAGCACTCCACTGATGCTCACAAGCCACCGTGCATCCATAGTTGTTTTGTGGAGCCCAGCTGCTCTCCCCAGCACAGCCAGGGCTCAGCCCCAACCCTGCGGCCTCCAGGACCTCACTGACACGCTCCCTCATTTGGTCTCTGCATGCCAGAGCCAAACCTGAACGAAATGCAATTGATCCCAGGAGCAGGAGCTGATTTGCAGTGCCTGGGAACTGCTGCCAGCATAGTGTCTTTCTGAAACTGGGGAAAAACAGGGCAGGTCCCCCATGAACCCTCAGCTCCATCTGCAGCTAGTTGCTGGATCCATTTATCAGCTCATTCCACGTGAACGACCTTGAGAAAATCCACTGACCCAGGACAGTAAGAGACTTTCCCAGACATCTGCCGACACCTAAACCGGCAATTTATGAAGACTCTTAAGCTAAATTCTAAAACAAGACAATTTCATTTTTGTCCATTACAGGTACAATATTCCTCTTATCCGCCCCCCACAGAGACTAATTAATACTGCACGGTGCTCCTGAGCCTGCAGGCAGGTGCAGGCACCTCTGCTGAGCTGGCAGTAGCACGCTGAAGTTAACACCACTCCAGCCAGTTTCTCAGATGGTGGGGGACTGCAAGGACCCGAGGCAGTCTTAAGCTTGTCAACCAGGAAAGGACGTAGCGTAGCTTCCCCCCTCCCCCCACTTTTTGTAAAAAAGCCCCAAAGCCTGGGAGACTGTCACAGGAAAGAGATGCTCCCCACGTCAGCATCTGAGAGGCTGCATTCTCACCCCAGGTTCATCAAAGAGCTGCCGAGGCCAAGAAAGGAAGGGAAACTTCTCTCAGAAAGTTCCCAAAGGGAAGCAGGTAGCAACGCTGAGCCAAGCCCCCAGACTGCCCTGCCCAGCCCTGCAGGGACTAGTTATTTAGGTGGTTGCTGGTGTCTCCTTTCCATCTCTGCAGCCATCGCATCTCCCCGCAGGTCTCAGCCCTGCCTGCCTAGGAGGCCCAGACACTTCCTGGACGGTTCAAGATAAAACCTTATGCTGTTAGCAAAACAAACTAGGAGGCTGTGAGAGCCAAGGCTGGCACAGGGCTGAAACCACAGAAGCCAGAACCACTGGTTTCCCCGGATGATCTAATCTCTCCCAGCGCCAGAGCTCCTCTTCTCCAGCAGTCTGGTGCGGCCAGTTGGAGCCTCTGGGAAAGAGGTGAAGCTGGTGTGATGGGCACAAGGATGTCTGCCCCAGTTTGAAAGAAAAACCATGAGAAAGAGGAAGGGGTAGCCAAGGAGGGGGTCCCTGAGATGTGATGCTTGCCTGGAGGGAGGGGGGTGCAGGACGGCCTCATCCAGGGCCTGGGGAAGGGGCACTGTGCAGCTCCTGCCTACCAGGATTCATTCCTCTCTCCAGCCTGCTAGAGACAAGAGCCTGAGCCAAGACCCAGAGCAGCAGCATCGCCCCCAACCTGCCCAACAGGAGGGGCAGAGCCATCTTTACGGGGAGTGTGGCTGCCTGACTCCATTGCCGTCCCACAGCCCTGCTGCCACCAGCCTGCCTGGGAGGACCTCTCCTTCACTGCAAAGGTGCCCACTGCATCCCGGGATGGGGGGAGCACCTTGCTTCGTGTGCTTCCCCCCACCGCTGCTGACACATCGAGGCTCCATCTGCAACCGCGTCCTCATTCCAGCACTGTGGTGGGTGAGAGGCAGGCATCTTCCAGCCCTCGCTGACAGGATTTGGGTCATGCTAGCCAGGCACTGTGCGGCAGGGATCTGTTCCTCCATGTGCTGGCTTTGGGACATGAGTGGGTCTCAAAAGGACAGGAGATGCTATGCAGGGAGATGTTGGGGTAGAAGAAAGCCAGGCTGGCTGGTCAGACTGCCTCCACGTCCACACATGTACATGTGTGTGTGTATGCACATGCATGTGTTGTGAACAATGTCCCGGAGGAAGCTGTCTCCTTAGAGGGCCAGGCAGTGACTGGAGATGGGAGATGTCAATCTGGAGAGCTGGGTCAGTACCATGAGGCCTCTGGACTGGCCACACTGGGGCACGGTAGAGGGCTTGTGGAAATGGCTGGCCCACAGAAGCATCACTTCTGGGAACTGCGGGGCCTGGGTGCTCTGGTGGCCAAGAAGGTGGAAAATATGCCTGGGAAATTGCTGGGAGCAAGAGCATCTTCAGGGGTAGGAGGGAAAATAAGGCACAACCGGTCAAAAATAGAAAACTTTATTGAAGTCAAATCCAACAGGGCAGCTGAGCTCAGCCCCACGGCAGGAGCCCAGCCTGCCGCTCACCGGGATACAAAGGGAGCGGGAGTCTCCATAGGGCACAGAGGGTACAGCACGGTGGGGGAGTGGGTGGTCCTCACCCACGGAGCCCCAGGAAGAAGGCAAAGCCACAGGCACTCATCCCCCGTCTCCCTCCCTAGCTAGTTAAGGATAGACCCGACGGGTGCCAAAGCAGAAATGTGGTGCAAGCTAACTGGCCAGACAGCCAGAGGAAAGAGGGTCCTGCAAGCTCCTGGCTCATCCCACAACCTCCTGGGACAGCTCCAAGCTCCACTGCACACCAGCAAGCAGCCTTTCCCAGTCGGCAGCCAAGACCTACCTCCACCCTGCTCCACAGGCAGCAGAAACCCCCAGCTAGACCAAGAGCAGTGACCCGACCGCAGCACGCAGCAGAGACCCCAGTGCTCCTCTCCGCCAACCCTGAGCACGAGACCCAGCCCCGGCACATGACTGGACCCAGGCTGCCTGGAGGAAGAGCCCTGCCTGCCGGATCCGCTCCCCCCCTCTGCAGTGGCTGCAGCACGGCTCCCGCAGAGCCGTAGCTCCGGGCCCGATGCTCGCACTAAGGGAAGCCCGGTTTTCACCGCACCAGCTATGGCAGAGGGCCCAAGCCTGGGGGAAGCCACAGCCTGAGCCTGGGAAAAAGGCAGAGCTTTGCTCCTCCACCCAGCCCCACCTGCCTGGGCAGCCACGGCGGGTGCAGAACTCCCTTTCAGGCGGCTTTGCACAGGAATGGTGAAAAGTTCAGCCATACCAGCAGAGCTGGGCTGGCAACAGCCTTCCTCACTGCTGCCTGGACAGGGGCAGGGCTGGAAACTGCATGCCCAGAGCTGTGGCAGGAGCAGGACCAGTCTCTCCTCCCCACCAGTCAGCCCAAGTGGAGGGATGGGTGGGAAGGTTGGCATTGCCCTCCTGAGTGCTCGTAGAGCCAGTCCCTAAAGGGGAGCCGGGCAGGTGGGATTCCCTCCCTGGAGCTCCACATGCAGAGGCACACACATGCAGCGCCCTTCACATCACCATCACCCAGGGAGCGCCACCAGGACCCAGCCCCGGGCACTCTGACAAGGGCTCTGACAGTTTCTGGTCTCCCCCCTCCCGCACCACCCCATCCCCTCCCCACCCCATGACCAGGCTCCGTGGCTCGGCTCCGGGGTAGTCCTCTGCCAGCCCCCCAAGGCCACGCATGCAGGGCTTGGGGCCAGTCCACGCTCATTCCCACACCTCTGTCCAGATGGCTCCCCGGTGCAGGGGAGGGGCCGCTGCCGGCCTCAGGATGAGCTCTCCTACCTGCTTGTTGGTGTATTTCTGGGGATTGGTGCGGTAGCTGTAGTCCGAGTACTGCTCGGAGCCCGTAGAGTTGTTGTCCCCGGTGCCAACAAAGGTGTTGGTGGCTGGCAGGTCCTGCACCACTTGGTGCTTCTTGGAGGCAGAGGGTGACTGAGGCTGCAGCTGGATGGAGGGCAGTGGCGAGTTGGAGCGGTAGTGGCGACCCAGATCTGGGCTGCCTGGTGGGTAGTTGAGGGGCAGATGGATTCGGGGGCTGTCACTGACAGAGTCGTTCATGAGGTTGAACTTGAGCGATTTCTGCAGCCCTGTCTCCTCTTCATCCTCTGTGGGCTTGGGTGGCTTCGGAGACTTGCTCTTCTTCACCTTGCTCTTGCTCTTACTACTCTTGCTGGCCTGCTTGGGTGCATACAGGTCCTTGGTCTCCTTCTTGCCTGCCTGGTAGCCACTCTTGGCTTCCCGCTGCCGGCAGTAGCGCACCAGGACGACCAGCACGATGACCAGGGTGACAGCCACGATGCCAGCGATGACACCGAAAAGGATGTTGCTTCGCTGCTTGCTGCGCTCGTATTCAGGGTCTCCAGCGATGTCTATGTCGAGCGGTGTGTCCAGGCTGTGCCCCACCAGCGTGTCCAGCAGCGTGCGGTTGGCCAGTGTCTCGTTGACGTAGAAGTGCACCAGCGCCGTGCCATGCCGCGAGGGCTTGCCCTTGTCATTGACACGCACTACCAAGCGGTGCAGGCCATGGTGCTTGCGCAGGATCTCCTTCTCCAGGGTGATATCTCCACTGTGTGGGGAGATCTGGAAGAGCTCGAAGGGGTTGCCACCTGTGATGCTGTAGGTCAGCTCTGCATTGACACCAGAGTCAATGTCCTCTGCCTTGACCTTGCTCACCTGCTGACCAGGGCTGGTGTGGGGCAGGATGTGTTTGTAGGTGGCATTGGAGGGTGAAGTGATGAAGGGGGCATTATCATTCTCATCCAAGACGTTGATGGTCACCCCCACGTAGGCAGACCTGGGAGGATCCCCACCATCCACTGCCTTGAGTCGGAAAGTGTACGTGCTCTGCTGCTCCCGGTCAAAAGAGATGCTGGAGAGGATGGTGCCAGTGCCATTCTGGATGACAAAATCCCCGTTGTCTTGCTCCACTGACAGCTGGATGCGGGCGTTTTCTCCTTTGTCAGCATCAATCACCGTCACCATGCCCACAGGGCTGAGGGGCGGCATGTTCTCCATCACTGAGAAGTTGTAGCCACTCAGCATGAACTTGGGGTCGTTGTCATTCCTGTCCATGACATTGATGGCCACAGACGCTGTGCCCTTGAGGCTGGGGCTGCCCTTGTCTGCCGCCACCACCAAGAACTCATAGCGCTCCCGCTGCTCTCGGTCCAGCACTGCCTTCACCCGGATCTCCCCAGAGTCGGGGTCAATGGTGAAGGAGCCCTTGGAAGAGGGGTCTGTTACCAGGGAGTAAACCAGCTTGGCGTTGGAGCCACTGTCAGCATCACTGGCACTCACCTCCATCACCAGGTCATCAGGCTCATTGTTCTCAGGGAAGGCCACCTCGGTGAAGCTCTGGCTGAAGACAGGAGCATTGTCATTCACATCCACCACCTGCACCTTCAAAGAGTTGGTGCTGGAGAGGGGCGGGTTCCCCGAGTCCACTGCCACAATCTCAATAGTGTACTCCTTCACTGACTCATAGTCCAGTGGCGTGGTGGTCTGTAGGAAATATTTCTTCTTGCTGTCGCTCCCTGTTTCACTAGCCTGCCGCAGCTGGAATGGGACATCACCAGCCACCACACAGGTCACCACGGCATTTTCACCCTCATCTCGGTCGGACACCTGCACCAAAGCCACTGCTGTCTCTACTGGCACGTCCTCCGAGATATTTGCCATGCCATCCTGGTGGGTGACAAGCCCAATGCCTCGGATCTCTATGGAGGGCGCGTTGTCATTCATGTCCTTGATGGTGACCACCACCTGGGTGCGGGCGCTCTTGGGGTTGGCCCCCTTGTCCTTGGCCATGACGGAGAACTTGAGGATGTTGACATCCTCACGGTCGATGGGCCCCTGCACGGTGATGAGCCCTGTGGCGCGGTCCAGGCGCAGCAGCCGGCGCACCATGTCTGAGGCTTGGTGGAAGGAGTAGTCAATTTCGGCATTGGCACCCTGGTCCGAGTCGTTGGCTTTCACCTGCAGGATGAGGGAGAAACAGTGAGCAGGAGGGGCAAGGCGGCATGAGCCCCTCCACCAACTGCTGCGCTGCCTGCTGCAGCCTCCTCTGGGGACTGCTGGGGGGCAAAAACCATGATTTCCTCTTCTGGGGCCAAGGACTATGGGGCAAAGAGCCTGGGACTGGCAGAGCAGCTGGGAGCGGCCCTCTAGCACAGAGGCTTTTCCTTGCTCTTCCAGCAAAACCGGCTGGGCCGGTTGGCCATGCTCCCCTCCCGGCCAGCTCCGGCACGCAGGGAATCCTCCAGGAACCCATGCCGCTTCGGGGAGACATGCTGCATGGAGTGATGTCTCCAGCTGTGCCTGCTCCGCAAAACCCTCCCAAAGAGGGGTCTGAGCAGCTGCCTGGCCAAGGTAAGGATGAGGAGGAGGGAAGCATGGGTGTGCAACGCTGCAGCAGCTCCATGCAGGCATTCAGGGATGCAGCCAAGCTGGGACTGGGGTTGCCTAAGCTCTGCATGGCACCAGTCATCCCTGCTCGCCCGTCAGGAGCTCTGCATTCACATAAACCTGCCTCTACGCCTATTATTTGCTTTCTAAAGAAGATGAGGTTTGTCTAACATTTGCCTCCCTAATCGGCTCTCCGAGCAGCCTCTTCTCTGCACCATTTGCTGCTCCGCCGTTATCTTGCTCAGCAGATTTGGAAGGAGAACGAAAGTTGTTAAATGTAAATTCCACCTTTTACCTCCACTCACAAAAAAGGCGGAAGTCATTTTCCCCCTGAAAGATAAAAGCTGAGCAATGGCAGCAGCGGCGTCTCAGCCCATTCTCCTCCTGGCCGTGCGGCTCCCTTATCTGCTTCCAACTTCCATTCTCTTAACAGTGAAAAATGAATTCTTAAAAAATTCACATCAGAATTAGCAAGCAGATGAGAGCTGGCCGAGCTCCGCTTATTAAGATGGCAGCTGCAGATAAACAGATGTCGGCTACTATCATCTCAATGCCCCCTCCAAGCCAAATCCACGGAGATCCACCCCCTCGGGCTCCCTGGGCCAGTCTGTATTGCTGCCTGAGATGGGGCAGAGCCCCTGTCTCCTGCAGACAGCAAGGCACCCCTGGAGTCACGGGCAGCCCTCCTAGACAGGCAGCAGGGATGCTGCCTGCCCCCCATCTCCTGTGTGAGCCCGAGTTTCCATGGAGCAGCCATGGGAATGCAACTTATGAAAGGGTCTATGTCTTGTCTGCAGGCAGCATTGAGACTGGTCTGGCATGAAGCCAGACTCCCCATGGACCTCAGGTCCCAGCCCTCCCTGTAACCCAGAGCCTTGCTCTCACATACCCGCCAGTCCTGCTGCTGCCCCTCAGTCATGTCCTGCAGCCCCCACTCTGGCTGCACCTTCCCACACATCCTTTTCAACCTTGTTTTAGGAGATGTGACATCCCAGGGACCTGCCTGCCCACTGGCCCCGGGTGACACTGTGGGCTTTTAGGGCTTGCAGCCCTTCTAGGCTCCCTCCTCCCTCGAGGAACCATGGCAGTAAACCATCATATAAATGCTCCCCGGGTTGTCCCTCCTGCAGCCAGGCAGAAGGGGAGCTGGGGAGGACAAGAAAGCCCCTGCACTCACCTGGAGGACAGAGTGCCCCACAGGGCTGTTTTCAGAGAGCTCCGCCTCATACAGGGCCTTCTCGAACTTGGGTGCGTTGTCATTCATGTCCAGGATGGTGATGCGAAGCAAGGCGCTGCTTGCCCGTGGCGGGTTGCCTCCATCCTGCACCTTGATGGTCAGATCGTAGGAGTCCCACTGCTCCCGGTCCAGGTTCCCCATGACGATCAGCTGCGGCTGCTTCTCATCCTGATCCTCCGCCACCTGCAGCCCAAAGAGCTCCTGCGCCTCCGGACCAGCCGTCAGCTCGTAGGAGGCAACGCCATTGGGGCCCGAGTCCCGGTCCATGGCCAGGGGGATGGGGAAGAGTGTCCCAATGTTGGTGTTTTCGGGGATGGAGAGGGTGAGAACAGGCGAGGCAAAGTTGGGGGTGTTGTCATTGATATCGAGCACCTCTATCTGCCCTTCGAGCAGGCGTGGGCTGCTGTTCAAGATCAGGTCAGTGATGGACACTTCGAACTCCAGGAAGCAGGGCTGTCCAGGCAGGAGGTGCTGGCACTCACGCAAGCTCTCCCGGTCGATGGAGGTCTCTGTGGTGTAGATGTCCCCAGTCTTGCCGTCCACACGTAGGTACGGAGCTCCCACTTCCAGTTTGTAGAGGTGTCCCACATCTGGGAAGCCGTAGTCAGAGGCCAGGCTCCCTATGAGGGTGTTGGGGGGTTGTTCCTCCTGCACTTTGTAGACCACACGCGTCCCAGAGACCAGGGCAGGGATCTGGAAGAGGAGCCACAGGCCCAGGCAGGACGCCAGCAGTTTCATCCTGCGCTGCAGGGGAGCTGCAAGGAGACACAGACACCGGAGGTTAGGCAGCCCCAGGCCCCTGGGACCGCTCCGCCTCAGCCCACCTCCCCGGTGTATGCTTCTGGGTGCACCCCCTGTGCCATGCAGGACTGCACATGGTCCCAAAGCAGCCCCCCAAAAGGAAGGGGCTTCAGGGTCTTGCCAGGCAGAGTGCCCAGGAGGACTGGTCCCGGCTTGCAAAGTTCCTGCAACGCCCTGCTCAAGGGAGCGACCCAGTCACTGAAACCTCAGCCCTGGCTTCCTGTCACTTGCAGGAAGCCACTCCTGCCACTGTCCACCCTCTTCGTCACCACGCAAACTGTAATTAGACCCAATGAGGCACACTAACAGGGTGGACAGCACGCAGCCTGCTGCCAGCAACCCGATGGGAGCCGGCCAGGCTCAGAGACAGCTTCTCACCACAGAAACACAGGAGCATTGTGTGCCACGCACTGCAGGGGCACTGCCTGCCACGCACGGCGGGGACACAGAGGCACTGCATGCATCTGCCAGCCCTGCAGAAACAGAAGCACCAAAAGGGGGGCAGGGGCTCTGCCTGCTCTGTAGGGGTGCAGGGCTGCCACCCATCCAGCACTGCAGGGACATGGGGCGCTGCCAGGACACAGAGCTACCTCCCATCCATCGCTGCAGGGACACAGGGCACTGCCACGGCAGGGACAGAGCAGCACTGCCCTCCCTGCACTGCCGACCCAGCAGCACTGCCAGCCTCGCACTGCGAGGGATGAAGGCACCACCCACCCAGCACTGCAGGGATGCAGAAGCCCTGTGCATCATCCATCCTGCACTGCACATGGGGCACTGCCACCCACCTGTGCCCCTCGCAGAAAGAGGGGCACTGCCCACCACTGTGTCAGAGGGACACGAGCTCACTGCCCACGCTGCACTGGAGCGCAGACCTCTCCTGTGGGGCAGACCCTATGCTTCTCCACAGAGCAGTGGCACTGCACAGCCCCAGCACACTGCAATGGTAGGCACAGCATCTCCCCTCGGCTGCACAGTCACTAGGCAACCCCACACCCTGCGCCAGCAAATACTGTTCCCTTCGCTCACTGCAGACACACTGTTCCTTCCCATTCCCTCCCACTCCAGACTGGGACACTGCACACACCCACTGGGTGCCCACCCTGCTCCGCAGGGGCAGCCCCACGCTGCCCACCCAGTGCCAGCGTCCACCCCACCTGCTGCAAAGGCAGTGACACGAGTACTGCCCCCCTGCATTGCAGAGACGCACACTGCACGCGCTGCACCGCAGGCACCCAGCCACTGGAAACCTCCTCCCAGTATGCACACACTGCAGAGGCAGTGCCAGGCACACCACCAGCCCCATAGAGAATTCCCCCTTCTGCGCTGCCCACATGCCCTGTCACCAAGCCCCTGCCTGGTGCTGTGCTTGGCCACCAGCTTTCCTGTCCCCCGCTTTCCGTTCTGGGAACACACCTTCCTCCTCCAGGGTCCAGGCGCACCCACGCAGCTTCTGCTGAGCCATGAGCGTGAAGGGGTGCAGCCCAGCTCACCAGCACCCAGAAATCCCAGTGGTTGGATGCCTTAAAATCAACAGGCACAAGCATCTGCCATGGCCCCACAGCAGCAACCCTCTCTTGCCACTCCCATCACTCCTTCTCTCCATACTCTGCACCCAGCCTGTGGGATGGGTGAGAGCTCCTCCACCATCTCCCCTCCACAGTGTCACGGAGCAAGTGCTTAATTCCTGGTTACCTCAGCACTGTACTGATCCTCAACAAGTGGAGCATCGTGCACTGTCCACCTGCGAGCTGTACTTCCTGCAAGCCAGCAGCTCCCAGTTCCTCCACCCCTCCTCCTCCCCACGGACAAGCGCCTCATCTGTGGCATGGAAGAGGAGCTCTCCCTCCGCAGGTGAAAATACATCTCTGTTTCTGGAGACGAAACTATGGTCCTGAAGCCTTGCTTAACTCTGCCTCCCTTCTCCTGCAAGCATCCTTCATGCAGAGAAGAGGCATTTCCACCTTGCTGAGGGCATGCATAACTGTCCAGACCAGCGCTGTGTGCAGACAGCTCTGAGATGTATGTCCCCGCGAGGAAGGGAACGGACAAACAAGACTTCTTCGATCCCTGCACAGGGCTGAGGATGGAGGAGGTAAGAAGCTGAGCAGAAACACAACGCATCTCTGCATCAATACGGGCAAAACCCAGCAATGCCTGTACGTGCACACGTGTGTGTCTGCACTGAGGGTGCACGTCCCTGTGTGTGCACTGTGAGCACTGGGCGTATGGGCAGCTGCTCAGAGCATGACCGTGTGTCCATAGGAAAAAGCATACATGTGCACACACATGCAGGAGCAGGGCGCACAGGCGTGCCACACGTGTGCACACTCTGCAAGGAGCACACCCGTGCCTGCACCGGGACAGCCTGTGCACCAGACACAAGTTCGCATTCCTGCACCAAGCACACGTGTGGTGCACCGAGCAATGCGTGTGCCTGCGCGGGGGGAGCACGCCCCGTCACCACCGGCTGTGCATTTGTGTGATCTCACCCCATGCGGGGGCACTTGCACCATATGTGTGCACACCCCAGCTGGGTCACAGATGTGTGCGCCCGCAGCATACGTGTGCACTCACACCGGACCCCCCCATGTGTCCCCCTGGCTTCACGGGATGTCCAAACCCACACTGAGCTTCACCGGGCTGTTGTGCTGTGCTCCCTTTGGAAATGGCTGTGCGGTGAGCACAGGGAGAAGGGGAAGATGGGCAGCCCCAGCTGCTGGGAAGAGGCTCCCGGAGGATGCCCGGGCCGGGAGAGGCACCTGAGCCCACTGTTTGCACAAGGCTGTTTGCACTAGGCTGGGCTGTGACTGCCGATGACGTAGCGCCATCCTGACTAAGCCTTGGTGTGAGGTGGAAGATCACAGGTAAAGGTAATAGTTCCAGTGCAGGGTGATGCCTCACATGTCCCTGACTGAGCTGGGAGGGAGGGCCCCGGGAGCTGGCATCGTCTGGAGCTCTGTGCCAGCCTGGAGGAGGAAGGGAGTCACTCAACGGTGCTCAGCACCCACGCTTTCTGCTCCAAAAAGGAGGCTGGAGCCTGAGCTCAAGCCCCATTCCCACAGGTGAAGGAAACCTCCAAAGCGGTGAGGCTGGAGGAAGAGAGAGGCCGGGGACCCTAGCAGGCTCATCGCCCCGCAAGGGACTGCCGGCAGGCACGAGAGGCCCCGGGCTGGCCGGGGTACGGAATCCTGCTTGGCGACCAGGGGTGCGAATGACACAGCGCAGACATGAGAGCGTGAGGAGGAGGAGGAGGAGGAGGAAGCCTCCACCACCGGGGAAGAGCACGTCTGTGCAGGAGACAGAGGCTTCCCAGGGGCCAGTGCAAGGCATCGGGCTATTTTCCCATGGGATCTAAGGACCATCCCACACCTTCTTCTCTGGTGCCAGGCACCTTTTTCCGACCTGCTGGCAGAGCACAGAGCACTTAAAAATAAAAACCCCTCCCAAAACAACTATTCCTCCGCACACACAATTCTCCCTACGGGGAGAGTGTGAGAGAGACTGAACCACATGAGAGAGGCGTTAGTCATGCTGCTTAATGCATGACTGGGAAGCTCTCGGAGGACAGTGGCATGCAAAATCCTACAGAATCCAGCCATCCCCCCCCTTCAAAAAAAAGCAAGCCTTAATGAGAGAGAGGTTATAAAGCGCCGAGAATTTAAGCAACTGCTCGAACAAGCCTGTGCTCCCTGTGATTCCCACAGCCCCTTGGCCCCGTTCCACAGAAGGCAGCACCGCTCCGGGAACGGGCACCAAAGTCCACCCTCTTATTGCTCCCAACGGCTGATTGCGTGGCTCGGAGCCATGCTTGCGAGTCTATCCAAACCCTGCACTGAGCACACAAGTACTAATCCCCCCCACCCCCCACCCCTCGAGCTCTGTTCTGACGCTCGGAGCCGGAGCAACATCCGAGCAAGCAGCAAATGCTAAGCACGGCTCCACTGCGCCGAGCGGCTGGGATCGAGGACCACACTGCCCAGAAAACGGCCACGGATGTTCAATCCTGCGTGGAAGGCAGGGATGGGCTGAACCCTGGGCATTCTGTGGCACGTCCCACGGTTTCCTCAGGCTCCGGCTGCCACTGCGGCTGCTCAGCATTTATGCAGGCTGGGCCCAAGCACCCCGAGCCCGAGCACCCCGCGACGAGGAACCCCAGTCGCTTGTGAACAGCTTTACCCCCAAATCATTTCTTAGGAGCTACACAGTGATGAAGGGAGGGTGAAGTCCGGGGCCCTCCCTCCTCCTGCCTCCTTCTTCCACATCCTTTCCAACTCCGGCAGCCTCCGGCAGAGACCTGTCAGAGCCTCCCCTGGGAGCAGCCCCCATCCTCCCACCCCGGGGGTCCCCCACAGCCCCTGCGGGCTCCTGTCCCTCCCTGCCACCATCCCGCTCGCCATCCCGGCCTGGAGGGGGGTCCTGGGGGGAGCCAAAAATGTCGCGGGCCTGAAACATCCCGGCAGGGCCGCAGGGAGCCGGCAGCGGCGGGAGCGGCTCTCCTCCAGGAGCGCAGCCCGGAGGGGCTGGGGAGGCCTTGGGGAGGGGGCAGACGGAACCCCCCCCCTACCCCTCAGGGTGCCGGGGGGAGCCGTGGCTCCCGGGCCCCGCCGGCTGGGAGGGAGGATGGACGCTGGGCTCCGCTGCCCGCCCGCTGCGGCCGCGGGTCCCCGGCCCCCGGCGGGGCTGCCCGGGCGGAGGCTCCCGCGGCCGGTAGCGCCGGCTCCGGGCAGGGAGCGCCCCGCTGCGCCGCTCCCCGGCGAGCCCCGCAGGATGAACCGGGCGCCTCCCGCCAGCGCCGCACACACACACACTCAGACACCCGCGGAAAACACACACAGGAGCCGCTCTCCCGGCACCGGCTTCACACTCAGCCTCGTGTACAGGGAGACGGGGGGGGGGGGGTTCTAAGGCGCAGGCACGCACACCCCGCTGACACATTCACTCGCACACACCCCCCGCTGCTCTTAGACACACCAACACACCCCCCGCTCCCCGCACACGAACGCAGCCGGTTCCTCGACACGCACACCACGCCTGTATCCCACACCCCAGTGGCACACGCACACACACACGCAGAGACACCCCGTCACGGCCACGGGCGTGCGCGCCCGCCAGAGCCCTTCAGCCCGCTCCTCCCGCACACACACGCACACGCTCAGCCCCGCTCCCAGCCGGCTCCCGCCTCACCCGCAACTTCTCTCGTTCCAACGCACCAGCGCACCCCGAGCCGCGCTCACCCCCCCGGCTCACACACCCAGGGGTGGAAAGGGACACACACACACACACACACGGCCACCCCCGAAGGGAAAAAAACCCCACACGCGCTCACCCCGACACAGCCGCGCACCCACGGCCACCCCACGCCACCCGCCCGGCCCGGGCCGGGGCTGGCCCCGCTCCGCGCCGCACAACAAGTGGCAGCGCCGGGCGGGACCGGGAGCCACCCGCCGCCGCTGCCCGCGGAGCCCCGCACCCCGGTGCCGCCGCCCGCGTCCCCCGGCGCGGAGAGGCGCGGAGGGGAGCGGGATGCTCGCCAGCGCCGCTCCCGCCGCCGCCCGGCCCCCCGCTCCCGCACGGCGGCGGGCTCCCGCCCGGGGCATCCCTCACCGCTCCGCACGGCTCCGCAGCTCTCCGCGGCCGCGGGCGGGGGCTCCCGGCCCTGCCGCAGCTCTTACTTGGATGCGGACAGCGCTGCGCTCCGTACCGGCCCCTTGCGCGCTGATCCAGCGGCGTCTGCATCGCCTCCTCCCCGCCGGGACCCGGCTCCCCCCACCCCCCCCGGCTCCTCTCGGTCGTTATCCACGGATGAAAACCAAATTTTTTTTTAAAAAAAAAGAAAAGAAAAAAAAGAAAAAAAGGAGGGGGGGCAAAAAAAAATGTCCCGTGGGAACCGCCCCCCTCCCCCGGGCCGGGGCTGCGGCTCCTCCGGCGGAGCGGCGGCGGCAGGGCTGGCGGCAGCCCCGGTGGGCAGCTCCGTCCGTGCCCGCCTCCGTCCCTCGGTGTGTGTGAGGATGTGCAAGGGAAGCGCAGCGCAGGCACGGCCCCTTCCCCCCCCCGCTGCCTCCGCCTCTCTCCGCCACCACGGGGAGGTGGAGCTCCGGCTCCTTATCAGATGCCGAGCCCCGCCGGGCCGGGACGAGCGGGCAGCGGCTGCCGGGCAGAGCCGCCCGCCTGTCGCACCGCCCGGCTCCGGGCTGCAGGCACCGCGCCAAGCCCCGCGTCCGTGGAGAAAGGGGTGGGTTCCCGCACCCCCCCGGGACCTCCTCACCCCGGGGACGCCTCCACTCCTCGCCCGCACACGTGTGGGACGGCTCTGGCCTTTTGCTCCCCTCTCGGTGCTCTTATTTATTAATTCACTCGTTTATTTTTCCACCAGGCGCTTCACACCCCCGCAGCCCCGCTGCATGGGGAAAGGGGGCCCGGCTGGCCGTGCACCCCCCCTGTGCCAAGGAGAGGGCCCCTCCGTGGGAGCGAGCCCACCGGGAGGGGCTGTGCCCACCCCTCCTCGGATCCGCCCCAGCCGAGCAGGGCTCCTGGCAAGCTGGAAGCAATGGCTCCTGCATTCCTGCCCGGGTGAGGTGGTGGGGCCTGGAAAAGCAACTGTCCCCTCCCGTCACACCTTGGTGAATCACGTTTTTATTGCAGGGTGTCGGGACTCGGGAGCAGAGAGCAACTTGCGAGCTCCCGGCTGCACTGGTGATGCCTTCACAAGCTGTGCTACCTCAGCTGGCCCCTCACTCGCCCGCTGGCCTATGTGGGAGCTCAGACAGGGCAAGTGCAAGTCCCAGAGGGACTGGGGACAGCGTGCTCTAAGGACTGCCCCTTCCCTCGATGGCCTCTGCCAAAGGCTCTCTCAGATGGAGATGCCGGGGTGGCTCCTGACACCCCGCCAAGGACCGGGCACCCCATGGGGCTGCAGGGCCCCTCACCAAGCAGCACCCCCCTCCCCGGCCGGTTGTAGCGCAGCTTTCTCGCCAGGATGCTGGAAAGTCCTTTCTGCTCGGCCGCGGCGTGCGGACGGGAGCGCGGAGCCACGCCGACCTGTTGCGCAGCCCCCGCCGCACAGGCTGGGCTCGGCTGCGCTGACTGCACCATCTAGAGGCTGCGGCGGCCGGCTCGGGGGAGCCCCGGCCCAGGCTCAGCCCAAATCGCCCCTCTTTTCCTCCGCAAAAAGGCAGCTCAGCCCCTGGAAGCGCTTCTTCCCGCTGGGCCGGAGAAAAGGGCTGGAGAGTCATCCTCTCTGGGCGAAAATCGCCGCTCTCCTCCGAGATTTCCCTGTAGCAGGGCCGTCGCCACTCGTGCAGAGATGTCGGCTTCTCTACGGCTGTGTGTTGGTGTTTTTTTTTTTTCTAGGTGTCAATTCTCATGAAGCCGATTTAGCAGAGGATGTGAAGTGAGAACCCAGGGAAGGTCAAAGCCCACCGGGGAAGGGCAGGGAAGGGAGCTGTGGGGTTTGTCAGGGTTTACCCTGATGATACAGTGTGAGCCGGAGATCTGGACAGAGAGAGGGAATTAAACCCTCTGGAGATGATGTGAGATTTAATTTATCAGTCATTGGCAGCCCTCCTTGGAGGGCTGGAGAGCTGCGGCAAAGGAAGCAATGGAGGAAGTGACCCCATGGTTCCGAGGTGAAGGCAAACTTAAGACATCACTGGTGACCAAAGGTTTCTATTTCACAAGAGGCAGAGGGAGTCGATAGGCAGCGTGGGGAGCAGCCAGGACAGCTGTGCATGCACGCGCTGTGCGAGGTGCCACCTATCTGGGGGGACGGGTGCCTGCCCTCTGCAGCCTCTGCTCAGGCATGTCTCTGAGAGGCAGGTCCAGGCTCTAAGAGCGTGAAGGGGAAAAATGCCCCAGCCTCAGGAGCCACCTCCTCTGCAGCCCAGAGGAGCTGCCTGGCAAAGCTGCAGTGCTGGCAGCACCTGATGGCCAGGGGAGCTGGTGGGACACCGTGTCCAGGCCACCGGAGACCTGGCATCCCAGCAGTGATTTGTCTGTCCACCTTCCTCCCCTGCCCGCTGCCTGTGAAAGAGGCCAGGCTCCTCACGGAGTGCTCCTAGCCCTCTGACAGCAAGAAAAGCTTGATGCTGGCATTGCCGTTCCCTGTCCTCTCTTTTCTTGGGCGCTATAGTATGAGTCACCAGTCCTTACCTTGTGTTTACCAGTTCCCAGAAAGCAGGGAAACCACCAAACTGCAGCTTTGGCTGCAGAGTTATTTCATGAGACCCTCCAGATCCTTCCCACCCACCTGCCCCAGTTCTGGCAGTACCACCGAGCCTGGAGATGCTGCTGGAGGCGCTGGCTTGCCCTGCGCAGCAGGTACCCCGTGCTGGGATGCTCTGGCGTCATGCAGAGACAGCTGCTTCGTGGTGCCGGTGGGGCCTTGTCAGAAGAACAAAGCCTGCGAGGGAAGAGCATCCAGCTAAATCTCTGGGAAAGCAAGAATAAAGGGAAACACGGAGAGCAAATGAACCTTACAAGAGAATAAATACCCCCTCCCCAACACACACACGCAGCAACCTGGCTGCCGTCTGCTGCAAGGAGTTCAAAGGCTCTTCTGTTCTCTCTCTCGTCAGTTCTGGGCTCCACAGGAGAAGCAGCAGCGCGGATTTGGGCAGCAAATGCTAATAACACAGATGTTCTGACAATTCGCTTGTTTCTACAATTAAAAACAAAAAGATCCTCAAAACCCAAATGCAAGGAAATGAGCACTTTAAAGAACTTCTCCACATGCCTACCGAGTAATGAAGGGCTGCAGTTTTGCGGGGGTAGGGGCTGGGCGGTTTCAGCCCGATCTGGAGCATAAGCAGGATGCTGCGGGAGAGGCGCATCCCTCGCACTGTGCCGTGCTGGGGAGCGCAGCCAGGAGATGCGCTGGCCACGGGATGTGGGCGGCCGACCCTTGCGCCGGGATTGATGGAGGGGCTGAACAACTCGGATGGTCACTGCCTGTCTTGTCTGTGGGACGCTTGCTGCTGAATTATTGGGAGATTGCTTTTATTACTGTTTTAACTCTTTTTTTAACCTTGTTTTTCTCTCGACTGCACTTTCACTCACTCATTAATTTTGGTATTTTTCTCACGGTATATAACCCCTGTCACGGCTGCCATGGCAACAGGAGGGAATGTGCTCAGCGCTAAAATATCCTCTCAAAAATAACAAAAATAAGACAACAGAGGCAGCTTCTGTGGGCTGCTGCAAAAGCAGATCTGGCCCGGCTTTGTGGTGACGGAGGATGAAAGATCCTGCAAGCCGGGGAAGCCCTTGAGCTCTTGTCCTCCCACAGCACTCAGCCCACCTCACAGCTCGGAGCCACATGGACTCCACCATTGCTACTCTGAAAGCTCCTCCTAGGACAGACCCTTGGGGATGAGCATCACACAGGCCTCCTCATCCAGCCTTGTAAGCTCATCCCCTTCCTCAGGGTCCACACTACCCAAAATATCACTGCAAATGAGGAGGAAACATGGGTATAAGCTAGGAGAAGGGAATGAGGGCATTGCTCAGGGGGTTTTGCTGGGCTCTGGTGGGTTTTCAGTCTACTCGTGGATCCCTGGGTCGAGAAACAAATGGCAATGTGAGGTCCCCAGAATCAGGAGCTGCCGCCAGCATGGTGGCATGGATGGCGGGGCTTGTCACACAAACCTGTTGTCTTTTTCTGACAGGATTACCGGTCTGGTTGAGAAAGGCAATTGTGTTGATATAGTACACTCAGATCTCTCCGAGGCATTCAACTTACTTCCACCTGACATTTTGATTAAAACTTGCATTATAAGGAATTAACAGGGCACATATTAGGTGGATTAAAAATGCTTCCCTGGCAGATCTCAGAGGTAGTTGCTAATGGGTAGATATCAGTAAGTAGCACTATTTCTACCTACCTCCCCTCGGGGACCCGTTCTTCGTCCACTGCTATTAAACATTTTTATCAATGATGTAGATGAAGATATGAAATCTTTGCTGGTAAAGCTTGAAAATGACACCAAGAATGATGAGATAGAAATGAACAAGGATGGTTTCATGCTGAATCACCTGGTTAAATGGTCAGGGTGCATTTTAATACAGATAAACACAGGAATATATCTAGAAGTGAAGCTTGCACGATAAGCCTGCAGGCTAAATCTTGGAAAGCAATGACTCCAGGCGTGCCTATACAGGGGAGAGATATGAACACTGGCTTTTAACCGGCAACCAAGGGACCTCATTTGAAGCCCTCCCAGGAGTATCTGCCTCATCCAGTGATGCAGATTTGTCCATGGAAGAGGAATTGGGGATCAGCGTGAACAGGTACCCCAAAATGAACTTGGTGTGCCCTGCTGTGGGTGTCTGAAAGGGGAGCGCTAGTAAATAGCTCACTTCTGGAGTGCTGCATCTGGACCCACACTCGTTGGGAGGCAAGGAAATGCTAGGAGAGCTTGAAGAAACACCACAGACCTGAGCGCAGGCTGGAAAGCCAGGCCTAATGATGTGATGCTTGTTTAAAGGCTGTTGTCAGGTGATCTGAGGACCTGTGCTATGCCCTCCCTTGTGGAAAAGAGAGTGGGGAATGGTTAAATCCCACAGAAAGGTGTGACAAGAGAAGGGTGGGGGCTGAAGAGAGACAGATTCAGCCTTGAATTGAAAGCCAGTATTATAGTGGTGAAAGCATTTGAAGGTTGGAAGAGCTTTTCTCGGGGAGACCATGGTCTCACAGCATCTCTCAAGCTTTTGTAAAGAGATTAGATCTTTAGATCTAAAAGAAACCATTTAATCCAGTTTCTGGGAGCAACTCTGAGACTGATGTGCGAATGGGCTGGGGTGAGCGACTTCCCCTGGCCTAGCAGGGGCCCAATCGTCCACTTCATCCCTTCCCTTCACAGGCGGTTGGGAACAGATTGTCTGCAGTGCCCTGCAATTATTCAAGCAATGATTAATCAATTTGTTGCTTCAGGGTTCAGGCGGACTTCTGCAGAGAACAGGAAGGTTTCTCCAATCTCCACGCATCCTCTGCAGCACCAGAGATTTCTACAAGTAGAAACAGCAGAGCACCAAAAATGAAACCCTGCTGGCAAATTGAGCTTGGGTGCTCAAAGCCTGAGCTGATCTTGGGATTCAGACTCGAGAGGAGCTTCCCAGAGACTATCAGACTATCAGAAGCCCTTGGGGATGCTCAGCTTCCCTGGGCTGTGAGACGTCTCCCAAGGGCAGCTCCTGCTACCCAGCACCATGCCCGTGCCAGGGACTTGGGCTGTGGTGGCCTCCCTCCCATCCCCTGCCTCTTGCACTCTGTTTACTCCCCCACAGACTCAAATTCTTGCTCATGGGGTTTAGCATGGGGACTCTTGGATAGAAAGCAGTGACCTGTGCTGTGCACGAGGTGGGGAGGTCCTTTGGCCCCCTTTGCTGCCTCCCCACCCATACACCCCTGGACCTGGCAGGGTGCAGATCCGGGAGCAGGCACCCTCAGCCGTGCCCTGGCCACTGGTGGGTTCATGTCCTGCTCGTGCAGGAGCTGCTGAGGGTCTGGCAGAGCTGGCCCAAAGGGAGGAGAGGCTAGAGAAGAGCAGAAGAGGGAAGTTCTCTGGAAGAACAGCTTTGCAAGGATTCAGCTGAATCTACCATATCCCTCCTGCTTTCTAAACTGGCCTCACCTCCTCCGGGGGAATATGCTATTCATACCTCCTCCGCAAAGAGAATTACACCCATTTCCTGCTTTTGTTAGGGTCCAATGGTCTCCTGCTTGTAAGCCCACCTCCAGCCAGCCTCCAGCTGCTGCTGGGAGATGGTCCAGCCCTGGAGACAGTCTCTGCAAGCAGGCACCGGTGAAAGGTTTCCACATCCTCAGAACAGGAGTTGTCAGCTGCCGGGGCAGCCGTGACCTCTCCCCACAAGATCCTCCCTTTTGGCTGCAGTCTAAGGGAGGCAGGAGGAAACTCGGGGAGAGGAGACCAGACCAGACCTGCCCTGCCCGGCATGACTTACACGGGGGACTGGAGACACAACAGCAGGAAACTCAGCTCAGGCTCTGACTTGCCCACAGAGACTGGGCTGGGCAGGAGAGGAGCTGCCCTGCATACGGAGAAATGGAGAGGCTGGGCTCCCCTCTCCACTGCTCCTGGCAGGCTGGACACATCCTGGGGAGCCCTGGCCAGCTGTGTTGTCAGGTGTGCTTCTGTAGGACTCAGGGTTGCATCAGGGGCAGGCATCATGGCAGGGAGGGTGCTGGGTACTGACTGCAGGGCAGGGATCATGGCTGGGACAGACAGACCGTGCTCACGGACACCAGAAGATGGAGAGCTCAGCATCAGCATGGACTTGGAGATGGCAGGGACAGACTGAGAGCAGGAGCCCAAGGCAAGGTTAGCGGATGGAGACAGCAAAGGAGAAAGGAGATGGAGGACAGGGACCCCAAGATGCCATGAACATTAGCAAGGTAGAAACAAGATCATTGTGGACATGGAGGGCAGGAACAGGCATCCCTGGCACTGGGAGCTCATGGATGGGGGAGACCAGGGCAGCGCGGGCTGGGAGTGGAGAAGCACTGCAGCCATACGGGCGATGCCTGGTGGGAGGCAGGCATGCTGCCTGCTGGGGCTGGCTTGTGGCCTCCCTGCACCAGCAGGCAGGAGCACAGGCAGAGGCTTGGGGCTGGAGAGCAGCAGAGGTGGGACATGAGGTCAGTGATGGACCTGTGTGGCCTTTGCAGTCACTGGGATGGAGGTTGGAGAGTTGTGTTTGCTCTGATGGGATGATGCTGTCCCTTTATCTCTGCTGTTTGCTCTGCAATATCCTAGAGCCAGCAGTCTTCCAGGGCAAAATCCAGAGACATTTGAGTGAGACTGCAAGGGGAATGCAGTGCTAAACAAGTGACAAACAGGATGGGCTCTGCTGAAAAGGCTAACTGAGGGCTGCAATTCCCAGCGGCAGGAGCTGGCCACAGTGGCCGTGATCCAGCCCCGTACAGGTACAGCATATCCCTGGGGAGAGAACAAACCTGAACTAGGAGGTCTGGAGGCCTGGAGTGTGGAATCCTTGTACTGGAATCTTCACATGAGGCTGGGGCACGTGAGGATGATGAAAGTGCCAGGGTACCTGTGCTGGTGCAGGAATCAGTGGGGGTGCAGTGGATGGCATAGTGGGGAGGGGATGTGTGTGGTGAGCATTGCTGTGCTCTGTACACTCCCAGCTTGTGCCCAGCCACCAGGATGATGGACACATTGCTGCCACAGAGCACACAGCACATCCTGCTTCCCCTTCTCCCTGAGCATCACCACTCCAGGCTGGGATCCAGTGTGGGCCTTCGCCTCTCCTGCCCCTTGGCAGAGTTCTCTGTGGCCAAAGCCCCTGGCCCATACATCATTGTGTCAGCTTGTTTGCTTGGTGCCACGCAGGTGAGTGTGCTCTCCCCACAAGCAGGAAGGCCAGGGAGGTGGAGAGGTGTCAGGGCTGTGTGGGCAGGGTGGTGAGACAGCTTTGGGGAAGGTTCATGAGGAGCTGTAAGATGTGTCCAGGGAGACTAGACTTTGCCCATCTTAGTAAACAAATAGCATCGATTGCTCCAAAGCAATAACTGACTCAGTCATCCGTTTCTCTTGCTAACAGACACAACCTGCAGGGCCCTGAACTTTTGTATATTTATTTTAGGACAAAAGCATTAAAAGGAAAATATCAAACAACAAATAATCTATATGCATACTGGCTTCCCAGGCATTCTGTGATCCCTGGGGCATGCTGTCAGGTACAGCCTGTGCTGGTGAGTCCCAGATCACATAAGCATGCCTGCCTGTCCCCAAAACCACAGCAAGATTGTCTCTAGTCCCTCCACATCTACCATTCATCCAGCATCTCAAAGCAGAAAAACCCAGTCTGGGTAGTTTCCTCCAGCAGTTGAGGCTTTTTTCAGATTCATTTGCTGCACTGGTCCTTGCATTTATTTATACCCTCCAGATGGGCCCTGTGGGTCCTGGGGACTTGAGGATTTGTGCAGCACCTTATTGCGTGGGGTGCCCTTTGAACATCTATCACATCTCCACATAAACCTCTAAAACATTTCTTTGTTGGTTGTCTTTCATGCCACACAATTGCCAGCGTGCAGCCAGTTAGAAATGAATTAGAAAAGCCCTGTGTTGGTGGGCTTTGTCTGACGGGGGAAATTTCAGCCTGGAGGATGGCTCCTTTGGCCTCAAGCCTGCTGAGGTCACCAAAGTGCCCAGCTTGGGGTAGCCCCAGGACCACTGACCTGATCCAGTGCTCACCAGCAGTCAACTCACTGTCCCACCAGGAGCTCCAGCTTAGCAGCAACCGCTCATGCTTGCAAACAGACTTATTTCATCTCCAGAGGAAACTCTTCAAAGCCACCTAAGCACTTTGATTTGGGAAAGGTTTTTATTCCTGTGAAGGTAAGAAAAGCTCCCTTGGCACAGTGCAAGGGCCCCCGAGAGGCACTGCAGCCCACATGCATTTGAGCCTGGCAAGCCAGGGGGTAAGAGAGCAAGGCAGGCAAACAAGTCCATGGCCACTGCCTGGCAGTGTGCATCATGGGTGGCCTGGCACGGGACAGGAGCTGACCCTGTACTGCTGGATCTGGACCCTCCCCTCTTCCAGGGCCAGCTATGATGTGTGGTGACCCAGGGTCTCAGCCCCTGGGAAATGGGGTGGCCACCTCCAGGCACTCAGGACAAGGCTTGCAATGGGTGACAGGGAGGTGTCTCTTTGCCAGGGTCTGGGAGGGAGGCGAGCAGCATGCCTGGCATGGCCTCCTGCAGGGATGAAGGTGTGCAGCCCAGGTGCTGCACTCAGGACTCTGCTGCCAGGGACTTGTTTTGGAAACAGATGGAGTATGTCTGGATTTGAGAGCTGTGAAAGTGCAAGAGGGACAGCTTGATGGGATGGACAGAGAGCAGGGAGTGATGGGGTGTAAAGAGCCACGCAGGGACTGGCGAGGATAGGAACCAGGTTCTTGGGACAGTCTATCTCTCTCTAGGGAATGATGGGGACAGTCACCACCATGGGGGGGATGACAGGATGTTCTTCCTGTTACCCCTCCTGTGGCCAGAGCCTTGCCCTGGCCCTCCAACCTTATCCTGGCCCAGCATAAGCAAGGCTTTAATCACAAGAGGCTTTGAGCTGCAGGATCTAGGGGCCAAGAAGAAAAAACAGTCTTGGTTTCTGAGTCTTCTCCATAGCAAGAAATAAACCTAATATTCTTAGACAGTTTGGAGGGGAGGTTTGGATAATGAGATCCCATCCACCCATCTGAGGTCCCTGGCAAAACCACCATGACCTGGCCAACAGGCAGCAAGAAAAGCATTTTGGAAATCAAGACAATCCCAAGCCTGAGTATGAAGATGGCTCTATGAGTCAGAAGGGTATCACAGGGAGCTGCAGCCTTTGGTAAGAGCTGGAGGAAAGTAAATTCGGTGCTGCATGGCAAGAAACCATGGTCTCCCCCACCCAGCAAATTCCATGGCACTGTGCATGAGATGTGAAAGCAACACCAATTGGAGCCAAGCGTGGGAAGTGCCACTGGGGTTGGAGAGGGCTGTGCACACCAGGTACATGTTTTCAAGCAAGGAGGTAGATGAGCAGAGAAAGGAAAAACACTGGATAGTGCTGGCCTGGCTCACAGCAAGACCTTTTTAATGAACCTGATCACATTACATTTTGCTCACAAAATTAAATCTCCTGGCCTGATTACAGCAGCATCACTTGGACGTGGAACCAGCTGAAGAGCTGCATGCACAGGGAATTGTGAAGTGGTGCAGGGAGCTCCTTGTCCCCTGATCAGTAGTGAGGAAGGTGAAGGGGGCAGTATGCCAGTGTCACTGGGGTGCTCTGTGATGGGAGGTGGCAGCACAGGGAGGGATGATGCAAGACAGCCAGCACACAGGCTGCTGAAATGTGAGGGGGAAGGAGACCCTGTGCTCCCCTTCCTGCTCCCCTACTACGTGCAGGGGCTGCCCTGCAGGTTCAAAGCCCATCAAGCTGAAGCAGGGCTGGCCCCAAGTGAGAGCTGAGCTGTCGACCCTTGTACAGAACCCACTCCAGTGCAGCCCCACAGACAGTTATGATGGTGCAGCTACAGAAGGCACAGGGGATATCATTCTGCCATGTCAGCCTTGCAGGGACACCAGCACCAGATCCACCGTTGATGTGCATAGTGCTCATCATGGGTATGTCAGAGAGTGTGAGTGCCTCACCGAACACCAAGAGGCTCCTGAACTGCCTGCAGTAGCAGTTTTAGCTGGCCTGAAGGGGCAGTTCCCAGGCAGCGTGTTCCTCTTCGCTGCCTTTCTTTAGCTCTTTGTGGCTCCATGCCTGCAGTATTAGTGTCCTGTGAGACACCAGACAGGCCCAGCTCAAAGGGGGTTAAATCAGGGACAGTATTGAGTTTGAAGATTACATTGGTGGAGCAAGAGAGGGCAGGGTTAGGCAGGAGTGAACTGGAGAGATGCTGGGAGTGATGGAAGGAGCACAGGAGAGCCTGGGAGACCTGTCCTACTTCTTCAATAGTAAGAGTTGGGGGGGGCGTCCCTCCTGATTTCTTGTCCTCAGGCCCCTTGGCATATGCTGTGGGAAGCTGCAGTGGGGATTTCCAGACCAGTATCCCTCCAGACTAGCCTGCAGTCTCTGTGGTGCCCTGTGCTAATGCTCTAGAGAAAGGTGCACAAACGCCCCGGGGCACAAGGCAGGCATAGGAGGCCCTTGAGGGAGGTGCTTGCTCTTCTTTCTGCCAAGAAAAGCCCACGGCAGAAACATTAATCTGTGCCAGCTGCCTGCCTATACCCTCATCTCATAACAACAGGGCCTTAGCAGGGCTGGTCTGGGGGCATGGTGAGCTCCAAAGGACTGGAGCAGGCAAAAAGGTACTGTCCAAGCATCGGGATCTGTGCTGATGGGTCCCAAGGGCCTGAGGTTCCTTGCAGGGGGCTTTGTCACAAAAGGTATTATAGAAAAGTCTTTCTTAGCTGGTTTCTTTTGGTGTTTTCTTTCAGTCTGAGTCAGGTATTTAAAACCCTGGGGACTTTTCCATGCCCCTCCACCTATTTAGGAAAGTGGGAGGGGAGGAAGTGATACAACAGATCCCATAATACATTTTTGGTTTGCAATCCTATTGTTAGCACTGAAAAAATATAACCCAAACACTGTCTGTGAAACCAGCCCACTCAGAGACACCCTAGCTGACTGCAGGGGACTGATGGCTATTTGGTCATTGGGGGATTAGGTTTATGTTCCTTACATTTCAGCCTGGTTTTCTAAGAAAATGAGATCATTTTAGCTCTTGGCTGATTTCACCAATGGGAGGGAGTTTTGCAGGATTTACCTTCCTTGAGGTGTGCCCAGAAATGGTGGTTGGGTATGGGAAGGTGCAAAAAGAACCCTGAAGGAAGAAAAGACACAACATGAATGAATGGCAACCTCTTGCATGGCTGCCAGCATCTTCCTGGCACTACAGTACCCCTGAGCCACGGTGCTGGTGGCAGGGGCCAGTTCTCAGTCACAGGCCAGATCCTGATGTGCAGACATGCAAAAACACCGGGGATGGAGCTGCTCAGTGCTCTCATGGCAACTTCGTTGTCTGTGAATGAACAGCAGGTTCCCATCCATGTTTGAATGTGCTCTTTCCTCCCAGCTAGCACCTCCTTGTTTGTGCAGAGCACCCGTGCTGGGGGCAGCATCTTGGGGAAATGAAGAGGGATGTTCTGGGTCTGACCTGCTGCTGTTAGCGTGGGTGCCAGCAGCTTGGCAGAGTTTAAGCCCCTCTGTCTGATAAGAGTCCCACTGTCCCCAAGCCCCTGGGGTCTGCTCACAGCTTCACTGGCAGCTCTGCTTGCTGTCAGCCCCTCCATGCTGGCCCCAAGTTGTGCGTCCTGTAGCACGGGCACAACTTGTGTGTCCACAACGGGACCACACCTACAAATAACCTGGCCTAGAAAAGGGGAGCTGCTCGGGCGATGTGCACTCGTTTGAAGTGGCTGGATACGGCAGCTCAGGAACCCCTGCTCCATGAGATTTCTAATTACGTTTCTGCATAATTGTTTCAACCATTTCCTCACACTGAAGCAAAGCTTATTGGTTTGTAATCCCTAGCACACCCTGGGGCCTTCTTTAAAATGTAGGCCCAGCATTTACTGCCCCCGGTCCAATAGTTGGAGGATGTGAATTTGTGTGTTATTGCTAAGAGCTTAGTCACTTGGTTTTTAGCTCTTTGAGGACTCCAGATGTGTCATCTGGGCTCAGGGATTTGCTACTTTTTGTGCGTTCCAGCATCGCAGCTTTGAATCCTCCATCTCTGCCTTTTTCTTCCCTGCCTGAGGAGGATAAGTTTGGGAACATGGCTCCCCACTCCTGCACAAGGATTTCATTTTGGGATGCCCTTCTGTTTGCCCATGTGGGCCCAGAGCTCCACGACGTTTCCTCCATGCCCCCATCCCCAGCAGGCTCCCCTGTGCATGCATTGCATTGGCTGTGTGTGCTCTCAGCCATCTCTGCCTCCCAATTTCCATCCCACGTTTTACCCGCTGCATTTTCTCTTTCTTTCTGTTAGCTCTCTGGAGGTTAATACCTATTTTCTCAACAGCATTTGCCTCAAACAATCTCATGCATCTGCCATAAGAGCAATATGAACCTTCCCTGTTTCTCTTCACAGTTGTCCCCAAAGCACTGCTAAGCAGGCTCAAGCCTGAGTCTCATCACATTGCACACTACCACATTCAGTTCTCTCCCTTTCCTGCAGCTCTGCAGGGCCAGACTTGAGCCTCCTTCATCTCCACACTCATAGGAGATGTGTCGCAGTGAGAACTGCCCGTCCTTCAATCCCAGGCATGGCAGCTTTAATCACCTGCCTCCATATCTACAGGATTGCTTTGTGGGTGTCACAGCACCCCTGAGAGAAGGATCAGAGGCAAAGTCATAAGCAGGGACTGGGATTAAACACAGCTCTGGCTTGTGCCAGACTTACAGGACAGGACAGCCTAAATGGGAACCTCCATGAGAAGGGAAAGGCCATGCCACCCTGATAAGGGAGATGGCCTCATGCTGATGCTGGGCCAATCATGAGCTTTGGGGATGCATAAATGACGTGCCCTGTGTGGCCTTCCAGCTGAGGTGGCACAGCGAGGCTTGGGATGTGGGTGCTCGGAGGTGCACAGGCGGGGAAGGTGGTATCCCCTGGCATGGGCAGTACTAGAGCAGCAAGCTGATACCTCGGTAGGAACAGCTCCTGCAATTGCTGTTTCCTCCCAACTCCACCTGCAGCCTCCTCTCATTTCACAGGTGCTGCCAGAACCTTCCTGCCCCCTGCTCCACGTGCCCCTCTGCAGAGATCATGTCACAAGCCCAGGGGACTGCTCCTGGTAGGATTTTGTGATCAGCCCCCATGATATTCCCGTTCCCTTAAGCCTTTGTGGAGGGATGGGAAGTGCAGAGCTTCAGGACAGTCTGCCAGCAGGCAGGAACCTGTGCAAAGTGGAGTGCTCCCAGGAAGGGAGGCTGACTGTGTTTGGCACAGATTGTTTGCAGAGCACCAGCATCTTCAGCCAGAGAGGGACATTGCAGACCATCAGTGTCTTGCCATGATTTCTGCCGAGGGCCTGGCCCCACCTGCACAGTCCAAGTCAGCAATGAGCTGTTGAATACATGAGCTTCCCACACCCTCCCAGACTGTCAGGAATTAGGAAAGCATCCCTGGCAGCCCCCTGTGCCCTGTGGGGTCACACCTGGGGAGACACAATATGTGATGAAGTAACAGTAATTTGGGAACGTGTCTCCACCAAAGTCCCAATGAAGTTGGGGAATGTGGTGCCAAGAAGCCACCTGTGAAGTCCTGTACACTTAGAACCACTGGGAGCATGGGCAAGTGTCTTCCAAATGGCTTCTTCCACAAGTTCCAAATCCTGGTGCTGCTGTCCACACTGGGATGGAGAAAGGCTACCTTGTGTAAGACCTGCTGTGGCTCTTGAGAAAACAGAAAGGAGCAGTTTTGGGGTCCAAGCAGCAGCAGATCCAATGGGGCAGCAGCACCAAGCGGAGATGTATGCCAATAGCAACAGCTTCCCCCTGATCCAGAGATGCTTCACACTGGTTGTTCTGGGGATCCAGCTACCCAGGCTGGAGCTCCCAGTGCTCTCCTCCATGGACAAAGCCTCTTGAGTGGCTCCAAAGCTGCTGACTTCCACAGAGAAGCCCTGAGTACCTCAGCCAGGACACAGCCTTCCTTCGGTTGTGCATGTAGCATCCCCAGAAAGGGATCTCTCCTAAGAGACAAGGCCACCACAGGGTCTCTGCAGAGCTCCCAGGGCAGGACACACACAGCTGTGCCATGAGGCTGCCCAGGCAGAGAAGAATAGCAGCAGCAGGCCTGCACACAGTTCTGCAGTAATATCCAAATCTGCTTACTGTCTGCCGCTGTGATTGAAGGAGTTTCTGTAATAATGTATTAGCTAAAGCTTCCAGATTATCCCAAAAACATCAGCTTTAACAAAGGGGTAATGCCTCTTTAATCCCCGCATGATCCTGGTTCCCAGTCTCTGCAGGACATTAATTCACGGCTAATACACAGACTCCAGGCAGGCTGCTAATGTGGGCTGCATCCTAGGCCGGGGCCAGCCGGCTGCATGCTGCTTCTGCCTCACCAGGCCCCCACTTTGTTCCCCCTGTTCCCTGGGAGCAGCTGAGATCTCCAGCCTGGCCCTGGTTTCTGAGCAGGGCTCCTGGCTCTGTCTGGCTGCAGGTCTCAGGGCAATACGGGATGCTTCTCCCTTCCCTGCCCTGTGAGACAGACAGGCATTCAACACTGGGTGTTGGACATTTGTTCCTCAACCCTACATCCCTGGAGGAGGACAAGCCAGTGTAATTGGCTGTGGCTGGTTTTGTTGCACTTGGCAAACATCTTCCTTGAGGCTTCCTGGCTGGAAATGCTATGACCATGGCTGCTGGGGGCTGCTGGACAAGCACAGAAAGGTGTATCCCTTGCGAACAGCAAGGCCTCAGGGGCACTTCACCCTGGCCCCATCCCTTGTGCCAGAGAAGCTGTCCTGGGAGCTCATTTTTGGAAAAGTGCAGGCTGCTGGTGGTCAACAGCCTCCTGAGAGCCCAGCAAAAGCAGGGCTTCAGGTCCAAACCCAGTGTGTGGAGACTAGCCAGGAAACAAGACAAGAGATGGATAGACAAACATATTAGCAGATGGGGACTATGCGATGCCCATCCCCTTCAGCAGGACCTCAAGAGCCAGACTGCCCCAGTGACAGGTTGTAAAACACCACAGAATTTGCTGTTGTCATCCAGGAGTGCTGCAGGCGGAGCTGCTGAGCCTCTGTGCCCACCCCTTGCCAGTTTAGCCATGTACAGAATGAAGGTCATTCAAGGAGAGATCCCTTGTGAAACAGCTTCTCAACCTTCTCCTTCTGCACACCATTCTTGTTCTTCTCCAGGCCCAACTCTATGAGCAGAAGGAGCTGTAACTGATACTGCTGCTGCTTGTCCAAAATCTGCTTTATCAGAGAAGATAAAGGCCCACAAAAATATGGTGGCAACATCTGGCTGGTTCCAGACAACCCTTCAGAAAGTTTTTTTCTCCATGACTCAGAAAGCAATCCCTTCCACCTTGATCTGCTAGGGGTGTGCAAGTGGTGCCAGCTATCTGGAAAACATTTGATGATGGAGGAACCATGGGATTTTGTAGATATGAGCCCTGTGTGGGCAATGTCCCTTCCCTCCATGAAGCCTGGGACAAGGCCATGGTGCAGAGCACAAGACAAAAGGCCGAGAAAAACAACCCCTGCGATACTAGCTAAAGCATCACAGATGGTGGCTGAGTGGCCGCACACTTGTGGGATCCCTGGCCATGAAACCTTTGCCGTGGTGCTTTCCATCTCACCGGTTGTTCCCACATGTAGCCAAACCCTGGGATCTGTGCCCACGGGCTATTCCTGAAGCAGTCTAGAATCCTGTCTTGGAGCTACTCGAGAATGTTAGAAATTGTCTTCCAGAGGTATTCGTCTCCCCCACAGCCTATAAAGGGACAACTCAGAGCAGACTCAACGGGGAGGCAGTTTGAGCTGGGAGGAACGCGTCCTACCCCATCTGCTGAGGCCAGTAGCCACCTGGGTGAGGACCTGAGCACAGTTCAGCTGCAACCTTTGGGCAGGCTTTTCTCAGTTTCCTCTTTTGATGTGTAAATTGGCAGCTACCTCAAAGAGCTTCGTGATGGCTGAATTCAGCAGCAGGTGCCTTTTTCAGGTTTTTCCTTTCTCACCAATTACTTTTCTGGTATCCACGGTTACTGCATCATCCTGCATCAGGAAGGTTTCTCCGCCTGCTTGTCCATCACCTGGAACCTGTGGGGCATTGCTGTAGACGTAGTGCTGCAGACACAGAACTGCAACAAGAGCAGGAGGCAGGAGGGTCCCCAGAGAGAGGATCTTCCCTGCTTGCTCATGATGCCTGACTACCCTGAGATGCAGCCTGGCGTGCTGGGAACATGCAGGCACCTGCCCTGACCATGCCTCTGTTTCTGCTGCTCCACTGTGTGCATACAGACACTGGTGGTATTGAGGCACCGGCATTGGCCGAGCTCCTGAGAAAACACACAAACGGATCCATATGAAGACATAAACTCATACGGGGATATCGTCTGGACATGCAGAGGCCAAGCATACTACTGTTTGGCAGAAATTTTGCCCTTGATTCTTCCTAGGCAACACGAAGGTTCTCAGGCAGAGCCACAAACAAGCAGTGCGACTGTGAGACACCACCTTTGAACCAGCTACAGCTGGTGGTGTAGGCATAAACCAGGAGCCATCACTGGTCATACTGGGAGCCTGGTGGAGACAGGACCTGAAACCAGCCCTCCCACAGTGTCTGGACCTGCAGTGAGTCAGTCACATCCTGTCTGCTCTCTGCCATGTAGGCACTGGAGAGGTTGCTGTAACAGGTCCTTTCTAAGGTGGTTGCCCATGCCTGGACATTCCCCGGAGCTGCATCACTGTGGGGAAGATACCTGTGAGCTTGCACACACAGACACATGCACGTGCACACACAGATGTGCAGAGAATATGTGCAAGCACAGATCTTATCATGGGGTGAACAACAGAGGGTCCAGGGCAGCAAAACAGCCAGAACACCCTCCTGTTCAGATCTGGGAGATGTCTCCAAGGTTCATTTTGTCACCTGCTTTCCCAGCCTCTGTTTTCTCCCCTGCGTTCAGTTCCCACACAGTTCTCGCAGCCAGTACTCTCGCGAACACCACTTAATGCTCCCCCTACCTCTGATCTGGATTTCTAATGCTGGCACAAGGAGCTGCAGCAGCAAACCTGGGCCGGTGCCAGCTTCTGAAAGTCTGGCTCTGACATACCACGTCTCCGCGCGCTCACAGGGAATCGGCCCCCTCGATCAGGTGGGGGCAGGGAGGATGGAGGGGGAGCAGCACGTGTTGAGATGGTCAGTGGAGCCAGAGGTGTGACCACTGTGCAAGAAGAAGCCGAGGCTGGACTTGCCCTCCCCACCGCGGTGCAGAGGGCAGGGCTTGCCTGCAGCCTGGCAGCCTGGCCCCGCACTGGGATGGGGCCGGTGCAGCCAGTAGCCTCCATGCAGGCGCGGTGCTCTCCGCTCGTGTTCCCGACGAGCGTGATGCTACACCTGGCCCCGTGCCATGGAGCTGCCTCCCACAGGGCTCTCCCTCATGCCAGGGAATGCGTGATCCTTGCAGTGAGGAATTCATGTGCCAGGGAGGCTCCAGCAGCCTGCGGAGGTTTGGGAAAGGCACAGGGCTCCCTGCAGAGAGCTACCCCAACAGGTTGGATAGTATTTTCCTGCAGGGCACCATTTCAGAGCTACAGGGAGTTTTCTCCCCAGTGACACCTGTGCAGGAGGTGCACAGGCAGGCATGGAGGAGCAGGACAAGGCAGGCAGAGAGCCTGGATGCAGGCTTGGGAATGCCAGGAGCCAAGCCAAGGGTCTGGCATGAGAAAAAATGGGTCCAACCTGGGCATGGACACATGGAGGCTAGAAAGAGGAGGCAGCTCTTGCCTGATTAGAGATGGCATCTCCCAAGGGTGTGGAGAGGCAGGACACACAAATGCTTTCACATAGAGCCCAGCCATAGTTTCAACAGTGTTGCCTGTGTAAACACAGATGGATTTGTGAACCTGTTCACCTGTCCTTCTACCTACAGTTTACGCAGCTGGCTTGGGTCTCTTGCATTTCTAAGCACATCCATACAGCTTCCCTCTGACATGGGGAGAGTCAGCTGAACCTTTGGGCATGGGAGCAGGGAGAGCCTGCAGGACCACTGCCCCAGCAGCCAGGGCTTGGGGGTTAGTGATGGTACCTTTAGCACGTTTCAGCTCCATGTCATAACTCCTGCCGTGTAAGCAGCCTGCCACCCTAATTACAAATACTTTAACGACAAATAAATGCCACATACCGCCCACAGCAAGAGGGAGTGGAAAGCTAAAAATACCCTCCCCTTACGGCTGCCAGCAAACCCCATCAGGCCACCTGCTAGTGGAGAGCCAGAACCACCCAGAGCAGAGACAGGCACCCACCGCACGTTAAGGAATATAAATGAGTCTTGCAGTGTGACCCCATGCTGCCAGCATGGGCTCCATGGTATGGCCCTCGCAGCAGAGATGAGTGCCCCAGCAGCTCAGCCCAACTGACATCTCCCTGCGCTGCCTCCAGACAGAGAGGGAGATGGAGTGCGTGGGGAGACAGGCTTGGAGAATACCAGGGGTGTTATATGCTTCCCTGCCTCCTCCCCAGGGTGACAGAGAGGACATGCCAAGGGAAATGCATCAGCAAGGGCATTGGGGGTGATGGCAGATAGGATGGGGAGATGGGGGAGACACTGCTGTAGTGGGGGCACCTTCTTGGTAGGATGGGGTGTTGCAGTGGGGGCTACAGCAGAGGCATTGGCATTGGGGTAGGGAAGTTTGTTCTGTCGATACAGACTGTTCTGCACTGGAGGCAGATGAATACAGCACCAGCAGTGATGGAGGTATAGGGATGATGGTGAGGAGGTGCCCCTGAGCCTGCAGTGCCCTGGACAATGTATCCCTGGGTCTAGATGATGGAGATAGCACCTTCCCACCAGTGGCTGCAGGGAAGGACATCAGTGGCCTGCAGAGACCCATGGAGCAGGGAGGCATGGACGGCACAGGGACACATGTTGATGCATGGAGGTGCAGACTGAGCAGGAGTCCTGTATGGCACTCCTGTCTCCAGAAAAAGATCCTGCCAAGCTCAGCTCCTTCCCACCGTCTTCTGACCAGCATTCATCAAAGTGCCCACAAAGAGCAAGGTTTGCTCCCTGTTTTGAAAGCACCTGGATACTCAGGGATGGCCAGTACAGACTGAAATTCCTCTTATCTCTGGGTAGGCAGCACCTCAGGAGCTGCAGGAAGCACAGGGGTGGGTATGCTGGAGCAGCTCCCTTCGGCTCCCCTTGCTCAGGTAAACACCTGGGACCTCAGTGAATGAATCTGAAGAGGATCACACACTCTGCCTCTCAGCCAACAAAATGGAAAAAAAGAGGTCCTGAAGGACCCATCACAGTGTAAAGAGCATGAAACTAGAAAACATCTTGCAGCTCCCTGCCTGCCTAGCTCTGGAGAGATCTGCCCACTCAGCCCGAATGATGAAAGAGGGAAAAGGAGCAAACCCGGAGAGCTTTGTCTCTGTTCCAACCCATCGGAGATTTGAAACTTGACAACAATACAGGAGAGATTTTCACCCTATTGTTACCGATTATCAGTGCATGAAGATGCCTGCCGCACTTTGCACCAGACCCACGAAGCAAACCTGCTCTGAAAGCCCACATTGAGGAAACGCAAGCAAGCCCCAGCAAGCAGCACGTGTCCCATCCGCACCAGAAAGCCTGTGGCTTCCCCAGCAGCACCAGAGCACCAGGTGAGCAGGACCCAGAGCCCCTCGGGAAGCTGCAGGCAGGCTCTTGCTCAGGTTGGCTTTGCTTGGGCTGCATTTCACTCCCCATATGTGACCTCTCTTCCCCGTGTATCCTTCATGGATTCAAGCTTTTGTGTCCTGCTGCCTGCGTTTGTGAGATCTGGGGGCCCACGCAAGCTCACCCCATCCTTCAGCAGGACAGACAATTTGCCCAGGGGAAGTCAAGCCTGGAGGATGCCGTTTCCCACAGAATAGGAGTTCAGCTAGAATGACAAAACCAATGTAGCAACCTTCAGCCGGTGGCAGTCCTCAAGACACAGGAAGTCACAGAGGAGCTGCATTGCGAACAACTGAGTCATACAGTCTTTCTTGCTGTGTCATGTTCAATATAATGGGCATAAAAAAAAAAAAAAAAAAAAAAAGAAAAAGCAAGGACTAGGTTTTCCTTTCTTGCACACAGTAATGATGCTGCAGTGTGTGTCAGTGGCATGGTGGGGATGGGGCTGACTCCTTCTGGGGAAAAAATCAACCCTGCAAAGCCTGTAAGAGTCTCACATTGCTGTCTGAAGGTTTTCTTACCTGCACAGGGTTTCCTCACTAGGTACAGAGTAGGCCAGATGCTTTCAGAGGGTATCTGCTCCAGGACCAGGGCACCAGCACATAATGGGTGCCACATTACAGGTTATGAGCTGTTATTATGCCATGTTTATTCAATCAATCAGTAGTTGAATAGCCAGGGTTAGGAAAAGCTCTGATTCACCACTCGAGTGGGCTAATTTGAGGGCAGCATTTCCTGTCCCTGCTCCTTGCTCCACCCTCTGTCTGTGCTGCCACACTAGCTGCCTGCTAGTAAAGCACCCGATGAACCTCCATGGCATAAGACAGACACGTCAAACACATCTCAGGTCTGCTCCACGTGCCAGGCAGCAGCTTTGCACAGGCAGTGGTTCACCCTGCAGTTGGAGAACCCACGGGACCAGTCAGGGTAGTCGTGGAAGGGGGCGTCACCCCCACCAGCCCGCCTGAGGTGGTCCCCTCCACTTGTGAATCCGTCCCTGCACCTTGAAACACTCACGCTAGAAACTTCCCCAGAGGATGTGGAGATCAGCAAAAGTGCCGTTCATTGCTATGCCACATTTTCATCAGTGGTCTGGAAGTAAATCTAAAATCTTGCTGCTAATATTTGCAGCTGACACATGAGCCTGGCAGAGCAGTAAATAGTGATGAAGAGACGGCAGTCTTCAGACCAGCACAGGCCGATTCAACCATCCTATTTAATACAACCAGCTGAGAGTTATAACTAGGAACAAGCAGTGCAGGCTGTTCCTGCCAAACTGAGGTTGGTGTTTTGAGAAGAAATATGCAGGAGCCATAGCAAGTGAGCATTAGCATCCCTGCAAGCACTGAGGAAAGGGCAGCTGTGGATCTGAGCAGAGGAGGGGAGAGCTGCTACTGGTGGCTCATGCATGTACCAAGAAGTGCTGAGCCTCAGTCCCTGCCCAAGGTGGCATGTGAGGTTTGCAGCATTAGGTTTTGGCTTTCCCAAAGGTGCACCCAGCTCCATGCCAATGAACACCCTGCCTGGCTAGGAGATAGCCAAGCCACAGAGAAAGGCAAGGTAGATGTTTGCAGGAGCATCTGCCCTGAAAACACAGCCCTGACCAAGGGGCCTGCACAGTCCCGTCCCAACACAGCTGGGCATGGCAAGGATTGCACCATGCAGTTGATGTGAGGTGCAGTGCCCTCAAATCACTGGATTTCCCTCAACTCACGGGCACCCCGGGCAGGAGGCTCCTGCTCTCACTGTGTTTCCGAGTCTGGAGCACTGGCCAGGCCCTGGCTGCCAAGATGGGTTTAAGTTCCCATGAAAGATGGATAGATGTGTCTTGAAGAGCAAGAAAGTAATGGGAGCAGTAAGGGGAGCATTGCTATTGGATATAGCCCTAGGGAAAAGGCTGCAGAAATGCTGCCATCAGCAGGGAATGCCCACCTCCCCCAAGAATAAACAGTCCCACTCCCTCCCTGTGCTGGCAGGGGAGTTGTGGAGCTGACATGGGGAGTCTGTGGAGCCGACAGCTCAGCAAGCTATCCAGCTATGAAGTGATACAGCAAAGGAAAAAAGAGAAAAGGAGCATTTTTTTCACCACACTGACTCATGTCTGCATTGTCATGAGCTGGGGTGGCAGGACCAACTAGAAGCAGCTAGGGCTGGGGTGGCAGAGCAGCTTCTGGTGCTCCAGTTGACTCAGGCAGGCTGCAGCCTGGTGTGAACACCTCTGGGAGATGACCCTGGGTCCTGGTGTGTGTCCTGTCTGCATTGGCACCGATGCCAGGTCAGGGTACCCTGTCCCATGTCCCCTTGCTCTTTCCCAGTCCCACCCAGCACTTCTGGCACAGCCAGGGAGTGTCAGATCCAGATCCAGGAACTAATCCAGGCTAAAAATATCCCTTTCTTTTACCATATATATACATGTATTTTTACCTGGCTTAGTTCTGTGAGGTAGTTCCCTGCATGACCCCTGGTCCAGTGGGCTGGCATGCCGTGGGAGCGCACAGCCAGGAGCAGGAGAGCCCAACACTGTCCCACCACTGCCCCAGTTGCCCCCACTGCCCAGTATGTGACCACTGCCAATGTAGTAAGCAAGGCTAGCAGTGGGGAGAGACCCCTCCAACACAGGGGACCCACAAAATCACAAAGCCACTGTAGCCAGGTAGGAATCTCCCTTGCACTCAGATGCTCGGTCTCCTCCAGGCAGCGCTCTCTAATGGAGGTGAGCTGTGTTCAGCCCGGGAGCACGTCCCCATGTTCACTTGCACATAGGTTTAAAGAGGGTGACAAACAGCCTCTGCTTTCTCACATTTGCCTTCGGGAGAGCAGGCGTGTGCACAGAGCCATGTAGGAGAGCTAAGCAGAGCGGGTGAACAGGGCTGGAGCAATTTGCATCTGCTAACGCGCCTGAGCTCTGCACAGCCTCCCGAGACAGACTGCAGCCCTGTGCTGAGCGGGGCTCCCACCTCACCCAGCGCTCCTGCCTGGCACCCTGCCTTGCTTTTCCACCCCTCTTTCTGCCCACCCTGGCTTTCTGCCCTCTCCCGCTCCAGCCAGCTCCCAGGGCTGCATCCATGCAAAAGCATCCTCCTCCCAGCACCCCAGTCCCTGGCTGGCCTCCCGCCGAGCCGTGGCAGCTCCCCACCCCGCTACCAGTAAAGCAGAGAGTGCTGGGATTCCTGCCAGACCCCCGTCTCCCGCACTTCAGCTTCCAGCTAAATGCCAGAAACGTGATCTCCGGAGCCTGCCAGGTTACGGGGAGGGACGTTTTCTCCTGCCACCCACAGATGTAGTGGTGAGGTGGCTGGTGCAGTCCATGCCTCTCTGTGGGGTGCATCACCAGTGGTCCTGCTGCTGTGGGACCTCACCTCTCCCCCTGCCTGGGAACTTTCTAGTGAGCCAAAACCCACTGGAGCCTGCTGAGTTTCAGAGCTGCTTGCAAGAAAACACCTTGACGGGCACCAGCAGGTCAGGGATGCAGAGGGAGACAGCTCGCACTTCAGAGACACTGGGGGGAATGAGGCAGGACCCTACAAAGCCTGAAGAGAGCTGAGATCATACCCAAGCCAGGAGAGTCTCCTGCTCCTCATCTAGCCTTTCTCTGGACAAATCAATGGTGGCCATCTCACTCCTTGGAAAATCACCAGCAGGACAAGTAACATCCAGGACCTGGGTGACCTGGCTGGGTGCATGGGGCACCGTGGGGTGCTCAGACCCCATCCCCACATCCACACATCCCCACTACCCCCATTGCCTCCCAGGCTGTGGGCCCAGGGAACCCAGTGGAAGTTGGACACTGCATGGACCTGGGGATGTATTCAAAGCTGAGCATACCTTGCTGACATTGCCCGAAAGGGTTGTGTTACCCCTCCAGAGGCCAGAGGAGACAAGAGCCTGCCCTGTGACCATCCCTTGGATGCAACACTGTATTTGGGCTGTGTGTACCAGCCACTGGTCTCACAGTGTGGTGTAACACCTGGCTTGGTGCTCATACAGCAGTGGGATCCAGGATTATGCCAAAAGCTGCATCTTCCTGTGCTTGATGGACACAAAGTCCACATGAGCCCTGGTCAGCTCCCCACAGCATGTGGCCCATGATCCCCTTCATTGATGGCCAGCAGAGCTGAAGCTGCTTGGGGTGAGCTCAGCACTACCTGATCGCTGAGGCAGCACCAGCAGGACTCGCCGAGTCCCCAGAGCTCGCAGGAACAGGCATGTCACCTCCAACATGCCTGGGCACCCCTCACTGCATGGCCACGCCACGCAGGTCCAGGCTGTGGGATGCACAGGGCCTGAGTATTTTTATCCTCTGCATGTGTGTGTGAGTCACTCATTTGTCTCTCTTCAATATTAAACCATTTCAGCACAGTGAGAGCTCGGGGGGGGGGAAGTGAGCCACAGAAAAGCATTTAAAATAAAGCTCTCTTTACAAGCTGGAGGAGGGGAAAGGATGAAAACCATCTCCGATTACCCCAGTCCCCAGGCAGTAGCCCCCCCGCCCCGCTCTCACCCACCCACCCAACCCTCCCTCCTCTGCAGATCCTCTCTAGCTCAACCCTAGACCTGCAAATCTCCTTTCTCCAGGCATGGCCAGTCCCCACCACAGCTCAGTCCTCTCCCAACAAAGCAGCTGGGAATGGGCTGGCCCTCCACAGGAGTCGGACACATGTCTGGAGGAGACTTGAAATCCTAGTTTGCTGGGTCTGCCCTGGGGTCTGAGTGTGGCCATGCCCACATTACACATTTTATTTGCAAAGGAGAGAATTTCCCTGCATGCAACTTACCCCTCTGCAAAATGCCAGTGACTGGGAGACTCATAGCAATCGCACACATGTGCTTCCCAGTGGCTGTGCTGGTGTGTTCCTCTCTCTCGGTGCGTGCAATCATGTCGCTGTGTGTGAATTTAAACATGCAGCTTCCCCAGGGGTGTGCTGCCTGCATGTCGTCGTGCGTGGTACTATGGCCAGCACCAGGCAAGTCAGCCCTGGCTCTGCCTGGCCAAACCTCCAAGGAGGCAGATCCTCCCATTTCTCTAACAACCTGTGCCAGGGGAAGAAGTTTTTCCTTACATCCAGCACAAACTGAAGAGATGCAACCTCTGGCTGCCTGAGATACCATCTGCCACCACAGAGATGTTCTCCTCCAACATCTTTGCCACTTCTCTTTAGGCGGTTGTATGTTGCTGCTAGCTACCTCCTGGCCAGCTAAACCAGCCCAAATCACATAGCCTCACCTCGTGCCAACATGTAAGAACACATAGCCCCCTTGTAAGGGGTTACCTGTGAAGCAGCGAGGGGAGAGAAGAGGGTGGTAGGATCCAAGCCAAGGGCTTTGTGTCCATCTGACATGGTAAGGACAGATGTGACTTCAGGATCTTGGCTGAAGGCAAGGAGCAGAGGTCAGGGGGATGCTCCACTCCCTACAGCCCCCCAGGTTCCAGTGCTGCTGGCCCAAGAGCATCAGATGTCAGGAGCTGCAGTGTGGGGGTCCCACTGCACCCCGCTTGCTCTCCACAGCCTCTCGCTTGCCCTCAGCCATGCCTCCAGTGGGGCTGTGCCAGGAATGGAGCCAAGTCCTCTGTAGCTGGATCAATTCAGTGATCTAGGCTGCAGCATAACGCAGCAAGCTGATATATTGGCAGAAGATGAGGGCTGAGACGTGGGAGCCCAGAAACCGTCCCTGGCACTGCCACCACCGCCTAGGGCTGTCTGCCACTGCACCCAGCCAGAGACCCAGGGCCATCCCAGTCTCCATTCCTCAGCTTTTCCAGCTTCTAACCTTGGGTGGGTTTTGCTTGCCCCAGGGTGGTGTTTCAGAGGGGGAGTTGGGGTCCTGGGGACAGCTTGGGGAGCAAGGGACTCCCAGGAGCACCTCAGCTCACTGGAAAACCAGGCAGAGAGAGCGTCTCATGTGCCCAGCAGCCTCGAGTGGCAGGAGGCAGACATGGGATGCAGGCATCAGCTCTGCCTGCTGCAGCATCCTGGCTGTGGAGGGCTGAGTGGGGCCAGTCAGAAGCTGCTGTGCTGACACAGCCTCTACCCCAGGACTGCTGGTTTGTGGTGCTGGGGTGACAGGGAGGGTCTCATGGCCAGAAGCTACTGGCCAATGTGTCAGGGATGAGAGGTCCCTGCTAGGTGTGGGGACTTGCAGAGATCATAACATTGTTTTTTCACATTTCCCTGCTCTCCAAGGGCTTCCCACATGTTGCCTCTGCTCCCTGCCTGCTTCATGGGTCTCTGGGCCAAGGTCATGCAGGAATGGGCAGCTGAGCTGTGTGGATGGGGAAGATGGGCTCAGGCCAGGCTTGGGTTCAGTTGGCATGGTACAGGGTGGATTTGCATCCCACCAAGAGGACTAGGCAGAGTGCATCTTCTACAGGTCTGCGCATGGCCCTGATGCCCTAGGCATGGACCCATGAGGGACCAGCAGCCTTCAGATATGGGAGCAGGAGTCTGGGGTATCTCCAGAGCCCTCCCAGCCAGTCAAGGGACCCAGTCCTTTTGACTCAGTGCTTGTTTGCTGTGTGGCACCAGTAAGCAACCCTGCATCCTGTAGCACCCCCCACAACACTCCTAATCGCCCTAATCCTCTGAAACAAAGTATTAATCCTGCAGAGCTCAGTAAAGCAGAGCGGGGTTACTGCGCTGTGCTATGGCTAAACAGTGCTCTAATCCCAGAACAAACTGCTCTAATCCTGGCGCAAGGCTCCCCGCCCCCCGCCTGCCAGCGGATCCGTAACTGATCTGCACCGTGGGGCATGGATGCGGCTTGGGGCACTGATGGACCAGGGCCACCCTCAGCTGTCATCCCAGGGATGCTGCAGCCACGAGGGCGGGCTCAGGGTGATGGGGTGTCCCCATGCGGCTGTGCGGATGCACTGGCCAAGGGGAATGGAATGGGGACGTCCGAGGTGAGGCTGCTGGGATCGTGGCTGAGGCAGCCAGGCACCTGAGCCCTCTCCCCTCCATCCTGGACAGCTCTTGGCAAGCGCTGTGCTGGGCTCCTGCCCACCCCATCGATTGGCTTCAGCAATATTTAAAGCTCCCGTTTAATTTCCAAATGGAGAGGAGTGGTTTCCACTTGTCTGGCTGGCTGCGAGCATTTCTAGGTCTGCTGGGCTCCAGCATTCATGCCTGCACCAGAGCTGATGAGGAGGCAAGTAAGGAGGTGGGAGACAGAGTGCCTGGTGGCGGTGATAGGGGTGTCAGGGTGCCAAAAACCAGCTCCCTGCTTTCACAGCGTGGCTGGCTGCACCTTGCTGGGACAAGGCAGCTCGGAGCAGCACAGGGCGTGAGCAATGCCAGGAGCTGCAGAGCCTGAGCTGGCCAAGCCACGCATGCCTGGCAGCCTGCCCATGGGGCCATTTCAGTGCACAGGCGGACAGACGGGGAGGGCTCTGCAAGCGGTAATTGCCTCCTTCTCCCCATCAGGCAGAAGGAAGATGATTCCCCCTGGGGCTTCGCGCCCTCCCCTGCCACTGCTCAGCTCATTTCTGCAGCACCAAGCAGCACCCCAGCAGCCGCGGATCCTGGATCTCCTAGTGCCTCAGCCCCCCCAGCCCCACGGCAGCACCCAGGTCTTCCCATCACTTGGCAGCAGATCCCAAAGCAGCCTGCAGAGACACCGGTCACATCAGCTTCTTCCCCTGTGCAGGGCAGCCCCTTCCCTTGGGCCAGAGCTGGGGCTCTCACCCTGTGCTGTGATTTCCCAGCTCAGCATCCCCCCCGGTGAGTGATGTCCGCTGGTGTTTCAGGGGTGGAAGTCCCGGGTCCTATCCCTATTGCAGGGGAAGTTACTGTATCCAAACTGGGCAGCAGCAAGAACAGCTCCCGCAGGAGCAGTCTTCATACCTTGGTCCATAATGTGCTCTGGCCAGTGTGATTCAGTGGCTGTTTGTATAAATCTGTTCCCCTAATAGCCTTTGAAGCCCGCGCATGCAGTTAAAATACTGGCTGAAATATTTATTGAGTCAGTTTTCAACTAACATAAACTCTGTGCTTACTAAGTAAAAAAAAAAAAAAAAAAATCACTCTCATTTTCCGTGAATCCCAGAAACGCAAATACAGCAGTCAGCGCCAGGCGGGCTGGGCCACCATCTGCCCCAGGGCTGCTGCTGACCAGGGAGCCGGCCTTGAGCCTGCCCCATCCCTGGGCATGAGGGGTACGAAGGGGAGATGCTCTGCACTTCGGCACTGCCTCTGCCAGCTCCTGGTGCCCGTGGCCTCGACGGGCTGTGCGTGCTCTCCCCCATCTCCGCTCTCTACCTGGGTACATCTGCTTCTTGCACAAAGGACCTTTGTTCGCTCCCCCAGTGCTGGTTTAGCAGCTGCTCTGGACCTTTCCTTTGCAGACACCCAGGCCATGTGTCCTGCAGCCTGCTCCGCCTGGGCTCGGCCCCGGCAGCACTGAGCTTCCTCAGCCAGAGCGGCTTTGCTGGGGCTCTGCAGTGAAGAGCCTTTGTCTTCCTTGCGGGGGAGAGGGGAGGGGGGAAAAGATTTGCAATGAAAATGGAGCGGTTGCTATTTGAATATCCCCAGCAAAAGAGCCATTAGCGCTAATAACAGCTTTCAGCACAGTGCAGAGGGCACTTCCCATCCGCAGCCTCAGAGCACTTTGCACTGAGCCATTTCCCCATCACATGAGATACGAGGAGCGCAGAAGCACCTCACCCGGGAGTGCTGACTGGTGTGGGGATGCCAAGGCTGCTCCTTCCACTGCTCTTCCAGAGCTGCCAGGGGCTGAAACTGGAGGGCACGGGGGCTGGGACCCAGCTCCTTACCCCACAGCCATGGCTCCGGAGCAGCTGGTGCTCTAGCATAGGTGGCACTTCACTTGTTCTCTCCACTGGGGACTGTCTGTCAGCCCAAAAAGGTCTCTCAGGGAATATGGGTTGGAGATGGGTTGCCCAGTTCATCCTGCAAGGTCTTCCCTCAGCTCCTAGAGGTCACCTGGCCTGTGGACAGAGAGGGTGCAGAGGGACACCTACCAGCCCAGATGCCAGCAGAGCCAGGGGATGCAAGGAGTGGGACAGGCAGGGAGCTGAAGTGGTGTGAGCTTCCCTCGCCACAGTGCAAGTCGAGGCAGGGGATTGTGGGAAGATTTTCCAGGCAAAAAATGCAGGTCTGAAGCTGAGATCTTCCTGTAACAGAGCTGAGCTGAGAGCACTGCACTGAGAGGGGCTGGGGAGACAAGCTCCGACAGGCTCCAGCGATAAGCAGGAATTAGAAATGCATTAGAAGCTGCTTCAAAGTCCTCCACATCGGAGCAGCACATCTGATGCTGCAAATGCTCTCTGCTGAAAGGCAGGCAAAGCAGGCAGTCACATGGGTGCTCGCAGCTCGTGTCCCCAGGGTGACATGGGCTCACTAGCCACCACGCTGCTGGATGGCTGGTACCAGGACTGTGCATCCACCCTGGCCCCTGGGTGCCCCGGCACAAGTGTCACGTCCTGGGAAAGCCACGCTCACCAGCACCCATGAGCACATGGAGGGTGCCAGGGGATCGGAGCCACTTCTGCACCCGGCTCCTAACAGGTCCCAGCCCCTGGCGTGTGTGGATGCAGGTCTGGTGTGGATGCTCCTGGTAAGTCACCCCTGGGTGCAGGGGGCATGTGGGATCTGGGGGTTGTAGACAGGGTTTGTGAGCTGCAGCTGCAGCTAGGAGCAGGTCTGTTCTCCTGGGAATGCTGCTGTCAGGGCAGTGGTACCCCAATGTGGGGGTGACAGGTGATGCTGCCACCCTGCTATGGTGCTGGCCTCTCAGTACACATAACCAGCTTTGCTCATGGGGGTTGGGTTTCTGTCTGGCTTTCGCAGAGTGCGTAGAGCCCAGCTTTGCTGGGCTGAACTCTAGCCCTGTTCTTCCAGACAGATGTTGAGTGGATGTTAGGCAATGCTCCTTGCTGCATTGGCCCTGGGAGGGGATGTGTTCAGCTGGGATGGAGCCCCCTCTCCAGAGCAGACATCCCAGCTCTGGTTAGGAATCAAACTCACCTTCATTCCTCAGAGCAGGACATTCACCCTGTGTCTATTTTATAAATCTTGCCAGGGAAGAAAATATGCCAGCTTTGAGTCCCACGGGGTGATGCAGAGGCCCAGACACAGCAGTGGGATCCCAGCCAACAACATTTCCACCAGAGAATCTCATAGTGGGGAGATGACAGCCCTCGGGCCCCATCCTGTACAGGGCTGATCCCTCCTGTATAAAGGGGACTGAGGATGCTCAGCCCTTGGAAGCACTGAGCCCCAGCCCTGAGGGCAAAGGGAGGGTGCTGTGTTGGGGTGTGGAGGTTAACATCAGGGTCCTGCTCCTCCCACCAGCCCTGGGGCCTGTTTGCATGCTGTTTATTTTTATCCTGCGCTTGATGGATCGGTGCATGGCTTCGATGTTGCCAGATGATTTTCTACCAGTTCCATCACATAGCAATTTAAGGTTAGTCCTCACTGCCAGAATGAGTCAAAAGCTTTTAAAAAGCCTATAAAGCAGACATCTATCTTGCCCTGGTTTTATTCCACTTCTTTGTTTATTGCTGAGGTCACCGGCTCGTGTCTCAGGGAGGAATCCAGGTCACCGGTGACGGTAATGTGGGGTGAGGGAGGTGCTCCCTGCCTGGCTCTTGTGGAGCTGGGACACCTCTGCTTTTGTGTACGAGTCCACATGACGGCCACTCTTGCCTCTTCATGCGCTCAACACAGGGCTGCATGCCTAGGAACAGACCATGCAGGACAAGTGGACTGCAAGGGGCCCGTGATTTCAGACAGCAGCGACGCTGAAAGGCTGCGAGCATCAGGAAGCTGCAGGAGACAGACCTAAAAATACCTCCCCAGAGAGGAGCTTTCTCCTTGCAGAGTTCAGCAGGCAGCAGCGAGACCCAAGTGGTAGCTGGAAAAGACTCAAGGGAGAAGGAGGTTTATCCCCATCAGGGCAGGGGCTAACCTGAGAGCACCAGCTAGAGGATGCTGGAGATGCCCTGCTGTTGGTTTTTGGGAGGTGCTGGGTGTTTTCTTCCCAAAACCATATCTCTGCTGTCACATCAGATGGTGGTGGGGTCCCCTGCTAAGCAGGAGCTGGATGCCCCTCCAGACCACTGTCAGGAACATTCCAGAGAGCCAGTGAGGCACGGGGACACCCACCGTACTTCACAGACATTCAGGCAATAGGTTAGGATCAGCATGGCCAAAACGCATCCCTTAATCCTCCTCTCAGCCCTCCCTCCTCTGGCTCCAGCAGTTGCCATGGAGAGAGCACCACAGAGCACTTCTCACCCCCTGCCCTGGGTGAGACCCTCCTCCTAGTACTCTCTCTCTTCATTTTCCTATTCCAGTGTAAATCCTGCTGGTTTTCCCAGTGCAGCATCACTGCAAAAGCCCTCAGACTTTTCCAGCCTGGCTTTCATCATCCACATCTCTTCCTCCTGGCTGGGACAGTCCTCATCTGTCCATGCCCCCACCCAAACCTGCCCCAGCCAGGACTCTCAGACACCCCCCCTATGCAGACACCCACCTCACTACCCCCAAATCCAACCTCCTGCCGAGCTGGCACGTGCTCTTGCTGCATCTCTCCCTGCCTTTCCCCTGGGATGGTGACTGTGGTCCCTTGGGAGACCTGTCACCCTGGCACCGATGTGGCTACGTGGCCTCAGTGCCAGCATTGTGGGGAGGAAATGGCCAAGACCATGGTGGTGCAGAAAGCCCAGGCTATATATAAGTGCATAGTTATACCAGGGAGTGCACACACCCATCCGGGCTGCCAAGAGGGCACAGGGCCTCAGAGGCTGCCACTCAGTGAGCTGTGACCTGGCTCCTTCTGCTCATTCCCAGCCCCAGGCTGTGCATGTGCCAAACCAGGCTGGGCTTTTTTGAGAGTTATTTTTAAGACAGCTGATTTTGGGATGTGGCTGGCAGTGAGGATCCGTGGGGTCAGTGCAATTTAAGGGACAGCAGACTGCAGTTTGGAGAGGGGAAGGAGCAAGCAGATGGGCAGGATCTTTTATCTGGCGTCTCTGATGTTTCCAGGGGAGCCCAGCTCACTTCGCAGTCAGAGGAGGGCAACAGGGAACAGGAGGGCACCCAGGCTACGCCAGGAGGAGAGGACACATCACCTCTCTGCTCACCTCCAGTGATCCCTGGGCTACAGAGCAGCTCTGCCTGCACTTCACTTGGTGGTCCCTGGGGAGGATGCAGCAAAGTGGTGCCAGCAGCACGCTCAGCCCTGACGAGGAGGAGGAGAAGAAACAGGAGGCAGAGATGCCCTCCGAGGTCTGGGCTAGGTCCATGACAAATGCAGCTGCTACCCTCAAGACTGGGGTGCTGTAGGGGTGTGACATGGGGCAGTTGCTGTAACTGCCTCCTGACCTCACAGTTCAGCTGCTGAGCCGTGTCCTTGTACAGAGCGTGGACTCCTGAAATCCACCCCAGTCCCAAGATTGTGGTCTCTCTGTGGCCTTGTTTGACCCCTCCAAGAAAACAAGGGGAAGGCTCAGCTGCCCCATTGCCATGCAACATAGAGATGCCCAAACTACATGTGAATGAGCCAGTTCTTCCTTACAGTGCTACGCAGATCCCAGCCTGCCTCCTGCACGCCACATCCCAGCCTGCATTATCTGTCCAGGATGAATGGGATGGGAAGGCTGGTGCCAGAGTACGTGGGGCATCCTTTCAGCTACCTGGAAGGCTGCTGCCTGCTGCCCACCTCAGGAGGGGCATTTCATGTTTGGGATAGTATTGCAGATAACTCTGCTAGCCAACAATGGCTTTTGAGAAAAGCTTTGCAGGAAGAGCCATTATAACCTGCTGATGCCCAGCTGTCTCCCCAGGGAAGCACCCGCCTGGGAGCAGCAGCCTGTGCAGGGAAGGGCCCTGGCACAGCTGTGGTTGCCAGGGCCAGCTGTCTGCTGTGCCCTGCAGCCTAAGCACCACTTGCTGCAGCCTCCAAAACACTCAAAGGTTCTGTGCAAAATGCCTGCATGCCTCTCTCCACCCTCCCTCAAGCTCAAAAGTGGCCCCAAGGGAGAGCAAGTGAGAAATCATGCAGAAGCAAACCTGCGTGAGATTGCCTTCAAAAAGTGTTGCTCTAGAGCAGGCAGACCCTGCTGGAGTAGGGGCTGGCAAGCTGGCTGGTGTCCCAGAGCTCAGAGGTGAACCCGGGAGGACAATAGCTGCTTCCTAAACCAGCCCAGCATCAGAAACCAGGCCTGGAGCTCAGACGGTTTCCTTGTATGATGGAAAGAGGGACTGACACATCTGCCTGCGCCCCAGGCCAAACTGCTGCCCTCGGCATGCTCTTGACACCTGGATCAGAGAAGGGGAAGTCTGCAGGGGCTCCAGCAGTGCCAGAGCTAAATTGGGCTTTGCAGGAGGGGTCCCAATCTGGCTGCTCCACTGGTTTCTCCCCACTGATGCCTGGCTGCCGCGCGGTGGGCTGCAGGCTGTGGGTCAACCTAGGGCTGCCATCCCCACCACACCAAGTTGCCTCGCGCCGGCCCTGGTGCCTGCCTGCACACTGCTCCCTCCGAGGAGATGGGTTTTATACCCAGCCACCCTATCCCCCCTACTCCTCTCTGCAGCCAGTCAGCAGGACCTGGCTACCTAGCTCACCATAGATGGGCAGCTGTGGGCTCTGGAAATGCACAGGCACATGGATGCTGGAGTGTCCAGTTTGGGCCAACACCTCTGATTTTGGGTAAAAATGGATAAGCAGTGGCCATCTGTCTGCACAATGACCTTCAAACACACACAGCTGCCTCTGTTGGCACACAGGGAAGAACAGGGTCCATTCCAGGATCCTTTGATTTGACCCCAGCAAAGGGCTGACTGTTTCCTTGTCCCTTTTTTTTTCATCATGAGCTGCCCCACTCCAGGGAGTGGCAAAGGGGGTCAAGGAGTGCTGCAGTCCATGGCTGTGGTCCAGCAAGCATTTATGGAGGACACAGAGGCTTGAACCTTAAAGCAGGGTCTGGGAGGCGCCAGAGGAGGGACAGGATCTCCATCCGTGTCACCCCCTGTACTCACAGGGTTTGACCCACCCTGCCAAGACACCAGCCTTAAAAGTGGGGATGGGGATCCCACACCTGGCTCCATGCTGCAGCAAGCCAGCGGTGCTGGGGCTGTACCTCTGGTGCTGGAAGGTTCCTGTTTACCCCCCAGGTGCCCACCACTCCCAGCATCCCCACTGCCCTGGGGCGCCCCACAGCTCTGGCAGCCTCAGCCTGGCCATGGGCTCCTCTGGAGGTGAGGCAGAGCTGGACTGTCAGGAAGCACCAGAAGCTGGTAATGACAACGTGTCCACCCATTTGTCTGTAATTAAAAGTTGTGTGTAGAGATTTCCTGTGACATGTCCCGTGAGTCCAGCTGCAGACACGGCGCTGCTGAAACCAGGAGATGCTAATGAGTGCTTCTGCATATTAAATAGCTTGTTTACATTAAGACAACAGCCGGTGTAGCTGGGGGAGGGAGAGGAGTGGCTGTAATCTTCACTCATGCTTTCTGTCCCAGCAGCTTGCTGCCTGTCAGCCCCTCAGGAAGCTGCTGAACCTGAGTGTGGCTGCAGGCATGGTCCAGGGCTCTCAACAGTGATCCTACCACCCTGTCTCAAGCACTATGTGTTGGATTCATTGTCCCATCTCTGCTGTGGTCTTCCTCTCTGCTGTGGACCAGTGAGGGCAGGATGCTCTGCAGCACTCAAGTTTGCCCAGAGGTCCCCTGCATGGTGCTGAGGCAAGGGGGCTCTGGGGGAAAAGGGACTCAGCTGTCCACCCTGCCTTAAGCCTGATGGCATCCACTCTGCGAAAGACCTGTTCTCAATGGCTCCCTGGGCATGGTGTCCTGGAGGGAAGTGGTAAAGGGGGACCTCTACCCAGAAGAAGAATGCAGGATCAGGACCACAACAGGACTCACCATGCCCAAGACCTGGCCACAACACTGTCCCCCCCTGCCCAGCACATCCTGTGTACGAGAGATACAGGAAAGGTGCACAGGCCTTCACTGCCCCATGTCCGAGCTCTGGAGACTGCACCCTGGTCACAAGACTGGCAGGATCTCCCCATGCCGAAAGGGAGAGCGCTGGCACTGGGATCCAACTGAGGTGGGGTAGCACAACTGGCCCTTCCCCACCAGCATGAGGGTCCAGGAGGTGAGGGGTTGCAGGGTCTGTCCTGGCCGATGGTGGCCTTGGGCAGCTGCAGAGAGACAGACCCTGACCCCTTCCCACCTGGGTGCTCCTCATTGCATTGCTGTGACAACAGGCACCCCAAGACCATGGGCCCCTTCGTGGCCCCAAGAGAGCCCCTCATGTCTCTGCAGGGCAGGCACAAGGGACACAGCTCCACCCCTGATGACCCTCAGGCTCGCCAGGTTGGGGGAAAGCGCTCAGCAGGGCAGGACACAGGCAGCTCCCTGCATCAGCATGCAAAGAGCTGGACAAGCCTGGAGAGAAGCAGCTCCAAGGACATCAAACAACCTCAGGGTCTGTCCCCAGTCTGACAACAAGGTCCCTGCCCAGGCTGTGGGTCACCTTCCCCAAGCATCATCCCGTGCCAGCAGCCAGTCGCCATCCTGTACCCTGCAAGCTCCCACACCCCATGTCACCCCAGCTACTAGGACATCTTGGGCTAGAGAAGCCCTGCCTTCTCCCCCATCACTGAGGCACCCTTGGGGGACTGATGAGTCCCCATCACCCTGAAACTGCAGCTTCAGCTCTGCTGCTCATTTCCGCTGCCTTCGGGAGAGCATCTCACTGCCTTGCCACTGGGGTGACATGCACGCGGGCTTCACATGTGCCACTCGACATCCTTGCCCAGCATTATTCCAGATCCTCCTGCTAAACACATCCCAGGAGGCCAGGCTTGGCTGAATGATTGATGTGATCGCTGACAGGTTGCCTGAGCTGGGCACTGTGGAAGTGTCTCTTCCTACATCTTCCTCCAGGGACAGGCGAGCATCAGTGCCAGGAGCTGCAGGAGCAGCCTGAGAAGGGCTCCACTTTGCAAAGGCAGACCTGGTGTTGAGGGAAAGCTGAGCCCACTATTCTAGGGGAAATGCACCCCACAACCCAGAGGCAACAGTTGGATCATCAGTGGTGTTGTCTTTTCCCCTTGTTCCCTGTAGTGCCTGGAGGAACTTCTTGGAATATGGTCCCCTGACATACATGCCTGAGCAAGCCAAGCAAGGGTAGAGCCTTCGATCGGGACCACAGATGCCTCCAGTGGAGGAAAGACTGCAAGCAGGTGCAAGAGCAGTGGGAAGCAGGGCTGCATGAGCTCATGTCGGGCTGCTGAGGAGTCAAGGCAAGCAGGCAGTCCTCCACCATGCAGAGGGAAAGGCGAGGGCCCACAAGACCCCAGCATGTCCTGGGTGACAGCAGCAGGTCTCCTCTGCAACTGTATTTAATACTGCTCTGCTCCCGGTGCTTCCAGAGCCCCAGACTTGTGCTGCCCACACTCCAGACACTGCAGGAGCCTGCTCAGACCCCCTGACCCCTTAACCCACTGCCCGTGGTTATACCCTGGGCGAGAAGAACCCTTAGGGATAAGAGATGCACCATGGGGTGAGCATGGTGGGGCTGGGTCAGAAAGGTTTGCTGGTTTGGGAAGCAATCTCATGTGTGCCCATAGGTGATGAATGATCTACACATAGGCTGCACCAGCCAGAGGCTGCTCAACCCTGCTCTGCACTCCAGGGCGTTGTCTCTTCCCAAGCCCATGAAAAACCCCCTTTATCTACCTCTAGGGCACCACTTCTTCCCCAGTCTGTCCTACAACTCATGTGAGGGGGATGGTCAGTGCCTGGTCCCCTCCATGTTCTTTCCCATCTTCCGCAGGGTTGCTTGGGCAGAGCTGTGCTGGGGCTGCCTGGAGGAGGAGGCACTGCTCAAGGGCACAGTCGGGTGTAGGACTAAGACAGGCTTGACCCCAGTGTTCATGGTCTTCAGATGCTGTGGTGCAGTGGGAAGGCTGTAGCAAAGTTTTTTGGGAGACCAGAGGCTTTCTGGGGCCAAGAGAATCTTGGGAAGTGGGGTAAGCCTCTGGGAAATGTCCCTTCTCTTGGGGCATGGCATGGGGCACAGCAACATGCTGTGCTTGGCACCGAGGTGCCCCTGCCTGGGGATGCATCGCTGCCTGGGTGATGGGTGTCCCCCGCCGTGAGTCTGCCTGCCCACACAGGTTCCCCAAAGGCTGCAGCTTACACGCCACTGCAAGCAGCCAAGGTGCCACCAAGTGCCAGGTGCTGGTCCCTCCCCACACTCACCAAAGTGCCTGGGTGATGCATTTCCCTGCCACCCGCCCCCGTGGTGGGCTGGGGGCTAGCTGGAGCGGAGCAGAACAGCTCAGGGCCAGAGTGTGTGGGTGGCTGGCCGTGCCCCCCATTAGTGGGTTCCTCATCCCACCTGCACCCCAAGCATTGCCCACCCCTCTCACAGCTCCCCCCAGCCCACCCAGGCTTTGCTTTATATGGAGTTGCCAATCGCAAGCATTTTAAATGTTAATGACGACGTTTCAGATTTGTAGTGGAAACTAATTAAAATTGTTATTGTTAGCGGGTTTGAATTGCCCAGGTGTGAATCATTATCCTCATTAAAATAATCAGGGAGATGGGGATGTGACAGGAGAGCAGATGGATGAGAAGCAGCCTGAGCAAAAGACCTAGGTGGCGGGGGAGCCCTGATGCCCATGGGAAGTGGGGGCAACCCTGGCCAAGGTGGCATGGCCCCCCGGGTCTGGCGCAGCCCAGCATCTCCTGAATGTGGGATGCTCCACAGAAGTGCCCCACTCATGACCCCCCACATGCCAGGGGCTGCAGGGCACTGCAAGTAGGGTGCTGGGATTTGTCAGAGCAGGAGCAACGGCAGGGAGAGGCTGCAGGACAGGATGGGGTCATCACTACATCAGTCCTCCAGCATCCCTCCTGCTTCCACCTGAGCAGCCTTCAGCACTTCCTCATTGTGCTGCTCCATGTCGGCCCAGCGCGGCACGTGCCAGGGGAAGGTCCATGGAGCTGCGGGGTCTGGTCCCCGTCCCGTGAATCCAGAATGGGACTGTACATCCCAGCAGAGCCTGCCCCAGCCTCGGAAGATGAGTGGGTGCTGGACGCTGTGGAGCCCTGCCTGCACCCCTGCCCACAGCTGCCAGAAGTGGGAAACATCGCATAGCTCACAGCCAGCCCCGCCGGAGCCAGCCAGGCTGTGAAGCGCCCGAGGCTGGTCCTGCCCTGGGTGGACCCGCGTCGCCGCAGCTGGCCTGGCCCCTGCAGCCTGTCTGCAGGGAACAAGGGCCCCTTTCTGGCGGATGAATGGGCTCAGTGTGTGCAGCCCCCTACCAGACCCTGCAGCCCCAGACCGGCCGCTGCTGGGCGGCAGGGCTGGGGTCAGGGATACCCTGCGGGCATGGTGCAGCGGGGCAGCTATTCAGGGAAAGAGCATGGCCCTCCCAGTGCTCAAGGTCGCCTTTGTGCCATGCACCCCCGAGCAGGGGCTCCGCTGGGTAAGGCGGTGACACCAAACGGAGGAATGATGGCACATGGCCAGTGTCAGGACTCTACCCCCAGCCCCTCCCCACTGCAGCCAGTTTGTCCCGCCTCTTGTCCCCTGTGGGTCCAGATGTGTGGGTGGCCCTGAAGACATTCTTGCTTGTCCCTGCCACTGGCCACCAAGACTCCAGCCCATAAAGGTGGCACTGGGAGCTGTGCGGCAGCTGTTTTGCCGGGGCAGGTTGGAGCACATCTCTCAGGCACAGGCCAGAGATGACTGTGGGGATGTGCTGGCCAGGTGGCACTCAAGGCTAGGTTATCTCATGTTTTCATCTATTGACAAATGTATTATTGATGATACATTTCCCTGGACTTGGCAGAGCTCTGTCCATGCTCCAATCATATCTATCAAATAAATCTCAGCCAGGCTTTGCCATTGCTGCTGAATTAATTATCTCCAGATTGTTTTTTCATAAATATTTGACAAGCACTAACAATGCAAGGCGTGAAACCCCCTGGTAATTGTGTGGCTCCAAATTACCCTTAAAAGGTAGTTGTTACCTCCAGCACTGCAGAGCTAGGGCTGCTTCAGGGGGGATGTAAAGGCTGGGGCAAGACCTCTATTGAAGACTGGCTGCTCCCCCCCTGGGCTTTTGGGATGTCACACAATTAGGTGTAAATGGGGCACAGCACTGAGACCAATCTAATTCATGCACTGAAGGCATCCTGAAGCAAGGACAGAAAACTGGTCCCAAAAGGTTGAATATATTCTGTATGGGGCAGGGATCCTACCTGCAAGGGTGCAGTGCTCCTGCAGCTCTGCACAAAGGTGGTGCTCATCCTCCTCTGCGATAGCACAGCCAGGCTGCTGAGCAGTGTGGCATATGCTCGGGATATTCAGATGTTATTCAGCAGAAAGTCTTGGCATGATGCTTGCTTGGTGTGTTTGAGCTCTGATTAGCCATGGGGTGGAAAACCTGAAATGGGTAACCCAGTACAGAGGCATCTCTGCCTCTGCCCTCCCAGCTTCTCTTCACTCTGATGCCTTCAAACAGTTCCTGCCTTCCCCCGAGGCTCCACAAGCTCTCTTCAGGGCACAGAGACACAACCTCCATGCCAAGCCACTGAAAAAGCCGTGGGGTTCAGCCTTGGGGGTGGACTTCAGGCACCCCGCCTGCACAGCCCCTGGATGGAGGGCTTGCTGCGAGCTTTGGGGACAGGCACCTGGGAGCAGGAAACAACCCTGTGCCAAGAGGCTGGCACCCTGCCTAAGGAGGTCCAGGGCTGCACAGCTCAGGGGCTGTGCCCCCCTGCATGTGCCCACCATGCACACCCACCTCAGCCACGCTTCAGCAGTGGGCCTGAGGCGCCGGGAGGGAGTGGGCACCCAAAAGCAGTCACACAAATCGCCACTGGCCAGAAGGCTGGCAGAACCACAAATAAAAACAAAGCAATAACTGGAGGCTTTACAAGTCCGACTAGAATTGAATCTAGGAGAGAAAGTGGAAGCTTCCCAGAAAAGCTTGCAAAGCAGCCTGCAGTCAGCAGGGAAATCTTTGCTGGAGCAGAACCCACCATGAAGCAGCCCAAGCAGCCGGCCTACAGATCTCTCTACTGGGCCAGGCTGAGGATGTAACCAGCAGCCAGGATGCTGTTGGCTCAGTGGCATGGGACATCAGATACCAGACATCAGAGACTTCCAAAAAGCTCACAGAATTGAGCAAGCACAAGGACTTCAGGAGCTAAAGTGAAAAATGGACTCATTGTGTTGCACTATGGTCCAAGAACAACTGTCAGCCTCAGAGCACAGGCTGGACCACCCTTCTAGAAGGACCAGGCTGTCCCATCACAACAGCATCCTTCCTCCTACTCACCTCACAGCCCAAATGCAGGCAGTTAGCAGGTGCAATGGACCTACCCCCACCAGAGACTGTTCACACATAGCAGAAGTCCTGATGTCTGCTTTAGGACAGGCATGAGCTGAGGAGAACCCTGCTCAGAGCAAACTTCTGTAGGATAACGCCTCCTTTTCTGGCAGGAGGAAGACCTCTGGGCAGACCCACAATCACTGCAAAGACTCCAGGATAAACTGGCCATGGACCAAAGTATGGACGTTGAGCTAGGCTGGGACTGGCAAATTAAAATGAGAGAAAGGAGGCCAAGAGCACCCGAGAGATGCTGAGACTGGCTCTGAGGCTGGAATCATCTTTGCAGATATGTGCTGGGAGGGGACTAAGACATGTGCTGGGGATGGGAGCATGAAGCCTGCGCACAGAGAACTGGGCCGGCATAGGGAAGAGTGACTCTGAGCTGGTTCTAGGAGTTATCAAACAATTAAAGATGTGATAAATTTAGTCTGTGGAACAGGAAATTGGCAATAATGCAGAAATGAAAGGAAGCAGTTGAGCTAACTGCTGGGCACTCTACAAAATTGGCTATAAAAAAGAAGGACTGCCATAAATATAAGGGCAGCCAGGAGAGGACACTGCTGGTAATGAAGCCTCTGCTCCCCATGCGGGAAATGGGGAGACACAGAGCTGAAGCTATGAAGATATCAACCACGGCTGTGCTCATTCAGGACACACAGCTGAACAGCAATAATGGAAGGCCAGAAGCAAAGTGTGTGCTGGATTCACTCACCCCTGCTCTGAATTGATGGTATTAGACCCAGATGTTTAAAAAATGAAAAGAAAACCCCACCGCACCATGCGAAGGGTGCTGACCGGAGCGTTGGCCTGGGCTCCCATGGAAAGAGTCCCTGAGGAAAAGTACCTGTGCACAAGCTGGGAAAGTGCCACACTCTGGTATTTGAACAGGCATTGGGATAATGGGTGAGCTAATTGCCTTGGATTGCATTGCATCAAACGAGCACATAATAAATGGCAGGATTGGGGTCAGGCAAGTGCAGCCTGTGGAAATTGCCTTTGAAGCTAGAGCCCCAGTGAACAACAGTCTGCAGGGAAGCTCTCAGCAGCAAACGCAGTGCTCTGCCACTACTGCAGCCATTCTCCTCCTGTGCAAGCAACAGCAACAACAGTTTCACGACAGAACTGAGCTAATGAATTGTTAAGATTGACTGGAGCTATTTTCAGCTGATCCAGGACAAAACATTCAGCAAAATTCCAGCTACAGGAAAAAAATCAAAACAGCTGTTTTGTGTTCAAGAGGCAGGAAACAAACTCTTATGGGGTGCAGGCATGTGAAGGGCCCCTTGGGTTGGTGCCCACCACTCCTGCTTTCCCTCTGCCTTTGTACGGAGGTGGCTGGGGGATTTGCCCTACTCTGCTCTGCTGCCAAGTGCTGAGCCTGGGGGTTTGGCTTTCCTGGGCCACCAACAGATAGCTCCTCCGGGCTGGTGGCCGTCCCCAGCAGAGCACTGATAATCATCCTCTGCAGCTCTGCCATTTGCTGATGGCTGGGAGTTTGAGCCTGGCTGAGCTTCACACCAGAGGACGTGGCATTGGTCACCACAGATGTCCTCGTGCCGGACAAGCTGTGCTTCACTAAGGTGTTGTGACTTCTGAGGACATGGCCCAAGCAAAAAGCTGGTCTGGGGAAGAGCTTTGTGATGTCCACCGCAGAGAGGCGGTCTGTCTCACTGCAGCCACCTGGAGCTGCTGAGCTGTCTTACAGTCACCCCAGCCCCTAAACAGCAGGGGTGGGTATGGCAGACAAGGAGCCTGGGGAGATCTTGGGGAGCGTAGGGGGACACAGACACATCGGCTCTGGGTAGCGACTGTAGCAGACCTGCTCAAGACCCTGCACAGTGGCCTCCACCCAGGGCACTCCCCGAGTCTGCTTTCAGCCCACTCCTGGTTCATCCCCTGGGATGTGGTATGGATGCCAGCCCACACCCGCAGCCTATCTGTCCTGCTGTCCTACAGCCAACGTTCAGCCCTTCCCTGTCCTGCAGCACCCAGGCAGTGGGTCTGACCACCTCCGTGACCAAGACAGTGTAAACTCTCATGCCAGGCTTCAACAGAAATTAGGCTGGCTTCAGGCACAGAGGCCCCAGAAAGGGGTAGAACAGAGGAAATCATGTACTAGAAAACACCCCCCCCCCCATCTGCTGTAAGCCTGTACCTCCATCTCAACAAATGTCAATTCCTCAGCATCAAGACAGTCCCCCCTCAGGTCCCTGCTGACTCCCTACCCCTCTGAGCAGCCCTCAGCCCTGCTGTGCCACAGGCTGCCCCACCATGAGCCATCCTGCCCCATCCTTTCCCTGTGCCTGGCTCACCCCCATGGTCTGGGTGCTTACCTAAGACCACTGTCTCCTGCAAGCTGGATGGTTGCAGAGGTGCTGATGCAACCCTGGCAGTGCTCAGACCTCTCCCAGCATCTCTGCAGCCACCTGCACCCCGTACCTTGCTCCCTGTGCCTGCATGAAACACTGGGGTGAGCACAGGTTGGGGATACAGACTTGGGGACAAACCCCTCAGCACCTGGGGAGCAGCAGTATGTCAGACTCCTGCTGTTTGCAGGGCTTCTGGCTCAGAGAGGGTGTTGCTTTGGGGACCTTTGCAGTCCTCAACACCCCCTCACAGCCAGAGGAGAGCCCCAGCCGCCAGAGAGTGACCTGGTACTACATGAGACTCACAGCATAGGCTGGTGCTTTTGCAGAAAAATTGGTCCAAGACTAAAAATACTCTCACCTTTCAGTGCAGACTCAGGCAGCAAAGCAACAGGCTCATCATGTGGCAGCAGCCAGAGCTGGGAAAGGAATTTGCATCAGGCATTCACCATAGCATGATCCACAGGGAGCGGTGGGCACGTGAGAAGTGCTCTGCAGAGGTTCCCCGGGTGCAGGGGGGCGGCTGAGGCTAACGGAGCTACAGCAGAATATCTGCGGTGAAGAAGAGGGGGTGGATGAGTCACCTCATCTGCGGAGAGCTGGAGCTCACACTCACCCCATCTCCCACCACTAATTAATGCCAACACTAAATACAAACATACCACGTTACTCACTAATGGGACGTGGACAGGCTGAAATGCAGACCCTTCACCAGTACTTTCTTTAAAAATGAAGCAAACTCCCACGTGGAAACCTCCAACTCCACTTGAAGCTGCTAATTTATTCCCCTTCCTGCTGCTCAGCCTGCAGACATGCCCCAGCATGTGTGATGAGTCCTCGCAGCCGCTCCAGAGCTGCCTGTGCCCACCCTGAGCCCCACTGTGCACCAAGAAAAGAGCAGCTCTGGTGCCAGGAGAGTGTGGCAAGAAGGGGCAGGGAAAAAGGGGAGAGTATGGAAGGAGGGGATGCAGGGCAGGATGCAGCTCTAAGGCACAGGGTTATGCCATGGAGATGTGCCAGGAGACCTGTGGAAGAATGACTGCTGGCTAAACCACACGGGGCTCGGGCAGGTGTGTGGGGTCATGCTGCACCGCTGTGGTGCCAGCCTTTCCTAGATCGTGAACCTGGCTGTGACACCCACAGGAGTTTTTACGGAGCACAGTGCTCTGATCTCACAGCAGGCAGCCAGCTGGCCACGTTTTGTTAATGCACAGTGCTTAATGCAGCTGGTCACTGTGACCCCTACAGTCTGTAGGCGATGGAAATCAATATCTTCTCACAAGGCACTGTATATTCTGTGTGGTATCATGTGCACAGCTGCCTTACTGGAAAGGCCATCCTGCTTTGCCAGGGTCAGCCTGGGACACAACAGCACAAACCATTTGCCCCCATCAGCATCAGCTGGTGGCATGTGGTGATTTTGGGGGAGCCTCCACTATAGCGTAATTTAAATAATGAGGCTGAATCCCCACTTTGAACTCGAACAGGCTCTGTGAAGCCCCTAGACTAGCATTCTGGGATGAATGGACATGGCTGGCCAAGGACCACTGAGTGGCACCCTGCTGCCCTGGGGCCCCCAGGTTTACAAGTGATGCCTCTGGACTGCTGCTCCTGCTCCCAGATGGGGCTCTTCCTGCCATCTCCAGGCCAAGCTCTGCCTTGTGCAGAAGCAAAGAAGGAAAAATTGCACTGCAGCATGGACCCAGCTGGCCCAAACAGAGCCACACTCATGCTGTGGGGCAATGAAGCCCAACAATCCCCCACATAGTGACTCCCAGCAGTGGGGAATCACATCTTGCTGCCTGTTCTTTCAACCACCATGAGCTCAAGAGAGATACTGGTACCAGCATCACTGCCACAGGCTGCTGCACTGGTTGCACAGGCAAGGACAGGGTGCCCCAGCACCCCTTCTATCCTTGGGGTCCAGCAAAGCCCCTGCAGTACTGTGGAGCCTTGGGACGTCAGGGAGCAGCAGGTGACGTGTCTGCCTCGCTGGCAGCCCCCACACACCCCTCTATCAGCTGGGCCCAGCTGCCTGGGCACCTATGGATAATCCATCTGCTGAACATGCTACAGGCCATTAGCTTTAACTAGAGGGAGTTGCGGGGAGAATCATTAAAGGAAAAGTTCACAATGCAATTAATAAAGCACCTCATTAGGTCTCTTTCCCATATGAGCATGCAGCTCCCACTGCTGGCTCTTGCAGGTCTGGTGCTCTTGCACCATCTCCTCTCCCATGAGGAGACATTCATTTTCTTTTCAGGAGGCAGCTGATGACTGGAGATGGCACTGACAGGGTGCTGCTCTAGGACTGGGATGGCATTTGTGGCTGGGTGGCATTTACCCCACCACTGTCCTGCCCAAGTGCCCCACCGCCCTGGGCTCTTGCAGGACGGCTCTCCATGCCCAGGGCACAGAGAGGGAGCAAGCATGACACAAGCCCACCACCGCGTGGTGAGGATGTAGGGAGCGTGTACCCTGATGCAGACACCAGCACCAGTGTTAGTCCCTGCCCATCACCTGCCCTGCTCTGCCTGCGCGGTCCCCCTTGCTGCATGGAAACCAGCAGCATCTTAAGGGCTGCTGGCACTTTCGTCTTGTACTCTTGGGGTTTCATTACAACTAAAACTGGTCTTTTTACCCCCTCTGGCTCTCTTTGCAGTCCTCCATACATTCATGAGAGCCCTGTTGCCAGGAAGTGCCAGTGCACCAGGGCAGGGGGATTCACCACCTTCCGGGAGCCATAGGGACCCCAAAGGAGGCCAAGGGATGCACCTGGGGAATGGCCGCCCAGAGCATCCTATAGCGGCACACTGGTGCCTCCTGTGTTGGTTCCTGCCTCTCCAGAGAGTTTGCAAGGGTGAGTCCAGGGTCCAGGCTCTCTCCTGGCTGTGCTTGACTGGAGGTTGTGGCCACATGCAGGGCTGTGTTGCCCCCCTTGGCCACTGCCAGACAGGGGTACTACTTTCAGAGACCAATTTTGCATCTCCTTTCCAGGCTGCCTTTCACAGCTATACAGAGTCCCTTTTGCTTCCTCTCCCAGCACCCACAGGAAGCTGCTGCATGCTCCAAGCACCTGGGACCCACTCCCAGAAGTGAGTGGGTCCCAACAGCCTGGGGGGACACTGCTTGGAAGCACCATGGAAGGGAAGGTACCAGGAGGTGTTGTCATTACTGACTGCTCGGTTTGCTTCCAGTGGCTCTTTCGCATCACTGGCTCTTTTTAAGTTTCCTTCATCTTGCCTTCACCCTTGAAAACCTCCACAGTCTTGCCATCCATTGGGATGGGGGGCACTCACCAGACCCAGCTCTGCTCTGAAGCTGGCAGGGTGTCGTACGGTGCCCCAGCAGCCAAATGCCAAGATGCAGAGGGGTGTGCAGCAGCACCCAGGTCCCAGCAGAGATCCCACAGCAGGGCAAAGCCAGTGCTGTGGGGCTTGAGGGCTTCAGAAACAACCACTTGCTATGCAACCAGCTAAGAGGTGACCAGAGGTCCTGGGAAACAGTGGCAACCCCAGACAGCAGAGCATCTCTGTGTGACCCAGGGCTTCTGGCTGGATTCAGTACTGCCTTTTGTGGCGGGCAGACAGTATTTCAAGGCAAGAGAATTGGACCCCATTGGAGCAGGGAAACATCCTGGGTAAGAAGAAAGTAGGAATGGAGGTGACCTTTTCTTGTACAGGGCTGGAGACATCAAAGTTGTGACAGTACTGGTGATGGATCCCCGTGGGAAAGGGAAGCAGTAAATGCTAATTATTGGCATCTCTCTCCATCTGTAGGCCTACCAAGGGGCTTGTCCAGAGAGGAAAGAGGCAGGGAGGAGGGGAGGCAGGACCCAATGGGCAGATATCAAGACTGACACCATATCAGAGAAAGGATCACTGGGGGTGGCAGTACAGGCAAGGAGCCACTCACAGGAGTCCTAGACAGGGCAAAGGAGAGCCTCCAGGTCTGACTCGTGCCCTTTGAGATATGTTGTTTTGGGACAACCTGTCACCCTCCTGCACCACGAGACACTGGAGTGCGTGAGCAGGGCTTAGAGGAGGTGGCAGCAGATTTCACATCTAAATCAGAATCCTTCTCTGTTTAATCTCAGTCAGTACAAGTGGCTTAACCCATCGGACAAGCTCCAAATCCTCCTCTCCTCCTCCTGATCCCACCTAAGCCCTAAGTTTTCCCCCCTTTATAATCTCTGATTCACTGAGATCATGGGATTGCTCTGCCAGTTGCGCAAATCCAGACACTTTGCTGCTACAGAGGGACCCAAATGGGAATGGATGCAGATGGTGAATCTTAAAAATATCTTCTTGCTCTCCACCACTGCCCCAATTCTGCAGCTCCCCTCCCATGGCCCAGCAAAGAGCCCAGGAAAGCAGAGCCGGTGCACTACACAGGCGAAGATGACCACAGCCCATGAAATCTCCAGGATCCTGTGACAGAACACAGGGCCCAGACACCCCTGTGGGGACCAGGGTGAGATGCAAGGCCTCCTGGCCAGAGCTGGTCCACAGTGACATACATAGAGGGTATGGGTTACCTTGGGCACAGGCTGTGTGTGGGCTCCAGTACATCCCCAGCTGTGGGATGCTCTGTCTGTGGGATGGAAAACAGGGCCAGGCAGCTTCACTGATCCCCAGTCCCAAAACCAAGAGCAGGAGATGTTCTACTGTGCCAGCCATGTCCTTCAGGGTCTATGCAACACCCTCTTTGTATGGCATCTTGCTTCTGAGATGGCTTCACCCATGCAGCTGTGGGCACCAGAGGGAAAGGCAAGGAGCTGGAAGTATCTCCAGGCTGCTGGAAGCTGTACCCTATGGCACATGCCTTCTGCAGTGGGATGCCCTGACCCCAACAAACACACTAATCCTACTTCATCCCTTCCTCTGCTTCTGCCCCAGCACTTACAGGACAGGACAGGACAGGACTTTGCATACAAGTAGGTGGCAGGCTGGAAAGACCCTGCCTAGCTCATAGCATGTCTGAGTCACATCTTCCCTGTCTGGACACTTTGTCCAAGAGGAAAATCCTGACATTAGGGTTGGGCTGCTTGCTTCAGTCGCCACATGGCACGTGGGTAGCCAGCAGGGCCTTGCCACCTAACGTGACAGTGGCACACATCCCCACACCACCCCTCTTGTAGGGAAGCATACTTGTCATTACCACTCTCCCAAATTTTCCTCTATAAAATCCCCTCTAAGCTGTGAAATCCCTGCTTGCCAGGAATGAATTAGTTTTAGTGTTGCTATCTTGCAGCCATTTTGAAGGCATTTCCTTCGTATCCTTCTATTTGACTTTTTTTTTTTTTTTTTAAAGTCTGGATTCCCTGTAACATTTTTCACCCCCAGGAGTGGACTTTGTGCTTTTTATCTTTGGAAATATGGGCAAAGTGCTCCATAGCATCATCGCATTTAAGGAGGGATGGAGGAATAAGCTATTGGTGTTGGAGCACAGTGGGCTTGGCTCTGACTTCACGTAGGGGTTTCCTTCATCTCTTCTACAATAGCCTTATGTCTAATGATATTTGTCTAATTAGAAACATGCCCAATTGTTTTACACAGTAGGAAAATGGGTTGTTTGGCAATGCTGATGTATATCACAGTGATGTGGGGTATGCAGAGCTCTGAAACAGATGAGATCTAGATGAGAGAGAAAGATTATATTCAGGTGCTCTGTTCTGTCAGAGAGCCTTTGATTTGGTGGATTGTGTAGCATGAAAGGCCAGGCTTGTTACAGCCTTTGTGTGACTAAGAGTAAGATATTAAAGTTTGATGCACTGCTCTGGGAGACGCTACGTGATGGATAGAGAAGACTTGCTAGGCATTGTAGGAGCTGTGTAGGGCCTTTAGGATCTTTGGGGGCTGTTTGTTATATATTTCCTTGCCTAATGGTTTGCACGTGAGCAGAGTGCTAAGGTCGGAGCCCGGATTGCTTATGTGACCTTGGCATATGATTTTCATACGCAGGAACATTTGGTTCTGTGCAGTGAGTGGCTTCTCATGAATTGCAGGCAGTGACCCTGGGTGTCAGCTAGCAACCTCAGTTATTTCATTTCTAACACTTTAAAAAGAGTTATGGCTCATATAACTGGGATGTTTTCTCTGCACAGAATCCTGCAGTGCTGGGTGAGAAGGCTCCTTGGAGGTCCCTGGTCCTCTCTTGGGACTATATCCAATACTAGCTCAGCCCATGGTTACACCTAGCTGAGCCGTGAAAGTCTCCAAGGACAGAGACACCTTCATATCTCCAAGTGAACCACTGTGTCTGGGGGAGGCATGCAGCACAGTTTGGGCTTGGGATGGGTTTGCAGCAGCTCAGCTCACCCGGGAGCCCCATGCCCATTTGGCATGTGTCCCTTTCCCCACAGATGGGATGGATGGCGCAGGACTGTGGCCAGCCACAATAGGGCCCTGATGTTGCACACCCAAGCTGCGCAGCCAAGCACAGCTGTGAACAGGGCACTCCTCCCATGGAGAAGCCAACGAGCCTGTGATGTTGAAGCCACCTGAGGCTTCCTGAATGATGGGCTCTGGACAACTGCAAGTCAAACATAGCCAGAGAGGCCTCTTCAGGCACACGCTGAGGGCTCAGAGCCTGCTGGGCAGTGTGTCCTTCCCAGAGCTCTCTGGATTGCATCCCTGGAACATCCTAGGAGTGTTGTTGCAGGTGTGTGCTTGCATTTGGCTGTCAATGCATGGGGCCAAGCCTTCTTCCCCAGCCCCTCACCAGTGCAGGGCAGGAGGAATAGGTGTAGTGCAGCTGCTTTTGCTGGTGTGCCCACTGTGAACATCATACCTGCACAGGAGAGTCTTTCTCACTAAGCACCGTGGCAGGTCCATACCAAGGATGCTCCAAGGACTGCAGGCTCCAGACCTAAAGCCAGCCTGGGTGCAGGGAGGAAGCGATCAGTCCCAAGGACAGCTCAGCTGTGACACATTTCCTAGGACTAAGTCTTCCATTCTTGCTTTAACCTTTTCTGGTGACTTGTGGTGGCTGTGTTAAACAATGATATGCCTGCAACATGACAGTGATTTGTTTAAAGAGCCCACACTTGTCCTTGTTAGCGCTCACTCGGTGCTCTGACAGTCCTGTCAAAAGCTTCTGCACATTTTTCAGTTCTCTCCCTCATTTGCTCCTGTCACCATGGGGAAACATCCAGATAACAATGGCCCTGGTGGCATTTGAGCAGCTCAGGGGCCTTGGCTCGGCTGCAGCATCCCTGCATGGCACACCAAGAGGTAGCTGGTGAGTCTGGGGATGCACTGCTGCACCCTGAGTCCAGCACAGTCTGCTTGGTTGCCCCACTGCCTGGCCTGCCCTGTGCAGCAGCATCACCAGTGAGCCTGAGGGTATCAAAGGGCTGCCCAGACCTCAAGACTGGAGCACAATGCTGCCCTGTGCCCTGGTGCTGCTTCACACCCTCGAGTTTGCATGGCCGGATCCTGGGGATGGGATGGGCAACGAGGGGCACTGGTTCCTGTCCAGGTGTAGGCAGTGGGTGGAGGTGGTAGTTTGGGCATTTGATAGCTGTCCCAAAAAGAGGGTTTTCCAGCTAAAAATGAAGGGAAAGGAGCTCAGGTCCCTGCTACCCTCTCAACAGTGGATGACTGTGCAGAAAGGGGATGCTACTGTCACCAGCTCTGGCTGCCAGGTTTCAGACTGAATGTAACCAGTGTAGGCAGAGCATTAGGCATGCAGAAACTGGTCCTCTCTGGGGATGTGGCTAGGAGCGAGGTGCCTTTCAGAGCATTTAAAAGCTAATGCTTCAGTGTCCAGGGAACTCCCACATGGATGAACTTCGGGGCTGAGCACGGCATCAGAGAGAGTAGGTAGATTTATGCTGAGGTTTGGGCAAATTGTAGTGAGCTTGAAGGTTGTTTGACAGGGCTGGGAGCACCAAGCAGCAGACTCAGTATGCAAATGAAGCAGCCTGCTCTGAGAGCTGAGCCCTGCCTGAGAGTTTCTGACCTGGACCATGCAGTTAACGTTGGGCAATTCAAGTGTTTCCTCTGCTGTAATGTCTTGCAGATACCCCAGAGGAGGAAACAGACAGGGAGGCACTGGAAATTAAACTCAAAGGCAGGTAACTGTAACTATCTGCAATCCTGCACTGGGCTGAGCAGCACTTCCCAGCCCATGCAACGTCCGCCCCTCAGGTACAAGCAAGACATGGCTTCTCCAATCAGCCTCTGTGCACACAGACAGCCCCTGCACCCTTCCCAGGGCTGTCCTGGCCTCTCAGCCTGTGCACCAATAAGGGCGCATGGGTGCCACCTCAAACACCACTACCCCACCTGGAACTGAGCCATCCCACTCTGCCCCTTCTGCAACACCCACCCACTCCAGCACATCGGATACTCGCCTGGATCCACCAACCCACAGGGAGATGATGAGCCCAGAGAAACCCATTTCCCGGAGATAATGTTATATTTTCAGAGTGCATATAGTCAAATACGGCCAAATGTTCCCCTCCCTGAAGCCATCAAAGCACCAATGACTCCGTAATATTTAATGGCTTGTTTTGCTCCCTAAATGATACAATGAAAAGGATTATTAATGTTAATAGCGTTCTTATCATATTTTAATAGCATCATGTATAACGGAAATGTCATCTCAGCACATATTTCTCTTGCTCTCACCCAGGGCGCGGAGTAATCATACTCCAGAGATGCCGTGAAGGAAGACACATTGGGCAACAGGGTGGAAAGCAGGGCTGGGGCCTAAGGCTGAGTTGGACTTGACTGGTAGGAGAGAGAGGATGTAAAGCCATGTGAGAACAACTCCTCTGCAGGCAGAGGAAGGAGGGAGAAACAAAGGGCCAGGAGGGGTGATGGGCAGAAGACTGCATGGGATGGTCAGGGGAAGGATGCACAAGGCAGGTCCAGCCAAGGCATGCATAGAAATCCTGGGCATTGAAGGGGTTGCTCATATCAAGGGTGTGAAAATGGCACTGATGTCCTGCAGTCACCGAGTCCAGTTGATCCCTGAGGCCCAGAAAGGGCTGGATACCCCAGATGAGTGGGGTCAGGCCATCACTCCCCCAGGAAGGGGGCAGGATCCCCCAGGGCCTGCCAAGCCTGCTGCCACTACCACTTCTTTTTCTGACACATTGGACTCCATCAAGAGCAACTGTCAGCGATATACTCCAATTTTCAGCGTATCATTTTGCAGTCCAGTGAGCATTTGCCTTTTTTTTTTTTTTTTTTCCCATCCAATCCATCTTATAGATTAGTTTAACTAGGCTGAAAACCCACATTTTTCTTGTGGGGTTTGGTTTCCCTTGCATTCAGCCCTCATCTCCTTGCCAGGCAGGGGCTGTGGTGGCTGGAAGCTGAGTACACAGGAGCCCCTTCAGGTAAAGCCAAGCTCAAGGACAATATAATTTCATTTTCCCAATCCCCAACACAAGTCATTGCATTTCCACAAAGGAATTGCAAAAAGCAGACTCAGAAAGTTTCAGGGAGCAGCTATGAGTTGCTAAAGCCTCCAAAAAAGCTCTGGAAGAGCTTTGCACCTGTGAAGGTTTGCACTTTGGTATGTAGGGGTGTGGGTCTTCCCCGTTGTCCTGTGGCCAAGTGTAGTGCACAGCCCAACCTCTGCACTTGTCCACGTGCAGCATCCTGCCTTCACTGAGACCTGCACACCCACGCTTACTCCTCATCCTCCCACAGACACGTGGGCACTGCTTGTGTACCACCTCATATGCCTCTGCCCTCAGGGCCTGGGAACCTCCTCCACAGATGTGCGAGCGAGCATACACGTGCATGCGCAGACACCCCTCCCCAAGCCAGCCTGCTTTTGTGCTGGGAGATGAAAGGGGGCAACTCATCTCTGACCTGCTCATATTTCACTAAAATGTTATTTTAACACTTAAAAGGGTAGAAAATACCATCGGCGGCTCTTCATTTATCAGATCGATGCATGGGGAGCAGGGCACGCATGCTTTCCACGTTAATGAGCCCAGGAGCCTGCTTTCAGCTTCCTGGCACTACCCTGGCACTCAGGCTGCAGGGGTGAGGGGAAACAGGGCTGCAGGGGTGCTGGCATCCCATGGATAGACCCCTTCTTTTCCCCTCTAGAGAAAGTCGTGGCTGCTCAGCGACTCCTGTGGTGGCTGGGGGACCTAAGCAGGGAAGGGAGGGCAAACCCATGAGTAGGACAGCAATGGTGGAGACCTGATGGAGGTCCCCAGCCTCTAGCCCACAGCAAATGCACCAGGAATGTGGAACAAGCAGCACATCCTGGATTTTGCCTCCTGCTCCCAAAGTCTTAGCTGATTACTGGAGCCAGGGATTCATGTAGAGAGCTTTTGCCTGGGCTGGGAAGGTGCTGGCTCTCCTTCCAAGCTTGGAAGAGTCCTACCAGCCAGCCTAGGCAGGGACCATTCCATGAGACTGCAGTTGGGTTTATCTCCCAGGCTTCTGTCACATCCTCACAGCTGCTTGACTTCTCTCAATGCTGGGGGGCCTCAAGCTTGGTGCCTCTCTGCCTCAGAGCTGCTGTAGAGAGACACTTTCAGGATGGGATCCCCTTCACTCCTCCTCACCTGCTGTCCTGCTCGGAGTGGCACTACCTCCCCATGTCCTGCACAGATGCATGTGGAGGAAGGGCAGATGTCAGGCTTGTCTTCCCACAGGACACAGCAATGTGATGACTCCACTCAGCAGAGAGACCCAGAAAGGTGCCACATGGAGACTGTCCTATAGACAATGACGGTGCAAGGCAGCACTCTCCTCCAGACAGCCCCAGGGATGGAGACACTGGTACAGGGACGGTCATCTTACCTGGTAAAAGCCAGTCACTGAAGGAACTTTGTCTCCGTTTTAGCAATGAAATTTGCACCTCCACTGGGAAGTCTTTGTTTGTGAACTTGACTGTACCTCTGTGTCAGCAAGGTGCTCTAACCGTCCTCACATCTGAGGACAAAGGACAATTATAAAGATCAGACACTGTCAGGGGAATAACAGAGACCAGTGCTAGGTTTGCTTGTTTAACACCTTCGTTAATAATCTTGGCAGACAGAGTAAATAGAAGAACCAACTGTGAGGGATTTGCAGGTACTTTCCAGTGTGAAAGCACTATTTCGCTGAGGTTGAGTTTTTCACAACTTCAGGTGTCCTGGTTTGAGTGAGTGACAGGAGCTTTTAGGAGCAGGGGAGGGGGCTACAGCGGTGTCCCCCTGTGAGAAGCTTCTCAAAGCTCCCTCAGCTCCAAGTCGGACCCACATTTGCACCAAGGCTGGGCCAATGGTGGCTGCACCTCTGAGATAGCATCTTTAGGAAGAGGAACCTCGGAGGAGTTGTAGGAGTTGTGAGGAGGAGTTGCAAGGAGAACATGCAGTTGTTGTGCAAACACTGAGGTCAGTGGAAGGAAGAAGGAGAAGAGTGGGGAGACGCACCGGAGCAGAGACTCCCCTGTATCCTGTGGTGAAACGGCAGGGCCGCCCCCTGCACCCATGGGGGTCTGCAGTAGAGCAGATACTGATTTGTGGCCTATGGGGGCCCCATTCTGGGACAGGTGACTGCACCTGATGAAGGATGGGACTCTGTGGGAAGAAGGCCCCACTGTTGTAGTTTGACACTGGGAGGACTGCAACATGCCTGTGGGAGTGACTCATGTCAGAGCTTGTTTGTGGAGTGCTGTCTGCTGTGAGAGGGGGACCGTGTGGGGACAGGGGAAGAATGCCAGGGGCTTCCCCCGTCCCAAGGTGGAAGAAGCATCAGGACTGACTGCACGCCCCATTCCCTGCCCCCACATCACCTGGAGGGAGGAGGTAGAGATATTAGGATCAAAGCTGAGCCTGGGAAGAAGGAAGAGATGGGGGAAGGTGTTTTTGAGATGTGGCAATGCTTTTCAGAATTCTGTTAAGTGATGTTGTTGTTAGAGTCTGTATTAAATTTATATTCTTTTTTTCTTCCCCTAATGAGTCTGTTCTTCGCCTGTGTCTTAAAGGATGAGATTATCCCTCCTTGTCCTTATCTCAAATTCCTGGGTCTTTTACTTTCCTCTTTCTCAGCATGGGAGGGGGGGGGGGAAGGGGGGAGTGAGCAGCTTCGTGGTGCTCAGTTGCCCTCTGAGCTCAAACCACAATATCAGAGTACTTCCAAAAATGGCTTTGAGTCCTAAAGGTCTCACAATTTTAGGACAGCAATTTTACTTATGATTTTTTCTTCTTTGACTTAGAAGACATCATCAGAAGGCTTCCTGTAGGACCATAGAGGCCATGGACACATGCAAAGATCAGGCCTCCCGTGCACACGGGCAACAGCTCCCATGGCTGGCAGACTTCTTGCACAAAAAGCTGCTCTGCAGGCACCCAGAGGGGCACATCTGCTCTGAGCCCAACCTGCCTTAAACTGGACCTGTGCTGGGGATGGGATTATCTGTGTGTCTGCAATGCCTGGACCGCTGAGCCCATGACTGATACTCGCTGTGGAACTGTTAAGAGGTGCCATGGCCTGTCTGCTTTCATACAGGACATGGATCAAGTCATACAATAAAGAAAAACCTTTTTACATGAGATGTCCCACTATACTTTCAGTGGCTGTTGCATTTCAGGGGCATCCCGTGTTGGGTCTTGAAGCATCCCATGATGGAACAAAGCAAAATCAGCCCATGAACTCCCTGTTCATATAACAAATACTATGACTAGTGTCATATGAAATGTTTTCTCCCAATTTAGCTGAAAAAAAAAATCAGAAAAAAATCAGAATGTTTTGCAGAAAGCTAGAGAAAATTATTTAAAAACAAAAACAAGAGTAATATTACCAAGCCGTATTCATTGAAATAAGTAAGACACACAGCTCTCCTAAATAACACATTCCTGAAATTTGCAGATGAAACTAAATTGGAGAAGAGATCAAAATACCAAGGAGGATAGAGGACACACGAGTGGGTCCTGCTGAGACTGCAGGCAGTTGGAGGCAGAATGAGATCCACTTGGAAAAACACAGCCAGGCCATTTAGGAGAAAATGATCCAAATCACGGTCTGAGTCACTGGGAGGGGGAGCCCCATGGTGCAGTGAGGCTGAGCAAGACTTGTCACTGCTGTTGAGAGGGGTCTCGCCACACCACTGTTTTCTCACCATCCATTCTATGTTTTCAGAGAATCAGAGTCTGGCTCTAAAATCCTTCTGCTGTTCAGAGTATTTTAGGCCAAGCTGGCTCACCATGAGCCCTGGGGATGCTGCCACCTGAGGAGAGGGTGGCAACTGGTTGTAGGGAGATAAACTAGGATGAATGCCTAACCAGGAGCTTTATTGAGCACACACAGCCTCTATCCCAGTGCACTGGGCTCCCAACACCATGCCAGGGCTCTGGGTGCACATCAGCAGCCCCAGCTGCCCAGTCATTGCGTGCCCAGCCTGGCAGCAGCTGGGGTGGATGCACCACCCACATCCTCACCGTGCTGATCCCAGCCTCAGAACCATGCACCCTCTTGCTGCTCACAGGTTTCTGCTCAGTCTTGGTATCCCTTGAGAGTCTGTGGATGGCTTTTCTGCCCACTCAGGCAGGAATTACCTGCAGCAAACCACCGTACCGGCCAGCGACAGGGCCTGAATGTGGTGGCGACCTGGGCCAGCGATGGGAGCTCTTCTCAACAACAGCTCTGACATGATCCGTGTTATAGCTGTATCACTCAGTCAGTGGGCATATGGCAAGCCATCCACTAAATAAAAAAATTAAATTACCCAGGACTATAAAACAGTCAATTTAGAGCAATATCCTGAGTATAATAGGGCAATAGCATTTCATTTACTGCTACAACAGCAATCTTGCAAAGGAATGGAGGTTTGGGGGGGAGGTGATGGCGTGGGGCACCCCAAATGTATGTGTGGTTATGGGGGGGGTGGGGAGGCTGCCACAACCAGGGGGTGTCCCTGAGCTGCCAGCTGGGCAGCCCATCAGCTCCCATCCATGAGCAAGGGCTGCTGTGGCTGTCCCTGCTCTCAGCCCCACTGCTCTCAGGTTGCAGGCTCACCGCAGGCACTCCAGTCTCTGCAACGTGGAGCATTAATGTCACATTAGCCTAATGGGCAGTTTTCTCATTTTCAGGTTCCACATTCTCATTTTCCAGGCGCAGATAAGATGTTTGTGCCATGAATGGCATTGCCTATCAGCATGAAATGTTGTCGCTTTTACCTCTCTTTGTCAGAGTGTGGAAAATGGAAGAATATTTTGTAATCTGGTCGTATGTACCCTGCACATCTTACACCTCCCACTTTTTTGTAGCTGCTGTTTCTACTCACGGAAATGGGTTGAAGCCTGGCATGGATATGAGGGATGGGTGGTCCAGGGTCTTTTGCATCCCTTTGTTTCACCAGAAGCATGGTTCCTCCAGGGCCCCACCACAGCATCCCTGCAGGAGCCACCTTTCTGGCGATGTGAAGGCAGCAAACACCAGGCTTGAGGATTTAGTGATGAACTCCCTGGAGTGATGGACCAAAAAGATATTTAAAAAGAGATCTGGAGGAGGGGGCTGTGATCATCCCTGAGGCACCAGAACATGCTGGGCAGGACAGAGAGGGAGTGGAGAGGAGCTTAGGCCACCCTTTGACGCTGCAAAGTGCTCAGCAGCCTCAGCTGGCCTCTCTTCAGTTCTTTTTTCATTCAAACCAGATCAACTCAGCAGTCCAGGTTGCATCCACATTTCAGGGCTGCAGGAACCATGCACTGGAGCTGTGGGTTACCTGGGGAAGCTGTGTTAACTGCAAGCAGGAGAGCAGCCCGCCTCGGGCACAGACCTAGAGCAGCCTTGCTGCCTGCGTGCTGCCCTGCTGCTGTCTCTCCCCGTGTTGGGTGGACCTGCTCGTCCTGCCTCACTTCACAAGCCCGGCAGAGCAGGGCTGGCTGCTCATCATGCGTCCCTTTCTTTGCCCTTTGGGCTGTTTGTCTGCCTTAAAAGCTGCTGGCTGCCCTGCTGCACAGGCGTGAGCCTCACCAAGTGCTGGCGGAGACGCAGGCACATCGCTGGGCTCCTCTCCTCAGCTGCTTGTATTGCAGGGTGCAGGCAGGAGTCATGGCCAGAGCAAGGGCAGCCTCTCTAGCAACTTGTTTATATGGCAGAGGACAAACATAGGTGTCCCGCACACCCCTGAATGCAGGTGTAACCCAGGATGGTTACAGAAGATCCATCCCCAGCAGTGTACTGCAATTCTGGCTCTTTCTGCCTTGTGTGTGCTGGCTTTTGAGTGCTCTGTGATGAGCAGGTGGCTTGGGGAGGGGACAGGAGATACGTGTTGGTTCTGCAGTGTTGCTGGGAGTAAGTTACCTCGGGGTAAGTGATTTGGAAACCGGCTGGCCTGGTCACACCAAGTTTCTCCAAAGCAAAGAGAATTTTAAAACACAATAACTGAAGATGCCACTTGCTACCCCACCCCTCTGACTGATTTCCCAGAGGGACACCAGGCTTGGACAAACCCCGTGAAAAGGTCACCCCTGACATCCTCCCTCTCACCATGCTGCTGCCTTGTAGCACAAAGCTGATGGGCACAAGCTCCGGAGCTTTCCAGGAGCCATGTGAGAGATGCCTCTGTTGGCTGTGAGGGTTCTGCTTGTCAGATTTAAACACCATGTTCAGGTCTTCATCCCACCAGGCTCATAACATTTCACTCCACTGTCCCTTCACTGTGAATTTTACATATTTTGAGTTTTCCAGGTGATGCCAGTTTTCTGACTTGCTTTACACATCCTGCAGTCTCTTTTTACTCAAACACAACCCATACTTCAATGCTGACACAAGAGTGCTCATGCTGTCTCTTCCCATGCACACACTTGCTTACATTGGGCTGTGAAAAATCCTCATGGAAGACATTTAGCAATTGCTGTAACTCTCTTTAAAGCTGCCAACATCTTCCCATGGAATAGGCTATGGGGTAGACTTTGCACACAAGTATTTTCTTGTCAACTAACTGACAGCAATAGCTGCTGCTAACTGAGGTATCTTGCTGTCTCCTGTAGGTAAGGACGGGAAGATGGCATTAATATTCCCTCTACAGTGTATCCTTGTGATTTTTCCATATCGAAAGCACTCTGGATGGAGCACCTGTCCCTCCATTAGATTTCCCCGAATGCTATTTAACTGGGACATTAAAGCCAGCTAAGCCTGTAACCCATCAGCACGCCATGCTGCAGCACTCGGCTTTGCAGGGGTGAAGACGTAGGTCAGTGGGTTGTTATTGCTGTAAACCATGAAGGATCACATGCAGCAGAGAAAGTCACAACATTTATCAGTTACAGTCTGCTTTGGAGTGAGAAACCCCAGCTTCTCCAACGCTGGGTTTCATTCTTCTCAGCCACTGCTAGTGCCGCTGACCCATAACCAATAACTCTTAGATTAGCTTCCTACAGTCTTCGCAAGACTCTCTTTTATCCTACAGACTGTATCCAAGCTGAGCTCCCATTAACACCTGCACTCAGAGCCAGGGATATTTCCACCTTGTCCCAGGACACACATCACTGCCCCATGGTTCCTCACCGGCCCCACCACATGTCAGTTGTCCTGGCAGATACCTGTCGTGCACTCCCCTGGGTGCTCCCTCCCTAAACCTGCTCCCTCAGTCAGCCAAATGCAATCAAAGCTCATTTGAGGCAGTGCTGTAGCGTGGCAAAGATCAAGAGGGTCCTGTCTAACTTCACCCAGATTCCTATCCACCTGAGAAGGGGATGGAAGGTGGCTGAGGGGCTGTGACTGTCCCCCCCCCACAGCCTTCAACCTCTGGTTCTGGTCTCCAGGCTTGTGCCTTGGGGACCCTGCCCTCGCTGGTGGGACACAGGGACATGCCTAGCCTCACGAATGTACCAGGCAGCTTTCACTTTGTATGGACACGTGTGTTACCCTGAGGATGTCTGCAGGAGCTTTTCCTTTGCAAACTCTTCCAGGTGGCAGTTTAGGGCACTTCTGACTCGTCGAGCCCCAAGATGAAAGCCTTTGGATCCTGACTCATTGCATCAGTTATGTAAGCTTTGGATTTCTAATTCACCCTTCCTCTGGAGAAAGCTTTGGGTCGATTTGGGAGCAACTCCAGGGCTTTGCATGCTCCTTTGCATGGCAGATGAATGGCTGGGGCTCCCTGCAAGGCCAGGCAGATCCATCTCCTCCTGGGGACAAGTTATCTCAGGACTTGACGCCTAGTCACCCAGTGCTCCTGCAATGCTGATGCCACCTGTGGCAGTTTTATCTGCCAAATATCCCCTGGAATTTCAGGTTTAATCTGCTGTAAACTCCTCGGCACAATTTGTCCCTTCAAAATAACGCTGTGTTTTGATGGGTTAGTGACAAGGACATTTAATCCTGCAAGATGATCCTTCTGTTCGTTTGACTGGTGTCCCTTTCATGTCAAAATCTTTGAGCCACTAAGTAAGACCTCAAATATTGCTGTTAAATTGTCAGTCTGCAGCCCTCCAAAACAGGTCCAACGTGTTGCACTGGTGTTTTTCCCTAGGGGGTAATCTCATCTCTTCTCCCTTGCTTGAGCATGCACAAGGGGTTGGGATTGTTATTTCTGATGAACTTCAAGGAGCCTCTCGCCAGAGAAATAACATTTCTGTTGGTTTATTTATTTATTGATCTGCTCCCTTCCAAAGTAAAGGGAGAAAAGAGAAAAGAAGAAAAGCCAAAACAGGGGGAGATGAAGAAGTAGGAGGGGGTGGGAGGCCAGGGAAATGAACACCAGCTCAATCCCAGCTGTCACAGTTTAATCAAATGTTTCTACAAAGGGAGACCAAATCTTTTAAAATTTGTCCTTAGCCCTTTTGTCTGAAGCTCTACCCCTGTTTGCCAGTGGGCCAGCCAAGCTGCAGTGCTGAAGCGTCTGTTCCCAGAGGCCAAGTACCCTTCTGTCTAGTGATATAAGCTTTTTAGCTCCAAGCACTGCAACAGAAAACAAGCTTCCTGGGAGTGAAAGTGGATGTCTTACCGCTCAGGAGGCGAAGGGTGGGTGCTGCCCCAGGTGAACTGCAACTGCTGGGTATGACAGCGCAGCCAGCAGTTGGATTCCCTGATTTGCAAAGACTGGCTGACCTAGGAGGTAATGCAGCAGCACTGCCTTTGCTTAATTGCAAATGGATTTCAATCCACACTCTGCAAAGGATCTGATTTCTCCTGGCAGACTTAAGACCAAGCCATCTCCTGTTCCAGTAATGCCTCATGCTTTCCTAAGTGCAGGTCCCTCAGAGATCTCAGAACCTTTTGGGGTGATGGGCTACAACCCCAGCGCCCCCTCCAAACTCCTGGATATTCTCCAACTCCTTCATTTGCTCCCAAGGCCTTGACAGCAAAACAGGGTCACCCCTTCACCACAGATTCAGAGCTCACAACTTTCTGCCTGTCCACTCACTGCCTTGTGTAATGACTATTGCCTATTGACTTTAGGATGCTGAAGCTCTGCCAGTCATGCTAGCCTGTGCCAGGGGCACCTCTGACAGATCCCACAAGCCAACAGGATGCTCCAACACCTACCATGCTTATGGTCCCATCATCCCCTGCCACGTGGGACACAGTGTTCACACAACTCTGCCACATCAAGTTCTGGAGCAGTCTCCAAGGCGTGCGCCCCAACTCCCCTGTTCTAGGTTTCCCCAGGACCTGTGACCCTCCCATGGAGCAAAGCTCTCCCCATGGGGTGACAAGGGCAGTCAGCCCTGCTTTCGGCTGCAGACCATGCACATGAAGGCTGGCAGCGGTCTCAGCCTGGGCTGCAGCCACTCTGCATCCTGTTCCCTGCTAGCTGCCAGGCTGCCCGCCCTTTATCTCGGGTGAGCATCTATTGCTGCACTCCACAGACCAAGTGCCTTTGAGTGGAAGAGCTCTGATGTTTATTCATCCAGGGCAGACCCCAGATAGCAACCAACTGATAACAAACACAACGGGCTGCTTCAAAAAGCAGATAGGATCTCAAAGATTGTTCCATGCACAAGGCATTAGCCACTATGTAATGCACTGCCTTCATGAATATGCAGCTCCATTGTGCAATGCTGGCTAGGACAACAGGATGTATTTTAATGCTGATCTCAACCCAGCTCTTGTCTGGAAAAACCCAGCCTGGGGATAACCACAGAGATGCACAACCATCCCACAGAAGAATGAGCCCTGAGACCCACATGCCCATTGCTGCAGAACATGGGCTGTGTCCCCTGCTGCTAGTCCAGGAGTGATGCTGGGAGGGTGCCGCAGGCATCGTGGGTCCTGCAGTGGCAGCTGGGGGGCACACTGGTGCTGGCCACTGTACCAGGATCCATTAGGAAGGGAATGGGGCAAGCTGTCACAAAAACAGTCCTTTGCAGCAAGACTTCACTAGACTGTTATACATGGGCTGAATTTCTCCATGCCTGGGCGCTGACTCAGGAGGGGCTTTGCCCTGTACAAAGATTAGGATATGGCAGAAGACGGAAGGTGGAGAGGACCTGAATTATGCCCTGCATGGGGAGCAGCTCCATGGGCAGCAGCGGGAGATGGTGCACCCACACACACCTCTGACAAGCTGCCTCCTGCCCCACCATGTTGGGTGCACCCACACCAGCATCAGTGCCCAGTGGGATCCCACCCCACAGACTGGCTTGGTGGCTGGGTGGCACTGGGGGCACGACTGGGTGGACATCTCTTCTGTGAAACCACACTGCCTGCACGGTCAGCCCTGCCCCGAGTGCTGGCACACCATGAGCCCCGCCGGAGGCACCCGCCTCACCACTCTGCTGCTTGCCAGTGATTTGCACCACTGAGCCTGTTGGCTGGGAGCTGGGAATGAAGTATTTGTGAAATTAATTAAGACAACAGAGGCCCGAAGAAAGGGAAAGTTAATTAGTCACGGCAATCAGTTAGATTTGATCCAAAAGAACAAACAAAGACTTAGAAGCGTGTCACTGGCGGGCTGCTTCTCTGGAAAAGGGATTACGCGGAGATTTCCACCAAAGGGAATGGCTTTGTGCTGCTGCTCCTTATGTAATTGGGGATTTAGAAGCGGCACAAAGAGTCATTACCACAAAATTTCTTTGTCAGAGAAAGAAGTTGACATTTATGAAGCACAGGAGGGAGCAGCAAAACAAGATGAATCAATAGGCACGCACATGGGAAGGGGGCTTCCCTGTGCAATGGGGCCAGGGTGGGGGGGGTGCTGCCAGTGAGGAGGAGGAGGAGGAGGATGAGGAAGAGCAATGATGGCAGCTGCCCTGGCAAGCAGTTGCAGGGGTATGGGCAGATGGGGCAAGCTGCAATGGCACCAGAAAGGAACCACAGTGTGAGAGCCAGCAGCCAAGGTGTTAAAATGGGTGGGAGATGGCAAAGCCTTGCTCAGGGCAGGAGGGATGATGGGGAGGCAGCAGGGAGGGCACCCAGGAAGGCAGGGCACATGGGAGCAGGGCAATGGGGCCACCGTGCCCAGGAGAGCCAGTGGCAGTGAATGCCAGGTTTTCTGGTTGAGCTCCTTCCGTTATCTCTGCTTTCTCCTCCACGGTTAACAACTTTAATTATTTACTCTGAGTCTGGCAGCTCCATTTCCCTCTGAATGGGCACAAAGTTTCCTGCTTGTTGCTAAGGACCCCCCCTGCCTGTGACCTGCTGTGCTGGAGTCCCAGAGCCTACTGTGGCTCCAGTAGGCTCCGAGCACAGCACCCCACTGCTTCTGGGGCAGCTCTGCACCGTGGGGGATGGCAAGGCACTGCCCCAGAGAGGGGAAGGAGAAGACTTCAGGCTCCTGGGACTCCCATTGGGATGGCCCCTGCAGCTGGAATGGGTGCCCACGGGGTTGTCATGGATGCAGGGTGTCCCCAGCTTGTGCAAGGTGCAGACATGAACACACTGAGCTGACCCCCAGCCCTGCGCTGGCACCCAGCTGTGCTCCTGCATCCCCTGCCATGCCCAGTCCTGCCCTGCCATGTCCATGGCACCTGTGACACTCCATGGTCTGGCTTCTGTGCTGCGCCCACCGATGGCCATGGCCACTCATCCACGACTGCTGGTTCCCAAAACCATTGTGTCCCCAAAAACCTCCCACTGGTCCACAAAACCATTGCAAAACTCCCCAGACCAGCAGAGCCCTGAAACTCTTTCTGTAGAAGAGCACAGTGCTGCTGCGCTGGGCACAGCAGGCCAGAGGGGTTGTCCCCTAGTGAGGAGGTGACAGCAGAGAAGCCCCAAATTTATCAGCATCACAGCTTTTTGAGGAAGGCTGGCTCACTGGGTACGCATTGCTGAAAGCTTTCCCACCCACCCACTCCTCAGGGGCTGTCAGCCCTGCCCCTGAGATGAAGACAAGGCACCCAAGGCTGGGGGTGCCCACAGAGGCTGTGCCTTACCCCAGGGGTGCACCCTGGAGGTGCTGTCACCTGGGGACGTGCTGGCTGTCACCTCCAGGGGCTCGGATCCAGTACTAGGGCATGAGCCATTCCCATTGCAGGCACAGAGCCGTCACCCACCTGCTAGCATTGATTTTACATCAGGAAGCTCTGTCTGGAAATAAATAAATAAATCAAGCCCCACACCCAAGCTCAGCCACGCTCTTTCCACTCCTCTAAATGGGTTGGGTACTGGTAGGACACTCAGCAAACACACTGCAGCACCCAAGCCACAGTGGGGAAGAGCATCCCACAGTGATGCTGGTGGTACTGGGCACGGGGCAGGTACCTCTGGGCCCCCACAGGCTGGGTGGGAGAAGATCCATCATGCTGGCTCCCAGGGCACCCTGACTCACTGGTTTTATTGAGAAGGCTCTTCTGAGATGTATGATGGGCTCACATTGGAGCTGGCACCAGGCAAATGAGGTATAGAGATGTCACTCACTGCTGGCCCTATGACCCTGTTACTTATTTGTCATTAAAATACCGATTCAGATATCATTTTCAATGAAGGGAAGGTGTGAGGCAGAGTGACGTCACCCCACACTCTCCAATGACCCCTCTGGACAATCTGCAAAGTCAGACCACATCCAGGTCCCTGTTTAAACACCACCAGCCCCACAGTACATCTCACACGCCCCCCACACCCTGTTCTTCAGAGACACCCAGTTCCATCCACCCAGGGGTACATCTCTATTATGTCCATGGAGTCCTATGCTCAAAACCCCTCTTCTGCAGGTATAAATAAGACACCAGGTCCCTTCCCAGGCTCCCAGCACTTTGCTTTGGGCTCTGGCAGCATTTCCAGAAGTCGTTAGGGAACCTGCTCGTTAGTTTCTGAGTCAAAAGCCTTTTGATGCCGGCTTTGGAAGAGCAGAGGGTGTGCTGCGTGCTCTTTTCAGGTCCCTCTCGCAAATGCACTCAACTTCTGTGCTTTGATACACGCTCCCGTCTAGACGGCACCAAAATCAAAGGCCTAGAGGCTTGTGAAGGTGGTGGTTACTCAGAATCACTGGCCTTGCTGCACCGTGCTCGGCCTCCACTGCGTCCCCACGCTCACCACCAGCTTCAGAGGGATGGTGCTGGGTGCTCAGTGCTGCTGGGAAAAGGCATGGGTGGAGACTTCTGCAAAGCTCTGCTGATCTAGACACCTAGCCTGGGCTGGGGGGCAGCTCTGGGACCTGGCCACATCCTGCCCTGGGGCCAGAAGGATGCCAGCAGGCCAGCAATGCCCACCCCAGAGGTGCATGCTGCAGCCCCTCTGTCCATGCCCCCCAGTGTGGTGAAGCACAGAGAGGCATCCCTGAGCTGCCTGGCAGCCTGTCCTGCTCCTGGGTTTATGATTTTCCACATGTCTTTTGGGAGGTGTTCACTGGTTTTTAATTAATTGTGTTAAAAAGAAAAAAAAATCAGCAACAAGTAATGCAGCTCCTCCGATGGGGCAGCCCAGACTGGCACTAGAGCTGGTCTGGGGGGACTGTGCAGAGAGGTGAGGAGGGTATCAAGCAGAGGGATGTGTTGCTGGCTGTTCACATGTGCACTGGTGTTGGTGGCCCCACTGCATCCCCAGGCAGCCCAGCGTGCTGGTTGCCAGTGTGAAAAGCTGGCTGGAGGCTGAGAAGTGAGGATGGATCCTGTCAGTGGATCGCAGGAACATGATGGCCTGTCAAATCTGCTCCTTGCTCATTTGCTTAGTGACCGTGACCGGCAGCGGCAGCCGAATACAGGCCTGGCTATCTCCTCGTTTGGAAAAGACTTGAGTTTTTTGCAGTCATCTGGCTCATGAAAAATGCAGTCACCCATTGCTTTGTACATGGAATTGGTTTTAGCTTTGAGTTCTCAGGTTTGGTGCCAGGAGAGGGACAGATCTGCCCTTAGCTGGCTCCTTGTGAAGGCACACAGAGTCCCCCCAGCTGAGCCCTCTGCCCCATCTCCCATGCTCAGTCCTGCCAGGGCTGCTGGGGGACACATGGGGGATGAGCCTTGTGCCTCACCCTATTTCCAGCCTCCTCCCAGGCAGGGGTGCAATGCTGCCAGAGGAGCCCTCATAAATAACAGAAAAGGCATGGGAAGCACTTTCTGGAGCCTCACCAGTCCCATCACACAGGGAGGACACATATGCACACATGATGCTGCCCCATGTTGCCTGCCAGCCTGCCCTCCTCAGCCCCTGCACCCCGGTGTTTTGGGAAAGGGAAAACAGCAGCCCCCCATGGCCCCCAGCAGGTTGCTGAAGCTCTCAGAAGGGTTTTCAGGCAGTGCCCATGGCACGGGACAGCGCTGGCTGGAGGAGGTGGGGGCCGAGGCAAACAGCTGCAGCTTGTGGGTCCTGGGGAGAATAGGTATGGATCTGAAAAAGGGAAGAGCAAAAAAAACCACAAGCTGAAGTGGGGATCCAACAGTAATGACAAGCAACAGGAAGCTCATGGTGCTGGAGGAAGGGGAGGACCATTGCAGGACACTGTCAGTGTTGGGAAGGCAAAGTCAGTCAGTTTTCTGTGCTGGGTCTGACCCAGAGCAGGCAACCAGCAGATGGGGGATGCTGACCTAAATGCCAGTTGGGGCCTGATGGCATCCTCCCACCATGGGGAGCCTCAAGGAGCTGCAAAGCCCACAGGCAGAGCTGGAGCAAGCGGATGTGCTGGTTTGGCCCAGATCTGGTACACGTGTGGATGAACCACATCAGTGAACACCTTTTCTGGAGTCTCTGAAGTGAAGGCTGGGGAAATGGGAGCCCCAGCGTGGTCCTCAGTGAGTGGCTGTGAGTGCATGGGTGGGGTGAGTGCCCTGTCTTCCTGTGATGGCAGTGTGTCCCTGGTCCTTCTCCTGGGGACATGGTCCTGGGGCTGGTGCCTGATACCCCAGACTGGGTCCAAAACCAGGTAAGTCTTGCGGACCAGCACATCCCAGGGCTAGGAGCTCTGTGCATTATCAAGACAGGCTGAGCTTCATGCTGATGGAGCCATGCAGCACCCTCCACTCTCCGGGCCATGCCCAAACGTGGGTGGGGCTCAGCACTGGGTGCCTTGGGATGGGATGGGATGGGATGGGATGGGATGGGATGGGAGAAAACAGTGACCTTCTTGATGCTTGGAGCAGGGAGGACAGCAGTGTGGTGTGAGGTGGTCCCTATTCCTAGGTGCCCTGGGACTGTACAGCCTTCAGCACTGACACATGGGGCAGACAAGCCAGTGCCAAAGTGTTGTGGTAAGGCATTAGCTGTTTTTTTTCTATCTGCTAAGCCACAGGAATGCGGCGTTCAGATCATAGCTAACCCTTGCAGAAAGCACAAACGCCAATATGGTGGATGCTATCTGTTCGGTTTATTAACTGCACAATTGCTTTATATACCCCTTTCTGTAAATCGTGAGATCTTTAGTTCCCTGTTCTTTCTGTGCATCGTGAGATCTTTTCATGTGCTTCTATTTTTCCCGTACATCGCGAGATCTTCTGAGCACCTCTCCCTACACCAAAGTCCCCAGGGAAAGGAGGAGCAGTGCCTGCACCTGCTCAGCTCACCTGGGGCAGGATCAGCATCTCCCATCTGGATGCACAGACACACGTGCCCATTGGTAGCACCTCTGGGCATCAATAAAAACATCAGTCTCAGGAGAAGCAGTCACAGCCAGCTGCAGCATCATCTGGACACTTCTGAATGCTCTGTGTGGAAGGTCTGTGTAGGCACAACCCTCAGACACAAAGTTGAGGATGTGGCACCGGCTGCCAGGTCCCTCTCCCTGGGTTTTGGAATGATCCTACCTGCCAGACACCATCAGTACTGCAGGATGGACTGATGAACTAGAACTGTTGGAACAAGTCCAGAGGAAGGCTACCAACATGATCAGAGGGCTAGAACACCTCTCCTATGAGGACAGACTGAGAGGGTTGGGCTTGTTCAACCTGGAGAGAGAAGGTTCTGGGGAGACCTCATAGTGGCCTTCCAGTACCTGAAGGGTGCCCACAAGAAGGCTGGGAGGGACTTTTTACAAGGGACTGTAATGATAGGACGAGGGGTAACGGGTGAAAGCTGAGGGAGGGGAGGTTTAGATTAAATATAAGGAAGAAGTTTTTTACTGTGAGGGTGGTGAGGCACTGGAACAGGTTGCCCAAGGGGGTTGTGAATGCTCCATCCCTGAAAGTGTTCAGACCCAGGTTGGATGAAGCCTTGAGCAACCTGATCTAGTGGGAGGTGTCCCTGCCCAGGGCAGGGGGGTTGGAACCAGATGATTTTTGAGATCCCTTCCAACCCAAAAAATTCTATGATTCTATGCCATCCCATGGTTGAAAGCCCCTAGGGCAGCACAGCAGGCAGGGCTGGCCAAGCCTCCCATCACCCACCCTCTCAGGACTCAAGGATAGAGAGAAAATTGCCCCATCCCTCAGGCATGGCCACACCGTGGAACTGCAGCCAGCCTACACTCTCCCCAGCTGGGCGACACACCGTTCTCTCCTCCAGCTTTTGGCCACCTGGCCCACGCTGAGGGCAGGGAGCTGAGCACCCAGCTGCACCCGGCAGACCAAGCTGCACCAGGCAGCGAAGCTGGGTGTGCTGGGAGCTGAACAACACACTCCTTAAATGCTTCTTGCACGGTAGGGGAAGGACAGCGTGAGAGTACTTAAAATAGTGTCCTGCAAGCATCTCACACTTGCTGGTGTCCAAAGGGGCCTCAGATTCATAAATCAATATCTTCAATAAAAAAAAAGTTTCATGCGGCATCGGGAAGCCTGTATCAGACCGATCTTGGCAGATAAAGCGGAATTGATCTCCAAGCTAAAAAGCAGTGGTTGCTTAGGTGCGAGCGACCACGACGTGGCTTGAATTGAGTCTCCCTGATGCCGAACATGCCTGCGGCATCAAGGAGGCCAGTTCCACAAAGCTGAAAACAATTATGAGCTGAATCAGCTGGAAGAGCACATTTAATCTGAAAAATTTGAATCATAATTCCGCGCTGTGAAGAATACTTTACCAGCTACCCGAAGAGACAATCCCTCAATCAGGAGAGCAGAGGCCTGTTAAGAAAAGCGGGCGGCATTAGACAAAAGTGAAACCAGCTGTAGAGAATGAAAGCAGCAATACACAGCAATCGGAGGAACGGGAAGCCGATCATTTCCAACCTTGCGAAGTGACAAAACAACCATGGGAGACAATGGGAAGCAGCGTTTAGACACCTGCAACATCCTGTACATCCAGAATCAGCAGTAGGGCTGGGGGGGGGTCAGCTGGGGTGGCTCAAGACTCTCTGTGCCTTCCCACGGGGGTATGGATGGGTGAAATGAGGAGGCGCTTTCTGATGGTGGCAGGTGACAGAGGTGGAGGATACAAAGCGGGAAGGTTGGAAAGAGCTGGATGTGGAGCTCTGCATCCTGCCATGCCACTGCTCCATGAGTGGAGGAGTAGCGGGGAGATTTTACAGGTGAGTGGAGGCAGGCTGGTGTCACGCCAGTGTTTGAAAAGGTCAGTCTGACATCCATCCTGGGCAGTGCCACGGAGTGTCTTGTACAGGGCTTGACGACGGAGGAGCCGAAGAAAAGTGGCTTAACCAGTGCCAGTCAGTGCGGGTTTGTGGGAAACGCATGGTGTCAGCCTGACAGGTTCATTTGGGGGTGTGAGACAGGTTTGATGGCCAAAGGGAACAGTGCAGACCTCTGGAGTTAACTTCTCCTTGCTTATGAGCCAGAGAACCCATCCTTCCTTCACACCTCTATGCCCTCTAGCAGGTGAGGCACAAACCCAGGTCTTCGCTCCCTGGAGGGGACACAGGGGCTTTGGGGAGAGCCTACAGGTCATTGCAGCACCCCAGGAGATGCTGTAAAATCCCTGATCTGAAGGGCTGATCCTGCCAGGGTCCACAGCCATACAGCCTGCTCTCATGCAGAGATGGCTACTGCAACCCCAGCCAGCTTGGCACAGAGACCTGTGGATCAAAACCCTGTGCTGAGGGCTGGAAGGATGAGAACAGCAATGGATTTGGGTGCAGGACACCCAGGAAGAGAGGTCAGATGATCAGATGGAGTAGGAGGGCTGAAGTCCCAGACTCAGTGACCATTCTGGGCTGCAGCACGCCAGGCTCAGCCCCATTCTCTGCGGGGCTGGTGGGCAGAGACCATCCCACCACGGCCTGGCCATCCCTGAGTTCAAAGCAGCTCTTAAGCTGCTCAGCTAATGCTGATTTATTGCTGCCTGGAGCCACAGCACATCCTCCCCACACGGCATCACTAAGCCAGCTCCAGCTCATCCCCATCTCTGCCTGTAAGGAGGGTCGGTCCCCTGCCCGCTTCAGGGACGGGCTTCCCCACTGGTGTCCTGCCTGCCTCCTCCTCCTTCTGAGGCAGCTGGATTTTGTTCCTGCAAATGGTATTAATAAATGCACGGAGGGGCCGCTGGAATTGGCTGCAGCTGGATCGTGTCTCAAGGTCTGCTCTCCCCTCACAGGCAAGAGGTTGCACACAGACCTTCTGGCTGGAGCAGCTCTGGCCTTATTAGCCAGACGGATGGAGCAGGGAGGGGAGGAGGACACAAGAGCAACACGTGAATCAGAGCTCTGAGACCTTGAAGAAACCTTATTTTATTCTGAGAGAGGCTGGGGCTGCAGGGCTGTGGCCTTGGGTGGATATTAAGGATGCAGGCACAGAGCCGGCAAGGGGAGCAAGGTTGCAAGCCAGGCAGGTGTTGACAAGCAAGTAGCAGCTCCTCCAGCAGTGTGTTTCAGGAGGGCTGTGGTTGGCATGCTGCCGGTCCCCCTCACACATGACAGAAAGGGCGATGGCACCAGGGTGCTGCGGCCTTTGGCAAGAACTGAAAAAATGATGGGCGCCTCTAATCTGTAAACCCCTCTGGCAGAGGAGGGACGGCGGAGCATTTGGCACAGGGAAAGCTGACAAATGCCGGCGCACCACACCCACCCTGCCCACCGCAGGTACCAAGGGGATGCGCCAACGGCACCGTGAGGGCCACGCACATCAGGAGAGACACTGGCGAAAGGGGGGCAGGTACCATGTGCAAACCCAGCCCAGCACTGACTGGCAAATCCAGCGGCTCCCTGGCACGCCGGCATGAAGCAAGCAGCGTGGCAGCACGAGGACGGGAGTGCACAGCCCAGAGCTCCCATCCCTGGTGTGTTTTTTCTCTCTTCCCCTCATTTCTGCTCATAAAGGTCTGAGCTTAAGTAATGAGGGGTTTTTTTTTTCTTCTGCAGGAAGATACACAAGTGTGCCAATGTAAATTGCTCCATTTGGAGGGCTAATTGCACTAAAAGGCAGCCTGATCTGTGGTTTTTCTCTATTTTACATTAGCAGCTGAGCTGTCAGATCTGAAATGGAAACTCATTTTTAAGGCTTTGCATTTACAGTGGCTTCAACAATGAAAAATGTTCCCTGACAGTAATAGAAGGCAAACCTCATTAGAGAAACTTAAACCAAAGCGGCACAGTGCTAAAGCCCTCAGGCTGCTTCCAAGCATCTTAAGAGGGAACAAGAGCATTTTTCACATGACTCTCTCTGCCCGTGGAGTGCTCTGGCTCTTCTTGACTATAGCTGTGCCCGCAGGAGCAGTACATCTGACATGCACAGTGTTTCAACAGAGATGGCAAATGGCTTTTTCTCAGGCACACAGGCTACTGAGGCATTTCAGGGGTGGAGAACTTGGCTTGCTTGAAACAGCTGCTTTGCCCACTCCTGGGCTGACATGTTTGGGGTGGTCAAATTGCCCCAAGGGCCGCGATGGTGGCAGTTGCAATGTGCAGCACAGCACGTGGCACCCAGAAGCACAATTTAGGGCTCTGTTACTTACCTACGTCCATGCTGGAGCTTCAGGCATGCCGGCTGCCAGCACCAAGAGGAACCGAGGCTGGGGACGGTGGTCAGCCCTCCCCAGACCCATCTCCTTCCCTTTGCCCCATGGGAGCTTCCCCAGGCACCAGCTGAGCCCAGGGCAGAGGTGATCCTCAGCGTGTCACTGCTCTCATGCACGCACCGGCGCTTTCTGGGCCTGTGCCACTCAGCCTAACAAATTACCCCCAGCAGCAGATGTTAAAAGACTGTATGTTGCAAATGCAAGGTAAGAATGGCTGGGCAGGGCGTCGCTGCCAGCTTTGCCAGGGCCTATTTGCATCCGCATTAATATCCACCCAGTGATTTGCATGGTCATGAGCTATTTTTAACCTGGGAGCTCAGCTCATTCAGCACTGATGTCACCCTGCTCTGGGGTCAGGGATCAGACCATGCTGTGCCATGCCACGCTGCACAGGCTTTAAGGAGGAGAAGGCTCCTCATGGCCACAAAGCTGTTAGGACAGCAGCAGGAGCCATGGGGGATGCAGCCCGGATGCAGAGGTCCCAAACTACAGCCCACAATGGGCTTGTCAAGCCTGCAAACTGCAAACTGCCCCCAGCACCTTCGTACTGCCTCCTCGTCTGTGTTCGTCTCCCACAGGCTCAAGCCTGACTCTGCCAAATACTCTAACCCACATTTTCTGGACATCCAAGATGAGGTGCAGCTGGAATGTCATAGCCCCACAGCAGAGTGGTACAGGGTCCCCAGCGTGTGGCACAGCCACCCAGCCTGACTGCGCTGGGTTTCCCTGAGCACCAGCCACACGGGGATCTGGGAGCAGGCAGTTGTCTGGCTTTTTTGTCCAGCTCTGCAGGAGACCTGTTTGCGGCCCCGGGGACAGCCCCAGGAGAACTCCTGCCTGAAGAAGGTGCTGTCCTCTCTCTTCTGAGGGCACAAATCCATCTGTGGAGCCTGGCAACTAGAGAAAGGGCTCCAGTCTCTAAGCCAAAGGGGCGAGAAACGGCATAAACAAGTTTTCCCTGCAAGTATCTTTCCCTGGCCATCCCTCCCCTTGGACTTTCTTAGGACTTTTTTAGAGGGATCCCTTCAGCACCCCAGCTTCTGCATATCCCCTTCCTAAGGCATCTCCTGAGCATCAGCAGTGGGTCAGCCCAAGGGTGTCTTCACCATGTCCCCTCCACGCACTCCCCTGCCAGCCCCCCTGCATGGGAGACCACTTCTGCAAGTTGCAGCATGCTCAGCCTGAAATCCTCCTTCTCTGGCCTAAAGGTGACATTCTGGGGAAAATGTGAGTAAAATCTGTGCAGCATTTTCCAATTAAGTGAAGGCAAAAGCAAGGCCCACTGTCCCTGGGCTGGCGCCGCACTCCCAGGGCTGAGCACACACAGGGCGGCTGGGACCTGCTCCCTGGGGTGCTCTCACGGGGCGATGCCTTTGGCACAGATCATCCTTCCAGCAACAATGCTAAGAAATTTATTTTCCACATAACTGTTTTCCCTTGGAAAAACACACTTTAATTGGCGCTGCAAATTTTCTACAACGGTTTCTCTCTGCGTTTTCTGGGGATTTTTACTGGAAACAATTTTGACTAGCCAAAATATTTCACTTATTTGGTTTCCAAAAATCTCCAGTTCTTTCAATTGCTTGATAAAAACCCTGACAAATGTAATCAGTCACAGTCATTCCCTGCAGAAATGTTTTCGTTTGACCAAAAGAAAAGAAAAGAACAAATATTCATAGCACAAGACACTTGGCTTCTGCACACGCTGCCTCTCCATCCCAAACTGGAGGAGACAGTGCTTGGATATGGGCATCCCACTCGGGACACCGCAGCCCCAGGGGCCATGCAAGGACTCATCTGAGTTGAACATATCATGCAGCAGCTTTAGGGCCCTGGTGGGGTCCCTGTCTCAGAGGCAGCAAGCACATGGTTGGAGGGCAGTGCACCAGAGCAAGGGATGCTGACGGAGGGCTGAGGTGCCTTGATATCCTGAAGGAAGCATCTCACTCCTGCTTCAGCGTCCCCATGCTGCTGGGACCTGGCACAGCTGCTGTGTGATCGTTGCACCCAGGGAAAGCTTGTCTTTCTGTAAGGCCTTAAAATAAACCCACTTGGCACCTTGGGGAAAAAGGAGGTGACTTCAGTGACAATGCTGTCTGAACATCTCTCCCCATGCTGGCTGCTCGTGGCCTTTGCGAGGTTGTTTCCACTTGAGATTTCACACTGAAGAAAGTGTTTGCTGAGGGCATCCACAATGCTTTTTACCTCTCTTGTCCCCAGACACAGCTTGAGCTAAAGAGCAACCACAGAGCTACAGTCCATGGTCTGCAGGCATGGGAGGTTGCCCAGACTGGAGGCCCTTACATTGTGCCTCATGGCTGTTGCTGTGGCCACTCCTGGGGTGCCCAGGGTGGGAGATCCCCTCCCTGACCTCACAGAAAAGTGATGGGAGATGAAGGCTGATTTTCTAGCCATCATGTCGCCTCTCCCCTGCTCATCCTGGCCATGGCAGAGTTAAGCGCATCCCGTGCATCGTGCAGTGCCACCGCATCTGCTCTCCCAGGATAGTCTGTTCTCTCCTCCATGCTGCCAGGGAGAGCAGGGAGACGTCTGCCTTCCCTCCCACTCCCTTATTACTCACCGGAGCCGATCTGGACTCCAGATGGGCCGGAACCAGTTTTCCTCACAGGAGGTTTGGGGGAAGGTGGCGGGGGGCCAGGAGCCCAGTCCAGTCCTCCATGGGACCAACGCACCCTGGGAACTCCCAGACCAGCTCCCTTTGCTCCATCCTCAGCTGCCCGGAGCTGGGGTGCTCCCCAGTCCCCAGGTTTTCTGGAGGGAACTGGCAGAGGGTGGAGGAGGAGGAGTCCTGCTTAGGGAAAGTGAGGTGCAGGGCTTTGTACCCCACACCACAGCCACGCACTTGGGACCAGGCTCAGAACAGGGCTCCAGGAACAAGGTGGGGTGCAAACACCTCTTGCCTTTTTGCAGAGGATTTATCCAGGCAGGCATCTCCTGTAGGTGACCAGCTCTCTATGCTCTTATAAAAACACTCTGACTCTGCTTTTGATGGCAGGTGCTGTAACCCGGAGAGGTCTCCAGTCTCTCAGCATCTCAAGTCCGTTTGCTTTCCACCTTTCTTGCTCATGTGCCTGCTGCTGTGACCACCCTCTGCTTCTCTGCGTCCACCCCATCAGCATCTCCTCCTGACCCACCAGTGTCCTGTCCTGTCCAAGCTGGTCAGGAGCTCTCACCCTCTGTCTGAGCCACCTCATGCCAGGAGTGACAGCAGGAGCTAAGAGGCACATCATTCCTACTCAGCTCTGCCAGTGCTGTGCCCGTGGCAGAGGATGCAGAGCCAGGCCTGGATGCAGCTGTGCTGGAAGAAGCCAATGGTTCCCCAAAACCTCTGAGCCTGCAAGCTCTGCTGGGCCCAGCAGGTGTTTGCAGTCAAAGCCCAGTTCTCCAGCTTGACTGAGTCAGGAGCTGGGGCTGTCTCTTGCAGTGCCCTGCTTCTGCCTACCTGATATGGCCTCTTCTTTCAGGCATTTCCACACAGTGTGGTAGTAGACAACTAAGGAGGGGGACAGGACTCATCCTTCCCCCTCCTGTAGTCCCTGTCATCCCTGCAGCAGACAGCTCTGAGCTGCCAGAGCATCCCAGAAGGGAATTCCCAAGTTCAGCCAAGATGAATCAATATATGCCTTGGCTACCTTTGTGCCTTCGTCAGGCTCCTGTGTGCAACCCAGGTGACTGTTGGTGCATTGGAGAGGGTCTCACTGGTGCAGGCTTGTGCCTGATACCCCAACAGAGAGCTGCTGGACTCTGGGACCCAGGCAGGAGGAGGTGGAGCTTCAGCCGTAGCTCGGATAAAGGCAAAGCCAAGCACCTGGGGTTGTAAGGGACTTGCAACTGTGCCAGATCCATCATGTGCAAGTCCCAGGCTCTGCCCCAAACTGGGAGATGATTCCCTCAGCCCACAGCAATTACTAAAAACTGCAGCACTGGACATCATTCCCAATGACCTACCTCCCTGGCCTCTGGCCTCTCCCCTGAGAATGCTGCTGTCTCCCTGGACTGGTTGCCATCTCTCCATGTAGGGGACAACATTCTGGCCAGTGCTGGGTTGCCCAGTGCTTCTGGGCAGCTGAATTCCCAGGCAAGGACAGGGGCTGCTCTATCTCCACAGCCCATGGGGCACTCCCCTGAGAGGGGACCAGGGGCTGAGGAGCAGCCCCAGCAACATGTGTGCCTGTGCTGCAGCATGCATGCGTGCCCGGGGGCTGACAGCGCCTCGGCTCCCTCCACAGCTCCCCAGATGGTCTGTGGGTGGTAATCTCGGCAGGTTGGTGGTGGCAACTTGATGAATGGGCTGTAGAATTTGGTGAGATAATTAAAGAACCTGACTCTCACAATGCACCTGATAACAAATGAGGTGTCTCTTTTCCTTTTCTGTTTTGCACGGTGAATTGTATTTCTAAAGATTAATGGATTTACCATTTCTATCTCAACAATGGCCCCATTCCTCGTTCCTCCCTGTAACCGTGAGGTGCATCCCCCTGCCTCCATCCCCAAGGTGTCACAGCCAACAGCACAGCCCTGCTTTTCAGACACATGTGGAGGCTTTGGGATCTGGTAGTCCGAGATATGGTGATCCGAGCCCCAGGCTGCAGTGGGGAACATCCATGGAGAAACCGGAGGTCCTGATATCCATCCACAGGACATCTGTCCCTCTGGGAGCCAGGGCTGAGGGCTGTAGGGTGTTGCATAGGCATGTTCCCAGTTCAGTGGCATCAGGTCACATGTTGGGATGCCAAGGAGTCTGCATACAGGCCTGTCCACCTCGCATACATTGCCTGGATGTAGCAAAGTCAAGGAGTGGGAAGGATGGATGATTTGGGGGACAACAGAGATGCTCTGAACCACATGGACTAGGAGGGAAGAGCCTATCTGGCTCTGCTGTGCACACAGGTTAGCAACAACCAAAATCTGTGTCCGGATAAGGTGTCAGCACTGGTCCTTCAAGTTGTAAAAGCCCCTGCCCTGCACCCTGGGGGCCGAGAGGCCAGTCTGACACCAGCTTCAGCCTGTGCTAGGCAGCCCTCCAGCCTGTCTCAGGCACAGGGCACTTTGCCCAGGAGACAGCACCCTCCTCTGTTCTGGCAGCTCCTTTCCATCTGGGTCAGGCCTTCCCCGGCGAGAAATACTGGCAAATGACACACTTGGCGAGCACAGCTCTGGCCACGAAGACAGCATGGTGGGATCCCTGGGGCAGACAGCCCCTCCGTGCTCCTAGAGACATCAGCAGGCATGAGATGTTCCAGAACAATGGTGGCACTGACTCACCAAAGAGTGATCCTCCCAATACTGTCCCCACACACGTCCCAGCAGCTAGGGACTGGACCGAGCCATCGAAGCATTGCCAAAATGTGCTTATATATTATATAGACATTTAAATTAGGTACCTGTGCAAATCAGCAGGTCATTAATCACCCACTCGTTTAATTGGTTTTCTTGCCAAATTGGTTACAGATAAATAATTAAAGTTAAAAAGTGGGTTTGGATGCATTCCTCTGGAAAGTCGGGTCAGCAGCTGGAAAGAAAATCTTTTAACTCCTTGGCTGACAAAGTCCATCCCCAGTGGGCAGGGATGGGGAGGGCATGGGGCCGGGGGCCTCAGCTGAGGGGCACGATGGTGGTGCCAGGGTTCCCTGCCTCTGGTGGCACCAGGCTCATGTTTTAATGCTGTCCTCTGCAGAGGCTTTTCCAGGGAGAAGGTGTATGGTCGGGGGTGAATCTCCGGAGTGAGGAGCTGCAGACAGGCCAGGCAAGCGTCCCACTCCCGCACGCTGTGAGTGTGGGTTTTTCAGTGCACTTGGCTGCTAATCATGCATAATAATCACATTTGCAGAACAGAAATGTCACTTGGCTGAGTGCTTTAATTTACTGCCCCGTAAACACACCCTGGGGATGCCTGGGCCCATAAAACATTGACAAGGGCCCTCTTTTCCCGGACATTGTCCCCCACAGAGCCTTTTGTATAGAGCATCACGGGCCACGTGCTCCCAGCTGGCCAAAGACAGGCACTGCCATGACACACATCCCAGAGTGATGGGCAAAGAGGCAGTTCAGCCTTCACCCCTGAGCTGCCCATCCTGTGCAGCCCCAGGGGATTTGCACCAGCAGAGCACCTTGTCAAGGCAGGGGCAGGAGGTGCTGAGTGGGGCTGTGCTGAGCCCTCAGGTCTCAGGAACATGCGTCCTGCTCCACACCTCTGCTCAGCTCTGCTGAGACACGTGCCCCATCCCATTCAATCCTGCCGGACCCAGCCTAGGCTTCCCAGGTGGACACTAGACACTTTTCCCCGTGTATGGGTCATGCATCACACATGTGGAGACACCTCCCACACATGGGACACTGTTTCCAACCATCACTCCGGCTGCATCAGCTCCTGCTGCCCCATCACCAGGTGCTGCCCAGGGCACTGAGCAGCACTAGCTCCTGCAGAGCCCAGGGAATGCATGAGCAGGGGTCGATGTTGCCTTGATTTGATCCCGGGGGTCCGACCAGTCAGCAGCAGCTGATAGATCTTTGGGGATTTCTCAGGCTTCCCAGAGGGACAGAAAATCTGCTTTCCAGAGCTTTTCCTCTCAGTGGAGGAGAGCTGGGCATAAGAGCAACCTTGGGTTTAGTCACTAGTTGATTCAGTGCAAATAAAATGGGAGAATAAACAGAGGCAGGTCAGTGGCAGAGCATCTTATTTTACAAGGTCGAACTTTGATGAGCTACAAGGACTAAGGCCCAGCTAGCTGGACCTCTTCCCCTCCGTTTGAAATCCAGGCTCCATATTTGCTATTCCCCAGCAGTCCCCAAGCCTCCCAACAGCTGCTGGATCCCTGCAGCATGGGCTGCACTCCCAAGTCTGGGCAGCACCTGGGGCTCTCGGGAGTCTTCTGTCCAGCTCCGCTGAGGTCCCATCCTGCAAGAGGCCACAGTCCCTCCCAGACCCTTTATTTGCCTGGGCCTTTAGCCGAGCATTGGTCTGCTCCAGAGGCTGCAGCTCGTCACAGAGCTCATTCCCTCTGCTCCTGCCAGGGAAGAGACTGACAGGGTGGGTCCACTAGCACTGCTGGCCCCTGGGCACTTGCCATCTGGGGCTCATAGCCCAGCGGTCCCCTTCCCCTTGCTCCACCTAGGACAATTTCAGCACCCTTCATTGCTTTCTGATTGTCTCAGCCACTTTCCCTTGTTGTTCTTGTTAAAGGCATATCTCAATAAGTAGTTCACTAACTCAGCCATTTGAGAATCATCATTAATTTAATATCCTTCCTCATTTATTAATGGGCCTACTTTGTCTTGACTCTCCAGTATTTCCTTTTCCCCTTGATATATTTGTAAAAGCCCTTCCTATTCCCCTTAGCCACATGGCTATCACTAATGTTTGCTTTTCCTGCTGTCTTTAACATTTTTCTTCAACCTTAAATGACTTGGACTCTTCCAGCTTCTCTTAACTTCCATACAGGGCTTTTCTCCTCCAACCAGAGCTGTCCTGCTGTGGGGCAGCCCCCGGGAGGCAGCAGTCCCCTGCCTTCAACACATTCCTCTGCCAGCTCCTTCCTGGATCCCTCCAGGACTTGTTCTTGTGCTGGCAGAGAGTACTGATGGAGTCGGCAGGACAGGATATCTGCTCATTGCACTGTGAGAGCTTCTCAGAGAGACCATCCAAACTAGAATAGGGCAGGCATCTCTGAACCCCTCTCCACACAACCACAGCCTCTCCCTGCCCTGGCCCACACCACAGCCCATGCAGCTCAGCCAGACCCTGGGATGGGTGGCTGCCCACCCCCTCTTTGACCCACAGCACTGTGTGAGCCTGGCTTTGCCTTTTGCAGCATTGCAGTGAGTCTGTCTGGCCCTTACCATGATGCCTGTAGCCAGCACTCACCCTCATCAGCTGCAATCACCAGGTCCTGGCCAATGCACCACTGGGAAGGAAGCCAAGTCCAGTCCCCATCACGCTGCTGCTTCCCTGTTCCTTGCCTGGAGATGGGGAGGTCCAGGATCCAACAGTGGGCAAGAGGAGCCCAAAGACTTGATAATTCAAGCCCTGTGGGAGGAAAAGTTGTAGGAGCAAAGGGAGCGGCCAAAAAGTTACAGGCAGAGCTGTGGAGCAGGTGGGAGCCCAGAGCACATCCTAAGAGGAGGGTCGGCTCTGCTGTGCTGTTGCCAAGGTGATGGGAAGCAGAGGGTTGGGGATGTGTCTGTTTACATAAGAATTGTTGATTAATGAACATACAGTCGAGATAATGAACCAAGGGCCTGGAGGCGCCTGAGTTATCTCTCCATCGAAAGGCAGGCAGTTTAGTGGTTTGGCTGCAGAGCCTTCCTGGTGCACCTCACTCAGCACCTCAGCCTACATATCCTGACAAAACCAGGTCCAAGACAGCATGCAGCAGTGCAGGGACCCAAATCCGTGGGAGAAGAGAGCCCCCACGTGATGGACTTCACCGACCTGTGCCCCTGTGGAGCCACACCGAAGTATCCAGGCAGCGACAGCACTGGGATGCTCCTGCCGGCAGCTGCTGAGAGAACAAATGAATCCCTAGCTCCCTCCCAGCAAACTCAGGAGAGCATAGACCTCGCTACCAGTGCTGACAGAGTCGCTTGGTTTTTGGGTGTGTAGTGGAGCCCGGGCATCTCCCAGGTGTCCTGCATGGGTGTTCAGTAGCCAGGTGGGAAGCCCAAACACACCTTGCTACCCACCACCCTTCCAGGTCACTCTCTCCCGCTAGGTCTTCCCAGGTATGGCTTGAGGCCATAGCCTGCCATGAGAAAGAACTGTCACCCTCTGCTCGCTTGGACTGCTCAATCAGTTGGCCGCAGCACTGGTGTGTCCCAGGTCACAGCCACCAGAAACAACTCCTGCAGAAGGGCTTCCCACAGAGGTCTGGTGTTTGTTAGCACCCAGGAGGTGATTCTTGCAGCCCCTCCTCGATGGCCACGTGTGGGGACACTCTGCTTTGGGTTGCAGATGACAAGGATGTAGGAGTGCCCGAGTGCCCTCAATGGGCTGGAGGGAAGGCAAATGAGTTGACTACAAAGATCCTCATTCCCACAACAACCTCCCCCAAAGTTGCCAGTCTCCTTGTGGGGAAGACTACAGATCCAGTAGCTTCCAAGGCCTTGTAGAAGCTGAGAAATGTCCCCAAAAGCTGTATGCTGGTAAGCTAGTGCCACCGCTTCTCATGGAGCCCTGGCCCAGTGAAGCAGCATGTGCTGGTTTGCTCCCTCTCCACAGGATCCCTTCACTGACCAAGTGGGGAGAGAGAAGGTGGTCCCTGGGGCTTCCTGCCTGCGCTGCCATCCCTGCCAGCATCCTCACCCCTGCCTGCAGCTCCAGGCAGGCACCTGGCTCCTGTGTCTACACTCTCAGCCCCATGGAGTACCTGCGGCATGGGGGAGAGTTGGGGCACCTACCCTGGGTACATCATATCTCACAGCACAGTGGTGAGTCTTCAAGAGTCAGCGATGACTCAGCACCCAGGTTGGCATCATGAGAGCCTAGTGCTCCTTGGGATCCTCCCTGGGTACATGTCCTGAGGCCATGTGGAAGCTCACAGGCAGAGCCTGCCACCGGGCAAACCTGCCAGCACAAAGCTAGTGACCAAGGGGCAGCTGCTCACATCTGGATGGAGGGTGAGGACTTGGGACGGACAGGTTTGGGACACATGCAAATGGCACAGTGAGGGCACATGTGGCAGGAGCATGAGGAGAGCAGCACATTGGGGCAGCAGGGGTGACACATATGCATTGCCAGTCTTCTATGCTAAGTCTCATTCCCATCTGATATATCAAAGCCACAGTGACCTGTATTTCAGTGGAAAAGTCCTGTCCTCTCAGAGCTGAAATATCTCTTGAAACGTGAAAAAATACTGTGTGTTCCCAAGTAAGAACCTGAAGCAGGGAGAGGCAGGAAAAGAGAAGGGACACTGGAAAGTGGAGAGGGACTGGAAGCAGGGATGCTGCACTGGGAAAGCAGGATGGTGCGGTGGGAAGGGCTGCAGTGGGCGTCAGGGTGAGCTACAGATGAGAAGGGGAAGAGCTGGTGGCAGAGCCTGAGCAGTGGACCCAGGGGCAGAAACACACATGGGAGGTGCAGCCCCAGATGGGTACTGGGAGCCTGTCACCTGGCCTCAAGTGCAGCGCTGGGGTGGTTTCCATGACACTTTGCGGCTGCTGCTCTGCCTGCTCCGAAGGCTGTGATTAAGTGCAGGCAGACCCACAATTACCATGGGGCCGCTGCTGGCAGGCACGCCGGCTCTGCAGGAGTGCTCAGGGCCCTGCCTTTCTGCACTTGCCTGCGTGCAGCGTGACAATGGGGACGTGAGCTGCTGCTGTGCTGCCTCTGCTGCCTGCACTGTCCCCAGGCAGGGCACAGATCAGAGTCCCCATGTCCCTAGTCAGGGAAAGGATCATGTCCCACAAGCTCCAGGCAGGGCAGGGATCACTGTCCCCATGGCCCAGGCAGGACAGGGATCAGTGTCCCCACGGCTCCAGGAAGGACAGGGATCAGTGTCCCCACGGCCCAGGCAGGACAGGGATCAGTGTCCCCACGGCTCCAGGAAGGACAGGGATCAGTGTCCCCATGGCCCAGGCAGGACAGGGATCAGTATCCCCATGGCTCCAGGAGGGACAGGGATCAGTGTCCCCACGGCCCAGGCAGGGCAGGGAACAGTACTCCCAGGGACCCCCAGGCCATTCAGAGACCTGCAGCAGGGCAGGGAGAAGACAAGAGGTGTCCATCCCCTCGGGGATCCCTCCTTGCTCGATTCCCACAGTCCCCCATCTCCACATGCCCCATCCCTGTGGGGTGACTCCTCTCCATGACACCCAGACAGGGTGCAGGTCCCCGAGGGGGGAGCACACTGAGGCAGCTGCCTGTGCAACTGGAGCAGAGTAAATGCTGTAAGTTTGAACATGTTCAGAAATAATGACTTTAAAAATGTATCATTCTACAAACTAATTAAGGCACGCGCCCGCATACCCAGCAGCAGGGGAAGTGAATTGTGAGTAACTCTCGAAGACCGGGAAGCCCGCTTGATCTTTACAAAATGTGCACAGTGAGTGCTCCTGAATATTTAACCCTGATGGCTCCCTGGGTGCTGGGGAAGCTGTGGGGGGGCACAGAGAGGATCCTGGAAAAGGAAATTCAAGGACTTTGCCTGGGGGGGGGCGCCTTCTCCTAATCTTCCTCCCCAGGTGGGCACCTTGACCCAGCACCATGCCTGTATGCGGTAGACTGCCTCCCAGGCCTGCATGACACTTTGGTTTGGATGGGATCTCCCTCCTAAGCCTGTTTGGGCAGCGCTGGGATATGGGAGCGGGCACAGGAATGCCACTCCATCCCTGGTCGTACCTATGCCAGGAGCCAGGGCTCTGCCAGGTCCATCCCTGGGAACGGCGCGGGAGTCACCCAGTCCCTGGGGGTAACAGGGGCACCAGTGGCACTGTCACCCATCTAGGCAACACTGTATTGCATCAGCTTTATTTCCCAGCTGTGGGCAAGCCAGGAGTGCAGGCCTGGGGTTTGGTCCTGCCTGTGGCTGGCCTTGACCCATGGTACCCCAAGATGCCACATCCTGCGGTACCCCATGGTGCTCCATCCCATGGTAACCCCCAGGGTCCCACATGTTGCCCCATGAGGTGTCCCACACGCTGGAGTGCCCTGAGGTGCTGCACCCCACTGCCATGCTGTTCCGTGCCTCGTGCCCGCCATGTGCCGGTGCCCACTTTGCCAGCAGCACTGTGCCCAGCCACAACATCTGCCTGCAGCAAGGCTCAGCCACCCACATCCACCCTGGAGGGCTCATCCCCAGAAACGCACCAGCCCATCATGAGATTAATTCTCAAGAAGGGGCTGTAATTACCTTCCATCTCCCCCTTCATAAATATGTAGAAATAAAAGCAGCGCACTCTGCTGAGCCCACCAACACTTGGCAGTGACCTTTCTGAAACAATATGTGCTGTGAGGCACATTCGCGCGCCAGGCAAGCGTTGCCATGGCAAAGCGGGATCGCAGCAAACACACCGCAATTACAGGGGGAAAAGCTCCCCGGCAGCACCGCGATGTTCGCCGCGGAGCCGCACACCCGCCTTTATTGGTGTGGCTTTTTGCGCAGTGTAAATGTCGCTGGGGTCTCACCTGCCTCGTGCAGCCCGATGGGTACCATCACTCGCGGGGCCGGAGGAGGTGGGAGGCAGATGCTGAGCTGGGTGATGGCCCTGGATGGGGGAGGACAGCATCCTCATCCTTTCCAGATAGGTCACTCACAGCCCCTCTCCTGCATCGCTCAGCTCCATCCCTGTCCTGTCCAGCCCACGGCTCCCAGCTGGCTCCAGGATCTGATCCCCATCCCCAGACTCAGCTCAGGGTAATTGTCATTCCTGGCCCCTTCTCCTTCCTCTGCTGGGGACAGCTCTCTCAGCTGCACATATGGGAAGCATGCATGCCCCCATTCCTGCGTATAAACCCTCAACTCCTTCTTCCCATCCGCTCTTCCCAGTCCTCCACCCATCTCCAGGACGACCCCACTTTGCAGGGCATGCCAGCCCACTCGGGTGCCAGTGCAGAGGTCCCACAAGCTGCTGTCCCCTGCCCGCCACCTCCCCAGATGCCAGAGGCTTTTGCAGGGATGACAGCAGGCACGGGGTCCCTGCTCATGAAGCACGAGCAGGTGGCTGTCGGCACAGCGCAGCACAAAATCAATCGACCACGCTCACTCCCGGAGACGGATTTATACAGAGAACAAAAGGTCTAAAACTGTGCCAGCACTCCCAGCCTGATGGGAAAGCTCTTCACGCACAGCCAGCGGAGATGCTTGTCGGGCCTCCGGAGCCGGCTCAGAGGTGCACGCCACAGTGTGCCTCCCTCCTCCTGCCCCCTCCAGCACCCCGCTGATGTGCAGCTGCACCAGCCTGGCCTTCTGCCCTGCATGCCCTCCTGCTTGCTCTGACAGCTCCCCAGGGCACCTTTGCTTCCTCTGAAGTCGCTTCCATGGGTGCTTCAGGTCCTGGTGACAAAGAGGCACATGCTGGTGTCCCCCTCCCAGGGCTGGGGGCTGGACAGAGCTGGCCAAGCTGATCCAGAGAGGGGCACTTCAAGGCTTCCCCCCCACCCCGCCCCAGCAATGCTGCTGCAGGGCTGGTATGCTCTATAACCGCCCCCCCACCTTGCAGGCAATTTCCTTTTCTCACAAAATCCTGCTGCTGCAGCCCTAGGTGCGGAGCAGGCAGCGGCGGTGCTGCATAACACCAGGCAGGGTTGAGCAGCCAATGATTTGCAGAGGCACACCAAGCCCAGCTGCATGCTTCCCTGTTCCCACCCGCTCCATCCCCATATGGATGGGACAGCACCGGGGCCATCCCCACCTCATCCCTGGGAGACGTGTCTGGAGCTGGGACTAACCAGAGCCAGAGGCAGGAGCCACTGCCGCCATGCACCGTGCCCATGCCGCTGCTCGGCTCTGCGCCCCTGGGACACCAGCCAGTGTCTTGCCTCAGGCAGAACAGCTCCAGTGTGGCACCGTGTCCCCAACATTACGCTCGACGTGTGGCTGGCAGGATCTTTTCAGATGGTTTTCGGTCACCTTGTAATATCTCCATCCTCTGCTGATCCAGGCTCTCACCAAAGCACTGCTGCTGATCTTTTAAGAGAAGCCAAAGGCAAGCACGTTGCCCATGCACAGGCACGGTGGGTTTGGGGGACCCCTGTCACCTGCACAGGGTGCCCATGTGACCATGGGTGTCACAGCATGAGTGGGCATCACCATGGGTCTGGGCGCATCCCTATTGTATGTCCCTGTGCATGCACATCACTGGGGGCTGGGGGAAGTGACACTGGGTGCCACCATGTCACCGTGAGTGTGGCACAAGGCGAATACCACCCCGTGTGTGTGTGTCTGCTGCAGGATTACTGAGCACTCCTATTAGCTATTTATTTAACCTTGTTTTGGAGGCGGGTGAATTCCCTTTTCAGTGATGCGAAGCTTTATTGCCGCCAACCCATAAATCAGGGAGTTTCGCTCCTCTCAGATGCCAGAGGACTACAATTAGCAGCTCTCCTGCTCCATGCCTGACCCTTGCAGGTTGCCCTCCCAGCCCTGGAGGGGAAATCAGGGTTGGCAGGAGCATCCTGCACCCCAGGAGAGCCTCCCTGAAATCTAGAGGCTTGGGCTGGAAGGGTGAGGCTGGGCAGAGCCCCTCATTGCAGCATGATGAAGGTCTGGTAAAGCCATGGCCACCCATGGGGCAAGGGGTGAGCATGGGGCAGCCCCAAGTGCTCCCTCTGCCCTGCACCAGCACTGGCCCCCAGTACAGCCAATGCACCCCGAATGAATGAGGGTGTGTGTCCATTTGTATTTTCTGAATCGAAGTGAGAGCAGGGTTGTTTTCCACCCCCTGTGAAGAGCATCGCTGAGGATCCCAGGGTGGAGGAAGCTGGTTCTCATATTTATAGGTAGCACTGATCTCCCAGAGAAGAGGAGAATCTTTGCACTGGCAGAGCCCCTGGCAGGCAGGCAGGGAGGCAGCCCCCCATTTAGCATCTGCATCTGCCAAATCCAGCTTCCTGGTGAGACATCTGCCTTCTTGCTGAAGAGGGAGATGGTGTTGCAGCAGAAACACCCTGTCAGAACGTTGGAGCTAAAGGGGAGCTTGGGGACATGGCTGGCCAGCCCTGAAGGTGCCTGCACCACCACCAGCTGTGTGAAGCCACAACAAGCCAAAGCACCCTGTCCCCACCGGCTCGCTGTGTGCTTGGTGGCTTTGCAGAGAGAGAGGAGAGGCTCTCACAGAGAGCACCCAGGCTCAGTAATATCCCCCTTGCACCTCAGGGAGAGGGAAGGAGGATTTTCCACTGTGAGGACATGGCTTCCAGCCAGCCCTTGCAGCAGGGAGGCTGCCCAACACATGTTGGTGTGTGTAAGGCACATCCAGGATCTGCTGCATGGTCCCTGCACTGCGCCATGGACGGTGCACCCAGCCCGTGGCAGATCCCATCCCTGTGCTCAGGGGTGGGTGGCAGTGCCAGGGGCACTCCTGGTAGCAAACCTCCTCTCTTGGCACCACATGGACAAGGATGGCCGCTACCGCATGGCACAGCTGGCAGCAAATGGGCCATGGCCGGGGCAGGGAGCAGCACCTCGCTCCCCTCCCTGGGGGCTGCCCCTATGCTGCCTTAGGAGGGAGTGGGAGCAGGCTCCATTTCCAGCTCAGCAAACCACAGCAAGCTTCCATTTTCCACTTTGTTAGCCTTGCTGCTGGAGCAGCAACCGGGCTGACAACGCAGGCCACCGCTTCCCCAGCCAGCCAGCACACAGCTGCCTGTTTCCCTGCTCACTGGAGCCAGGGGCAGATCACCACCACCACAGGACGAGGGCAGGAGAGGACCATGGCACAGTGAGCCCTGAGACACAGCAGGGATGCTTGTCTGTGGATACAGAAACATCCAGCCAGGCATCACTTCAAGGATGGAAGAAACCTCTGGGTTGCACCGCAGCATCCTTTTCACCCTGTGTCAAGAGGCTGAGCAGTGTGGGAGACAAGGAGCAAGTCTGGTGGGCTTGGAAGGAGGTAGCATGGCTTGTCCTTGCCACAAGCCCTTCCACACCACAGGGATTGGTGCAACAGGGCTGAGCTTAGTGGCCACAGAGCACTGAGCAGAGAGGGGAGCAAGCTGCAGTGAGCTGGGACTGGCGATCACGTCAGACTTCAAAGGGGAGCACGGTGTAAATATTTCACCAGGCCCGGCACAGAGCAAAGAGGCAGCAGCAATTAGATCCAGGCACATCCGCTCAGAGCAAGCAGGGGAGGGAGATCAAAGCTGCCCGCCAGGAGCCTGGCCAGGAGCTCACCTGGGCAGCGTACGTGGTTGCTCTCCCCGGGGAAGGCTGTGCTGACCTGGGCACAGACTGTGCCCTCCTTCAGCCCATCTGTCCAGGAGCTGGCACTGTCTGCCCACAGCTGGGGATACCGAGGAGCTGCAGCCCATGTCCCCAGCCCCGCAGGGGTCCGCTGCCCAGCCGAGCACCTGCGGGTGGGCATGGGGCTGCCTGCTTGAAGCTGTCCCCTTGCAGCACCCTGCTCCTTCCCGAGATGGCTGGGCAAAAGGCTCACTTCCATCTCCTGTCCTGCCCTGCTTTGCACCCATGCAGCCATCATGACAGCCCGGAGGGGTGACAGGCCCCATGGTCACAGACTGAGCCCTTGCAGCACCCACTGACCCCGAGCCCTGCACATGGGGAGCTGCGGGGCACAGAGGGGCACGGGGCACCACAGAGACGGGAGCTGATGCACTGGGAGAGGCAGCGCTGCCGCCTGCGCTGCTATTCATCCCCCCAAATTAAATGGAATAATTCATTTGCTTTGGCTTCAAAAGACATTTGCTGGAAGTCCTGTGAAGCGTGCCCAGGCCCTGCTGCTCCACTGTTTCCTGGCACAGCTGGCACTGACAGGAGAGGTGTCACCAGGAGATGGTCTCTTGGCCATGGGACCCTGAGGGATTGTCCCCAGGAGGGCAGTGGGGCTCAGTGGGGATGTGGGGCTGCCCCACAATGCCACATCCCCAGGCCAGACCAGGGTGGAGGGCCAGTGGGGAAGCACCCTTTGTGCCAGCAGACCCATCCCCATGACCATACAGGGCTGGGAGATGGCATCAGGCACTCAGTGCTTACATATTGGTATTCCCACTAACAACACAAAGCTCTTGGCCAGGAGAAGAGGGGTCAGGGAGGTCCCAGCAGCACTCCAAGCCATGCTGAGCTGCGCTGGCACCTGGCACTGCTGCACAGTCCTCCTAGCATGGACACATCCCTGGTGGCACACTCACCCAGTGGCCCTGGCATGCACGAACTCTCTCTGGCACCAGGGACCTAGTGCCAGTGGGGCTGCTGAGTCCCCTCGGCCAGCGGTGCCACTATGCTCACCCCATGCTGCTGCTCCCGCTGTTCTCGTGGTCTGGGGGTCTCACATGATGAAGCCACAAGGTGGGTGGTACGAGGGGGCCAGGTAGGCAGAGTGTGCTGGGGGCAGTGGCAGAGTGACAGGGGCTGTGCATGCACAAGTCTTTGTGTTGGTGGGTGTTTCAAGGGACACTTTGTGTGTGGTGTGTGCATGTGTGTGCATTGGGCTGTAGTGTGCCCAGCAGGACTGTGTATGTGCCATGGGGCTGTGGGTGCCATGGGGCTGTGGATGCCATGGGGCAGTGCAAGGGGACAGCAGGGCCCTGTGGGCAGGGAGGGCTGTGCGGGGGATGCAGCTCGCAGGGGCCTCCCTCAGTCCTAGGGGTGGGTTACAGCAGCCCCCAGTAGCTGACTGCAACCCCTGAGCTACAGCCCCCTTGGGTTTTGGCTCACTTGAAAGCTCTCCTTTAAAATATGTTCCAGCTCTAGCAATGCTGCTGATATGGTTGGAGCAGAGCTGGGCTCCCCACTGAGGCACCCAGCCCCTCCTGGAGCATCCACGCTCCCCAGCACCCCTGCCACAGGGGGAGTCTTGCACAACCGAGACCACAGGCAAGCTGAGGGGTGGTAGCATCCTGCCATGTGCCACGGTCCCAGGGCAAAGGCTCCCCCACACCCCAGGGAATTGGGATGAGTGCCCTTCCAGGGTGGTGGGGCCTCCCAGCACCCTGCCCTACAGCACAGGGAGGGGATGCTGCCTCTGGAGAATTAGCCCACAAGAAGAGACCTGAAGCTGGAGGCAGGTATCTCATCCCCAGCCCATCAGCACACGTCATGCCGAGCAATGGGGTCCCATACCCTTCCCCCTCACCCCAAACAGGTTTCGCTCGCCGGCACAGCTGCCACGTCCAGATGTTGCCAGTATTGAGGGAGGCAGGCTGCTCAGCCCACAGCTGCTCCCTGCTTCGCTTGCAATTGCTTTGGAAATATTGTGTGTGCTCAGCTCTTTAGAGCTAATCTCCATCCTGCAGCCGGGGTTGGGGGAGCTGCCCACGTCAGCCCAGACGGCAGGGAGGCTGAGGAAGGGGAGGGGGCCCCACCAGCAGCCCCCGCATGGGCAGGACCAGAGCGGCCACGATGCTGCAGCGGGAGGTGGGCTGGGTACCACCCCAGCGATTCCTTCCCGCTTGATTGGGGCCATTAATCCTGCTCTCTCCGCCAACCTGACAGAGTCTGTAAGTGTCAGCGTGTGAGCGATCCGCTCGCTCGGCACCATCCATCAGGCCCCTGGCAAACACCATGCGACACCCCCTCCCTGATTTATCTGAGGCCAATGGAGTCATGAAAAACAGCTGGTAAATCCTTCCCCATCAGCCGGCTGATTATTAATGCAGCCAACTGTGGAAGCAGCCAGCAATTTAGAGACAGGTCCGGCCAGTGCTGGTGAAAGGTAGCATATGGCCCAGTCCAGCTGCCCCCATGGCAAGGTCCCTTCCTGCGGGATGCTGCCTGCTCCCTGCCTTGGTAGGAGCCAAGCCCTGCCTGCCCCTCGTGCATGCAGGCAGCGATGCAGTGGCTGCGGAAGTGCCCTGTGCTGCTGCCTGCACCCACAGCTCCCAGCTCGGATGTGCAGGACACCCTCTGCCTTGGGATGCCTGGGCTTGGGGGCTCAGAATCCCCTGGAAGAGCAAGTTGTGCTGCTCCTGCTGGGTAAAACGGTCCATGGGTGGGAGCAGCCAGCACAGAGGGGCACTGGGTCTTTTCCGGGGTGAGGGCAGGTGCATGGTGTGACTGATCCAGGGGAAGAGAGTTGCCCAAAGGAAGGCGGGACAATCCAGCATCAGCACTATGGGCAGTCGTGGAGTGGATCCAGGTGTCGAGCGAAGGTGCAGACCTCCAGACTTGGCCCAGTGACACTGGTGGCAGAGCCTGGGCTGCAGCATGGGGACACGCGCAGCCCCCACGCACAGGTGCAGGATGCTCCAGTCCCTGACAGCCCATAAAGCCCAGTACACACCCCCATACAGCCCCACGGAGGCAGCACCATCTGGGGGCAGCCAAACCTGTTGGGCGTCAGCACCGTGGCCACCCTGACATGCAGTGCCCTCATGCACCGCTGCCTGCACCCCTCACAGGGCCATATCCCCATGCACACCCCACCCTGCTCTCCCAGACCTTCAAAAAGGCATCACCCAGGGCCAGGCAAGCCACTTGCCAGCTTTTACAGCCCCAGTCCCCCAGCGCACCCCACACGCAGGGGCCCAGCATGCTTCTCATGCCCTGCAAGGCTGCCATGCCCTCTGCATTGACGTAACGGCTCGGGGGAAAAAAATATAAATTGTGTGAGTGGGCTGAAAGGAAGCTAGAAGCAGCATTTTTGTGGTTGTGTGCTGAGCAGGTGCAGCTGACAATTAGCTATCTCTTCCCAGCCTCTTCATTTAGTTCCTCAAGGTTATTTTGAAAATTGAATATTCAATTAATGAAAGAGTGGCTTTGCAGGGCTCTCGGTGCTCCCTTCCCCGGGGCGGAGGCACCCGCGGGGACAGCTCAGGAGGGGAGCAAAGGAGGAAGAAGCACATCCTCATCATCACAGCTTCCTCCCCTTAGCCCCCCTCCACAGCCACATTTCAAGCACTCTGAGCCCCAGATTTGCACTGAGAAGATGAAGCAGCAGAAGTCATCGTGGTGGAAAGTAGGTGACGTTGAGTCACGTTCGAGCCTGTCGCAGAAGATGTTGTGCTCCCTTCGCCAGCAAGCCTCCCTTTCAAAACCCAGCCTGCTAAAAGCCCCCTGCCCTGGCTCCCTGCCAGCATCACCCTGGCCCACCCAGTCCCCTGAAGCCATGGGGCTGCACAGGAGAGAAGGGGGGCAGCTCCTCCCCTCTGCCCAGTACATCCACTCTCTCACCCTTCCTTGTCTGTTGTTTTTTTTTTTTTTTTCCCACCACTTAAAATATCATGCAATGATGAGCCCAGATTGCTTGGAAACGCTGGTGTAGCTCCACTGGGTCTTGTTCACCAGCTCCTTACCCATGTCCAGAGCAATACTCTCCTCTACCAGAAAACACCCTCCTGGCCAAAATTCTCAGTTGGGGTCACCCGGCAGCACCCTCACATCTCACTGATGGAGCAGAAGGTCCCTTTTCTGCAGCTCCCCTCCCTGGCACTGCTCCTCCTGATCCAGCTACAGGGTTAGGGCAGACTCTACTTGCCCAAATAAAGTCTTGAATGAGACCCTGTGCCCCTCTGGGGTCTGCAACCCAGAGCCAAGCACTGATGGAACCTTTATCCTTTCTCCGTGCTGTGGAACAAAGACCCTTGTCTTTCACTCCAGGCGTGGCCAGCCACCAGGCTGAGGACAAGCGACCGTGGCTGGGAGCAGCTCAGAGGATATCCTCCCACCATGGGACCTGGGAGTGTTGCCCTGATCCCACACCATTCTCAGCTTCCTTTACTTTAAATGAAGGGCTGCTAGCAAGTCATCAGCATCATGCTCAGATGGGTGGTCCCCACTTTTGGTCCTCTTCATTGCTGGACTTAGAAAATCAGCCTCAAAACCCAACCAGAGAAGGGAGAGGTGAGCTGTCCCCCAGCCCAGGGTGGGCCAGAGGGAAAATCAAATCACGGAGAGGAGCTGCAGCCCAGAGGTAGCAAACAGGCATCATTTCCCCCAGGGAAGTGGCCGCAGCAGATTGCCAAGGTGGCCCGAGCAGGTGGCGGCAGTGTGGGGACACCTCTCTGTGGTGATGGACGAGCGCTGGCTCAGACCTCTGCTTCCTCAGCTCTTTGTGGAGCAGGGAAGATGGGAGAGGGCTGAGAGATTTATAATGAAATATCACTTGGTGTGTGCCAGTTGGGTCCCAGAACTGCTGCGTGGACCCTTTGCAATGAGCAAAGGTGCTCAGCAAGGGTGGGAGCCCCAGTCCCCTCTTAGCTGACCTTCAGGTGCTCTCCTGCAAGGTGCCCTCCATCAAAGTCCCTGTAGTTGTGACACCTGGCCCTGGGGACAGTGCATGGGCCCATACCAACTGCGAGCTGAGCAGAGCTCGCTACAGCAGTGTGGCAATGCACAGCCCCTCCAGCACTGCTTTCTCTGAACCTCTCTGCTCATCCCAGCCAGGAGTGCTCACTGGGAAAGGAAGATTTTGTTTGACAGACACTGCTACCAGTCCTGTCCTCTGCCTACCGCTTTTTCCACCCCGAACTGTACAGGACCATAGATCCAGGAGGAGACATTGTAGGTTACCAAGGGGTGTATTGCCTGGATTAGGGATGACGGGCACCACAGGGATGCTTTGGGCTGTGTCCCCACCCCAGGGTTCATCCTCTCTTTCCCCCCACATTTCCTGTTCCCAAAGCCTCCCTTACATCTTCCTTATTATCCTCCTCTCTGAACTATCTGGATCACCCTCCCCTGCCCTTACCCCAAATAATTGCAAGCGGAGTGGAGGCCATGGGCAGCAATCTGGCAGGCAGCACCTGCACCGCTGCCCCAGCACTGGGAAAGGGCTGCCTCCGCAGATATCTCCCTGCCTTCCTGGCTCCTCAGCTCTTGGGGAAGGCAGGGCTGCAGGCAGGGGAAGCCTGAATCGCTGGGCAAAATCTCCCCCAAGGGGGTTGGGGTCGCCACGCTCGTGCTGCCCAGTGCAGCGAGGGATGTTTGCTAAATAAGGAAAAGCCTTGGAAGGTGCTTTGGAGAATGGTCCTTGCTGCAAAGCTTCTGTTTCTAAATGAAAAATATCTGTGCCCGAAGGCAGGAGGGCTCTCAGCCTGGCGCTGCCTGCGTCGGTCTCCCGGGGTCCTGCTCGTGGGTACGAACAGATTCAAGCCTCACCCAGAAAAAAATTAAATGGCACCATCTGGCACTCAGCAAGCTCTTCCTCCTCCTGTCAGTGCAGAGAGGGTAATCTGGGATGGGAACCAGGCCATGCTGCAGGAGCGGGCCACCAGCCTTGTATAAGTGATGGCTGGGCATCCTCCTGCCCACAGCCTGGCTGGGCAGAGGGGAAAGTCCCCAAAGGCTGGCACAGTCCCGTCAGGTCCTGACATGTCCCAAGCAGCAGAGCTGGACACGGCTCCTCCCCGCAGGGACAAGGCCAAGCTTTTTTTATACATAATTATATCTCAAAATCTGACCCAGCCTCCTCCCAGAGCTGGTTTTAGCTCAGTTAAACCCACATGGAAATTCAATCTGTCTGGGATGCCCAGGGACCCCATCTTGCTCCCCTCTCCTGCCCAGCTGGGATGCCTCAAATCCTGGGCAAGGTAGGAAATAGAACAACCTGTGTCTCAGCCTCTCTGTGCAGGGGATGGAGCAGTACGCTGGGATTTTGGTCCCTCCTCTAGAGGTTTAATAGAAATGAAGTTAAATAGAGGATGAGAGGAAAAACATTGAGCCCCAGCTGGACTCCAAGGCTTTCCCCCATCAAGAGGTGGTGGGTTCAAGGGGACAAGGCTGCCACTGCCCCTCTGCCTGGTTGTGCTGTGCCCCAGCTGCCCTCTCTGCCCTGGAGCTGCCTTCATTTGCCCTGCCTACATTTTCCCTGCCTGCATTTCCCCAGCGAAGCCGTGGGGAGGAGGTGCCTGCTCCCTACGATGGCATCAGGGTGGCTGCGGTTCCAGCCTCCGCAGGAATGCAAAACCATCAATTAGGAAATAACTGCCTCGCCTGTCCTTGTTAATCCCCTCCTCTCTGGGCTGTTATTTATTATTTATGGTGAAGGCACCCCAGGATGCGCTGTCGGAGGGATGCCTGACAGGCTCAATCTGTACCGTACAATTACATCCTCCTTGCCAGCTGGGGAAGCCCTTTCTCAGCTCCCACCACCCCGCTCTTTTCCACATCCCCTGTGGGACCAGAGCTGTGGGTACCAGACACCCCCCCCCCCCCTACTGCTGATGACCAACCCCACCATAGGGTACATACCCAACAGACTCATAGGGTACAGGGAAGCCCTGGGGACACCCCCTTGGCTCCGTACAGAGGGTGTCCCCCCATGTACAGCAGACCTGGGGACACACCAGCCTCTTAGGCATAGGCAACTCACCCACCCTCGCCTCCCCCCATCCCAGGCGTGGTGCTCTGTCATGGGCACAGTCCCATCCCAGAGTGATCCACGGGATGAAGCTGCCCCACTCATCCCGCCTCGCCTGCCTGATGGCGAACACGGACAGCAACCAGCCTGGAGGGGGGCCCAGACGAGCCGCTGCAGAAGCATTAGCTGAGCTGGGATTAACATTCACCAGCAAAAAAATAACTCCATCCAAGCTGCGTCTGTTCTGGGGGCCTCGCGTGCAGCACGAATCGAAGCACAGGCTCCCCTGGGAGCCCCGAGGATGTGTGTGCTGCAGCCACGTCAGCTCTTTGCAAGGGCTGCTAATATCGTGGCTAACAAGCTCCCAGCTGAATGTGTCCTACACACACCTGAGGATGAAGCCGGCTGCCTTTGCCTCCTCTCTGCCCTTCTCCCAGCTGCTGTCCTCTGCCTGTGTCCTGGCAGTACCATCACCTCCTGCAGCCACCCCATGTGAAGGACCAGTGCTGGGCCATGGGGTCTGTACGAGCATCACTGGGACATGTGAGCATGACGAGGACATGTATTGGGACTCAGAGGCTGGGCAAGCATCCCGGGGCATTGCACTGCCACTCAGGGATGTGTGGCGACCTGCTTTGTGGTTAGGAGACTTGCAGGTTGGTATTTTATAAGGCCATGTGGGATTTGGGGGCTGCAGGGTCCATACAGGTGCTCGGAGTCTCCTGGGGAGCTGCGGTGGGGCTTGGGGGCTCATTGCTGAGCTGTGTGATGAAACCCCACTGACAATCCCTCCACACCAGGATGCCGGGACAGTTCTAGTGCAGGTGGCACACACAGCAGACATTCAGGGGTACCTACCCTGCCTCTTGTCTGCAGCGGGCAGGTGTCCCTGGTGCATGCAGGGTCCAGCCCATCCCCGTGCCATGCGCTGGTGTTGCATCACGAGTCGGTGTGTAGGATCAGCTGGATGCTCTGCGCATACATGTGTGCAGGTGTGTCTTCCCAACCCGTGTGCACAGTTGCTGCCTCCCTCTTGGGAGACACCCTGGGGAGCTGCTGGCATCCCACGGCTGGGCAAATCCTAGGGGTACCAGCTGTCTGCAGTAGCCCTGGTCCCCAGAGGGGTTGTGGGGTGTCTGCTGGGGATGTGTAGGGATGTCTGGAACATTATTTGCCTCCTGGAGCTGCTAAGCTCCTGCTCACCAGCCTTTTTGTGCTCCCAGTGTTGGACATTGGTGGGTTGTGCCTCCAGAAAAACACAGTGCCCTGGAGCACAGGCCATCTGTGTGGGCAAAGGCTGCAGCTCCAGCTGCAGTGGGCAATGCAGACCAGCACTTTAATAACAGGCTGAGGACAAGAGGGATAAAAATAGCCCCCAGTACTGCCTCCCACTCCAGTCTGTGGGGAAGTGATGCCTCGCCACCCCAGCACAGGTGGTTATTTTTAGGCTGTCACCTTCTTGTTTCTCTCATGGGTGGCTTTTATAAATAGCCGGTGCCTCTGAGCTGTTCCAGTGCCAGGCAGGAGCTTGATGTGCCCGTGCCTGGCAGAGCTGGGAAAGACCCTGCCTCACCTGCCCAGTGGCTGCTCAGCCCTGCCTGCTCGCAGCCATCAGCCTGCCTCCTCTTCCTCTGGACACGGACAGCAGAGAGAGATGGATCCCACCACCCACCCCTCCCTGACAGCCCCTGGTACTTGGGCACAGCTTCCCCCACTGCCTCTGCCCACCTGGGTGCTCCAGATGCTGTCTGCTGATCTGGGACACCCCATCCTCTGGCTGTTGCCCCCACATCCTTCTCATTCCTGCCCCAACACCCCTCCCCAGCCCTGATCCTCATCCTCTGCTTCTGGGCTCCCTGAACCCCATCCCTGTGCTCCAGCTTCTCACAGGGTCTAGCCCTTGTTCTCCTCCAGCATTGCCCATTCCTCAGGGCCTGAAGCAGCCTCAGGACCCCCTGATCTTCTTCCTCCTCTTATTCTCTGATTTATTTTAGTAGCCATACCTCTCCAAGCACGCCTTGCCCAGCAGCGTCTCCCTGGCACGATTTTGCCCAGTGCCGGCTCTCTGTGGCCATAAGCACTGCAGAGCAGTGGCCGCAGTGTCATAATTAGCCAGGTACAGCAGGAACGCACTTGCAGCCTGACAGCTCTTCTGGAGTCGAATGGGAGCCAATTAATCTAATTAAAGCAGCTGCTGGGTCGTTATTCCTGCACAGTTCACAAGGCTATGAAGGCACCCCGTGCTCATCATGCCCCTGCCCATGAGCTGCTTGGGTGGGTGCATATGGGTGGGCACACAGAACCCACCCCACGGATCCAAGGTGACCTGGGGTGAGTAAGGGGACACAAAAGCTGGGTGCATCGGGCACCTGGAGGTGTTGGCATGTGGCTGGGGTACCAGCGGTACCCATGAGAATGGGATGCAGAGAGATGTTCCCCAAGGATGCCATGGCCACAGGGCTTGCGTGCTGGGGGCTGCAGAGTGCCAGCCGTGCCGTCAGTGGGGCCTGGCACTGCGCCACATCCCGGCGAGGAAGAGCTTTGTTTCCCGGTGCCAGAGCAGGTCCTGCCGGGCGGCGCGGCAGCATCCTGCAAGCTAATTACGAGGCAGGCCGAGGAGGAGGTCTGTCTGCACAGGTGTCTGTCAGCAGGGCGCTGGCACTCACGCCACCTAATTAGACACCCTGCCAGCCTTTAATGAGAACAAATGAGAGGCCAGACAGTGCAGGGCTGGGCCACAGCATCCGGACCCTGTCCCGCATGCTGGCTCTGGCCCAGTGCCCTCAGAGATCGGGTGGCCGCTCTCACTGGGGCATGGGGTGGGGGGGGGGGCTGCAGCAGCTGCGCCCCCATGTCAGGAACCTCTGGCATCGGGGCAGAGTTTTCCCGGCCCCGCCATGCCCCCCTGCAGCAGCCTGCATGCAACAGGCCAGTAGGTACCACCCCGCATGCACCCTCCTGGCAGCCCCTGACACACCTCCATCACCTTGCCCCTTCACCAAGTCCTTTTCAGAGTTGGGTGTTGGTGTTCCATCTCTGAAGGGTGCCTCTAAAGCAAGGTCCTGCCCTACCCTGCTGTGTCCCCCATAGCCCTTCTCATTGCAAAGAGGGAAGCTTGGCACCAGGTGGATCTGCCCGCATAGTTACCCTCCTGTTTGCTCAATAGCAGCTGGTGCCCCATGGGACATCCCACGGCATGCAGATTGCCATCTCCATGCCCTCACACTGGCAGCACAGATCCAGCTGCGTCACGGGACTCAAAAGCACTCACTTGGGTGCTTTAAAGTCTGCACACGGGCAGGGAATATGTTTGCAACAGACACTCCTTGGGATCCCCATGGGGGTCTTCCATGTGTCCATGTAATCTAAAGGCAAACAGAGCAGTGTCCTGGGTCAAGCACTCAGCATTCTGCAGCAGCACGTCCCTGTGCCCTGAGCCCCTTGGCAGAGGCAGGCTCCCTTGTCAGAGCAGGGAGCCAGATGGGCAGGGTGGCCAGGACAAGTTGGGAGCACCAGGCGTTCTCAAAAAATACCAGTGAGGCTTGAGGAGGGGCTGCAGCAGAAGACCTCAGGACACACATGCCCCCAGAGAGGGAAGTTTATCCCAACAGCAGGACCTTGGGCAAACCTGGAGGCTGCAACCAGGCCAAGCAAGCTGGAAACAAGGTGCAAAAGAGCAGGCTGATGGGTGAGAATTGTGCTGCTGGGAGAGAGCCTGGAGCCAGCCCGGCCCTCCTTATAAACTCCCTCTGCAAGTAGATTTGCATGCCAGCGGGCACCAGGGAATCACGGCAGGCGTGTGCCCAGCCTGGGAAGTGGGGAAGGGAGCCTAGCCAGGCTGGGGGGGCGGTGGGCCCCCACACAGCACGCCGGCTCTGCAGCAGCCCTATAAATAAACACACCCACATGCCGTGTCACACACGCCAGGATGCTGGGGGGAGGCAATTGCGTGCGGCTCCCGGTGGGCAGCGGGGAGTAATGAGACAAGACCGAACACAGGGAAATGCCGTGCGGGTATTAGGAAACATCGCCTGCCAAAGGAGCGATCGGGAAGAAGTCAGCTCCCTGGAGAGCCAGGCATGCTGCCCGCTCGGTAGGGCACGGGCAGAGCTGGGGCTGCCCTGGAGCCCCCAGGCAGGAGGATGACTGAAGTAACACAACGCCTGCGCAGTCTGGAGGGGAAAATGTGCCATTAGGGGACATGCACACCTCCACAGCACCACTGTACACACACAGACATGCACACCTACATCCCCCCTGTACGAGTGCATGCACACCCCTTCATCCCGGCGTGTCCCCCGCATGCACATGCACCCTCATGCGTCCCATACACACATGCTTCCATCCCTCCTGTGCACTTCTTAGCCCTTGTGCACCTCTGCGGGCACGTGTCTCCCTCCTCCCCCTGTGCATCCCCACCAAAAGTCACTCTCACAGCATCCAGGGCTGTCAGCCTGCATCCTCAGAGCCCTGCCTCCCCAGGGCTGGAGAAGGTCGATGGGATCCGTGCCACCACAGCTCTGCCAGCCTGGCTTCTCCCGGCAGGCTGCTGTCACAGCGCGGCTTAAAGAGGTTTAAGGGAAAGGCAGGGACGTGCCAGGTCGGAGGCTGAGGCCATCCCCACAGCGCCAGGCAGGGGGTGGTGGGATTTGCTGGCATGCTGGGCAATTTCCCTGATGCTTTGTTCTGTCCTCTCATTTTCACGGCGGGGTCTTGAGTGGTTGATGGGCAGGTTCGTATCCCCAGTGCAGACCCCCTCCACTCCACCGGCAATGCTCGCCTGCCTCCCAGCCGGCCCAGCACGTGCCTGCTTGTTTGCAGGAGGAGGTGGATGTGGAGCAAGGGGCTTTGATGTAAATTTGCAAGCCTTTAGGGAGGGCAAGGGCCACAAAACATCCCCTGTGGTCCCAGCTCCCTCTGGACACAGCCCCGCTTCTCCTGCAGCCCTGGCAGGCTGTGCCGTGGCCGTCGCATGCCCAAGCCACACATCCTGTGGCACTGTCTGCAGTGGGAAGGGGCAGAGGCAGTTGCTGGCTGAGGATGAAGGCAGCTGGGGACAGGGATGCTGCAGCCAGGTGGGTCCCCTCCAGCCGGCCACGGATCAGATGCCTGGCATTGCCAGAGGCGTGGGGCAGACAGGGGTCCTGCAGCCTCAGCACCCTGTCAGTCCCTTTCAGGGGAGTCTGGGGCCTGGCCTGCAGGGATGATGGAGCAGATGATGCTCTTGGTCTGAGGCGAAAGGCAGAGAAGTGTTGCCATGGAGACCGCCTATGTCATTTTAAGGAGGCACGGCGGCATTCGCACCCATCCCTCTCGGATGAACCCCAGCAACAGGAGGCGAGGGGAGTAGGGTGGGGGTGACTGGCATCCCCTAAATCCCAGGCAGGACAGCTGGTCCCCGGCAGTGCCACCCCATGCAAGAGCTGGCAGTGAGGCTGCAGGCAGGGCTACATGCCCAGGGCATGCCTGGGGGCCAGCTTCCCTCAGGGAGAGCTGGGAGCAACTGGTGGCACTGGGATGGAGCTACTCTGTTGCCAGCCCAGCCTGAGCAGGCAATAGGGAACAGCCTGCAGGAGCAGAGGTCAACACATGGCTACCCCCCAGATTTTCCAGAGATGACCCCGTGGGCTGGGGAGGGGCTGCGAGTGCCAACCAAGGGGCGGGGGTGAGGTTCAGGGTGAAGACGCTAATATCCTGGCTTTCTAGATAATTTAAGCTTGCATTAAGATGAGGCTTTACGTGTTAGCAGCCCCCCCTTCCCCACAACCAGCGGGAGCGCTGCTGCTTGGCCTCCCGGTGCCTGCGGGCATCTCTGATGCCTCTGCTGGAGTCCCCCCCGCATTGCCACAGCCCTGCCACGGCTCACCCGGACGGACAAATTATCCAGGAGGGGGTTAGATATAGCAGCACCTCCAAAGGGAAAAAACAGCCTCACACATGAAAGCAAATAAAGGGATGCAAATAAGCACACCCCCCCCCAGCCCCATGGCTCCCCCCGCCCAGGAGGGCATTCAGGGGTGCAGCCCGAGGGCCAGGGCTCACTGCTTGCTGGGTGTTTGCTGTAGTTCCCCTTGGCCACCTGTCCCCTGGCCCTTGGCGGGGTCCCACACAGCGCCAGCACCCTGAGCTTGAGCAGCTCCGTGATGCTGCCAGCTCTCCCTGGGGCTGTTGCGCTGCTCAGCGCTGTTGCTGTTCACATGGGACTGAAGAGAAACCGGCGTAGCTGCACCGGTAAGTCAATGCCCGGGAGGATGCCAGGTGCTGAGATGGCTGCAAGCATTGTGGGGAGGGTGCCCAGGGCAGGGGTCTGCAGCAGTGAGGGGACATGGCAGTGTATGTTGCCTGCATGGGAGATGGCCAAGCCTGCAAGCTGCAAACAGAAACGATGCCTTGATGGGGTGCAGGGAGGAAGAAGGACGGCCAACCTCGGCATGGCTTAGAGGGACATGCTGGCACTGTCCTGGGTGTCAGGGTCATGCAAGCAGCGCTCAGGGACATGTGCCCCTGGCAGATGCTTGCCCAGGGCAAGGGCACATGGACCTGTGGCAGGGGACTGTGCACTGTATGCAGTATGAGGTGTGTACACACAGTGTGTGCAGTGTGAGCTGTCTGTTCACGCAGTGCAGGTGTGCTGTGAAGGTGTGTGGAAGTACAGAATGTGCAGGAGATGTAGGCGCACCAAGAGGGAGATGTGCAGGCGTTCAGGTACAGGGCAAGCGGCACACGGCCGTGCTGCGTGTGCAGTGTGAGATGTGGGTGCAGTTCACAAGTGTGGCGTGACACATGGGCACACCTGCAGTGTGGCACACATGCAATGAGCTGCGGATCTGGGCACTGCAGTGTGCAATGCAAGGCGTGTATGCACGGCGCATGCGCTCCCTGGGAAGCGGGAGCTGAGCAGCACAGGGAGGTGTGTGCACACGGGGCACACTGGCCACAGGATGTGTGAGCTGTGGGGTGTGGTGTGCTGTGTGAGCTGTGGGGTGTGGTGTGCCGTGTGAGCTGTGGGGCGCGGTGTGCCGTGCGAGGTGTGAACTGTGGGGTGTGGTGTGCCGTGTGAGCTGTGGGGCGCGGTGTGCCGTGCGAGGTGTGAGCTGTGGGGCGCGGTGTGCCACACGAGGCATGTGGATGCATGAGCTGGGTGAGAGGAGCGCAGCGTGCGGCTGCACGCCCAAGGCAGAGGGGCAGACTGCAGTGCCCAGGGATGGCATGGAGCAGGATTCGAGTATTGGCACCCCAGGGATCCCTGGCTGGATCCAAATGAGTTCCAGCTGCTATATGTAGCTCCCCAAACCTTAGGGAGCTCTTCCCCCCGATGCCACTGCCAGAGCCTGGCACATGCCCGCAGTCTCCCGGCTGGGCGGGAGCATCTCCTCCTGACATGCCTGCCAAGACTCCCACTCCTGAGACTCTACGACAGGAGAAAAGGGAACAAAAATTCACGTTTTCACATTTAGCTTCCTTTGTACTCAGCTAATTAGCGCCTGAGTCTGGTGATGTCATTAAAGCAGCACTAAGTCTTTATTGGGGTAATTTAATTTTCCCTTTCATATCAGGATGATTTCCTTTGTTGGGGTAGGTGCTGGGGAGGGGGAAGGGCCCATGCAGACAATTGCTATTGTCAGGATAAATAATTCCCCAGTGGATTGACAAGGGGGGAGGTGGGCTGGGGGGCTGGGAGCTGTCACTCACCCGGGTGGCAGCAGGAGCAGACCAGCCTCCAGGGAGCTGGGTGACTTGGGGTGCCTCTCCCCGTGCCAGGTGGGATCCCCAGCCAGTGAGGAACCTGCCCTTGGCCCCTTTCCAATTGTCAAAACTGCAGCAGCCTCAACATTCAGGAGGTGGGTGGGTGAAGTTGGGGGTCTCCCACATAGCTCCCCCACTTCTCACACCCCATCACCATCCCTGGTGCCAGTGAGAGGAGGGAAGCAGATTGCACCAGGATAGAAGTAGCATTTTGGAACCCCTGCAGACCCCGTGTGCAGTAACTCACTGAAGAAACACGGGGCTCTGCATGCAGCTGGGACATGCAGGAGAGCAGGGAGCTGCCAGGGCTCACACAGACCAGGAGGAGCCCTCACAGGGGTCTCCCACCTTGGGGGTTCCCAAGCAACATCCCTGCACTGGGAGTGGTTGGAACTGGGCTCAGCAAATATCCCCCTTCTCCAGCCCCTCTCCGGGTTCTGCATACAATGCAGTGGTACTTGAGCACTCACTGCCACAGCAAACTAGGCACAAGGAGGGGGTGGCTGGCATGCGGCAGCATGCGAAATCCAGTGCTTGGGGTAACAGGGTGGCAGGAGGCTGTTCAGCATTGCACCTCCCTGGGTCACCCTCAGAAACAAGTCTCCAGCATCTTTCCCAAGCCTCTCTTCCCCTGCCCAACCCCTCCCGTCAGCCCCTTGGCTCATGCTTCCCCAGGAGGGATCCCAAACACAGGGTGAGAGGCAAAGAAGGTGTCCCATGAGGTCGGAGATGCTGAGGACTGGTTCCCTCGGTCCGTGCAGAGCGCCACTGGCAGCAGGTCCCCATCCCACCCCTGCCCTGCCATGCTCACCATCCATTTTGCATGGGAAAAAAAGGTGGTGAATCCCTGGGAAGCAGCTGGGAGATGAGAGCTGTTGACACATGCCCCCTCTCAAGTCCCGGTATCCCTGGGAGCTTGTGCACAACCCATGGTAAGGCTCTGAAAGGGGCAATGCATGGGTCAGGCTGACCATGGTGCACGTCTTGCCTGGGCAGAGCTGGTGGCAGTGGTGCCCTGGTCCAGCAGAGCATCACCAGGGTGGGAGGGGGTGGCTAGTGTCATCTCAAAGCCCTGACTCATTGGTTTAACTCCAGACTCTCAGAGGAACTGTCCTTCCCTGAAAATGGGAAGAGATATGTGTGGGAGGAGAGAGCAACTGGAAGGACCCATTTTCTACTCCCCCTTGCGTCCATCTCGAGAAGGAACCGGGTCCTTACAGCCCTTCTGGAGCCCACCCTGCAAGTCCCACCTTCCCTCAAGCCCCCCTAAGCATTACTGCTGGCTTGGGTGTGGACCAGGAGGAGGGGGAGTCAGGCTGCAGAGGGGAACATCACACCTGAAACACAAACACCGGCTTGTTGGTAATTAGCAAATGTTTCATGAGGAATGATGAGAAGCCAGTGACAGGCGGGCGGGTTTCTATTAAAAGCTGCCACGTGTGATCCTTCTCCAAGCCTGCTGGCCCCTCCTTACCTGGCGCAGGGGAAATCAGATGCAAACCTGACATTAATGCAACGTTCAGGGTGAGCTTTAATTGCAGCTGTGGCAGGAGCGGTGGAGCCAGGGGATGGCGGCGGGGCCCGGGCGGCAGGGTGACGGGCGCCCTCATCTCCCGCGCCTCCGCCGCCAGGAGAGGAGGGAGCTGCCCGGTGTCTTTGGGTTCTTTCCTCCCCACCATCCTCCTCCCTGACCTTCTTGCAGAGGGTGTGAGTCACGAGGCGCGCTGAAGTGAGCACTCGGCACCCTGCGTGTCTCCACAAGCAGAGGCACTTGCTTAAATGTTAAGGGCTTGTTTGCATCCAGTGGAAGGGAAGTAGGAGCTGAGCCCCAGATTGAGAATTGCTTCTCTGTGCCTTCCGGAGCCAAGGGCCGGGGAAGTACTCATCCACGCAGGGAAGCATCCTCGAGTGATTCCTCCATGCGCTCAGCCCCCAAAATGCCTCTTTTCAGCCTCATGTGCCTTTTTTTTTCTGGCTTAAAGGCTTTCCAGAGCATCCCAGGTATTAAAGAAGGTGCATATATGGTCAGTGTTTGCAAGGGGGCCCCAAGGCTGATGCACAGTGGCAGGGTGGGCCCCTGTCTCAGACCTGCATACCACGCTCAGGAAGAGTCAGGACACATAGTGCTGGAGCAGGAGGGGCCCAGGCCAGCAGCATCCAGGCAGAGATGTGGTGGCTTTGGGCCAGTAAGGTGAAGATTGCCATGGAGCAGGAGCTGAGGGTGGATCTGCTCAGCAATACATCTTGTGAGTGACAGGAGCCGGGAGAGTAACCTAGTTCTGGCATTATGAGATTGGCTCCCCTGATCCCCACTCTGTGAGATGAAAGTGAGTAATTACTGTCTGACTCGGCAGAACGGCAAAGGAGATCAGCCGGAAGGGCCAAGCCTGCCAGCGGTTGGGACCATTGCTTTGCAGGCTGCCGAGCATCTCTCGTTCCTTCTCAAGGTGTGAGCAGCAGTGCTCATGTCCCTTGCCATCATCTCAAGGTGAGGACTCCCCTTGCTTCATGATTTCTGCTGGCCTCACCACTGTCACACCTTGCTCCCAAACATTCTTCTGTCCAACAGGTCTACCCAAAATGTAACCAGCCTGGAGCTGGGTGTAACCCCACAAACAGGAGCGGGGATGAACAATGTGCTTATCTGCTTCTCAGCAGGGTCCTCCTGCAAGTGATTTGCTGAGCGACAGCAAGGTTTTGCTTTTAACAAGGACTGGTTATGCTGAATGGGGTTTTGCTTGGTCTCCTGCTGCCCCTGAGCTTGCTGAAGGAGGTGGGTCTCTCTCATTTGAGCTCAAGACATTCTGGGAGTGATGTGGGCTCTTCCTTAGAGCATTCTTGGGGAGTTTCTAGCTGTGGTTCTGCCTGGATCTACCACTGGAATAAAGCTGCTCTAAAAAAAGAGGTTAGACGAGAGGCCCCTTCCATCCAGTCCCCTCTGTCCTGGCTGTGCAGCCGTGGACCCCAGTTAGCTGAGACCTTCTACACTGCAGGGTGTGAGGGCTCTTCCTGCTCCTGGTTGATTCAGAGCAGCAAGATCCTTGCAGGGGAGATGTCACAGAGGTACCCAAGGACATAGGTGACACCTCTCCACTGTCACTGCTGCAGAAGGGGCCAACCCTCAGAGGCACATGTAGCTGTAGCAATCCCACCACCACCAAGAAAGCCCCAGATCAAGGGTGCTGCAGGACAACTGGGAACATCACAAGGGATTATTACCCAAAACAGTCAGCCGAGGTCCTTGTGGGGAGAAGGTCTGCAGGGCCCCCCCAGATCCTAGCATGGAGATGGGGACAAGCAAGTCTGGGGCAAAGAACAGTCATAGGGCAATATCAGCTCTCCTTGCTGTCAGACTCTGCTAGGTGGATCTGCCCCAGACTTTCTTGGTGGTCTTCCAGGGTGGATAGTGTGCCACACTGTCCCCCATGGTTGGTGACACCCTCTTTCCTTGTGTCCAACTCCTGGCTGCTGCACAACTCTTTGGATGCCCTTGCACCCTCCATTTGCTGCTGTTAAGCAGCTCTCCACGTTGCCTTCAGTACCATCCTGAGCTTCAAGAGCTCATTTGTTTCATTGCTGGTATACGGGGAGGGGGTCCTGTGCCACAGGTTTGGCCAGGCTGCCTTGTGCCTGCTTCAGGGTGACCCTGGGGCTGAGTCCCTGCTTGTCCCCACTGTTGCTGCCACCTGCCTGGGCTGCTCACACACTTGGCAGCACCGCGTGGGTCTGTGCCCTCCACATCGTGCCTGCTTAGGGTGATTTGTGTCTTACAAACACTCTAGTCATTGTTTAAGGGCTCTTCTTCAGACTACAAAAGTACCGGCAGCTGCCACACTTCTCCACTCCTTAATGTATTGTCTGGCTTGTCTTGTCTTCCCCGGAGGCTGAAAAAACCCTCTGCCCAGGAAGGAGCTCTCCTCCCTCCCGGGGTTACGGCTCCTATCAAACAGGTTTGTGAGCTGCACTGGAGTTCTCATTTTATTTCTGCTGGAAGAAAGCCTCACGCTTGTTTTCCCACCTATGCCCTCCACACTCAGCCCTGTTTTGCCAGCAGTTTCTAGTCCTGGGCATGCACAGGAGTCCCTCTGCTTCTGGACCATGGCCACCCCATTGCTGTGAACCCTCCTGCATTGCTGGTGCAGGAGAGCCATCCTAGCTCTGCTGCAACATGGGACTGTGCCCTGTGAGCTGCACCAGCAATGCAGGAGCATCCACAGAGGTTGCCCAGCCCAGGAGATGTTGGAGTGGGTGACACCAGTGGCATGGAGGTGACTGGGGAGAGGCTGAGTTGGCAGTGATGCTGCTGAAAAGAGACATAGGGAACCTACCATGGATAAAGGGATGAGGAAGATAGTGGGGGCCCTCAGCCCGGTGCTGTGTGGGAGCGATGGAGCCCGCAGTGACTCCTGCCCGGGCTGGTGGGGCTTCCCCCCCCCCCCCCCCAACTGTAGCTCACTGCAGAGGGGCCCTCGAGTGCATGGAAGCGAGGAAAGGCGGGGAAAGGAGGGGGGAGAGATCTTTTCATCTAAAAGGTTACATTTGTCCTACTTCCTCCCATCTCCAGCAATTAACTTGAAGGGAGACATCACTGCTAATTGAGCAGTGAAGATCAGGAGCAACAATTACGCCTTTTGACAAGAGACAGCACAAGAGGGACTGCTCCGAGGCTGAGAATGGTAGGGAACGGTTTCTATGGCAATATAACTTTCCTCTCTTCCTCTCCAGCCATAGAAATGATAAAAATGTAGATTTCTCCCTGATTAATGATTTAATGAAAATAAAGAAAATTCTTTTAAAAAAAGAAAAAGGAAAAAGGGGGGGGAAGAAAAAATCGATAAAATGCAATGTTTAGCATGAGTCTGTGGCTGCGGGAAGAATCGATGTCCTTCTCAGGCTAGACGTGGTGAAATCTATTACAGCAATGTGCCGAGGACTCAAAGCGGCCCTGCCGTTTGGTAATTAGGCAGCGGGCTCACACGGGGGAAACGTGAGGGCTATATTCAGATCTCTGATCAAAGGAGATGCCCATCAAAGAGCTCCTCGCGCTGGCTTCTCCAGCAAACCTTTGCGCTCACTCCACGTCTCTCCTGCCTTCCTTTCTCCTGCCTGCCTTCCCCCAAGCCTTCCCCACCCCTCCCCGAAATCATTATTTTTAATTTTAATTATTCAGTCTGTTCCCTTTGCGAGGCAGCCGGGAAGGGCTGCCGGGGCACTGCTAGCCTGGCAAATGGTGATGCCACACTAGCTGCTGGTGAGGTGAAGGAGCGACCTGCCATGGAGGTGGCCCTGAGCCGGTGGCAGGGGGTGCCACAGCTGTCCTGCACCTGGGAGCAGGCAGCACCTGTCTGGCAGAGGCACTGGCAGCAACCCCAGGTGATGTGATGTGATACACCTCCCGTTCTGCCTTTCAGAAGCCCTCTCTTCCCCCTGCCTTGCCAAGATGGCACAAGCATCCTCTATTTTGCAACACGCTCTACAGCCCGTCTACCCCCTTCCAAACAAGCGAATTTGGTGGTTGATTTTTTTCCCTTTTGGGGGCTGCTGCTTTAGGATTCAGGGAGGTGGCTGGGGTGGGACTGGCCACAGGCTCCTCTTCCAAGACAGCGGGGCACAATGCAGCAAGTTCAGGTCAGTCTCGTGCCTATTTGGCAAAAGAAAATGCCACCCACTTCAGCAAGCAGAACCAGGCTTTGTGAGAGACCCCAGGCAGCAGGGAGTGAGCAGGGGGCTTGCAGCTCCTGAGCTCCTGCAGCCACCCCACAAGCCCAGCCGAGGTACCTCCTGCCATGGTGACCATCCCAGGTACCTCCATTCCCTCCTGGCTGCCCCCATAAGGACGCACCCTCCCCGTAGCCACCCATTTCCCGGCAGCCCCCAAGACAGCAGCCCTGCAGCTGCCCATCCTGCCCATTCCTGCCCCATGAGAGGAGCTGGCAGGGCCCCAGGATGCACGTCTCCAGCCCAGGCACTCTATAGGGCCAGAGTACTGGCGCATGGAGGGACTTTCCCACCTCCTCAGTTCCTATTTTATTGCCAAACTGAAGCATAAAACACACATAAACAAATCTAACGGCGAGAAATGGGTTGCTATCAAATCAACAAATTAATCTAATTATAGGGCTGATTAAATCGTATCAGATAAACCAGCAACTCCTTCCCAGTGCTCGGCATCCACACAGGGAGACAGGCAGCCCTGCTCTGCTCTGCTTCTGAGTCCAGCTGAGCCGTGGCATGGGCAAGGGCTGGTGGCTACCTGGGGCTGGCAGCATTCTAGCACAGTGGGGAGCACCGAGCCCCCTCTCCCCGATGCCGCACAGGACGGCACAGCCGGCTGCAGTGCAAATCTGAATGGCAAATGGGGATGCAAAGTACATGATTTCTCAGGATTAAAGATGCAGCTCTAGCCTGTGAAATGTATGCGGGAGCCGCCTTTGGAGCGAGATTGCTTAAACCTAAGCCTGCTTTAGGTATTTGAGGAACAATTTTATCGGTGCTGTTTGCAGAGCTTTGCCGGGGCCATTTCCACCTCGGCGCGTGCCTGCACATGCCAGTACCCATGTGCACGCAAGAATGCACTTGTGCACCAGTGCCCACATGTAACACCCTCCCTCCAGCCAGCTGCTGGAGAGAAAATGCATCCTGTGTGAAAGGCAAAAGCTCTTTATCGACTGACAACACTCACGGCCAAAGGCTGTGGATGCAGGACCACTGGCAGGTTTCACTCAGGGAGGTGCTGGGCCACTGCAGACCTTTGTTGAAGGGTCTGGTGGCTCAGAGGCTTCACACAATGGAGTCATTCCCTGGTTCCTGCAGGTGTTGAACTTCAGATCTTGCCTCTTGCAACACTCCAGATGGGAAGGTGGAGAAAGCACCAGTGTGCCTGCCTGACCAGGGACATGTAGGCTCCCCTTGGGATCCCATGATGCTGCTGCACCTCAGTGCAGAAGGAAAATCCTTTTAAAAGTGTGTGTTGGGTCTGGTTTCACCTGTCTCCAGAAGGTGGCAGAGGTTTTGCTGGCACTTGCAAGTTGTTTTCCTCTTTTCAGGGCATCCTTTGCTTCCAGCCATGGGTTATATCAGCTCTTGATTCTCCTCTTCTTGCTCTTCTCTTAGCCAAGTTGTTCTGTTCCAGCAACAAAGGTGTCAAGCAATGATCTTTTGTCTCCTAGTGGAAGATTATACCATAGTGTTGTCAAGCTCAGCAGAAGATGAAGGGAGCTCAAGAGCCCTAGCGTGATGCAGAGCTCTTACCGCTCTCAGGGTTCCCGGCAGGTCCCGCTTTGACCCTCAGCTTTGCAGGGGATGCTCCACTGGTGCTCTTCTTCTTCTCAACCTGGTTCAGGCCATACTGGTATTCATTTGGGGGCCAAGTAAATACGCAGCAGTGAATAAAGCAAAGTATCATCTGCTTGTCAGAGCCAAGGCCACAGTGGTATGGCCAAGACAGGGAACATCTTGCCATCACCCTGGCAAGAAACGCGCGATGCTGCATCTGCAGAGCTGGCGGAGAGCATGCCCGCCAGGAGCCAGACTGATGGACACAGTTACACAATGGGCACTTAGGAAGAATAAAGATGTGGCTATGACAGGCCAGGCTGGGTGGATCAGCCCAACAGAGATGAGAGCAAACCCTCCTTTTGTGTCCAAAGGCACCTCTCCATTGCCTGTCCCCAGGATGTAGTGTCTTGGCAGCACCGCAAGGGCTGGGATACCTACCGCTGGGGAGCAGCCAGGGTGGGCAAGGAGGGTTCAAAGTGATGTTTTCCTAGGCGATGAGCTTATTTCACTACTATTTTTTTATTAATCAATCCTTAATCTGTCCTTCCTCCTTGTGAAAACATGTAGATAATGAAGCACCAGCTCAGAGGGTACTCAACTGCAACACCACCCCCCAGAGCCTCGGCGGGGTGGGGAGGCACAGACTGCCCCAGGACCCTGGGTGAGGCAGCTGGGGGGGTGTGAGGGACAACCCCAGAGTGGTCCTGAAGTGGGATCGAGGCTGCGGGTGCCAGGGTGGGCAGTGGTGGGAATGCTGCAGGCGGGGCTGGGCTGGGTACCCCCCCCCAGCCTTGCCAGAGGAGCACAGCTCAGGTGGGGGGTATAAACCAGCCACCTAAACGTGCTCCCAGTGTCCCCCACAGGTCCCAGTGCCCGCATCCACCCGCACCAGGAGCGTGTTTGTGTGCATCTTGCTGTGTGTATGCATGCATATGCACGTCTATGCAGAGGCATATGCACACGCATGTGTGCATACACGTGTGTACGTGCGTGTGTGAGCATGTGTGCCTGTGCGTGCCCACGTGAGGTTGGACTGTGCATGGTTGTGCACATGGGTGGGGGCAGTTCTGTTGAGAGGAACTGTTTCCCAGCCTGTGTTGATGTAGTTTAGCAATCAGAATAACTTCACAGATGAATATTTAAGCCGAGCGCTGAATATTTAAAGCATTCAATTATTTTAATGGCTTCTAAGTGTGACAGCGGGAGGGGACAGGGGGATGGTTGCCCCCAGGTCCTGCACGGGTCTGTGGCAGGACAGGCAGGGAGGTGTGCCACGGGGAGCCCCCTGCTCAGGGTGGGGTGAGAGGAAGCGTGTTGTCCCCAGCAGGGTGGTGGCATCTTGGGGACCTGCCAGTGCCGAGTGCTGCTGGCTGCCAGTGCAAGCCTGCTGGAGCCTGCCGGAGCACCAGTGGGCAGGAGGAGAGCTGTGCCCTGCCATCCTGGCAGGCTGAGCTCTGTCCTAGTGCCCTAATTCCTGCATGAGCAGCCTTGGAGTGTGCCAGCACCGTATGGTGCCAATCTCCTCCTCTCTGCCACCAGCAATGCTCCTGAGCTGTGCCTATCCCTGTCCCCATGCCATCATGCCACTACAACAGTGGAGGAACCTGTGTGCCCTAACACCAGTGCCACCACCAACACCAAGACACGCCAGCCCTGCAGACACCCCCTGGGATACGAGGGGCACATGGGCATGCAGCTGGGACACCACAGCCTCCATCACCCCCAGATTCCCCCCAGAGTTGGTGGTGACAGGAGCACGGTGTGCCCACTGTGGCTGGCCCAGCCCTGCAGCCTGGCCCCACAGCTGGGTGCTGCCCCCAGGACCTGCCCCAGGCCCACGTGGGGAAGGTGGCAGGGACCAGAGAAGAGCACTTTCCCAGTGCGTGCTCCTTCAGCCATAAATATTCATATTCTTATACTAATTTTCCATGTACTTTTCTGTCACATCCAATTTTATTTTAATTTCCCTTTATAAACCTCCACAGCTAATGCACTCTGTGCTCCCATGATTACCCCAATCAGCCAACGCTTTAAACACCATCCCTGCAGGCAGCTCCTGTTGGAAGCTATAGGAACTGAGCATCCACACATGAGTTGTGCACACTTGGCAGACCCACTTGCAGAGCTCCTTTGCCACCCTGCAGTGGGTACAGCTCCCATCGTGGTGGGTATGGTCTCCAGGTAGTGCTGGGTTTCCTGCAGTGGCCAGAGCAGAGGACATCTCCAGTCTTGTGTCTTTCCAGTAGCCTTGGTTGTGTCTGTGTCCTGCAGCGCGCATGTTGCATATGATTGTGTCTTGTATGGGGACACAGATGTCCCCAGTCACTGGTCTTTCCCTGGGCAGGAGGTTTGGCGGAACCCACCTCCAGGCACCTTCCTGGACTGCATCCAGCTGGCAGCGATGACCTGTCTGAGGGCAACCCCTGGCTTCTGGAGCTGCTTGAGGAGAGGTGCAGAGAGCCCACAGAACAATGGTGCTGGGGCTGCACTGGTGCCAGGACTGTGCCACGCCAGCTGCCTGGGCTCAACAGTGCCTTCCCTGCAGGAGTGTGCTGTGCCATGCCATGCCGTGCTGTGCCATGCCAAGCAGGCTGCCCAGGGTCAGTGTTGCTATCCCTGCAGTGTCATGCCACACCATTCTGTGCCATGCCGTGCCATGCCATACCATACTGTGCCATGCAATGCCCTGTCATGCTGAGTCTCCAGTCTTGGAGGCGCTGTGCTCACCAGAGAGGTGCCACATCTGTGTGTCCATGCCAGGACCCATGCTGGCAGGTGATGAAGCCAGTGTCTATGCCACGGCCCATCTGTTTGCCACAAAACTCAGTCATCCATGGCCAGGTCATATTTGCTTCATCCCACAGGCTCCCACCTGCGTGCCACTGGCATCCTGGCATGGCACTGTGCCATTGCTCCCATGGCACTGCAGGGTGCCAGAACATGTGGAGGCACCAGCACTGTCCAGGCAGTGCCAGCAGTTGTGCCAAGGCTGAGTCAACTGGCACTGCATGTGCATGTGTGTCCACACATGTAATCACATCTGTGTGCCTGCACCGCTCGGTACCTCACTGGGGACCCTGAGCTGGCCTGTCACCTGGGCACACAGTGGGCATTGGCCTGGGAGACAGGACACGTCCCCAACAAGACAGGACATCTCCCCAGGTTGGACAGGACATGTCCCCAGTGGGCCAGGCCATCTGCCCTTGCCCCAGTGCAGGGTCACACAGCAGCAGGAGATGGGAAGGGCCAGAGCTGCCCAGAAGCAGAGCACCACTGGCAGAAGGAGGCAGCACACAGATGGTATTTTGTTCCTCGCCATCCACGGAGACATGAATTGAAGAGGCTGTGGGAGCCTGCGCCAATCTCCCACAGTCCCATGAAAATCCCCATGCGAGCAGGGGCAGGGTGGCTGCCATGCTCCTGCCAGCTGTGGGAAGTCACTCAGGCTCCGCTCGCTCACTTCTGAAGACCTCTTGATAAACATTTATAAACATTTGTAGTATTTTAAATTTCCCCTCAATAATTTATGAATAGTTATTTTATATACTTTAAAGAGGGTAATAATGTAAAATTTATAAGGCGGGAGCGCTCAGAGTGGCAGCGCGGCGTCGCAGGGCTGGGAGCGGGAGGCGCAGCCTTCCCCGCCTCTCTGAGCTGAGTGCTGATTGAAACTTTAAAGGCTGCGGCAGTGGGGTAAAACGGGACACCGCAGGGACACCGAGGGGCAGAGGGGGCACGTGAGCCAGGGGGACATGGGGGACGCGCGGCCGGATGGGGTGGTGGTCCCAAGGCTGGGCTGTGAGGTTCTGTGGCAAGGTGGTGGAAGGTGGGATGGATGGAAAGGAAAGAAATCTGGGGCTGAGTGATGGATTTGAAAAGGAAAAAGGGGAACACGTGAGAGGGGTGAAAGGATGAGCTGAAGAAGGAAGGGAGGGAGGAGGAATGTGTGCAAGGGAGCGATAACCATGCTGGGAGGCTGCAGAAGCGAGGGATGGGGAGAAGGAGGGATGGAAGAAGCAGCGGGGAGGGGCGAGAAGCAGCTGGGAGCCAGAGATAAAGAGGGAGGAGAAGGGTGCCCAGCACCGAGCGTGGGAAGGTGTCAGGCAGACGGATAGATGGATGAAGGGGTGGACAGACAGATGAATAGGGTTGAGCAGAGTGAGGACGGAACAGGGAGATGACCTGCAGGGATGCAGGGGGGAGTGAGCCAGTGTGCCCAGGTCTGTAGCATGCCCCTGCAGGGGGCATGAGCAAGGTTTGGGGTCTGGGAGTGCAGGAAAGGGTGAGAAGTGCCTGGAGCTGTGGGTAAGGAAAAGGCACATTTTTGGGCTGTTGAAGTGTGGTCGTGCCAAGGAGGGACCCCTGAGAGTGCACCGAGATGCATGTGTGCAAGGCATGAAGGAGAGTGCACGGGCAAGGTGTGATCGGACGTGCAGTGGCTGAGCACACGTGCAAGGTGTGCAAGTGCAAGGTGGGTGTGAGCGGACACACAGGCCATGAGTGCATGCGCGAGAGGTGAGTGGGTGTGCAAGGCGTGAACAAGTGTACAAAGCGTGCAGGGCCAGAGGGAGGGTGAACAGGGTGGGAATGCTTGTGCTGGCGGTGAGTGTGAGCAGGGTGAGCAGGCTTGTGCTGGGGGTGGAAGGGAGCAGAGCAGGAGTGCTCGTAGAGGGGATGAAGATGAGCAGAGTGGGAGTGCTCGTGCAGGGGTGAGCGTGAGCAGAGAGGGAGGGGGTGAGTGTGCATGTGCTGCAAGTGTGCATAGGGCAGGAGTGCACCTGCAGAGCATTAGTGCACGGGCATCTGAAGGCACGAAGGTGACTGTGTACTACACAAAGGTGCCCCCCTCTTCCCCCGAGCTCCCAAGGGTCCTTGTGGCAGGGCTCCCAACACCAAGGCACCCCCAGTGCCAGCTGTGCCCACTGGGACAGCCCTTCCCCAGCCCCCCGAGGGGGTGCAGGGGCAGCACCCCCACCCCAGGCTCATGGGGGCTATCCTGAACTCCACGAGCACACACGGCTGGTGAGCATATGCCACTTCCCAGGCAGGGCACACCAGCAGGACCTGGCTCAAAGGGAGACCCTCCTCAAATCCTGCCCAAATTACCAAGGCACCTTAAATGCCCAAGCAAAATCTGTCAGGAGCTGGCAGCCGCAAAGAGGGACCTGCCACAAAATGATAACATCTTCCATGCTATATATAGCGCTGCCTTTATATACATATACAGATATATATTTATTTATGCTGCTTCAAGGAGGATGTCAGGGAGAAGGGGAACACACAGGTAGGGCATGTGTAGGACTGCAGGGGTGACTTGTGCAGGGCGTGCACGCTGTGAGCACATGCATGGGGCACAAGTGCGTGTGCAAGTGTGTACGGGTGGTGTGTGTGAGGCGTGAGTACCTGTGTGAGGTGTGAGCATATGCATGAAACAGGAGGTGTGTGTGTGAGCACTTGTACAAGGTGTGCGGGCTGCCTGCATGTGGGGCGCGAGGGGGTGAGTGCAAGGCAGGAGCATGAAAGCAAAGCCTGTGTTTGCAGGTGGCAAGTGTGTGTGCAAAGCACAAGTGGGTTCAGAGGGGCTCAGGGACACTGTGTCCCCAGCTGGGACTGCAATGCCACTGCAGGGGACACAGTAGGGCACAGGGGTGGGGGCATATGCAGCACCTGGGGCAACGTGGGGTGCAAGGGGAGGAAGGGAAGGAGCACCCCAGTCTCCCTGCAGCCAGGAGCAGGGAAGGCACCAGAGCTCTGTCAGTAGAGGGAGGATTTCTTTATTTTGATGATAATTTCCCAGCGTTTGGGGCTGTCAGGTTCCTGGTTAGCAGCTCCCCCTCCGCGGAGCTGCTCCATGTAGTTGACACCACAATTGTTTTCTGAAGAGAACACGCGACTCTCTTCTTATGTATTCCCTTTCCCGGTGTTTGTATTTGCTTCAAAGTCTCCTCATCACCCTGTTTGGTGACAAAAACTCATGTCTGGAGATCAGGGTAATGTGTTGCTTTTCAAAGCCTGTGGAGGAGGGGATTGGTAGACACGGATTTGCTGCATTATTTACTTCCCTGCGGCACCCTGCCCCCCCAGCAGCCCTGCCTGTTCCACCCTGGGTACTGGGACACCCACCCTTCCAGCTGGGAGCCCCAAGGTGCTCGGCATCCCAGCCCATGCTCTGTGATGGTTGTGGGTACCCAGGCACAGCAGCCCCCAGGAGGAGTGGGAGGTTGGAGGGCACCTACACTGTGCCCAGCAGCCGGGGTGTCCTGCTCAGCCAGGCAGGAGCCCCCAGGTAGGATTCAGAGCATTCATACCCTGCCAGGGAGCAGAGCGGGTACCACCCAGCTTTGCAGTGTCGCATGGCTCTGGGGCACATGGCACAGTGACAAGGTGGCCCATCCCTTGTTCACGTCCAGGCTGGGACAGGGTGTCTCAGCGTGTCGCAGCCCGGGCTCCCCGTTCCACGGCAGCACTTGCCAACTGTGTCCCTGCGCCAGGCCCGGCAGGTTGGCCATGGCCCCACAAGCTGTCAGTGTCCCATGGGCACCTTGGCTGGTGGTTTGTCCCCTCCAGCGTGACCCTGCAGGTGTGTCCCTGCAGCTGGTGAGCAAATCGGGTCAGGAAGCAGGGTGCAGGAGATGGGAAGGCATGTGGGAGCGGTGTGTGCCACCTCAGGCGCAGCACAGGTGCTCAGCACCCTCCAAACTGCTGTGGGCAGGCAGGTAGTGTGCGAGGGGGGTGTGCGTGGCTGGGTGTGCACTCTGACTGTGACCGGGTGTGCACATCTTTGTGGGCGCACACAGAATGCAGTGCACTCAGGTGCGCACGGCTGTGCATGCTGAATGTGGCTGGGTGTGCACATGCTGAGCACGACTAGGTGTGAACTGGCAGCACCCGCTTGCACAGGCACTGGCCATGTGCTGGGGAATCGTGCTGGCAGGTGTGCTGGCACAGCCTCCCCCTCCCTGTGTGTGCGGTTCCACGAGCACAGGCAGTTCTCTATCTAATTGATCAATTAATTATCTCCGGCATTCAGCTGCATATTGGTTTTAGATGAAGGGATAGGCTAACAAGAGGATTAGGCATGTGTGTCTTCAAGGGAGTGAGCGAGCGGAGACGTGGGAGGAAGGAAGAGAGATAGGAGATAGGCAAATGTGGAGTAAGGGCCCCTTGCTATTGCAAAGGCTGGAACCAAGAGCTGAAGTTGGCACCGGGGACACAGCTGCAGCGATGCAGGGGCACTGTGCAGAGGATGCTCCAGAAATGGTGGTGCTGAGGCAGAGGATGATCCAGAAATGATGGGCCAAGGCAGGAGGATGCTCCACAAATGCTGGTGCTGAGGCAGGAGTATGCTCTAGAAATGGTAGGACTGAGACGGGCGGATGCTCCAGAAATAGTGATGCTGAGGCAGAGGATGCTCCAGAAATACCAGTGCTGTGGCAGGAGGAGGATTCTGTGGCATGACAAGGCTGTTCCAGAATCAGTGCTGAGTGCCCAGTGCCCACCATGGCACTCCCACCCTGCCCAGGCTCATCATTTCTCCACCTCCTTCTGCCCTGCCCAGGATGGCTGGGGCCAGTCAGGGGAGGTTCTTGGGTGCCACGGGTCCTCCTGGGCTGTGGGTCTGGGCAGGGAGCAGGCAGCGTGAGCCTTTATGCTGGAGAGAATGGGCAGTGCGACTGCATCTCCTGGAGCTGTCATGTTTTCTAGGACAATCAATGCCCCAAAACCACTGGGGCTGGGCAAACCCAGGCAGCTTTCGGCTGCCATTCAGGAGAAAGGATGGGATCAGTGTCAGCCCCTGCTCACCCCAGACCTCCCTCAGCAGTGCCTGACAGTGGTGAGCCCCCAGGGATGGCCTGAGGAGGTGGCCGCGGGTATCAGCCATCCCGCCTGGCATCCGGGCTCATTAACAGGACGGGCTGTCACTCAGGCTGCAGCCAGCCCTGGGGGCACACCTGGGGCAGGAGGGACCCCCGCCAGTGTACAGGTGGCAGAGCCCTTGCATCCCTCCAGCACACTTTGCAGCCTGTGGGGACAGCGGGGAAGGCTGCACTGAGCCTGCCCGGGCACCTGGGTGCAGTGTCACCTGCAGGTTGTGGGGGCCAGAGGGGCGGCTGCAGCCAGGCAGAGCATGGGGGGAGGCAGCGCTGCCTGCCACTGTCCCTGCCTGTCGCCCCAAGACCACAGCCTCAGAGCGTCTCGTTCCCTGCCAATCTGTGTGAGGCGCTGATCCCCACCTGTCAGCACGGGATATGACAGTCCACTAATGACCGTCGCAGAGCAGGATTGCTCTGTACTCAGGGGAGGAATAATTGTTTGACTTTCTTTACTTCCCATCCTGCTGTCACTTGCTCTTTGGAGCCCTGTCAACCATGCGGCATCCTCCAGCCCCCTCCCACAGCACAAACAAGCAGAGCATGGCTTGGCGCACACACGCGCGCTGGATCCTGCAAGTGTTAAACAGGCACCCACGAGACCTACAGACACGTACACACACGCAGAATGCACACACATCCCTTAGCCTGTGTGCAGAGGCAGCTGTGAGGTACCTGCACATACACATGCAGACAGCCTATATCCTGCACGCATGTCACTGCACACACACACACACACCATACACACCCACATCCTTTATTCTGTGGGAATTCAACACTGAGTAACACCCCCACATACTCCAACACACTGTCCGTTCAGTTTGCACACTCATTTTCAGCCCTGGCACATGTATGTACATGCACACGCAGCCCATATTCAGCACCAAGGCACCCAAACACACCCATACAGCGCTCCCACACCCATCACCTTCATCCTCCATGCATCTGCAGGCAGGGAGCACATGCATGCCCTTGCCTGGACCTGGGAGGTACCAGCACGTCCCAGTGTTTTTGCCAGTCAGGGACTTTGGCTTGTCCAAGCCAAGCTCCAGCCACCCCGTTCAGCCTAGCACAGGCACAGCTGTGGCCCCAGAATCTGCCCAGGGAGGGGAAGGGTGCCCCCAAACATGCACACTGCATGCACTGTCTCTGCATAGGTCTACACCGGTGTGTGCCCAGCCACCTCCATGCCCCCAGGGCTGGGCTTCCATCATGTCCCACAGCACTGGGGAGGGAAGGAGGAGGGCGGGGTTGGGCTGGGAATGGGAGACACTGCTGAGGAGGAGAAGGAGGAGAAGGAGGGAGGGGGCAATGCCAGCCAAGGTTGCAGTCACTGCACAGCCAGGAGATGGGTTGGCTGTCCGTTGACAGTGCTGCCCAGGGAAGGCTCCTTGTGTCTGCTGGGGCCCCCCAGGGCAGAAAGCGTTTTCCTCGTTAGCCAGGATGCGCTTGCCGCCCTCAGGATGCCTGCCCAATGCCCGCAGCCATTCCTCCTCCCCGCTGTGCCCGCCGCTTGCCTCAGCATAATTAAAGATCCAGCGACCTTTGCCGGCTGCCTGAGATGCTGGAACAAATGAACAGTAAGCGCCAGATTACAGTCCGGCTCGGCAGCCCCGCAAATCCCTTTAATGAGACATTTAGGCAGGGCCAGCGGGATGCCCGGCTGCCAGGGTGGGCTGGCAACGGGTGGTGACAGCACCTTGACCAGCCTGGCCATCGCTTGGGGACAATGGCATGGATGGATCCCAGTCCTGACCCCATCCCTGTCCTACTGGGCAAGGGTCCCTGGTGCACCAGCCCCGCAGGCATCCCAGTACAGTCCTCGTTGCAGGGGTCACCATGTCTCCAGCTCCCCCCGCATCCCCCTGTGCACCCACATATATCCTGTGGGAGCAACGCTGCAAGTGGCAGTGGGGAGAGGGCTACTAGCTCTGGGACCAGCTCCTGAAGGACACAGGGTGCCCAGCCACAGGGCCTGGGGACAGGTGTGGTGAGCCTAGCCCAGGGCTACTGAGAGGTTTATCCCTTCCAATTGTAATATCAAAAAATGAAAAAGCCCAAATGACTGATGGGGCCATAAGGATGCAAATCAATAGTTGACACTGCGAACGATGTCTCCGCTCATATTAGTGCCAAATTAAGCTGTTTACTCAAACTTTCCCCGCACAAGGAGAAGCTGGGGCCAGCGCAGGGAGCTGAAGATGGATGGCATGCTCAGGGGCCTGGAGGCATGATTTTTCTTGCCATGACAGACAGTTTGCAATAACACAGGCCTTCCCCTCCTTGCCTTTGACTTTGGGAGGTGGAGATGTGGCAAGGGGACTCGGAGAGTACCTGGGCAGCAGGACTCCATCCAGGCATGCTGACCACCAAGGTTTGGGCCTCACCCGAGCATCCTCCTGGCCAGAGAGAGCCCTATGCCCCTGTTCCCCTCCTGGGGACACCTGAGATGGTGGCAGGGGCCAAAGTAGCCCCAGGCTTCTCCATGACATGTTGTAGGGACCAGGTGAATCAGGAAACAGGGAGACATCCCAGTTGGACTCCCTCCTAGACCACACTGAGATGACTGGTGTCCCCAGCTTATCTGCACTGCCCCAGCATGTTCCTTCTCCCGGGGTGATCTCCAGTGCACTCCTTGGGTCCCTTTGAAGGGGACATTTATCCCCGGTTCCTGGGTGCCTCACCTAGAGGTGTTGATCTGTGGTGTCCCTGGATGCCCCTGCCCTGGGACATTTATCCATGGGGTCCCTGCCCCAGGTCTTACTTCCAAGCATCCCTGTGCCAGGTGTTTATCTCCAACATCTGTGGTGTGGCATTAAGTGATTCACTGCCCCCATCTTGCTCTGGTTCATGACTCCTGCTCCCCATGCCTGAGAGCTTGCCCGTGACTGCAGCAAGCTCCACGTCCTCTGGCCGTTCAAGTCCTTCCTCATGACCATGACATCTTCCCCATTCCCCACCAGCTGGTGAGTTGTTGGCCAGATAAACATTTCCAGCAAAATTTGAGGGAAGACCAAAACGATCAGTGAATTCAGGTCAAACTCAGCCAGTACAGAAATGAAAGCAGGGATGCAACACAGGAGAGCAGCAGTATTTTCCAACCTAGTGACTCCAACGTGGGTTTTTCCAAATGGACCTTAATATCTAGCTAGCAGAGCAAAACCCACCAGCCAGGGCATGCAGTGCCCTGCTCCCTCTCAGTGCTCAGCATCACCCAGGATGCTGGCGTTTGGGACACAGTGTGATGGCCAGGCAGCACAGAGACCCAGAGATGGTGGAGCTGGGGATGCTCCCTCCTCCCAAGAGCCGCAGGCAGAGAGAGGGCAGTGGGCAGAGGCGGGGGCCAGCATCATCTACCTCATGCCTTTTAATAAAACATGAATTAGGTGCCAACGTGTATTAGATTCACTTCCCCGGTGACAGAAAATCAAAGGCTTCTCCCATCTTTTCTAGAGGCGCGTTCCTGATTGATCTGGAAGAAGCAGCTCAGTGCGAGGGAAGGAGTCTATACACACCGAAACAGCTCTTTAATTTCTTAATTTAATATCTGACACGTAAAGATTCTCATTAAGCCAGTCAATGAAGCCTGGAAATACAATTTTCGTGCAAACTGTCGCTATCATAACTTACACGAAACTTCAGATGGTGCCCTGTAAGCGGTGTGATTAAAACCATTCATCTTCCCTGTCAGTCGCCCGCTCCCGCACCCCTCCAGCCGGCCCCCTACCCCGCGCTGCCCGTGCCCGCCGCAGTCGGCCAGACTTGGCACCGTGTGGGGCTGGTGGGTGCCGCCATGGAGATGGGCACCCGACTGATGCTCTATGGCTGCGTCCTAGATCAGATCCTGCAGGGGCACTGGGGCAGAGCTGTCCAGAGCAGGCAGGCAGCGGGGTACAGGCAGCATGCTGGGCAGCACCCCACCAGGCACAGCCTTCACAGTGGGTCCCCAAGCCCTAAAATCTCCCCAACGGGGCATGTGCAGGAGAGAGAGCTTCCCAAAGATGCTAATTAGGCAAATTAATTCCTATTGAGTTGCAGTTCTTCTCTGCCTTAGAATAAAAAAAAAAAAAAAAAAAAAAAAGCTACTTACCTCAGTGCTGATTAAATCCCAAATATCAAGACAAGGATTAGACCTGAGACTATTCCTTGGGGGTGCCTCCCACCAGGCAGAGCGGCACCAGGGCTGCTCCCACCAAGTGCCTGCCTGGCACTAATACAAGCACGCCGAGGAAGGGGCTGGTAGGGTCTGAGGTTTGCACAGGGACATGAGCCATTGCCCTCGTTGACAGGCTGTTGTTCCTCACATGCCCTGGAACTGCTAGAGTGGGGCAGAGCACACATTAGCTGGGCTCGTTCCTCTTGTGTGAGCTGAAGAAGAGGATGGTAAAGCTGCATGGGCACAGGGCACTACCCAGACACAGGGTGTTAGGATGCTCTGCCATGGCAAAGCCTTGGTGAGCCTCAGGGTGACCTCTGAAACCACCCATGAGAGGCAACTGGGAAGGTGTCCCATCCTCACCAAGGCCTGAGGGTGGATGAAATGATTTCTTAGGATTTTTTGTCCTTCTATGCCCTTCATTCCCCTCTCCCTGATCCAGCCTTGCTGAGCTTTTCAGCTCCAAGAAAACAGGGATTCCCCACCAGCTGGAGATTCAGTCCTGGACACTAGTCTGGGGAAGAAAAGCCACCCTGGGGACTCAGCAAAAACTGGCAGATCTGTCTCACTGCAGTGAGATGGGTGTTGCACCGCACCTGGTGGGGGTGGGGAAATACTTCCCTGGCAGCGTTTGCCACCTAAATTTCTGTCCCAGCAGCTGGTGTCCAAGAGAAGAGAAGAGCCAGTGACAAGATAGCAGAGAAAGGGACTCGTGAGCATCGCTAGCTGCCCAGCCCTTGGGTTTCTGCAGGCAGCCCTGGTGCAGCCCCAGGCGGGGCATGGTGCCGTGGCACTGCACAGCCCCATTGCTGGTGGTGTCTGTCGATAGTGGAGATCAGAAACTGTCCCCCCAGCCCAAAGCATGCAGCTGCCCCCTGCCTGCCCTCCTGCTGGGGAGGGGGCACATCCCTGCTCTGGGGATGCATCCCCCAGGTACCCTGGCCAAGGGCCAGCTACCGTGGCTGGTCACCGAAGAATGCTCCAGCAAGGTGAAGGCTGGTAAGAGCCTCCAGCATATTCTGTTGTTGCAATTGCCCCAGAGGTGTGTGCAGCTCCAGGGGGAGGCAAGGGGCCAAGTGGGCACCATCAGGGTCACCCAGCTCTGCCTCTGCCCCCTGGGCTGCCAGTTTGGATGACTTTGACTCCAATCTCTCACTAGAGACAAATCCTGCCCTGAAGAGCACAGGCACCCACCTCAGGCCAGCTACAGAGGCGCCCCATGGGTCCTACACTCAGGGCACCCCAACAGAGAGACCCTGCCGCCCCGAGGGGGCACCTTGTGGGTGGCCCCTGGGGAAAGGTTCTTGGAGGATGCAGTGCCTGGTGCCTGCTCATCATGCTGGCAGAGCAGCTTTCCTTGTCTTTTTTCTGCGTGTTATCTCAAGACGTCGGAGCTGCCAGCTCCTGCCAGCGCTCGCACAGCCTGACGTCGGTGCAGCTTGAAAGTGTGCGTGGCGTGTTTGATGTCAGGATTACCGGCTGGGTGTATTGTAAATGCTAAAATGAAATAAGAAGATTAGAGAAGAAAAGCGCCGCTCCGCAGCGTGAGCCACCGATTGCCTCCCGCTGGATCTTCTGTGGATGATGGGGGGCGTGGGGACCCAGCCCGGTGGCAATCATGCGGCAGAGACAGCGGTGCCATCGAAAGAGTTAAAATGAGCCAACCGTTTTCCACCATCGCTGGTGCTGCTTGCCACCCAGGCATGAGACCAGCCAGGGTGAGAGGCAGGACGGACTCCTTCCCAGCTCCCTGGGGTGCTGGGCAGCCCTATGCTCTGGCTCACATAAGTATTCACTTGACTGCTTCCGCCATCTCCCAGACCAGGTCCTGGGGGTCAGTGAGAAGCCTCACATCATCCCTGTGTTGCCCAGCTCTGGGACAGAGCATGGTGGAGCAGTGGCATGATATGGGGCTGGGTGGGTGCTGGCAGCCTCACAGGGAAGCTGAGTGAGCTCTGTGTCCCTTCCCACCCTGCTGCATTCCTTCCCAGGGAATAGAGGCACAGCTGCCTCCCAGCCTTGGGAGCTAGCTTTTAGGGGGGAAAAGGCTTGTACCTCCTTGGAGGTGGGTGAAGACCCTCTGCAGGTCTTTCCCAGGGAATCTGGGAGTCTCCAAAGGGTAGGAGGGTACTCCCTTCTCCCCCACTAGCATGGCAGAAGATCTTTGCTCATCCAAGCCCAGACCCAACAGTGGCAGCTTCACAGCCCTCCCGCAGCCTCCCACTCCCCACACCAGTGTCTGCCAGGCAGGGAGGGGGGTCAGCATGCCACGGCCTCATGGGCAAGCATGCGAGCCAGAGAGGATGGTAGGAGAGCCGGGGCAGGGGCCAGGCCCTGCTGAACCATTCTCCATCTCCCGCTGACAGCAGCACACCCCTGAGCATCTCTGCTAGCACCCTGGGACCCAGCCCCATGCACGCCACAGGCAGGAGGGCAGGGGGCACTGAATTTCAGCGGCAGCATGATTAGTCTTTATTTTCAGCTATGCCCTTGGTCTCAGCCTGGCAGAGCTCTGGCTTGTCTTGCTGGGCCTTGTTTGCCAGCACCAGAGGAGGAGGAAGAAGAGGAAGAAGAGGGGGAGGCCACACCACGGTCCCCACAGCGCTTCGTGTGCTGATCCTGCAAGATGCCAAGCCAGGTGCAGGCAGCAGTATGTGGGGCACAGGGCTCGGCCTCACACATGCAGTCCCACCTCCTCCCTGGCATGGTAAGTCCCAGGTTTGCAGCTCCTCCAGTACAGCAGTGTACCCTCCCCATGAGCACCCGCTGCCAGTGACCCCCACCCAGCTGGGGACAGCTCATCCTCCCAGCACTGGTGCGGGATCCCCTGCCCACACCCCCCCACAGCAGCACCCAGTCCCCCCCTGGCTGCACCCAGCATCCCAGTGCCTCCGATGAGCCAGTGCCTCCTCCACCCGCTCTCCTGCCCAGTGCTGGCACCGCTGCCTGCCAGGGCAGGCCCACATGAATCCCAGCAGCCCTGGAGCAGGCAGGGCAGTGGGAAGCTGAGCACCAGCCACCTCCAGGGACTCTTCCCTTCCCTGCAGCAAGGAACCACGAGCAGGCTGGTGGCTGGCCCTGTGCCGTAACTGTGCGGGTACCTGTCTCCCCCCCTTACCTCTTGCATCTGTTCCCAATCAAAGCATCATTTCAATCCGTTCAGGAGAAGGTTTTTCTCCCCCTGATACCAAATGCTATTGTTTTTCCGAGGCGCAGCAGCTTGGGAGCAGCAGCTCAGCACCTGCCCGTGCCAGCTCTGCTCAGACACGTGCGGGCAAGAGCCTCAAGCCCCGGGAGCAGAGCTGATTTCATCCCCACGGCAAAGCACTGGGCTGTATGGGGGAAGGTGGGGCTGGCACACCCTAAGGGAGGAAGCAGCTGGGGGCTTGACCCCCTTTCAGATGCTCAGAGTTTGATGTTGGCAGCGCTTGGTGCCCGGGTTAACGTCCACGTGAGGCTGCTGAGTGGGTGAGACCCATCACAATGCCGGCGCATGTCCCCCATCCCCCAGTCTCTGCAGCCAGCTCTGGGATCCCTCCGGGCCAAGCTCAGCCCTGCATCACCCCAGGTGTGTGCAGAGCCCCGCTTGGCCCCAACAGCGCCCTGGATGTGCCAGGGTCTGGCTCTGTCCCCTGCGGGACTCACCCCCACATATTGCCACGGGGCCTCTGTTGCTTCTGCGCAATTAATGAGCTTTAATTGCCTGTAAACACATCCCCGGCAGCACCAGAGCTGCCATGGGAAGCCGCTGGAGTCGGGAAAAAGGAATGGGAGAAGGGAATCATAGCAACTGTTGCTACGGCTGAACCGGCCATCCCTGAAACGTGGCGGTGGCCGAGTGGGGCTGGTCGCATTGCCTGGCACCAGCCACAGCAGCACAGGGGGCACGGGGACCCCAGCACAGTCCCTGTCCCCCTCCTCTCTGTGCCACCGACACCGCTGTGCCACGGTGCTGGGTCGCATGGAGAGAGCCCCCACGTTTGGGGCCCCATGGAGGGGCTGCGAAGGCAGTGGACTGCCAGCGGAGGGCAGGTGGGGAGGGGTCCCTGCCCTCCCCCTGCCCTCCCCTTTGTTTGCCCCCTGGGCTGGATATGCGTCTACATGGCACTAATGAAGTTTACACAGGTTGGGGCTCTGGGTGTCAGGAGGTGGTTTCTGTAAATGCTATTTTTCTAGCTCAGTGCCCTGTAACTCTCCCTGATGGCTGTGCTTAAATAAAACAAACAGCACATTTTAATCATCCCCACATGATGTTCCCAGGCACTGCTCCCTGTGCCCGGCACAGCTCACTGCCCCCCTGCCCACCACAGCCCCCATCCCATGCCCGTCCCCGTGGCACAAAACACAGGACAGCTGGGGGACCACCGCGGGGTGTCCCTGGGACGGCACTGCAGCATGGGGACTACTGCCACGCCAGTGCAGGAGTGGGATGCACCTCTGTCCTGGGTGGACACGGCATCAGCGGTGCAATGTGGGCTCGGTGCAGCATCTGTCCCCTGCTCACCACTCAGTCAGCAGTAGGAGAGGTCCCGAGGCACCCGTATGTTGCTACATGTGCATGTGTGCATGTACGGTGTGTCACACGTGTAGGAATGTGCATGTGCATGTGTGTGCTGGTCCACACTCCTAAGTGCAGGTGTGGGAGGGCACCTGCAAGTGTGTAATCACGTGTCTGCGTGTACAGGGATGCATGTGCACATATGCATATATAGATGCACATTTACACGTGTGTGCATGCACACGCATGTGCATGTGTGCATGTGTATAACCATGCACTCACGTACAGAAATGCCCGTGCCAAGCGTGCAGAGGTGGGTGTATGTGTGTGTAAGCCTGCGTGTGTTTGCTTGTGCATGCAGGTGTGCTTGCATACACTGCATCTACATGCTGGCACGCACACACACACGTGTGTGTGTGTGTGCACATCACCTCCTCATACTACGCATTTGTAGCAGGTTTTGTCACTGCAATCACAGGGAAGTTTTGCTTAAGCCTGGGTGAGGGATGGGGCTGGGCGCGGGAGCAGCAACACAGCAGCAACCGGAGCGGCACGCACCCGTGCCAGAGATAAGTTCCTGCCACAAAGTTTTCTTTCCCTGCTAATTTTCTGATTAGCCCCTGTCTGATGCGTCGGCAGCAGCGCTCCACAGAGCTTATTCAAAGGCAGCATAATCTTTCTAAGCAGCAAACAGGGGGCAGGGACGCCATTCAGCTCCCAGCAGACAGAGCTGTGCGTCGGGAGGTAATAACTCTTCAGGGACTCACAACCGAGCACTGACAAGATGCCGGGAGGGCTGTGGAAATCCTTTCTGTGGATGAGCCGAGAGGATTCTCCTGCTATCCCCTAAAGCCTGCGTGTCACCTAGTCCAATAAAAGGCATTATCGGGAAGGTGGCATTTTGTTCTGGCGTATCTCAGGCCTCCAGCCCAGCCCTGGTTCTTCTGGCTTTGCACGAGAACAGGAGGCTTAGGGCATGGCGGGTGCTGGGTGCTGCCTGGCAGGGATGCTGCTGGAGGGGTGGGGGTTGTGGCCCAGCTTCTGTGCCCCCCAGCATCAGAGGGGTTGGGGAGCATGGCTGTGCCCACTCTCTGTCCTGTGCCTTCACTGTTCTGCAGTCACCCACGCTGCAGCACCCAGCCCTGCGCCCAAGGACTGGGTGTCTCCTGCCCCAGGGATGGCAGCAGCGCCTGGCACTGACAGTGCTGGGTCTCAGTGCACCCACCCGCTCTCCCATCTGCCTTCGAGGAGGTGCAGGGTGGGGGGATGGGGAGTTTGGGGGTACCTGGAAGCTTTGGTGTGCTGCTGCCTCAGCCCCATCCTGGTCCATCTCTCAGCCAGGGGTGATACAGTGTCACCCTGGGGGGATCCTGCCAGCTGTGGGCGTGCTGGGCACCTAGTAACCACAGCCCCAGCTCCAGGGAGAGTGTCCCCAGGGCTGGGGAGAACATCTAGAGGGGGATGCAGCAAGGCTGTGCTGGGGTATCATACCACAGAGAGAAGGATGGACCTCAAGGTGCAAGAGATCACGCTGGGGTGGCCCTGGCTATCCCGTATCCCCTGAATCCTGCCTGGTCTTGGAGCCCACAGGAGCTGCCAGCCTGTGGCATTATCTGTTGCAGACAGCCCCCAGAGATGGGGCACAGACTGGGGCATGACAACCAGGCTGTGCCCACACCTGGGGGTCACCAACCCCAACCTCTGAGCTAGCAGGGGACTACCCTGCTGCCACCCACCCTGGTACGGCCCCAGGGTAGGGGGGGACCTGCCATGTGCAGTGTGGTCAGCTCGGGGGGGCACCCATGCCTGCTCCGACCGGCTAATTTACAGTGACACTGTGCACTGCTCTAGCCAATAACTTTGAAACGATGTGGAGATTTGCAGCCAAACCCTCTCATAAAGAGATTTAGGAGGGTGACGAAGATAATTAAACATCCTTTCCCGAGTATTGACTTGCAGCTGAAAGGGGGAAAAATAACTACATTTTTCACAGTCCTTTTAAATCATCCTGATGCCCGGCTGGGGCACTGTGGAAACAAGCCCTGGCCTGGCAGCTGTGGGGTTGCGGGCACCACAACCCTGTTTGTCAGGCTGGGAAAAGTGTGGTGAAGCAGAGCCGGAGTTCGGGCAGCCGGGGCCTGGCGCAGGGTCCCAGGCTGGCAGTGGGCAGCATGAGGAGGGAAGGATACTCCAGGACAAATGAGGCAGGGATGACAGGAGGCTGGCTGCCACCTAAGAAGCCCTGAGCAGAAGGGTTAAGTTTAAAATGAGCAGTGTGGGGAGGTGGGAGAGCCAGGGAAGGGGGGCCACAGGGACACAGTCCAGGGATGGTGTCAGGAGGCCAGTGGGGAGCAGGATGCAATAAGGAGGCCAAGGGAGATGGGAGCGGGGGTGTTACAGGGAGGTCTTTGAGGCACAGCAGGATGCATGCTGGAGCAGGTGCAGTGTGCATGCACATGTCTGCACACATATAGAGCATGTTTCACCATTCTGTGTGCTCATGCACACATATCTGCATGGGAGTGTGGGTGCCCAGCACCTGTGGGCCGCCCCAGGCCCCTGGCTGGTGCACTGCCCAGGTGAAGGGTGTGTTTCACCAGCTGCATGTGCTGCCACGTGTGTGCTGCCTGGCTGGGCACCTGTGGGTGGCTCACATATGTGTCCAGCCATGTCACTGCTGTGTGTTGTCTGTGTCAGTGATGGCTTCTGTGGCACCAGCTGGGTGGAGGAGTCCCAGGTGCCTGCTGGATGTCCATGGGTGTAGCAGGATCCCATGTGCAGGTCTCTGCTCCATGGCTGTGTCCACGCTTGCAATGTGCTGCCATTTCTGTGCTGTGTGTCACACAGATGTGTGTCACTGCACAGTGTCCTATGTAGATATATTACATGATGCACATAGCTGGAGGAGCATCCTGGGACAGGAGCAGCCCTGGTACAACCCCAGCTGTAGGAAGACACCAAGGAGTGGCAGAGAGGTACACAGGAACGCAGGGGATGCATGGAATCACATCAACCAAGGGACCTTCTGACCCATCTCCTGTGCAGCAGACCTGATGTGGGGCCTGCCTCCCCAGAGGCACAGCCCTCCCTATGCCACCACAAGGTGGACAAGCCAGGTAACACCCAGTAACACCGTGAGCCCCAAGAGCAGATTCTGCCAACCAGGATGCCACAGAAGAGGAGGGGTGACCTGCAGTTGCTGGTGGCTCAGAGCTGGGACTGTGTGGGAGCCCATTCCTGGGCACAGCCCAACGCACAGCCTGCAGACAGCTCCTGCAGCTCGCAGGGCTGCAACAGGGCCCTGAACACAGGCACTGCCACAAAATGGGGCCACCCTGGAGTATTTCCTGGGTGCGAAGGAGGGTCTGGGTGCTAGGGATGCACGTGCACGCCTCTGCAGGTCAGTGCACCCCAGGGAGCACACCCCACACACTGCCCTCCACCGAGTTTCTTGAGGGCAGAGATGAGGCTCAAAGTCATGGGGTGGGTAAGCAGGGAACCCCCACCCTCCATTCCCCTGTTTGCTGTGCCAGCCCCTGGGAATGTGCCTGGCAGCCTCCCCCCACCCCCCCACTCGTGCTTTGCAACCAGTTCCAGCTGATTTTGCCGGTGTGGATGTTCTGAACGCCCTACCCTCCCTTTGCCTAAGGGAGATGGTGCTGCCCTCTGCCCATCTCTTTGTGAAATCGTGCCAGAGATGACACCGTGTCCCTGTACTGGGGACAGGGAAGGGACACAGCAGGGCTGGATACCCCAGTTGTGCTGGGTCCCAGCCACCAGGGGGGGCTGCAGGAGCAAGGCTCCACACACACTTTTTTCTGACACCAGAAACTCCCGAAGTGGCAAAAAAAGGTCTGTGATAAAGCATACAGGAGCTGGTGGTCCCCAGGTCCAGGGTGCCAGTGCTGTCCTTGCCCTGTCCCACTCTCTGAGAGGGCTCAGGGTGGCTGAGGAAGCCACTGTTGATGGGCTCAGCTGTTTGGACCCTGCCAGGAGCAGGAAGGATGCATTGGCAGCACAGGGTAGGAACAAGGAGGAAGAAGAAATTTTCTGGGGCTTCATCCCATCCTCTGCTTAACAGCAAAATTTATGGGTGGGTCCCCTCTCTGGGGTCTTCGGCGCTGAGAGAAGCAAGCCACCAGCATGCCCACTGTCCTGGGGACCTTCAGCTGGGTCCAGTAATACCGAGTGTCCTGAGAGCTTGAAACTCAGATGCAAATCACCCCAAACCCTCAGCTTTGAGCTGACAAGACTGAGCTGTTCCTGGGGTGCCACAAAACAGCTCAGAACAGCGGAGGACAACGAGCATGGGGCAGGTGAAGCCCCCCACTGATGCCATCCTGGGAGGGCACATGGAGGAGCAGCCAGCACCCACCTGGCACCGGGTGGGGGAGACCCAGGTTAGAAACAGCCCCAGCCATCACCTCAACCTCCGTGGACGAGCTGGTGGCATCAGCGTGGAGCAGGGGGACACCTCTGCGGCTGGTGGCTGCAGGGAGCTGCGGTTGACCCCTCCGTGGGCATGGCCCTGGTCGTCTCTCTGTCCCTCAGCTTGTCCCTTTCCCTGGCCTCTCCCTGACGCTGGCCGGGTCCTTGTCGCTGTGGTCTGTGGAGCACGCATGACACCCAGTGGGCGAGCACCAGACTGCACACGCCGGGCGAGCGGCACAGCCCGGAGCAGGGTCCTTGGGCACAGTGGCCCTTGCCTGGGGGTGTCACCGTTGTGGGGAACGTTGTCCTCCTGCGAGGAATGACAGTGCCCGAGGGAGTTGCAGCTGGGTTTGGGTGGGTTGGTTGGACACATGGCTGGGGACTCCCAGCAGCCCCGGGTTCTGGGGTCTCTCCAGGCACCCAGGGGGTCCCTGCAGCTCTGGGGGTCTGGGTCTCACTGGGGTCTCTCCAGGCCCCCACACTGTGTGAGTCTGTCACATGAGGCCCGCTATGCTCCACCTGCAGAAGAGATATTGGCAGCATACGAAGGGGTTCAAGCTGCCTCGGAAGTGGTTGGCACTGAGGCACAGCTCCCTTCTGGCTCCCCGACTGACGGTGCCGGGCTGGATGGCCAAAGGGGGGGTCCCCTCTACACACCGTGCAACTGAGGCCACGTGGAGTAAGTGGGTCATACTGATCACACAACAGGCTCAAATGGGAAACCCCAGTTGCCCAGCGATTTTAGAAGTGATCACGGATTGGCCAGAAAGCAAAGATTTTGGAATGTCACGAGAGGATGAGGTGAAATGTGCTGAAGAGGCCCCGCTGTATAATAAACTGACAGAAAATGAGAGGCAATATGCCCTACTCACTGGTGGGTCCTGTCGCATTGTGGGGAAACATCGGAGGTGAAAGGTGACTGTGTGAAGTCCCACATGACAGAAATGACAGAAGCTGCTGAAGGAGAAGGTGAATCGAGTCAGTTTGCAGAGGTGAAAGCCATCCAACTATCTTTAGAAATTTCTTAATGAGAAAAGTGGCCAGAGCTCTATTTCTATACTGATTGATGGATGGTGGAAAATGCCCTGTGGGCGTGGTTGCAGCAATGGAAACAGAGCAACTGGCAGCACAGAGACAAACCCATGTGGGTCCCGGGTAAATAACCTGGTTGTAAAAGTATGTCACGTAGATGCTCATGTATCCCAGAGTCAGGTCACTGAAGAACATCAAAACAACCATCACATGGATCAAGCTGCTAAGATCACAGTGGCTCAGGTGGATCTGGACTGGCAACATAAGGGTGAATTATTTATTAGCCCGATGGGCCCATGACACCTCAGATCATCAAGGAAGAGATGCAACATATAGATGGGATCGTGATCAAGGAGTGGGCTTGACCATGGGCACTATTGCCCAGGTTATCCATGAATGTGAAACATGCTCCAATTAAGCAAGCCAAGCAGTTAAAGCTCTGTGGTATGTGGGATGATGGCTGAAATGTAAATATGGGAAGGTCTGGCAGACTGACTATATCACACTCCCACAAACCCACCAGGGCAAGCCCATATGCTTACAGTGGTAGAAGCAATCACCAGATGGCTAGAAACATATCCCGTGCCCCATGCCACTGCCCAGAATACTATCCTGGGCCTTGAAAAGCAAGTCTTACGATAACATGGCACCCCAGAAAGAATTGAGTCAGACAACAGGACTCATTTCCAAAGCAGCTTCATAGACACCTGGGCCAAGGAGCATGGCATTGAGAGGGTGCATCACATCCCCTGTCATGCACCAGGCTCCAGGAAAATCCAACGATTAGATGAACTGTTGAAGACTACACTGAGAGCGATGGGGGATGGGACCTTCCAATCTTGGGATACACATTTAGCAAAGGCCACCTGGTTAGTCGACAGTAGGAGATCTACCAGTCAAGCTGGCCCTGCCCTATCAAAACTTTTATGTACTGTAAAAGGGGATGAAATCCCATAACACACAGTAAGAATCACCCAGACTAATGAAGAATGAACTGTGATAAAACTGAGTGAAGCGCAGTACTGATGGAACCAGAACTGGCTTCAGCATGCAACAATCCAACATTACACACCATCCTCCTGCCACACCGCACAGAGGCCAGATCCTGCTGTGCCCACTGAGTGAACTTCACACCATCCCTCCTGCCCAGACAGACTGTTATGACAGATGGAGTCCAAAGTCATGGACCAAATGAACTCAATGGGCATTTTAAAGCGACATTTTAATGAACATAAAAGGACATTTATACACACTAAGGAAATTATATTTGTGTGTATATGTATGAAAAGACAGGAAAAGTGGTGGTGATTAATTGAAAACGTATCAGAAGGTATGGGACCTGAACATGATGTAGATGGGAAGAATAAGGGGTGGATATTGTCCTGGTTTCAGCTGGAATTAAGTTACTTTTCTTCCTAGTAGCTGGTATAGTGTTGTGTTTTGGATTTAAGGTTACAGTAATGTTGGTAACACACTGATGGTTTAGTTGTTGCTAAGCAGTGTTTATACTAAGCCAAGGACCTTTCACCTTCTCACACTGCCCTGCCAGCTGGGGGTGCACAAGAAGCTGGGAGGGGACACAGCCAGGACAGCTGACCCAGATGAGCCAAAGGGGTATTCCATAGCATATGATGTCATGCCCAGTATATAAATTGGGGACAGTTGGCCAGGGGGCACCATAGTTTGGGGACTGGCTGGGCATAAGTCAGCAATTGTATTGTGCATCATTTCTTTTGTAAATTCTATTATTATTATTTCCCCTTTATTTTCTGTTCTATTAAACTGTCTTTATCTCAACCCTCACGTTTTACTTTTTTTTTGCTCAATTCATTCCTCCATTCCACTGAGAGTGGGGACAGTGTGTGAGTGGCTGTGTGGTGCCTAATTGTCAGATGGGGTTAAACCACAACAGAGTCCCTGCAGCCACAGGGCTCTGGGGTCTCACTGGGGCCCCTGTGGGTCCCTACAGCCCTGGGATTCAAGGGTAGTCCCTGAAGTCCTGGGACTCTGGGACCACACGTGGCATCTGCAGGTCCCTGCAGTCCTGGGGTGCTTCATGGCTTGCACCACTCCTGGGTCAGGACCTCACTTTCCCCTGGCTTTCCTGCTTGTCCCTGTCTCTCAAAGGGCAGGGAGAGCTAGCATAACTTGACGTCTCTCAGGTGCTTAACACCCTCCTGCTCCCACCTTGGGATGATCTTCACCTCCCAGACACCATCTCCTAATGTCCTGTGGCAGCTGTAACCCCTCATAACTGCTCCAGTTGGGTTTCTCCACACCAGGAAACTCTGAGCCCATTTTTAGCTTTCCTTCTAACTCTCTTGTTCATTCCCCGGGAGATAAACCCTGGTGGAACAAAGATCTGAGGAGAGCCAGAGCTGCAGTTCACATAAAGCCAAAGCAGAAACATTTTCTGTAGCAAAAACATTTTTCATTTCAATTTGCAAAGCCTTTCAATGTCGATTCTCTAAGGAGCAGGAGCAGTCACTGCAGAGGGGAATGGATGCTCTTCTCCAGCTCTGGAGAGGCTGGAAGCTTGTCCTGCTGAGGTATTCAAGCTTGTTAATAGAACTGTGAACATCCACATGCAAAGCCCTGCAATCCCATTCCCAGCACGTAAATCCCACATCCTGGCTCTAGAGTCTGTAAAGACACTTGGAGAGCTTAGAAATTTGAGCTGGAGAATGAAAGGAGGAGAAAGGGACAAGAAAGTCCTTGTTCAGACATAGCCAGTGACAGGAGCTGTGTCCTCCTCACCATACCCTAACCAGGATCCCCTGCATGCCCTGGCCCCACCTGGCTCTGGAGAGGTCCCTGCTCATGAAGCTGGTGACTGTGGGGCATGGAGGGATGCCAGGGGCTGCTGACATGACAGTCTCTCATGTCATCCCCCACTGCCTATGCACAGTGACAAAGCATGGCCAAGAGCAGGACCCTGTGTGCTCTCAGCGGACAGACCCATCTCAGCAGTGCCCTGGGAGAGCATCCCAGAGATGGGACAACCTTGTGAAGGGCAAGCCTGTCTCCTGATGCTGCAGTTCTCACTTGGGAAGGCACAGACATGGAGCACAGCTATATTGTCAGCCCAGGGAATGTAATTCTGTGCCAGCCATGGGGCCACCACAAGCTGCTAGCATCCCATAGCCAGGGAAAGCCAGTGTCCAACTACACCAGGTGTAATCAGCCACTACCAGGTGCTGGATGCTGCAGGACATTGGGGTCACATCACTAATCCCAGGGTGCACTTTCAGCCAGCCCCAACAGCAGGGCCGGGAAGGCACCGTGCGTGTGATGAGGATGCACCCAGAGCCCAGCCAGGTCTCTGCTAACAGATACTTGTGCAAAATGAGCCTGTAAAATCCATCTTCCTCAGGCTCAGGTCTTGCTAGGGTGGCAGCTCTGATGCCTCCAGAGAAGCATGTCTTATTTGCTCCCTCCCTGCTTCTGAGCTCCCAACACTTTTTCCAAAGAGGATGGGAAGGATGGGGCTCTCATGCCTCAGGGACACACCAAAAAATTGCTCCTGGGATAGCCACTGCCTAGTTAGAAACTAAAGGTGACTCCAGCCACAGGACATTAGATAGACAATGTTCATGAAGAGAAATTAAACAAGATGTGACAGAGGCAAGGTCACATTAATATGTGGCTTTACATTTGCTACAGTCTCCTTCACATCTCTCATTTGGGGTGCACAGGCTCCCAGCAGCATCACCCAGATCCAGGTCTTAGGTGCAAAAGAGCCAAGGGCAGTGGTAAATGGAGTTGTTTTGAGCCCTGAGTGCCCGCAAGGGCAAGTGGGTCATGGGAACCCATCTCAGCTCAGCTAGTGGCTTGCAGGTGACATGTGATGGTGACCAACAAGCTCTTGGGTGGCTGCATTGTTGTCCAGCTTGAACACTGACCCCAGGGACTGCTGCAGAAGAGAAGAAAGCACTTTCTCTTCAAGTTTCCAGCCTGTTCAGCCAGGGACAGAAATGCTCCTGTCTCTCAGATGCAAAGAGAAATGGGGCTAGGCAGGGCTGGTTCCTGCTTCAGCGATGCTGGGCAAGCAGTCTGCTCCTTCCCATGCAGCCTGTCAGAGCTCCTCCATCCCCAGGACTGCAATGTCCTCCCTTCTTTCACCCCATGGACATGCTTTGGAGCTACAAAGCCCACAGACTTGGGTCCAACCTTCCCCCACACATCCACATATGGACTATCAAGGATGTGTCTGGCTCTTGCAGGGGCTGGGGTGACTGCCCACGCTTGCATGTGGACACACAGATGTGCACATGCTCACACACAGATGCTCCCGTGCACCCCATGGGATGCTATAGCAATGGCATTAGACAACTCTAGACCACAAATCCTTCTGGCCTTGCTTGCTCCCTGCTCCACAGCCCTAAGGCCACTCCAAGATCTTTCCTCTGCACTGTCCCCAACTAGGGATCTGCCGCTCCCTGCCCACTGCAGCAGCTCTTTATCCAAGCGTGGCGCTTGGCAGCTCTGCCTCGCTGGCAGATGACCACAGCACCCAGAGCAACCCAAGCTGTGAAACCTGCAGCCCCATGATGAGCTTGTGTGCATGGAAGAGTGACTGTTCAGCCCACCATGCTACAGCATGGGCAGTTGAAGGCAGTCTTCCTCCCCAGGCAAGACTCTGTGAGCAGCTGCAGCTCTCCAGATTTCTCCCTGTTCTCCCTTCCATGAGTTTTTGCCATCATGCCCAGCTGGCAGCTGGTCTCAAGCACAGTACCCTGGGGTCAGTACTGGGTCCATGTTCCCCATCCTCATCGGAGAGTCAGATGAGAAGGCAAGTGCACCCTTGCCTTGCAGGTGAAGCTAAACTAGAGGGAATGGGTGTGCAGAAAATGGCAGAGCCTCAGTCCAGATAAACCCCAAGAAACACAAAATTTGGGTCAACAGAAAACTTGTGAACATCAGTAAGATGAGCCAGATAATCCCAGGTTTCAGCCAGGCTGGGGACCGAGGGGCTAAGCAGGGTACCAGTGAAAAGGTCCCAGACAAGGTCTTGGACAAGACGCTGAACAAATGGGACAAGCTGCATCCTGGACAACATGAGGAGGAGTGTGGCCAGCAGCCTGAGAGAGGGGGTTGTCCCCTTTGTGCAGCACCAGGGAACACCCACCTGAGTGCTGTGCCCAGACTGGCTCCCCAGTTTAGGGAGAGGTGGAGGAGCTGGAGAGGGACCATCAGATGCTGCTGGCAGGGCCAGGGCCTGGGGCTACAAGAGGATTGCGTTGGGATCTACCAGCATCATGCAGTTACCTGCAGGGCAGATGCAAAGACAATGGAGCCAATCTTTCCAGTAGGGCATGAGATGTAACAAAGGACAATGGACATTAACTGCAGCTTCAGGTTGGACAGTAGGAATTATTTTTTTTTCCTGGGGAGGTAGTGCAGCTGTGGGACATGCCACCAGGGAGGTGGAGCAAGTCCATCCTTCAAGACACAGCTGTGTAAAGCCATGGGTGACCTTACCCTGTGCTGGTGGTGTTTCTGCTCCAAGCAGGAGGGTGAGCTAGAGTCCCCCCGGGGGTCCCTTCCCATCAGCTTCACCAGGATCCTGTGAGCCCAGGGAGGGGCAACCTCCCCAACTGCAAATTCTTTCCCTTCCCCACACTAGGAGCAAACTCCATAGATCCAGGACACCTTGACAGTCAGGGTCCTTTGCACTGGACTGCAGCCCCGTTCCAGGCATGCCAGGACCAGTGCTGGCCCACATTCTGCTGATGCTGAAGCCCATCGCTTCCGCCTCACTGCTGGGAGGCCTGGCCGCAGCTCCTGGCAGGTGATCAGCTGATCCCGACAGCGAGCTGGTGCTGCAAAGTCAGGCACAGAGATTGCCAGTGTGCCGGCGAGGGGAGAGCAGGGCCACCAGGGCTGGGGGGCTCGGGGGGCCAGGGGCAGCTCTGCCCTGAAAGCTGACCCACCTGCACGTTGCTACCTGCTGAATAATAGAGGAGCTGACAGCCAGCCGGAGAGAAATGTGATCCTGGCTAGCCAGCCGGGGAAGACATCTGAGCTCCCAGCAGCTGCGATAGCAACTGCAGGGAAGGAGCCTTCCTCCCCGCTGCTCTGTGCAGCGCAGCGTGCTCGGGGTGGCTGGAGGTCTCTTCCCATCCTGGTGTGCCTGGGTGGCCAGTGCCCACTGCAGGGGCACAGGCTTGGAGCTTGGAGGATGATGTGAGCTGCAGAAGGCACCCAGCAAGGCAGAGCTCAAGGGCAGAGCTGAGTTTCCCAGGAGGTGAGGCAGAAGGAGCCTGCCTGCAGCCAGTGCCCGTGCCCTGGGTCCAGCAGCTCAGCCCCATGTCCAGAGGAGGCGAGATGGTTTATATCCCGGATGACTCTGACTTCAGCTCCTTCCGGGATCAGTGTGAGAGCCTGGAGGGCTGGCACTGCCGGTATAACAAGGCTGGCGTGACCGTGTGGAGTCAGGGCCAGGAAGAAAACTGCACTGTGCAGAAAATCAAGGTAAGCAGACGCCTGCAGCTGCGGGACCACCGGCCCTTCCCTTCCCCAGCTGCGCGCCCAGCTGCTCCCTAGGCCCATCCTGGGGGTGCACAGCACCCTGTCCCAGCTGTCTGGGGGTGTTTCTGCCCCAAATGCCAGATCTGGCAGGGTTGGTTCCCCAGAGGTGCTTCCCCAGTTGGCAAGCTGCTCTGCAGCCTCTCACTGCCTGCCCTGTGGCTTTAGCCTCTCGACCTGCCAGGATGCCCGCCGCAGCGTCCTGCCATGCATGCACGCATGTGGGCTCACATTGCGGCTGCCCTTGATCCAGACACAGGCGGGAAGGCCCTGGGATCGATTACGTTATGGAGATGGCCTTGCTGGGAGCCCCCGGGCATGAGACAGGCTGGCGATATGCCTCCATGGTGCCTCTCCTCCAGCCACAGCATCCTGGGGCACATCGCCTCACATCCTGCACTGAATGAGCATCCCAGAGAGTTTAAGAACCCCAGTAGGCTGTGTCAGGAGGTTTGTCACTTGCCAGGGGCCAAATCTGGGATGCTGCAGAGGAACTAGAGAAGTTCAGCTACTCCTCAGGTTGTTACACCTTGTTGCTCATCTACATGGCACCAGTGACACAGCCAGGTGACCCTGAGCACATCAAGAGTGGTTACAAGGTGCTTGGGGCAAGGGGCATGGGAGCCCCATTGCGGGGTAAGCCCTGCGTGGGAGCTTCCTGAGGGTCAATGCTTGGCTCCATGGCTGGTGTCACAGGCAGGGCTTTGGCTTTTCAGGACATTGAGGATCAGGACTGCTGGGTAGGGATGGGATCTGCCCTGGCAAGTAGGGTCAGAGCATCTTACCTACGGGACACCCAACCTGATAAAGAGAGTTTTCAACTAGGCGTGTCAGGGAAAGAGTTACTATGATCTTGAAGAGCAGAGAAGGCATGGGGAGGTGGTGAGGAGGTGCCTGGGATACAGTACACTGGAGGAGGTTCTTGCACCACTCTCCTGAACATGGAGTAACCAGCAGCCCACCTCAGGTGCCTGCAACCAGGACATGCAGCTGGGGAGACTGGAGGAGCTGGACACACAATGATTACAGTGCTGCCACGGATGGACACCCTTCAGGGCCAAGATGAGGAGGAGGAGAGGTGCTCTCTGCAGAGGTGCAGCTGCAATACACACTGCCTTGCTGCCGGGAAGAGCTCCCAGGCTAGGATTAGGGAGCACTTAAGCCAATTGGGCATGCACAAGTGCACAGGACCAGTCAGGATGCACTCAGGGGTGCTGAGGGGTCTGGCCAACACCTCTTTGAAAAGTCCTGGAGATTGCAGGAGGTCTCTGATAACTGGGAAGAGGCAAAAGTCACATCCATCTTCCAGAAGGGCAAGAGGGATGCTCTAGGGCACTATGGGCTGCTCTGTCGCCCCCATGCCTGGGAAGGTCATGAAGAACATTGTCCTGAAAGCCATGTCCTGAAGGACGAGGACAGTGGTGACAGCAGCAGGGACAGACCAAGGTTTGACCAACCTGATTGCCTCCTTCAATGAGAGGACTAGCTGTGTGGGTATGGGGAGAACAGTGAAAGCCTTGTACCATGATTTTAGTAAAGCCTTTGACAGTGATTCCCATAGTCTGCTCGTTGCCACATTAGTGAGATCTGGACTGGAGAGGTAGATGATGAGATGGATGGAAAACCAGCTCACCATCAGGCTCATGATCATGACATGGTAGTCAGCACTGCAGAGTCCAGATGGTGGCAAGTTGCTGGGTCCCACCCTGTTACTGGAATGATGGGATCAAGTGCTCTCTCACATCAAGTGAGTCTGCAGGCAGCACTGAAGTATGGAGAGCATTAGAAGTGCTGGAGACAAGGCCTCTGCTGGGTGTGAACTGGACAGGCTGGAGGGACAGGCTGGCAGGAACCTCATGAAGTCCAGCCAAGTTCAAACAAGCACAGCCCAGCAGAGGGGATGCAGTTATATCCCCCTTTGCTACCACCGAGCCCCATAGAGAGAGGATCCTGTTCAGGAGGGTCAGTGCACCATTGCCCTGCCTAGTTCACTGCAAGTAATACCTCATTGATGTGGTTTTTCCCTGTTCTGGAGAGGCTCTGGACATGGTGAGGGGTTAGCACTGCCTGGGGACCCTTCCTGAAATGTGGGGTGGAGGATGCAGGAGAGCGGAGCTGCACAGGCTGGGGCTGGGGGGTCAGAAAAGCCCCAGTCTTTCCATTAATACAGGCATTACCTGGAGAGTCCCTGAGCAGCTGGAGCTTTGGATTTTTTCCACCTAAATTTACTGTGGATGGTCTGATGTGGGGCTTTGTGCTTTCCCTGTCCCAGCTGACTGCCTGTTGTGCCCAATGTGGCCATTACACAGACTGTTCAGTTGGCTGCAGAGGGTGGTGGACAGGCTTTTGTGAGGGATTTTGGAGGTGCAAGGCTGCGATGGCCCTGCTGTGATAACTGGAGCTTCCAGGAGCCCAGGAGGACCATGAGCTCCACCTGTGGCTGGAGGCCTCCTTCACCCTGCGGCAGCAGCACCTCCAGACCCTGCTGGGAGGGGGTGGCCAAGGAGAGGGAGCAGGAGGAGGCAACTAAGTGCTTCCACACTCTCCTCCACGGTGCCCTAGGGAGTGCAGCACATCTCCAAGCCTGTCCTGGGCACGAGTCCAGCACACCAGGCAGAAACCATCACCCAGGCCATTGGGAAAAGCTTGCCTGAGATTGATGGGACCTGCCACGTTCACAGGGCCATCTCCAATTACACAGCGCTGCTGAACGCCTCATCAAAGATGCAAGGCCTCTAACGAGGAGCAGATGACATCTCCTTCCTCCCAGCATTGAGAGGAGTGGGGCGGCCAGCTTCATCAATAATGCACTCCCCAGCGTGGTCAGGCAGCTCCATGGCTCTGGTTACAGCTGGGGCCCTGCCAACCTCCCGGGACTAGACCCTGTGCCTGAGAGCACCATGCCAGGGCAGTGGCATCCCTTTACTTGCCCTGTAGGAACTGGGGTGAGGGGACAAGTCTGGGCTCAGGGTACACAGGCACCAGAACCTGGACCACCAGGCAGCTCTGTTTCTCTGTTTGAGGGCAGAGGGTCCTTCTACCCCCGCTGTCCTCCTGCCTTCTCACTGTGATGCATGCTGACAGTGGGGATGGTGGCTCTGCCTGGGCTGTCCCAAATCAGGGACATGCCCTGCACCATGTTTGCAGAGCATCTTCCGTGGCACCCATGCAGGTGACTTCATAGCAGGATAGGGGCATGCCACCACACAAGGGAACAGTCTAGAGTCCTCGTCCCTAGATGGGCACAGCTCCTTGCTCTGGGGGTGGGTGCTGCCCCTGTCCAACTGCCCATCTCCCCACAGACTCGCATCTCCTGCAAGGACGTCCCTGCTGAGACACTCTATGATGTGCTGCACGACACCCACTACCGCAAGAAATGGGACTCAAACATGATTGAGACCTATGACATCGGGCGTCTGACCGTTAATGCTGATGTGGGATACTACTCCTGTGAGCATCCCCCATCCCCTGGGGACCCCCAGGGCCCCCGTTCCCAACCCCACAGCCCTGTGCATGTGTGTGTGAGCAATGGGTTGGGGTGTAACAGGATCTGTCCACAGGGAAATGCCCAAGCCCCCTGAAGAACCGGGATTTTGTCACCCTGCGGTCCTGGCTGCCCTTGGGCAATGACTACATGATCATCAACTACAGCGTCAAACACCCGGTGAGCCCCTGGCCAGCCCCAACCTGCCATGGACCAACAGGCACAGGCAGCAACGGGCAGCAGCTTGGGCAGGCTCTGAGGTGCATGGCATCTCTCTGCAGAAATATCCGCCCCGGAAGGATTTTGTGAGGGCCGTGTCCCTGCAGACAGGTTACCTGATCAAGGCGAATGGTGCCGGTGCCTGCGTCCTCTATTATCTCACCCAGGTGGACCCTCGCGGTGAGTGCCAGCAGGGGGGGACGGTGCAGCATGTCACCTTGGGGATGGGTCCCATTGTACCCCCAGAGCTCACTCACTGTAGCTCTCCATCTCCTGGAGGCCAAAGGGCACTGAGAAGTGGGGACAACCCAGGGAAGAAGGGGGCCCCTCCCAAATCACAGCACGGGGCAGGTGCCATCAGCCCGGAGGGGGCTCAATCTGGCATGGGGCGCTGCGGGTTCATGGTGCCTCCTCTGGGGCTGTCCCAGATTGGATGAGTGACGGGGCTTTGGGCTCTTGCAGGGTCGCTGCCAAAGTGGGTGGTGAACCGCGTCTCCCAGTTTGTGGCACCAAAGGTAAGCAGGGTGCGTGGCCAGTGGTGGGATGCACAGGCATCAGGGATGAGCTGCCCCAAAGTAGCCCCCTAGGTAGGGGCAGGACGGGTACTGGGTGACCCAGGGCTCATAAGATGGGTGCTGGGTGACCCAGGGCTTGCAGGGTGTGCACTGGGCATGCTGCTGGGGCTGTGTGGTCTGAGCCAGCCCCCCATCCCCTCCCAGCACACCTAAAAAGCAAGCAATGGGGGAGATGAGAGCTGCCCACAGACCTGAATGGCCCCATCCCCACTGGGAACTTGGGGCACTGTGACGGGCTGGACCCACTCTGCTCACAGGCGATGAAGAAGATCTACAAGGCTGGGCTGAAGTACCCTGAGTGGAAACGCAAACACGACCCTGGATACAAGCCCTGGGTGTACCCAGAGCAGAACACACTGCCCAGTGTCAGCCTGACCGAGCTCTCGGTGCAGCATGCCGACTCACTGGAGAACATCGATGAGACAGGGCTGTCTGAGGACCACCTGAGCACCAGTGACCACGAGGCTTGAGCCCCCGCCACAGCCCTTTTGCAGTGGAACCCCTCGTGACTGGGGCTTGGCAGCCAGGGGACATGGGTGGGAATTCGGCCGTCTGTGCCCAAATAGTCATGTCTGCTCTCCAACTCCTTCATCATAGACCCCCCTACCTGGGCAGCAGCATACTGACCCATGGGAACCTGCAGCATGGGTGCTGGAAAGAGGGAAGATGGGCACCCTGGTCCCCCCTGCACCCATGGTGGCCCATGGAGATGTCCCTACACAGGAGGTAGAGCTGGCAGTGGGAGCAGGTGCCCCAATTTGACGCTGAGCAGGGCAAGAGAGGGGGAACCGTTCATGGGATGGGTAGGAGCTTTCCTGGCACCAGGATATCCCTTTGTCACTGTAAGATCTCCTAGGGGTGTCCCTCAAAGGTGCAGAAGTGGGGGATCTATGGGGGTCCTGCCCAGGCTTTGCAGCAGCACAGAGCTTGGACTGACTCTCCCAATCAAGCTGGACCCACTCCAGCCCACCAACCCCCCCCAGGCTTTATGTGACCCCCCCACCATCTCAGGGAGCCCTCACAGGTCCCCTCCTGGGCATCAGGCTCACCTGTGCAGGCTGGATCTAGCCCAGCTGGCTCTGGGGACCCCTTCCCCAGGTGGTGTTTGGGGGGACTTGTCCTGGCAGTGGGGTCTTGGGCAGTCCCTGTCCCTACTCACTTGGTGTTTGCCGCTGCTGTGGTTTCTGGCACAACAATAAAGTGTTGGTGTGTGTGCGAGAGAGCTTCGGGCTGGCATGGGATGGAGGGGAATCTGGCACTGAGCCCACCCTGAGGCTGTCCAGGCACTAGGTCTGGGGGTGGACAGGAGGGCCAGTCCAGCTGTACAGTGTCAGCACCCAGGGGTGATCCTCAGTAGGGAGCGAGGTGACCGGTGGTGGTGCAGAAGAGGCAGATGCTGGCCTCTGCACACTCACACACATGTGGGTGAGTGTGCACGGGCACAGGGCAGCTTCCACCGGACAACGGGAAGTTAGTCTAGACAGACACCGCTGGGGGAATATGCTGACAAATGCTGGGATTTCCATCCACCCGTTCGCCTCCACACTCTGAGACTGCCTGCGTCTGCTCGGGTCCTGCCCCAAATGGGTTTAAGCCTGATCTGTGCAAGGCCAATGCAAAAGGGGCCATCACTGCTGATGGTGCTGTGGTGCTCAGCTCCAGATCTATCCCAGCAAAGTAAATACTAGGGGACATGCTCAGGATGTAGGAACTGCTCTGACAACCAGAGCTCTGCCCAGGCAGTGGTGGGGGAAAATTCCCTGGCAGCACCCAGGACTTGCAGCCTGCCCAGAACCACCTGCCACTATGGATTTTGGGGCCCCTCTGACTCGCCCAGACTCACAGTCCTTGGTCACTCTGACCCCCTGTGGTCCCACCCCCAGCTGTGAGTGCTGCTGCCCTGTGCTTACTACCCCCACACCTTAAGCTTCTCCTCCCCAGTTCATCCAGACTTTCACTCCAGCACCCCAGATGCAGATGCTCACTGTCCCCCTTTAGCCACCCCTTTAGGTCACGTATGTGCCCTGTGCTGCTCCAGGGGAACATGGCAAGCACATATCTCACTGCAGAGAGTGCTGGGGAAGGGAGAGGAGGTCCTGGCATTCCAGGCAGCCAGCTCCCACGCTCTGCAGCTGGGCTGGCTGTAGCAGAGCAGGGGCAAGAAGCCACCTCTGCGGGGAAAATGCAGAAATCCTAAGAGCAGGAGATGTGCAGACTTCCCCTTCACAGCGAGGGGAGCAGTCCCTCCCTGCCCCATGCTGCTCCCACCATGTCAGCAGACTGAGGTCACCCGCAGCAGGGAGTATTCTAGCTGTGAAATGACACATCCCAGCCCCAGATTACCCCAGTAACACTTTGCAATAATCGTGGTAGAGCTGGGGTGGGAACCGTGGCCAGAGCAAGAGGGAGAAACACCCCTAGGTGCTGCCCTGATGGGGCATAGACCACTAGCACTCCAAGCCCGCAGGGTGCTGGGGTGAAGATCACCCTGCATGGCCTTGGTGGGGCGGGAAGCAGCCTCATCTCTCCTCATTCCCCGGATGTTTCTCTGCAGCAGCTGGGCTGCAGCTCTGCTGCAGGGCTATTTTTAGCCAGCCCTAAGTAGGTGTGAGGAGCTGCTGCCTGAGTACCGATAGGCCAGTGGGGAGGCTCCCCAGCCAGCCCTGGGGAAGGCTGTGCCAGAGTGGGTGACATCCCAGCCCAGGATGTTGCCCAAAATGGCCCGGATGGCAGCAGCATTGCGTGCGGGAGGACAAGGGCCGCTGGGGTGGCAGGGACACTGGTCCACATCCAGCACTGGGCTGCAGCAGAGCTTCTGGCCAACAGCATCATCCTGGCCAGGGAGCAGAGGGAAACCTGTGGGGCTGGGGAGGGGTCTGCTCCAGACCCTGTGGGGTGCTGAGAGCCCTAGCATGGTGATTTCTTACTGAATAATGTACCACACTGCTGGGTTTCCTGACACAAACAGGAAGGGGGCCATGCACCAGCATCCCTGAACACCTGAGCAAGGGAAGGGGCAGACAGGGTGAGAGGGGACTGGAGCCCCCCAGGTGCCCTCACTGGGATGCTGGGGGATTGGGTGGCCCACAGACACACGAGGGCTGAAGCCCCGCACAAGACTCCAGCTGGATAGCTTTTCCTGCCTGGCCCCAAGCAGAGAGGAGCCGCCCTGAAGTGCACAGATTGGAAAGGAAACGGGAAGCTGCTGTTGGACGAGAGATTAGCCCAGAGGCTGTGATGTCAGCTGGCACCCTGATGGATGGGGGTCAGGGGGAGGGGGCATGGGCCCCCCATCCTGCTCACACACAACTACACAACCTACTCCAGTGCGCCAGTGTCAAACATGTAATGACTGGGGGAGGATGTGACCCCATCCCCAGGATCTCATTCTTTGCATGTCCTGAGCTCATGGATAAGTCTTGAGCAGCTCTTGACCCCACCACCCACAACAGAACCCTGAGCCCAACAGAGAGCCCCTCCAGCAGCCCAATTTATCTCATGGACTGGCCTTCAGAAGGGCTTTGAAGCTTTGAAGAGAGGTCCAGCAGGTTTCCAAGTCCAACAGTCTTCAGATTCCCCCTCCCCACTCTTCCAACAAGCCCTCCGAGGGTCTCAGGTCTCTGTCATGCCCCAGAAAACCCTTTGGGCTCAGGCCCCATCCCAGATCTCCAGCTATCAAATGTGGCATTTGCCCTCTAAGTACAAGCCATGAGTGTCCCTCACCCTGTCTTGCTCCCAAGAGGTGCTCCCACCATCACCACACACATCCCCCAGCACAATCCAGCATGGGTACAGGTGCAGGTAGAGCAAAGGCTGCCCCAGAGTACAGCAAAGGCTGATGGCTAGGGAGGGAGGGAGGCATCCATGGTGGATGGATGGGCAGCTGGGCGGGTGGACCTTGAGGGACAGTGTCATCATGGGTGCTGCCTGGAAAGGGGAAGGACAACACAGGCCAATGTGCTGGAAGAATCCAACCTTCACTTTGATCTTCACTTCCTCCAGCCCATGCCAGTATCTTCATGAAGCCAAATCCCCCAGCCTGAGGGGTGTTTTCTGATTCTGCCCATCTGCCTCCAGGGAGCAGGCAAGACCTTCCTGCTGCGCGAATCCATAGACATGACAGGACTCTCTGTCTTGTCCCAGGGAGGCTAGCATCTGAATAGAGATTGCATCAGTATGTTGGCAGACACCAGAGACCAAGTGAAGACTTTGAAAACTGCGCTGTAGAAAGTGGGCCAGTAGGAAGCCCTCAGGAAACAACCCAGCCACAGCACACACATCACGGCTGCCAGTGCCCTGCTGGTGCTCTGCTGTGCCCTGCTCTCCTCCGACACAGCCCCCTGCCAGCTCTCTGCCTCCAGGGTAGTCCCATGGCTGGGGGGTACCCTGGTTTGTGCTGTCATCCCAGCTGGGCTCTGTGAGAAGGGACAGTCCCCATTGGGAACCAGGTGCTGGGGCTCAGTGGAGGTGGTTGAACTGAGGTTTCCTCCCTGTCAGGGCAACAGAGCCCCAGTCCTAGCACTTACGTCACTGTGGAGGGAGAAGGAAGTAGGAGAGAAGGCTTTCTGCACCAAACTGACCTGTCAGCAGCCATCAGGATGTGGGTTGTGGGAGCTGAACCCTGCTCTTGGTCATGCTGTGCCACCAGATGGGACTGTGATTTGTCACTCTGGGGATGTCCCTTCTACCCTCAGACAACTTTTCCCTCCCCAAACCCATCTCTGCCCTCCCAGCATGCAGGGAGGAGCACCATTCCCAGCAGTGGGTTATCAGGGGTCTGTAGAGATGCTGCAGGGTGCCAAACAGCACTGAGCCAGGATCTGACCTCACACAGGAGTGTGTTTCACTGGTGCAAATCCCACCAGCACAGCGGGATGGAAACGATGGCACACTAGCTGCCACCAGCATTACCAGCAGGCTTTGCTCTGCCCCCTCCAGCTTCTCACACAGCAGACCTCAGCAACCTTCCTGTGAGCAGTGGTGCTTATATTCAGCCAAACAGCTTCCTCTAATAGTCAGAGACAGAAGCCCAGCAGGACGTCACAGTTTGTGGTGCAGGGCCAGGGTGTTCCTGCACACCCTGAGGGTCCCTGTGCACCCTGTCTCCGCACCTCCCCCCCAGAGTGGTCCATGGGGCTACCCATGCTGTCCCCAGCCCTGGGGACACATCACCCCTCGCTCAAGCAGCTTGTGGTGAAGGGGGAGAAAAGCAAAAGCCATGCTGGGCCCATGCTGAGTTCTGCTTCTGCTTTGTAGGAACAAGCCTATGATAAGGAGAAGATGCCTTTCCATGCCTAGCTACATGCACAGAGACTTGTATGGGGTGGTCTTCCCACACTGGGGCTCCCACCACTCCCAGTCCCCCATGGCTTTTGGGGGCATCGCTGGGGCAGGGAAGGACCAGCCTAAGTTGGAGCAAGGTGTTGCCCAGGGAGCCAGACCCTCACAGGGCAGAGAGCAATTATCAGCCTTACCATCAGGAGAGGAGAAGGGCTGAAGGGTGTTGTGTGGTATCAGCCTCGGACATCCTCTGTGTGCAAGGTTGGGTAACAGCAGAGCTGGACTAATTGCCAGCCCCACTCAGGCTCTTGCGAAAAGTGCTGTGATAAGGGCAGCCGGGTTAGCTGGTGGTGAAAGCACAGGCTCCTTACAGAAGAGAAATCCTCCCGATGTCCCCTGTCACCCCTGCCCCTCAGCTCACTCCACATCCTTTATCATGGGGCGCCACCAGTGGGATGGGGTGCTGCATCCCCAGCATCCCTGCAGCACAGGGGAGGTTCTTGTGTTCCCAATATTTCACCCAACCACCCCAGTGCCAGCTTTCCCAAGTCCCCTCATCACCATAAACATTTTGGCCTGTTTGCTCCAATACGGCAGCACCTCCCCATCATCTGCACCCTGCCCAGTCCTGGGCCATGGTGGATACAGTGAATATCTCCTCTTGGCTGTGGCCAGAGGCAGAAACAGGAAATAGATCTGAACGCACACCAGAACTTCAAAGAGCTCCTTCAGCAGCACAGCCTCGGGGTGTGGGTCTCAGGGCAGCCTGGTCCCGCCATGGCAACGCATGTCTGAGCTCTTGTAGTGGGGAGCAAGATCCTTTCTGGGAAGGTAAGAGGAGGTGGATGAGTGGGGAGAGTGGGGGGCAGCCCCCGCAGGAGGGCAGAGCCTGTCCGAGGGGCAGGACACGGGGCAGCCAGGCCAGGAGCCAAATACGGGGCAGAGTCATGCCTGGGAAGGGGCAGGACAGGAGGGTGGGACAGGGATGGGAACCGGAGGGTTGGCCTGGAGGAGGGACCGGCAGTGGGAGGCGCAGGGCTGGGTGCTGCGAAACCTGCCTGTGCCCGCAGCAGTTCCTGCAGGGCTGCCTGCCCGTGCCCGCAGGCTGAGCCCTGTGCCCGGCGGGGACGTCTTGGCATCACCCTGGAGCCCAGAGCAGGGCAGCCGTGGAGCCCGCAGCAGCACTGCCACCGCACTGCTCTGCCAGAGCCAGCCCTGGAGGGCTGCGGACCGCGCTGCGGGGCAAGAGGTGAGGGACAATCCCGTGGGTGGCAGGGATGGATGGGACAGACTTGGGGACAGGGGGAGAAGGACCAGGACCAGGGCAGTCCATGCCCACTTCCAGCCCACTGAACCGGCTGGCCCACGTGGGTTTTCAGGCACAGGGACGGTGTCCACCTCCCTGTGAAGCGCCACTGCCAGCGGGCACAGCCAAACTGCCCCAAAGTGCCACACCACAGCCCAGAGCCCGGCACAGCCCCGGTGCCCACTGCCCGGGCATGGGAACATCTCGGGAGACAGCTCCCGGCAGGAGGCTGCCTGCTGCAGCCCCAGGCAGGGCAGGCAGCAGACAAAGCTGGCCGCAGATCCCTCGGGGTGATACAGGCACGAGAAAAGGGGAAATTGCCCCATTTCAGCACCAGACTGCTGGGGCAGAAGTGGGTACAGTCCTTGAATCCTCTGGCGGAGACACCCAGCCCACACTGATATGGGACATCACCCTCCACACCACCCTGCTCAGCCCTTTGTGTAGGTCCTACATCAATGGGCAGCCTGCCAGCTGCAATGTCCCCATGCCCTGCTCCCCACGCCCTGCTCCCCCAGCTTCTTGGCCAACTCCTGCCATGACTGTCCCCCCTCCATGCACGCCGGTGCCCAGCCACTTGCCCCATGGGCAAGTGCACACACAGTGTGGGGTTGGGCACATGCACCACGCACACCCCACACCCACCCATGTGAGCAGAGCCCTGCAGTTCATGCGTGCTGGCTGACAGCATCCCCCCCCACATGCTCCTAGGGACACCACCACCTCCACCAGCTCACCAGCCTGCCCGCACTTCCCCATGCCACTCAGGCAACCCTTGCCTGTGCAGGTAGCAGTGGGGAGCAGGCAGATGCCTGCTCAGGAGTGTGGGGGCTCATGCAGCATGGAGCCTGGCCTGGCTGTCCCTCGGCAGGCTGGGACGCTGCTCCTGCGGGAGGGGGCAGGGGATGCGTGGGAGCATGCAGGCAGCAGGAAGGAAGCCTGCACTGAACAATAGAGGGAAATGGAGGAACTGGAAAAAGACCCAGTGGCAGCACAGTCAGCACAGATGGTTTAGTGCGGAGCAGCATGATTCATGGGAAAAAGGCGCTCAGCACTCCACAGAGAGCCCACAGCTCTGTCCCAGGGCTGTGCCAGCAAATAATTTGGGGATGGGGGTCCCTGGCAGAGCGGGACCTAGTGAGTGGGCAGTGTGCTGAGTGTGAGCTCTGAGACATGTCCCTCTGATCAAGCTGCGGGTGCTGGCAGCAGGGTGTGAGGAAGCCCATCCCGGCTGGGGGTGGGTGGGAGACTGTCCCCCCTCTGCCTGCCCATGAGTCATGCTGACCTCTCCCATGCCCTCGCCAGAAGCAAGAGAGAGAGATTATGGTCTGGCCCTTCCGTCTGCAGGGCCCTCCCCGAGCTGGCCGACATAGGAGATTGTCCCCTGGGAGGGGCCCAGCTGCTCCCCCCCTTATCTGCCTTGGGCAGCCCCCTCTGCCGGGACACCCCCCGGCTGCACTGGCTCTCATCCTCCTCCCACCCAGCACTGTGTGCAGCAGAGCCCAGGATGCCCCAGCGTCCAGCATCTGCTCGACCACCCACTCCCCCGTGAGACCCCAGCTGCTCAGTTCCTGTTTGAACTCGGGTCATGGCCTCACCGACAAAGTGGGGCCAGGATCTGGCAACTCTGGGAGGGGCGGAGAGGCTTGGGGCTGAGCAACAACAGGATGCTGGCTTCTTGAGCTGGGAGGTGAATGACTCTGGGGACAGCAGTGAGGTGGGAGGACTTTCAGGAGCATCTTGTGCTCCCACTCACAGGATCTGTGCCCTTCGTGGCAGCTGAACTCCTCCCTCTCTTCCTGCTTCCTCCTTACCCCCTTTTTCTCCTCCTTCCACAGATGATGGGCTGAGCATCGATCACAGAGGCACCCCAGGGCCATGAGCTCCCCGTGCGGTCCTGACTCTGATATTGCAGACTGGCTGGCCACCATCCACTTGGAGAGATACCGGGACGTTTTCAAGCAGCATGGGTACCACGTGGCCAGAGATGCCACCTCGCTGGACGGCGACCACCTGCAGCAGATTGGCATCACCGCCACCGGGCACCGCAAAAGGATCTTAAACTGGGCTCAGCAGACACGGATGTTCAGTCAGTCCCAGGGGGGACCTGCAGCAGGAGACACCCATTTCCGAGCCAGAGAGGTCCTTGATGTCCCCCAGGCAGGCAAGGATGCCATTCAAGCAGAGCCGGGAGGGGCCACTGACTCCTTTGGGACACAGCAGTGTGTCACTGTGCCTGCCCAGGCATCGCCTCTAGAGAAGGACCCTGCTCCTCCCCTCGTGAAGCCGGTTCCCAAGCCAAGGACGGTTTTCCCTCGCTCAAAGCCAGAGCATGTCTTAGCACCCGTGCTGCCGACACATGCCACGGAGCCAACACACGGCCTGGGCACCAACGGGACATCTACAGCCTTTGTAATACTGGAGGGGTTTGTGCCGGGGGAGAGCTCCACAGATTTGGAGAGTCCGGAGCCCAGGCCAGCACTGCCGGCTGGCCCAGGGACGGCTGTGGCCATGGGCATGAGAGCATCCCGGCTGCGATCCCCAGCTCCTGATCATGGACGAACTCTGGAGGCATCAGAGAAATCCCCTCCATCTGTCCCATCTGTCCCACCGCAGCACAGCCACAGGGTGCCAGCAGCTGAGCCCAGCCCTGGGAGCGTGCTGGAGGGTCACCCCACATCCAACCCTCCCCTGCCCACCACAGCTGCCCCAGCCAGGAGAGATCCCTCGCCGTGCCCCAGGGCAACCTCACAGCCAGGCACAGGACGGGGCAGGCTGGAGATGGTGTCCAACGTCATCTATGAAGGACTCGAGCCCCCATCAGCACCTGCTGAGAACTCAGGAGAGGAGGATGGCCCCCAGGGTCAGGGTCTCTCACAGCCCCCAGCTCTGTCCCCTCAGGAGCTGACCCAGCCAGACAACAAACCTGAGTAAGCAGATGCTTTCCCTCATCCCAGGGTACAGAGAAGGGGTGCGGAGCAGCCAGAGCCGAGGACCCAGAGTCCCCTATCCCTGGGACCCCATCCCCATCCTGGCCCTGCCTGCCTCCAGGTGCTGACAAAGCCCCTTTAACCACCCTCCCTGTGCCTTCCTCAGGCTCTGCAGAGTGGTCCCGCAGGGCAGCCGGGATCCCTCCAAGCTGACAGGGTGACCTTGAGCACCTGGCTGACTTGTTCTGGTTGGGGGGGAGAAGCTGCTGCCCCACATGCAGTAGGGCTGGGGCTCTCTGGCATGGTGAGGGGATGGCTGAGTGAGGACTCTGGGACTGGCTCCTACTGGGGGTGAGCTGGGGTCAGAAATGCCTGGCTGCCCCAGGAGACACAGCCTGTCAGGTCGCAGGGTGGGGAGGAGAAGGGAGCAAGGAGCGCGCTGGGAGGAGGGAGGGGATGCTGCACATCCCAGGGGACAAAGCTGGGCTCAGCCCTGGTCAGGCGAAGCCTCCAGCCCATGTAAGCCAGATGGAAAAACAAGGTGGAAAAACCCTGCAGGCTTGCACCCTATCCCAGCTGCAGCCACAGTAACCCCTCTCCTGTTTTCCAGCAGTCCCGGCTGGCGCAGTGGGGGCCTGCCCCCTGTCCCGCAGAGACCCACCAGCAAGCCAGGTGAGAGCCCCCAGGGCACTAGTTCACTGCAGGGGGGACCTCGAAGCTCCCCAGGGAAGGGTGGTGAGAGGGAGACCCGCACACCCTGCCTTTCCCTCATGTCCTGCTCCATGCTTCTACCTCACTCAGGGACCAGGGTAGCCCTGGGCCAAGGCAGGGCCCAGCCCCACAGGTATTTGAGCTGGCCTCTCTGTTATCCAGATGCCCTGGATGTTGGGCACACCTGTGGTGGGCTCGGAAGGGGGGTCCCCCTCCAGGTTTGGCAGTCCTGGCTGGTCGCTGCCCCACAGCAGACGCTGCTGACTGCATTTCCCTCCCATGTGTCTGCCCACAGAGGTCAACGAGCAGCCTGTCAGCCCCTACAGCGAGACCATCTTCAGGCACGAAGCCCAGTCCCAGGAGCAGAAGGTGAGAGGAGATTGTGAGGATGGTGGCTTTCCCCTGCCGTCACTCTGCATCCCACCAGCTGCTGCAGAGTAGGGACCTGCAGATGGTGGGACTGCAGTGCCCCGCTGTGCCTGGCTGGGGTGCAGGTCACAGGCTGAAACCCCCCAGCAATGGGCCAGGAAGGTTGAGGAGGTCTGAGGTGGGAGAGGGCAGAGGGGAGAGGAGATGTGACAAATCTATCCTCCCAGGGTGTTGGCATCTCCTCTGATCAGAGCTACGAGGCAGTGTCTGAACTGGACTTGGAGCAAGAAGCGTGCAGGTAGGTATCAACTCATCTGGGCTGCAGGGGCTGGGCTGAGCTTGGGGTCCAGGGTTTGCATGCCAGGGAGGCAGGGGATACCCCTGGGCACAGCCTGAGAGGCAAGTGGGGGCTTTTCTCTCACCATAGCGCTCATCAGGAGCATCCGGGATCAGGTCATCAGTCTCAAGAAGAGCTGATGGGCTCAGAGATGAGAAGGAGCTGTGCTGGTGGGTGACCCTCGGGGGGACAGTGCTTGTCAACAGATACTCTGGGTGCACAGCTGGGGCACTGCCAGTGGGTACCTGTACACTGGGCTGAGCCTGGATTTAGCTACTGGGAGCAGGTAAACACCACGGGGAGCAGAGGTTGCTCAGAAATGGGATTGCTCTGAGCTCCAGATGAAGGGATGTGAAACCTCCAAAGGCTCCAGCATCATCAGATCAGCATTTGTTGATCTTGTCACACTGTGGTGGACAGTGAGATTGTGAGAGGCACCGTTAAAATGCTTTTGAAATGTACTTTCCATAACTCCTGATAGCATCTCACAAAGAGGAAGGAAAGCTGCTCTTCCCATTTCAGATGGGGAGGGTTCCTTTTCCTGTGTTGCTTAGAGAGGAGGTGAGCTGCAGCTCTGTGTCCTTCAGCTCTGCCCGTGGCCTTGCCGGCAAGTGTGTCCCCATGTCCCTGCTTTTCTGGCCCGTGTTGGTCAGTCCAGCCCATCTCCTGCTCTGGGTGCGAGTCACGACAGCGTGGCCTGATCCAATGTCACAGCCAGCCAGACATTGCATCCAGATGAGAGCCAACACGGGCCATGGGTGGGGAAACGCAAATACCTGGGAACAGGAGTTTTGGAAAGAGAAATACTGAAATCTGCTGTGGAGCCTCTGAACCAGCAGTTCAGAGTGGGGCTGGGTGCTGGCCTGTGGGTCTCCATCCAGAGGCTTCCAGGGATCTGGGACCTAGAGCATTCCAAGGGCATCAGCCACTTGAAGCCCTGGACCCACCAGGGACTTTGCAGCCTGGTCTTGCTGAGAAGAGACAGGATGAGACCATCAGCAGAGTGTCAGAGGCAGAGGTTCACAGGTTTTTTCTTCCAGCCTGAGCACTAACATGGTTGGGGTTGTTGAACAAGAGATAGATTTTCTGGCCCATGACCCCCACTTGAAGTCACCAGATCCATCAGCAGCTCCTTGGTCCCCTCACCACCAGCAGATCCCTTTCTTCCATCATCCATTCTCCATCTTCCACCAGCTCTCCCATGTGAGCACTGACAGGCTGAGACTTCCCCAACTCAGTGCACCTCAGGCATCACCTTCCACGCTCAGGTGACCTGGAAATTCCTTGCCCTGGGGACTCCTTTGGCCCTGAGGTTCGTTGTCTTCACTGCCTGACACCGGCTGAAAACGGAGATGACTTGGCCTTTGGAGACTTTTTTGGAGGCTTCCTCCACCAGCCCTGCTCTCAAGGGCAGAGCTGGGAGTTGGCCTGGCACTTGGCACTTGGCATGCTCATGGGATGCTGAGAGACCCCACTCCAGCCAGGCCATGGGCTTTGCTTGTCCCTGCCAGATGCTGTTTTTCCTCCAGCTCTTTGTGGTTTCAGTGGCTGTAAATCATGGTTCAGGAAGGGTTTGTCATGGATTGTTCCCCTTTTTGTCTTGCCCTGATCCACTGAGTGGGTCTGTCTCACACTCAGCTCTGGCACTCAAGGATGGTGTCTGCCTATGACGTACAGAGTTCTCCAGCCACCCCACTTCCTGGCCAGTTCCTCCTAAAGAAGCTGGGACTCTAACCAGATGAATCACCCTGCAAAGGCTCTGTTATGCTGCTTAAACAGCATTTCATTGTTCTCGGAGCCTCCAAGCCACCCATCACCATTTCTTGTCTTTCTTGCAGACACTGGTACATCGAGGGTGGTATGTCTGCTGTGGTAGACACTGGAGCCAAACAGGCCATTTTCCCTCTCTACCTACCTCCTCAGCCCCAAACACCATTCTGCTTCACCAAAGCTGACCCCTAGACTGGGTAGCTCCAGCCCAACATCCTCCCAGACAGACTTCAGGTCTTGCTTCTGTCCCACATGGTTAAGGGACATCTGATGTCTGATGGCCTCATAAGCTGTCCCGTTCAGGGTCAAAGCACAGGTCCATGCACTGCCTCGGCTCCTATGGTGATGCAGTGCTCAAAACCAGGTGTTTGGAGAATTTATGATGATTGAGGCATTTGGGGTCATTCTTCTGGACCAAAAATATTTCTAGCACATGGACTTGTGCTGGAAGTGGTTTCTCATATTCAGTAACACCCAGTGGGTTTCTCCTCCATAAATTTCTCCTTCTACAACATCCCATGGTGAGGAGTCCCACAGGTCAGCTGCTTCTTTCCCATGTGGTTCTGCACCTTGCTCCTGCTGGCTTTATCTGATGTCATCCAACTCCTGTGACTGAAGCAGTGGCGCCCAGAGGCCTTTCTGCCCTCCTCGTGCTGGTGATGACTTCAGAAACCTGCTCCCATCTCATCATTTCCACACTAGGGATGCCCAGCTTACTCAAGTGCTCCTCAGACAGAAGCTGTGACAGGGCTTGGACCAACCTCATTGCCTTTCTTGGAGCCTTTTCTTCATCCTGGCACTGGATGCCACAAGCAATCCTGTGGCACAGGTGCTCTCCAGCTGGTGCTGGGGTGTCCCAGCTGCCAAGACTCTCTTCCTGCCCATGCGCCATTGCACCTGGGCAGTTCCTCTGTAAGCTCCTAGAACCATCAGACATTTTCCACCATACTTTTTTTCCAGGGAAAGAAAAACATCTTGCTGAGAGGGCTGAGGTGGAGGGGCAGGCCTAGCAGTTTATTTTTATAATTTCCTTTTATTGTTATGGCTGGATAGTCACCAGTCCTGGCTGGGGGGTTTAGCATGGCTTCCAAAGAAAAGGACACAGATGGAGGAGCTCCACTGGCTCATCTGTCCATCCCAATCCCTTTGCAAAACATTTTGGCTGGACACAAGAGCAGGCAGGAGGGTGTCATGGCAGAAGGATGTTCGCACTTCTGTGAAGGGTAGAGGGAGAGAGCAGGCTGAGACCCCTGGTGAGGAGTCAGCAGGGAGCAGGATTTGGGACTGGGGAGATTCCTGACTTTGGTTTGCTGCACATGGAGTGGCAAGGGTTTTGAAGATGTGTGGTGGCCTGTGAGATATTACCCAAGGTGGGGGAGTCCATTATGCCAGCTAAGATCAGCCTTGCCATCATGTAGAACTGACTGAGCCTCAGGCTGTTGGTGGCAATGGGGGTCATGAGCGCTGAGGCCTTGCCCACCCTGCTTATGGAGATGCAAACACCCACGTCACTGGGTGCCCCAAGGAGCTCAGGATGGGGCCAGGAACAGTACAGGACATCCTCAAATGGGATGGCATTGACCAGGATGCCGCATGGTGAGCAGTCATGTTGCTGCAGCTTCACAACCCCATTTCTCACAGGACAAGCAGCGAGTGCAGCAGTGAGGGAAGGAGCGAGGATGAGGAGACTCGGTCCCGGCTTATTGACCGCATCATCCAGAATGACACAGAGGGCTACTCCACTGTAGATGCACCACGGGCTGAGGGCACCCCATTCAGCCTGCCAGCGCATCTCTACCCAGATGAGGTCCTGGATGACCTCACCATCTCCCCCTACGCCAGCTTCACATCGCTCTGTGAGCCCCGACCCACCATGCTCAGTGGCTGGCTGGACAAGCTCTCCCCACAGGGGTACGTACCCACCCATGAGACAGTCCCCATAGGTAAAGCCCCCTTGGGCAAGGCTGGTGAGGCGGGCGCACTGGTCACCATGTACCAGGGCAGCCAGACCTCCCCACAGGAGAAGACCCTCTCAGGTGCCCTGGCTGTGCTGCAAAGGTCTCTGTGCAGTTATCCTTGGGGGAAAGGGGGATCTGTGAGCAGATGGGGGGTCCTTGCGGGGATCATCCCCTTCTCAACAGCCATGTTTTTCTGCCATCCCAACAGGAACTATGTCTTCCAGAGGCGTTATGTCCGTTTTGATGGGAAGAACCTTATGTACTTCAGCAGTGAGAAGGTATGAAGGGGCAGGATGTGGACAGGGTGGGAAGGCTGCACCGTGTTGCTTAAGTAGGGTGCCTTGACACCACGTGAGCTGCCATATCCCCTTTGCCTCGCATTGTCCTTCTGTAAGGAGCCAGCACTGCTTTACCATTGCCAGGGTTGAGCAGCCATGCCTCCTGTGCTTGGGGGGCTCTCAACACAGCCTCATGCCATAGGAAGCCCAGAGTAGTGAGGGGTCCCTCTGTCAACAGGGAGCAGGTGAGAGGGGTCCTGCTGGTTCACAAGCCCTGGGGCAGATTGCAAACGAGAGATCTCTGGGTCCCAGCCACCCCTACCTGAATCCTCAGCTCCTGCTGGCTGCTGGTGTCCCCCGGGCTGTGCTATGAGGCAGCACCCAGCTGAGCACCTGGGGGATGTGGAGGATGTGCCGCATGGAGGAGCTTTTCTCCCTGTGGGTGCTGACACTGTGGGTTAGGTGCGTGGGATGAGACAACAGCCGTTTCCTGTCCCACGTCCTCTTGTCCTTCCATGAGGGCTCTGCATGGCCCTGTTAGGCCTGCTGCGGGGCACTGGGGGCTGCCACGCCACCTGGGCTTGACAGGCACCGCTGCCCCAGCCCTGCAGCACAGTCAGCCGGGCTGGCCCCACATCAGTGGCACCCATGCAGAAGCAGGTCCCATGCATGGCCCCACATCAGCCACTATTGCAGGAGCTTGCAGGCATCCCTGGCTCATCCCCTTACCCCTATAGTTATGGTGCCAGCATGTCTGGTAAGGCAGGTGCTGGGGTGGCTGGGTTATGGAGGTGTTCAAAGGAAGGACAAAGAGGGATAACTCTGCCTGTGGGTCATCCCAGGAACCCTACCCCAAGGGGGTGATCCCACTGTCTGTGATCGAGATGGCTCGCTCCACGAAGGACAACAAATTTCAGGTCGTCACCAGCCACCGCATCTTCGTCTTCCGTGCTGAGAATGAGGGTAAGTAAAGTCACAGACCAAGGACCCTCAATCCCCAGGGAACTGTCCCTACTCCTTCCTCCAGTCAGAGCATCCCGAAGGCAACTCTCACCCCATCCCCAAAACATCCAGCCACAATGAGCAAGGGGACCTCTCCCCTGCCATGCCTGTTGGGTGCTCTGCTCCATGCCAGAGCTGTTGGGAAGGGCTCAGACCCTCTCCATCATGCCTGGTCCCCAGCCCAGAGGAATGAGTGGTGCTCCACACTGCAGAAGAAGGTGATGGACCAGCGCCTGGTTGGGTCCCAGCCCCGGCCTGCCAATACTGCTCACTGCCAGAAGTCAGGCACCCTGGAGCTGAAAGGCCAGAAGTCCAAGGTGTTCGCAGCCCTGAGCCTGCCTGAGATGTGGCTGTACAAGAGCGAACAGGTTTGTGGCCAGACCAGACACCCCACTGGCACAGAGGGCTGTGCCAATGGAGTATGGCACATCATCATTGGATGAGAGCAATGGAGGGAGCTTAGCCAGGACCTGGGCTAAAAGGAGAGCAGAGAGGGAAAGGACAGGCAGGAGAAAGGGAATGGCAGAGCAGGAAGCTGGAGATCCTGCACAGGGCAGCAGTAGTGGGAGCCTGGGCTTGGAGATGCAGCAGGTACCAGAAGTGGATCCACTGCCCAATCTCCTCGCTATCACCAAATTATCTTCATCTCTGCCAGGCACTTAGATCTTAGTCTCACCAAAGCGTTCCAGTCCATCACAGGACAGATGGATCAATGACCACAAAATCACCAGCAAACGTACCTGCTGCAATATGGGCTTGCCCCATGGGACGCATCAGGTCTCTGCCAGCCCATTGCACCCTGCCTGCTGCCCACAGAACTCCCCAACTCCTGCCTGCTGAATTCTCTCATCACACCTCTTTTTTTTCCGGTCATCTCATTTCCAGTTTGCCCGGTGTGCACTAAGCAGCATCAGGCCTCTGTGGTTTATGCTCAAGTTGACACTTGCTTTGTGAGTGTGCCTGACTCAGTGTGGATTCAAATCCCCAAAACAGAGGGACTTGAACGACTGGGTTTCAGCTGTGGGCAGAAATTGCCTTTCATTTTAAGATAATGTAGTTGCAGGATGCTTTATGTCGGCCCATATGAGATGTGTGGCTTGTCCAGGCAAAGCAGGGATGAGATGCTGGGAGTGCTGGATGCAGCTCCCTGGCTCCAACCCAGCATCACTGGTACATCGAGGGTGGTACATCTGCTGTGGCACCACAGAGCCAACACCGGTGTCACTCTGAATTGCAGTTCTTTAAAATGGGCATCGGCATCTGCTTGATTGAGATGCGTGGCTCCACCATCCGTGAAGCCAAGAACCGCAGCTTCGAGCTCATCACCCCCTTCAAAGTATTCAGGTATCCCAGGCATGTGGGTGGGATGAGATGGGGAGCAGCTGGGTGCTGGACCCAGGTGCTGGTTGCTCCAGGCCCCTGAGTTTTGGTTGTGCTGGTGCTCATAGCTTCATGGCGGAGTCAGAGCGGGATAAGCGGGAGTGGATGGAGGCCTTGCAGGAGGCCATAGCTGAGATGCTCTATGACTATGAAGTGGCAGAGAAGATCTGGTCCAACAAAGCCAACAAATACTGTGCAGACTGCTGGGCTCAGAACCCTGACTGGGCGTCCATCAACCTGTGTGTTGTGATCTGCAAGCAGTGTGCAGGCCAGTACATCTCCCAGGGGGGCACATGGGGTCCTGGTGTGCACGTGGTGGGCTGGGCCTGCCTGGGCAGGCAGGGTGTTGGCTGGGCTATGGGTGTGACTTGGGTACCACCTGCCCTGGCAGGATCAAGGGGTGCTCACTCTCCTGCTCCCTGCAGGGCAGCACCGCAGCCTGGGCTCCAACATTTCCAAGGTGCAAAGTCTGAAGCTTGACACTAGCGTCTGGTCCAATGAAATCGTACAGGTAGAGTTGTTCAGGGCAGGGTGCTGGGGCTGGCACGGCATGCTCAGGGGCCAGGCTGCTTCTCCAGGCAGAGCAGCAGCCCCACAGTCTTCCCTGGGATGCAGGGTCTCCGGGCATCCTGCTTCTCCTGACTAGCTCTGGTGCTTGCCATGACCATGGGACTCTCCTGCAGCTCTTCATCATGCTGGGAAATGACCGAGCCAATCGATTTTGGGCTGCTCGCCTCCCCACTGCCGAGACTCTCTACCCAGATGCCAGCGCTGAGCAGAGACGGGACTTCATCTCCCGCAAGTACCGAGAGGGACGGTACCGCCTGCCCCATCCCCACTACGCCACTCAGGAGGACGTGCTGCAGGTAAGGGCCACCTCAGGGTACAGACAGGATGCTGGAGTGCTGGGAACCATCCCAAAGCTCTGCATCTGAGATGCCAACACCTCCTGCTTGGCTGCGTGTGCCCTCACCCTTCAGTACTAGGGCAGTGCTGGGGCCTCTGTGGGAGGCTGTGCACTGCTTTGACTGCCTTCAAGCACCCCTGGCAGCAGGCTGGGCGTCTCTGTGAGCCAGGACATGGTCAATACAGGTGCCTGTCTCATCCCAGGCACTGTGTACTGCGATGGCAGGACCAGCCCTGCTCAAGACCATCCTGAAGTTCTTCTCATCCTCGGAGGCTGGGTTGACAACTGACCCTGCCACTCATGAGGTGGCCCCAGGGGTTGACCTTTCATGGGTACTGGAGAGCAAAAGGCTCAGGAACCATTCAGGTAACAAGGACCCTTGAGCTCCGTCTGGCTGTGATGGAGGGGGCTTCCTCCTTGCCACTGCCCCTGACCCCACAGCACGCCCCAAAGTCATGGACAGCCAAGGCATCAGGTGCTGTGGCTCGCTGGGGGATCCTGCCCCACTGCACCCCTCTTTTGGGTTGGTGAAAAGCAGCAGGCTCCTCTGGAGCCCCTTTCCATGGAATCCCATGCCTGGCACATCCCCTTGCCTACACCTGCATGAGTGGGATGTCCCTGCCCCTCCAGTACCACTCTTTGGTGGGTGCCTGTTCCTGCCCCGCTCTCAGTGCCATTCCCCACAGGGAGCCCCTGTCCACGGGAACCAGGTCTGGAGGGTGTCTACAATGAAATCACGCAGCCAGTCACACACAGTGGATACCTGTACCGGGCCACAGCCCACCCCAAGCTCCCAGGCGTCAAGAAGAGCAAAGAGGGTAAGCATGGGGAGCTCAGGAGGGCAGCCAGTGGGGTGCATACCCCAGTGCCGCTGACCCTCCCTGTTCTGCAGACTTCCATCACACATGGTGCTCCCTGGAGAGAGCCCTGCTCTTCTTTGAGACGGAGAAATGCACTGAGCCCCTGGGACACATTGAGAGTGGGGACCTCATTTCCCTGGGTGTGAGCAGAGGTCAGGCACTCGCCAGCCCTGGCCCCACTGAAAGGTACCCCCAGCCATGGTCCCACTGCATGCCCAGAGAGCCCATGGGCACATGGAGAGCGGGGACGGGCATTGCTCCCTGCTTGATGCAATGCTCTGGTCTGGGTGCAGGTTCGGGTTAGGGAGCTGCCCTCATAGGCTGGTTCATCGTCTGTAGGTTTCACTTCACCCTTGAGCTCTTCCTCACTGGGGAAAAAGTGCAGCAGCTGGGAACCGACAGGCCTGAGACACTGCAAGCCTGGGCCAGCGCCATTGGCAAGGTAAGCCAGCCCCAGCTCCAGCACCCTGTGCTGCTTCTGGGTCCCTGGGCTCTGTCACCACTTGCCCGTTGTGATTCCTCTCAGTCCCCCATCTCTTCATCCTCTGTGGCAAGCACCATTCTTCCTTTTCTGGGGGCTCCTATCCTCACCAGTGACCTGCCCCCATCCTCATGGTTGTCTGCACTCAGAGGCCGAGCCCTGTCTTTACCCATCTCCTCTCTTGCTCTGTCCTGCAGTGGTTCACACCCGTGAGCTGTCACTGTCTGCTGGGCTATGAGTTCCAGCGCGTGGGCCAGCTGCGCTACAAGTGCATGCTCAACCCCGAGCGGTGGCAGCAGGCCTTCTTCATCCTGCAGAAAGCTCACCTCTTCATCTGCCCCACTGAGGATGATGGGGCTGAGGATAGCATCAACCTCCGGCGGCTGCAGGAGCTCAGTGAGTGCCACGCTGCAGCCTGGGACAGGGTCTGTGTGTTGGGTGGCCGTGCATGGCTCTGACCCCTCTACTACTCACCCCAATCCAGGTCTGGTTCCCCCCACGGAGACCCCAGAGAAGAAGGAGCTGCTGATCCTGGTGGAGATGGGGAGGTGAGTTCTAGCTGTGGGAATGATGGGGAACGATCCAAGAAACTTCAGCAGGCTGCCCAGGGCAAAGGCACTGATGTGTGGGTCTATGCTGATCCCAAACCCATGGTGGGGGTGCTACTGGGACAGCAGGGCTGTGGCCAAGGGGTTTACTGATGTCACCCCAGCCCAGGGTCTCTCACCAGGGTAGGGTGTCCCTCGGCTCAGCCTGGCTGTGCCTTGCTCCCTGTCCCAGAGCTAGGCTGTGTGTATGGGCAGGAGGGGATAACCTGCCCCGCCCCCGGCAACCTTCATTCCCTCTTTTCTGCCTTTGTTCTCAGGACATTTTACCTGCAGGGCTTGTCACGGGTGGACTCAGCAGCGTGGTACACTGACATCCAGGCGTCAGCAGGGGGCCGGGGTAATGCTCTGCGGGACCAGCAGCTGAGTCGGGGGGACATCCCCATCATCGTGGACAGCTGCATCGCCTTCATCACGCAGTACGGTGAGCCCAGCGCAGCAGCAGCACAGCCAGGCCTCTGACCAGACACATCCTCTGACCAACTGGGTGGCCAATGGGTCCAGGCAGGAGGCACCACTCTTGGGGCACCAGCCCTGTTGGGGATTCACTAGGCAGCATTGGGCCCCCATGACCCATGTGTCTGCCCCAGGGCTGCGGCATGAGGGGATTTACCGCAAGAATGGAGCCAAGTCCCGGATCAAGGTCCTGATGGAGGAGTTTCGGCGGGATGCCCGCAATGTCAAATTGCGCATCAATGACAACTTCATCGAGGACGTCACCGATGTGCTGAAGAGGTTCTTCCGTGAGCTGGAAGACCCTGTCTTCACCCTGGAGCTGCACCCACAGTGGAAGGAGGCTGCAGGTACCTCCTTCACCTGACCCCTGCTCCCATGCTGGTCTGCCTAACAGGGACCTCTGGCACCAATGTCTCTCTGGGACGGGTCCTGGTGCCAGTCCTGGTGCCATGTAAGGTCTGGAATTGCTGCATTCAGCAATGGGCCATGTCTTCTCTTCCTCCAGAAATCTCCTCAAAGCCCCAGCGCCTGGAGCGGTACAAGGAGCTCATTCATCGCCTGCCTCGCCTCAACCACAAGACTCTGGCTGCACTCATCGGGCACCTCTACCGGTCAGTGGGCTACCTCCCTGCAGGGTCCCCTGGGCCAGCCAGGGTTCCCAAGGCCAGCCAGCAGCATGGGGTCTCCCCACTGCCCAGGGAGTGCTGGCTCTCATCCCTGCAACCCAGGAAGAGCCCAGTGCCTGTGCCCTGCCCCCCCCCAGCCCCGCAGCTGGTGCTAGTACTCTGGGATGCCTCAAATGTTCCCAAAGTCATCCTGAAGCAAGGGGGAGTGAAAGGAGGTTTGGGAGTAGGGGACAACCCCCTGTAGAACATGAACTTTACCCAGTACACCAAAAACAGGGAAAAAAATAAATTCCCATCCCCAACTCAGAGTTTGAGGTGGGGCTGTTGTCTGGTTTGATGGCAGCCGGAAGTCCTTGAAACAGGAACTGCCCGGCTTGAAGTTCCCACTGCTGGGGAGATGGGGTAAAATGGCCTGACTTCAGAAGAGTTTGTATAAGGCAGAGGAGGGTCCCTAGGGCTGAAACCCCATCCAGCATGGGACCAGCCCCTCACCTCTCTCCTCCTTGTCCCAGGGTACAGAAATGTGCAGACCTCAACCAGATGAGCACCAAGAACCTGTCACTGCTCTTTGCACCCAGCCTCTTCCAGACTGATGGCAAAGGGGAGCACGAGGTCAAGGTGATGGAAGACCTCATTGACAACTATGTCAGCATCTTCAATGTAAGCTCCCTGCAGGGGACTTGCCAGCTCCCTCCATGCTGGCTGTGTTTGTCTCCCCTTGTATCCTTCCATACTGCCCACCTCTGCCTCCCCCTGCATCTCTCCATCCTGGCCATGTGTCCTCAAGTCGTATCCCACCCCACACTGACTCAATGTGTCCTCCTTCTCACCCTGTGCAACCTTCCCCCGGCAGATCGATGAGGACCAGGTATCCCAGATGGATCTGGAGAACAGTCTGATCACCACCTGGAAGGACACCCAGGTACTAGGGATGTGCTGCCAGCCCCCATCATGTCAGGGACCCCCAGGCTGGTGGGACTGTGGGGAGGATGGCGGCACTCCCAGCTGCCCACCCTGGGTCCCCACTGTCCCACACCTGATATCCGGGGAAGGACCTTCTCCGACTTGTCTCCCCTTCACCCACCACGTTGAGGCTCCTGCCCAGGGGAGAAGCAGCCCCAGCTCACTGGGACAGCATTGCTAGCCCCTGGGGAGAAGGGACATGCACAGCACCCATGCTGGCATGGCACCAATGCCGCTTGCTCTTCCCCCAGCTCTCCCAGGCAGGGGACCTCATCATCGAGGTTTACCTGGAGCAGAAGCTGGCCGACTGCTGCGTCACCCTAAAGGTGAGTCCCAACGGAGGGCTGTGCCAGAGGAAGTGAGGAGGGATGCAGGCTCCTGGTACAGCCTGTCCCTGGGACCCAACCTGCCACCATCCATCACAGCAGCCTGTGTGTCTGGCCCCAGGTGTCCCCCACGATGACGGCGGAGGAGCTCACCAACCAGGTGCTGGAGATGCGCAACGTGGCGGCCAGCCTGGACATCTGGCTGACCTTTGAGGCCCTGGAGAACGGGGAGCTGGGTGAGCATGATGGAGATGACATGGGGGGATGTTCTCAGCATGGCCAGACTGGTGAGGAGGTGGTGTGGAGTATGGAGGAGCAACTTGCTGCCAGTGACAGGGGGGACAGGGACTGGCACAGGGAAGGGGACACAGAAGTGAGAGCGTCCCTGCCTCCCCAGAGCGGCCCCTGCATCCCAAGGAGAAGGTACTGGAGCAAGCTTTGCAGTGGTGCAAGCTTCCGGAGCCCAGTGCCGCATACCTGCTGGTGAGGAAGGTCCCCATCGGAGAGGGCAGCTGTCTCTTCACAGGTAAGGCAATAACAAAGGGTCCCAGACCCTAGGGGTGTCCCCAGAGTGGTACGTCCCTGCCTGAGATTCCTCTTGGCCTGGCCACCACCCTGCAGCTGTCTGGGGCACATCCCTGAGACCCACAGTGGGATGTCCCTGCAATAGCCCAGCCACCCTCACATGCCCCCATCTCCCCTGCACTGAGCAGGCATCAAGCGTGAGACTCCCAAGTGTGGGCTGCTGAAATGCCGCGAGGAGCCCCCCAGGCTGCTGGGAAACAAGTTTCAGGAGCGCTATTTTGTCATCCGGGACCGGAGGCTGCTGCTGCTCAAGGAGAAGAAGGTACGCAGGGGATGCTGTGGGGATGGACCTGTGCCCTGAGGGCAGGAGGAGAGCCTGGGAGGGGCAGCCTGGAGACAACGGTGGCACAGTGGTGGCTGTCCTCCTGGTAGGGAGGCTGGCAGCAAGCTGGGCTGACCCAATGGCTATCTCTCCCCAGAGTGCCAAGCCGGAACGCGAGTGGCCCCTAGATGCAGCCAAGATTTACATGGGCATTAGGAAGAAGCTGAAGCCACCAGCCCAGTAAGTGGAACCTTCCCTGGCCGTGGCCCTGGGGCATGCACCCCTCAGTCCCTGCACCCAGCACATGAACCCAGACGCTGGGAGCACGCCAAGACCCACAGGGACCCAAAGCCGTGACAAGCCTGGGCCTGTGGAGCAAGCTCAGCCCCTCCCTCTGCTGCCCACAGACCCTGAGCTGTGTCTGAGCTTGGCGGTTCTGCCCCACAGCCTGTCTCTTCCTTTCCTCAGGTGGGGTTTCACGCTGACTCTGGACAAGCAGCAACTGTGAGTGTCTGACCCCGCCATCCTGGGGCTGGAGGGATGTTGAGATCTGTCCCCAGTTTTAGTGGGAGTCGGACAGCCAGGGGCAGTGGTACAGGGCCCTGGGGGTCAGGGAAGAACTGGTGCCTGCCTGGTGCACTCGAGGCACGGAGTGGTGGGGCCACATGCTCCCTGGCACAAGGTGGGGCTAGGCTCCAGGGGCAATCCATCTCCATACCACACACCCTTCCTACCTCCCCATCTGCACAAGCACCCAGCACCAGGCTCCAGAGGGGACCTGCCCAGGAGTGTGTGTCACTTGCATGGCTGTGCTACCTGCCAGCCTTCACCCAACACTGCTCTACATCCCCACACACCCAGGTAGGGTACTCCTGCATACTGCACCGAGCTGGGCTCCCTGCACTAGCCTCCCCAGCACTGCTGGGTGCCTGGGCACACCTGTGCATCCTGCTGATCCTGTCCCCATTTTCCTGACACTGATGATGCTGTGGCAGCAGCTGAGCACATCACCTGCCCCCGACATGGGGCTGAGATGTTCTCCTAAGGGCAGCAAGGACAGCTGAGATGAGGTGCCTCATGGGTGCCCAACAAACTCTGACCTTGCCCTGAAGCAGCAGTTTGGGCATGCAGAGAGTTTCAGAGGTACAGTCCCACTGGGTGTAGTTGCACATGGCAGCCCCGGTATCACGTCAAGGTGGCAAGGGGACGTAAGTCCCACTGGCCCCGCTCCATGGCAGTGTCTCAGGTGACTCCTCTGCAGGTACCTGGTGTGCTCGGGGCAGGCTGAGCTCTGGGACTGGACCACCAGCATCCTCAAGGCTCAGGTGGGTGCAGGCCGGCTATGCAACCCAGCTGGGCTGGGCTGGGCTGGGCTGGCAGGGCAGCCTGGTATGACCCCCTCCCCGCCCTGTCCTTGTGCACAGCACGATGATCTGCGTCCCGTGATCATGCGCCGTCGCTCCTCCTCCGACCTCGCCAAGCAGAAGTTCGGCACCATGCCACTGGTGCCTCTGCATGGGGACAGCACTGACACCACCATGCTCTCTGCCAACCAGACCCTGGTAAAGCTCCCTCGGATACCCCTGCCCATGGGTGCTCCTGCACCCACCCAGGTCCCTGCACCTGCCCTGAGACCATGCGTCCACCCCAGGGTCCTGGAGGTGGGTGCATCCACCTGGCACCGATGGATGCTTTAGGAGTGTGTCCCTGTGCTTGGCAGTGTGTGTGTGCTGCGTGCTGTGCTCATGTCTGTGGCAGCTCTCCGTGCGTGCAGGGCCCTGTGAGGGCACATGGGGTGCTGCACCCCACTGCACATGCTCTGCCTGACAAGGCATCCACGACCCTGCTCTGTGCTATCACGTGCTTACCTCTGCCTGTCTCCTCTGTTTCTAGCGCCGCCTGCACACACGAAGGACTTTGTCCATGTTCTTTGTAAGTACCCGCACATATGGAGCGTGTCCATTGCTGGCTTTGCACTGTGCCTCCCAGCTAGGGCAGCAAAGGCTCACCTGCAGCACTCCCAGCTGCACTCAGAGGCATGCCCAGGCCATCCCGCCCATGCTGTGTGGCAGAAGAGGGGGTGTCCATTGCTCTGTGTGTCCCATACCTGGGGATGGGGGTCCCTGCATGGTCCCAGTGTGTGCAAGCAAGACCACAACAGTCCATCCCAGTTCCCAGTGTTGGGCATGCATTGCCCAGAGGGGTTCAATGTAAGAAATGCAAGGAAATAGGTTTGGGTCCTCTCACCATCAGGTTATTTCTGCAGGAGCCACCTGGCTGGATCTCAGTTCACCTGGCTTTGTGCTCTGCATGGGTTCCCATCTCCCACCCCACCCCAGACCACCTCTGACGAGGGATGCTGGGCTGCTGCCACAGCCTGGTGGCACGGACCCTGCCTCAGCGATGGGAGTAAAGGGCAACAGTGCCTGAGCCAAGAGCCCTGATAGAGGGTGGGTCCCCTGCAGGCATCAGACCCACAGCGAAGGGTCAAAGGTCCCCAGGCAGCACCCAAGTGCAGGGAGGGCAAGGTGAAGGGGGAAGGAGGGGTACAGATGAGCAGTGCAGACAGTGCCCCTCACTGACCCCCTGCCCTCCCCCAGCCCATGAAGATGCACCAGGACTCCCTGGAGGAGCAGCAGGAGAAGGAGGCTGATGCTGATCCTGTCTATGAGGAGGTGGGCAACTTCCCCGAGCTGGCCGCACTGGAGCTGGGGCAGGGGCTGCTGGCAGACCTGTCGGCCCTGCCCCCCGTGGACAGGTCCAGGAAGCCAGCCCCCTTCCCTGAGCAGCCCCCAGTTACAGCCCTGCGCTCCTCACTGCCTGCCAGCCCGGCCCAGAGGGTGGAGTGTCCCACTGTCACCAAAGCCCTGTCCCTTGAAAGGGGCTTGAACCTAGACAGTGACAAAGCTCCAGCCCAGGGGCTCAGACCCACCAAAACAGCCTCTCTGGAGAGAAACATGGAGCCTTCTCTGGCACTGGCCAGGGACTGGGAGCCAGCGGCCACACCGGGGAGCAGTCCCAGTACAGAGACATCCCTGGAGATCCCCAGGAAGAGGAGCATGCAGCCTCCCTCACCCATCAACAACAAACTCATCCAGGAGCTCAGCAGTGTCATCCTCAGGAAGAACGAGGGCCAGTCACCAGGGCCGGGCCAGCCAGTGACGTGACCCACCGTGCCGAAGGGGCAGCCACCGACCTGGGGGTCAAGTCGTACTCTGTGGCAGCGATGATGGGTACCCCACACTCCCACATCATGGAGCCCACACCATCCTCCTCCTCCTCCTCCTGATCCCAGAGCTGGGCTAGGAGTCAGGACTGGTGGGGACCAGGGGACTAGTGGGGATCAGGATGCTGAGCCACAGGACCCCATCTTGGAAGGGCTAGAGATGCTGCCACATGTGCTCTTGCTCATGGGTGGCATGTCTGTCATCGGGCCCAGTGCCTAGGGAAGCAAGTAAAAGGGAAAATAAAAGTGGAAACGTGGTGCCTGCATGTTTCGGCACGGTATCAGGCATGGGGGCATGCAGTGCTTGCCAGCATGGGGGAACACAGCATGATGTCCCCTCTCCAAGTGCTGGGCCTGTGGGGCAGAGTCAGGACACCCAAGCCATCCTCCACTTCTTGCATCTACCATGGCATATTTTGGGGGGGGGTCAATGGGAGCAGGGCTGGCCGTGTGTGCTTGGCGCATAGTTCTGGCGATGGAGGACAGCTCCTGCTCAGCTGGGGTATTTATACCTGTTGCTTCCACCAGCAGGGAGAAATAAAGGTTTATTTGTACTCTGGAGGGTCTGATCTCTGCTGGAGGAGCAGTGAGGGATACCAGATTCTGGCAGGCAGGGACATGGGGGTGCCAGGGCATGGAGGATGATGGGGCTGATTCATGGGCTCATGATCATCCTCCTCCAGCTGGAGGACCCATGAAACAGAGGCAGCATTGACAGCATCAGAGGAACTGCAAAACTAGTGCAAAATCCTAGTTGAACATCAAATTCAGGGTGGGATTTTCTCTCCAAGTCTGTTACCAGCTTGGGGTGGCTCAGCCCTTCATATTGGGCACAAAGTTGCAGGATCCTCCGTTCCCAGGGCAGGGGGACACAGCCTAGTGCCCGCTAGCCCTGGCTACAGCTGGCTCTGCTCACTGGACCTCAGGGGCAAGGCTGCCTTCCCTGACGCCCTCCCCACTGAGGTCTCAAGCCTCCCCAGGCAGCAGATGCCTGCACCCCGGACCCAGTCCCGAAAATCCTGAGAGACGTAGAAGTAGATGAAGGGATCGAAGCAGTTGTTGAAGGCACCAAACACCAGGGCTAGGGTGTACAAAATGTAGGTGATGTTGTTGCACCCTGTGGCCTCCAGCATGTAGTGGATGAAGAGCAGCACGTTGCTGGGAGTGAAGCAGACGATGAAGACCAGGAGGACCAGGGCCAGGATCCGCACCACCTGCCTATAGCGCCTCCCCTTGGCCAGCAGCCGCGCCAGGATGCAGCTGTAGGAGATGATCATGAGCACAAAGGGCAAGCCAAAGCCCAGCCCCACCAGGGAGAGGAAATAGTAGACAAAGAACATGTGCTCATTCTTCCCTAGGACATCATGGCATGTTGTGATGTTCAGGCTTGAGATATGACTTGTCTGGGAGTGAAAAAGGAGAGGGCTCATGCCCAGCCCCACCACCAGCCAGATGCCCACACAGATGCCTGCCTTGCACAGTGTCCAAGTGGAGCCCTTCCACAGGAACGGGTGCACCACAGATATGTAACGCTCCAGGCCGATGCAGGTGAAGAAGAGGATGGAGCTGTACATGTTCCCATAGAAGAAGGCCACCATGATGCGGCACAGGTACTCCCCAAAGAGCCAGTGATTGCCCAAGAAGTGATAGGAGATCTTGAAGGGCAGCAGGAGAACAAAGAGCAGGTCAGCACTGGCCAGGTTGAGCAGGAAGAGGGTGCTGGAACGTCTCCTGAAGTTGGTCACCAGGACCCAGCAGGCCAGAGCATTGGCTGGCAGCCCCACGAGCAGGATGACAGAGTAGAGGGCAGGGAGAAGACGGGTGGTGAGGGTGCTGTTGAGAAAAGCCTCCACAGAGGCACTGGGGCACGTGGCTTCTTCTTGGGGAGTGAGAGGGATCAAGACTCGCCCTTTGCCATGCACTGCGGAGGACACAAGAGATCAGACTCAGCGAGAGCCCCCTCCCACTGCCCCTTTCCACTCAGGACCAGTCAGGAGCTGTCACCACTCTCTGCAGAGCTGTCAGCAAGTGCAGGAGCTGGCATCTCCCTGCCGCATGGCAGGGGCGGCTCAGGACATGGGAGCCCTTAACATCCTGCCACCCTCACCATGTGGAGCCGTGCCACATCCCCTGCTGTTCATGACACTAGCCTGGCAGTGCCACCGTGGCAGTGCCACCGCAGCACTGCCAGCCCAGCCAGGCACCCTGCTCGCAGCCCAGATGGGCTCTGCTCCTGTATGCCACTGCAGGGACATGCAGCTCTGCCGATGTCCTTTTGCCTACCAAGCCCAGCACAACAGGTCCCCTGCAAGCCAAAAGGATTAAAAGGGCAGATGAGAAACCCACGCCGGGCCAGGGTCAGGATAGGGCCACCCATGTCAGGATGGGAGCTATTGTCCCACCAGGGCTCCTGCCTCCTCCCCCCAGCCAGCCACGTGGCTCAGCTCCCCATCAGAGCCAGAGCTGTGCATGCCTCCCCGTCTGCCTGTGGTCAGATGCTTTTCACTGCATGCTCAGAACAAAAGTGAAGAACAGGAAGGTGCTGGGACACCAGAAAAACAACTCCTGATCCCTTTTCTGGGTTGCTCAAAAAACACAACTGGGCTTTGCTCCCCTAAAAATCACTCCCTCCCGACTCAAAAGCTCCATCCAAGTGGTTCCCATGATGTCTGGCCCCGGGGGGCCCCAGTTACACCCAACAGGTTTCCTGCAACCTCTACCACCTCTCCGCATCCAGGGGACAGGGGAAATTCAGATTATGAGAGCAGTAACCTGATTTTTGCTGCCCAAAGGGGAAGGGGTGGCAGGGTTTCAGGTCTTCACTTAGGTTTCCAGTGTGGACACCCAGGGAAGGCAAGCGAAACAGTGCCCTGAGCTTCCACCATGACACCCAGCTATCCCTTCCAAGTATCCCAGAACATGATGTCAGAGTGTCCCAGTAAGGCCTCCCTGACCTGCCCCATCACTGCCCAGAACCATCAAGTCACTTACTCGGAGAGAATTGGGTGGCTGAGCCGAGCCAGGCACAGCTGAGCAGGAGGGTGATGCAGGCAGCAGCAGAGATGGGCGAAGGCTGGGACATCTCGGCAGAGTGGCCTCTGTGCAAGCTGGGTCTGTGCAAGTGGCACAGGCAGGGCTGGCCCCACTGCGTCACCACAGCAGGACAGGCACTGGCCCCCTCCCCGCTGGTACTCTTCCTCTTTCTCCTCCACGTCACTCCTGCATCCTGCCCGCATCCCTGCGGTAAAAGCAGTCAGACAGGAGGCGGGGAGCACGAGATGACCACCAACTGCCTCTGCCAAGCACTCAGGGGATGTCATCGACACTGGGGTTATTTCCAGCCACTGGCACGTAATAGTGAGGGGGAGGAAGCGGACGTAAGGCAGCCACCAGAAGACAGTTGTGAACTGCAGTGGGCAGGAGGAGCTATACACCCCCCAAGCATGGGACAGGAAGGAGACAGCTTGCTCCCAGCCCGGTGACATGTGCCACTGTCCTCCTGTAGCCCCCTGGGGTCACAGGGCACCCTGCCTGCCCAGCCCTGCCAGGACCAGACATGCCCAGAGATCCATCACCTTGGTCAAGGCTGACAAGCCAATGTCACCCTATAGATGGAGCTGTCCTGCATTGTCCCCGTCTGCTGTCCCATTCCTGCCACCCAAGTGGGGTGCTGGGTGGCCCCCAGTCTATTTTTCTGGCTCCCTCCTGCAGCAGAGAGGTGATAGAGTGGAATAATAAACCTGGTGACACAGCCCCAGCCCAGCCTTGCGCATCGACAGGCATCAGGGGAACCAGGACACACAAAAATGTCAGGGAAAGAGCAAAAAGGTGACAAAAGGGACAGTGGGGAGAACCATGAACTCTACAGGAACCACGGACAGAGAAAAAGCAGGACAGAAAGAAAAGTGAGAGCTGAAGGGGGGGATGGGAGGGGAATGGGAGGGGGACAGAGGGGCCAAGTTACAGACAGGACAAGGGCTGGCTGGGGAGCCCTCACGGTTCCAGGTCTCCCCCACCAAATGCTCAGCACGGCGCCGTGCTCGCACGGCAGGGCCCTGCCAAACCAAGGGCTCTGCACCCTCCATGTGACGTGGGGCCCACGTCTCCCTGTGCCTGGGGGCTGAGGCTCCACTGCCCTACGTGCCCCCACGCCCCAGGACCAGTTCTCTGGCACCCCATGTGTCACCAGCTCCTGGGACTGGTGCCCCGTGTGTGTCCTCACGCACGAGGACTTTGTCCCCAGTGTTTCCAGTGTCCCTGTACCCCAGCTGTCCTCATGTCCTCCTGCCCAAGGACATGGGTGCCACTGCTCGCCATCACCCCATCTCCCTTTGGTTCCATCTCCCCGTGTCCCCATTCCCCCATGTCCCCATCTCCCGTGTCCCTGTCCTCCTGTCTCCTCGTGGCCCTGTCTCCCCATGTCCCCATCCGCCCATGTCCCTGTCCCCGCCCCCCCGGTGTCCCCATCCCAGGGCTCCGGCGGGACCTGCAGCAGCAGCCACCAGGGGGCGCTTCGCTCCCTGCAGGGGCGGGGCTTTGCCGTGCGCGGGGGCGGGGCTTCCCCACGGCGAGGAGCGGCCGGAGCGGGGCAAGGGGCGGGGAGGGGCGGGGACGCGCGGGGAGGGCGGGGACGCGCGGGGAGGGCGGGGACGCGCGGGGAGGGCGGGGACGCGCGGGGAGGGCGGGGACGCGCGGAGGGTGGGGCGGGGCCGGTCCCGGCAGTTCCGGGCTCCGCACACGCGGGGTGGTGACCGGTGATCGCGACCGGGACCGGGAGCGGGGGGAGCGCAGCGATGCAGCCGCCGCCGCGCAAGGTGAGCGTGGGGCTGAGGGGTCCCGGCCGCGGGACGGGCCATCGGGACCGGGGAAGCGGGACCGGGTTCTCCATCGGTGCCGGCGGACCGGGGCCGGGTCCTGCAGCGGGGATCCGGAGTCGCCCCTGGCGGACCCTCACCGGGGCTGGGCGAGCAGGACCGCAGCCGGGCTGTGACCACCGGCTCCTGCAGCGGCCCCCGGAGAGGGGCGGGGGGGCAGCGGGGCCCTGTACCGGGGGCAGCGCACGCCCCCCGCGTCCCAGCGGCCCCGGGCGCTGAGCGGGGCCGTCCCGCAGGTGAAGCTCACCCAGGAGGTGCGGGTCCACCTCCTCGAGCAGCTCTCGGGCCTGCAGAGCAAGCAGCAGCGGGACGCCGAGCTGCTGGAGGACATCAGGTAAGGCCCCACGCGTGCCGGTGTGTCCCCGAGCTGAGACCGGCCAGCTCATCCCACGCGTGGGGCAAGGAGCCAGCTTGCCAGGCACGGCTCACCTTGAGCCTGCCACGTCGAGGTCGTGGGCTCCATCATCCACCGGGGTGGCCAGATGGGGACATCCCAGTGCGGGGTGGTGGCAGGGGGCTGATGCCAGGGGTGGCCCATCGCTGCCCCCCCGCGTCGGTCCTTGCCTGCCCTGCACGTCCTCTCCCCACAGGTCCTACAGCAAGCAGAGGGCTGCCATCGACAGGGAGTACGGGCAGGTATGGAGGTGCCACCCGTTTCAGGAGTGGTGGCCCGGGGAGGCACAAGCACCGAGCCCCGTCCTTCCTGCACGGGGTGTTCCAGAGCAGGGCTCGGCCCCACGCAGGCCGTGGGCAGTGTCAGAATTATCTGAGCAAAGCAGCGCTTGGCTGCTCCGTGCTGGTCACGGAGGGCAGTGGCAGCTGGGCTCAGCATTTTCCTGGCCGGGGGGAGACAGACCATGGTAAGGCACCCGCTGGGGTGCTTTGCTGAGCACAGCGTGGCCCGAACCTCAGGTGTTCTGGGGACCTGGAGGGAAAACCTTGCGGGGGGAAGAAACCACTCGGCTCTGCTGTCTGCTGGGTCATCACAGGGCTCTGCTCTTAAATGGCAGAACCTGGGTTTGCTGTGTGAGACGTCCCCGCAGCATCCCTTGGGGACACCCTGCAGCAGAGATGCCCTGCCCGCAGCCAGGTGCCATGCTGCCTCGCTTCCCCCTCTCCCCCCCTCTCCAGGCTGCGGGGGGACCATCACCCCAGGGTTGGGGTCTTGCTGTGCTTGGCTTTGCTGGGGGCTCCTCTACTCTGCCTCTGCAGCCAATGTCACTTGCTGGCATCCCCTTGCCAGCTCTCTGTCCCAAAAGCTGCAGCGAGGGGGGTCCTCTCATGGTGGTGGCTGCTCCCCAAAAAGGTTTTCCCATGGGGAACATGGTGGGGTCCCTGCTGACACCAAGCCACAGTGGGATGTGTGTGTCCCCTGCTCTGAGGACACACATGAGGTGGGCAGTCAGTGTGGGGAGCCCAGTTTCAGCCCCAGAGCGGGACAGTGGGGTGCTGGGGTAGGGTTGGGGTGTGCCGGTGATGACAGGTCTGTCTGCAGGCGCTGCAGAGGCTGGCAAGCCAGTTCATGAAGCGAGACTGGCAGCGGGGCCGCAGCGAGGCCGGCGACTCGAGGTGGGCTGGGGACAGGAACAGGAATGGGGACAAGGGGCTGGGGCTAGCTGTGCCCATCCTTGGCCCTCCCTGCTGGGAGATGCCTAATGGTAACCAGGATTTGGCTGCAGACCTGGGTGGGATGTCCCCAAGGATGTGGTACCCGACGCTAAGGGGACAGCAGGGGCTGAGGGTGCTGGTTCTCCTGATGGGCATCCCCAAAAGCTGGCAGGGAGGCAGGAGAGTACCCTGCCCTTTCTTAACGCCCCTGCTTGCAGGAGCGTGGCCGCTGTCTGGAAGGGTGTCATAGAGGGGACCGCGCATGCCGGGCAGGTCCGTGTCACCGCCTCAGAGAGCTACCGTGCCCTTGCCGCGGAGGCTGCCCGGACCGCCCGCCTCTCCAAGGAGAGGATGCTCAAGAAGGTACTGGGGCGAGGATGTGTCCCCCTGCCTGGGCAATGGGGGTGACTGTCCCCGCCATGGCTGATGCTCCCCACAGGGCATAGAGCGGCTGCAGAAGGCACAAGCAGAGCTGCTGGAGACAGTGAAGGAGCTGGACAAGGCAAAGAAGCAGTTCACCCACCTCCAGAGGAGCAGCGAGGTGGCCAAGGACAAGGCGGCTGACGTGGAGGCTCGGTGAGCGGAGAGGACCATGGTGGGGTGCTGCTGTGGACACAGAGTGGTCACACTCCCCCACCCCAATCCATCCTCTCCAGGCTCCAGAAGAGTGACCGGAGGATATTTCACACCAAGGCTAGCCTGCAAAAACTCAGCGCCAAGGTCAGCAGTACCGGGGGGCCAGTGGGGTACCCAAGCAGAGGGGTGCAGGGGCACATGGGGCAATGACCCCCACCCCATCACCAAGCCTGCTCTCCCCATCCCCACAGTTCTTGTCACGGGTGGCTGAGCACTCGAGGCAGCTTGTGGGGGTACAGAACGAGTATGGCTTCGCCCTGGTGTCTGCCACCGCCCACCTGGAGCATTACCGGCGGGTGGAGCTGCCCGCTGCCATGCAGGTAGGAGCTGCCCGGACCACCCCACGTCCCCTCCTCTGGGTCCTGTGAGAAGCATCTCCCCGATGCCACTGCAAGGGGGTGCAGCAGGGAGCGTCCCACTGGTGTGGGGTCAGAGCCAGCTGCCCTGGGGGGTCAGGGATGCTCCCCAGGGGAGTGTGGGCAGTGCCGTGGGGGGGTTTCCCACCCGTGTTCCCCCAGGCGCTGGATGGTGACCTCTACGAGCGGCTGCGGGAGCACTTGTCAGCAGCCAGCCAGACGGAGGTGGAGACCTGCCGGGCCACGCGGGACTGGTTCCAGGGCATCGCGGAGGCGTCCACGCGGGTAACAGCACCCATCCCGGGAGCTGGCTGGGGCTGGAAGGGACATGTGAGCCCCCCCAGCCCCACGCCGCTCCCCTGCTGCAGGTGTGCCGGGAGCAGGACCTCCTCCTCTTCCTGCAGGACCACCCCGCCTTCGCCCTGGCCTCCGAACAGCGCTTCCAGCTCACCGGGGTGGAGGAGGTGGGTGGCAGAGGGGACATTATGGTGGGGAGGGGTCCACACAGCCAGCCCTTTCTCAGCCACCCTGTCCTCACCCAGGTGTGCCTGCTGCCACCGGGGGACGATGGAGCCAGCCTGGAGAAGGAGGCACGGCGCTGGGCCACGCGGGTGGCTCGGGACTGCAAAAACAAGGCGCACAGCGAGGAGGTAGGTGCTGTCCTTCCCTGCAGAGCGCAGGGGGGATCTCAGGAATGGGCTTTCCCTGCCCCTCCCAGCTCCCACCACCCCACTGACCTGTGGGTGCCCACCCAGGTGCTGCAGCGGCTGGAGTCCAGGCGGCAGCAGGTCCCAGAGGCGGAGGCAGCCACCATGGAGCGACGGATGGAAGAAGCGAGGGAAAACATCCGGAAGGCAGAGGTGGGTCCCCCAGGCAGGAAGCTCAGGACAGCTTCAAGGTCTGTCACCCCTGGGGTGGGGGATTCAGGGATGGGGAGGTGTGTGGCTGGGGATGTGGCACTGGGGGTGCTCTGCCACCATGGCAGCCACGCTGGGGACGGGGAGTGATGGGCCTTGCTGGGCTGTCCCCCCACCCCGCAGCTGTCCCCTTACACCTTGACAATGTGTGTGGCCCCAGGTCAGCCGGGTGAAGGCAGAAGCACGGCTGGCACTGCTGCGGGCAGCGGGGCTGGACGTGGACACTTGGCTGGCGGGGGCCATGGTGGGAGCAGGCGAGGAGGCACCCGCAGGGCTGGATCTGTCTGAGTTTGATGACTATGAGGACAGTGACGAGCCAGATGAGGACAATGAGCCTGGCCCTACTGCCCGCACCTACCCCTACACCTGCAGGGTGATCTTTGGGTACCAGGTACAGTCATGGCTGCCTTTCCCTCTCCCTCACCCTGCCTGCTTGGGACTAGCACCCTCAGCCTCTCTGCCACTTTGTCCCCTGTAGGGCTGCCAGGCAGATGAGCTGTCCATCACCCAGGGTGAGGAGCTGGAGATCATCGAGGATGGTGATGCAGAGGAGTGGGTGAAGGTGGGAGCAGCCTGAGCCCCACTGGCCCATACTCAGGGGGACACATTTCAGAGGTCCCCAGGACTATCCCTGCCCTGGGGGCTGCGATGATGAAGTGTTTTCTGCCCCTTCAGGCTCGAAACAAGGTGGGCCAGGTTGGCTATGTCCCCGAAAAGTACCTGCTGTCCCTGGGTGGCGAGCTGGGGGATGAGGCTGGCCCCCCGGGACCCTCTGCACTGCATCGCCAGCTCTCCAGCATCATGGCTGCAGAGCTGGTGCTGGAGCCTGGAGGTGGGTGCTGGGGTGTCACCACCCCTGGGGAAGGAGACAGATGAGGGGCTGGTGTCCAGGGGACACTGACCCCCTGCAGCAGCAGCAGCACTGGTGTGTGCTGAGCCCCCATCCCATCCTCCTTGTAGCCTGGCTGGTGCGAGCCCTGTATGACTACGAGGGGCAGAGCCCCGAGGAGCTGAGCTTCCCTGAGGGGGCCATCATCCGGGTGCTGCCCCGTGCCCCTGGTGAGGTGGATGATGGCTTCTGGATGGGCGACTTCAACGGCCGCATTGGCTGCTTCCCCTCCTTGGTGGTGGAGGAGCTAACTGGGGGCCAGGGGGCAGCTGGGCAGGTCAGTATCAGGAGGGTCACCATGTCCCCTTGGCGTGAGGCAGCCCCCTATCTTCTGCCCGGACTGCTGGTGACTGGATGCCCTCCCTGCTGCTCCCACCCATCTTGGCTCTGTCTTCTCAGGAGCTGCCATCACCATCCCCACCACCCTTCTCCCCTCCTGGCCTTGTGCCCAGGACCAGCCTGGCCCCCAGCCCCTCTCCTGAAATGCCGCTGGGAGGTGAGTGCCAGGGAGGCTGCAAAAGGGGCTGGGGGGACATGTGGTGAGCTGGGCTGAGCTGCCAGGCCCTTCCAGGTTGCAGGCAGGATGGCACAGGCAGTGGTCAGAGCTCTCCGGACCTGGCAGCCACCCGCCTCCGACCGGTACGCCCCATCACAGCAATGCTATGCCACCCCAACGATGCCACCCGTGTGCATCTGAAGCAGGGTGAGCAGCCTTGGTGTGTCGGCACTGCTTCTCCTCTCCTCTCTCCACAGCTCCGCGCGCCCCCCCCGCCGCCTGGCAGAGCCCCTGAGCCCGACCCTGAGCTGCACTTCAGCTGACACTGCAGGTCCCCCATCCCTCCCCGCTCCCCAGAAAGCTTCACCCAAGCAAGCTGCCATGGGCTGCTGTCCCAGCAGCAGGGGCTGATGCTGCCCTGTGCCCTGAGCTGGTCTCTCCAGGGGCCACATCCTGCCCAGTGCTGCTTGCAGAGTGGTCCTGCATCCCTACACAGCATAGGGCATCCTGGCAGCCCTTTATTGGGGTGCTCAGTGCCACGGCTGGGCCCCGTCTCACCCAGCTCTTGACTGCACCTTCTTCCTGGCATCACCTGTGCAACCCCAATGCAGCCCTGGATCCCTGGGGGGCCTCAGCCCCAGGGCCCTACCTGCCCCCCAGGCATCTCCCCCCAGTCAGGAGCAGGCAGGCGGGGGGGGGGGGGGGGGGGGGGGCTGTGCCCCAATAAAGCCAGTTGACTGCCGTGGGGTTCAGCAGCTTTAATGGTTTTAGCTTGTCTATGTACAGTGCAGTTACACACCAAAGCTTGCCCTGGGCACCAGGGCTGGCCGCTGGCCTGTCCGGGGTGTGATCCTGCCCCCGGGGCTGGGCTCTGGCCCCTCCTGTGCCAGGACGGGTCTGGAAGCTCCTCTCTCTGCCAGCATCTCCCAGGGACCTGCAGGGTCCCTCGCCGGTGCAGGATTTGTGCCTGTGACCACTCTGTGTGGCAGGGATGCCCAGGGGGGCTGTGCTCTGCAGTGGATGTGCTGGGTGGGTGAAGGGGTGCTGCCACCCACCCTAAGGGGGGGGGCAAAGCCGCTGCCTCTGTCCCTGCACCTCGCCGCAGCCTCCTCCGATGCATCCTTCCCCAGCGCTGGGGGGCTGCGGGGGCCAGGTGGGCAGCGGGGACTGGGCTCTGTCCTGCCCCTGCCAGGCCCGAGGGTCCCCCAGGAGGGTCTCTGGGGTGGGTACGGTGGGTGGGAGTTGGGTACCTATTGCCAATGGGATGAGGTCTGGCGCCGAGTGCAGTTGTCTGTAACATCGGCGCGTCGCTCCGGCCATGCCAAGCACGTAGCTGCCCACCCGGGGCTGGGGCCGACTGCCCCACGGTCCCCCCGCAGCAGAGCCCCTAGCCCAGCATGGGCACTAGGGGCCACACACCTCCTGTCCACACTCCAGCCGGGAGCGGAGAGGAGCTGTGGGGAGAGGGGCAGGATGGGGCTTGTCCCCACGGCCGTGGCATCCCCTGCCAGCACAGGCCAGGCTGCCCTGGCCCCGTGTCTGCCCGAAGCTGGCACAGCTGGCAGCCAGCAGGTAAGAGGACCTGCTCACGCAGGACCCAGTGCATTGGGAACCAGCCCTCTTGGAGAAGGGGTTCACCCTCTCTCCACCACTGGGCTGCCAGTGCCTTCCCCCCCCGACCCTGGACATCGCCCCAGGGACTGGGGACAAGCACTCACGTCACACGGTTGCTCCTCGGTCCTGCACCATGGCGCTGGGCTCCTGTGGGAGGGAGGAGGGATGTGGATGTCAGGGTGTGGGAGTGCTGCGAGGGAGAGGGGACAAGACGGGCTCTGCTGTCTGCAGCAATCATGCCCAGGCTCAACCCCACTGAGGCCCCGTCACCTGCAGTACATGTTGAGCAGTGGCTAACAACACTTGTGGTGGCCCTGGCTGGGACCTAAGGGACAAGGGATACTCCAAGCAACACCAGGCTCAGTGGCAAATGTCCCAGTGAGGTCCCATCACCATTCTCTTGGGCCCCTGTATTCGGGAGCATGCTGAAGAAACACCCCAAAGTATGGCACAGGGTCTGAGACAAGAGCCTGCCATTACAGAGGGGACAGACAAAGAGGGGAAAAATCACAGTATCCCTGGCCTTGTCTTCCATGTGAATCTTTCCCTGGAGATCAGAGGGGCCATGGCCATCTCCTGAGGTGTGGTGGGCCATGGGAGAAGAGAGGACCTGTTGCTGCCTCTCCAGGTCTCCAGAGAAGAGCTGCAGCCCATCCACTCTGTCTGGCGTGATGGCCTTGGGCTGCCCTTCTCCATAAAACAGTTCAAGCCTCCAGCCTGGAGGAGCCCAGACCCTTCCAGCCCAGCCACCAAAAAGCAGAGAGACACAATAAACACAGCGTGTTCCTCGTTTTTGCCTTAGCCTACATGTAGCTAGGCACCTTTCCCCAGGCCCACCTTGGTAGGGTGACACCACACCAGGTGCTTTCCCCCAGTCCCCTTACATGAAAACCATCTTTCCCCAATTGCAGAACCACGTGAGTTAGTGTATGTGTTGGGTGTCTGCTACCACCACTGTGTCATTTGCTCAGTGGTAACAGCCTGGAGGCAGTGGCAGAGAGCAAATCCCCCAAGTCAGAGGCCAAGTAGATGGTGTCCTTGCCAGTGCTGCCCTGGAGCACTCTAGCACCTCCAGCAAGGGGTTGGGTAGGAAAGCTGGGAGATACCAGGGTGCTGGGAGCCCCCCAGTTGGCCTAGAGTGGGCTGTTCTCCTCTCTGAGCATAGCCAGCACCAGCCCCTCCAGGGCAAGGAAGAACAAACAAGAAACAGCCAGTTGGCTTCCCTATTTCTGAGACTTCAAGGCAAGAAAGGCTCCTGGAGACATCTGTCCCTGCCTGTACACTGCTGGCCATGTTGAGCCCCAGCACTGCAGTGAAGCTATAGTTTGGGGGGGACTATCTGCAGCAGCAGAGTTCCCCAAGGTCAAGAAAAAGTGATCCCAATGGATCCCTTGCCTGAGGGGCAGCTGGCAGCAGGTCTGCAGCATTTGCAATGCAAGTCAACCAGTGACCTGCCTTTTCCCCATAATGCAGGTACCAGCAGGGTGGGAACTGTCATGATGACTCTGCATGCCCCAGACATTAGAAAATGGGAAAATGCAATCAAAAAAGGCAAGCAGAAACAGGGTGGGCAGGACAGGGCGGGTTCCATGCTGCAGTCAGCCCAGTACAAGTCTCAGCTCGCCTGTCCTCGCTGCACAGCTCACACCACCATGCTTTGCTGGTTGATCTTGTCGGCAGCAGGATTTGGGGTGCTGTGCCACAACCCTTCAAACCCTCTAGCTCAGGGGACCACAGGGGGACAAGGAAGAGAAGGAACCTACCTGCTGCCCCATGTCCTCCACTCCGGACTGTTTTCTGCTGCTGTCATCTTGTCCCAACTCCTCAACCTGTTCATGTAGACTCAGGCTCCCATGAATATCCGACACTTCATCTGCTGACCCCAGTCCAGTCTCCTCCAGGCAGATGCTGGCTCCTTCCTGCACCAGCTCTCCTGGGATGCTGGGACTCGACCCTCCCAGCATCCGATGGCTCAGGAGCTTCCGCTGGCGGCTCATGCTCCCAGGAGCAGTGCCAGCATCCTGCAGCGAGCCTGCCATGCCGGACCCCTTGCCCACCCATCTGCTGTCACGAGTGCTGGAGCTGACTGGTGTGTTCGGGGCTGGAGTGGTGGAGCGGCTCTGCTCCCCACCCTTGCTGCTCTGGGCACCCTTCTGGACAGCTCCGTTCTGCAGGCCACCAGTGGGGACAGTCCCATTGCGAGCCCGCTCGTGCTGGAGCCGGTCGCTGCTGCGCTCCAACTCCTCCGTGCTTGGCTCCCGGCTGCCGTCAGGCAAGGGACCATCCTGCTGCTCGTGGAAAGTGGGTTTCTTCCCGATGTGTGTGACACGAAACCTGGAATGAGTGCAGGATGGATCAAAATCCCTTCCCTCCTCTCTCCCAGCTGTATTTCCAGCTTGCCTGAACCTCCAGCCTTGGATCTCCTTTCTCTGTGATGTAGTGGTGCTGATCTCCAACCTTTCAGACCCATTCAACACCACTGACCCCCACTCTGGCCATGCCTTCATTGACTTAATCCCATTTTCCCCTTCATTTTTGGCAGAACAACTAGAAAGAGGATGAAAATATCAATCCAGATGTTGGCTGGTCCAGAGCCCACCAACAAGATGGGTTACAGCTCTTGGAAATGCTCTGAGATGCAACCTAGATGAAAGGGGCTTGTACAGAAACTCAGGTGTTGATTCAGAAGGTGAAATGCAAACCAGCTAAGCCTGGTGAAGAAGGGATGGCCGTGCAGAGCTGCATGGATGTTGCACCCAGTGGCGGATTTCCATCAGGGGAACAAGAGCCAGAGTTTTTGGCAAGAAGTACACGCTGAGTGTCAGAGACAGGGCTCAGCAGTGAGCTATATTTGGGTACAGAGATCAAAAGCCAAGAGGAATTGTTTGGCTAAAATCAGCCAGAGCATGTTGTGTGCCATCCCATGGAGTGATGGATGGTACCTAGGTGGTTCACCAAGGTTCCACCATGTGTCAGGTAACAGCTTAAATCTCCAGGATAGGCAGGAGAACAGGTGCAGAAAGTAGTCTGACACCCACAAAGGGTGTGGTTATAATCAGAGGTGATGCAATATTGCATGTGGGAAGAGGAGAAAAGTTAGGGATCTACCATAACTTTGGGATTTCTGAGGGGTAACACATAGGCAAAGCCTCAAAGTCAGAATTGCAAGTAAGTTGGTTGTGACTAACACCGTGACTCCTCTTCATAAGCAATGCAAGCTACTGCTGGATCAGCAGATAGGAAATCTCTTCCACAGTGAGCTGGAGTCCACCAGCCAAAGAACACTGATCCCACCACAGAGATCTCATGCAGCCATGACTCACTCAGCAACTGCTCTCTCTGCGCTTGAGTCACATGCAGAGAGGCTGCAGATGGCCCTGGCTCTGCTGGGGTTCAGCTGCAAGTCAGCATCAGGGCAAAATACAATTTCAGCAGTGAAGTTCAAGCACTGCTGGTGTTGAAAGAAGAACAAGACCCAAAGGTCAAGCACATGGCAGTACAGCTATTCTGAAGGAAGAAGCTGAGAAAAAAAGTCTGAGAGATAAGAAAAGATGCCAGATGAGATGCCAGAGATGAAGAAGAACACCACCAGAAGAGGACCAGGCAACAGTCTGTGGACAGTACACACCCCTCAGCACTGCAGTCAGAAATGCTGCTCATGATTAAAAGGGACAAGAAGAGAAATGTTTCAGTTCCAGGCAAAGTACCCACAGGACTGCTCAAGTCAGGCCAAGCAGCAGCAAATGTGACCTTTCAGGTCTATCCAGATATTTGAGACAAGGCACCAGCACTGAGATTCAGGAAGACCAAACAACATCCCAGTCCCAAAGAGGGATGGGGAGGAGGCACGAGTAGCAGGATCATCTCTTGGTAATGGCATTGAGCAATGTCATCCTGGAAGAGCTGGGAAGAGATTCAAAGAGCAGGCAGGGTTCGGACTGGAGGGGGCACAAGAGGTAATGTAACCAACCTGAGGGGAAAGGCAGGAGAGTGTTGGCTGTCTGCCTAGTCAGCATCACTGAGGCATTTGATTCCGTAGGACGTGACACACCTTGACTGATAGGGCTAAGGACAGGGGGTCAGACACAGATGCTTTGGTGGACAACACCACTGACAACAATTGGTTTAGGGAAAGCCCTAAGATAAACTGTAAATCATTCAGATCATATAACTCTGATTACTTCAGAAGTATAGAATAATTTAGGTGCAAAAAAGCCCTTGGGAGCTTTCCAGTCCAACCCTCTGCTTGAAAATGGGCCACCTCCCACTCTCAGTCAGGTTGCCCAGGGCCCTGTCCAGTCAGGTTTTGGAAACCCCTGAGGATGGAGATCCCTCCACTCCTCTGGGCCCTGTCCCAGGGCTGCACCACTCTCAGGGTAAAATAGTTTTTCCTTATGTCTTTCCTGGATTTCTCTTGTTGCAGTTTGCAGCCATTGCCTCTTGCCCTTCCCTGTGCATCTCTGAGAGGAGTCTAGCTTCATCTTCATTTAAACTCCTCCCACCTCTTTGAGTAGTTTTAGAGAGCAATGAGATGCCCCTTCGCATTTCTCCAGGCTAAACAAACACTGTTCCCTCAACAACTCACATGCCACATGCTCCAGCCCTTGATGATCTTGGTGGACCTTCACTAACCTCACTCCTTTCCACTCCTTTAGCGATGACCAGACTCAGCCAATGAGCTGTAGGTAATAGGAAAGGGGGCTGGACTCTCAACCACTCTGTCCAAGAAAAAACTAATAGCAAAATAGAAAGAAAGGAACAGACCTGAAGATTGTAACAGAGGAGGTGAGTTAAAGGAGCTTTTGTATGTAGGATGAGCCATGAGTCAAAGTACTTCGTGCAGTCAAGATATTCATAGTAAATAAGACACAGCAAGGGCAGTCCCAGAAAAGTCAGCCAGGATCTGAAAAAGCAAAGGGCCAGCTTGGAAATGAGAACCAGAATTTGGAGGTAGTTTTGTACCTCGTGGACACATAGGTCCCTTAGCAGCTGGACCTTATACCAAGGAGATTCAGGAAGTGGAAGCTGTTAAAATAAAACCTTGGAGAAATGTAATGACTGTCCCATGGAGAAGTCTGATGTGACACAGGATATTAACAAGAATAAAAAGAGAAAACCAAGATCTGAGGTATCGTGCCTTTAGGAAAGGAGACCATCTTCTCCAGCACCCAGAGGTAAGCAAAAGGAGGCTGAGAAGAGCATGGACAAAGGACACAGAGGAGTGGATGGGGCTGGGCACCAGCCAGAGAATGAGCTAGCCATGAATACAAAACTGTGCAGAGACCTGGCTTACCAAACACCACTACCTAGGACAGCTGACAGCAACGGGCAAAGAGGAAGCCAGAAGCTGTCAGTCTCCAGAAGGTGTGATCTTAGCTGGAGTTCAGCACAAGGAGGTCTGGCATGTCTCTTCCCTTCACCAGCTCCCCATAAATCTTCCTGTTCATCTCCCTGCTGAGACTCCTCGCTGTGAAAAACCCACACCCCCGTGGTGCCCACTCTGGCTCAACATCACCATGAAAGGACTGTCTCTCTAGACCACAACATGCAGCTTCATCAAGGCTTAGGCCCTGAACGAAGACCTGCTGCGGGGTCTGAGTATAGCAGAGCTTTGTGTCTCACCAGGTTGCTCATCCAGGGACCAGTAGCTGCTCATCACCCTGCCCCAGTCACCACTGCAGGAGAGAGCTGAGCACTGCAAAACTTTGCTCAAGGTCTTGTACATGTTAAACCTTTCTGATGGGGAATGCAGATTGTACTAAAGATTACTGACTACACAGAGACCACAGGCAGCTCAGGAAGTCCCTTGAGGTGAGACCACATGGGGAGTGGAAAAGTATTTGTGGGAAGTATCAGGTACACTCCTCTATTCTTATATTCCTGCCATGTCATCTAATTGCAGTTATCATTGGAGGCAACGACCTAGAGGAGCACAGCCACTTTTTCATTCTGACAGTGGTGGCTGATAACTTGCACCTGGGACATGCTGTCAACTCCTGCCCCTCCTAATGAGAACCCTAAAACCTGGAGTCACTGCCCCTGTTGGGCAGCAAGAGCCCTGGTTGCACATAGCTGGGACAGCTGGCTTTGAAAGGACGTGGATTTGGGGCTCTGCCCAGCACTGAGTCAGCAGGACAGACCAGGCTTTAGTCACCTTCCCGGAGAAGGAGGGAAGCCACCGGTGCATCATGGCCTGCCGCATGCCACAGGCATTTCCAGGTGCAAGAGGCACCTGGGTCCTCAGAACTCCCAACTGCAGAGCTACTACTGGGGCATCTACATGGGGAAGAGCAAGAGGGTACCTGGCGTAGGGCAAGTGAGGAAGGGGAAAGGAATAGGGGAACTGAGAAGACTCTCCGTGATGAGAGCAGATGGGCCATGTCTGGCAAGGTTCATTTGGGTACCTGCCCACTGAGAAGACAGTGGTCTCTCCAGGATGCATCCTGCCTTTGCCATCCTTGGACCGTCCCTGTCGATGCAGCGGGTGTCTCTTCCTCTTGCTGCAGTGGATGCAGGGGGCCTGCGTGGAGCCCAGATGCACCGTGTGGTGATGTGGTGGGCCCCCATCCTGGCTGTTGCGGTGGGGACAAAGGCTGCAATAGAAGGACATGACAGGTCATATTATCTGGAGGAGACTTCCCAACCCTAGTGCAGGCTCACTGCAGCAAGCCCTGAGAATGAGCAGCTCTGGAGAGGATGTCCTGTGAGCACAGGAATGAGGAAGCGCTATTCCCCCTGACTGTGGGGTGATGCACTCATCACAGCCCTCAGAGGAGCAGGAGTTCTTGTTGGGAAGGTGCTTTATAACAAGCTGGAAAGGAGCTGGCTGCAACGTCTCCAGACCAAGATGATACCCAAAGGCTGCTTCTCCCTTACTGTGTAGGAGCCACAAGCTAGTATAGGCTTCCCTCACCTGGGCACTGGCACTGGGATGTCCCCTTCATTGTCCCCCAGCATCTCCTTGAGGGCCTCCGCATTTGCTGAAGAGGAAAAAGGGAATGCATCAGCCAAAGTGGTCAGCGTATCTCCAGGCCAGCCCTAGGAAATGCTCACCTTCATTTTGGATGATGCATCTCACAATCTTCTCCACAGTGTCCTCGTTCAGCTCCTCTTCTTCATCTGCAAAGAGAAAATGTGGCACTGAGGGCTGGGAATTGGACAGTCAGCTCACCAGTCCCTCCCCAGGAACAGCCACATCACCGGAGAGGTTGGAGAAGCCTTGTGTCTCCCATCATGCTGGGAAGCTCTTGGGGAACACCAGATCCCTCACCCTGGAAAAGAAATGGCTAAAATGTCAGCCATGTGTGCCGGGAGACAGGGGTTGTGTTGCTCCTTCAGAACTGTGGAGCACCACAAGAAATGAGCAGGGAGCAGATTTGAAACACATTGAAAGAGTAAGCTCCTCATGGGAACAGTCCAGCCCTGGAGGGCCTGACTGCAGAATGCTGTGGGTGCTAAAATTCCCCAAGGGTAAATGGGACAAGTTCATAGAAAATAAACCCACTGGGGCTTGTTAAATCCAGAAAAAACATCTCTGGCAGAGAAAGCCCCGGAGCTACACTCTGTTGGAAGTTTAAAAGGGTATGCTGGGGAAACTTGGCTCAGTGTCTGCTCCGTTGTGGTATTCATTCCCAGCATTCATCATAACCTGCTTCTGGTCACTGTTGGAGGCAGGAGGCTTGGCTGGCTGGACCTTCAGCCCAGTCTGTGGTGGTATATGGTCCTGTGAGCAGGTCTTGTAGGCAGCCCCCTCAAAACGCACAGTCAGGGGCTGCTGCTGTGCTCCTGGAAGCCCACAGAGATGTTTCCCTGTGCTGTGGCAACTCCAGCAAGCAAAGCCAATCCTGGAAGGTTCAGACACTGTCTCCATGTCATGTGCAGCCGAGTCACTGAAGCCAGAGCATATCCAAGCAACCTGGAAGCCCCCGCCGCATCTGCAGGGGAGCTGGGGGAGCCCTGTTTCCCTCCTGTGCACAAGAAGTGGCAGTGGGATATGCTGACTCTCCCAATTGCTGACAGTGGCACAGAGGAGCCAGAGGAGTTATGTAGCACCATTTGGCCATGTTCAGGTAAGGAAGCATCTGGAAAAAAAGTTTCTTCTACATTTCAGCAGAGCCTCATGAAACCACCAAACAACAGATCTTGCTTGGACTGAGCTCTGGCTTGCACCCGCATTAGACACTGCACTAACTTCCCAATCCTACTACCCAAGAGCCAGTTGTGGTGGCCTGAAGTGATGTAAAAAATTCCTAAATGTCCTCTTCCAGTGTGGGGCAGAGATCCCAAGGAAACACCCCTGTTCCTCTGGGCACAACAGGGACTGGAAGAGGACATGACCTATAGCAGACACCATGCTGGCCCCATGCCAGACCTCCTAATACCAAAGGGGCATAGAGACAGCTCATGCCCTGGCTGGAGGATGCTTTCCTTGTAGGGGACACGGGTTATAATTCAGACACTGGCTGTTCATCAGAATTATCTTTTGGTGATAATGCCACTTTGGGAAGGACCATCTTCCTGACACCACCAGCCTCTGCCAGCCTGCAGAGCCAGCAGATCAGAGGGCTCTCTGGGCTGTAGTCTCTGATCACTAGGGAACACTGTGCTTCTCTCACAACCCATCCCTTTTTCCCAACACAGCAGCATGTGACAGGTAACCCTCCCACCCCCAGCCTGCATCCCAGAAGCATGTTTAAGGAGCATTGGTCTGAGCTGGGTAAAAGGCAGTGCCCAAGCCCCCACTGAGCCCCCATCACCCCAGCACTCACTGGCCTGGAGCTCTGCCAGCACGTCTTTGTTATCTGGGTCGAGCTCGTCCCGGAAAGTCCGGCACCGGTAACCCTTCTTCTTCAGGACATGGCAGATCAGGAAACCCACCAGTCCCATGATGAAGAAGACGAGGACGAGGAGGAAGACCATAGACAGGCTGTGCTGGGGGTCTGACTCCCCATCGTCGGTGCTGTTCTGGTCTGACATGCGGATCTAGGGGAACGAGGAAGACAGCTCAGACACCCTGGTGCTCACCCCCCTGCAAAGCTCCCCATCCTTTTTCTCCTCTTCCTCCTGCCCACCTTGGGCAAGGGTCAGCTCCCGGGGTGGGCTGGGCTGGGCTGCCAAGGGCTCATCTCTCACCCCACAAGGTCCGGCATGGTGGGGGGGCCCCACGGAGAAGAGGGCAGGCTGGAGGTGGCTCGGCGCGGTCTCCCAAGGACACTGCCGCTCTGCACGCTCCCGGCAAGAGGCATCCCAAGGGCAGCGGTGGCGGCGGCAGCATCCCCGCAGGCCCGCCCGGCCCCGGGCTGTGGTGCTCCCCTGGCCCTTGCAGGCGGCTTCCCAAGGGCACCAGTGCCCCGGCCTCTCGCAGGCTCTGTGGCGGGCGGCATCACCCCGCTCACCCTTGGGGGAGAACGAGCATCCCCCCCGCGCCGCCGCACTCCCCCCGCACCCCTCGCTACTCACGGCCGAAGGCCTCCGCCGGCAGCGGCAGCGGCGGGGCGGGCAGGGAGCCGCGGCAGCCGGGGCTGGCGGAGGGCCGAGCCAGGCAGCAGCTCCCGCATCGTCCGCCCGCAAGAACCGAGCTCAGTCCCTCCGCCCCGGCTCCCCTGAGCTTTCCCGGTTCCCTTCCAGGGGGCTCAGAGCTCGGCCACCCGCTCGCCGGCTCCGCTTCCCGGCGCGGGCAGGGTGTCCCCCGGCTGTCCCCTGTCCCCGCTGCTGCGGCGGTACCTGGGCCTGCGGTCCTCCGCAGCGCTCTCCTCTTCACCTTCACCTGCCTCCTAGCAACCCCGCATCCCCACGGCTGGGGACCGTGGCGAGCATCCTCCGGCCCCCCGGCTCCCGGCTGCCTGCCTTCCTCGGGAAGGAGCCAAGCTGCTTCTGGCTGCCGCGGCAGCCCGCCGCTGTCTGCCAGCGACAGCACCCGCCTGTCCCGACCCCGGAAAAAATCTCTCCGAAGCGGTTTCAGCGGATGAAGGTGCAGGGAGAACCTCAGGGAAACGCCGGCAGCCGCAGCGAGGAGCAGAGAGGAGTGCCGCTCAGGGAAGCCGGCGCTGGCAAGCTGCTGCCCGCCCCGGGGCAAATAACCTCGCCCGCATGTAAGCCAACCCCGACTGGCACCCTCCTTTCCGAAGCTCTCGGCGATTTTTAGAGCAATGAGCCGTGGCGATGGGAGGGCAGAGGGGTGGAAGTGGGTCTCAGCAAGACCAGGAGCCGTCCCGCACTGGCATGGGGGGGGGGAAGGGGTGCAGCCACCCACACCGTGATCACAGCACCGAGGAGATGGTGGAAAAGGAGTCCCGAGAGACTCTGAAGCCTGATGCCCTTTCCCAGACCGACTGTCTCTCCCTCCTGCATGAAAAAGGGATGGATAGGGACTTCAAAATCTCCAGCCATGGCAGTCCCACAATCTCCTTCTCCAACTCCACCACATTATTCCCTCCTTTGGAAGGCTTCACCCAAATCTCCTTTGCTACTGCAAATTAGTCTTGCTCCTTGCCATCCTTCACCCACCTGCCAGTTTTCTACCCAGATCTTGAGAAACACGGGTGACCCTTGAAATCCCTCCCACCCCATCTCTACTGGACTAAGTATGTATATAAATATTAATTTGTAGGAGTTACCCCACCACACTCTGTATTGCCATGAGACAACCTGCAACTCCTCTAGGCTTTCAACTACGCAATGATGAGAGCTCCTGTCCCTCTCCACAAGTGACCAAGAGTCAACTCTCAGGAGCCCAGGAGCTTCCTCCATCACCATGACTTCAGGAGTTCACTGCATTGTAAGTGTCACCCATCTGTCTGCTGTTCTGGCAGGGAGACAGGCCCTAAGATGGACCAACTATGGCAAGAAAAGGTCAACAAGACTTCCTGCTCCTGCCATGCATTGCTGGGGATGCAGGAGAGGAGAGGTCTTCTGATGCTGGACCAACAAGCTGCAACATCATGCAAGACCCTGCTGATCAAGCCCTTAAAGGCAGCTTATTCCTTGCACTAGTTTCTTCAAAGCGGGGACCTCAAGGTCTGGGTTTCTGCAGAGCCCTGAGGGCATGCAGTCATGGTGAGCTTATTCCCATTCTCCTTGTGCCCACGCACACAGGCTGTCCTGCACAATAAATTGCTCTTTCTCCTCCCAGGCATTCCCGCCCACCCAATGCATTGCTGCACCCTACCCCCCACTTCCAGCCTTCAATCATGCCTAGCAAAATGAGCCCAGGTTGCTCAGCCCTCCCCACTTTAAGGGAAGATTCGCATTTTCCCACAGCATCTGGTGTCAAAGCCTTTCCACAACCTGGGGGGCACAGGATGGTGCAGCACCCCACCTGGCCAATCCTGGCCTCCATAGAGTGAACTAGAATGAGAAGAGGGCTCTACTACCATGAAGCTGCTCCCACCTGGCTCTGCATCTGGATTATCCCAGTCAACAGTGTTTCTCTTTCTGATGTTTTCCCAAGGGCCCTCAATCTCCATCTTGCCTCCACCACCCCAGTCTCAACATCCCTCCAGGCTGCTCAGTCCTTTTCCCACTGCAACACCCCATTAGCACTTTAATGGCCAGACCATGAGCCTTGTCCCACACAACACCTCACAGGTGACTCAGAAAAGACACCACAGCTCCTCTCTGCCCTGAGACCATCCAGCATGGCAGGCACGAATACACACAGCTGAGCTCTCCCTTCCGAACAGGCTGGTCATGTCCATCCTGGCCAGTGGGGACAGTCCCTACATGGGGCTAAGCCCCACACCATGTCAGAGAGATGCAAACGTAGCTGTGGGCTGGATACTCATGGCACGTCCAGAGGCTGGGCACTGTATCCTCTGTCCCCTCCTGACCCCATCCCAGCTCCTGTCCTCATCCTGTGTGACCCCACCAGCCAAGGCAGCACAAGCTGAGACACAACAGCAATCCAGTCACAGCCATGGGACAGGCAGCTGCCTGCTTGCTGCCTGCCCACTGCACTCACTGCTGCCATCTTTCTGCCCTTCCTCCCCAGGTCACCCACTCAGGGCTCCCCAGAGGGTGCAGGCATGAATCCTGGGGGTCTTTGGAGGCTTTGGTGCCTCTTGTGACATTGCCTGGAAGCCCTTAAATTTTAAGCCAAGAGGTGGCCAGGGAGGGAGAGGACAGAGCAGCTAAGGAGAGGGTGGAGGGACAGCACCGTCCCCCCATTGCCCTGTCCCACGGCTAGTTCTGGTCCCAGCATATTGCCACGTTACCTCTCGTCCGCTCTCTTCCCGCGCCTCCTCCACAGCCATTACGACAGACGTCACCCTGTGAACAATGTGAACGCGCCCGCTCAGGGGATCGTCTGCCCCAGCCCCGCTGGTTGTCCACGTGGCAGCTAAACAGGACAGGTTGCCCAGCTCTGGTAATCCCATGGGCAGGTTCCTCCGGGGGTCTCCACTACGATGCTCAGCCTGAAAATTGCCATGATCTCTGCAAAAATGCTACATCCCATGGTGTCAAACATCTCCCTGAATCTTAAGCCCTTATTTAAGTTTTTCAAACATCCACAGCAAGCTAATGGCCTTTAAACCACAGCATGTTTTTTGTCTCTGAGAACAAAGAGCATCTAAAAATATCCCTCTCCGATATTTTCTTTGCACTGGTCTAAGATCCCTGGAGCAGTGACTATCTCCCAGAGAGCAAGTTCAGCTGGCAAAACAATCCTCACTGGAGGCAAGGACGTGTTTCTCCCCTTGTCGCCCCTTTCCCCCAGCCAGGCAGCTCGTCTGTGCCACTCAGGCGGCTCGGTGGCCCCGGCTGGACGCTATCTGGTGGCAGCACCTTGCGGAGCAGAGACTGGGCTATCGTCATGCTAAGTGAGCAGCCCCACGGAGACGTCAGCATGTTCCACGCATTTGCTGCTACACCCTTGTTGTTCAGCATATTTAAAGCCTACTTATTTAAGATGGTGGGTGCTGGACTTAGCGCTCACTGTGCCAAGGATTGCAGCTCTGAGCATCCCCAACCACAGTTGTGCCCTGTGGAGTCACAGCCAGAGGGTCCCAGAGTCCCCCAGAGCATTGTTGTTCCATGCTCAGGAGTTGGCACCCTAAAGGGAAACACTCACAAGGAGTGGCACGGAGGGAGCAGCATCCCCACAGTAAGTGGTAGAGCCAGCCAGAAGCACCATTTAATAATTTAACAATCCCATGATTTAATGGACCTTTGACACTAGTTTTCTCACCTGCTTGCAGCCAGCACAAAATCCGACGCCATCCTGCCGTAGCCTTGCTACTCCGCCAGCCCCATTCTGTGCAACCCGGGCCATGCACGCGTGAAGCTCCCCTTGCTGCATGCCGAGGGGTTTCCCTCCCGCACGTTTCTTACCCAGCACCAAAATCCCGTCGCTGAGAAACTGGGGAACATCCCAATCTGCTGTGGTGTCCATCCTTAGGCAGCTGTTGGTGTGCCCCTTGGGGCTCCTAGCCTTTTGTCTGCTCCTCTCTGAGACCCCATTTTACTGCAGGTGGTTCAGGCAGTCTGCCTCCAGCAAAGCATCTTTCGCCCCCAACCTCCTGCCTGCAGGAAGCAATCAAGAAGAGACCAGCCGGACCAAGTCCTTGCCAAGTGTCGATTTTGGCTAATTTGTTTTCTGAGCCTTTGGGCAAGACTACCTGCTCCTTTCATCCTTTCTTCGTTTGAGCCCACAGGGAACAGTTTTTTACCACCAGCGTCACTCATGGCCAAGCCCCGTCCCTCTCCAGCTCTGGGTAAAGTTCGGAGTTTTTTCCCCCGTTCTGCATGACTGCTTTTTTGTACACAGAGTTTTTCTGCCCAGCTTTTGTCCTCCACCTGCCTGGTGGTGCCTCCCTATCCCCATTCCCTGCCAACCCCAGTGGCTTATATTCAAAGGCTGCCGGTGGTCAGGAGGACGTGTTCCCTGGCACGGTGGGACCTGAGAGGGCTGCTCGGCTGGGTGACAGCCAGCTGTCCCTCACAGTGCAGGGCACTGCTCCCAGGAAGGGGACGAGTCCCACCAAGGTGTGGGTGCCCTTGGTGGGTGGGCTGTGGCAGTTAGGGGTGACTGAGGGGCAAACGGAGGTGAGCTGGTGAGCAGTTGGGGGTGACTAGGGAGCATCTGTAGAGTTACAGGAGAGGATCCAGTGAGCAGCTGGGAGTAACTGTGGGCAGCTGTGGGTAGGTGAGGGACAGCTGGGTGTGCCTGGGGCATAGATGTAAGGTTATTGGAGACACTTCAGTGGGCAGCTGGGAGCAGCTGGGAATAAATGGAGTCAGCTGGGGGGGGGGGGGGTGTGTGACTGTGGGTAGCTGGGGGTGATTGGGAGGCACGTGGGGGTAACTGGTGAGCAGCTGGGTGTGCCTGGGGGCAGGTGTAAGGCTATACAGATCGAGTCCAGTGGGCGACTGAGATAGCTGGGAGTAACTGGGGGCAGCTGGGTGTGGCTGGAGTGGGCGCTAGGACCACGGGGGCACCGCAGCGACGATCGCCCCGCCCCCAGATCCGCCCCCAGACCCGCCCCCGGCCGTCGGTCGCAGGCGGCGCTGCTCCGGCAGGCGGCTGCTCACGGCGCGGTCGCGGCGTGATGACGTAAGCGGGAACGCGCGGCGGCGGGTCCTGGCCTCTCCGCCATGGCGAAGACAGTGGCCTATTTCTACGACCCGGACGTGGGCAACTTCCACTATGGTGCGTCCTGGGGCCGGGTGGCGGGGCTGGGGGAGAGCCGGGGCGGTGGTGGAAGGGCCGGGCTGGGCCCGGTCCCGGCTCGGGGCGGGGGTATGGCCCAGCGCGGCCCTGGCTCGTCGGGGCTTCTTGGGGACGATCCCCTCACCCGGTCCCGGGGCCGAGCGGGCGCGGTGGGGGGTGGCTGGGCCCGACCCCGGGGATGGGGGGCGGTTGGTATTCCCCCCGCGATGACTCTCTGTGCTGTTTCCCTTCCAGGAGCGGGGCACCCCATGAAGCCGCATCGCCTGGCGCTGACCCACAGCCTGGTCCTGCACTACGGGCTCTACAAGAAGATGATCGTAAGCGGCGCTTCTCCTGGGGTCTAGCAGGGGACCCCCGACCCAGGCGGCGGGGGAAAAGGGGGCTGTGCCGGGCGGCTTGGGCGTTTTAGGCTTTGGCATGTGTGAAAGGTGCCAGAGACTTGTGCACTGTCCTGCTAGCTACAGTTGTGGCCTCCATGTTAAAGCCTGGCCTGTGTTAGTATCTTCTTCAGAGCTTTCTTGTGTTGCTGCTTCTTGGCCAGCTCCATTTTTGGCACAGCAGGTAGAGTTGTTGCAGACAAGACTTTAAGCAATCTCAGGCATTCTTATCAGCCTGAGCCCCAACCATACCACCTAGAGCTGGCTGGAAAGGCACCGTTGTTGGTTGTCAGCTTATTGTTCAGACTTGTGCAGATGGTGCTGTGCCTGGAGCTGCAACAGTGCTGCTGGGGACTGTGCATGAAATATCTGTAGCCACTTTTAGGAAGGACCCAGTGACCACTGTGAACTGTGTGATTGTAGAATAGTAACATGGGGAGAAAAAAAAAGCCCTCAAGAGGCTTGCTAATTCACGTTGATGCATTAATGGGTTCACTAATCTCATCTCATACCTGATCAGTGATTGTCTAACCTGCTCTTCAAAGCCTTTCTTGCCCAACCAGCTCAAACAACCCAGTCCAGTGCACTTTGGTTCTTACTATTAGAAAGGTTTTTTCTTCTGGAAAACTAGCCTGTGTAAACCTGATAAAAAACTTGACCAGCATGTAGCAATAATCAAAAAGAAAACTTAAATCTTCATCTTTCAAGAAACAATCTAGTTTGGGGATAATGGAATGTTACTTTGAGTGTGTGGTACCCTTCTTTTGAAGTATTTTATTTCACGTGGTACAAGCGAGATTGAACTGTGTTCCTTTCCCTAGAATCCTTGTTCATTTTTCTGCCCATTCTTGTGGCACAAAGCAAATGAAAAACTCTCAGGAGTACAGGGCATGTAACTTAATGCCTTATGATACAAGATCAAGATGGAAATGGTAAAAGTCTTCTTACCATTCTGCCCCTTTTGAGATGCCTTTTGCCCATTTTGACATGCAACCTGCAGCTGCTGATTGTTTTGGGGCAACTTGTTTTGTCTCGCGTTGGCTTATTCTTGTTTTTGGTGTGGCAGGATTGCTTCTGAGCTGTTTTGGACCACTGAGCGATTTAATTCCTGGGCTGACTGGTGTGATTACAGATCGTGCTATCTGATCCAGAGGCTGGGTGTAGCTGCTGCCTATTGTCTCCGCAGCCTGTGATCTGTTCGATGTGCCCTGGGGAAGGGCCTGTACCCAGAATGTTATTCTAAATGTTGTAAGCTACAGCTCCAGGCACTTCTGTTTTTATGTACATGTATGTATGTATTTATGTACATATATGGGCATACACACATGCATTTACAGTGTTTTTTCATGGGAATTACCTTGTTAAGAGGTGAAGATTGCATCTGTCACAGTCATCATCATGCATAGCTAGCAAACAGGGAGGGGAGGTGGAAAAGCACAAAACTGACGTTGCTCTGATCTACAAGGGATGTTAGGACTTTCCTTTGTCCTCCTTCTTTGTGCTTGTGCATCTCACATCTGTTCCTTGCCCTTCTGCCATCGGGCTGTGCTCCTCATGATGCTCTGCAAACCAGCTGCTTCCCCTGTTACTCCTGAGTCTGAACTGGATGACCCTGGAGGTTGTCCTGGGGTGTGTGATCTCAAAATGATTGTAGAAATCAACAGTGGGTTGTTGCTTGCAGTTGTAGATGATTGAAAGGATGCCAGGAACTGGCAATAGCCAGGTTTATTTTGAGGCTGTGGAGAAGAAAGTGTGATCAACTTGTGTCAATGATGTGTTTTCACATCTGCAGCATGCTTCAGGGATAAATCATGAGCTGCTGTGAAAACATGGTGATCATGCAGAGCTGTCGGACAGAAATGTGTAAATTCCAGTCTGTCTCCAGCTAGACCAGGCATTTCTCCAGACTGTGATCAGCTTCCCAGGTTCCCTCATCCCCACTATTAGGCATTAAGCAAAACTCTAAACAACTTTCACTGTGCCCTCAAAGACCTGACAAAGTATTTAGTTGTTGTGATACCAAAAAAAGTCTTTTTGTCAGTGTTGAAGTTGTATCACTGTGCACACAAGAGAGCAGGGTTAAACCAGTGGTTTTGATTCTGGCATGTTTACAGTGTCTTTTTTGCTGTATGGGCAGGACAAGGTGCAAAATTCAGTTTTCCTGCTTTTTATTTTTTAGGGCAAAGTCTGAACAGCCAAGCCAGTACAAGTTGGGCAGAGGGAAAAGCTAGATCTTTGCTGCTTTGTACCTGCCTGTCTGTGCTGCACAACTTTGTCATTATCTCTAGCACTGTACAGCTGCCTGCTGCTTGGCATGGGCTCAAGTTCAAGCTCTTCCGCTGTCAGCATAACTGCTTCTGTGGTGAGAGACTTGCAGATTGAGCAAATAGAAAATAAGCTGTCCCAAAACTAAAACTAAAGCACAATATTGATTTTTAAAGGAAGGTGCTGAAATAGACCAGTGGAGCAGTTCCTTGATGTAATATATAAAATTAGTTAGGTATGTTTAAACGTTAGGAAAAGCTTCCCTATGTAATTCCTTAGCAAAATTGGATCCAGCTGCAGTGACCTGCTGTTGTGCTTGCAGGAGGATGCAGCTGTAGTGCACTCAGGGCATGCAGACCTTTGCAGAGTTTATTTTTCAGATTTTTACAGTAAATGCATGAACTTCTATGAATAACTTCCCTAGAATTGGGGGTTTTCTTGCAGAAACAGCAAAAAGAGTATTCTGACATAACTCTTCTAAATGTCAAATCTGTGTCTGAATCAGGCAGTAGGCAGAGCTGTGCACTTCACCACATTTTTAGTCTTGAAACCCTTTTCTGGGCGTTTATATTTTCCACAAGATGCCTTCATGAAGCTGAAAACCTCAGCGGAAACTTCATCCTGAACAGTCAGTGACTGGCAAAGTTACGAGCAAATAAAAGCGGGAATTGTGGTCAATTGTGACTATAAAAGGTCCTGTTAACTTTGTGTTGTGGTAACATCATTATCCGCCCCCTCTGCCTCCTCCAAATAAAAGGCCGCTATCCTGTCAAGCTGGGTTCGCCTCTTCTCACCTTTCCCAGCTTACCTGTGGCTGTGGTGCACAAGAACGCGGCCAATCAAGGCTTGGCGTTGCCGAAAGGAGGAGAGTTGTCCCCCTGCTCACCTTCCTTGCTCCTCCGCTGAATCTCCCCCCTGCCTTTGTTGTGCTGTGTCTGGAAGATGTTGGATCCCTGCGTGAACTGCTGTGACCACAACCCAGCAAAGCCAGGAGAGTTTTCTGTGGAGTTAACAAAACGGGGCAGAGGGGGCTGAGTGCCAGAGCTTGCTTAGGAAGGTGGGTGGGATTGCTGGGAGCAGGGCAAAGGGTGAAAGAGGCAGGTTTCTTCTGTCAGCAGCTGAATCTGTCTTCAAACTTCTTGTCTTTTCCCCCCCCCCCCCCCCATTTCTGTTTTGATTCACACGTACCTACTTTTTATTGTCCAGTAGAGCTTATGGATATCTGCTGAGAGCTATTTATTCTCTGTGACAACTTTTTAGCATTAGTTTTGGTCTTGTTTGATTTAATCAGCCGTCTGGATTCCTGGGTGGTACCTGTGCAGAGCCCTCTTGGGGAATAAGTCTTGCCTTCACCCTTAGCAGCTGCACTAATGGTTCCTGCTTGTGAGTTTCTTCATCCTCCTTGTTTGAGTTGCCAGAGGCAGCAGCCTCTGAGAAGCACCAAACCCCACGCATCCATGTGAAAAACACCATACCAAATGCAGATCTGTTCAGGAAAGGAGATGATGGGTTTGTTAGGGTGTATTGCGTCTCTGAAAATTAACATGTTTCCTGCTTAGCCCAGGAAACAGGTGCATTGGTGCAGTTGCCCTGATAAATTTTCCCTTTGGAGACAAGCTCGTGCATCTTGCTATTTTTTCCATGTTCCACTTTATAGAAAAAGTGCATGCTTTAATTAAGAGAAATTGGGAAACGGAAAAAAGATCTCTTATTGATTTCAGTGCAACTCATCTCCTCTTGTCAGGTATGTGGTATTAAATTTTAATTTCCTGTATATTTAGGTATGTGCGTTAAGTGCTAAACTGGCAAGCCTGTATTGTCACAAGATCTTTAATTTGAATCCATCCAGTTCCCTGACTATTTTTTGCTGGCTTTCCAAAGGAAACGATATTTATGCAACTTTTCCATCTGTCTGTGAGCTTTCTCCAAATAACTTTTCAACCTATCAGCCCATTACAGCCAAATCTAACAGAGAGACTGAAACCACCCCTATATCAAGGTCTTAAAATTGTCTGAAAGCTGGTGGGTGACTGATAAGGGAATAGTGCCCCCCAGTGAAGAAAAAGCTGTAGTTTGAACTCAACTGTTCTATTCAGCTGGCTTGCCCAAGGAGGGGCGATGTGTGCAGTGGGGGGAAGGAAGGCATTAGAGAGTATGTGGCGAGAGCTGCAGTTATTATGAGAGGCAGGAGACAGGTTTATGGCTGAAAGAGAAAAATCGGTAGGAAAGCAGTCTTCATGGAGCAAGTTGTTGAATTTAAATGAACACGAATGTCAGGAAGCCAATATATTGGAACATTTTTTGATATACCTCGTGCAGGTTGTTTGTCAATTAGCTTGAGATTTCTTACAGCCAAAGCAAGTGCGTGTTTGGATGGGAAATAAATCTTGCCTTTCTCTCTTGCAGGTTTTCAAACCGTACCAGGCATCCCAGCATGATATGTGCCGATTCCACTCCGAGGACTACATAGACTTCCTGCAGAGAGTGAGTCCCAACAACATGCAGGGGTTCACCAAGAGCCTCAATGCCTTCAATGTGGGCGATGACTGGTAAGTGCTCTGTGCCTTCTCCAAACCCACCATCAGAAAGGGTGCTCCTGCATTGCTCATGTCATATCCAGAGAGCTCTTTCAGAATGTCCCATTCCTCATTTAGTTTTAACCAGAATGAAGTGTGTGTCCCTCCTGTGTATATCAGATTACGGGAACCTTCTTGATTCCTTTCCCATCTCTTTAGATCTTGCAGTCCTCCTTTTTAGATCTATATTTAGGCTGTAAGCCTGTTGGGTTAGAGACTGTATCTCTGCTTGTTCTTGCAGAGCCTCCAGTTCTTCTTGAACGTGGTAATTGTTTTTTTAAATAATTGCCTGTCGTTTTAGCTACTTTAATGTGTGCATGTTGAATTCAAGACAGCTTTGAGAGCCTGATTTTCAGGTAAAACTAAGAAGATACTCATGCTTCTGTACAAAACTACATGAGATCTTGTTGAGAATATTCAATTCCAATCTAATGTTAGTGAGATGAAACTTGAAAGAAATGTGTGGAAGGGCTCCATGGGTGACTGAGGAAATGGCAGTATGCCATGTCTGTTTGAGGATTGTAAAGGCTGCCGGAGTGTAAGATTGTTCTTATATTCTGTAGAGGGGGAAAGCTGTAAGTACTAACACAGGAGGAGTCATGTTAGCTAGAGAACAGTTTTATCCCAAGAAGGTATTAGTGTAGCCTGTTTTTTAGTATTTAGGCTGAGAATCAGGATACTGTTCTGTAACCTTGCTGCTCTGATGATCAGAAACCATCTTCTTAGCAGAAATGAGAATGAAAATAAAACCCCACAGTCTTTAAGCCATTGGTTGTCCGTGAATGAAATGCATGACATGATGCCAGCAAGCTGGTGCCACAGCGGCTCCATGTCCTGTGTTTCTGTACTCTCCTGGTGCCTGGGCTGGCTCTGCATCGTGGGATGGATCAGACCTTAGTGCTGTCTTAGAGCAGCGTTCATCTCTGGTTGCAGCATGCCACACACTGGGCTGTGCGCTCGGAAGCAGAGGAGGGACAGGATCTTCCAGGTAACAGGGGAGGTAGATAGTGCAGGGCAGAACCATCTTCCCCTCTCCTGATGTCCTCGCTCTGGCCACATGTCAGCAGGGCTGCAGGACTGACACTGGCTTGCATTATGAGCAGGGGAGCCTTTTCAGGATGAGCTTGGAAGCTTTGGTAATCATTATCAAATTCCCTGAGTTTCCCATTGTGTTTGCAGCCAGATTGCTCACCTGCTGGTACTCAGTGTGTTATAAACAGGGTCAGAGTGATCCCAAATTAACTCTTTCCACAGAGAATGAGTTGTGATCTTGCTCAGGTAACGTCTCTGGATAGTTTTATTCCTGGCTTTGCTCTGGAGAAATTGGGAGAAGTGAGAAGGTGTCCTGTTTTTGAATCATGGTTTCTTTTTCAGCCCAGTCTTTCCGGGCCTCTTTGAATTTTGCTCTCGCTATACTGGCGCTTCCCTGCAGGGAGCAACACAGCTGAACAACAAGGTAACTGAGCTGATGGGCTTATCTTTTGAAACACGGGTGTAAGCCAGCTGGTTTTCAGTTTAAGGAGAACCTTATGGATTTGTTTGGTAAAACAACATAGCAAGTGCTGCTGTGTTGCAGTGGAAGTACCTAGCGCTGTAGGATTGTTAAGCTTGGGGCCATTCCTGTACTGTCAGAAGCAACCATTTAGTAGATGTTTATTCCAGAGGGAGTCCAATAACACTAACGCTGCATGTGATGAAGTCACAAAGTACTCCTAGTGCTGTAGAACAAACCTGGGGTCTTCAGTGAAACTGACTGCTGGGAGACTTTGAAGGTGCTGCTAGGTCTCTGCTATGAAAATGCACTAAATGAGAGCATGCAGAAGGTCTGAAGAAGAGGGTCCCTCGAGAGAGTATTAAAAAAACCCCACAGAGATTTGAATCTTTTAGAGACCTGAGAAAGGTCTAATGAGTGTAAAGGACAAGTGCAGAAACAAACTGTATGTGCCAGGTCTCTGCCTGCTGCTGGCTGGCAGGGGAGCAGTGGTGGTGGGAGATGATCTTTTCTGGTCTAATGAGGAATGTAGAGCACAGGACTAATCCAGTATGGACACATTGTAGCCGAAGCTGTTGGCTGGGCTGAGCTTTAGAAAGGCCTGTGTAGCAGAAGGAAAGGCCAGAAGGGTGTTTATGGGCTGCAGGGCTGGGCAGGTTGAGGTGGGTGCACTGAGGAAGTGGGTGAAAGGTTGTTACCACTGTCACCTTAAACTTTATCTTTCCTCTCTTAGATCTGTGATATTGCAATAAACTGGGCAGGGGGCCTGCATCATGCCAAAAAGTTTGAGGTAATGAGGCAAATTTGCATATTCCTCTGTCTTTTTGAGGCCTAGACTCTGTGCTGATCCCGTTCTAATGCTATTTGGTTTTCTCTGTCTTTCAGGCTTCTGGATTTTGTTATGTTAACGACATAGTTATTGGCATCCTGGAGCTGCTCAAGTAAGGACATGGGGCAAATGCAGGGCTGTCCTGGCTGACCTGTGGTTTCCCTCTGCTGCTTCACTGTTCACTCTCTGTTTCCCCACCTCATTTGCCTTTCTAGAGACCAGGAAGGCCAACAACGTGGCTTTTGTCCTGGCATCCTCTTTAGGCACAAGAAGCAGGGTTTGAGAATCGGGGTATCTGACCAGTTTTGTTGCATGCAGCTTAAGGGATACAGAAGCGTTCTTCAATTCCATTTCTCATCCATCTGTGAAATACTCATTTCAGGGTCTCCTGAGTCTCAGCGTTTTTGCCACAGTGAACCTTTTGTAGGTAAATGCAAATTACGGCTCACTGGAGACAGTTAAATGACTCAAATCTTTCTTGATTTGCTTGAGTGGCTTAAGGACAGGATTTAAGCAACGCATGGATGATCAAAGGAGACTTGCTTTGAGTAGGAAAGAGGGATTTTTTTTTTTCCTTTTAGAAAATGAAAAATAAATTCAGAATGGGAGGAGGAGTTACAGAAGTACTTTCTGTTTCTTAGATTAATATGTGAGGGGGTTTTTTGTACTCTCAAATACCCTCCTTGTCACTGAATCTGAGACAAGATGTTATGCAATTAAAACAGATTTGGGACTGACCAGTCCATAGTTACATGACTGGTGGCAAGCTTACTCGCTCTCAGAGTCAGATTTATGGGGTGTACTTGTACCTACTTTCCCTCTGCCAGTCTTCCCTGTCTTGTGTTTTGAATCTCAGGTCTTCACACCCACTTTCTAGTCTCACATGAGTCCCCTATGCCAGAGGCTTCAAATTACAGCCCAGTTACCCCTCATGGGAGAGTATAATATGTCCCTGTTCTCTTGTTGCCTGTTTTCAGGAACCATTTCTGTAGCAGGTGGCTGCATACTTGAGTTTGCTTCCCACCATGGGAGTACTGTGGTTCCTCTGCTCTTAGAATGTTCTTTTTTACCTTTACCAGTGTACAAGGCCTGTGTGTATGCATCCCCTTTTTCTCCTTGCTGTCATTTGTGTATGGGATGAATAATCTGGGCTGTCTTAAGTAGTTTATGTCTGTCTTGGGAGACTGAGGCAAGATACTGGTCTGCTAATCGGCATGGGTCAGCACCATCAACCAGTTTGATCAGATCACTGCAAACATGCTTAAAGCCATGGTTCCAAGCCACTAGCCACAGGCTCTGCCTCTCTGTTTTGATGTTGTGTTGTTTTTTCAGGTCCCTCCCCAGTCCCTTAGAGTTATGTCATGGATGCCAGATCCCCTGTTCTTTGGGGACTGACCAGATTCAGTATTTCCCTGTGAAAAGTTGAAGTCCTCTCCAGCTGAGCAGACAGCTCTGGAGCTGACAGGCAGGGATGACTTAGGGCCATGTCTCCAGTGCTTGACAGCACATCAGCTTTGGCCATTACCCCAGTGCATTTACTTGTGATGATCTTCCTTTCGTCACCCTCTGTGACCCAGCAGGCTGCTTCTGCAGTAAATGCAGTCCAGCCTGATGTTCTTGGGACATGGTGCTGCCAGTACTCTGGCACATGCAGGAAGTAAGTGTTCCTACCTCTCTCTTGCCTAGCTTACCTTTCATTTCTTGATATGGTTAAAAATCATTGGAGCTCTTAAAGATTAATGGCATGTTGTTTGTAGAGGAAATTAAAATCTGCAACTTTCTAACACCCAGATGATTACAATAGGTTCTCTTCATCATGTGCTTTCCAAGATGTTTCTGGCCCCATCTGAAAACCATTTATTCTAATGTCTATTTCCAAGCACATCAGAAAAAAATGTTTTAGTGGGGAAGTATGTTTGACTGTATACAAATGTTTCATATCTAAACCATTTGATACGCCTCAGGTGGGACAGGTGAGTTCTTTTGGCAAGTGGGCTTGTGGGAAAGATGGTGGTGGTGGTTTTCAGAGTGCCAGGTGATACTGAGGCATGTGGGGAATAGTGAGGTTGGGAGTGATGCAGAGAGTAATGATGTTTTCCTCCTGTATTCAATAGGTATCATCCACGTGTTCTCTATATTGATATCGACATCCATCATGGAGATGGTGTGCAGGAGGCTTTCTACTTGACAGACCGTGTCATGACAGTGTCATTTCATAAATATGGGAACTATTTCTTTCCTGGTACAGGTATATATTCTCCCTTACAGTGTGAACCTGGCCTTACGTCAGAATCCTTTGAAAGCTCTGCTGGAGTGTGAAAGTGTAAAATCACAAAATTGGAGCTGTGGGGAGAAATGAGAGAAGAAAGGGCACGGAAAAGCAATTAGAGAGGAACAGAAGTATAGTTATTTGTAAGCAAGAGGGATCCTAGCTAGGTTAAGAGATACCAACCCAGATCTGGCTATTCTACACCTCTGAAGTCTTAAAGCTGTTGTGTCTCTCCTGCCTTTCCCTGGCCAGGTGATATGTATGAAGTTGGTGCAGAGAGCGGTCGTTACTACTGTCTCAACGTGCCTCTGCGAGATGGCATTGATGACCAAAGTAGGTGTTTCCTGCCGTTTCCCCTTGCCCAGGCGTTTGCTGCTCCTTCTGCTCCAGAGCCATGACAAATCTACTTTTCTCTCCAAAGGTTATAAACACCTCTTCCAGCCAGTCATTAACCAGGTGGTAGATTACTATCAGCCCACCTGCATAGTACTGCAGGTAAGGAAGCAAGGCTCTGTGCACATGTCCATCCCTTTCAGAGGCTGTAGGTTGGACGGGGCTGCTATTGATGTGTTGCCTTCTGTTCTGGGGGAATCAGGGTTGGTGTGTCCCAGCTGAGCTGCTGACTGTAACCTCTGGTGCGTGAGGGAGGCCAAGGGGTGGGGATGGTGATGTGTGCCTGCAAAGCAATGCCTCTAGTGAAAATCCGGTTGTTCTTTTTCCCCAGTGCGGTGCTGATTCTCTGGGTTGTGACCGTTTGGGTTGTTTTAACCTCAGTATAAGAGGACATGGGTAAGTACGGCAGGGCTGGGGCAGAGCAGTTTAGTTGAAAGACTGTCCTTTAGTCTGAAGGGCTCTGAGTCCTCTGCTTCGAGGCTTGAGCTTTGACTTCAGCCTTCCAGCAATACCAGCAGTTTTGGGGTTTTTTTAACTCTTGTGTGACAGAAGAGGATCTCAGAATGAGGCTTTGTACAAGGTGCTGCAGAGTGATGGTTCACAGAGTAGCATGTGGTTGAGGCTCGTGCATCACACCAGCTGTGGTGGTGATTGAGTGCATGGTGGCATTTCTGACCCATGAGTGTGCTGCAGTTAACAGTTCTGTCATTTTTTTGTTTGGGGTTTCTAGGGAGTGCGTGGAGTATGTAAAGAGCTTCAACATCCCCTTGCTGGTACTGGGAGGAGGTGGTTACACAGTCCGCAATGTGGCACGATGCTGGTGAGTCTCTTCTCTGCTAGTTGAAGGTCCCTGGTTAAACAATTGCTGTGGGCTTTGTCCCTGCATGTATCATGTAGCTTTCTCTGGACTGAGCTCATCTTATTCCATGTTTTCAGGACTTACGAAACATCGTTGCTTGTAGATGAAGCAATTAGCGAAGAGCTCCCATACAGTGGTAAGTTGAGTCCTGTTTTTTTTCCTCATTAGCTGAGCTGAAGTATTTGTTATATCAATTGAAGAATTAACACTTCTATTCTGCATTTGACAGAGATAAGACCAGGGCCAAAGTGACAGCGCTTTCTGAGCTTAGGTGACCTTAGTCATCTATCTCCTACCACTCACCTGTAGACTTTGCTGGGCAGACACACCCTTACTGTGTCATGTGTCATCTAATTTGAATTGTTTCCTGTTCAGTGAGCTGAATGTTACTTTTGCTCACTCTGTTAACAGTTTAATATAATTCCTTGCAGTTGCAGAGCTGTACGTCATTGCTTTTTAGGGTCTGATCACTCCTAGCATGGTGGGAAAGCGAGCTCTGCGCTCTGCAGAGCAGTGCAGGCTGGCTCCCTTTCCTCTGTGTTGCAACTCTTGCTTGTTCCATCACAGAGTACTTTGAATACTTCGCTCCAGACTTCACCCTTCATCCCGATGTCAGTACAAGGATTGAAAATCAGAATTCCAGGCAGGTCAGTGCTTGCAGCCTTATTGCAGTATCAGCTATGTATTTCCGAAATCTTGTGCTTGGCGCTCAGTCCAGGTAAAGCCCAGGCAAGGAATTCTTGTGGGGCAGAAAACTGACAAAAAACAAGCAGAACTTTTCTTCTGGAATGTCAGAAAGTATCAGAGCATTTGAGAACCTTGCTGCGTTGTCTTCCTGTTTTCTGTGTGTTTGAGTATCAATGATTGAGTTAATTCTCCCACCTCCTCTGCTATGATAAATAGCTTTTTGCATAATCTTTTTCCTCATGGCCACCACATAGATGATGCAGGCAAGTAGCAGTGCTAACAATTGTGGCGCTCTGCAGCCTACCAGATATCACTGTGGTAATCCCTCTCTATGTTTTCTCTATGCAGTACTTGGATCAGATCAGGCAGACAATATTTGAGAATCTGAAAATGCTGAACCATGCTCCTAGTGTGCAGATCCATGATGTTCCTTCTGACTTGCTCAGCTACGATCGCACAGATGAGCCTGATCCAGAGGAAAGAGGCTCCGAGGAAAACTACAGCAGGTACCAACTCTTGTTCTGGAGAAAGGGGCTTCCCTTTCTGTCCTTGCCCTGATGGGCAGACCACATACTGGAGACCGTCTGGTTCCCAGAACAGATACTAAGTTATTTCTGAGTCTGTGGCTTTATCCAGGGAGCCCCTCTGTAGAAATGTGTGGTCTCCTCACATAACATTTCATGGGGTGTTTGGGTGCAGGGCATCTTCTGACCTTTGGCAGGTGACCTGGGCATTCTTCTCTGGCCCCAAGGGTGCCAGGGCTCTCATTGCTGATGGTGATTGTCTTTCCTCCAGGCCTGAAGCTGCCAACGAGTTTTATGATGGTGACCACGATAACGACAAGGAGAGTGATGTTGAAATCTGAGGGCTCTGGACTGTGGGGGGTCCCGATTGGACATGGGTGCTTGGAGCAGATAACTGGGCCACGTAGGAGCCAGTTAGCCCTCCCTTCGTATTTAATTGCATGTGGTGTCAGCAGAAACAACACCACTGCAGTCTTCTGTTACCTGGAGAGGCAGAGAGCAGTGAAATGTGTTCCCTACTTTCCACCATGTGTCATGGTTCCAGCTGTCACCGCTCTGGGAAATTCAAGTAGCGCTCGAATCTGGGCTGTGTACTGGCTGGCAGCTGTGCAACTGCCTTCAGAGCCTGACCCATGCTGGTTCAGTCACCTCCTGTAACTTCCATGTGGGCTTCTGCCAGCAAGGTGGGAGCTGGAGTGATTGTGCCTACAATCTCTGCCTCTCTTGAGCAGCAACAGCTGATACATCCTGCTCTCCCTGGCCCTGCACTCAGGTACCCAGTCGACTGTCCTCTGAAGCCTGCACTGAGAGTTGCTTCCTCATGTCCCTCCGAACCATCTGATGCTCCACAGCTCAAGGAAGACTATTCAAGGAGACAAGGCCAGTGGTGGGATAGGGGTCAGGAGTGTCCCTGGAGCAGGGAGCAGCTTGATGGAGCAGGATAGAAGAATGTATGCAGAGCACAGTCTTCTTCATTCCCCGCCCCCCATACTCAGTTTCATGTTCACAAATGAGTACTGCAACACTTTGCCAAGTTGGACCTAACTTCCCTGTTTTCTTTATTTTCTGAGAGGCTAAAATCACTGTGGAACAGAGGTTTGGCTGCCAAGGTCAGTACATAGTGTGTCTTGCACCTCTAATGTAGCTTCCAGCTGTGTTTTATCCGAGTTCACACATGGCCCTTCTGCGTGTTAGCAAGAGATTTAGAGCTGCTTGCTCGGAGTGGAAACCATTCCCTCTTGACTGTACCCAGGAGATGCTGCTCTGCTCATGGGTGAGGGAAGCTGCTTCCTCCAAGTCCTGTTGTCTTGCCCTCACACAGCAGAGATTTCTCTTGGCCATCCATTAAATCCCAGACTTTGCTGCTCCTTCTTCCAAGTCATCTCCTGGTACCTGTTGTGGTTTGGAGTGTGCTGTTTGGGAGGCGGGAGGGGTTTAGCCTCTGACTGTCTGTACTGTTCTATTTGTTTACTGATGTCCTTAAACATTAAATGAAGAGGCAGTATTTTTCTTACCTGACCTGTTGTTTGTCTATTTAATGCTCACATCTTTTTGGCTCCTGTCCTCTCAAGGTTTGAGACCATGCATGTTGCCCTGGGCAGGGCAGTGTCCTCTGCTGTCTGACCTGTCTGGTGAAGGAGGGCATTCAGCTCCTACAGGTGTATGCTGGTGAATTTTCAGCCGCAGTGCACAATGAGGAGGGCACCCTGAATTCCCTTACAAGAGGATGAGTGGACTGGTGGACACTCCAGCTTATGCCTCCAATTTCAGTAAAAGCTTTGCAGGAAGCTGCAGAGCTGACTGAAGAAACCTTTCCTGCAGTGATACCACAGTTTATCTGAGTTGCAATTGCCATAAGAGCCTGCTTTTTGCAGTCTCCTAAAGCCCTTGTTGGTGATTGTATTTGTCACTAGACCTGTTGCTATCTCCCTCTTTGCTCCCCTTCCCCAGGTCCACAACACTTGTCCTTTATCAAATAAGCTTATGCTGGCCTGCGTGGATTGACATTCCTCTTGCATCTCATCTTTGCCAATAAACCTGTAGAAAAACAAGAGAGGTAGAAAATAAAAAGGTATTTAACTTGGGAGATGAGGGCTGGAGACAGCAACTTGACCAGATCTGTTGCTGTGTTCACAGGCGCTGCCTATTCCCTTTAGGATGTTTACACAACCACCAGCCCAAGGCTTCAGCTTTGTGAGAAGGAAGTAAAGCTTGGCCAGAAGGGAATTACTGTTTGTGTAACCACAGTGTGAAACAGTCAGTAAGTCAGTGTTACTCTTGCTACAGTTAGGTGCTCAGAGAAAAAAACTGTGGTAGAATTAGACTAGGCACAGAGAGGGATGGTAGGCCATCTCCTCTATGAGGAATGACTTGGTGGGTGAGGATTCTTAGCTGGGGAGAGAGAGCTGAGCTGCAAAAGAGTTTGTAAGGTCTATAAAACCAGAAATGCTCAACAGCATTTCTCCAAATATGTCAGTCTTAAAGGAGCATCAAGTGAAACTGCCAAAAGGCCATCTTGAAAGAAAGAGGCTACTTTACACACACCTAGTCGACCCCTATTTCATCAGCTGTGTTTGTTTTTAGTATTCTGTAACTGAGGAAGTCTTCTTTGCAAATCAGAAGACACAAAATGCTGCACTGTTGACTAGCTAGACACGTGAAAAAGAAACACTTGTGTCTGAATAGAAAATAAACTTGTTTTATTCTGGTTTGCCATCTCACCTGGTGCCAGGCAGCTGGCTTGTTCCCTCTGCTGCTGCCATCACCCCCTGTAGCAAAACTGATTTAGAGGGGGAAGCCAGGCCCCCACCTGGGGCAGCAGGCAGTGTTTTCTTCTGAGGGGCAGGCTTGTAATTCTCTCTCGCCTGGGCAGATGGGAATGACTTTACCTTGCAGATTCCCCAGCTAATTCTTCCTGTCAGTGCTGTCCTGGCTTTTTCTTTCCAGAGCCCTGCTATATCCTGTGTTTTGAAATGGGGCTGGAGCTTAAAAATATCATATTACCTGGGTTTCTAAAGGTGGATTTGTTTTTGTTTTGATGTTGGTTTTTTTTTTATGGAAAGGGCTAGCAAACAAATTCAGGCTCTAAAGCCTTCTTTATTTTCCTTGTATTTTTGCACTGCAGCAGAGCTGTCAAAAATAAGAAAGCACACACTACACTGGCTATCCAGTATTTGCAGAGCCACTGGAGCTGCATTAGACCAACGTTTATCCCTGGCATCGCACAGTCACGCACGCCCAGTGCCAGGGTGAGACCGACCCCCCCAGCACCAACCCAGGTACCCCGGCGAAGGCAGCAAACCAGCACCTGCTGAGCCGTAGCTGATGCCCACAGGATGGGTAGGCTGCTCCCAAAAGCGGGATCTGCTGGAGCTAAATTTAATTCTCTGTCGAAATGTCTGAGAACACCCGCACTTGCACCTTCCTGGGCAGCGGCGGCCGCTCCTGCGGTGGAGCGGGGCCGGGGGGGGTGAAAACGATTTTGGGTGCTAGAGCGTTTTTTTCCCTTTCTTGCTGTTTTTCTTACTGCTTCTCTTGTCCGCTCGCCCAGCCCCGTCCCTCCGTAGCCCCCCCACCAAGGGGAGGTGCTCCCGGCCCGGGGGCGGGGCCTAAAGGCGGGTCTCATGAATATTCATGTTGGCGTGACGCTGCTTTGGCGGGCTCGCGGCGGTGAGTGCAGCGGGGCCGGGGGGTCCCGGGGCCGGTGTCGCGGCGCCTCCGCGGGGTCCGGCCCAGTGTTCGGGGCGGCGGGCGGGGAGAGCGCAGCGGGCGGGGAGAGCGCAGCGGGCGGGGAGAGCGCAGCGGGCGGGGAGAGCGCAGCGGGCGGGGAGAGCGCAGCGGGCGGGGAGAGCGCAGCGGGCGGGGAGAGCGCAGCGGGCGGGGAGAGCGCAGCGGGCGGGGAGAGCGCAGCGGGCGGGGAGAGCGCAGCGGGCGGGGAGAGCGCAGCGGGCGGGGAGAGCGCAGCGGGCGGGGAGAGCGCAGCGGGCGGTCCCGCCGGCTTCTCCCGCGCCTCTGGCTTTCAGAGGCGCTAACAAAAACTCGGGATTTTTTTTCCCCTTATTTACCGTTGATCGATATAAAAACACTGGTTGTATTATTTTTTAGCTTTAGTTGCTGCTTGGGTACTTGATTCAGACCCCTGGGGCTTGGCGAACTGCGGTGCTGCTTTCCTTCCTAAAAAAAAAAAAAAAATAAAAATATATATTTAAAAAGTGTATTTCATGTTTTCATTCTTACCCTTTAATTTTGTATTTTCAGGAGGCTCCAGAAATACCGAGTTCAGCCCTCGGTGTTGCTCGTTTTGAATTAACGCCTCAGCCCGGGGTCCCAAGGCTTTTTGCACATCAAAAGGTGAGTAGGAGCTGTTTGAGCTCCTGTTACGGCACCGGCTGATGGATGCGGTGAAAATCTGCTACTGTGAGTTCATAAAAACCGAAAATGACGCTGTTGATAATCAACTAACGCCGTTTATTTTAAGGTTTCCAGTAAGGCTGCGTGGACACCCCAGCACGGGATCCAAAGCCTTTCTGGAGTTCCTCTGTTACGGAAAGCAGAGGCAAAGCCTTGCTGGATGGGCACCAAGCAGGGTCCCGATTACAGGTCTGTGGTTTCTTTGTCTTTGTTTTTTTTCTTTGTTCTTCTCACTGTCGCGGAGATGCTGGGCTTTTGGAGTTAATTAGCCTGTTTTAAAGCTGGTGATTTTCTAGGCTATTAAACCTTTGTCAGCTGTAAGGAGGGGGAGAAACATTAACGTCTTATCTTCTTCTCTAGTCTCCCTGTTTGGCCTGTTAATTAGCGAGAACATATTTTTTGCAGGAGTTTTCTCTTTGCTGCTGTTAATATTGATATTATCCTCCCCCAAGGGTCCCAACTCCTGAACTTGGATGGTGTATTCAGGATTTTGGGAGCGCAGGGGCCTTTATTGATTCCAAAGTGTGTGATTGAGATGGTAAAAAAATATCTCTCCCAGTCCTGATACTGTTGGATTGGAACAGAGGCTAATAACTGCAGAGTAAATTTTCCAAAGAGCACGCAGAGATGAAGGATGCTGCTTTGTTTTTCCTCTTGCTCGGAAGCCTTTGATGTAAGCCACGACTCCTACCTTGGGGACACTTTTTCTCCTTCTCTTCTCTGCAGCCTAACACAGGCTGGAAGGCAGGTTTCCTCCTTTCCTAATTTCGTTTTTCAGGATGTAGAAAACCAATTCAAGCTCTTTGGGCTGAAACACAGCCCTGTTAAGTGACATCAGTGGTGAGGGAAGGCACATTTTAAGTGTGTTTGGTGAGTAGGTGTCAAAAATGCACCTTTTCCTATTGCAGACCCTTTGAGTAATGTCTGTGCTGGGTGATGCTCTTCTCTTCCAGCTGCACAAGCAGAAGTGAGAGGGACTGGGGTGCTCAGGGAGCAGTGCAAACCTCAAGGGGTGCAGTGATGCCAAGAGAGCTTTGGTCCCCTGCCATCACTCAGCCCCAGCAGCCCACCCTGGGATCACCTTTTGTTGTCCTTCTTGTCCCTTTTATTGAGCTTGGATTGGAGGGAGTCCTTCCTTCCTCTTTAGTGCCTTAGGGATTCACCTGGGGTATCTTGTGTTTGCTTGTTTGCTTTTATTTGCTGTGCTCTGTTTAAAAAGCTTATTGTAGGTCTTTGTATTTCTGTCAATAAATTAAGTGGTGTTTTATGCACTAAAATAAAGGAAACATACAGGATTTCTACCCAGGAGTTAGATGTCCAGCAAAACCTGTCCTTGTAAAATATTGTCAGCCTTCAGCCTAGTGAAATATTTAGCGTGTTTAACAGTAACGTAACTCAAATGCCTTTAAATATACAAGCTCTGCCCTTGTTCCTGCTCTGCCTGGGGGAATAACTCCCAGCAGGTCATAAACGGTATGCTCTGCTGTGCTTTACCAGTTTTAAAGAATAAATAACCAGCAATGCCTTTCTTAGCACCTACACTGAGCAAGAACCTGCAGCAGCAAGAGCATAGATGCTTTTGGGCAGCTCCAGAGCCATGGGCAATGGTACTCAGACCAACAAACCCTGGTTAGTGCACAAGACTTCACACTTGCTCAGAATGACAAAACATTTTCTGCATGGAGGTAGATGAAGTCAGTGTCCTTTATAAGCAACTGTTAATAGCTGGCCAGGCAGCTTATCTACAAACCAAAAATTGCCTTCGACTGCAGCTGCGTGTCTTTGAACACAGGCATGTTGCTTTTTCCTTTCTTGATCTCAGCATGGGCTACTGAGAGGTATCTGGGGCAGGGAAACTCATTTACCAGGTGTCATCAGCCTTGGGGTTTGTGGTCCTTGGTGGCAGCTGAACTGTTGAGGACAATTTTGCTGGTGTGGTGGCTCTAATTCTGCTCCTAGGTTTTCCCATCAATGTGGGCTGTTTGGGTAATTTGCCTTTGTGTTGTTTTGTAAATATTTTACATTCCTAGCTCTGAGTACCATTGTGTTTTGTTTTTTTTAATGGCACATGAACTGCATGTTCCTTTCTTTGCTCTCCAAAGTTGTTTGCAAGGTTTCAATGTGCTTAGGACAGGGTTTGGAGAAAAATAAGCTTGCCTCAGTGGGCTGAAAGCAGGTTTTTGACAGAGCTGTGTCTGTGGTTTCTGTTGGAGTGGATTTTAGCTTTCTAATAAGACTAAAATCCGATGGGTATTTGATAAGCTTAATAGGTAGTTGTATTTGCACCACACTTGTGTAATAACTCGTGTTGGAAATGGTGCTCTGCTTGCTGAACCTGCTCATTCCATTAGTGTAGGTGTTTGAAAATCAGTATCTTCAACAGCTGGAGAGGAACCTGAGTGAGAAGAAGCAGCAGCCTCTGAGAGAGAAGGACATGACAGTCCAGGTGAGATGGCTTGCTGCTACCTGTATCCAGTGCTGTGAGTATTCCTGACCCTCGCTGCTGCCTCTGCGCTGGGATCAGGAGGAGATGCTCCAGGCTCTGCAGTGGCTGAAACACAAAAACTCCAGCCTGGCTTTTACATACAAATTTCAAAATCTTCCCAAGTTAAAACAGGACCTAAAACAATAGTCCCTTGAATAAGTCAAAAGAAAGGTATGTATATAGACAGTAAGTGTTAAACCTTACCGGGGTAGTATATCACAGTTCTTTATTTAGCTGCTTACTGAAGCCTTGCAGGAAGCTTTCAGGCAGCAATTAAGCCAGCCTTAAATTGTGATAATAAAGATTCAGCTGTCCTTGTTTCACCATTCGGCCAACTACCACAGCTTGGTTTTACAGGAACAGAAGGAATTATGGAGCTCTGCAGCCAGCAATGGCATCTTTTCTTTAAATACAACTTTTTGAAAGTTCCTGAAGTTGATATTCAGACTAGAGTTTTTACTATAAAGAAAGCTTTGATGCATTATGAATGTTTTGGGTATCTCTCGGTATGTTTAAGAATGTTTCTTTGCAAGAGAGAAAATTAATGAAACTCCCAATTTCAAAAATATGTAGCTTTTATGTATTAAAAGAAGAATTATGTCAAACGACAGGCCCACTTGCACATTTTTAATTTGGGGTGAAGATGTTTACATGCTATCTGCAGATAAGTATCTTCTGCCCTAAACCTGAATAAGCCTTGACTGCTTTGAGATCCTTTCAGAACCTTGGCTGGAGATCTGTTTTTTAGAGGGGAGAGAGAAAAAAACCCACCTGTTTCTTGGACCAGGATTTCCAGTGAAGTTTCCTACTAATTTCTGAAGCTGGGGACTAAGCTATGTGGCCATATTATCTCTGAAGTTCACCTGATGCTTTTTTTTTTGTCAGTTTCTCTGAGCAGTTTGACTGAGATGTTGCATTCAAGTGCTGAGTGTTTCTATACCTGCTTTCTAGACCCTCTCCACTGTTTTCAATTCCTCTGGTCCCTCATTACCCCATCTCTCCTCTATAAATGCTGTGTAAATCATGTTGCAGCTCAGCCCTTTCCTCCTAGCCTAGTGTCTGGCAGTGCCTGCCCTTGGTTCCCTCTTGCTGCTCCTGCCACCCCAACACTTGGGGTCTTTGGTTTTTTGATGGCAGCTGATAACATTCACGCATCTCTCCTGCAGTTCTTGGGGTTGACTTGCTGTCTTGGGATCCCCTCTTTTTTTTTTTCCACAGCATTTCTGGAAAGTGCTAGGATTCGTGATGCCAGTGTGGTGCTCTGTTCATAGAAAAGTACCCTTTATTTTTCTTTTTTCCCACCATGCCATTTTGTGGCATCCTAGCTACTTAGATCTGTACTGAGATCCATGTTTGGGATGGAGCTGATGGATTCCTGTGTGTAGGGCCAGGCACCTCATAGCAATATGAATACAGGCGATCTCAGAGCTTAGTCTAGTGGTTTCCTGCATAAATGACCTTTTTTCTTGTCTTCCCTCTGTAAGATGCAATTAAAAATTAATGTGGGATCTTGGTGTGGGTGCTAACAGCCTCATTTGAGGAGGAGCAACTCTGGAGGGGAGAGGGGACATTTCTTCCGTAAGTTTTTCAGCTGGCTTATTGTCTTCCTCACAGCTCCTATGGGATGCCAAGCAGATGTGAGATCAACTAATGCCTGAAGGTTTTTGTGAACAGCCAGTCAAAAAACCTTGTCCAGTATCCAGAGAGAACCAGCCTCAGCTTCTGCCATGTGGTGTCTGGCCAGGCACCTCAGGGCAGTTGTTGGAACGGACAGAGAAAATGGTGGTGAAGTTTCTTCCTCTTTACTAAATCTTTACTATCCCCACACTGTTTTGCTTTGCTTTTTCCCATGCTGTACATTTTCTGATACCATCATCTCAATCATCTACTTACCCTGGGACATACAAATACTTTCCATCTCCTTGTCTAGCCCTGTGGGGCTGCAACTGCTCTGCCCTCTTTTTGTGGCTTACTCTGCTTGTCTCTGATTAGCTTTCTCAGCTCATCTATGAGGTCTTGATGCACTTCAGTATTTCTTCCTTGTCTATGTATTGGTGGGGTTTCTTTGTTTTGTTTTTCCACTGCTGTGCAGTGGTGACCTGTTTTATCTTCACTGGGAATGAGCTGGGGTTCTTCCTTGTCCCTGTGTGTGCTCTTCCCTGCTCTCCTTGAGTGAACTGAGCATCTCTCCTTCCTCCCAAATCCGTACATACCTTCCATGGCTCCTGGAGTCTGAAGCTTCCCTGAAACGCTTTCTTTTGCTAGCAGGGTGCAGTCTGAGATGCATCCCTCCCTTTCTTGTCTCTCCTCTGTCCCCTGTCAGCAACAAGGGTATTGCAGATGTTTGAACAGTGCTGTGAAGCAAGTATCTTCAAAGTTTTGTTCTGCTGAGTGTTCTCACTTGGGAACTGTGTCCATCTTGCTCTGCTTTAGAGCTGACTTGGTCTTGGACCTTAATCCAACTATTTTCTCCTTAATTTGGAACAAAAACACTGCTGGGCACAGAAGAGGGGATGCTTCTCCTGTCAAGAACTGTTGACCCAAAAGTCCCCTCCACAATGCAGGATGCTGTGAAGCTTCTGTCTACCCTCTGTGTCCTTCCTCAGCCCTACAGCCTGTATGTGGGGGTACAAATCCTGTCTCTTGCTGTGCTTTGAGCTCTCCACTGTTACTGGCCTCTCTGTGAAGTCTCTCTTCTGACTCTGGTTCCTCATTTTAGAGTTGGTCTGCACAGGTGCACTCCTGTCCTGATAATGAGGGAGCTGCTGATCCTCTCTCATGGCAGGGATGAGTGGGCTCTGGAGGTACTGAGCAGGAATGGATGAGGTGGAGCAATTCCAGCCTTCTTTGGATGGCCTGAAGGGTGGCACCTCAAGGGCACTGAAGGTATTTAATTCCTCAGCTTTTGTGGGCATGGCTCTTGGAGTCTGACACAGAAGCTGGAGACCATGTAGCAGAATGGATTTGGTATGGATGAAATACCTTTGGTTTTGCCACTTTTTTCTGCTGCAGCTTTTTGCATGGTCTTCTGGCCTTGTAAGTCCCAATCCACTGAGTTCCAGCTCATGATCAGAAGTTTTCTCTCCTGATTTTTTTGTTTCGTTGTTTTTTAGGTGGCCTGTGTGTGCGGCTGATCATTGCCACAATCAACCCTTCTGATGAGCTGAACTTCAGACCTGACGTTTGTGGGGAGCTGATGTGTCCTCTATTTCATCACCTTCTCAAGGTGAGGAGCAGCTCACTTCTCTACTTGATCCAGAAAGTGGAAGAGGCAGCTATTGGTTCAGGCCTGGCTTTGATGTGAGTTGGGCAAGAGTAAAGTAGTGAGTCAAGATCCTGTTGTTGCCCTGCTAACTCCCAAGCCCTCCTTGTGGGTGAGAGACAACCAAACCCTTTCCTTTCCTGCCCCCAGAAGTGGTCCCTGCACTCTTTCCACTGAAAGATCAGTTCTGGTATCATTCCCTCAGGCACTAAATCACCTCATCAGAAAGCAGAATGGGAATTTAAGGCTAATTTTTTGACAGGAAAGTGAGAGGCTTTAAGAAGGTGGCAGGAAGAGTCTGCTTCCATGCAGATCTATGCCATCTGTGCTGTTGGATGGGACTTGCAGCACAAGAGCTTGAGGTGGTCTCCTTCTATGGGCTTTGGTGATGGCATGTATGGCTAGTGCTGCTTGGCTGTGGTCTGCAGCTGATTTACTGCTCTTCTTACTCCAAATTATTCTTAAAAACAGATATAAGCCTAAACTAACAAAATTACAGTGGTTCTTCTTGTGCCTTTGCCTGCAAAGAGTAGAGGAGAAAATTCCTTAAATTCTCTGGTTTTCACAGCTGTTTTGTCTCCCTTTTTTATTAAAGTGGCTTTTTTTTTTTTTTCATTTGTGAGGAAGACGTGTAAGACTTTTTAGGCAAAAGAGAGAGGAGTATTATGCAGAGGATCCCCAGAGAAATCCTCATGCAAAAGGTGGTTCTCACCTAAAGGGTTATTGCAAGCTTAAAGTTGCTTGAAATTAGTTCAAAATTTTTTTAAAAAACACAAAAGGTTAAATAGCCTGCATACCTTTCTTTTCTATATCTATGCACATACCCCCTCCATATGTCTGCCACTGTGATTAAATACACCAAGGGTATAATCCAGGAAGATTTGGTGTAGAACAAACTCCTTTTAAATCTAGTTATTTATGTGCTTCCTTGCAAATGATTGCAGAGTTTATGACTTTCAATACTCAGATGATTATTGTGGATTTTTTACTTTTGTGGTTTATGCTCTCCATTTTGAAAGTTGACTTTCAGAAGAGGAAACACAAAACAGGACAGATCATTAGATGGAAGAGAATAAAATAAATCAACTAAAAGTCTCACATAAAGTGAAGATGAAGGAAGGAATTTCTTGGAATATCTAAGAATAACTGAGATAATTTTCTTCTTCATGAGGTCACTAGCAACTCCTGAGCTCTCTGGAAGTTGTTTACTGAACTCATTCAGGAGTAGTTGCTCCTGGGTGAACGGCAGTAAAGGTTGCTGCCAGCAGGACGGCTGAGCTCGCTGTTGCCTGTGGGAACAGAGAGGGAACTTGTACTGCAGGGGCTGAGGATAAAGACCAGTTTAGAGCAGAAATAGGTGACAGCCAGTAGCAGGGGAGATGCTAGTCAAAAAGCTGAGGGTTGACTGGAATGCAGTCTACTTACTGTTCATCTCGTGATGCTTTATTGCTTCTATCGGAGATTCTGAGAAGTAAGAGACCCCATGTTATCTAGAAAGCAAGCTTGTTATTTAAAATATCATACTGTAGGGGATCAGACCAAATGTTTTGACATCGTGCTTAGGGATATGACATAGCACTTAGGGATACGGTGTAGTTGGGAACTGTCAATGTTAGGTAAATGGTTGGACCGTATGATCTTCAAGGTCTTTTTCAACCTAGACAATTCTGTGATTCTGTTTGATTACTTGGTCTGCCTGAATGTCTAGCCCCATGTCCTGCATGTGACAGTGAGTAAAAGCTGGTGCCTGGGGAAGTGTCTGAGAAGGGGGAAGTGTCTATAGCAGCTACCTCAGTCCTCTTCTGGTCTCCAAGCACATGCAGTTTCAAGACTGTTCGAGTCAGGTGTAGTTTCAATGAGTAACTCTGAGTAGATTGTTTTTTCATAAACCTTCCTGGTCTCCCCCCTTGAAGCCGCATCATCTCTGAGCATCTGTAAGATCCAGGGCAAGGGAGCCACAGCTCTGCTGCTCCAAACATGAACAGCTCCCTCCTCTTGTTTGTTTTGAACCCAGTTCTTGATCTGGCGTGAGGCATTGTGAAGCTTGTGGGATGTATTGGAGGGGGAAGGGGGGAGTGTGTATACAGCAGTGCTTTTCTTAATTGTGTTTCCCTTTTCTTTTTAGGTAACTCGATAAAACGAAGGTGGAGAAAATTGAAGCAGAGTGATGGAACTGGAAACAAAGGTTTTTTGCTGGTGTGGTTGGGTAACAGATAGGTTAGCAGGGATCAAATGAAAGCCTGTTCTACCTGATGCTGGACTACAAGTGCTGCCACTCACTTCTGCCTAAATGATTACCACTGTGAGTGTTGTGCTTGATCTCTCTGACAGAGCATGTGCTTACATCTTAATTAGAAAAAAAGCCTGACAGGTTGCAGCCGTCACAGTGAGGGAAAACAGTGTTTGAGCTGTGGGCATGGGTGTCCCCTACCTCTTGAATGCTCAGGCTGTCAGACAGTCCCCTGCAGCTCCTGTCTGGTAGGAAATAATGGAAGCAGTGATGGGGTGGAACTGGCAAATGCCATTCCTGTCACTGCGATGCAGGCAGCTGCCTCCAGACTGTGCCAGATATGTAGTGAATCCTTCCCAGCAAGAAAGGTGTCAGTGTGAATGTGTGCCATGGGAAACTTGGGGCCAACACTGCTGGACTGGAGATGGGCTCTTAGGAGTTTTTTCACCTCTTGGGTTAGACAGAGGCATGAATCTTCATCTCTGATTGTGACTGAAGTACTGCATGAGGTTCTGAGAGGTTTTTAGGAAAGCAAGGAAGCCCCCCCCATCCCTATATAGACACATACTCCTTGTACATCCCTGCTCAGCTCTGTCTGTTGCCTCTGCGGCTGGATTCAGAACTGACCACGTGGAAGAGCTGCAGATTGAAATGAAGGAGACAAAAAGGGACTTTGTGGAGAAACTACTTGATGCATGTGGTGAGAAGGAGATGCTGGACATGGAGAAGCAGCAGTTGACTGCAGAGAAGCAGGAGCTGGCAAGCAAAGTCTCCCATCGAGTGAGGAAGTTCATCTCAGGCTGAGACATGGGCTGATGAATTGGGGATGGGGTACAGCAGGCCAGAGACTGCTCTCAAAGAGCTCTGTCCCTCGCTGGGGAGAGGTGACATTGGAAGGAAGAGAAACAATGATGAGCAGCTATCCTGGTCAGAAATTTGAAGAGTACTCTCAGGAGGCTCTGAGCCATTTTTGCTTAAACAGGTAGAGACAGAAGAAAGATAAAGAAACTAAACGTCACTGGTGCTACTTCTGGCTGCCCCCTGCTTTCTTTTTCTCTTGGTGGTATCCACTGTCCTGAGGCAAGCAGGATGAGTCCACAGATGACTAATTTCTTCCTGGCCCAAAAGTAGTCTCTGGGTCGGCTTTCCTTGAGCTGATTCTCGTCCTGCTCTTCTGCTCCACAGGCAGCTCTGGTGTTCTGTTGTGCTCTAAAGAGGTTTGAATACTATTTAACAGGAGTAGAGTTGTTTGCCTTGAATCTTTCCCTGCTGTACTTTGTCCAGTATTCCCCTCGCATCCCTTCTTTCAGCTCAGCATCACTCAGGTCTGCCCTGGAGAGACCTGGTTTCTGTGAGTCTGACCCTAGAGGGTCTTGTCTTTTTCCTGGACACACAGACTCCCCCTAGAAGTTGATAAGCATGTTGTCAGAGTTGCTTTTTTATATTAGCTAAAGTGTGGGTGAGGAAAAAGCAGAAATGTTGTGACTCTATTTTTCAGGATGCCCAGTGTTAGCTGGCCTCCTGAGTTCAAGTGGCTGCCTCTTGCTGCACCAAGTGCTGTGCTTGGCCTGGAGCCCAGGCACGTCTGTATGTACTTGGCCTTGCTCTCTGGAGAGCAAAGATCAAACAGTTAAGGAAACTTTTGGATCTGAATGTGGACATTTCTGCTCCAAAGTTCCATATCTGATAGAATAGAAATGCACACTGGTTATTTTTTTTGGAAAAGTATTGAGTACTTCACCCTCAAGAAAAATAACAGAAAGCAAGATAAAGCTTCTTGCAATTCTTTATATAAAACAAACGGTCTTGAAATAGAAGTTCTATAGAAATCCCTTTCTTGTTAACTACATACTTTTTAAAGCAGCTACTCTGATGGAGGAGAGGAAGAAAAACATCTCTGTTATTGAGCCTTATCCCTCTGGCTGTTTACCTTTGACAAGATGAGAGAGCACAGACTGCAGGGAGGGAAACATTCAACTAATTTTGCCGCAGTTCTTGGACTATTGGGACTGGGCATTTGGTTGTGGTGGCTCCTGCTCTGCGTCTCCCCCATCATGAGGCAGGAGTGCACTGAGCAAGGGACACCTCTCCTTTCTGAAGTACTGGATACTGTGGGCAAGAAGTTTCATCTCAGCAGGCTTCTCCTGCCTGATGCCAGGGTCAGGTCAACAGCTGAGAGAGGAAAGGAGGGCACATGGTGAAAAGGGGTCGTGCAGCACAAGAGAAGGTCTGTTAGGGTCTCTAAGGTGTCAAACAGAAAGGGCTATGGGCTGACCGTGGTGTGGATGCACCACCGTAAGAGCACAGGCTCTGGCTGTCTTGCAGATCCACATACTTTCTTCCCTTTTTATCCTCTCTAACACTAGGATTAGCAGTTGGTGTAGAGAATTGCGGTTTTCTTTCCATGCTACCTTGTGTCTCTAGCACCCCATTTGAAATTCAGGGAGATAGATAGATAGATAGATAGATAGATAGATAGATAGATAGATAGATAGATAGATTGATTTACCAGCTTCCTAACAGTTGAGAAAGATTTCATAAACCATCACATATCTGAGGCCTGTTTCAGCGACTGACTTACAGGGTTTGGAGCAGACTCTACTTCACTATTGTGCTTCCAGCTGTATTTTGCTTGCCAGACCTCTTCTGAGGTCACCTTGCTGCAGGAATGCATCTTTCCCTCTATCAGCTTTTGGGAGGAGGATGTCAAGTCCCCAGGTGATGGTACTTCTGCTGTCTTGGTTTTTGTTGGAAGCATCTTGTGAGGAGAAGGATGGGGATTTGAGGTAGACCTGGTCATTTGAGACATGCTTCAGGGTGGTACTTTGCTCTGGGCAACTGAGCATGAACTAACCACTGGTGTGTTGTTCTTTCTGCTTCAGATGGAGAGGCTGAAGGAAGATCTTGAAGGCATCAAGGAAGAAATGGCTTCAGGCTCTTCTTCCTTGCGTGCAGCTTCACTTCCAGGCACTGCAGGGAACATCCAGCCACAACCAGCTATCCACTACCAGGGACTGTTTCTGGAGACTGCCCACCAGCTCCTCTGCTCCTAGGTTGTTCTGGCATACCACCACCTCCATGAGGAATGGGTATTCCCCCACCTCCCCCCTTGGCTTCGGAGTCAGGGGAGCCTATGCACCTTGGCTATGTCCATGGGGATCATCTTCAAAGAAGATTCACCAGCCATACAACGACAAACACCACACTGGACTAAGGTAGGACCTACATTTTAAATGCCACCTTACACATTATTCTTTCCCCACAGCAAGCTCATCCTTTCCCTTGTGTGTCATCTCACATCACTCTGGCTGAGGGCCTTCGTGACCCTGCTTTCTGTACTCTGTAGAAAAGCCAGTTTTCTGTAGAAGGAGGTGATTTCTTCCTTGCCTCTGCGTGCACAGAGGGCAGGACAGAACACACAGGGACCTGAAGTGCTTGATCCTCCAGAAACCATGTGGGAGGCCCAGCTTGCAGCATGCTGGCACATGCTTTCGTCTGCCACCTTTGAAGGTTCTGGTGGACTGGAAGGTCTTCCTCACTGACCTGAGGTATCTCTCCTGTGTAAGCTGGCTTAATAAGTTGGCAGTCCTAGTAAGACCTTCAGAAAACTTTGAGGCCCTTCCAAATGAGGTCCTCTTTAGCTACGAAGGGAGGGAGGGACCTCCTGGATGCATGATGCCTGCGTCTCAGTGTGCCTCAAAAGCAGCCTGCAAGGCAGAGCCAGGTCGGCTGTAGGCAGGGTTTGTGGTGGTGGCAGCACACGCACAGGGTGCTGCTCACCACTCCACTGTCTGTGCTTTGCATCGTCTTGAGTGTGGATACTGTGGTTTGTGCGTGCCTTCTGCACCATCCATCTCTCTTCCTCTTGATTACCTGTCCCAACAGTTGTGCTGAGTAGGCTGCCTGGCAGTGATGTCTACTTGGAACCACATACCACAAAAGTTACTGCTTTTCTCACTGGTTTTGTCTCCTCTTCTTCCTCCTTCATTTCCAGGTAGATGCTGGGGTCTCATCCCCCAAGTCTGAGTGCTCTCTGTAACATCTCTGTCACTGTTAAACATTTATGGAGCTGTTTCCCCACCTCTACTCCTGCCCCCATGCTCTCTGCCCTTCACTCTGCCTGCAGATCCAGGCTCTGCCCTTCGGGGGGACTTGAGCCTGCGGTGAGGGGACAGGGTTTGGAACTGTGTTGTGTCCCAGCACTTATGGCAAGCCATCCAGCTGTGCAGTAGAAGGGATGTGTGAATAGCAGGGCTTGAAAGGCAGTAGGCACAGACACCCCCAACATTGTGTTCCTTAAAAAGGTGGAAGGGGTGAAAAGTCTTGTGTCTTAGAGCTTTTTTTCTTGGTCAGGGGAAGAGAACTGAATGTTCCTTACAGCTATCTGTTCTTCCCGAAAGTATATGGCTGTTGTTGGGTGCTTTACCCTGGGGGCAGCCCTGACCCTACTGTCTGCGGAAGGGCACAGCCCAGGACCTTGCTCGGTGGTGTCATCAGCTGCAGATACAACAAGAATTCACTTTAAGGCCATTTTATGCTGCTTTTTTATCAGCAGCTCCTTGCCCTGCTGCTGGCAATGGAAGCATCTGCTTTGTGTTTCCCCTCGTCTCTTGATTTCTGAGTTGAAGACTGTTATCCTATGTGTCTAGATATTTTTTTTTACCTAAGTTTCATAGTTTGAGGTGTTTTCCACAGGACTTGGGATCCTGGGAAACAGTTTCCTTCTGGGACAGAAGTGACCAGCCTGAAGGAAAACAGAGGTGTTTTCTGCAGCTCTGTGTTGCTGTGCTCTAAGTTACAGGTGCTTAGGACAGGTAGGGTGGCATTCGATGTTTCAGCAGCAGAGTAGGGTGCTGCTCGTCACGATGGTGATAGGATTTAGATTTTAGGCAGGTTAAAATCTGAGTTTGTCCGGCAATTCGGGTCACGGTGCAGAGCTGCTTTTGGACACCAGGTGGCACATGGATCTCTTGGTTTTGCATGGAGGCTTTGTGTCGCTGCTGCAGCCTGTGTTTGCAGCCCTGCTTCAGAGGGTGTCAGAGTGAACTGCCAGTGCTGGGTGTGGATTTCTAGGGGAGCAGATTCCTGGCGGTGGTCTTGGAGAGGCCTTGGTGGGTCCAGTGCAACTCAGCACCTGCAGAGCCCGTCAGAGGCAGGTTTCTGCCCTGGTCAGGGACACCTTCCACTGGCCCAGTGCTAGTGGTGCTTCCCTGGACAACCTGTGCCAGTGTCTCACCACCCTCATTGTACAAAATTTCTTCCTTATGACCCACTGAAGCCTACTCTCCTTTAATTTAAAACCTTTGACCCTTGGCCTGTCACAACAAGCCCTGGTAAAAAGTCTCTCCATCTTTCCTATAAACCACCTACCTCAGCAGCCATCACTAGCTCCCACTGCTGTCTGTGCCTGTTAAAATCTCCTTTGTTTCCAAGAACATCCTTAATTATTTGGGCTCAGCATTAATTGCAGGTCTGACACTGCTTCCGCTCTGCCCAGTTCTTCTGCAGCCAGAGTTGGAGCTGAGGGTGGCATGGAATGGTGCTGGGGTGGGCTTGTGCCCCCCAGCAGACCTGGAATCTGTTCCAGGCCTCGGGCGCCTTCCCAGCCCCAAAACACAGCTACCCAGAGTTAATTAACCCAGCAGCCGCTTTTCCTGGCCCTTGGGCTGTTCCTCAGGAGATGTGGGATAAGCTGGGAGGTTTGTGCATTCACATGTGTGGGTGGGAAATCATGATGGGGAAACCCTTATTGCTTTGGGGCTCTGCCCTGTCATTTGCTTCTGCAATTGATGGGACTGTCTCCCGTGGATTCTTGCCCTGTCTTCAACTGCTTTGGGATGGGTCCTTCGCAGCTCCATCCTGCCTCAGTTTCCCTCCTCATAATTCCCCAGAGCAAACCCAGGGTGCAGTGTTGCTGAATGTATCCTGAATGAGTGAACAGTGAGGGGCAAAACCCTGTTATGAAAGGGACCACAGATGGAGTTAGGGGATGTGAGGAGAGGGCTTCTGAAGTGGGAGGAGCATTTTTGTACTAAATCCTGCTCCTGGGACCCAGCGTTGCTGTCAGGGAAGAGCAGGGGCGGCTTTTACTTTGTGTCCTGCTGCACCAGAAGCTTGTATCTGATGTTTCCAAGCTGTTAGGGCAGCTTGGCCTAAATGCACGGTCAGCCCTTCCAGACCAGACCTGGGAATGCTGTCGCTGCTTATTTTCCAGCCCAGTTACCAGGAGTGCTTTAGGTGCCCTCCCAAGCCTGATTTCCCTTGCCGAGGACGCCCAGCCTGTCGGTCTGAGCAGGGGAGCTGCAGCCAGCACACGCTGACACTGGCAGGGTCTGATTTTGGGGTGTGCTGCCCAGCTACGTCTGACTTTCACCCCCCTAAAACATGTTCCCCACCTTCTCCACCCCTCAGAGGACAAGGGGACCTGAAGAATTGTGGGCTGTCTTCAGACACTAGCCCAGCCCAGGCTGGCTGTCCCACTCCTGGGCTGAGGTGCAGCATGGCCATGGTGGTGTCATCTTCTGCCCTTCTCTGATCTTTTAGGGACTGAGCATTTGGGGAGCAAGAAAGTGGTTTAAAGTTGTGTCTCTTCCTTTTGTGCTGAGTGAAGGAACAACTTGGCAGGTAATGACCCACCAGGTGAATTTTTGTTGCCTGCTTCCGTGGTGGGTCTGATATTGCTGTTTGTTCTCCAGAGCTGCCCTGGCCTCTGCCCTGCATCAGCTACTGGCCAGGATCTCTGGAGAAGGAGCTTTGGGTGCTTTCTCCAGCTGCCTCACTTTCTCCAGGTTACTCTGCTTTAAAACTGATTTTGTCTCCTTCCTTTAAGCTTCTGGGGTTTTTCCTTTAGCAGGCAGCCACTAGGGAACATGTTCTGTTTCCTCCTTGAGGTTTGGGCGATGTAAGAAGGATTGAAAAGGAGCAGAAAGTCTCCCTGGAGGCTTTCTCAGGAGCAGAGTGGCTGTAGGACCAGTAAGGGCTGTGCATCCCCTGTGGTGTTCTGGGAGCTACAGATCAATGGTAGAGAGGGAGCAGTGGCACCTCTTAGTTGTCTTCTACCGTCAAACTGTCCCAAGAAGTAGGGCTGGCCTCCCAGAGACCAAAGTTTCTGGAGGTGCCGTGTCACCCGTGTGCTCTGGATCAGCTCTGCAGCACCTGCAGTTACAGAAACACAGAAGCTGTTGTTGGGTGCTTTACCCTGGGGGCAGCCCTGACCCTTCTGTCTGCGGAAGGGCACAGCCCAGGACCTTGCTCGGTGGTGTCATCAGCTGCAGATACAACAAGAATTCACTTTAAGGCCATTTTATGCTCCTTTTTTATCAGCAGCTCCTTGCCCTGCTGCTGGCAATGGAAGCATCCGCTTTGTGTTTCCCCTCGTCTCTTGATTTCTAAGTTGAAGTCTGTTTTTCTACATGTCTAGATTATTTTCTTTACCTAAGTTTCATAGTTTGAGGTGTTTTCCACAGGACTTGGGATCCTGGGAAACAGTTTCCTTCTGGGACAGAAGTGACCAGCCTGGAGGAAAACAGAGGTGTTTTCTGCAGCTCTGTGTTGCTGTGCTCTAAGCTACAGGTGCTTAGGACAGGTAGGGTGGCATTCGATGTTTCAGCAGCAGAGTAGGGTGCTGCTCGTCACGATGGTGATAGGATTTAGATTTTAGGCAGGTTAAAATCTGAGTTTGTCCGGCAATTCGGGTCACGGTGCAGAGCTGCTTTTGGACACCAGGTGGCACATGGATCTCTTGGTTTTGCATGGAGGCTTTGTGTCGCTGCTGCAGCCTGTGTTTGCAGCCCTGCTTCAGAGGGTGTCAGAGTGAACTGCCAGTGCTGGGTGTGGATTTCTAGGGGAGCAGATTCCTGGCGGTGGTCTTGGAGAGGCCTTGGTGGGTCCAGTGCAACTCAGCACCTGCAGAGCCCGTCAGAGGCAGGTTTCTGACAGGACTGTCACTAGGCTGCTGAGGACCAGAGTTTGCTCACTGCTGCACATCTGGGCCTTTCCTGTATGAACTTCTGCAGTGGCCCAGCAAATCCTCTGCCACCAAGAGTGTGGCCAGCTCGGTGACCATAGCTGTGTCCAGGATGGCACTTGCCCTTTCTTCACAGTAACGATCAGCAGGACAGCCCTGTCACCCAGAGATTCCCTCCTTGTGAGCAAATAATTTTCTTTCTTGTTTTATGTGATTCTTTACATGCTGTAGCCCTGCAGATCTGGGCCATGTTCTGGAGCGATGCTTGCCCTGGCTGTGTTGATTACACAGTGCAGCCTGGGTTCTTCAGCCTCAGGTGTCCTGCTCCAAATAATTCACTCAAGAGCATGCCATAATTTTCTGCATTGGGTTCTTGTCCATGTTAAACAGCCCGTGGATAAAGTTCCTTCAGTATTTAGCTGTTTTATTTTTTGGTAGGTATAATCTAGAGAGGCAGGAGGTAGTAATATTTATAGAATATTTTTGGGTTTGGGTTGGAGGCACTTATTCACGGAAAAAAGACTCTACAACTCGAATAGAGTTATAAAGCCGGTGTGTTGACTCTGGCACCGGGGTGCAGGGGGATTTCTCCACAAAGCTTGCACACCCACCGCACATCTTACCAAAAACTTATCGAGCGTGGATCTCCATATTCATTGGGTTACATAACACACTCATCCATACGCGTGAGTGAGGCTGGGTCAGTTCGAAAGGCCGATGTCAACAGTTTATGTGATCTTTGCACCTGCGCATTGCCTCCTGGTCATCGTCTTTGGGGGGCTTTGGGAGGAAGGCTCAGAGTCTTTCGCACTTTGTTTTTTCCCCGGAGCACGCACAGATTCTCTTGCCCAATTTCTTGAAATAACAAGTGTGTTTTTCAGACAGTTTACTTTCTTCTATCTTATCTAAGAGAACCAATAGAACTTCTCCCATCCGTATACAGCTATCTTTACTCATCAGCAAAATTCCAACTAGTTAGTCACCTGTTACTCAAGGACAAAAGTATTATGTTTTGCTGAACATTGTAATCCTTGGTAGATATTCACAGTGAACTGCTTTGTTTTGATGAACACAGTACCAGTCCTTGGTAAAATTCCACAGAACAGTCTGGGCAAGCAGGATTCTTAGCAATATTTTTAAAAGTACTATAACTTGCTATAAGTAAGTAAATAAGTTGCTAAGCAGTTTTCTATAAGTTAATAAGTAAAAAAATCTCAAAACAAGTAATCATTTCTCTGTATCAGCACCTTCAGAGATCATTCACTCAAACCCCCCTGCCATGGTCAGGGACACCTTCCACCAGCCCAGTTGCCCAAAGCCCCGTCCAACCTGGCCTTGAACACTTCCAGGGAGGGGGCAGCCACAGCTTCTCTGGGCAACCTGTGCCAGGGCCTCACCACCCTCATTGTAAAACATTTCTTATGTCCAGTCTAAACCTACCCTCTTTCAGTTTAAAATGTTTGCCTTTTGCCCTGTCGTGACAGGCCCTGGTAGAAAGCCTCTCTTCATCTTTCTTAAAACCCTCTTCAAGTATTGAAAGGCTGCAGTAAGGTCTCCTTTATTGTCTACAGTCTGAACAACCCCATCTCCCTCAGTCTCTCCCTACGGCAGAGCTGTCCCAGACCATTTCAGTGGGCTCCCCTGGTGCTGCTCTCACAGGTCCACGTCTGTCTTGTGCTGGGGACCCCAGAGCTGGATGCAGTGCTCCAGGAGGTCTCAGAAGGACAGAATGGAGGAAGAGAGACACCTTCCTCAACCTGCTGGCCACGCTGCTGCTGATGCAGCCTGAGACATGTGATTGGCTTTCTGGACTGCTAGCACACATTGCTGGCTCATGTCCCATTTTTCACCCACCAGTATCCCCAAGTCGTCCTCCGTAGGGCTGCTCTCAATCCATCCGTTCATCCCCCAGCCTGTATTGAAACTGGGGATTGCCCCGACCCAGGTGGAGGACCTTGCCCTTGGGCTTTTGGAACCTCATGCAGTTCACATGGCCCACTCCTCCAGCCTGTCCAGGTCCCTCTGGATGGCACATCCCTTCCCTCAGGCAAATCGACCCCACCACTCAGATGCAAACTTGATGAGGGTGTGCTAGATCCTACTCTTTGTCATCAGTTACAACTTTAAATATTATTGTCTCAGAACAGACCCTTATCTGACACCACTCATTACTGGTTTGCATCTGGACATTGAGACGTTGACTGTAACTCTTTTGGATGCAGCCATCCAGCCAGTTTCTTCTCTATCTAATAAGATTCTGAACTTTGCTGGAAATTGGTGACTCCTTGGCTCTAGAAGGCCAGATCCAGAAAGGTATTTAGCTCCTAATGCATGGAAATGTAAGATACCATTGCAGACAGTGGGACTTCACACACCTGGCTAAGGGTCAGGGCCCTGAATACCTTCTGGGAACCTAAACTGAAGTTTCTCTTGAGAATAAAACTTTTCTGAAAATGCTGCCCAGCACTGTGGACTAGCTTGCAAAATGTCTTTTGCTGGACCCTCCAGGTGCTCACAAATGCATTTAAAGCTTCCCTGTGTGCTTTTCACATGTCCTCAGATTTCCAGGCTGTTGGGAGGAATTGCTGCCTCTTGCTCACATATGTCTTGCTGCAGGGATCCCTGGTACAAGTGTCTCCTCTTGCCAATATCTCCCTCCCTTTTCCTTTTCCAACCCAGATGATGGCTCCATCATCTCTTTCTGATGAGGCAGATGCCTTCAGGATTCTGCAGGTGTAGCTTCTCCATCAAGCTTCCATGCATGTTGTGCCAACGTCGGCTGAGAAGCATCAGTGAACAGGGACAGAAACTTCTCTCTTCCTCTGTTGCTCAGGAATGTTCTCAGACAAAATGGAGAAGTCTGTCCACAAACGTGGGAGCTGGTAAATCCTGGTTCAAAAGTCCCCGCTGGGGAGGAAGAGTGAGGGGAACTCACCAGGTGTCCTTCCAGCATTGCAGAATGATTTGGGTTCAGAGGGTCCACTGGAGGTCTCGTGTCCATCCGTCCTGCTCCAAATAAGGCTCACCTGAAAGTTAGTGATGGCTCAGGGCCTTTTGCAGTCCAGTTTGAGCCTCTTTAAGGATTTCTTCTGTTGGAGCTGGTGGCTGTTACCTCTTAACCTTCTCCCTGCTCTTACTTTCTTGTTTCTCCTGGAGCGGTGTTGGGGAACACACACTAACAGCATCAGTGTACTCTGACAAGCGCTCTGGGAGCAGTGCTGGTGGGAAACTGAAAATTTAATTGTTTTTCGAAGGAGGCAGAACCTGTTTGCTTTCTCACTAGATCTTTTAAGTGTTTCATCTCTGCAGAATACATGGGATATTCTGCTCCCTGTATCATACCCTAGGAGAGGGTTTTGAGGCTGTTCCCTGGAGTTTCTAGAAACCAAAGTCACTCCTCATCACACATATGCAATCTATAAGTACAGGTGCAGTGATGGCTGGTCTGGGAGGTGTTTGTACATTCCTGGTATTTTCCACCCACGTGTATCAGAGTCCAGAGATAAGAACTGTGACCAGCTCAGAAATTTTCTGTAGCGCAGCCTTGTATTTTAAGAGTTGATGTTTTCATCTCACAACAGGTAATGGTGTTGCCTGTATGGCTTGGGCTGACCTTTCCTTACACCTTAGGGCAAGCAGCACTTTTCCTGCCATTGCAGTGCCACCTCCGGTGTCCAGGCGCTGGTTCAGCTGCAGCAGAGGGCCTGGTGTGGATGTTTTGCCAGGTGAAGGTGGCGTTTCTAACAGAGGACATGTAGAAGAGTCAGTGGGAGCAAGGTTGGGCTGTGACCCAGGGCTGCCTCTGTGGGAGTGAGGAGCTGCTGCCATCCCCGTTGGTGCTGGCACTGCTGGTGCTCGCTTTGGGGGTGCTGCAGGGGACAAGTGGGTACAGCTCTGGAGCAGTTCCTGCCTGTCCCGGGCTGCTGCCACTGTGAGAAGCACTTGAGGTGTTATTGGTGGGGCCTCTGCAGGTGTGTGGTGCTTACTGGGAGCTGGGCTGTGCCTGTAGTGCCCACACTGCTCGTCCTTGGTGTTTGCACTGGGGTGTAGCACTGGGCAGGGATTTTATTTGCAATTTGAGCTTCAGGAGGCCCCTGGGTGAACTCCAGTTTAAGGCCAGGGCTGCCCTAGGGTTTTTTGGCTTAATGTGGGTCTTGGGGCTTGTCTGGCTTTGAAAACTGGGGTGTTTTCTCTGGGATCCCCTTACCCTGTGTTAATTTTTCCAGGTCCCTTGCAGTGCTGTTTTCATCCGCCAGATGTGCGCAGTTGAGCCATGTTGGCTCCATTCCTGGGGATGAAGTCAGAGGATTGGGATTGGGAGAAGGGATCAGCTGCTTTTCTGACGCGGGGCTGACGCAGTCCTGCATCCTCCCCTGCATCCCCCCACGTCCTCCCCCGTGACCTCCTTTTCCAGACAAAGAGGGGAAGTGCCGGCTGCGTGCGCATCCTGCCCTGCGCTGCTGGCAGCCCCAGTCCCCCTCCTCGGGCTGTTCCCCCCCTCCCTCCGTCCCCGCTCTGAACCTGGAAAGAACAGCTCAGCTCCCATTTCAAGGAGCCTTTGTCCTGTCAGACAGCCTTCTTTGGGTGATTTGTCTTTCTTTTTTCTGCCTGTGACAAGACCATAATTAGGAGGGGGTCTCCATCTGCTGCTGGGGAGAATAGGGGGGGCTGAAGGGAGAAGTCACCTGCCCTGGCACACAAAGGCAGATCTTGCCCCCCTGCCAGCATCACCAGCCTTGTGGGTGCTTAGTTATCAGTCAGTTTGAGAGCAGGCGCAGGGTTTAGCAGTGTTTTCTCTCATTAAATGAAACTGAGATCTCAGGAGCATTGTGCAAGCTCCTCTCTACATGCTTCTGTTGTGGGGCTCCCTGCATCTCTCCAGTGCACCTCATTCCTGCCCTGTGCTCTCAGCCCATTGCTGTTGTGCTGGTACAGTGCTCTTCTGTTCCTGCACCCCCCCAAACCCCCTTTCCTGCTGACATTACAGGCTCAGGTGACTGCCCAGCAGTGCCAGCATACCCCAGCCCTGGGCTCCCACAGAGTTCTGCCCATCTCCGTTGTTCCTACGCCTGTGGCACCAACTTAACAGGCTGGGGTCCGCCCTGATGTCTCACTTGTGCTTTCCCAGCACTCCCAGACTGAGTCACTCAGGGTGTACTGGGAATACACCCGTGTTTAGTAGGCCCAAAGCTATGTTTTGCAATTTTTTCAGTCCCTCATTGCTCACGGGATGTGTTCTGGCACTTCATCTTTTGATACCCCTTCTTATGTGACCCCACTGCAAAAACTGCCTGCTTGTCAGCTCACCTTTGATGCTGATCCCCCTGCCCTGCCAGCCAGCTTCGACTTGCCAAGGTCCCTACTGTCCCAGGGCCAGCCTCACTTGTCTCCTTCCACACAGGAGGACGTGCCTGTAGTTTTTGCAGCTGCAGAAATGAGAGTAATAAAATCAAGCCTCCCTCAGTGCCCCATCCTGGGTGTCCCATGCTCTGCCTGCACCCAGGCATGATGCTGCAGCAGGAGCATCACTGCAGAGCTCTGGGTGAGCCTCACCCTGATCATGCAAAAAGGGCTGTTCTCTCCCAGAAAAGGCCCTTATGGGTGTTTTTGTAGTTAGTTATATAGCTAGTGGGACTTTGCATGTGACTTTGTTGCATATAAGTGCTGGTACCCCAGAACAGGCTCTTGTCAGGCTCTGTCCTTGCAGGCTGGGTGGGTGAAACTATGGTACTGAAATGTGTGCTGGGCACTCTGAGTTTAATCTTTCCATGTTAGTATATTAACTGCTGTCACCTATGCAAGTGCTTGCTCTCTGTCTGTCTTTTCAAATCTTTTAAAACTTGCTTTTCATCCTAGTTCTCCTTGGTGTTTAAGTTACTGCAAAGGGCTTGGGATCCTGGATCTGTTTGTGGGTTTTGTCCCATAGCTGAGTGATGATTTTTGGTCCTTTTTGAACTGATTCTAAGAAAACTTCCTGTGAGATTCACACAGGAATTTAAGCCTCAGATTCAGGTGGATTTAGCCCAACACTGACATACTTGTGGCTTGAAAGTTGGATGCTCAGGAAGCAGCTTGCAAGGTATCCTTATGCTAGTTTTGCATGTACCCTTTGGTCCCTGAACCTTCCCTAAGGACAGCATCTGGTCACCCCGATTCAGGTGGGTGCTGTTTCTCCCTCCATGTCTGTCTTCAGCCCTTTCTCCCATGCCTGGACCTGGGTGTGTCCCATGAGAGGTAACACCAGGCTTTGGGCACTCACCCTGGTGTGGAACTTAATACAGATGAAATTTGGTGGGTTTTCTCAAACCTGCAAAAATATGTAAATATGGAGGGTGGTAACATTAGTTGTTGGGAGTTGTGCGTGTGAAACACACTGGTTTCTAATACAAATACTATCCTTTTGCTAAGGACTGTAACTCTCACACTGTGAGGAAAAGCAGAGTATAAATGGGGCGGTGCGGAGAGGCAATCAGGAGATCTCAGAGGCTACAAGGCTGCTGAAGCTTTATAAGCAAATATTTTGGTTATTATGACAATTTAAATGACCCAGTTAAGGGCTGGTTGGAGTCTTTTTCTGCCTGGAGCCTGTGGGGCTAGAGCAGGGTTGCAGAGCTGCTTCCCCCCCCACCTCCCCATCCAGCGGCAGAGGGTGCTCGTGCACCACTGTGCAAATCCTTCTTCTCCCTCAGCCATCTTAGGCAAATTGTTTTCTTTCCCTGCAGTCTCCATTTTATGTTTCTGACGCAGGAAATAAAGAGGTCGGCAAAGGGAGGGAGGATGGGGGGGGGAGCAGGATGTGCCAAAGCAAAGCTTGGCAATGGCTTTCTCAGTGCTGGAGCAGGATGCAGGGCTGGGATGGGGGGAGGCAGTGAGCCCCAACTTGTACCCAGGGGGTTGCAGAGTGAGGGGCTCTCAGGGTTGGGGGGGACAGGGGGGAAATGTCAGAATTGGGGGGGGGAGCGCAGTGTACAGAGAGAGCTGGTATTTCAGATGAAATGCTGTCTTGGATTCCCCCCTGCCTGCCCCTGCCATCCCCCGAGGCTGGATGATGCTCTCCCTCCCTCCCTCCCTTGCTGTCACAGGATGCTTTAGCTGCAGTATTGCTTTTTTTAACCCACGTCTCCATGGGAGGCTGAGCAGACCCCACAAACTGCCTGGAAGTGGGATGGAGCTAAGATTTCACTGCAGAGCTGCTCTTGTCTGGGCTCCCCAGACAAGAGGGACTTTCCTGTTTTCAGGACACTGAGATCTATTCTTGCTCTTTTTTTCCTTCCTGCTTGTGCACACTGGGGGAGTAAGTTGTTGCCCCAGGTTTGTTACCAATAAATCCTGGCAGCGGCACCTTTCCCAGCTGTGCAGAGAGCCCCAAGAGAGCTGTCAGCATCTGATCTTGAGTAACTATTGTCAGCGTCTCTATTTGTAGTAACCATTTTTGTGTTATTCATCACTCCATCCTTTGTGTCGTGCAGCAGAGCGCTTAGGGGCAAGCAGGAATTTCCCAATCCAGGATATGAAGCAAGCCAGCAAACAACACTGCTGGAGGCTTCTCCAAAAGTGAACTTCACGGTACCAAGCAAACAAGGATGCTGTGGGCTTGGAGATGGACTCGCACATCTGTGGTCTGCTCCCAGTTGCTGCCTGTGCAAGCTCTTGCTCTGTGATGACCACAGCCCATCTCTCCCTTCTGTGAGAGGTGCTTGTCAGGAGATGGTTTTGTGAACCTCTGTAGGGCTCCTGGGATTGTTTGGGGTGTGTTTCAAACTAAGGAGTGTAGTTTAAGGGGGTTTTTTTATGGCATCTCTTGTTCCAGTACCTGAAAACCAAATTGCCAGGTCCTCACCCTTACAGATATGTGCACAGAGATAGTAGCTGGCATAAATGCATTCAGTTAACTTCAAACCAGCTGAAGCTGCCAGCTCCAAAACCTGCCTGAGGTATCGATTAAGTACTTTGCTGTTTCATCCAAGTCCATCAGCAGTCTTGAACAAAATGCCTGGGAAAACTGTTTAAAGTGTGTTTAGATGAGTCTGCACAAGCAGCTCCTCCATCGGTGGCAGCGAGGTAGAGGACATCCCTGCAGGACTGCTCAGTCACTCCTTTTTACAGACATTTATTCCTTCCATGTAGGTGAGTCCTGCTTGCTCTTGTGCTTATCAAGTCCTAGGCCCTGTTTATTCTCATGTTCTTACATCTCCTTTTGTTGCTTTCCTAGAAATGTGATTTTGCAGCTTAATGGAGCTTTTTGTTTGTTGCTTTTACCCAACTGCTCTGTGCTTTTTCATTTTTTCCTTTCCCACAGCCATGCACAAAGATGCTTCTCAGAAGATAATAAACGTCATAAGAGCTGCTGTGGTTTCTGGGGGATAGTTAGATGAGTATCTTTTCCTTTAAATATCCTAAGCTAAAGCGCCCTTTGTTTGTGATCTTGTGCATGCCCACATATATTCGAAAATAGGTCAGGGATTCTGTGCCGGCTGCAGCCGTGCTGTCTGCTTGCTGGCCCGGGGCGTCAGCGCGTCTGCGGGAGGAGGCACAGAGGAGCGGTACAGCCATAGGTCAGCTCTGGGGGGAGGGATGCTCGTCCTCCTCTGCCTTGTTACTGGGCAGCCAGCGTGCTGCTTCGGGGACTGGTGAGCGGGGTGGGGGACAGTGCTGGTGGTCTTACAGGCTCCTGCAGCCCCCTCACCCAAGGTGTTGAAGGGTGGGTGCCTGGCAGAGCTGGTTTCTCCTCCTCCCTGTGCTTGGGGTGCAGCAGGGAAGGGTGTCTTGGCTTTCACGGTCACCCTGGGCCGGGCACAGACCCCCCTGCTTGTTCCAGCCCACGGTGAAGTAGTGAGTTTTTAGCAGTGGGGTGCCTCAGTCATCCTTCTCGTGGTGTGGAACTGGGAGAGGCAGTTGGATTTGCAGGACAGAGTGCAAACGCTTTCTACGCTCCTCTGTGTGAGTCCCAGGAGCGTTGGTGGGACTGCTCATGCTCCCAGGGACGGGGTGTCTGTGATAGCCTGACTCCAGTGCAGCGCAGAGGAGGGGGCCATTAACAAGGGACAAGAAAGTCTAGGGACTGTGATGATGCTGCTGGGCATCTTTCAGTCACTCTCCCAGCACCAGACCTGCAAGCACGTCTCCTGAAACACTCCCTGTCGTGCCACTCCACAAAGCCTTGGCTTTCAGTGAGCTTTGATGTGTGGGTAGACATAGTGGATATTGTCGGGCCTGAAGTCTCTGCATTAATTTAAGGTAATAGATGTCTTCAGCAAGGTTATCTCACTCTTTGTGGGAGAGTCACTTGTGTTTGTATCTCTGAACACCAGGGAGAGCAGCGATCTGATCTTTCCCTTCTCCTTTGTAAAGATGTTTGTTGCATGGGGCAGCCAGAGCTTTGATACTTACTAGGAGGGCAGTTCTGGTTAGCTGTTGCATGAAGAAAAGCTGTGTGGTTACCCAAGGGATAACTCCTTCAATGGCTCGTGGCTTAACTGGGTTTGTTGTACTCTTAAAAGAAAGACCAGGAGATCAAGAGAATGAACCTCCAAAGAAAAAAAGGGAAAGGAGCTGCACTTGTTGAGTTTGGATTCTGCTTCTCTCTGGTGCTCATAAGGGGGTTGTTCCTAAAGCTGGACCCACTTCTTCCTGAGCCCTGGCAGATGTTTTCCTGGGGTTTATTTGCTTGCCTTATGAAAATATCAATACTGCAGTCCTGGAGCTGAATGAGACTCTGCTGAGCACTAGCATGGTGCAGGTGAGTTTCTGCAAGGTTGGGAGAGCCATATAGCCAGGAACTTATTTGTATTCTATCTCCTGGACTTTGGCCTGGTGCCAGTCCAGGCAGCTCTGACCTACTGGTTTGTGCACTTCTCTTGTAGAACTTGCACGAGCTGTTGCCACAGCTGGTGATGCTCAGAAAAATACACATCTGGCAGACTATGAGCAGTCTGGGATACTGGTGAGTGTTCTTCTAGTCAGGTAAACAGAGATCATCAGCATCTTCCCCTAACAGAAAAAACACATTTTTCACTGTTTTATTCCTTGTGTGATGCCCAACTCCACCTCCCATTTAATTCTCCTTGCAGTGTCTCTGCATTTTCCCCATCTGCTATTGCACAAAAGATGAGACAGGTTTATTCTCAGAATCTGGTGCTACTGGTAAATATCAACTGCAGCAGTAAAAGTTCCTTTTTGGGGTGTGGGGAGAGGGAATAAATGGGAGAAAAAAAAGGAAAGGGAAAACTCTCCCCAGCGGCCGCCTGGGATAAGAAGCAGCAGGAGTCTCCCTGAATAAACACTTTTTCCAGCACAGCAAGGAGTCCCCCAAATATTTTTCCTGCAGTAACTCTTGTTTAGGTCTTGTTCAGCGTCCCCATTGTCAGTCCTTAGGCTGAAAGTGTTGATTGGAGTAGGCTTTGATTAGGCGTAGCCCTTTGCAAGTGTTAATTGTCCATTAAGCTTAGTGCTGCCCATCCTTGGGTGATGTTTTGGTGTTGCTTTAATGACCCTTGTCTCCTATTGTCTACTGTGGGCCCTGGTAGGAGGTTACAGCTCACAGCACAAAACAAGAAAAGGAAGATCAGCTCTCCCATCAGCCGTAATTAACTGTTCTATTCTAATTGCTTCCTACTGCAACACGAAGCACAACAGACCTGTGCTGCAGGGCTGATTTAGGGGAGATAAGGGAGAGGCTTCAGTTACACAGGTTACAGCACTGCGTGGGCTGGGGGTTAGTCTTAGGTCTCGTTTTGTAAGCATGCTTACATGCTCTTAAGGAACATAACACCGAAAAGTCTCTTCTGCCTGGTCTGTCTGCTACACACCGTGTCTAACAGTAGGGACTTTATTTCTGTAGTCCCCTGTCTTCCTCATCCTGCTTCCCGAGAATGTTTTTTAACATTCTTATGATCAGCCTGTGATGGACTGGCTCTCTCTTCCTGTAGCAAAGGCAGCTTTATCATCTCACTGTGATGTGGGGAGAGTCTAGATGTGTAAAGTTTGGACTGGATGGGTTTTTAAGATCCAAACAATATCTGTCCTTACAGATTGTGTTGTAGAAAAACTATGCTGCCTGTCCTTGTTCCCTGTAAGATTTCATAATGTGTGTGGAAGACGGGGAAAAAAAAAAAAAAAAGAAAAAGAAGAAGAGTTAAGAGCTCTGTCTTTGTCTTCCCAAAACATCCTGAGAGGGTCTCAGTTGTCCTATTTTTTTCAGACACAGAACTCTGGGTTGTCCACATAGGAGAATATGATGTTTGAAATGCAAAAGCATCTGGTAAAACTCCATCAGAATAAGTCATTTTCTCCTGCCACGTTTAATTCCAAAAAAAAAAACCCAAAAAATTCAGCCACTCAACGCCAGTAGGAAACTCCCATTACAATGTTTTTTTTTCCCCTTTCTTCAGTGCAAGTCTTCAAATTGTCAGATCTAAAAAGCCTCCTTTAGCAGAACCGTTATGTTTTTACAGTCCCGTGTAACCTTGCTGTAGGATAACGGGCAAGAGGAGAGCAAGGTGGAGATTGGAAAGAGCCAGGACCCCAAGTCTGACGAATCCTGCACCGGGGAGGACGGAGTTAAGACCATGACCTCAAATCAAAGTGCTGCTGTTTATTAGAAACAGGGGAGTGAAAAATAAATCTGATCTTGTTCCTAACGCTGGAACCTTTATGAAGTTTGAGAAGTACCGGAAGGATGAAATACCTCCGAAATGCACGTTCCTGTAATTTTTTTACTTTTATTGATCAGAGTACCATTTTTACAGTTAAGATGCAGTCAGGGCTTAGAAGTACTCTGTTTAGTGAGGATGATGATTCTGCCATCACTTAACCCTTGCCGATGCTCCTTCTGGGAGCATCTCCTCCTGTGCCCAGCTGTGTGTAACCTGTCTAGTGTCTGCAGCCTGAACTTAGTCTCCTCCCTCCCTCAACTCCTGGCTAACCTTATAAGCTCACTCCTGGCCACAATAACATACACTCATTCTGAGGTCTTCCAAAGAGGGTAGGTTTATGTTAGATATGAGGAAGAAATTCTTCCCTGTGAGGGGGGTGAGGCCCTGGCACAGGTTGCCCAGAGAAGCTGTGGCTGCCCCCTCCCTGGAAGGGTTCAAGCCCAGGCTGGACGGGGCTTTGGGCAACTGGGCTAGTGGAAGGTGTCCCTGCCCATGGCAGGGGGGTAGAACTGGATGATCTTTAAGGTCCTTTCCAACCCAAACCAGTCTGTGATTCTCTTTCCTGATAGGTTGCAAAACTGCTCTGGAGAAAGAAAATAGCTCTGGTTGCTATAACGAGTTGGGAAGCAGCACAAGTAACGAGCAGTTGTTTTTTGGTAACTGCCTGTACTTAGTCGTGTGAGTCTAACCTGGCAAGCTGCTTCAGAGATGTGCCTGTGCTGCTGCAGGACTCTGTGGCACAGACGTGCTCAGTGATGGTCCCTTGAGAGTCATGCAGTCGGTGCTCATGTCAGGAAGCATCTCTTCATCTCTCTTTAAACACATCTTTCTGCCTTATCCTCCTGCTGATTTCTGTGCTTGTTGCTGTGTTGGACTCTGGCTCAGGTCAGCAGGAAACAAGTGCTTGATAGGTCTGAAGTCTGTGGGACTGCAGGCATCACTTTAATGTTTTCTGCGTTTGATCTTACAAGTGGGAGCTGACAATGGCAAAGAAAAGGATTGCTGCCTGCCAGTCCTGGTGCCTGCATGCATCCTGCACCTACTCACTTACCTGCTGCCTCTGGCACTAAGACTTAATTAGTTGGGGTTTTTTTGCTTGGTAGAGTGGGCCTGAGCATGATACAGTGTGTGGGCTCAGTCTCTTCAGCAAAAAGCAGGACCCAACATGGGTCTCTGGGCGGTGATAGCTCTGGAATAGCTTGGGGACTCTGGAGTGGGTCTGTAGAGAAATCAGCTCTGCAAGGCAAGTGCTTTTCTGTGGGCAGCTCGGGACTGGTTGGTACCCTTTGGGTTTATTTCCCAGCCACCTGCATGTGGGCAGCTAGGAAATACACCCAGAGGATTTTCAGCACCTGGAAATACCTGCTGGCTAGGCTTTCAATGCTTTCAATATGGTCTTATTTTCCTGAACAGTTTTTCTCATGACCAGCTCCAAGACACAAAGTCCTGTGATCAGAAGTGATCCCAGTGAAGGCAAGATGTTTGCTGTGGCTGGGGAACAGGGGTTTGGATCTTGGCTGCTCTGTGCAAAGACACTTTTGGCTCATTGTCGTGTCTGTGGCTGCAAAGCCTGAGCCTGCATCCCAAAGATGCCTTATTTGTGTTGTTATAGTAGAAGCTGTGGCTGTGCTGTACTGTGCAGCGTGGTGAAGGAAAAAAACATTGATGAAACAAGCGGATGTGATGCCTGGAAGGAAGGAAGGATACCTATTGTTTTGTCCTGTGATAAAAGGCTGGTAGTGCTGAGTCAGTGTCCAGGGAGGAAGGAAAGCAAGAGGCAGCAGCAGGATGCGGACTGCAGATGTATCCGTCCCTCAGAGGATGAAAGCTCTCTGCCAAATGCCTGGCTGCTGTCCCACCGTGTGCCCCCAGTGCTCTGCTCTTTGTCTTACCTGGTCTAATATTTACATTCAGCTAACAAGCCTCATTCCAACATACAGTAACATCTCCAGTATAAGTCTGTCCCATCCTTTGTCCCAGGCTGCTGAGCCAACCCTGCTGTACTGCACTAGAGTTGGGCAGGTCGCTTCACGGTGTCTTTGCACCTTTCTCTGGGGCTTTAAACAACAGGTCCAAAGAAATCAACTTTTTCTCTCATTTTTTAAGACTGGAGATTGTTAAAGCATGCAGACCTTTCCTGATGTGTGCATCCCCCATACTAAAATAATGAAAAAAAAGAAAAAAAAAAAGAGGGGGGAGAGCCTTGGTGCTGTCTTAGTTTGTATTTACACTGCAGAATTCTTTCATCTGCCTGCAAATTGCACATAAGCATGCATATGGGGAAGCTTTACCCTTGGTCTGAGCACACGCACCATTCAGGAGCGGAAAGGACCATATTTCCTGGGAGATCTGCTGCTGAAGAAGCACTGAGGTGTTGCCTGAAGCAGTTAATTATCAGTGAGGGAGGGTGATTTGCCTGGATCTAAACGGGGGATGAGCCACACTTCTGGCAGTGACGTCAAAGGGATTTTCAGGGGGTACGTCTGGAGTCCTGATGGCAGTTGCAGGGTAGAAACTATGCTCCTGCTTAAAGCAAATATTTTAGGAATGTCATTCTCTATTTTTATGCCTCCTTTGTTTTTTTTCAGTGTCTGTTGAGAACTTGAAGAAAAGCTGAAACATGAGAAAAGGACAGATTTTGAATGTGTGGTGTAATATTCTGAAATTTCTAGCTGACACAGATGAGAGTGACAAATTTGTGGAAAAAATGACTATCCTTTTGTTTTTAGGAAGAAAAATGTTTCAAAGCGGATGTGAGCTATGGCAGAAGGGATTCATGGGTCTCAGCAAAGTTTAGAGACAGAGGGAGAGAGCAGAAGGGTCCATCATGTGAGAAAAGGCATTTCAGTCGTGGTGAGGACCACGGAGTGTTCCTCAAGTTGTGGGGGGATCTTGCAGTGCTGCAGGGATGCTGTTTGCCATCAGCAGGGGATCTCTCATTCTGAGCCTCCTGGACAGCTTTGGGCAAAGGGATTGCTGCTCTGTTCAGCTGTTGTCTCAAAGTGAGTTTCCTGACTGTGTTCCTGGAGTTTCTGGCCTGATTCGAGGTTGGTGGTTTGCTAGGAGTGCTGTGTGCTTCCCAAGGGACACTCCGAGTTGCTGAGCGTTGCAGTGCAGTGATGGGCTTTGAGCAGTCGGGGCTGTACCATGAAATCTTGCTTTTGCAGGAGGTGTTTGCAGATGTGTGCCATAGGGATGCCATCATGCCTGCAAAGTGGAGCGTAAGCAAGATGCTGCTTATTTACCAGCTGGATATTCCTTCATTTTGCCTCTGACACAGGAGGTGCAAGCATCACCCAAGCACTGAGCAGGTTAGGCTGGGTTCATCTCGACATTATGGTCTGGTGATGGTGGCATCTGTGCTACTGCTGAAGCCTCTGGGTGGAGAGGAACCACAGATGAGGTGGAATGTTGCAGCACTCTGTTGCTCACTCTTATGTTTTCCACCTGATGTTTGCTTTATGGTTCTTGACTTCTGGGTTTCACAGCTTTGTTAAGGATGCCAAGACACAGTATGAGAAGTTGCAGATGATGTACTCAGACACAAAGTAACTCTATACGGTACTGGGCCAGTACTTTCTGTTTGACTCCCAGAAAATGACTGTTGATAACATCTTCATAGAACTGAATAACTTCAGAAATAGGTTTTTTTAATGAGCAAGATGTCTTTTTCTCCTCTTCATTCTTAAGCGCTTTCTTCACTGCCCAGATCTCCCATGTTTCTTACTTCCCCTTTTCCAAAGAGAGATTTTAATTGCTTTTGTGTGGTTCCCCCCACCCCCCCCAACCATCCTGCAGCCCCTAAGCAGCTGTTTCTCCTGTTCCACAGCAACCTGTCATGGAAAATCAGAAGCAGCATGAAACATGATATACTGTGCAAAGCTGGTGAAGGAGGAGGCAGAGAAGAAACACCAGGAGTGACAGCAGCAGAGAACGGCTGGTAGACATGAATGTAGGTATGAGATGCAGTTGGGTGTTTGGGGCAGCAGAAGTTTTGGACTGGCTGCAAAGCCTTACTAATAATGTGTGCAGAGAGCTACAGGTAAGGAGAGAAATGCTGTGGAACTGGATTCCCAGGGATGGAGGCTTGGGATAACATGAGTGGTATTACTCTCCTCTTTACTGAGAGGATAAGTCCTGAGAGCAGCAGTTTGCAGGCCTGCAGAACTTTTAACTTATGTGTTGGACAAGTTACAGTATATCCATCTTCAACTATGTGCAAGATACAGAGATGTACAAAGGTAGAGAGGACCTTGCCAGACCTGAGGGCCTTTTTGAGAGGTTTTTTGCTTCTGTAAAATGCAGCAATTTGCATGACACACCAAAAGCCTGTACAGCCATTCAGTGTTGTAGTCCTGCACTCCATCTCCTCCCTTGTTTTCTTGGGAGGCCCGGTGGGTATTAGTGTCAGAGCCCTTCTCCCCCCTTCCCAAACGGTTATGCTGTGCTCTGTTAGTACAGGAGTCTGGCATTAGGCTCCTCTATTCCAACCACATACGTTTCAGATTTCTTTGCAAATGTGTTTTAAAAGGGGGGAGGGGAGAGGCCATAAACATTCTTATGAGCTTTCCCAGTGCTGTAGCCTGAACGTAGGAGTACCTAAACCAGTGGGATAGCCTCTGTGGGATAGCCTTTCTTATTCATCACCCCATCTGTGCCCTTACCTCTGAGTGAGTGAATCCTGCAGGTACTCTTGCACAAAAGCTGTCCTGCTTTCTGGGAGCAGAGTGGACCTGACATCCCTCCTGCCTGACGAATGGCAAAACCATGTTCTGATGTTACTGTTGACCACTTGGCTTTCTAGCTCCACACATGCTATGGGACATGGGAGTAGATCTAACCCTGTCACTTTGTAATAGAACAGCCATTTCCTTCACCTTTTTTTTACAATGTTACCTCTTACATTAGGATGTTAATTAGGAGTTTAAGGTTGGAAGCCTCCTGAACATGTAGCTACTACGGGCACAGACCTGAAAGCCCACACAGATGACCCATCTCAGCAGTCGTGATTAGTCTGGATGCAAACTTCTGCTTGGTCCAGGAAGTTGATGTGACTCTGCGAGCTCCCTGCGCTGTCCCCACAGCATGGGCTTTCTCCCTTAGTCTGCTCCCTGCTACCAAATGCATTCTTTGCTTCCAACATATGGACTCAATTACTATCCCTCTCCCTTGATTTCCTGCCTCTTCGGGTTTCCTGAAACGCATCCCCTCCTCCTGGCAGCTTGAACTCCTGCAGTGAGATGCTTTTCAAGCTCTCGCATTCCTCCCCCCCTCCTGCTGCTTTGCTGCCTCTAACAAGGTGGTCCTGATCCAGAGCACACAGAGATAAGGCTGCAGACCCACACTGTCGCTATAGCTGAGCCCAGGCACCCCAAGGGCTTGACTTGCCACAGCAGAACTAGCCAGCCCACTAAATGCATGCTCAGTGTCCAACAGGGCTGTGTCCCAGCTCCTGTTGACAGAGGCCCTCACCCTGCCTCAGCATCATTCCTAGATCACCCTCTAGTTTTCAACCAACTGCTTTATTTCTAAGACTCGGGCTTTTTTTTCCCATTCCCTTCTGAGGCCATGGGCTTTCTGAGCCTCCACACTTTGAAAGGAGCATCAAACTGCTCTGGGTTTCTCCTGCATGCTGTTTGGCTTCTTTCCTGGACATCTACTGCAGAAAATCTGCATGCCCATGGCTTCTGCCTTTAAAAGCATTTGAGGAGGAGGGGAGAGAGAGCCCCATCTTCTCTGTTAGTCGTTCTCTCAGCCCCTGCCTGCTTCTCTGGGGGAGCCCCAGGCACTGCAGCATCGGGGTACTGGAAATATTAAGAAATCTGAGTTTATTCAAGGGGCAGGGGGAGATGGAAATGATTAAATCATACAAACGAACAAGTTAATGATTTCCATCCCCTTGCTGGCATGTTTGAGTTTTCGGAAGGGGGTCTGGCCAGCAGCTGTGCCAGCAATTGTAGCTCAAAAAGAGTATTTTCTTTCTGTGTCAGCTTTCATCCATGGCCCCTTTGGATTCCCCTGACTCCTGCAAATTCCGGAGTTTCCAGGGCTCCTGCTGCTGCGAGTCCCTGTGGCTGTTTTCCCTCTGTACCCAGCAATGGAGTTAGATGATGGGGGTGGGAGGGGTGGGGGGTGGGTGTGTGTGGAGATGAAGAAGGCACTATTTGCTCCCTGCTTGCTTCCTACCCCATCCTCCCCCAAGCACAGGAGTGGCTTTTTCCCAGGATACAAGTGACTTGGCAGCACTTGCAAATGGAAGGAAAAGCTGCAGCTTCTGTGCCCCTGAACCCAGGAGTGCAGGGGAGCAACTTAGGGTACAGCTTTGGGGGAAGATCCAAGAAATATCTGTGGCTGAGCAGTCCTACAGTCAGCTTCAGATGCCGGAGCCTTATTGTATAGTAAGCCTTACATATTGTTATATATATGGCTTATATATTATTATATGTTGTATAATAAGCCATATTAATATAAGCCTGAATGCTGTGTGTGCAGGTTCTCTTATCTAAGGTCACTGGGCCCCAGCAACAGGTACACAGGAATGGATTGTTCCTATGCTGTTGTTGGAGCTTCCCCTCGAGGGATGGTGCCCATTCTCTCCTGGACCCCTTCCCCACAAGAAGTAGTAACTCCTTAGGATCTCCTAAGTGCCCAGAGCGCCCTTTGTGTGATACCAGACTAAACTCAGTGCTGCTTTTCCTGCCCGCAGCAGGACACATTAGTTGAGCTAACACATCAGGAGCATCACCTTAAATGTGTAACGCCTCCCTAACTTCCTACTCGTCTTCTCCTGATACCTTTTCCTATTGCAGGCAGTGGTGGAAGCATGGAGAGGGAAAAGCTCAAACCTCTCAAACTGGGGAAAATATAAAGAGTGTTTAGAAGTCCTTGAGTATGCTAAAGCTGGAGGGGAGTAAATGAAGCACAGAGGGGAGACATGGACCCTAACTATCAGTGTCACAGCTTCCTTCCTCAGCCTTCCAGTCCCCTTGTCTGGCTTGGGTTCAGTCTGAAGTTCCTGTTGGGCCACTGCCCTGTCTCATCCTCAGAGATGCTTCACAGCAGCCCAGACCCTCTGCTTGGGCTTGGCACAAGCAGAAGACTAAGTGTAAGAAACTAAAAAGCCCTAATAGATGTCAGCAGCTCACTGCTGTTGCTTAAACCTGCCCTCAAAACTTTGAGAGCCCCCACGGGTGGATTTGGACTGGTTTGCTCCGAGGGGAGCGTCTCTGCCAGCCAAAGTCACAGTGATGGGTGTCGTGTCCCTTCTAGGAGCTCCCCAAGGCTCCAGTGACTTGTGGGGTGTATACCCACACCCTCAATCCTCACAGACTCCCTTCACTAGCCAAAAAGCTAGTGATCAGGTTTCATGCCCCAGACTTGTCCCCCCAACAAGCTGTCCCTGCTCCCCTCAGCCGTGTTTCTGGGGTGCTGGGTGCCTCCAGCTCTGTCCCGGGTGGAGGATATGGGTCAGCCTGGCGGGGGGGTGCCGGCAGGTGGCAGCCTGTGCAGGCAGCGCAAGCAGGCTCTCAGGCAGGCTCTAGCAGATGTTTAATGGGATTTTATAGCTCTGGGTTTCATCGGGAGCTGTTGTCACGGAAACAGAGATCTGCAGAGAGCTGTGCACTCGGTGTTAACTGCCTCGGTGCTGGTGGAGGATGCACAGGGTAGCAAGCAGCGCCGGGAGACTCCTCTTAAAGGCATGCGGTGAGTGATTTGTGCCTGGAGCTCACCACCCCTGCCTGGCTTTGCAGAGGCAGCGGGAATGCGCTCTGTTATTTAGGACTGGGGTTTTGATAGCGTTTTAAAATATGTTCCTCTCCTGTTGGAGCACAAAGCTGTGCCTGAAGGGGTGCAGGAGGGTTCCGTCTTCTGTCTGGGTGTTCTGGCCCTCTTGTTTTCAAGCTTGGGAGACTCTCATGCAAACAAGAGGATGGATGCAGGTCTCCCAGGTTTTCAGTTCGGGGGGGAACAATGTCCTGCTAAAGCCTGATCGCAGCACATCTCATTGTACACTGCGGCTCAGGCACCTCCCCTGGGTCTGTAGCTGGACAGGAGGGGGCACCAGAGCTGCACTGCCACTGGGGTGGTGACAGCATGTTTGTCACCCCATCGCACAGCTTCCCGAGGGGTGACATCCCTGTTGCTAGGGAGGTGAGCAGCTGAGGCCAGGCTAATCTCCTTAGTGGCCTGAGCACCATCACGACAGTGAAAGGAAGATTAGAGGACAGGGTGGCATTAGCAACCCAGGATGCTCATTGGAGAGGAGCAAGGAGACAACTGAGCCAAGCAGAGAGGGAGAAGATCCTAGGGAAGATCAGTGGAGGAGCCAGAGAGGCCTCTGTCAGCAGCAAATAACCCAACAGCTGGGATCTCTGAGGAAGTGAAAGGCTTTAGACAACATGCCCAAAAATCCTCACGGAGCCATCCCCACCCCCTCCTCCCCAGGAGGAAGGTGTTGCCAGGCAGTCTGGGTCCTAATCCATCCCCTTCCATCCAGAGCTGGGGAGGTGGATGCCTTCCCACTCCCCAACATTCCCTCGGAGCATATACAGAGTGAAGACCCACTGGATTTTACCCCATACCTGAGAGACATAGAGGAACAGGGCAAGGAATATTTGTTGTCCTTTTCTGTGATACCAGAGGCAAAAGATGTTATTTTCTATAGCAGAGTAGGGTGTGCAGCTGCTGCTGACAAACCTCCATAAAGGAGTCCAGATGCTGGGCTCTGTTCCCTGTTCCTTCCACCTGGGTGTCACAGGGTCCTGTGTGTTCTTTGCAGGTGGCTAACGAGGTGATGGATGTTTTACAGGAGCTTTGCAGTCCGGCAGTCTGACCCACCGGAGCAGGAGAGTGTGGCAGGGTAGGTGCTGCTTACTGGGCTGTGCCCCTCTGTGCTTCTTCCTGCAGGGAGCTCCAGGGCTCCTAAGGGAAGGAAAAAAAATGATGCCTACTGTTATTACTTGGTGTTTGTTCTTTCCTCTCATCTGTCAAGGAAACCATGGCATGGTTCACATACCCAGCTGGTATTGCTGCCCTTGCTGACGTATTACGTCCTTTTAATCCATATCCAAAATAGCTTGTCCACCCCTCCATTCACACTGGCTTGCACAGCACCTTTCACCATGCACTCCCCCTGCCATCATCTGTTCTCCCAGCCAGTGATGTGCACTGGGATACCAGACTTTTTCTTAGAATCACAGAACAGTTTGGGTTGGAAGGGACCTTTAAAGATCATCTAGTCCAGCCTCCCTGCCATGAGCAGGGACATCTTCAACTAGATCCAGTTGCTCAGAGCCTTGTCCAACCTGGCCTTGAATGTTTCCAGGGATGAGGCATCTACCACCTCTCTGGGCAATCTGCCAGTGTCTCACCACCCACATCATAAAAAATTTCTTCCTTATATCTAGTCTGAATCTACCCTCTTCTAGTTTAAAACCATCACCCCTTATCCTATTGCAACAGGCCCTACTAAAAAGTCTTCTTCCAGGCTGAGGAAGCAGAATCATACTTTTTCTATGTATGAGTGTGGTCAAGACAGGACTGTTACTCTTCTGCCAGAAAGACTTGCAGAGAGATCGGAAGAGTTGAGGTGGGAGTGGGATATATGGAGATACCCCCAGGTGCCAGCAGCTACAGGAAAAGGCACAGGGGGCTTGTGCCATGTTAGGAGCAGAAGGAAGAGAGATCAAAAGGATTTGAAAAATGAGACAGCTTGGAAGCAGGTTCAGAAATGACAGGGTTTGAGGAGAACTGTGTGAAGAGATATTCGAGCAGCTCATGTGCTGCTGGAAGTGGTCCCTGTATGGGAGATTCTGGGTAAAGGGGATGTGACATGCTCCAGATGGAAAAGAAAGCAGAGAAAAACAGGACCCAGCAGGGGAGTAAGGACACACGGTGCTAGATCTGTGCCACAGAAGTGGCCACAAGCTGGTGACCAGACCAGAAGAGTGGGGAAGATCTTTTAGCCAAGTATTTGAAAAAAAACCCCGAACAAACCCAGAATAGAGATGTAGAAGAGACAAAGCTACAATTTCTCTGTCTCAAATATAGGAGGAGGATGGTCAGGAGAAGCAAGGAGAGAAATCTTCAACTCTGATTCAGCAGCCTACAGCAGCAGTGGGATGTTTGCTCATCTTTTAACACACAGTAAAGGGCAGGGATTTAAAGTAACAGGCTGTTTTGCCTTTTGGCCTCAGCAGCATCCAAGGCTAACACATGGATAGTGTCGCCTTGCTGCCCCATCAGACCCTGATCAGCTTGGTGTCAGTGTGGCACGTGTTGTGGCTCTGTTGGCCATGCAGGGTGCCTGTGCTCCTCCACCAGTGACAGGACTGTGGCTGTGAGAGGCAGCAGCCCAAAACCCGTGTGACCACAGCACTGTGTGTGCTCCCGTATACCACTTTGGCTGTTGGTGACAGCGTGCCCTGTGTTCCATTGACATCTCCCCCACTTGGTTTCACCCCTCTGGCCCTTTCCCAGAGGAGCACTGTGTGCTGAGATTGAAGGAAGCTCCCCTGCTGTAATGAAAACCCTGGGGGGAACACTCACTGCCTTCGCAGCTGTTTCAGACCCATCTTCCCTTGGAGGGGGAGGATTTCCCTTTCTACACCTGCAAAAACAAGGGGCCCTGACTCACTGCCCACCGGGTGCAAGGGCCAAGCTCATGGGTAGTAGCCAGGGAGGGTGGTACCAGGCACGTGAGCCTAAACTCAGCCTGTCACTGAGATTTCCTTCCCCTGTCCTCTGGGTTTTCCCCTTTTTTTGCTCTTTTTCGAAAGGTGATCTCAGTACAGTGCAATATCCCTGTGGTCCTGTTGTGGTTTAACCCCAGTGGGCAGCAAAACACCACCAGCTGCTAAATGGCTGAGCACCTGCCTGCTGAGGGGAAGCGGTGAACGAATTCCTTATTTTGCTTTGCTTGCATGCTCAGCTGTTTCTTTACCTATTTAACTGCCTCTAGCTCAGCCCTTAACCTTCCAATTCTGCCCCCCATCCCTCTGGGAGGGTGTGAGTGAGTGGCTTTGTGGGGCTGAGCTGCACACTGCGGTTAACCCCCAGTGGGTCCCAAGCCTGTGCTGGTTCTGGTATTGCCAGGTGGTGTTCCAAGAGTGTGTTTGCAGAGGGTCCTGCTGGAGCCGGTACTTCTCCTTCTGTGAGCCTCCTGCCTGATGCTTTGCAGTCCCGAGGAGCTCTCCCAGGGGGATGTATTGTCTTTCTCCATCACCCCAGTTGTCAGGACATTTCTCCATCCCCCGTCACAGCTGCCGAGGAAGGCAGGAGCTCAGCGTATGAGCCTTGTCAGCTCTGATCCCCAGTTCCCATCCTGCCCAGGCAGCTGTGTCTATTCAACCACGAGCAGCTTCATCCCTAGACTGTGAAGGAATAGGAAAAGCCATTGGCTTCTGCTTAATAGCTTAAAGGACCTGTTGTGGGGGAGTGAGGTCAGCAAAAGGGGAGTGTTGCAGCCAACTCACTGAGAAAGATGTGCGGACCATGGCAGGGCACACACACAATAGCTCCCTGTCTTCCTCTGGTCTAGCTCGGCACTTGTCCTAACCCCAGAGCTTCAGCCAGATGATTCAGAACTGGTTTGTGGTTGAGGTGACTCAACCAGTGTCCTTTTCTGTCGCCCTGATGTCACGCATATGCCATCTGCTCTTCACCACTCAGCAAAGTGAAGGCAGATAACCAGTTGTGAATCCATCTCTCCCACCCCGAATTTGCTGCTGGCCTGGGTATCCAAAGGAAAGAAAGCGAGGGTTGAGGTGAGCTGGACACAAGGGCACTCTTGTTCAGACAGGATTAAGCTGTTGTGTACAGAGCAGATACGTTACCCCTTGCCCCATTGCTCAGGCTGTTGTTGGGTCTGTGGGAGGGAGGAAGATGCTCATCTTTAACTCCGGTGATGCACAAACTGAGCCAGGGAGCAGGGCAGGTTGCAGCCTTTGCCAGTGAGTGCAATCATGCCACGGCAAAAATCTGTGTGTTGGAGGAGGAGGAAGCAATTTCCAACTCCTTCTGAAATATTTTGCCAGTCTTCTGCAATCTCAATCAGATCTACTGGGGATGACCCAAAATAGCATCTTTGGGCATGGGTTTCCAGCCTGGCAATCCCTTGGTCATTGCCCCAAATACTATTAATGTTCAGTAGCTCCAGTATTTTCTTTTTGTCCTGATGATGATGGCATGAGAAATCAGTTGATAAAGCCCACCTGGATTTCCAAAGGGGTCTCCTGCAGTCTCCTAAAGAAGCTAAGGTCCCACGGGATGAGAGGGGATGTTCCTACATGACTGCTAATCCATTATTTAGTAGGCTCTAAGGCAGGAAATTAAATACATTAGGAAGACTGTGAAGAGTAGGAATATTTCTGACAATATTTCAGTAGGAAAAAACAAGACTTAACTGTGAAGTGAGCAGAGGAATGCTCCAAGCTGACCATTGCCCCTTGGAGTGAAGTATGGGCTTTATGGGGTGTCTGTGGCAATGTCAGCCCAGTGCTCTGCAGTAGTTAAAACCCAGAATCCCCATCCAAAATCTAGGAAGCCCTGGGAAAGGAAGGAGAGGAAAGTAAAGTGACTGCGGCAGCATTTTTTTTGTTTGTTTTAAATGTGTTGTGCTGCCTGTAGTTCTGGTTCCCCTGCCTGAGGAGGGGCATCATAAGAAGCAAGATAAGGTGCAGAGAGAGGCAACATGCTGACTGAGTAGACCTGTGTTTGCTTAATCCAGAAAAGGGGCATGAAGGAGACATATGAAATATAAACTGGTGATGTTTGTGTCTCTTCTGCAAGAGCTTGAATGAACCTGGGAGGGGCAGACTTAAATGCCAAGCTGTAGTTTCACAGCCCTCCTCTTTACAGGATGTTGCAGATGCTTAGAGTTTACATGGGTTAAAAAAAGCAACTGAATACATTTATGGAAGAAAAAAGTAGGAGGATGTGAGAAAATTCACTGGTTGAGACGGATGAGAGAGTGTCAGTGGGAACGTGAGGGAGGATTTGAGACCTGCAAGAAGCGGAGGTGGAGGGATCAGTCTTCTGGGTTCATGCTGTCTGTTGGGAAAGGTTTGGCCTGGGGGAGAGCCGGGCTGCTGGAGGAGGACAGCTCTGCCCAGGGGAGTGAGAAGCTTCTGTGGGTTGGGGCTTGGGGGATGTGGAAGAGCCTGGGGTGAGAAGGGGCTGCTGGATCAGTGTGAGTCTGTTGCAGAGAGGAGGCTTTGCTGAGGGATGAAGAAGACAAGAAGTGCATTGAATACAGGCTCCTGCTTTCTTTCAGCTCTTTCTAGCTATGCTAAGGTCCAGCTGGCAGCCGGGGGGACGTCTCTCACCCCCCCTCCCTGCTCCTTTCTGCTGTAGCCCCGAGGGGATCAGTGCACAAAGCCTGGCAGCTCTGAATGCTCCCTGTGTTGTCTGCGCAAACCAAATGCTACCTCCCTGCTCCCTGAGGGAAGGAGATGGGAGAGCAGCTCCTGGGCAGTTCTCGCACAACCCAGCAGCAGCAACCTGAGACCCCCTGGAGGGGCTGACCCGTCAGCAGCACCCACACACCAGGGTCCAGCACTGAAAAATGCTCCCCAGCACAGGGAGCATCTCGCCAGCAGACCTGGAAGGTGGAGGGTGATCGATGTCTGGGTTTGGAGACTGTTGGTCCCTTCCCAGCCGGACTCTGCGTGTGATCGGCGTACATCAGCCTGCTGTGCACAGGGCAGAAGGGCTGTCCTAGCTGTCTCCTGTCCATAGCACACGTTTGTCTTGCTTTTCTCTTTGGGGGAGGTGAGGGACAGACTCCTAAGTCTTGTCTCCTGCCTACTGCACCACTGGTGAAATGGACACCCTGTGGGGCTGGAGAGCAGGACAGGGAGAGGCAGGTGTGGTAAGGAGAGGTGAGGAGTAGTTTCAGGGGTGCTCCAGGGCTCGGAGAGAGGGATGCTGGATTCATGATAGCTACTTAACAGAGTCTCCAAAAGGCTTTTAAATTCTGCACAGGAGCCTATGGTTTGTCTTCTCTGCACAGTTCTCTGTGCCTGCCCTTGGTATTTCAGAAGCCAGGGTGACAGCATGAAAGGTTTTCAGTTCTGAAAGAGTTAATTTCCATGCCTGCAGTGATTCAGCTGTGGCTTTGTATTCCAGAGCTGGTCCCCTCCCTTCTGCCCTCCCAATCATAAAAATACATCTTCAGAAGCACTGAAGGCAGGAGCTTGTGCAGGCAGCACCGCGTGGCTGTGCCAGTGCCTCCCCAGCACGCCCTGCCTGCGGCTGAGCTGGCCACGCTGGCCCGCCACCGATTGCCCCAGTGCCTGCGGCTGCTCGGCCGCTGCTCTGGTTCAGGGCTGCCAGCTTGAGCGTGGCATCATGAGCCGGATGAGCTCAGGCCTTAAACTATAAATGCTTCTTAAGGGTAGGTGCTGTTTGGGCCTCATTATTGGGACACCAGCACTCAGCTGCATCTGGAAGGCAGTGCCAGGCTTATATGGATAAGGCCAAAGCGCGGAGCATGGGGAGATTTGGGGGGCTGTAATCTTCTGCTGGCACAGCCCCATGAGAGCCTGGCAGGCAGTATCCTCCATCACACCACTGCTGTCCTCTCCCACGGGGTGCACAGGGGCCCCCTAAGGAGGTTGTGTCCTGAGTTGTGGAGTCCTGTCTGGGTCACAGTGTTGCCCCTCGGGGAGCTACGCCTGCTGGCTGGAGTTGGGCTGAATACAGGCAGAGGTCTGAACCAGTAATATGGTCCATTTTGCAGCCCTGGACCCCAGGGTAAGAACTTCTTAATTCTGCAGTGTCCTGAGGTCAGACAGCTCCTCCAGCCCAGCCTGCCCTGAGGGAGGTGCTCCATACCAGAGCTGGCCTAGAGTTGCTTCCCCCCTCTCTTTTTAACAACGCCTTGTTTTCAGAACCAAGCAAAGCCAGCAAGGTGACAAGAGATGGAGGCATCCTTGAGGAGATCACAGAGATCATCAGCTGCACCAGCTAGGCGTTGTCCCTGGACAAAGGCAGAAAACTGCTGGACCTGTGAGAGCTTTCAGTAAGTAAAATAGTTTCGCTGGGATCTGTGCATGGCTATGAAGTATAATTTATTTTCCTTCTTGCTCTTTGGTCTGCCCCTGTAGACAACTGAAGGGTCAAAGGCTTCAGCCAAGGGGAAGAACATCATCTGCCGTTCTTATGCTGGAGCAGACTGGGCAGAAAGGCAGGGACAGGGGGTAAAGCCACAGCACTTCCTACACATAGCTCAGTGCTGGGGTGCCAAAGCAGGGACCCCAGGTCTTGTCTTGCAGGGTGCTGGCTCTTGGTGCAGTAGTTTACAATGGGAACGGCTCTGTCCCACCTGCAGCTTCAAGACGTTGAGTTGTTTTCTTGCTCTAATTTAATATATTTGTAATGTTGAAGTAATGGAGTGATCCATAACAGTCCAGCATCACCTGGGACCAGCACACAGCTTGGCTGCTGCAGGAGGAGGCACACTGATCCCAGATCAGGTAGGAGCCGGGGCACCAGGAGGGCGGAGAAGGAAAGGGGGTGGCTGGGGATGCTCTCAGAGAGAAGGCGGGTTGGCACCCTCTGATCTTGGAGAGCCACCCAGGGAGGGGTGAGCCAGCACAGGCCATGCAGCAGGGTCTGGGAGCCTTTCAGCATAGCTGAGAGTCACTCAGCACACGGCAGGCTCTTTCCTGCAGGACCCTCTGCCCATCCAGTCACTACTGGGAGCACTGGTCCTGCCTGAAGTCCCGCCGAGCCTTTTAGTTTTAATGCACTTTTATGTTCAATAATAATACGGTTCTATTTTTCATAGCATTTCGGGTGTTCCTGGGGGTTGTTATCACATCACATCACAGGTAGGAAGCTCTAATAAAAAGCTGGGCAGCCCGAGACCGTGTGCCCTGGTGCCAGGTCAGCCCAGCAGCCCTGCGCCGCACATGGCACAGCCGCCAGTCACCTCGCAGCGGCGGTGGCTGCGCTCAGCGGGGCTCTTTGTGTGGGGCACGATGCCTGCTCCCTGCTTCAAATGCACTTCATGTCTATTATTTTGCTTCCATCCCAGGTGCTTGGCTCCGGCATGCGAACCCAGCAGTGCGTGAACTGGAGAGAATAACAGCGAGCGAGCAGCTGCAGATAGGCCCTTGGGAAGAGGTAGGTGCATGCCTGCGTGCAAGAGGTTTGTACTTTAAAGAGAAAAATGCTGATTGTAGAGGGTAAAAGAGTTGCTCTGGTTCAGCCTTGAGCAGTTGATCAGGCAGGATGGTGCTGGTCGTGGTCCAGGGACTCCCCACGCTCAAATCTATGTGAACCAGGAGCCCACTTTAAGCAAGGCTTGACCCCTTCCTATCCCTCCCCAGAAGGGATGAGAGAGTCAAAAAGGGCAGCCAGGACAATTAAGAAATCAGTCTGTTTGCCTTCTTGGTGCCGGGGCCATCAGAAGGCTCCTTGCAGGGCTGAGAGCCGTGCCACCCTCATGTCAGAGTGGTGGCAAGCTCTGCCAGGTTGTTAAGTGCAGCAGGAGTTGCCTTTGTGCAGCAAAATGCCCATGGCTGCTTTTGGAAGCCCGGGAAAGCTGCAAAATGAAAGAGAAATTGGGATACGTGAGCTGCACCCAGGCCAGCCTGGAGCCTTGCCTCAGAGCTTTTTCACGTAATAGTTTCCTTAATATAAAGCCTTTTTTCAGGGCTTTGCAGCTGTGGGCAGGTGATACTCTGGTAGCACTGTTACCATGACCATTTGTATGTACAAAAGATGGAGAAATAAACATACTTATTTTGATATAAATATGTGATCTTGTATCCATGTCATAATTTTGCTAGCGCGGAGACAAACTTGGATCCTCGTGGCACTGAGCCACAGGGAGTGGGCTGGGGTGGGCTGCTGAGGAGCTGGAGCAGCATCACAAGTGCCTGCAGTGGGCTGGGTGCTGCCATGGTGTCCTGGGAGGAGGCTGAAGGTCCTGTTCCCTGCACAGAAAATCTGCCTTGGCAAACCTGGTTCAGTGCCTGAGAGTGCAGACATGGAGTGGGGTCTGGGGGATGGAGGTGTCCCCCCTGCCCAAATGTCACGCAGGCTGAAAGCCAGGCAGGGGGGAAGCTGATGAGGACAGGAGCCACCCTCACTGTCCAAATACTTGCCGTGATGGATATTCCCCAGGGATAAAACAGTAAGTAGAGCCCTGGTCACACCGCTCGAGCGTTTCTTGTCCTTAAAGGTGTACATACCCCTGTGGCAGCTCTGTGCAAGCAGTGTCCCTCCTTTTGGCCCCATGGAGGGGTCTTCCTGCCCTTGCTCTTACGTGAGCAGCCCCAGCCTGGCTGATGGCTGAATTTAGAGGTCAACCCAGCCAGAAATCGGCCAGGCTGCACCTCCCTGCTGCTCTGCTGGGATGAAGGATGCTTTCTCCCAGATGGCCACTTTGGAAAGACAAATGCTTTGCCACATGCTGGTGGCACTGGCTTCATGGCACAGGAGGAGTTTGTCCTTGCGACTGGTTCTGTGCATGGGCCTGGAGCCGAGGGCAAAAAGCTTCATCCTTTACACATGGACAACCAAGCCTGGGCTGTGTTCCTCATCCTGGGGCCAAGCACACATTGCAGCGGCTATCCTGCTGCTGGCATCTCATGGTAGGTACCCTATGGGGCATCCAAACCCCCTCTGCCATCAGCCCCATCCCCTCCTGCCCAGGGCAGCGCTGCCTTTACCCCATGCCTGTGGCGGGAAGCAGCTCTGCTCCCCTCCCTGCTGCCATGGGTTTAGAAAGTTGGTGGTGGGTCAAGACCAAGGACTTCCTCAGGATCCCTTGGAGCTACTCTAACCCCTCCTGCTGCAGCGAGCTGCCACCAGCATCTCCTCCCCATCCCTGATCCTTCTCTGTGTCTTCCCTGCCCCCTCAGTCTTCGGGGGATATTGCCACCAGACAGACATGTGCCCCAAAATGTCCTTCCCTGCCTCTTCCCCAGCCCCCATTCTGCTTCAAGTTATCCCCATTGCTGCAGTGGGTACGGGATGGGGTTGACTGGCCAGTGTTTGCTCCACAGGGCTTTTAGGAGCTGGTCCCTGCTGGCATGGATGCTGGGGACTTCTGGGCTAATTTAAACATGAGGACAGACACCTGATTATTGCCCTAGTTTGTGTCAAATCTCCTTAGTTCTTTTGGGGTTTTTTAGCAGCCTTTTGATGAGCTCATCAGTGACAAGTTGCTAATCAGGAAGCAGGAGGTCCTGAGCTGGAGTGGTGGGGAGCAGGGTCTCCCTAGGTGCCCCACAGCTCAATGCACCCCCGTTGTCCTGTGAAAACAGGGAAAAAAGAGCCATGATAAAGTAATTGTCTAAACCTGGCACTGGGCCTGACCAGGACAAAGGAAAGCCACATGGGGGTGGCCTCAGAGGGGCATAGGAGTGGTGCTTGCTTGGTGAGTGGGGACACCCCAAAGCTCTGCAGGGCCCAGCAGAGACCTCATGGGCTTCAGCAGGGAGAGGTGCCACATTGTCCCAGGGTGCTGAAATGGGGGGGGGGGGGGGGGATTTTTTGTTTCTAACACTATGAGGTACCTACCAGCATCATATAGAGCAGTAGGATCCAAAGTTTCTGATGCACACTGCCCCAATATAATTATCATTTTATAAATTACTTACACATACTGTTGGGCCTAACATGTACATTGTAAAGCTAAAAACTAAAATAGAAATTTAAAAAGGAGGAGAGATAGAATAAGCACTATTTTTTAAAGTATTTTTTTATTTATTAACAGTACAAAAAATATTTTTTTCTTGCATCTCAGTGGACTATCTCATGCAGCCAACTCTGGGGACCATGGTTTCAGAGGGATCCAGCCTGGACCCCACATCTGGCACCAGCGAGCTCCTTCCCCATGCCCCTCCTTCCCCCCACCCCGCCACCCCCACCCCGGACACTGCCCTGCACAAAGCCACTTTGTCTGCCTCTTCCTCTTCCTCCCCTCCATCTGGCTGCTCTCCCTCCCTGGCGCCCATCTTGTCCCCCTCCCTCTGCAGCTCAAGGACCCTCCTTCTCTTTTTATCTCTGGGGAGGGGGTCTAAGCCCCCCTGTTTCCCCATTGCAGCTCACAGGAACCCCGTGGCTGTGCCATGGTCAGGAGGTGATGGGGAGCCCACCCTGCCGGCCCTGGCACCCATCCACATCCTGGGGACCAATTGTGCAGCTGCCACTGGGACGAGCCATGGGTGCTGCTCCCCGAAGCCCTCTGGAGCCAGGGTGACACTGGCATGGGGGAGTCCTCCTCTGGCACGGCTTCACCAGCTGCCTTCCCTTCACCAGCTGTGTCACTGGGGGTTGACCCAGGTGAGCTGGCTGCACCCAAATCCCATGTGTCATGAGTCCTGTGGGAGAGGAAGGGACTTTTCTGGGGCATGTCTCTGCTCTCCAAGCCAAACCCTGGCCACTGGGCTGTCCCTGGCACGATGCCACCCACATCTCTGTCCCCTGAAAGGGGGATATGCCTCAATACAGCCACCTTCAGTCCTCTTCTTGCTCCCAGCCACCCTGGCAAAGCTCTGGGTAGTTTGGCTCAACATCACTTCCCATTCATGTGGAGAAGGTGCCAAAAACCCCTTCCCCACACTGGGCATGGCCACTTTTGGCACGTGCCAAAGGGAGAAGGGCTGGACAGGCAGCGCTGGGCACAGGAAGCCCCTGCCCATTGCCATGCTCACTGCCGGAGGAACATTTTGTCCATGAGTGGCATTTCTTGACTTTTATTTGGCTGGGGGTTTCCCAAAGCACTGCCTCTGCCCAAACTCCCTGGGGGCTGATGGGTGCTGGGGGCATCCGGCAGAGAATTAGCCCTGCCTGGCTGCGTGCCACCAGGGGCTCCCCAGGGATAGGTTTGGGGGGCAGCACTGAGCTCTCGGGGAGTGAAGGGGTGTTTCTGACTGCAGAGGCAGGTTGGCTCCTCTGCCAGCAGCTCGGTGACAGAGACCCTGGCAGGTCCCACCACAGCATCACAGGGTCCCCAGCAAGTTCCAGCAGTCTGTGGGCTCTGGGGGGGGATGGGGAGGGGGTCAGCAGTGTCCCCTTTGAGCTGAGCCCCTCCAGCCACACCGTGGCCCAACAGTAGTGCCCACAGCATCTCCCCCCTCTGCCCAGTTTGCCTTCATCCCACCTGGCAGCCTTCTCCTTCCCCCGCCTCCCTCTCGCTGCCCTCCCCTCTCCCCCACTCCATGACTTCAGGGCTTGGCTGCCTCTGCCCTTGGCTCCTCAGGACCAGGCTTCTCTGGCTCCTGGCCACCAGCACAGCAGGGGCAAGGGCTCTGCCCTGCAGGGGAGGACGGACAGACAGAGCAGGCTCCAAGCACCTCATGCCACTGCACAGCAGAGACCACCACGAGGTCACACAGGCTGCAAAAGGGCAAAATCCCATCACATCCTATTTTGCCTGGTCTCCTGCAGCCCGGAGAGTGGCTGAGGGCTGGCCCTGCTCCTCCAAGAGATGGATGAGCTCTTGGCAGCCACTGAGCCCTGGCAGGGCTGGCAAAGGGCAGGCAGTGCCCTCCCTCCACTGTCTCCTTCACCACAGTTGCAAGGTTTCAACCAGCAAAAGACATTTTTTTTTCCATCTCTGCATGCTGAGCTTAAGCAGTTAGAAAAAAAAAATTAAATAAATCACAGCATCTGGACGTGGATTTGTGGACCAGGAAGGAACACAGAGGATGGTGAAACCTCTGTTCCCACCAAGGAATGTGAGGTTGTGTGAGGCGTCAGCTGTGTCAGGGGGAAATACAATCCCAGGGGGATGTTCCAGTGAGGGGCCACGGGGAGCCGGGCTGCGGAACACCCTGCTATGGGCACCTGCTCTCCTTGCCCGGCCGTTTACACTCACTGCCCCAGCGAGTCCCTTTTAGACCTTTTCTATCCCAAGGACCAAGATTTCTAAGTGGTTTTTTATGCCATCAGCTGTCCTCCCTGCTGATACGCTTATGGGAGGAGAAAGCCCCCGACTGCCACCAGTTCCCCAGGGTTTCTTCTGAGGCAGGCTCCAAATCCAACTGCAGGCTCTTGGCACAGGAAAGCACAAAGCCCTGTTTAATCCTGCAGCTCCCAATGTCCGTATCAGACCCAGGGCAACCTCCCAACTGTCTTTAGGGACCCTGAAGGAGTGAGCAAGAAGGAGCTGCGTGACAATTCAGGTTTTTTGGTGATTTTTTTTCCCCCACTCTTTGCTGGGTGAGGTCACTGCTGGAGGAGCTGCCTGATGGGACTAAGCCCGTGACTGCAGAATGATGCCAAGGAGCATGTCAGCAGGCAGGATGCCAGCTCCCCACCCAGCCCTCCCCAGGGCCAAGTGACCGCAGGCCAGCTCAGCTCACAAATTCAGTGGAAAATTTGGTTTGCTCAATTCCTCTTTTTTTTTTTTTTTTTTTTGCTATTGTTTTGGTTTGATTTTCAAGGTCAACTGGCAAAAATGTCACTGTTGTGAACAAGGGCCCCACAAGCTGGTGAGACAGGGCCAGCACTGCCCTTCTGCAGGCTCCAGCCCCACCAGGAACAGGCAGTGAGTTGGAAACACTCCTCAGAGGAAGGACAGCAGGGTCCCCAGCGCTGTGTAACCTGTTCCTGTACCACCAAGGGCTTCCAGCTCAGCTGCCTGCAGAGCAGCCTAGGGTTCCTCTGGTCCCATGTTATGGATGTACCTGGGAGGGTGACAAGGAACAGTGGGGGTGGGGGGAAGAGGTGCTGGGCTGCTCCCAATGTGGGGGAAAGGAGATGAAGGAGAAGAAGCAGAGTGAAACAGCAAGCAGGAAGGCACTGGGGTAGAGCCCCTTCTGGCTGCTGAGGGATGTTCAGAGCATCCCGGAACAGACCCTCACCTGTCTGAGCTGGGCCCTCACCTGGCCCAGACCCAAAGTCCCTCTCTGCTCAACAGCTGAACCACCTCCAAGTTTACTGGTGAACACACCCCCACCCCCCACCCCCCCACGCACACTTGGATTGCAGGAGGCGGGATGCAGCCACTCACACCCCCACCAGCAGCCGGCCCAGGCACACAGGATGTAACGCTGGGTCCTGCTCCAGCCACAGAGTCCCTCAGTCCCCTGCCACCGCTGGAGGTGAAAAACCCCTCCCTCCACCCGCTGACTTGCTCCCATCCCCCATCCAGCATCATCCCCTCCTTTCCAAGGTCAAGTTGTCCTTCCTGGGAGTGATGCTTCTAATCCCCTGATGGTCTCTCAGCCTGAGTGGCTGCCAGGGCACTCAGTCTTGCTACCCTCTTGGCATCCTTGCTGTACGGGCTGTGACTTGGGCTCTGTTTCTGTCAGCCTCCCTTTTCTCATCACCCCAGGTCAGTAAGTCCTCCATCAGCTAACCATGCTGCAATGAACATGTTCCCACTCCCACGTGTCCCTGTTAATTAGTGCAGCTGACCAGGTTCCCTTCATCAGTGCTAATTGGCCAGGTTTGTGTCTCTATGCATTTCCTTTCCCGTTTTTCTCAGTGCCCTTGGGTGATTTTAGCGCAACAAAGAGGAGACACAAAATGAAACTCAATACACATCCTCACATTGCACACATCCTTACACTGACACCAGCAGCTGGGAACACGGGGACATGGTGGGGCTCAGGGCACTGGGGAGGCTGTGGGCTCCTGGTGCCAGACCCACACCCACAGCCTTGTAAAGCCCCTTTGCTCCCCACCAGCAGTGGCTGTCACCCAGGGGGGGACCTGCTGGCCTGACCATCACCTCTTCGTCCACCAACCCCCAGCTCCAGGTGCCTGATGGCATCCCCAACAAAGTGGGCAGCAACGCCCAGTGCCCTGGGACGATGTCACCCCAGCCAGGCTGGGTGCTGGGGACAGCCCATGGGTGGCACCTGAATGTTCTCAGCGCTGGTCCCCATTAGCAGTGGGTCAATGTGATTGATCCCCATCATCGTCCCCTTGAGCTCCCCTTAACACACTCCAGGTGCTCCAACGTGGGAGGGACAGTAACCCTGGGCCTGGGGGCAGAGGACACAGCATGACAAGGGCCCCACAGCTCTAGGTCCCTGCCCTGTCACCACCGGACCTCCTCTGTGTGTGTGTGTACACGTGTGTGAGAGAGAGAGCCCAGGGCTGTCCCTGTGTGCACAGGGAGGGGTGGAGATTGGGTCTGTGGGGTGCAGAGGAATTGGGGGGGGGGGGGGCCAGAGAGTGTCCCTATGGGAGGTGGATGGGGATTTCCAGGGGTGTCTGGAGGAGTGCAGCAGGACTGGGGGGAAGAGGGGTGTCTCTTGGGGGTGCAGGGGGATTTGGGGAGTGTCTGTTGGTCTGTAAGTGGGGTTTGGGTGGTTGTCTCTGTGTGTGAGGGCAGTGTTGGGGGGGGGTGGAGGCCACGGAGCTGCAGCCCGGATGGAGTCACAGGGAGCGGTGTAGGGTGTGTGGAGGGTGGGAATGGGGGGAGATCTGTGCCCTGCACTCCTGGAGCCTCCTGTGCTCTGCTAATGGGGGGGCGGGCAGCCCTAGCCCCCTCCCCACTTCTCCCTCCCTGGGCTGTGAGTGTGTGCGTCTGTTTCTCTGTCTGACTGACTTCAGGGGCTGCTCTGCCCCTGCCCCCTCCACCCTCCCCCTCACATCTGGCTAGCAGCAGCTTATTTTGTCCTCCGTGGTTGCAACACTCCAAGTCACAGGACGTTTCTCACCCACCTGTGTCAGACACCCGGGCAGGGAGAGGGTGAGGGCTTGTCCTGGCCAGGGGATCCTGGACATAGGGCCTGACACCCCCTTTTTCCTGTCCCCCCCTTAAGAGCAGAGCAGACAGCCTGGGCACCACAAAAAGTGGATTACCTCGGTGTTGGAAAAGAGAGAGTAGATCCCTGCCAGTGATGGGGAAGGGCAACTGGATCCCTTGGGGGTGGGGAAGGGGCTGGAAAAAACATGGTCTTCTTGGTGGGGTGTACCTGGGTCTGCCCTGGCTTCCCCCAAAACTGCCAGTGGGGAGCACAACGGTGCCACCCACAGCGATGTCACCCTCTGCCAAAGGACTGAGGCTGCTCCAAAACCATGCCCGCTGCCAGAGCCAGGCTGGGGCAGAACCACCACCCTACTGGCAGTCTTGGCCCCATCTGTGCCCCTCTCTTCCCATTAGAATAAATACAATTTATTCAGAAGAAACCATTTTATTATTTTTTTTTCCCCAAAGAAAAAAAGCAATATAAATATTAGAGTATAAAACTTGCGTGTAACACATTGACATTGGTCTATATGGGTATAAGAAGGATATAAGCATATATATAATATATAAGTATAATTCAATATTAGACACATTGAAAGGGCAAACGTGTTTCATTTCACGTACACTCGGAGCACAGACCACATGGAAATAAGATACAGAGAAAATTGAAAATACTGGTGTTCACAAGTTAGTCACCGAGATTAAAAATAACACGCCACTAAATACACAACACTCACTATGCTACCTCAGATTGCAGATTAAAAAGAAATATAAAGACTACAATTCAGCTACAGCATTTCTAGAGGGGGGCAGGTGGCAGCTGCGGGGGACAGGGTGGGAACTGCTCCCAGTGCAGCCAGTGCCGGAGGTGGCCGGATCCAGATTAAACACGGCGGATGCTCCTGCTGCCCTGGGGTTGGGGAAGGGGTGGTGGCGGGGTGACTGTTGCCATGCCAGAGCCTGGCTGAGAGGGCTGGATCTGCTCGGGTGAGTTACATGTTAGTGATTAAAAAGGGAAAAAACAACACACGCTCCCTGGAAAACCTGGTGTGGCCCCTTCTTGGCCACCCCGCAGCCTCTCTCCTCACTCTGGCTGCACAAAGCACCCCTCTGCCTCCCTAGGGGGGCTCAGAGCTGCTTTGATATGGGAAGCTGGCCTGGTGCAAGGGTGATGGGCATGTGGAGAAACTCTATTCCTCATCCTTTGATTCCCTCTGCGGGGTGGAAAGCCCAAAGCCAACGGGAGCATCACTTCCTCCAGGCTGGCCCGGCATGGTCCCAGAGAAGGGCCTCTCTTTGCTGCCCAGGCTCGCTGGCTTTGCAGCATCACCCCATGCTCACTTCCAGCTCTCAGGGCCCTTCTCCAGGTCTGGTCCCCAAACACCACCAACCCAAGTGTCACTTACTCAGTCACCAACTCTGCAGCAAAGCCATGCACCAGCAGCACCACAAATCTCAACCTTTTGGGTCTTATTTGGGTCTACACCACAAATAAGAAGCGATGAGTTTCCCCATCCTGCTTGACCAATCCCTCCCCCCTGCCAAAGGCAGCCCCAGCGCGGCGGCTCGGGTAGCTGCTGGCGCATTCCCACCATGCTGTGTAGGCATGCGAGGACTTCTCTGGGTCCGTGGAGCTAACTGTGCTAGTGCAGGTGCAAGGTGAAGGATGTGCATGCAGACACGGTGTGCAGAAACGTGAAACATCATCCCCTGGTCCCCTTGGCAGGGACTTGGCCAGACAGCTGACTGGACGCAGGGGAGTGAGACTCTCTTAGCTTTACTTCCAGAAGAACATTGACTGTACATATAAATATTTACTGCAAAGAAGGAATGAGATGTGTCTGCTCTTGGGAGACCCCTAGAACTGCTGGGGCAGCTGCCGCACGCCTCGGCATGCTCCTTATTGAATTCCCTATCTCTCAGACATCAGGAGGTTGGCGCTTTTTTTGTCTCATATTTCAGGCCATCAGTGGTTGCACTTAAAAAAAAAAAAAATGTTTAGGATGCAGCTTTGCCACATTCCCTTTGACTCATGCAATATAAACACTTAGGTATTTTTCTTCCGGGTAACAGGTAAGCAGGAACTGAAGCACTCCCTACCAACTTCTCAGCAACAAATCCATCACTATCATTAACTGGGGGTGAATTTTACTAATGGAAAGTTTAAGAGCAAAGATTTGGAGCACGGGCTCTAAGCTAGGAACTTCATTTTCCTTTCCAAAAAATGATCAAAGGTCTATAAATTAAAAGTTCCACATTTAAATTATTTACACAGGGCAAAGCCAAGCACAAGCCTTGTGCTTTTCTCAGACTACCTGGGAGAAAATCGGATCCAAAGACTTGGCAGAAGACCTTCTGCCCTTGCATATTCTAATACCCAAGGGATTGTATAAAACATTAGCAAGTATTCACAGGGCACTTGTTTGCATTCGGTTTAGCTTCCGGATTCATTTTCATCACGAGATCTAACAGCAGCGAGACCCTGCTCCTAGCTCTGATGATGATGATGAGATACATTCGCAGCATTTCCTACTTTTTGTATCACAAATAATTCACATTCATCCTCCAGCCTGGGCTGTGGTTTGGGGGAGTGCTGGAGCCGGCTGCCCTGTAGCTCTAAGGTCTCCTTTTTCTTCTCTACTTCTTTTCCTTCTTCCCGGATTTCTTCTTGTTGCCTCCCGAGGAGCCAGAATTCTTGGCATCGCGCTTGCCAGCGGCGTTGGTGAGGGTGGCGGTGCTGCCCGGGATGTAGACATTCTGCCGGTAATCGGGGACGTGCTGCAGGGTGAACTGGGGGCCATAGCGGGCGCTCAGCCCCATGGTGCCTGTCCCGCCACCCAGGGTCGAGTTGCCGTCAGCAGCTTCTGTGGGGGATGCCAGAGGAGGGGGGCAAAAGAGAAGGGCAGGTTGTTAGTGCCAGCCAGAGCCCACCCCAAGGCCCAGCAGTCCTGGAAGGCTCCCATGTGGGGTCAAACCCAGACCTCGGTGCCATCAACATTCACCCCCACCCCTCAGCGCTGTTGCTCCACAGGACGGCTGCAATGTGTGTGCTGGGGAGCATGGTGCTGCACCAAAATCCCTTGTTCCTATCTCACATTGCTGCTAAAGGTTTGGAATCTGGGGCTGGAGGCTGGCCGGGGGCAGGGCAACCTCTTCTCTGCCCTCGGCAGTGATGGGGCTGCCTGTCCCTGCCTCTCTGCCTGATGCTGCCTGCTCTGCTCCCCTCCCCAGCTGCTGCCTCCACAGCAAAACACACTGCCCCTCCGAAAGCAGCCCATTACAAACATACTGTACAGCCATAACCATTAGTAATGCATTAAGGGAAATCCAATATTTTTTTTTTTTCCACTGCGTTTAAAACCCTGCCCCCAGTATTTCTCCAGCCAGGCTCATTCAGGGAGCAGAGCACATGAGATGAGAAAGAAAATCCCTCCCCTGCAGTACCACAAAATGGCTCTGGGAAGCCGAGCATGAAGCAAATCAATGCTGAAGCACATCCAATGGTCCAAATCTGGGAGTAGGGGGAGGGGAAAGCAAATTCATTCCTGTCGTGATGCAAAGCTCCAGCATAGAGAGAGCAAGCGCAGAGAGGGGGGAAGGGCACAGCCCACCCACCCCCTGCCCCACCTCCCCACCCCGGAATACTGGGGCACTGCTGGAAGACAAAGACCAGATGGAGAGAAGGGGGATGCAAGGAGGCAGGGGGAGAAATGAGCACGGAGGGGTGACAGGGCACAAGCGATGCTGTTGCCATGAGCCACTGCATGACCTGTTCCAGCATCACAGCCAATGACTCAAGGTGGGATCCTTGCACAGCCCAGCTCAGAAATGGTTTGCTAAAACCCTGCCTCTGCGTTGGATACTGTGGATCCAATCTCAGCCTTTTAACTGCTTTGCGCCTGGGGCTACCGACACACGCTCCTGGGAGGCTGGAGAGACCCAGCAAGGGCACCCAGAGGACCCAAAGCAGAGTCTGGGGCTGTTGCTCCCTCCTTTCACAGTCAGAGAGACTGAGATAATAAAGAAAAACAATGAGCAGAGAATGGAGGCTGGTCCCCTCGTGTTTTGCCTCTCTTCAGACCAGATCTGTACACGCCTCTGTGCTGTCTTAGCTTTCCCCTGAGCAGATGGAGGTGGCTAAGCCAGCCAGAAAGCTAGACAAAAAACTGGGCCACATCTCACCAAACCCCTGAAATACTGCTCATCCCCTCACAGAGGTCAGAAGTATGAAGCAACTGCAGTTCGAAAAGTTACAGCTGCTCTGCTGCAGCAGGCAGAGGAAAACGCACAGCAAGTCCAAAAACAGACAGGATATTGTGCGCTGAGGCCAGGGGACCCACAGGACAGTGTACAAACACAATAATCCAGTGTGGGGAGATGCCATTTTGCTTTCCGCTGCGGAAGCATTCACCAGCAGGACAATTTTTCTATAGTCCCCGTTAAATGTGTCCCAGACCTGGCCAGGCTTTGAAGACCTTGGGCTGGAAGAGCGTTGGAGGAGATGTGCCTGTACAGTCAGTGATATTTATCACTAATCCTTGCTCCCCTCAGCAGCAGCTTGTTTCATTAACAACCAACTCAACCCCAGACCCGCTGGGGTGTTACGAACGGGGATGGGATGGCTGGAGATGTGCTGTCAGGCCAAGCTGCAGCCAGGGACTGGCTTGCAGGTGGGGTACGGCCTCTGGCAGTGTGGGAGATTTTTTTTTCTGGGCTGCCCCAGCTGGAGACAGCCCAGTCTGGGGTTTTGTGGGCTTGGACATCTCCTGTGCCCTTGGTGCTGCTGCCCCACTTCCCCCCTGGTCCATCCCACATGCACCAGGGCTCTGAGCAGCAAGGGAGCTGGGGCCCCCAGTGCCATCCAGGACAACTGGTCCCTTTGAACTAGTTTACAGTCACAGCACAGTTTTTGCGTGGGAGAAAAAGCAGCCCATGAAGTTCCCAGCCTGTTAGCTGGTCGAGGGTAAGAGCAAAGAGCTGTTTCTAGGTAACATTGACATTAAGGCTGAAAAGAAGAGAGAACAGGGACAATAGAGTTTATAATTGGGCACTGAGCTGCTCTTGCCAAGCAGGGCACTTAAGCTCTTGTTACTGGAAAGGTTACACTCAGCCTTTACCAGCAGCCAGCCATTATCCCAATGGTCTGGAGGAGAAAAACACAAATTTGGACTGCAGTAAAAATAACCAGCTAGTGGCTCCATCACCCTGGTAAAGCAGAGGGGAGGAGAGGCCATCGCAGAGGGGCTGGGCTGCCTTCGGGAGCAGTCCTGGTGCCCGTGCTACTGCAGCTGCTGGTGGGGATTTCAGGAGACCCCAGTATAGCATGTTTGCCCCTGTCTGGAGGCAGTGGAGCTGGGGAGAAGGACCTCCTCGGGCTGCCTTTCAATCTGCTCTCCTGCTGTGTCACAGCACCTCTAGAAATCCTTGCTAGAAGCCAGAGTATTTTAAGGACAGGGTGCCTCCGATGCCTGCCCTTTAGTGTCTGGTGTCCTGGAGCACCTGTGCTCCTCCATCTGTCTCAGCAGCTGCCTCTGTCTCTTCAGATGGCTCAAAACATTGGCTTTCATGTTCCCAAGCTCTCAGCTCCGAAGGTGAAGAAGTCAGAGGAAGGGAGCCCAGGAAAGGAGGCAGAAGCCCGACTGTCAGCAGGGTCACACACTTTGGGGAGAACCAGCTCTCCTAGCACTCTGGTTTGGGACTGTGATTTAACCACTGGGCAAATGACCACCCAGGTGGTCTCTGCTTGACAGAGACTCGAGCATGGGCTTGACATGGTGCAGTGCAAGTCAGCATTGACTGCTCTTGGCAGGATCAGCTCACACTCGGAGGAGAGGGTGAGCAAAAGGCACAGTGACATCACCCGTGTCACTGTGTCCCACCTGTCACCCCAGAGCTCAGGCAGAGCTCAGCAGGTGACAGTAAGAGATAAGGATCACTTAATTAACCAGGAAACATTACCTAAGGATGGGTAGCACAAAGCTTAATTGGCAGTTAGCACAGCCCCTAATCAAACTCCTCTCCAATCAACCCTCTTGGGTTAGCTTAACGGGTGAAAGCAGAAAAGGGGGAGACAGAGAGCAGGGGAGACATGAAAACACAGTGCTGGTGGAAAAAGTTTGTGCTCTGACCCCACCTGACTCACTCCAGCCAGCCAGCCAGCACAGCAAGGGACCAGCATGGGCAAGAAAAGGATGGAGTGCATAGAGCCATCCTCTCCCTGGTGCTGCAGAAGGGAAAGCTCTTATCTAGCAGATGGTTCTGATTTAAATTAACCCCCAGAGCAGAGTGAGGCCAGTGGGAGAGGTTAGGACTGTTTGAGACTTGTGTATTGGGGGAGATTTGCTGCAATAGGGCCTGGGGCTACATGGAAGTCAGTGCTTAACCTGGAAGAGACCTGCTCAGCTCTCAGATCCCAGGGACTGCTGGAGCAGCAGTAAGAAAACCAGCTTTATTTGCAGGCAAGGAAAACAGATCTGGAAGCACTGGGTGATGATAACCACATGCAACCCGGAAGGCTATTTTTTCATGGTCGTTTTTCAGAGCAAAGACACATTTTCACATAGTTTCTTTCCCTTGAGTGTAAACAACTCCCTTGCCCAAGACCTTCATCCCCTTCCCCTGCCACCACAGCTGTGTCTCCAGGCTGCCTGGTGTCTGCAGAGCAGCAAAGTTCAGCTGCAGCAGCTTTCCAAGAAAGCAGCACCAAAGCCATCCCTCCTCCCCCAGATTCCTTCTCTCCCAACAGCTCAAAGGAAATATCCCAAATATTTTGCACAGGGTTTTATGGCTGCGCTGTTGCTTCTATTTTTAAATCAAGGGGGAAAAGACTTGGAGGTATTTATAAATAAAGGCTGTATGAAACCCAGCCTCTTTATCCATAGTGCTGTGCAGAGTGATAATTGCACTTCTTTTATATAAAGCCACGGAGACCGTGAATGCATGGGAACACCCCTCCCTGCCCACTGCTTCCATATGGCACAGACACAAAGCAGAACAAACCAACCCCAAATGACCCCAAACCAAACAAACCCCTGTAACTACAACTGCAGAGACAGCAGCAGCCAGTGGGGCAAACTCTTGTCGGCAGAGGGACCCAGTGCAAGCAGAGAGCATGCACTGGTGTCTCTGGACATAAGGCTTGTTGGGAATACTGAGTCTGGAATTTACTGTATTCCTGGCCCAGCTTCTAGCCACGAGCAAACCTTTCAGGCTTTCCACCTTACAGCAAGTTGCAACACAGCACACGTTTCATTTACTGGAACCTTATGGAACCAAGTAGTTTATAAAATATCATCTCAAGAGTGGCTTTTTCATGTATCACAACCCCATCATGAGCCAGATAACATTCTGTCCAGTACACAGATAATATAGTTTGGGTGGAAAAGGCACCCCTGTCTTTGGCATGCCTGATGTTGATGGCTATCTGGTGTCGCCTCTGCCTGAATCCTTTCCAACCCTCTCTTCTGCAGGGTAAAACAGACAGCAGTGCTTTTCCGCCAGCATCTCTTAAAGGGGTTTTGAAGCCACCCCAGTTAACTCAGATATATCAAGCCCACAAGCATCTTATCTAACAGCATGCATCTGAGATGTCCATGAGAGAGCAAGTGCTACAGTTTTCCCACACGCGATGGAGACTAACCATTTGCTGAAGCCAGGATCATGGCTTGGAGCATCTCCGTGTCAAACTGGTTGTTCGGCCAGGCTCCACCTTCCTCTCCATTTTGGGAGCTACGAGAAAAGAAACAGCAAGTTACTACAGCTCGGCTTTAAATCTTTCTATTAAATAACAGTCAAGAGCCAAGACAATTTCAGAGGTCTCCATCCTTCACCGGGCTTTTGAAGAATAACCACCAATACCAAAAGCACTTGGGGGCTCACTGGTGCTCCCAGCAACACCTATCTAACTTTTATTGACTTCAGAGATAGCCAGCAACTCATCACCTCAAAATCCCTCCAATAAAATGTAACACTACAAAAAATGCTGGTCCTAAAGCCCCAGAGGTGCATGCACCCTTGTACAACCCAGGTCTGGTGTTCCTTTTGCACGTCACATATGTGGATGCACCTTTCAAGCTATTTCAGGCTACAACCCCATTCTGCTGCTTTATTTGGAAGACAGAGGGTGAGAAGACCCCATGGCATAGTGGGCTTTAGGATCAGCATGGAGCCAGCTGCTCAGCACCACAAAACTTGCTCTGACTGGAGTCCAAGAGCAGCTGCCAGCTCTGCAGAGCCAACAGCAAACAGTCCTGGGGAGGCTGGAGCAACAGGGACGGGAGAGAAGGGAGGTGGGCACCTGACTGGAACTGGCTGATGGTGGGGCTGAGCACTGCAGATCTGCCTGGGAAACCTCTGTGAATGCTATCAGACTTCCACTAAGGAGGTTTTGTGACCGAGGTTACAATCAGCAGTCTGTGAGCAGTCTAACAAACCCTGCTTTCATGTTTGCCAGGTGCCAGCTGTGCTTGGCCACTGTTCACTGGTGGTGGCACTTCCCCTCCAGAGAGGTCAGGGCTGTGCTCCCGGAGCCCCTCCAGAGCCTCCCTGATTCCAGCAGAGAGACCTAAACATCTCACCAGCTTCCTGGCTCCTCCTCTGCTCTCACCCTGAGTGACCACATCACTCAGACCACCAGTCAGTCTCTCCTTTCCTGCCCACTGGGATGCCAGAATCTGCCCCTTGGCTGCGTGCTGGCTCGCCTGTGAGGAGGGCTGCCCCACTCTTGCAGCTGGGAGCTCTCCAGAAGCGAGATGGCGGAGTTTGAAAGCCCTTGGAGAGAGCTGAGCCTGTTTCCAAGGCAAGTGTTCAAACCACCAGGCTGCAAGGCATGGAGGTGGCCTCCTCCTCCACTGCTATAGTCCCAGCCCTTACTTCCAGGAGCTGCCAGACCCCAAAGCCCTGCTCAGACCCTGAAACCCTGCTCAGACATGCTCAAGCAGCCAAGATCTCCCCCAGCTCTGGGGTCTCCTGCAGGCAGCTCCATGCTTGAGCACTTGGCACCCCACACGCTGCAAATGCCAGTGCAGGCACTACCAGTGCCAACTCAACACCACATGCTGGGTGGCAGATGGGCTCTTCGCCACCATGCCGAGCATCCCACTGCCTCAGTCCCCCCACTGGTTGCACCCGCTGCAGCCCTCACATGCAGGACAGGCTCAATATGTTCATTTTGGAACTGAGACGGACCCATCCTTGAATGTTGTATCTGCCATAGCGACCTTGTAGCATGGGCAGCTCTTGTGTCTAGGACACTGCCTCAGCTGCATCAAAGCTCTGCAAGGAGGGAAGCCCTGAATGCACGAGCTTTCTCTGTCCTCTCTGTGCAATATTCTGCACACAGGAAAAAAATCTGCAGATGAATGGAATGGATAAGGGTGCCTGTGAGCTCTGCTCAGACCCCACATGGCTCTGCTTGGTCACACAGCTTGGTATGAACCCAGTGAGGGGTATATATGGGCAAACTCCCTTTGAAACACAAGATCTGAGTGTAAGGATGAGTGTATGGACAATTTCAGGTACTCTGCGGAAAGACTGGTCTTAAGTAAACTTGTCCAAAGACAAGCAAGACCTGTGCCAGGACCACACGACTATCCATCCCCTCCCCTTCTGTACCGCCTGTGTGATCCACTGCCAGCCAGGCACAGGGCACTGCTCTCATACTGCCTTATCTGTGGAGGATGCAAACAGTCCCTAATGTGGCAGAAGCTGCCCTGGCACGATACTGCCGACAGCACCGCTTCTGAAATACCTGCCTTCTGCTGCAACCTCAGGCATCCTGAAAACTATTTATATCTTTTCTCTGCGACACGTGTGGTGGCACAGTTTCAAGAAGGCCAGCAGTGAGACTTGCTCACCTCATAAATGGATTTCAGCGCTTGCATGATGGTTGCGCTGATCCATGGATGTGGGTGCTGTTGCCCTGCACTCAGTGCTGTGCACAGAGCTCAGGCAGCGAGGGCAAGGAGGGGACAGCCCTGGGGCTGCACTGACCTGTTAATGTCACAAGCAGGGCTGGGAATAGAGCCCTGGGCTAGATCCAATAAAGGACTTAAGAACCTAAACCTCATTGCAAACCACAACTCATTTACCCACCAGTTAACTCCAGCAGCTCCTGCCCCACCAGCTGCCCCACTGGCTGGCAGCTGAGTTTCCCAGGTTTTTCAGAGCTGCAGGAAAGCTGCCAAGAAACATCCTGGTGCCTCCCAGTCACTGCTCCTGGCTCTGGGGTCTGCCCCTGCATGCTAATGGGATCCGGGTGTGGGTAAAGGCAAAACATGGGGAAGTGCCAAATTCTTTTTTTTTTTTTAATTGCAATATTCCAGTGCTTTGAACTCTGTTGGGAAATCAGAGGTTCAGATTCAACTTCCTCTTTGATGCAGCAGTGCTGGCATCACATTTTTCACCTCCCAAAAGATTCTTTCCTCCCTTCCCACCTCTCATTTGGGCAACTGGACAGAAGCTCCTGCCTCCTGTCAAAGCCATGCCTCCGTGCCCTAGGCCAGCAGAATGCAGGGAAGGAAAGGCTCACCCTGTGGTCAGGGCACTCACCTGGGAAGTAGCACCAGGAACCCCAATTTCACTGAGCTCCCTAACCAGGTGTTCCTCACTCTCCACCCCAACGACCCTTGGCCCCATGGCTGCACGCAGGCACAGACAGCAAAGCTGGCCACCACTAAGCACTGGACTTGCCCAGGCAGGGCTGGGTTGGAAAGAGGGGGAAGAAAGGCCGTGGTTAGTCCCTGCAGCCTGGGAGGGGATTGAGTGACAGTCCCTCTGGTGCACAGCACAAAAGGAGCAGCTGTACCAAGAAACCTGTGGATATTGTTCAGTTTGGTTTAAGCTCTTGTTTTAGAGTTGTGTGCCCCCAGGAAAGCGTGACCGCACAGCACCAGTGAGCAGAGGAAAGTTCATCCCTGAAGGAGGGTGAGAGAGGCAGCATTTCAGAGCCTTTTCTCCTCTTCTGGTCTTAGAGAGGGAGTGAATACATGTGAACTCACGTGGTGGGCTTCACCAGCCCCTGTGTTACGGCTATACTCCAGTGTCAGGGGGAGAGCCAAAGCCCTACCTCCCCTTAATGCCCTGTGGGATCACAAAACCACAGACTGATTCAGACGGACAGGGACATGAAGCACCCAGCCTAATGAAGGTGGAAAGGTCTCTGGTCCAACACCCCATGCAAAAGAGGGCCAAGCTTTCAGCTGGACCCAACTTGATAACAGATGTTCTGGGCCTGAGCAGCCACATTCTGAGTATGAGATTTCTCCATCTCTCTGGCTTCCTGCCCCAGTGTTTGACCACCCTTGGGTGAAAAATGTTTCCTAACATCTACTCCAAATCTGTCTTGTTGCAATGTGTGCCCATTGCCCCTCGTCCTTTCACTGTGCACCTCTGAAGACAGCAATGAGACCCCCAGCTCTCACACCTCCTCCCCTGCCTTGGACTCCAGACCTCTGATCATTTGAGTGGCTCCCATATGGCCATGTCTTTGTTGCAGTGGGGAGCCCAAAACGGGGTGCAGTGCTCCAGATGTGACCCCATAAGTGCTGAACTGAGGGCAACCGTCTCTTCTCCTGACCTGCTGGCTACCATCTTACCAGTAAAACCCAGTCAGTCTCCATCACAGCAAGGGTGCACTGGTGACTCATGTTAAACCTGATGGCTTTTTCTGCAAACTTCCTGCATCCAGTGCTCCCAAATTTTTCACAAACAGCCCCAAAGCCGTGTGCTTACTCCTCATGATGCCACGCAGAAAAGCTATTTTAGAAATGCCTTAGCATTGCAAAAAATGATATTGAGTTCACTTCTCTAAGCAGGAAGTTCAAGTGCCTCAATTACTTGCAGTGCAATCATCCAGAATTCAGAGACAGAAAAAAAAACAAGTGCTGTAATCTAAAAACACCCAAAAATAACTTCTCGTATTGGAAAAAGGCACACAGCTGATGACCAGATCTGGCCATCTTCCATGACTGTAGGATGGAATTGTGAATCAGAGCTGTGAATCACCAATTCAATAGCAAGCAGCCTGCCCTGCCCTGCCCTGCTCCCCCTGCCTGAGGCAGGCAGACCTCAGGAGAGCCCCCCCTTGCAGCACTGCTCCCCGCTCAGCCACAGCCTTGGGCGCTGCTGCGGGGAGGCTGCTGGGAACAGGGGGGGTGGTTCCTATGGAAATGACTCCAAGGACTTGCTGGTTTTAATACAAATGCCGTCGACTCAATAGGTTTTTTTCTAAAAACCCATCCCCCATAGGATAGATTTTTTTTTCCTCTCTGCTCAATTCTACTCCACACTTCAAAGCTCAGCAAAGAGCTGGCTTTCATTTTTGGGAACGTTTCCAGCACAGCTAGGACTGGAGAGAGAAGTGAACCCACGTTTGAGACAAACCCAGGAATGCAGCATCTTAGGGGGCTCAGGGCATGGTGGACATGGAGCACAGGACTGGGGCTGTGCCAGCAGAGGCAGGTACAGCCGGTGTACAATCTGCAAATGCCTTCATTAAACCTGGCTACATGGAAATCAGGGAATGCTGAAATGAAAGGCTTGCCCTGCAGCCTTGACACAGCCACACCACGTGCTATGTCGCTAAGCTGCCCCATTACCGAGGGCTTCCACAAGCAGCTGCCCAGGCAGCGTAGGGTGGACCGGGGAGCTTTACTGACCAGCTCTTTTGTGGCACCCCCAGCCACCACATCCCTTTTTAATTTCCTCTTCGAGCACAGAATTATTCATTTCCTTGTGGGGTTGCTATGGAGCTCGTCACTATGGCAGCCAAAGGCCTCGCAAACATTTATTTGCACAACTGCCCGGTGGATTCCTGAAAAATTGTTTTTCTCACTCTGCAGCTGGAAACACGAGCCGTAGCAGTGCCACAACAAGCTGAAGTTTATTCATGCCAGAGCGGTGCTGTCACAGCCCCAAGGGCTGGAGAGGACAACTCAGCACCCCATGGATGAGATCCTGGCACCCCAGGGGTGCCTGGCAGGACTGTGGGCAGTGTTTGGCCGGGGGTTTTTCCTAGGACACCCTCAGCATCCTCCCTCCTTTGAGGTTTTCTGGCTCCTATGGCAGTGGCACCCCAGCCATCACTTCTCCCAACCCATGGCCCCAGCTGCTGCCAGGCTTCCCCACTCTCAGGAGGGGGATGTGGCTGGGGTTTGTGTCTCCTCCCAGCCTCTTCCCCTTTTGTTCCCATTTGCTCCCCACCTCTGGCTGCTGCTTCCTGCATCCCATCACTGGGAGGCTGGCTGGGGCAGGACTCTGCCCTTCCCTCCCCACCCAGTTCCCAGGCTCAGGGGGTATCTTCAAGCCCATTCCTCTAGCCCCCTTCCCGGGCAGTTCCTGCTCCCCCGAGGCTGCACCCCCAGACTAACTTCCCCTTCAATGCTGTTTCCTCTCTCCCAGCTTCCTCTAAGCCCTCTCTGCCCCCCCCCTTCCCACCTCCCACACACAGCTCCAGCCGGAGGCAGCAGCAGAAATAAAATCTCAGCCTGCGTGTTTCTCGACTGGCAAAGTGACAAGCAAGAGGGAACAGATCTGTCCCTGACGGTGCTGAGTCTCTGCTACACTCAAGGTGTCCTGGGGACACGGTCCCATGGCTGGGGATGCAGCCCCAGGGTCAGCATCCCTCTGTCCCGTCACCCACACCAGCCTCCTGCAGCCCCAACCTACAGCCCACCACCCTCCTGCCTCCCCTAGCCTCCAAAAAGAAGGAACCGGATCCAAAATTACCACAATCCTTTCTCCCTTCCTTAACAGAGGATGCTGCTGGCCCTTCCCCCATGCTCCCCCGGCTCCACACATTCCCTGCCGCTTCCGTAATGCAATTACAAGGGCTGGAGACGATCTGGATGAGACCCAGCTTTAAGATCATGACTGTGCAAAGATGGGATTGAAAATGCTAGCAGGCAAGCAAGGGGAAGATCTGCAGCCTCCCAAAGCACCAGCAAGTCCTTACTTCCAGCCAGCAAGAGCTGCTGGGATACTGCTCTGCCAGGCAGAGGCAGAACAAAAAAAGGCCATGATGTCTCTAAAATGGGGACCAGGGGCAGTCCCCCCTCCCAGGGGTTCTTCATTCCTCCTGGATGAGCTGGAACTGAGACAAGTATTATTTCACCCAGCCCACCCTGCCGCCATCCATGCCCCAAACACGCCAGGAAGGATATTTTGAGAAATTCTTTAGAAAGGTTATTGTGCCTATTTGTCAGATCCCTGTGCCTCTGCAGCCAGCCATGGCATGTGCTCAGCTGCGCAGGAAGCAGATGGAGACAGAAAAATTAAACCAGTACATATAGCACCTGCTAAATTACCTAAAATAACATTTCTATACATAACACTGTGATGATGAAACTCCTGATATTCTAGGGGCTTTCCAGAATGAGAAACATGTCCCATCATTATAATATTTCTCTTTCTTCATAAAAGACTCTTCAGCTTTTGTCCTGCCTGGCAGGATCTGGATGGCTCAGACTTCAAGGGCCATCACAATGCAGATAAAGGGATTATTGGCCCAAGATGGTCAATAAGGGAAGGAAACATTCAGCTGAAGAAGGCTACATGATCTAGAAAGAAGCTCAGATACTGTATCTGCTGAGATTTGGGCTGTTAATAGACAAAAGGGTGAACCCTGCAAGCAGGGATGCTCACGGGTATTGTGCACAGCTTGGCAGTGCAGCTCTGTGGTCTCCTGGCTGTGGAAAAGGAGGTGAGGTGGGACTGGGACACATCACTACAAAACTTTCCATTTCCAATCCCAGTATTGGGTCAGCTCTGCAGGAAGGCAGGGAAAGGAGAGCAGTTATTCAAGGACAACTCCTGCTCCCAGCATCAAAACAGTTCCTGTCTGTCCCAGCATCCCAAAATTGCATTGTGGGGCTGTAGCGCATGCTCAGAGGAAATCCAGGCTCTGAGCAGCATCATAATGCCTTAAAGCAGTGTTTTCTCTGCAGCATTTTATAGGAAACCACATTCATAGAACAATAGAATCATTTAGGTTGGAAAAGACCTTTAAGATCATTGAGTCTGACCCTTAACCTAACACTGCCAAGTCCACCACTAAATCATGTCCCTAAGCACCAGATCTACACGTCTTTTAAATACCCCCAGAGATGGTGACTCAACCACTTCCCTGAGCAGCCTGTTCCAGTGTTTGATAACCCTTTCAGTAAAGACGTTTTTCCTAATATCCCTTCTAAACATGCCCTGGCACAACTTGAGGCTGTTTTCTCTCATCCTAGCGCTCGTTACCTAGGAACAGAGGCCAACACCCTCCTTGCTGCAACCTCCTTTCAGGTAACTGTAGAGAGTGATGAGGTCTCCCCCAGCCTCCTTTTCTCCAGAGTAAACAACCCCAGTTCCCTCAGCCACTTCTCATAAAACTTGTTCTCCATACCCTTCACTGGCTTCATTGCTCTTCTTTGGCCACACTCCAGCACCCCAAAGCCATGAGCCTCTGACTGATTTTCAACCTCTCCTGTTTCAAGACCCACCAGGGCAACACCAAATCTGACAGATGTGACCATCCAGCCCTTGCTGGGCTCCAGTGGTTCCCTCCAAGGTGTTTACTGAGCAAAAGACACAAGCAGGCCGGGGGATGGCATTGGCTACATCATCAGGCATGAACAACCACCTCAAGTACTCCCCAGAAAGGCAAGTCCTCTCTCAGGTTCCACAGGATCTGACACAAGCTACACCAGAACACCAACAGAGCTGGTGATCTGAGCTCTGCAGCCCCAGAGGTTTTGACAGGGTAAAAACACTTCCTTCAGAGCAGAGCCCCTTTACTAACACAACTCTTCCTTCACTGAGGGGTCTGCAGCTCACATTAAAGTTGCAAAGGCTCTCAATCTTAGGAGAGTGCTGTATTACTTAGATTATGGCTGCTCCTGAAAAGCAATGACTTCAAAGGAATCTCCAGAGACTGCTGTGATTTTTTCAAGCTGCTGGGCTCCACTCACACCTTCCTGAGGCCCTGGGGTGGCAGTTGAGAGCAGCTCCACACTGCACGCTGCAGGAACAGTAGAGCAACCACTCAAGCATCTGAATAGGCAGACGAATAGAAACCAGCCTGAAGAAGCAGTAATTTTAGCCCAAAGACTGTTGCATGGTGTTGCAAAACGTGGCACTTCACCTGGCAAAGCAAATACCACTGCACCCTTGAGTGCATTTGGGATGGAAACCTGAGGATTAAAATTATTTCCTAAACTTCCCGGGGTGGCAGTTATTTCTGCTGCTCCTCTTGGCTCTGTCAATGAGAAGCTGAGGGTGGGAAACCTGCACAGCCCAGAAGGGCCAGCAGTTGCTCCCAGGGCTCCTGGCTTTCCCCAGGAACCATGGTGACACCAGCTGTGGTGCATATCCCACTAGCTGCATGTTATCCTGGTGACACCTGTCCTGACAACTGTCTCCTTTTCCCTTTTTCAACCTATTTCCCCCATGCTGCCCATCCACTGATTCCATTAGCCCTGGCTTCTGGAAACTGCTGAGCGGTTTCAACCAGATTTGAAGTTTCTGTTATGCTACTCTTCCACCATCTGCATGCAAATCAACAAAAAGACCCTCACTGGTGTTTCCTGCTAGGGTAAGGCTCAGTTACCAGCCATGCTTGACCCACAAGCTCACCTGTCACTGCCTGTCATCACATTGGTAGCTGGAAATTGCAAAAGCTGCTTGTTCTGCTGCTGGTGCAGAGCTGGGCACAGTCTGGGGTGCTGTGTGGGATGACAGTGGTGCTGGGGATGGGCTCAGAGAAAGCAGGAGGCTGCAGATGTGGTGAGGAATGGAGAAGAGGAGCATACGGAGGCCCTCACTGCATAGTGCACGAGAGGGCAGCAAGAGCAGATATTGTGGTGAAATATATATATTGGTGGAAAACACCAGAGACCTTAAAAGACTGGAGAAGTGAGCCATGTGAACATCATGAGGTTCAACAAGGCCAAGTGTAAGATCCTGAACATGGGTCAGGGAAATCCCCAATATCAGTACACGATGGAGGATGAAGGGATTGAGAACAGCCCTGTGGAGAAGGACTGGGGGTACTTGTGGGTGAAAAGTGGGACACGAGCTGGCAATGTGCACTCATAGCCCAACTGCATCCTGGGCTGCATCAGCAGCAGTGTGCCCAAAGGGTGAGGAGGGAATCGTCCCCCTCTGCTCTGCGCCCCTGACACCCCCCGGCAGCACTGCGTCCAGCTCTGGGGCCCCCAGCACAAGACAGACATGGACCTGTGAGAGCGGGTCCGGAGGAGGACACCGAAATGGTCCGAGGGCTGGGACAGCTCTGCTGTGGGGAGAGGCTGAGGGAGATGGGGTTGTTCGGCCTGGAGGAGAGAAGGCTCCAGGGAGACCTTACTGGGGCATTTCAGTATTGAAGGGGGGCTTGTAAGAAAGCTAAAAACTTTCTGTCAGGGCCTGGTGTGACAGCACAAGAGGCAACAGTTTTAAACTGAAAGCGGGTAGGGTTTGGGTTGGACATAAGGAAGAAATCCCTTACAGCGAGCGTGGTGAGGCCCTGGCACAGGTTGCCCAGAGAAGCTGTGGCTGCCCCCTCCCTGGAAGGGTTCAAGGCCAGGTTGGACGGGGCTTTGGGCAACTGGGCTAGTGGAAGGTGTCCCTGTCCGTGGTAAAAAATCTTTGAAGGTTCCTTCCAACCCAAACTCTCCTGTGTTTCCATGAAAAGACGCCGTAAGAGCCGTAGTGGGGCATGAGAGGGACGGAGGGGTCACAGTCACGGGGACCTGGCTCTGCAGCCCAGTGGTAGCACTGGAAGGGAGGGAGAGAACTGCTTCAGGCTGCAGCTTGGCCAGCGCCTCTGCCCAGCACATGTCAGTTTTCACAACGTTTTCAATCAAAATGTGGACAGAAGGTCAATCTGTCAGTGTTTACCCAGACAACCCCACTGGTGCAGCTGTGCGTATGGTTTATGGCACTCGCTACTGTATCCGCTATGTAATGTTACACAAACTTGCAACGTAAATTCCTAGGGGGTTACAACACCGGCAGACACGCCTGTGGCTGCTGGGTTAGCAAGTATTTTTTTTTAGGAAGGACATGCTAAAGCCTGCATCAGTGGCCAGTTGTCTTTCTGCTGTGTATCTGCCCCCGCATCGCATAAACCCATGAACGTCGGTGTGTCCCTCTGCCTCTGTCCTCTGGCCCCAGCTGCTGTGTGCTCTGAGATGTCCCACCCAGACACGCACATGTGGGGTCCCTTTGATGGGAGCATGTTTTGGGGCTGCTGGGTGCTGCTGTTATGCGGGACCTCCCGCCCATCCCAAACACACACTAGAAGCCCCCCAAGCTGCAGTCACCCTTTGGTGGTACCTGCAGACTCTGCATACCAAGAACACTCCTGAGAGCTTTAAGGACTACCCTTGGAACACCTTTTTTCCCCTCCCTGGTTCCCACCACGCACAGGCAGGCTGTCATTAGCCCTGCAAGCCCAATTCTTGGAGCTCGGGCATGAAAATGAAAAAAAAGAATGAAAAAACCCTTTTCCTTCATAGGTCTCCTATGGGCACCTCTGTTGTCTGCTGCAAAGCCTTTTGCTGCACCCTCCTTCCTCCCTCTGCACAGCCTGGGTGATGATGGCTGGGGTCAGACCAGGTGGCTGTGACGCTGTTTAACAAACTGTGTTGGCCCTGGGAAGGGGAGTCTGGCTTGCAACAGTGTGGGAAACCAGTAGCACCGAGACATTTAGGATTAAAGAAAACAAACGGGAGAGAGGAGGTGTGAAATGACACTCTGTATCTTCTTTGCATGCTTTGCTCCTCCCTCCCACAGAGTGACTTGGAATTCCCACACTGCTTCCCATCTCCTTGTGAGTCCCCCACCACGGTCTCTGGGGTGCCTCCTGCCTGGGATCTCCTTCTAGCCTGCCCACACGGCCTGAGATTGTCCCCACTCCTCCACGAGCTGCCCAGGACACACTGGCACTTCCCAGCCCGGGATGTCTCACCCTCCCATGCCCACCTGTGAGCACCACAGAACCCTCCCCACTCCTCCAGGAAGGAAATCCTGACTTGATCCTGGTGTTTTCCTGAATAAACTGTCACACAGAGATCAAAACAAGGAGCTACAGGGGTCAGGCAAGTACCGTGAACACACAGGGCACAAACCTGGTCTCTGTTCCTTTGGCAACTAGTGAAACAGCAACAAGTACCAGTCCCAGTTCCTGCATTCTCCCTCCATACCCCCACGCGCCGCTATGGAGACCCCGGACTGCTGACCCCGCAGGGATGTCCTGCAATGCTGCCGGACTGTACATCTCCTTCACTTTGGACAATTCATTGCTGTAATCTCCACTACAGCCCAGCCACTGATCTAATTTGTCTGGCAATGGCATCTGCTGCTCAGTATCATTCTGTATTCATGTACATTTGCACAGGTGCTTTTTTTTTTTTTTTTAGAAAACAAAATACAAGAATGATTAAATGAATTAATCTATCCTTCTCTTTCTCCCAACAAGATTAACGGAGAATTGGTCTACTCAAGTCTGACTCCCTACTACATTTTCAGAGGATATTGCCTGAGCTCTTATTTTCTGAGCATGTGCACCAGAGCTCTCCTGTGTTTCAGAACAAAGATCAAATTCTCTTTGTTGTGTTGTAACAGCATCCTGAATGCAGCAATATATGAGATCAGGAGACAGTTCCTGCCCTATTGAGCTTATCCTGAGTTTTCCAGGTGCTCAGAGACATGTGGGCTTTGTTTTGGTGGGCAGGGCTATGCTGAGAGAAGACTGAATTGTTCCTTCTCCAACTCCCAGTAAAAGAGAAATCACAACATGAGCTTAAGCCTGCTTTCTGGCTTAAGGTCAGTGCTGGACTGCCCTCCGGGATCCATTCAAACCACTAGCCTAAGCTTTCTTGTCTTTATTGTTATTTAATTTGGGTCAAACAAATGCAGTTAAGAGCACATCCCTTTTTTTTTTCTTTTCATATAAGAAGTGGTCTGTGTCCCCCAAGCTCTGCAGCTCAGAGAGCTAGAGAGGTTCACCTGTCAGCAGGATATACAGTGAGATAACACTGGAGAGCATAACAGGGCTCAAGCAGCTGGCCTTGCACTCTCTTTAATAGCTGTACTACCAACCAGTGTCTGGGGAATTCACACAACAGATATCAAAACACTGGGAAAAGCACAACAGGGAATGGACTGCTCTTCAGGATTTGCCTGTTTGATCACAAGAGAGATATCAGCTGAGCACTGAACATGCCGAACTTTGTATTTCCATCCTTCAGTATTGTAACAGGTTTAGAATAAAAACATCTCCCTTGATTTAACTTAAAACAAGATAAAAGAAACAGAGGAAAAAAAATCATCAAGAGCTCTTTCATTGCAAATGCGGTATCTGCACACAGGCAGGTGTGGAAAATCAACAGGAATTAAAATCCACTGACTTATTTCAGTACCAGCCTGTTCTTAGGCAAAGTCTCTCTCCAAACCCGGGGACCAGCCTGGGCAGCCCATGCTACGGGAACCCCTGCCTCAACAGGCACCGACAGGAGCCACTGATGGCTGTTTCAGGGACTACTGTGGGCACCCAGCTCACAGATCATTGGGGGTAACATCACGGCTTGTGCACCAGAACCAACATGTCATGCTAGCCCAGCTGCCCATGAACAGACTCTGAGGCTGCCTTTTCTCCTGCCCCCCCTCTTCCCACCCCACATGCTGCAAGGAGCTTCAGGCAGAGGCTGGGGGCTGGAGTGAAGGTCACTGTCCCATGACCTGAGAAAATGTCCCTGTCACTGACTTAAGTAGGCCTGGACTGCATCAGCTCTGTGCCTTGAAGAGCTCCAGCATGATGCTAGAACAGGCAGTAATCGAGCTTGCTCTGATGGGGCTCATTTACTCGCTTCTCGTAACCAAACTATTACAGCAGCTCTGGCGCACTTCTGCAATAACAGGGCTTTGTTAAGTGTCATTTGAACTAGAGCATAAATGGTTAGAAAGATTTTCCTTGATTAAAATGTTGTCAGTGATGGGGAATTCAACAGACCTCTGAGAAAACTGTTCCAGCGACAGCCTTGTTTTAAAGTCAATGGCTGTTTTCTAGTAGGAATGCTTTATCTACTTTACATCAGACCCTCAATCCATTTTAGCTTTGTCAGCTAGAAAAGCCTAGTAACAAAGTTTAACCACTGTAACAACTTGGCTATAGCAGTCTAATTTTCTATTATGCTAAATTACTGAGCCAGACCCAGAGAAAGACTCAGACACAACCAGCTGCTGCAGATGTTTAACTGCAAGCTCCAACACTGAAACCCAGAACCCGATGCTCCCTGTGGTACCCTTTAAACCTCCAGGGAGCTGCCCAAGTGGTCACCAGGAATGATAAAAGCACAGTGGTGTGAGCTCCTCTCTTTTCCTCAGAGATACAGGGCCTGACCCAGCCAGCCAAGGAAGCACAGTATCTGAATTTACTCCTGATTGCTCCAAGGGTATAGTACTTGGGTGTGCCCCAAAGGATATAATTTTTTCACATATAAATTAACCTGGACCCAGTCTCCTCATAGACAGTAACCTCAAGGAAGTTCACCATCTGAGAAGGATCCCTGACCCTGCTTATGAACCAGGAGGGAAGATGTGAGAGGAGAAGGGCATCTGCTCAACATTTTCTTCTCAGTGCTTTCTCACTGTGGACCAAGAAAAACAAACTTCGTTGGGCCAGAGGAAAGAGTGCACAATTAAGAGAGAGGCACTATCTCAGGAGGTAGGTCACTGCTCTTCTGTCAGAGTTTCTTATCTTTTTGACATCACATGAGAATTGGCAAAAACTCAGCCATGGTTTTGACAGCAAGACCAGACCTTAGGAGACATCCTTCCTGTGAGTCTCCTGACCCATTAGGTTTCATTTCTTCTTCTTTAGCCTCCATCTGCTCAGTGGTCCAGCTCCAGTGGGAAGCATGCAGAAGGCTCCTCACCTGGATAAACCACCCCGTGTTGGTGATGGTACTTCCCAGAGACCGCAAGAAAGATTCCAAACTCCCCCAAAAATATAGTTGGATCTGGGGGTCCCAACTCCAGTTCAGCCAGACTAGCCCACAGGAGAAAGGACATACAGTGGCATTGCATGAGGGACCTGCTCCTGCTGCGTTAGATATGGCTGGGACACACTCTTCTAGAGGAGCCTTTGGGGACCTCAGGCTCATTCACTTCACTTCTGGCTGTTACAGGGTCTTACACAGTGGTTTGGCACGAGGTGCTCAAGCCAGAGCAGGCAATACACTTCAGCAGCACAGAGCTCAAGGCTCCATGGCTGGTAAAAGGACTCACACAGTGATTTCCAGTAGCAAGGGGAATAATCAAGATTTTGGATTCTGAGTCTTGTCTAAATGCTCAAAATCGCCTTAAAGAAGCCTTTCTCTGTGAAGCATGTTTTCCAGTCCTTTAACCATCTCATAACTTCACCTGGAATTGCCTCTGATTCCTGACTGTCCTCCTTAAGCTGTAGACACCAAAACAAACAACAGCTGTCACACCACCAGCAAACAAAGCTGACACAGAAGCAGCCCTACTTCTGACTCTTTGGCTGGACAATTCTCCCAATGACAGGGAACACCCGTTCTCAGAGCTGTGAGTTGAGGACTTTTCAGCCCTGAAAGTGGCATGCAAAGGAAAGAAACCTTCACCAGACATATATATGGAGAAAGAGGCACTTACCCACTCGTTCCAGGTCTCTGGGTCTGAGAGAAGCGCCAGTCTGTGTTAGGCTGAGCTTGCTGCAGAGAAAATAGAAGAGTTGTTTTAATACCTCCATTCTTGCCTTTGAAAATGAAAGTGAACTGATCCTGGATTACTTCAGTCTGGAATATCAGCGTGTTCTTTCCAAGTAAAGCAAATCAATTAGAACAAAAAGAAAGCTCCCCTGCCCCCTTTCTTGAGTATTTCTGAACCAGCATGAATACTAAAAAGCATGACAAAAACTATTCAGCGAATAATCTTCCAAAGCAGCTCAGGAAACCAGGCTGTGAAAGAAATGAAGCATGAAATAAACTGATAAGGGCATCAATTCAGCAGAAGCAATGGTACCAAAGTAATGAGCTTGGAGGAGGGTGGGGGTAGCACAGTTAATTGATACTGAGAAGGATGCTTTTAATGCCAGAAGGTAAAATGATAACAGACCTTCCTAATCTGTCCTTCTTCTGTCCTTAAAAAAGGCCTGCCTGAGATCTTGATTTCACACATTGTATTTGAATGACTTTTCCTAGATGCTGTGGCCTCGGAGCATTACAATATTTTTCTGTCCGCAGAGAAAAGAATGAACTTCCAACAGCAAAAGAAAAAAGCATTATTTGTCTAGGAGACACAGTAAACTTCGGACACAGCAGCACACTTTGTAACTTCATTAGTAATATCACTTTCTGCTTGTGTTATTTTACTATCAGACAATAGAGATTTTGTAAATAAGGAAGGACATGAAGCAGGCTTGCGTATTCCTGTTTGAATCACGCCTTTGTGAAGAGCACTAAGTAGCAGAACTGTTTTCTGTCTGGAAGATGCATACTTCCGAAAATCATAATCTTCTTAATTAACTCCAGAATGATAACATGCTACCTGGAAAGGACAACCTTAGGAATGAGCAGTTCATAGTCCAGAGAGTAGAACATCAATATTATAGGATTATTCTGCTTGTACATGCAATTACTAAGGAAAAGTGAAGATGGGTACAGCTGACCTAGATTTTTATTTAGTAAATGTGATTTCACTAATTTCTCCACAGCTTTGATGATTCTTATGAAAGAATATATTAGAATAAATTACTCCCCTAAAATAGAGGCCCCACTGGTACCCATGCTGCATGCAAATTAAGCTGTTAAAATACTTGCCCTGCGGATTTCAGATACACATTTTTGCACACGCTGACACACAATCCTGAACTAGATAAGACCTTCCCAATCTATATTTTGAATTCCTGTTGTAATTACCACTTTCAAATTTAGGACAGGCATTTATGACACAAAATTACTTTACTTTTTATATCCCAAAGTTATAAAAGCTACAGCTAAATACAGTCACCTACATCCATATTTAGACATCTGAATACAAGTGGCTAAAGTTTTCAAAGCACGCCGCTGCCTAGGTCTCTGCAAGCCCAAGGGCATGTAAGGTCACCAGGATCTTTGTGAAATAATGTCACTACGTTTAGTGATGAATAGTGAATTCAGCCCCTCGCTTAAAATGACCAAGCTGGAAAATGATCCCTTGTCGGGGCAAAACCAGTAATTAATAACACTTAGGAGTTAAGAAATGAGAAATTTCTACAAAGCACCTCTAAAACAGAGTAAAGGAAACATTGACAACTTTGCTTTCAGATAACATCCTCCCGCATCGCAGTTCATATGCCACGCAGAATCAAGAAGTTAAACGCCCAAAAAATATGTTCCTGACCATGTTAAGAATCACTTTAAAAATAAAAGAATATGAACGGGGCCAAGGGAAAACTCTCCACTTCTACAAACACACAGTCTTTGACTTTATAGTGCCGCCCAGCCCCTTCCCCCACTCCCATCAAGCTGAGCCAAAGCTTTCACCTGCCACCTCCCAGGAGGTGACAGTGACACACGTGCCCTGAAGCCACCTTCTTAGGTGGAAGGACAGACAGAGAACAGCCAGCTGGCCCAGATATTATGGACCATTGTGCTAGTGGACAGGACAGTAAGAAACACCCCCCTCTTACCCCGTCGCAGGGACTCGCTAAGGTGCTGGTCACCTGCTCGTAGGCAGCCACGGTCTCCGCAGTGCTAGAATGGCTGAAAGGTTTTACAAAGAGGAAATCACTCTGGTCAGACATAGGTGAGAAACAAGAGGTGTAATTCTGTGCCTGGGAGGTCAAGCCCGCTCCTCCCACATCCAGGTACTTGATGAAGCCATCTGGCTTCATCTGCCCACGGAAATGGGAGGCAGGCTTGTGGCCAGTCCCTCGGCAGCAATCCGCAAAGGTCCAGCTGGCAGTGCCAGCTTTGAGACACCGGGCAGCCACCACAGCAAACATCACGCAGGACACAAGGGAAATGGACACCAAGGAGATGATGAGGTAAAGCGTTAGGTTGGTCTCCTGGGGAGAAGATTTGGGGAGGTCCAAGGACTTGGCAAAGTCCTGAACACTGTTTTCCTCTGGTGAAATGACTATTACCACGGAGGCCGAGAGGGACGGTGTCCCATTGTCCCTCACTTCAACCACCAGCCTGTGGGGATCTTCTGACTCCCTAAGAGCCTGTGCAACCCTTATCTCTCCAGAGCGGCGTTCCACTTGGAAAGGCAAAACCTCTGCGGTCTCCTGCAGCTGGTAGGACAGCCAGGCATTATGGCCACTATCAGCATCAACAGCTACAATTTTGGTGACCAGATAGCCAGGTTCTGCCAAGACCGGGATGGTTTGGTGGAAGGCAGAGCCCTTGGGGACGGATGGGTAGACAATGGTGGGGGCATTGTCATTCTCATCCAGGACGAACACATGGACCACAGCAGTGCTACTGAGCACAGGAGACCCAGCATCCTTCACTTCCACAGGCACCTGGAACACCTTGTCTTGCTCGTAGTCCAGAGCCCTCATGGTGTAGATGGTGCCATTGTCCTGGTCTATCCTGAAGTAGGTTGAGATGGGTACATCCTGCATCCCATTGTCCAGGATGGAGTAAGACAGTTTGGCGTTGCTACCCTCATCAGGATCAGATGCTGACACCGAAAAAACAGAAGTTCCAGGAAAGGAATTTTCCTGAACATGGGCTGTATCAAAAGGGCTGGAGAAATTCGGTGCGTTATCATTCACGTCAGCAATTCGGAGGTAAAAGGTTTTTTGTGTGGCCCTCTGTGGGGATCCTGAATCCACAGCCCTCACCGTGATGTTGTATCCACTGGCCTTCTCCCGATCAAGGGGACCATTTGTGACCAGAGAAAAGTGCTCTTTAAAAGATGACACCAATTTAAATGGAAGCTCTTTCGCTATCTGCAGACGGACCTGCCCGTTGTCACCAGAATCGCTGTCCTTCACACCAATGAGGGCAATCACAGTTCCTGGGGTTGCATCCTCCTGCACTGGGCTGGAGAGAGAGGTCAGCATGATCTCTGGGCTGTTATCATTGATATCGATTAATTCCACTCGCAGGTGACAGTGTCCTTCCATGGCTGGGGAACCCTTGTCCCTGGCTCGAACTGCAATCTCATAAGCACTGGATTCCTCATAATCCAGCGGGGCTTTGGTTCTGATCTCCCCTGTCCGGGGGTCTAAGGAGAACAGCTTGGTGAATTTACCAGGCGCATTATTGCTAGTTTTGAAAGAATATTCCACGTCCCCGTTGGGACCTTCATCCAAGTCGGTGACATTCAGCTTGGTGACCAGAGTGCCCACTGGCACGTTCTCCTCCAAATGTACCTTGGATACGGGTGGGTCACAGACAGGAGGGTTGTCATTTGCATCCAGGACATGGATGGTAACCTTGGCAGTGCCAGATTTCACCGGATTCCCTCCATCCAGGGCTGTCAGGGTTAGGTGATGAACAGCCACTTTCTCTCTATCCAGTGCTTTTTCAAGTACCATCTCAGGCATCTTAACACCATCTCCTCTCACGTTGATACTCAGGGTGAAGTGCTCACTGGGGCTGAGCTCATAGGTGGAGATGGAGTTGGAGCCCATATCCGGGTCTTCTGCTACCTCCAGGGGTAGCCGAGTCCCAGGGTTGGCTACCTCAGTGATCTCCAAGACCACCTCCGGCTTGGGGAACTGGGGCGCGTTGTCGTTCACGTCGAGGACGTCCACCTCAACACGGTGGAGCTGGAGGGGATTCTCCATGACGAGTTGGAGGTGCAGGGAGCACGTGGGGCTCTGCCCGCACAGAGCCTCCCGGTCCAGCCGGCTGGCCAGCAGCAGCACGCCCGCCGCCAGGTCCACCTGGAAGTGCCGTTGCCCACCCTCGCTCACCAGGCGCAGGTTGCGGGCGGCCAGGCTCCGCACCTCCAGCCCTAGGTCCTTGGCCAGGTCGCCCACTGAGGAGCCCGGCTCTCGGTCCTCGGGCACGGAGTAGAGGAGCTGGGAGCTGCTGGGAGCCGGCACGCAGGAGAGGGCTGCGAGCAGCAGCGGGAGCTGCCATGGCAAACTCCGTCCCCCGAGCATCCCGTGCCGGGTGTGAGAGCGGAGCAGCGCGGAGCGGAGCGGCGGCGGCTCCGCGCAGCCTCCCCCGCCTCCCCGCCCCCGCTGCCGGCCCCGGCAGCCGCCGCCGCGCCGGAACCCCCGCGCCCCGGGGGGGTCCGAGCGGGTTGCGCAGGGAGGAAGCCGCCGCCGGAGCCGCCGGAGCCGGGCAGGGAGGGATGGAGGGGCGGAGGGGGGGGGGGGGGGGGGGCGGCGGCGATCGCAGCCCGGCCGGCTGAGCCGCTCCTCGGCACGCAAAGACACACAAAGTCGGCGAGCGGAGGGGATGGACCTAGTGACAGTTTTACGTCTTTCCACAGCCCCCTCCTCCGCCTCCTCCTCCTTTTTTCTCCCTCCTCCTCCTCCTCTCCCTCTGCCGCCGCCTTCCCCAAAATACGCACGGCGTAACCATCCCCCCCCCGCGCCCCGCCGCCGCCACTGCGCTCCCGCCGCGCCGGGAGGGCGCCGGGGACTCCCGGCAGCGGGAACCCCCGCTCCGCCCCTCCCCGCCCCGCCCGGCTGCTGGGAGCCGGCACCGGCGGGCACCCCCCTCCCCGCAGCCAGCCGGGGGTGCCGCACCCCGAGCGGCTCCGGAGCCGAGCCCCGCAGACACCGGGGCTGCGGTCAGGCTGGGGGACACGCTCCCGAGCTCACCTCGCTGCACAGTGTGGGATCCGGCGGGTTGGCCCCGGCTGGACCCGCCGAGGGTTTCACAAACATGAACTCGCTGATGTCCGAGACCGGCGAAAAGCAGGAGCGGTACCGCGGGGCAGGGGGTGCCGTGGCTGTCACCTGGACGCCCATCACCGTGTCCCCTTGCTTAGGCTCATAGTGCAAGTGCCCAAAAATGTGGCTGGGAGGGGGCTGAAGCGTGTTCACGCTCTCCACGCAGCAGCTCTGGTTGGCAGGCGCAGAGCCCCACCGGAGGCACCGCACGCCCAGCACTGCCAGTCCCACCAGCGAGACGGTGGAGATGAGCACTAGGGACACGATCAGATAAAGTGTAACTGTGGGCAAGCCCCCACCGTCAGTGGCCCGAGCCTCAGAGCCCTGCAAAGCCTCTGGGCCCCTCTCCTCCACCAGCACCACCAGCGTGACAGCTGTGGAGAGTGGGGGCTCCCCGGCATCCCGGACCACCACCAGCAGTTCGTGCGCAGAGGCATCCGTCTCCTGCAGGGCCCGCATGATCCGGATCTCCCCGGAGCGCAGGGCCACGCTGAAAAGCCCCGGGTCTGTGGCTTCCGCGAGGTGGTAGGAGAGCCAGGCATTGCGCCCCGAGTCCGCATCTATTGCCACCACCTTGGTGATAAGAGCAGGAGGGGCAGTGGAGGGGGAGATTCGGAACTGGGTAGCGGAGTCCTCCCCGGCCCTGGGGAAATGCACCCGTGGGGCATTGTCGTTCTGGTCCACTATAAAAACATGAACCAGCGTCCTGTTCCTCAGGGCCGGGGAGCCACCATCAGAGACTTCCACATGAAACTGGAGATAGGTGGTTTGCTCATAGTCAAAGGGGAGTTTGGCAGAGATCTGCCCACTTGTGGGATGTATGGAGAGGTAGCGAGTTGGATCCAGGCCTGGATCTGTCCCACCAGCTCGCAGGATGGAATAGGAGAGGCGGGAATTCTGCTCCGAGTCAGGGTCGGCAGCAGAAACTGTAACCAGCACGCTGCCCACTGGGTTGTTTTCTGCCACCAGCACTTCGTAGGATGCTTGCTCAAACTGGGGCGCGTTGTCATTGACATCTGCCAGGGCGATTGGCAAAGTGGTATGGCGGGAGAGTGGGGGACTGCCCAGGTCTGAGGCAGAGATGGTGATGTTGTAGTAGGCAATCTGCTCCCGGTCCAAATGGGTGCTGGTTAGCAGCGAATACTGGTGCTCATAGTCCTTACGCAGCTGGAAGGGAAGGTCTGGAGAGACATGACATTGGACCCTGCCCTGCTCACCAGAGTCCCTGTCTCTGACGTGTATCACGGCCACCACTGTGCCCGGGGGTGCGTCCTCACTCAGGGAGCTGGAGAAGGAGGTGAGAATGACCTCAGGGGCATTGTCATTCACATCAGTGATTTCCACCACCACACTGCAGTGCTCCTCCATTGTGGGTGACCCCATGTCCTTGGCCTCCACTTCGATCTCATACACCGTCGCCTCCTCGAAGTCCAGGTTGCCCTGAACACGAATCTCCCCAGTTTGCTCATCGATGGCAAAGATCTGGTGTAGGGCAGCTGAGTTGTGGCTGCTGAGGGAGTAGCGTATGTCTCCATTGGGCCCTTCATCCACATCGGTGGCATTTAACTTCACCACGAGGGTTCCCAGTGGTGAGTTCTCCACCAAGCGGGCTCCATACGATGGTCTGTCAAAGACTGGGTGGTTGTCGTTGGCATCCAGGACCTGAATAGTGATGCGTATCTTGCTGGACTGGGGGGGAAAGCCCCCATCTTCAGCAGTCAGGACCAGGTGATGGAAAGCTCTAAGTTCCCGATCCAGGGCCCTCTCCAGCACCAGCTCAGGGAACTTCCCACCGTCAGTGCGTGCCTTCACGTTGAGGTTGAAGTTCTCATTGGCACTCAGGTGATAGGTCTGCAAGGTGTTGGTGCCCACATCAGGGTCCTGGGCAGGCTGGATGGGAAAGCGGGCACCCAGGGACGCCAGCTCGTAGATGCGCAAGGAAACCTCGTCACTGGGGAACTCTGGGGGGTTGTCATTGATATCCAGGATCTCCACCTCAATGCGGTAAAACTCCACTGGGTTCTCGATGGCAAGTTTCAGGTGGAGGAAGCAGCGGGGGTTCTGCCCGCAGAGCTGCTCCCGGTCTATCCGCTCGCTGACCATTATGACACCGGTGTTCACATTGACCGAGAAGTACTGAGAATCCGAATCGGACAGTACCTGCAGATTAGCTGCCGCCAGTTTCGCCACATCGGTGCCCAGGTCCTTCGCGATATTGCCCACGAAGGTGCCCCGGGTGAGCTCCTCCGGGATGCTGTACCGGATCTGGGCAGAGGAGCTGTGCAAGAACAAACAGAAAGAGAAGACAGGCGGCAGCCCCAGGGCCCGGCCCGCCTTCCCTGCCCTGGGCATCCTTGCCGGGTGGGCGGCCGGGGAGCGATGCCCTCCGCGCTGCGGGGCCGCGCTCAGCGCTCGCCGCTCCCATTCATTGTTTGGGGCGGACGCGGTTCGGCGCGGGCGGGGGGCGCCGGGGCTCCGCGCAGCCGCCTCTCCATTGGCTCCGAGGCCGCGCGGCTCCTCCAATGGCCGCGCTCCTTTCCCAGGACAGCAACACCGGCGCCAATCGCCAGCCGCCGCCTGTTGCCGCGCGGCGCGAACCTGCGCGGCGCTTCCCCGCGCGCCGGCGGCGGCTCCGCGCCCCCCGCGCACCCCCCGCGCACCCCCCGCGCCGGGCCGGGGCAGCGAGGGCGGCTCCGGGGATAGCGGGGGGTGGGGGGGAAGGAAGGCGCGGCCCGGCCGCCCGGCGAGTCCCGCACCGGCACCGCCTTCCCCTGCCCCTAGGCTCTCACCTGGCCGGGGTCCCGCAGAGTACCGGTAGCGGGGAGGAAAGCCCCGGTTGCCCTCGGCAGGGTCGCGGGGGGTGGGCAAGGCCGCAGGAAGGTGAAGTCGCTCCGGTCGGAGCCGGGGGAGAAGCAGGTGCTGTAGCACTGGGACTGGGAGTCAGTGGGTCGCAGGGTGACCTCCATGTACTTAAGGGTGCCGTCGGAGCTGAGCTGGAGCTTGGGGCTGGAGTGCTTGAAGAAGTCCCGGGAGGGCGACTCGCTGAGCCAGCAGCAGCAGCAGGGCGAGGCGGCGGCACGGCCTCTGCGGCGGAGGCACCGGGCAGCCAGGAGGGTGACAGTAGCGAGCGCCACAGTGCTAACGGCTGCCAGCGCGATGATCAGGTAGAGGGTCAGGTCCGGCTTCTCCTTGGCACCAGCCAGGAAATCCCGAGGCTTGTAGCTCTCCTCGAGAGCTGCCTCCTCCAGGGCCAAGGTGATGGTGACAGTGGTGGAGAGTGGGGGGTCGCCATTGTCCGTCACCTGGACAATGAGCTGCTGTGTTCCCACGTCGGTGTCCCGGAGGGCACGTGCCGTCCGCACCTCCCCGGTGTACAGTGACACGTGGAACAAGGAGGGGTCGGTGGACTGTGGCAGCAGGTGGTATGAGAGCCAGGCATTGTGCCCGGCATCCGCATCCACTGCTGTCACCTTGGTGACCAGGTAGCCTGCTGGGGCAGACAGCGGGACCCTCCGTGGTGCTGGGATGTCGCTGTCGCTGGTAGGGTGCAGGATGGTGGGGGGGTGATCATTCTGGTCCAACACAAAGATGTAGACAGTAACGTTGGCATGGAGCGGGGGGGACCCTGAGTCCCGCACAGCCACAGAGACGGGCAGAACCTGCAGCAGCTCAAAGTCGAAGGTGCGCTGAGCGTAGAGGTTGCCATTGTCAGGATTGATATGGACAAAGGAAGAGATAGGGGCACCCTGCACTTGGCCACTCTCTATGGAGTAAACAAGCCGGGAATTATCCCCATCATCAGGGTCTGAGGCAGAGACAGTGCACAGCAGAGAGCCAGGTGGGTTGTTCTCCAGGAGGAAGGCATCATAGGAGGGCTGCAAGAAGTGTGGTGGGTTGTCATTCACATCAGATATGTTGAGGAGCAGTGTGAGGGTCGTGGTGAGGGCAGGAGATCCACCATCCTGGGCAATCAGCTCCACTATGTACTGTGAGGTGGACTCCCGGTCCAGGCTGTCCCGTGTGACCAGGGAGAAGTGGTTCTGAAGGGACCTGATAGCAAAAGGCACATCGGGGGAGATCTCCAAGCTTACATCCCCATTGGCCCCCGAGTCTCGGTCCCGTATGTTAAAGAGCCCCACAACGGTCTCTGGTGGGGTGTCTTCTGGCACTGGGTTCAGCAGGGAGGTGAGCAGCACCTCTGGGGGATTGTCATTGGTGTCCTCCACTTCCACCTGCAGTACACAGTGGCCCTCCATCTCCGGGACCCCTCCATCATGGGCTCGCACATAGATCTCATAGAAAGGTGATTCCTCAAAGTCCAGGGCCCCACTCACCCGGACCTCACCACTGTGGGGATCCAAGGTGAAGAGCCTCCGGACCAAGTCGGAGGTGTGAACCCCAAAGGAGTACTGCGTCTCCCCATTGGGCCCCTCATCGGGGTCAGACGCATTGAGCCGGAGGAGCAGGGCCCCCACAGGAGTGTTTTCCGGGACTTGCACCTTGTATGTGGCACGGTCAAAGGTGGGTGCATTGTCATTGACATCCAGGACCAGAACTGTTATCTGCACTGTGCCCGAGCGGGCTGGGCTTCCCCCATCCACGGCCGTCAGCACCAGCTGCAGTTCTGGCTGCTCTTCCCGGTCCAGGGCACGCTCCAGCACCAGCTCCGGGAAGAGTTTGCCATCCTGCTGCTGTTTGACGTCCAGGGAAAAGTGGGAGTTGGGGCTCAGCCAGTAGGACCCCACGGTATTGGTGCCCACATCGGGGTCCTGCGCGCTCTCCAGGGGGAAGCGTGCACCCACTGTGGCAGACTCGGCAACGCGCAGAGTGCGGTGAGTGGTGGGGAAGCTCGGGGAGTTGTCGTTCAGGTCCAGGATCTCCACTTCCAGGCGGAAGAGCTGCAGGGGGTTCTCTGTCACCACCTGCACCGACAGCACGCAGCTGGCAGCTGCTCCGCACAGACGCTCCCGGTCCAGCTGCTGGCTCACCACCAGCGCACCAGTGTCCAGGCGCACGGCGAAGTGGCGCAGGCTCTCCTCTGAGCCCAGGCGCAGCCTGCGACCCGGCAGCTCCTCCACCTTCAAGCCCAGGTCCCGGGCCACGTTCCCCACCACGGTTCCCACCTCTGACTCCTCGACCACCGAGTAGTGGATCTGCCCGGAGACCCAGCCCCAGCCGCAGAGCAAAAACAAACTCAGTACTTGCCATTTCCAGGCGGGTCGCTGGAGGCTGACTCTCTCCATGTCCGTGCGCGCGTCCGGCCCGGGACGCAGCAGGCGCTGGGGAACTGCAAAAAATCCCTGGGTCTCTCTTCCACGGCTCGGAAAACAGCTCCTGGGCTCCAGCAAGCTGCGGCTCCGGCTGTCAGCCTCCGAGCAGAGGGGGTGGGCTGGGGGAGGGGAACTGAATCACAGCCCCAGCGCGGAGGTGGAAGGGGGGGGGGGGGGGGGGGGAGAAGCAGATTCCCCCCCCCCGCTTCAGATCAGCGCCCAATTGGCCGAGAGCTCCGTCGCCTCTCGGCCAGTGGTGGCTTCACGGAGGTGCGGGAAGCGGGGGCCCGAGCCGGCATCAGCGGGGCTGCCACCCCCGGCCTCCCCTCCGCCAGCCTGAGTCACTTGCTCCAACAGCTCCCTTCCCGTTCGCAGGGAAACTGCACGTCCTGGCAGCCTGGAAGCTAGGTACAAGCCCTCCCTGTGCTCTCCCCCTGCCTCAATGGTGGCTTCACATCATGCCCACAGACAAAGGGCAGCTGTCATGAACGCGGGCCAAAGGACTTTTCATGCCTGATGAAAAGGTGCTTGTTAGAGCCCTGAGGTGCCAGGGGCTCTTCTCCCAACCCTTTTCTCCCCTCCAGCTAATGCTTTGGCTACTACCCGGACCCCAGGATTGCCTCTGTAAGTGAGGCATCACTACCACCAGTACCACCATCAGCCAGGAAAGCTCGCACCAAGACAGGGATGCCCACCCCTGCCAGCCCCCATGGGTGTCGGAGGCAGAGTGTGGGAAGGCAGAGGTAGGTGAGCCATTCAAAACTAGAATGCAATTGCTACACACACACACACACACACACAGCTGGATGCCCCTTCCTCACCCTGGGATAAGTAAGGGGTCGACCTTCTCAGGACCCAAGTTACTGCAAACACACACAGAACCAGCCGACAAGTCCACTAGACCACCATCGGATCACAACAGAGGGTCGGGACATTAGATTGGGAAGGAGGCCCAAGTCTCGTATGTGACAGACACACACAATGAAATTCTGTGGCAGACACAGCTTTGCAGCTAACCAATCTCCTGGAGGGCAAAAGCAGGGGTCTCAGCCTCCCCGAGGAGGAGTGGGGCAGTAATTTTCCCCTCTCCCTGTCCCAGAGTAGAGTGGCAAGCTGCAGAGTGTTAGTTTGGTTCACATCCCTGCAGAAGCCTTGTGCAGTCATGCCCTGGAGTCCCATCCTTGGCACACTCAAAGGCCCCCCTGGCCCCCCTTGGGTGCAGGCAGACCCTGGGGGCTGGGGTCCACAGTGGTATGGCAGGCAGGGGAGCCAGCTCCTGCCTGGGACCCTGCCTGTACCCACCACCCGGGCACCAAGGGGACCTGGGGGAACAGGTGAGAGAGGCTAGGGGCAACCATGCCCGGCACAGTGGACGGTGGCAGGGACACTATCCTTCTGGGCGAGGACAGAGACGGTGGAAGTGCTGCCGTCGAGGGGCCTCCCTCCCCGGTGCAGCCCCCTCCCTGCCCATTCCAAGAGCCACGGGGCGGAACAGGCGCGCTGCCAGTCAGGGAGAGATGGAGAAAGGAACGTCGCGATTGGTGCAGAATAGCGCCCGGGTCCCACCTACTGCCTGCTCCGGGGAAGGGGAGAAGGCATTCTTAAAGGCCCAATGCAACAAAACGCTGGACAAGTGGATTCCCCACTGTCCAGAGCCCAACACCTGCTCAGACCTACTCATTCCCCGAGGGCTTCCGACTGTGCCACTAGCAGGAAGCTTTTGCAGTAACCTCGACTCTGGGATGTGCCCTGTCCCCATCCCAGGCAGGGCCCGGGATAGCACAGCCGGGTGACAGACCTTGCCGCTGGCAACACAGGGTGCTGCGCCCTTGGGAACGGGTTTGATGCTGCTGTGGTGCCTCAGCAGAAGGCCCCTGTGAAGCCCACATGGTCTCAGAGAATCCACTCAGCATCCCAAGGTGGCTCAGCCACCAAGGGGCTGGAGCAAGGAACAGGCTTCACACGGGGGATCCTGCTGTTGTTTGGGTCTGCCAAAGCCCAGGATGGGGATGGTGGCAAGGCAGGAAAGGTGTGGGGTGTCTAGGACACAGAAAGAGATGTCCCCCTTTGAGAGGGCCAGAGGTCACCCTATGGAAAGTCTCTGACCCAGACTACCCAGGGAACTGAGGGATCACTGGAGACCCTGCAGATCACGCCACCTGCCGCAGATAGGGGCAGCACCCTGCTCACTACATCAGTTTTGCAGTCTGACTGTTGCCCTGCCGAGCAAAGAGGTGTAAAGCTTTTGCAGGCTTGACACAGTTTGTGGCATTGGGCTGGATCTTCTTTGACCATAAAGACTGAAAATCCAGGGCCCAGTGCCAGCCCAGCTGGTTTCTCACTGCCTAGTGCCTTTCCAGTGTATACTGGGGAGTAGGGGGGAGCCATGGCTAGGTCTCAGGTTTACCACCTGCCGATTATCAGCTCCTTCCATTCCCACTCTCAAATCACTTACTGTCCCCAACCCCAGAGGCATCTTGCCAGGACCCTTTGGTGGAGGGGACATCCTTGTCCCTAGCTGTAGGACAACCCACACAATGCAGAGGAACACTTGCTTTTGCAGCTGCTGCAGCCATTTCCACCTGCCACAAATGAGAAGTGCTGAGTCTGAGCAGCGACACAGTAGGGAAAAAAAAAAAAAAAAAAATAATTCTGAGAGGTTTCTGCCTCTATCTGTGATTTGGCTGCAGTGAGCAGGCAGCAGACGCAGCCCCACACCCCTGCGCAGCTTCCGCTGCACCTCACTTCCTTCTGCTCAGAGGAACCGGTCGCTCCTACTCACAGCTTCCCAGGCATGGACACATTACCAGCATCAACCACCTTGGAAATCCATCAGATCACCCCCCTTCTGCTGGATCCACTACCCAACCTCAGCTCTGAAGATCGAAGCGTTCCTGTAATTGAAAGCTCTCAAATTAAGCTGCATAATTCTCACTGGGGAAGAAGCACAGAAGCTGCCTGCCATGCACAAACGCCTTTCTGACTGCAGTTTGTGCAGTGAGGACATTAGACACCCGGAGATAACATATTACAAATCATGCAGGGCTTGTAACAGGGTTGTTAAAACAACACCTGCGTGGAGAACTCACCATCCTGCCTAGAGCACAGTCCAGCTCAGTGGAGCTCTGCAAGCAACTGGACTAGTCTGCAATCCCGTCCCCCACCCGAAAGTGAACATCGTCACAAAACTTCTACAGAAACAAAACCGGAACGGAACCATCAGGAGTCAAACATGAGGTGAGACACGGACGGAAGGGACTGATCTGTGGCCATGGTCTGTCAAATGCAGGAACCAGAATCATCCTTCAGCTTTGCATGCTATGCTGTGGGAAGTGACACCCCAGTCCCCCACTGGCATCTGGTGGCTCCCAGCCCCATTTTTACCACCAACTCCTCAGCCCACATCAGCGCACGACACAGAGAGACTACGTTCCCCTCCCAGTGCCTGACCCCACAAGTGTTCCCCTCAGCTCTCATTTTGCAAAGGGAAGGAAATACCATTAGCAGCAAACTTTCTGCCAAGGATTTGCAACTGGTTACAAGCTGACCTCAGCCTTCACCGGTTACTCACACAAGGCGTATCCAAAACTGCATCAGAAAGACATATGTTCAATAACCTGAGCAAACTGACTCACTTGAGCCTGCTCACCACAGTACAAACGTCATTGACACTCAGAACGGCTCACCTGACTCCAAAGAAGACCTGTTCAGCTACAGCTAACCACTCTTCAGAGGCGCGGAGCAACTGAATATTCCCCCCAACCCCATTCTGCTACCTTATGCGTATGGCATAAATGAACCATGGCTCTGCCTGGCACTGGGACGTGCCAAGGAAGGAGCTACATTACCTCAGCAGGTGTGGGGAGCCGGCTGGCGGTGCCCACAATCTGGTGGTACAGCCCTGGCTCACCATTCCTCATGGTGCTCTGTCGACTGCCCAGAGGGCTGGAAGTAAAGGGCTTTTTACACAGGAGATCACTCTGGCGAGAGTCTGTGGTAAGATAGACCTGGTGGTAGAAGTTGGGTGGTGTGAAGCCGCCTCGCACAGCATCAATGTGGTGGAAGGGCCCTGGTGTCCTGTACAGGGTGTTCCTGGAGCTGTTGAACAGCTCCTTTGACTGCCTCCATTTGTAGCACTTGAAGATGCCCACTGACAACATGGTGATGAAGAAAGCTCCTGACACCAAAATCACAGCCAGGATGAGATAGAAAGTCACATGCCTCCTGGGGTCATTGGCAGGTGCCACATCAGAGAGGTCAGGGAACACCTCCTTGACCATCTCAGCCACAGAGATGGAGACAGTGGCAGTGGCAGACAGAACGGGCTCCCCATGGTCTTTCAGCAGGATGACTAAGGCATGCTGGGGAGCATCATCCTCCCGGAGCTGGCGAGCCGTGAAGATCTCCCCACTGTGCAGCCCAACTAAGAAGAGGCTGGGGTCAGTGGCCTGCAACAGGGTATAGGAGATCCAGGCATTGTACCCTGCATCTGCGTCCACCGCCACTACCTTGGTGACCATGTGCCCAGCAGGAGAGCCTGGTGCCACCACATCGGTATAGGTGGCGGTGGTGTTAGGGAGAGGGTACAGCACAGTTGGGGCATTGTCATTGAGGTCAGTGACAAACACACTGACTGAGACATTGGTGGCCAGAGGCGGAGAGCCGCCATCCTGGACCTGCACCATCATGTGGAACTCCACCTGGTCCTCGTGGTCCAGGGAGGTGAGCAGGTAGAGGGTGCCATTGTCCCGGTTGATGGAGAAGAGGTGGCCTACAGTGGTGTCACCCTGCAAGAGGGTATAGGAGAGATGGGCATTGCGCCCAAGGTCTGGGTCTGTGGCGCTCACGTTAAGGACAGGGATGCCAGGCATGTTGTTCTCCAGCACATACACATCATAGGAGTCCTGGGAAGACTTGGGTGCATTGTCGTTGACATCTGACACCTGCACCAGGATCTGTTTTACTGCAGACAAGGGTGGTGAGCCCGAGTCCCTGGCTGTGATAGTGATGTTATACTCTGATACCTTTTCCCGGTCCAAAGCTGCTTTTGTTTTCAACGTGTAGTAATTTTTGAGGGAGGAGCTGAGCATGAATGGGATCCCAGGGGAAATGAGGCAGTTCACCAGACCATTGTCATGGGAGTCCAAGTCTGTTACACTCAGCAGAGCTACGACTGTCCCTGGGGCTGCATCTTCAGGCACAGGGCTGTACACAGAAGTCACTGTCACTTCTGGAGTGTTGTCGTTCACATCCACGACTTCCACCAGCACTTTGCAATGAGCTACACCAGGAACAGCGCCCTTGTCTTTAGCCTGTAAGTAAATCTCATACAGCTTTGTTTCCTCATAGTCCAGCTGTCCTTTGACCCTCAACTCCCCTGTGGCTGAGTCCAGAGCAAAGAGTTCTCGCATCTTGGCGGGCGTGTGACTGCTGAAGGAATAGACGATGTCTCCATTGGGCCCATCATCCAGGTCGTACGCACTGATCCTGGCGACCAGGGTACCGCTGGGCGTGTTCTCCCTCACGCTTGCCTTGTACGTGGACTGGTTGAAGACTGGGGCATTATCGTTGGCGTCCACAACATCAATGTGGATCTGTACATGGGCTGACCGCGGCGGGCTTCCTCCATCCAGCGCAGTCAAGACCAAGTGCAGTTCCCGTTGCTCCTCCCTGTCCAGCTCCTTCTCTAGCACCAGCTCCGCGTACTTGCTGCCATCCACCCTCGTCTGCACGTCGAGTGCAAAGTGCGGGTTGGCACTGAGCTGGTAGGTCTGCAAAGAGTTAATCCCCACATCGGGGTCTTGCGCGCTCTCTAGCGGGAAGCGCGCTCCGGCCACCACCGACTCGCTGATTTCCAGCCTCGCCTGGCTGCTGGGGAAAACCGGGTCGTTGTCGTTAATGTCCTGGATCTCCACGGTGCCGCTGTACAGCTCCAGCGGGTTTTCCACCACGATCTCAAAGCTGAGGGAGCAGGGAGAGAGCGCGCCGCAGAGCTCCTCCCGGTCTATCCGCTCGCTCACCAGCAGCGCGCCGCTCGCCAAGTCCACCCCGAAGTACTTCTTGGTGCCGCCGGACACCACCCGCAACCGGCGACCCGGCAGCCGCCCGAGGTCCAGCGCCAGGTCGGCTACCACGTTCCCCACCGCGGAGCCTCTCCGCGCCTCCTCGGGGATCGCATAGCGAATCGCGGCGGAAACCCAGTCGGAAACGCCGAACAAAAGCAAGAGGCTCAGTACCTGCCCCGTCGTCACCCCGCGGCTCCTTACAGCAACGCCGTTCATCGCACAGGACGGCCGCGCTCCCCGCTTCCCGCCCCGCCCCGGCTAGAAATGCTCAGCTCGCCCCGTCATGCCGCTGCCCAGCGCGCCCCGGGAAGCGGCGACCGGCGGGGAGGCGGGCATCGCTCGGCGGCGACTCGCTCTCAGGCTCGCTCTGAGACCGTCTGCGCCTCAGTCCGGCTCCGAGCGGGGCCGGGCCGGCAGATCCCCCCGCTCCATCATTGGCCGACAGCGGCACACAGAGTCCCGGTCAATAACTGCACGGAGCGCAGGGCTGCCGGGGCCCCCACCGCGGGGCATCCGCCCGCCGAGCCCCGCCGGGACCGAGCGCGGCCGCCCCGGCCCGAAGGCAGCGGGGCTCAAGCCGTCGATTCTGAAGGGAGAGCACAGCCCTGCGAGAAACGCAGCTGAAACGGGCAGCGGGGCTGGGAGAGCGCTGGCAGGGGCTGCGTGGGTCGGGCACGGGGACTACGTGTGCGAGCAGGAGGGTGTAAGAGTTGGAGGAAAGGCTGGCGCCAAAAGGGGCGACATGGAAACGGGGGGGACTGTCCCTCGAGGAAAATCTCGTTGGAAAGGGGCAGCGGGAGCAGCAAGGGGAGGCGGGGCGGGCGGGACGAGAGGTGGGGAGGATCGGTGTGGGCGCGCAGGGAGCCGGGGAGAATCACCCCCGGCAAGACGCGCCAGCTCTGAGTCAGCTCTGCCACCCTCGGGACCTTCGGGAGGCCGCCCCTCCACCCCAGTGCTTGGTCAGCCCCTTCCTGACATCCCACGGCGTCGCGCCTCTGTGTGCCACCAAAGCAGTGTGGCCGGCAAAAGGACGCGGATTTCGTGCTGCCGAGTTACGAGCAGCTGCCCCGGGCGCAGCAGAGTGACCCCGCGGGGCAGCTCCTGCCGCAGGGTTCCCAGGAGCATCGTCCTCCTGCTCCCCACCTCCACCACCGTCCCAGCAGGCATCTTCCCCGGCATATCGTAGAAATCTCGGTCTAATACGCTCTCCTGCTCTCGCCACTTCCCAGCTTGCTCCACGGTACCTGTTTCCACCGGCCAGACGCAGGGGCATCCCAGTCTGCGACGTGCTTGTTCACCGGGGGCTGAAGCCGTTCCCGTTCCCGCGCAGCAACAGCCCGGCAGGTCACGGCATCGCGTGGACCACGGTACCGGCAGCGCCTGGGCAAGAAACAGCCACTTGCCGGCCTGTTTGCCTGCGTTTGGAGTTGTTGCTATCAACGACAACTCGTGACACGTCGTTTTTTCCAACGTTTCGAGCGCCCATATGGATAAAACTACCGCAATTTCGGCTGTCACGCTCACAACCGCTCAGCTGTCACGGTCTAATGGGAAGGGGCCAAGGAAGTTTGAGAAGGGAGCTCCAGGAGCCCTATGGCTGAGACTGTGGAAGGAACGGCGATGACTGGGGAAGAAACCGGACTGGAAAACAGCGCCCACGCGTGGATTCGCTTATGGAGAGAAACGAGAAAACTCTCCGCGGAACTGTCTCAGAAACGTTGCGGCTGATTGTCTGTTACGCCGCTGCTTGTCGTGGCTGGGCGAGTCGTGGAAGGGCTGCAAGTCACCCGCACCAATGTGGGAGACACGACACCCGCCAGAGACCTCAACCCTGGCTACGTGTCCTCGCCCCGCACAGTCATGTTAACTGTTGTGAGCACCCGGGATTCACCCAGAGACGCAGTATTTCTGCGCTTATATGAAGAGTCAACAATATCAAAGGGGTCAGCACAGTCTTACGTGCTCAGTTATTTCCTATCGAATAGTCGTTGCCGAAAGATAAACCATTATCAGCTCTACTGAGCATTCTTATCACCAGTCCACACAATGTGATAAAAGTATAGGCTTCACCCCGGTAAGACCCAAGTCAGTCATCTAACGGTGTATTTTAATAGAATTTAATTCTGGAGCAATTTAAAGACTTGAGAAGGAAAAGAGTATGCTTTACCCACCGCAGCTGCACCGTGCACATAAATACATGTTATGACCCTCTGTCCGTTCTGGAGCGCTTCTGTAACAAACCGTGTCTGCAGGCTCACAGTGCTGACAGCAGATTTCTTTTCTCATAGGCCCTTACGCAACCAAATACCAATCACCTTTCTTATATATAATCTGAAAAGAAGAAGCTTCACAGCTCTCTTCAAAACAAATCTTGAAATGGTCTCCAGCCGCTTATTTTCTCTGAAATAAGCTCTCAATCTTTTTCCCAACCACTGCACATTTCGTGTCTTTTCTAAACTCTGCTTTATTGAGCAATTTCTCTACCATGCGTACCACATTTCTTAAGGAGTTTCTCTTCACACGAGTGCACACACGACCTGTATTCAGAGTACCTTGGACACTTAATCCCAGCAGCAGTAGGAGGGGCAAGCAGCGAAGAGCTGAGTACAGCGAAGAGATCTCGGGAAAGGACTGAGCATTTCCATCTCCCTTATTTCGACTGATCTGGAGACATTACGTCTCCTCACTTTGATGGGAAGCCCGACTCGGAGGTCCTGAAAGCCCTATTTGGAGGACGAGGAGTGGAAACGTGCGACAGGTAAGGGGAAAGACGCCTTTCCACTGCACCAGGAATTCCTTCGGGGACGGATTCAAGACAAATCCTAGCCAGAGCCACTCACTCAGCGCTATTCCCGGCTCTGCCGGGGCTCCAGAGGAGCCGGTGGCAGCAGCAGATCCAAAGCATTTTCTGCTTAGCTCTGGGCTCGGAGGCACCAGCCCCAGCACCCCAGACGAAGGTGTCAAGGGTGTACACACATCTTCCTCTTGAGGGATTCACAGTACGAAAAGAACCACGCTGGAAGGGAAAACAGAATTACAGAGTTGCTGCCCTCACCGGGTGAACAGACCGGGATAGATCACACATCTTTATCACAGGCAAGCGCTCAAATGTGGCAGAGGCAATGAATGAAGCAGTCACTACACCAGGATGAAAAGGTTGTCTGAGCTTCGGATCCCACAACACATTTGCACCCTCTCCACCGCGAGTCCACAACAACCACTCCGGCTCGGTGAAGCTCCCACCGGGAGTAGGACAGACAGACATCAGTACTGACAACACAGCGTCTCTTTTCGGGGCACAACCGACAATTCGCGGATGAGATCGAGCAGATCAAAGGGAAAAGTCAGGATCACACACTCCCCCCCCGAGCTATTGAGCAGTGGGCCCGGCGGCGACGTTGAGCTCTGCTGGTGGCTCACAATCCCCGACCGCGGAACGGGAGAAGATTACTCGGATAAGCCATCAAGGAGGGACCCCAGGGCAGAAGCTCACCTGTGCCGAGCGCCCGGGGCTAGGAGAATCCTTCCCGGACTGAGTGTCTGAGCCCTGTTCCCCGGCCAGGAGGCGGTCAGGCAGCGCTGCCGCCCCTTGTCTCAGAAACGTGAAGTCCTTCTGGCCGGACTCGGAGGCTAAACACACCTCGTAGGAGTAGGGTAAAGGCAGCGTGCTGCTGCAGTAGTTGAACTGTGCTTTTGAGCCTAGGCTGGAATACAGTTCCTTATCAGAAGTTAAAAAAACGGGGGGGCTCCTTGAGCGTCGGCATTTAAAGAACAATATCAGAATGACTGTGCAAACAAACAGTAAGGACACGACAGCGAGCGCGACTACAAGGATGATGTTTAAATCAGACGCCAGCTCGGACACAGTGTCTCTGTCGCTCAGCTCCGGCAGCGCCTCCTGCAAGCTCTCGGCCAGCACCACGTGCAGCGTGGCCGTGGCCGACAGCGCCGGCTGCCCGTGGTCCTTCACCACGGCCACCAGCCGCTGCTTGGCCGCGTCCCGCTCCGACACGGCGCGCGCCGTCCGCACCTCGCCGCTGTGCGGCCCCACGCGGAACAGCGCCGGCTCCGGCGCCTGCACCAGCTCGTACGACAGCCACGCGTTGCGCCCCGCGTCCGCGTCCACCGCCACCACCTTGGCCACCAGGTACCCGGCCTCGGCCGACCGCGGCACCACCTCGAACGGCGCCGGCCCCGCCGCGACCGCGCCCGGCCCCGCGCCCGCCGCCGGCCACAGCACCCGCGGCGCGTTGTCGTTGCGGTCCAGCACGAAGACGCGCACCGTGGCCGTCGAGCTCCGCGCCGGCGCCCCGCCGTCCTGCGCCCGCACCGCCACCGCGAACTCGCGGCACTGCTCGTAGTCGAAGGAGCGCTGCGCGTACACCGCGCCGCTCCGCGCCTCCACCGACACGTAGGGCGCCGCGCCCGCGCTGCCGCCCGCCAGCCAGTAGCTCACGCGCCCGTTGGCGCCCGCGTCCGCGTCCCGCGCGCGCACGCGCAGCACCGGCGCGCCCGCCGCGTTGTTCTCCGCCACGTAGGCGCTGTAGGCGGCCTCCTCGAACACCGGCGCGTTGTCGTTCACGTCCGACACCTCCAGCACCAGCGCCGCGCGCCCGGACAGCGCCGGGCTGCCCCGGTCGCGGGCCACCACCGTCACCCGGTGCTCGCCCGCCTGCTCCCGGTCCAGCGCGCTCGCCGTCACCACCTTGTACGAGCCGCCCGACGACGACGCCACCAGCGACAGCGGCGCCTCGCCCGACAGCTCGCACGACACCTGACCGTTCTCCCCGGAGTCGCGGTCCATCACGTTCAGCAGGGCCACCACCGTGCCCACCGGCGCGTCCTCGGGCACCGGGCTCGACACCGACAACAGCGTGATTTCGGGCGCGTTGTCGTTCACGTCCAGCACCTCCACCTCCACCTCGCAGTGGGCCACCAGGCCGCCGCCGTCCCTCGCCTCCACCAGCAGCGTGTAGCCTCGCGTGTCCTCGAAGTCCAGCGCCTCCTGCAGCGTGACCGTCCCGCTCTCCGCGTCCACCACGAACTTCTGAAGCACCTTGGCCGGCGTTTTCCCGAAGCCGTAGGTGATGCGGGCGTTGGAGCCCGCGTCGGCGTCGGAGGCGGACACGTGCAGCACCGTCGAGCCCGGCGGCGCGTCCTCGCGCAGGCTGGCGCGGTACCGGTCCTGTGCGAACACGGGCGCGTTGTCGTTGGCGTCGGTGACGTTGATGCAGAGCTGGGCGGTGCCGCTCCGGGGCGGGTCGCCGCCGTCCAGCGCCGTCAGCACCAGCCGCAGGCTCTGCTCGCTCTCCCGGTCCAGCGCCCGGCGCAGCACCAGCTCCGCGAACTTGCTGCCGTCTTGGCTCTGCTTCACCTCCACCGCGAAGTACCCGTTTTTCTCCAGCTCGTAGCCCTGCAGCGCGTTGCTGCCCACGTCCGGGTCCTCGGCCACTCCCAGGGAAAACCGTGCGCCGGGAGAAGTAAACTCGTTGATCTCCAGCTGGAAAGTGTCCCGCAGGAAGCGCGGGGAGTTGTCGTTGACGTCCTGGATGTCCACCTCGACGTGGAAAACGTTGAGCGGGTTCTGCACCAGCGCCTCGAAGCTGACGGAGCAGGACGCCGCCTCGCCGCACATCTCCTCCCGGTCCAGCCTCTCGCTCACGTACAGCTCCCCGCTCTCCGCGCTCACCGAGAAGTATTTCAGCTGCCTTTCAGCGGCAGTCGCCACCCGCAGCTTGCGTGCCGGCAGCTCCGCCGGGCTCAGCCCCAGGTCCCGCGCCAGCGGCCCCACCAGCGAGCCTCTGCCCAGCTCCTCGGGGATGGCGTAGCGGATCCGCTCCGGCGCCGCCCGGCAGCACAAGCCCAGCAGCAGAGCGGGCAGCAGCACTGGCCCGGCTGCTCGCCGCCGGCTCTGCCGCCGCCCGCCCGCCATCCTCGCCAGCGCTCGCCGCGCTCCTCCCTCCCGCCGCTGCCCTGCCGCCCTTCCAGCCGCTCTCCGCACCGAGCGCAGGGGCCGCCGGAGGGCAGCGAGCTCGGCGCCGGCTCGGACGCCGCTGCTCCCCGCGCCGCGCCGCCTCTCGCCTCTGCTGCCCGCGCCGCTGCCGCTCTGGCCGGCGCCGGGCGAGCGAGCAGCCGGCGGGGGCAGGACGCGGCGCCGGCTCCGGCTCCAGCGCCGCTCCCCGCGGCCAACAGCGGCACCCGGAGGCGCCGCGACGCCACCGCAGCCGCCCGATGGCCGTACGGTGCCTCGGCCCCCGCGCTCGGAGCCGCTCTGCCAGCAGCTGCCGGGAGTCGGCGCCATCGGCCACGGAAAAGCTCGATTCCGCTCTCAGTCGGGGGAGTTTTCTCATGCCCGCGGAAGGGCGAACCACGCAGCTGTGCTCGGGACGGGCAATGAAGAGTCCGGCTGGGGAACGTGTTACCGAGCGGTGGAGGAGCGGGCAGACTTCGTACAGCACCCGGGAGCAGAGGTAAGTGCAAGCCGGTAACTTTGAAGCAAGTGTCTGACACATTCCAACAGCTCCTACTATTGCTGTGGGTTGTCTTTCCCCAGCTCTTTTATTTCATTTCTACGAGCTCTGAGGAGCAACAGGTGCAAAATACTTCCGAGGATAAGCTGTTGTAGAAAGGAAGCACCAGAGCTCCCGTTTCCTTTGAGAGGACTCTTGTTTATATCCCTGTATATACCTCCTAGAGAAACTGAGACTGGGAGAAAATGGCAAGCCTTGCTCTCCACAAAAGCGGTATCAGTACATGCTCCCAGTTTTACAAATCACGGAGATCATCACAACTTCTTGCTCTAGAACTGGGAAGACAAACCTCTTAGAGCATTTCTTAAAATTGCTTCTTTCAGGGAACACGGTAAGTAAATTGATCTAAGAACATGGACGGGCAGCAAAAAGGTGTCCATGCGCCCAGAATACTTCAATTACCAGTGTGCTATTCCGAAGTTGTAAAAAGGCGTGGCATACTCCTCCGTGGTGTATGCCACATCAGCTACCTTTCCCAGTGACAGTCAGACACTGGCGGATAAAGGAAGGAAGAAAACGTCACAGGAAGAAAAGTGAGAGGGGCACCACCAGAGAGGACAATTTACTCATGACACAAACACAGCAACGTGTGCTTTGCACCGGTAATACACAGGACACTCCAGACGTAGGGTGGTCTGGAAATGGAAAGGATAAATCCCACCTGAATGCAAATCCTATGAAAATGTACTTGATCCTCCTCAGTGCTTGTTTGTATGGTAACACCACATCTCAGCGACAATCAAAGGAAGTTGTGGAATGCAAAGTGCTCGGTGAACGAACAAATCGTAGTTCATGACCATGGAGAGAGCAGGGCACATTATGATTACCTGAATCATTTTAATCATTACACAGACCACGAGCTTGGAAACTACAGGTACAGCAGATTTCCCTATCACTCCTATTGCTCCAAAGAAGAGACGACTCCATGGAGGAGTACTGTGCTCCTTTACAGGGTCCTGGTGATAACTTAGCTCCCGGTTATGCCACTCTTGCCTCTCCCTCAATATATACTAAGACATGGACTACAGGACTCCGTTTCCCCGTCACAAGCTTCTTCCGCCATAGCAGTTACTAGGAAACGATCACTCAGCCACAATATTGCTGTGAGAACAGGCTCTTCCTCGCCAACAAGACCATTCTCACAAAGGAGCAGCCACACTGCTTCAGGTAGAGAGACATGCACAAGAAGATCACCTACCCATACTGAGCAGGTATTTACACAGCATCTCACCCTTCCTCGACCTTGTTGCATGCATTACTAAGGTACACGCTCACATGCATTTCAAATAATTAACGTGAAATGAAAACTCTGTGTTGTGAGACAATGGTGATAAATAAAGCAATGAAGGATAGAGTTTTAGAAAAACCTTCAACGAATAAGACATTCATGATGAAAATACCTGGGTATGTCTAATAGTCCAATCCTATGAGTAATGCTGCCGAGCAAGAACTAAACATTATATTGCCATTAGGCACAAGAGGACAAACTGTTGCTACACCCCCAGCTACACCGCTACCTCTAACTACACCCCTCTGTAAAAGACATGATGACAAACAGTAAAGCAGATTGAAAGTGCCGAGGGGACAGTAACGATCCCTCGGAGATTAACTCTCATTTGGCAGAAAGGCCACAAGGTTGCTGCATGAACAAGCTTCTCGTGGACAACAAGAGCGTTCTCACAAAACCATTCCAACAGTAGAAAGATTCCAGCTGTGCTCCCCGGCTGGTAAGGAGCACAGAAGGAGGAAACAACCTTTCTAACCAGGAGCACTATTAAAAAGGCGTGCTGCTCTGTTCCACACACACACCGTTTCACGTCAGTTTTAAAAACTTAACATCGAAAGAGCAAGCGCTGCTACATGAGGGCTAGCAATACGAAACAAGCTGTAAGGTGACATGAAAAGCACAAGTGAATAATCCTTCACAGCAGAAGTATCCTGACATTTCTTGAGGTGCCATGCCGTCCGTAACACACCCCAGCAGAAACCGCAGCAATACCCTCTACTTTCTAACAGTTCACCTACGTCTGAAGGCCCCAGGAGAGTCTATAAGCACATATTCAGCCTGGGAACATCCAGGTCCTTAACTCTGCTACATCTTTGAAGAGCACAGCGGTGGCTCACCACCAGGGTGAACAACTAGTGCTCGTGTACACACATGTACCTTAGAATTTAATACCTATCAACAAGTAATTTCACTCCTCTTTCACCCTCTCGCTCAATCCGGAGCATGGAGCTCACTACTGACCCAACCACGGAATTTCCCGCAAGCAACAAGGAATTCGCAGGAACGTCTGGGAATGGTCTTCCCGTTGAGCAAGAGGTACTTCACGCACACTGCATTCTGGTGCCCAAAATGGACACTGCTGTCAGTACTGGCTGAGGAACACACTGTGTGAGGAGCTTTCACCTATGAGACAAGCACAAGACCGGCCCTAAAGCAGGCACAGCCGGCTCTTAGTTTCAGACGATGGCTTCCAGTCATCCTAAACAATGTTAAATGAAAACGATGTGTAGCAAGAGAAGAGTGCTGATTAAATGAACCAAAGAGGCACTTGAGAAAAACACCTCAGTTAGCACGCCGTTCACGATAAAAATAATTGAGGGTTTGTAACAGTCAAATCCTATAAGTAAAACTGATCAGTGGCTGGTAAGGAACACAGAACAAGAGGAATCACCTTTCTAACCAGTACGGTGATAAATAATACACAGTACTCTCTTCCTCACACCCGGATTTTACGGTAGTATCTAATAAACAGTGAAAGATGAAGTGCTACTACACGCGAGCAGGCGATGGTACCAAAGCAGCAATAAGGCCGCATGGAAAGTATTAAGTGACCTCAAAGCTTATACACGGGACCATTAACGGTCCGTTTGGAAACAATCTCACCCATGTGCTGTCGGGAAAACGTCAGCCCCTGGTAATAACGTAAACTTCCATTTGCTATTAACGCAACACCCACGAATACCGAGAGCAAAACGAGTATTACACGTGGCAGGGCACAAAATGAGAAAGGACGTGGCGAGCGATAAGAGCACAAAGCCCCGTTCAAAGGAAACTCCAGCCGACAGTGAGCCCCTTGTCCCGCGGCCGGCAGCAGCGGCAGCGCTGAGCCCCGGTCCCACGCTCCCCTCCCGCCAGCCAGAGGCAGCGGCAGCCGGCGCGGTGCCGCGGGAAGCGCTGCCTGCCTGGGAGCGAGACCCCCCTCCGCAGCGGGCGGGACGCGGCGCGGCCAGGCCCGAGCAGCAGCAGAGCGAAGCGTCGCGGAGCCGGGAAGTCCGGGCACGGGAACTCACCGGGGCAGCGGCGGGGTCCTCCCCGAGCAGCGGCGCGGGCTCGTCGGGCGGCGGCCGGGCCGGGAGGGTGTCGCAGCAGCTGCCGGCCGACAAGCGGAGCTGGCTCTTGCGCGAGTCGGCCGTGAGCGACACCTCGTGCGAGTAGGAGCGCAGGAAGGCGCGGACGCCGTCGATGCCCACGAAGTGCGAGGCCGGCACGCCGCGCAAGGCGCCGCTGCCCGCCGCCAGCAGCTGCGAGCGGCGCCACCGCCGCAGGCGCAGCGCCAGCAGCAGCAGCAGGAAGGCGAGGAAGAGGCAGGACACGGCCGCCACGGCCACCACCAGCCACCGCGTCAGGCTGCCGGCCGGCTCGCCCGGCGCCGCCGCCGCGCTGCCCAGCTCCGACAGCAGCTCGGCCACGCTCTCGGCCAGCACCACCGTCAGCGTGGCCGTGGCCGACAGCGCCGGCCGCCCGTGGTCCTTCACCACCACCACCAGGCTCTGCCGCGCCGCGTCGCGGGCCAGCGGGAAGCGCGCCGTGCGCACCTCGCCGCTGTGCAGCCCCACGCGGAACAGCCCCGGCTCCGTCGCCTTGGCCAGCTCGTACGACAGCCACGCGTTCTGCCCCGCGTCCGCGTCCACCGCCACCACCTTGGCCACCAGCGCCCCGGGCTCCGCCGAGCGCGGCGCCAGCTCCACGCCCGCCCAGCCCGCGCCCGGCCCCGCGCCCGGCCCCGGCGCCGGCGGCGGGTACAGCACCTGCGGCGCGTTGTCGTTCTCGTCCACGATCACGAGCCGCACCGACACGTTGCTGCTCAGCGCCGGCGCGCCGCCGTCCTCCGCCCGCACCCACAGCCCCACCTCGCGCACCTCCTCGTAGTCGAAGGAGCGCAGCGCGTACAGCGCGCCCGTCTCCGCCTGCACCGACACGTAGGACGAGAGCGGCGCGCCCCGCACCCGCCCCTCCGACAGCCGGTACCGCACGCGCGCGTTCTGCCCCCAGTCCGCGTCCGCCGCGCGCACCGTCAGCACCAGCGCGCCCGCCGCGTTGTTCTCGGGCAGCCGGGCGCTGTAGCGCGCCTCCGCGAACACCGGCGCGTTGTCGTTCACGTCCAGCACCCGCAGCGCCAGCACCGCGCTGCTCCGCAGCGCCGGCGACCCGCCGTCGGCCGCCCGCACCGTCACGTTGTACTCCGCCACCTCCTCCCGGTCCAGCTGCCTCGACGTCACCACGCGGTAGTAGTCCCCCAACGACCTCTCCAGCCGGAACGGGAGGTTCTCCGCGATGCTGCACCGCACCTCGCCGTTCGCCCCCGAGTCGCGGTCCTGCACGTGCAGCAGGGCCACCACCGTCCCCGACGGGGCGTCCTCAGAGATCTCGCTCAACGTCGACGACAACCTCAATTCAGGCGCGTTGTCGTTTACGTCTGTCACCGTGATCGCCACTTTCGCTGTGTCGAAAAGCTCACCGCCGTCATGTGCCTCCACTTCCAGTTCGTAGAGAGCCGCTTCCTCGAAGTCCAGGCTCCGCACCAGTGTGATCGCTCCCGTCTCGGCGTCCAGATGTAAAATCTTCGATGCTTTCACAGGGAACTTTTGAAGTGAATACTTTATGTTCCCGTTGATCCCCTCGTCGGCGTCGGTGGCCGTGACGGTGAGGAGGGTGGAGCCCACGGGCACGTCCTCCGGCACACGCACCGTGTACTCCGCCTGGCCGAACACGGGCGCGTTGTCGTTGGCGTCCAGCACCGCCACGCGGATCCGCGCCGTGCCCGTCCGCGCCGGGTCGCCGCCGTCGCTCGCCCTCAGCACCAGCTCGTGAAACGCCGCCTCCTCGCGGTCCAGCGCCTTCGCCAGCACCAGCTCGGGACGCTGGTCCCCGCCGGGGCCCGCCTGCACGGCCAGCGAGAAGTGCTCGTCGCCGCTCAGCTCGTAGCGCTGCAGGGAATTCGCTCCCGAGTCCGGGTCGTGAGCCCTGGGCAGCGGAAAACGGGATCCCGGCGATGTCGTCTCGATTATTCTCAATTCCTTTTCTGCCTCTCGGAAGCTGGGAGCGTTGTCGTTAATGTCCGTGATTTCCACTTCGATTCCGTAAACCTGTATTTCTCCCTCCACTATCACCTCACACCGCAGCACGCATCGCTGCACACTCTCGCACAGCTGCTCTCTGTCGATCCTCTCCGCCGTCACCAAGTGTCCCGTCTTCCCGTGCAGGGAGAAATACTGCGTCCTACCCTTGTCAAAGATGCGGAGGCCGCGGTCGCGGAGCGCCGTCAGCTCCAGCCCCAGGTCCTTGGCCACGTCGCCCACGAACGAGCCCTTGGGCATCTCCTCGGGAACCGAGTAGCGCAGCTGCCCCCACGCCGCCTCCCACGCCGCCACCAGCACGCACCACAGCAGGGCTCGCTCCCGCCGGCCCCGGCGCCTCCCCGCCGCGCACATCTCCGCCGCGGCCCCTGGGGCCCCGCAACACCGCCGACACCGACCCGCCGCCGCCCGCCGAATCGCTTCTGGCTCTGGCTCCGGCTCCGGCTCCCGTTCACGGCTCTGGATCCTGATCCTCCTCCTTCTTCCCTCTCCGGCTGCCGCTCCCTGTGGCCGGCCCCGGCCGCTGCCGCCGGCCCCTCCGCCTCGCTGCAGCACGGCTCCGCACCGCGGGGACGCTCGCAGACCGCCCGGCCGCCGAGCCAGCCAGCGAGCGAGCGAGCGAGCCGGGCCGCAGCGGGCGGGGCTGCCTGCAGCGCTCCGGCCTTCCTCTCGCTCCTCCTCGGTCAACAGCGGCGCCCGCAGCCTCCTCCCGGCACTGCAGGCACCGAGCGCTGCCGAGCGCTGCCCGCCCGGCCCTGCCCACGGACACCTCGCGGGGACGGCACCGGCGCCACCGACACAGACATCGCTGCCCGCCCGGCGGGGAGCTCCTGCGCTGCCGTCTCTCCCCGACAGCTCCTCCTTCCTCCTCGCCGACATCCCCACCGCAAAGCAAGAACAAACCAACGACGGCCCGGCACTCTCTTACTCCTTCCGCACGGGAGGAAAATGTATCCGGCGATGTTATGCCAAGTCGAAGATGACGTGAAGACTCTGACGAGCCTGTTCCCCTCGCTCCGACAGCACAGTCTCCTCCGCGAATTGCACAGCTCGCTGCAGCGTTCGAGCTTCGAGGACTTTCTCCTCGCCCCTTCTGCTGAGGAAAGCAGTGGCATGGAGGAGCGGAACTGCGCCGCCTCTCACCACCAGTCGCAATGCTCCGTCCGCTCTCCCGCAGCGCAGGGACACTTCACGGTTCGCTCTTCTCCTTGGTACTTCTCACCCGCACATCGGGGGCTGCTCTGAATCAGCCGCCACTCGTCCCCCTTCCCCGAACAGCACTTCCCAATGTTTGCCTCTACCCTTACACTCTAGGCTGGGCTTATACGTAGAATTTGTCGCTCCGTTCTAGAGTAACTCAGCAGCCGGCAGCGCTGCACATGCACTCGCTGTTCGGGGCTCCCTTACAAAAAGGAATTTCAGGCAAAAAGCATACTCTTAGAGCTAAATGCTAGCATCAGGACTGACTACAGTTCTTTGGGAAAAGGGCATAGGAGAAGTAGTGTGGCCTCGAAATACGAAACAAGTTTGTTTGTTTGTGGTTTTTTGGTTTTTTTTCTTTTGTCGGTTTGTCTGGTTTTTGAGATTTACCTCAGTAGAAAAGACAGATCTGGAACTTTAAAAATATGACCTGGGATGGAACAAAACATGACAAGTAGCTGCACAAAGAACTCAGAGAAATAATGCTTGGACTAAATCAATTCATCCCACTACTGCTGCCGTTTGGCAGCAGCCTGTCCCCAAAAGACGGGAGGGCACACGTCGGGGGAACAAGCTTCTCCAGTTATGAAGCCTCACGTGCGTTTCCTTTGGGAGTCCAACACTAAAATGCATCAAGCAACGGGGTTCTCTTCAGCTGTCAAACAAAGTCCATGGTTTTGGGAAAAAGCCATCGGGAAGGAAACATCAACACCGAGCGTCAACCTTGTTTTACCGGCGGCGCCATGTAGAATTAGCGGGTCTCATCGTACCCAGAAAGGATCCGCCCTCACCGTTACTAGCAGTTCAGCCAACACCCGTTAACTAGTCGGAACTTCTCAGCTGAACCTGAACCTGTGACCGCCGATGAACTACGGAGCGCCTACTGCCTGCTGGGAGTGCAAGGGGGCGTTCTGGTTCAGCTAGGATAGGGTTGTTTCCCCAGCAGTGGGGAGAGGGCGCTAGCCGGGTTATTCATACTGTGCTGACGTCAGGGCCATGCGCCAAGTGCGGGAACAGCTTCCTGTGGGCTTTTGTCCGGCGAAGCAGGCGAGGCGGGCTGGCTGTGTCCCTTGCGATATTTTTCTGTATATCTTTTGTCTTGTTTACTGTTATTTCTGTTTTTGTTATTGCTTTTGTTGTTCAGATTGTTATTTGTTACACTGTTGTATTAAATTTTTTCCTTATTTCAACCCCGGGGTTTGTGCCTCACTTCCAGCCCTGCTCGGTCCGAGGGTGGGGGAGGGACAACGGCAACATGGTCTCTGGTCCCGGCAGGGCCTAAACCACCACAGTGGGTCGTCCCGTACCTTCCGTCCCCCCTCCCTGGACACATGGCTCAACACTTCCCACCCCCCCCCACCGCGAAACGCGGGAGAAAGAGGACGGAGGTTCAGAACGGTGAAGGATTTCATTCTGCACAGTCAGGATACGCCTTCACCGGCACTAACACACACCCCCGGAGACAGCGCAGCTCCTGGAGACAATTGTGTTGCCTTGTCGGCATAGTTGAAACACATTTGCATTTATCCAAGTAATTCGATACATTGAACGACCAGAGGGAACTTTCATTTTCTCATAATTCGAGGTGCAAAAGATTGCAACTTATTAATAAATGATTAATCTAACCCTTGAATGTTCATATTGGTAGGACACCTCTTCAGAAAAATACAGTAGGACAGCAGGCGAAGACAAGGACAGCTGCACACCCTAAACGATGCGGAGCATTTCTGAAAGTGTAAATGGACTAGATTCGAGTGCCTAACTGATCTCATTTTAGGAATTTCCTTCTCGTTTTAGATATGTTCTGGGTAGAGCCTCTCCGGCTCAAAGAGGCAAATGCAACAATGACTGATAAAGTGGCAGAGAGACAGAATTGCTCGCTTTAGTATTTCCCTGTAACACCATGAACCACGTCCCGGAAAAAAAAGGGTGACAAACAGAGGGCAGGGTCAGAAATACAATGTGGATTTCTGAAGCAGCCTTCCTCCAAGTGATGGTAAGGGCACACGGCGGCAGAAGGCAACATTCACTGCGGAGGAACAATTTTAACATCTGCATTCATGGACAAAACACGACCGTTTCCTTGGAGAAATCGAAGCGCCAAGAACCAAACCAAGAATCGCCCACGACATTTTCCCGTCCCTCTCATGCAGAATCCTCAATTTACAGCGATCCTAGATACCAACTCAAAGAAGGGTTGGTATCAGAATTTCTCGGGTGAAGCTGAGCCTGCGGCCACCGCCAAAGCACGGAGTGATGCGGGGACCTTCCTGGGAACACAGCACAGGAGGAGGCGCCGCTACTGCTCGCAACTCGTTCTCTGCCCCCACCCCGGGCTGCACTACAGCTCCCCAGGAGGCGGGAGGCACCTGCACTGACCCCGGCCCGAAGCATCTGCTCGGCTCCAGCCAGCTGCCGGGAAAATGCCTTGGCGAGCGCGGCAAGAACCGCAGCGGGTACCGCTGCCTTGGCTCCTCTGCCCATTCAGCGCAGCCACGCGATTGCGTTGGTCTTTTGTTCTCAACGGTATTTTTGCACTGTGGCAAACTGAGCAACGCAATCGCATTAAACGGACAGTTAAAAATGGGTGGAAAAGCAAAGGTGAAGGACACTGCCGTGAGATTTCCTTTTTAATACCCCACATTAAGTTAGGGGTGGCATAGCTGAAACACATTTGCATTTATCCAAGCATTTCGATACCTTGAACGACCAGAAGGAACTTTCATTTTCAAATAAGTCGAGGTGTAAAACCTTGCGACTTGTTAACAAGTTATTAATCCAAGCCTTGAATGTTCATGTTGGTAGAAAACCTCTTCAACAAAATATCGTAGGACAGTAGGTGAAGACAAGTGCAGCTGCACACCCTAAACTACGCGGAGCATTTCTGAAAGTGTAAATGGACTGTATTCGAGTGCCTCATTGATCTCATTTACTTCTCGTAAAATTCCTTCCCCTTTTAGATATCTTCTCAAGGTGGGTATAAGCTGTCCTGCTCAAAGTGGGAGATTCAACAACGATAGAAAAGTGGCAGAAAGACAGAGTTCCTCGGTTTAGTATTTCCCTGTCAACGTGACCAACCAGGTCCAAGCAAGTTTCTCTAGGAAAGGGGAGAGGAAAATAGAAGAGGTTCAAAATTAAAAATGCGATCTAGTTTTTCTTATGATACCCCATTCTACACCTCCACGTGTGCATGAAAGACAGATCAGGAACGCTGAAGAAGAGGGAGCTAACACCCAGGGAAGAAAAAGAGTGAAAAAAGTGCACAGAGCAATAATCACTGGGAAAAATGCCCGATCCAACCTGGGCTACCACTACTACAGGAGCCTCCCTCAAAAGACGGGGGACACCTTCCTCCTTCATCAGGGAGGAACCATCTGTGAGTTCTGAGTTCATGGATAAAACATTCAACGGGAAATCAACAATTTTACATGCAGCTATCGAGCAGGTTCGGGTGCATCGGTTTGGGGAAAAAGCGACGAGGAAGGGGGAGTCTCCACCAAGAAGCGCCCACCACATTCTCCCGTCCCTCTCACGCACAATGCTCAGTATACAGCCATCACCGGTACCAACTCAAAGACGGGTTGGTATCAGAATTTGTCGGGTGAAGCTGAGCCTGCGGCCGCCGGCAGAGCACGGAGTGCCGCGGCTGCCTGCCTGCTGGCAGAGCAAGGGGCATCCCCCGCTCGTTCCTTCCCTCCCGGGCAGCCGGAGGAGCGCTCCCCGCGCACAGCAGCCGCGGAAGAGCCCGGGCCAGAGGCACGACGGCTCCGCCCGGCCGAAGGGGAAGAGCGAGAGCGCGCGGGCTCACAGACCTGCGGTGCGTCGGGCTCGGCGGGCGGCTCTCCCGCGCCGGCGCTGCTGCTCGGGCTCCGCTTCCCGCAGCGCTCCCCGCCGAGAAGCTCCTCCGCGGGCAGGCTGGGCAGCGGCGGCGGCGGCGGCAGCCAAGCGCCCTCGGCCACGGCGCGGCCCGGCGCCGCGCACAGGTTGTAGGAGTAGGGCAAGGTGCCCTCGCAGAAGTCGGCCGGGAAGGCGGCGCCGGCCGCGGAGAAGCGCTGCGCGCCCAGGCAGCGCAGGACGGCGGGCGGCCCGGCCCGGCGCAGCCGCGCCAGCACGGCCAGCGCCACGCTCAGCAGGAACAGGGCGGAGAGGAGCGCCAGCGCCAGCACCAGGTAGAACTGCAGCTCCGCCGCCGAGTCGGCGCCCGCCGCCCGCTCGCTCAGCTCCGGCAGCGCCTCCTGCAAGCTCTCGGCCAGCACCACGTGCAGCGTGGCCGTGGCCGACAGCGCCGGCTGCCCGTGGTCCTTCACCACGGCCACCAGCCGCTGCTTGGCCGCGTCCCGCTCCGACACGGCGCGCGCCGTCCGCACCTCGCCGCTGTGCGGCCCCACGCGGAACAGCGCCGGCTCCGGCGCCTGCACCAGCTCGTACGACAGCCACGCGTTGCGCCCCGCGTCCGCGTCCACCGCCACCACCTTGGCCACCAGGTACCCGGCCTCGGCCGACCGCGGCACCACCTCGAACGGCGCCGGCCCCGCCGCGACCGCGCCCGGCCCCGCGCCCGCCGCCGGCCACAGCACCCGCGGCGCGTTGTCGTTGCGGTCCAGCACGAAGACGCGCACCGTGGCCGTCGAGCTCCGCGCCGGCGCCCCGCCGTCCTGCGCCCGCACCGCCACCGCGAACTCGCGGCACTGCTCGTAGTCGAAGGAGCGCTGCGCGTACACCGCGCCGCTCCGCGCCTCCACCGACACGTAGGGCGCCGCGCCCGCGCTGCCGCCCGCCAGCCAGTAGCTCACGCGCCCGTTGGCGCCCGCGTCCGCGTCCCGCGCGCGCACGCGCAGCACCGGCGCGCCCGCCGCGTTGTTCTCCGCCACGTAGGCGCTGTAGGCGGCCTCCTCGAACACCGGCGCGTTGTCGTTCACGTCCGACACCTCCAGCACCAGCGCCGCGCGCCCGGACAGCGCCGGGCTGCCCCGGTCGCGGGCCACCACCGTCACCCGGTGCTCGCCCGCCTGCTCCCGGTCCAGCGCGCTCGCCGTCACCACCTTGTACGAGCCGCCCGACGACGACGCCACCAGCGACAGCGGCGCCTCGCCCGACAGCTCGCACGACACCTGACCGTTCTCCCCGGAGTCGCGGTCCATCACGTTCAGCAGGGCCACCACCGTGCCCACCGGCGCGTCCTCGGGCACCGGGCTCGACACCGACAACAGCGTGATTTCGGGCGCGTTGTCGTTCACGTCCAGCACCTCCACCTCCACCTCGCAGTGGGCCACCAGGCCGCCGCCGTCCCTCGCCTCCACGGCCAGGCTGAACGCGCGTGTCTCCTCGAAGTCCAGCGCCTCCTGCAGCGTGACCGTCCCGCTCTCCGCGTCCACCACGAACTTCTGAAGCACCTTGGCCGGCGTTTTCCCGAAGCCGTAGGTGATGCGGGCGTTGGAGCCCGCGTCGGCGTCGGAGGCGGACACGTGCAGCACCGTCGAGCCCGGCGGCGCGTCCTCGCGCAGGCTGGCGCGGTACCGGTCCTGCGCGAACACGGGCGCGTTGTCGTTGGCGTCGGTGACGTTGATGCAGAGCTGGGCGGTGCCGCTCCGGGGCGGGTCGCCGCCGTCCAGCGCCGTCAGCACCAGCTGGAAGGAGCTCTGCTTCTCCCGGTCCAGCGCGCTCTCCAGCACCAACTCCGGGTGCTTATTTCCACCCGGGCCCTCCTTCATGGCCAGGGTGAAGGACGGGTGGCTGCTGAGCTGGTAAGTCAGCAGCGCGTTGCTCCCCACGTCCGCGTCTTCAGCCATCTCCAGCGGGAAACGCGCCCCGGGATGGATCCATTCAGCGATCTCGAGATCCAGAGCAGCCTTGCTGAAGCGCGGGGAGTTGTCGTTGACGTCCTGGATGTCCACCTCGACGTGGAAAACGTTGAGCGGGTTCTGCACCAGCGCCTCGAAGCTGACGGAGCAGGACGCCGCCTCGCCGCACATCTCCTCCCGGTCCAGCCTCTCGCTCACGTACAGCTCCCCGCTCTCCGCGCTCACCGAGAAGTATTTCAGCTGCCTTTCAGCGGCAGTCGCCACCCGCAGCTTGCGTGCCGGCAGCTCCGCCGGGCTCAGCCCCAGGTCCCGCGCCAGCGGCCCCACCAGCGAGCCTCTGCCCAGCTCCTCGGGGATGGCGTAGCGGATCCGCTCCGGCGCCGCCCGGCAGCACAAGCCCAGCAGCAGAGCGGGCAGCAGCACTGGCCCGGCTGCTCGCCGCCGGCTCTGCCGCCGCCCGCCCGCCATCCTCGCCAGCGCTCGCCGCGCTCCTCCCTCCCGCCGCTGCCCTGCCGCCCTTCCAGCCGCTCTCCGCACCGAGCGCAGGGGCCGCCGGAGGGCAGCGAGCTCGGCGCCGGCTCGGACGCCGCTGCTCCCCGCGCCGCGCCGCCTCTCGCCTCTGCTGCCCGCGCCGCTGCCGCTCTGGCCGGCGCCGGGCGAGCGAGCAGCCGGCGGGGGCAGGACGCGGCGCCGGCTCCGGCTCCAGCGCCGCTCCCCGCGGCCAACAGCGGCACCCGGAGGCGCCGCGACGCCACCGCAGCCGCCCGATGGCCGCGCTCCCGGGGGCCGGGCTCTGGCACAGCGGGCAAAGGCGCCTTCGCCCGGCACTTCCAAGGGCTCGGACCCACGCAGCCTTGCTCCAGGTACAGCTTGTGCTCACGCACCTGATTGCCAGCGCATTACCGCTGCCTTATGGACAGCAAAGCTCGCACCATAACGCAAATGGCACAGGCCTTGGCACCGCGCGTGAGGTCAAAGCATTGCACAGACAAAACCACTATGACCCGTCTTAGTTCAAAGCCCCCCTCACCCTCCTTGCTCTGCGTTCACAGCCTTTAGTTGCACCATGGGCCATATCCAGCTCTTGGCCAAACATCAGCCGCCAGTGAAAGAGCATTTCCTTCAGGGAATCAGAGTATATTTACTGCATCACACAGACATACACAACTCTATAGGACCAAATGGGATTCCCCCCTGGGTGCCGAAGGAGCTGGCTGGGTTGATCACCAAGCCACTTTGCCAGCAGCCCTGGCTGACTCAGGAGGTCCCAACAGATTGCAAATCAGCCAGTTATTCCCCTATATAAGAAGGGTAGGAAGGATGATCTGGGAAATTGCAGGCCTGTGAGCTTGACTTCCATGCCCGGGAAGCTGATGGATGAGCTCATCCTGAGTACCATCACACAGCACATGCGGGACAACCAGATGATCAGTCTCAGTCAGAACGGGTTAGGAAAGGCAGGTCCTGCTTGACAAACCTGATCTCCTTCTACGACAGGGTGATCTGCTTCTTGGATGAGGGAAAGGCTGTGGACGTTGTCTACCTTGATTTAGTAAGGCCTTTGACGCCATTTTTCACTACACTGCCCTGGAAAAACTGTTTGCTCGTGGCTTGGATGGGCACACACTTCGCTGGGTAAGAAACTGGCTGGATGGCCGGGCCTAAAGAGTGGTGGTGAACGGAGTTAAATCCAGTTGGCAGCCGGTCACTAGTGGTGTCCCCCAGGGCTCAGTTTTGGGGCCACTCCTGTTTAACATCTTTATTGATGACCTAGACGAGGGGATTGAGTGCACCCTCAGTAAGTTTGCAGATGACACCCAGCTGGGTGGGAGTATTTATCTGCTCGAGGGTAGGGAGGCTCTGCAGAGAGACCTGGACAGGCTGGAGCCATGGGCTGAGCCCAACTGGGGGAGTGGCCAAATAAGGCCAAATGCTGGGTGCTGACCTTGGGCCACAACAACCCCCATCAGTGCTACAGGCTTGGGGAGGAGTGGCTGGAGAGCTGCCAGTCAGAGAGGAACCGGGGGGGGTGTTGATTGACAGCCGGCTGAACAGGAGCCAGCGGTGTGCTCAGGTGGCCAAGAAGGTCAATGGTATCCTGACTATCCCTGCGTGGCCAGCAGGGACAGGGAAGGGATATGACCCCTGTGCTCGGCACTGGTGAGGCCGCACCTCAATGACTGGGTTCAGTTTTGGGCCCCTCATTACATAAAGGACATTGAGTGACTCGACCGTGTCCAGAGAAGGGCAACGGAGCTGGTGCAGGGTCTGGAGCACAGGTCTGCTGGGGAGCGGCTGAGGGAACTGGGGGGGTTTAGTCTGGAGAAGAGGAGGCTGAGGGGAGACCTCCTGGCCCTCTACAAATACATGAAAGGAGGTTGCAGAGAGGTGGGGATGAGTTTCTTGAACCAAGTAACAAGCAATAGGAGAAGAGGGAATGGCCTCAAGCTGCGCCAGAGCAGGGTCAGGCTGGCTCTGAGGAAGGATTTCTTTGCAGAAGGGGCTGTTGGGCGTTGGAATGGGCTGCCCAGGGCAGGGGGGGAGTCCCCATCCCTGGAGGGGTTGGAGAGTTGAGTTGACCCAGCGCTGAGGGATCTGGTGGAGCTGAGAAAGGCCAGTGTGAGGTTAATGGTTGGACTGCATGATCTGCAAGCTCTTTTCCATCCAAGATGATCCTGTGATTCTATAGCATTCTATTCTATGAATATTCTGTGATTCTATAGATTCTATTGTCCTGTCAGCTGAACACCATCACGGTAGGAATGGAAACTGCTCCCCAGCCTGATACTTTTAACAGATCCTCCTTTCAAGACTCTCTAGCCAAACTGAGGCAGTTTTAGAGCATGAGAAGAAACAAGGAAAGAATGTGAAACCCACATCGTGAAGGAATCAGCCTCCTATTTCAGATTCTGTGAACTGTAGTAGGTCCAAATGAAGAGTATCTAGTTGGTAAGAATTATGTGGGAGGATCAAACAGGAGATTACAGCACAGACGACAGCCACAGTTCTCAAAGGAATTTCTCTGGACAATAGGAGACGGAAGATGCACAGGACCGCAGGTATGGAGCTCATATGAAACTAGGAGAAACTCAACATTTACACCTGCCTTCTAGACATATCAAACTACAGCACGGTGAACTCTTCCACCCACCCTGGCTCTGTGCGGACAGAATGCTTCAGCGTGCTCCAACAGCACCCAACAGGGAAGATAACTTTGCAGACAGACGTCGTTGAAAGAAAGGTTTCCCACACAACATCTCCTTAAGGACAACAAGGATCCCAACACAGGTGCATGCATAGGGAATTCTCTGCTCGTCACACTTATTTGAAGAAATCTGTAATGCTTTAGAGAGCATAAGTGATATGCAGCTCAGTTAAAGACTCAGTCCTCACTATCACCTCAAAGACACCATCACTCTTCAGCACATGAGCAATCCGGAGGACACGTGACTCTGTAATTGGGAATGCAATGTTTCCATCGATTCCTCGAAATACTACTGACAGGAAAAGCTGTATCAGCCATGAGGATGCAACAAATGAGTAGCTTCCTTGCATATGCTTCAAATAACAAGCACCAAACCCAGAAATTTCTGACAAAAATAACCTCCTGTCCCATACAGTCCCAGCAATTTTAATACCAACAAAACATCAGCAGTTACTTCATATGAGCAAGAGCCATTAAGAACATCTGAACGTTGATAAAGGCTGGGAAAAGCTCGATACAACCAGGATGAAACTCCACAGCACAGTCTTACAAGGACATACAGCTGGAGAAATGACATTTCCCACAGTAATACCTAGAAACGGGGCCCCTGAAGCATGTTTGCACACCTATGGCTGTTGCTTGCAGACAAATTCATCAAAGGTGTGTCATCCTTTTTCGGAACATGGGATAAGGCAGAGTGGCAGAGGCCTTGGCATCAGTCAAGATGCATCACCCAGCTGGAGGGAGCACACAAACCTCTCTTCTCAATGCTTTGAGGCCATTCCATCACAGGGAACAGTGTGCAATGGGAAAGAAATGAACTCACAACTTGGCCATCTGGCCACTCCAAGCAAGGCGATATCCGAAGATAAGACACCTTTAGACTCATTTGCAGAAGGCCACCAATAAATCCTGATATCCACAAAACACAACTTCCTCCTCACACACAGCACCCCGAGACTCTGCTCACAGCTCACATGGTTGTCTCTAATCTTCATAATTTTAAAATCTCCTCCAGCCAAAGAAAAGTTGCACAGACAATTTGTCCTTACCATGGAGAATATTTGATTTCTCACCATTTGTACAAGTCAGTCAGATCACCCTTGTCTCCACATTGTCATCAGGGACATGGAGAGTGAGGCACCCAACAACAGCCTGTTTGAACCACAATTGCCGATCCCAAGAGTGGAATGTGGTGAAAAGGCTCCTGAATACAGAACTGTGCGGTACAAAGAGTGTGGTGCTGTTCTTCGGTACCGGGGCCTAGCTGGAGCCATTGGAGATAACCCCAGAGCTACTGTCAAAGAGATGGATCCCAACTGTTGCCATAACATCGATGAAGAAATCATGAACTTTAGACAAACTTTGCTTCATTATCATCCCAAAACACACCTCCTGGTTGCAGGCTACCCACCTCTGAGACTGACCACGCCTTGGACAGTCCCCCTGTGCATGCGTGGGAGCCACACTTGAGAGAGGTAGAGAGATATGATAATTGAATTCCGAGAAGGGTGGAGGTGCCTGAGGCAGAGGAGCGGCAAGGTGTCTTACTAAGCATAGAAGATGACTTCTTGGAAAGGAAAATTTGAAGCTTCCCCACCAAGAATCATGACGACTGACAACAGAGCACTGGCTGGATACAGGACTGTTAGGACGTCTTGAGATCAGCAGTGGTAGCTATAACCTGTCTTTCTCTTCTTTCTAAACTTGACTTTCTTTCACGTATCTCTAACTATCATGTGCTGCTTCATGGGCAACACAATAAAGTTTCACTGATGCAATGCCCTTTGGTGTTGGTCGCCTTAATTTTGCACTTTCGAGATCATACTAAACGTACCATCACGAGTCCACTAAGTGGATGGTGACACCATTGCACGGTATTCTTTGACCCTCTTAATTTGCAAGAACATATAGTAAAAAGGCCACTTGCCAAGACACAGTATCTAGAACATGGACAATACATGTATGAGGAAGGGAAGGTGAGTTTTTTGTGAGGTTCAAAGCACAGGAATGATACACCATTAGGTACTCCATGAGGCACACGCTCGTGTTAACTATGACAGGTACGGAAATGACCGTCTCTTCATCTGCAGCCTCACACACAGAGCTCCCCTGTCTTCTCACCAAACCTACACAACCAGCAGGTTTGCTCCTGACCTTCTCAGAATTGGCAAAAACAGATCACGAGAGGAGAATGCAGCACGATCGCACCAAGAACACAAGTACATTTGAATCCTCACCACCACTTCCAGGAGATAAACAAGGATTCTAAACCACAGGAATGATAAATGGCCAAAATGAAAGAGGAGCACTCATCCAACAGCTAAGGAGACATCAAATTTATGGCTTAGGGGGAAGCTCCTCCCCTCTTTTATCACACGCACTGTTCCACAGAGATGCGACTCCTGCTAAGGTCATCGTTCCCTCTATTCCCCACCAACAAGAACAGAACACAAAGATTCCCTCACAGCTCCTGCCTTGCACACCCGATCGAGCATCAGCAAGAGGCACCAACACACCACACACCCATGGCTGAACAAAGCCATGCTGATTGCTACAGATAAACGTACATCCATAGGAGACCAGGGAAAGGAAAACAAACCCACAAATCAGACAAGTAAGGCAAGGAAGCATTCAAAGAGAAAGTGAATTCAGAGGAACTCACCGGGAAGATGTCTCAATCTTCACTGCAGGCATGGGAATTCATCCTGGAGAGCACTCGGAAGTCCCTGAGATCTCAAGTGCTGCCCTAAAGTCTTATTCTGGACTACACAGCAGGGGGGTTCAGTTTAAGAAACAGTCATCAGCTCTGGGCAATATTTCTAATCTGTGCCCTGCTCATCTCCCACACATATGAATCCATATGTGTAAGCACCTTCTCATGGGCCTCCTTCTCAAGCTGAGTCTTCTGAGAAGTTACAACACATTCTCTTTCAGCTTCTGCTTCCTTTTCCTCACAAATAAAGTTCTGTCTTAGGTTGTTGGAGTAAGTATTTGCTGCAGAAACAACACTCACGGATTCAAAAGCATGAAGAACTCTCCAGAAATGTACAAAAGGTACCATGACCTTCCAGGAAACAAAGGCCTGAAAGAAAGCCTCATTATGACTGAAAGAAACTCTCCATTGTAAAGTGACAGGGCGACACAGATGGAGAAAGGAGCTTTCATACTCAATTCAATTAGAAACCATTCTACACACACATGATGGTTCTACAGGCACAGTTACTGCACAAACACTTTATGACTGGAGGACTGGAATCGCCTTTCAGCACGGGGAAACCAGCATCACAACATCAGTGGCACAGGCCTTGGCACCAGCCATGAAACCAAACCATGGCCCACCCAAACCCACACTGACCCACTGTTTCCCTAGTCCAAAGCCAGCCCCTCACCCTCCTCACTCGGCATTCACAGCCTTTGCTTGCACCACGCACAACATCCAGCTACTGGCCATATGGCGGCCACAGGCAACAGAGCATTTCATTCAGTGACACCTGAGGGAAACTGGGCTCTGTCAAAGTCTTTGTCTTGGCAAATGAACACCTTCCAGGAGGGGTGGAAGCTGTTCCCCCAGCCCAACAGTTACAAGAGATCTGTTAATGTTTTTGGGGGCATGACCAGGCACAATGAGGCCCAGCTTTAGACCTGGACAACCAGCAAGGCAAGAATGGGAAATCTACAGAAGTGAAGGAATCAGAGCTTGAGATGTCAGATGTCTCAGCTCTAGTAGGTACAGAGGAACGGTATCTAGTAGGTAAAAAACCCACAGGACACTCACACAGGAGCTCACACCAAAGACCAGCCCCACCCTTCCTCAGTGTAAGTTCTTTGGACAATCAAAAAGGGAAAATGCAGAGAACCACAAATGTGGGTCTCATCTAACATCTAGGACGAATGGAACTTTTACAACATCTTTACATCTTTTAGACATCTCACATTATACCACAGCAAACTTTTTCAACTGCCCTGTCTCTGGAGACACACAGGTTTTTCACCCTGCCCAAACATCACACAACAGGAAAGCTTCCTTTGCAGACAGACACCACTGAAGGAGATGTTGCACACACAGTTCTCCTCACCCAAGAACAACAATCACAACACAGATGGGTCCAAAGAGATTCTCTGCTCATCACACTAAGTCAGAGAAATGGCAAATGTTCTCCAGTGCATAAGCAACACATGGCTCCCAAAAAGACTCAGTCATCAAAGTATCAACTCAAGGACACCATCATCCTTCTTCAGCACATGGGCAACTTGGAAGATACGTGATTCCCAGACCTTAATGTAAAGTGGATGTCTATACTCAATCTCTGCCATTCACAGGAAATATCATGCCAGTTGCCCAGACCATTTATCGTTAATCTGTACCACCACCACAGTACGGACTACACGTCCTTACATCTCCATACAAAGAAGGAAGATACATTTGTCTCTCACTGCCCCTCGACTCTGTCCCCTCCCGCCCTCGTACAGCTCTTGCCATAGACTGTACGTTCTACACAAGGCACATCACACAGACCACGAGCTTGGAAACTACAGGTACAGCAGATTTCCCTATCACTCCTATTGCTCCAAAGAAGAGACGACTCCATGGAGGAGTACTGTGCTCCTTTACAGGGTCCTGGTGATAACTTAGCTCCCGGTTATGCCACTCTTGCCTCTCCCTCAATATATACTAAGACATGGACTACAGGACTCCGTTTCCCCGTCACAAGCTTCTTCCGCCATAGCAGTTACTAGGAAACGATCACTCAGCCACAATATTGCTGTGAGAACAGGCTCTTCCTCGCCAACAAGACCATTCTCACAAAGGAGCAGCCACACTGCTTCAGGTAGAGAGACATGCACAAGAAGATCACCTACCCATACTGAGCAGGTATTTACACAGCATCTCACCCTTCCTCAACCTTGTTGCATGGCATTACTAAGGTACACGCTCACATGCATTTCAAATAATTAACGTGAAATGAAAACTCTGTGTTGTGAGACAATGGTGATAAATAAAGCAATGAAGGATAGAGTTTTAGAAAAACCTTCAACGAATAAGACATTCATGATGAAAATACCTGGGTATGTCTAATAGTCCAATCCTATGAGTAATGCTGCCGAGCAAGAACTAAACATTATATTGCCATTAGGCACAAGAGGACAAACTGTTGCTACACCCCCAGCTACACCGCTACCTCTAACTACACCCCTCTGTAAAAGACATGATGACAAACAGTAAAGCAGATTGAAAGTGCCGAGGGGACAGTAACGATCCCTCGGAGATTAACTCTCATTTGGCAGAAAGGCCACAAGGTTGCTGCATGAACAAGCTTCTCGTGGACAACAAGAGCGTTCTCACAAAACCATTCCAACAGTAGAAAGATTCCAGCTGTGCTCCCCGGCTGGTAAGGAGCACAGAAGGAGGAAACAACCTTTCTAACCAGGAGCACTATTAAAAAGGCGTGCTGCTCTGTTCCACACACACACCGTTTCACGTCAGTTTTAAAAACTTAACATCGAAAGAGCAAGCGCTGCTACATGAGGGCTAGCAATACGAAACAAGCTGTAAGGTGACATGAAAAGCACAAGTGAATAATCCTTCACAGCAGAAGTATCCTGACATTTCTTGAGGTGCCATGCCGTCCGTAACACACCCCAGCAGAAACCGCAGCAATACCCTCTACTTTCTAACAGTTCACCTACGTCTGAAGGCCCCAGGAGAGTCTATAAGCACATATTCAGCCTGGGAACATCCAGGTCCTTAACTCTGCTACATCTTTGAAGAGCACAGCGGTGGCTCACCACCAGGGTGAACAACTAGTGCTCGTGTACACACATGTACCTTAGAATTTAATACCTATCAACAAGTAATTTCACTCCTCTTTCACCCTCTCGCTCAATCCGGAGCATGGAGCTCACTACTGACCCAACCACGGAATTTCCCGCAAGCAACAAGGAATTCGCAGGAACGTCTGGGAATGGTCTTCCCGTTGAGCAAGAGGTACTTCACGCACACTGCATTCTGGTGCCCAAAATGGACACTGCTGTCAGTACTGGCTGAGGAACACACTGTGTGAGGAGCTTTCACCTATGAGACAAGCACAAGACCGGCCCTAAAGCAGGCACAGCCGGCTCTTAGTTTCAGACGATGGCTTCCAGTCATCCTAAACAATGTTAAATGAAAACGATGTGTAGCAAGAGAAGAGTGCTGATTAAATGAACCAAAGAGGCACTTGAGAAAAACACCTCAGTTAGCACGCCGTTCACGATAAAAATAATTGAGGGTTTGTAACAGTCAAATCCTATAAGTAAAACTGATCAGTGGCTGGTAAGGAACACAGAACAAGAGGAATCACCTTTCTAACCAGTACGGTGATAAATAATACACAGTACTCTCTTCCTCACACCCGGATTTTACGGTAGTATCTAATAAACAGTGAAAGATGAAGTGCTACTACACGCGAGCAGGCGATGGTACCAAAGCAGCAATAAGGCCGCATGGAAAGTATTAAGTGACCTCAAAGCTTATACACGGGACCATTAACGGTCCGTTTGGAAACAATCTCACCCATGTGCTGTCGGGAAAACGTCAGCCCCTGGTAATAACGTAAACTTCCATTTGCTATTAACGCAACACCCACGAATACCGAGAGCAAAACGAGTATTACACGTGGCAGGGCACAAAATGAGAAAGGACGTGGCGAGCGATAAGAGCACAAAGCCCCGTTCAAAGGAAACTCCAGCCGACAGTGAGCCCCTTGTCCCGCGGCCGGCAGCAGCGGCAGCGCTGAGCCCCGGTCCCACGCTCCCCTCCCGCCAGCCAGAGGCAGCAGCAGCCGGCGCGGTGCCGCGGGAAGCGCTGCCTGCCTGGGAGCGAGACCCCCCTCCGCAGCGGGCGGGACGCGGCGCGGCCAGGCCCGAGCAGCAGCAGAGCGAAGCGTCGCGGAGCCGGGAAGTCCGGGCACGGGAACTCACCGGGGCAGCGGCGGGGTCCTCCCCGAGCAGCGGCGCGGGCTCGTCGGGCGGCGGCCGGGCCGGGAGGGTGTCGCAGCAGCTGCCGGCCGACAAGCGGAGCTGGCTCTTGCGCGAGTCGGCCGTGAGCGACACCTCGTGCGAGTAGGAGCGCAGGAAGGCGCGGACGCCGTCGATGCCCACGAAGTGCGAGGCCGGCACGCCGCGCAAGGCGCCGCTGCCCGCCGCCAGCAGCTGCGAGCGGCGCCACCGCCGCAGGCGCAGCGCCAGCAGCAGCAGCAGGAAGGCGAGGAAGAGGCAGGACACGGCCGCCACGGCCACCACCAGCCACCGCGTCAGGCTGCCGGCCGGCTCGCCCGGCGCCGCCGCCGCGCTGCCCAGCTCCGACAGCAGCTCGGCCACGCTCTCGGCCAGCACCACCGTCAGCGTGGCCGTGGCCGACAGCGCCGGCCGCCCGTGGTCCTTCACCACCACCACCAGGCTCTGCCGCGCCGCGTCGCGGGCCAGCGGGAAGCGCGCCGTGCGCACCTCGCCGCTGTGCAGCCCCACGCGGAACAGCCCCGGCTCCGTCGCCTTGGCCAGCTCGTACGACAGCCACGCGTTCTGCCCCGCGTCCGCGTCCACCGCCACCACCTTGGCCACCAGCGCCCCGGGCTCCGCCGAGCGCGGCGCCAGCTCCACGCCCGCCCAGCCCGCGCCCGGCCCCGCGCCCGGCCCCGGCGCCGGCGGCGGGTACAGCACCTGCGGCGCGTTGTCGTTCTCGTCCACGATCACGAGCCGCACCGACACGTTGCTGCTCAGCGCCGGCGCGCCGCCGTCCTCCGCCCGCACCCACAGCCCCACCTCGCGCACCTCCTCGTAGTCGAAGGAGCGCAGCGCGTACAGCGCGCCCGTCTCCGCCTGCACCGACACGTAGGACGAGAGCGGCGCGCCCCGCACCCGCCCCTCCGACAGCCGGTACCGCACGCGCGCGTTCTGCCCCCAGTCCGCGTCCGCCGCGCGCACCGTCAGCACCAGCGCGCCCGCCGCGTTGTTCTCGGGCAGCCGGGCGCTGTAGCGCGCCTCCGCGAACACGGGCGCGTTGTCGTTCACGTCCAGCACCAGCAGCGCCAGCACCGCGCTGCTCCGCAGCGCCGGCGACCCGCCGTCGGCCGCCCGCACCGTCACGTTGTACTCCGCCACCTCCTCCCGGTCCAGCTGCCTCGACGTCACCACGCGGTAGTAGTCCCCCAACGACCTCTCCAGCCGGAACGGGAGGTTCTCCGCGATGCTGCACCGCACCTCGCCGTTCGCCCCCGAGTCGCGGTCCTGCACGTGCAGCAGGGCCACCACCGTCCCCGACGGGGCGTCCTCTGAGATCTCGCTCAGCGCCGACCGCACCGAAATCTCGGGCGCGTTGTCATTCACATCTGTCACTGTAATCACGACTTTCGCTGTGTCGAAAAGCCTTCCACCGTCCCGTGCCTGCACCTCCAGTTCGTATAGAGCCGCTGCCTCGAAGTCCAGGCTCCGCACCAGCGTCATCGCTCCCGTCTCGGCGTTCAGATGGAAAATTTTTAACGCTTTCTCTGTGACTTCCTTCAGCGAGTATTTCACGTGCCCGTTCACCCCTTCGTCAGCGTCGGTGGCCGTGACGGCGAGGAGGGTGGAGCCCACGGGCACGTCCTCCGGCACACGCACCGTGTACTCCGCCTGGCCGAACACGGGCGCGTTGTCGTTGGCGTCCAGCACCGCCACGCGGATCCGCGCCGTGCCCGTCCGCGCCGGGTCGCCGCCGTCGCTCGCCCTCAGCACCAGCTCGTGAAACGCCGCCTCCTCGCGGTCCAGCGCCTTCGCCAGCACCAGCTCGGGACGCTGGTCCCCGCCGGGGCCCGCCTGCACGGCCAGCGAGAAGTGCTCGTCGCCGCTCAGCTCGTAGCGCTGCAGGGAATTCGCTCCCGAGTCCGGGTCGTGAGCCCTGGGCAGAGGAAAACGGGACCCCGGCGATGTCGTCTCGCTTATTATCTCCTCCAGTTCAGACTCCTTGAAGCTGGGAGCGTTGTCGTTAATGTCCGTGATTTCCACTTCGATTTCAAAGAACTTCATTTCGCCATCCACTATCACCTCACACCGCAGCACGCATCGCTGCACCGTCTCGCACAGCTGCTCTCTGTCGATCCTCTCCGCCGTCACCAAGTGTCCCGTCTTCCCGTGCAGGGAGAAATACTGCGTCCTCCCTGCGGAGACAACGCGGAGGCCGCGGTCGCGGAGCGCCGTCAGCTCCAGCCCCAGGTCCTTGGCCACGTCGCCCACGAACGAGCCCTTGGGCATCTCCTCGGGAACCGAGTAGCGCAGCTGCCCCCACGCCGCCTCCCACGCCGCCACCAGCACGCACCACAGCAGGGCTCGCTCCCGCCGGCCCCGGCGCCTCCCCGCCGCGCACATCTCCGCCGCGGCCCCTGGGGCCCCGCAACACCGCCGACACCGACCCGCCGCCGCCCGCCGAATCGCTTCTGGGTCTGGCTCCGGCTCCGGCTCCCGTTCACGGCTCTGGATCCTGATCCTCCTCCTTCTTCCCTCTCCGGCTGCCGCTCCCTGTGGCCGGCCCCGGCCGCTGCCGCCGGCCCCTCCGCCTCGCTGCAGCACGGCTCCGCACCGCGGGGACGCTCGCAGACCGCCCGGCCGCCGAGCCAGCCAGCGAGCGAGCGAGCGAGCCGGGCCGCAGCGGGCGGGGCTGCCTGCAGCGCTCCGGCCTTCCTCTCGCTCCTCCTCGGTCAACAGCGGCGCCCGCAGCCTCCTCCCGGCACTGCAGGCACCGAGCGCTGCCGAGCGCTGCCCGCCCGGCCCTGCCCACGGACACCTCGCGGGGACGGCACCGGCGCCACCGACACAGACATCGCTGCCCGCCCGGCGGGGAGCTCCTGCGCTGCCGTCTCTCCCCGACAGCTCCTCCTTCCTCCTCGCCGACATCCCCACCGCAAAGCAAGAACAAACCAACGACGGCCCGGCACTCTCTTACTCCTTCCGCACGGGAGGAAAATGTATCCGGCGATGTTATGCCAAGTCGAAGATGACGTGAAGACTCTGACGAGCCTGTTCCCCTCGCTCCGACAGCACAGTCTCCTCCGCGAATTGCACAGCTCGCTGCAGCGTTCGAGCTTCGAGGGCTTTCTCCTCGCCCCTTCTGCTGAGGAAAGCAGTGGCATGGAGGAGCGGAACTGCGCCGCCTCTCACCACCAGTCGCAATGCTCCGTCCGCTCTCCCGCAGCGCAGGGACACTTCACGGTTCGCTCTTCTCCTTGGTACTTCTCACCCGCACATCGGGGGCTGCTCTGAATCAGCCGCCACTCGTCCCCCTTCCCCGAACAGCACTTCCCAATGTTTGCCTCTACCCTTACACTCTAGGCTGGGCTTACGCGTAGAATTTGTCGCTCCGTTCTCGAGTAACTCCGCAGCCGGCAGCGCTGCACATGCACTCGCTGTTCGGAGCTCCCTTACAAAAAGGAATTTCAGGCAAAAAGCATACTCTTAGAGCTAAATGCTAGCATCAGGACTGACTACAGTTCTTTGGGAAAAGGGCATAGGAGAAGTAGTGTGGCCCCGAAATAAGTTTGGGGTTTTTTTTTTTTGTTTGTTTGTTTTTTTTTGTTTTGTGGTTTTTTTTTTTTTTTTTTTTTTTTTTTTTTTTTTTTTTTTTTTGTCGGTTTGTCTGGTTTTTGAGATTTACCTCAGTAGAAAAGACAGATCTGGAACTTTAAAAATATGACCTGGGATGGAACAAAACATGACAAGTAGATGCACAAAGAACTCAAATAATGCTTGGACTAAATCAATTCATCCCACTACTGCTGCCGTTTGGCAGCAGCCTGTCCCCAAAAGACGGGAGGGCACACGTCGGGGGAACAAGCTTCTCCAGTTATGAAGCCTCACGTGCGTTTCCTTTGGGAGTCCAACACTAAAATGCATCAAGCAACGGGGTTCTCTTCAGCTGTCAAACAAAGTCCATGGTTTTGGGAAAAAGCCGTCGGGAAGGAAACATCAACACCGAGCGTCAACCTTGTTTTACCGGCGGCGCCATGTAGAATTAGCGGGTCTCATCGTACCCAGAAAGGATCCGCCCTCACCGTTACTAGCAGTTCAGCCAACACCCGTTAACTAGTCGGAACTTCTCAGCTGAACCTGAACCTGTGACCGCCGATGAACTACGGAGCGCCTACTGCCTGCTGGGAGTGCAAGGGGGCGTTCTGGTTCAGCTAGGATAGGGTTGTTTCCCCAGCAGTGGGGAGAGGGCGCTAGCCGGGTTATTCATACTGTGCTGACGTCAGGGCCATGCGCCAAGTGCGGGAACAGCTTCCTGTGGGCTTTTGTCCGGCGAAGCAGGCGAGGCGGGCTGGCTGTGTCCCTTGCGATATTTTTCTGTATATCTTTTGTCTTGTTTACTGTTATTTCTGTTTTTGTTATTGCTTTTGTTGTTCAGATTGTTATTTGTTACACTGTTGTATTAAATTTTTTCCTTATTTCAACCCCGGGGTTTGTGCCTCACTTCCAGCCCTGCTCGGTCCGAGGGTGGGGGAGGGACAACGGCAACATGGTCTCTGGTCCCGGCAGGGCCTAAACCACCACAGTGGGTCGTCCCGTACCTTCCGTCCCCCCTCCCTGGACACATGGCTCAACACTTCCCACCCCCCCCCACCGCGAAACGCGGGAGAAAGAGGACGGAGGTTCAGAACGGTGAAGGATTTCATTCTGCACAGTCAGGATACGCCTTCACCGGCACTAACACACACCCCCGGAGACAGCGCAGCTCCTGGAGACAATTGTGTTGCCTTGTCGGCATAGTTGAAACACATTTGCATTTATCCAAGTAATTCGATACATTGAACGACCAGAGGGAACTTTCATTTTCTCATAATTCGAGGTGCAAAAGATTGCAACTTATTAATAAATGATTAATCTAACCCTTGAATGTTCATATTGGTAGGACACCTCTTCAGAAAAATACAGTAGGACAGCAGGCGAAGACAAGGACAGCTGCACACCCTAAACGATGCGGAGCATTTCTGAAAGTGTAAATGGACTAGATTCGAGTGCCTAACTGATCTCATTTTAGGAATTTCCTTCTCGTTTTAGATATGTTCTGGGTAGAGCCTCTCCGGCTCAAAGAGGCAAATGCAACAATGACTGATAAAGTGGCAGAGAGACAGAATTGCTCGCTTTAGTATTTCCCTGTAACACCATGAACCACGCCCCGGAAAAAAAAAGGGTGACAAACAGAGGGCAGGGTCAGAAATACAATGTGGATTTCTGAAGCAGCCTTCCTCCAAGTGATGGTAAGGGCACACGGCGGCAGAGGGCAACATACACTGCGGAGGAACAATTTTAACATCTGCATTCATGGACAAAACACGACCGTTTCCTTGGAGAAATCGAAGCGCCAAGAACCAAACCAAGAATCGCCCACGACATTTTCCCGTCCCTCTCATGCAGAATCCTCAATTTACAGCGATCCTAGATACCAACTCAAAGAAGGGTTGGTATCAGAATTTCTCGGGTGAAGCTGAGCCTGCGGCCACCGCCAAAGCACGGAGTGATGCGGGGACCTTCCTGGGAACACAGCACAGGAGGAGGCGCCGCTACTGCTCGCAACTCGTTCTCTGCCCCCACCCCGGGCTGCACTACAGCTCCCCAGGAGGCGGGAGGCACCTGCACTGACCCCGGCCCGAAGCATCTGCTCGGCTCCAGCCAGCTGCCGGGAAAATGCCTTGGCGAGCGCGGCAAGAACCGCAGCGGGTACCGCTGCCTTGGCTCCTCTGCCCATTCAGCGCAGCCACGCGATTGCGTTGGTCTTTTGTTCTCAACGGTATTTTTGCACTGTGGCAAACTGAGCAACGCAATCGCATTAAACGGACAGTTAAAAATGGGTGGAAAAGCAAAGGTGAAGGACACTGCCGTGAGATTTCCTTTTTAATACCCCACATTAAGTTAGGGGTGGCATAGCTGAAACACATTTGCATTTACCCAAGTAATACGATAACTTGAACGACCAGAAGAACTTTCATTTTCAAATAAATCGCGGTGTAAATGATTGCTTCTTGTTAATAAATTATTAATCTAACCCTTGAACGTTCATGTTGGTAGGACACCTCTTCAAGAAAATACTGTAGGGCAGCAGGTGAAGACAAATACAGCTGCACACCCTAAACTATGCGGAGCATTTCTGAAAGTGTAAATGGACTGTATTCGAGTGCCTCATTGATCTCATTTACTTCTCGTAAAATTCCTTCCCCTTTTAGATATGTTCTCAAGGTGGGTATAAGCTGTCCTGCTCAAAGTGGGAGATTCGACAACGATTGAAAAGTGGCAGAAAGACAGAGTTCCTCGGTTTAGTATTTCCCTGTCAACGTGATTAACCAGGTCCAAGCAAGTTTCTCTCGGAAAGGGGAGAGGAAAATAGAAGAGGTTCAAAATTAAAAATGCGATCTAGTTTTTCTTATGATACCCCATTCTACACCTCCACGTGTGCATGAAAGACAGATCAGGAACGCTGAAGAAGAGGGAGCTAACACCCAGGGAAGAAAAAGAGTGAAAAAAGTGCACAGAGCAATAATCACTGGGAAAAATGCCCGATCCAACCTGGGCTACCACTACTACAGGAGCCTCCCTCAAAAGACGGGGGACACCTTCCTCCTTCATCAGGGAGGAACCATCTGTGAGTTCTGAGTTCATGGATAAAACATTCAACGGGAAATCAACAATTTTACATGCAGCTATCGAGCAGGTTCGGGTGCATCGGTTTGGGGAAAAAGCGACGAGGAAGGGGGAGTCTCCACCAAGAAGCGCCCACCACATTCTCCCGTCCCTCTCACGCACAATGCTCAGTATACAGCCATCACCGGTACCAACTCAAAGACGGGTTGGTATCAGAATTTGTCGGGTGAAGCTGAGCCTGCGGCCGCCGGCAGAGCACGGAGTGCCGCGGCTGCCTGCCTGCTGGCAGAGCAAGGGGCATCCCCCGCTCGTTCCTTCCCTCCCGGGCAGCCGGAGGAGCGCTCCCCGCGCACAGCAGCCGCGGAAGAGCCCGGGCCAGAGGCACGACGGCTCCGCCCGGCCGAAGGGGAAGAGCGAGAGCGCGCGGGCTCACAGACCTGCGGTGCGTCGGGCTCGGCGGGCGGCTCTCCCGCGCCGGCGCTGCTGCTCGGGCTCCGCTTCCCGCAGCGCTCCCCGCCGAGAAGCTCCTCCGCGGGCAGGCTGGGCAGCGGCGGCGGCGGCGGCAGCCAAGCGCCCTCGGCCACGGCGCGGCCCGGCGCCGCGCACAGGTTGTAGGAGTAGGGCAAGGTGCCCTCGCAGAAGTCGGCCGGGAAGGCGGCGCCGGCCGCGGAGAAGCGCTGCGCGCCCAGGCAGCGCAGGACGGCGGGCGGCCCGGCCCGGCGCAGCCGCGCCAGCACGGCCAGCGCCACGCTCAGCAGGAACAGGGCGGAGAGGAGCGCCAGCGCCAGCACCAGGTAGAACTGCAGCTCCGCCGCCGAGTCGGCGCCCGCCGCCCGCTCGCTCAGCTCCGGCAGCGCCTCCTGCAAGCTCTCGGCCAGCACCACGTGCAGCGTGGCCGTGGCCGACAGCGCCGGCTGCCCGTGGTCCTTCACCACGGCCACCAGCCGCTGCTTGGCCGCGTCCCGCTCCGACACGGCGCGCGCCGTCCGCACCTCGCCGCTGTGCGGCCCCACGCGGAACAGCGCCGGCTCCGGCGCCTGCACCAGCTCGTACGACAGCCACGCGTTGCGCCCCGCGTCCGCGTCCACCGCCACCACCTTGGCCACCAGGTACCCGGCCTCGGCCGACCGCGGCACCACCTCGAACGGCGCCGGCCCCGCCGCGACCGCGCCCGGCCCCGCGCCCGCCGCCGGCCACAGCACCCGCGGCGCGTTGTCGTTGCGGTCCAGCACGAAGACGCGCACCGTGGCCGTCGAGCTCCGCGCCGGCGCCCCGCCGTCCTGCGCCCGCACCGCCACCGCGAACTCGCGGCACTGCTCGTAGTCGAAGGAGCGCTGCGCGTACACCGCGCCGCTCCGCGCCTCCACCGACACGTAGGGCGCCGCGCCCGCGCTGCCGCCCGCCAGCCAGTAGCTCACGCGCCCGTTGGCGCCCGCGTCCGCGTCCCGCGCGCGCACGCGCAGCACCGGCGCGCCCGCCGCGTTGTTCTCCGCCACGTAGGCGCTGTAGGCGGCCTCCTCGAACACCGGCGCGTTGTCGTTCACGTCCGACACCTCCAGCACCAGCGCCGCGCGCCCGGACAGCGCCGGGCTGCCCCGGTCGCGGGCCACCACCGTCACCCGGTGCTCGCCCGCCTGCTCCCGGTCCAGCGCGCTCGCCGTCACCACCTTGTACGAGCCGCCCGACGACGACGCCACCAGCGACAGCGGCGCCTCGCCCGACAGCTCGCACGACACCTGACCGTTCTCCCCGGAGTCGCGGTCCATCACGTTCAGCAGGGCCACCACCGTGCCCACCGGCGCGTCCTCGGGCACCGGGCTCGACACCGACAACAGCGTGATTTCGGGCGCGTTGTCGTTCACGTCCAGCACCTCCACCTCCACCTCGCAGTGGGCCACCAGGCCGCCGCCGTCCCTCGCCTCCACGGCCAGGCTGAACGCTCGTGTCTCCTCGAAGTCCAGCGCCTCCTGCAGCGTGACCGTCCCGCTCTCCGCGTCCACCACGAACTTCTGAAGCACCTTGGCCGGCGTTTCCCCGAAGCCGTAGGTGATGCGGGCGTTGGAGCCCGCGTCGGCGTCGGAGGCGGACACGTGCAGCACCGTCGAGCCCGGCGGCGCGTCCTCGCGCAGGCTGGCGCGGTACCGGTCCTGCGCGAACACGGGCGCGTTGTCGTTGGCGTCGGTGACGTTGATGCAGAGCTGGGCGGTGCCGCTCCGGGGCGGGTCGCCGCCGTCCAGCGCCGTCAGCACCAGCCGCAGGCTCTGCTCGCTCTCCCGGTCCAGCGCCCGGCGCAGCACCAGCTCCGCGAACTTGCTGCCGTCTTGGCTCTGCTTCACCTCCACCGCGAAGTACCCGTTTTTCTCCAGCTCGTAGCCCTGCAGCGCGTTGCTGCCCACGTCCGGGTCCTCGGCCATGCCTAAATAATAGCGGGCGCCGGGAGAAGTCAACTCGTTGATCTCCAGCTGGAAAGTGTCCCGCAGGAAGCGCGGGGAGTTGTCGTTGACGTCCTGGATGTCCACCTCGACGTGGAAAACGTTGAGCGGGTTCTGCACCAGCGCCTCGAAGCTGACGGAGCAGGACGCCGCCTCGCCGCACATCTCCTCCCGGTCCAGCCTCTCGCTCACGTACAGCTCCCCGCTCTCCGCGCTCACCGAGAAGTATTTCAGCTGCCTTTCAGCGGCAGTCGCCACCCGCAGCTTGCGTGCCGGCAGCTCCGCCGGGCTCAGCCCCAGGTCCCGCGCCAGCGGCCCCACCAGCGAGCCTCTGCCCAGCTCCTCGGGGATGGCGTAGCGGATCCGCTCCGGCGCCGCCCGGCAGCACAAGCCCAGCAGCAGAGCGGGCAGCAGCACTGGCCCGGCTGCTCGCCGCCGGCTCTGCCGCCGCCCGCCCGCCATCCTCGCCAGCGCTCGCCGCGCTCCTCCCTCCCGCCGCTGCCCTGCCGCCCTTCCAGCCGCTCTCCGCACCGAGCGCAGGGGCCGCCGGAGGGCAGCGAGCTCGGCGCCGGCTCGGACGCCGCTGCTCCCCGCGCCGCGCCGCCTCTCGCCTCTGCTGCCCGCGCCGCTGCCGCTCTGGCCGGCGCCGGGCGAGCGAGCAGCCGGCGGGGGCAGGACGCGGCGCCGGCTCCGGCTCCAGCGCCGCTCCCCGCGGCCAACAGCGGCACCCGGAGGCGCCGCGACGCCACCGCAGCCGCCCGATGGCCGCGCTCCCGGGGGCCGGGCTCTGGCACAGCGGGCAAAGGCGCCTTCGCCCGGCACTTCCAAGGGCTCGGACCCACGCAGCCTTGCTCCGGGTACAGCTTGTGCTCACGCACCTGATTGCCAGCGCATTACCGCTGCCTTATGGACAGCAAAGCTCGCACCATAACGCAAATGGCACAGGCCTTGGCACCGCGCGTGAGGTCAAAGCATTGCACAGACAAAACCACTATGACCCGTCTTAGTTCAAAGCCCCCCTCACCCTCCTTGCTCTGCGTTCACAGCCTTTAGTTGCACCATGGGCCATATCCAGCTCTTGGCCAAACATCAGCCGCCAGTGAAAGAGCATTTCCTTCAGGGAATCAGAGTATATTTACTGCATCACACAGACATACACAACTCTATAGGACCAAATGGGATTCCCCCCTGGGTGCCGAAGGAGCTGGCTGGGTTGATCACCAAGCCACTTTGCCAGCAGCCCTGGCTGACTCAGGAGGTCCCAACAGATTGCAAATCAGCCAGTTATTCCCCTATATAAGAAGGGTAGGAAGGATGATCTGGGAAATTGCAGGCCTGTGAGCTTGACTTCCATGCCCGGGAAGCTGATGGATGAGCTCATCCTGAGTACCATCACACAGCACGTGCGGGACAACCAGATGATCAGTCTCAGTCAGAACGGGTTAGGAAAGGCAGGTCCTGCTTGACAAACCTGATCTCCTTCTACGGCAGGGTGATCTGCTTCTTGGATGAGGGAAAGGCTGTGGACGTTGTCTACCTTGATTTAGTAAGGCCTTTGACGCCGTTTTTCACTACACTGCCCTGGAAAAACTGTTTGCTCGTGGCTTGGATGGGCACACACTTCGCTGGGTAAGAAACTGGCTGGATGGCCGGGCCTAAAGAGTGGTGGTGAACGGAGTTAAATCCAGTTGGCAGCCGGTCACTAGTGGTGTCCCCCAGGGCTCAGTGTTGGGGCCGCTCCTGTTTAACATCTTTATTGATGACCTAGACGAGGGGATCGAGTGCACCCTCAGTCAGTTTGCAGATGACACCCAGCTGGGTGGGAGTATTTATCTGCTCGAGGGTAGGGAGGCTCTGCAGAGAGACCTGGACAGGCTGGAGCCATGGGCTGAGCCCAACTGGGGGAGTGGCCAAATAAGGCCAAACGCTGGGTGCTGACCTTGGGCCACAACAACCCCCATCAGTGCTACAGGCTTGGGGAGGAGTGGCTGGAGAGCTGCCAGTCAGAGAGGAACTGGGGGGGGGGTTGACTGACAGCCGGCTGAACAGGAGCCAGCGGTGTGCTCAGGTGGCCAAGAAGGTCAAAGTTATCCTGACTTGCATCAGCACGGGCGTGGCCAGCAGGGACAGGGAAGGGATATGACCCCTGTACTCGGCACTGGTGAGGCCGCACCTCAATGACTGGGTTCAGTTTTGGGCCCCTCATTACATAAAGGACATTGAGTGACTCGACCGTGTCCAGAGAAGGGCAACGGAGCTGGGGCAGGGTCTGGAGCACAGGTCTGCTGGGGAGCGGCTGAGGGAACTGGGGGGGTTTAGTCTGGAGAAGAGGAGGCTGAGGGGAGACCTCCTGGCCCTCTACAAATACATGAAAGGAGGTTGCAGAGAGGTGGGGATGAGTTTCTTGAACCAAGTAACAAGCAATAGGAGAAGAGGGAATGGCCTCAAGCTGCCCAGGGCAGGGTCAGGCTGGCTCTGAGGAAGGATTTCTGTGCAGAAGGGGCTGTTGGGCGTTGGAATGGGCTGCCCAGGGCAGGGGGGGAGTCCCCATCCCTGGAGGGGTTGGAGAGTTGAGTTGACCCAGCGCTGAGGGATCTGGTGGAGCTGAGAAAGGCCAGTGTGAGGTTAATGGTTGGACTGCATGATCTGCAAGCTCTTTTCCATCCAAGATGATCTTGTGATTCTATAGCAAAGTCTTTGTCCTGTCAGTTGAACACCATCGCGTTAGGAATGGAAACTGCTCCCCAGCCTGATACTTTTAACAGATCCTCCTTTCAAGACTCTCTAGCCAAACTGAGGCAGTTTTAGAGCATGAGAAGAAACAAGGAAAGAATGTGAAACCCACATCGTGAAGGAATCAGCCTCCTATTTCAGATTCTGTGAACTGTAGTAGGTCCAAATGAAGAGTATCTAGTTGGTAAGAATTATGTGGGAGGATCAAACAGGAGATTACAGCACAGACGACAGCCACAGTTCTCAAAGGAATTTCTCTGGACAATAGGAGACGGAAGATGCACAGGACCGCAGGTATGGAGCTCATATGAAACTAGGAGAAACTCAACATTTACACCTACCTTCTAGACATATCAAACTACAGCACAGTGAACTCTTCCACCCACCCTGGCTCTGTGCGGACAGAATGCTTCAGCGTGCTCCAACAGCACCCAACAGGGAAGATAACTTTGCAGACAGACGTCGTTGAAAGAAAGGTTTCCCACACAACATCTCCTTAAGGACAACAAGGATCCCAACACAGGTGCATGCATAGGGAATTCTCTGCTCGTCACACTTATTTGAAGAAATCTGTAATGCTTTAGAGAGCATAAGTGATATGCAGCTCAGTTAAAGACTCAGTCCTCACTATCACCTCAAAGACACCATCACTCTTCAGCACATGAGCAATCCGGAGGACACGTGACTCTGTAATTGGGAATGCAATGTTTCCATCGATTCCTCGAAATACTACTGACAGGAAAAGCTGTATCAGCCATGAGGATGCAACAAATGAGTAGCTTCCTTGCATATGCTTCAAATAACAAGCACCAAACCCAGAAATTTCTGACAAAAATAACCTCCTGTCCCATACAGTCCCAGCAATTTTAATACCAACAAAACATCAGCAGTTACTTCATATGAGCAAGAGCCATTAAGAACATCTGAACGTTGATAAAGGCTGGGAAAAGCTCAATACAACCAGGATGAAACTCCACAGCACAGTCTTACAAGGACATACAGCTGGAGAAATGACATTTCCCACAGTAATACCTAGAAACGGGGCTCCTGAAGCATGTTTGCACGTCTATGGCTGTTGCTTGCAGACAAATTCATCAAAGGTGTGTCATCCTTTTTCGGAACATGGGATAAGGCAGAGTGGCAGAGGCCTTGGCATCAGTCAAGATGCATCACCCAGCTGGAGGGAGCACACAAACCTCTCTTCTCAATGCTTTGAGGCCATTCCATCACAGGGAACAGTGTGCAATGGGAAAGAAATGAACTCACAACTTGGCCATCTGGCCACTCCAAGCAAGGCGATATCCGAAGATAAGACACCTTTAGACTCATTTGCAGAAGGCCACCAATAAATCCTGATATCCACAAAACACAACTTCCTCCTCACACACAGCACCCCGAGACTCTGCTCACAGCTCACATGGTTGTCTCTAATCTTCATAATTTTAAAATCTCCTCCAGCCAAAGAAAAGTTGCACAGACAATTTGTCCTTACCATGGAGAATATTTGATTTCTCACCATTTGTACAAGTCAGTCAGATCACCCTTGTCTCCACATTGTCATCAGGGACATGGAGAGTGAGGCACCCAACAACAGCCTGTTTGAACCACAATTGCCGATCCCAAGAGTGGAATGTGGTGCAAAGGCTCCTGAATACAGAACTGTGCGGTACAAAGAGTGTGGTGCTGTTCTTCGGTACCGGGGCCTAGCTGGAGCCATTGGAGATAACCCCAGAGCTACTGTCAAAGAGGTGGATCCCAACTGTTGCCATAACATCGATGAAGAAATCATGAACTTTAGACAAACTTTGCTTCATTATCATCCCAAAACACACCTCCTGGTTGCAGGCTACCCACCTCTGAGACTGACCACGCCTTGGACAGTCCCCCTGTGCATGCGTGGGAGCCACACTTGAGAGAGGTAGAGAGATATGATAATTGAATTCCGAGAAGGGTGGAGGTGCCTGAGGCAGAGGAGCGGCAAGGTGTCTTACTAAGCATAGAAGATGACTTCTTGGAAAGGAAAATTTGAAGCTTCCCCACCAAGAATCATGACGACTGACAACAGAGCACTGGCTGGATACAGGACTGTTAGGACGTCTTGAGATCAGCAGTGGTAGCTATAACCTGTCTTTCTCTTCTTTCTAAACTTGACTTTCTTTCACGTATCTCTAACTATCATGTGCTGCTTCATGGGCAACACAATAAAGTTTCACTGTTTGATGCAATGCCCTTTGGTGTTGGTCGCCTTAATTTTGCACTTTTGAGATCATACTAAACGTACCATCACGAGTCCACTAAGTGGATGGTGACACCATTGCACGGTATTCTTTGACCCTCTTAATTTGCAAGAACATATAGTAAAAAGGCCACTTGCCAAGACACAGTATCTAGAACATGGACAATACATGTATGAGGAAGGGAAGGTGAGTTTTTTGTGAGGTTCAAAGCACAGGAATGATACACCATTAGGTACTCCATGAGGCACACGCTCGTGTTAACTATGACAGGTACGGAAATGACCGTCTCTTCATCTGCAGCCTCACACACAGAGCTCCCCTGTCTTCTCACCAAACCTACACAACCAGCAGGTTTGCTCCTGACCTTCTCAGAATTGGCAAAAACAGATCACGAGAGGAGAATGCAGCACGATCGCACCAAGAACACAAGTACATTTGAATCCTCACCACCACTTCCAGGAGATAAACAAGGATTCTAAACCACAGGAATGATAAATGGCCAAAATGAAAGAGGAGCACTCATCCAACAGCTAAGGAGACATCAAATTTATGGCTTAGGGGGAAGCTCCTCCCCTCTTTTATCACACGCACTGTTCCACAGAGATGCGACTCCTGCTAAGGTCATCGTTCCCTCTATTCCCCACCAACAAGAACAGAACACAAAGATTCCCTCACAGCTCCTGCCTTGCACACCCGATCGAGCATCAGCAAGAGGCACCAACACACCACACACCCATGGCTGAACAAAGCCATGCTGATTGCTACAGATAAACGTACATCCATAGGAGACCAGGGAAAGGAAAACAAACCCACAAATCAGACAAGTAAGGCAAGGAAGCATTCAAAGAGAAAGTGGATTCAGAGGAACTCACCGGGAAGATGTCTCAATCTTCACTGCAGGCATGGGAATTCATCCTGGAGAGCACTTGGAAGTCCCTGAGATCTCAAGTGCTGCCCTAAAGTCTTATTCTGGACTACACAGCAGGGGGGTTCAGTTTAAGAAACAGTCATCAGCTCTGGGCAATATTTCTAATCTGTGCCCTGCTCATCTCCCACACATATGAAACCATATGTGTAAGCACCTTCTCATGGGCCTCCTTCTCAAGCTGAATCTTCTGAGAAGTTACAATACATTCTCTTTCAGCTTCTGCTTCCTTTTCCTCACAAATAAAGTTCTCTCTTAGTTTGTTGGAGCAAGTATTTGCTGCAGAAACAACACTCACGGATTCAAAAGCATGAAGAACTCTCCAGAAATGTACAAAAGGTACCATGACCTTCCAGGAAACAAAGGCCTGAAAGAAAGCCTCATTATGACTGAAAGAAACTCTCCATTGTAAAGTGACAGGGCGACACAGATGGAGAAAGGAGCTTTCATACTCAATTCAATTAGAAACCATTCTACACACACATGATGGTTCTACAGGCACAGTTACTGCACAAACACTTTATGACTGGAGGACTGGAATCGCCTTTCAGCACGGGGAAACCAGCATCACAACATCAGTGGCACAGGCCTTGGCACCAGCCATGAAACCAAACCATGGCCCACCCAAACCCACACTGACCCACTGTTTCCCTAGTCCAAAGCCAGCCCCTCACCCTCCTCACTCGGCATTCACAGCCTTTGCTTGCACCACGCACAACATCCAGCTACTGGCCATATGGCGGCCACAGGCAACAGAGCATTTCATTCAGTGACACCTGAGGGAAACTGGGCTCTGTCAAAGTCTTTGTCTTGGCAAATGAACACCTTCCAGGAGGGGTGGAAGCTGTTCCCCCAGCCCAACAGTTACAAGAGATCTGTTAATGTTTTGGGGGCATGACCAGGCACAATGAGGCCCAGCTTTAGACCTGGACAACCAGCAAGGCAAGAATGGGAAATCTACAGAAGTGAAGGAATCAGAACTTGAGATGTCAGATGTCTCAGCTCTAGTAGGTACAGAGGAACGGTATCTAGTAGGTAAAAAACCCACAGGACACTCACACAGGAGCTCACACCAAAGACCAGCCCCACCCTTCCTCAATGTAGGTTCTTTGGACAATCAAAAAGGGAAAATGCAGAGAACCACAAATGTGGGTCTCATCTAACATCTAGGACGAATGGAACTTTTACAACATCTTTACACCTTTTAGACATCTCGCATTATACCACAGCAAACTTTTTCAACTGCCCTGTCTCTGGAGACACACAGGTTTTTCACCCTGCCCAAACATCACACAACAGGAAAGCTTCCTTTGCAGACAGACACCACTGAAGGAGATGTTGCACACACAGTTCTCCTCACCCAAGAACAACAATCACAACACAGATGGGTCCAAAGAGATTCTCTGCTCATCACACTAAGTCAGAGAAATGGCAAATGTTCTCCAGTGCATAAGCAACACATGGCTCCCACAAAGACTCAGTCATCAAAGTATCAACTCAAGGACACCATCATCCTTCTTCAGCACATGGGCAACTTGGAAGATACGTGATTCCCAGACCTTAATGTAAAGTGTATGTCTATACTCAATCTCTGCCATTCACAGGAAATATCATGCCAGTTGCCCAGACCATTTATAGTTAATCTGTACCACCACCACAGTACGGACTACACGTCCTTACATCTCCATACAAAGAAGGAAGATACATTTGTCTCTCACTGCCCCTCGACTCTGTCCCCTCCCGCCCTCGTACAGCTCTTGCCATAGACTGTATGTTCTACACAAGGCACATCACACAGACCACGAGCTTGGAAACTACAGGTACAGCAGATTTCCCTATCACTCCTATTGCTCCAAAGAAGAGACGACTCCATGGAGGAGTACCGTGCTCCTTTACAGGGTCCTGGTGATAACTTAGCTCCCGGTTATGCCACTCTTGCCTCTCCCTCAATATATACTAAGACATGGACTACAGGACTCCGTTTCCCCGTCACAAGCTTCTTCCGCCATAGCAGTTACTAGGAAACGATCACTCAGCCACAATATTGCTGTGAGAACAGGCTCTTCCTCGCCAACAAGACCATTCTCACAAAGGAGCAGCCACACTGCTTCAGGTAGAGAGACATGCACAAGAAGATCACCTACCCATACTGAGCAGGTATTTACACAGCATCTCACCCTTCCTCGACCTTGTTGCATGGCATTACTAAGGTACACGCTCACATGCATTTCAAATAATTAACGTGAAATGAAAACTCTGTGTTGTGAGACAATGGTGATAAATAAAGCAATGAAGGATAGAGTTTTAGAAAAACCTTCAACGAATAAGACATTCATGATGAAAATACCTGGGTATGTCTAATAGTCCAATCCTATGAGTAATGCTGCCGAGCAAGAACTAAACATTATATTGCCATTAGGCACAAGAGGACAAACTGTTGCTACACCCCCAGCTACACCGCTACCTCTAACTACACCCCTCTGTAAAAGACATGATGACAAACAGTAAAGCAGATTGAAAGTGCCGAGGGGACAGTAACGATCCCTCGGAGATTAACTCTCATTTGGCAGAAAGGCCACAAGGTTGCTGCATGAACAAGCTTCTCGTGGACAACAAGAGCGTTCTCACAAAACCATTCCAACAGTAGAAAGATTCCAGCTGTGCTCCCCGGCTGGTAAGGAGCACAGAAGGAGGAAACAACCTTTCTAACCAGGAGCACTATTAAAAAGGCGTGCTGCTCTGTTCCACACACACACCGTTTCACGTCAGTTTTAAAAACTTAACATCGAAAGAGCAAGCGCTGCTACATGAGGGCTAGCAATACGAAACAAGCTGTAAGGTGACATGAAAAGCACAAGTGAATAATCCTTCACAGCAGAAGTATCCTGACATTTCTTGAGGTGCCATGCCGTCCGTAACACACCCCAGCAGAAACCGCAGCAATACCCTCTACTTTCTAACAGTTCACCTACGTCTGAAGGCCCCAGGAGAGTCTATAAGCACATATTCAGCCTGGGAACATCCCGGTCCTTAACTCTGCTACATCTTTGAAGAGCACAGCGGTGGCTCACCACCCGGGTGAACAACTAGTGCTCATGTACACACATGTACCTTAGAATTTAATACCTATCAACAAGTAATTTCACTCCTCTTTCACCCTCTCGCTCAGTCCGGAGCATGGAGCTCACTACTGACCCAACCACGGAATTTCCCGCAAGCAACAAGGAATTCGCAGGAACGTCTGGGAATGGTCTTCCCGTTGAGCAAGAGGTACTTCACGCACACTGCATTCTGGTGCCCAAAATGGACACTGCTGTCAGTACTGGCTGAGGAACACACTGTGTGAGGAGCTTTCACCTATGAGACAAGCACAAGACCGGCCCTAAAGCAGGCACAGCCGGCTCTTAGTTTCAGACGATGGCTTCCAGTCATCCTAAACAATGTTAAATGAAAACGATGTGTAGCAAGAGAAGAGTGCTGATTAAATGAACCAAAGAGGCACTTGAGAAAAACACCTCAGTTAGCACGCCGTTCACGATAAAAATAATTGAGGGTTTGTAACAGTCAAATCCTATAAGTAAAACTGATCAGTGGCTGGTAAGGAACACAGAACAAGAGGAATCACCTTTCTAACCAGTACGGTGATAAATAATACACAGTACTCTCTTCCTCACACCCGGATTTTACGGTAGTATCTAATAAACAGTGAAAGATGAAGTGCTACTACACGCGAGCAGGCGATGGTACCAAAGCAGCAATAAGGCCGCATGGAAAGTATTAAGTGACCTCAAAGCTTATACACGGGACCATTAACGGTCCGTTTGGAAACAATCTCACCCATGTGCTGTCGGGAAAACGTCAGCCCCTGGTAATAACGTAAACTTCCATTTGCTATTAACGCAACACCCACGAATACCGAGAGCAAAACGAGTATTACACGTGGCAGGGCACAAAATGAGAAAGGACGTGGCGAGCGATAAGAGCACAAAGCCCCGTTCAAAGGAAACTCCAGCCGACAGTGAGCCCCTTGTCCCGCGGCCGGCAGCAGCGGCAGCGCTGAGCCCCGGTCCCACGCTCCCCTCCCGCCAGCCAGAGGCAGCGGCAGCCGGCGCGGTGCCGCGGGAAGCGCTGCCTGCCTGGGAGCGAGACCCCCCTCCGCAGCGGGCGGGACGCGGCGCGGCCAGGCCCGAGCAGCAGCAGAGCGAAGCGTCGCGGAGCCGGGAAGTCCGGGCACGGGAACTCACCGGGGCAGCGGCGGGGTCCTCCCCGAGCAGCGGCGCGGGCTCGTCGGGCGGCGGCCGGGCCGGGAGGGTGTCGCAGCAGCTGCCGGCCGACAAGCGGAGCTGGCTCTTGCGCGAGTCGGCCGTGAGCGACACCTCGTGCGAGTAGGAGCGCAGGAAGGCGCGGACGCCGTCGATGCCCACGAAGTGCGAGGCCGGCACGCCGCGCAAGGCGCCGCTGCCCGCCGCCAGCAGCTGCGAGCGGCGCCACCGCCGCAGGCGCAGCGCCAGCAGCAGCAGCAGGAAGGCGAGGAAGAGGCAGGACACGGCCGCCACGGCCACCACCAGCCACCGCGTCAGGCTGCCGGCCGGCTCGCCCGGCGCCGCCGCCGCGCTGCCCAGCTCCGACAGCAGCTCGGCCACGCTCTCGGCCAGCACCACCGTCAGCGTGGCCGTGGCCGACAGCGCCGGCCGCCCGTGGTCCTTCACCACCACCACCAGGCTCTGCCGCGCCGCGTCGCGGGCCAGCGGGAAGCGCGCCGTGCGCACCTCGCCGCTGTGCAGCCCCACGCGGAACAGCCCCGGCTCCGTCGCCTTGGCCAGCTCGTACGACAGCCACGCGTTCTGCCCCGCGTCCGCGTCCACCGCCACCACCTTGGCCACCAGCGCCCCGGGCTCCGCCGAGCGCGGCGCCAGCTCCACGCCCGCCCAGCCCGCGCCCGGCCCCGCGCCCGGCCCCGGCGCCGGCGGCGGGTACAGCACCTGCGGCGCGTTGTCGTTCTCGTCCACGATCACGAGCCGCACCGACACGTTGCTGCTCAGCGCCGGCGCGCCGCCGTCCTCCGCCCGCACCCACAGCCCCACCTCGCGCACCTCCTCGTAGTCGAAGGAGCGCAGCGCGTACAGCGCGCCCGTCTCCGCCTGCACCGACACGTAGGACGAGAGCGGCGCGCCCCGCACCCGCCCCTCCGACAGCCGGTACCGCACGCGCGCGTTCTGCCCCCAGTCCGCGTCCGCCGCGCGCACCGTCAGCACCAGCGCGCCCGCCGCGTTGTTCTCGGGCAGCCGGGCGCTGTAGCGCGCCTCCGCGAACACCGGCGCGTTGTCGTTCACGTCCAGCACCCGCAGCGCCAGCACCGCGCTGCTCCGCAGCGCCGGCGACCCGCCGTCGGCCGCCCGCACCGTCACGTTGTACTCCGCCACCTCCTCCCGGTCCAGCTGCCTCGACGTCACCACGCGGTAGTAGTCCCCCAACGACCTCTCCAGCCGGAACGGGAGGTTCTCCGCGATGCTGCACCGCACCTCGCCGTTCGCCCCCGAGTCGCGGTCCTGCACGTGCAGCAGGGCCACCACCGTCCCCGACGGGGCGTCCTCTGAGATCTCGCTCAGCGCCGACCGCACCGAAATCTCGGGCGCGTTGTCGTTTACGTCTGTCACCGTGATCGTGACTTTCGCTGTGTCGAAAAGCTCGCCGCCGTCATGTGCCTGCACCTCCAGTTTGTATAGAGCCGCTTCCTCGAAGTCCAGGCTCCGCACCAGCGTGATCGCTCCCGTCTCGGCGTTCAGATGGAAAATCTTCGAGACTTTCTCTGTGATTTTCTTCAGCGAGTACTTCACGTGGCCGTTCACCCCTTCGTCAGCGTCGGTGGCCGTGACGGTGAGGAGGGTGGAGCCCACGGGCACGTCCTCCGGCACACGCACCGTGTACTCCGCCTGGCCGAACACGGGCGCGTTGTCGTTGGCGTCCAGCACCGCCACGCGGATCCGCGCCGTGCCCGTCCGCGCCGGGTCGCCGCCGTCGCTCGCCCTCAGCACCAGCTCGTGAAACGCCGCCTCCTCGCGGTCCAGCGCCTTCGCCAGCACCAGCTCGGGACGCTGGTCCCCGTCGGGGCCCGCCCGCACGGCCAGCGAGAAGTGCTCGTCGCCGCTCAGCTCGTAGCGCTGCAGGGAATTCGCTCCCGAGTCCGGGTCGTGAGCCCTGGGCAGCGGAAAACGGGACCCCGGCGATGTCGTCTCGCTCATTCTCAGTTCCGTGTCTGCCTCTCGGAAGCTGGGAGCGTTGTCGTTAATGTCCGTGATTTCCACTTCGATTCCGTAAACCTGCATTTCCCCCTCCACTATCACCTCACACCGCAGCACGCATCGCTGCACACTCTCGCACAGCTGCTCTCTGTCGATCCTCTCCGCCGTCACCAAGTGTCCCGTCTTCCCGTGCAGGGAGAAATACTGTGTCCTCCCTGCGGAGACAACGCGGAGGCCGCGGTCGCGGAGCGCCGTCAGCTCCAGCCCCAGGTCCTTGGCCACGTCGCCCACGAACGAGCCCTTGGGCATCTCCTCGGGAACCGAGTAGCGCAGCTGCCCCCACGCCGCCTCCCACGCCGCCACCAGCACGCACCACAGCAGGGCTCGCTCCCGCCGGCCCCGGCGCCTCCCCGCCGCGCACATCTCCGCCGCGGCCCCTGGGGCCCCGCAACACCGCCGACACCGACCCGCCGCCGCCCGCCGAATCGCTTCTGGCTCCGGCTCCGGCTCCGGCTCCCGTTCACGGCTCTGGATCCTGATCCTCCTCCTTCTTCCCTCTCCGGCTGCCGCTCCCTGTGGCCGGCCCCGGCCGCTGCCGCCGGCCCCTCCGCCTCGCTGCAGCACGGCTCCGCACCGCGGGGACGCTCGCAGACCGCCCGGCCGCCGAGCCAGCCAGCGAGCGAGCGAGCGAGCCGGGCCGCAGCGGGCGGGGCTGCCTGCAGCGCTCCGGCCTTCCTCTCGCTCCTCCTCGGTCAACAGCGGCGCCCGCAGCCTCCTCCCGGCACTGCAGGCACCGAGCGCTGCCGAGCGCTGCCCGCCCGGCCCTGCCCACGGACACCTCGCGGGGACGGCACCGGCGCCACCGACACAGACATCGCTGCCCGCCCGGCGGGGAGCTCCTGCGCTGCCGTCTCTCCCCGACAGCTCCTCCTTCCTCCTCGCCGACATCCCCACCGCAAAGCAAGAACAAACCAACGACGGCCCGGCACTCTCTTACTCCTTCCGCACGGGAGTGACCAAGTGCTAACGGCGATGAATGTCATGTCACATAGGACGAGCCTGTTCCCCTCGCTCCGACAGCACAGTCTCCTCCGCGAATTGCACAGCTTTTTGCAGTAGTCGAGCTTCAAGGACGTTGCCTTCACGCTTTCTGCAGATCACAGATGCATCCTACAGCCACAGGAACTCGCCCCGTCCCGACAGCACAAGGCAGCAATGAAGATCCTCCCTCCAATGGGGACGCGGGATTTCCTGCACGGGCTTTTCTCTGAGCCGTTCTTTCCTTTAACGATGCCCGTTACTCCGACCGCACGGGAAAGAACCCTTGCTCATGGCCAATACATAGCAACTATAATACTTTATTTATTTATTTAACGTGTAGAATATCACGGGTCTTCGAGCATTAGTCCAAAAGCACAGTCCCCACCACGGATTTTTGTACCCGTCATGCTGGAATGACGGCTACAAGGACAGCAAGACAGAACAGGCTCTGAAATACAAAATATTTCGCACACACACACACACACACAGAAGCAGAGGTGTCGGGCTCCCTAACCCAAGCGGCAGGAACTTGGCTTTCAATCTTCAGCCCCCCGGAACACGCTTCCAATGAAGTCTCCCACCGCCGCCGACTGAGCCGAGACACGTCAAGGCTGAAGAAGGTGGGGTCCATCATCTCGGAATCTAAGCCCCCTCGGCCCCTACCGCTCCGGAGGAGCTGGGCTTGCTCCGCCCCGCCACGGGCTCAGGGATTGCTCCCCAGGAGACCTTCCTGGGAACACAGCACAGGAGGAGGCGCCGCTACTGCTCGCAACTCGTTCTCTGCCCCCACCCCGGGCTGCACTACAGCTCCCCAGGAGGCGGGAGGCACCTGCACTGACCCCGGCCCGAAGCATCTGCTCGGCTCCAGCCAGCTGCCGGGAAAACGCCTTGGCGAGCGCGGCAAGAACCGCAGCGGGTACCGCTGCCTTGGCTCCTCTGCCCATTCAGCGCAGCCACGCGACTGCGTCGGTCTTTTGTTCTCAACGGTATTTTTGCACTGTGGCAAACTGAGCAACGCAATCGCATTAAACGGTGCTACATGCGAAGATACAGTTAAAAATGGGTGGAAAAACAAAGGTGAAGGACACTACCGTGAGATTTCCTTTTTAATACCCCACATTAAGTTAGGGGTGGCATAGCTGAAACACATTTGCATTTACCCAAGTTATACGATAACTTGAACGACCAGAAGAACTTTCATTTTCAAATAAATCACGGTGTAAAAGATTGCTTCTTGTTAATAAATGATTAATCTAACCCTTGAATCCTCTTTTTGGTAGTTCGTATTTTCAACATAATACTGTAGGACAGTAGGTGACGACAAGTACAGCTGCACAACCTAAAGTATGCAGAGCATTTCTAAAAGTGTAATTCGTAATAACTGTATTCGAGTGCCTCACTGATCTCATTTTACTTCTAAAGTTCCTTCCCCTTTTAGATATGTTCTCAAGGTGGTTATAGCCTCTCTGCTCAAACAGGCAGATTCGATAACGACTGAAAAGTGGCTGAGAAAACAAATTCCTCGGTTTAGTATTTCCCTGTCAACGCCATCAACCAGGTCCAAGTAAGTCTCTTAGTGAAAAGGGGAGAGGAAAAGGGAAGAGGTTCAAAACATAGTAGAAGATTTATTTTTTCTTTCGACATCCGGTTTTACAGTTTCATTTGTGTATGAAAGACAGATCAGGAACGCTGAAGAAGAGGGAACTAACACCAATACCCAGGGAAGAAAAAGAGCGAAATAACTGCACAGAGCAACAATCACTGGAATAAATAACTGCTCCCACCTGAGCTACGGAAGCCTCCCTCAAAAGATGGGGGACACCCTCCTCCTTCATCACGGAAAAACAATCTGTGAGTTCTGAATTCATGCAGAAAACCGACGGGTTTGCATGCAGCTATCGGCCTGGTTCTAATGCATTGGTTTGGGAAAAAAAAAAAAAAAGCAACGAGGAAGGAAGAGTCTCCATCAAAAAGTGTCCACCACATTTTCCCTCAGGCACGATCCTGAATTTACTCAAAGGATGGCCGGCGAGAAACCCCCCCGGGAGACGCTGAGCCTGCGGCCGCCGGCAGAGCACGGAGTGCCGCGGCTGCCTGCCTGCTGGCAGAGCAAGGGGCATCCCCCGCTCGTTCCTTCCCTCCCGGGCAGCCGGAGGAGCGCTCCCCGCGCACAGCAGCCGCGGAAGAGCCCGGGCCAGAGGCACGACGGCTCCGCCCGGCCGAAGGGGAAGAGCGAGAGCGCGCGGGCTCACAGACCTGCGGTGCGTCGGGCTCGGCGGGCGGCTCTCCCGCGCCGGCGCTGCTGCTCGGGCTCCGCTTCCCGCAGCGCTCCCCGCCGAGAAGCTCCTCCGCGGGCAGGCTGGGCAGCGGCGGCGGCGGCGGCAGCCAAGCGCCCTCGGCCACGGCGCGGCCCGGCGCCGCGCACAGGTTGTAGGAGTAGGGCAAGGTGCCCTCGCAGAAGTCGGCCGGGAAGGCGGCGCCGGCCGCGGAGAAGCGCTGCGCGCCCAGGCAGCGCAGGACGGCGGGCGGCCCGGCCCGGCGCAGCCGCGCCAGCACGGCCAGCGCCACGCTCAGCAGGAACAGGGCGGAGAGGAGCGCCAGCGCCAGCACCAGGTAGAACTGCAGCTCCGCCGCCGAGTCGGCGCCCGCCGCCCGCTCGCTCAGCTCCGGCAGCGCCTCCTGCAAGCTCTCGGCCAGCACCACGTGCAGCGTGGCCGTGGCCGACAGCGCCGGCTGCCCGTGGTCCTTCACCACGGCCACCAGCCGCTGCTTGGCCGCGTCCCGCTCCGACACGGCGCGCGCCGTCCGCACCTCGCCGCTGTGCGGCCCCACGCGGAACAGCGCCGGCTCCGGCGCCTGCACCAGCTCGTACGACAGCCACGCGTTGCGCCCCGCGTCCGCGTCCACCGCCACCACCTTGGCCACCAGGTACCCGGCCTCGGCCGACCGCGGCACCACCTCGAACGGCGCCGGCCCCGCCGCGACCGCGCCCGGCCCCGCGCCCGCCGCCGGCCACAGCACCCGCGGCGCGTTGTCGTTGCGGTCCAGCACGAAGACGCGCACCGTGGCCGTCGAGCTCCGCGCCGGCGCCCCGCCGTCCTGCGCCCGCACCGCCACCGCGAACTCGCGGCACTGCTCGTAGTCGAAGGAGCGCTGCGCGTACACCGCGCCGCTCCGCGCCTCCACCGACACGTAGGGCGCCGCGCCCGCGCTGCCGCCCGCCAGCCAGTAGCTCACGCGCCCGTTGGCGCCCGCGTCCGCGTCCCGCGCGCGCACGCGCAGCACCGGCGCGCCCGCCGCGTTGTTCTCCGCCACGTAGGCGCTGTAGGCGGCCTCCTCGAACACCGGCGCGTTGTCGTTCACGTCCGACACCTCCAGCACCAGCGCCGCGCGCCCGGACAGCGCCGGGCTGCCCCGGTCGCGGGCCACCACCGTCACCCGGTGCTCGCCCGCCTGCTCCCGGTCCAGCGCGCTCGCCGTCACCACCTTGTACGAGCCGCCCGACGACGACGCCACCAGCGACAGCGGCGCCTCGCCCGACAGCTCGCACGACACCTGACCGTTCTCCCCGGAGTCGCGGTCCATCACGTTCAGCAGGGCCACCACCGTGCCCACCGGCGCGTCCTCGGGCACCGGGCTCGACACCGACAACAGCGTGATTTCGGGCGCGTTGTCGTTCTCGTCGGTGATGTCGATCTCCACGTCGCAGTGACCCGAGAGCCCGCCACCGTCCCTCGCCACCAGGCCGAAGCTGTACTTGCTCTTCTCTTCGAAATCGAGGGGCCCCGCAGTCCTCATCTCGCCGCTCTCCCCGTCGACGCTGAACAGCGCGCGGACAATGTCCGGGACGTTGCCGAAGGAGTAGGAGACCCGCCCGTTGGATCCCGCGTCCGCATCCGTGGCCCGCACCCGCAGCACCAGCGACCCCGCCGGCACGTTCTCCCGCACTTGTATCTTGTAGATGCTTTGTCCGAACACGGGCGCGTTGTCGTTGGCGTCCGTCACGTTGACGCGAACTTGCACAGTCCCGGACCTCACTGGTTCCCCGCCGTCCAGCGCCGTCAGCACCAGCTGGAAGGAGCTCTGCTTCTCCCGGTCCAGCGCGCTCTCCAGCACCAGTTCCGGCTGCTTCTTCCCACCCGGGCCCTCCTTCATGGCAAGGGTGAAGGACGGGTGGCTGCTGAGCTGGTAAGTCAGCAGCGCGTTGCTGCCCACGTCCGCGTCCCGGGCGACCTCGAGCGGGAAATGCGCCCCGGGAAGTGTCAACTCTGCGATCTCGAGATCCAGAGCAGCCTTGCTGAAGCGCGGGGAGTTGTCGTTGACGTCCTGGATGTCCACCTCGACGTGGAAAACGTTGAGCGGGTTCTGCACCAGCGCCTCGAAGCTGACGGAGCAGGACGCCGCCTCGCCGCACATCTCCTCCCGGTCCAGCCTCTCGCTCACGTACAGCTCCCCGCTCTCCGCGCTCACCGAGAAGTATTTCAGCTGCCTTTCAGCGGCAGTCGCCACCCGCAGCTTGCGTGCCGGCAGCTCCGCCGGGCTCAGCCCCAGGTCCCGCGCCAGCGGCCCCACCAGCGAGCCTCTGCCCAGCTCCTCGGGGATGGCGTAGCGGATCCGCTCCGGCGCCGCCCGGCAGCACAAGCCCAGCAGCAGAGCGGGCAGCAGCACTGGCCCGGCTGCTCGCCGCCGGCTCTGCCGCCGCCCGCCCGCCATCCTCGCCAGCGCTCGCCGCGCTCCTCCCTCCCGCCGCTGCCCTGCCGCCCTTCCAGCCGCTCTCCGCACCGAGCGCAGGGGCCGCCGGAGGGCAGCGAGCTCGGCGCCGGCTCGGACGCCGCTGCTCCCCGCGCCGCGCCGCCTCTCGCCTCTGCTGCCCGCGCCGCTGCCGCTCTGGCCGGCGCCGGGCGAGCGAGCAGCCGGCGGGGGCAGGACGCGGCGCCGGCTCCGGCTCCAGCGCCGCTCCCCGCGGCCAACAGCGGCACCCGGAGGCGCCGCGACGCCACCGCAGCCGCCCGATGGCCGCGCTCCCGGGGGCCGGGCTCTGGCACAGCGGGCAAAGGCGCCTTCGCCCGGCACTTCCAAGGGCTCGGACCCACGCAGCCTTGCTCCGGGTACAGCTTGTGCTCACGCACCTGATTGCCAGCGCATTACCGCTGCCTTATGGACAGCAAAGCTCGCACCATAACGCAAATGGCACAGGCCTTGGCACCGCGCGTGAGGTCAAAGCATTGCACAGACAAAACCACTATGACCCGTCTTAGTTCAAAGCCCCCCTCACCCTCCTTGCTCTGCGTTCACAGCCTTTAGTTGCACCATGGGCCATATCCAGCTCTTGGCCAAACATCAGCCGCCAGTGAAAGAGCATTTCCTTCAGGGAATCAGAGTATATTTACTGCATCACACAGACATACACAACTCTATAGGACCAAATGGGATTCCCCCCTGGGTGCCGAAGGAGCTGGCTGGGTTGATCACCAAGCCACTTTGCCAGCAGCCCTGGCTGACTCAGGAGGTCCCAACAGATTGCAAATCAGCCAGTTATTCCCCTATATAAGAAGGGTAGGAAGGATGATCTGGGAAATTGCAGGCCTGTGAGCTTGACTTCCATGCCCGGGAAGCTGATGGATGAGCTCATCCTGAGTACCATCACACAGCACGTGCGGGACAACCAGATGATCAGTCTCAGTCAGAACGGGTTAGGAAAGGCAGGTCCTGCTTGACAAACCTGATCTCCTTCTACGACAGGGTGATCTGCTTCTTGGATGAGGGAAAGGCTGTGGACGTTGTCTACCTTGATTTAGTAAGGCCTTTGACGCCGTTTTTCACTACACTGCCCTGGAAAAACTGTTTGCTCGTGGCTTGGATGGGCACACACTTCGCTGGGTAAGAAACTGGCTGGATGGCCGGGCCTAAAGAGTGGTGGTGAACGGAGTTAAATCCAGTTGGCAGCCGGTCACTAGTGGTGTCCCTCAGGGCTCAGTGTTGGGGCCGCTCCTGTTTAACATCTTTATTGATGACCTAGACGAGGGGATCGAGTGCACCCTCAGTCAGTTTGCAGATGACACCCAGCTGGGTGGGAGTATTTATCTGCTCGAGGGTAGGGAGGCTCTGCAGAGAGACCTGGACAGGCTGGAGCCATGGGCTGAGCCCAACTGGGGGAGTGGCCAAATAAGGCCAAACGCTGGGTGCTGACCTTGGGCCACAACAACCCCCATCAGTGCTGCAGGCTTGGGGAGGAGTGGCTGGAGAGCTGCCAGTCAGAGAGGAACCGGGGGGGGGGGTTGACTGACAGCCGGCTGAACAGGAGCCAGAGGTGTGCTCAGGTGGCCAAGAAGGTCAATGGTATCCTGACTTGCATCAGCACGGGCGTGGCCAGCAGGGACAGGGAAGGGATCTGACCCCTGTGCTCGGCACTGGTGAGGCCGCACCTCAATGACTGGGTTCAGTTTTGGGCCCCTCATTACATAAAGGACATTGAGTGACTCGACCGTGTCCAGAGAAGGGCAACGGAGCTGGGGCAGGGTCTGGAGCACAGGTCTGCTGGGGAGCAGCTGGGGGAACTGGGGGGGTTTAGTCTGGAGAAGAGGAGGCTGAGGGGAGACCTCCTGGCCCTCTACAAATACATGAAAGGTTGCAGAGAGGTGGGGATGAGTTTCTTGAACCAAGTAACAAGCAATAGGAGAAGAGGGAATGGCCTCAAGCTGCGCCAGAGCAGGGTCAGACTGGCTCTGAGGAAGGATTTCGTTGCAGAAGGGGCTGTTGGGCGTTGGAATGGGCTGCCCAGGGCAGGGGGGAGTCCCCATCCCTGGAGGGGTTGGAGAGTTGAGTTGACCCAGCGCTGAGGGATCTGGTGGAGCTGAGAAAGGCCAGTGTGAGGTTAATGGTTGGACTGCATGATCTGCAAGCTCTTTTCCATCCAAGATGATCCTGTGATTCTATAGCAAAGTCTTTGTCCTGTCAGCTGAACACCATCGCGGTAGGAATGGAAACTGCTCCCCAGCCTGATACTTTTAACAGATCCTCCTTTCAAGACGCTCTAGCCAAACTGAGGCAGTTTTAGAGCATGAGAAGAAACAAGGAAAGAATGTGAAACCCACATCGTGAAGGAATCAGCCTCCTATTTCAGATTCTGTGAACTGTAGTAGGTCCAAATGAAGAGTATCTAGTTGGTAAGAATTATGTGGGAGGATTAAACCGTAGATTACAGCACAGACGACAGCCACAGTTCTCAAAGGAATTTCTCTGGACAATAGGAGACGGAAGATGCACAGGACCACAGGTATGGAGCTCATATGAAACTAGGAGAAACTCAACATTTACACCTGCCTTCTAGACATATCAAACTACAGCACGGTGAACTCTTCCACCCACCCTGGCTCTGTGCGGACAGAATGCTTCAGCGTGCTCCAACAGCACCCAACAGGGAAGATAACTTTGCAGACAGACGTCGTTGAAAGAAAGGTTTCCCACACAACATCTCCTTAAGGACAACAAGGATCCCAACACAGGTGCATGCATAGGGAATTCTCTGCTCGTCACACTTATTTGAAGAAATCTGTAATGCTTTAGAGAGCATAAGTGATATGCAGCTCAGTTAAAGACTCAGTCCTCACTATCACCTCAAAGACACCATCACTCTTCAGCACATGAGCAATCCGGAGGACACGTGACTCTGTAATTGGGAATGCAATGTTTCCATCGATTCCTCGAAATACTACTGACAGGAAAAGCTGTATCAGCCATGAGGATGCAACAAATGAGTAGCTTCCTTGCATATGCTTCAAATAACAAGCACCAAACCCAGAAATTTCTGACAAAAATAACCTCCTGTCCCATACAGTCCCAGCAATTTTAATACCAACAAAACATCAGCAGTTACTTCATATGAGCAAGAGCCATTAAGAACATCTGAACGTTGATAAAGGCTGGGAAAAGCTCGATACAACCAGGATGAAACTCCACAGCACAGTCTTACGAGGACATACAGCTGGAGAAATGACATTTCCCACAGTAATACCTAGAAACGGGGCCCCTGAAGCATGTTTGCACGTCTATGGCTGTTGCTTGCAGACAAATTCATCAAAGGTGTGTCATCCTTTTTCGGAACATGGGATAAGGCAGAGTGGCAGAGGCCTTGGCATCAGTCAAGATGCATCACCCAGCTGGAGGGAGCACACAAACCTCTCTTCTCAATGCTTTGAGGCCATTCCATCACAGGGAACAGTGTGCAATGGGAAAGAAATGAACTCACAACTTGGCCATCTGGCCACTCCAAGCAAGGCGATATCCGAAGATAAGACACCTTTAGACTCATTTGCAGAAGGCCACCAATAAATCCTGATATCCACAAAACACAACTTCCTCCTCACACACAGCACCCCGAGACTCTGCTCACAGCTCACATGGTTGTCTCTAATCTTCATAATTTTAAAATCTCCTCCAGCCAAAGAAAAGTTGCACAGATAATTTGTCCTTACCATGGAGAATATTTGATTTCTCACCATTTGTACAAGTCAGTCAGATCACCCTTGTCTCCACATTGTCATCAGGGACATGGAGAGTGAGGCACCCAACAACAGCCTGTTTGAACCACAATTGCCGATCCCAAGAGTGGAATGTGGTGCAAAGGCTCCTGAATACAGAACTGTGCGGTACAAAGAGTGTGGTGCTGTTCTTCGGTACCGGGGCCTAGCTGGAGCCATTGGAGATAACCCCAGAGCTACTGTCAAAGAGGTGGATCCCAACTGTTGCCATAACATCGATGAAGAAATCATGAACTTTAGACAAACTTTGCTTCATTATCATCCCAAAACACACCTCCTGGTTGCAGGCTACCCACCTCTGAGACTGACCACGCCTTGGACAGTCCCCCTGTGCATGCGTGGGAGCCACACTTGAGAGAGGTAGAGAGATATGATAATTGAATTCCGAGAAGGGTGGAGGTGCCTGAGGCAGAGGAGCGGCATAGAAGCGTCTTACTAAGCATAGAAGATGACTTCTTGGAAAGGAAAATTTGAAGCTTCCCCACCAAGAATCATGACGACTGACAACAGAGCACTGGCTGGATACAGGACTGTTAGGACGTCTTGAGATCAGCAGTGGTAGCTATAACCTGTCTTTCTCTTCTTTCTAAACTTGACTTTCTTTCACGTATCTCTAACTATCATGTGCTGCTTCATGGGCAACACAATAAAGTTTCACTGTTTGATGCAATGCCCTTTGGTGTTGGTCGCCTTAATTTTGCACTTTCGAGATCATACTAAACGTACCATCACGAGTCCACTAAGTGGATGGTGACACCATTGCACGGTATTCTTTGACCCTCTTAATTTGCAAGAACATATAGTAAAAAGGCCACTTGCCAAGACACAGTATCTAGAACATGGACAATACATGTATGAGGAAGGGAAGGTGAGTTTTTTGTGAGGTTCAAAGCACAGGAATGATACACCATTAGGTACTCCATGAGGCACACGCTCGTGTTAACTATGACAGGTACGGAAATGACCGTCTCTTCATCTGCAGCCTCACACACAGAGCTCCCCTGTCTTCTCACCAAACCTACACAACCAGCAGGTTTGCTCCTGACCTTCTCAGAATTGGCAAAAACAGATCACGAGAGGAGAATGCAGCACGATCGCACCAAGAACACAAGTACATTTGAATCCTCACCACCACTTCCAGGAGATAAACAAGGATTCTAAACCACAGGAATGATAAATGGCCAAAATGAAAGAGGAGCACTCATCCAACAGCTAAGGAGACATCAAATTTATGGCTTAGGGGGAAGCTCCTCCCCTCTTTTATCACACGCACTGTTCCACAGAGATGCGACTCCTGCTAAGGTCATCGTTCCCTCTATTCCCCACCAACAAGAACAGAACACAAAGATTCCCTCACAGCTCCTGCCTTGCACACCCGATCGAGCATCAGCAAGAGGCACCAACACACCACACACCCATGGCTGAACAAAGCCATGCTGATTGCTACAGATAAACGTACATCCATAGGAGACCAGGGAAAGGAAAACAAACCCACAAATCAGACAAGTAAGGCAAGGAAGCATTCAAAGAGAAAGTGGATTCAGAGGAACTCACCGGGAAGATGTCTCAATCTTCACTGCAGGCATGGGAATTCATCCTGGAGAGCACTCGGAAGTCCCTGAGATCTCAAGTGCTGCCCTAAAGTCTTATTCTGGACTACACAGCAGGGGGGTTCAGTTTAAGAAACAGTCATCAGCTCTGGGCAATATTTCTAATCTGTGCCCTGCTCATCTCCCACACATATGAAACCATATGTGTAAGCACCTTCTCATGGGCCTCCTTCTCAAGCTGAGTCTTCTGAGAAGTTACAACACATTCTCTTTCAGCTTCTGCTTCCTTTTCCTCACAAATAAAGTTCTGTCTTAGGTTGTTGGAGTAAGTATTTGCTGCAGAAACAACACTCACGGATTCAAAAGCATGAAGAACTCTCCAGAAATGTACAAAAGGTACCATGACCTTCCAGGAAACAAAGGCCTGAAAGAAAGCCTCATTATGACTGAAAGAAACTCTCCATTGTAAAGTGACAGGGCGACACAGATGGAGAAAGGAGCTTTCATACTCAATTCAATTAGAAACCATTCTACACACACATGATGGTTCTACAGGCACAGTTACTGCACAAACACTTTATGACTGGAGGACTGGAATCGCCTTTCAGCACGGGGAAACCAGCATCACAACATCAGTGGCACAGGCCTTGGCACCAGCCATGAAACCAAACCATGGCCCACCCAAACCCACACTGACCCACTGTTTCCCTAGTCCAAAGCCAGCCCCTCACCCTCCTCACTCGGCATTCACAGCCTTTGCTTGCACCACGCACAACATCCAACTACTGGCCATATGGCGGCCACAGGCAACAGAGCATTTCATTCAGTGACACCTGAGGGAAACTGGGCTCTGTCAAAGTCTTTGTCTTGGCAAATGAACACCTTCCAGGAGGGGTGGAAGCTGTTCCCCCAGCCCAACAGTTACAAGAGATCTGTTAATGTTTTGGGGGCATGACCAGGCACAATGAGGCCCAGCGTTAGACCTGGACAACCAGCAAGGCAAGAATGGGAAATCTACAGAAGTGAAGGAATCAGAGCTTGAGATGTCAGATGTCTCAGCTCTAGTAGGTACAGAGGAACGGTATCTAGTAGGTAAAAAACCCGCAGGACACTCACACAGGAGCTCACACCAAAGACCAGCACCACCCTTCCTCAGTGTAAGTTCTTTGGACAATCAAAAAGGAAAAATTCAGAGAACCACAAATGTGGGTCTCATCTAACATCTAGGACGAATGGAAGTTTTACAACATCTTTACATCTTTTAGACATCTCACATTATACCACAGCAAACTTTTTCAACTGCCCTGTCTCTGGAGACACACAGTTTTTTCACCCTGCCCAAACATCACACAACAGGAAAGCTTCCTTTGCAGACAGACACCACTGAAGGAGATGTTGCACACACAGTTCTCCTCACCCAAGAACAACAATCACAACACAGATGGGTCCAAAGAGATTCTCTGCTCATCACACTAAGTCAGAGAAATGGCAAATGTTCTCCAGTGCATAAGCAACACATGGCTCCCAAAAAGACTCAGTCATCAAAGTATCAACTCAAGGACACCATCATCCTTCTTCAGCACATGGGCAACTTGGAAGATACGTGATTCCCAGACCTTAATGTAAAGTGGATGTCTATACTCAATCTCTGCCATTCACAGGAAATATCATGCCAGTTGCCCAGACCATTTATAGTTAATCTGTACCACCACCACAGTACGGACTACACGTCCTTACATCTCCATACAAAGAAGGAAGATACATTTGTCTCTCACTGCCCCTCGACTCTGTCCCCTCCCGCCCTCGTACAGCTCTTGCCATAGACTGTATGTTCTACACAAGGCATATCACACAGACCACGAGCTTGGAAACTACAGGTACAGCAGATTTCCCTATCACTCCTATTGCTCCAAAGAAGAGACGACTCCATGGAGGAGTACTGTGCTCCTTTACAGGGTCCTGGTGATAACTTAGCTCCCGGTTATGCCACTCTTGCCTCTCCCTCAATATATACTAAGACATGGACTACAGGACTCCGTTTCTCCGTCACAAGCTTCTTCCGCCATAGCAGTTACTAGGAAACGATCACTCAGCCACAATATTGCTGTGAGAACAGGCTCTTCCTCGCCAACAAGACCATTCTCACAAAGGAGCAGCCACACTGCTTCAGGTAGAGAGACATGCACAAGAAGATCACCTACCCATACTGAGCAGGTATTTACACAGCATCTCACCCTTCCTCGACCTTGTTGCATGGCATTACTAAGGTACACGCTCACATGCATTTCAAATAATTAACGTGAAATGAAAACTCTGTGTTGTGAGACAATGGTGATAAATAAAGCAATGAAGGATAGAGTTTTAGAAAAACCTTCAACGAATAAGACATTCATGATGAAAATACCTGGGTATGTCTAATAGTCCAATCCTATGAGTAATGCTGCCGAGCAAGAACTAAACATTATATTGCCATTAGGCACAAGAGGACAAACTGTTGCTACACCCCCAGCTACACCGCTACCTCTAACTACACCCCTCTGTAAAAGACATGATGACAAACAGTAAAGCAGATTGAAAGTGCCGAGGGGACAGTAACGATCCCTCGGAGATTAACTCTCATTTGGCAGAAAGGCCACAAGGTTGCTGCATGAACAAGCTTCTCGTGGACAACAAGAGCGTTCTCACAAAACCATTCCAACAGTAGAAAGATTCCAGCTGTGCTCCCCGGCTGGTAAGGAGCACAGAAGGAGGAAACAACCTTTCTAACCAGGAGCACTATTAAAAAGGCGTGCTGCTCTGTTCCACACACACACCGTTTCACGTCAGTTTTAAAAACTTAACATCGAAAGAGCAAGCGCTGCTACATGAGGGCTAGCAATACGAAACAAGCTGTAAGGTGACATGAAAAGCACAAGTGAATAATCCTTCACAGCAGAAGTATCCTGACATTTCTTGAGGTGCCATGCCGTCCGTAACACACCCCAGCAGAAACCGCAGCAATACCCTCTACTTTCTAACAGTTCACCTACGTCTGAAGGCCCCAGGAGAGTCTATAAGCACATATTCAGCCTGGGAACATCCCGGTCCTTAACTCTGCTACATCTTTGAAGAGCACAGCGGTGGCTCACCACCCGGGTGAACAACTAGTGCTCATGTACACACATGTACCTTAGAATTTAATACCTATCAACAAGTAATTTCACTCCTCTTTCACCCTCTCGCTCAGTCCGGAGCATGGAGCTCACTACTGACCCAACCACGGAATTTCCCGCAAGCAACAAGGAATTCGCAGGAACGTCTGGGAATGGTCTTCCCGTTGAGCAAGAGGTACTTCACGCACACTGCATTCTGGTGCCCAAAATGGACACTGCTGTCAGTACTGGCTGAGGAACACACTGTGTGAGGAGCTTTCACCTATGAGACAAGCACAAGACCGGCCCTAAAGCAGGCACAGCCGGCTCTTAGTTTCAGACAATGGCTTCCAGTCATCCTAAACAATGTTAAATGAAAACGATGTGTAGCAAGAGAAGAGTGCTGATTAAATGAACCAAAGAGGCACTTGAGAAAAACACCTCAATTAACACGCCGTTCACGATAAAAATAATTGAGGGTTTGTAACAGTCAAATCCTGTAAGTAAAACTGATCAGTGGCTGGTAAGGAACACAGAACAAGAGGAATCACCTTTCTAACCAGTACGGTGATAAATAATACACAGTACTCTCTTCCTCACACCCGGATTTTACGGTAGTATCTAATAAACAGTGAAAGATGAAGTGCTACTACACGCGAGCAGGCGAGGGTACCAAAGCAGCAATAAGGCCGCATGGAAAGTATTAAGTGACCTCAAAGCTTATACACGGGACCATTAACGGTCCGTTTGGAAACAATCTCACCCATGTGCTGTCGGGAAAACGTCAGCCCCTGGTAATAACGTAAACTTCCATTTGCTATTAACGCAACACCCACGAATACCGAGAGCAAAACGAGTATTACACGTGGCAGGGCACAAAATGAGAAAGGACGTGGCGAGCGATAAGAGCACAAAGCCCCGTTCAAAGGAAACTCCAGCCGACAGTGAGCCCCTTGTCCCGCGGCCGGCAGCAGCGGCAGCGCTGAGCCCCGGTCCCACGCTCCCCTCCCGCCAGCCAGAGGCAGCAGCAGCCGGCGCGGTGCCGCGGGAAGCGCTGCCTGCCTGGGAGCGAGACCCCCCTCCGCAGCGGGCGGGACGCGGCGCGGCCAGGCCCGAGCAGCAGCAGAGCGAAGCGTCGCGGAGCCGGGAAGTCCGGGCACGGGAACTCACCGGGGCAGCGGCGGGGTCCTCCCCGAGCAGCGGCGCGGGCTCGTCGGGCGGCGGCCGGGCCGGGAGGGTGTCGCAGCAGCTGCCGGCCGACAAGCGGAGCTGGCTCTTGCGCGAGTCGGCCGTGAGCGACACCTCGTGCGAGTAGGAGCGCAGGAAGGCGCGGACGCCGTCGATGCCCACGAAGTGCGAGGCCGGCACGCCGCGCAAGGCGCCGCTGCCCGCCGCCAGCAGCTGCGAGCGGCGCCACCGCCGCAGGCGCAGCGCCAGCAGCAGCAGCAGGAAGGCGAGGAAGAGGCAGGACACGGCCGCCACGGCCACCACCAGCCACCGCGTCAGGCTGCCGGCCGGCTCGCCCGGCGCCGCCGCCGCGCTGCCCAGCTCCGACAGCAGCTCGGCCACGCTCTCGGCCAGCACCACCGTCAGCGTGGCCGTGGCCGACAGCGCCGGCCGCCCGTGGTCCTTCACCACCACCACCAGGCTCTGCCGCGCCGCGTCGCGGGCCAGCGGGAAGCGCGCCGTGCGCACCTCGCCGCTGTGCAGCCCCACGCGGAACAGCCCCGGCTCCGTCGCCTTGGCCAGCTCGTACGACAGCCACGCGTTCTGCCCCGCGTCCGCGTCCACCGCCACCACCTTGGCCACCAGCGCCCCGGGCTCCGCCGAGCGCGGCGCCAGCTCCACGCCCGCCCAGCCCGCGCCCGGCCCCGCGCCCGGCCCCGGCGCCGGCGGCGGGTACAGCACCTGCGGCGCGTTGTCGTTCTCGTCCACGATCACGAGCCGCACCGACACGTTGCTGCTCAGCGCCGGCGCGCCGCCGTCCTCCGCCCGCACCCACAGCCCCACCTCGCGCACCTCCTCGTAGTCGAAGGAGCGCAGCGCGTACAGCGCGCCCGTCTCCGCCTGCACCGACACGTAGGACGAGAGCGGCGCGCCCCGCACCCGCCCCTCCGACAGCCGGTACCGCACGCGCGCGTTCTGCCCCCAGTCCGCGTCCGCCGCGCGCACCGTCAGCACCAGCGCGCCCGCCGCGTTGTTCTCGGGCAGCCGGGCGCTGTAGCGCGCCTCCGCGAACACCGGCGCGTTGTCGTTCACGTCCAGCACCCGCAGCGCCAGCACCGCGCTGCTCCGCAGCGCCGGCGACCCGCCGTCGGCCGCCCGCACCGTCACGTTGTACTCCGCCACCTCCTCCCGGTCCAGCTGCCTCGACGTCACCACGCGGTAGTAGTCCCCCAACGACCTCTCCAGCCGGAACGGGAGGTTCTCCGCGATGCTGCACCGCACCTCGCCGTTCGCCCCCGAGTCGCGGTCCTGCACGTGCAGCAGGGCCACCACCGTCCCCGACGGGGCGTCCTCAGAGATCTCGCTCAGCGCCGACCGCACCGAAATCTCGGGCGCGTTGTCGTTTACGTCTGTCACCGTGATCGTGACTTTCGCTGTGTCGGATATTCCCCCGCCGTCCCGTGCCTGGACATCCAGTTCGTATAGCGCCGCGTCCTCGAAGTCCAGGCTCCGCACCACCGCGATCGCTCCCGTCTCGGAGTCTAGATGAAAAATCCTCGAGGCCTTCTCTGTGGTTTTCTTCAGCGAGTATTTCACGTGCCCGTTGATCCCCTCGTCGGCGTCGGTGGCCGTGACGATGAGGAGGGTGGAGCCCACGGGCACGTCCTCCGGCACACGCACCGTGTACTCCGCCTGGCCGAACACGGGCGCGTTGTCGTTGGCGTCCAGCACCGCCACGCGGATCCGCGCCGTGCCCGTCCGCGCCGGGTCGCCGCCGTCGCTCGCCCTCAGCACCAGCTCGTGAAACGCCGCCTCCTCGCGGTCCAGCGCCTTCGCCAGCACCAGCTCGGGACGCTGGTCCCCGCCGGGGCCCGCCCGCACGGCCAGCGAGAAGTGCTCGTCGCCGCTCAGCTCGTAGCGCTGCAGGGAATTCGCTCCCGAGTCCGGGTCGTGAGCCTCGACCAGGGGAAACCGCGACCCCGGCGATGTCGTCTCGCTTATAGTCTCCTCCAGTTCAGTTTCCTTGAAGCTGGGAGCGTTGTCGTTAATGTCCGTGATTTCCACTTCGATTCCGTAAACCTGCATTTCCCCCTCCACTATCACCTCACACCGCAGCACGCATCGCTGCACCGTCTCGCACAGCTGCTCTCTGTCGATCCTCTCCGCCGTCACCAAGTGTCCCGTCTTCCCGTGCAGGGAGAAATACTGCGTCCTCCCTGCGGAGACAACGCGGAGGCCGCGGTCGCGGAGCGCCGTCAGCTCCAGCCCCAGGTCCTTGGCCACGTCGCCCACGAACGAGCCCTTGGGCATCTCCTCGGGAACCGAGTAGCGCAGCTGCCCCCACGCCGCCTCCCACGCCGCCACCAGCACGCACCACAGCAGGGCTCGCTCCCGCCGGCCCCGGCGCCTCCCCGCCGCGCACATCTCCGCCGCGGCCCCTGGGGCCCCGCAACACCGCCGACACCGACCCGCCGCCGCCCGCCGAGTCGCTTCTGGCTCTGGCTCCGGCTCCGGCTCCCGTTCACGGCTCTGGATCCTGATCCTCCTCCTTCTTCCCTCTCCGGCTGCCGCTCCCTGTGGCCGGCCCCGGCCGCTGCCGCCGGCCCCTCCGCCTCGCTGCAGCACGGCTCCGCACCGCGGGGACGCTCGCAGACCGCCCGGCCGCCGAGCCAGCCAGCGAGCGAGCGAGCGAGCCGGGCCGCAGCGGGCGGGGCTGCCTGCAGCGCTCCGGCCTTCCTCTCGCTCCTCCTCGGTCAACAGCGGCGCCCGCAGCCTCCTCCCGGCACTGCAGGCACCGAGCGCTGCCGAGCGCTGCCCGCCCGGCCCTGCCCACGGACACCTCGCGGGGACGGCACCGGCGCCACCGACACAGACATCGCTGCCCGCCCGGCGGGGAGCTCCTGCGCTGCCGTCTCTCCCCGACAGCTCCTCCTTCCTCCTCGCCGACATCCCCACCGCAAAGCAAGAACAAACCAACGACGGCCCGGCACTCTCTTACTCCTTCCGCACGGGAGGAAAATGTATCCGGCGATGTTATGCCAAGTCGAAGATGACGTGAAGACTCTGACGAGCCTGTTCCCCTCGCTCCGACAGCACAGTCTCCTCCGCGAATTGCACAGCTTTTTGCAGTAGTCGAGCTTCAAGGACGTTGCCTTCACGCTTTCTGCAGATCACAGATGCATCCTACAGCCACAGGAACTCGCCCCGTCCCGACAGCACAAGGCAGCAATGAAGATCCTCCCTCCAATGGGGACGCGGGATTTCCTGCACGGGCTTTTCTCTGAGCCGTTCTTTCCTTTAACGATGCCCGTTACTCCGACCGCACGGGAAAGAACCCTTGCTCATGGCCAATACATAGCAACTATAATACTTTATTTATTTATTTATTTATTTAACGTGTAGAATATCACGGGTCTTCGAGCATTAGTCCAAAAGCACAGTCCCCACCACGGATTTTTGTACCCGTCATGCTGGAATGACGGCTACAAGGACAGCAAGACAGAACAGGCTCTGAAATACAAAATATTTCGGACACACACACACACACACACAAACAGAAGCAGAGGTGTCGGGCTCCCTAACCCAAGCGGCAGGAACTTGGCTTTCAATCTTCAGCCCCCCGGAACACGCTTCCAATGAAGTCCCCCACCGCCGCCGACTGAGCCGAGACACGTCAAGGCTGAAGAAGGTGGGGTCCATCATCTCGGAATCTAAGCCCCCTCGGCCCCTACCGCTCCGGAGGAGCTGGGCTTGCTCCGCCCCGCCACGGGCTCAGGGATTGCTCCCCAGGAGACCTTCCTGGGAACACAGCACAGGAGGAGGCGCCGCTACTGCTCGCAACTCGTTCTCTGCCCCCACCCCGGGCTGCACTACAGCTCCCCAGGAGGCGGGAGGCACCTGCACTGACCCCGGCCCGAAGCATCTGCTCGGCTCCAGCCAGCTGCCGGGAAAACGCCTTGGCGAGCGCGGCAAGAACCGCAGCGGGTACCGCTGCCTTGGCTCCTCTGCCCATTCAGCGCAGCCACGCGACTGCGTCGGTCTTTTGTTCTCAACGGTATTTTTGCACTGTGGCAAACTGAGCAACGCAATCGCATTAAACGGTGCTACATGCGAAGATACAGTTAAAAATGGGTGGAAAAACAAAGGTGAAGGACACTGCCGTGAGATTTCCTTTTTAATACCCCTCATTAATTTAGGGGTGGCATAGCTGAAACACATTTGCATTTATCCAAATTATACGATACCTTGAAAGACCAGAAGAACTTTCATTTTCAAATAAGTCGAGGTGTAAAACCTTGCGACTTGTTAACAAGTTATTAATCCAAGCCTTGAATGTTCATGTTGGTAGAAAACCTCTTCAGCAAAATATCGTAGGACATTAGGTGAAGACAAATACAGCTGCACACCCTAAACTACGCGGAGCATTTCTGAAAGTGTAAATGGACTGTATTCGAGTGCCTCATTGATCTCATTTACTTCTCGTAAAATTCCTTCCCCTTTTAGATATCTTCTCAAGGTGGGTATAAGCTGTCCTGCTCAAAGTGGGAGATTCGACAACGATTTAAAAGTGGCAGAAAGACAGAGTTCCTCGGTTTAGTATTTCCCTGTCAACGTGATTAACCAGGTCCAAGCAAGTTTCTCTCGGAAAGGGGAGAGGAAAATAGAAGAGGTTCAAAATTAAAAATGCGATCTAGTTTTTCTTATGATACCCCATTCTACACCTCCACGTGTGCATGAAAGACAGATCAGGAACGCTGAAGAAGAGGGAGCTAACACCCAGGGAAGAAAAAGAGTGAAAAAAGTGCACAGAGCAATAATCACTGGGAAAAATGCCCGATCCAACCTGGGCTACCACTACTACAGGAGCCTCCCTCAAAAGACGGGGGACACCTTCCTCCTTCATCAGGGAGGAACCATCTGTGAGTTCTGAGTTCATGGATAAAACATTCAACGGGAAATCAACAATTTTACATGCAGCTATCGACCAGGTCCGGGTGCATCGGTTTGGGGAAAAAGCGACGAGGAAGGGGGAGTCTCCACCAAGAAGCGCCCACCACATTCTCCCGTCCCTCTCACGCACAATGCTCAGTATACAGCCATCACCGGTACCAACTCAAAGACGGGTTGGTATCAGAATTTGTCGGGTGAAGCTGAGCCTGCGGCCGCCGGCAGAGCACGGAGTGCCGCGGCTGCCTGCCTGCTGGCAGAGCAAGGGGCATCCCCCGCTCGTTCCTTCCCTCCCGGGCAGCCGGAGGAGCGCTCCCCGCGCACAGCAGCCGCGGAAGAGCCCGGGCCAGAGGCACGACGGCTCCGCCCGGCCGAAGGGGAAGAGCGAGAGCGCGCGGGCTCACAGACCTGCGGTGCGTCGGGCTCGGCGGGCGGCTCTCCCGCGCCGGCGCTGCTGCTCGGGCTCCGCTTCCCGCAGCGCTCCCCGCCGAGAAGCTCCTCCGCGGGCAGGCTGGGCAGCGGCGGCGGCAGCCAAGCGCCCTCGGCCACGGCGCGGCCCGGCGCCGCGCACAGGTTGTAGGAGTAGGGCAAGGTGCCCTCGCAGAAGTCGGCCGGGAAGGCGGCGCCGGCCGCGGAGAAGCGCTGCGCGCCCAGGCAGCGCAGGACGGCGGGCGGCCCGGCCCGGCGCAGCCGCGCCAGCACGGCCAGCGCCACGCTCAGCAGGAACAGGGCGGAGAGGAGCGCCAGCGCCAGCACCAGGTAGAACTGCAGCTCCGCCGCCGAGTCGGCGCCCGCCGCCCGCTCGCTCAGCTCCGGCAGCGCCTCCTGCAAGCTCTCGGCCAGCACCACGTGCAGCGTGGCCGTGGCCGACAGCGCCGGCTGCCCGTGGTCCTTCACCACGGCCACCAGCCGCTGCTTGGCCGCGTCCCGCTCCGACACGGCGCGCGCCGTCCGCACCTCGCCGCTGTGCGGCCCCACGCGGAACAGCGCCGGCTCCGGCGCCTGCACCAGCTCGTACGACAGCCACGCGTTGCGACCCGCGTCCGCGTCCACCGCCACCACCTTGGCCACCAGGTACCCGGCCTCGGCCGACCGCGGCACCACCTCGAACGGCGCCGGCCCCGCCGCGACCGCGCCCGGCCCCGCGCCCGCCGCCGGCCACAGCACCCGCGGCGCGTTGTCGTTGCGGTCCAGCACGAAGACGCGCACCGTGGCCGTCGAGCTCCGCGCCGGCGCCCCGCCGTCCTGCGCCCGCACCGCCACCGCGAACTCGCGGCACTGCTCGTAGTCGAAGGAGCGCTGCGCGTACACCGCGCCGCTCCGCGCCTCCACCGACACGTAGGGCGCCGCGCCCGCGCTGCCGCCCGCCAGCCAGTAGCTCACGCGCCCGTTGGCGCCCGCGTCCGCGTCCCGCGCGCGCACGCGCAGCACCGGCGCGCCCGCCGCGTTGTTCTCCGCCACGTAGGCGCTGTAGGCGGCCTCCTCGAACACCGGCGCGTTGTCGTTCACGTCCGACACCTCCAGCACCAGCGCCGCGCGCCCGGACAGCGCCGGGCTGCCCCGGTCGCGGGCCACCACCGTCACGCGGTGCTCGCCCGCCTGCTCCCGGTCCAGCGCGCTCGCCGTCACCACCTTGTACGAGCCGCCCGACGACGACGCCACCAGCGACAGCGGCGCCTCGCCCGACAGCTCGCACGACACCTGACCGTTCTCCCCGGAGTCGCGGTCCATCACGTTCAGCAGGGCCACCACCGTGCCCACCGGCGCGTCCTCGGGCACCGGGCTCGACACCGACAACAGCGTGATTTCGGGCGCGTTGTCGTTCACGTCCAGCACCTCCACCTCCACCTCGCAGTGGGCCACCAGGCCGCCGCCGTCCCTCGCCTCCACGGCCAGGCTGAACGCGCGTGTCTCCTCGAAGTCCAGCGCCTCCCGCAGCGTGACCGTCCCGCTCTCCGCGTCCACCACGAACTTCTGAAGCACCTTGGCCGGCGTTTCCCCGAAGCCGTAGGTGATCCGGGCGTTGAAGCCCGCGTCGGCGTCGGAGGCGGACACGTGCAGCACCGTCGAGCCCGGCGGCGCGTCCTCGCGCAGGCTGGCGCGGTACCGGTCCTGCGCGAACACGGGCGCGTTGTCGTTGGCGTCGGTGACGTTGATGCAGAGCTGGGCGGTGCCGCTCCGGGGCGGGTCGCCGCCGTCCAGCGCCGTCAGCACCAGCCGCAGGCTCTGCTCGCTCTCCCGGTCCAGCGCCCGGCGCAGCACCAGCTCCGCGAACTTGCTGCCGTCTTGGCTCTGCTTCACCTCCACCGCGAAGTACCCGTTTTTCTCCAGCTCGTAGCCCTGCAGCGCGTTGCTGCCCACGTCCGGGTCCTCGGCCATGCCTAAATAATAGCGGGCGCCGGGAGAAGTAAACTCGTTGATCTCCAGATGGAAAGTGTCCCGCAGGAAGCGCGGGGAGTTGTCGTTGACGTCCTGGATGTCCACCTCGACGTGGAAAACGTTGAGCGGGTTCTGCACCAGCGCCTCGAAGCTGACGGAGCAGGACGCCGCCTCGCCGCACATCTCCTCCCGGTCCAGCCTCTCGCTCACGTACAGCTCCCCGCTCTCCGCGCTCACCGAGAAGTATTTCAGCTGCCTTTCAGCGGCAGTCGCCACCCGCAGCTTGCGTGCCGGCAGCTCCGCCGGGCTCAGCCCCAGGTCCCGCGCCAGCGGCCCCACCAGCGAGCCTCTGCCCAGCTCCTCGGGGATGGCGTAGCGGATCCGCTCCGGCGCCGCCCGGCAGCACAAGCCCAGCAGCAGAGCGGGCAGCAGCACTGGCCCGGCTGCTCGCCGCCGGCTCTGCCGCCGCCCGCCCGCCATCCTCGCCAGCGCTCGCCGCGCTCCTCCCTCCCGCCGCTGCCCTGCCGCCCTTCCAGCCGCTCTCCGCACCGAGCGCAGGGGCCGCCGGAGGGCAGCGAGCTCGGCGCCGGCTCGGACGCCGCTGCTCCCCGCGCCGCGCCGCCTCTCGCCTCTGCTGCCCGCGCCGCTGCCGCTCTGGCCGGCGCCGGGCGAGCGAGCAGCCGGCGGGGGCAGGACGCGGCGCCGGCTCCGGCTCCAGCGCCGCTCCCCGCGGCCAACAGCGGCACCCGGAGGCGCCGCGACGCCACCGCAGCCGCCCGATGGCCGCGCTCCCGGGGGCCGGGCTCTGGCACAGCGGGCAAAGGCGCCTTCGCCCGGCACTTCCAAGGGCTCGGACCCACGCAGCCTTGCTCCGGGTACAGCTTGTGCTCACGCACCTGATTGCCAGCGCATTACCGCTGCCTTATGGACAGCAAAGCTCGCACCATAACGCAAATGGCACAGGCCTTGGCACCGCGCGTGAGGTCAAAGCATTGCACAGACAAAACCACTATGACCCGTCTTAGTTCAAAGCCCCCCTCACCCTCCTTGCTCTGCGTTCACAGCCTTTAGTTGCACCATGGGCCATATCCAGCTCTGGCCAAACATCAGCCGCCAGTGAAAGAGCATTTCCTTCAGGGAATCAGAGTATATTTACTTCATCACAGACATACACAACTCTATAGGACCAAATGGGATTCCCCCCTGGGTGCCGAAGGAGCTGGCTGGGTTGATCACCAAGCCACTTTACCAGCAGTCCTGGCTGACTCAGGAGGTCCCAACAGATTGCAAATCAGCCAGTTATTCCCCTATATAAGAAGGGTAGGAAGGATGATCTGGGAAATTGCAGGCCTGTGAGCTTGACTTCCATGCCCGGGAAGCTGATGGATGAGCTCATCCTGAGTACCATCACACAGCACATGCGGGACAACCAGATGATCAGTCTCAGTCAGAACGGGTTAGGAAAGGCAGGTCCTGCTTGACAAACCTGATCTCCTTCTACGACAGGGTGATCTGCTTCTTGGATGAGGGAAAGGCTGTGGACGTTGTCTACCTTGATTTAGTAAGGCCTTTGATGCCGTTTTTCACTACACTGCCCTGGAAAAACTGTTTGCTCGTGGCTTGGATGGGCACACACTTCGCTGGGTAAGAAACTGGCTGGATGGCCGGGCCTAAAGAGTGGTGGTGAACGGAGTTAAATCCAGTTGGCAGCCGGTCACGAGTGGTGTCCCCCAGGGCTCAGTGTTGGGGCCACTCCTGTTTAACATCTTTATTGATGACCTAGACGAGGGGATCGAGTGCACCCTCAGTCAGTTTGCAGATGACACCCAGCTGGGTGGGAGTATTTATCTGCTCGAGGGTAGGGAGGCTCTGCAGAGAGACCTGGACAGGCTGGAGCCATGGGCTGAGGCCAACTGGGGGAGTGGCCAAATAAGGCCAAACGCTGGGTGCTGACCTTGGGCCACAACAACCCCCATCAGTGCTGCAGGCTTGGGGAGGAGTGGCTGGAGAGCTGCCAGTCAGAGAGGAAACGGGGGGGGGGTTGACTGACAGCCGGCTGAACAGGAGCCAGCGGTGTGCTCAGGTGGCCAAGAAGGTCAATGGTATCCTGACTATCCCTGCGTGGCCAGCAGGGACAGGGAAGGGATCTGACCCCTGTGCTCGGCACTGGTGAGGCCGCACCTCAATGACTGGGTTCAGTTTTGGGCCCCTCATTACATAAAGGACATTGAGTGACTCGACCGTGTCCAGAGAAGGGCAACGGAGCTGGGGCAGGGTCTGGAGCACAGGTCTGCTGGGGAGCGGCTGGGGGAACTGGGGGGGTTTAGTCTGGAGAAGAGGAGGCTGAGGGGAGACCTCATGGCCCTCTACAAATACATGAAAGGAGGTTGCAGAGAGGTGGGGATGAGTTTCTTGAACCAAGTAACAAGCAATAGGAGAAGAGGGAATGGCCTCAAGCTGCGCCAGAGCAGGGTCAGGCTGGCTCTGAGGAAGGATTTCTTTGCAGAAGGGGCTGTTGGGCGTTGGAATGGGCTGCCCAGGGCAGGGGGGGAGTCCCCATCCCTGGAGGGGTTGGAGAGTTGAGTTGACCCAGCGCTGAGGGATCTGGTGGAGCTGAGAAAGGCCAGTGTGAGGTTAATGGTTGGACTGCATGATCTGCAAGCTCTTTTCCATCCAAGATGATCCTGTGATTCTATAGCAAAGTCTTTGTCCTGTCAGCTGAACACCATCATGGTAGGAATGGAAACTGCTCCCCAGCCTGATACTTTTAACAGATCCTCCTTTCAAGACTCTCTAGCCAAACTGAGGCAGTTTTAGAGCATGAGAAGAAACAAGGAAAGAATGTGAAACCCACATCGTGAAGGAATCAGCCTCCTATTTCAGATTCTGTGAACTGTAGTAGGTCCAAATGAAGAGTATCTAGTTGGTAAGAATTATGTGGGAGGATCAAACAGGAGATTACAGCACAGACGACAGCCACAGTTCTCAAAGGAATTTCTCTGGACAATAGGAGACGGAAGATGCACAGGACCGCAGGTATGGAGCTCATATGAAACTAGGAGAAACTCAACATTTACACCTGCCTTCTAGACATATCAAACTACAGCACGGTGAACTCTTCCACCCACCCTGGCTCTGTGCGGACAGAATGCTTCAGCGTGCTCCAACAGCACCCAACAGGGAAGATAACTTTGCAGACAGACGTCGTTGAAAGAAAGGTTTCCCACACAACATCTCCTTAAGGACAACAAGGATCCCAACACAGGTGCATGCATAGGGAATTCTCTGCTCGTCACACTTATTTGAAGAAATCTGTAATGCTTTAGAGAGCATAAGTGATATGCAGCTCAGTTAAAGACTCAGTCCTCACTATCACCTCAAAGACACCATCACTCTTCAGCACATGAGCAATCCGGAGGACACGTGACTCTGTAATTGGGAATGCAATGTTTCCATCGATTCCTCGAAATACTACTGACAGGAAAAGCTGTATCAGCCATGAGGATGCAACAAATGAGTAGCTTCCTTGCATATGCTTCAAATAACAAGCACCAAACCCAGAAATTTCTGACAAAAATAACCTCCTGTCCCATACAGTCCCAGCAATTTTAATACCAACAAAACATCAGCAGTTACTTCATATGAGCAAGAGCCATTAAGAACATCTGAACGTTGATAAAGGCTGGGAAAAGCTCGATACAACCAGGATGAAACTCCACAGCACAGTCTTACGAGGACATACAGCTGGAGAAATGACATTTCCCACAGTAATACCTAGAAACGGGGCCCCTGAAGCATGTTTGCACGTCTATGGCTGTTGCTTGCAGACAAATTCATCAAAGGTGTGTCATCCTTTTTCGGAACATGGGATAAGGCAGAGTGGCAGAGGCCTTGGCATCAGTCAAGATGCATCACCCAGCTGGAGGGAGCACACAAACCTCTCTTCTCAATGCTTTGAGGCCATTCCATCACAGGGAACAGTGTGCAATGGGAAAGAAATGAACTCACAACTTGGCCATCTGGCCACTCCAAGCAAGGCGATATCCGGAGATAAGACACCTTTAGACTCATTTGCAGAAGGCCACCAATAAATCCTGATATCCACAAAACACAACTTCCTCCTCACACACAGCACCCCGAGACTCTGCTCACAGCTCACATGGTTGTCTCTAATCTTCATAATTTTAAAATCTCCTCCAGCCAAAGAAAAGTTGCACAGACAATTTGTCCTTACCATGGAGAATATTTGATTTCTCACCATTTGTACAAGTCAGTCAGATCACCCTTGTCTCCACATTGTCATCAGGGACATGGAGAGTGAGGCACCCAACAACAGCCTGTTTGAACCACAATTGCCGATCCCAAGAGTGGAATGTGGTGCAAAGGCTCCTGAATACAGAACTGTGCGGTACAAAGAGTGTGGTGCTGTTCTTCGGTACCGGGGCCTAGCTGGAGCCATTGGAGATAACCCCAGAGCTACTGTCAAAGAGATGGATCCCAACTGTTGCCATAACATCGATGAAGAAATCATGAACTTTAGACAAACTTTGCTTCATTATCATCCCAAAACACACCTCCTGGTTGCAGGCTACCCACCTCTGAGACTGACCATGCCTTGGACAGTCCCCCTGTGCATGCGTGGGAGCCACACTTGAGAGAGGTAGAGAGATATGATAATTGAATTCCGAGAAGGGTGGAGGTGCCTGAGGCAGAGGAGCGGCAAGGTGTCTTACTAAGCATAGAAGATGACTTCTTGGAAAGGAAAATTTGAAGCTTCCCCACCAAGAATCATGACGACTGACAACAGAGCACTGGCTGGATACAGGACTGTTAGGACGTCTTGAGATCAGCAGTGGTAGCTATAACCTGTCTTTCTCTTCTTTCTAAACTTGACTTTCTTTCACGTATCTCTAACTATCATGTGCTGCTTCATGGGCAACACAATAAAGTTTCACTGTTTGATGCAATGCCCTTTGGTGTTGGTCGCCTTAATTTTGCACTTTCGAGATCATACTAAACGTACCATCACGAGTCCACTAAGTGGATGGTGACACCATTGCACGGTATTCTTTGACCCTCTTAATTTGCAAGAACATATAGTAAAAAGGCCACTTGCCAAGACACAGTATCTAGAACATGGACAATACATGTATGAGGAAGGGAAGGTGAGTTTTTTGTGAGGTTCAAAGCACAGGAATGATACACCATTAGGTACTCCATGAGGCACACGCTCGTGTTAACTATGACAGGTACGGAAATGACCGTCTCTTCATCTGCAGCCTCACACACAGAGCTCCCCTGTCTTCTCACCAAACCTACACAACCAGCAGGTTTGCTCCTGACCTTCTCAGAATTGGCAAAAACAGATCACGAGAGGAGAATGCAGCACGATCGCACCAAGAACACAAGTACATTTGAATCCTCACCACCACTTCCAGGAGATAAACAAGGATTCTAAACCACAGGAATGATAAATGGCCAAAATGAAAGAGGAGCACTCATCCAACAGCTAAGGAGACATCAAATTTATGGCTTAGGGGGAAGCTCCTCCCCTCTTTTATCACACGCACTGTTCCACAGAGATGCGACTCCTGCTAAGGTCATCGTTCCCTCTATTCCCCACCAACAAGAACAGAACACAAAGATTCCCTCACAGCTCCTGCCTTGCACACCCGATCGAGCATCAGCAAGAGGCACCAACACACCACACACCCATGGCTGAACAAAGCCATGCTGATTGCTACAGATAAACGTACATCCATAGGAGACCAGGGAAAGGAAAACAAACCCACAAATCAGACAAGTAAGGCAAGGAAGCATTCAAAGAGAAAGTGGATTCAGAGGAACTCACCGGGAAGATGTCTCAATCTTCACTGCAGGCATGGGAATTCATCCTGGAGAGCACTTGGAAGTCCCTGAGATCTCAAGTGCTGCCCTAAAGTCTTATTCTGGACTACACAGCAGGGGGGTTCAGTTTAAGAAACAGTCATCAGCTCTGGGCAATATTTCTAATCTGTGCCCTGCTCATCTCCCACACATATGAAACCATATGTGTAAGCACCTTCTCATGGGCCTCCTTCTCAAGCTCAATCTTCTGACAAGTTACAACACATTCTCTTTCAGCTTCTGCTTCCTTTTCCTCACAAATAAAGTTCTGTCTTAGGTTGTTGGAGTAAGTATTTGCTGCAGAAACAACACTCACGGATTCAAAAGCATGAAGAACTCTCCAGAAATGTACAAAAGGTACCATGACCTTCCAGGAAACAAAGGCCTGAAAGAAAGCCTCATTATGACTGAAAGAAACTCTCCATTGTAAAGTGACAGGGCGACACAGATGGAGAAAGGAGCTTTCATACTCAATTCAATTAGAAACCATTCTACACACACATGATGGTTCTACAGGCACAGTTACTGCACAAACACTTTATGATTGGAGGACTGGAATCGCCTTTCAGCACGGGGAAACCAGCATCACAACATCAGTGGCACAGGCCTTGGCACCAGCCATGAAACCAAACCATGGCCCACCCAAACCCACACTGACCCACTGTTTCCCTAGTCCAAAGCCAGCCCCTCACCCTCCTCACTCGGCATTCACAGCCTTTGCTTGCACCACGCACAACATCCAGCTACTGGCCATATGGCAGCCACAGGCAACAGAGCATTTCATTCAGTGACACCTGAGGGAAGCTGGGCTCTGTCAAAGTCTTTGTCTTGGCAAATGAACACCTTCCAGGAGGGGTGGAAGCTGTTCCCCCAGCCCAACAGTTACAAGAGATCTGTTAATGTTTTGGGGGCATGACCAGGCACAATGAGGCCCAGCTTTAGACCTGGACAACCAGCAAGGCAAGAATGGGAAATCTACAGAAGTGAAGGAATCAGAGCTTGAGATGTCAGATGTCTCAGCTCTAGTAGGTACAGAGGAACGGTATCTAGTAGGTAAAAAAACCACAGGACACTCACACAGGAGCTCACACCAAAGACCAGCCCCACCCTTCCTCAATGTAGGTTCTTTGGACAATCAAAAAGGGAAAATGCAGAGAACCACAAATGTGGGTCTCATCTAACATCTAGGACGAATGGAACTTTTACAACATCTTTACATCTTTTAGACATCTCGCATTATACCACAGCAAACTTTTTCAACTGCCCTGTCTCTGGAGACACACAGTTTTTTCACCCTGCCCAAACATCACACAACAGGAAAGCTTCCTTTGCAGACAGACACCACTGAAGGAGATGTTGCACACACAGTTCTCCTCACCCAAGAACAACAATCACAACACAGATGGGTCCAAAGAGATTCTCTGCTCATCACACTAAGTCAGAGAAATGGCAAATGTTCTCCAGTGCACAAGCAACACATGGCTCCCAAAAAGACTCAGTCATCAAAGTATCAACTCAAGGACACCATCATCCTTCTTCAGCACATGGGCAACTTGGAAGATACGTGATTCCCAGACCTTAATGTAAAGTGGATGTCTATACTCAATCTCTGCCATTCACAGGAAATATCATGCCAGTTGCCCAGACCATTTATAGTTAATCTGTACCACCACCACAGTACGGACTACACGTCCTTACATCTCCATACAAAGAAGGAAGATACATTTGTCTCTCACTGCCCCTCGACTCTGTCCCCTCCCGCCCTCGTACAGCTCTTGCCATAGACTGTATGTTCTACACAAGGCACATCACACAGACCACGAGCTTGGAAACTACAGGTACAGCAGATTTCCCTATCACTCCTATTGCTCCAAAGAAGAGACGACTCCATGGAGGAGTACTGTGCTCCTTTACAGGGTCCTGGTGATAACTTAGCTCCCGATTATGCCACTCTTGCCTCTCCCTCAATATATACTAAGACATGGACTACAGGACTCCGTTTCTCCGTCACAAGCTTCTTCCGCCATAGCAGTTACTAGGAAACGATCACTCAGCCACAATATTGCTGTGAGAACAGGCTCTTCCTCGCCAACAAGACCATTCTCACAAAGGAGCAGCCACACTGCTTCAGGTAGAGAGACATGCACAAGAAGATCACCTACCCATACTGAGCAGGTATTTACACAGCATCTCACCCTTCCTCGACCTTGTTGCATGGCATTACTAAGGTACACGCTCACATGCATTTCAAATAATTAACGTGAAATGAAAACTCTGTGTTGTGAGACAATGGTGATAAATAAAGCAATGAAGGATAGAGTTTTAGAAAAACCTTCAACGAATAAGACATTCATGATGAAAATACCTGGGTATGTCTAATAGTCCAATCCTATGAGTAATGCTGCCGAGCAAGAACTAAACATTATATTGCCATTAGGCACAAGAGGACAAACTGTTGCTACACCCCCAGCTACACCGCTAGCTCTAACTACACCCCTCTGTAAAAGACATGATGACAAACAGTAAAGCAGATTGAAAGTACCGAGGGGACAGTAACGATCCCTCGGAGATTAACTCTCATTTGGCAGAAAGGCCACAAGGTTGCTGCATGAACAAGCTTCTCGTGGACAACAAGAGCGTTCTCACAAAACCATTCCAACAGTAGAAAGATTCCAGCTGTGCTCCCCGGCTGGTAAGGAGCACAGAAGGAGGAAACAACCTTTCTAACCAGGAGCACTATTAAAAAGGCGTGCTGCTCTGTTCCACACACACACCGTTTCACGTCAGTTTTAAAAACTTAACATCGAAAGAGCAAGCGCTGCTACATGAGGGCTAGCAATACGAAACAAGCTGTAAGGTGACATGAAAAGCACAAGTGAATAATCCTTCACAGCAGAAGTATCCTGACATTTCTTGAGGTGCCATGCCGTCCGTAACACACCCCAGCAGAAACCGCAGCAATACCCTCTACTTTCTAACAGTTCACCTACGTCTGAAGGCCCCAGGAGAGTCTATAAGCACATATTCAGCCTGGGAACATCCCGGTCCTTAACTCTGCTACATCTTTGAAGAGCACAGCGGTGGCTCACCACCCGGGTGAACAACTAGTGCTCATGTACACACATGTACCTTAGAATTTAATACCTATCAACAAGTAATTTCACTCCTCTTTCACCCTCTCGCTCAGTCCGGAGCATGGAGCTCACTACTGACCCAACCACGGAATTTCCCGCAAGCAACAAGGAATTCGCAGGAACGTCTGGGAATGGTCTTCCCGTTGAGCAAGAGGTACTTCACGCACACTGCATTCTGGTGCCCAAAATGGACACTGCTGTCAGTACTGGCTGAGGAACACACTGTGTGAGGAGCTTTCACCTATGAGACAAGCACAAGACCGGCCCTAAAGCAGGCACAGCCGGCTCTTAGTTTCAGACAATGGCTTCCAGTCATCCTAAACAATGTTAAATGAAAACGATGTGTAGCAAGAGAAGAGTGCTGATTAAATGAACCAAAGAGGCACTTGAGAAAAACACCTCAATTAACACGCCGTTCACGATAAAAATAATTGAGGGTTTGTAACAGTCAAATCCTGTAAGTAAAACTGATCAGTGGCTGGTAAGGAACACAGAACAAGAGGAATCACCTTTCTAACCAGTACGGTGATAAATAATACACAGTACTCTCTTCCTCACACCCGGATTTTACGGTAGTATCTAATAAACAGTGAAAGATGAAGTGCTACTACACGCGAGCAGGCGATGGTACCAAAGCAGCAATAAGGCCGCATGGAAAGTATTAAGTGACCTCAAAGCTTATACACGGGACCATTAACGATCCGTTTGGAAACAATCTCACCCATGTGCTGTCGGGAAAACGTCAGCCCCTGGTAATAACGTAAACTTCCATTTGCTATTAACGCAACACCCACGAATACCGAGAGCAAAACGAGTATTACACGTGGCAGGGCACAAAATGAGAAAGGACGTGGCGAGCGATAAGAGCACAAAGCCCCGTTCAAAGGAAACTCCAGCCGACAGTGAGCCCCTTGTCCCGCGGCCGGCAGCAGCGGCAGCGCTGAGCCCCGGTCCCACGCTCCCCTCCCGCCAGCCAGAGGCAGCGGCAGCCGGCGCGGTGCCGCGGGAAGCGCTGCCTGCCTGGGAGCGAGACCCCCCTCCGCAGCGGGCGGGACGCGGCGCGGCCAGGCCCGAGCAGCAGCAGAGCGAAGCGTCGCGGAGCCGGGAAGTCCGGGCACGGGAACTCACCGGGGCAGCGGCGGGGTCCTCCCCGAGCAGCGGCGCGGGCTCGTCGGGCGGCGGCCGGGCCGGGAGGGTGTCGCAGCAGCTGCCGGCCGACAAGCGGAGCTGGCTCTTGCGCGAGTCGGCCGTGAGCGACACCTCGTGCGAGTAGGAGCGCAGGAAGGCGCGGACGCCGTCGATGCCCACGAAGTGCGAGGCCGGCACGCCGCGCAAGGCGCCGCTGCCCGCCGCCAGCAGCTGCGAGCGGCGCCACCGCCGCAGGCGCAGCGCCAGCAGCAGCAGCAGGAAGGCGAGGAAGAGGCAGGACACGGCCGCCACGGCCACCACCAGCCACCGCGTCAGGCTGCCGGCCGGCTCGCCCGGCGCCGCCGCCGCGCTGCCCAGCTCCGACAGCAGCTCGGCCACGCTCTCGGCCAGCACCACCGTCAGCGTGGCCGTGGCCGACAGCGCCGGCCGCCCGTGGTCCTTCACCACCACCACCAGGCTCTGCCGCGCCGCGTCGCGGGCCAGCGGGAAGCGCGCCGTGCGCACCTCGCCGCTGTGCAGCCCCACGCGGAACAGCCCCGGCTCCGTCGCCTTGGCCAGCTCGTACGACAGCCACGCGTTCTGCCCCGCGTCCGCGTCCACCGCCACCACCTTGGCCACCAGCGCCCCGGGCTCCGCCGAGCGCGGCGCCAGCTCCACGCCCGCCCAGCCCGCGCCCGGCCCCGCGCCCGGCCCCGGCGCCGGCGGCGGGTACAGCACCTGCGGCGCGTTGTCGTTCTCGTCCACGATCACGAGCCGCACCGACACGTTGCTGCTCAGCGCCGGCGCGCCGCCGTCCTCCGCCCGCACCCACAGCCCCACCTCGCGCACCTCCTCGTAGTCGAAGGAGCGCAGCGCGTACAGCGCGCCCGTCTCCGCCTGCACCGACACGTAGGACGAGAGCGGCGCGCCCCGCACCCGCCCCTCCGACAGCCGGTACCGCACGCGCGCGTTCTGCCCCCAGTCCGCGTCCGCCGCGCGCACCGTCAGCACCAGCGCGCCCGCCGCGTTGTTCTCGGGCAGCCGGGCGCTGTAGCGCGCCTCCGCGAACACCGGCGCGTTGTCGTTCACGTCCAGCACCCGCAGCGCCAGCACCGCGCTGCTCCGCAGCGCCGGCGACCCGCCGTCGGCCGCCCGCACCGTCACGTTGTACTCCGCCACCTCCTCCCGGTCCAGCTGCCTCGACGTCACCACGCGGTAGTAGTCCCCCAACGACCTCTCCAGCCGGAACGGGAGGTTCTCCGCGATGCTGCACCGCACCTCGCCGTTCGCCCCCGAGTCGCGGTCCTGCACGTGCAGCAGGGCCACCACCGTCCCCGACGGGGCGTCCTCTGAGATCTCGCTCAGCGCCGACCGCACCGAAATCTCGGGCGCGTTGTCGTTTATGTCTGTCACCGTGATCGCCACTTTTGCTGTGTCGAAAAGCTCGCCGACATCCCGTGCTTGGACCTCCAGTTCGTATAGAGCCGCTGCCTCGAAGTCCAGGCTCCGCACCAGCTCGATCTCTCCCGTTTCGGCGTCCAGACGGAAAATTATTGACGCTTTTTCTGTGATTTTCTTCATCGAGTACTTCACGTGCCCGTTGATCCCCTCGTCGGCGTCGGTGGCCGTGACGGTGAGGAGGGTGGAGCCCACGGGCACGTCCTCCGGCACACGCACCGTGTACTCCGCCTGGCCGAACACGGGCGCGTTGTCGTTGGCGTCCAGCACCGCCACGCGGATCCGCGCCGTGCCCGTCCGCGCCGGGTCGCCGCCGTCGCTCGCCCTCAGCACCAGCTCGTGAAACGCCGCCTCCTCGCGGTCCAGCGCCTTCGCCAGCACCAGCTCGGGACGCTGGTCCCCGCCGGGGCCCGCCCGCACGGCCAGCGAGAAGTGCTCGTCGCCGCTCAGCTCGTAGCGCTGCAGGGAATTCGCTCCCGAGTCCGGGTCGTGAGCCTCGACCAGGGGAAACCGCGACCCCGGCGATGTCGTCTCGCTCATTCTCTCCTCCAGTTCAGTTTCCTTGAAGCTGGGAGCGTTGTCGTTAATGTCCGTGATTTCCACTTCGATTCCGTAAACCTGCATTTCCCCCTCCACTATCACCTCACACCGCAGCACGCATCGCTGCACCGTCTCGCACAGCTGCTCTCTGTCGATCCTCTCCGCCGTCACCAAGTGTCCCGTCTTCCCGTGCAGGGAGAAATACTGCGTCCTCCCTGCGGAGACAACGCGGAGGCCGCGGTCGCGGAGCGCCGTCAGCTCCAGCCCCAGGTCCTTGGCCACGTCGCCCACGAACGAGCCCTTGGGCATCTCCTCGGGAACCGAGTAGCGCAGCTGCCCCCACGCCGCCTCCCACGCCGCCACCAGCACGCACCACAGCAGGGCTCGCTCCCGCCGGCCCCGGCGCCTCCCCGCCGCGCACATCTCCGCCGCGGCCCCTGGGGCCCCGCAACACCGCCGACACCGACCCGCCGCCGCCCGCCGAGTCGCTTCTGGCTCTGGCTCCGGCTCCGGCTCCCGTTCACGGCTCTGGATCCTGATCCTCCTCCTTCTTCCCTCTCCGGCTGCCGCTCCCTGTGGCCGGCCCCGGCCGCTGCCGCCGGCCCCTCCGCCTCGCTGCAGCACGGCTCCGCACCGCGGGGACGCTCGCAGACCGCCCGGCCGCCGAGCCAGCCAGCGAGCGAGCGAGCGAGCCGGGCCGCAGCGGGCGGGGCTGCCTGCAGCGCTCCGGCCTTCCTCTCGCTCCTCCTCGGTCAACAGCGGCGCCCGCAGCCTCCTCCCGGCACTGCAGGCACCGAGCGCTGCCGAGCGCTGCCCGCCCGGCCCTGCCCACGGACACCTCGCGGGGACGGCACCGGCGCCACCGACACAGACATCGCTGCCCGCCCGGCGGGGAGCTCCTGCGCTGCCGTCTCTCCCCGACAGCTCCTCCTTCCTCCTCGCCGACATCCCCACCGCAAAGCAAGAACAAACCAACGACGGCCCGGCACTCTCTTACTCCTTCCGCACGGGAGGAAAATGTATCCGGCGATGTTATGCCAAGTCGAAGATGACGTGAAGACTCTGACGAGCCTGTTCCCCTCGCTCCGACAGCACAGTCTCCTCCGCGAATTGCACAGCTTTTTGCAGTAGTCGAGCTTCAAGGACGTTGCCTTCACGCTTTCTGCAGATCACAGATGCATCCTACAGCCACAGGAACTCGCCCCGTCCCGACAGCACAAGGCAGCAATGAAGATCCTCCCTCCAATGGGGACGCGGGATTTCCTGCACGGGCTTTTCTCTGAGCCGTTCTTTCCTTTAACGATGCCCGTTACTCCGACCGCACGGGAAAGAACCCTTGCTCATGGCCAATACATAGCAACTATAATACTTTATTTATTTATTTATTTATTTAACGTGTAGACTATCACGGGTCTTCGAGCATTAGTCCAAAAGCACAGTCCCCACCACGGATTTTTGTACCCGTCATGCTGGAATGACGGCTACAAGGACAGCAAGACAGAACAGGCTCTGAAATACAAAATATTTCGGACACACACACACACACAGAAGCAGAGGTGTCGGGCTCCCTAACCCAAGCGGCAGGAACTTGGCTTTCAATCTTCAGCCCCCCGGAACACGCTTCCAATGAAGTCCCCCACCGCCGCCGACTGAGCCGAGACACGTCAAGGCTGAAGAAGGTGGGGTCCATCATCTCGGAATCTAAGCCCCCTCGGCCCCTACCGCTCCGGAGGAGCTGGGCTTGCTCCGCCCCGCCACGGGCTCAGGGATTGCTCCCCAGGAGACCTTCCTGGGAACACAGCACAGGAGGAGGCGCCGCTACTGCTCGCAACTCGTTCTCTGCCCCCACCCCGGGCTGCACTACAGCTCCCCAGGAGGCGGGAGGCACCTGCACTGACCCCGGCCCGAAGCATCTGCTCGGCTCCAGCCAGCTGCCGGGAAAATGCCTTGGCGAGCGCGGCAAGAACCGCAGCGGGTACCGCTGCCTTGGCTCCTCTGCCCATTCAGCGCAGCCACGCGACTGCGTCGGTCTTTTGTTCTCAACGGTATTTTTGCACTGTGGCAAACTGAGCAACGCAATCGCATTAAACGGTGCTACATGCGAAGATACAGTTAAAAATGGGTGGAACAGCAAAGGTGAAGGACACTACCGTGAGATTTCCTTTTTAATACCCCACATTAAGTTAGGGGTGGCATAGCTGAAACACATTTGCATTTACCCAAGTTATACGATACCTTGAACGACCAGAAGAACTTTCATTTTCAAATAAATCGCGGTGTAAATGATTGCTTCTTGTTAATAAATTATTAATCTAACCCTTGAACGTTCATGTTGGTAGGACACCTCTTCAAGAAAATACTGTAGGGCAGCAGGTGAAGACAAATACAGCTGCACACCCTAAACTATGCGGAGCATTTCTGAAAGTGTAAATGGACTGTATTCGAGTGCCTCATTGATCTCATTTACTTCTCATAAAATTCCTTCCCCTTTTAGATATGTTCTCAAGGTGGGTATAAGCTGTCCTGCTCAAAGTGGGAGATTCGACAACGATTGAAAAGTGGCAGAAAGACAGAGTTCCTCGGTTTAGTATTTCCCTGTCAACGTGACCAACCAGGTCCAAGCAAGTTTCTCTCGGAAAGGGGAGAGGAAAATAGAAGAGGTTCAAAATTAAAAATGCGATCTAGTTTTTCTTATGATACCCCATTCTACACCTCCACGTGTGCATGAAAGACAGATCAGGAACGCTGAAGAAGAGGGAGCTAACACCCAGGGAAGAAAAAGAGTGAAAAAAGTGCACAGAGCAATAATCACTGGGAAAAATGCCCGATCCAACCTGGGCTACCACTACTACAGGAGCCTCCCTCAAAAGACGGGGGACACCTTCCTCCTTCATCAGGGAGGAACCATCTGTGAGTTCTGAGTTCATGGATAAAACATTCAACGGGAAATCAACAATTTTACATGCAGCTATCGACCAGGTTCGGGTGCATCGGTTTGGGGAAAAAGCGACGAGGAAGGGGGAGTCTCCACCAAGAAGCGCCCACCACATTCTCCCGTCCCTCTCACGCACAATGCTCAGTATACAGCCATCACCGGTACCAACTCAAAGACGGGTTGGTATCAGAATTTGTCGGGTGAAGCTGAGCCTGCGGCCGCCGGCAGAGCACGGAGTGCCGCGGCTGCCTGCCTGCTGGCAGAGCAAGGGGCATCCCCCGCTCGTTCCTTCCCTCCCGGGCAGCCGGAGGAGCGCTCCCCGCGCACAGCAGCCGCGGAAGAGCCCGGGCCAGAGGCACGACGGCTCCGCCCGGCCGAAGGGGAAGAGCGAGAGCGCGCGGGCTCACAGACCTGCGGTGCGTCGGGCTCGGCGGGCGGCTCTCCCGCGCCGGCGCTGCTGCTCGGGCTCCGCTTCCCGCAGCGCTCCCCGCCGAGAAGCTCCTCCGCGGGCAGGCTGGGCAGCGGCGGCGGCGGCGGCAGCCAAGCGCCCTCGGCCACGGCGCGGCCCGGCGCCGCGCACAGGTTGTAGGAGTAGGGCAAGGTGCCCTCGCAGAAGTCGGCCGGGAAGGCGGCGCCGGCCGCGGAGAAGCGCTGCGCGCCCAGGCAGCGCAGGACGGCGGGCGGCCCGGCCCGGCGCAGCCGCGCCAGCACGGCCAGCGCCACGCTCAGCAGGAACAGGGCGGAGAGGAGCGCCAGCGCCAGCACCAGGTAGAACTGCAGCTCCGCCGCCGAGTCGGCGCCCGCCGCCCGCTCGCTCAGCTCCGGCAGCGCCTCCTGCAAGCTCTCGGCCAGCACCACGTGCAGCGTGGCCGTGGCCGACAGCGCCGGCTGCCCGTGGTCCTTCACCACGGCCACCAGCCGCTGCTTGGCCGCGTCCCGCTCCGACACGGCGCGCGCCGTCCGCACCTCGCCGCTGTGCGGCCCCACGCGGAACAGCGCCGGCTCCGGCGCCTGCACCAGCTCGTACGACAGCCACGCGTTGCGCCCCGCGTCCGCGTCCACCGCCACCACCTTGGCCACCAGGTACCCGGCCTCGGCCGACCGCGGCACCACCTCGAACGGCGCCGGCCCCGCCGCGACCGCGCCCGGCCCCGCGCCCGCCGCCGGCCACAGCACCCGCGGCGCGTTGTCGTTGCGGTCCAGCACGAAGACGCGCACCGTGGCCGTCGAGCTCCGCGCCGGCGCCCCGCCGTCCTGCGCCCGCACCGCCACCGCGAACTCGCGGCACTGCTCGTAGTCGAAGGAGCGCTGCGCGTACACCGCGCCGCTCCGCGCCTCCACCGACACGTAGGGCGCCGCGCCCGCGCTGCCGCCCGCCAGCCAGTAGCTCACGCGCCCGTTGGCGCCCGCGTCCGCGTCCCGCGCGCGCACGCGCAGCACCGGCGCGCCCGCCGCGTTGTTCTCCGCCACGTAGGCGCTGTAGGCGGCCTCCTCGAACACCGGCGCGTTGTCGTTCACGTCCGACACCTCCAGCACCAGCGCCGCGCGCCCGGACAGCGCCGGGCTGCCCCGGTCGCGGGCCACCACCGTCACCCGGTGCTCGCCCGCCTGCTCCCGGTCCAGCGCGCTCGCCGTCACCACCTTGTACGAGCCGCCCGACGACGACGCCACCAGCGACAGCGGCGCCTCGCCCGACAGCTCGCACGACACCTGACCGTTCTCCCCGGAGTCGCGGTCCATCACGTTCACCAGGGCCACCACCGTGCCCACCGGCGCGTCCTCGGGCACCGGGCTCGACACCGACAACAGCGTGATTTCGGGCGCGTTGTCGTTCTCGTCGGTGATGTCGATCTCCACGTCGCAGTGACCCGAGAGCCCGCCACCGTCCCTCGCCACCAGGCCGAAGCTGTACTTGCTCTTCTCTTCGAAATCGAGGGGCCCCGCAGTCCTCATCTCGCCGCTCTCCCCGTCGACGCTGAACAGCGCGCGGACAATGTCCGGGACGTTGCCGAAGGAGTAGGAGACCCGCCCGTTGGATCCCGCGTCCGCATCCGTGGCCCGCACCCGCAGCACCAGCGACCCCGCCGGCACGTTCTCCCGCACTTGTATCTTGTAGATGCTTTGTGCGAACACGGGCGCGTTGTCGTTGGCGTCCGTCACGTTGACGCGAACTTGCACAGTCCCGGACCTCACTGGTTCCCCGCCGTCCAGCGCCGTCAGCACCAGCTGGAAGGAGCTCTGCTTCTCCCGGTCCAGCGCGCTCTCCAGCACCAACTCCGGGTGCTTATTTCCACCCGGGCCCTCCTTCATGGCCAGGGTGAAGGACGGGTGGCTGCTGAGCTGGTAAGTCAGCAGCGCGTTGCTCCCCACGTCCGCGTCTTCAGCCATCTCCAGCGGGAAACGCGCCCCGGGATGGATCCATTCAGCGATCTCGAGATCCAGAGCAGCCTTGCTGAAGCGCGGGGAGTTGTCGTTGACGTCCTGGATGTCCACCTCGACGTGGAAAACGTTGAGCGGGTTCTGCACCAGCGCCTCGAAGCTGACGGAGCAGGACGCCGCCTCGCCGCACATCTCCTCCCGGTCCAGCCTCTCGCTCACGTACAGCTCCCCGCTCTCCGCGCTCACCGAGAAGTATTTCAGCTGCCTTTCAGCGGCAGTCGCCACCCGCAGCTTGCGTGCCGGCAGCTCCGCCGGGCTCAGCCCCAGGTCCCGCGCCAGCGGCCCCACCAGCGAGCCTCTGCCCAGCTCCTCGGGGATGGCGTAGCGGATCCGCTCCGGCGCCGCCCGGCAGCACAAGCCCAGCAGCAGAGCGGGCAGCAGCACTGGCCCGGCTGCTCGCCGCCGGCTCTGCCGCCGCCCGCCCGCCATCCTCGCCAGCGCTCGCCGCGCTCCTCCCTCCCGCCGCTGCCCTGCCGCCCTTCCAGCCGCTCTCCGCACCGAGCGCAGGGGCCGCCGGAGGGCAGCGAGCTCGGCGCCGGCTCGGACGCCGCTGCTCCCCGCGCCGCGCCGCCTCTCGCCTCTGCTGCCCGCGCCGCTGCCGCTCTGGCCGGCGCCGGGCGAGCGAGCAGCCGGCGGGGGCAGGACGCGGCGCCGGCTCCGGCTCCAGCGCCGCTCCCCGCGGCCAACAGCGGCACCCGGAGGCGCCGCGACGCCACCGCAGCCGCCCGATGGCCGCGCTCCCGGGGGCCGGGCTCTGGCACAGCGGGCAAAGGCGCCTTCGCCCGGCACTTCCAAGGGCTCGGACCCACGCAGCCTTGCTCCGGGTACAGCTTGTGCTCACGCACCTGATTGCCAGCGCATTACCGCTGCCTTATGGACAGCAAAGCTCGCATCATAACGCAAATGGCACAGGCCTTGGCACCGTGCGTGAGGTCAGCAGTTGATAAGCAACAAATAATCAGAAACAGGATGAAGCAAACGTCAGTGCAATCCTGTCACCCTGAGTCTACAAAGGGTTTCTACGCATTTCATCCTTTTGCTCCCGCCAGTCTCTGACTTTTGTCCCGTTGTTGATTTTTCTTTCAGGGAGGAGAACAATTGCACTGAGAACTCTTATCACCCCGAAGGCAGCGTGTCTAGTCCTATGATCATATAGCAGAATAACATTTATTAATGTGGTTCTGATTCACAGCATTTTCTTCTTCATTTTTGTATCCATACGTGAGCGGTTGACAGTGTGAAGATGCAAAGCCAGGTCAGATCTTTCACAGACTGAAAGAATGGTTTCTTTGTAATGACCATAAATATGATGTGGTCTGGCACCCCCTTGCCCACGTACTGGAGGCAGGGACATTCTTCCCCAGCTCAAGTTGCTCAAAGCCCCCTCCAACCTGTCCTTGAATACTTACCATGACGGGGCATCCACAGCTTATCAGAACACTTGCTGAGTCTGTCCTCATTGCCACCATCTCTGGCCCTGGGGAAGATGATATTTAGACCCGTTCAGTAGTACTGCTCCGAGGACAGACCCTGAGGGACACGTTACTGGTTTCCACCTGGATTGAGCCATGCACTGGAACTCTTTGGACATGGGCATCCAGCCAGGTCCTCACCCATCCAACAGTCCACCTGTCAAACCCATCTCTCTCCAACGAGTGGCTGGCACGTTTTTGGTGTCCATGTTGGGGACACCCTGCACACGTTCTGTCAGAAAGCCCCTTCACGGAAACCTTGGCTGGGCCGGGCGCAGCTCTGCACTTGAGGACTGCAGCAGAGGTGGTTTCCTTTCTTACACTGCAGACAAGTGTCGTCTGGCAGCACCCGGGGGACTCTGCACAGTGTCACCAGCAAAGGGGTGTATGGGAAGTGCCCCTGTCCTCGGAGACTTGGAGCAGATGTGACCTTCCCCATTGGATCAGACACCCTGGGGTCGAGCTGTAGCTCATGACAACAGTTGTTAGAAACACAGAGAAATGAATGGATGGGGAATAACATTTCTTTGGCCCAACTTACTGAGCAGAAACAACTCCAGTTGCGTGCGTGGTACCACAAGGTGTGCTCCAGAAGTAACTACGACAAGCAGGGAAATTAATTTCTGTGCCTCTACGCCCACCCCCAACAACAGATCTCCCTTGAGTTTTCTCTCCAACCCTACACAAGTTGCACGTTTGCTTCTGGCCTTCTTGGAATTGGCAAAAACATACCATGAGGTTATGATGCACCACAATCACACCAAGAAGGAAGGAAGATATGTTTGTCACTGGGAAGACATCTTGGTCTTCACTGCGGACATTGGAGTTCCTCTCCAGGAGAATCTGATAGTCCCTGAGGTCTCAAGCTGGAAGTGAGCCCTTAAAGTCTTACTCTGCTCTACATAGTCACGGGTTCATTTTATGAAATATTCATCAGCTCTCCTCTGTATTTTTCTACTCTCCTGCCTGTTAAGCTTCCTAGAAATCAAATGCTCTAAGTGTAAGGATCTTATCATGGGCCTCTTTCTCAAGCTAAGAGAAAGCAGAAGAGATGTTGGTTTAAGCTTTGCTTCATTTTCCTCACACTTAAAAGTCACTGAGGCCTCCACATGTAAGCTGGGCGAGCTGCAGTGGTTCAGAAGGCCTACTGGGTCTCTTCTGCCTGTACTGAATGACATTACTAAGCTTCAGATCTTTCTTTTATTAGAACAAACAAACTCCCCAGTTAAACCAAAGAAGCCAAACCAAACACCTCCCACCGACCCATGTGGAAATGGTTATTCACCCCTGTGACACATCCAGGCCTGTGCAGTGTAGGAAATGACAGAGAGGGGCACAGAGTCTTGTAGAACTCAGAAGCATAAGAACAACCTGCAGGAAGCTGTGCTTGGCCAGCAGCACTGTGCAGTCTGTACTATGGTGCTGAGCTGCCAGAGGAGGATCAGAGGTCACTGCTGCTGGGTGGTAATGCTCTTTGGTCTTGATTAATGCTTGTTACCCACTTGGAGTAACCAATGTGTAAGGGGGTGTGCAAGTGTGCGCTGCTGGGGTGGAAGATGTTGAGAAATTGGGAGCGAACCTGAGCGTGGGAAGAGAGAGGGGTTGGAGAGGGTGTTTTTAAGATGAGGTTGATTGTTAAATGTTGCTGGTGTTTGAATTAAATTGATGTTCTCTTTCTTTCCACTAATGAGTCTGCCTTTTGCCGGTGACTGTAAAGGATGAATCATCCTTCGCTGCCCTTATCTCCATTCCAGAGCCATTAGTTTTTATTTCTCCTTCTCATTCCTGAGGGGAGGGAAGGAGTAGCTACATGGTTCTCAGGTGCCCTCTGGGTTCAAAAGATGATATTAATAAACAAAAACAAAAGCCCTGATTGGGCAACTAAGGAAAATATTTGTAAATGTACAGGTGCTTTGCCACATCTCTGAAATTTCATCTCCCAGAGCACCTGGAAGTGACCAAAGCCTGAAACTGCAAGCGAGCCCCTAAAGTATTCCTTTGGACTATGTAGTAGTGGTGCTGATATGTTGACATATACCACTATGTAGTGGTATCAGTGGTGCTGATCTTGAGGACATTTGACAGATTTCATGAATTCTTCTACTCCGTGTCCTGCTCATCTCCTGTGAATATCAAGGCATAAGTGGAAATGCCTTATCAAAGGCCTGTATCAGAATAGAAGGCCTTATGAGAGACTCACTTTTAACTTTTCTTTCATTTTCCTCACACATAAATTCTGTCTTCATGTGGTTCTCCAGGGAAGTCAGTCTTGGCTGTTAAACTACACTCGTGGTTTCACATGCAAGAGAACTATCCTCAAGTGGAAAACATGAACCATGACCTTACAGGCAGTCTGAAGGAAGGTCAAAGGATGGGAAAATATAATTGCTGCACTGGTGAAACTCTCCATCAAAGTGTTACGGGGAGATATGGATGGATAAAGTTTCACAAAGTAAAGAGAAGCCATTCTACCCATACATCATAGCTCTCATTTCTCTCCAACCTTATACAACTTGCAGGTTGGCTTCTGACCCTCCTAATTAGCAAAAACATCATGAGAGGGTAACGCATCATGATCATACCAGGAAAGCAGACACATTTGTCTCAGCTCACCACCATTCTCAGACGAAACTTAAGTATTCAAAAACAGACAAATTACAAATGGCCAAACTCAAAAACGAGCAGTAATCCAAAACAGACTGGGTCATCACACTACCTGCTTAGGAGGAATCTCCTCCCCTCTTTTATCACACGCACCATTTGACATGGATGCGACTTGTCCTAAGGGCCTGTTTATGTCTGTTGCCCCCATCAAAACCAGAACAGAAAGGTACCCTCACATCTCCTGCCTCCCACACCAGCTGTAACATGAGCAAGAGGCACTAACACACAACCTATTCCTAAACAAAGACAGGCCGCTACGTGTACCTGAAACTCCACACATAGAAGACCAGGACAGTGGGGGGAAAAAAAAGAGAAATAAATCAGACAAGTAACACAAAAAAGCATTAAGGTGCTGTCATAGAAATTCTTCAGAACGAAGGCTCAGTCTTCACTGTGGGCCATGAAATACATTCCCAAGAGCATATGGAAGTCACTGAGATCTCAAGCTGCAATTGCTGCCTGGAAGACTTACTCTGGACTAGACAGCATGGGGGTTCAGTTTAAGAAATCGTCATCAGCTCTCTTGTTTTTCCTACTCTGCAGCCTGTTCATCTCCCGCATATGTAAAGCCAGAACTGGGCTCATCTTACACAAATATGCAACTTTATCATGGGCCTATTTCTCAAGCTGAGTCTTCTGAGGAATTACAACAGATTCTCTTTGAGCTTTTGCTTCATTTTCCTCATACATAAAATTCCGTCTTCAGGTGGCTGAGGGCTTCCAAGGGAAGTCAGTATTTTCTGCAAAGCAACACCCACAATTTCAAAAGCATAAAGAACTATCCAGAAATAGGGAAAATAAACTACAACCTTCCAGGAAACAAAGACCTGAAAGAAAGTCTAACTGCAACTATGAAGGAACTCTACATTGCAACACAACAAGGAGATACAATTCAGATAAAGGAGGATTCCCACAGGAGTTATCAGCCATTCTCCCCATGCATCATCCCTCTAACTGCAGAGTTATTGTACAAATGCTTTATTATCAGAGGACAAGCATTGCATTTCAGGACAGGGAACCAGGATCACAGCACACATGGCACAGGCCTTGGCCTTGGCCCCAGCCATGAAATCAAACTTTTGCTCAAACAAAATCACACAGACGTACATTTTCCCTGGTGCAATGCCAGCCTCTGCCCCTCCTCGCTCTGCGTTCGCAGCCTTTAGTCACACCACAGACAAGATCCAACCACTGGCCACGTACCAGCCACAGGTGAAAGAGCATTTCATGCAGTGACGTTTTAGGGAAACAGAAGCGCATCAAAGACTTTGTCTTGACAGCTCTAAACCTTCAAGGCAGGGATGGAAACATCAGGGTATGGATGGGTGACATCCAGTCTTTGTGACATAGCAACTACGGCCCTCCCGGGAAATGCTTTCCCACCCTCAGCCATACCTCAACATCTCCCTTGGCCTTCACCACAGATACAGGATAGATGAGGAACGGTACCAAGGCAGGTACTACCGCCAAGGGTGGAATAAACAGTGAGCAACAGCTGCAGCAACAACACAGAGAAATCATGCCTGGGGAAAATCAATCCATCCATCGAATGCTACTGTTTCTGCAGCAGCCTTCCTCCACGAGCCGGGAAGGCAGACAGTGAGACTCCTGTCTTTCTTTACACTGAACAAACCTTAAGTTCTCTGTTCATGGAACTGCATTGTCATTTCCTTTGGGACTCCCATTATCAAACATCAAGAACCAAGAGCTGTGTGTCCAACATTACCATTCAGGTCCAAATAATCTGCCAAAATTTTAATCATTGCCTGTTTTCACAACTACTGCCCTGCCCAAATATCATGGAACAGGAAAGCTACCTCTGCAGACAGACACCACTGAGAGAAATGTTGAGCACACAGCCTCTCAGAGACCGAGGAATACAGCACAGATACATTCCAAGAGACCTATCTCCTCATCCCAAATAATTTGAAAAAACATAAAATGTTCTAAAGGCCATAAGGAATATGGAACTCAGTTAAAATCCCGGTCATGAAAGGATCAGCTCAAAGGCAACACAATCCTACTTCAGGACAAGGGCAAACAGAATATACATTACACTACCATGCTAACGCAAAGTTTACATCTACGCCTGACAACTACCATCGACAGGAATCATCATGCTACAGGAATGTAAACTGATGAACTCACAACTTTGCTAACTGGGGCTCTGAGAAAGGCAATATCCAAACATATGACACCTTCAGGCATATTTTCAGATTGCCACCAATAAAGCTTGGGAATCAACAAAACTCATGCCTTGTTGCCACAACTTCCTTCTCACACACAGCACCCTCAAGACTCCGCTCAAGCAATTTGCAGCTCCCATGGTTGTCTCTGAACTTCATCATTTGCAGACACACTTCACACTAAGAAAAGCTGCACAGACAATTTGTCCTTACTGTGGGTAGTATCTGAGTTCTCAAAATTGCTCAGTGATTTTTGACCCTCATAATTTCAAAAGCATGTAGTCAAAAGGCCACTTGCCAAGACACAATATCTATACCATGCACTGAGTTCAGGCCATGTACGTATATGAGGAAGGGAAGGTGTGTTTCTCTTTGAGGGTCAAAGTACAGAAATGATACAGCATTAGGTACTCCATGAGGCACACGCTCGTGTTAACTATGACAGGTACGGAAATGACCGTCTCTTCTTCTGCAGCCTCACAACAGAGAGCCCATGTCTTCTCACCAAATCTACACAACTGGTAGGTTTGCTTCTGACCTTCTCAGAATTGGCTAAAAAAGTTCAGGAAAGGAGAATGCACCACGATCACACCAAGAACACAAGTACAATTCAGTCCTCTCTACCACTTTCATGAGAAAAACAAGGATTCTAAACCACATGAATTATAAATGCCCAAAATGAAAGAGGAGCACTCATCCAACAGCTAAGGAGTCATCAAATTTATGGCTTAGGGGGAAGCTCCTCCCCTCTTTTATCACACACACTGTTCCACAGAGATGCGACTCCTGCTAAGGTCATCGTTCCCTCTATTCCCCACCAGCAAGAACAGAACACAAAGATTCCCTCACAGCTCCTGCCTTGCACACCCGCTCGAGCATCAGCAAGAGGCACCAACACACCACACACCCATGGCTGAACAAAGCCATGCTGATTGCTACAGATAAACGTACATCCATAGGAGACCAGGGAAAGGAAAACAAACCCACAAATCAGACAAGCAAGGCAAGGAAGCATTCAAAGAGAAAGTGGATTCAGAGGAACTCACCGGGAAGATGTCTTAGTCTTCACTGCAGGCGTGGGAATTCATCCTGGAGAGCACTTGGAAGTCCCTGAGATCCCCAGCTGCCAGTGCTGCCCTAAAATCTTACTCTGGACTACACAGCAGGTGGGTTCAGTTTAAAAATTAGTCCTCAGGTCTGGGCAATATTTCTAATCTGTGCCCTGCTCATCTCCCACACATATGAAGCTGTAAGTGTAAAAACCTTCTCATGGGCCTCCTTCTCAATCTACGTCTTCTTGGAAGTTACAACACATTCTCTTTCAGCTTCTGCTTCTTTTCTTTACAAATAAAGTTCTGTCTTAGGTTGTTGGAGTAAGTATTTGCTGCAGAAACAACACTCACGGATTCAAAAGCATGAAGAACTCTCCAGAAATGTACAAAAGGTACCATGACCTTCCAGGAAACAAAGGCCTGAAAGAAAGCCTCATTATGACTGAAAGAAACTCTCCATTGTAAAGTGACAGGGCGACACAGATGGAGAAAGGAGCTTTCATACTCAATTCAATTAGAAACAATTCTAAGTACAACTATGAAGAAACACATTGCCAACGTACAAGGTGCTTTCACACAGGAATTATAAACCATTCTACACACACATCATGGTTCTACAGGCACAGTTACTGCACAAACACTTTATGACTGGAGGACTGGAATCGCCTTTCAGCACAGGGAAACCAGCATCACAACATCAGTGGCACAGGCCTTGGCACCAGCCATGAAACCAAACCATGGCCCACCCAAACCCACACTGACCCACTGTTTCCCTAGTCCAAAGCCAGCCCCTCACCCTCCTCACTCGGCATTCACAGCCTTTGCTTGCACCACGCACAACATCCAGCTACTGGCCATATGGCGGCCACAGGCAACAGAGCATTTCATTCAGTGACACCTGAGGGAAACTGAGCTCTGTCAAAGTCTTTGTCTTGGCAGATGAACACCTTCAAGGCAGGGATGGAAAATGCTCCCCCAGCCCTACAGTTATAAGAGATCCTTTAGTCTATTTGGGGTGAGCAGGCAGAAGGAAGCCCAGCTATAGACCTGGATAAGAAATACAGCAAGAATGGGAAACCTACCGACGTGAAGGGATTAGAGCTTGAGATTTCAGATTATGTCAGCTCTAGTAGGAACACAGGAAAGGTACTAGTAGGCAAAATGCCCACAGGACACTCACACAGGAGCTCACACCAAGGATCACAGACACCATTCCTCAGTATAATTTCTTCAGACAATCAAAAAGGGAAAATGCACAGAACCACAACTGTGGACCTCATGTAATATCTAGGAAAAACAGAACTTTTACAACATCTTTACATCTTTGAGACATCTCACATTACACCACAGCAAAATTTTTCACCTGCCCTGTCTTGGGACAGAAACAAATTTTTCACCCTGCCCAAACATCACGCAACAGGAAAGCTGCCTTTGCAGACAGACACCACTGAAGGAGATGTTGCACACACAGTTCTTCTTACCCAAGAACAACAATCACAAGACAGATGGATGCAAAGAGATTTCTCTGCTCATCACACTAAGTCAGAGAAATGGCAAATGTTCTCCAGTGCATAAGCAATATGCAAATCCAACAAAGACTCAGTCATCAAAGTATCAACTCAAAGACATCATCATCCTTCTTCAGCACATGGGCAACTTGGAAGATACATGATTCCCAGACCTTAACGTAAAGGTTACATCTATGCTCACTACCTGCCTTTCACAGGAAGTATTGTAAAACAGGAAGGAAAATGGCTGAAGCCACAGCTTGGCCACTTGGAGCCTGAGTAGTGTGACATCAAAAATACGATGCCTTCAGACTCATGTTAAATTGACCAGATGCAAACCCGGGAATTACCAAAACACACGCCTTGTCTCCACCACTTCCTCCTCACACTCAGCAGCCCTGAGACCCGCCTCAAACCCTACAAGCTCACAAAGCTGTCATTGATTGTTCTCATTGCAGAGAGACGTCACCCAAAGTCACACAGACAACTTCTCCTCACCATGGATAGTATTTGATTTCTCATCATGTGTATGTTAGAAACGAGCATTTTTTTCAGTCATATTTTAAGGAAACAAACAAGGAAAGCATTTCTCTTCTCTGGTGGAAACATGAAAGGCACATCAGTGACAACAGCTCATCTTTACCTCATCGCAGTGAACAAGGCAGGAGACTGACACGTACAAAATGGAAGGGATGACACCATACTCTTCTTGATCATGGCACTTAGACTAAGTGCGAAATTAAGGTGTTTAGTAGGTACTATACACAGAGTTTGCTCTTCCTAAATCCTTGTTACAAATATGTAATTAAAGTCTTATCTAGCATTTGACAACAATTGCAATCACACATGAGAAACCTCCCAGGACTCCCAGTGCAGCTGCAATAACATGACTCAGGACAAACTTCTTTGGCAAGGAGAAATGCACATTGTATGACACTGCAGCTGGGCACCGAACAGGGAAAGGAGCAAATCGTCTCTCCTGTCTCCTCCAACAGGCCCTCACACACAGCTCCCAGGACTCTCATCTCCAACCCTTCACAACTTGCATGGTGTTCTCTGACCCCATAATTTGAAAACACTTTTGACATCACAGGGGCGATTGCCCAAAACATTTCTCTTTCACATTCACCACCATCACAACACGACCTCCACATATATATCTTGAAACCTCCAAATTAAGAGGGAAGACAAAATTGTCTGCTCACTGCTGTTCTGGGAAGAAACATCAAGGGCCTAGAAGTAGAAGAGGAGCGGCCCACAGGGAGAGATTGGGTCAGTGAACACCTGCATAGGGGCACTATCCCCCTCCTTACATCTCCCACTGCCCACTGACTCTCTCATGTGGCTCTTGTCACAGCCTGTATGCCCAAGCCAAGGCACATCCAGCTGCGTTTCAAGCAAGTCAGCCTTAACAGACGGGCAATCAGCAAAGCACATCTCCCGTTTCCTGCACTAGCCCTTCCCACGCAGCCACCCGGGGACTTTCTCAAAGACTCACAACTTCTCCGATTCTCTTTCAGCTCCCGAACAGGCAGACAGACATCGTCAAGGGACCAGTTGTTGCTGCCCAGCCCATTCCTCTGCCTTTTACACAAATGTGGAAGTGCAAAGACGTTTCGTAGGTCGCCACGGAGAAGCAGCGAGGCTGAGAAGAGCAGAAACGCTGAGCAGCCAAGCTACATCTGGGGCGCGAAGGCTGCGTCTGCAGAGCATCTCCCGCCACTGCAGCGCGCGTGCTGTCGGGAAGCACCTGACCTGCCCGCAGCGCCAAGTCGCCCCTTGTCCCGCGGCCGGCAGCAGCGGCAGCGCTGAGCCCCGGTCCCACGCTCCCCTCCCGCCAGCCAGAGGCAGCAGCAGCCGGCGCGGTGCCGCGGGAAGCGCTGCCTGCCTGGGAGCGAGACCCCCCTCCGCAGCGGGCGGGACGCGGCGCGGCCAGGCCCGAGCAGCAGCAGAGCGAAGCGTCGCGGAGCCGGGAAGTCCGGGCACGGGAACTCACCGGGGCAGCGGCGGGGTCCTCCCCGAGCAGCGGCGCGGGCTCGTCGGGCGGCGGCCGGGCCGGGAGGGTGTCGCAGCAGCTGCCGGCCGACAAGCGGAGCTGGCTCTTGCGCGAGTCGGCCGTGAGCGACACCTCGTGCGAGTAGGAGCGCAGGAAGGCGCGGACGCCGTCGATGCCCACGAAGTGCGAGGCCGGCACGCCGCGCAAGGCGCCGCTGCCCGCCGCCAGCAGCTGCGAGCGGCGCCACCGCCGCAGGCGCAGCGCCAGCAGCAGCAGCAGGAAGGCGAGGAAGAGGCAGGACACGGCCGCCACGGCCACCACCAGCCACCGCGTCAGGCTGCCGGCCGGCTCGCCCGGCGCCGCCGCCGCGCTGCCCAGCTCCGACAGCAGCTCGGCCACGCTCTCGGCCAGCACCACCGTCAGCGTGGCCGTGGCCGACAGCGCCGGCCGCCCGTGGTCCTTCACCACCACCACCAGGCTCTGCCGCGCCGCGTCGCGGGCCAGCGGGAAGCGCGCCGTGCGCACCTCGCCGCTGTGCAGCCCCACGCGGAACAGCCCCGGCTCCGTCGCCTTGGCCAGCTCGTACGACAGCCACGCGTTCTGCCCCGCGTCCGCGTCCACCGCCACCACCTTGGCCACCAGCGCCCCGGGCTCCGCCGAGCGCGGCGCCAGCTCCACGCCCGCCCAGCCCGCGCCCGGCCCCGCGCCCGGCCCCGGCGCCGGCGGCGGGTACAGCACCTGCGGCGCGTTGTCGTTCTCGTCCACGATCACGAGCCGCACCGACACGTTGCTGCTCAGCGCCGGCGCGCCGCCGTCCTCCGCCCGCACCCACAGCCCCACCTCGCGCACCTCCTCGTAGTCGAAGGAGCGCAGCGCGTACAGCGCGCCCGTCTCCGCCTGCACCGACACGTAGGACGAGAGCGGCGCGCCCCGCACCCGCCCCTCCGACAGCCGGTACCGCACGCGCGCGTTCTGCCCCCAGTCCGCGTCCGCCGCGCGCACCGTCAGCACCAGCGCGCCCGCCGCGTTGTTCTCGGGCAGCCGGGCGCTGTAGCGCGCCTCCGCGAACACCGGCGCGTTGTCGTTCACGTCCAGCACCCGCAGCGCCAGCACCGCGCTGCTCCGCAGCGCCGGCGACCCGCCGTCGGCCGCCCGCACCGTCACGTTGTACTCCGCCACCTCCTCCCGGTCCAGCTGCCTCGACGTCACCACGCGGTAGTAGTCCCCCAACGACCTCTCCAGCCGGAACGGGAGGTTCTCCGCGATGCTGCACCGCACCTCGCCGTTCGCCCCCGAGTCGCGGTCCTGCACGTGCAGCAGGGCCACCACCGTCCCCGACGGGGCGTCCTCTGAGATCTCGCTCAACGTCGACGACAACCTCAATTCGGGCGCGTTGTCGTTTACGTCTGTCACCGTGATCGCCACTTTCGCTGTGTCCGAAAGTCCCCCTCCGTCTCGTGCCTGCACCTCCAGTTTGTATAGAGCCGCTTCCTCGTAGTCCAGGCTCCGCACCAGCGTGATCGCTCCCGTCTCAGCGTCCACATGGAAAATCTTTGATTCCAGGTCCGTCGTTTTCTTCAGCGAGTACTTCACGTGCCCGTTGATCCCCTCGTCGGCGTCGGTGGCCGTGACGGTGAGGAGGGTGGAGCCCACGGGCACGTCCTCCGGCACACGCACCGTGTACTCCGCCTGGCCGAACACGGGCGCGTTGTCGTTGGCGTCCAGCACCGCCACGCGGATCCGCGCCGTGCCCGTCCGCGCCGGGTCGCCGCCGTCGCTCGCCCTCAGCACCAGCTCGTGAAACGCCGCCTCCTCGCGGTCCAGCGCCTTCGCCAGCACCAGCTCGGGACGCTGGTCCCCGCCGGGGCCCGCCTGCACGGCCAGCGAGAAGTGCTCGTCGCCGCTCAGCTCGTAGCGCTGCAGGGAATTCGCTCCCGAGTCCGGGTCGTGAGCCCTGGGCAGCGGAAAACGGGACCCCGGCGATGTCGTCTCGCTTATTATCTCCTCCAGTTCAGACTCCTTGAAGCTGGGAGCGTTGTCGTTAATGTCCGTGACCTCCACTTCGATTCCGTAGACCTGCATTTCCCCCTCCACTATCACCTCACACCGCAGCACGCATCGCTGCACCAGCCGGCACAGCTGCTCTCTGTCGATCCTCTCCGCCGTCACCAAGTGTCCCGTCTTCCCGTGCAGGGAGAAATACTGCGTCCTACCCTTGTCAAAGATGCGGAGGCCGCGGTCGCGGAGCGCCGTCAGCTCCAGCCCCAGGTCCTTGGCCACGTCGCCCACGAACGAGCCCTTGGGCATCTCCTCGGGAACCGAGTAGCGCAGCTGCCCCCACGCCGCCTCCCACGCCGCCACCAGCACGCACCACAGCAGGGCTCGCTCCCGCCGGCCCCGGCGCCTCCCCGCCGCGCACATCTCCGCCGCGGCCCCTGGGGCCCCGCAACACCGCCGACACCGACCCGCCGCCGCCCGCCGAGTCGCTTCTGGCTCTGGCTCCGGCTCCGGCTCCCGTTCACGGCTCTGGATCCTGATCCTCCTCCTTCTTCCCTCTCCGGCTGCCGCTCCCTGTGGCCGGCCCCGGCCGCTGCCGCCGGCCCCTCCGCCTCGCTGCAGCACGGCTCCGCACCGCGGGGACGCTCGCAGACCGCCCGGCCGCCGAGCCAGCCAGCGAGCGAGCGAGCGAGCCGGGCCGCAGCGGGCGGGGCTGCCTGCAGCGCTCCGGCCTTCCTCTCGCTCCTCCTCGGTCAACAGCGGCGCCCGCAGCCTCCTCCCGGCACTGCAGGCACCGAGCGCTGCCGAGCGCTGCCCGCCCGGCCCTGCCCACGGACACCTCGCGGGGACGGCACCGGCGCCACCGACACAGACATCGCTGCCCGCCCGGCGGGGAGCTCCTGCGCTGCCGTCTCTCCCCGACAGCTCCTCCTTCCTCCTCGCCGACATCCCCACCGCAAAGCAAGAACAAACCAACGACGGCCCGGCACTCTCTTACTCCTTCCGCACGGGAGTGACCAAGTGCTAACGGCGATGAATGTCATGTCACATAGGACGAGCCTGTTCCCCTCGCTCCGACAGCACAGTCTCCTCCGCGAATTGCACAGCTCGCTGCAGCGTTCGAGCTTCGAGGACTTTCTCCTCGCCCCTTCTGCTGAGGAAAGCAGTGGCATGGAGGAGCGGAACTGCGCCGCCTCTCACCACCAGTCGCAATGCTCCGTCCGCTCTCCCGCAGCGCAGGGACACTTCACGGTTCGCTCTTCTCCTTGGTACTTCTCACCCGCACATCGGGGGCTGCTCTGAATCAGCCGCCACTCGTCCCCCTTCCCCGAACAGCACTTCCCAATGTTTGCCTCTACCCTTACACTCTAGGCTGGGCTTATACGTAGAATTTGTCGCTCCATTCTAGAGTAACTCAGCAGCCGGCAGCGCTGCACATGCACTCGCTGTTCGGGGCTCCCTTACAAAAAGGAATTTCAGGCAAAAAGCATACTCTTAGAGCTAAATGCTAGCATCAGGACTGACTACAGTTCTTTGGGACTTAGTCACAAATAGGGAATAGCAGAAGAAGACAGGCTCTCAAATGCAAAACTGATTTTTTTTTTTTGTTTTTGTTTTGTTTAGATCCTACATCTTAACCTGTAGAAGAGACAGATCTAGAATGTTTATAAAATCACCTGGGCTGGGGGGAAACATGAGAAGTAGGTGTGCAAAGAACTCAGAGAAATAATGCCTGGACTAAATCAATCCATCCCACTACTGCTGCTGTTTGCAGCAGGCTGTCCCCGAAAGACGGGAGGGCACACATCAGGGGAACAAGCTGTAATTTCTCCAGTCATGGAGACTCAGGCGCGTTTTCTTTGGGAGTCCAGTACTAAACACCATCAAGCAACGGGGTTCTCTTCAGCTATCAAAGTCCATGGCTTTGGGAAAAAGCCATCAGGAAGGAAACATCAAAACGGAGCGTCAACCTTGTTTTACCGGCGGTGCCGTGTAGAATTAGCGGGTCTCATCGTACCCAGAAAGGATCCGCCCTCACCGTTACTAGCAGTTCAGCCAACACCCGTTAACTAGTCGGAACTTCTCACCTGCAGAAGAGGGCAACATTCACTGGGGGAATAATCTCTGAGTTCTGAATTCACGGAGAAAACATTGATGGGAAACCATCGGGTTTGCATGCAGCTATCAACCACGTTCAAGTGCATCGGTTTGGGAAAGAAGCGAAGAGGAAGGACGAATCTCGCCAAGAAGCGCCCACCACATCTTTCATCATTCACGAATGTGTGAGAGAAGCAAGTCGACATCGGCCTGTCGGGTTTCGGCAGCCCTGGGATGAGCAGGGAGGCTTTGAAGAGGGGCAGACCTTGGGAGTAAGATAAGAAACTGCCGAGTTGTGCCGATGTGGCTGGAAAAAATAGCGAAAAACAACGGACAGCTGCAACATTGAACTGTGGAAAACTAAAGCTGTGTGAACAGCGTGTGAAAAAGAAGTTGATTGGTCTACACAGCGCGTGTTAGAGTGGTCTTATGCTGATAGGAGAGAAACAGATAGCTGTTTACTTGCTGATTTGCTAATTATGAAGAGCTTTAACAATAGCATAAATACGTAATGTTGTGATAATAAAGTGTCTTTCCTTTTGCACTCCCTGGAGAGTCCGTGTCTCAATACTCCACACACGATCCTGAATTTACTCAAAGGATGGCCGGCGAGAAACCCCCCCGGGAGACGCTGAGCCTGCGGCCGCCGGCAGAGCACGGAGTGCCGCGGCTGCCTGCCTGCTGGCAGAGCAAGGGGCATCCCCCGCTCGTTCCTTCCCTCCCGGGCAGCCGGAGGAGCGCTCCCCGCGCACAGCAGCCGCGGAAGAGCCCGGGCCAGAGGCACGACGGCTCCGCCCGGCCGAAGGGGAAGAGCGAGAGCGCGCGGGCTCACAGACCTGCGGTGCGTCGGGCTCGGCGGGCGGCTCTCCCGCGCCGGCGCTGCTGCTCGGGCTCCGCTTCCCGCAGCGCTCCCCGCCGAGAAGCTCCTCCGCGGGCAGGCTGGGCAGCGGCGGCGGCAGCCAAGCGCCCTCGGCCACGGCGCGGCCCGGCGCCGCGCACAGGTTGTAGGAGTAGGGCAAGGTGCCCTCGCAGAAGTCGGCCGGGAAGGCGGCGCCGGCCGCGGAGAAGCGCTGCGCGCCCAGGCAGCGCAGGACGGCGGGCGGCCCGGCCCGGCGCAGCCGCGCCAGCACGGCCAGCGCCACGCTCAGCAGGAACAGGGCGGAGAGGAGCGCCAGCGCCAGCACCAGGTAGAACTGCAGCTCCGCCGCCGAGTCGGCGCCCGCCGCCCGCTCGCTCAGCTCCGGCAGCGCCTCCTGCAAGCTCTCGGCCAGCACCACGTGCAGCGTGGCCGTGGCCGACAGCGCCGGCTGCCCGTGGTCCTTCACCACGGCCACCAGCCGCTGCTTGGCCGCGTCCCGCTCCGACACGGCGCGCGCCGTCCGCACCTCGCCGCTGTGCGGCCCCACGCGGAACAGCGCCGGCTCCGGCGCCTGCACCAGCTCGTACGACAGCCACGCGTTGCGCCCCGCGTCCGCGTCCACCGCCACCACCTTGGCCACCAGGTACCCGGCCTCGGCCGACCGCGGCACCACCTCGAACGGCGCCGGCCCCGCCGCGACCGCGCCCGGCCCCGCGCCCGCCGCCGGCCACAGCACCCGCGGCGCGTTGTCGTTGCGGTCCAGCACGAAGACGCGCACCGTGGCCGTCGAGCTCCGCGCCGGCGCCCCGCCGTCCTGCGCCCGCACCGCCACCGCGAACTCGCGGCACTGCTCGTAGTCGAAGGAGCGCTGCGCGTACACCGCGCCGCTCCGCGCCTCCACCGACACGTAGGGCGCCGCGCCCGCGCTGCCGCCCGCCAGCCAGTAGCTCACGCGCCCGTTGGCGCCCGCGTCCGCGTCCCGCGCGCGCACGCGCAGCACCGGCGCGCCCGCCGCGTTGTTCTCCGCCACGTAGGCGCTGTAGGCGGCCTCCTCGAACACCGGCGCGTTGTCGTTCACGTCCGACACCTCCAGCACCAGCGCCGCGCGCCCGGACAGCGCCGGGCTGCCCCGGTCGCGGGCCACCACCGTCACGCGGTGCTCGCCCGCCTGCTCCCGGTCCAGCGCGCTCGCCGTCACCACCTTGTACGAGCCGCCCGACGACGACGCCACCAGCGACAGCGGCGCCTCGCCCGACAGCTCGCACGACACCTGACCGTTCTCCCCGGAGTCGCGGTCCATCACGTTCACCAGGGCCACCACCGTGCCCACCGGCGCGTCCTCGGGCACCGGGCTCGACACCGACAACAGCGTGATTTCGGGCGCGTTGTCGTTCACGTCCAGCACCTCCACCTCCACCTCGCAGTGGGCCACCAGGCCGCCGCCGTCCCTCGCCTCCACCAGCAGCGTGTAGCCTCGCGTGTCCTCGAAGTCCAGCGCCTCCTGCAGCGTGACCGTCCCGCTCTCCGCGTCCACCACGAACTTCTGAAGCACCTTGGCCGGCGTTTCCCCGAAGCCGTAGGTGATGCGGGCGTTGGAGCCCGCGTCGGCGTCGGAGGCGGACACGTGCAGCACCGTCGAGCCCGGCGGCGCGTCCTCGCGCAGGCTGGCGCGGTACCGGTCCTGCGCGAACACGGGCGCGTTGTCGTTGGCGTCGGTGACGTTGATGCAGAGCTGGGCGGTGCCGCTCCGGGGCGGGTCGCCGCCGTCCAGCGCCGTCAGCACCAGCCGCAGGCTCTGCTCGCTCTCCCGGTCCAGCGCCCGGCGCAGCACCAGCTCCGCGAACTTGCTGCCGTCTTGGCTCTGCTTCACCTCCACCGCGAAGTACCCGTTTTTCTCCAGCTCGTAGCCCTGCAGCGCGTTGCTGCCTACGTCCGGGTCCTCGGCCACTCCCAGGGAAAACCGTGCGCCGGGAGAAGTCAACTCGTTGATCTCCAGCTGGAAAGTGTCCCGCAGGAAGCGCGGGGAGTTGTCGTTGACGTCCTGGATGTCCACCTCGACGTGGAAAACGTTGAGCGGGTTCTGCACCAGCGCCTCGAAGCTGACGGAGCAGGACGCCGCCTCGCCGCACATCTCCTCCCGGTCCAGCCTCTCGCTCACGTACAGCTCCCCGCTCTCCGCGCTCACCGAGAAGTATTTCAGCTGCCTTTCAGCGGCAGTCGCCACCCGCAGCTTGCGTGCCGGCAGCTCCGCCGGGCTCAGCCCCAGGTCCCGCGCCAGCGGCCCCACCAGCGAGCCTCTGCCCAGCTCCTCGGGGATGGCGTAGCGGATCCGCTCCGGCGCCGCCCGGCAGCACAAGCCCAGCAGCAGAGCGGGCAGCAGCACTGGCCCGGCTGCTCGCCGCCGGCTCTGCCGCCGCCCGCCCGCCATCCTCGCCAGCGCTCGCCGCGCTCCTCCCTCCCGCCGCTGCCCTGCCGCCCTTCCAGCCGCTCTCCGCACCGAGCGCAGGGGCCGCCGGAGGGCAGCGAGCTCGGCGCCGGCTCGGACGCCGCTGCTCCCCGCGCCGCGCCGCCTCTCGCCTCTGCTGCCCGCGCCGCTGCCGCTCTGGCCGGCGCCGGGCGAGCGAGCAGCCGGCGGGGGCAGGACGCGGCGCCGGCTCCGGCTCCAGCGCCGCTCCCCGCGGCCAACAGCGGCACCCGGAGGCGCCGCGACGCCACCGCAGCCGCCCGATGGCCGCGCTCCCGGGGGCCGGGCTCTGGCACAGCGGGCAAAGGCGCCTTCGCCCGGCACTTCCAAGGGCTCGGACCCACGCAGCCTTGCTCCAGGTACAGCTTGTGCTCACGCACCTGATTGCCAGCGCATTACCGCTGCCTTATGGACAGCAAAGCTCGCACCATAACGCAAATGGCACAGGCCTTGGCACCGCGCGTGAGGTCAAAGCATTGCACAGACAAAACCACTATGACCCGTCTTAGTTCAAAGCCCCCCTCACCCTCCTTGCTCTGCGTTCACAGCCTTTAGTTGCACCATGGGCCATATCCAGCTCTTGGCCAAACATCAGCCGCCAGTGAAAGAGCATTTCCTTCAGGGAATCAGAGTATATTTACTGCATCACACAGACATACACAACTCTATAGGACCAAATGGGATTCCCCCCTGGGTGCCGAAGGAGCTGGCTGGGTTGATCACCAAGCCACTTTACCAGCAGTCCTGGCTGACTCAGGAGGTCCCAACAGATTGCAAATCAGCCAGTTATTCCCCTATATAAGAAGGGTAGGAAGGATGATCTGGGAAATTGCAGGCCTGTGAGCTTGACTTCCATGCCCGGGAAGCTGATGGATGAGCTCATCCTGAGTACCATCACACAGCACATGCGGGACAACCAGATGATCAGTCTCAGTCAGAACGGGTTAGGAAAGGCAGGTCCTGCTTGACAAACCTGATCTCCTTCTACGACAGGGTGATCTGCTTCTTGGATGAGGGAAAGGCTGTGGACGTTGTCTACCTTGATTTAGTAAGGCCTTTGACGCCGTTTTTCACTACACTGCCCTGGAAAAACTGTTTGCTCGTGGCTTGGATGGGCACACACTTCGCTGGGTAAGAAACTGGCTGGATGGCCGGGCCTAAAGAGTGGTGGTGAACGGAGTTAAATCCAGTTGGCAGCCGGTCACTAGTGGTGTCCCCCAGGGCTCAGTGTTGGGGCCGCTCCTGTTTAACATCTTTATTGATGACCTAGACGAGGGGATCGAGTGCACCCTCAGTCAGTTTGCAGATGACACCCAGCTGGGTGGGAGTATTTATCTGCTCGAGGGTAGGGAGGCTCTGCAGAGAGACCTGGACAGGCTGGAGCCATGGGCTGAGGCCAACTGGGGGAGTGGCCAAATAAGGCCAAACGCTGGGTGCTGACCTTGGGCCACAACAACCCCCATCAGTGCTGCAGGCTTGGGGAGGAGTGGCTGGAGAGCTGCCAGTCAGAGAGGAACCGGGGGGGGGGGTTGACTGACAGCCGGCTGAACAGGAGCCAGAGGTGTGCTCAGGTGGCCAAGAAGGTCAATGGTATCCTGACTTGCATCAGCACGGGCGTGGCCAGCAGGGACAGGGAAGGGATATGACCCCTGTGCTCGGCACTGGTGAGGCCGCACCTCAATGACTGGGTTCAGTTTTGGGCCCCTCATTACATAAAGGACATTGAGTGACTCAACCGTGTCCAGAGAAGGGCAACGGAGCTGGGGCAGGGTCTGGAGCACAGGTCTGCTGGGGAGCGGCTGGGGGAACTGGGGGGGTTCAGTCTGGAGAAGAGGAGGCTGAGGGGAGACCTCCTGGCCCTCTACAAATACATGAAAGGAGGTTGCAGAGAGGTGGGGATGAGTTTCTTGAACCAAGTAACAAGCAATAGGAGAAGAGGGAATGGCCTCAAGCTGCCCAGGGCAGGGTCAGGCTGGCTCTGAGGAAGGATTTCTGTGCAGAAGGGGCTGTTGGGCGTTGGAATGGGCTGCCCAGGGCAGGGGGGGAGTCCCCATCCCTGGAGGGGTTGGAGAGTTGAGTTGACCCAGCGCTGAGGGATCTGGTGGAGCTGAGAAAGGCCAGTGTGAGGTTAATGGTTGGACTGCATGATCTGCAAGCTCTTTTCCATCCAAGATGATCCTGTGATTCTATAGCAAAGTCTTTGTCCTGTCAGCTGAACACCATCGCGGTAGGAATGGAAACTGCTCCCCAGCCTGATACTTTTAACAGATCCTCCTTTCAAGACTCTCTAGCCAAACTGAGGCAGTTTTAGAGCATGAGAAGAAACAAGGAAAGAATGTGAAACCCACATCGTGAAGGAATCAGCCTCCTATTTCAGATTCTGTGAACTGTAGTAGGTCCAAATGAAGAGTATCTAGTTGGTAAGAATTATGTGGGAGGATCAAACAGGAGATTACAGCACAGACGACAGCCACAGTTCTCAAAGGAATTTCTCTGGACAATAGGAGACGGAAGATGCACAGGACCGCAGGTATGGAGCTCATATGAAACTAGGAGAAACTCAACATTTACACCTGCCTTCTAGACATATCAAACTACAGCACAGTGAACTCTTCCACCCACCCTGGCTCTGTGCGGACAGAATGCTTCAGCGTGCTCCAACAGCACCCAACAGGGAAGATAACTTTGCAGACAGACGTCGTTGAAAGAAAGGTTTCCCACACAACATCTCCTTAAGGACAACAAGGATCCCAACACAGGTGCATGCATAGGGAATTCTCTGCTCGTCACACTTATTTGAAGAAATCTGTAATGCTTTAGAGAGCATAAGTGATATGCAGCTCAGTTAAAGACTCAGTCCTCACTATCACCTCAAAGACACCATCACTCTTCAGCACATGAGCAATCCGGAGGACACGTGACTCTGTAATTGGGAATGCAATGTTTCCATCGATTCCTCGAAATACTACTGACAGGAAAAGCTGTATCAGCCATGAGGATGCAACAAATGAGTAGCTTCCTTGCATATGCTTCAAATAACAAGCACCAAACCCAGAAATTTCTGACAAAAATAACCTCCTGTCCCATACAGTCCCAGCAATTTTAATACCAACAAAACATCAGCAGTTACTTCATATGAGCAAGAGCCATTAAGAACATCTGAACGTTGATAAAGGCTGGGAAAAGCTCGATACAACCAGGATGAAACTCCACAGCACAGTCTTACAAGGACATACAGCTGGAGAAATGACATTTCCCACAGTAATACCTAGAAACGGGGCCCCTGAAGCATGTTTGCACGTCTATGGCTGTTGCTTGCAGACAAATTCATCAAAGGTGTGTCATCCTTTTTCGGAACATGGGATAAGGCAGAGTGGCAGAGGCCTTGGCATCAGTCAAGATGCATCACCCAGCTGGAGGGAGCACACAAACCTCTCTTCTCAATGCTTTGAGGCCATTCCATCACAGGGAACAGTGTGCAATGGGAAAGAAATGAACTCACAACTTGGCCATCTGGCCACTCCAAGCAAGGCGATATCCGAAGATAAGACACCTTTAGACTCATTTGCAGAAGGCCACCAATAAATCCTGATATCCACAAAACACAACTTCCTCCTCATACACAGCACCCCGAGACTCTGCTCACAGCTCACATGGTTGTCTCTAATCTTCATAATTTTAAAATCTCCTCCAGCCAAAGAAAAGTTGCACAGACAATTTGTCCTTACCATGGAGAATATTTGATTTCTCACCATTTGTACAAGTCAGTCAGATCACCCTTGTCTCCACATTGTCATCAGGGACATGGAGAGTGAGACACCCAACAACAGCCTGTTTGAACCACAATTGCCGATCCCAAGAGTGGAATGTGGTGCAAAGGCTCCTGAATACAGAACTGTGCGGTACAAAGAGTGTGGTGCTGTTCTTCGGTACCGGGGCCTAGCTGGAGCCGTTGGAGATAACCCCAGAGCTACTGTCAAAGAGATGTATCCCAACTGTTGCCATAACATCGATGAAGAAATCATGAACTTTAGACAAACTTTGCTTCATTATCATCCCAAAACACACCTCCTGGTTGCAGGCTACCCACCTCTGAGACTGACCACGCCTTGGACAGTCCCCCTGTGCATGCGTGGGAGCCACACTTGAGAGAGGTAGAGAGATATGATAATTGAATTCCGAGAAGGGTGGAGGTGCCTGAGGCAGAGGAGCGGCATAGAAGCGTCTTACTAAGCATAGAAGATGACTTCTTGGAAAGGAAAATTTGAAGCTTCCCCACCAAGAATCATGACGACTGACAACAGAGCACTGGCTGGATACAGGACTGTTAGGACATCTTGAGATCAGCAGTGGTAGCTATAACCTGTCTTTCTCTTCTTTCTAAACTTGACTTTCTTTCACGTATCTCTAACTATCATGTGCTGCTTCATGGGCAACACAATAAAGTTTCACTGTTTGATGCAATGCCCTTTGGTGTTGGTCGCCTTAATTTTGCACTTTCGAGATCATACTAAACGTACCATCACGAGTCCACTAAGTGGATGGTGACACCATTGCACGGTATTCTTTGACCCTCTTAATTTGCAAGAACATATAGTAAAAAGGCCACTTGCCAAGACACAGTATCTAGAACATGGACAATACATGTATGAGGAAGGGAAGGTGAGTTTTTTGTGAGGTTCAAAGCACAGGAATGATACACCATTAGGTACTCCATGAGGCACACGCTCGTGTTAACTATGACAGGTATGGAAATGACCGTCTCTTCTTCTGCAGCCTCACACACAGAGCTCCCCTGTCTTCTCACCAAACCTACACAACCAGCAGGTTTGCTCCTGACCTTCTCAGAATTGGCAAAAACAGATCACGAGAGGAGAATGCAGCACGATCGCACCAAGAACACAAGTACATTTGAATCCTCACCACCACTTCCAGGAGATAAACAAGGATTCTAAACCACAGGAATGATAAATGGCCAAAATGAAAGAGGAGCACTCATTCAACAGCTAAGGAGACATCAAATTTATGGCTTAGGGGGAAGCTCCTCCCCTCTTTTATCACACGCACTGTTCCACAGAGATGCGACTCCTGCTAAGGTCATCGTTCCCTCTATTCCCCACCAACAAGAACAGAACACAAAGATTCCCTCACAGCTCCTGCCTTGCACACCCGCTCGAGCATCAGCAAGAGGCACCAACACACCACACACCCATGGCTGAACAAAGCCATGCTGATTGCTACAGATAAACGTACATCCATAGGAGACCAGGGAAAGGAAAACAAACCCACAAATCAGACAAGTAAGGCAAGGAAGCATTCAAAGAGAAAGTGGATTCAGAGGAACTCACCGGGAAGATGTCTCAATCTTCACTGCAGGCATGGGAATTCATCCTGGAGAGCACTTGGAAGTCCCTGAGATCTCAAGTGCTGCCCTAAAGTCTTATTCTGGACTACACAGCAGGGGGGTTCAGTTTAAGAAACAGTCATCAGCTCTGGGCAATATTTCTAATCTGTGCCCTGCTCATCTCCCACACATATGAAACCATATGTGTAAGCACCTTCTCATGGGCCTCCTTCTCAAGCTGAATCTTCTGAGAAGTTACAATACATTCTCTTTCAGCTTCTGCTTCCTTTTCCTCACAAATAAAGTTCTGTCTTAGGTTGTTGGAGCAAGTATTTGCTGCAGAAACAACACTCACGGATTCAAAAGCATGAAGAACTCTCCAGAAATGTACAAAAGGTACCATGACCTTCCAGGAAACAAAGGCCTGAAAGAAAGCCTCATTATGACTGAAAGAAACTCTCCATTGTAAAGTGACAGGGCGACACAGATGGAGAAAGGAGCTTTCATACTCAATTCAATTAGAAACCATTCTACACACACATGATGGTTCTACAGGCACAGTTACTGCACAAACACTTTATGACTGGAGGACTGGAATCGCCTTTCAGCACGGGGAAACCAGCATCACAACATCAGTGGCACAGGCCTTGGCACCAGCCATGAAACCAAACCATGGCCCACCCAAACCCACACTGACCCACTGTTTCCCTAGTCCAAAGCCAGCCCCTCACCCTCCTCACTCGGCATTCACAGCCTTTGCTTGCACCACGCACAACATCCAGCTACTGGCCATATGGCGGCCACAGGCAACAGAGCATTTCATTCAGTGACACCTGAGGGAAACTGGGCTCTGTCAAAGTCTTTGTCTTGGCAGATGAACACCTTCCAGGAGGGGTGGAAACTGTTCCCCCAGCCCAACAGTTTCAAGAGATCTGTTAATGTTTTGGGGGCATGACCAGGCACAATGAGGCCCAGCTTTAGACCTGGACAACCAGCAAGGCAAGAATGGGAAATCTACAGAAGTGAAGGAATCAGAGCTTGAGATGTCAGATGTCTCAGCTCTAGTAGGTACAGAGGAACGGTATCTAGTAGGTAAAAAACCCGCAGGACACTCACACAGGAGCTCACACCAAAGACCAGCACCACCCTTCCTCAGTGTAAGTTCTTTGGACAATCAAAAAGGGAAAATGCAGAGAACCACAAATGTGGGTCTCATCTAACATCTAGGACGAATGGAACTTTTACAACATCTTTACACCTTTTAGACATCTCGCATTATACCACAGCAAACTTTTTCAACTGCCCTGTCTCTGGAGACACACAGGTTTTTCACCCTGCCCAAACATCACACAACAGGAAAGCTTCCTTTGCAGACAGACACCACTGAAGGAGATGTTGCACACACAGTTCTCCTCACCCAAGAACAACAATCACAACACAGATGGGTCCAAAGAGATTCTCTGCTCATCACACTAAGTCAGAGAAATGGCAAATGTTCTCAAGTGCATAAGCAACACATGGCTCCCAAAAAGACTCAGTCATCAAAGTATCAACTCAAGGACACCATCATCCTTCTTCAGCACATGGGCAACTTGGAAGATACGTGATTCCCAGACCTTAATGTAAAGTGTATGTCTATACTCAATCTCTGCCATTCACAGGAAATATCATGCCAGTTGCCCAGACCATTTATCGTTAATCTGTACCACCACCACAGTACGGACTACACGTCCTTACATCTCCATACAAAGAAGGAAGATACATTTGTCTCTCACTGCCCCTCGACTCTGTCCCCTCCCGCCCTCGTACAGCTCTTGCCATAGACTGTATGTTCTACACAAGGCACATCACACAGACCACGAGCTTGGAAACTACAGGTACAGCAGATTTCCCTATCACTCCTATTGCTCCAAAGAAGAGACGACTCCATGGAGGAGTACTGTGCTCCTTTACAGGGTCCTGGTGATAACTTAGCTCCCGGTTATGCCACTCTTGCCTCTCCCTCAATATATACTAAGACATGGACTACAGGACTCCGTTTCTCCGTCACAAGCTTCTTCCGCCATAGCAGTTACTAGGAAACGATCACTCAGCCACAATATTGCTGTGAGAACAGGCTCTTCCTCGCCAACAAGACCATTCTCACAAAGGAGCAGCCACACTGCTTCAGGTAGAGAGACATGCACAAGAAGATCACCTACCCATACTGAGCAGGTATTTACACAGCATCTCACCCTTCCTCGACCTTGTTGCATGGCATTACTAAGGTACACGCTCACATGCATTTCAAATAATTAACGTGAAATGAAAACTCTGTGTTGTGAGACAGTGGTGATAAATAAAGCAATGAAGGATAGAGTTTTAGAAAAACCTTCAACGAATAAGACATTCATGATGAAAATACCTGGGTATGTCTAATAGTCCAATCCTATGAGTAATGCTGCTGAGCAAGAACTAAACATTATATTGCCATTAGGCACAAGAGGACAAACTGTTGCTACACCCCCAGCTACACCGCTACCTCTAACTACACCCCTCTGTAAAAGACATGATGACAAACAGTAAAGCAGATTGAAAGTGCCGAGGGGACAGTAACGATCCCTCGGAGATTAACTCTCATTTGGCAGAAAGGCCACAAGGTTGCTGCATGAACAAGCTTCTCGTGGACAACAAGAGCGTTCTCACAAAACCATTCCAACAGTAGAAAGATTCCAGCTGTGCTCCCCGGCTGGTAAGGAGCACAGAAGGAGGAAACAACCTTTCTAACCAGGAGCACTATTAAAAAGGCGTGCTGCTCTGTTCCACACACACACCGTTTCACGTCAGTTTTAAAAACTTAACATCGAAAGAGCAAGCGCTGCTACATGAGGGCTAGCAATACGAAACAAGCTGTAAGGTGACATGAAAAGCACAAGTGAATAATCCTTCACAGCAGAAGTATCCTGACATTTCTTGAGGTGCCATGCCGTCCGTAACACACCCCAGCAGAAACCGCAGCAATACCCTCTACTTTCTAACAGTTCACCTACGTCTGAAGGCCCCAGGAGAGTCTATAAGCACATATTCAGCCTGGGAACATCCCGGTCCTTAACTCTGCTACATCTTTGAAGAGCACAGCGGTGGCTCACCACCCGGGTGAACAACTAGTGCTCATGTACACACATGTACCTTAGAATTTAATACCTATCAACAAGTAATTTCACTCCTCTTTCACCCTCTCGCTCAGTCCGGAGCATGGAGCTCACTACTGACCCAACCACGGAATTTCCCGCAAGCAACAAGGAATTCGCAGGAACGTCTGGGAATGGTCTTCCCGTTGAGCAAGAGGTACTTCACGCACACTGCATTCTGGTGCCCAAAATGGACACTGCTGTCAGTACTGGCTGAGGAACACACTGTGTGAGGAGCTTTCACCTATGAGACAAGCACAAGACCGGCCCTAAAGCAGGCACAGCCGGCTCTTAGTTTCAGACAATGGCTTCCAGTCATCCTAAACAATGTTAAATGAAAACGATGTGTGGCAAGAGAAGAGTGCTGATTAAATGAACCAAAGAGGCACTTGAGAAAAACACCTCAGTTAGCACGCCATTCACGATAAAAATAATTGAGGGTTTGTAACAGTCAAATCCTGTAAGTAAAACTGATCAGTGGCTGGTAAGGAACACAGAACAAGAGGAATCACCTTTCTAACCAGTACGGTGATAAATAATACACAGTACTCTCTTCCTCACACCCGGATTTTACGGTAGTATCTAATAAACAGTGAAAGATGAAGTGCTACTACACGCGAGCAGGCGATGGTACCAAAGCAGCAATAAGGCCGCATGGAAAGTATTAAGTGACCTCAAAGCTTATACACGGGACCATTAACGATCCGTTTGGAAACAATCTCACCCATGTGCTGTCGGGAAAACGTCAGCCCCTGGTAATAACGTAAACTTCCATTTGCTATTAACGCAACACCCACGAATACCGAGAGCAAAACGAGTATTACACGTGGCAGGGCACAAAATGAGAAAGGACGTGGCGAGCGATAAGAGCACAAAGCCCCGTTCAAAGGAAACTCCAGCCGACAGTGAGCCCCTTGTCCCGCGGCCGGCAGCAGCGGCAGCGCTGAGCCCCGGTCCCACGCTCCCCTCCCGCCAGCCAGAGGCAGCGGCAGCCGGCGCGGTGCCGCGGGAAGCGCTGCCTGCCTGGGAGCGAGACCCCCCTCCGCAGCGGGCGGGACGCGGCGCGGCCAGGCCCGAGCAGCAGCAGAGCGAAGCGTCGCGGAGCCGGGAAGTCCGGGCACGGGAACTCACCGGGGCAGCGGCGGGGTCCTCCCCGAGCAGCGGCGCGGGCTCGTCGGGCGGCGGCCGGGCCGGGAGGGTGTCGCAGCAGCTGCCGGCCGACAAGCGGAGCTGGCTCTTGCGCGAGTCGGCCGTGAGCGACACCTCGTGCGAGTAGGAGCGCAGGAAGGCGCGGACGCCGTCGATGCCCACGAAGTGCGAGGCCGGCACGCCGCGCAAGGCGCCGCTGCCCGCCGCCAGCAGCTGCGAGCGGCGCCACCGCCGCAGGCGCAGCGCCAGCAGCAGCAGCAGGAAGGCGAGGAAGAGGCAGGACACGGCCGCCACGGCCACCACCAGCCACCGCGTCAGGCTGCCGGCCGGCTCGCCCGGCGCCGCCGCCGCGCTGCCCAGCTCCGACAGCAGCTCGGCCACGCTCTCGGCCAGCACCACCGTCAGCGTGGCCGTGGCCGACAGCGCCGGCCGCCCGTGGTCCTTCACCACCACCACCAGGCTCTGCCGCGCCGCGTCGCGGGCCAGCGGGAAGCGCGCCGTGCGCACCTCGCCGCTGTGCAGCCCCACGCGGAACAGCCCCGGCTCCGTCGCCTTGGCCAGCTCGTACGACAGCCACGCGTTCTGCCCCGCGTCCGCGTCCACCGCCACCACCTTGGCCACCAGCGCCCCGGGCTCCGCCGAGCGCGGCGCCAGCTCCACGCCCGCCCAGCCCGCGCCCGGCCCCGCGCCCGGCCCCGGCGCCGGCGGCGGGTACAGCACCTGCGGCGCGTTGTCGTTCTCGTCCACGATCACGAGCCGCACCGACACGTTGCTGCTCAGCGCCGGCGCGCCGCCGTCCTCCGCCCGCACCCACAGCCCCACCTCGCGCACCTCCTCGTAGTCGAAGGAGCGCAGCGCGTACAGCGCGCCCGTCTCCGCCTGCACCGACACGTAGGACGAGAGCGGCGCGCCCCGCACCCGCCCCTCCGACAGCCGGTACCGCACGCGCGCGTTCTGCCCCCAGTCCGCGTCCGCCGCGCGCACCGTCAGCACCAGCGCGCCCGCCGCGTTGTTCTCGGGCAGCCGGGCGCTGTAGCGCGCCTCCGCGAACACCGGCGCGTTGTCGTTCACGTCCAGCACCCGCAGCGCCAGCACCGCGCTGCTCCGCAGCGCCGGCGACCCGCCGTCGGCCGCCCGCACCGTCACGTTGTACTCCGCCACCTCCTCCCGGTCCAGCTGCCTCGACGTCACCACGCGGTAGTAGTCCCCCAACGACCTCTCCAGCCGGAACGGGAGGTTCTCCGCGATGCTGCACCGCACCTCGCCGTTCGCCCCCGAGTCGCGGTCCTGCACGTGCAGCAGGGCCACCACCGTCCCCGACGGGGCGTCCTCTGAGATCTCGCTCAGCGCCGACCGCACCGAAATCTCGGGCGCGTTGTCGTTTACGTCTGTCACCGTGATCGTGACTTTCGCTGTGTCGAAAAGCTCGCCGCCGTCCCGTGCCTGGACATCCAGTTCGTATAGCGCCGCGTCCTCGAAGTCCAGGCTCCGCACCACCGCGATCGCTCCCGTCTCGGAGTCTAGATGAAAAATCCTCGAGGCCTTCTCTGTGGTTTTCTTCAGCGAGTATTTCACGTGCCCGTTGATCCCCTCGTCGGCGTCGGTGGCCGTGACGATGAGGAGGGTGGAGCCCACGGGCACGTCCTCCGGCACACGCACCGTGTACTCCGCCTGGCCGAACACGGGCGCGTTGTCGTTGGCGTCCAGCACCGCCACGCGGATCCGCGCCGTGCCCGTCCGCGCCGGGTCGCCGCCGTCGCTCGCCCTCAGCACCAGCTCGTGAAACGCCGCCTCCTCGCGGTCCAGCGCCTTCGCCAGCACCAGCTCGGGACGCTGGTCCCCGCCGGGGCCCGCCCGCACGGCCAGCGAGAAGTGCTCGTCGCCGCTCAGCTCGTAGCGCTGCAGGGAATTCGCTCCCGAGTCCGGGTCGTGAGCCTCGACCAGGGGAAACCGCGACCCCGGCGATGTCGTCTCGCTCATTCTCTCCTCCAGTTCAGTTTCCTTGAAGCTGGGAGCGTTGTCGTTAATGTCCGTGATTTCCACTTCGATTCCGTAAACCTGCATTTCCCCCTCCACTATCACCTCACACCGCAGCACGCATCGCTGCACCGTCTCGCACAGCTGCTCTCTGTCGATCCTCTCCGCCGTCACCAAGTGTCCCGTCTTCCCGTGCAGGGAGAAATACTGCGTCCTCCCTGCGGAGACAACGCGGAGGCCGCGGTCGCGGAGCGCCGTCAGCTCCAGCCCCAGGTCCTTGGCCACGTCGCCCACGAACGAGCCCTTGGGCATCTCCTCGGGAACCGAGTAGCGCAGCTGCCCCCACGCCGCCTCCCACGCCGCCACCAGCACGCACCACAGCAGGGCTCGCTCCCGCCGGCCCCGGCGCCTCCCCGCCGCGCACATCTCCGCCGCGGCCCCTGGGGCCCCGCAACACCGCCGACACCGACCCGCCGCCGCCCGCCGAATCGCTTCTGGGTCTGGCTCCGGCTCCGGCTCCCGTTCACGGCTCTGGATCCTGATCCTCCTCCTTCTTCCCTCTCCGGCTGCCGCTCCCTGTGGCCGGCCCCGGCCGCTGCCGCCGGCCCCTCCGCCTCGCTGCAGCACGGCTCCGCACCGCGGGGACGCTCGCAGACCGCCCGGCCGCCGAGCCAGCCAGCGAGCGAGCGAGCGAGCCGGGCCGCAGCGGGCGGGGCTGCCTGCAGCGCTCCGGCCTTCCTCTCGCTCCTCCTCGGTCAACAGCGGCGCCCGCAGCCTCCTCCCGGCACTGCAGGCACCGAGCGCTGCCGAGCGCTGCCCGCCCGGCCCTGCCCACGGACACCTCGCGGGGACGGCACCGGCGCCACCGACACAGACATCGCTGCCCGCCCGGCGGGGAGCTCCTGCGCTGCCGTCTCTCCCCGACAGCTCCTCCTTCCTCCTCGCCGACATCCCCACCGCAAAGCAAGAACAAACCAACGACGGCCCGGCACTCTCTTACTCCTTCCGCACGGGAGGAAAATGTATCCGGCGATGTTATGCCAAGTCGAAGATGACGTGAAGACTCTGACGAGCCTGTTCCCCTCGCTCCGACAGCACAGTCTCCTCCGCGAATTGCACAGCTTTTTGCAGTAGTCGAGCTTCAAGGACGTTGCCTTCACGCTTTCTGCAGATCACAGATGCATCCTACAGCCACAGGAACTCGCCCCGTCCCGACAGCACAAGGCAGCAATGAAGATCCTCCCTCCAATGGGGACGCGGGATTTCCTGCACGGGCTTTTCTCTGAGCCGTTCTTTCCTTTAACGATGCCCGTTACTCCGACCGCACGGGAAAGAACCCTTGCTCATGGCCAATACATAGCAACTATAATACTTTATTTATTTATTTATTTATTTAACGTGTAGAATATCACGGGTCTTCGAGCATTAGTCCAAAAGCACAGTCCCCACCACGGATTTTTGTACCCGTCATGCTGGAATGACGGCTACAAGGACAGCAAGACAGAACAGGCTCTGAAATACAAAATATTTCGGACACACACACACACACACACAAACAGAAGCAGAGGTGTCGGGCTCCCTAACCCAAGCGGCAGGAACTTGGCTTTCAATCTTCAGCCCCCCGGAACACGCTTCCAATGAAGTCCCCCACCGCCGCCGACTGAGCCGAGACACGTCAAGGCTGAAGAAGGTGGGGTCCATCATCTCGGAATCTAAGCCCCCTCGGCCCCTACCGCTCCGGAGGAGCTGGGCTTGCTCCGCCCCGCCACGGGCTCAGGGATTGCTCCCCAGGAGACCTTCCTGGGAACACAGCACAGGAGGAGGCGCCGCTACTGCTCGCAACTCGTTCTCTGCCCCCACCCCGGGCTGCACTACAGCTCCCCAGGAGGCGGGAGGCACCTGCACTGACCCCGGCCCGAAGCATCTGCTCGGCTCCAGCCAGCTGCCGGGAAAACGCCTTGGCGAGCGCGGCAAGAACCGCAGCGGGTACCGCTGCCTTGGCTCCTCTGCCCATTCAGCGCAGCCACGCGACTGCGTCGGTCTTTTGTTCTCAACGGTATTTTTGCACTGTGGCAAACTGAGCAACGCAATCGCATTAAACGGTGCTACATGCGAAGATACAGTTAAAAATGGGTGGAAAAACAAAGGTGAAGGACACTGCCGTGAGATTTCCTTTTTAATACCCCTCATTAATTTAGGGGTGGCATAGCTGAAACACATTTGCATTTATCCAAATTATACGATACCTTGAAAGACCAGAAGAACTTTCATTTTCAAATAAGTCGAGGTGTAAAACCTTGCGACTTGTTAACAAGTTATTAATCCAAGCCTTGAATGTTCATGTTGGTAGAAAACCTCTTCAGCAAAATATCGTAGGACATTAGGTGAAGACAAATACAGCTGCACACCCTAAACTACGCGGAGCATTTCTGAAAGTGTAAATGGACTGTATTCGAGTGCCTCATTGATCTCATTTACTTCTCGTAAAATTCCTTCCCCTTTTAGATATCTTCTCAAGGTGGGTATAAGCTGTCCTGCTCAAAGTGGGAGATTCGACAACGATTTAAAAGTGGCAGAAAGACAGAGTTCCTCGGTTTAGTATTTCCCTGTCAACGTGATTAACCAGGTCCAAGCAAGTTTCTCTCGGAAAGGGGAGAGGAAAATAGAAGAGGTTCAAAATTAAAAATGCGATCTAGTTTTTCTTATGATACCCCATTCTACACCTCCACGTGTGCATGAAAGACAGATCAGGAACGCTGAAGAAGAGGGAGCTAACACCCAGGGAAGAAAAAGAGTGAAAAAAGTGCACAGAGCAATAATCACTGGAAAAAATGCCCGATCCAACCTGGGCTACCACTACTACAGGAGCCTCCCTCAAAAGACGGGGGACACCTTCCTCCTTCATCAGGGAGGAACCATCTGTGAGTTCTGAGTTCATGGATAAAACATTCAACGGGAAATCAACAATTTTACATGCAGCTATCGACCAGGTCCGGGTGCATCGGTTTGGGGAAAAAGCGACGAGGAAGGGGGAGTCTCCACCAAGAAGCGCCCACCACATTCTCCCGTCCCTCTCACGCACAATGCTCAGTATACAGCCATCACCGGTACCAACTCAAAGACGGGTTGGTATCAGAATTTGTCGGGTGAAGCTGAGCCTGCGGCCGCCGGCAGAGCACGGAGTGCCGCGGCTGCCTGCCTGCTGGCAGAGCAAGGGGCATCCCCCGCTCGTTCCTTCCCTCCCGGGCAGCCGGAGGAGCGCTCCCCGCGCACAGCAGCCGCGGAAGAGCCCGGGCCAGAGGCACGACGGCTCCGCCCGGCCGAAGGGGAAGAGCGAGAGCGCGCGGGCTCACAGACCTGCGGTGCGTCGGGCTCGGCGGGCGGCTCTCCCGCGCCGGCGCTGCTGCTCGGGCTCCGCTTCCCGCAGCGCTCCCCGCCGAGAAGCTCCTCCGCGGGCAGGCTGGGCAGCGGCGGCGGCGGCGGCAGCCAAGCGCCCTCGGCCACGGCGCGGCCCGGCGCCGCGCACAGGTTGTAGGAGTAGGGCAAGGTGCCCTCGCAGAAGTCGGCCGGGAAGGCGGCGCCGGCCGCGGAGAAGCGCTGCGCGCCCAGGCAGCGCAGGACGGCGGGCGGCCCGGCCCGGCGCAGCCGCGCCAGCACGGCCAGCGCCACGCTCAGCAGGAACAGGGCGGAGAGGAGCGCCAGCGCCAGCACCAGGTAGAACTGCAGCTCCGCCGCCGAGTCGGCGCCCGCCGCCCGCTCGCTCAGCTCCGGCAGCGCCTCCTGCAAGCTCTCGGCCAGCACCACGTGCAGCGTGGCCGTGGCCGACAGCGCCGGCTGCCCGTGGTCCTTCACCACGGCCACCAGCCGCTGCTTGGCCGCGTCCCGCTCCGACACGGCGCGCGCCGTCCGCACCTCGCCGCTGTGCGGCCCCACGCGGAACAGCGCCGGCTCCGGCGCCTGCACCAGCTCGTACGACAGCCACGCGTTGCGCCCCGCGTCCGCGTCCACCGCCACCACCTTGGCCACCAGGTACCCGGCCTCGGCCGACCGCGGCACCACCTCGAACGGCGCCGGCCCCGCCGCGACCGCGCCCGGCCCCGCGCCCGCCGCCGGCCACAGCACCCGCGGCGCGTTGTCGTTGCGGTCCAGCACGAAGACGCGCACCGTGGCCGTCGAGCTCCGCGCCGGCGCCCCGCCGTCCTGCGCCCGCACCGCCACCGCGAACTCGCGGCACTGCTCGTAGTCGAAGGAGCGCTGCGCGTACACCGCGCCGCTCCGCGCCTCCACCGACACGTAGGGCGCCGCGCCCGCGCTGCCGCCCGCCAGCCAGTAGCTCACGCGCCCGTTGGCGCCCGCGTCCGCGTCCCGCGCGCGCACGCGCAGCACCGGCGCGCCCGCCGCGTTGTTCTCCGCCACGTAGGCGCTGTAGGCGGCCTCCTCGAACACCGGCGCGTTGTCGTTCACGTCCGACACCTCCAGCACCAGCGCCGCGCGCCCGGACAGCGCCGGGCTGCCCCGGTCGCGGGCCACCACCGTCACCCGGTGCTCGCCCGCCTGCTCCCGGTCCAGCGCGCTCGCCGTCACCACCTTGTACGAGCCGCCCGACGACGACGCCACCAGCGACAGCGGCGCCTCGCCCGACAGCTCGCACGACACCTGACCGTTCTCCCCGGAGTCGCGGTCCATCACGTTCAGCAGGGCCACCACCGTGCCCACCGGCGCGTCCTCGGGCACCGGGCTCGACACCGACAACAGCGTGATTTCGGGCGCGTTGTCGTTCACGTCCAGCACCTCCACCTCCACCTCGCAGTGGGCCACCAGGCCGCCGCCGTCCCTCGCCTCCACGGCCAGGCTGAACGCGCGTGTCTCCTCGAAGTCCAGCGCCTCCCGCAGCGTGACCGTCCCGCTCTCCGCGTCCACCACGAACTTCTGAAGCACCTTGGCCGGCGTTTCCCCGAAGCCGTAGGTGATCCGGGCGTTGAAGCCCGCGTCGGCGTCGGAGGCGGACACGTGCAGCACCGTCGAGCCCGGCGGCGCGTCCTCGCGCAGGCTGGCGCGGTACCGGTCCTGTGCGAACACGGGCGCGTTGTCGTTGGCGTCGGTGACGTTGATGCAGAGCTGGGCGGTGCCGCTCCGGGGCGGGTCGCCGCCGTCCAGCGCCGTCAGCACCAGCCGCAGGCTCTGCTCGCTCTCCCGGTCCAGCGCCCGGCGCAGCACCAGCTCCGCGAACTTGCTGCCGTCTTGGCTCTGCTTCACCTCCACCGCGAAGTACCCGTTTTTCTCCAGCTCGTAGCCCTGCAGCGCGTTGCTGCCCACGTCCGGGTCCTCGGCCATGCCTAAATAATAGCGGGCGCCGGGAGAAGTAAACTCGTTGATCTCCAGATGGAAAGTGTCCCGCAGGAAGCGCGGGGAGTTGTCGTTGACGTCCTGGATGTCCACCTCGACGTGGAAAACGTTGAGCGGGTTCTGCACCAGCGCCTCGAAGCTGACGGAGCAGGACGCCGCCTCGCCGCACATCTCCTCCCGGTCCAGCCTCTCGCTCACGTACAGCTCCCCGCTCTCCGCGCTCACCGAGAAGTATTTCAGCTGCCTTTCAGCGGCAGTCGCCACCCGCAGCTTGCGTGCCGGCAGCTCCGCCGGGCTCAGCCCCAGGTCCCGCGCCAGCGGCCCCACCAGCGAGCCTCTGCCCAGCTCCTCGGGGATGGCGTAGCGGATCCGCTCCGGCGCCGCCCGGCAGCACAAGCCCAGCAGCAGAGCGGGCAGCAGCACTGGCCCGGCTGCTCGCCGCCGGCTCTGCCGCCGCCCGCCCGCCATCCTCGCCAGCGCTCGCCGCGCTCCTCCCTCCCGCCGCTGCCCTGCCGCCCTTCCAGCCGCTCTCCGCACCGAGCGCAGGGGCCGCCGGAGGGCAGCGAGCTCGGCGCCGGCTCGGACGCCGCTGCTCCCCGCGCCGCGCCGCCTCTCGCCTCTGCTGCCCGCGCCGCTGCCGCTCTGGCCGGCGCCGGGCGAGCGAGCAGCCGGCGGGGGCAGGACGCGGCGCCGGCTCCGGCTCCAGCGCCGCTCCCCGCGGCCAACAGCGGCACCCGGAGGCGCCGCGACGCCACCGCAGCCGCCCGATGGCCGCGCTCCCGGGGGCCGGGCTCTGGCACAGCGGGCAAAGGCGCCTTCGCCCGGCACTTCCAAGGGCTCGGACCCACGCAGCCTTGCTCCGGGTACAGCTTGTGCTCACGCACCTGATTGCCAGCGCATTACCGCTGCCTTATGGACAGCAAAGCTCGCATCATAACGCAAATGGCACAGGCCTTGGCACCGTGCGTGAGGTCAGCAGTTGATAAGCAACAAATAATCAGAAACAGGATGAAGCAAACGTCAGTGCAATCCTGTCACCCTGAGTCTACAAAGGGTTTCTACGCATTTCATCCTTTTGCTCCCGCCAGTCTCTGACTTTTGTCCCGTTGTTGATTTTTCTTTCAGGGAGGAGAACAATTGCACTGAGAACTCTTATCACCCCGAAGGCAGCGTGTCTAGTCCTATGATCATATAGCAGAATAACATTTATTAATGTGGTTCTGATTCACAGCATTTTCTTCTTCATTTTTGTATCCATACGTGAGCGGTTGACAGTGTGAAGATGCAAAGCCAGGTCAGATCTTTCACAGACTGAAAGAATGGTTTCTTTGTAATGACCATAAATATGATGTGGTCTGGCACCCCCTTGCCCACGTACTGGAGGCAGGGACATTCTTCCCCAGCTCAAGTTGCTCAAAGCCCCCTCCAACCTGTCCTTGAATACTTACCATGACGGGGCATCCACAGCTTATCAGAACACTTGCTGAGTCTGTCCTCATTGCCACCATCTCTGGCCCTGGGGAAGATGATATTTAGACCCGTTCAGTAGTACTGCTCCGAGGACAGACCCTGAGGGACACGTTACTGGTTTCCACCTGGATTGAGCCATGCACTGGAACTCTTTGGACATGGGCATCCAGCCAGGTCCTCACCCATCCAACAGTCCACCTGTCAAACCCATCTCTCTCCAACGAGTGGCTGGCACGTTTTTGGTGTCCATGTTGGGGACACCCTGCACACGTTCTGTCAGAAAGCCCCTTCACGGAAACCTTGGCTGGGCCGGGCGCAGCTCTGCACTTGAGGACTGCAGCAGAGGTGGTTTCCTTTCTTACACTGCAGACAAGTGTCGTCTGGCAGCACCCGGGGGACTCTGCACAGTGTCACCAGCAAAGGGGTGTATGGGAAGTGCCCCTGTCCTCGGAGACTTGGAGCAGATGTGACCTTCCCCATTGGATCAGACACCCTGGGGTCGAGCTGTAGCTCATGACAACAGTTGTTAGAAACACAGAGAAATGAATGGATGGGGAATAACATTTCTTTGGCCCAACTTACTGAGCAGAAACAACTCCAGTTGCGTGCGTGGTACCACAAGGTGTGCTCCAGAAGTAACTACGACAAGCAGGGAAATTAATTTCTGTGCCTCTACGCCCACCCCCAACAACAGATCTCCCTTGAGTTTTCTCTCCAACCCTACACAAGTTGCACGTTTGCTTCTGGCCTTCTTGGAATTGGCAAAAACATACCATGAGGTTATGATGCACCACAATCACACCAAGAAGGAAGGAAGATATGTTTGTCACTGGGAAGACATCTTGGTCTTCACTGCGGACATTGGAGTTCCTCTCCAGGAGAATCTGATAGTCCCTGAGGTCTCAAGCTGGAAGTGAGCCCTTAAAGTCTTACTCTGCTCTACATAGTCACGGGTTCATTTTATGAAATATTCATCAGCTCTCCTCTGTATTTTTCTACTCTCCTGCCTGTTAAGCTTCCTAGAAATCAAATGCTCTAAGTGTAAGGATCTTATCATGGGCCTCTTTCTCAAGCTAAGAGAAAGCAGAAGAGATGTTGGTTTAAGCTTTGCTTCATTTTCCTCACACTTAAAAGTCACTGAGGCCTCCACATGTAAGCTGGGCGAGCTGCAGTGGTTCAGAAGGCCTACTGGGTCTCTTCTGCCTGTACTGAATGACATTACTAAGCTTCAGATCTTTCTTTTATTAGAACAAACAAACTCCCCAGTTAAACCAAAGAAGCCAAACCAAACACCTCCCACCGACCCATGTGGAAATGGTTATTCACCCCTGTGACACATCCAGGCCTGTGCAGTGTAGGAAATGACAGAGAGGGGCACAGAGTCTTGTAGAACTCAGAAGCATAAGAACAACCTGCAGGAAGCTGTGCTTGGCCAGCAGCACTGTGCAGTCTGTACTATGGTGCTGAGCTGCCAGAGGAGGATCAGAGGTCACTGCTGCTGGGTGGTAATGCTCTTTGGTCTTGATTAATGCTTGTTACCCACTTGGAGTAACCAATGTGTAAGGGGGTGTGCAAGTGTGCGCTGCTGGGGTGGAAGATGTTGAGAAATTGGGAGCGAACCTGAGCGTGGGAAGAGAGAGGGGTTGGAGAGGGTGTTTTTAAGATGAGGTTGATTGTTAAATGTTGCTGGTGTTTGAATTAAATTGATGTTCTCTTTCTTTCCACTAATGAGTCTGCCTTTTGCCGGTGACTGTAAAGGATGAATCATCCTTCGCTGCCCTTATCTCCATTCCAGAGCCATTAGTTTTTATTTCTCCTTCTCATTCCTGAGGGGAGGGAAGGAGTAGCTACATGGTTCTCAGGTGCCCTCTGGGTTCAAAAGATGATATTAATAAACAAAAACAAAAGCCCTGATTGGGCAACTAAGGAAAATATTTGTAAATGTACAGGTGCTTTGCCACATCTCTGAAATTTCATCTCCCAGAGCACCTGGAAGTGACCAAAGCCTGAAACTGCAAGCGAGCCCCTAAAGTATTCCTTTGGACTATGTAGTAGTGGTGCTGATATGTTGACATATACCACTATGTAGTGGTATCAGTGGTGCTGATCTTGAGGACATTTGACAGATTTCATGAATTCTTCTACTCCGTGTCCTGCTCATCTCCTGTGAATATCAAGGCATAAGTGGAAATGCCTTATCAAAGGCCTGTATCAGAATAGAAGGCCTTATGAGAGACTCACTTTTAACTTTTCTTTCATTTTCCTCACACATAAATTCTGTCTTCATGTGGTTCTCCAGGGAAGTCAGTCTTGGCTGTTAAACTACACTCGTGGTTTCACATGCAAGAGAACTATCCTCAAGTGGAAAACATGAACCATGACCTTACAGGCAGTCTGAAGGAAGGTCAAAGGATGGGAAAATATAATTGCTGCACTGGTGAAACTCTCCATCAAAGTGTTACGGGGAGATATGGATGGATAAAGTTTCACAAAGTAAAGAGAAGCCATTCTACCCATACATCATAGCTCTCATTTCTCTCCAACCTTATACAACTTGCAGGTTGGCTTCTGACCCTCCTAATTAGCAAAAACATCATGAGAGGGTAACGCATCATGATCATACCAGGAAAGCAGACACATTTGTCTCAGCTCACCACCATTCTCAGACGAAACTTAAGTATTCAAAAACAGACAAATTACAAATGGCCAAACTCAAAAACGAGCAGTAATCCAAAACAGACTGGGTCATCACACTACCTGCTTAGGAGGAATCTCCTCCCCTCTTTTATCACACGCACCATTTGACATGGATGCGACTTGTCCTAAGGGCCTGTTTATGTCTGTTGCCCCCATCAAAACCAGAACAGAAAGGTACCCTCACATCTCCTGCCTCCCACACCAGCTGTAACATGAGCAAGAGGCACTAACACACAACCTATTCCTAAACAAAGACAGGCCGCTACGTGTACCTGAAACTCCACACATAGAAGACCAGGACAGTGGGGGGAAAAAAAAGAGAAATAAATCAGACAAGTAACACAAAAAAGCATTAAGGTGCTGTCATAGAAATTCTTCAGAACGAAGGCTCAGTCTTCACTGTGGGCCATGAAATACATTCCCAAGAGCATATGGAAGTCACTGAGATCTCAAGCTGCAATTGCTGCCTGGAAGACTTACTCTGGACTAGACAGCATGGGGGTTCAGTTTAAGAAATCGTCATCAGCTCTCTTGTTTTTCCTACTCTGCAGCCTGTTCATCTCCCGCATATGTAAAGCCAGAACTGGGCTCATCTTACACAAATATGCAACTTTATCATGGGCCTATTTCTCAAGCTGAGTCTTCTGAGGAATTACAACAGATTCTCTTTGAGCTTTTGCTTCATTTTCCTCATACATAAAATTCCGTCTTCAGGTGGCTGAGGGCTTCCAAGGGAAGTCAGTATTTTCTGCAAAGCAACACCCACAATTTCAAAAGCATAAAGAACTATCCAGAAATAGGGAAAATAAACTACAACCTTCCAGGAAACAAAGACCTGAAAGAAAGTCTAACTGCAACTATGAAGGAACTCTACATTGCAACACAACAAGGAGATACAATTCAGATAAAGGAGGATTCCCACAGGAGTTATCAGCCATTCTCCCCATGCATCATCCCTCTAACTGCAGAGTTATTGTACAAATGCTTTATTATCAGAGGACAAGCATTGCATTTCAGGACAGGGAACCAGGATCACAGCACACATGGCACAGGCCTTGGCCTTGGCCCCAGCCATGAAATCAAACTTTTGCTCAAACAAAATCACACAGACGTACATTTTCCCTGGTGCAATGCCAGCCTCTGCCCCTCCTCGCTCTGCGTTCGCAGCCTTTAGTCACACCACAGACAAGATCCAACCACTGGCCACGTACCAGCCACAGGTGAAAGAGCATTTCATGCAGTGACGTTTTAGGGAAACAGAAGCGCATCAAAGACTTTGTCTTGACAGCTCTAAACCTTCAAGGCAGGGATGGAAACATCAGGGTATGGATGGGTGACATCCAGTCTTTGTGACATAGCAACTACGGCCCTCCAGGGAAATGCTTTCCCACCCTCAGCCATACCTCAACATCTCCCTTGGCCTTCACCACAGATACAGGATAGATGAGGAACGGTACCAAGGCAGGTACTACCGCCAAGGGTGGAATAAACAGTGAGCAACAGCTGCAGCAACAACACAGAGAAATCATGCCTGGGGAAAATCAATCCATCCATCGAATGCTACTGTTTCTGCAGCAGCCTTCCTCCACGAGCCGGGAAGGCAGACAGTGAGACTCCTGTCTTTCTTTACACTGAACAAACCTTAATTTCTCTGTTCATGGAACTGCATCGTCGTTTCCTTTGGGACTCCCATTATCAAACATCAAGAACCAAGAGCTGTGTGTCCAACATTACCATTCAGGTCCAAATAATCTGCCAAAATTTTAATCATTGCCTGTTTTCACAACTACTGCCCTGCCCAAATATCATGGAACAGGAAAGCTACCTCTGCAGACAGACACCACTGAGAGAAATGTTGAGCACACAGCCTCTCAGAGACCGAGGAATACAGCACAGATACATTCCAAGAGACCTATCTCCTCATCCCAAATAATTTGAAAAAACATAAAATGATCTAAAGGCCATAAGGAATATGGAACTCAGTTAAAATCCCGGTCATGAAAGGATCAGCTCAAAGGCAACACAATCCTACTTCAGGACAAGGGCAAACAGAATATACATTACACTACCATGCTAACGCAAAGTTTACATCTACACCTGACAACTACCATCGACAGGAATCATCATGCTACAGGAATGTAAACTGACGAACTCACAACTTTGCTAACTGGGGCTCTGAGAAAGGCAATATCCAAACATATGACACCTTCAGGCATATTTTCAGAAGGCCACCAATAAAGCTTGGGAATCAACAAAACTCATGCCTTGTTGCCACAACTTCCTTCTCACACACAGCACCCTCAAGACTCCGCTCAAGCAATTTGCAGCTCCCATGGTTGTCTCTGAACTTCATCATTTGCAGACACACTTCACACTAAGAAAAGCTGCACAGACAATTTGTCCTTACTGTGGGTAGTATCTGAGTTCTCAAAATTGCTCAGTGATTTTTGACCCTCATAATTTCAAAAGCATGTAGTCAAAAGGCCACTTGCCAAGACACAATATCTATACCATGCACTGAGTTCAGGCCATGTACGTATATGAGGAAGGGAAGGTGTGTTTCTCTTTGAGGGTCAAAGTACAGAAATGATACAGCATTAGGTACTCCATGAGGCACACGCTCGTGTTAACTATGACAGGTACGGAAATGACTGTCTCTTCTTCTGCAGCCTCACAACAGAGAGCCCATGTCTTCTCACCAAATCTACACAACTGGTAGGTTTGCTTCTGACCTTCTCAGAATTGGCTAAAAAAGTTCAGGAAAGGAGAATGCACCACGATCACACCAAGAACACAAGTACAATTCAGTCCTCTCTACCACTTTCATGAGAAAAACAAGGATTCTAAACCACAGGAATGATAAATGCCCGAAATGAAAGAGGAGCACTCATCCAACAGCTAAGGAGTCATCAAATTTATGGCTTAGGGGGAAGCTCCTCCCCTCTTTTATCACACACACTGTTCCACAGAGATGCGACTCCTGCTAAGGTCATCGTTCCCTCTATTCCCCACCAACAAGAACAGAACACAAAGATTCCCTCACAGCTCCTGCCTTGCACACCCGATCGAGCATCAGCAAGAGGCACCAACACACCACACACCCATGGCTGAACAAAGCCATGCTGATTGCTACAGATAAACGTACATCCATAGGAGACCAGGGAAAGGAAAACAAACCCACAAATCAGACAAGTAAGGCAAGGAAGCATTCAAAGAGAAAGTGGATTCAGAGGAACTCACCAGGCAAATGTCTTAGTCTTCACTGCAGGCGTGGGAATTCATCCTGGAGAGCACTTGGAAGTCCCTGAGATCCCCAGCTGCCAGTGCTGCCCTAAAATCTTACTCTGGACTACACAGCAGGTGGGTTCAGTTTAAAAATTAGTCCTCAGGTCTGGGCAATATTTCTAATCTGTGCCCTGCTCATCTCCCACACATATGAAGCTGTAAGTGTAAAAACCTTCTCATGGGCCTCCTTCTCAATCTACGTCTTCTTGGAAGTTACAACACATTCTCTTTCAGCTTCTGCTTCTTTTCTTTACAAATAAAGTTCTGTCTTAGGTTGTTGGAGTAAGTATTTGCTGCAGAAACAACACTCACGGATTCAAAAGCATGAAGAACTCTCCAGAAATGTACAAAAGGTACCATGACCTTCCAGGAAACAAAGGCCTGAAAGAAAGCCTCATTATGACTGAAAGAAACTCTCCATTGTAAAGGGACAGGGCGACACAGATGGAGAAAGGAGCTTTCATACTCAATTCAATTAGAAACAATTCTAAGTACAACTATGAAGAAACACATTGCCAACGTACAAGGTGCTTTCACACAGGAATTATAAACCATTCTACACACACATCATGGTTCTACAGGCACAGTTACTGCACAAACACTTTATGACTGGAGGACTGGAATCGCCTTTCAGCACGGGGAAACCAGCATCACAACATCAGTGGCACAGGCCTTGGCACCAGCCATGAAACCAAACCATGGCCCACCCAAACCCACACTGACCCACTGTTTCCCTAGTCCAAAGCCAGCCCCTCACCCTCCTCACTCGGCATTCACAGCCTTTGCTTGCACCACGCACAACATCCAGCTACTGGCCATATGGCGGCCACAGGCAACAGAGCATTTCATTCAGTGACACCTGAGGGAAACTGGGCTCTGTCAAAGTCTTTGTCTTGGCAGATGAACACCTTCAAGGCAGGGATGGAAAATGCTCCCCCAGCCCTACAGTTATAAGAGATCCTTTAGTCTATTTGGGGTGAGCAGGCAGAAGGAAGCCCAGCTATAGACCTGGATAAGAAATACAGCAAGAATGGGAAACCTACCGACGTGAAGGGATTAGAGCTTGAGATTTCAGATTATGTCAGCTCTAGTAGGAACACAGGAAAGGTACTAGTAGGCAAAAAGCCCAGAGGACACTCACACAGGAGCTCACACCAAGGATCACAGACACCATTCCTCAGTATAATTTCTTCAGACAATCAAAAAGGGAAAATGCACAGAACCACAACTGTGGACCTCATGTAATATCTAGGAAAAACAGAACTTTTACAACATCTTTACATCTTTGAGACATCTCACATTACACCACAGCAAAATTTTTCACCTGCCCTGTCTTGGGACAGAAACAAATTTTTCACCCTGCCCAAACATCACGCAACAGGAAAGCTGCCTTTGCAGACAGACACCACTGAAGGAGACATTGCACACACAGTTCTTCTTACCCAAGAACAACAATCACAACACAGATGGATGCAAAGAGATTTCTCTGCTCATCACACTAAGTCAGAGAAATGGCAAATGTTCTCCAGTGCATAAGCAATATGCAAATCCAACAAAGACTCAGTCATCAAAGTATCAACTCAAAGACATCATCATCCTTCTTCAGCACATGGGCAACTTGGAAGATACATGATTCCCAGACCTTAACGTAAAGGTTACATCTATGCTCACTACCTGCCTTTCACAGGAAGTATTGTAAAACAGGAAGGAAAATGGCTAAAGCCACAGCTTGGCCACTTGGAGCCTGAGTAGTGTGACATCAAAAATACGATGCCTTCAGACTCATGTTAAATTGACCAGATGCAAACCCGGGAATTACCAAAACACACGCCTTGTCTCCACCACTTCCTCCTCACACTCAGCAGCCCTGAGACCCGCCTCAAACCCTACAAGCTCACAAAGCTGTCATTGATTGTTCTCATTGCAGACAGACGTCACCCAAAGTCACACAGACAACTTCTCCTCACCATGGATAGTATTTGATTTCTCATCATGTGTATGTTAGAAACGAGCATTTTTTTCAGTCATATTTTAAGGAAACAAACAAGGAAAGCATTTCTCTTCTCTGCTGGAAACATGAAAGGCAAATCAGTGACAACAGCTCATCTTTACCTCATCACAGTGAACAAGGCAGGAGACTGACACGTACAAAATGGAAGGGATGACACCATACTCTTCTTGATCATGGCACTTAGAGCTGATACATAATTGTTTAGTAGGTACTATACACAGAGTTTGCTCTTCCTAAATCCTTGTTACAAATATGTAATTAAAGTCTTATCTAGCATTTGACAACAATTGCAAACACACATGAGAAACCTCCCAGGTCTCCCAGTGCAGCTGCAATAACATGACTCAGGACAAACTTCTTTGGCAAGGAGAAATGCACATTGTATGACACTGCAGCTGGGCACCGAACAGGGAAAGGAGCAAATCGTCTCTCCTGTCTCCTCCAACGTCCCTCACACACAGCTCCCAGGACTCTCATCTCCAACCCTTCACAACCTGCATGGTGTTCTCTGACCCCATAATTTGCAAACACTTGAAACCACAGGTCTGGTGGCCCAGAAGGTTTCTCTTCAAAATTCACCACCATCACACCACGCACTCCACATAGATAGCTTGACTTCTCCATAATAAGAAGGAAAACACATTTGTCTGCTCACTGGTGTTCTGGGAAGAAACAGCAAGGGCCTAGAAGTAGAAGAGGAGCGGCCCAGAGGGAGAGATTGGGTCAGTGAACACCTGCATAGGGGCACTATCCCCCTCCTTACATCTCCCACTGCCCACTGACTCTCTCATGTGGCTCTTGTCACAGCCTGTATGCCCAAGCCAAGGCACATCCAGCTGCGTTTCAAGCAAGTCAGCCTTAACAGACGGGCAATCAGCAAAGCACATCTCCCGTTTCCTGCACTAGCCCTTCCCACGCAGCCACCCGGGGACTTTCTCAAAGACTCACAACTTCTTCGATTCTCTTTCAGCTCCCGAACAGGCAGACAGACATCGTCAAGGGACCAGTTGTTGCTGCCCAGCCCATTCCTCTGCCTTTTACACAAATGTGGAAGTGCAAAGACGTTTCGTAGGTCGCCACGGAGAAGCAGCGAGGCTGAGAAGAGCAGAAACGCTGAGCAGCCAAGCTACATCTGGGGCGCGAAGGCTGCGTCTGCAGAGCATCTCCCGCCACTGCAGCGCGCGTGCTGTCGGGAAGCACCTGACCTGCCCGCAGCGCCAAGTCGCCCCTTGTCCCGCGGCCGGCAGCAGCGGCAGCGCTGAGCCCCGGTCCCACGCTCCCCTCCCGCCAGCCAGAGGCAGCAGCAGCCGGCGCGGTGCCGCGGGAAGCGCTGCCTGCCTGGGAGCGAGACCCCCCTCCGCAGCGGGCGGGACGCGGCGCGGCCAGGCCCGAGCAGCAGCAGAGCGAAGCGTCGCGGAGCCGGGAAGTCCGGGCACGGGAACTCACCGGGGCAGCGGCGGGGTCCTCCCCGAGCAGCGGCGCGGGCTCGTCGGGCGGCGGCCGGGCCGGGAGGGTGTCGCAGCAGCTGCCGGCCGACAAGCGGAGCTGGCTCTTGCGCGAGTCGGCCGTGAGCGACACCTCGTGCGAGTAGGAGCGCAGGAAGGCGCGGACGCCGTCGATGCCCACGAAGTGCGAGGCCGGCACGCCGCGCAAGGCGCCGCTGCCCGCCGCCAGCAGCTGCGAGCGGCGCCACCGCCGCAGGCGCAGCGCCAGCAGCAGCAGCAGGAAGGCGAGGAAGAGGCAGGACACGGCCGCCACGGCCACCACCAGCCACCGCGTCAGGCTGCCGGCCGGCTCGCCCGGCGCCGCCGCCGCGCTGCCCAGCTCCGACAGCAGCTCGGCCACGCTCTCGGCCAGCACCACCGTCAGCGTGGCCGTGGCCGACAGCGCCGGCCGCCCGTGGTCCTTCACCACCACCACCAGGCTCTGCCGCGCCGCGTCGCGGGCCAGCGGGAAGCGCGCCGTGCGCACCTCGCCGCTGTGCAGCCCCACGCGGAACAGCCCCGGCTCCGTCGCCTTGGCCAGCTCGTACGACAGCCACGCGTTCTGCCCCGCGTCCGCGTCCACCGCCACCACCTTGGCCACCAGCGCCCCGGGCTCCGCCGAGCGCGGCGCCAGCTCCACGCCCGCCCAGCCCGCGCCCGGCCCCGCGCCCGGCCCCGGCGCCGGCGGCGGGTACAGCACCTGCGGCGCGTTGTCGTTCTCGTCCACGATCACGAGCCGCACCGACACGTTGCTGCTCAGCGCCGGCGCGCCGCCGTCCTCCGCCCGCACCCACAGCCCCACCTCGCGCACCTCCTCGTAGTCGAAGGAGCGCAGCGCGTACAGCGCGCCCGTCTCCGCCTGCACCGACACGTAGGACGAGAGCGGCGCGCCCCGCACCCGCCCCTCCGACAGCCGGTACCGCACGCGCGCGTTCTGCCCCCAGTCCGCGTCCGCCGCGCGCACCGTCAGCACCAGCGCGCCCGCCGCGTTGTTCTCGGGCAGCCGGGCGCTGTAGCGCGCCTCCGCGAACACCGGCGCGTTGTCGTTCACGTCCAGCACCCGCAGCGCCAGCACCGCGCTGCTCCGCAGCGCCGGCGACCCGCCGTCGGCCGCCCGCACCGTCACGTTGTACTCCGCCACCTCCTCCCGGTCCAGCTGCCTCGACGTCACCACGCGGTAGTAGTCCCCCAACGACCTCTCCAGCCGGAACGGGAGGTTCTCCGCGATGCTGCACCGCACCTCGCCGTTCGCCCCCGAGTCGCGGTCCTGCACGTGCAGCAGGGCCACCACCGTACCCGACGGGGCGTCCTCTGAGATCTCGCTCAGCGCCGACGACACTGTCAGTTCGGGCGCGTTGTCGTTTACGTCTGTCACCGTGATCGTGACTTTCGCTGTGTCGAAAAGCTCGCCGCCGTCCCGTGCCTGCACCTCCAGTTCGTAGACAGCCGCGTCCTCGAAGTCCAGACTCAGCACCAGCGTCATCGCTCCCGTCTCGACGTCCACATGCAAAATCTCCGATTCCAGGTCCGTCGTTTTCTTCAGCGAGTACTTCACGTGCCCGTTGATCCCCTCGTCGGCGTCGGTGGCCGTGACGATGAGGAGGGTGGAGCCCACGGGCACGTCCTCCGGCACACGCACCGTGTACTCCACCTGGCCGAACACGGGCGCGTTGTCGTTGGCGTCCAGCACCGCCACGCGGATCCGCGCCGTGCCCGTCCGCGCCGGGTCGCCGCCGTCGCTCGCCCTCAGCACCAGCTCGTGAAACGCCGCCTCCTCGCGGTCCAGCGCCTTCGCCAGCACCAGCTCGGGACGCTGGTCCCCGCCGGGGCCCGCCTGCACGGCCAGCGAGAAGTGCTCGTCGCCGCTCAGCTCGTAGCGCTGCAGGGAATTCGCTCCCGAGTCCGGGTCGTGAGCCCTGGGCAGAGGAAAACGCGACCCCGGCGATGTCGTCTCGCTCATTCTCAGTTCCGTGTCTGCCCCTCGGAAGCTGGGAGCGTTGTCGTTAATGTCCGTGACCTCCACTTCAATTCCGTAAACCTGCATTTCCCCCTCCACTATCACCTCACACCGCAGCACGCATTTCTCCACCAGCCGGCACAGCTGCTCTCTGTCGATCCTCTCCGCCGTCACCAAGTGTCCCGTCTTCCCGTGCAGGGAGAAATACTGCGTCCTACCTCTGTCCAACAGGCGGAGGCCGCGGTCGCGGAGCGCCGTCAGCTCCAGCCCCAGGTCCTTGGCCACGTCGCCCACGAACGAGCCCTTGGGCATCTCCTCGGGAACCGAGTAGCGCAGCTGCCCCCACGCCGCCTCCCACGCCGCCACCAGCACGCACCACAGCAGGGCTCGCTCCCGCCGGCCCCGGCGCCTCCCCGCCGCGCACATCTCCGCCGCGGCCCCTGGGGCCCCGCAACACCGCCGACACCGACCCGCCGCCGCCCGCCGAATCGCTTCTGGCTCCGGCTCCGGCTCCGGCTCCCGTTCACGGCTCTGGATCCTGATCCTCCTCCTTCTTCCCTCTCCGGCTGCCGCTCCCTGTGGCCGGCCCCGGCCGCTGCCGCCGGCCCCTCCGCCTCGCTGCAGCACGGCTCCGCACCGCGGGGACGCTCGCAGACCGCCCGGCCGCCGAGCCAGCCAGCGAGCGAGCGAGCGAGCCGGGCCGCAGCGGGCGGGGCTGCCTGCAGCGCTCCGGCCTTCCTCTCGCTCCTCCTCGGTCAACAGCGGCGCCCGCAGCCTCCTCCCGGCACTGCAGGCACCGAGCGCTGCCGAGCGCTGCCCGCCCGGCCCTGCCCACGGACACCTCGCGGGGACGGCACCGGCGCCACCGACACAGACATCGCTGCCCGCCCGGCGGGGAGCTCCTGCGCTGCCGTCTCTCCCCGACAGCTCCTCCTTCCTCCTCGCCGACATCCCCACCGCAAAGCAAGAACAAACCAACGACGGCCCGGCACTCTCTTACTCCTTCCGCACGGGAGGAAAATGTATCCGGCGATGTTATGCCAAGTCGAAGATGACGTGAAGACTCTGACGAGCCTGTTCCCCTCGCTCCGACAGCACAGTCTCCTCCGCGAATTGCACAGCTTTTTGCAGTAGTCGAGCTTCAAGGACGTTGCCTTCACGCTTTCTGCAGATCACAGATGCATCCTACAGCCACAGGAACTCGCCCCGTCCCGACAGCACAAGGCAGCAATGAAGATCCTCCCTCCAATGGGGACGCGGGATTTCCTGCACGGGCTTTTCCCTGAGCCGTTCTTTCCTTTAACGATGCCCGTTACTCCGACCGCACGGGAAAGAACCCTTGCTCATGGCCAATACATAGCAACTATAATACTTTATTTATTTATTTATTTATTTAACGTGTAGAATATCACGGGTCTTCGAGCATTAGTCCAAAAGCACAGTCCCCACCACGGATTTTTGTACCCGTCATGCTGGAATGACGGCTACAAGGACAGCAAGACAGAACAGGCTCTGAAATACAAAATATTTCGGACACACACACACACACACACAGAAGCAGAGGTGTCGGGCTCCCTAACCCAAGCGGCAGGAACTTGGCTTTCAATCTTCAGCCCCCCGGAACACGCTTCCAATGAAGTCCCCCACCGCCGCCGACTGAGCCGAGACACGTCAAGGCTGAAGAAGGTGGGGTCCATCATCTCGGAATCTAAGCCCCCTCGGCCCCTACCGCTCCGGAGGAGCTGGGCTTGCTCCGCCCCGCCACGGGCTCAGGGATTGCTCCCCAGGAGACCTTCCTGGGAACACAGCACAGGAGGAGGCGCCGCTACTGCTCGCAACTCGTTCTCTGCCCCCACCCCGGGCTGCACTACAGCTCCCCAGGAGGCGGGAGGCACCTGCACTGACCCCGGCCCGAAGCATCTGCTCGGCTCCAGCCAGCTGCCGGGAAAACGCCTTGGCGAGCGCGGCAAGAACCGCAGCGGGTACCGCTGCCTTGGCTCCTCTGCCCATTCAGCGCAGCCACGCGACTGCGTCGGTCTTTTGTTCTCAACGGTATTTTTGCACTGTGGCAAACTGAGCAACGCAATCGCATTAAACGGTGCTACATGCGAAGATACAGTTAAAAATGGGTGGAAAAGCAAAGGTGAAGGACACTGCCGTGAGATTTCCTTTTTAATACCCCACATTAAGTTAGGGGTGGCATAGCTGAAACACATTTGCATTTACCGAAGCATTTCGATACCTTGAACGACCAGAAGGTACTTTCATTTTCAAATAAGTCGAGGTGTAAAACCTTGCGACTTGTTAACAACTTATTAATCCAAGCCTTGAATGTTCATGTTGGTAGAAAACCTCTTCAGCAAAATATCGTAGGACAGTAGGTGAAGACAAGTGCAGCTGCACACCCTAAACTATGCGGAGCATTTCTGAAAGTGTAAATGGACTGTATTCGAGTGCCTCACTGATCTCATTTTACTTCTCGTATAAAATTCCTTCCCCTTTTAGATAAGTTCTCAAGGTGGGTATAGCCCCTCTGCACAAACAGGCAAATTCGACAACGATTGAAAAGTGGTAGAGAGACAGAGTTCCTCGGTTTAGTATTTCCCTGTCAACGCGATCAATCAGGCCCAAGCAAGTCTCTTCGGGAAAGAGGGAGAGGAAAATAGAAGAGGTTTAAAATAAAAAAGGCGATCTGGTTTTTCTTATGATACCCCATTCTACACCTCCACGTGTGCATGAAAGACAGATCAGGAACGCTGAAGAAGAGGGAGCTAACACCCAGAATAGAAAACAAGCAAAACAACTGCACAGAGCAACAATGACCAGAAAAAAATGCCCGATCCAACCTGGGCTGACATTACTACAGAAGCCTCCCTCGAAAGACCGAGGGACACCCTCTTCCTTCCTCACGGACGAACAATCTGTGAGTTCTGAGTTCATGGAGAAAACATTCATGGGAAACCAACGGTCTTACATGCAGCTATCGATTAGGTTCAGGTGCACCGGTTTGGGGAAAGAGCAACGAGGAAGGGGGAGTCTCCTTTAAGAAGCGCCCACCACATTCTCCGTCAGGCACGATCCTGAATTTACTCAAAGGATGGCCGGCGAGAAACACCCCCGGGAGACGCTGAGCCTGCAGCTGCCTGCCTGCTGGCAGAGCAAGGGGCATCCCCCGCTCGTTCCTTCCCTCCCGGGCAGCCGGAGGAGCGCTCCCCGCGCACAGCAGCCGCGGAAGAGCCCGGGCCAGAGGCACGACGGCTCCGCCCGGCCGAAGGGGAAGAGCGAGAGCGCGCGGGCTCACAGACCTGCGGTGCGTCGGGCTCGGCGGGCGGCTCTCCCGCGCCGGCGCTGCTGCTCGGGCTCCGCTTCCCGCAGCGCTCCCCGCCGAGAAGCTCCTCCGCGGGCAGGCTGGGCAGCGGCGGCGGCGGCGGCAGCCAAGCGCCCTCGGCCACGGCGCGGCCCGGCGCCGCGCACAGGTTGTAGGAGTAGGGCAAGGTGCCCTCGCAGAAGTCGGCCGGGAAGGCGGCGCCGGCCGCGGAGAAGCGCTGCGCGCCCAGGCAGCGCAGGACGGCGGGCGGCCCGGCCCGGCGCAGCCGCGCCAGCACGGCCAGCGCCACGCTCAGCAGGAACAGGGCGGAGAGGAGCGCCAGCGCCAGCACCAGGTAGAACTGCAGCTCCGCCGCCGAGTCGGCGCCCGCCGCCCGCTCGCTCAGCTCCGGCAGCGCCTCCTGCAAGCTCTCGGCCAGCACCACGTGCAGCGTGGCCGTGGCCGACAGCGCCGGCTGCCCGTGGTCCTTCACCACGGCCACCAGCCGCTGCTTGGCCGCGTCCCGCAGTAATGCTTATTACTCTCAGTTAATGCTTGTAACGCGCTTGGAGCAAGCAAGGGGTAGGGAAGTGTGCACGTGTTCTCTACATGCTCCTTCTGGCAAAGCAGAAGCTCAAATCTCTCAGTCATTTCTGATGATTGATTGTCTTGGGTTTGTGTGCGTGGCAGGGGGTTTGGTAGCTGGGGAGGGAGCTACATCGGTGGTGTCTGTGAGAAGATTGTCGAAGCTCCCCTGGCTCTAAGCTGACCCACCTCTGGCCAAGGCCAAGCCAATTAGCAACGGTGGCTGCACCTCTGTGATAACGTATTTCAGAAGCAGAATCTGGGAAGAGGAGTTGGAGCTGTGAGGAGCAGTTTTGAGCGACTAACAGTGAAAGAGCAGAGGAGGAAAATGGTGAGGGGGGAGGTGCATCAGAGCAGAGACTCCTCTGCATCCCGTGGGGAGAGGGCAGCTGTCCCCTGCAGCCATGGAGGACTCCGGTGGAGCAGGTGCCATCTGCAGCCTGTGGAGTTCCCCACAGCTCAGCAGGTGGCTGCACCTGAAAAAGGCCGGGACTCTGAGGGAAGCCCACGCTGGTGCACTTCGTCTCTAGGAGGATTGCCACGTGTGGGAGGGACCCACGCTGGAGCAGTTTGTGAAGAGCTGCAGCCCATGGGGAGGACTCAGGTCAGAGAAAGTTTGTGGGGGGCTGTCTCCCGTGAAAGGGAGCCCACGCTGGAGCAGGGGAAGAGTGGGAGGAGTCCTGCCCCTTGAAGAGGAACAATGTGTGACAAACTGACCAGAAACCCCATGCCCTGCTCCCCTTCACTGCTGGGGTGGAGGAGGTGGAGATATCGGGAGGGAACCTGGCCCCAGGAAGAGGGAGGTGTTGGGGAAGGTGTTTTTAAGATGTGGTTATTCGTGGTTAATTTTAAGATGTGGTTGATTGTTAAGTGTTGCTGATGTTTGAATTAAATTGATGTTTTCTTCCCCTAACAAATCTGTCTTTTGCCGGTGACCATAAGGTGTGAATCATCCTTCCCTGCCCTATATCTCCATTCCAGAGCCTTTAGTTTTTATTTCTCGTTCCCATTCTTGAGGGGAGAGGAGTGAATGATTGGCTGCGTGTGGCTCAGTTGCCCTCTGGGTTCAAACCATGACATTAATAAAAAAGCCCTAAAGCTCTGATTGGCTCACTGAGGTAAAAAATGGTAAATGTACAGGTGCTTTGGCACATCTCTGCCTTGAAAATTCATCTCCCAGAGCACCTGGAAGTCACCGAAGGCTGAAACTGCAAGCGAGGCCCTAAAGTCTTCCTTTGGACAATGTAGTAGCGGGGCTGCTCTTGAGGACATTTGACAGTTCTCATGAAATTTTCTACATATCTGTTCTGCTCATCTCCTATGAATATGAAGCCATAAGTGCAAATGCCTTATCAAAGGCCACTATCTGTATAGAAGGACTTAGGAGAGACTCCCTTTTAGTTTCTCTTTCATTTTCCTAACACTTAAGATTCTGTCTTCACGTGGATCTCCAGGGAAGTCAGTCTTGACTGCAAAACTACACTCACAGTTTCACATGCAAAAGAACAATCCTCATGTGGAAAACACAAAAGACAAACTGCAAGGAAGCCTGAAGGAAGGTCAAAGGATGGGAAAATGTAATTAAGACTTTGACAAAATTCTCCATCAAAATGTTACATGGAGATAGATATAGATAAAAGTTTCACAAAGGAAAAAGAAGTTTTTCTACCCATACATCATTATGCTCACTTTCATTCAACCCTATAAAACTTGCAGGTTTGTTTCTGACAGTCATAATTGGCAAAACAATCACGAGAGGGTAATGCATCATGATCATACCAGGAAAGGAGATACGTTTCTCTCAGCCCACCACCATTCTCAGAAGAATCCAAGAACAGAAGTATTCAAGAACAGGCAAATTACAAACGGCCAAATTAAAAGACCAGCAGTAATCCAACACAGACTGGGTCATGGAGGTACCTCCATAGGAGGAATCTCCTTGCCTCATTTGTTTTCCTGGGAGACAACATTCAAAGTTTCAAAAACATAAAGAAATCTCCAGAAAAGGGAAAACAAACACAACCTTCCAGAAATCAAAGGCCTGAAAGAAAGTCCAACCGTAACTATGAAGAATCTCTATGTCGCAACACAACAAGGAGATAAAATTTAGATAAAGGAGGTTTCTCACGGGAGTTATCAGCCATTCTCCCCATGCATCATCCCTCTAACTGCAGAGTTATTGTACAAATGCTTTATTATCAGAGGACAAGCATTGCATTTCAGGACAGGGAACCAGGATCACAGCACACATGGCACAGGCCTTGGCCTTGGCCCCAGCCATGAAATCAAACTTTACTCAACCAAAATCACATAGACCGACCTTTTCCCTGGTGCAATGCCAGCCTCTGCCCCTCCTCGCTCTGCGTTCGCAGCCTTTAGTCACACCACAGACAAGATCCAACCACTGGCCACGTACCAGCCACAGGTGAAAGAGCATTTCATGCAGTGACGTTTTAGGGAAACAGAAGCGCATCAAAGACTTTGTCTTGACAGCTCTAAACCTTCAAGGCAGGGATGGAAACATCAGGGTATGGATGGGTGACATCCAGTCTTTGTGACATAGCAACTACGGCCCTCCCGGGAAATGCTTTCCCACCCTCAGCCATACCTCAACATCTCCCTTGGCCTTCACCACAGATACAGGATAGATGAGGAACGGTACCAAGGCAGGTACTACCGCCAAGGGTGGAATAAACAGTGAGCAACAGCTGCAGCAACAACACAGAGAAATCATGCCTGGGGAAAATCAATCCATCCATCGAATGCTACTGTTTCTGCAGCAGCCTTCCTCCACGAGCTGGGAAGGCAGACAGTGAGACTCCTGTCTTTCTTTACACTGAACAAACTTTAATTTCCCTGTTCATGCAACTGCATTGTCATTTCCTTTGGGACTCCCATTATCAAACAGCAAGAACCAAGAGCTGTGTGTCCAGTGTTACCAACCAGGTCCAAGCACATCCCATTGGGAAAAAGCATTTAGGTAAGAAAACAATCTCACTACAAATCAACATTTTTTGGGTTCACCACTACTGGCTTTGCCATTTTGCCCAGCACAGATGGAATCACCCGAAGCTCTCCACTGAGCCTACATGGAGGATGTAAATGCGAGTGCCCTATCTCACTTGCTGCTCTGCATGGATGGGGGTTACACTGCTCCTTCTTTCATCCTTCACGGATGACACAGATCAGCATTTCCCATCCACACCACCCAGGCAAACCCAGCGGAAGGAGGACAGGGATTCAGAAAGGCTCAAGGAAAACAGTGAGAGAGTGTGGGCTTATAGACGTGTGGCACATAAGTGTCCAGGGGTGGCTCTTCTGCACTGACACTGGTGTTCAGCCCCAATTCCCACAGGTGTCTCCACTGAAAATCTCCTGTCCCAGCAGGAGGAAGAACATCATTCTACATGAATAGTTGTTGCAGAAAGACTTAAGAAAATTTGGAGGCTTGTCATTGCCTTTCTGGACAGGGAAACCAAGATCACAGCATGAATGGCACAGGCTTTGGCACCAGGCATGAAACCAAACCATTGTCTAGACAAAAATTCATTGACTCACCAATCTTCCTGATTCGATGCCAGCCCCTCACCCTCATCGCCCTGCAATCACAGCCTTTAGTCACACCACGCACAATATCCAACTCTTGGCCACATCAGCTACAGGCAACAGAGCATTTTGTTCCATGACTTTTTAGGGATATACACAAGTATATCAAAGTCTTTGTCTTGTATATAGGGTTTGCATGGCAAGGTTTTAGTAGCAGTGGGGCTACAGGGGTGACTTCCGTGAGAAGATGCCAGAGGCTTCTCTGATGTTCCAGCAGCCTCCAAGCTGGATCCGCAGCTGGCCAAACTCAGCCAATCAGTGTCAGTGCTAATATCGCTGTCATAGCATGTTTAAAAAGGATTAAAACCTCCTGCACGATAACAGCTGGGAGAGGGCAGTGAGAATATATGAGAGAAATAACTTTGCAGACACCAAGACCAGTGAAGGAGGTGCTCCAGGTGTCAGGGCAGATATTCCCCTGCAGCCTGTGCTGAAGACCATGGAGAGACAGGTTGTGCCCCTGCAGCACACGGAGGTCCATGGCGGAGCTGATATCCACCCTGCAGCCCATGGAGGACCCCACACTGGAGCAGGTGGATGTGCCCCTAAGGAGGCTGTGACCCTGTGGAGAGCCCGCACTGGAGCAGGCTCTTGGAAGAACATGTGGTCCTGTGCAGAGGGGCCCACGCTGGAGCAGGGCTTCTGGCAGGACCTGTGACCCCTGTGGGACACCTACACTGGAGCAGTCCATTCTTGACAGACTTCATCCTGTGAAAAGGACCTATGTTGGAGCAGTTTGTAAAGATCTGCAGCCTGTGAGAAGGACTCAGTTGGAGAAGTTCAGAAAGCACTGTCTGCCATGGGTAGGACCAGACATCGAACTAGGGAAAGAGCATGAGGAGGAAGAATTGGCAAAGACAAGGCGTGATGAACTGCCTGCACACGCCATTCCCAGTCCCCCTGCACCTCTCAGGGGGAGGAGGGAGAAAAATGGGGAGTGAATTGAGTCTGAGTGGAAGGGAGAAGGTGGAGGAGGAAAATGTACCATGACCAGGAAACAGAGGCCTGAAAGAAAGTCTAAGTACAACTATGAAGGAAATCTCCATTGTAAAGTTACATGGAGACACAGATGGAGAAAGGAGCTTTCACACAGGAATTATAAACTGTTCTACACACACATCATGGTTCTACAGGCACAGTTACTCCACAAACACTTTATGACTGGAGGACTGGAATCGCCTTTCAGCACGGGGAAACCAGCATCACAACATCAGTGGCACAGGCCTTGGCACCAGCCATGAAACCAAACCATGGCCCACCCAAACCCACACTGACCCACTGTTTCCCTAGTCCAAAGCCAGCCCCTCACCCTCCTCACTCGGCATTCACAGCCTTTGCTTGCACCACGCACAACATCCAACTACTGGCCATATGGCGGCCACAGGCAACAGAGCATTTCATTCAGTGACACCTGAGGGAAACTGGGCTCTGTCAAAGTCTTTGTCTTGGCAGATGAACACCTTCAATGCAGGATGCAAACTGCTCCCCCAGCCCTACAGTTATAACAGATACTTATAAGGACCAGGACAACAAACAAAGTAAGAATGGGAAATCTACAGAAGCGAAGGAATCAGACCTTGACATGTCAGATGATGTCAGCTGTGGTAGGGACAAAGGAAAAGTATCTAGTAGCTAAAATGCCTGCAGGACACCCACACAGGAGCTCACACCAAAGACCAGAGCCACCGTTACTCAATGTAAGTCATTTGCATAACTGAAAAATGAAAAAATATTTGGAACCACAACTGTATGCTTCATCTAACCTCTAGGACAAACGGAATTTTTACACCATCTTTACATCTTTTAGACATCTCACATTAATCCACAGCAAACTTTTTCAATGGACAGATAGAAATTTTTCACCCTGCTCAAACATCACACAACAGGAAAGCTGCCTTTGCAGACAGACACCACTTAAGGAGATGGTGAACACAGTTCTCCTTACCCAAGAATAACAATTACAACACAGATGGATGCAAAGAGATTTCTCTGCTCATCATACTACGTCAAAGATGTACTATGGCAAATGTTCTCCAGTGCATAAGCAATACGCAGCTCCAATAAAGACTCACTCATCGAAGTATCAACTCAAAGACATCATCATCCTTCTTCAGCACATGGGCAACTTGGAAGAGACATGATTCCCAGACCTTAACGTAAAGTGTATGTCTATCCTCAATCTCTGCCATTCACAGGAAATATCATACAACAGGAAAAGGAATGGATGAAACAACAGCTTGGCCACTTGGAGACTGAGTAGTGTGATATCCAACAATATGACACCTTCAGACTCCTTTTATGCTGTTCAGCAGCAAACCTGGGAGTTACCAAAACACATGCTTTGTCTCCACCACTTCCTCCTCATACTCAGCATCCCCGAGATTCTCCTCAAACCCCCCAATCCATCAAGGCTGTCACTGATGATCATCATTTGCAGATACACTTCAGCTAAAGTCACACAGACAACTTATCCTTACCACGGATAGTCCTTGTTTTCTCACCGTGTCTATGTGACAAACAAGAGCATTTCTTCCAGTAGTATTTTAAGGAAACACACCTAGGAAAGTCTTCTCTTCGCAGCTGTAAACCTCAAAGGCACTTACGGGAAAGTCACTGAAATGTAACAGCTGTGATCTTCCACACACTATCAGAGACAGTGGCCCGTCTTTAACTCCTCACAGCGAGCAAGGGAAGAAGTTAATACATTCAAAATGAAAGGGGTTACAACATACTCTTCTTGCTGTTGGCAATTAGAGTGCGTACATAACTAAGGTGTTTAGAGGTACTATACAGAGTGATTGCTCTTCCCAAAGCTCTCATTATAAAGTTTCTCATAAGTATGTAATGCAGGTGTTAGCTAATTTTAGGAGATTGACATATGCAAAAAAGGAAGGGATGACACCATACTCTTCTTGATCATGGCACTTAGACTAAGTGCGAAATTACGGTGTTTAGTAGGTACTATACACACAGTTTGCTCTTCCTAAAGCTTTGATATAAGTATGTTATTAAAGTCTTCGCTAACATTTGACGACAATTGCAGTCACACATGAGAAACCTCACAGGACTCCCAGTGCAGCTGCAATAACATGACTCAGGACAAACTTCTTTGGCAAGGAGAAATGCACATTGTATGACACTGCAGCTGGGCACCGAACAGGGAAAGGAGCAAATCGTCTCTCCTGTCTCCTCCAACAGTCCCTCACACACAGCTCCCAGGACTCTCATCTCCAACCCTTCACAACTTGCATGGTGTTCTCTGACCCCATAATTTGCAAACACTTTTGACATCACAGGGCAGTTGCCCAAAACATTTCACTTCAACATGCAGCACCATCACACCACACAGCCCACAAAGATATATTGACACCTCCATAACAAGAAGGAAGATAAATTTCTGCTCACTGGAGGTTTAGCAGAAATGTCAAGGGCCTAAGACTAGAAGAGGTGCGACCCACAGGAAGAGAATAGGTCAGTGAACACCTGCATAGGGGCACTATCCCCCTCCTTACATCTCCCACTGCCCACTGACTCTCTCATGTGGCTCTTGTCACAGCCTGTATGCCCAAGCCAAGGCACATCCAGCTCCGTTTCAAGCAAGTCAGCCTTAACAGACGGGCAATCAGCAAAGCACATCTCCCGTTTCCTGCACTAGCCCTTCCCACGCAGCCACCCGGGGACTTTCTCAAAGACTCACAACTTCTCCGATTCTCTTTCAGCTCCCGAACAGGCAGACAGACATCGTCAAGGGACCAGTTGTTGCTGCCCAGCCCATTCCTCTGCCTTTTACACAAATGTGGAAGTGCAAAGACGTTTCGTAGGTCGCCACGGAGAAGCAGCGAGGCTGAGAAGAGCAGAAACGCTGAGCAGCCAAGCTACATCTGGGGCGCGAAGGCTGCGTCTGCAGAGCATCTCCCGCCACTGCAGCGCGCGTGCTGTCGGGAAGCACCTGACCTGCCCGCAGCGCCAAGTCGCCCCTTGTCCCGCGGCCGGCAGCAGCGGCAGCGCTGAGCCCCGGTCCCACGCTCCCCTCCCGCCAGCCAGAGGCAGCAGCAGCCGGCGCGGTGCCGCGGGAAGCGCTGCCTGCCTGGGAGCGAGACCCCCCTCCGCAGCGGGCGGGACGCGGCGCGGCCAGGCCCGAGCAGCAGCAGAGCGAAGCGTCGCGGAGCCGGGAAGTCCGGGCACGGGAACTCACCGGGGCAGCGGCGGGGTCCTCCCCGAGCAGCGGCGCGGGCTCGTCGGGCGGCGGCCGGGCCGGGAGGGTGTCGCAGCAGCTGCCGGCCGACAAGCGGAGCTGGCTCTTGCGCGAGTCGGCCGTGAGCGACACCTCGTGCGAGTAGGAGCGCAGGAAGGCGCGGACGCCGTCGATGCCCACGAAGTGCGAGGCCGGCACGCCGCGCAAGGCGCCGCTGCCCGCCGCCAGCAGCTGCGAGCGGCGCCACCGCCGCAGGCGCAGCGCCAGCAGCAGCAGCAGGAAGGCGAGGAAGAGGCAGGACACGGCCGCCACGGCCACCACCAGCCACCGCGTCAGGCTGCCGGCCGGCTCGCCCGGCGCCGCCGCCGCGCTGCCCAGCTCCGACAGCAGCTCGGCCACGCTCTCGGCCAGCACCACCGTCAGCGTGGCCGTGGCCGACAGCGCCGGCCGCCCGTGGTCCTTCACCACCACCACCAGGCTCTGCCGCGCCGCGTCGCGGGCCAGCGGGAAGCGCGCCGTGCGCACCTCGCCGCTGTGCAGCCCCACGCGGAACAGCCCCGGCTCCGTCGCCTTGGCCAGCTCGTACGACAGCCACGCGTTCTGCCCCGCGTCCGCGTCCACCGCCACCACCTTGGCCACCAGCGCCCCGGGCTCCGCCGAGCGCGGCGCCAGCTCCACGCCCGCCCAGCCCGCGCCCGGCCCCGCGCCCGGCCCCGGCGCCGGCGGCGGGTACAGCACCTGCGGCGCGTTGTCGTTCTCGTCCACGATCACGAGCCGCACCGACACGTTGCTGCTCAGCGCCGGCGCGCCGCCGTCCTCCGCCCGCACCCACAGCCCCACCTCGCGCACCTCCTCGTAGTCGAAGGAGCGCAGCGCGTACAGCGCGCCCGTCTCCGCCTGCACCGACACGTAGGACGAGAGCGGCGCGCCCCGCACCCGCCCCTCCGACAGCCGGTACCGCACGCGCGCGTTCTGCCCCCAGTCCGCGTCCGCCGCGCGCACCGTCAGCACCAGCGCGCCCGCCGCGTTGTTCTCGGGCAGCCGGGCGCTGTAGCGCGCCTCCGCGAACACCGGCGCGTTGTCGTTCACGTCCAGCACCCGCAGCGCCAGCACCGCGCTGCTCCGCAGCGCCGGCGACCCGCCGTCGGCCGCCCGCACCGTCACGTTGTACTCCGCCACCTCCTCCCGGTCCAGCTGCCTCGACGTCACCACGCGGTAGTAGTCCCCCAACGACCTCTCCAGCCGGAACGGGAGGTTCTCCGCGATGCTGCACCGCACCTCGCCGTTCGCCCCCGAGTCGCGGTCCTGCACGTGCAGCAGGGCCACCACCGTCCCCGACGGGGCGTCCTCTGAGATCTCGCTCAGCGCCGACGACACTGTCAGTTCGGGCGCGTTGTCGTTTACGTCTGTCACCGTGATCGTGACTTTCGCTGTGTCGAAAAGCTCGCCGCCGTCCCGTGCCTGCACCTCCAGTTCGTAGACAGCCGCGTCCTCGAAGTCCAGACTCCGCACCAGCGTGATCGCTGCCGTCTCGGCGTCCAGACGGAAAATTTTCGAGGCTTTTTCTGTGATTTTCTTCAGCGAGTATTTCACGTGCCCGTTGATCCCCTCGTCGGCGTCGGTGGCCGTGACGGTGAGGAGGGTGGAGCCCACGGGCACGTCCTCCGGCACACGCACCGTGTACTCCGCCTGGCCGAACACGGGCGCGTTGTCGTTGGCGTCCAGCACCGCCACGCGGATCCGCGCCGTGCCCGTCCGCGCCGGGTCGCCGCCGTCGCTCGCCCTCAGCACCAGCTCGTGAAACGCCGCCTCCTCGCGGTCCAGCGCCTTCGCCAGCACCAGCTCGGGACGCTGGTCCCCGCCGGGGCCCGCCTGCACGGCCAGCGAGAAGTGCTCGTCGCCGCTCAGCTCGTAGCGCTGCAGGGAATTCGCTCCCGAGTCCGGGTCGTGAGCCTCGACCAGGGGAAACCGCGACCCCGGCGATGTCGTCTCGCTCATTCTCTCCTCCAGTTCAGTTTCCTTGAAGCTGGGAGCGTTGTCGTTAATGTCCGTGATTTCCACTTCGATTCCGTAAACCTGCATTTCTCCCTCCACTATCACCTCACACCGCAGCACGCATCGCTGCACCGTCTCGCACAGCTGCTCTCTGTCGATCCTCTCCGCCGTCACCAAGTGTCCCGTCTTCCCGTGCAGGGAGAAATACTGCGTCCTACCTCTGTCCAACAGGCGGAGGCCGCGGTCGCGGAGCGCCGTCAGCTCCAGCCCCAGGTCCTTGGCCACGTCGCCCACGAACGAGCCCTTGGGCATCTCCTCGGGAACCGAGTAGCGCAGCTGCCCCCACGCCGCCTCCCACGCCGCCACCAGCACGCACCACAGCAGGGCTCGCTCCCGCCGGCCCCGGCGCCTCCCCGCCGCGCACATCTCCGCCGCGGCCCCTGGGGCCCCGCAACACCGCCGACACCGACCCGCCGCCGCCCGCCGAATCGCTTCTGGCTCTGGCTCCGGCTCCGGCTCCCGTTCACGGCTCTGGATCCTGATCCTCCTCCTTCTTCCCTCTCCGGCTGCCGCTCCCTGTGGCCGGCCCCGGCCGCTGCCGCCGGCCCCTCCGCCTCGCTGCAGCACGGCTCCGCACCGCGGGGACGCTCGCAGACCGCCCGGCCGCCGAGCCAGCCAGCGAGCGAGCGAGCGAGCCGGGCCGCAGCGGGCGGGGCTGCCTGCAGCGCTCCGGCCTTCCTCTCGCTCCTCCTCGGTCAACAGCGGCGCCCGCAGCCTCCTCCCGGCACTGCAGGCACCGAGCGCTGCCGAGCGCTGCCCGCCCGGCCCTGCCCACGGACACCTCGCGGGGACGGCACCGGCGCCACCGACACAGACATCGCTGCCCGCCCGGCGGGGAGCTCCTGCGCTGCCGTCTCTCCCCGACAGCTCCTCCTTCCTCCTCGCCGACATCCCCACCGCAAAGCAAGAACAAACCAACGACGGCCCGGCACTCTCTTACTCCTTCCGCACGGGAGGAAAATGTATCCGGCGATGTTATGCCAAGTCGAAGATGACGTGAAGACTCTGACGAGCCTGTTCCCCTCGCTCCGACAGCACAGTCTCCTCCGCGAATTGCACAGCTTTTTGCAGTAGTCGAGCTTCAAGGACGTTGCCTTCACGCTTTCTGCAGATCACAGATGCATCCTACAGCCACAGGAACTCGCCCCGTCCCGACAGCACAAGGCAGCAATGAAGATCCTCCCTCCAATGGGGACGCGGGATTTCCTGCACGGGCTTTTCCCTGAGCCGTTCTTTCCTTTAACGATGCCCGTTACTCCGACCGCACGGGAAAGAACCCTTGCTCATGGCCAATACATAGCAACTATAATACTTTATTTATTTATTTATTTATTTAACGTGTAGAATATCACGGGTCTTCGAGCATTAGTCCAAAAGCACAGTCCCCACCACGGATTTTTGTACCCGTCATGCTGGAATGACGGCTACAAGGACAGCAAGACAGAACAGGCTCTGAAATACAAAATATTTCGGACACACACACACACACACACACACACACAGAAGCAGAGGTGTCGGGCTCCCTAACCCAAGCGGCAGGAACTTGGCTTTCAATCTTCAGCCCCCCGGAACACGCTTCCAATGAAGTCCCCCACCGCCGCCGACTGAGCCGAGACACGTCAAGGCTGAAGAAGGTGGGGTCCATCATCTCGGAATCTAAGCCCCCTCGGCCCCTACCGCTCCGGAGGAGCTGGGCTTGCTCCGCCCCGCCACGGGCTCAGGGATTGCTCCCCAGGAGACCTTCCTGGGAACACAGCACAGGAGGAGGCGCCGCTACTGCTCGCAACTCGTTCTCTGCCCCCACCCCGGGCTGCACTACAGCTCCCCAGGAGGCGGGAGGCACCTGCACTGACCCCGGCCCGAAGCATCTGCTCGGCTCCAGCCAGCTGCCGGGAAAACGCCTTGGCGAGCGCGGCAAGAACCGCAGCGGGTACCGCTGCCTTGGCTCCTCTGCCCATTCAGCGCAGCCACGCGACTGCGTCGGTCTTTTGTTCTCAGCGGTATTTTTGCACTGTGGCAAACTGAGCAACGCAATCGCATTAAACGGTGCTACATGCGAAGATACAGTTAAAAATGGGTGGAACAGCAAAGGTGAAGGACACTGCCGTGAGATTTCCTTTTTAATACCCCACATTAAGTTAGGGGTGGCATAGCTGAAACACATTTGCATTTATCCAAGCATTTCGATACCTTGAACGACCAGAAGGAACTTTCATTTTCAAATAAGTCGAGGTGTAAAACCTTGCGACTTGTTAACAACTTATTAATCCAAGCCTTGAATGTTCATGTTGGTAGGACACCTCTTCAAGAAAATCCTGTAGGGCAGCAGGTGAAGACAAATACAGCTGCACACCCTAAACTATGCGGAGCATTTCTGAAAGTGTAAATGGACTGTATTCGAGTGTCTCATTGATCTCATTTACTTCTCGTAAAATTCCTTCCCCTTTTAGATATCTTCTCAAGGTGGGTATAAGCTGTCCTGCTCAAAGTGGGAGATTCGACAACGATTGAAAAGTGGCAGAAAGACAGAGTTCCTCGGTTTAGTATTTCCCCGTCAACGTGATTAACCAGGTCCAAGCAAGTTTCTCTCGGAAAGGGGAGAGGAAAATAGAAGAGGTTCAAAATTAAAAATGCGATCTAGTTTTTCTTATGATACCCCATTCTACACCTCCACGTGTGCATGAAAGACAGATCAGGAACGCTGAAGAAGAGGGAGCTAACACCCAGGGAAGAAAAAGAGTGAAAAAAGTGCACAGAGCAATAATCACTGGAAAAAATGCCCGATCCAACCTGGGCTACCACTACTACAGGAGCCTCCCTCAAAAGACGGGGGACACCTTCCTCCTTCATCAGGGAGGAACCATCTGTGAGTTCTGAGTTCATGGATAAAACATTCAACGGGAAATCAACAATTTTACATGCAGCTATCGACCAGGTTCGGGTGCATCGGTTTGGGGAAAAAGCGACGAGGAAGGGGGAGTCTCCACCAAGAAGCGCCCACCACATTCTCCCGTCCCTCTCACGCACAATGCTCAGTATACAGCCATCACCGGTACCAACTCAAAGACGGGTTGGTATCAGAATTTGTCGGGTGAAGCTGAGCCTGCGGCCGCCGGCAGAGCACGGAGTGCCGCGGCTGCCTGCCTGCTGGCAGAGCAAGGGGCATCCCCCGCTCGTTCCTTCCCTCCCGGGCAGCCGGAGGAGCGCTCCCCGCGCACAGCAGCCGCGGAAGAGCCCGGGCCAGAGGCACGACGGCTCCGCCCGGCCGAAGGGGAAGAGCGAGAGCGCGCGGGCTCACAGACCTGCGGTGCGTCGGGCTCGGCGGGCGGCTCTCCCGCGCCGGCGCTGCTGCTCGGGCTCCGCTTCCCGCAGCGCTCCCCGCCGAGAAGCTCCTCCGCGGGCAGGCTGGGCAGCGGCGGCGGCGGCGGCAGCCAAGCGCCCTCGGCCACGGCGCGGCCCGGCGCCGCGCACAGGTTGTAGGAGTAGGGCAAGGTGCCCTCGCAGAAGTCGGCCGGGAAGGCGGCGCCGGCCGCGGAGAAGCGCTGCGCGCCCAGGCAGCGCAGGACGGCGGGCGGCCCGGCCCGGCGCAGCCGCGCCAGCACGGCCAGCGCCACGCTCAGCAGGAACAGGGCGGAGAGGAGCGCCAGCGCCAGCACCAGGTAGAACTGCAGCTCCGCCGCCGAGTCGGCGCCCGCCGCCCGCTCGCTCAGCTCCGGCAGCGCCTCCTGCAAGCTCTCGGCCAGCACCACGTGCAGCGTGGCCGTGGCCGACAGCGCCGGCTGCCCGTGGTCCTTCACCACGGCCACCAGCCGCTGCTTGGCCGCGTCCCGCTCCGACACGGCGCGCGCCGTCCGCACCTCGCCGCTGTGCGGCCCCACGCGGAACAGCGCCGGCTCCGGCGCCTGCACCAGCTCGTACGACAGCCACGCGTTGCGCCCCGCGTCCGCGTCCACCGCCACCACCTTGGCCACCAGGTACCCGGCCTCGGCCGACCGCGGCACCACCTCGAACGGCGCCGGCCCCGCCGCGACCGCGCCCGGCCCCGCGCCCGCCGCCGGCCACAGCACCCGCGGCGCGTTGTCGTTGCGGTCCAGCACGAAGACGCGCACCGTGGCCGTCGAGCTCCGCGCCGGCGCCCCGCCGTCCTGCGCCCGCACCGCCACCGCGAACTCGCGGCACTGCTCGTAGTCGAAGGAGCGCTGCGCGTACACCGCGCCGCTCCGCGCCTCCACCGACACGTAGGGCGCCGCGCCCGCGCTGCCGCCCGCCAGCCAGTAGCTCACGCGCCCGTTGGCGCCCGCGTCCGCGTCCCGCGCGCGCACGCGCAGCACCGGCGCGCCCGCCGCGTTGTTCTCCGCCACGTAGGCGCTGTAGGCGGCCTCCTCGAACACCGGCGCGTTGTCGTTCACGTCCGACACCTCCAGCACCAGCGCCGCGCGCCCGGACAGCGCCGGGCTGCCCCGGTCGCGGGCCACCACCGTCACGCGGTGCTCGCCCGCCTGCTCCCGGTCCAGCGCGCTCGCCGTCACCACCTTGTACGAGCCGCCCGACGACGACGCCACCAGCGACAGCGGCGCCTCGCCCGACATCTCGCACGACACCTGACCGTTCTCCCCGGAGTCGCGGTCCATCACGTTCACCAGGGCCACCACCGTGCCCACCGGCGCGTCCTCGGGCACCGGGCTCGACACCGACAACAGCGTGATTTCGGGCGCGTTGTCGTTCACGTCCAGCACCTCCACCTCCACCTCGCAGTGGGCCACCAGGCCGCCGCCGTCCCTCGCCTCCACCAGCAGCGTGTAGCCTCGCGTGTCCTCGAAGTCCAGCGCCTCCTGCAGCGTGACCGTCCCGCTCTCCGCGTCCACCACGAACTTCTGAAGCACCTTGGCCGGCGTTTCCCCGAAGCCGTAGGTGATGCGGGCGTTGGAGCCCGCGTCGGCGTCGGAGGCGGACACGTGCAGCACCGTCGAGCCCGGCGGCGCGTCCTCGCGCAGGCTGGCGCGGTACCGGTCCTGTGCGAACACGGGCGCGTTGTCGTTGGCGTCGGTGACGTTGATGCAGAGCTGGGCGGTGCCGCTCCGGGGCGGGTCGCCGCCGTCCAGCGCCGTCAGCACCAGCCGCAGGCTCTGCTCGCTCTCCCGGTCCAGCGCCCGACGCAGCACCAGCTCCGCGAACTTGCTGCCGTCTTGGCTCTGCTTCACCTCCACCGCGAAGTACCCGTTTTTCTCCAGCTCGTAGCCCTGCAGCGCGTTGCTGCCCACGTCCGGGTCCTCGGCCACTCCCAGGGAAAACCGTGCGCCGGGAGAAGTCAACTCGTTGATCTCCAGCTGGAAAGTGTCCCGCAGGAAGCGCGGGGAGTTGTCGTTGACGTCCTGGATGTCCACCTCGACGTGGAAAACGTTGAGCGGGTTCTGCACCAGCGCCTCGAAGCTGACGGAGCAGGACGCCGCCTCGCCGCACATCTCCTCCCGGTCCAGCCTCTCGCTCACGTACAGCTCCCCGCTCTCCGCGCTCACCGAGAAGTATTTCAGCTGCCTTTCAGCGGCAGTCGCCACCCGCAGCTTGCGTGCCGGCAGCTCCGCCGGGCTCAGCCCCAGGTCCCGCGCCAGCGGCCCCACCAGCGAGCCTCTGCCCAGCTCCTCGGGGATGGCGTAGCGGATCCGCTCCGGCGCCGCCCGGCAGCACAAGCCCAGCAGCAGAGCGGGCAGCAGCACTGGCCCGGCTGCTCGCCGCCGGCTCTGCCGCCGCCCGCCCGCCATCCTCGCCAGCGCTCGCCGCGCTCCTCCCTCCCGCCGCTGCCCTGCCGCCCTTCCAGCCGCTCTCCGCACCGAGCGCAGGGGCCGCCGGAGGGCAGCGAGCTCGGCGCCGGCTCGGACGCCGCTGCTCCCCGCGCCGCGCCGCCTCTCGCCTCTGCTGCCCGCGCCGCTGCCGCTCTGGCCGGCGCCGGGCGAGCGAGCAGCCGGCGGGGGCAGGACGCGGCGCCGGCTCCGGCTCCAGCGCCGCTCCCCGCGGCCAACAGCGGCACCCGGAGGCGCCGCGACGCCACCGCAGCCGCCCGATGGCCGCGCTCCCGGGGGCCGGGCTCTGGCACAGCGGGCAAAGGCGCCTTCGCCCGGCACTTCCAAGGGCTCGGACCCACGCAGCCTTGCTCCGGGTACAGCTTGTGCTCACGCACCTGATTGCCAGCGCATTACCGCTGCCTTATGGACAGCAAAGCTCGCATCATAACGCAAATGGCACAGGCCTTGGCACCGCGCGTGAGGTCAGTTATTGATGACTAGTAAATAAACAGAAACAGGATGAAGCAAATGTTAGTGCAATCCTGTCACACCCGGGCCTACAAAATTCTCCTGGCTTCTCTCCTGTTACAAGCAGGAAGTGCAGAGTCCCCCCTTGATTCCTGTGTCGGACTGAAAAGGAACTCACATCTGCCATGGGTTTTAAAGCAGCAGTGTACTCCATCAGGGATTTTAGGGCTTGAGGCCTGCGCTGACGTGGGAACTAAGAAGGAAGTATGTGTGTCCGAGGCAATAACGAGTTTCCCTCATGCACACTCAGAGAACTGAAGGCACAGTCTGAATAGACAACTGCTCAGAGACTGAACAGTGTGTGCATATGCCCCATAGCTAGGGTATTGTTTCTCCTGCACCCAGGAGATAAAGGCAATCCACACACTAAACAATGAGTAGAGTCATAGCAGAATGCAGAAGGGTTTCACTTCCAGTGAGGTTAAGGCATGCCAGTGTTGGTAAGGCCTGTGCCCAGTCACAAGGACAAGAGAGAGGCAGAAGGAAATACTGGAAGATCCTAGTGCTGCTCTTTCTCATTATCTAATTCCCGTCTGTCCTGTAATGCCAAAACTGAAAGTGGTTTAAGCCTTTGCTGATGTGTCATCATTATGCCCTCCGATGTCATGCACGTATGTAACATCCCCAGACTACCAGTAATGTCAGTGAGGCCTCCAGATGTAAGCTGGGTGAGCTGCAGTGATTCCGAAGGCCTACTGGGCCTCTTCTGCCTGTACTGAATGACTTTACTAAGCTTCATATCTTTCTTTTATGAGAACAGCAAAACTCCCTAATCAAACCAAAGAAGCCAGAACACATACCTCAACAAATAACGGCAATAATGATCATTAATCTCAGTTAATGCTTGTAACGCGCTTGGATTAAGCAATGGGTATGGGAATGTGCAAGTGTTCTCCACAAGTTCCATCTTGCAAAGCAGAAGCTCAAATCTCTCAGTCATTTCTGATGATTGATTGTCTTGGGTTTGTGTGCAAGGCAGGGGGTTTGGTAGCTGGGGAAGGAGCTACATCGGTGGTGTCTGTGAGAAGATTGTCGAAACTCCCCTGGCTCTAAGCTGACCCACCTCTGGCCAAGGCCAAGCCAATTAGCAACTGTGGCTGCACTCTGTGATAACGTATTTCAGAAGTAGAATCTGGGAAGAGGAGTTGAAGCTGTGAGGAGTAGTTGTGAGTGAGTAACTGTGAAAGAACAGAGGAGGAAAATGGTGAGGGGGAGGTTCGTGGCACCAGAGACTCCTCTGCATCCCGTGGGGAGAGGGCAGCTGTCCCCTGCAGCCATGGAGGTCACTGGCGGAGCAGGTTCCACCTGCAGCCCGTGGAGAACACCACGCCCCAGCAGGTGGCTGCACCCAAAGAAGGGCGGGACTCTGAGGGAAGCCCACACTGGTGCAACTTGTGTATGGGAGGATTGCCACGTGTGGGAGGGACCCACGCTTGCGTAGTTTGTGAAGAGCTGCAGCCCATGGGGAGGACTCAGGTCAGAAAAAGTTCGTGGAGGACTGTCTCCCTTTAGAGGGACCCCATGCTGGGCAGGGGAAGAGTGGGAGGAGTTCTACCCCTTGAAGAGGAAGGAGCATCAGAAACAACGGGTGACAAACTGACCACAACCCCCATCCCCTGCTCCCCTGCAGTGCTGGGGTGGAGGAGGTCAAGAAATCGGGAACAAACCTGGCCCCAGGAAGAGGGAGGTGTTGGGGAAGGTGTTTTTAAGATGTGGTTAATTGTGGTTAATTTTAAGATGTGGTTGATTGTTAAGTGTTGCTGGTGTTTGAATTAAATTGAGGTTCTTCCCCTAACAAATTTGTCTTTTGCCGGTGAGCACAAGGTGTGAATCATCCTTCCCTGCCCTATATCTTCATTCCAGAGCCTTTATTTTTTATTGCTCCTTCCCATTCCTCACAGGAGAGGAGTGAACCATTGGCTGCATGTGGCTCAGGTTCCCTCTGGGTTCAAACCACAACATTAGTAAACAAAACCTGAAGCTCTGATTGGCTCACTGAGGTAAAAACTGGTAAATGTACAGGTGCTTTGCCACATCTCTGCCTTGAAAGTTCATCTCCCGGAGCACCTGGATGTCACTGAAGCCTGAAACTGCAAGCAGGGCTACACTTCAGGACATTTGAATGTTCTCATGAAATTTTCTACATCTGTGTCCTGCTCATCTCCTGTGAATATGAAGCCAAAAGTGGAAATGCCTTATCAAAGACCTGTATCTGAATGGAAGGACTTAGGAGAGACTCCCTTTTTGCTTCTGTTTCATTTTACTCACACATAACATTCTGTCTTCATGTGGTTCTCCAGAGAAGTCAGTCTTGACTTCAAAACTACATTCACAGTTTCACATGCGAAAGAACAATCCTCATGTAAATAACAAAAACCACAACCTGCAAGGAAGCCTGAAGGAAGTTCAAAGGATAAGAAAATGTAATTATTTTTTGATTAAACTCTCCATCAAAGTGTTACAGGGAGATATGGATGGATAAAATTGTCACAAAGAAAAGAGAAAACATTCTACCCATACATCATCGTTCTCATTTCTCTCCAATCCTACAAAACTTGCAGATTTGCTTCTCATGGTAATAATTAGCAAAACCATGATGAGAGGGTAATGCATCATGATCATACCAGGAAATGAGACACATTCCTCTCAGCAGACTACTATTCTCAAAAGAATCCTTAGTATTCAAAACCAACCAAATTACAAGCAGCCAAATTAAAAGACCAACAGTAATCCAACACAATCTGGGTCACTGAAGTACCTCCTTAGGAGGACTCTCCTCACCTCATTAGTTTTCTTGGAAAACAACACTCAGAATTTCAAAATATAAAGAAGTCACCAGAAAAGGGAAAACAAACCATGACCTGAAAGAAAGTCTAATTTCAACTATGAAGAATCTCAATGTCGCAACACAACAGGGAGATACAATTCAGATAAAGGAGGTTTCCCACAGGAGTTATCAGCCTTTCTCCCCATGCATCATCCTTCTAACTGCAGAGTTATTGTACAAATGCTTTATTATCAGAGGACTACCATCACCTTTCAGGACCGGGAACCAAGATCACAGCACACATGGCACAGGCCTTGGCCTTGGCCCCAGCCATGAAATCAAACTTTACTCAACCAAAATCACATAGACCGACCTTTTCTCTGGTGCAATGCCAGCCTCTGCCCCTCCTCGCTCTGCGTTCGCAGCCTTTAGTCACACCACAGACAAGATCCAACCACTGGCCAAGTACCAGCCACAGGTGAAAGAGCATTTCATGCAGTGACGTTTTAGGGAAACAGAAGCGCATCAAAGACTTTGTCTTGACAGCTCTAAACCTTCAAGGCAGGGATGGAAACATCAGGGTATGGATGGGTGACATCCAGTCTTTGTGACATAGCAACTACGGCCCTCCCGGGAAATGCTTTCCCACCCTCAGCCATACCTCAACATCTCCCTTGGCCTTCACCACAGATACAGGATAGATGAGGAACAGTACCAAGGCAGGTACTACCGCCAAGGGTGGAATAAACAGTGAGCAACAGCTGCAGCAACAACACAGAGAAATCATGCCTGGGGAAAATCAATCCATCCATCGAATGCTACTGTTTCTGCAGCAGCCTTCCTCCACGAGCTGGGAAGGCAGACAGTGAGACTCCTGTCTTTCTTTACACTGAACAAACTTTAATTTCCCTGTTCATGGAACTGCATTGTCATTTCCTTTGGGACTCCCATTATCAAACATCAAGAACCAAGAGCTGTGTGTCCAGTGTTACCAACCAGGTCCAAGCACATCCCATTGGGAAAAAGCATTTAGGTAAGAAAACAATCTCACTACAAATCAACATTTTTTGGGTTCACCACTACTGGCTTTGCCATTTTGCCCAGCACAGATGGAATCACCCGAAGCTCTCCACTGAGCCTACATGGAGGATGTAAATGCGAGTGCCCTATCTCACTTGCTGCTCTGCATGGATGGGGGTTACACTGCTCCTTCTTTCATTCCTTCACGGATGACACAGATCAGCATTTCCCATCCACACCACCCAGGCAAACCCAGCGGAAGGAGGACAGGGATTCAGAAAGGCTCAAGGAAAACAGTGAGAGTGTGTGGGCTTATAGACGTGTGGCACATAAGTGTCCAGGGGTGGCTCTTCTGCACTGACACTGGTGTTCAGCCCCAATTCCCACAGGTGTCTCCACTGAAAATCTCCTGTCCCAGCAGGAGGAAGAATATCATTCTACATGAATAGTTGTTGCAGAAACACTTAAGAAAATTTGGAGGCTTGTCATTGCCTTTCTGGACAGGGAAACCAAGATCACAGCATGAATGGCACAGGCTTTGGCACCAGGCATGAAACCAAACCATTGTCTAGACAAAAATTCATTGACTCACCAATCTTCCTGATTCGATGCCAGCCCCTCACCCTCGTCGCCCTGCAATCACAGCCTTTAGTCACACCACGCACAATATCCAACTCTTGGCCACGTCAGCTACAGGCAACAGAGCATTTTGTTCCATGACTTTTTAGGGATATACACAAGTATATCAAAGTCTTTGTCTTGTATATAGGGTTTGCATGGCAAGGTTTTAGTAGCAGTGGGGCTACAGGGGTGACTTCCGTGAGAAGATGCCAGAGGCTTCTCTGATGTTCCAGCAGCCTCCAAGCTGGATCCGCAGCTGGCCAAACTCAGCCAATCAGTGTCAGTGCTAATATCGCTGTCATAGCATGTTTAAAAAGGATTAAAACCTCCTGCACGATAACAGCTGGGAGAGGGCAGTGAGAATATATCAGAGAAATAACTTTGCAGACACCAAGACCAGTGAAGGAGGTGCTCCAGGTGTCAGGGCAGATATTCCCCTGCAGCCTGTGCTGAAGACCATGGAGAGACAGGTTGTGCCCCTGCAGCACACGGAGGTCCATGGCGGAGCTGATATCCACCCTGCAGCCCGTGGAGGACCCCACGCTGGAGCAGGTGGATGTGCCCCTAAGGAGGCTGTGACCCTGTGGAGAGCCCGCACTGGAGCAGGCTCTTGGAAGAACATGTGGTCCTGTGCAGAGGAGCCCACGCTGGAGCAGGGCTTCTGGCAGGACCTGTGACCCCTGTGGGACACCTACACTGGAGCAGTCCATTCTTGACAGACTTCACCCTGTGAAAAGGACCTATGTTGGAGCAGTTTGTAAAGATCTGCAGCCTGTGAGAAGGACTCAGTTGGAGAAGTTCAGAAAGCACTGTCTGCCATGGGTAGGACCAGACATCGAACTAGGGAAAGAGCATGAGGAGGAAGAATTGGCAAAGACAAGGCGTGATGAACTGCCTGCACACGCCATTCCCAGTCCCCCTGCACCTCTCAGGGGGAGGAGGGAGAAAAATGGGGAGTGAATTAAGTCTGAGTGGAAGGGAGAAGGTGGAGGAGGAGGAGGTGCTTCTATGTTAGTCTTCTTTCTCATTGTCCTGCTCTGATTTAGCCAGTAGACTAAGCTAATTTCCCTGAGTCTGGCCCTTTTACTTGTGATGGCAATTGCTGAGTGATCTCCCTGTCCTTATCTCAACCCAGGAGCCTTTCATTGTATTTTCTGTCCCCTGTCAGTAGCTTGGTGGGAATCTGGCAGCTCACCGAGGTTAACCCACCATGTCTTGACAGCTGTAAAACCATCAAGGTAAGGAAGGAAGCTACTCCACCCGGCCAATAATCTGTTAAAATTTTAATCATTGACACTTTTCAGAATTACTATCCAGCCCAAATATCATGGAACAGGAAAGCTACCTCTGCAGACAGACACCACTGAGAGAAATGTTGGGCACACAGCCTCTCAGAGACCGAGGAATACAGCACAGATACATTCCAAGAGACTTTTCTCCTCATCCCAATTAATTTGAAGAAATTTAAAAAGTTCCAGAGGCCATAAGGAATATGGAACTCAATTAAAGTCCCAGTCATGAAAGGATCAGCTCAAAGGCAACAGCATCTTTCTTCAGCACAAGGCCAACTTAAAATATACATTAAACTACCACGCAAACCCAAAGTTCACATCTACGCCTGACAACTACCATTGAAAGGAATCATCATGCTACAGGAATGTTTACTGATGCACTCACAACTTGGCCAACTGGGACTCCAAGCAAGGCAATATCCAAAATACGACACCTTCAGGGATATTTTCAGAAGGCCACCAATAAAGCTTGGAAGTCAACAAAATACTTGTCTTGTCGCCAAAATTTCCTCCGTGCACACAGCATCCCCAAGACACTGCTCAAGCCATTCGCAGCTCCCATGGTTGTCTCTGATCTTCAGCATTTGCAGACCCACTCCACACTAAGAAAAGTCTCACAGACAATTTTTCCTTACCATGGGTAAAATTTGACTTCTCACCATTGCACAGTGTTCCCTGACCATCATAATTTGACAGAACAAGTAATCAGAAGGCCACTTGTAAAGACAGAATATCTATAAGGTGGACCATGATCAGACCACGTACTTGTATGGGGAAGGGAAGGTGCGTTTCTCTGTGAGGTTCAAAGTACAGAAATGATACAGCATTAGGTACTCCATGAGGCACACGCTCGTGTTAACTCTGACAGGTACAGAAATGCCCCTGTCTTCTTCTGCAGCCTCACACACAGAGCTACCCTGTCTTCTCTCCAACCCTACACAACTGGTAGGTTTGCTTCTGACCTTCTCAGAACTGGCAAAAACAGATCATGAGAGGAGAATGCAGCACGATCGCACCAAGAACACAAGTATATTTCAGTCCTCACCACTACTTCCAGGAGATAAACAAGGATGCTAAACCACAGGAATGATAAATGGCCAAAATGGAAGAGGAGCACTCATCCAACAGCTAAGGAGTCATCAAATTTATGGCTTAGGGGGAAGCTCCTCCCCTCTTTTATCACAAGCACTGTTCCACAGAGATGCGACTCCCACTGAGGAGTCATGATTCCCTCTATTCCCCACCAACAAGAACAGAACACAAAGATTCCCTCACAGCTCCTGCCTTGCACACCCGCTCGAGCATCAGCAAGAGGCACCAACACACCACACACCCATGGCTGAACAAAGCCATGCTGATTGCTACAGATAAACGTACATCCATAGGAGACCAGGGAAAGGAAAACAAACCCACAAATCAGACAAGTAAGGCAAGGAAGCATTAAAAGAGAAAGTGGATTCAGAGGAACGCACCAGGAAAATGTCTCAGTCTTCACTACAGGTGTGGAATTTCATCCTGGAGAGCACTTGGAAATCCCTGAGATCTCCAGCTATAAGTGCTGCCCTGAAGTCTTATTCTGGACTACAGAGCAGGGGGGTTCAGTTTAAGAAACAGTCATCAGCTCTGGGCAATATTTCTAATCTGTGCCCTGCTCATCTCCCACACATATGAAACCATATGTGTAAGCACCTTCTCATGGGCCTCCTTCTCAAGCCGAGTCTTCTGAGAAATCAAAACACATTCTCTTTCAGCTTCTGCTTTCTTTTCCTCACAAATAAAATTCTGTCTTAGGTGCTTGAAGTACTTCCTGCAGAAATAATGCTCACAGTTTCAAAAGCAAAAGGAACTATCCAGAAATGGGGGAAAATGTACCATGACCAGGAAACAAAGGCCTGAAAGAAAGTCTAAGTACAACTATGAAGGAAATCTCCATTGTAAAGTTACATGGAGACACAGATGGAGAAAGGAGCTTTCACACAGGAATTATAAACTGTTCTACACACACATCATGGTTCTACAGGCACAGTTACTCCACAAACACTTTATGACTGGAGGACTGGAATCGCCTTTCAGCACAGGGAAACCAGCATCACAACATCAGTGGCACAGGCCTTGGCACCAGCCATGAAACCAAACCATGGCCCACCCAAACCCACACTGACCCACTGTTTCCCTAGTCCAAAGCCAGCCCCTCACCCTCCTCACTCGGCATTCACAGCCTTTGCTTGCACCACGCACAACATCCAGCTACTGGCCATATGGCGGCCACAGGCAACAGAGCATTTCATTCAGTGACACCTGAGGGAAACTGGGCTCTGTCAAAGTCTTTGTCTTGGCAGATGAACACCTTCAATGCAGGATGCAAACTGCTCCCCCAGCCCTACAGTTATAACAGATACTTATAAGGACCAGGACAACAAACAAAGTAAGAATGGGAAATCTACAGAAGCGAAGGAATCAGACCTTGACATGTCAGATGATGTCAGCTGTGGTAGGGACAAAGGAAAAGTATCTAGTAGCTAAAACGCCTGCAGGACACCCACACAGGAGCTCACACCAAAGACCAGAGCCACCGTTACTCAATGTAAGTCATTTGCATAACTGAAAAATGAAAAAATATTTGGAACCACAACTGTATGCTTCATCTAACCTCTAGGACAAACGGAATTTTTACACCATCTTTACATCTTTTAGACATCTCACATTAATCCACAGCAAACTTTTTCAATGGACAGATAGAAATTTTTCACCCTGCTCAAACATCACACAACAGGAAAGCTGCCTTTGCAGACAGACACCACTTAAGGAGATGGTGAACACAGTTCTCCTTACCCAAGAATAACAATTACAACACAGATGGATGCAAAGAGATTTCTCTGCTCATCATACTACGTCAAAGATGTACTATGGCAAATGTTCTCCAGTGCATAAGCAATACGCAGCTCCAATAAAGACTCACTCATCGAAGTATCAACTCAAAGACATCATCATCCTTCTTCAGCACATGGGCAACTTGGAAGAGACATGATTCCCAGACCTTAACGTAAAGTGTATGTCTATCCTCAATCTCTGCCATTCACAGGAAATATCATACAACAGGAAAAGGAATGGATGAAACAACGGCTTGGCCACTTGGAGACTGAGTAGTGTGATATCCAACAATATGACACCTTCAGACTCCTTTTATGCTGTTCAGCAGCAAACCTGGGAGTTACCAAAACACATGCTTTGTCTCCACCACTTCCTCCTCATACTCAGCATCCCCGAGATTCTCCTCAAACCCCCCAATCCATCAAGGCTGTCACTGATGATCATCATTTGCAGATACACTTCAGCTAAAGTCACACAGACAACTTATCCTTACCACGGATAGTCCTTGTTTTCTCACCGTGTCTATGTGACAAACAAGAGCATTTCTTCCAGTAGTATTTTAAGGAAACACACCTAGGAAAGTCTTCTCTTCGCAGCTGTAAACCTCAAAGGCACTTACGGGAAAGTCACTGAAATGTAACAGCTGTGATCTTCCACACACTATCAGAGACAGTGGCCCGTCTTTAACTCCTCACAGCGAGCAAGGGAAGAAGTTAATACATTCAAAATGAAAGGGGTTACAACATACTCTTCTTGCTGTTGGCAATTAGAGTGCGTACATGACTAAGGTGTTTAGAGGTACTATACAGAGAGATTGCTCTTCCCAAAGCTCTCATTATAAAGTTTCTCATAAGTATGTAATGCAGGTGTTAGCTAATTTTAGGAGATTGACATATGCAAAAAAGGAAGGGATGACACCATACTCTTCTTGATCATAGCACTTAGAATAAGTGCGAAATTACGGTGTTTAGTAGGTACTATACACAGAGTTTGCTCTTCCTAAAGCTTTGATATAAGTATGTTATTAAAGTCTTCGCTAACATTTGACGACAATTGCAAACACACATGAGAAACCTCACAGGACTCCTAGTGCAGCTGCAATAACATGACTCAGGACAAACTTCTTTGGCAAGGAGAAATGCACATTGTATGACGCTGCAGCTGGGCACCGAACAGGGAAAGGAGCAAATCGTCTCTCCTGTCTCCTCCAACGTCCCTCACACACAGCTCCCAGGACTCTCATCTCCAACCCTTCACAACTTGCATGGTGTTCTCTGACCCCATAATTTGCAAACACTTTTGACATCACAGGGCAGTTGCCCAAAACATTTCACTTCAACATGCAGCACCATCACACCACACAGCCCACAAAGATATATTGACACCTCCATAACAAGAAGGAAGATAAATTTCTGCTCACTGGAGGTTTAGCAGAAATGTCAAGGGCCTAAGACTAGAAGAGGAGCGACCCACGGGAAGAGAATAGGTCAGTGAACACCTGCATAGGGGCACTATCCCCCTCCTTACATCTCCCACTGCCCACTGACTCTCTCATGTGGCTCTTGTCACAGCCTGTATGCCCAAGCCAAGGCACATCCAGCTCCGTTTCAAGCAAGTCAGCCTTAACAGACGGGCAATCAGCAAAGCACATCTCCCGTTTCCTGCACTAGCCCTTCCCACGCAGCCACCCGGGGACTTTCTCAAAGACTCACAACTTCTCCGATTCTCTTTCAGCTCCCGAACAGGCAGACAGACATCGTCAAGGGACCAGTTGTTGCTGCCCAGCCCATTCCTCTGCCTTTTACACAAATGTGGAAGTGCAAAGACGTTTCGTAGGTCGCCACGGAGAAGCAGCGAGGCTGAGAAGAGCAGAAACGCTGAGCAGCCAAGCTACATCTGGGGCGCGAAGGCTGCGTCTGCAGAGCATCTCCCGCCACTGCAGCGCGCGTGCTGTCGGGAAGCACCTGACCTGCCCGCAGCGCCAAGTCGCCCCTTGTCCCGCGGCCGGCAGCAGCGGCAGCGCTGAGCCCCGGTCCCACGCTCCCCTCCCGCCAGCCAGAGGCAGCAGCAGCCGGCGCGGTGCCGCGGGAAGCGCTGCCTGCCTGGGAGCGAGACCCCCCTCCGCAGCGGGCGGGACGCGGCGCGGCCAGGCCCGAGCAGCAGCAGAGCGAAGCGTCGCGGAGCCGGGAAGTCCGGGCACGGGAACTCACCGGGGCAGCGGCGGGGTCCTCCCCGAGCAGCGGCGCGGGCTCGTCGGGCGGCGGCCGGGCCGGGAGGGTGTCGCAGCAGCTGCCGGCCGACAAGCGGAGCTGGCTCTTGCGCGAGTCGGCCGTGAGCGACACCTCGTGCGAGTAGGAGCGCAGGAAGGCGCGGACGCCGTCGATGCCCACGAAGTGCGAGGCCGGCACGCCGCGCAAGGCGCCGCTGCCCGCCGCCAGCAGCTGCGAGCGGCGCCACCGCCGCAGGCGCAGCGCCAGCAGCAGCAGCAGGAAGGCGAGGAAGAGGCAGGACACGGCCGCCACGGCCACCACCAGCCACCGCGTCAGGCTGCCGGCCGGCTCGCCCGGCGCCGCCGCCGCGCTGCCCAGCTCCGACAGCAGCTCGGCCACGCTCTCGGCCAGCACCACCGTCAGCGTGGCCGTGGCCGACAGCGCCGGCCGCCCGTGGTCCTTCACCACCACCACCAGGCTCTGCCGCGCCGCGTCGCGGGCCAGCGGGAAGCGCGCCGTGCGCACCTCGCCGCTGTGCAGCCCCACGCGGAACAGCCCCGGCTCCGTCGCCTTGGCCAGCTCGTACGACAGCCACGCGTTCTGCCCCGCGTCCGCGTCCACCGCCACCACCTTGGCCACCAGCGCCCCGGGCTCCGCCGAGCGCGGCGCCAGCTCCACGCCCGCCCAGACCGCGCCCGGCCCCGCGCCCGGCCCCGGCGCCGGCGGCGGGTACAGCACCTGCGGCGCGTTGTCGTTCTCGTCCACGATCACGAGCCGCACCGACACGTTGCTGCTCAGCGCCGGCGCGCCGCCGTCCTCCGCCCGCACCCACAGCCCCACCTCGCGCACCTCCTCGTAGTCGAAGGAGCGCAGCGCGTACAGCGCGCCCGTCTCCGCCTGCACCGACACGTAGGACGAGAGCGGCGCGCCCCGCACCCGCCCCTCCGACAGCCGGTACCGCACGCGCGCGTTCTGCCCCCAGTCCGCGTCCGCCGCGCGCACCGTCAGCACCAGCGCGCCCGCCGCGTTGTTCTCGGGCAGCCGGGCGCTGTAGCGCGCCTCCGCGAACACCGGCGCGTTGTCGTTCACGTCCAGCACCCGCAGCGCCAGCACCGCGCTGCTCCGCAGCGCCGGCGACCCGCCGTCGGCCGCCCGCACCGTCACGTTGTACTCCGCCACCTCCTCCCGGTCCAGCTGCCTCGACGTCACCACGCGGTAGTAGTCCCCCAACGACCTCTCCAGCCGGAACGGGAGGTTCTCCGCGATGCTGCACCGCACCTCGCCGTTCGCCCCCGAGTCGCGGTCCTGCACGTGCAGCAGGGCCACCACCGTCCCCGACGGGGCGTCCTCTGAGATCTCGCTCAGCGCCGACCGCACCGAAATCTCGGGCGCGTTGTCGTTTACGTCTGTCACCGTGATCGCCACTTTCGCTGTGTCGAAAAGCTCGCCGACATCCCGTGCTTGGACATCCAGTTCGTATAGAGCCGCTTCCTCGAAGTCCAGACTCAGCACCAGCGTCATCGCTCCCGTCTCGACGTCCACATGCAAAATCTCCGATTCCAGGTCCGTCGTTTTCTTCAGCGAGTATTTCACGTGCCCGTTGATCCCCTCGTCGGCGTCGGTGGCCGTGACGATGAGGAGGGTGGAGCCCACGGGCACGTCCTCCGGCACACGCACCGTGTACTCCGCCTGGCCGAACACGGGCGCGTTGTCGTTGGCGTCCAGCACCGCCACGCGGATCCGCGCCGTGCCCGTCCGCGCCGGGTCGCCGCCGTCGCTCGCCCTCAGCACCAGCTCGTGAAACGCCGCCTCCTCGCGGTCCAGCGCCTTCGCCAGCACCAGCTCGGGACGCTGGTCCCCGCCGGGGCCCGCCTGCACGGCCAGCGAGAAGTGCTCGTCGCCGCTCAGCTCGTAGCGCTGCAGGGAATTCGCTCCCGAGTCCGGGTCGTGAGCCCTGGGCAGCGGAAAACGGGACCCCGGCGATGTCGTCTCGCTCATTCTCAGTTCCGTGTCTGCCCCTCGGAAGCTGGGAGCGTTGTCGTTAATGTCCGTGATTTCCACTTCGATTCCGTAAACCTGCATTTCTCCCTCCACTATCACCTCACACCGCAGCACGCATTTCTCCACCAGCCGGCACAGCTGCTCTCTGTCGATCCTCTCCGCCGTCACCAAGTGTCCCGTCTTCCCGTGCAGGGAGAAATACTGCGTCCTCCCTGCGGAGACAACGCGGAGGCCGCGGTCGCGGAGCGCCGTCAGCTCCAGCCCCAGGTCCTTGGCCACGTCGCCCACGAACGAGCCCTTGGGCATCTCCTCGGGAACCGAGTAGCGCAGCTGCCCCCACGCCGCCTCCCACGCCGCCACCAGCACGCACCACAGCAGGGCTCGCTCCCGCCGGCCCCGGCGCCTCCCCGCCGCGCACATCTCCGCCGCGGCCCCTGGGGCCCCGCAACACCGCCGACACCGACCCGCCGCCGCCCGCCGAGTCGCTTCTGGCTCTGGCTCCGGCTCCGGCTCCCGTTCACGGCTCTGGATCCTGATCCTCCTCCTTCTTCCCTCTCCGGCTGCCGCTCCCTGTGGCCGGCCCCGGCCGCTGCCGCCGGCCCCTCCGCCTCGCTGCAGCACGGCTCCGCACCGCGGGGACGCTCGCAGACCGCCCGGCCGCCGAGCCAGCCAGCGAGCGAGCGAGCGAGCCGGGCCGCAGCGGGCGGGGCTGCCTGCAGCGCTCCGGCCTTCCTCTCGCTCCTCCTCGGTCAACAGCGGCGCCCGCAGCCTCCTCCCGGCACTGCAGGCACCGAGCGCTGCCGAGCGCTGCCCGCCCGGCCCTGCCCACGGACACCTCGCGGGGACGGCACCGGCGCCACCGACACAGACATCGCTGCCCGCCCGGCGGGGAGCTCCTGCGCTGCCGTCTCTCCCCGACAGCTCCTCCTTCCTCCTCGCCGACATCCCCACCGCAAAGCAAGAACAAACCAACGACGGCCCGGCACTCTCTTACTCCTTCCGCACGGGAGGAAAATGTATCCGGCGATGTTATGCCAAGTCGAAGATGACGTGAAGACTCTGACGAGCCTGTTCCCCTCGCTCCGACAGCACAGTCTCCTCCGCGAATTGCACAGCTCGCTGCAGCGTTCGAGCTTCGAGGGCTTTCTCCTCGCCCCTTCTGCTGAGGAAAGCAGTGGCATGGAGGAGCGGAACTGCGCCGCCTCTCACCACCAGTCGCAATGCTCCGTCCGCTCTCCCGCAGCGCAGGGACACTTCACGGTTCGCTCTTCTCCTTGGTACTTCTCACCCGCACATCGGGGGCTGCTCTGAATCAGCCGCCACTCGTCCCCCTTCCCCGAACAGCACTTCCCAATGTTTGCCTCTACCCTTACACTCTAGGCTGGGCTTATACGTAGAATTTGTCGCTCCGTTCTCGAGTAATTCAGCAGCCGGCAGCGCTGCACATGCACTCGCTGTTCGGGGCTCCCTTACAAAAAGGAATTTCAGGCAAAACCCAAACCCTTAGAGCTAAATGCTAGCATCAGGACTGACTACAGTTCTACATTTCTGTAGCAGCCTTCCTGCAATGATGGCAAGAGCACACGGCGGCAGAGGGAAACATTAACTGAGGAAACAATCTGGGAGTTCTGAATTCATGGAGAAAACATTAATGGGAACCAAAAGGGTTTGCATGCAGCTATCGACCAGGTTCGGTTGCATCGGTTTGGGAAAAAAGCAACAAGGAAGGAAGAGTCTCCACCAAGAAGCGCCCACCACATTTTCATGTCCCTCAAGGCACGCACAATCCTCAATTTACAGCGATCATCGATATCAACTCAAAGGAGATTCGAGAAAACCCCTGCAAAGGTGAAGGACTCTACCGTGAGATTTCCTTTTTAATACCCCACATAATTTAGGGATGACATACTTGAAACACATTAGCATTTACCCAAGTAATGCAATCCTTTGAACGGCCAGAAAGGTCTTTCAATGTCTCAGAAATCGCGGAGTAAAATATTGCAACTTATTAATAAATTATTACTCTAATACTTGAATATTCATGTTGGTAGGACACCTCTTGACCAAAATACTGTAGGACAGTAGGTGAAGACAAGTGCACCTGCACACTCTGAACTGTGTGGACCATTTCTAAAAGTGTAAATGGATGGTATTTGAGTTCCTAATTGATCTCATTTTACTTCTCCTAAAATTCATTCCTGGTTTAGATATGTTCTCACGGTGGGCACAGCCTCTCTTGCTCAAACAGGCAGATTAAAAAAAAGAAAAAAAAAAAGTGGCTGAGACACCAAATTCCTCGGTACAGTATTTCTCTATCAATGCGATCAATCAGGTTCAAGTAACTCTCTTCGGGAAAAGGGGAGAGGAAAATTAAAGAGATTCAAAATACAAAAAGCGATTTATTTTTTCTTTCGACATCCCTTTCTACACCTCCACGTATGTCTGAAAGACAGATTAGGAACGCTAAGAAAGAGAGAGTTAACACACAGCGTAGGAAAAAAGCGAAATAACTGCACAGAGCAACAATCACTAGAATAACCGCTGCCACCTAGGCTACCATTACTACAGAAGTCTCTCCCAAAACACGGGGAACACACTCTACATTCATCGTGGAGGAAAAATCTAGGAGTTCTGAGTTAATGGGAATTCAGCATGGGAAAGTAACGGATTTGCATGCAGCTATAAATCAGGTTCAAGTGCATCGGTTTGGAAAAAGAGCAACGTGGAAGGAAGACTCTCCACCAAGAAGCGCCCACCACATTCTCCCGTCCCTCTCACGCACAATGCTCAGTATACAGCCATCACCGGTACCAACTCAAAGACGGGTTGGTATCAGAATTTGTCGGGTGAAGCTGAGCCTGCGGCCGCCGGCAGAGCACGGAGTGCCGCGGCTGCCTGCCTGCTGGCAGAGCAAGGGGCATCCCCCGCTCGTTCCTTCCCTCCCGGGCAGCCGGAGGAGCGCTCCCCGCGCACAGCAGCCGCGGAAGAGCCCGGGCCAGAGGCACGACGGCTCCGCCCGGCCGAAGGGGAAGAGCGAGAGCGCGCGGGCTCACAGACCTGCGGTGCGTCGGGCTCGGCGGGCGGCTCTCCCGCGCCGGCGCTGCTGCTCGGGCTCCGCTTCCCGCAGCGCTCCCCGCCGAGAAGCTCCTCCGCGGGCAGGCTGGGCAGCGGCGGCGGCGGCGGCAGCCAAGCGCCCTCGGCCACGGCGCGGCCCGGCGCCGCGCACAGGTTGTAGGAGTAGGGCAAGGTGCCCTCGCAGAAGTCGGCCGGGAAGGCGGCGCCGGCCGCGGAGAAGCGCTGCGCGCCCAGGCAGCGCAGGACGGCGGGCGGCCCGGCCCGGCGCAGCCGCGCCAGCACGGCCAGCGCCACGCTCAGCAGGAACAGGGCGGAGAGGAGCGCCAGCGCCAGCACCAGGTAGAACTGCAGCTCCGCCGCCGAGTCGGCGCCCGCCGCCCGCTCGCTCAGCTCCGGCAGCGCCTCCTGCAAGCTCTCGGCCAGCACCACGTGCAGCGTGGCCGTGGCCGACAGCGCCGGCTGCCCGTGGTCCTTCACCACGGCCACCAGCCGCTGCTTGGCCGCGTCCCGCTCCGACACGGCGCGCGCCGTCCGCACCTCGCCGCTGTGCGGCCCCACGCGGAACAGCGCCGGCTCCGGCGCCTGCACCAGCTCGTACGACAGCCACGCGTTGCGCCCCGCGTCCGCGTCCACCGCCACCACCTTGGCCACCAGGTACCCGGCCTCGGCCGACCGCGGCACCACCTCGAACGGCGCCGGCCCCGCCGCGACCGCGCCCGGCCCCGCGCCCGCCGCCGGCCACAGCACCCGCGGCGCGTTGTCGTTGCGGTCCAGCACGAAGACGCGCACCGTGGCCGTCGAGCTCCGCGCCGGCGCCCCGCCGTCCTGCGCCCGCACCGCCACCGCGAACTCGCGGCACTGCTCGTAGTCGAAGGAGCGCTGCGCGTACACCGCGCCGCTCCGCGCCTCCACCGACACGTAGGGCGCCGCGCCCGCGCTGCCGCCCGCCAGCCAGTAGCTCACGCGCCCGTTGGCGCCCGCGTCCGCGTCCCGCGCGCGCACGCGCAGCACCGGCGCGCCCGCCGCGTTGTTCTCCGCCACGTAGGCGCTGTAGGCGGCCTCCTCGAACACCGGCGCGTTGTCGTTCACGTCCGACACCTCCAGCATCAGCGCCGCGCGCCCGGACAGCGCCGGGCTGCCCCGGTCGCGGGCGGTGATGGTGATATTGTAAGTGGCGTCCTTTTCTCTGTCCAGGGCACTGACTATTATTAGTTTATAGGTGTTCTCTGAGGACGGTTCTAATCTGAAAGGCAAACTGTCGTCGATGTTGCAGCTCACTTCTCCGTTATCCCCCGAGTCTCTGTCACGGACAGTGATCACAGCTACAACTGTGGTCGGGACCGCGTCTTCGGGTATCGGGTTCAAGATAGGCAGGAGGGAAAGCGTTGGCGCGTTGTCGTTCACGTCTAGAATGTCTATGTGCACTTTGGTGTGCGCGCTCAGCCCACCCCCATCCTTGCCTTCAACAGTCGCTTCGTAATATCTCCCTTCTTCGTAATCTAAGGGGCCTGTAACCTTCACGTCCCCTGTCCGCGAGTCCAGAGTGAAGAGCTGGCGAGCACTGTTTGCGATGTCACTGAAAGAGTAGGTAATCTCTGCATTTGTGCCTTCGTCGATGTCAGTAGCTTTCACCTGAAGGGCCAAGGAGCCCTCTGGCAGGTTTTCCAGCAGTTGAACCTTGTAGATCTCTTTGGTGAATACCGGGGAGTTGTCATTTGCGTCGGTCACGTTAATCTTAACCTGGGCGGTCCCGGATCGCACTGGATTCCCACCATCCACAGCCGTGAGTATCAAATGGTGATTTCTCTGTTTTTCTCGATCTAAGCTTTTCTCCAGTACCAGTTCCGCGTGCTTCGTCCCATCAGGACTCTCCCTCACTACAAGGGAGAAGAGCGGGTTGGCGGTAAGTTGGTAGTTTTGTAATGAGTTTGCCCCAATGTCAGGGTCTCTGCCACTTCCCAGTGGGAACGTGGCCCCAGGAGGCGTGGACTCGATCATTTCTATGCCAACAAATTCTCTGTCAAACTGCGGCGCGTTGTCATTGATATCCTGGATATTAACGCTCACATGAAATATATTGAAAGGGTTTTCCACGACTGCCTCTAGACTGAGGACACAGGGCGACACGGCCCCGCAGATGCCCTCTCGGTCTATCCTCTCGTTTACCCACAACTCTGCATTATTTCCCCCGAGCGTGAAGTATTGCTTTTCATCACCAGAGACGAGCCGCAGCTTGCGTGCCGGCAGCTCCGCCGGGCTCAGCCCCAGGTCCCGCGCCAGCGGCCCCACCAGCGAGCCTCTGCCCAGCTCCTCGGGGATGGCGTAGCGGATCCGCTCCGGCGCCGCCCGGCAGCACACCGGCAGCAGCACGGCCAACAGCGCCATCCGCCCGGCGGCCGCCCGGCCCCGCGCTGCCGGTCGGACCTCCATTCTCGGCTTTGCTGGAGCGTATTCTGCAGACGATCTGAAAGTAGGCTTTCCGAGCTGCTGAATCAGTACCTGAGAGAAATCAGTATGTGGAATCCCAGTTGCCGTGCGGAGGACGGGCTGAGTCGGGTGGTTCCTCTCTGCTCCGTGCGGAGCCGCACTGCGCGGGCGCGGGGCCGGGGAGGAACCGACGGCGGAGCCGCTTCCCCGCCTTGGCCAACAGTGACACCCTGAGTCCACGCCCGAGAACCGCAGCCTCCGAGGGGAAAAGGACAGCCCAACGGTCCTGCTCTGCGCCGCCTTAAATCGCACTCACCCGCGGGCTGGAAAATACAGATTGTGTCGGGAGCGCTAAACACAAAAAGTTATACCTCTGCTGAAACGGTGCATCTGATGTAGTATACTCTGCGTGTTCTAGTAGCCATGGTTAATAATTGTGTTAGTAGCCATAGCTACTGCACATATGGGGACAATTAATGAGGTTTCGAAACCTGGTCAAACAAGACTTTGAATTGTGGTCGACGTAACCTTGATTATTTATTAAATACAAGCTTTGATTTCCGAAACTTAGACAGTAAGCAGAACATCCTGAACCATAAAAGAGAATGTCTGGGATTGCTTAACTTGGCAATGACACTAATTTTTGAGTGTCCTGAAAGTGACCCACTGTCATTATAATACTAAAACACACCCCACAGGTCAAACACACCCTTGTCCAGGTTAAGACCCTTCCCCTGAGCACGCAGAGTAGTAAAAACATTAGGTCAGCCGTGTTATAAATGTATGTTAATCACTAACCAATCAGTATCGTATAGGCATGTGTGGAAAAGTACTAACCTCTGATTTTTGTGTATAAAAAGAGCACGAAAACCTGGTGTTGGTGTGTTTGATTTGTGGAAAAGTCCACCGAGCACCCAGGCCTGAATAAATACAGTACCTCTGCTGAGCGTGTTCAGATGGGTTATTGCACGTCAGGCACGAATCCGCTTTTCAGGTAACACATCTAGAAACTCCCGTTCTCTGAATACCTTACATTTGCAAGTCTTATGCGGGACGAATCCTTCCCCATTGCTCGGAGGATGTGGGACAGGATCTCAGCCCCACAGCGATCTTACTGGTTTCTAGGGTGAGGCGCTGTCATGTCCCCGCTGCCATCTACTCACCGCCTTGAGAGAAATGGGAGGACGGGACGAACGCTGAAGCCCTGAGTAGTGTTTTATTTTCGACAGCTTTCCCACTTTGAGCAGTGATAGCTGATGGATGAGCAAAGCCGGGAACCCCAGCTGCTGAGAAAACTACAGTGGTCACACCAGACCTACCGGATCCTATCTCTGTCGACATTCAAAACCCATCATCATCATATCAATGTCATACGACCCAACCCCGAATTTCTTTTGTATGGCTCTCTGACAAACCAGTCCTCATCTCCTAAACCGGCCGATGCTGCAGCGGATCTCAGATCTCAAGAATATATTCTGGCAAATATCGATGGCCGTTACCATTGCTTGAATAAATAAAGAGAAAACAGACAAATCCCTCACAAAACGTCGTAGTATCTCACCTGTACCTTAAAACCTTCTCTCTTACGGTGAAGGGGGAAAAAAAAAAAAAAAAAAAAAAAAGACCTGAAGGAGGGCTGTATCACCACAGCCCCTTATACAGAAGACAAGAAAAGGTTAGAAACTCTCCACACTACCTACCTGGTGGAGTAGCTCTAGCATATGCATCAACGCTGAGTCTCTGTAGATGCCAGTATGATGACCTCCTCCCCTTCTCACTAATGTGTCATTAAAAAATGTTTTCCTTCTAACTCTGACCATTCATCCAGTGGAGGATAATTTCTTTTCCTCCAGCTGCACCTATACATGACTTATGGTAACAAATGAACTACCTGTGAGAATGGGAGGTTGGTTTGAATTGCAGTGTTTCAGGAGTCAAGAGGCAGCAAGCGTGTGGGCACCTCTATATGAGGTCAAGGGAAGGATGTGGATGTTTATACAGGGGCGGGGAGACTCCGCTGAAACAAATTGGGGTGAATTCACTGCCTCACATATGGCAAGAATTGTCTATCACAACCGCCACAGTAATTTTCATGCATCTTCACACACCGTAGCACCTTCCCAATCTGTTTTCAAGAGGAGACTGATGTCTCGTAGCTCTCCAATTTTCTCTTCTCCCTTGTACCCGAACATGAGGGCCACGGCACAGTTAAGTCCCAAGAAGATGCAGCTAAGAACCAGTCTGCATCAGAGAGGGAAACATTTTCTTCCCACATGCATATGTGTACTGGGTCTGGCTGAACTGGAATTGGATTTCCCCTATAGCAGCCCTCACAGTGCTGTGGTTTATGCTGGGAGCTGGCAGGGTGTTGGCAGCACCCTGGTGTTGTGGCTGCTGCTGAGCAGTGCTTACACAGCACCAAGGCTCTTTCTGACATTTCCCCCAGTGGGACGGGGTGGGCAAGATCTTGGGAGGGGACACAGCCAGGACAGCTGACCCGAACCGACCAAAGGGATATTCCAGACCATATGACGTCTGCTCGGTATAAAGCTGGGAGAAAGGAGGAAGGGGGTGGGGTCACCCTTGGTCCTCCGAGGTAACCACTATGCATATGGGAGCCCTGCTTCCTGAGAAGGCCCGACATCGCCTGTCCATGGGAAGTAGAGAATAAATCTGTTTGCTTTTTTTTTGCTTCCGCACGTGGACCTTTGCTTCGCTTTGCTTATATTAAAACTGCTTTTGTTTTACCCACAAGGGTTGGTCTATCTTATTTTCTTTCCCCTCTTTGCCCTATTGAGAAAACAAAAGGGAAAAGGGGGGGAAATGATAGAGCGACTTGATGGATACCTGGCATTTAGCCAAAGTCAAACCATCACAATATATGGCATGTGATTTTGTGTCTGATGGACGGCAACAGAAAGGGATAACGACCAGAAGGTTAGTTCAGGTGAAGCATTAGGTTATGTCTCAGCTTCCATACTCACTACACACAAAAGCACCTGCACAATTTCACAATATTTTGGCAAGATCTAGGTTCAGCACAAAAAATCTGTGTGGACCTTCACCAGGAACCTTACAGTATGGTTTTCTCTCAACTTGAAAGCAGTCATTTTGGAGTGCCACTAGTTTATTTTGTTTAAAATATAACCATGCAATGTATCACCAGCTAAAATAGAAGAGTCACGAGCAATAGTATTCATTGATTAGATTCCTGAAGTCCTAAAACTCTGTTCAGTTCGTGATGGAAGATCAGTGATGGAGGCAATAAGGCAGGCCACTTCCAAGACAGCCTGTTTGGTAGACGGGCTTTCAGCCCAGGTTGGCATGTTTGGCAGTGAAAAAAGTTTTAATATTATAAGGAACCCAAGGAGTAAAATATTTTATATTTTATATTCTCAGATTAACTCACATTCCTAAATTAGACACATAATAAGCAGACTGTGATGAACTGTAATTTGTTTTAAAATGTTTTCCATCTCTAGCAAACATACTCTGTTTCGATGTCTATGCCTGTGCACCAAGTGACAGTTACATTTGTAGAGAACACAAAGGTTCAGTTATGAAGCCCAACAGTGGGAAAAAACTCGATGGGATATCAGAGGAATTTTTCACCATGTAATACAAATTAGTTCGTAGAATTTTGAGTCTTCTTAAGTGGGATTGATTAATACATTTGTTGAAGGCAGATTTTCAAGTAACGTAGGTCTTCATAGATCTTGGCTTTTGGACTACCATGTTGCCATGTTCTACCAGGATTTGAGAGCTGATACAGGGGATGGCAATGAAATTCTGGGAACTAGGTACAAGGAAGTACTTGAAAAATTTAAAGGAAGTGTCAGATGAAGACATAAAGACTGAAATGTACTTGTGCAGTTTCATATACAACAAAATGTTCCAGCCTTAGAGAAAGCGAGACACGATGAACCCTGTCCAGATGATAGAGAACATGGCACATAAAAGATGTAGAGCAGATTAGGCACGCGTTCAGGAGGTGGCACTAATGAGCTGGAGATCGTCAGAAAATGTGATTTCCAAGACTGCATTTTGAAATCTCTGTGGTTACCCTCAGAATCCTAAGCACAGCGTACACGAAAGAAGGTTTTAAAAAATTAACGTACCTGAAAGGAAACTTGGCCACCATTCTCAGCAACGTGATCTCCGGTAGGGACGAGATCACCCGAAGGCTCAGCAGGTGGCCGGGCCGGGAGGGTGTCGCAGCAGCTGCCGGCCGACAAGCGGAGCTGGCTCTTGCGCGAGTCGGCCGTGAGCGACACCTCGTGCGAGTAGGAGCGCAGGAAGGCGCGGACGCCGTCGATGCCCACGAAGTGCGAGGCCGGCACGCCGCGCAAGGCGCCGCTGCCCGCCGCCAGCAGCTGCGAGCGGCGCCACCGCCGCAGGCGCAGCGCCAGCAGCAGCAGCAGGAAGGCGAGGAAGAGGCAGGACACGGCCGCCACGGCCACCACCAGCCACCGCGTCAGGCTGCCGGCCGGCTCGCCCGGCGCCGCCGCCGCGCTGCCCAGCTCCGACAGCAGCTCGGCCACGCTCTCGGCCAGCACCACCGTCAGCGTGGCCGTGGCCGACAGCGCCGGCCGCCCGTGGTCCTTCACCACCACCACCAGGCTCTGCCGCGCCGCGTCGCGGGCCAGCGGGAAGCGCGCCGTGCGCACCTCGCCGCTGTGCAGCCCCACGCGGAACAGCCCCGGCTCCGTCGCCTTGGCCAGCTCGTACGACAGCCACGCGTTCTGCCCCGCGTCCGCGTCCACCGCCACCACCTTGGCCACCAGCGCCCCGGGCTCCGCCGAGCGCGGCGCCAGCTCCACGCCCGCCCAGCCCGCGCCCGGCCCCGCGCCCGGCCCCGGCGCCGGCGGCGGGTACAGCACCTGCGGCGCGTTGTCGTTCTCGTCCACGATCACGAGCCGCACCGACACGTTGCTGCTCAGCGCCGGCGCGCCGCCGTCCTCCGCCCGCACCCACAGCCCCACCTCGCGCACCTCCTCGTAGTCGAAGGAGCGCAGCGCGTACAGCGCGCCCGTCTCCGCCTGCACCGACACGTAGGACGAGAGCGGCGCGCCCCGCACCCGCCCCTCCGACAGCCGGTACCGCACGCGCGCGTTCTGCCCCCAGTCCGCGTCCGCCGCGCGCACCGTCAGCACCAGCGCGCCCGCCGCGTTGTTCTCGGGCAGCCGGGCGCTGTAGCGCGCCTCCGCGAACACCGGCGCGTTGTCGTTCACGTCCAGCACCCGCAGCGCCAGCACCGCGCTGCTCCGCAGCGCCGGCGACCCGCCGTCGGCCGCCCGCACCGTCACGTTGTACTCCGCCACCTCCTCCCGGTCCAGCTCCTCGGCAGTCACCACGCTGTAGTAATTATCAAATGATCTCTCCAGCCGGAACGGGAGGTTCTCCGCGATGCTGCACCGTACCTCGCCGTTCGCCCCCGAGTCCCTGTCTTGGACGTTGAAAATTGCGATGACTGTGCCCAGCGGTGTATCTTCTGGGACCGGGCTGAATACGGACGTAATGACAATCTCGGGGACGTGGTTGTTCACATCAGCGACTTTGATGAGAACCTTGCTGTGGGACGAGAGTCCGCCCGCGTCCCGAGCCTGCACATCCAATTCGTAAAAATCCTGTTCCTCGAAATTCAGCTTTTCCGTTATCTCTATTTCTCCACTTTCCGGATACAGCTTAAAAGTCTTGTCGAACTTCTCTGGGATTTTAAAGAACGAGTACTTCACCTCGGCGTTTGGCCCCTCATCTCTGTCAGTCGCTGTCACCTGTAACACCCGACTTCCCACGGCCACGTCTTCTCTCACGGTCACCTTATACACAGACTGAGTAAATTCCGGAGCGTTGTCGTTTCCATCTAACACAATTATCTGGATTATTGTCGATCCCGATTTCACAGGACTCCCGCTGTCTGTGGCTGTAAGGATCAAATTATGAACAGCCTGCTGTTCCCGATCCAAAGATTTCACCAATATTAATTCCGGATATTTCACACTGTCATCTGCGTTTCTCACGTCCAAGGTGAAATAAGGACTCTCGCTACACTCGTAATGTTGTAAAGAGTTCACTCCTATGTCGGGATCTTGAGCTTTCTCCAACGGGAAACGCGTGCCTGGTGCAGTATACTCGCTGATTTCTAAGACGCTGTTCCTTTCTGGGAAACTGGGAGAATTATCATTAATATCCAGTATTTCTACCTCCCCTCTGTAAAGCTTCATTGGGTGTTTTACAAGAATCTCAAAATTTAGAACACATTTAGCAGCAGCGGCACATATCTCCTCTCTGTCCACGCGTTCCTTGACAGATAAGTGGCCATTTTGCAAGTCCAAAAAAAAGTACTGCGTCCTACCTGTGTCCACAACGCGGAGGCCGCGGTCGCGGAGCGCCGTCAGCTCCAGCCCCAGGTCCTTGGCCACGTCGCCCACGAACGAGCCCTTGGGCATCTCCTCGGGAACCGAGTAGCGCAGCTGCCCCCACGCCGCCTCCCACGCCGCCACCAGCACGCACCACAGCAGGGCTCGCTCCCGCCGGCCCCGGCTCGCTTCTCTCCCCGCCATTGCCAAGCCCGGCAGCAGCTGCCTCGCTCGCCCCTCCGCCCGCCGAGGCCGGCCCGCGGGATCCGGCTTGTGGCCGCTCTCCTTCCGCCGCGCCCTCCGCCGAGCAGCCCAGCTCCTCGGCTCGCTCGCTTACTCGCCGCTTCTCCGGCGGCCGCCGCCCGCCCGTCGACTCATCGTGAGCCGACAGCGACACTCGCCGCCGCGGCGAGTAACTGCAGCGCTCTGGCGCTCCTCCCGGCCGGGCTCCCGCTCCCGCGCAGCCCACAGCGCCGGCTGCAGCCCCGCGCTTGCGAGCGTCCCTGAGCACGGTGTTTCCAGATTCGCGGGGCAGGCAGGCATCCGGGAGAGGCTCTTTGACAAGCCCTGCCCACCGCATTGCTTCCTAGACAGCACCTCCGGGGAGCCCCCAACGACAGCTCTGCAGTGTGTTTGTTGAGGCCCTCCCATACAGGAAAGAGCCTTCCCCTCTCCTAGGGTTAAAAACATAACAAACCGTCAGGTTTCAAACACAAGTGTTTTAAACACAATTTAAACACACAAGTGTTAAAAACACAATAAACCAACCATGAACCTCATCAGAAAACTGGAATCTCCAGCTGGAACAAACTGAGAAGCAGTTGTTTTACACCAGGAGATGCTGGTTCCTTGTCATCTCACTAAGAGAGACACACTGACTCTCCAAGACATTATTCCCAAATATGTTTATTATAACTCACACTGTTGGAAGAGGTTAGCATAGAGAATCCTTTAGAGGTGGAGGACCCTGAGCAGGGCAGCTTCACACAGGACTCCAGCCATGCGCAGCATGTCGTGCAGAGCTCTGTCATGGGCAAGAAAGAGTGCCTCGCCCCTGCTTCAGCCATTCAAACCATTACAGGTCTTTCCTGCAGGACAGCAATTCTACTCATCATTTCTACTGTCCCAGCAAAAGAAGGTTCCCTGTGGACATCTTGCTCTCAGGTATCTTTCTCTCCAGGACCTAGTGGGATCTGCCTGCAGGTTCTTTGGTTATAGTGAGCTAGCTGAGCTTATCCTGCTGCCCAGGGATTTGTGCAACACAACACAGCACAGCACAGCACAGGCTGGCACAGGCCTGTGCCTGAAAGGAGATTGTAAGAAGGTGGGTGTTGGTCCCCTTTCCCAAGTAACAAGTGATAGGACAAAAGTAAATGGCCTCAGGTTGGGCCACGGGAGGTTTAGATTGGATATTGGGAAAAATTTCTTCACACAAAGGGTTGTCAAATATTGACACAGGCTGCCCAGGAAAGTGGTTGAGTAACTGTCCCTGCACATGGTGCACAGGGACATGGTTTAGTGGTGGATTTGGTAGTGTTAGGTTAAGGGGTGGACTTGATGGTCTCAAGGATCTTTACCAACCTAAATGATTCTAATCAAGTTGACTGAACAATGGACCATTCTCTTCTTGATGTACAACAGTCTTCTGGTCAGCATCACTACAACAGCCTTTGCTCAGCACTTACCTTTTTATTAAGGCCTTTGTGGAAGGGACAGCTGTAGTCCTCTGCATTTCCTGAGAGGGAATCCTCACCTGGTGAAATGCTGGGGTTTCAACCCCAAGCCCCAAATTAAGGTTGACATATGGCTGATTCCCACAGCCCTTCACAAAGGGGGGGTGAGTTTGCCTTTAGGCTTCCCTCCAGGGTGTGGCCGGCCTGGCAGACAGAGCCATTGGGTAAATGAGCCTCAGGGGTCCCGCAGTGAGTAACCCAAGGTCAGGTGTCCCACTGATGGATAAAAGCTGGGACCCCTTGCAGGCAGGGGCAGTGTCTGTCTGTGAGGTGGATGCCCTGTGCAGAGTTCCCTGTTGGGGAAGGACCTCCCGCCTCCCTGGGACTGGGCTCCAGTCAGGTCTGGCTTTTGTAAACACGGGCTGTGTAGAGATTCAGTGTGTGGCTTCCTTGGTCTTATGTATTTGGTTTGTTGACTCAGTTGTCTCCTGTCCCTTCTATGGGAAATTGCATTTCACCGTTTATTCCACCCATTGTTGGTTGTGTGGTGTCGTTGTTGGGGTCAGTGGGATTGATGTCGATTATGTATAATCTGACTGACTTGTTTGTACCCCCAGCACTCAGCCATGTACCGACCCTTTCGTATCAAATACGATTTGCTTACTGGTTCATCTTTATGCTGGCTGTGTAATTTATGCTAGGCCTAATAACTGGCAAAACACCTGGGTAGCAGATTTAGCTCACCAAATGCTGACCTCCTAGAGCGCCCTCAAATACAACACCAAATGATAATGTATGGTGTCTTTGTGTCATCCATCCTCCAAAACTTTTAAAATCAAAATACTTTGTGCTCAAATACCTCACAGCTGCCATGTGCACCTGGAGCTGTTGGGAGATTTGGGAAGGACAGTCCCCCACTTCACTACTTTGCAGAGACTTTTGAACACACAGGCCCAAGGGAGAAAATAAGAAAAATAACCCAGCCTTTTAAAAAACTTGACAGAGCTTTCCCAGGAAGAACATATCTACAAAGACCACAGGACATTCAGGTGTTCTCTTTATTTCACTTTCACACACAAGCGTATACTGGTTTATGATGATACATATAATAATTGCAGAAAAACACAATGTGAGGGTTCCCAGATATTCCATGCTACACGGCCTACACTCAAGCAATCTGTTATTATACATGGGGTGATAGTCCTTATGAAGAGAAACAGGCGAAATGGTGCTCAAAAAGTTCACAGTGAAGGAGGAGAAGGGGCAAAAATGAGAATGCAAATGCTCTCAACACAAACCCAGAAAATCGTATGAGGACAGATTTCCCATTCAAAAACAATGACAAGACCAAACTCAATGGCTCTTTTGTAAGTTCATCTCAGTTGTGCCTTCAGACAAAGTCCTCTGATCCACTTTCCTTGTGTCCTGGGTTGCAGTGTATTCTATTAGTATCCTCATGAGCTGTTGAAATCATGTGGGGCAGTGTTTCCTTGCCTCCTCCCCGCAGACTATATTTATGTTAATGGCCCATCAATGCCATGCAGCATAACTCAGAGATAACTCCCTCTGGACCATATTCTGTTAATGAGCTTAAACAACATTTGGCCTCATGACTCATTATCCCATTGTGAGATGCTCCACCCAGAGCTAGGAACCAAGTATTCCACCCTGGATATAATATGAGATTCTGAATACTAGAGACCCACCTTTTCCACTGGATTTCCAGAGGACAGGTGCTACATAGCCACCACTGGACTTTCTGAGGCAGAGCAGACCTTCTTTCTACAGGATCACCGCTTCAGGGGGACTGCAGACACCATTCTACCGGACTGCTACCACCACCCTGATTAACAGGGTGTCAGGTTGTATCCTGTCTCTGTCAGTTTAAACCAATGTTATCTGCCTTTATATATTTTTTTTTCTCTTTTTATTTCCCTATTAAATTGTTATTCTGACTTGGTGTCTCCCACTAGTTTGTTTTCAAACTAGTACACCTTGCAATGCACCCAAAGGCAATGAACACATTTTCCCAACTCTGAACACTTCCAGCCTCTGCCAACACCGTTGGTGCTGCTCTATTTACAAGGCAATCCCAAGGAGGCAGCCCACATGCCCAACCCCCTCTTATGGGCCAAAGGAAGATCTCGTGCCTTTTGCTGCTCTTCCCCTAGAGAAGATGTGGCTGCTGTCCTCAGAGGGTCCCAGTACCCTTCATGCCTGCCGAGTGGGAATTGTGCACATCGCAATAGTTAGGTGTGTGCAACTCCCTGCTTCTCTGAGCAGCACCACTGCAGTGTATACAGACATACAATAGCTGCATGGACAGACATAGTGAGAGAGCCCACACCTCTCACAGACAGACATCCAGGACAAAGAGGAGAATGAGTCCCATGTTTGCATTACATTGTGCCACAGTACTCACAACTTCCTTGAATTTTGGATGTGGGACAAGGGCTACGTGCATGTCAGTGAGCATGTGCTTGGTCTACATGACCGTGCTGTTGTCTTACAGTCCAGAATAAGAACTCCATGGCCTTGCCTACAAGAGAAACAAGAACTTAATAGGGTACCTTGGACTTACCGCCACTTTTGAAGTATTTCAGAAATGTCTGTAACAGAGTTGAAACGTATTATTTCCTGAGTGAGTGAGCCATAGTTTCTTTAGCTTAGTTGTCTTTTGAGGGTGCAGAAAAAGTTTTGTCAAACTTCGAAGCCATGGGAAATCAGTGACAACAACGGCAAATGTAGATTTACTCTGGAGGAACCACTGTCACAAACTGTAGCCTGCATCAATTCCTATCATGAGGAACAAAGCCTCTGGCCGTGCGGACTCTGTGCTAGTTAAAAAAGAATATTGAACTGTTCTGCAGAGAGCGTCCCTGGGTCCTCTGGTGCTGTGTCCTCCACGGCCACAGGGCCATGGGAGAAATGGAGATCATCATCTGTGCCTCCGCCCATGGCACTGAGCTGTGGTGGCAGGCTGGGGACCACGGGCTTCAGGAACTTGAACTCGCTGTTGCCCGAGCCCGTCGTCAGGCTGATCTCATAGCAATAGGGGTGGGGCAGGGTCCCTGCAGCGGCCGCATCAGCCAGGCCGCTCTGCAAGTGCCCAGTGCCATAAAGCACGTGCTCACCCTTCAGCTCCTTTCTCTTGCACACCTTACGAGTGACAAAGGCTGCTGTGGACACGAGGAAGAGGAGTGAGACGAAGACCAAGGAAATGATTAAATAGGTGGTCAGGGAGCCACCCTCGTCCTCCGTGGTCAGGCTGCTGTGGGGCAGGCGCACGTCTGAGAAGTCCTTGAGCAGGAGTGCGCTCAGTGCAGCAGTGGCTGACAGCGGTGGCCGCCCGTTGTCTCGCACCAGGATGACGAGCTTCTGCTTCATGGCGTCCCTGTCTGTCACGGGCCTCCTCAGCCGCACCTCCCCGCTTTGGGCACCCACGGCAAACAGCCCGGGGTCAGTGGCCCTCAGCAGGTGGTACGAGAGCCACGAGTTCTGCCCTGAGTCAGCATCAACAGCCACCACTTTGGTGACGAGGTAGCCATCCTCAGCTGACATGGGCACCAGCTCGCTGGACGCTGGGCTGCTGTCCTGGGCTGGGTACAGCACCAGCGGCGCATTGTCGTTCTCGTCCACCACAAGCAGGCGGACAGTGACATTGGCACTGAGAGGAGGAGTCCCTGCATCCGAGGCGCTCACCGAGACCTCGATCTGCCTCACCCGCTCGTAGTCCAGGGGCCGCAGCACAAACACGTGCCCGTTCTCAGAGTTCACGGAGAGGCAGGAGCAGGGAGCCTGCTCTGCCGGGTGGGCTGGGGCCAGGGAATAGGTCACCTTGGCATTGGGACCCACATCAGCATCCGAGGCGCTGACGGCTCCAACGAGCACCGTGGGAACATTGTTCTCATGCACGTACATGGTGTATGATGTCTGGTTGAAGACAGGTGCGTTGTCGTTGACATCGGAGATGTCCACTGTGAAGGTCTGGGTGGTTGTCAGAGGAGGCGACCCCTCATCTGCTGCTGTGACAGTGAGGATGTACTGAGCCGTCTCCTCCCGGTCCAGCACGCTCACAGTCACCAGCTCATAGTAATTCTTATAGGCCAAGCGCAGGGAGAACGACAGCTGCTCCTCGAGGGCACAGGAGATCTTCCCATTGGCACCAGCATCCCGGTCTTTGACAGCAAAGAGGGAGACCACTGTTCCGGGTAATACATTCTCGGGTAGGGGGCTGCTGAAGGAACTGACAACCAGCTCCGGCGCGTTGTCATTCACATCCACCACCTCCACCAACACCCTGCAGATTGCTGACAGGCCTCCGCCATCCGTGGCCCGCACACTGAGCTCATGAGTCTCTGCTGTCTCAAAGTCCAGAGGTTTTGTAAGTCGAATTTCACCACTCACCGGGTCAATCACAAATGCTGAGTGGCTCTGGCCAACCACTTGGCTGAACTGGTAGGTGATGTCCCCATTAGGTCCTGCATCCCGATCAGTTGCCACCACCCTGAGAACCACAGAGCCCTCTGGGGAGTTCTCCAAAACCTGCCCAACGTACAGCTCCTGCGTGAAGATGGGAGCGTTGTCATTGACATCCAGAACGACAATGTGGATTTGGGTGGTGCCACTCCTGGGTGGAGAGCCCCCGTCCACGGCAATGAGACTGAAACCCACCTCTGCCTGCTCCTCTCGGTCTAGCGCCTTTTCCAACACCAGTTCCAAATACTTCTTGCCCTTAATGCGACTCCCGTAGGAGACACTGAAGTACTGGTTCTCGGGAGCGATGCTGTAAGCCTGGACACCGTTGCTGCCAACATCCAGGTCCCGAGCCCCCTCCAGCGGGAAACGCGAGCCCGGGTCGCCCCTTTCCGGGATCTTCAAAGTGACTTGTTCCTCCGGGAAAGCGGGCGAGTGGTCGTTGATGTCCTCCACGGCCACCTCGACCCGAAAGAACTGCAGGGGGTTGGCCAGCAGCAGCTCCAAGGGGAGCGTGCACGCCCCGGACTGCCCGCACAGCTCCTCCCGGTCCAGCCTCTCCGCCACGACGAGGCGGCCGGTGCCGCGGTCTAAGCGAAAGCGCTGCCGGCCGTCCTCCGAGGCCAGGCGGGCGCGGCGAGCCGAGAGCTGCGCCGGGGCCAGCCCCGCGTCCTCCGCCACGTTGCCCACCACGGAGCCGCTCTCGCCCTCCTCGGCTACGGAGTAGCGCAGGGGCTCGGGGCGAGCGGGCGGCAGGGAGAGGAAAGCCGCGAGACAGAGCACTTGCCTTGCGATCGCCATGTCGGGGCGGCGGACAGCCTCCGTCTCGCCGATCGCCGATCGCCCGCGCAGTCCTCCGCGGAAAGCGGCGCCCGGGAGCAGCGCGGCGGGGCGGCGGCCGCTCTCCCTCGCTTGTCGCCGCGGCCGTCAGGCGGCCCGGAGCGCGGCCGCCGGGGCCCGGCAGCGGATGGCCGGGGGCACCGCTCGCCGCCCGCCCCGGCTCGGCTCGGCTCGGCTCGGCTGCGCTGGGCTGCTCTGCGCTGGGCTGGGCTGCGCCGGGCGGTGGCGAGCAGCGCAGGGCCGGGCTCGGCCGCCTCCCCGCCCGCAGCCGCTCGCTCGGCGCCGCCTTGGCCGGGAGCACCACCCTGCGGCCCGCGGCGGGACTGCGCCGCCGCCGCCCGCCGCCCGCGCTGCCGGCTCGCCCCGGCACACGGCCCCGTGCGCACCCGCGCGGCTGCCGGCCGCTCGCCCGCCTCGGGACCCGCGGCTGAAGGGATTCAACAGGCCCCGGACGGACCCCGCACGGACAGTGCGCGTCCACCGCACAGTACCTCCACCGGCGCCATCGGTCTCCCGGTGCGACACAAGGAGACTTGGCCAAAGCCTTGCAGGGGCCCCGGCAGGTGACACCCGAAGCTCTTCCCTTGTCCCCTGACGCAGTCACTCCAGCACAGAGGGCCACCACGTTGCTCAGGCAAGACTTGCCCTTGGTGAGGCCGTGCTGGCTGTCTCCAGTCGCCTCCCTGTCCTCCAGGTGCCTGCGCGTAGCTTCCAGGAGGATCCGTTCCATGAGCTTCCAGGGGTGACGCTGACAGGCTGGTAGTTCCCAGGCTCCTCCAAGATACCCTTTATAAAAATGGCTGCAATCTTTCCCTTCTTCCAGTCTCTGGCCACTTCCCCTGTCTGCCGTGACTTTTCCAGAACCCTGGAGGGTGGCTTGGCACCACATCAGCCAACGCCCTCAGGACTCTGGGATGCAGCTCGCTTGCTCCCATTGACTTGTGTATGTTCCGGTTCCTCACGTGCTCTTGAACCTGATCTTCTCCTACAGTGGGAGGGACTCTGCTCCCCAGTCCCTGCCTTGAGGTCCATCCACTGGAGAGGTGTGGCAAGAGAGACTGACCGTGAAGAGTGAGGCAGAAATTTGCAGAGTTCCTCAGTTTTCTTCTCTCTTGTTACCAGCTGGCCAGTCTTGTTCATTGTGGACTGCACTTTCCTTGACCTTCCTTTTCTGGCTGACATACCCATGGAAGCCCTTCTTATTATTCTTGGTGTCCTTGGCCAAGTTCAGCTCCAGCCTTGTCCTTCTGACACCATCCCTACATTTGGCTATAGTTTTTTTATATCCTTTTTTTTTTTTTTTTTTTTTTTTATAAATTATATACCTATACTTTTGCAAGGGCACGTATCCCTGCTTCCACTGCCCCTGCATTTTCTTCTTGCCAAACTTTAGTTGGACCAGCAGGTCTTTACACAGACATTCCAGTCTCCTCCCTTCCTTTCCTCATTTCCTACATGTGGGGATGGGGAGCTCTTGGGCTCTATCTAAGGCACCCTTAATGATCTGCCAGCTCTGTTCTGCTCCCTACTCCCTGATGGCAGTTTCCAGGGCATCCCCTTAAGTGACCCCTTGAACAGCTGGAAGTTTGCATTCCATAAATTCAGGCTCCTGGATTTATACTTTGTCTAACCCATATTCCCCAGGACTGTGAACTCCGACATGCGTGATCACTGCAGCCCAGACTGCCTCCAGTCTTCCTGAGTAACTCATCCTCTTTTGTAGGGCTGTCCATTAAGGGGCCTAAGAATTTATCCTTCATAATGGGCATCTCCAAAAAGGCCCTTTGGGACAGCTCTGCCATCTCTTCAGGCTCTCCGATACAGGAATCAACCTTCCCCTCTCATAGGGTTAAAAACATAATAAACCATCTACCCATGAATTGCATCAGAGACGTGGAATCTCCAGGAGGAATAAATCGAGAAGTAGTTGTTTTACACCAGGAGGTGCAGGTTCCTTGTCATCCCAGTAAGAGAGACACACTGACTCTCTGAGACATCATCCACTACTCCATTTATCATAGCTCATGCTGTTGGAAGAGGTTAGCATAGAGAATCCTACATCCCTCCAGATGTGGAGGACTCTGAGCTGAGCAGCTTCACACAGGACTCCAGCCACGCGCAGCATGTCATGCAGAGCCCTGTCAAGGACAAGAAAAGTGCCCCTTCATCAGCAATTCAAACCACTACAGGTGTTTCCTGCAAGACAGCATTTCTACTCATCATGTCTACTGTCACAGTAAAAGAAGTTCTCTGTGGACGTCTAGCTTACAAGTGTCTTTCTCACCAGAAGCAAGTGGGAGCTACCTGCAGGTTCCCTGGTTACTGGGAGATGGCTGAGCTTATCCTGCTGCCCAGGGATTTATGCAGCAAAAAGCAGAACAGCACAGGCCTGCACCTTCCCAGATTCACTGGATAGTGGATCATTCACTCCTCGATGCACGAGGGTCTCCTGGTCAGCATCACTACACCAGACTCTCCTAAAGACTTCCCTTTTTATTGGGGCCTTTGTGGAAGGGATGGCTGTAGTCCTCTGCATTTCCTCATTGGGAATCCTCTTCCTCCTAGTAGTTTTCATTAAAATCCTGGGACTCCCCCAGATATTCTCCAAAGGAACATGAATGCTGTCTTTGTCCCATCTATCTCCTAAGAAACTTTAGAATTAAAATACTTTGAACTGAAAAACCTCAGAGTTGACACAACTGGAGCTGTTTGGAGACTTGGAAGTGTCGCTCCCCCACCTCACTGCTCTGCAGAGGCCTTTGCACACCCAGGGCCCCTGTCAGGGGAGGGGACAGTTTCCCCCCACCTGCATCGAACTGGGCTCTGTCGCACCGAAGAGCTCAGTGCTCAGAAGACCCACAGATGTCTGACAGCATTTCCCTACTCCCCATGATTTCCCCAAATGCTCTATCAGCCATGTCTTGAAACTGAAGGAATGTACCCACTGAGCCAAGGCACAAAACGAGAAAAAAAATCCCAGCCTTTTGAAAACCTTGACAGAGCTTTCGCAGGAAGAACATCTCTGCAAAGACCACTGTCTCCACAGAAGGCATTGAGGCGTTCCCTTTATTTCACTTTTACACACAAGGCTATCCCGGTTTACAATGGTACACTTCATAACTGGAGCATCACACAGCTTGAGGGTGTCCAAATACTCCATGTTACATGGCCTTCACCCAAAAAACCTGTTATAATACATGGGATAACAGCTCTTCTGAAGAGGAATAGGCAAGACAATGCTAAACAAAACTCACAGAGTAGAATGAGAAAGGGCAAAAACGGGAATGAAAATGCTGTAACACAAACCCAGAAAATCATGTCAGGACAGTTTGCCACTCACATCTAGAAACCTCTCAATTCAGCAACAATAATGACAAGAAAAACTCAACTGGGCTCTTGTCCTGGTTCATCTAGGATAGGGTTGTTTCCCCAGCAGTGGGGAGAGGACGCTAGCTGGGTTATTCAATACCATGCTGACGTCAGGGCCATGCAAGAAGCGTGGGAAGAGTTTCCTGTGGGCTTTTGTCTGGGGAAGTACGAGCAACAGGCTGGCTGTGTCTCTTGTGGTATTTCTCTGTATATCTTTTGTCTTGTTTATTGTTATTGCTGTTTATTGTTGTTGTTCAGTTTATTATTACTTACATTGTTGTATTAAATCTGCCCTTATTTCAACACCGGGGTTTGTCCCTCACTTCCAGTCTGCCCGGTCCGAGGGTGGGGGAGGGACAACGGCAACGTGGTCTCTGGTCCTGGCTTGGCCTAAACCACCACACCCTTTTCCATGGTCATCTCAATTGTGCCTTCAGACAAAGTCCTCTGAAGCAACTTGTGGACTTTCCTTGCAATGCATCCAAAGGCAATGAACACAATTTCCCAACTCTGAACACTTCCAGCCTCTGCCAACACCGTTGGTGCTGCTCTATTTACAAGGCAATCCCAAGGAGGCAGCCCACGTGCCCAACCCCCTCTTATGGGCCAAAGGAAGATCTCGTGCCTTTTGCTGCTCTTCCCCTAGAGAAGATGTGGCTGCTGTCCTCAGAGGGTCCCAGTACCCTTCATGCCTGCCGAGTGGGAATTGTGCACATCGCAATAGTTAGGTGTGTGCAACGCCCTGCTTCTCTGAGCAGCACCAGTGCAGTGTATACAGACACAAAATGTCTGTAGGGACAGACACAGTGACAGAGCCCACACCTCTCACAGACAGATATCCAGGACCCAGAGAAGAATTAGTCCCATGTTAGCACCACGTTGTGACACAATACTCAGAACTTCCTTACTTTTCAGACCTGGGACAAGGGCTATGTGCCAGTCCATGAACGTGTGTTTGGTCTGCTCAAATGTGCTGTTCTGATACAGCTCCGAATAAGATTGTCAAACTCTTGCCTAAAAGAAAAATTAGAATTAATGGGGGAACAAGGACTTGACCCCACTTTTGAGACATTTCAGAAATGTCTGTAAAAGAGCTAAAACATATTATATGCTGAGGGAGAGAGTCATAATTTATTTTGCTTGGTTGTCTTTAAGGGTAGAAAAAAAGTTTTGTCTAACTTCAAAGCTGTGGAAAATCAGTGATAACAATAGAAAATGCAAATTCACTCTGGAGGATCCAGTGCCACATGCTACAGCAAAGATCCCTTCCTATCACTAGGAACAAAGCCTCTGGCTGTGCGGACTCTATGCTAGTTAAAGGAAAGACTACTGAACTGTTCTGCAGAGAGCGTCCCTGGGTTCTCTGGTGCCGTGTCCTCCACGGCCACAGGGCTATGGGAGAAATGGAGATCATCATCTGTGCCTCCGCCCATGGCACTGAGCTGTGGTGGCAGGCTGGGGACCACGGGCTTCAGGAACTTGAACTCGCTGTTGCCCGAGCCCGTCGTCAGGCTGATCTCATAGCAATAGGGGTGGGGCAGGGTCCCCGCAGCGGCCGCATCAGCCAGGCCGCTCTGCAAGTGCCCAGTGCCATAAAGCACGTGCTCACCCTTCAGCTCCTTTCTCTTGCACACCTTGCGAGTGACAAAGGCTGCTGTGGACACGAGGAAGAGGAGTGAGACGAAGACCAAGGAAATGATTAAATAGGTGGTCAGCGAGCCACCCTCGTCCTCCGTGGTCAGGCTGCTGTGGGGCAGGCGCACGTCTGAGAAGTCCTTGAGCAGGAGTGCGCTCAGTGCAGCAGTGGCTGACAGCGGTGGCCGCCCGTTGTCTCGCACCAGGATGACGAGCTTCTGCTTCATGGCGTCCCTGTCTGTCACGGGCCTCCTCAGCCGCACCTCCCCGCTTTGGGCACCCACGGCAAACAGCCCGGGGTCAGTGGCCCTCAGCAGGTGGTACGAGAGCCACGAGTTCTGCCCTGAGTCAGCGTCGATGGCCACCACTTTGGTGACGAGGTAGCCCGCCTCAGCTGACATGGGCACCAGCTCGCTGGACGCTGGGCTGCTGTCCTGGGCTGGGTACAGCACCAGCGGCACATTGTCGTTCTCGTCCACCACAAGCAGGCGGACAGTGACATTGGCACTGAGAGGAGGAGTCCCTGCATCCGAGGCGCTCACCGAGACCTCGATCTGCCTCACCCGCTCGTAGTCAAGGGGCCGCAGCACAAACACGTGCCCGTTCTCAGAGTTCACGGAGATGCAGGAGCAGGGAGCCTGCTCTGCCGGGTGGGCTGGGGCCAGCGAATAGGTCACCCTGGCATTGGGACCCACATCAGCATCCGAGGCGCTGACGGCTCCAACGAGCACCGTGGGAACATTGTTCTCATGCACGTACATGGTGTACGATGTCTGGTTGAAGACAGGTGCATTGTCGTTGACATCAGAGATGTCCACTGTGAAGGTCTGGGTGGTCGTCAGAGGAGGCGACCCCTCATCTGCTGCTGTGACAGTGAGGATGTACTGAGCCGTCTCCTCCCGGTCCAGCACGCTCACTGTCACCAGCTCATAGTAATTCTTATAGGCCAAGCGCAGGGAGAACGACAGCTGCTCCTCGAGGGCACAGGAGATCTTCCCATTGGCACCAGCATCCCGGTCTTTGACAGCAAAGAGGGCAATCACTGTTCCAGGTCGTACGTTCTCGGGGAGGGGGCTGCTGAATGAACTGACCACCAGCTCCGGTGCGTTGTCATTCACATCCACCACCTCCACCAACACTCTGCAGATTGCTGAGAGACCCCCGCCATCCGTGGCCCGCACACTGAGCTCGTGAGTCTCTGCTGTCTCAAAATCCAGAGATTTTGTAAGTCGAATTTCACCTCTCACCGGGTCAATCACAAATGCTGAGTGGCTCTGGCCAACCACTTGGCTGAACTGGTAGGTGATGTCCCCATTAGGTCCTGCATCCCGATCGTTTGCCTCCACCCTGAGAACCACAGAGCCCTCTGGGGAGTTCTCCAAAACCTGCCCAGTGTACCGCTCCCGCGTGAAGATGGGAGCGTTGTCATTGACATCCAGAACGACAATGTGGATTTGGGTGGTGCCACTCCTGGGTGGAGAGCCCCCGTCCATGGCAATGAGACTGAAACCCACCTCTGCCTGCTCCTCTCGGTCTAGCGCCTTTTCCAACACCAGTTCCACGTATTTGTCTCCATTACTCCGACTCCCGTAGGAGACACTGAAGTACTCGCTCTCGGGAGCGATGCTGTAAGCCTGGACACCGTTGCTGCCAACATCCAGGTCCCGAGCCCCCTCCAGCGGGAAACGCGAGCCCGGGTTGCTCGTTTCCAGGATCTTTAAAGTGACTTGTTCCTCCGGAAAAGCGGGCGAGTGGTCGTTGATGTCCTCCACGGCCACCTCGACCCGAAAGAACTGCAGGGGGTTGGCCAGCAGCAGCTCCAAGGGGAGCGTGCACGCCCCGGACTGCCCGCACAGCTCCTCCCGGTCCAGCCTCTCCGCCACGACGAGGCGGCCGGTGCCGCGGTCTAAGCGAAAGCGCTGCCGGCCGTCCTCCGAGGCCAGGCGGGCGCGGCGAGCCGAGAGCTGCGCCGGGGCCAGCCCCGCGTCCTCCGCCACGTTGCCCACCACGGAGCCGCTCTCGCCCTCCTCGGCTACGGAGTAGCGCAGGGGCTCGGGGCGAGCGGGCGGCAGGGAGAGGAAAGCCGCGAGACAGAGCACTTGCCTTGCGATCGCCATGTCGGGGCGGCGGACAGCCTCCGTCTCGCCGATCGCCGATCGCCCGCGCAGTCCTCCGCGGAAAGCGGCGCCCGGGAGCAGCGCGGCGGGGCGGCGGCCGCTCTCCCTCGCTTGTCGCCGCGGCCGTCAGGCGGCCCGGAGCGCGGCCGCCGGGGCCCGGCAGCGGATGGCCGGGGGCACCGCTCGCCGCCCGCCCCGGCTCGGCTCGGCTCGGCTCGGCTGCGCTGGGCTGCTCTGCGCTGGGCTGGGCTGCGCCGGGCGGTGGCGAGCAGCGCAGGGCCGGGCTCGGCCGCCTCCCCGCCCGCAGCCGCTCGCTCGGCGCCGCCTTGGCCGGGAGCACCACCCTGCGGCCCGCGGCGGGACTGCGCCGCCGCCGCCCGCCGCCCGCGCTGCCGGCTCGCCCCGGCACACGGCCCCGTGCGCACCCGCGCGGCTGCCGGCCGCTCGCCCGCCTCGGGACCCGCGGCTGAAGGGATTCAACAGGCCCCGGACGGACCCCGCACGGACAGTGCGCGTCCACCGCACAGTACCTCCACCGGCGCCATCGGTCTCCCGGTGCGACACAAGGAGACTTGGCCAAAGCCTTGCAGGGGCCCCGGCAGGTGACACCCGAAGCTCTTCCCTTGTCCCCTGACGCAGTCACTCCAGCACAGAGGGCCACCACGTTGCTCAGGCAAGACTTGCCCTTGGTGAGGCCGTGCTGGCTGTCTCCAGTCGCCTCCCTGTCCTCCAGGTGCCTGCGCGTAGCTTCCAGGAGGATCCGTTCCATGAGCTTCCAGGGGTGACGCTGACAGGCTGGTAGTTCCCAGGCTCCTCCAAGATACCCTTTATAAAAATGGCTGCAATCTTTCCCTTCTTCCAGTCTCTGGCCACTTCCCCTGTCTGCCGTGACTTTTCCAGAACCCTGGAGGGTGGCTTGGCACCACATCAGCCAACGCCCTCAGGACTCTGGGATGCAGCTCGCTTGCTCCCATTGACTTGTGTATGTTCCGGTTCCTCACGTGCTCTTGAACCTGATCTTCTCCTACAGTGGGAGGGACTCTGCTCCCCCAGTCCCTGCCTTGAGGTCCATCCACTGGAGAGGTGTGGCAAGAGAGACTGACCGTGAAGAGTGAGGCAGAAATTTGCAAAGTTCCTCAGTCTTCTTCTCTCTTGTTACCAGCTGGCCAGTCTTGTTCATTGTGGACTGCACTTTCTTTGACCTTCCTTTTCTGGCTGACATACCCATGGAAGCCCTTCTTATTATTCTTGGTGTTCCTGGCCAAGGCCAGCTCCAGACACACTTTGCCTTTCTGACCCCATCGCTACACAACCGGTCAATCTCCCTATACTTTTCCCAGGACACCTCTCCCTGCTCCCACTGCCTCTGCATTTCCTTCTTGCCTTTAATTTGAACAGCGGGTCCCTACTCAGCCATGCCAGTCTCCTGCCTTCCTTTCCTGATTTCTTGCACATGGCGACTGAGAGCTTTGGGGCTCTATCGAAAGCATCCTTACAGATCTGCCAGTTCTGTTCTGCTCCCTTGTCCCCAACGGCAGTTTCCCAGCATGTGCCATTGGTGGCTCCCTGAACAGATGGAATTTTGTTTTCCAATATTTCAGGCTACTGCCAGTTGCGCTGTTTCCCCTGCTGTAACCACCCCCACAGCTCATTTGCCACCATCCATGAGTCAGTACATAGGTAGTGCAGTGGCTACTTTTCTCGCTCAGTGATATTCAGTGCCAGCTGGATGGCTTTTGCCTCTGCGAACTGGCTCGATTCACCGTCTCCTTCAGCAGCTTCAGCAGGACTGCACGCAGCTGCTTCCCACCTTCCATGTTTCTCCACATTATGACAGGGCACATCGCTTGTCATTATCCAGTAGTTTATAATATGTGGGGCCTCTTCAGCAGGCATCACCTCTTCCTCTGGTGCCATTCCAAAATCTCTGCCTTCTGGCGATTTGTAATCACATCCAGTATTCCTGGATGGCTGGGGCTACGTATTCGAGTCTGTTGTGTGATTAATGCAACCCATTTACTCCACGTGGCATCAGTTGTACGGTGTGTAGAGGGGACACTCCTTGTGAACATCCAGTCCTGCACTGGCCGTTGGGGTGCCAGGAGGAGTTGTACATCAGTCCTGATCACCTCTGAAGCAGCTCAGACCCCTTCACATGCTGTGAATATCTCCTTTTTGGCTGCAGTAGAGGGGGCCTCACATCCTCTGTATCCCTCACTCCAAAACCCCAGGGATCGACCCCAAGTCTCCCCTGGTGCTCTTTGCCAGAGACTCCAGGTAGGGCCCTTCTTCCTGGCTGCAGCACAGAGCACGTGTTTAACTTCTTGTCCTGTCTGAACTGGCCCTAGGGCTACTGCATGGACTATTTCCTGTTTAATTTGTTCAAAAGCTTGTTTTTGCTCTCGGCCCCCTATAAAATCATTCTTTTTCTGGGTCACTTGATTGAGAGGGCTTACACTCTGACAAGGGTAATTTGGAATGTGCAGTCTCCAGACATCCACAAGAGATAAGAACGCTTGTGTTGCCTCTCGGGTAGTTGGTGGGGTCATAGCTGTTATTTTATTAATCACCTCCATTGGAATCTGACGATGTCCCTCTTGTCATTTTACACCTAAAAACTGAATCTCCTGTGCAGGTCCCTTGACCTTTCTGTGCTTTATGGCAAAACCGGCTCTCAGAAGGCTTTGGATTATTTTCTCCCCTTTCTCAAAAACTGCTTCTGCTCTATTACCCCATACAATGATGGCATCAATGTACCGTCAGTACTCCAGGGCTTCACCCTGCTCCAGTGCAGTCTGAATCAGTCCATGGCAAATGGTGGGGCTGTGCTTCCACCCCTGCGACAGTCGATTCCAGGTGTGTCGGACACCCCTCCAGGTAAAAGCAAACTGTGGTCTGCACTCTGCTGTCAGAGGGATGGAGAAAAAAGCGTTAGCAATATCGATCATGGCATACCACTTGCCTGCCTTCGACTCTAGTTCGTACTGAAGTTCTAGCATGTCTGGCACGGCCACGATAGTCCACTGTCAATCTTCATTCCCCATTAGACATTCGCACTGGCCATATGGGACTGTTAAATAGGGAGCACGTCTTGCTGATGACTCCTTGGCTCTCTAGCTGACAAATTGGTTAATGGATAGGGATTACAGAGTCGCGACTGGTGAGATATTGCCGTCGCTGCATTGGTGTTGTGGCAGTTGTTCTTCGACCCTCAGCAATCCCACAACAGAAGGATCCTCTGAGAGAACAGGTAGCACAGACAGCTGTTTAGGTTCTTCTGTTTCCAAGGCAGCTATACCAAGAGCCCAGTAATACTCCTTTGGGTCCTGAAAATACCCTCTTCTGAGATCATCTATACCAAGAATACATAGAGCATCTGGGCCAGTCACAATGGGGTGTTTTTCCTACTCTTTTCCCCTTAGGCTCACCTCGGCCTCCAGTATAGTCAAGTGTTGAGACCCACCTGTCACTCCTGAAATACCAATGGCCTCTGTCCCTTTAAAATTTGATGGTATTAGGGTGCATCGAGCACCAGTGTCCACTAGTGCCTTATACTGCTGGGGGTCAGATGTGCCAGTCCATCAAATCCACACGGGCCAATAAAGTCCATTGTCCCTGTCCTCCACCGGGCTGGAGGCTGGGCCCCTCTAATGTTGGTCACAATACCCACTAACCATAAAGGGGTTAGTGTGGTGTGCACAGGTTTCAGCCTCATCTTGATCCCTCACTGCTTGCGAATACAAATCATAAGTTCTTCTCATTGGATCGTGAGCAGAGTCGACATTTCTGCTCTGTTTGGGCACGTGATTACTGGAGAGCGGAGCAGCATTTCTCCTAACAGAACCCCGTTTTGCACTTGTTCTTCCTTACAACTCACATACCTGCTCTTCTAGGAGGTAGGTAGGTCTTCCATCCCATTTCTTCATGTCTTATCCATAGTCATGCAGGCGATGCCATAGCTTCCCCTGTGGTGTGTACTTGATCTTTCCAGTAGAGAAATGACTGTTCCTAATACCCAAGATCCTAGTCTGTGCAGGTGGGGAGCAGGACATGTCCTCTTTAAATTGCTGGAGTTCTTCAGAGAGTTTCTCCACAGCCGTGATGAGAGAGGAAGAGAGACTTTCTTCCCACTGACGTAGCCGGAGAGCCAGGTCATCCAGTGTTTGTCTCTTTTCATCTCCCCAGCCCATTACTGATAATGCACTGGCATATGATGAGGGTGTGCTCTGTACAAACTTCTGCCACATGGGCCGGGTGCATTGGACTTCATCTGGATCTGTGGGTAGCTGCGCATTATCTGGGTCACAGTAAACCCTTTCCTACACTGCTAGTGCCCCCAAGTATTGAATCCCTCTCTCCATAGTGGTCCACTTATTTGGACGACATACAAAATCCTTCTTGAAGGGATACCCCTCCCTCACACTTGACAGGAGTCACCTCCAGAGACTGAGATTTTGTATCTTCTTTCCAGTGACTTTGTCGATGCTGCCTTCCCTAGCAAGGGATCCCAGCTGCCTGGCCTCCCTACCCTCTAATTGCACACTGCTGGCCCTGCTATCCCAGCATCTGAGCAGCCAGGTAACCAGTTGCTCACCTGGATGGTGGCTGAAATCTTTCCGCATGTCTCGCAGCTCACTTGGGGATAAGCATCCGGTGACTATCACTGGCTCTGCCTCCTCCTCCTGTTCTCGTGACGGGCCTGGTTCATCATCACCCTGTGCCCTGCGAGGGGATTTTCTTCTGTATTTCTTCTTAAGTCTGGCAGCAACTGAGACCGTCACGGGTTGGTTCTCTGGTTCAGCTGCAGCACCTGTCCTCGGGCTTGTAGTGGCTGCAGTTTCTGTTACTTTTTCACCAGATCCAGAGCCCTTCTCTTCCTCTTGAGGGTGCTGAACAGTGTTTAATAGCACCCAATAGGCGTGGGCCAGGCCCCAGCACATTGCAGTGAGCTGTGCCTCTCTGGAAATACCCGGGTGACAACATACTTTTTCCAAAGATATTACTACTTCCTCAGGGTTCTGCACCTGTTCAGGAGTGAAGTTCCAATACACCGGAGGTCCCCACCATTCTAGGAACTTGCCCATGCTACTCCACACCCTCAGCCACTCATCATTCTCCACCCTTGGAGCAGGTTTCCAGGTGATACTCTTAAATAGTTGCTTAATCTTGAGCAAAATCTGAACCACATGCAGGAACACACTAGCTACCAGCAGTAAGATGACCATGTTAATGTCAACGTTCCAAGGATATCTGAAATTCTTGAATGTCTCAAACATAATTGTAGATAGCCCTGGGACCGATGACTGCACCCTCTCATAGATCAGCATTACATAGTACAGCAAAACCAAAATCTTAAGCCAGCTCTGACAGATGGTGACCAACAGCATGGGAAATGCATATTGCAAATGAAGAGATAAAATCTTAAGGAGCCAAGTAATCAACATTATTACCCATTCTGTCATTAGCTCAAAGCTCAGGCCCCAGGTTGGGCACCACAAAGACTGTTGAGGTTTTGAACTCAGCCAGTAGCTAATCACTAGGTGGCCAGTCATTTACATCCCCCCCACCCACGCCCCTGGTGAAATAGGGGAGGGATAAATAAAGAAAATGTAGGTAGAATAAAAAAAAAATTAGTGACAGTAAGACAACAACAGTAACATTAGTAAGTCCAAATGGGCAAATTGCAGCAGTGTCTAACTGACCGGTGACTGGTACGCAGCGCACCCAACAGCAGTGATCCGACTGCCCAGAAATCCCACCATGCTACTGAAGAACCGAAACCAAAACGGGGCATGAGTGAGCACGCATCCCCCTACATATACTGAGCATGACGTCCCATGATATGGAATAGTTCAATGTCTGAACGGGGTCTGGCCCTGTAACTGTGCTGACTCTCAGCCCAAGGAAAGTTAACTCTATCCCGGCTGAAACCAGGACACTCACGCAATTGGAAGAGATTAGCATAGAGAGTCCTTCAGAGGTGGAGTACCCTGAGCAGAGCAGCTTCACACAGGATTCCAGCCACGCACAGCATGTCATGCAGAGCCCTGTCACAGACAAGAAAGAGTGCCTCGCCCCTGCTTCAGCCATTCAAACCATTACAGGCCTTCCCTGCAGGACAGCAATTCTACACAACATTTCTGTTGTCACAGTAAAAGTTCCCCTGTGGACGTCTTGCTCACAGGTGTCTTCCTCACTAGGAGCAAGTGGGAGCTGCCTGCAGGTGCCCTGGTTACCGGGAGATGGCTGAGCTTATCCTGCTGCCCAGGGATTTGTGCAGCACAAAGCAGAAGAGCACAGCACAGGCCTGCACCTTCCCAGATTCTCTGGATAGTGGACCAATCACTCCTCGATATACAAGAGTCTCCTGGTCAGAATTGCTACACCAGCCTCTCTCTCCTCAAGACTTCCCTTTTTATCGGGGCCTTTGTAGAAGGGATGGCTGTAGTCCTCTGCATTTCCTCAGAGGGAATCCTCTCCCTGGTGGCAGTTTTTACCAAAGTCCTGGGACTCCCGCAGACACTCTCTAAAGGAACACGTATTCTGTCTTTGTGACATCCGTCTCCTAAAAACCTTTAGAATTAAAAATATTTGTGATGAAAAACCTCAGATTTGCCACCTGCAGCTGGAGCTGCTTGGAGACATGGAACAGGCACACCCCCCACCTCACTGCTCTGCAGAGGCCTTTGCACACCCAGGGTCCCTGTCAGGGGAGGGGACAGTTTCCCCCCACCTGCATCTAACTGGGCTCTGTTGCACCCAAGAGCTCAGTGCTTAAAGACCCAAAGTGTCCTGCCAGCATTTCCCTGCTCCCCATGATTTTTCCAAATGCTTTGTTGGCCACGACTCGAAACTGAAGGAATTTACCCACTCAACTTGACCTCAGACTAGGCACAAAATGAGAAAAAAAATCCCAGCCTCTTGAAAACATTGACAGAACTTTTGCAGGAAGAACACCTCTACAAAGACCACTGTCTCCACACAAGGCATTGAGGCGTTTCCTTTATTTCACTTTTACACACAAGGGTATCCCGGTTTACAACAGTACACTTCATAACTGCAGCACCACACAGCGCGAGGGCGTCCAAATCCTCCGTGTCACATGGCCTTCACCCAAACAATCTGTAATTATACATGCGGTGTCAGTCCTTCTGAAGAGGAATAGGGAAGACAATGCTAAGCGAAGCTCACAGAGTAGAAGGAGAAAGGGCAAAACGGAGAATGCAAATGCTCTAACAAAATCCCAGAAAATTATGTCAGGACAGTTTGCCACTCCCAACCAGAAACCTCTGAATTTAGCAACAACAAGGACAAGAACAAACTCAACGGCTCTTTGACAAGTTCATCTCAGTCCTGCCTTCAGACAAAGTCCTCTGAAGGAACTTGTGGACCTTTTCTGCAATGCAACCAAAAGCAATGAACACGTTTTCCCGACTCTGAACACTTCCAGCCTCTGCCAACACCGTTGGTGCTGCTCTATTTACAAGGCAATCCCAAGGAGGCAGCCCACGCGCCCAACCCCCTCTTATGGGCCAAAGGAAGATCTCGTGCCTTTTGCTGCTCTTCCCCTAGAGAAGATGTGGCTGCTGTCCTCAGAGGGTCCCAGTACCCTTCATGCCTGCCGAGTGGGAATTGTGCACATCGCAATAGTTAGGTGTGTACAACGCCCTGCTTCTCTGAGCAGCACCAGTGCAGCGTACACAGACACAGAGATCTCCAGGACCCAGAGAAGAACAAGCTCCGTGTTTGGAGCACATTGTGACACAGTATTCCCAGCTTACTTCCTTTTGTGACCTGGGACAAGGGCTACGTGCATTTCTGTAAGCAGGTGAGCTGACTGACTGACCATCACATTGCATTACAGAATGGAATTTGAGGATCCACTGTCTTGGGTAATTGCAAACAAGACAAAAGTTTAACAGGGGACCCTGGAAACAGTCCCAGTTTGGAAATATTTCACAGATGCCCATAAAGAATGTGAAACATATTATTTCCTGGGTGAAGAGCATTAGTTCCTTTAGTATGCTTGTTTTTTGGCGGCGAAGAAAACCTTTCACAGGACTTCAAATTTGTGAAGTAGTTGGTGGCAAGCATTGCAAGTGTACATTTACTCTGGAGGAAAAACTGTCACACACTGCAGCAAAGATCCCTTCCTATCCCAAGGTAGAAAGCCTCTGGCCGTGCGGACTCTATGCTAGTTAAAGGAAAGACTACTGAACTGTTCTGCAGAGAGCGTCCCTGGGTTCTCTGGTGCCATGTCCTCCACGGCCACAGGGCCATGGGGGAAATGGAGATCATCATCTGTGCCTCCGCCCATGGCACTGAGCTGTGGTGGCAGGCTGGGGACCACGGGCTTCAGAAACTTGAACTCGCTGTTGCCCGAGCCCGTCGTCAGGCTGATCTCATAGCAATAGGGGTGGGGCAGGGTCCCTGCAGCGGCCGCATCAGCCAGGCCGCTCTGCAAGTGCCCAGTGCCATAAAGCACGTGCTCACCCTTCAGCTCCTTTCTCTTGCACACCTTGCGAGTGACAAAGGCTGCTGTGGACACGAGGAAGAGGAGTGAGACGAAGACCAAGGAAATGATTAAATAGGTGGTCAGGGAGCCACCCTCGTCCTCCGTGGTCAGGCTGCTGTGGGGCAGGTGCACGTCTGAGAAGTCCTTGAGCAGGAGTGCGCTCAGTGCAGCAGTGGCTGACAGCGGTGGCCGCCCGTTGTCTCGCACCAGGATGACGAGCTTCTGCTTCATGGCGTCCCTGTCTGTCACGGGCCTCCTCAGCCGCACCTCCCCGCTTTGGGCACCCACGGCAAACAGCCCGGGGTCAGTGGCCCTCAGCAGGTGGTACGAGAGCCACGAGTTCTGCCCTGAGTCAGCGTCGACGGCCACCACTTTGGTGACGAGGTAGCCCGCCTCAGCTGACATGGGCACCAGCTCGCTGGACGCTGGGCTGCTGTCCTGGGCTGGGTACAGCACCAGCGGCGCATTGTCGTTCTCGTCCACCACAAGCAGGCGGACAGTGACATTGGCACTGAGAGGAGGAGTCCCTGCATCCGAGGCGCTCACCGAGACCTCGATCTGCCTCACCCGCTCGTAGTCCAGGGGCCGCAGCACAAACACGTGCCCGTTCTCTGAGTTCACGGAGATGCAGGAGCAGGGAGCCTGCTCTGCCGGGTGGGCTGGGGCCAGCGAATAGGTCACCTTGGCATTGGGACCCACATCAGCATCCGAGGCACTGACGGCTCCTACGAGCACCGTGGGAACATTGTTTTCACGCACATACATGGTGTACGATGTCTGGTTGAAGACAGGTGCGTTGTCGTTGACATCGGAGATGTCCGCTGTGAAGGTCTGGGTGGTTGTCAGAGGAGGCGACCCCTCATCTGCTGCTGTGACAGTGAGGATGTACTGAGCCGTCTCCTCCCGGTCCAGCACGCTCACAGTCACCAGCTCGTAGTAATTCTTATAGGCCGGCCGCAGGGAGAACGACAGCTGCTCCTCGAGGGCACAGGAGATCTTCCCATTGGCACCAGCATCCCGGTCTTTGACAGCAAAGAGGGCGACCACTGTTCCAGGTAATACATTCTCGGGCAGGGGGCTGCTGAATGAACTGACAACCAGCTCCGGCGCGTTGTCATTCACATCCACCACCTCCACCAACACCCTGCAGATTGCTGAGAGACCCCCGCCATCCGTGGCCCGCACACTGAGCTCATGAGTCTCTGCTTCCTCAAAATCCAGAGATTTTCTAAGTCGAATTTCACCACTCACCGGGTCAGTCACAAATGCTGAGTGGCTCTGGCCAACCACTTGGCTGAACTGGTAGGTGATGTCCCCATTAGGTCCTGCATCCCGATCAGTTGCCACCACCCTGAGAACCACAGAGCCCTCTGGGGAGTTCTCCAAAACCTGCCCAACGTAAAGCTCCTGTGTGAAGATGGGAGCGTTGTCATTGACATCCAGAACGACAATGTGGATTTGGGTGGTGCCACTCCTGGGTGGAGAGCCCCCGTCCACGGCAATGAGACTGAAACCCACCTCTGCCTGCTCCTCTCGGTCTAGCGCCTTTTCCAACACCAGTTCCAAATACTTCTTGCCCTTAATGCGACTCCCGTAGGAGACACTGAAGTACTGGTTCTCGGGAGCGATGCTGTAAGCCTGGACACCGTTGCTGCCAACATCCAGGTCCCGAGCCCCCTCCAGCGGGAAACGCGAGCCCGGGTTGCTCGTTTCCAGGATCTTCAAAGTGACTTGTTCCTCCGGGAAAGCGGGCGAGTGGTCGTTGATGTCCTCCACGGCCACCTCGACCCGAAAGAACTGCAGGGGGTTGGCCAGCAGCAGCTCCAAGGGGAGCGTGCACGCCCCGGACTGCCCGCACAGCTCCTCCCGGTCCAGCCTCTCCGCCACGACGAGGCGGCCGGTGCCGCGGTCTAAGCGAAAGCGCTGCCGGCCGTCCTCCGAGGCCAGGCGGGCGCGGCGAGCCGAGAGCTGCGCCGGGGCCAGCCCCGCGTCCTCCGCCACGTTGCCCACCACGGAGCCGCTCTCGCCCTCCTCGGCTACGGAGTAGCGCAGGGGCTCGGGGCGAGCGGGCGGCAGGGAGAGGAAAGCCGCGAGACAGAGCACTTGCCTTGCGATCGCCATGTCGGGGCGGCGGACAGCCTCCGTCTCGCCGATCGCCGATCGCCCGCGCAGTCCTCCGCGGAAAGCGGCGCCCGGGAGCAGCGCGGCGGGGCGGCGGCCGCTCTCCCTCGCTTGTCGCCGCGGCCGTCAGGCGGCCCGGAGCGCGGCCGCCGGGGCCCGGCAGCGGATGGCCGGGGGCACCGCTCGCCGCCCGCCCCGGCTCGGCTCGGCTCGGCTGCGCTGGGCTGCTCTGCGCTGGGCTGGGCTGCGCCGGGCGGTGGCGAGCAGCGCAGGGCCGGGCTCGGCCGCCTCCCCGCCCGCAGCCGCTCGCTCGGCGCCGCCTTGGCCGGGAGCACCACCCTGCGGCCCGCGGCGGGACTGCGCCGCCGCCGCCCGCCGCCCGCGCTGCCGGCTCGCCCCGGCACACGGCCCCGTGCGCACCCGCGCGGCTGCCGGCCGCTCGCCCGCCTCGGGACCCGCGGCTGAAGGGATTCAACAGGCCCCGGACGGACCCCGCACGGACAGTGCGCGTCCACCGCACAGTACCTCCACCGGCGCCATCGGTCTCCCGGTGCGACACAAGGAGACTTGGCCAAAGCCTTGCAGGGGCCCCGGCAGGTGACACCCGAAGCTCTTCCCTTGTCCCCTGACGCAGTCACTCCAGCACAGAGGGCCACCACGTTGCTCAGGCAAGACTTGCCCTTGGTGAGGCCGTGCTGGCTGTCTCCAGTCGCCTCCCTGTCCTCCAGGTGCCTGCGCGTAGCTTCCAGGAGGATCCGTTCCATGAGCTTCCAGGGGTGACGCTGACAGGCTGGTAGTTCCCAGGCTCCTCCAAGATACCCTTTATAAAAATGGCTGCAATCTTTCCCTTCTTCCAGTCTCTGGCCACTTCCCCTGTCTGCCGTGACTTTTCCAGAACCCTGGAGGGTGGCTTGGCACCACATCAGCCAACGCCCTCAGGACTCTGGGATGCAGCTCGCTTGCTCCCATTGACTTGTGTATGTTCCGGTTCCTCACGTGCTCTTGAACCTGATCTTCTCCTACAGTGGGAGGGACTCTGCTCCCCCAGTCCCTGCCTTGAGGTCCATCCACTGGAGAGGTGTGGCAAGAGAGACTGACCGTGAAGAGTGAGGCAGAAATTTGCAGAGTACCTCAGTTTTCTTCTCTCTTGTTACCAGCTGGCCAGTCTTGTTCATTGTGGACTGCACTTTCCTTGACCTTCCTTTTCTGGCTGACATACCCATGGAAGCCCTTCTTATTATTCTTGGTGTTCCTGGCCAAGGCCAGCTCCAGACACACTTTGCCCTTCTGACCCCATCCCTACACAACCTGGCAAGGTCCCTATACTTTTCCCACAATACCTGGCTCCCACTGCCTCTGCATTTCCTTCTTGCCTTTAATTTGACCATGAGGTCTCAGCCATGCAAGTCTCCTGCCTTCCTTTCCTGATTTCTTAGACATGGGGATTGGTGACTTTGGGGTCCTTAGAAAGAGTCCTTACAGATCTGCCATCTCTGTTCTGCTCCCTTGTCCCTGAGGGCAGTTTCCCAGGGTGTGCCCTTAACTGACTCCTTGAAGAACTGGAAGTTTGTTTTCTGAAAATTCAGGGTCCTGGCTTTACGCTTTGCCTGACCCATATCCCTCAGGACTGCAAACTTCACCAGTGCATGGTCACTGCAGCCAAGGCTGCCTCCAGTCATGACGTCTCTGAGTAGCTGTTTGCGTGTGTGACCAACAGGTTAAGTATCTCATCCTCTTTGGTTGGGCTGTCTATTACCAGGCCTAAGAAGTTATCCTTCCTAAAGGGCACCTCCAAGAAGCCTTTTGGGACAGCTGTGCCATGTGTTTAGCTCTCTGATACAGGAATCAGCCTTCCCCTCTCATAGGGTTAATCCTGTAATAAACCATCTACTCTTAGAATTGCATCATACACGTGGAATCTCCAGGTAGAATAAAATGAGAATTAGGGGGTTTTTGCACCAGGAGTTGCATGTTCCTTGTCATCTCACTGGGAGAGACACACTGACTCTCTGAGACATCATCCACTACTCCATTTATCATAGCTCATGCTGTTGGAAGAGGTTAGCATAGAGAATCCTACATCGCTTCAGATGTGGAGGATTCTGAGCAGAGCAGCTTCACACAGGACTCCAGCCACGCTCACCATGTCATGCAGAGTCCACTCATGGACAAGAAAGAGCGACCCTGCTTCAGCCATTCCAAACGTTACAGGCCTTTCCTTTAAGACAGACATTCTACTCATCATTTCTACTGTCACAGTAAAAGAAGGTTCTCTGTGGACGTCTAGCTTACAAGTGTCTTTCTCACCAGAAGCAAGTGGGAGCTGCCTGCAGGTTCCCAGGTTACCGGGAGATGGCTGAGCTTATCCTGCTGCCCAGGGATTTATGCAGCAAAAAGCAGAAGAGCACTGCACAGGCCTGCACCTTCCCAGATTCACTGGACACTGGATCATTCATTCCTCGATGTACAAGGGTCTCCTGGTCAGCATCGCTACACCAGCCTCTCTCTCCTCAAGACTTCCCTTTTTATCGGGGCCTTTGTGGAAGGGATGGCTGTAGTCCTCTGCATTTCCTAACTGGGAATGCTCCTCCTCCTAGTAGTTTTTACCAAACTCCTTGGGCTTTGCCAGATACTCTCCAAATGAACACGTATTCTGTCTTTGTTCCATCCATCTCCTAAGAACCTTTAGAATTAAAATACTTTGTGCTGAAAAACCTCAGAGTTGTCACGGGCAACTGGAGCTGTTTGGAGACATGGAACAGGCAGTCCCCCTACCTCACTGCTCTGCAGAGGCCTTTGCACACCCAGGGTCCCTGTCAGGGGAGGGGACAGTTTCCCCTCACCTGGATCGAACTGGGTTCTGTTGTACCCAAGAGCTCAGTGCTCAGAAGACCCACAGAGTCCTTACAGCGCTTCCCTACTCCCCATGAATTTCCCAAATGCTCTATTGGCCGCATCTCCAAACTGAAGGAATTTACCCACTCAAATTTCCCACAGCCAGGGCACAAATGAGAAAAAAACTCCCAGCCTTTTGAAAACATTGACAGAACTTTTGCAGGAAGAACATCTCTACAAAGACCACTGTCTCCACACAAGGCATTGAGGCGTTCCCTTTATTTCACTTTTACACACAAGGGTATCCCGGTTTACAACAGTACACTTCATAACTGCAGCACCACACAGCGCAAGGGCGTCCAAATCCTCCGTGTCACATGGCCTTCACCCAAACAATCTGTAATTATACATGCGGTGTCAGTCCTTCTGAAGAGGAATAGGGAAGACAATGCTAAACGAAGCTCACAGAGTAGAAGGAGAAAGGGCAAAACGGAGAATGCAAATGCTCTAACAAAATCCCAGAAAATTATGTCAGGACAGCTTGCCACTCCCAACCAGAAACCTCTGAATTTAGCAACAACAAGGACAAGAACAAACTCAACGGCTCTTTGACAAGTTCATCTCAGTCCTGCCTTCAGACAAAGTCCTCTGAAGCAACTTGTGGACTTTTTCTGCAATGCGCCCAAAGGTAATGAACACGTTTTCCCGACTCTGAACACTTCCAGCCTCTGCCAACACCGTTGGTGCTGCTCTATTTACAAGGCAATCCCAAGGAGGCAGCCCACGCACCCAACCCCCTCTTATGGGCCAAAGGAAGATCTCGTGCCTTTTGCTGCTCTTCCCCTAGAGAAGATGTGGCTGCTGTCCTCAGAGGGTCCCAGTACCCTTCATGCCTGCCGAGTAGGAACTGTGCACATCGCAATAGTTAGGTGTGTGCAACGCCCTGCTTCTCTGAGCAGCACCAGTGCAGCGTACACAGACACACAGACATTCCCGAGACAGAGAAGAACAAGCCTGGTGTTTGAACCACATTGTGATACAGCACTCACAACTTCCTTGATTTTCAGACCTGCAAAAAGGCTTATGTGCATGTCAGTGAGCAGGTCAATTGTCTGCCTGAACATCCCATTATATTAGAGGATCCACTGTCTTGGCTCCCTGCAAGTGAGACAAAAATTTAGCAGGGGACCCTGGAAACAATCCCAGTCTGGAAGCATTTCAGAAATATCCATAATGGATCAGAGAAATTTCCTAACTGAGGGAGCATTAGTTTCTTTTATTTGGTTTGGTTGGGGGGGCAGAGAAAAGATTTGTCTGAATTCAAATTTGTGAGAAATTGGTGGCACCAAATGCAAATGTATGCAAATGTAGATTTACTCTGGTAGAACCACTGTCACACACTGTAGCATGGATCCCTTCCTATCATGAGGGACAAAGCCTCTGGCCGTGCGGACTCTATGCTAGTTAAAGGAAAGACTACTGAACTGTTCTGCAGAGAGCGTCCCTGGGTTCTCTGGTGCCGTGTCCTCCACGGCCACAGGGCCATGGGGGAAATGGAGATCATCATCTGTGCCTCCGCCCATGGCACTGAGCTGTGGTGGCAGGCTGGGGACCACGGGCTTCAGGAACTTGAACTCGCTGTTGCCCGAGCCCGTCGTCAGGCTGATCTCATAGCAATAGGGGTGGGGCAGGGTCCCCGCAGCGGCCGCATCAGCCAGGCCGCTCTGCAAGTGCCCAGTGCCATAAAGCACGTGCTCACCCTTCAGCTCCTTTCTCTTGCACACCTTGCGAGTGACAAAGGCTGCTGTGGACACGAGGAAGAGGAGTGAGACGAAGACCAAGGAAATGATTAAATAGGTGGTCAGGGAGCCACCCTCGTCCTCCGTGGTCAGGCTGCTGTGGGGCAGGCGCACGTCTGAGAAGTCCTTGAGCAGGAGTGCGCTCAGTGCAGCAGTGGCTGACAGCGGTGGCCGCCCGTTGTCTCGCACCAGGATGACGAGCTTCTGCTTCATGGCGTCCCTGTCTGTCACGGGCCTCCTCAGCCGCACCTCCCCGCTTTGGGCACCCACGGCAAACAGCACGGGGTCAGTGGCCCTCAGCAGGTGGTACGAGAGCCACGAGTTCTGCCCTGAGTCAGCGTCGACGGCCACCACTTTGGTGATGAGGTAGCCAGCCTCAGCTGACATGGGCACCAGCTCGCTGGACGTTGGGCTGCTGTCCTGGGCTGGGTACAGCACCAGCGGCGCATTGTCGTTCTCGTCCACCACAAGCAGGCGGACAGTGACATTGGCACTGAGAGGAGGAGTCCCTGCATCCGAGGCGCTCACCGAGACCTCGATCTGCCTCACCCGCTCGTAGTCCAGGGGCCGCAGCACAAACACGTGCCCGTTCTCAGAGTTCACGGAGATGCAGGAGCAGGGAGCCTGCGCTGCCGGGTGGGCTGGGGCCAGGGAATAGGTCACCTTGGCATTGGGACCCACATCAGCATCCGAGGCGCTGACGGCTCCAACGAGCACCGTGGGAACATTGTTCTCATGCACGTACATGGTGTATGATGTCTGGTTGAAGACAGGTGCGTTGTCGTTGACATCGGAGATGTCCACTGTGAAGGTCTGGGTGGTTGTCAGAGGAGGCGACCCCTCATCTGCTGCTGTGACAGTGAGGATGTACTGAGCCGTCTCCTCCCGGTCCAGCACGCTCACAGTCACCAGCTCGTAGTAATTCTTATAGGCCAAGCGCAGGGAGAACGACAGCTGCTCCTCGAGGGCACAGGAGATCTTCCCATTGGCACCAGCATCCTGGTCCTTGACAGCAAAGAGTGCGACCACTGTTCCAGGTAGTACATTCTCGGGCAGGGGGCTGCTGAAGGAACTGACAACCAGCTCCGGCGCATTGTCATTCACATCCACCACCTCCACCAACACCCTGCAGATTGCTGAGAGACCCCCGCCATCCGTGGCCCGCACACTGAGCTCGTGAGTCTCTGCTGTCTCAAAGTCCAGAGGTTTTGTAAGTCGAATTTCACCACTCGCTGGGTCAATCACAAATGCTGAGTGGCTCTGGCCAACCACTTGGCTGAACTGGTAGGTGATGTCCCCATTAGGTCCTGCATCCCGATCGGTTGCCACCACCCTGAGAACCACAGAGCCCTCTGGGGAGTTCTCCAAAACCTGCCCAGTGTACAGCTTCTGTGTGAAGATGGGAGCGTTGTCATTGACATCCAGAACGACAATGTGGATTTGGGTGGTGCCACTCCTGGGTGGAGAGCCCCCGTCCACGGCAATGAGACTGAAACCCACCTCCGCCTGCTCCTCTCGGTCTAGCGCCTTTTCCAACACCAGTTCCACATATTTGTCTTCCGTACTGTGACTCCCGTAGGAGACACTGAAGTACTGGTTCTCGGGAGCGATGCTGTAAGCCTGGACACCGTTGCTGCCAACATCCAGGTCCCGAGCCCCCTCCAGCGGGAAACGCGAGCCCGGGTCGCCCCTTTCCGGGATCTTCAAAGTGACTTGTTCCTCCGGGAAAGCGGGCGAGTGGTCGTTGATGTCCTCCACGGCCACCTCGACCCGAAAGAACTGCAGGGGGTTGGCCAGCAGCAGCTCCAAGGGGAGCGTGCACGCCCCGGACTGCCCGCACAGCTCCTCCCGGTCCAGCCTCTCCGCCACGACGAGGCGGCCGGTGCCGCGGTCTAAGCGAAAGCGCTGCCGGCCGTCCTCCGAGGCCAGGCGGGCGCGGCGAGCCGAGAGCTGCGCCGGGGCCAGCCCCGCGTCCTCCGCCACGTTGCCCACCACGGAGCCGCTCTCGCCCTCCTCGGCTACGGAGTAGCGCAGGGGCTCGGGGCGAGCGGGCGGCAGGGAGAGGAAAGCCGCGAGACAGAGCACTTGCCTTGCGATCGCCATGTCGGGGCGGCGGACAGCCTCCGTCTCGCCGATCGCCGATCGCCCGCGCAGTCCTCCGCGGAAAGCGGCGCCCGGGAGCAGCGCGGCGGGGCGGCGGCCGCTCTCCCTCGCTTGTCGCCGCGGCCGTCAGGCGGCCCGGAGCGCGGCCGCCGGGGCCCGGCAGCGGATGGCCGGGGGCACCGCTCGCCGCCCGCCCCGGCTCGGCTCGGCTCGGCTCGGCTGCGCTGGGCTGCTCTGCGCTGGGCTGGGCTGCGCCGGGCGGTGGCGAGCAGCGCAGGGCCGGGCTCGGCCGCCTCCCCGCCCGCAGCCGCTCGCTCGGCGCCGCCTTGGCCGGGAGCACCACCCTGCGGCCCGCGGCGGGACTGCGCCGCCGCCGCCCGCCGCCCGCGCTGCCGGCTCGCCCCGGCACACGGCCCCGTGCGCACCCGCGCGGCTGCCGGCCGCTCGCCCGCCTCGGGACCCGCGGCTGAAGGGATTCAACAGGCCCCGGACGGACCCCGCACGGACAGTGCGCGTCCACCGCACAGTACCTCCACCGGCGCCATCGGTCTCCCGGTGCGACACAAGGAGACTTGGCCAAAGCCTTGCAGGGGCCCCGGCAGGTGACACCCGAAGCTCTTCCCTTGTCCCCTGACGCAGTCACTCCAGCACAGAGGGCCACCACGTTGCTCAGGCAAGACTTGCCCTTGGTGAGGCCGTGCTGGCTGTCTCCAGTCGCCTCCCTGTCCTCCAGGTGCCTGCGCGTAGCTTCCAGGAGGATCCGTTCCATGAGCTTCCAGGGGTGACGCTGACAGGCTGGTAGTTCCCAGGCTCCTCCAAGATACCCTTTATAAAAATGGCTGCAATCTTTCCCTTCTTCCAGTCTCTGGCCACTTCCCCTGTCTGCCGTGACTTTTCCAGAACCCTGGAGGGTGGCTTGGCACCACATCAGCCAATGCCCTCAGGACTCTGGGATGCAGCTCGCTTGCTCCCATTGACTTGTGTATGTTCCGGTTCCTCACGTGCTCTTGAACCTGATCTTCTCCTACAGTGGGAGGGACTCTGCTCCCCCAGTCCCTGCCTTGAGGTCCATCCACTGGAGAGGTGTGGCAAGAGAGACTGACCGTGAAGAGTGAGGCAGAAATTTGCAGAGTTCCTCAGTTTTCTTCTCTCTTGTTACCAGCTGGCCAGTCTTGTTCATTGTGGACTGCACTTTCCTTGACCTTCCTTTTCTGGCTGACATACCCATGGAAGCCCTTCTTATTATTCTTGGTGTCCTTGGCCAAGTTCAGCTCCAGCCTTGTCCTTCTGACACCATCCCTACATTTGGCTATAGTTTTTTTATATCCTTTTTTTTTTTTTTTTTTTTTTTATAAATTATATACCTATACTTTTGCAAGGGCACGTATCCCTGCTTCCACTGCCCCTGCATTTTCTTCTTGCCAAACTTTAGTTGGACCAGCAGGTCTTTACACAGACATTCCAGTCTCCTCCCTTCCTTTCCTCATTTCCTACATGTGGGGATGGGGAGCTCTTGGGCTCTATCTAAGGCACCCTTAATGATCTGCCAGCTCTGTTCTGCTCCCTACTCCCTGATGGCAGTTTCCAGGGCATCCCCTTAAGTGACCCCTTGAACAGCTGGAAGTTTGCATTCCATAAATTCAGGCTCCTGGATTTATACTTTGTCTAACCCATATTCCCCAGGACTGTGAACTCCGACATGCGTGATCACTGCAGCCCAGACTGCCTCCAGTCTTCCTGAGTAACTCATCCTCTTTTGTAGGGCTGTCCATTAAGGGGCCTAAGAATTTATCCTTCATAATGGGCATCTCCAAAAAGGCCCTTTGGGACAGCTCTGCCATCTCTTCAGGCTCTCCGATACAGGAATCAACCTTCCCCTCTCATAGGGTTAAAAACATAATAACCCATCTACCCATGAATTGCATCAGAGACGTGGAATCTCCAGGAGGAATAAATCGAGAAGTAGTTGTTTTACACCAGGAGGTGCAGGTTCCTTGTCATCCCAGTAAGAGAGACACACTGACTCTCTGAGACATCATCCACTACTCCATTTATCATAGCTCATGCTGTTGGAAGAGGTTAGCATAGAGAATTCTACATCCCTCCAGATGTGGAGGACTCTGAGCTGAGCAGCTTCACACAGGACTCCAGCCACGCGCAGCATGTCATGCAGAGCCCTGTCAAGGACAAGAAAAGTGCCCCTTCATCAGCAATTCAAACCACTACAGGTGTTTCCTGCAAGACAGCATTTCTACTCATCATGTCTACTGTCACAGTAAAAGAAGTTCTCTGTGGACGTCTAGCTTACAAGTGTCTTTCTCACCAGAAGCAAGTGGGAGCTACCTGCAGGTTCCCTGGTTACTGGGAGATGGCTGAGCTTATCCTGCTGCCCAGGGATTTATGCAGCAAAAAGCAGAACAGCACAGGCCTGCACCTTCCCAGATTCACTGGATAGTGGATCATTCACTCCTCGATGCACGAGGGTCTCCTGGTCAGCATCACTACACCAGACTCTCCTAAAGACTTCCCTTTTTATTGGGGCCTTTGTGGAAGGGATGGCTGTAGTCCTCTGCATTTCCTCATTGGGAATCCTCTTCCTCCTAGTAGTTTTCATTAAAATCCTGGGACTCCCCCAGATATTCTCCAAAGGAACATGAATGCTGTCTTTGTCCCATCTATCTCCTAAGAAACTTTAGAATTAAAATACTTTGAACTGAAAAACCTCAGAGTTGACACAACTGGAACTGTTTGGAGACTTGGAAGTGTCGCTCCCCCACCTCACTGCTCTGCAGAGGCCTTTGCACACCCAGGGCCCCTGTCAGGGGAGGGGACAGTTTCCCCCCACCTGCATCGAACTGGGCTCTGTCGCACCGAAGAGCTCAGTGCTCAGAAGACCCACAGATGTCTGACAGCATTTCCCTACTCCCCATGATTTCCCCAAATGCTCTATCAGCCATGTCTTGAAACTGAAGGAATGTACCCACTGAGCCAAGGCACAAAACGAGAAAAAAAATCCCAGCCTTTTGAAAACCTTGACAGAGCTTTCGCAGGAAGAACATCTCTGCAAAGACCACTGTCTCCACAGAAGGCATTGAGGCGTTCCCTTTATTTCACTTTTACACACAAGGCTATCCCGGTTTACAATGGTACACTTCATAACTGGAGCATCACACAGCTTGAGGGTGTCCAAATACTCCATGTTACATGGCCTTCACCCAAAAAACCTGTTATAATACATGGGATAACAGCTCTTCTGAAGAGGAATAGGCAAGACAATGCTAAACAAAACTCACAGAGTAGAATGAGAAAGGGCAAAAACGGGAATGAAAATGCTGTAACACAAACCCAGAAAATCATGTCAGGACAGTTTGCCACTCACATCTAGAAACCTCTCAATTCAGCAACAATAATGACAAGAAAAACTCAACTGGGCTCTTGTCCTGGTTCATCTAGGATAGGGTTGTTTCCCCAGCAGTGGGGAGAGGACGCTAGCTGGGTTATTCAATACCATGCTGACGTCAGGGCCATGCAAGAAGCGTGGGAAGAGTTTCCTGTGGGCTTTTGTCTGGGGAAGTACGAGCAACAGGCTGGCTGTGTCTCTTGTGGTATTTCTCTGTATATCTTTTGTCTTGTTTATTGTTATTGCTGTTTATTGTTGTTGTTCAGTTTATTATTACTTACATTGTTGTATTAAATCTGCCCTTATTTCAACACCGGGGTTTGTCCCTCACTTCCAGTCTGCCCGGTCCGAGGGTGGGGGAGGGACAACGGCAACGTGGTCTCTGGTCCTGGCTTGGCCTAAACCACCACACCCTTTTCCATGGTCATCTCAATTGTGCCTTCAGACAAAGTCCTCTGAAGCAACTTGTGGACTTTCCTTGCAATGCATCCAAAGGCAATGAACACAATTTCCCAACTCTGAACACTTCCAGCCTCTGCCAACACCGTTGGTGCTGCTCTATTTACAAGGCAATCCCAAGGAGGCAGCCCACGTGCCCAACCCCCTCTTATGGGCCAAAGGAAGATCTCGTGCCTTTTGCTGCTCTTCCCCTAGAGAAGATGTGGCTGCTGTCCTCAGAGGGTCCCAGTACCCTTCATGCCTGCCGAGTGGGAATTGTGCACATCGCAATAGTTAGGTGTGTGCAACGCCCTGCTTCTCTGAGCAGCACCAGTGCAGTGTATACAGACACAAAATGTCTGTAGGGACAGACACAGTGACAGAGCCCACACCTCTCACAGACAGATATCCAGGACCCAGAGAAGAATTAGTCCCATGTTAGCACCACGTTGTGACACAATACTCAGAACTTCCTTACTTTTCAGACCTGGGACAAGGGCTATGTGCCAGTCCATGAACGTGTGTTTGGTCTGCTCAAATGTGCTGTTCTGATACAGCTCCGAATAAGATTGTCAAACTCTTGCCTAAAAGAAAAATTAGAATTAATGGGGGAACAAGGACTTGACCCCACTTTTGAGACATTTCAGAAATGTCTGTAAAAGAGCTAAAACATATTATATGCTGAGGGAGAGAGTCATAATTTATTTTGCTTGGTTGTCTTTAAGGGTAGAAAAAAAGTTTTGTCTAACTTCAAAGCTGTGGAAAATCAGTGATAACAATAGAAAATGCAAATTCACTCTGGAGGATCCAGTGCCACATGCTACAGCAAAGATCCCTTCCTATCACTAGGAACAAAGCCTCTGGCTGTGCGGACTCTATGCTAGTTAAAGGAAAGACTACTGAACTGTTCTGCAGAGAGCGTCCCTGGGTTCTCTGGTGCCGTGTCCTCCACGGCCACAGGGCCATGGGAGAAATGGAGATCATCATCTGTGCCTCCGCCCATGGCACTGAGCTGTGGTGGCAGGCTGGGGACCACGGGCTTCAGGAACTTGAACTCGCTGTTGCCCGAGCCCGTCGTCAGGCTGATCTCATAGCAATAGGGGTGGGGCAGGGTCCCCGCAGCGGCCGCATCAGCCAGGCCGCTCTGCAAGTGCCCAGTGCCATAAAGCACGTGCTCACCCTTCAGCTCCTTTCTCTTGCACACCTTGCGAGTGACAAAGGCTGCTGTGGACACGAGGAAGAGGAGTGAGACGAAGACCAAGGAAATGATTAAATAGGTGGTCAGCGAGCCACCCTCGTCCTCCGTGGTCAGGCTGCTGTGGGGCAGGCGCACGTCTGAGAAGTCCTTGAGCAGGAGTGCGCTCAGTGCAGCAGTGGCTGACAGCGGTGGCCGCCCGTTGTCTCGCACCAGGATGACGAGCTTCTGCTTCATGGCGTCCCTGTCTGTCACGGGCCTCCTCAGCCGCACCTCCCCGCTTTGGGCACCCACGGCAAACAGCCCGGGGTCAGTGGCCCTCAGCAGGTGGTACGAGAGCCACGAGTTCTGCCCTGAGTCAGCGTCGATGGCCACCACTTTGGTGACGAGGTAGCCCGCCTCAGCTGACATGGGCACCAGCTCGCTGGACGCTGGGCTGCTGTCCTGGGCTGGGTACAGCACCAGCGGCACATTGTCGTTCTCGTCCACCACAAGCAGGCGGACAGTGACATTGGCACTGAGAGGAGGAGTCCCTGCATCCGAGGCACTCACCGAGACCTCGATCTGCCTCACCCGCTCGTAGTCAAGGGGCCGCAGCACAAACACGTGCCCGTTCTCAGAGTTCACGGAGATGCAGGAGCAGGGAGCCTGCTCTGCCGGGTGGGCTGGGGCCAGCGAATAGGTCACCCTGGCATTGGGACCCACATCAGCATCCGAGGCGCTGACGGCTCCAACGAGCACCGTGGGAACATTGTTCTCATGCACGTACATGGTGTACGATGTCTGGTTGAAGACAGGTGCATTGTCGTTGACATCAGAGATGTCCACTGTGAAGGTCTGGGTGGTCGTCAGAGGAGGCGACCCCTCATCTGCTGCTGTGACAGTGAGGATGTACTGAGCCGTCTCCTCCCGGTCCAGCACGCTCACTGTCACCAGCTCATAGTAATTCTTATAGGCCAAGCGCAGGGAGAACGACAGCTGCTCCTCGAGGGCACAGGAGATCTTCCCATTGGCACCAGCATCCCGGTCTTTGACAGCAAAGAGGGCAATCACTGTTCCAGGTCGTACGTTCTCGGGGAGGGGGCTGCTGAATGAACTGACCACCAGCTCCGGTGCGTTGTCATTCACATCCACCACCTCCACCAACACTCTGCAGATTGCTGAGAGACCCCCGCCATCCGTGGCCCGCACACTGAGCTCGTGAGTCTCTGCTGTCTCAAAATCCAGAGATTTTGTAAGTCGAATTTCACCTCTCACCGGGTCAATCACAAATGCTGAGTGGCTCTGGCCAACCACTTGGCTGAACTGGTAGGTGATGTCCCCATTAGGTCCTGCATCCCGATCGTTTGCCTCCACCCTGAGAACCACAGAGCCCTCTGGGGAGTTCTCCAAAACCTGCCCAGTGTACCGCTCCCGCGTGAAGATGGGAGCGTTGTCATTGACATCCAGAACGACAATGTGGATTTGGGTGGTGCCACTCCTGGGTGGAGAGCCCCCGTCCATGGCAATGAGACTGAAACCCACCTCTGCCTGCTCCTCTCGGTCTAGCGCCTTTTCCAACACCAGTTCCACGTATTTGTCTCCATTACTCCGACTCCCGTAGGAGACACTGAAGTACTCGCTCTCGGGAGCGATGCTGTAAGCCTGGACACCGTTGCTGCCAACATCCAGGTCCCGAGCCCCCTCCAGCGGGAAACGCGAGCCCGGGTTGCTCGTTTCCAGGATCTTTAAAGTGACTTGTTCCTCCGGAAAAGCGGGCGAGTGGTCGTTGATGTCCTCCACGACCACCTCGACCCGAAAGAACTGCAGGGGGTTGGCCAGCAGCAGCTCCAAGGGGAGCGTGCACGCCCCGGACTGCCCGCACAGCTCCTCCCGGTCCAGCCTCTCCGCCACGACGAGGCGGCCGGTGCCGCGGTCTAAGCGAAAGCGCTGCCGGCCGTCCTCCGAGGCCAGGCGGGCGCGGCGAGCCGAGAGCTGCGCCGGGGCCAGCCCCGCGTCCTCCGCCACGTTGCCCACCACGGAGCCGCTCTCGCCCTCCTCGGCTACGGAGTAGCGCAGGGGCTCGGGGCGAGCGGGCGGCAGGGAAAGGAAAGCCGCGAGACAGAGCACTTGCCTTGCGATCGCCATGTCGGGGCGGCGGACAGCCTCCGTCTCGCCGATCGCCGATCGCCCGCGCAGTCCTCCGCGGAAAGCGGCGCCCGGGAGCAGCGCGGCGGGGCGGCGGCCGCTCTCCCTCGCTTGTCGCCGCGGCCGTCAGGCGGCCCGGAGCGCGGCCGCCGGGGCCCGGCAGCGGATGGCCGGGGGCACCGCTCGCCGCCCGCCCCGGCTCGGCTCGGCTCGGCTCGGCTGCGCTGGGCTGCTCTGCGCTGGGCTGGGCTGCGCCGGGCGGTGGCGAGCAGCGCAGGGCCGGGCTCGGCCGCCTCCCCGCCCGCAGCCGCTCGCTCGGCGCCGCCTTGGCCGGGAGCACCACCCTGCGGCCCGCGGCGGGACTGCGCCGCCGCCGCCCGCCGCCCGCGCTGCCGGCTCGCCCCGGCACACGGCCCCGTGCGCACCCGCGCGGCTGCCGGCCGCTCGCCCGCCTCGGGACCCGCGGCTGAAGGGATTCAACAGGCCCCGGACGGACCCCGCACGGACAGTGCGCGTCCACCGCACAGTACCTCCACCGGCGCCATCGGTCTCCCGGTGCGACACAAGGAGACTTGGCCAAAGCCTTGCAGGGGCCCCGGCAGGTGACACCCGAAGCTCTTCCCTTGTCCCCTGACGCAGTCACTCCAGCACAGAGGGCCACCACGTTGCTCAGGCAAGACTTGCCCTTGGTGAGGCCGTGCTGGCTGTCTCCAGTCGCCTCCCTGTCCTCCAGGTGCCTGCGCGTAGCTTCCAGGAGGATCCGTTCCATGAGCTTCCAGGGGTGACGCTGACAGGCTGGTAGTTCCCAGGCTCCTCCAAGATACCCTTTATAAAAATGGCTGCAATCTTTCCCTTCTTCCAGTCTCTGGCCACTTCCCCTGTCTGCCGTGACTTTTCCAGAACCCTGGAGGGTGGCTTGGCACCACATCAGCCAACGCCCTCAGGACTCTGGGATGCAGCTCGCTTGCTCCCATTGACTTGTGTATGTTCCGGTTCCTCACGTGCTCTTGAACCTGATCTTCTCCTACAGTGGGAGGGACTCTGCTCCCCCAGTCCCTGCCTTGAGGTCCATCCACTGGAGAGGTGTGGCAAGAGAGACTGACCGTGAAGAGTGAGGCAGAAATTTGCAAAGTTCCTCAGTCTTCTTCTCTCTTGTTACCAGCTGGCCAGTCTTGTTCATTGTGGACTGCACTTTCTTTGACCTTCCTTTTCTGGCTGACATACCCATGGAAGCCCTTCTTATTATTCTTGGTGTTCCTGGCCAAGGCCAGCTCCAGACACACTTTGCCTTTCTGACCCCATCGCTACACAACCGGTCAATCTCCCTATACTTTTCCCAGGACACCTCTCCCTGCTCCCACTGCCTCTGCATTTCCTTCTTGCCTTTAATTTGAACAGCGGGTCCCTACTCAGCCATGCCAGTCTCCTGCCTTCCTTTCCTGATTTCTTGCACATGGCGACTGAGAGCTTTGGGGCTCTATCGAAAGCATCCTTACAGATCTGCCAGTTCTGTTCTGCTCCCTTGTCCCCAACGGCAGTTTCCCAGCATGTGCCATTGGTGGCTCCCTGAACAGATGGAATTTTGTTTTCCAATATTTCAGGCTACTGCCAGTTGCGCTGTTTCCACTTCTGTAACCACCCCCACAGCTCATTTGCCACCATCCATGAGTCAGTACATAGGTAGTGCAGTGGCTACTTTTCTCGCTCAGTGATATTCAGTGCCAGCTGGATGGCTTTTGCCTCTGCGAACTGGCTCGATTCACCGTCTCCTTCAGCAGCTTCAGCAGGACTGCACGCAGCTGCTTCCCACCTTCCATGTTTCTCCACATTATGACAGGGCACATCGCTTGTCATTATCCAGTAGTTTATAATATGTGGGGCCTCTTCAGCAGGCATCACCTCTTCCTCTGGTGCCATTCCAAAATCTCTGCCTTCTGGCGATTTGTAATCACATCCAGTATTCCTGGATGGCTGGGGCTACGTATTCGAGTCTGTTGTGTGATTAATGCAACCCATTTACTCCACGTGGCATCAGTTGTACGGTGTGTAGAGGGGACACTCCTTGTGAACATCCAGTCCTGCACTGGCCGTTGGGGTGCCAGGAGGAGTTGTACATCAGTCCTGATCACCTCTGAAGCAGCTCAGACCCCTTCACATGCTGTGAATATCTCCTTTTTGGCTGCAGTAGAGGGGGCCTCACATCCTCTGTATCCCTCACTCCAAAACCCCAGGGATCGACCCCAAGTCTCCCCTGGTGCTCTCTGCCAGAGACTCCAGGTAGGGACATTCTTCCTGGCTGCAGCACAGAGCACGTGTTTAACTTCTTGTCCTGTCTGAACTGGCCCTAGGGCTACTGCATGGACTATTTCCTGTTTAATTTGTTCAAAAGCTTGTTTTTGCTCTCGGCCCCCTATAAAATCATTCTTTTTCTGGGTCACTTGATTGAGAGGGCTTACACTCTGACAAGGGTAATTTGGAATGTGCAGTCTCCAGACATCCACAAGAGATAAGAACGCTTGTGTTGCCTCTCGGGTAGTTGGTGGGGTCATAGCTGTTATTTTATTAATCACCTCCATTGGAATCTGACGATGTCCCTCTTGTCATTTTACACCTAAAAACTGAATCTCCTGTGCAGGTCCCTTGACCTTTCTGTGCTTTATGGCAAAACCGGCTCTCAGAAGGCTTTGGATTATTTTCTCCCCTTTCTCAAAAACTGCTTCTGCTCTATTACCCCATACAATGATGGCATCAATGTACCGTCAGTACTCCAGGGCTTCACCCTGCTCCAGTGCAGTCTGAATCAGTCCATGGCAAATGGTGGGGCTGTGCTTCCACCCCTGCGACAGTCGATTCCAGGTGTGTCGGACACCCCTCCAGGTAAAAGCAAACTGTGGTCTGCACTCTGCTGTCAGAGGGATGGAGAAAAAAGCGTTAGCAATATCGATCATGGCATACCACTTGCCTGCCTTCGACTCTAGTTCGTACTGAAGTTCTAGCATGTCTGGCACGGCCACGATAGTCCACTGTCAATCTTCATTCCCCATTAGACATTCGCACCGGCCATATGGGACTGTTAAATAGGGAGCACGTCTTGCTGATGACTCCTTGGCTCTCTAGCTGACAAATTGGTTAATGGATAGGGATTACAGAGTCGCGACTGGTGAGATATTGCCGTCGCTGCATTGGTGTTGTGGCAGTTGTTCTTCGACCCTCAGCAATCCCACAACAGAAGGATCCTCTGAGAGAACAGGTAGCACAGACAGCTGTTTAGGTTCTTCTGTTTCCAAGGCAGCTATACCAAGAGCCCAGTAATACTCCTTTGGGTCCTGAAAATACCCTCTTCTGAGATCATCTATACCAAGAATACATAGAGCATCTGGGCCAGTCACAATGGGGTGTTTTTCCTACTCTTTTCCCCTTAGGCTCACCTTGGCCTCCAGTATAGTCAAGTGTTGAGACCCCCCTGTCACTCCTGAAATACCAATGGCCTCTGTCCCTTTAAAATTTGATGGTATTAGGGTGCATTGAGCACCAGTGTCCACTAGTGTCTTATACTGCTGGGGGTCAGATGTGCCAGTCCATCAAATCCACACGGGCCAATAAAGTCCATTGTCCCTGTCCTCCACCGGGCTGGAGGCTGGGCCCCTCTAATGTTGGTCACAATACCCACTAACCATAAAGGGGTTAGTGTGGTGTGCACAGGTTTCAGCCTCATCTTGATCCCTCACTGCTTGCGAATACAAATCATAAGTTCTTCTCATTGGATCGTGAGCAGAGTCGACATTTCTGCTCTGTTTGGGCACGTGATTACTGGAGAGCGGAGCAGCATTTCTCCTAACAGAACCCCGTTTTGCACTTGTTCTTCCTTACAACTCACATACCTGCTCTTCTAGGAGGTAGGTAGGTCTTCCATCCCATTTCTTCATGTCTTATCCATAGTCATGCAGGCGATGCCATAGCTTCCCCTGTGGTGTGTACTTGATCTTTCCAGTAGAGAAATGACTGTTCCTAATACCCAAGATCCTAGTCTGTGCAGGTGGGGAGCAGGACATGTCCTCTTTAAATTGCTGGAGTTCTTCAGAGAGTTTCTCCACAGCCGTGATGAGAGAGGAAGAGAGACTTTCTTCCCACTGACGTAGCCGGAGAGCCAGGTCATCCAGTGTTTGTCTCTTTTCATCTCCCCAGCCCATTACTGATAATGCACTGGCATATGATGAGGGTGTGCTCTGTACAAACTTCTGCCACATGGGCCGGGTGCATTGGACTTCATCTGGATCTGTGGGTAGCTGCACATTATCTGGGTCACAGTCAACCCTTTCCTACACTGCTAGTGCCCCCAAGTATTGAATCCCTCTCTCCATAGTGGTCCACTTATTTGGACGACATACAAAATCCTTCTTGAAGGGATACCCCTCCCTCACACTTGACAGGAGTCACCTCCAGAGACTGAGATTTTGTATCTTCTTTCCAGTGACTTTGTCGATGCTGCCTTCCCTAGCAAGGGATCCCAGCTGCCTGGACTCCCCACCCTCTAATTGCACACTGCTGGCCCTGCTATCCCAGCATCTGAAGCAGCCAGGTAACCAGTTGCTCACCTGGATGGTGGCTGAAATCTTTTCGCATGTCTCGCAGCTCACTTGGGGATAAGCATCCGGTGACTATCACTGGCTCTGCCTCCTCCTCCTGTTCTCGTGACGGGCCTGGTTCATCATCACCCTGTGCCCTGCGAGGGGATTTTCTTCTGTATTTCTTCTTAAGTCTGGCAGCAACTGAGACCGTCATGGGTTGGTTTTCTGGTTCAGCTGCAGCACCTGTCCTCGGGCTTGTAGTGGCTGCAGTTTCTGTTACTTTTTCACCAGATCCAGAGCCATTCTCTTCCTCTTGAGGGTGCTGAACAGTGTTTAATAGCACCCAATAGGCGTGGGCCAGGCCCCAGCACATTGCAGTGAGCTGTGCCTCTCTGGAAATATCCGGGTGACAACATACTTTTTCCAAATATATTACTACTTCCTCAGGGTTCTGCACCTGTTTAGGAGTGAAGTTCCAATACACCGGAGGTCCCCACCATTCTAGGAACTTGCCCATGCTACTCCACACCCTCAGCCACTCATCATTCTCCACCCTTGGAGCAGGTTTCCAGGTGATTCTCTTAAATAGTTGCTTAATCTTGAGCAAAATCTGAACCACATGCAGGAACACACTAGCTCCCAGCAGTAAGATGACCATGCTAATGTCAACATTCCAAGGATATCTGAAATTCTTGAATGTCTCAAACATAATTGTAGATAGCCCTGGGACCGATGACTGCACCCTCTCATAGATCAGCATTACATAGTACAGCAAAACCAAAATCTTAAGCCAGCTCTGACAGATGGTGACCAACAGCATGGGAAATGCATATTGCAAATGAAGAGATAAAATCTTAAGGAGCCAAGTAATCAACATTATTACCCATTCTGTCATTAGCTCAAAGCTCAGGCCCCAGGTTGGGCACCACAAAGACTGTTGAGGTTTTGAACTCAGCCAGTAGCTAATCACTAGGTGGCCAGTCATTTACATCCCCCCCACCCACGCCCCTGGTGAAATAGGGGAGGGATAAATAAAGAAAATGTAGGTAGAATAAAAAAAAAATTAGTGACAGTAAGACAACAACAGTAACATTAGTAAGTCCAAATGGGCAAATTGCAGCAGTGTCTAACTGACCGGTGACTGGTACGCAGCGCACCCAACAGCAGTGATCCGACTGCCCAGAAATCCCACCATGCTACTGAAGAACCGAAACCAAAACGGGGCATGAGTGAGCACGCATCCCCCTACATATACTGAGCATGACGTCCCATGATATGGAATAGTTCAATGTCTGAACGGGGTCTGGCCCTGTAACTGTGCTGACTCTCAGCCCAAGGAAAGTTAACTCTATCCCGGCTGAAACCAGGACACTCACGCAATTGGAAGAGATTAGCATAGAGAGTCCTTCAGAGGTGGAGTACCCTGAGCAGAGCAGCTTCACACAGGATTCCAGCCACGCACAGCATGTCATGCAGAGCCCTGTCACAGACAAGAAAGAGTGCCTCGCCCCTGCTTCAGCCATTCAAACCATTACAGGCCTTCCCTGCAGGACAGCAATTCTACACAACATTTCTGTTGTCACAGTAAAAGTTCCCCTGTGGACGTCTTGCTCACAGGTGTCTTCCTCACTAGGAGCAAGTGGGAGCTGCCTGCAGGTTCCCTGGTTACCGGGAGATGGCTGAGCTTATCCTGCTGCCCAGGGATTTGTGCAGCACAAAGCAGAAGAGCACAGCACAGGCCTGCACCTTCCCAGATTCTCTGGATAGTGGACCAATCACTCCTCGATATACAAGAGTCTCCTGGTCAGAATTGCTACACCAGCCTCTCTCTCCTCAAGACTTCCCTTTTTATCGGGGCCTTTGTAGAAGGGATGGCTGTAGTCCTCTGCATTTCCTCAGAGGGAATCCTCTCCCTGGTGGTAGTTTTTACCAAACACCTGGGACTCCCGCAGACACTCTCTAAAGGAACACGTATTCTGTCTTTGTGACATCCGTCTCCTAAAAACCTTTAGAATTAAAAATATTTGTAATGAAAAACCTCAGATTTGCCACCTGCAGCTGGAGCTGCTTGGAGACATGGAACAGGCACAGCCCCCACCTCACTGCTCTGCAGAGGCCTTTGCACACCCAGGGTCCCTGTCAGGGGAGGGGACAGTTTCCCCCGACCTGCATCTAACTGGGCTCTGTTGCACCCAAGAGCTCAGTGCTTAAAGACCCAAGGTGTCCTGCCAGCATTTCCCTGCTCCCCATGATTTTTCCAAATGCTCTGTCGGCCACGACTCGAAACTGAAGGAATTTACACACTCAATTTGACCTCAGACTAGGCACAAAATGAGAAAAAAAATCCCAGCCTCTTGGAAACCTTGACAGAACTTTTGCAGGAAGAACATCTCTACAAAGACCACTGTCTCCACACAAGGCATTGAGGCATTCCCTTTATTTCACTTTTACACACAAGGGTATCCCGGTTTACAACAGTACACTTCATAACTGCAGCACCACACAGCGCGAGGGCGTCCAAATCCTCCGTGTCACATGGCCTTCACCCAAACAATCTGTAATTATACATGCGGTGTCAGTCCTTCTGAAGAGGAATAGGGGAAGACAATGCTAAACGAAGCTCACAGAGTAGAAGGAGAAAGGGCAAAACGGAGAATGCAAATGCTCTAACAAAATCCCAGAAAATTATGTCAGGACAGCTTGCCACTCCCAACCAGAAACCTCTGAATTTAGCAACAACAAGGACAAGAACAAACTCAACGGCTCTTTGACAAGTTCATCTCAGTCCTGCCTTCAGACAAAGTCCTCTGAAGGAACTTGGGGACTTTTTCTGCAATGCAACCAAAAGCAATGAACACGAATTTCCAACTCTGAACACTTCCAGCCTCTGCCAACACCGTTGGTGCTGCTCTATTTACAAGGCAATCCCAAGGAGGCAGCCCACGCGCCCAACCCCCTCTTATGGGCCAAAGGAAGATCTCGTGCCTTTTGCTGCTCTTCCCCTAGAGAAGATGTGGCTGCTGTCCTCAGAGGGTCCCAGTACCCTTCATGCCTGCCGAGTGGGAATTGTGCACATTGCAATAGTTAGGTGTGTGCAACGCCCTGCTTCTCTGAGCAGCACCAGTGCAGCGTACACAGACACAGAGATCTCCAGGACCCAGAGAAGAACGAGCCCCGTGTTTGGAGCACATTGTGACACAGTATTCCCAGCTTACTTCCTTTTGTGACCAGGGACAAGGGCTACGTGCATTTCTGTAAGCAGGTGAGCTGACTGACTGACCATCACATTGCATTACAGAATGGAATTTGAGGATCCACTGTCTTGGGTAATTGCAAACAAGACAAAAGTTTAACAGGGGACCCTGGAAACAGTCCCAGTTTGGAAATATTTCACAGATGCCCATAAAGAATGTGAAACATATTATTTCCTGGGTGAAGAGCATTAGTTCCTTTAGTATGCTTGTCTTTTGGCGGCGAAGAAAACCTTTCAGAGGACTTCAAATTTGTGAAGTAGTTGGTGGCAAGCATTGCAAATGTAGATTTACTCTGGAGGAAAAACTGTCACACACTGCAGCAAAGATCCCTTCCTATCCCAAGGTAGAAAGCCTCTGGCCGTGCGGACTCTATGCTAGTTAAAGGAAAGACTACTGAACTGTTCTGCAGAGAGCGTCCCTGGGTTCTCTGGTGCCGTGTCCTCCACGGCCACAGGGCCATGGGGGAAATGGAGATCATCATCTGTGCCTCCGCCCATGGCACTGAGCTGTGGTGGCAGGCTGGGGACCACGGGCTTCAGAAACTTGAACTCGCTGTTGCCCGAGCCCGTCGTCAGGCTGATCTCATAGCAATAGGGGTGGGGCAGGGTCCCCGCAGCGGCCGCATCAGCCAGGCCGCTCTGCAAGTGCCCAGTGCCATAAAGCACGTGCTCACCCTTCAGCTCCTTTCTCTTGCACACCTTGCGAGTGACAAAGGCTGCTGTGGACACGAGGAAGAGGAGTGAGATGAAGACCAAGGAAATGATTAAATAGGTGGTCAGGGAGCCACCCTCGTCCTCCGTGGTCAGGCTGCTGTGGGGCAGGCGCACGTCTGAGAAGTCCTTGAGCAGGAGTGCGCTCAGTGCAGCAGTGGCTGACAGCGGTGGCCGCCCGTTGTCTCGCACCAGGATGACGAGCTTCTGCTTCATGGCGTCCCTGTCTGTCACGGGCCTCCTCAGCCGCACCTCCCCGCTTTGGGCACCCACGGCAAACAGCCCGGGGTCAGTGGCCCTCAGCAGGTGGTACGAGAGCCACGAGTTCTGCCCTGAGTCAGCGTCGACGGCCACCACTTTGGTGACGAGGAAGCCAGCCTCAGCTGACATGGGCACCAGTTCGCTGGACGCTGGGCTGCTGTCCTGGGCTGGGTACAGCACCAGCGGCACATTGTCGTTCTCGTCCACCACAAGCAGGCGGACAGTGACATTGGCACTGAGAGGAGGAGTCCCTGCATCCGAGGCGCTCACCGAGACCTCGATCTGCCTCACCCGCTCGTAGTCCAGGGGCCGCAGCACAAACACGCGCCCGTTCTCTGAGTTCACGGAGATGCAGGAGCAGGGAGCCTGCTCTGCCGGGTGGGCTGGGGCCAGGGAATAGGTCACCTTGGCATTGGGACCCACATCAGCATCCGAGGCGCTGACGGCTCCAACGAGCACCGTGGGAACATTGTTCTCATGCACGTACATGGTGTATGATGTCTGGTTGAAGACAGGTGCGTTGTCGTTGACATCGGAGATGTCCACTGTGAAGGTCTGGGTGGCTGTCAGAGGAGGCGACCCCTCATCTGCTGCTGTGACAGTGAGGATGTACTGAGCCGTCTCCTCCCGGTCCAGCACGCTCACTGTCACCAGCTCATAGTAATTCTTATAGGCCGGCCGCAGGGAAAACGACAGCTGCTCCTCGAGGGCACAGGAGATCTTCCCATTGGCACCAGCATCCCGGTCCTTGACAGCAAAGAGGGCGATCACTGTCCCAGGTTGTACGTTCTCGGGGAGGGGGCTGCTGAAGGAACTGACCACCAGCTCCGGCGCGTTGTCATTCACATCCACCACCTCCACCAACACTCTGCAGATTGCTGAGAGACCCCCGCCATCCGTGGCCCGCACACTGAGCTCGTGAGTCTCTGCTGTCTCAAAGTCCAGAGGTTTTGTAAGTCGAATTTCACCACTCACCGGGTCAATCACAAATGCTGAGTGGCTCTGGCCAACCACTTGGCTGAACTGGTAGGTGATGTCCCCATTAGGTCCTGCATCCCAATCGGTTGCCACCACCCTGAGAACCACAGAGCCCTCTGGGGAGTTCTCCAAAACTTGCCCAGTGTACCGCTCCCGCGTGAAGATGGGAGCGTTGTCATTGACATCCAGAACGACAATGTGGATTTGGGTGGTGCCACTCCTGGGTGGAGAGCTCCCGTCCATGGCAATGAGACTGAAACCCACCTCTGCCTGCTCCTCTCGGTCTAGCGCCTTTTCCAACACCAGTTCCACGTATTTGTCTCCATTACTCCGACTCCCGTAGGAGACACTGAAGTACTGGTTCTCGGGAGCGATGCTGTAAGCCTGGACACCGTTGCTGCCAACATCCAGGTCCCGAGCCCCCTCCAGCGGGAAACGCGAGCCCGGGTCGCCCCTTTCCGGGATCTTCAAAGTGACTTGTTCCTCCGGGAAAGCGGGCGAGTGGTCGTTGATGTCCTCCACGGCCACCTCGACCCGAAAGAACTGCAGGGGGTTGGCCAGCAGCAGCTCCAAGGGGAGCGTGCACGCCCCGGACTGCCCGCACAGCTCCTCCCGGTCCAGCCTCTCCGCCACGACGAGGCGGCCGGTGCCGCGGTCTAAGCGAAAGCGCTGCCGGCCGTCCTCCGAGGCCAGGCGGGCGCGGCGAGCCGAGAGCTGCGCCGGGGCCAGCCCCGCGTCCTCCGCCACGTTGCCCACCACGGAGCCGCTCTCGCCCTCCTCGGCTACGGAGTAGCGCAGGGGCTCGGGGCGAGCGGGCGGCAGGGAGAGGAAAGCCGCGAGACAGAGCACTTGCCTTGCGATCGCCATGTCGGGGCGGCGGACAGCCTCCGTCTCGCCGATCGCCGATCGCCCGCGCAGTCCTCCGCGGAAAGCGGCGCCCGGGAGCAGCGCGGCGGGGCGGCGGCCGCTCTCCCTCGCTTGTCGCCGCGGCCGTCAGGCGGCCCGGAGCGCGGCCGCCGGGGCCCGGCAGCGGATGGCCGGGGGCACCGCTCGCCGCCCGCCCCGGCTCGGCTCGGCTCGGCTCGGCTGCGCTGGGCTGCTCTGCGCTGGGCTGGGCTGCGCCGGGCGGTGGCGAGCAGCGCAGGGCCGGGCTCGGCCGCCTCCCCGCCCGCAGCCGCTCGCTCGGCGCCGCCTTGGCCGGGAGCACCACCCTGCGGCCCGCGGCGGGACTGCGCCGCCGCCGCCCGCCGCCCGCGCTGCCGGCTCGCCCCGGCACACGGCCCCGTGCGCACCCGCGCGGCTGCCGGCCGCTCGCCCGCCTCGGGACCCGCGGCTGAAGGGATTCAACAGGCCCCGGACGGACCCCGCACGGACAGTGCGCGTCCACCGCACAGTACCTCCACCGGCGCCATCGGTCTCCCGGTGCGACACAAGGAGACTTGGCCAAAGCCTTGCAGGGGCCCCGGCAGGTGACACCCGAAGCTCTTCCCTTGTCCCCTGACGCAGTCACTCCAGCACAGAGGGCCACCACGTTGCTCAGGCAAGACTTGCCCTTGGTGAGGCCGTGCTGGCTGTCTCCAGTCGCCTCCCTGTCCTCCAGGTGCCTGCGCGTAGCTTCCAGGAGGATCCGTTCCATGAGCTTCCAGGGGTGACGCTGACAGGCTGGTAGTTCCCAGGCTCCTCCAAGATACCCTTTATAAAAATGGCTGCAATCTTTCCCTTCTTCCAGTCTCTGGCCACTTCCCCTGTCTGCCGTGACTTTTCCAGAACCCTGGAGGGTGGCTTGGCACCACATCAGCCAACGCCCTCAGGACTCTGGGATGCAGCTCGCTTGCTCCCATTGACTTGTGTATGTTCCGGTTCCTCACGTGCTCTTGAACCTGATCTTCTCCTACAGTGGGAGGGACTCTGCTCCCCCAGTCCCTGCCTTGAGGTCCATCCACTGGAGAGGTGTGGCAAGAGAGACTGACCGTGAAGAGTGAGGCAGAAATTTGCAAAGTTCCTCAGTCTTCTTCTCTCTTGTTACCAGCTGGCCAGTCTTGTTCATTGTGGACTGCACTTTCTTTGACCTTCCTTTTCTGGCTGACATACCCATGGAAGCCCTTCTTATTATTCTTGGTGTTCCTGGCCAAGGCCAGCTCCAGACACACTTTGCCTTTCTGACCCCATCGCTACACAACCGGTCAATCTCCCTATACTTTTCCCAGGACACCTCTCCCTGCTCCCACTGCCTCTGCATTTCCTTCTTGCCTTTAATTTGAACAGCGGGTCCCTACTCAGCCATGCCAGTCTCCTGCCTTCCTTTCCTGATTTCTTGCACATGGCGACTGAGAGCTTTGGGGCTCTATCGAAAGCATCCTTACAGATCTGCCAGTTCTGTTCTGCTCCCTTGTCCCCAACGGCAGTTTCCCAGCATGTGCCATTGGTGGCTCCCTGAACAGATGGAATTTTGTTTTCCAATATTTCAGGCTACTGCCAGTTGCGCTGTTTCCACTTCTGTAACCACCCCCACAGCTCATTTGCCACCATCCATGAGTCAGTACATAGGTAGTGCAGTGGCTACTTTTCTCGCTCAGTGATATTCAGTGCCAGCTGGATGGCTTTTGCCTCTGCGAACTGGCTCGATTCACCGTCTCCTTCAGCAGCTTCAGCAGGACTGCACGCAGCTGCTTCCCACCTTCCATGTTTCTCCACATTATGACAGGGCACATCGCTTGTCATTATCCAGTAGTTTATAATATGTGGGGCCTCTTCAGCAGGCATCACCTCTTCCTCTGGTGCCATTCCAAAATCTCTGCCTTCTGGCGATTTGTAATCACATCCAGTATTCCTGGATGGCTGGGGCTACGTATTCGAGTCTGTTGTGTGATTAATGCAACCCATTTACTCCACGTGGCATCAGTTGTACGGTGTGTAGAGGGGACACTCCTTGTGAACATCCAGTCCTGCACTGGCCGTTGGGGTGCCAGGAGGAGTTGTACATCAGTCCTGATCACCTCTGAAGCAGCTCAGACCCCTTCACATGCTGTGAATATCTCCTTTTTGGCTGCAGTAGAGGGGGCCTCACATCCTCTGTATCCCTCACTCCAAAACCCCAGGGATCGACCCCAAGTCTCCCCTGGTGCTCTCTGCCAGAGACTCCAGGTAGGGACATTCTTCCTGGCTGCAGCACAGAGCACGTGTTTAACTTCTTGTCCTGTCTGAACTGGCCCTAGGGCTACTGCATGGACTATTTCCTGTTTAATTTGTTCAAAAGCTTGTTTTTGCTCTCGGCCCCCTATAAAATCATTCTTTTTCTGGGTCACTTGATTGAGAGGGCTTACACTCTGACAAGGGTAATTTGGAATGTGCAGTCTCCAGACATCCACAAGAGATAAGAACGCTTGTGTTGCCTCTCGGGTAGTTGGTGGGGTCATAGCTGTTATTTTATTAATCACCTCCATTGGAATCTGACGATGTCCCTCTTGTCATTTTACACCTAAAAACTGAATCTCCTGTGCAGGTCCCTTGACCTTTCTGTGCTTTATGGCAAAACCGGCTCTCAGAAGGCTTTGGATTATTTTCTCCCCTTTCTCAAAAACTGCTTCTGCTCTATTACCCCATACAATGATGGCATCAATGTACCGTCAGTACTCCAGGGCTTCACCCTGTTCCAGTGCAGTCTGAATCAGTCCATGGCAAATGGTGGGGCTGTGCTTCCACCCCTGCGACAGTCGATTCCAGGTGTGTCGGACACCCCTCCAGGTAAAAGCAAACTGTGGTCTGCACTCTGCTGTCAGAGGGATGGAGAAAAAAGCGTTAGCAATATCGATCATGGCATACCACTTGCCTGCCTTCGACTCTAGTTCGTACTGAAGTTCTAGCATGTCTGGCACGGCCACGATAGTCCACTGTCAATCTTCATTCCCCATTAGACATTCGCACCGGCCATATGGGACTGTTAAATAGGGAGCACGTCTTGCTGATGACTCCTTGGCTCTCTAGCTGACAAATTGGTTAATGGATAGGGATTACAGAGTCGCGACTGGTGAGATATTGCCGTCGCTGCATTGGTGTTGTGGCAGTTGTTCTTCGACCCTCAGCAATCCCACAACAGAAGGATCCTCTGAGAGAACAGGTAGCACAGACAGCTGTTTAGGTTCTTCTGTTTCCAAGGCAGCTATACCAAGAGCCCAGTAATACTCCTTTGGGTCCTGAAAATACCCTCTTCTGAGATCATCTATACCAAGAATACATAGAGCATCTGGGCCAGTCACAATGGGGTGTTTTTCCTACTCTTTTCCCCTTAGGCTCACCTTGGCCTCCAGTATAGTCAAGTGTTGAGACCCCCCTGTCACTCCTGAAATACCAATGGCCTCTGTCCCTTTAAAATTTGATGGTATTAGGGTGCATTGAGCACCAGTGTCCACTAGTGTCTTATACTGCTGGGGGTCAGATGTGCCAGTCCATCAAATCCACACGGGCCAATAAAGTCCATTGTCCCTGTCCTCCACCGGGCTGGAGGCTGGGCCCCTCTAATGTTGGTCACAATACCCACTAACCATAAAGGGGTTAGTGTGGTGTGCACAGGTTTCAGCCTCATCTTGATCCCTCACTGCTTGCGAATACAAATCATAAGTTCTTCTCATTGGATCGTGAGCAGAGTCGACATTTCTGCTCTGTTTGGGCACGTGATTACTGGAGAGCGGAGCAGCATTTCTCCTAACAGAACCCCGTTTTGCACTTGTTCTTCCTTACAACTCACATACCTGCTCTTCTAGGAGGTAGGTAGGTCTTCCATCCCATTTCTTCATGTCTTATCCATAGTCATGCAGGCGATGCCATAGCTTCCCCTGTGGTGTGTACTTGATCTTTCCAGTAGAGAAATGACTGTTCCTAATACCCAAGATCCTAGTCTGTGCAGGTGGGGAGCAGGACATGTCCTCTTTAAATTGCTGGAGTTCTTCAGAGAGTTTCTCCACAGCCGTGATGAGAGAGGAAGAGAGACTTTCTTCCCACTGACGTAGCCGGAGAGCCAGGTCATCCAGTGTTTGTCTCTTTTCATCTCCCCAGCCCATTACTGATAATGCACTGGCATATGATGAGGGTGTGCTCTGTACAAACTTCTGCCACATGGGCCGGGTGCATTGGACTTCATCTGGATCTGTGGGTAGCTGCACATTATCTGGGTCACAGTCAACCCTTTCCTACACTGCTAGTGCCCCCAAGTATTGAATCCCTCTCTCCATAGTGGTCCACTTATTTGGACGACATACAAAATCCTTCTTGAAGGGATACCCCTCCCTCACACTTGACAGGAGTCACCTCCAGAGACTGAGATTTTGTATCTTCTTTCCAGTGACTTTGTCGATGCTGCCTTCCCTAGCAAGGGATCCCAGCTGCCTGGACTCCCCACCCTCTAATTGCACACTGCTGGCCCTGCTATCCCAGCATCTGAAGCAGCCAGGTAACCAGTTGCTCACCTGGATGGTGGCTGAAATCTTTTCGCATGTCTCGCAGCTCACTTGGGGATAAGCATCCGGTGACTATCACTGGCTCTGCCTCCTCCTCCTGTTCTCGTGACGGGCCTGGTTCATCATCACCCTGTGCCCTGCGAGGGGATTTTCTTCTGTATTTCTTCTTAAGTCTGGCAGCAACTGAGACCGTCATGGGTTGGTTTTCTGGTTCAGCTGCAGCACCTGTCCTCGGGCTTGTAGTGGCTGCAGTTTCTGTTACTTTTTCACCAGATCCAGAGCCATTCTCTTCCTCTTGAGGGTGCTGAACAGTGTTTAATAGCACCCAATAGGCGTGGGCCAGGCCCCAGCACATTGCAGTGAGCTGTGCCTCTCTGGAAATACCCGGGTGACAACATACTTTTTCCAAATATATTACTACTTCCTCAGGGTTCTGCACCTGTTTAGGAGTGAAGTTCCAATACACCGGAGGTCCCCACCATTCTAGGAACTTGCCCATGCTACTCCACACCCTCAGCCACTCATCATTCTCCACCCTTGGAGCAGGTTTCCAGGTGATTCTCTTAAATAGTTGCTTAATCTTGAGCAAAATCTGAACCACATGCAGGAACACACTAGCTCCCAGCAGTAAGATGACCATGCTAATGTCAACATTCCAAGGATATCTGAAATTCTTGAATGTCTCAAACATAATTGTAGATAGCCCTGGGACCGATGACTGCACCCTCTCATAGATCAGCATTACATAGTACAGCAAAACCAAAATCTTAAGCCAGCTCTGACAGATGGTGACCAACAGCATGGGAAATGCATATTGCAAATGAAGTGATAAAATCTTAAGGAGCCAAGTAATCAACATTATTACCCATTCTGTCATTAGCTCAAAGCTCAGGCCCCAGGTTGGGCACCACAAAGACTGTTGAGGTTTTGAACTCAGCCAGTAGCTAATCACTAGGTGGCCAGTCATTTACATCCCCCCCACCCACGCCCCTGGTGAAATAGGGGAGGGATAAATAAAGAAAATGTAGGTAGAATAAAAAAAAAATTAGTGACAGTAAGACAACAACAGTAACATTAGTAAGTCCAAATGGGCAAATTGCAGCAGTGTCTAACTGACCGGTGACTGGTACGCAGCGCACCCAACAGCAGTGATCCGACTGCCCAGAAATCCCACCATGCTACTGAAGAACCGAAACCAAAACGGGGCATGAGTGAGCACGCATCCCCCTACATATACTGAGCATGACGTCCCATGATATGGAATAGTTCAATGTCTGAACGGGGTCTGGCCCTGTAACTGTGCTGACTCTCAGCCCAAGGAAAGTTAACTCTATCCCGGCTGAAACCAGGACACTCACGCAATTGGAAGAGATTAGCATAGAGAGTCCTTCAGAGGTGGAGTACCCTGAGCAGAGCAGCTTCACACAGGATTCCAGCCACGCACAGCATGTCATGCAGAGCCCTGTCACAGACAAGAAAGAGTGCCTCGCCCCTGCTTCAGCCATTCAAACCATTACAGGCCTTCCCTGCAGGACAGCAATTCTACACAACATTTCTGTTGTCACAGTAAAAGTTCCCCTGTGGACGTCTTGCTCACAGGTGTCTTCCTCACTAGGAGCAAGTGGGAGCTGCCTGCAGGTTCCCTGGTTACCGGGAGATGGCTGAGCTTATCCTGCTGCCCAGGGATTTGTGCAGCACAAAGCAGAAGAGCACAGCACAGGCCTGCACCTTCCCAGATTCTCTGGATAGTGGACCAATCACTCCTCGATATACAAGAGTCTCCTGGTCAGAATTGCTACACCAGCCTCTCTCTCCTCAAGACTTCCCTTTTTATCGGGGCCTTTGTAGAAGGGATGGCTGTAGTCCTCTGCATTTCCTCAGAGGGAATCCTCTCCCTGGTGGTAGTTTTTACCAAACACCTGGGACTCCCGCAGACACTCTCTAAAGGAACACGTATTCTGTCTTTGTGACATCCGTCTCCTAAAAACCTTTAGAATTAAAAATATTTGTAATGAAAAACCTCAGATTTGCCACCTGCAGCTGGAGCTGCTTGGAGACATGGAACAGGCACAGCCCCCACCTCACTGCTCTGCAGAGGCCTTTGCACACCCAGGGTCCCTGTCAGGGGAGGGGACAGTTTCCCCCGACCTGCATCTAACTGGGCTCTGTTGCACCCAAGAGCTCAGTGCTTAAAGACCCAAGGTGTCCTGCCAGCATTTCCCTGCTCCCCATGATTTTTCCAAATGCTCTGTCGGCCACGACTCGAAACTGAAGGAATTTACACACTCAATTTGACCTCAGACTAGGCACAAAATGAGAAAAAAAATCCCAGCCTCTTGGAAACCTTGACAGAACTTTTGCAGGAAGAACATCTCTACAAAGACCACTGTCTCCACACAAGGCATTGAGGCATTCCCTTTATTTCACTTTTACACACAAGGGTATCCCGGTTTACAACAGTACACTTCATAACTGCAGCACCACACAGCGCGAGGGCGTCCAAATCCTCCGTGTCACATGGCCTTCACCCAAACAATCTGTAATTATACATGCGGTGTCAGTCCTTCTGAAGAGGAATAGGGGAAGACAATGCTAAACGAAGCTCACAGAGTAGAAGGAGAAAGGGCAAAACGGAGAATGCAAATGCTCTAACAAAATCCCAGAAAATTATGTCAGGACAGCTTGCCACTCCCAACCAGAAACCTCTGAATTTAGCAACAACAAGGACAAGAACAAACTCAACGGCTCTTTGACAAGTTCATCTCAGTCCTGCCTTCAGACAAAGTCCTCTGAAGGAACTTGGGGACTTTTTCTGCAATGCAACCAAAAGCAATGAACACGAATTTCCAACTCTGAACACTTCCAGCCTCTGCCAACACCGTTGGTGCTGCTCTATTTACAAGGCAATCCCAAGGAGGCAGCCCACGCGCCCAACCCCCTCTTATGGGCCAAAGGAAGATCTCGTGCCTTTTGCTGCTCTTCCCCTAGAGAAGATGTGGCTGCTGTCCTCAGAGGGTCCCAGTACCCTTCATGCCTGCCGAGTGGGAATTGTGCACATTGCAATAGTTAGGTGTGTGCAACGCCCTGCTTCTCTGAGCAGCACCAGTGCAGCGTACACAGACACAGAGATCTCCAGGACCCAGAGAAGAACGAGCCCCGTGTTTGGAGCACATTGTGACACAGTATTCCCAGCTTACTTCCTTTTGTGACCAGGGACAAGGGCTACGTGCATTTCTGTAAGCAGGTGAGCTGACTGACTGACCATCACATTGCATTACAGAATGGAATTTGAGGATCCACTGTCTTGGGTAATTGCAAACAAGACAAAAGTTTAACAGGGGACCCTGGAAACAGTCCCAGTTTGGAAATATTTCACAGATGCCCATAAAGAATGTGAAACATATTATTTCCTGGGTGAAGAGCATTAGTTCCTTTAGTATGCTTGTCTTTTGGCGGCGAAGAAAACCTTTCAGAGGACTTCAAATTTGTGAAGTAGTTGGTGGCAAGCATTGCAAATGTAGATTTACTCTGGAGGAAAAACTGTCACACACTGCAGCAAAGATCCCTTCCTATCCCAAGGTAGAAAGCCTCTGGCCGTGCGGACTCTATGCTAGTTAAAGGAAAGACTACTGAACTGTTCTGCAGAGAGCGTCCCTGGGTTCTCTGGTGCCATGTCCTCCACGGCCACAGGGCCATGGGGGAAATGGAGATCATCATCTGTGCCTCCGCCCATGGCACTGAGCTGTGGTGGCAGGCTGGGGACCACGGGCTTCAGAAACTTGAACTCGCTGTTGCCCGAGCCCGTCGTCAGGCTGATCTCATAGCAATAGGGGTGGGGCAGGGTCCCCGCAGCGGCCGCATCAGCCAGGCCGCTCTGCAAGTGCCCAGTGCCATAAAGCACGTGCTCACCCTTCAGCTCCTTTCTCTTGCACACCTTGCGAGTGACAAAGGCTGCTGTGGACACGAGGAAGAGGAGTGAGATGAAGACCAAGGAAATGATTAAATAGGTGGTCAGGGAGCCACCCTTGTCCTCCGTGGTCAGGCTGCTGTGGGGCAGGCGCACGTCTGAGAAGTCCTTGAGCAGGAGTGCGCTCAGTGCAGCAGTGGCTGACAGCGGTGGCCGCCCGTTGTCTCGCACCAGGATGACGAGCTTCTGCTTCATGGCGTCCCTGTCTGTCACGGGCCTCCTCAGCCGCACCTCCCCGCTTTGGGCACCCACGGCAAACAGCCCGGGGTCAGTGGCCCTCAGCAGGTGGTACGAGAGCCACGAGTTCTGCCCTGAGTCAGCGTCGACGGCCACCACTTTGGTGACGAGGAAGCCAGCCTCAGCTGACATGGGCACCAGTTCGCTGGACGCTGGGCTGCTGTCCTGGGCTGGGTACAGCACCAGCGGCACATTGTCGTTCTCGTCCACCACAAGCAGGCGGACAGTGACATTGGCACTGAGAGGAGGAGTCCCTGCATCCGAGGCGCTCACCGAGACCTCGATCTGCCTCACCCGCTCGTAGTCCAGGGGCCGCAGCACAAACACGCGCCCGTTCTCTGAGTTCACGGAGATGCAGGAGCAGGGAGCCTGCTCTGCCGGGTGGGCTGGGGCCAGGGAATAGGTCACCTTGGCATTGGGACCCACATCAGCATCCGAGGCGCTGACGGCTCCAACGAGCACCGTGGGAACATTGTTCTCATGCACGTACATGGTGTATGATGTCTGGTTGAAGACAGGTGCGTTGTCGTTGACATCGGAGATGTCCACTGTGAAGGTCTGGGTGGCTGTCAGAGGAGGCGACCCCTCATCTGCTGCTGTGACAGTGAGGATGTACTGAGCCGTCTCCTCCCGGTCCAGCACGCTCACTGTCACCAGCTCATAGTAATTCTTATAGGCCGGCCGCAGGGAAAACGACAGCTGCTCCTCGAGGGCACAGGAGATCTTCCCATTGGCACCAGCATCCCGGTCCTTGACAGCAAAGAGGGCGATCACTGTCCCAGGTTGTACGTTCTCGGGGAGGGGGCTGCTGAAGGAACTGACCACCAGCTCCGGCGCGTTGTCATTCACATCCACCACCTCCACCAACACTCTGCAGATTGCTGAGAGACCCCCGCCATCCGTGGCCCGCACACTGAGCTCGTGAGTCTCTGCTGTCTCAAAGTCCAGAGGTTTTGTAAGTCGAATTTCACCACTCACCGGGTCAATCACAAATGCTGAGTGGCTCTGGCCAACCACTTGGCTGAACTGGTAGGTGATGTCCCCATTAGGTCCTGCATCCCAATCGGTTGCCACCACCCTGAGAACCACAGAGCCCTCTGGGGAGTTCTCCAAAACTTGCCCAGTGTACCGCTCCCGCGTGAAGATGGGAGCGTTGTCATTGACATCCAGAACGACAATGTGGATTTGGGTGGTGCCACTCCTGGGTGGAGAGCTCCCGTCCATGGCAATGAGACTGAAACCCACCTCTGCCTGCTCCTCTCGGTCTAGCGCCTTTTCCAACACCAGTTCCACGTATTTGTCTCCATTACTCCGACTCCCGTAGGAGACACTGAAGTACTGGTTCTCGGGAGCGATGCTGTAAGCCTGGACACCGTTGCTGCCAACATCCAGGTCCCGAGCCCCCTCCAGCGGGAAACGCGAGCCCGGGTCGCCCCTTTCCGGGATCTTCAAAGTGACTTGTTCCTCCGGGAAAGCGGGCGAGTGGTCGTTGATGTCCTCCACGGCCACCTCGACCCGAAAGAACTGCAGGGGGTTGGCCAGCAGCAGCTCCAAGGGGAGCGTGCACGCCCCGGACTGCCCGCACAGCTCCTCCCGGTCCAGCCTCTCCGCCACGACGAGGCGGCCGGTGCCGCGGTCTAAGCGAAAGCGCTGCCGGCCGTCCTCCGAGGCCAGGCGGGCGCGGCGAGCCGAGAGCTGCGCCGGGGCCAGCCCCGCGTCCTCCGCCACGTTGCCCACCACGGAGCCGCTCTCGCCCTCCTCGGCTACGGAGTAGCGCAGGGGCTCGGGGCGAGCGGGCGGCAGGGAGAGGAAAGCCGCGAGACAGAGCACTTGCCTTGCGATCGCCATGTCGGGGCGGCGGACAGCCTCCGTCTCGCCGATCGCCGATCGCCCGCGCAGTCCTCCGCGGAAAGCGGCGCCCGGGAGCAGCGCGGCGGGGCGGCGGCCGCTCTCCCTCGCTTGTCGCCGCGGCCGTCAGGCGGCCCGGAGCGCGGCCGCCGGGGCCCGGCAGCGGATGGCCGGGGGCACCGCTCGCCGCCCGCCCCGGCTCGGCCTGGCTCGGCTGCGCTGGGCTGCTCTGCGCTGGGCTGGGCTGCGCCGGGCGGTGGCGAGCAGCGCAGGGCCGGGCTCGGCCGCCTCCCCGCCCGCAGCCGCTCGCTCGGCGCCGCCTTGGCCGGGAGCACCACCCTGCGGCCCGCGGCGGGACTGCGCCGCCGCCGCCCGCCGCCCGCGCTGCCGGCTCGCCCCGGCACACGGCCCCGTGCGCACCCGCGCGGCTGCCGGCCGCTCGCCCGCCTCGGGACCCGCGGCTGAAGGGATTCAACAGGCCCCGGACGGACCCCGCACGGACAGTGCGCGTCCACCGCACAGTACCTCCACCGGCGCCATCGGTCTCCCGGTGCGACACAAGGAGACTTGGCCAAAGCCTTGCAGGGGCCCCGGCAGGTGACACCCGAAGCTCTTCCCTTGTCCCCTGACGCAGTCACTCCAGCACAGAGGGCCACCACGTTGCTCAGGCAAGACTTGCCCTTGGTGAGGCCGTGCTGGCTGTCTCCAGTCGCCTCCCTGTCCTCCAGGTGCCTGCGCGTAGCTTCCAGGAGGATCCGTTCCATGAGCTTCCAGGGGTGACGCTGACAGGCTGGTAGTTCCCAGGCTCCTCCAAGATACCCTTTATAAAAATGGCTGCAATCTTTCCCTTCTTCCAGTCTCTGGCCACTTCCCCTGTCTGCCGTGACTTTTCCAGAACCCTGGAGGGTGGCTTGGCACCACATCAGCCAATGCCCTCAGGACTCTGGGATGCAGCTCGCTTGCTCCCATTGACTTGTGTATGTTCCGGTTCCTCACGTGCTCTTGAACCTGATCTTCTCCTACAGTGGGAGGGACTCTGCTCCCCAGTCCCTGCCTTGAGGTCCATCCACTGGAGAGGTGTGGCAAGAGAGACTGACCGTGAAGAGTGAGGCAGAAATTTGCAGAGTTCCTCAGTTTTCTTCTCTCTTGTTACCAGCTGGCCAGTCTTGTTCATTGTGGACTGCACTTTCTTTGACCTTCCTTTTCTGGCTGACATACCCATGGAAGCCCTTCTTATTATTCTTGGTGTCCTTGGCCAAGTTCAGCTCCAGCCTTGTCCTTCTGACACCATCCCTACATTTGGCTATAGTTTTTTTATATCCTTTTTTTTTTTTTTTTTTTTTTTTTTTATAAATTATATAGCTATACTTTTGCAAGGGCACGTATCCCTGCTTCCACTGCCCCTGCATTTTCTTCTTGCCAAACTTTAGTTGGACCAGCAGGTCTTTACACAGACATTCCAGTCTCCTCCCTTCCTTTCCTCATTTCCTACATGTGGGGATGGGGAGCTCTTGAGCTCTATCTAAGGCACCCTTAATGATCTGCCAGCTCTGTTCTGCTCCCTACTCCCTGATGGCAGTTTCCAGGGCATCCCATTAAGTGACCCCTTGAACAGCTGGAAGTTTGCATTCCAAAAATTCAGGCTCCTGGATTTATACTTTGCCTAACCCATATTCCCCAGGACTGTGAACTCCGACATGCGTGATCACTGCAGCCCAGACTGCCTCCAGTCTTCCTGAGTAACTCATCCTCTTTTGTAGGGCTGTCCATTAAGGGGCCTAAGAATTTATCCTTCATAATGGGCATCTCCAAAAAGGCCCTTTGGGACAGCTCTGCCATCTCTTCAGGCTCTCCGATACAGGAATCAACCTTCCCCTCTCATAGGGTTAAAAACATAATAAACCATCTACCCATGAATTGCATCAGAGACGTGGAATCTCCAGGAGGAATAAATCGAGAAGTAGTTGTTTTACACCAGGAGGTGCAGGTTCCTTGTCATCCCAGTAAGAGAGACACACTGACTCTCTGAGACATCATCCACTACTCCATTTATCATAGCTCATGCTGTTGGAAGAAGTTAGCATAGAGAATCCTACATCCCTCCAGATGTGGAGGACTCTGAGCTGAGCAGCTTCACACAGGACTCCAGCCACGCGCAGCATGTCATGCAGAGCCCTGTCAAGGACAAGAAAAGTGCCCCTTCATCAGCAATTCAAACCACTACAGGTGTTTCCTGCAAGACAGCATTTCTACTCATCATGTCTACTGTCACAGTAAAAGAAGTTCTCTGTGGACGTCTAGCTTACAAGTGTCTTTCTCACCAGAAGCAAGTGGGAGCTACCTGCAGGTTCCCTGGTTACTGGGAGATGGCTGAGCTTATCCTGCTGCCCAGGGATTTATGCAGCAAAAAGCAGAACAGCACAGGCCTGCACCTTCCCAGATTCACTGGATAGTGGATCATTCACTCCTCGATGCACGAGGGTCTCCTGGTCAGCATCACTACACCAGACTCTCCTAAAGACTTCCCTTTTTATTGGGGCCTTTGTGGAAGGGATGGCTGTAGTCCTCTGCATTTCCTCATTGGGAATCCTCTTCCTCCTAGTAGTTTTCATTAAAATCCTGGGACTCCCCCAGATATTCTCCAAAGGAACATGAATGCTGTCTTTGTCCCATCTATCTCCTAAGAAACTTTAGAATTAAAATACTTTGAACTGAAAAACCTCAGAGTTGACACAACTGGAGCTGTTTGGAGACTTGGAAGTGTCGCTCCCCCACCTCACTGCTCTGCAGAGGCCTTTGCACACCCAGGGCCCCTGTCAGGGGAGGGGACAGTTTCCCCCCACCTGCATCGAACTGGGCTCTGTCGCACCAAAGAGCTCAGTGCTCAGAAGACCCACAGATGTCTGACAGCATTTCCCTACTCCCCATGATTTCCCCAAATGCTCTATCGGCCATGTCTTGAAACTGAAGGAATGTACCCACTGAGCCAAGGCACAAAACGAGAAAAAAACTCCCAGCCTTTTGAAAACCTTGACAGAGCTTTCGCAGGAAGAACATCTCTGCAAAGACCACCGTCTCCACAGAAGGCATTTAGGCGTTCCCTTTATTTCACTTTTACACACAAGGCTATCCCGGTTTACAACGGTACACTTCATAACTGGAGCATCACACAGCTTGAGGGTGTCCAAATACTCCATGTTACATGGCCTTCACCCAAAAAACCTGTTATAATACATGGGATAACAGCTCTTCTGAAGAGGAATAGGCAAGACAATGCTAAACAAAACTCACAGAGTAGAATGAGAAAGGGCAAAAACGGGAATGAAAATGCTGTAACACAAACCCAGAAAATCATGTCAGGACAGTTTGCCACTCACATCTAGAAACCTCTCAATTCAGCAACAATAATGACAAGAAAAACTCAACTGGGCTCTTGTCCTGGTTCATCTAGGATAGGGTTGTTTCCCCAGCAGTGGGGAGAGGACGCTAGCTGGGTTATTCAATACCATGTTGACGTCAGGGCCATGCACGAAGCGTGGGAAGAGTTTCCTGTGGGCTTTTGTCCGGGGAAGTACGAGCAACAGGCTGGCTGTATCTCTTGTGGTATTTTTCTGTATATCTTTTGTCTTGTTTATTGTTATTGCTGTTTATTGTTATTGCTGTTTATTGTTGTTGTTCAGTTTATTATTACTTACATTGTTGTATTAAATCTGCCCTTATTTTAACACCGGGGTTTGTCCCTCACTTCCAGTCTGCCCGGTCCGAGGGTGGGGGAGGGACAACGGCAACGTGGTCTCTGGTCCTGGCTTGGCCTAAACCACCACACCCTTTTCCAAGGTCATCTCAATTGTGCCTTCAGACAAAGTCCTCTGAAGCAACTTGTGGACTTTCCTTGCAATGAATCCAAAGGCAATGAACACAATTTCCCAACTCTGAACACTTCCAGCCTCTGCCAACACCGTTGGTGTTGCTCTATTTACAAGGCAATCCCAAGGAGGCAGCCCGTGCACCCAACCCCCTCTTATGGGCCAAAGGAAGATCTCGTGCCTTTTGCTGCTCTTCCCCTAGAGAAGATGTGGCTGCTGTCCTCAGAGGGTCCCAGTACCCTTCATGCCTGCCGAGTGGGAATTGTGCACATCGCAATAGTTAGGTGTGTGCAACTCTCTGCTTCCCTGAGCAGCACGACTGCAGTGTATACAGACACAAAATGTCTGTAGGGACAGACACAGTGACAGAGCCCACACCTCTCACAGACAGATATCCAGGACCCAGAGAAGAATTAGTCCCATGTTAGCACCACGTTGTGACACAATACTCAGAACTTCCTTACTTTTCAGACCTGGGACAAGGGCTATGTGCCAGTCCATGAACGTGTGTTTGGTCTGCTCAAATGTGCTGTTCTGATACAGCTCCGAATAAGATTGTCAAACTCTTGCCTAAAAGAAAAATTAGAATTAATGGGGGAACAAGGACTTGACCCCACTTTTGAGACATTTCAGAAATGTCTGTAAAAGAGCTAAAACATATTATATGCTGAGGGAGAGAGTCATAATTTATTTTGCTTGGTTGTCTTTAAGGGTAGAAAAAAAGTTTTGTCTAACTTCAAAGCTGTGGAAAATCAGTGATAACAATAGAAAATGCAAATTCACTCTGGAGGATCCAGTGCCACATGCTACAGCAAAGATCCCTTCCTATCACTAGGAACAAAGCCTCTGGCTGTGCGGACTCTATGCTAGTTAAAGGAAAGACTACTGAACTGTTCTGCAGAGAGCGTCCCTAGGTTCTCTGGTGCCGTGTCCTCCACGGCCACAGGGCCATGGGGGAAATGGAGATCATCATCTGTGCCTCCGCCCATGGCACTGAGCTGTGGTGGCAGGCTGGGGACCACGGGCTTCAGGAACTTGAACTCGCTGTTGCCCGAGCCCGTCGTCAGGCTGATCTCATAGCAATAGGGGTGGGGCAGGGTCCCCGCAGCGGCCGCATCAGCCAGGCCGCTCTGCAAGTGCCCAGTGCCATAAAGCACGTGCTCACCCTTCAGCTCCTTTCTCTTGCACACCTTGCGAGTGACAAAGGCTGCTGTGGACACGAGGAAGAGGAGTGAGACGAAGACCAAGGAAATGATTAAATAGGTGGTCAGGGAGCCACCCTCGTCCTCCGTGGTCAGGCTGCTGTGGGGCAGGCGCACGTCTGAGAAGTCCTTGAGCAGGAGTGCGCTCAGTGCAGCAGTGGCTGACAGCGGTGGCCGCCCGTTGTCTCGCACCAGGATGACGAGCTTCTGCTTCATGGCGTCCCTGTCTGTCACGGGCCTCCTCAGCCGCACCTCCCCGCTTTGGGCACCCACGGCAAACAGCCCGGGGTCAGTGGCCCTCAGCAGGTGGTACGAGAGCCACGAGTTCTGCCCTGAGTCAGCGTCGACGGCCACCACTTTGGTGACGAGGTAGCCAGCCTCAGCTGACATGGGCACCAGCTCGCTGGACGTTGGGCTGCTGTCCTGGGCTGGGTACAGCACCAGCGGCGCATTGTCGTTCTCGTCCACCACAAGCAGGCGGACAGTGACATTGGCACTGAGAGGAGGAGTCCCTGCATCCGAGGCGCTCACCGAGACCTCGATCTGCCTCACCCGCTCGTAGTCCAGAGGCCGCAGCACAAACACGTGCCCGTTCTCAGAGTTCACGGAGATGCAGGAGCAGGGAGCCTGCGCTGCCGGGTGGGCTGGGGCCAGGGAATAGGTCACCTTGGCATTGGGACCCACATCAGCATCCGAGGCGCTGACGGCTCCAACGAGCACCGTGGGAACATTGTTCTCATGCACGTACATGGTGTATGATGTCTGGTTGAAGACAGGTGCGTTGTCGTTGACATCGGAGATGTCCACTGTGAAGGTCTGGGTGGTTGTCAGAGGAGGCGACCCCTCATCTGCTGCTGTGACAGTGAGGATGTACTGAGCCGTCTCCTCCCGGTCCAGCACGCTCACAGTCACCAGCTCATAGTAATTCTTATAGGCCAAGCGCAGGGAAAACGACAGCTGCTCCTCGAGGGCACAGGAGATCTTCCCATTGGCACCAGCATCCTGGTCCTTGACAGCAAAGAGGGTGACCACTGTTCCGGGTAATACATTCTCGGGCAGGGGGCTGCTGAAGGAACTGACAACCAGCTCCGGCGCGTTGTCATTCACATCCACCACCTCCACCAACACCCTGCAGATTGCTGAGAGACCCCCGCCATCCGTGGCCCGCACACTGAGCTCGTGAGTCTCTGCTGCCTCAAAATCCAGAGGTTCCGTGAGTCGAATTTCACCACTCACCGGGTCAATCACAAATGCTGAGTGGCTCTGGCCAACCACTTGGCTGAACTGGTAGGTGATGTCCCCATTAGGTCCTGCATCCCGATCGGTTGCCACCACCCTGAGAACCACAGAGCCCTCTGGGGAGTTCTCCAAAACCTGCCCAATGTACAGCTTCTGTGTGAAGATGGGAGCGTTGTCATTGACATCCAGAACGACAATGTGGATTTGGGTGGTGCCACTCCTGGGTGGAGAGCCCCCGTCCACGGCAATGAGACTGAAACCCACCTCTGCCTGCTCCTCTCGGTCTAGCGCCTTTTCCAACACCAGTTCCACATATTTGTCTTCCGTACTGTGACTCCCGTAGGAGACACTGAAGTACTCGCTCTCGGGAGCGATGCTGTAAGCCTGGACACCGTTGCTGCCAACATCCAGGTCCCGAGCCCCCTCCAGCGGGAAACGCGAGCCCGGGTTGCTCGTTTCCGGGATCTTCAAAGTGACTTGTTCCTCCGGGAAAGCGGGCGAGTGGTCGTTGATGTCCTCCACGGCCACCTCGACCCGAAAGAACTGCAGGGGGTTGGCCAGCAGCAGCTCCAAGGGGAGCGTGCACGCCCCGGACTGCCCGCACAGCTCCTCCCGGTCCAGCCTCTCCGCCACGACGAGGCGGCCGGTGCCGCGGTCTAAGCGAAAGCGCTGCCGGCCGTCCTCCGAGGCCAGGCGGGCGCGGCGAGCCGAGAGCTGCGCCGGGGCCAGCCCCGCGTCCTCCGCCACGTTGCCCACCACGGAGCCGCTCTCGCCCTCCTCGGCTACGGAGTAGCGCAGGGGCTCGGGGCGAGCGGGCGGCAGGGAGAGGAAAGCCGCGAGACAGAGCACTTGCCTTGCGATCGCCATGTCGGGGCGGCGGACAGCCTCCGTCTCGCCGATCGCCGATCGCCCGCGCAGTCCTCCGCGGAAAGCGGCGCCCGGGAGCAGCGCGGCGGGGCGGCGGCCGCTCTCCCTCGCTTGTCGCCGCGGCCGTCAGGCGGCCCGGAGCGCGGCCGCCGGGGCCCGGCAGCGGATGGCCGGGGGCACCGCTCGCCGCCCGCCCCGGCTCGGCTCGGCTCGGCTGCGCTGGGCTGCTCTGCGCTGGGCTGGGCTGCGCCGGGCGGTGGCGAGCAGCGCAGGGCCGGGCTCGGCCGCCTCCCCGCCCGCAGCCGCTCGCTCGGCGCCGCCTTGGCCGGGAGCACCACCCTGCGGCCCGCGGCGGGACTGCGCCGCCGCCGCCCGCCGCCCGCGCTGCCGGCTCGCCCCGGCACACGGCCCCGTGCGCACCCGCGCGGCTGCCGGCCGCTCGCCCGCCTCGGGACCCGCGGCATGACGCGCTTATACCGCGCCGAGTACCGATGCGCAAGGAAGGAGCTCCCAGAGTCCCGCGGGCCGCCGCTGGAGCCCGAGAGCACGGGCAGCCCCGCCAGGTGCCCCGCGGCGTCCTCCGCTGCCCCGGTGATCCAGGCCGTGCCCTCGAGAACGACGGCCGCTTGACAAGCGAGAGAGGTTTCCCACGGCACTTTCGGGCGGAGGCTCAGCCTGGGGTGACTGAGCCACCACCCCTGGCCTGGGAAACCGGGTAGGAGGATCCGATCCGCATTGTCAGTACGGAGGTAACAGCACAGAACGGTTCTACAGCTACTCGGGAATCTCGGGCTGTGGAAGAGGAAAGGAGGCGCGTCCCAGCAAGTCTCAGGCGTGGTCGCGCCTGCCGGCCTCCCAGTCCGGCGGCTGAGCGGGAGGTGGAGCTGCGCTCCCCGCGTTGGCTTCTCTCTCTCCCTCGGGCTGCGCACTGCACATCGGTTCTTCGGCCATGGCCGCCCCCGTATCAGCGCTGCTTTGACGCCTGGGCAGGACGGGCCTCGGGCACTGGGATTCGCTCCTCCCCGAGCCGGTGCTCAGGCACGCTTCGCAGCAGTAACCCGGCGTCAGACTGCCCGTGCCGGCCACGTCCACGCCGTCTGGCTCGAAGTCGCCGTCCACGTAGCAGCGGGCAGAGGGAGGCGAAAGGCGCGCCCGGAGGCGAGCCCTGCAAAGCTTGTCCGCCGAAAATGCGAGGACGGACAGGAGGAAGAGCGACGAGACGCAGCTCAGGGAGGCGATGAGGTAGGTGGTGAGCAGGTCCTCCTCGACCGCCTGAGGCTGCTGCCTCCCCACAGGAGCGTGGGAGAGCTGGAGGAAGGCGTCGGAGAAGCCGTGCACCAGGGCGATGCCGAGGGTGGCGGTGGCGGAGCGCGGCGGCTGCCCGCGGTCTCGCACCAGCACGACGAGCCTCTGCCGAGGCGCGTCCCGCTCCGCCACGGCCCGCGCCGTGCGCACCTCGCCGCTGTGCAGCCCCACGCGGAACAGCGCCGGCTCCGTCGCCTTGGCCAGCTCGTACGACAGCCACGCGTTCTGCCCTGCGTCCGCGTCCGCCGCCACCACCTTGGCCACCAGGTAGCCCGCCGGCGCCCAGCGCGGCACGAGCTCGCCCGCCGCCGCGTTGCCGTCGGGGAGAGGGTGCAGCACGACGGGCGCGTTGTCGTTCTCGTCCCGCACCACCACGCGCAGCACCGCCTGGGCGCTGAGCGGCGGCGAGCCGCCGTCGGCAGCGCCCACCGCCACCTCGAAGAAGCGCACCTCCTCGTAGTCCAGCGGGCTCAGAGTCCGCACGATTCCGCTCTCCGCGTCCACGGACACGAACGATGCTGCAGCGGGTGCGCCCGGCGGGGGCGGCGCCAGCGCGTATCTCACGCGGGCGTTTTCTCCCGCATCGGCGTCTGTGTCTCTCAGGCGGCCCAGGCTCGTCCCCGCGGGCTCGTTTTCACTCAGCACCATGGTGTAAATGGCCTGGGCGAAGGTGGGCGCGTTGTCGTTCACGTCCAAGAGCCGCAAGAACAGCGTCTTGGACGCCAAGAGCGCGGGGGAGCCTTTGTCGCGAGCCCACACCGTCACGTTGTACTCGGACATCTGCTCCCGGTCCAGCGGCTCCGATGTCACCAACACGTACGCGTCGTTCGCCAGCGGCGTGATGCTGAAGGGCTGCTCACCCATCAGCTCGCAGCTCGTCCTGCCGTTGTCCCCCGAGTCCCGGTCCCGCACGTTGAAAAGGGCCACCACGGTGGTCGGCGGGGCAGCTTCCGAGAGGCCGCTGGTGAGGGAGGTGATGATCACCTCGGGGGCGCTGTCATTTACGTCCTCCACCCGCACCTCCACCTTGCAGTGCGCGGACAGGCCCCCTCCATCTGTGGCCTGGACGTCGATCTCGTAGGTCTTTGTTTCTTCATAATCCACCCTCTTTTTGAGTCGAATCTGCCCTGTCTCTGAATTTATTTGAAACGTCTGGCGATTTTCCTCTGAATTTTGAACTATTGAGTAGGCTATTTCCCCGTTCGTTCCTGAGTCTAAATCTCTAGCAGATACCGCCACCACTAAGGTATCCGGGGAACTATTTTCTAATACTCGGACTTTATACAGACTCCGGATGAATACCGGGATGTTGTCGTTTATATCCAGGACTACCACGCGGATTAAGGCTGTACCAGAGCGCGGTGGAGACCCACCATCCACAGCCGTGACGCTGAAAGCCACTTCTGCCTGCTGCTCCCGGTCCAGGGCTCTGTCCAACACCAGCTCGGCGTATCTCCTCCCATCATAACGCCTCCGGGTGTAGATATGGAAATAGTCGTTCGAGCTGATACTGTAATGCTGAAGGCTGTTGTTCCCCACATCTGGATCCTGAGCACTTTCCAACAAAAATCGAACCTCCGGCATTGCACTTTCCGAGATCTTTAAAACTATCTCTTTATTTAAGAACACGGGAGCATGATCATTGATGTCAGTGAGGCTTACCTCAGCTCGGAAGAACTGCAGTGGGCTCTCCAGCAGCACCTCGAAACGCAGCAGGCAGGGATCGCTCTGCCCGCACAGCTCCTCCCGGTCCATCTGCTCTCGCACCAGGAAATCCCCGGTGTGTTGGTTCAGATGGAAATACTGCTTTTCTCCTTCAGGAACGAGCCGAGCCTGTCGAGCCGATAATTCCTCACCGGTCAGCCCCAAATCCTTAGCGATATTGGCTACAAAGGAGCCTCTCTCCGCCTCTTCGGGCACAGAGTACCGGGCGGTTTCTGCTCTCATCCCCAAGACGCAGAGGAGCAGGATCAGAGCCACCGCTCGCCCCGGGAGCGGTTCCTCTCTCTTCCTCAGCTCCATTCCCTCCCGGCGAACCGATCTCCTCCCGCTGTGAGCTGGATGGAGCTGCCGATCCAGCCTGCCGACCCCCGAGCCGAGCAGCTCCGCCAACGGCCCCGCCCGGCCGGACCCCGGGGACTGTGGATCTGGGAGCGGCGCGGAGGATCCGCGGTCAGCAGCGGCACCAGGCGGCCGCCCCGCGGAAGGACGCGGGGATTTCCCAGCGCGAAGACTGTAGAACAGAGAAACCACTGTCTTTCTCTGTTCCGAGGTCAGGGCATAGAGATTTAACTGCCCATGCAACTCTGTTCAAAGTATGACCACCATTTGAACGACCAATGCTTCTGTTCGCCTTTATTTGAAAACGAGATTTATTTAAAGCTGTTTTTCATAAGGTTGCTCCCTACAACAGTTTGAACTGTTTATGCACGGTGAAAAAAACCTTTTGGACTGTATTGCTAAAAAGTTTGCTATTGTTACAGGTGTCCAGCATCCAGAGTGAGCTGGTCCACGAACCATGGCAGCGGTCGCCATGTGGTTCCCAGTAGTAATTCTCAGGCGGGTTTCTGGAACGGACCGAGATTGTTCCCCCATTCATGACCTCTCAGGCAGTCTCAGGCAGTCCTAGCAAAGGGGCTGGGGGCAGCAGCTCTGGGACCTCAGCTTAGCTCAGAAAAGCCCCCTCCACCTTGCTCGGGCTTTTGAGAAGGGCCTAGTTTCCGAGTCACTCTGATTTTCCCTGCAAAAATAAATCCACTCCAAATGCACGGATTTATCCCCAAAATCCAGTTCTTGGGTGGGTATTTCCTAGGTGGTGATTGCAACAAGTGATCTCCAAGAAAGCACACTCACGCGAGGGAGTTCCAAGTAGGTTTTATTGTTTTCTGTCATCAGGCATTTGATTCTTAAAAATGTGTGAGTGACAGGAAATATCACATTACTTTATAGATCATTACCGATTAATGAAAAGAAAACAAAGCTTCTTGACGCCCTATATTCTACAGTGCCTTAGGTTTATTGTGAATGTTTTAGCCTATTTTGCTGTAAAACCACAAAGAGTACTTTTAATTATCTACGACCTTATATTAAAAAAAATTAAATATTCATTTAAACTTTATATTACACAAAAAAAAAAAAAAAAAAAGCTCAAAGCCCACTCTTTACAGTATGGAGAACCTATAAACTCCTGGTCAAATATGTGAACTGTCAGCCGTTTCTACTGTAATCAGTGACAGGTTGTTATTAAGGAATTCTTTTGCAAGCACCACTTAATTTTGCTTAATATCCGTTTGGTCTAGTATTGAACAGACTGCAGAAAATTTAAGACATTATTACAGAGCCCTCTTCATACGGGAAAAAAAAATATCAAAACACAGAAAAGGTGATGTAGGGAAAAGTTATTTTTAAGATCTGCTTCCAGTTTTCAGTATTTCCCTTAAAATTCAGAAGCAGTAGCATTCTCACAATTATACATCAAGTCTCAGTGTAATCAACATGCAACACATTCCGCCTCCTCCATCCATATCACCATTACAAAATACCTACATGGATAAATTACTGCTCAAGAGGACAGTGGTTTTGCTCTCTCTCAGAAAAGTCTTGTACCTCCCTGGTACTTTTTTGGTGCATGTCTGGTCTCTCCGTTCTCTTTTCCCTGTGAGGCCATTAGCCAGTGAGGACAGACATGTTTATCTTTCTCTTCACTTACTGATGGGTGAGCCAAGGGTTTTGATCACAATTGACATTTACCTTCATCCCCCTGTTTGCTGTGCAAGCTGGTTCCTCAGGTCTGGGGCCGGTGTCTTCAGAAAGGGGAGCTCTGCCCTGCAAAGAACAGAGAGTGGAGGTTGTCATTTGCGTGTTGAAGGTAACAGAAGAGAGAAGCTTAGAGAACACATCTTACATCAGTGAGTGGGTGACACCACTCATCTCTACCCAGAGCCAAAGAGGAGGTTGGTCTCTCACCTGGATGGAGAAAATTTTACCTCAGAAACCATCCTCTACTGTGAATATCACAAAGGCACTACTGCAAAACCTTTATAAGTCTGGAGAAGTAATTTAACATGGTAAGAGCCCAAACTAAAACCACTTTCTCACAAACAGCAAAGGTGATTTTAATGTTGATGTGTCAAGATGGGTCCTCATCTCCCCTGAGGCTACTGTGACTGCAGTTCTGACAAACTGCAGTAAAGTAAGTCCAAGTCATCAATGGTTATGAAATACGAAAATGTTGTGGGGTGACTGTAAGATGGTGTTTGTGGGTCTTCAGCCTCATACATGTTCATCGTCCAGCCTCTTAAGAAGTCCTAAATGGCCCCCGGGAACTAGTAACCCCATGAGGAGGGAAGGAGGTGTTTCAATGACCACCCTTTGTCTTCCCCATGCTCTTTGAACAGCCAGAGCTTAAAGGGCGACTCGCTTTAAGTTCACGGCAGCACTGAAAAGAGAATCGCTGGTACTGTCCTGGAGCACTAGGCTGGGCCAGGAAGTGACTGGGACGGTGCTTTATAAAGCCCCGATAACCACATTTTTCTGGCCAATACTGTTCATGCAAGTCACAAAAATATAAGGGAATTTAATGGCAGAGGTCCCCACCTCCGTGGCCTCCAGCAGCTTGAGTTCAGCACTGCCTGGTGAACGGTACGTGGCAGCGCCGAGCACTAGCTCCTAAACAGCAGTTCAGAAGACACCGTCAGTGATGTGACGCCCCTTTGCATCCTTGTCCCCGCAGTCCTGGTTAGACGCTGGACAGGACCGCTACATTCCCGGTGCTGCCGCCTCCGGGAGGACGTTTCCCTTGGAGCGGTGTGTCCCTTCCTGCTCTGGGTCCCTACGGGTTCTACACAGTGCGTGGACAGGACCCACTGTGAGGCTCACACATCCATACCCCTAATTTTCATATTCTGAGGGTCCAGCGGTTTGCGGTGACAAAGACTTGATCTAACGCGAATACTCGGGGCACGGAGCTGGATGCAGAGAGGCACGGTTAGTCAGCACTTGGGGAGCAGCTGAGCCGTGCCAGATCCTCCTGGGAGGCCCCCACCAGCGGCTCTGAGACCCTCTCTACCCTCTCCTCCGGCCCCAGTAGCTTCTTCACCACTAGCTCCTCAATGTCGATAGTCCTCCATCCCCGCTCCCCCCAGCGCCTTGTCCCGGTCAGGTCCCTCACCTGTGCAGCCCAGTCGCCTTCTTCCCCGAGGTTGGCAGCTTCTTGCGAGCACACCGAGCTCCGCTGTTCGCCCGGGCCGGGGGGCAGCCCGGCGGGGAAGCAGGGGAAGAGGGGCCTGAGGAACCGAAATTCGCTGTTGACGGTCCCAGCGGCAAAGCAGACGTCGTACACGTAGCTGCGGGGCAGGGAGCCCGCGTCGCTCTCAGTGGCAGCCTTCGGGAATGTAGGCAAGGGCTCCGCCTCGCTCCGCCTGGCCCGTCGCACCTTCACCACCACGACGGTCACCGCGGTGGCCAGGAACAGCGCCGACACGCAGGTCAGGGAGGCGATGAGGTACAGGGTGAGCGCCCCGTCGGGCTCGGGGGCCGGCGCTTCCTCGCTCACCCGCAGATGGGCGTCGGAGAAGCCGTGCACCAGGGCGATGCCGAGGGTGGCGGTGGCGGAGCGCGGCGGCTGCCCGCGGTCTCGCACCAGCACGACGAGCCTCTGCCGAGGCGCGTCCCGCTCCGCCACGGCCCGCGCCGTGCGCACCTCGCCGCTGTGCAGCCCCACGCGGAACAGCGCCGGCTCCGTCGCCTTGGCCAGCTCGTACGACAGCCACGCGTTCTGTCCCGCGTCCGCGTCCGCCGCCACCACCTTGGCCACCAGGTAGCCCGCCGGCGCCCAGCGCGGCACGAGCTCGCCCGCCGCCGCGTTGCCGTCGGGGAGCGGGTGCAGCACGACGGGCGCGTTGTCGTTCTCGTCCCGCACCACCACGCGCAGCACCGCCTGGGCGCTGAGCGGCGGCGAGCCGCCGTCGGCAGCGCCCACCGCCACCTCGAAGAAGCGCACCTCCTCGTAGTCCAGCGGGCGGAGGATATAAACATCCCCGTTTTCAGAGTTGACCGACACGTCGGGCTGCTCCTTGCCCTCCTGCCGCAGCAGCGCGTAGCTTATGCGGGCGTTTTTTCCTGCATCGGCGTCCGTGGCGTTCACGCTGCCGATCCGGAGCATGGGGCTGTTGTTCTCCGTGACCAACATGGTGTAAACCTCCTGGGTGAATTCTGGGGGATTGTCGTTCACGTCCGATATCTGCACGAAGATGCCTTCCTGAGAGCTCAGCCGCGTCGTCCCCCAGTCCGTGGCTGTGATAGTGATGTTATACTCCGCCGTCCTCTCTCTGTCTAGCGCCGCGTTTGTTCTCAGTTCGTAGTAATTATCAAAAGTGGGGGTGAGACTGAAGGGCAGGTCTCCATCGATCGCGCACGCCGTCCTGCCGTTGTCCCCGGAGTCTCGGTCCCGCACACTGAACAGGGCCACCACGGTCCGGGGCGGAGCGTCCTCGGGAATGGAGGCAGAGAGGGAGGTGAGCGCTATCTCCGGGGCGTTGTCATTCACGTCCAGGACCTCCACCTGCACTTTGCAATGCGCAGACAGTCCCCCGCCGTCGGTGGCTCTCACCACCATCTTGTGGTTTTCCGCTTCCTCAAAGTCCAGGTTGCCCGCGACCCGAATCTCCCCCGTGGCGGTGTTCAGCTGGAAGAGCTGCCGGGCCCGCTCCGATGTCTGGGTGAAGGCGTACCGCACTTTCCCGTAGGACCCTTCGTCGGGATCCGCGGCCGTGACCCTGACCGCCAGCTGCCCCGGGGGGCTGTTCTCGGCCAGGTGCACCTCGTAGACCTCCCGAGAGAAGAGCGGGATGTTGTCATTGGCATCCAGCACCACGATCCGGATCTGAGCTGTGCCCGACCTGGGTGGCGAGCCCCCGTCGGTGGCGGTGAGGAGTAAATTCAGCTCTCGCTGCTCTTCGCGGTCCAGCTGCCGCTCTAGGACTAGCTCTGCGTGTTTTACTCCATCTTTCCCTGTTCCCAGAGCCAGGGAGAAATGCGGGTTGGATCCGAGGCTGTAGTTCTGCAAACCGTTACTGCCCACGTCCTTGTCCTGGGCGCTTTCCAGAGGAAAACGGGACCCGGGAGGTGTCGTTTCCAGAATCTCTAAAACCATCTCTTTCTCCGGGAACACGGGGGAGTTGTCGTTCACGTCACGAATCTCCACCTCCCCTCGGATCAGCTGCAACGGATTTTCAAAGAATATCTTAAAGAAGAGTGTGCAGGTATCACTCTGCGGACAGATCTCCTCTCGGTCCAGCGACTCCTTTACCGTCAGGACTCCGGTGTTTTGATTGAGGCGGAAAAGCTGCTCGTTCCCCTCAGACACAACGCGGGCCTTGCGAGCTGCGAGCTGGCTCGGAGCAACCCCCAGGTCGTTTGTAATATTGGCGACAAAGGAGTCTCTCTCCATTTCCTCCGCCAGAGAATAGCGGAGGGTTTCGGCCGCGCTCTGACACACGAAAACGCACAGAATAAAGAAGATCACTTGCCTCTTGCTGCCTCCGCTCCGTCTCCCCCACTCCACTACTCTCCAGAAAAGCCATCCACCGTCCCCCCTGCTTCCCAGCATTTTAAAGCAGTCCGAGGCAGAACGGTGTTTGTCAGGAGTCCCGGGGTAAGGGAGTCCGAAAGCCGTCCCGGCTCCGTGCCCTTCCCGAGCAGCTCACACGGTTTTTTTGTCTCCCTGTGCCTGCAAATCCGGTGCGGGCAGAAAAACCTCCCGGTCCGTGGCCAACACCCCCACCCAGCGTCGCAAGGGGGAATATTTCCTCTGCCTTCGCATTCGGGGTAGTGCTGCTGGTGTGGAGTTTGCTGCTTGAATCTGCACTCTCCGTGCCGAACCGAAGTCCGAAGTCCCAGTGTAAACGCTCCCTTCGTTTGGAAGCAGGCTCCCTCCCCGCTTGGGGTATCTCTCCCCAGCTCTCAACCGCCAGCTCTTCATACACAGGGCTTGGTTTTCCTCTGTGTTGTGTAGGCATTGCAAGATCTGCCTCTTCCAAAGGATGCATTGCGGGATTTTCCTTCTCTTCTCCACTTGTTCATGAGCGCAGGGCAGTTAGCAAGTGGGGAAGGTGAGAGAAGCACCGCTATTGAGTGAGAGCTGGTGCCAGGGACAGGTCCCGAAAGCAAAGGCTTCACCATCACCCTAATTCACCATTGCACTAGGATGATAATGCTGTTCTGGGACACATCATCCTAATGTTGTTTTCTTCACATTGTGTATCACACCTCGCCCAAAGGACACACAACTTTGACAAAAGTGTCCTCCCCTGCCGCCTGCTGAGTTTTGCACACATGATAAGGTGTGTAGCGCTCGTGAAAAACTTTCCCAGCCGTACACAAACACTAAAATGCTGCAACCTGTTTTCATGTTTTGGAGGTATACAGTCCTTTCTCCTCTGATGTTGCCACACAAGTTTAGAAATACTTTACAGGTGTCTATACTCGGATGTCAGACCTGAATTCCTACAGCTGTGTAAGATACACGGCCAGCAGGTACTTAATGCAAGTCAAGGAAACAAACAGGAGAGCTGTTAATTAAGCCCTCAGTTACACAAACGCTAAGGAGCAGGAGCTAGCGGAGACAATAGCAAAGACCAGGGATCTAACGACACTGATTGATGGGCCATTAAAGGAACCATTCAAGTGTAAACTCCAAAAGGTTCAACCAGAAACTCTGTAAACGACAAGGGACGGGGATGGGGGGGAAGATTATCGTGGATTATCAGAAAGGGTCTCACAGAAAAGAGCAAACTGATTAGGAGATGTTTGAGGGGGTTCTAGGAATATGCAAAGCTGATTATGGGATGATTAGAGGCATGATCAAACTCAGTAAAAGGGAAAGGTCAGGAATGGACCTGGGAGAAACAACCGTGGGAAGGGAGAGCGAAGGGTCCTGAGCACAACCTGGTATTATAGTGCGAGCCAGGATGCGTGCCGGAGACGGAATAAACCCCCCAGGGTCAGGAACTCATCGCTGGCCCTGAGGATCGATTTATACCGCGACTGCTCCTGCGGACCCAGGGGCGAGCTCTGGCAAATGCACACGCAATGTACTGGAGACATGCACAGCTGCCTCCAAGACCTGTCTTCCTCTTACAGAATGAAAGAGGAGAAAACAGAATACAGTTTGCACTACTTCTTTGTTGTTCAAGCAATTTTAGTTCAGCCTTTACTATAAATGGAACTACGTTATTTTTTTATACAATATTCTGACCTCCTTGGTTTTGACACCTTTCCTTTAATTTCCCAGATGTTTTCCCCTTATCAGTATCAGTAGGAGAAAGCAACAACCAGGTTGACTTTAGAATCTCCCAGAATTTTAGCTACTAGAGGACTTTGCACGGATGCAGCCATTTTTGGTGATTTCCTCTTACCATCTTCTGACTTTGAAAGATAATCGAATCTAAAAGGCTAACTTACATCAAAGACCAGGTCAGCTTTTTCTTCCTTTCCCCCTTCCAGGGACGTGCCCATCTCTCAAGTTGTTATTATTATCACCAACACAGAATCTTGATGTAACCTAATGTTTGGCACCACCACATAGCAGAGAACAGACACAAACTGAGAAGAGCTTCCACAGACACTTCTTACCCAAAGTGCAGTAACCCAGTGATTGTTATGCCTCTCATTTCAGAAGGGAAACGGTGTCCTTCAGCTTCAAGTGTAGAAGGGTGCAAGAGGAACAGTGATCCCTTACGGAGCTCTTGGCTATAATCGTATATTCGCACATCAGAAGTTGCTGCTCTTAGACTGAAGTTCTTATTCTTCCAGATTTTCGAGAAATGCGAAATAAAGAGGGTCACTTACCGTGCACCACTGGATAGCTAATGCTGGTGTTTTCTGCTGGATCACAACAATAACATAGATGTGTATTAGTGGAAAAAAAACCAAGTATGCATACTGAAAGATGAAGGCACACTGTGTTTTAAGACAGACTAAGAAACTATAGTCACACTAAGATTGTAATTTGCATAAATGTGTCAGTGTCAGAGAATTCACTTATCTCCTTGAGCACATAGTGATGTTGCAGGCTTCCTCGGTTTTTGGTTTAATCATGATGTCTTTATCCTGGGAAGGTAGCTTAAAATGACCAAAAACCCGTTCTCCTCTTTACTTTGGGATTTACACCTTAACGTTAGAATAGGGCCACAGCAGCATGTTCTGCCCAATTCCAGGTATGTCTCCCTATTTGAAAACACAAAGTTCCTAAAAGATTCTGCCTGCACTTCTGCAGCCCGAGCAGTATCAGTTTCCAAAACGCCGTTCTTGATCTTCCAGCTGGGAATTCAGATCCTCCAAGCGAAACCTCAGAGGTCCCATGCCGGGTTTTGTTGACCCCCTGGATAAAAGCTTCTTCCCCACCCCTGGAGCCACTACCCACCTACTCCGAGAACACCCTGAGGACAGCGTGGCTGGGGAGGAGCAGCTGCCTGCAGATCAAAAGCACGGATGCTTCCCCGAGTCTCGGTAGTTTCCATGCCCAAGCGCAAAGAGGGAGCCACGTTCCGGTGCTCTCATTCCCAGCCGGCTCCCAGGACGGATTTCTTCTCTCACTTCTAGCACTCGGGCAGCGCCGCAATTCCCAGCTCTCCCACAGAACCACTGCCCTGAGCTCCCAGCTGGACGCAGACGTGAAGGTCGGGAGAACCGTTCCTCCCTTCTGGCTTTCCGTTCTACTGTAAATATCACTGGTACGTGTCCTGTTTGTGGTTCATCTTCAGATTAACCGGCCTCATCTCTCTATATTCAGTCCAGGTAATGCTTTCCCTATCATTCTGTTAAATGTAAACACTTCTTCCTTGCGGTATTAAGTCGGTGCTTACCAACCAACGGCCTCTGCCTGAGTCACCCCAGATCTGCAGCGAAATCCTCCCAAATCCCCCAGAGGTGGATCTGGGACACGTCTCCCTCCTTCACACTCCCCTTTCTGTCTTGTGTTCTTGGCATTTCCAGAGGGTTCTCCATACGGCAATTCCCAGCATATCCCTTGGAAAGGCGTATTCCAGTGCAACCGAGATATTTCGGCTGGACTTTCAGCTATGTCAGCCATGTAGCATCTGACTGGTGCTCATTGGTCTCTCCCTGCTTGGGAGCTCCCCGCCCAGCAGCATCAGTGCACGCATAGCGCTGGGCAACAGCGGCACTGGGCGTCCAATGCAGGAACTGCACATGGGCGTCTACCCTCGAGTCTCAGCACCCATCTCCTCCGTTAGGTTCTGCCTATTGCTAGGGCGAATTATGAAACACATTTCCCACCTGAAGTCTTTGGCAAATAAAGTCACTTTCTTAGTACCTATTGAGACATCTGGTTTGGCACTAATAATCCAGGCAAGTATGAAAAGTCTAGAAGATGTTCTATGCAAACCTAACAAATGTGCTTGATAAAGATGCAAGCTATGGGCAAACAGCAAGCATTGCTCATGTGTTGTGCGCTGTATCTTCCAGAAGTCAGAGAGATAATCGAGGCGTTTTCAAGCACAGGCTGGTTGCAGGAAGCTCAGAGTTTTGAATATTTTCTGTTTCACAAAGAGATCCTCTACTCTTGTATGTCTTCTCCTAGAGTAAATTGAAGTTAAGAAACAATTCAGTGTTAATAGCAGCACGAACCTCCACTGCTCCTTGGATTGGCTGAAACGGATCTTCAAAAATATCTTAGAGAAGAGAGTGCAGATATTGCTTTGCAGACAGATCTCAGATCACCTCTTGGTTCAGCGACTCCTTTATTGTCAGGACTCTGGTGTTTTAATTGAGGCAGAAATGCTGCTTGTTCTCCTCGGACACAATCGGAGCCACATTTCTTCCTAGATAGCGGTACTTCCTTTCTAATAACAGCTCTTTGTGAGGCTGTCTGCTCCAAAATCTCCTCTCTATACCTTCCAACTTCGAAGAATAAAGGGAAATTCCATGCTTCAAAAGTCTGAGTTCATATACCTTCTCAGAGACAGTCTCCAAAGATAATGTTGGACAGAAGATACCTGCCAGACGTCTACCCAGACCTTTTCCATCCTACATCTTTTGAAGGCAATTAATTCTTCTCTCTTCTCTCTAGCTATGACAATCTCAGTACTCCTTGTTTGAAAATAAATCCTCCCAGCTTCAACACTTTGCTACTACAAACGGCTCTTGAAGCCAAGTAATTATTCTCATCTTTGTAAACTTACTGTTTAGTGGGATCCAATCTTTCCATCCTCAATCTCACTCCTAGGTCAAATTTTCTTCATCAGTCCCTACAACTATGTGTTTTCTTATGTCCTGAGGTCTCAAATGGCCATAAATATTACTTTGATTTTTAGCTCTAAGTTGATGTATTTTGTGGGGAAAAATGTTATCTACTGAGATTTTTTTCACGTTCTTGTGTCCAACGACTCCTTCAAGAGTTTCATGCAGTGGCTGTTTCAGTTGACTTGGAGGAGACAAATTCAAATAGAAAGTTACATGATGAACAATCAAGCAGCACAAGGTTATTAAGCAATTCAAGTCCACTGTGTGAATAATCTTGGCTCTTTATGTGCTTTTCATGAAGCAACAGAGGAGAATAAGATGGTTTTCTCAGTGACATTTGAATAGCCTTAAAAAAGAGACTTCGGGACAGAAGTGCTACACAGGCATTTAATGAACAAAGGCAAGAAACTTCCAGCCTGTGGAGAACTGTTTCTACAACTGGCTACCAGATGATAACACGTAGAAGTGATTGAAGGAAAACAGCCATCTGGTAAGATAGTGAGAAATAACCAGACTGTTGTTCTGGGCACAGCAATTTTCTCTTTAAAAGACAGGCCAGGAAGGAAAGCATCTGGAGAGAGGTTGGCCTTGGATAGGCTAATTTCAAAATTCTAGCTGGTCACCTGAGGACAGAAACAGGACTTAAACTGAAAAGCAAGTTTTGAACTGAAGGAGAGAAAGGGAGAGCAGGATGTGCAATAACAATAGTTAGAGGAGGGAAAATTGTTATGCAAAAGAGGCTAAGAGGGGTCAAACGTGGGCTTGTTTGGTTGAGAAGGCTGAACAAGGAGGGTAAGGACACAGAAATACATGTAGGATCCATCCTGAAAGCAATTTAGGAGGAGCTTATTGGTGTAGCACCTGTAAGAAAAGAATCAAAATGGGCATTAGTAAAGGGAAAGTGGGGTCCAATCAGCCAGAGTGAAAGGAATATGGGGAACTCTGGAGAAAAGCAGGATTGGCAGTAAATGTAGTTTGAAGTCAAAGCAGGTGCATGGATCAGAAGAGAACCAAAATGGACATAAAGAAGGAAGAAACAAAAGAGAAACAGGAGTGGAAGATAGGAGGAAGAAAGGCAGAGATACAGTCCTTTAGGCTTGTGCCTGTCCTTCCCTCATTCTCACTGTCTGACTAGATTTCCTCTTTTCCATCTTTCTCCCTCAGAATACCTTGGGGAGCAACCAAATTATCAGAAGAGAGCAGCAAACCAAAGGGAACCCTAATATTTTAGCCAGTTTAACAGGATGAAGTGCCCAGAGAAAGCAAGTATCAGTGCCCAACTTTCTGTCTCCTGATGTCAGGCTTGGCCTATCTTCAAGCCAAGTTCCCAATCCTGTAGCCCTTGGATGGCATGAACATACTGAGAAGGTGGAAACACCTGGCCTAAAAGAGAGGTCAATGGAGATTTGGTTCAATCACAACTTCATGGACAGCATGGTCACTGCCTGCAAGGAAAATGGCTTCTGAACTAAGGCTTTCAAAGGAGATGGAGGAATCAAGGGAGGTTGTCATGTTTACTTATGTCACAGGTGAACAGAGATGGTCAACATGAAGGGATCACGCCCCAACTTCATGTCTAGTGCTTCTGAAGACACAGTAACTAGTCCAGTGGTTAACTAAGTGGGCACCACTCTTTGTGAACCAAATCCAGCTAAATGGTAAAGGTTGTATAACCCCAGCATAAGAGAAAGCTGGTCTATGCTTTACAGAAGTAGCAAAGACATCCTGTTTTGGGAGGATGCTTGGGAAACAAAGGCTTTTTATGTCCTCTGTTTAATATCCTCTACCTTCAGCTGCAGGTCTTCCTCTCACATTATGGTTCCAGCAGCAACTGCAGAGCAGGCATCGTTCAGGATTGCAGGAGGACCCTTGTGTCTCTGATGCAATTAAACACTTCCAGAAATACAAGTTCTCCAGTGAATTCCTTGGGACATCTTTCACACAAAATAGTGAGGTTTAGCCTCCTGGTATCCTAACATCCCACTGTATCTTGGTTTTTGTTGTTTGGTTTTGTTTATTTGTTTTTGTGTTTGTTTGTTTGTTTGTTTTTAAATACCTGTTGTATCCTGTCAAAGCTGAGCTGTGAAAAGCCATCCTTCTGTCAGATGTTTTGACATGCTTTGTGCTGCTGACCAAAGACCTGTAGATACTCTGAAAGAAAGGACACTTACAGAACAAAAAACATCCATCCTGTGGGGGAAATTCAGAAGGTGTTTATTCACTGTTTAGGCAACAGACATATATTCACATCAATGTCACATTTACTAATGGAGTGGACACACTGGCAATGAAAAACTGAATAGCACCTTAAAGATAGATGCACACACATGGTTCCTAGTGAATAATAAGAGTTTGAAGAGTTTATACCTGGACAAGTGCAGCACACCTCTGATGTCAAGATTCTTCTACAGCTGGGTTCATAAATTGGAAAAATAAAACAAAAAAAGTAAATATATTATTTTGATATATTATTTAACATTTTAATATATTATTTCCATATTTTTATATTAAAGACACTGGATTCCATCAATGTTAGGGAGGGCTAATAAAAAACAACCTGTAGTCCATGAGTACGGTTACATATAAAAGCATTATATTCTCAAGCCCAACCAAAAGGGTGATGAGACTTGGGCACACCGGGATCACTTAAATAAAGTTTTTTGTCCACCACCAAGTCGGGTCTTTCTCGGAGCTCTGCCAGGGTGAAACAGAGGCCGCGAAGTCGAATCCTGCCCCTCCGTCCCTGACTGCTGCAATCCCCGCTCCGGGCCGGCGGAGGGCAGTCGCCACCAGGGAAAAAAAAAAAAACGGAGTGGCTGATTTGCAAGTCACGGAAAGGACCTGCAGAAATCCGCTTGGAAACAACCCGGCTCGGCAAAAACCGGCGTTCGGCTAGGGCAAGGGACAGAGTCCCCCGGAGAGAGGCAGGTCTCTTTATTATCTATCTATCTATCTATCTATCTATCTATCTATCCATCTATGTTTATTCATTTATCCGTCTATCTACCCATCTAGTCATCTACTCATTTAGTCTGTCTGTCTGCCTACCGATCTATCTATCTATGCATCCATCCATCTATCTGCATCTTTGTCCGCAGGGGCTGGCTCCTACTGTGCTTCTCGGCGCACAGGAGAAAGGAATACACATTCAGATCCAGGGAAACAAGCTCAGATTGAGAGAGTTTTACACACAGAAGGCTGGAGAGAAAGAAGAATTCTGAGATCATTAGTGATGTGATGATATTGTGATGGGGTATCCAGCATTCTGGACAGAGCTGTCTTTGGGAGGGACTAGAGGTCACGGAGCAACCATGGGGATCATTTTATGCCTTGGGGTCCCTAACACTGGCTTTCAGTCCTTGCCACAGATCAAAAATTAAATTGCAGTGGTATTGAGCAGTGTGCTGGTTCCCCCCAGCACTGGGACTACAGGGCAAGTGAGGACAGCAGCCAGTTTAAGCCATGAGAATCAGAGGTTGTTGTAGGAGTCACCAGGATTGAATAATCTCTTAATTTCCTTCCCTGACAGGCCAGAGTATCTCTAATGCAGAAAATATTTATACCACTTTAAGCATGCTTAAAGAATTGTGTTCACATTAATTAGTACATGTTTGTCTCTGTTTTAATCTTTACAGAAGACAAAGAAGGGGGATAGAGACACCCAGTTAGAGAAAGAATTGTCAGGAATCATACATATTATTCCTAATCACACACCGTAATTTAAAGTGAATTTCACAGGTTTGTCCATGACTGATTTATTAATTTAAAATACCTTAATCTCCCTTTTAGATCCTCAAGGTACAAGCAACATAGTTTCTGTCTCCTTTTCTACTTATTTTAAAAATTTTTTGTGCAAAACAAATAAACATGGCCTGCAATACACAGTACTATTTAATTTCTGCTTCATTTTACTTGGTCTGTACAGTTTTAGTCATTGGCCTGTGCAGTTTAGTCCTATAGATTTGCAAATGTAAAATGTACTTGAAATTTAAATGGCCAGTGTCTTCTGTATTATGTTAGAGGAAAATAAATTTATATACTCCAAGTTAGGTAGGCAGTTAATATTTCCACTGTTAAAGAAAATTGCATGTATAGAAAACGTGTGTCTTACTCAACTTCACCAATCATCATGTGTGTAGTTAGGACCAGCCCTGAAGGCCAAATGATGAGACTCTACTTAAAACATGTCTTAACTGGAAATTAAGGACGGATTTCTTAAAGTGTAAACCTGCAAGCCCTGCTCTGCGTCTCCTGACCTTGGAGATACACTGATGAAGAGCATTAGCTCTTTAACTTTAGAGTTCTGTAACCCCACAAAATTCTGCTTCTGCATGTGCAGGTGTGTCCTGACATTACCAAGAAACTTGGTTCTTCCTTTAAGTGCCCGGGGGGGTCCAGAAGTTTGTGATCCCATATCTGGAAGGGATTTGGTTCACTTGGCATTTAAAAGATTGACTCTGTGCAGAGCCTATGCAAAATGCAGTGCTGCTATGCAAAGTACAGTGCTTTCTTTTAAAACTTTTAAATGGAGAAGAATATTGTGTGACCTTCCTCTTCTCTAATACCATCCAATGTTTAATGTTTCAAAGTTAAACTCTGCTTAAAAGGGTTCAAACTCGCTTCTGAATGACAGGAACTTTAGCATGAAACTGGAGTGATTCCTAGCCTTCCTCTCAAAACATACATTATATTCATTACCAGGTGATAGTTAACAACTAAAACAGTATCTCTTTAATTCCTCATTTTATTTCTTTCTTTCATCTCTGTAATTCTGTTTTTTGATATATCAATCAAAGTAGTAGAAAGAAATGCTCAAACCCCCATCCCCCACCCTGACCTGGTACAAAGTCATGAGTAACTCTGAGAGAGGTTAAGAATTAATACAGGCTGTGTGAATAAGAAGCATCTACCTTAAACCAAAATTTTTAATCCCAATCCCAAATTTAAATATGTATCTTTTTTGAACATATGGAAAAAACAGTTCTTGCCCAATATGCAATCACCTATCATTCTGAGGGTAAAACTGGGGTATTGGATACCGTGACAGGAACAGTTCATTATATTGTTGCTTCAGTAGATGGAGTATGAGTTACTTTTACATAAAAATGCTAAACCAAGAGACTCCTAGCTATCCGGTCTCTTTGTTTATTGAAACTTTCCACTACATGGACATAAAAAGATATCAGAGAAACTATTTGGCAAAAGTGTTAAACTGAACAGAATAAACCTGTGTAGCGATTCTCACTTTGTACATAACATTCTCTTATTTATGCACATGCCTCATGAGCAAAACACCAGAAATATAAAGATAGATGTTGAACCGCACAGATAACTGAATTACAACATCACCAAGATACAACAAAAATTTTCTTCAAGGCAGTGTTATCTAAAGGTGAACAACAAGGGGAAAAAAAAAAAAAAGCGCAAGTAAGATAATAGCCTTTTAATTTACATAGCCTGCAGACAAGCTGATCGATGTTGTCTCTGAGAATCTTAGATTTTTAACTTGCTTGCTCTCCTCCTTGCCTCATTGCTGGTTCAAATGGTCTCCAAGTTTGGAACAGTGAGACACAGGTGACTAAAAATACAGCTTCCACAGAAAATGTTCAATGTGTTCCAGAGTCTTGCAAAGGAGAAAAACAGTGAGGCCTAGGACCAATAATAAAAGCTGGATTAGAGCAGCAGCTATGTGATAACACTGGGAAACTCAATTTATCACCTTTCAAAATGACAGGCTTGTTTGTAGTTGAGGGGAAAAGAAAGAAGTTCTGAGGAACACAGAATAATCATACAGATCTATTAATACTGGCAGTGTCTGTTAGGCAACTTTTGACTTACACTGTCTTTAAGAACAGATAATTATTTTAGGAAAAAGATATCAGACTCCGAAACATATTAAGGCTTTCTGCTGTTATATAGAAGTCATCCATCTGTTGTCAAGTTTGTCAATACTTGAAATCTAGCTGTAACATACCCACAATGCACATAGTGGGTAGAGCATATGGGAGCAGTTAACATGATAGTAGACAGAAATTTTAGTCAGAGATACATGACCTATCATGACCTCATCACAAAGGTTAATACCAGTAAGTAAAGTCTACTTAAAGAGTCACTGCATGGAAGATTCTTCATGTAATGCATCCTTCTGCAATGTGTTATAGGATATTTCTAAAGCTTTCAGAGCTTTAAAGAGAGCTTTGCTTTATGTTAAGATGATGATTAAGAGGTTTATGTTGTCCAGCAAAGAGAAGACACTTCTGAATGCCAGGCAGATAACAAACAGTGTGTCCTCAAGAGAAATAAGAAGGAAATGTAGGAGAGTGTCAGAACTGTGTTATCACAGCTGAATCAGTCAAAACCCTAAAGCTTCCCCTGGGAATAAACTGTTGTGAACTGACAGTAAATAGTGAAATCAGAAAATATTTTTCCCCCAAAAGCATCAGAGAATATCCCAAGCTGCTATAATGACCAGTCCACTCAAATATTCAAATTAAAAAGACTTGCTATGAATGGTCAAATGAATTTCTTTAAAAAGACAAAGTACTATTGTAACAAAAACTATTCACACATCATTTGAAGTTTCACATCAAAATGTGGGGGAAAAAATCCAACACAAACACCCCCCTCAACCCCAAACCTTCCTATTGGACAGACATTTCCACTTGCCTCTGAAATAAAAATGTGCAAGATTATACACAGTTAAGGGTTAAGGTCAAGCTTGTAAAGTCATTCTTCTGTCAGTTAATGAAACAGTGAAAGACACTGAAGACATTTCAGAGGACTGCAGGTACTGGTTTCTTGGCCCATGGGAACAAAATCCTAGGACTATTCTGAAGATTTCTGAATTAACATCGTAAAGTTCCTTAAGTGTATTAATCTACATATGCTATAACCAGAGCTGAAAACGTATTCATTTTACAGGGAAACTGAAAAAGGCATTTTTTAATGAACTAGTAATTTCCTAAATACTTAGGACCCTTTAGCTTCTTAGTATTTCATTTATGCATTTTGTTTGTTTGTTTCTTTCTTGTTACTTTTTTTCTCTAAATTAACAGAGAAGTTAAGACAGAACACAGGAAAACCTCTGAAAGAAAATCAAAGGAACTATACATTTCCATGTCACTCACTACCTACATATAGACAACTCTTTACCAGAAAATCAGAAAGACAGAAATTCACATATTTTGTTTGAATGAGTGATATTCTGAACAAGGCCTCTAAAGTTACTCCTCTGCCAGGATAGATGATCCCACCATGAGTCTTCTGTTCTTCACAGCAGTTACAGTCACTGTTGAGGGGCAAGACATTTAACCAAATATTTAGCCGAATTAGATAATAGACTACAATTTGGCTCCTAACATTGTAATTAAGTAGCTGAACATTGCCAAAGGCCAAATTTTGCAGATATTTAACTACCATAACCATGCAATCCATTATTTCAAAAATTGTTATAGAAGTATATAGCAAATTAAACTTACTATTTTGGTGGTTAGGCCAAAAAATATCATCATCCTTTGGAAAAATATGATGAAATAATAAGATAGCCATGCTGACAAAGATTATATATTTCACAGCAGAAACACCCTGTATTGTGGGTTCCTTCACTTGCTGATCCATGAAATACTTATCAATAATTTTAAAATATTTAGGTGTTGGCTGTGTCAGTGCTGAGGACCATCCTCACCTTGCCTCTACTGTTCTTGTCCTGTCAGTGCCTTAGAAATTTCCTGGCTCTTGTCATGGATTCCTGTAATCCCTACTCAGAGATCCAGAAACAAATTTACCGTTGCTCTGCTCCTGCCTTTCTTTCAGTGCTGTGAGGGCCTCCATTACAAGTATTATGGAATTGCATCATCAGAATCATATTTCTAAAGGGGATCCTGCATAGCGAGCATGTCAGGACGCTTGGCTGATACGGCCCTTACCACCCTTTGTAGCTGGTCCCCTGTCAGTGTCCGTTTGATGTGGATGCTGCCAGGTCATCGGAAGGGCAGGAGGGGACCACTTGGTGGAAGCTGTGAGGTCCAGTCACCTCTGAAATGGCACCTGCAACATGTCAGTTTAGGTGTGCCAAGACAGTGATCTAGGTCTTGGAGGTACTGCTGGGGCACAATTACAGGACAGAGTGAGCACACTGAGTGACATTCAGTGCTCTAGATAGAGGTGCCTAGTGCTAGTCAAGGTGAAATACAGCACAGTGTACTTAGTGTATATACATGCAGCATATAGGATACTTGTCCTTGTCTTCAGTGTCAGAAGTACATGGGTCTCCTGTGTTACATCTTCCAGTCTCTGTGGATATTCCAGTTACTGTTGCATATGGTGCTGTCTGACAATCAGCAGGTAAAGGAATCTGACCGGTTGTTTCTAAACACAATTAACGGACCTGGACACAAGGATAAACGTATCAAAAGTCCTAAGCAAGGGGAAAGAAGTGTTTTCAGCCATCAGGAAGCAGAAGAGAACAAGTCAACTCCCCAGTTCCTATGGTATCGTATCTTATTTACTACTTTCTTGTAGCTACTCGTCTCATCATGTGACAATAACATACACTCTCATCACGAGTCTAACAAGGAGAGTGCAGCTTAATGGAAAGCAGATTATGTCAAAGAGATTTCATATCTTTCTCTGACAAAATCACGAATATGAATAATAACAGAGATAGTACTGCTGATCTAATATAATCAGACTTTTGTAATACTTCTGACTTTATGCTTCTAACATTCAAATTAAAAAAAAAAAAAAAAAGAACAAGAGCACCATGGAAAATCAGAATGGCTCCTATTGAATCAAATTAAATTTGTCAAGTTGATAGTCTCATTGCAATTAATGTGGATGCATCAAGTAATTGCAATTAGACTAGTAAAGTCTTATAAAGACTTTTTCCTGTGCTCTTATATAGCTATAATATTCTTTGCAATAATATAGAGATATATTATTGTAAACATACATTTGTTCTTGGATTGTTTTCAGATTCTCTAGATATTCAGAACTCTGGAATGCTTGGTATAGCACACCAAGGCATTTTTAATACAGTTAAACACAATGTAATTCCTGCAGGAACAAAGAATCATATGCGGACACCTGTCTCTGGACAGTGCTCCAGAAATCATTTGCTCTGGACAGACTGAAAGTTTCTGTAGGCAATCTCTTGAACACCACTGGGGAGACCAACACAATACACAGATTATTACAGAACACTGAATAGAAGTACAGCATTTATTTGATAGAAACCATTGTAATGCAGCCTTCATGTGGACATTTCAAAACTGTTGGTAGTTCCCAGTGGAACAGTGAGAGTGATGACTGGTATGGAGAACAGAACACAGAGACTGAAAAAACTCCAGTCTCCAACTTACCATGGTAAAGTTATAGGTGGTTTGATCAGACTCTGATGAACAAATAATCTATTAGATGACTTGTGACAAAACACAATTTATAACACCAAGAGCACATGGCCAAGACATACGGTGTATTATCTCTTATTTGATACCTTAAAGACAGTAGGTGATGTCTTTCTAAAGATCATTTTGAATTCTGTCACAAGCCAGTGGTCTTGTTGCAGGGAGCAGTGGATACAAATATGCGGTGTACGCCATGCACAGAGCAGATTAGATGATCACAAAATTAATCTTACATCTGTAAAATATATCCACTGGTATCTAACATGCTCTACGTTATATGTATTCTGTATTTAGCCTCTCCACATTTGAGTTCCAAATACCTCTTAACTAATAGCTTTCAAAATCATCTAGTCTTTTAATTAACACTCAGATTCCACAGGAATTACATTTTTTAACAATAGAATGAACCAAATTCAGCTTTAATTCTACTTTGTGCTCTTAGTAGAGATAAAGAGAACTAGAGATTTTCACAGTAGTTACTGAAACAACAAAGATAAAACAAAGTTCAAGCTTCATACCTTTGGAAGCACACAAAAGTCCCTTTCTTTCTGGTCAAGACATATGTGAGCATCAGACGTTGCTTCCTGTGAGTCCATTTTCCACAGAATTCTTTCAAATGGCAGACTGATCTCTGTGATATCCCTCAGGGATTGCATACATGTGTATTAAGTAGAATAAGTCGGTTTGGGTATTTTGAGGGCTTTTTGTTCATTTTGGAAATACCACTTTTCAGTTCCAATTGTCTTCTGAAGAGTAGATATCCCCTTAATCCCCTGGCTATGTTTGGTTCCGATTTTTTTTTTCCTTTGAGATCTGTAGAGCTAGCTCTGCTCTGCTTGTTCAGTATCACAAATATGAACTGAAGTGTTAATGAAGATGCAGGATCAGATACTGGCCTTAGTAATGGCTGTACCCAGCTACTTCCCTGTCTGCCATTGTCTATTCTGAAACAATGACCTTTCAAAAAATGAAAATGTAATGTGTTATATATTATCTTTCCTATTGCACCTATCCACCAGACAGTGCAAACAGTCCGACTTTAACCAGAAATGGTGTTTCCTGGCAATAGAAAATTTGTTTCTTTTTGTTTATATTAGGAATATGTTTAATCTGTGTTCAGTCAGGCAGTAAATTTGAGATTCTTAAATCCTGCATTTATACCATTGGTTTTTTTGTTTGTTTGGGGGTTTTTAGGGGGTTTTTTTTGTTTGTTTGGTTGGTTTGGTTTGGTTTGGTTTGTTTGTTTCCCAGTGAAACATGAGTTTAATCTGCCTTAATAGGCAAAGGAAAGCCTTTTACGTGTCTTTTGTGACTACAGAACCTGCCCCACTGAGCAGTGGAGTCCCTATTTTCCTTAACCTTTTTTTTGTTGTCAATATACTTCTAGGAACTTTCTTGTTGTGATAGCACTCACTGGTTCCCATTCCAGCTCAGCTTCAGTTACACTAATTTGACCTCAGCACAGTCATGTCAGGTTTCTATACTCCTTTCGAGCAGTCTGTCCCCACTTTCTCTGTCTAATTCCTTTTTGCATTTGAGCTCAGTCAGGAATTTGATGCTTATTGATGTTGGTTTCTGCCATCCCTGCTTATCATCCTGTGTGTTGGAATGGCACTTTTTTGTGTTTTGAGGAGGCTGTCCTTGAAAACCAGTGGTCTATCCTGGGTCCTTTGCCCTCCGTCGCAGTAGTAAATTAGGCAAAAGTTTCTAGGAAATGTGATCAGGATGTGGGTAAAAGTGGCTGGGATGTAGACTTGTAATAAAACAGATTGATCGTTCCTCCAAAGGGCTATACAAACACAAATAAATAAATACTAGCAAAAGGAAACAGGAGAGACGATTTAATATGTTATACATGCAAGCTGAAATGTTTATTTACTGGGTTTCCTCAAGGGCAGTGTTTACAACTCCTACCAACTAGCCAGAAAGTATTATTCTACTTATAACTTCATATCTCTATTCCTGTTTTATTCCTGTTCTGTAAGTTAAAGGTCCATTTACAAGCAAAAAGAACATCTTCAGTCACCAGATATTACTTATTGTGTCTGTTGCTAATGTCTGCATTAACTTATTTCCCCAAAAGATCACAGCATTGTTTGTTTCTGACACTATTTTTTCCCATGTCCTGATATTTGACTGTCATCTGTTCTGCCTTTTGTCATAATGATAGACAAGTTTGAGGAAAGTTCTGGAAGATATTTCATAGCAAAGTACTAGGATGCAAATTAAACTGATGAAAAAGCATGAATAACCTGACATACCAGCTTCTGGCCTTCTGTTTCCTTCCCTTACTCAGTCTCTTACCTATCAAAAGACCAGGTACCCCAGCTGCTAGCTCTGGCATTTATTTCAATGTGGCTCTGTAGAAGTGATTAATCTGAACAATATACATCTTTATTTTACATACATAAAGATCTGAAGGAGCAGATGAAGGAAAGCAAGGTAAAGGCAGAAAACCTCTGCACAACACCAGAGCACTAAAATCCTTGCCCAGAAATGTAGGGAGAGTCCCATAAGCAAATGGGAAAAGGAGCTCTTGCTGTTTAATGATACTGTTACATCTCCTTTAGGATCAGTTATGACAGAAACAGAGGGAAACCTCCCCATAGTTTGGATTAATTAAAGTGAGAATTCTTCAAATGCCACAATTTGTTTGTGGAATCCTACAACTTGTTCTGACATATGAAAATTTTCCTTGTAATTTGATTGCGTGCTTTTTCATGCCTTCTGTATAAACCCCATTAATTTTAACCAGCAGACTCTAGCAAACTGCATGCTGCATTAGAGGAAGACAGGCTATCAGGGAGCTCAGGTTACATAAAGCAGGAATTTCATATATGAAATAAATACTATACTAGTTTTTTCATACTGACTTCTGTTTCCTTGTGCATTATTTTTTAGCCCTTCACTCTTCCCAGGTTCTCTATATTTTATTTTCTTTGCTCACATTAATTTTTTTTCTCTCCATTTTCCTTTTCTAACATTCCTTCCTAAATGAGACACCAGCTCACACCTTCCCATTCACAATAACAAAGTACGTTTGGAGTTAAGCAAATAAGCTTGCCAATCCCTTCCAAGCACAAGACAAATCTGCAGCTGGTATCTGAAAGCATGGTGTGTTTTCTTGTGATCACTTATGTATCTGCATAAAACCGAACCCTTGGCCCATCTTTTGCAATAACAAATCTATTCCAATGGCAAAGAACTTGATACCACCTTTAAAAAATACCAGTTGTAGTTCTCGTTTTTTCTCTGCTCCTTAGAGTTTAATATTCACTCACTGAGGTATTCCTTAGGGAAGAAAACTACATTTGTAAGTGAAGTAATAGCCCATCCCCTCCTGACTGAAGAACTGGATGAAGAACTATTCTAGATAAGGTACAAAAAGTGACTTGTACAAGACGGTGATTTTCATCAAAATATGGAAAAAATTCCCAGAGACAGTTCAGTGCATTTTGAGAAATTCAGATTGAATGTTCTGGGGAATGAAGAAACCTAAAAGCAATGAGAAAAAACATGCCACCAAGAAAATTTTGAGCACCAAGCCTGAGGACCAGGCTGTACTTATTCTCTGCTGTAGTTGCAGTGTAGTGATAAAGCACAGGGATATAACTGCTCATCTTCTTCCTCAGCAATGAGAAGACCAAGTTCACTTTCTAGGACAAATCAGAAAGGTTTCAAAGATCTTCTGTTTTCTGCCTGCTGGCAGAAGTTTTTAAGGGATCTGAGTATAAATTTGGGATTGGCAGAGTGCAACAGTGTCCTACTTTTACTATTCTCTACTAGTGGTAACTGGACGTTTAAATCAGCGTTATACTTTGCAGGATTTCCCCATGGCAGTGGTTCAGATCAGCAGAGATCAGCAGAGCAGGCACTTTCCTCCTCTCTCCTTCAAACTCTGGGCCAGATCTGCTTATAGGTAATCTCATACTAGAATCTTTCACTTGTCAAATAATCTTCACTTGTTGATCTTCTGATCACTGGCAAAGAAAGAATGTTCTTGGGGGTTTTTACATGTATCATTACTGATACCACTGACCACAATGGTAATGTTCAACTGTTTGGACACCTGGGCAGGACAGGTGAAACTCCATTTTTTCACCTGAGGAGAAACTGAGCAACAAAATCCATGAATACCTGTTAGTTTTGATGACTCTATCAAAGGGATCTCTACAGAGCTTTTCTGCCTTTATTATAATGTCATTTTTTCCCCTTCTAACAATACTTGGTCTGTTCTCTCAGGAGGATCCTACTGTCTCCACATACTAGCTACTCATCAAGTATGACACATTCTCACCTCTCTGCACTCCACGGGTTCCTCAGAGTCCCTTACTCATTATCTTCTTTCTCCTCCAAGCCTGACCAGGATGTAGCTGATGTGGACTGTGCTGTATGGCAGTGGGGAGTAGCAGCGACCTATGAGTTTGAAATGTTTATAATTAATCTACTTTTTTATTCTTTCTTTCCTCATGCAAGAATACAGAAGGTCCCCAAGGAGGGTTTCTGAACAGATCATTAAAATCACCAGGAACTGACAAAAGGAGTAGACAGATCTTTAAGAACACAGCTCTTTTGCATTAATCTGATTCCCTAGTGAGCTTCATTCTAATATTCAAGGACCTTTCATGCTCCAAGATATCATGCATAGCTTTCTTACACCAGAAGATATCAAATATCGTACCATAAGATACCAGAAGATATCATATACCAGTCTCAGGTGTTGTAAATGGCACTTGGCAGTCTAGAAGAAAACCTCTTCAAAGCAGCATCTTCCAAATCCTAGACTGTGCAAGTTCCTCTGTTTCTAAAAATTCCGATTTTTAAAAAGTTTAATGCAGTGACTGTGTCACTGTTCCTGTATGGCCTGACAGAATCTAATAAGGTAAATTTATTGTATTTGAAGATTAAAAGTTCCAGAATTGAAAGAGCAAAAAATGAAGGTAGCAGACATTTGGACATGTGCTTAGAAATGAGAACATCTCAGGCAGAAACCCTTCTTGAGAAATCCAGAGTGTATCACAAGGAGTATGTGAGGGAAAACTGGCATCCCTCCGCAGATACTTGCCTAAAGTTTTTGAAGGCACATGTATTTGGCTAAAAGGCACTTTAAGATGTGATAATGCACAAATGGGGGAAAACATATCACTAAGTATAGACAAACTTCAAATGTTTTTATTTACTACTTGGAATTTCAGCTGTTTGGCCAAATGGGAATATTTTGTTTGTGCTTGTACCTACCTAGGTCTATATGGCATTAGTGCCAGCATAGGCTTTCTGGGTAAATTATTCTATCATAACATAGCTACTTCTGCTAACAATTACTGGTTTGTTCAAACCATGACATCCAGTCCAAAGGAAATGTAAATTCAGAAACCATTTTTCATTGTAATATAAAATTCATATAATTGTTATTCCTAGCACCCTTACTTATCATGCCATCTCTGTAAATGTTGATTGTGTGAAGCTCTTCTGAAATATCCTGAAAAGTAGCATATCATCTGGGCTGTTACCTTGGTTTTAGCTGGTGTAATCTAAGGTATAAGGCAATGTATCCTGCAAGTCAGCTGTGTATTTTGGCAATTTCCTGCATCATCAATTGCTGATTTGTTCATATATTTCTTTATGCTATCCAATATAAATTTAAAAGTACAATGAACTTTCTGTAATCTTCCTATTTTCTAAACAGCAGACATGAAGGGTTTGTAATATTTTTAATTAACTACAGTTCCTAGGTCCATGTGTAATTCTGACTGATTTATATTCTCTCTGTTTCTATAATTTCCGTTTTATAATAAACGGATGGCCACATCACACAGGATAGCTCAAATGCAACATGTTCATAAACTTAGCCAATCCAAAGAAATATTATCAACCGATAAAAGGCTTGAAGGAAATTAAATGTGAGGAAAGAGAGGTAAAAATTTATAGTTTAGGGAGAAATAGATGAGGAGGTGAGATATAAGTCTACAAATATCAAAAGTGTGTCAACAATGAAGCAAGAAATAGCAGAGGTACAGGGATACAAAACTAAGCATGTGCACAGAATGACTTAGGGGAAGATGTAAACTGATTGCTAAGAACTTTTGGGGTTTATTTACATATAGTTCCCTGCAAGTCCAAACATAATCTCCATATAAAAGCACATTCTAAAATTGATTATAGCAGATTTTAATTTTTTTTTTAATATATTCTGGACTAAAACTGAGAAATAGAGACCATGAAAGAGAACAGTCAGCCTTCCTGATCTACTTGATCATCTACCTTCTAGTACCTTTTCTCCAACTTCAGTTTGTATTAGAAAAACATTTTTACAGGGAAGTATCTAAAATTTAAGAGTAAGTGCTGTAGTTACTGAAGCAAATTAGCATTCCTAATATCAAAAATCCAGGTCTAAACTCAGCTTTAAATTTATTCAGCTGTACAAAGACAGGGAAAGATATGAGTAAAAATTAGGAATTTTTATCTCTGCTTTATAGTTACACCTTGTATTATATGTATAACCTGTTAAATAATCATCATAAAGCAAAGGAAGTTTGTGCTACCACCTTATTTTTATCACCAGTAAGTATATAATATTTGTGAACAAGCTTGGTTTTAACCAGACTGCATAAGTTTTTGAGAAAGAGCCCATGGTCTGTCTGATCAGCAGTAACCATGATATCAGCATAAGTGACAACACTATTTCAGCCACCTGAGAAACAAGAACACTCATGGGAATTACTGAAAAACATATACTCATTAAAGCAAGCCACTTTTCCTAATAACAGATGTTATTATTTTAGAAAACAAAACCCACTGGAGGAAAATGGAATTTTGGTAAAACTGGTACTTAAAAAGAAAGTAAAAAAGAGAATAAAAGAAAAAAAGAGTATTTGAAAATTAAGCAACTGTGCAAAATGAGAAAGCCTCCTTCACAGAATCCTGAGGCAAGTACTAAAAGAACTGGGCCAATATTAGCATATATATTCAGTATGCTTCTGGAAGCAAGGAGATGTTTAAAAAATTTAAGTGCAACACCTGTCTTCTATACTAAGGAATAAGGAAAAGAATAAAAATATGCAGGAAGGGTAACAGAGGACACTGTTTAGCTGAGATGGAGCAGACCAGCTGGACTGTTATAATTTAATTAAGGAGAGTCTGACTCAGTGGGATTCACACATGGGAGATTATTCCTATCAAATCTGACAATTTTTCATAGTGGTAACAAATATCACAGAGGGAAACAGTGGACATTAAATGATTTGACACTATACTGCATATCGTTAAATTAGGTAACAACTGCAGTATATACAGCACGAAAACCTTGCAAAAGGGGAAGACTGGCTTTGTAATGAAATATATGAAAACAAAAGATAAAGTCTAGGCCAAATTTTGATTTATTCAGCTTCATCAAATTAAATGTACCTGCCTACTCCTAACACCTTTCAGTCAACTAACCATAGAGGCATAAAACATCACTTCCAGCAGAACATGAATTTCTATCTTCTGCCTGAAAGTGCATAAATTGTACATTATCTGAATGTGACCAATTCTTTCTTTGATTCTGGGAGCCCACTGTCAAGCTGCTTTATCAGGTACCAGTTTTCCTATAATTCACAGAGCCACAGAACAGTTGAGGTTAGAATGTACCCTCTGGAGATCATCTAGTTCAACACCATCAGCACCACTCCCAAGCTGGGTAAGCTACAGCAGGTTGCTCAGGCTCTCGACCAGTTGGATTTTGATTATGTCCAGGAACGGAGACTCCACACCCTTTCTGTGGAGTAGTCAACTACTGTTAGAGTATGAAAGTTTTGTCCTTATGTTTAAAATTGAATTTTATGTATTTCCATTCCTGTCCATTGCCTATTGTCCTGTCAGACAGTCTGTTTCTCTCTGTTTTACCCCCTCTGATCAGGTACCTGATTGGTAACACCCCCCACCCCCACCCCTTCTCAAGGTTGAGCTCTACCAGCATTCTGAGCATCTCCTCATAATGTTACCTGGTCTCCAGTTGAACTTCCTACCTCTAGTCACAATCCTTTGAGCTTGGTGGTTTAACCAGTTCTCAATCCACTTCAGTATCTACTTATCTATCTACGTATCTATCATACTTTATTAGTTTGTCTGCAGGAATGTTACAGGAGACAGCATCGAAAGCCTTATTAAATTCAAGGTAAACAACATCCACTGCTCGTCCCTCATCCGGTGATCTGGTCCTCTCATTGTAGAAAGATATCAGGTTGATCAAACATGATTTCTCCTTCATAAATTCATACTCACTACTCCAAATCACCCTCTTGTCCTTTGTGTTTCAAAATGGTTTCCAGGATCCTTTGCTCACCTTCTGCCCAGGGATTGAGGTGAATCTGATGGGCTGTAGTTCTGTAGATCATCCTCTTGCCAAACTTGCAGATACCAGTGATTATTTGCCTTCTTTCAGTTCTCAGTAACCTCCCTCAAACACCATGACTTTTCAAAGATTGAGTGGCCTTGCAGTGACATCAGCCAGGTTACTCAGCACTTGTAGATGTATCCCATCAGGTGCCATGGACTTATGTATATCCAATTTGCTTAAATGTTCTCTAGCCTGATCCTCCTCCACTAAGGGTAAGTCTTTATTGCTCCACACTTTCCAACTGCTGTCAGAAATCTGGGATTCCTGAACGCAATCTTATTCATAAAGACTAAGGCAAAGAAGGCATTAAGTGCCTCCTTGTTCTTTGTCACCATGTCCCTTGTGTCATTCAGCAATGGGCTCACAATTTACTAGTCTTCCTTTTGCTACTGATATACCTGTAAAAGCCTGTTGCCTTTTCCATCCCTCACCACCTTCAACTCCAGATGGGCTTTGGGTTTCCTATTTCATCCCTGCATGCATCTTGGACAATGTCTCTACATTCTTCTGAGGTCACTTGTCCTTTCTTTCAACTTTTGTATGCTTTCTTTCTATGTCTGAGTGGTGCCAGGAGCTCCTTGATCATCTATGCACCTTCATTTGGTTTCTACACATCAATGTAGGTAAAACTTCAAAATGTCCTGAGTTCCTCTTTTCTCCAGGACCATCATCTATGGGATTCTTACTAGCAGATCCCTGAACAGGCTAAAGCCTACTCTGCTGAAACCTAAGGTTGAGAGGCTGTTATCTGCCCAGTTCCCTCCTCCCAGAATCCTTAATTCCACCTCTGCATGGTCCCTAAAACCAAGGCTGCCTGAACCTTTACACCCCAGACCAGTTTGTCCTTGTTTGTCTGTATCAGGTCCAGCAAAGAATTGATTCCTCCTTGATTCCTCAGTCACCTGTATCAGAGAGTTATCATTAATGCACTCCAGAAACTTCCCAGCTTGCTTATGTCCCGCTCTGTTGTCTTTTCAGCAAATATCAGAGTGGATAAAGACTCTGAAGAATCTGTAAGATTGTTTTGGCCATTGTTCCTTATGCTGTAGTCAAGTGTGGTAACTGTCCCAGCTGGGGGCAAAGGACATACAAAGGTGTGTAACTACACTGAGAATACACTAGCACTTAATGAAGTAGGCACTATTTCTTCAGTAAACCCGCAGCCAACAAAAAGCCTTTCTACTGCTTTACAGTACTGCTGTGTGGCACAGAGAGAAAATTAGTCAGCAGCTTCCATTTACATTTAGGATGGTTAATATGCCAGGACTTAACAGGAAGGAGCACACCCTATGTTCAGCTGAATGCAGAGCCTTAATTATAACATAAAAGAGTGGTAATTTTCTCATACAACCCTCTGGTAGATTATATCAGATTAATCTATTTCACTACCTAGAAAGTAGTTCTAGAGGAACTCCAAGTCATTTCTTGTTGAAAAACTTCTTTAATGAATGATCCTCAGCTCTAAAACTCATCTCCTTATTTGGCTTAAGAGAAACAAAGTTTGGTGACTTTGGCCCCAAACCTGTACTTTAGTTAACACTGAAGTTATTTGTGCAAGTCCAAAATATTTCTAGATAAGAAGTTTGTTAAAGTTGAAGGCAGTTACTCTAGATAATATCAACTAAATAACAAAGAATGTTAAAGAATTACTCATTTATTTTACTGACAGTAATGTTTACAGCAACTTAATCTGTTATAAAGATCATTTCAAAGAAGCTTAATATTTGGAAGGAAATTAAATGCAGGCTTTGACAGTTATCTGTTCTGAAGATCAGAGTTGGGGCCACACATTGGTTCACTGTAATAATATTCTGAGTTGTTTGCAGATTCTCAGAGCTCTCAGTTTGGCAGCAAGAAAGCAACACATTCATCTCGGTCAGGCTGATATTGTGGACATTTCATAGACTAAAAGGAAGATAGTGTGTTCCTTGTTAATTAAATGTAGTAACAATGTACATACATTATGATGCTTGGAAAGTTTAGTCCTGTAGTTTCATATACTTTGTAATAGATTTTAAAACCCACATACTAGTGTGTCATTTAATTATATACTTTGTTGGGTACATGTGTGAAAGCTGCATTGCATCACATAGCTGCATCCTATAACCCTGGGCCGTATTCTGCCTCAGGGAAGAAGATGCAGAAATCCTCTTGCTGGAGTGATTTGTGAATGGAAGGAGGAATTCAGAGGAATGCTTCCATGCAGCAGCATTGCGGTGCGCTTCTGTACTACAAATACCTCCAGCTGATGATTAGTCCTTGACTGTTTATGTGGGTGTAAGTATAGTTCAACAGATCTGAAAAAGGGATTGTGCAGTACTGAGTGAAGGTCAAAAAGCAAATCCTACAACTGATTGGTGCTGAAGATACCAAACTGGGCATGGTTCCCGTTATGGCTATCATGGACCGTATTACCGAACCCAACTGGGGAACCAGTCAGTCACAGCTTTCTACTTTCACTGGCTCACCAAAGTTGAGTCCTGAGCTCTGAAAGGAACTGGGGATTGGGAAGGGGATATATCGGACATAGGCTGTAAATATAAGGCAACTAGATTCCCACCTCCCAGACAAATCCCTAAAGAAAGCTTCATCTTGTATCTGGATATTGTAGTACCTCTCAGTTCTGCTGGTATATCAGCACCTCTGAGCACTGTAAAAGCTGTGTAAGTCTGCCCCACTCAGTATCTCACTGTAGCATATGTTGTTCTCAGAACTTCATGGAGCATGGACTCAGCCCAGTTAGCATTGGAACAGTTTTGTCAAATCAGGCCAGGTTTCCCCCAGGGACCCAACTCAGAAGTGTCCAATGACTTAGAACTGCCCCATCCCAGAGCTGTACTATTTGTTCTCTACTCAGAAGTACACAGCTCCTCAGAACCTCACCATTTCTGGGTCCTCCCCCTTACTGCTTTTCATGACATCTGTATTGTGGCATATGCCGTGGAGTCAAAATGCAGATGTGAAAACCCACATTTTAGTCTCTAATGACACCATCTCTCCTTGAAAAGCCCCTCTTTTTCCTCAAGTCTCATCTACCCAATACCCCTCATACTGATCTCTACCTCAGCCTGTATCCAGAATAATAGCAGAAAAAGCTTCCACTTGTCCAAAATGTCTTGATGTCTCAGATGGGTGCCTAGATCATTTATATAGCCATGTCCTTATTTTCCTTTGCTTAAAGAAGCCTGTGTGCCTTTGTATATGTGACTGAAGGACACTGACCTTTCTTACAACCAGTCACTTATCATAATGGAGACCGTGTTTGTGTTGACTGGTGCCCCAGAAAGCAGATAAGCACCACTTAAAGGTAGGCTTCAGTGAATTGAAACGAAGATTCAACTCTTTCAGCTCTTAAACATAAATAAACTACAGTGAAGCATCAAGAGGAAGGAAGACATAGGCTTACTTTAAGAAAGAACAAAATGCCCTTGAGCAACAAAATGATGCAGAGTGAAGGAAGTATGAGCACAATGGAATGATTCACATGTGAGAGACATTGTGAACTGTGCAGTAAAAGGTGTTTACTGTGCATAGGAGCATTCAATTACATAGGCACCAGTGGGCTTGGCTTACCCCACTCTGCTGTCACCCTTGATTAAGTGACAGTAAACTTACAGGGAAATTCCAGGCTGCTCTGACACAGGAAGATGGACATAAAGGAGAGACCTGCATCATGAACAGCACTTACCAATAGGTTTTCTATCCTTTGAATAGAAATACAACTCCTAATACATCTTCTTCTAGCAGTGATTCTGACTGGGGTCTTGACATTGACAATTAATAGAGAAAAATGGGAAATCTAATACAGTTTCTTCAAGTGTTAAACTCATTAAAATCTCTCTGGTTTAGCAAGCCAACTTTGAAAATGTCTATGTGAGTTTAAGCTTGCACTGTGCATAATCCATCTCCATTCCCATGTTTGCTACGGTGAGCAACGTCTTTTTGGAGAAGATAAAAAGGTGTGTGTTAACTCCTATTGCTCTTTCCCTTCGCCTGCTTATTAATCTGTCATCCACACTTTCAATCTTCTATTACAAATTCCTCTGTCTTAGCACTGAGGTTTCTGGCCTGTTTTCTCTCTTCCCCTTAGACGTTTTGCCCTTTTGTCCAAAGGGAGTTGCTTCCATAAGGAAGAGTTGTGGTTTGTTTCCCAAACACATATCTGCTGCTTTTGCTCATGATGTTTAGCAATTCAGCAAGAAGTCTTTTCGTTATCATGACCTTTCTACTTTCCAAATTAATTTTATTCTTCAAATCCCGTCCCTTCCTGACTAAAGAAAACTACATCTCTTTTCACATGTACTTCCCAACCTACAGAATGTCTCTGTTAACTGTCTGCTAGTATTCCTCTGTTCCTCTTCCTCCAGAAAACCTTTGTGAATCTTTGTGTTTGGCCTTGTTTTCTTTTTCTCCAGTTGGTTTCTTTCCTGATACTATGTAGATTACAGTCACCTTTTAATGACCTGTTACTCCAACTCCACCTCTCCTCAACCTTCAACCTAACACTTAACTTTTATGTGCTTGAGTTTGCAGATAAACTTCAAAAAAAACCTGGGTATATCTTAGAAAGAGTTTAGGTTAAATCACCATAAGGGTCATAAGTAACTGACTCTGAAAAAAATCAGTGTTTAAACTAGGGTTTCTTGTCAATCTGTGATGACATTTCATGTATACTCCTGCAGGAGTCTGGCATGCACCCAACTATACAAAACTTTTACTAGTATCTTATATGTTACTGTAACACACACAGTCTTAGCTGATGCCAAACTGGGACAGGAAAAAGGGGACGATTTTGAGAATTCATAGAACCTTGTCAATTTGGGACGGAGAGTCTGAAAAAAGACAGAATTTCATAATGACACATTCAAAAAGGTACAATTGGGAAGGTCAGAACAATTATAACAGAGCAAAATGGTGAATTAAAGGAGTGAGCCATACTGCAGAAAATATCTGGGGTTATAGTTCACAGTTCACAGACTAAGAGATGGCACTTTCAAAAACCAGAAAATCTCATTCTGAGGTATATTATTAGAAGTGTTGTATGTAAGACAAGGGAGGTAATTATTCTGCTCTACTTGTTACTAGTGAGAGATGGGTTCCTGATTTAAGCACCACATTTAAAGACACATGGACATAAAGACTATCCAACAGAGAGCGAGAAAAAACCAAGATTTTCCAAAACCCACAATTTTTAAAGAATAATTGTTTAGATGATAAAGGAGGAGGATGAGGGAACAACCTTCCAGTTTACCAAAGGTTATTACAACAAAGACAGGGATCTGTGTCCTCTGGAGGAGGGCAAGAAGTAATCTGCTTAATTTGCAGCAAAGAGGATTTAGGTTACACATTAATAAAACTTGCTACTGTAAGGATAGTTAAGCTCTGAAACAGGTTATCTGGAGAGGTAGTAGGATCCCTTGGATAAGTTTTAAGAGCAATTTTGACTGATGTGTCAGGGATAGAAGCTGCATGTATTTAATGTTTCAAGTGAGGTAGCAGATCATTTGGTCACCTCTTGAACCTTTGATGTAATTTTACCACTGCATCTACACATCTGACCTCACAGCGATAAGCATCTTGATTGCAGAGTTAGCAAGAATTCTTGAGAGGCTTCCTAAAGTGTTTGATAAATTCTATTGAGTGTATTCCAGCCATCTTTGATATAATTGGCTATTTACACACATACTGACAAGGATCGTTAGCAGCACTATTTGATTACTGTTTCATTAAAGCCAGAAAAGAAAATGATAGTAAATTATTTCAGGGCAGATCTTCCTTTGGCAACAGGTTGCTACAGTATTTTTGACACTCAACTTCTCTAACTTCCAAAATTCTTGTGTATGAAATAGTACCCACAGAGAGGATGTCATACCTATATTTTGGAGTGCAATGTTTTCACATTTATGAACTTCAACCTATTGAATTTTGTCTATAAAGCTCAGTTGTGTCTTGTTTACCTTGGAAATCATCTTTCTCCCCACATGACATTAAGTTAATTCTTAGTTACTGAGATGTTTTGACACATAACAACCTTTTCAAATAGAAGGGAACTGTTAGCTTGATATTTTCTTTTGGTGACCTGCATGTTGAATTCACCTTCTTCCCAGATATGACAAGATGCAATGTTAGTCTCTCAACATGTAATGTGGTTAGTGAGATTTATTACACTGGTCTTAGGAGCTTTAAACTTCGCAGAGGAATAAGGAATTTTGTAGATTCTTAAGGACACTAAGTTTGCTGGATTTTTATGTTAAAAAAAAAAAAGTCTAGTGAGCCAAGGCAAGTGCTTTGAGTAAATTAATTTAAACAAACAGATAAATAATCTGCTTATCCTGAGCTATAATAATGACTTTGCTATCTTTAATTTTCATGATTTTTTACTTGCCCATTTGTAGGACTTTTATTGTGTCGTGCCAGTAGCAAGAAGATTTGTTAGAATTTTAAAAATATATCACGTTGTCTTTCCCAAGGATTAATAGCTGCTTCAACAACTCATTTCAAAACCCCAGTTCTCACTTCCGTGCATTGCAGGTCCCTTATTTTAACAAGTAACCAGTGATGCACAAGTCAAGGTGAGAGAACTGTACTTCTGTTAGTTAACCCATGATCTTGCAACCACAAGACAAAAGTTGGGAGATGATGGGGGAGAAATAATGTCTGTCAAATGTTTTCACAACAGGAGAGAGATGCAAGAAAAGATTGTCCATGCAGACTTAATTAGATAGCTACTTACCATAACACCCCCCTCCCTCAAGTCCCAAGAATTGCAAAGTAAAGCAGTCTCAACAGAAGATGCTTAAGACATCCGAGAAGAACAGGCTGGCCCAAACATAAGCCAGTTCAGTTCCTGCAGTAATTAATGACTGAGGAGCTTAGAATGTTATATATTGAACTCCATTTTTTTAGGCTTGTAAAAAGAAGTCTATCCCACCAAGTGCTCTCAAAGACCTCAGATACCTAGTAGGAGCAAAGTAAATCGAAGTGTTTTTTCCCTACCACTGCTACAAAAAACCACTTTGCTCTGTGTCTAGATAGGGAATGATTCCTTTTAAATGCTGGACTAGCCAGTTAACCAGCTGGTATTCCCTTTATTATATCAAGGAACAACCACTTTGTTCCAGTCTAAATGTTTTCAGGTTTCACCTAGTATTTGAAGTTATTCATTCAGAGAATAAAACACCAGCAGCTCAGGAATAACAATGGGACAGGTTGGGATGTGTGCTCTATAGTCTCTTCCATAATAATAGGACTGAGTTCCATTGTATTTGTATGATAGGACCAGAAGTACACACCAAGATCTGCACAGGCCACAGTGGATCTACCTCATGAGTCTTGGGAAGGGCAGACTGGGATGCTAGACTTTGGGAGCTGGAATTGTTCAGAGAATCCAAAGGCACACTACTCGCCTGGTGATAGAGAGGGAAAGAGAAAGGGGCAGAAAACATTCTGACTGTATTTGTAGTCTTTCATTAGCTGTACCTGCATGTGATGTTTACCATAATTTAGATTTTAAGCCAAAGAAGGTGTACTGCATCATGTTTCCAAGTTGTACAACAGGTCAGGGAGATGGTGATGGATCTGGAATATATGCAAAAGGAGTGTAACTTTTTTTTTCATTGAATCAGCAATGCACAGCTGGTGTAAACCACCTGTGTTTACTCCATGCCTTTGATCTGTCTGCAATCTGTAGAAGAATACATCCCTAGAGTATTTGCTAGTCCTTGAATTGTAGCAGCTGTCACTTTAAGTTTATTTCTTCCCTTGTCTGGAAGCTATTTTAGTGCAAATGCAAGCACACACACACACTGAGCAAGGCTCCTAAGAGCAGCTGGCATGACAGTTAAGCTCCTACATATGTGTATTATCTTCTTGCAACAGGGTAGAAACTGGTGGCAAATACTTTTCCTTTTAATGTATTTTTTGTTAATAGATGGCCTGTTACAGAGTTGTTCTTCCCCACTGCTTCTCAAATCATCCCCTATGGCATGAAGCATTGAGTACAGCAGCTTAGTAGAGTTTAAGGTGGTACTGGGTTCACAGCAGCCAAAGGATCCTGGGGAAGGAGCAGCACAAGGACCTGCGCTAGGTATCAGATCTATTATAGGTGTCCTCCACTGCAGTCTTTCATGTCTGCATCTCCTGAACTCCAGCCTGTTAAGTCAGCAATCCCTTTTCAATCATGAACAAATGAAATCTCTGAGACTCAGGAATCACATTGCCTCATCTCTGGCTTTCTCATTGCTCCCTGAATGCACTGTAGTTTCCTGCCTCCCCTTATAGTACAGATAATTACCCCTACAACCAGTTCTTTAGTACTGTCTCTTTCTGTGCTTATTTGTCTTACATTATGAGCTAGTGATCTCTAGAAGAGCCTGAATTTGATTCCATTAGTCATCCTCTCCCCTTACCCAGTATAAATTGCATTGCCATCATACCTTGCTCCCCAGAATAACAACCTATTAACCTTTTCATCAATGTAGAAACCTGCATTCCTCCTATGCTCAAACAATACTCTGATGGAATCCAAACTGGGGCTGAGGGGATGCTTAGGGAGGAGGCAGAAGCTAACACCAATTTAAGCAGGAGAAAAGAAAGAAAGGAGAGGAAGGGGAGGGAGAAAGGGAGGGGAGAAAGGGAGAGGAGAAAGGAAGGGGAGAGAGAAAGGGGAGGGAGAAAGGGGAGGGAGAAAGGGGAGGGAGAAAGGGAGAAAGAGAGAAAGAGAGAGAAAGAGAGAGAGAAAGAGAGAAAGAGAAAAAGAGAGAAAGAGAGAAAGAAAAAAGAGAAAGAGAAAGAAAGAGAGAAAGAGAGAGAGAAAGAGAGAAAGAAAGGGAGAGAGAAAGGGAGAGAGAAAGAGAGAGAAAGAGAGAGAAAGAAAGAAAGAAAGAAAGAAAGAAAGAAAGAAAGAAAGAAAGAAAGAAAGAAAGAAAGAAAGAAAGAAAGAAAGAAAGAAAATTGCATAAGAATATACTCTGGACTTATTCATAACTAATTAATATCTACTTGACCCCCAAAATTGTTTTGTTTGGAGAAGACTAAGAATAGCAAATGAGTAATCTTGCTGGGATTTCTTACTCTGTCTGAAACAAGATTTTAGTAGCTTCCCCTCTGAAGACACTCCTCTTCTGTGAGACAGAAGAGTAGCTTCTGGCTAGATGAGCTTCAAGCAGCAGACATCCCTAATATTCAAAGGCCTGTCAAAACGGAGATGTTTGTGGTGCAGACTGTCACCTTGGAGCTCATTGTCTGGGCTCTCTTCACAAAGAGACAGAAATAGGCCTTTCAAGAGTCACCTCATCTCACTCACATATAGGACAAATTACTAGAATTTCAGAAGAGTTTATTTCCCTCTACTGAATACGAAAGGTGACTCAAGGATTAGATCAGATGCAGATATCTATGCTATAGACTTCTCAGATGAGGTGAGATGAGTCTCACTAGGTTTTCTAAATCTTGGCCACACACTTTCCATTTGTCTTGTGTAACATGAAATATATAAATACTAGATACAGTATTTATATAGATAATACATAACTTATACAATAGATAACCTGTTCTAATAGATTACCTATATTATATCTATTCTAACTGATATAGTGTTAAATATTATATATTTGATTCTTTCACTACTGACAATTAAATTCCTTAGTAGTCCCCTTATGTTGCAACTGAGCACAACTGTACTCGTTAGGGAAGTAAAGGCATTTAGAAAACAGAGAAATAGGGGCAGCTTTAAACACTAAAATCAACTCCACTTGACTAGTCTGATATTAACAATACACATAGCTACTGTCTGTTGGTACTTACTATTAATAACCATCACCACATATTCAAATAAGTTATTTTAACAGTCTTCTGAATTAGTTGTAAGTGTACAATACCACAGAGAGGGTGCCATATAAGTCAGGGCCAAGGGCTCCTGTCCATGGTGATCTCATTCCATGAGGCAAAGGTGATGAGTTTTGAGAAAGGGGAAACTGGAATCAAAGGGGGAAAATTCTTTCTTTACAACCCCTAAATTCAATGTTTTCTCCTTTTATAAGTGCTTCAGTTTCTAGACAGTTCTCAGCCATTCACTTGTGCACTGCAGCATGCTGGGGGATGTTACTTTCCCAGGCTGCTACATCTGTCTTAGCCTGTTGCTAAGGGGTTTTTTTTGTGTGTGTTGGGATTAATTTTTGTGGATTTTTTTTTTTTCTTTAACCTCTTCATAAACTGCTGTTGTTGCTGCCCCCTCTCCACCTTACAGCAAAAGCAGTCTTTTCCCAGCTTTCCAGCGTCTGTCTTTTTAATCACCAATGATCAACTCATTGATGACTTATAGTTCTGGGGGCTCTGTTTCAACATGTGCCCATATTTTCAAGGTCTTCACTGCTATCCTATGCTTAAATTGTGTATATAGCTAAAGACACTAGTTCAAACTGAAGTTCTTGCAACAAGCTGCTAACAAACCTTACAGGCAGGGACTGGAGTCTGGCACAGTTAGTATAAAGCCTGAGACCTGTTCCTAGCAATGGCAATACTGCTCGTACTAGGACACCAGGTACAAAACCACTTATGCACTGTTTGATAGTTATGCAGTATGAGTATGATTATGTTTAAATTCAAAATAAGCCGATTATTAAGTATGTCCTGCTTAGGGAGCTCCTACTTCCAGGGGTCCAACAAGTCTTTGATTTGGCTACAGCCACCTTCAGGCCCCAGAATTTTTAAAAACTTCACCTTCTCTAGAAAGAGATATTAGTCTCAAGTGCCTTGTCCAAAAATACAAGTATTCATTACACTAATGAAAAAATAGTAGCCTTACTTACAATTTACATGACTTCATCCTTCAAGCTGCTCTTTTTGAATTAGTGGTTTACTCTGTTTTTCAGCGAGATTTCTATGTTTGCTTCTTGTACAGATATAAAAACTTAAATGGTGATTCAAAAAACTGTTACAGAAGAGAAGAGACTAAACTGGAACATCTGAGAATATCTAACTGTGAATATAGCAATCTTTAAAAGCATAGTTTCATACCTATGATTTAGAGTAAAATTATTTAGAACAATTTGCTAAACTGGGGACTAAGTAAGCAAACATAACATTTCACATATTTGAAAAAAAAAAAAAAAAAAGATATTTTCTTTCAGAATGAATATTCAGAAATAGCCACATTTCTTATCTGATACTGGTGAGGGAAAAAAAAAAAAAAAAAAAAAAAGCTTGAAAGGCACATTCAGAGTCTAGACCAACATCCAGCTATGCAAGCTCCTATCTTAGAAAGGCCCTCCTAAAATTTTTCACAGTGAGAGAAAACAACTGATTTCTTGAATGAAGTAACTTCTGCACAAGAACACTAACCAACACAAATGCTACTTGAAATTTTTTTCTGCAGTGCAGAGCTAGTGCTTTGTTGGGAACCATTTCCTGATTCTAATGCAACACTGAATTATCTACTTCATCTTGTGACTTCACATAATTCCTCAGCACTTCTCCATTGTGGTCTTTTAAAATGTATTTTCTTAAATTCAAAACTTGTTATCACCATCTGGGAATGGAGTACTATTTTTTAAAACATCAGAAGCTATCTGGATAAGCTTTGTCCTGTGTCTCTTTGCCCTTTTTGGTACCTTCAGCAGATTTGTCAGAGCCCCAGTGACCAGCACAACCTTACTTGTAGCCAATGAATCTCAGTCAGAATTTTATCGGTTTCTTGAGATGTTTATTGCATGACTTTAGCCAGTTGGTTACTTGATCTGAAGTATTCTTCCACACACACCCTCCCTTCTGAAAAGGGAAACGAAAAAGGACTTTGATCCTTTAAAAGAGAAGAAGGAGCATCTCCAAGTGATAATTAATTTCTAAAAGTACTCATAGGAGTTGCCCTCCAGGAATGCTGCTTTTCTTTGTTGATTGTAGAGGCAGACAGGATAAGTGGCTTTGAATAAACTTATGGCATTAAATAAACAAAAAAGCAGCTTTGAATAACTATTCCACTTTCAGATGCCTACAATTGGAAAGAAGAAATCAGGCTTTCACAAAATCATACTTCTATAATTATTTTCAACTATAGGAACTACTGGGTTGTTTTTAACTGCTTACCACACCTATGTAATATCTAGTCCCTTTTTGAGGCAGAAGTACTACCAGATTTTGAAACAACAATCAGTTTGAGGTGACACAGAAACAAAATTTTCCCCTCTTTTTTGAAAGAGCCATTACCTGTGAAAACCACAAATATCTTGGTGACTTCATTATTCTTAAAACTAACATTTTGTTTCCTCTTTCACCTCAGCCTCCCTTATGGCCTTTAAGAGAATGGAACAAGCAATTTGTATCTTTCATAGGCTGAATCAAACCAAATGTTTCTTAACCTGAAACATTTTAATTAATTGGTATCAATTCAAAGCACATGTTGCGCAGCTGTTTATCCCACTGTCTTTGCAGTTATCCTCCAGCCCCTGTGCTTCTTGACCTGATGTGTTTTCTTTGCAATGTTGTTACTAGACTTAAGGAGAACAAGAAAAATTAAATTATACATTTCTTTAAATCTTAGTAAGCTTGGGTGAAAACAGTTTTTTTCTTCTTCTAAATTCCTTTTTCCCCTAGTCAAAATATAGACTTCAAATGCAAGAACTCTGTTGCAGTCAAGAGCTGCTACTTGTTAAAAAGCAAGAGGTGGAGACACACCTCCAGCTCGCTCACTGTCTCACAACATGAAATGCACAGTCTGTTAGGACTGAGATTACAAGTTAAGGCCTGAGAGTAGCTGATACTCCAGAGACTGATTCAGAGTTGGGACCCTTTCTGAAATCATGTCTTTCTCTGACATTGCCAGTATGGAATGATAACTAGGGAGTTGAATATCACAGGAGATATTTTATTTTCTTCCTTCTCTCTCTCCCAGTGATTTCAGTACGATAATGATTACAAGAAGCTCTGTCTTATAAAAGGAGCAAACAGATTAATGATGTGACTCATTTACTGGAAAAAGGAGAGAAGAGAAAGGAAGGTGTTTAAGCATGCTCCTCATATTTAATACAATAACCCTCCCACCCCAACACTTAATAAATTAGGAGTTTAGGCTTGTAGCACAGAAAATAAGGATGCAGGCTTATGTATACAGATTTGCTCAAAGGATCCACAGCTGATACCACACATCAACTCTAATAGAAAAAGTCATCACTGTGCAAAAGTCAATTAAGAAAAAAAAAAAAAAAAAGAGAGCAGAAAACAGAAAAGGAAAACTCTCCTAGCAACTGAAAGAACACCTCTAATGCAACAAGGAAACCCCAAATACTGTCCCAACTGTAACAATATGGTTTCATCAGGTCCCACTCAGTCTCCACATGGTCACTGTTCAAGCTTATAGTGTTGATTGGAGCAGGCTTTGATGAGGAGCAGATATTGCAGAGCTAATTGCCCATCAGGCTTTGTGCTGCCCATCCTTGAGTAATGTTTATTAGTTGTTTAGATGACTGCTGCATTCTATTGTTATCTACTGAGTGATGTGGTCTCTAGCACCTTTAGACTAAGGAAAGCCAATTAACCCATCAGTGTCCCACCACAAATCCAACCTATCAGACCCAACATATATTTGCAGAGTGCTAGTGTAAGGCCCAGGGGGTTAAAGGACTTTGGGTGCAGAAGTGAAGGCACTGTCCCAGAGCCTGGTATAGACTGCAGGGCTGGAAGTAACAGTCTGTAGAGATATAAAGGTTTCAGAACAGCAAATATCAGGAAGCTCCCATTACAGAGGTGAAAGCTTGTGAGCAAATCTTGCCTATCCTTATCTATTTTGGAGGATATCAATGTTTGAAGTTCAACTTCCCATTGATAGAACTACAAATAAGTATTATGTGGCCCAAGACAGTCTTTGTCATTAATTTCAATTTTCACATGTTAGAAGTTGATCTTCACAAGTTTGAAAAATCATTCTCACAGGATTCAAAAATCAATCAGAACTTCAAAGTCATAGCCAAAAATACTGCTATCCTATACAGAAATAATAAGATTTGAGCTATTGGGTACTTAAGATGTGGAACCTCCAAACACTCTTCAGCAGGAGTTTTCTTCTCTCCTTTTTCTGTGACCAATTATTATTTTACATTTTTGTTAAAACCATTTTTTCAACTTCTTCTATCCTCAGGGTTTTGACATGGAATAACCTTCTTTCCTAGTCTGAAATATATTAAGCTGTGCATTAAAAGGAGCTCAGCTACATGTTAAATGCAAAAATCTTTTGTAAAATAATGCATAATCTTTTTAAAAAAATACAAGTGAGAAGTGCATTAGATAAAGCATTAAAGGATTGAATTTTAAAGTCACAAAATGAAGAAACTAAACAAAATCAAAACAATAAGTCCAGCTGAGCAATGCTTCATCTCCCAATAATATTCGATTTCCAGATCAGCTGTTCTGGACAAAAAAAAAAAAAAAAGTTTAAATGTGTATAAAATGGTTTCATTGTTCAGGATGGGATCTCTCACATAATATACCCTGCAGTGTATGTTGAATGGGACTACCAGATATTTTCCAACAGTGCCAGACTTCTTAAGCAGTCAACTATCTAAAATTGTGAGTTCTGGACCATTTCTCTAAGAGCACTATGCTCATGCACTCATTTCTTTGTAGGATCTGGTGTGGTCATTGCCCACAGCAGAAACATACGAAGAACAGATGCTCTGTTATTAATGCTGCTCAAGTGGAAAAGAAATAGTGCCTGTTAATGCCTTGAGTCTATGTGTGCCTTTTCTTAGCCATGCTCATAGCGAGTTACAGAGATCTTGTATTAGCAGGGAAAAAAAAAAAAAAAAAAAAAAAAAAAAAAGCAGTGATATGATCACAAAGACCTTGCTGCACATATTTGAGGAAGAAACCCATCTATGCAATTGTGGCAGAAAATGTCTTGTAGTGACTGAGAAAAGCAGTGTATGCAATAATGCACTGTTTTCAAAATGTGCCAGCCAAGGCAGACTTGCCCCCAGCTTTTAGCATAGCACGTTACATTTCATTACTGTTAAAAGCTAGAGGCTGAGGAAATACTTTGTGCTGTTTGCCCACTACATGATCAAAATTCCTAGTTTATTTCTGTTATTTCTTGCTTGTTCTCATCATACAGAAGACGATCTTGACAGCATGTCTAAATTTTGAAGGGATTGTCCTAAGTCAACAGTCATCCAGAGAAATGTGAACTGCCACATCTCAAACAGCTGAAAATGGTGAAATGAAATGTTCATAGTTCAAAAATCAAAACTCTTTAATTTCTCTTCACTTTTACAGAAAAACTCCCTTATCTACAACTCACGCCCACACCTTTTAATGTGTCAAAAGCTCCAATTCTTCTCTAATAACTTTTGACACTTCCTATGAGACTATTTTCTGTGAATAGGATGATCAGGACTCTTGAGAAAAAAAGGAAAAGTGTGTCATGTATGTAATTTCATATCAAAGCAAACAGTTCAAAAGAACTGTATTGACTATGTGAGCAATTGAAAATTAAACCACTGCAAACTTTCTTGTTTTTCTCAATAGGGACTGGAGAATGAGACACTTGAAAATAGATTTAGAACGCAGTTTGCAGCAGCATGTACATGGCCTTGACAGTTAGATTTGTGACATTTCTCTATCCTCCACTAAACTGCATTTGGCAGAGATGTTCCATTAAATATCACACTTCACTGTGGCCTGAGTGAAACATTTCATTAGAATCCTAGCTTCAGTACACCCCACTGTCAATATAAGGGTAACTATTTATGAGATAAGAAACAAGCTCTGAGAAGCTGAGTGCTTCATTGTACAGAGCCTTGAAAGGGATGAGAAATTGCTAGATAAGTATCTGCCAAAAATGACTGTAAGAAATGAGAACATTTCTAGACAGCTCTCTAATGCGCATGGATTTTCACTAGCAATTGTTATTTTATTAAAGTATTGGCCCAGAAGCTTCACCTGAAATTGTTGTTCTACTATGCTAAGAATAAAATAACACTCTGCTGTGATGACAGTCAAAGCAGACAAAATACTAGAGTGCAACAAGTGAGGATCTGTTTACATGCATTTACATTTTTGAATGTGTAAGTGAACCTGGAGCTCATCGTGGGTGAGATAGGTATCTTCATTCAAGAACAAGACAGGAATTGGCTCAGGTCTCTTCAGCGATTGTTTATTTTAACACACCTCTTGGAACTCCAGAGAGAGACCAGTGAAACAGGTCAAATAGCAAGAGCTAGAAAATTACAGGACAATGGGCCTGAAATTTGTGCCAGGAAAAATTAAGGAAAGACTGGTACAGTATGCAAACAGTAAAGACTAAATTTATAGTTTTATGAAGAATGGGTCTTGTCAAATAAATGCAGTACAAATTTTTAATGGATCATTGGCCTGATTTATAGAGAAATCTGTGCAAACAAAAAACTTGATCAATTTTTGTGCCTTAGTTTTACACAACAGTAATTATATATAATAAAGCTGTGAACTGGCTACTAAATGTCTTTTAACAGACAGAATGCAGCAAGTAAGTGTAAATCTTTCTCTTGGGATCTTCTGTGTATCTCCAGGGGATTTCTTCACCAAATACTGCTAAATTAATAATGTAGAAGAAGATATAAAATTACCTAAGGAAAAACATGCAGATGGCACATACATGTGGATGGCACATACATGAAGATGGCAGAATAGAAGATGAGACAGATCAGTTACACAGACTAACCTAAGCTGGTCTGGAAGATGGAGAGCAACTGAGACACATACGCTGTACCACACCATCTTACATGATCAGGAATGTAGATCATGTGTCTGACTAGAGGAATTATATCCATAACAGCCACAAAGTCAAAAGGGCTTAGGACTAGTCAGCAAACCAGTTCCATAGGGAGTTTTTGATCAATATATCAGCTAGGATTGTCCCTGGATGTGTAGCTGTTGCCTACACATGCCAGGGGAGGCCTGGGATTCTGGTCAACGGAGTTTGAGGATGAGACCACAGATTACCTTGCAGAGTCAAGTCAGGGAGCATGGACAAGAGCGTCTGAGGTTAAGAGTTTTTAGTACATACCTCTATGTTGTGGAGAAACAAGACTTAGCATAACAAAAATTTTCCTGAGTCTACCCTGTGGGCTGTGCAGCCACCCTTAAGTGCTCATCACACAATGTAGCATTTGGGTTGCACATATTTACACCTGCAGTTTGCCTGTGACCTGAGTATTATTTTATAGAGACGCACGATTCCGGTAGCCACTGTGGCAGCGAGCGCTTCACCACAAAACTCACTTGCTGCAGGGGTTTCACTTTGTAAGTTAATCGATGCAGAACTAATTGCACCATCGATATTGATTGGGTTGTGAAGGCTTTGGCATTATAGCACTGCAATGTGCTGTTACTTGCAAGTTGCTTTATTTTAGCCTGTTTGCATATTGATGAATGCCAGCACCTATATAACTTGGCTTGGCCGGTTCACAGGCGGAGCTCAGCAGTGCACAATAAGGTCCTAAGTAAACATACTTGACAGGAATTTTAATTTTTTCTTAGGTAGAAACAACTGGAACTTTATAACTCACAGGTCAGCAGTTCCTGCTCTCAGACAAACAGCGTATTTGACAGCTCTGCAGATGATACAGGCTGTCCATTTGTGAAAGCTTGCTTGACCCAGGGGGCCATTAGCAAGATCTATAGGTGGAATAGCCCCTCCTTCTGACTGAAAGTAAGTGCATTTAGTGCCCTGGCTTGACCTGTCACACTGGATCTCTGGCATCTTCTAATGTGGAAAAATGCATCCACATAACACTCCCACTACTTTCTGGCTAATAAATGTTTCCTTGCTTGTGCTGATAGCCAAAATCTGACCCTGTGGGGCCAGCTGAGACCTCCCCTTGGTGTGTGAAGGCAGCCTGAAGATAAAATATAACTAGTTTCACCTTTCTTTGCCTTTTACTCCCTGAGAACAGAGGGAGGTACTTGCGCCTGCCAGTTCTCAATGCAGTCACCCTTCAGGGTAAGATGCAGTTTATCTTCAGGATTGCATTTATATTGCAACTGCATTAAGTAGATTAACAAGAGATTGTTACATGTGGCTTTGGAAAGATCAAGGTAACTTTTGTGATGCTTGGTGACAGCTTAAATTCAGTCCTACAAAGAAATTTCCGAGGCTACAAGTAGCTGGTCTAACACAATTTATACACCCTTGGGGTTAGGCAGCTCCTCTTTACCGGGTAAACACCCATAAGGAGCTTTGTGTATCACTTTCTTAAATGTCCTTTTAGGCATCTAAGATAAGCAGACTGTCATGGGTTTAGGCAGGCTTTAGTTAATGTGAGGTAAAGCCTGCACTCTAGGTAATTTCCGCACTGCAAGGTAGGGGGGTTGAGAGCAAATTCAGCGAAGGCCCTTCATGTGTCACCACACAGCCCTGATGCCAGCTGAACCTGCCCACAGCTGGGGTTCAGAGCATCTGTGAAAGGCCAGGCTGGCATAGCTGATCTAGGCAGGGCCTGAGCTTCCTGTGCAAGCCCACGGGAATAAGACTGAGCCTAAGGCTGTTGGCACCATAGGTGATGATGAGGAAGGTAAACACCTGTCAGTAATGGTGACTTTGGCAGCGAACATAATCTGGAGGTGGGGGTGGTGATGTGTGAAAAGCCATAAACCCTCGTGTAGAGAATTGTAGCTGCTTAGCACACCATTTCACAGGTAGAGAGACTTGAGGCAGGAGTCTTTAAACACGGACAGAAGGAATTTCTTCAGGGTACAGAATGATTCATATTTTCCTAAAGGAGGGCTATGATACACTGGGGGCTTAGTTACAATTTAGGATTACAACTACATTTTCAGTCTAGTTTCCCTCAGAATTACACACTTTTTTCCTACTGAGGCTGTGCTGACTGGGATTCAAGTGCTAGAAAAGCTCAAGGATTTATCTAACAGGAATACTATTGTAGGATTAAAAGTCTGGGGTGGCTGTAATTACTGTTATGTCTTGTCAGACTTCTTGTGTGGAGCCATTCCTGTAATTAATGGGTAAGGACATTCTAATTCTCCTCAGTGCTTCTCAAGGAGTGCCAAGACACTTGAACCTTCCATAAAATATCACCAAGAGAGCTAGAAGAGGGCTGCTAGGACCAGCTCTGATGTTATCCCCTCTCAGTGCTGAAGCCTAAAATCAGGTGTAATGCCCCAGCACTGATGCAATAACCACTGCTGAGCCTGCAGGGTAGCCCTTCAGGGTCTTGCATTGGTAGGAGATTCAGATATTATTCCTTCTGGAATGGTGCATTGGTGAGATGGGCTTTCATCCTTCACCTAACACAAAGCACCATAGGTGTGCCCAGCACCCTATTTATGTGCACTGGTATGCCTTGGTATGCCTAAAATTTCCCACCTGACAGCATACATGGGGTGGAAAATCTCTTTGTGCTATGTTCCACTGCTCCCACCATAATAGACCTCATTATGTTGAGGAACAAGTGAGTTGAGTGATGGGAGTGACAACAGATTATGGCTGCTCTTCTTGGTATGAAGGCCAGCTTAATACCTCCAATTCTTTCTCAGGGTTCTGGTTTTAAAATTGAGTTTTCAAACCTAGCACATCTGTTTTATAATATGCTCCAAGCATCAGTTCTTAAATGTTATTTACTGTCTTTTTTTTCAGTTACATAGCTCTGGGCACCTCTGGCAGGCAAACATTTCTAATATTTGCCAAGCTGTGTGGCTTCTGAGAGCTGTTTACCTCACTACATGTCTGTTATCTTTTAATGTTAAAACCTGTGTCAGAGTGACTGCATGGAGGCAGTCCTGGGATATGAAAGGGACTCCACAGTGCAGTGTAAGATATGCTTTTCTCACCATGTGTCAAGAAGTAATTCTCTGGTACTTCATGCTAAAGGATTCCTTTCATCAGTTCTCTAAGCCAGCCAAAGGCATCTGAACTACACACATTCTAGAAGTAGGTGCATAACGTTGTAGCATCACCTTGAAAAATTTAATAGGTTTGCATAATAGGCTTTATCTAAGTCATATTACCAGTGATAGTAGGTGTTGCACTATTCTGTATAACAACATAACCAGGTCTCAGATTTTTATATATATAAATGCTTGTGCATGTACATAAGTACACACACACACACACACACACACACACACACACATACACTCCCCATCTGCAATTGCAGAGCAGTATCACTGGATCCTCTAGTGAGGGATGGAGGCCATAGAGGAGGAAGAACTCAGGAAGGCAGAGTACAGCACCACCATACCAAGAGCTAATGGAAAATTAATTTATATGCTAGCAATATTGATTTTCTAGCATGCTGGTTTCAGCTGCACAAGGTCATTAAATGTGATAAAGCATTTATTTTGTTACAGCTATTCTATGCACTCTTGGTAAGGCCAGTTGTGTGAGCAGTGCACAAAGCCAACCACTCAGTCATCTGTGAGTATCATATAGAGCCTAATATATCCCAGCCATGATATCAAGTCCTTCATATACACAATTTATTATTGCACTGCTTGGAGTCCTCAGCCTGTCCTATGGTTTTCAAAGCCTATATTTGCTTCATGCAGATTAAACTGTGTGTGATGATATCAAAATGCTGTTGAGCTGTTCACTCATTTCTCTTTCAGAGACATGTGAAGGAAGAAGCAAAGAAACCAAAGGACTTCAGTGTACATTTACTCATCAAAGCCAAACTTTTCATCAAAGTGATACTTCTGGATATTTACAGGAGCCTTAACAGAACATGGGACTCTTGGCACTGTCTTAAAAAAAAGTGTCTGTGTCAAGAAACAGCCAGCAGTTTCCAAACAATTAAATAACAGCAAAACTGAGGAACCTACTAATTCTTTAGGACTCAAATGAGGGTCATGGCTCAGCTCCTTTCTTAATACTCATCTTACAAGAGATCCAGAAAATGCTGCTATGGGAGAATAGTAAAAGGAAGGAAGATTGTGCATAGTTTATTGTACCCAGTTGTTGACACAAACTTGGCTATAACCCGAATTAAAGTAAGTGAGGCCTATTGTGTAAAAGAAAGACAATAATTGACTTTGCATTTTAAGAATGTAATTACAGTTTGAGAACAGATGATTTTAGAAACACAGGAAGCTCTAACTGAAGTGTATGGTAGCATAAAGCAGAAAGAATCATGGACTCATTTTGTACCTAAATATGTTACGTATAGATTAGAGAGCTAATAAAATGAAGTTTCCTGGAGGTAATGCTATTCATTGGAATCTCAAGACTGTTAAGCCCCAGAATGGGCAGATCTAAGTTTTTTACCATCCAACATGAATTATGTATCCTATAGAAATTGTAGTCACTGTATCCTGTACTACTAAGTACTGTTCTATAATGGTTAGATTACTCGCATTTCTCCTGGGGAGAAAGTCAATTAACGGTGTAGCAGCTTTTTCCAAAAATGGAAGCAGTTCTTGAAACATGTCAGATGACAGCAGAAGAAGGGGAAATAAAATGGGATCCTAAAAGATATCAAAGCTGGCTGCAATTAATTCTATAATGGATTTTCATATATGAAATCTGGGAAACACATTTTGGGGTCTCTTATTCCCCTTATGTAAGATCATTGGTAAACTTTAATTGGATCCCCCTCCTCTGATGTGCAATGACCCATATACTGAGCAGAAAGAAACTGCACAAGACTAAGTCTTAGAAGCATAAAGTAAAATGAAATATCTTTTTAATGACAGGTTGTAATTAATATACAACGTAACTCAGGCCTGTTATAAAAGCCCAATAGTTTTGGTCACTGATCTTGTATGCATAAAACCCAGACTTCTAAAGACAATATGCTCACTATGAGAGAAATAAATTCTTCAAGAGGTAAAGTGGCCCAAAACTGTAATTTCCTTGTTATAAAATTCTGCATTGTATTTTGACTTGCTCACTTCATTGTCAGAGGATAAAAGAAACTTTTGCTCTTTGATTCTTGTTGGTCTTGGCCATCTCTGATTCCCAGTTCCCATTGTTGTGTGGTATTTGAACAGTAGCCACTAAAACTGTGGCAGAATGTGCAAATTCTGCCCCTTCCCTGATCCTCCAGAAATACTTAATTACAAGGATTTCTCCTTTTCTGGACATCCAAAATCAAGGATGTCAATGGTACAATTTGTATACTATTTTTGAAATATTAAAATTTCACATAAGACATCTCAATATTTCAGTTGCACTGGAGGGTTAAAATACACAAAAATCTTTTAAAAATCTGGGGAGATGCCTTATTCAGTCTTCTGAAAACACAGTGAATTCTGCTAGCGCAATCCAGCCTCTTTTTAAACCATTCCAGCAAAAGTATCTCCTCTCCTCTGAGAGTTTTTTCTCTTTTCTATCAGATTGCCATATTGGAATGCTTATCTTCAGGTATTCTGTTTGTCTACCAAGTCATGGAAGTCCTTCTGTAGTAAGCACCTGAAACAAAGCCAGCACTGGCAAATGTAATTTTATGTTAAAACAGGCAAATCAGAGACATACTGCAGCTCTTGGTTCATTCTGATAGAAGTAAGCATTGGAAAACCAGCTGTGTATGACCACTGATGAAAAAGTAATGAATCAAATTGGCCTGTATAGAGGAAAATGTGAGCACTCAGAAGGAAAAAAAAAAAATCAATTAAAATCTAGAAACAATCAAATGTTAAAGATTCCTGTAAAAATTAAATCTTTGTGCTGGATTTTTTGCCAGAGGCATTGAGGAGAACCTCTTTATGATGAGTACAAAACAACAGGATCCTTCTGTGTGTTTAAGTTACCCCTGTAACTCCAGTTTATGAACATTTTGGAAACTGTTGGATTAGTCACCAAATAAAAAAATAAGCCTAAATACACTTGCATGACACACTTACTTAAAAGAATGGCTCCCTGTCCAAATCTTAAGGTTTTTCCCTCTTGGCTAGCCTTTAAAATTGAATCAAGGATTTTTTCTCAAGTAGCATCTTTTTCATTGCCAGTAAAACAAGACTGGTAGAAAAATAAAACTCTAAATAGACCACACGAGGCCATTGGTGGTTTATGCTTTGAGATATGAATTCTTTTATTAGAGCTTTACCTTCTGTGATGTTTTAAGACTTGCTGAAGGTTCTTAAAAATGAATAGAAATTGTCCTATTCTGCTCTGTCAGTAGTTTGGAAACATAAACCATCCAGGATATGTCTCAAGAAATCCAGTTGTTCTCTTTGATCCTAGATTAAAGGGTCTGTTAGATATTTTAGAGCTATGTAGTTTCTTACACAGTTCCAATTAATACAACACTTGAGCTTTATTCTGTGAATGTACAATAATGTAGAAAACTCCTTGGAATTCCCTCATCAGCTATATTCTATTTAAAAATACATGTATTGGTTTTATAGCAACATCCTCAGCCACATTCATTACTCCATTTATACCCTTACGTTTAGTAATTCACAGAGCTTTAGCTTCACATATTCCGACCAATAAATCCCAAAATGCATGCATGGCTTGATTTAAGAAAGATATTTTACTTGTGTTTCATACACAAAAAACTGATAATCAACAGTGGCTTAAAAAATTAACACTACTCCACTTTTTCACAAGTGTACAAAAAAGAAATAATGAATTTACATTCAACGGTAAAGCTTAAAGTCCACTCTAATAATAGTTGCATTGACATTCACATACACAAGCACAGAATAAATATTTCAGGATTCTTATAAGAGCATACAGCATACATACAGTACTTGAATTTTACATAATGAGTGTTAGTAGGGTCAGAAATTCATAATCTTATAGAAAAGTAAAACTAAAATCAGAAAAGGTTGTGTGGGAGGTAACACCAAGGTACTGCACAGAGCTAGCAAGTTAGTAAATCCATTTGTGTGAGGAGTTTGCTTCTGCTTCTTCATATTAGGACAGTTTGTTTGCAAAGGTGTATTCAAAGTGCAGATTAATACAGAAAAAAAAGATAAGATATTCCTGTATTTATTAATACATGCAAGAGGCAGCCCCCAAATCACCCGACAGAATAAAGCTGTTATTGGCAAGTGGCCGATATAATACAGATGTTTCAGGCAATTTTTCTAAAGCACTTTAATAGCAGCAATTGTAATTTATAATGGCTCTAGATTGACTTCTGTTTGGGTTAAAGGGCATCATATTTCTTTAACATTTACAGCTATATTTCTTTATAAATAAATATCTCAAATAACAAATAGCATAGTTAGCATTTCTTTTTTCTCTCTTTTGCATAAGTGTCATGGAAAAACTCTGACCTTTTCAGAGATATAATGTGCAAAATAATGTTAGAGTGGAAATAGGGACACAGAGCATCACAGTCAGTTACATTCCTGGGATGTCAGCCCAGCCCTTTTACACTCAGAGGGCTAGCCTTGCCAGGGTAATGCAGGGCTTTAAGGGACAATATTCCCAATGGCTTGCTTGATAAGAGATAAAATTTACGGTATCTTAAAGAGCTGTAAATGTGAGGTTTTATTTGCAGGAGTGTGTACAATACGTCATGTATAGGACTCAGTATTTCCACACAGTGACTTCTCAAGATTTGAAAAGTCTGGTCATCTCCTTTCAGACATTTCCTCCCCAGCCTGAACATCTTTGAACATTCGTGTTCATTAGGTGTTTCCTCTGTTGCATATTTACCAGCTCTTCTTGCATTTTATAATCTGATCTCATATCACCTAGCTGACATCTGCACACAAATATTTCCAATCAGATAGAGGGTGCACAACATTAAAAATGTTAAACCTGTCCTGTAAGTGTCATCAAGACAGGAACACAGGAACCACAGTGCAGAGTCCAACCTCTCACTGGCTGTACTGTGAAGATTCTCCTTTTCGGCGTAGGAGAAAGGAAACTTGTGTCTGCTTTTTAGATTCTGAAAACAAGCCAGAGTGGAGAAAAAGAGTTAACACCAGACTTAATAAAGCTTTCAAGACAAAACCTGTTAAGCAATTTAGACAGACACTGTGAACTTCCTGCTGATTTTCTCAAGTCTGTACATACAGGAAATTTGTTAAGAGTAGGAAGAAGTTGGGAGTTGCTACATAGGAGAAATCTGCCATTATTACAAAAACTGGCTAGGTGGGTTCTTTCAGTATAAACCCCTCACTGGTCACTGTTCTCAGTGGTGCTGTTGCCCTTTTCTTTTTTCTCCTGAGTCTTGTTTCCCTTCTTCTTTTTCTTCTTTTTCTTGGTCTCTTCCTTCTTGCCAAAGGTTATGAAGTCACTTTTGTCAATTTGGCTGTTTGGTGGTTCCTGCCGGATGGAGATGATTGCAGGAGATCCTGGGATAATGAATTTGTCTGGCAACTCACCAGGACCACCTTGTTTGGGATTGCCCGGTCCAAATTTAAAGGTCCAGCTGTTGCTGTTCACACCAGCTCCCACTGGGGGGGACACCTCTCCCGCCTCAGGTTCTGAAAAAGTCAAAACAGGAAGAAAAGCTTAAAGCATCATTAAATACAAGCACTCAGTGGGTATCAGCTTTGTATTTGAAAGCTATGGCTTTAGCCTGGCTTTACATTGACACTTGGTTGTCTGGCTGCTCATCTGGATGTTATTGACTGGTTCTTGTCCAGGCTAGTATGCACTGACTGCTGGGCCTAACATGCTCTGGGTCCCAGTGCCTTGAAATATAGTTGCTTATTTTTCTTTCGAATTTGAAGTGCACAGAATAAGAGATGACCACAATGCAGCCCACTGTAGTGTTTTATAGCACAAAACACAAGCATGTGTATTGCGTGGCACAAGGGTATGTTTGAGGCTGTCAGGTCTTGTGGGACAGGGTTAGAGGAGTGTCCAGGGCAGGGGGAGTCAGCCTTGGCAGTGTGCACATCCATGCTGGATATCTTAGCAAATCATCCTGTATCTTCATCCAGGATTCCTCATGGAGGAATGAGTTGGTGGATCCCAGAGAGAAACCTGAGAGCCAGCTAGCATGTATGTATATAGTATGTATGTATGTAATGTGGCTGATCAGCAGACACGGCCCTAGAGCAAAACCAGGAGTGAACTGAATTGTCTGGGTGGATATCAAAGGATTCCTTCAACCAGGGTGCAGAATCTGGTCTCAGAAACATTCATAGTCTTCTTCAAGGTGATACTCTGACAACCTGTTCCCTTTTGCCAGGAAATGGAGTCACTCTGTAAGAGAGTTGTAAAGTTTTTCTAATTGGGACATCAGAAAGGGCTGGTGTCAAATTTGTGCTAAGCTGTCAAGAATGGTTCAGAAGTAAATAATACTGCAGTGAGTTCTCAAACTGGGAAAACCCTCACTACAGTGTTTCTTTTTTCTTACTTTAACATCACAACATAAAGGCTAAAAACCACCAGACTGGAGACTAACCCCTGCTTCTTTGAATCGATATAGTAGAAAGGTAGATCACAATATTTTAGACAGACAAATATAAAGTTCTGTCCCCTGCTTTAGGCTTGCAGTATGAAGCAAGTTTTAATTTTATTTCAACAATTTTGATGAGATTGAGCTAATCAGATTGAAATATTTATGTATGTTGATCTCACAAGGACAATTTTCTAGCATAATGAGAGGCAACACCAATTAGGTTCTTCTGTGAGAGAAAGGCTTAAAACCTGGCTGTTTTACTTTTTTGTAAACTTTGAAAAACCTTTGTAATTTAGACAACTCCCAGTTTTGAATAGGAACAGCATATCCATTTTAGTGTATCATTTTAAGTGTTTAAAGGACTGTGATGAGGGGAAGGCTCAGTACTTCTGCATCTGATGCCCTCAAATCTGATGAAAATATACTTATCTACACTCTAAAAGTGCAGTATTGCAAACATAGGACCTGTCACACTTGTAACACTCCTAGCCACACACAAATTCTTGCAACACTGCACAATGCCAGTACTACTGATCTGATTAAGTCTCAGCATTGTGTGTTCTGCATCAGAGCTGTTCAGTTGAACAGGTAAAGAAGTTCAGGGTAAAAGGATGTAAGATCTGCACTGCTACAAACAAGGGCTGGAGAACCAACTGAGAGTGACTTCATATCCCTTGAAAGAGGAGGCAAGGGCACAGAAAAGAGAAGAAACAGAGAAGTTCTAGGTTTCCCACTGGTGAAAGGAGCAGGAAGAGAAAACAAAGTAGACAATCTAGAGGGAGGTCTCCACTTTTTGCCAGACCAGAAGATGCTATTCAGTAAACTTCAGCTATTGACTGCCCTGTACCCCTGTAGTAGTAATGAACTTTAGCAGCCATTTCATGAACTGAAGAGCATCTCCTGTACTTATTTTCTCATGATTTTTCATCTTCTGTAATGTTGTTTGTACAATTTTCTATCTTATGTAATAAAACATATGTCATGCACATAGACCTAAATCTCTCCTTGTTCAAAAGCTCAAGAACACATTCTGCTGCTTGACAATATTTCTCTTGCATGTCAGTAAAACAAACACCTCTGGAAAGCATGGTTCCTTTTTAAGCTTTTCCATACTTATGCAATACGTCCATGTTACAGAGCCAAAGGAATGTGTATACATGACACATCAGAACTGTCTCTGACACCACCTGTATAATATGTTTGGCACCTGGAATCTTTGTAAAGGAGGTGATATGACCACTCCTACAATCAGATGTTTAATCAAGAATTAGAATAGCCTGTACAATTCTTTTTCCCCTAGACTGTATTTAATGATGAAGATTTAACTTTATGTGCTTTTCAGGAACTGCTGAAGTTGTTTTAGTGACCTCAACCTCCCTAGTCTCAAATATCTTTTTTGAAGGTGTTATTAATGTGGAAGTTCTTCTATTTTATCAGTTGTAGCTTTTCTGTACATTTCCTGTGGTCTTAACTATCAACTTCAAATTTTTTACATGTTTGCTGTTGGCAATAGCAATGTCCTAGCAAGCCCTTCCACACTAAATGCATCAATATGAATCAGATTTCATTTCTGCTTAATAAAGTATTTTGGTCAGGTACCTTTTATATCACTTTTGTTTCTCTGAGATGATAAATTACAAAGGTGAATGCTGTGTGTCTTGGCCTTTTTCCAAATTATTAACCAATTGTCTTTTTCCAGCAATACAAAAATGTGAACTTTCATATTGTACGGAATAAATTAAGCCCTATTTGACAAATAAATCTTTCTCCTTTCCAACAAGCCCATGCAACATTCCTTCCAAACAACATTGGCCCAGACCCAATGCTCTTTTCCTGTTCCTGGCAGGAAAAAAACAGCTGAAGGTGACATCAAAGCATTTTTGAATCATCCTTGCTCTGGCTGGGGAGAGCCTTGTAGAAGTGAAGAGTCCCAAAACTGCTTTGAAGTGTACAGGATACAACAGTCTGGACTGCAGTGCCACCACAGCACAGCTCAAACAACATGGTGTGTGGTCATGCCATTTCAACATGAGCATATTAGGCTAAAGATGGGACATGAGACAATGACAGTGACTTTATATTATCCATTTTACCACACAAATACAGTAACATGTAAGAACAGATAGATAGAGTAGGTACAGGCACCTCAAACCTCCAGCTGAGAAGCAGCTGTAGGTACAGTATCTCTTGCATGAAAATCTTGCCAATCTAACAGGGTGCACATATACATCTGCATTATTGAAATCTAATTCAGAACAGGATACTGAGCCTTTAATCTGGTTCTGCCTAGACAAATCCACTCACCAGATGAAGTCAGTAGCATTTATCACAAAGCCATCTGACATAATGTATCCAAACACAACAAACCCATTATATCTACACTGGAATCACGATTCTGTCAACTTAAAGACTCAAGGGGTTTGCTTGCATTTCTGTTTGTTTCTCTCCCAGCCACTGAATATGTTTTTTTACCATATAAATTAAGCGGTTTAATACGCCTTAATACTCACTAAGCCAAAGGAAACTAATTATCCTTACAGCCATGTGGAGAGCTCACATACAAAAAGACAGAGACTGACAGAACTTAATGAGTTAATAGCCATCATTTCCTAGAGTGGGTCTTCAACAGCCTCCTCAGGAAATTTCCCTTCTGCATGATTTACCTGATAACACGTGTGTTTATCTGTATTGGCAGGCGGGAAGGTCACAGTTCAGCTGTACTAACAATGTTGTACATTTATGCATTTCAGATCAAGGATAAATGTCACTTATCACCTAGTTTCCAAGGCTTCCTTAAATATCTCTTCTGTTTCTTACCAGCAGGAATTTCACAACAAAAACTTTCCACTTCGATGCTATTTTACATTTAACCAGATTAGTCATACTCTTGTTTATTTTCTGGGTCTTACTGAATGCTTTAAATTTGTTCATTAAACTTAGAGGAAAATCTATATAAAACAAATCCATCAGCTATATTTGTAACACTTAATTTAAAACATTACAGTTTTCTTCTCCCTACAGCTACAGAGCAGGTTTTCACCAGAGTTCCTACATAAAAGCACAGGGTCTGGCCATTTCCTCGTATATCTCAAAGGATTACTTTGGAGACTGCTACTTTGCTTTTTTCTCAAGGAACACGGCAGTCTTCATGTTCAATGAGCAAATCATCTATTTTAAAAATGTATGCATGCAGCAGAACCCCAAATCTAGGCTGCTCCTTGCAGCTCCTGATGCTTCTTTGCCTGTGTGTCTGCATACTGAATTGGGAGATAAACTTTTCACCCCTTCCATTTGCTTGTACTCTCACCAAAATACAAGTGTCTCAGTAGACTTTAAATGGAACCTGGAGCAACAGAGACTCTGCAGTCAAGTAGATCCTATACTTAGTTGGGAGGAAAGGTCTTCTAGGTTGTCTTTCAAAATACTTGATTTTCTATCCAGTGACTGTTGTTTGAAATGCGCAGGCAGACTTACATACCAAAAAACCCCACAGCCTAAAATCACCTATCTGAAAGCTTGAAGCAGAAGGGTACAGTACCTAGCTACTTTTTTCTTTTCCAGAGGCATTTACGGTTCATATGCTAATAGACCTCTACCTCCCACAGGACTTGAAAAACATACAAATCTCAGTCAATAGGCACTTGTTCAGCAAGTCCTTAATTGCTCTTAAAGCACCTGAATTTCTACACATTGTTAGATAGTGTCATGTGGATGTCATAGGCTCAAGACCCCAGGAAAGGAGCAGGTTGCATGCTCTAGGCAGTCGTGATCTCAGCACACAGGTTTTTCAGAGGTACCTAACTCTCCCCCTTCTCTGTGCAGGGAGCTCAGGCACTTACTACAAGGAACAAGGTCCCTAAAATTTAGCACCTAACTTTTTTTTTTCTTAGATGTCATCCACAGAGTAAGGTGTCCCTTTTCCAAATTCAGCCAACAAAAAAGTAGCCATCCAACCTAAACTAATTTAGTTCTTGCTACAGTCTATAGAAACAGGCACCCTCAGAAGGCAGTCCAACCACCCAGCTTAAATGCCTGGTTTTGGATGCAGTGAATTTTATTTGTTTCTCCCTCTCTCTGCTGGAGCTGTATTACCTTTGCTTCTTCAACTCAGATAAAGCCCAGATACCCAATTTAAATTGGACAGCTTACTTTTGGATGGCTAGTGCAAAAGGACCTGAATTCCACCTTCAGGAGCAAGTTAAGCAGTATCATAGCTTAGGGAATGTTGTACTTATGACCATGCCAGAGTCTTGAAAAAAATAAGAAGTTTGAAACTAATCTCTTTAACATTGACAGCCACAAAAATTCTGTGCAACATTTTGCAAGAGGAGGTCATTTTCTCAGCCGCAGTCCCCTCATGGGATTTTCATTTAGGCAAGCATTGGCATCTTCTGAGAAAGCTCAGCCATGTTGTTAAGGTTGCACCATTTCCACCCTTAAAAGGCAACATTTTAGTTACGATGGCAATACACCAGTGCTGTTCAGGTTGTCAGTGATACTCTGCTGCAAAACTCTGAAGTACAGGTCTGTCACTGAGATTTACAGTGCTGTCTTTTCAGATGTGGCATTTGTGAATTCACTCAATTGAAGGGTTGGCTTTGATCAGCTTGTAAAACCATCCAAACTGATATTTAAGTGGAACAAAGTCAAAATGCCGAGCGATGGGTACAAACAGTCTGAAATTGAGATGTCTTCTAAATTTGGGGCAAATGCCTGCTCACAGAACATGTCATCACTCAGCCCACAAATTGATATCCCACCCGGTCTGGGCTAAGACTACAGTTTCTATCTCACTGACATTCTTCTCTCATTTGGGGAGGCCACGTGTTTCTTTCCTGTCCCTGTATAGCCCCACAGCTCCAATCTGGTGTTTACTAGGAACAGGTGGTGCTCACTTCCCATAATGCGAGCTGGCCATATATCCCGAGTGTCACGTACACCGTCTCTACTTCCTATGCCTCTGCTGCTTTCTTAAAGAACCTTCATCAGAAGAAGGCTAACTCATGTTAGAACAGATGTGGCTCTGCTCAAGGGAGAGAAGAGGAAACATTTCTGGGCAGTTCTGTATCTCTGCAGAGACATTTTTGGCTGTGTGACATGCTCAGCCAAGACAGCAGCTTGCTTTCACTCTGTGACATCCCTCTCCACTTTGTCCCAGTCTTTAAGAATTTGGTGGCTCAAGGACTCGACTTTGATAAAAGCTTTCAATCAAATAATCTATTATTATGAAGTTTAAAGGAAATATTTTTCAGTGGGTTTTTGGTTTTGTTGGGGTTTTTGTTTTTTTGTTTTTTTTGTTTTTTTTTTCCCTAGACACCAGAACATGCCAGCTAAAGCCACTGTGAGACCAGGAACACCCCATCATTAATCACAGACCCTTCTGTCCGCAGGTCAGAGTAGCAAAACATATTAATTAAATGAATTTATTTAAAACTGAGCTCAGGCAATAAGCAGGAAGCAAACTGCAGAGAAAGCTAGTCATTAACCTGATTTCTCTCTTCCTGGCCTCCTCCACTGATGCTGTACTGACTGCAGATTCTGCCTCTGGCAGGCTTAATGAATATTCACTGTTATAAAGAGTCTGATGTTCTGCACTGATTCTGAAACATCACATCAAATGCAAACAGCATGCACTGAAAACCACTGTGTCATTTGGAGGATCTCTGTGGATATTCTGGCTTCACTGATCAACCCTAATCCTTTTTGGGATTAAAATGCCCATTTAATCTTTTTTTTTTAAAAAAAAAAAAACCACACACAAAAAAACCCCACAAACAAACAAACAAAAAAACCCCATCCAAACCAAAACCACAACAAAGAAAGCAAAATAAAAATCCATCATCAGCTTGATAAAATGACAGAAACTGAACTGAGAGAGAAATTACTGTCAGGACAAAGTTAAACCACTTTCACTATCAGCTTGCCAAAAAATCCCAACCATCTCTAAGGACCATGTCAATTTGGAGACTCAAAGAAAAAGCAAAAACATGATTCTCACTCTCTGCCCTTCCATCTGTTTGACCTGTTATGCACTAATGATTTAGAGACAGGAAGAATGAACAAAATGAAAACTTCTCCCCACCATGGAGCCTGTAGCTCTAATCCTTTGCTTGGATTTAAAGCCAGTAACATTAAACAGGGTAATTATAGCACATATGTTGTGGGAGATCCATAACCCCCCACTGCTCCAACATCCAGACACAAAGCAGCAGGAGGGCATGGAGGTCACTTCCAGCTCAGTCTCAGGTTACTGTCCATGCAGACATTGAAACTGAATTTCAACAGACGTTATCTATCTCATTATAAGAAAACAATCTTACATGGCTGTGTATTAAAGGAATTGTCTCAGCCATCAAATAGCTCTGCCAGCATATTCTGAGCTATGTGAAAGCAAAAAACTGATTTGCTTGCTACTACAGTCTGCTGTGGTCAGAGCACAACACAGGCTAAATGGCTTCTCGCAGCTGCTGAAGAAGCAAACAGAGTCCAGTGTCCCAAGCTCCTCTCATTCTCTTTTCACTCGAAGAGGCTTTTCCTCCCATAAAAACATCAGCCCTCTCAGGTAACATCTTTCTAGTGTTGTACTTATGCCCAGTCCTGCTCCCATTGCTAGAATTTGTCTTGGAAAGCACCTGTTCATACTTGCCTAGCACAAGTCTCAAACTTTTCCTCGCCAAACAGAACTAATCTGCTGTATCACCAAGACAGAATGCACACATATTCACAATTCCCCATGTCATCTTTCCAGCTCTACTGGATGCTGGACTGTGGAAGATGCAATGTATGAATGTTTGTGTTGCAAGCAGAGGTTGTAGGGACAGACTCCTCCAATATAAGGTAGATGGATTTTTATTTGAGCATTTCACCATGTCTGCAGGCCTATAGTGACCATTTTTAAAGTTCATAGTTGAAAACAGCCAAAAAATTGCCAACCCAGACGATTTTCATTTTATAAATATAGTGTGGGCAGCTAGAGCACCAACCATTCTGCCCTTGTTTTAATGCAAACAGTAGGGTAAAGGGCAATGAATAGTGCAGGAAAACTGGACTTGGTGTTGAGGGGACTGCCGTGCCCCTCAGTACTTGGGAAGGGAGAGGGGAGAGGTGGTATGGGGGGACTCGCTGCCACCCATCCCACCTCCACCAAAGAAAAGGCTTTTCTTTGCCTTAATGTCAAACCAGGTGCTATGTAATCTCCTTAAATGCCCTAAACTGAACTGATTGGAGCAGTAAACAGCTACCCAGGCCTCTGCTGAGGGCTGATTTTAAGATTGCTAGGTGACACATTCCAAAAATGTGGACTTTGAGACAAATCTTTAAAAACTGAGATGTCTGATTTGTGTCTCAAATCTGCCTCTGGATGTGACCAGGAGGGAGGTGGCATTCTAACTGCTTTCAGCTGACTGGTGCTGTGTGTTGGTGCTGCCTCTATTATATAAAGACACGAAATATTGCAAAGAGAGCAAAAATCATTGGAGAATACAAAGCTCTGAACGTCAGGAGGACAGAAACAGATCTTGCACTGCTTAGTCTGTATTATGGATAAGACTTAATACCATAATTCTACATAAAAAAAAAAATCTTACATACAAGCACTTTTAAGTCAACAAGACAGCAGGCTCAGAGAGCACCATAAATCCTGCTTGTGAAGGTGAAAAGGAGGAAGCATTTCCTGGCTGCTGCTGCCGCCTTTTAATAGTGTTCTGCAGCCAGCCAGCCCCCTCCTCCCCTGCTCTCTGTTACTGAACTGAGGCCAACAGCACAGACATCCTCTATATCCGGTCACCTCCTGCCACTGGAGGCCACTCTGCTTCCATGGGGTGATCACAGGATCAGCAGCTTGGACTCCAGCCTACAGCTGCTACAGCCACCCTCTGCCTCAGCCCCTATCTCAATGCCTGCCTGTGACCGAGTCCCCAGATAAGGAAAATCTCAGGCTGGGGTTTTCAGGTTACCTGAAGGGAAGACAGAAGGTAGGATTAGATGTTCTTGCATTGGATGTCCTGGACAGGACTAGCTTGTTTTTATTTGTGTCCACCTTGGAGAGTGAACAATCCTATAAGAATTCATTTGAATTCAGTCCTTTCTGCTTATCCTCAACAAAAACGTTTACCAAGTACCAGTTTCTACAACTGTGAAAGACTTCTGCAGGTGAACTTACCTTAGCACAGTCCATATTACTGCTGGTGCATAAAGAGGAAAGAGCCCAGCATGGCTACCAACACCCAGTGCTGGTAGGCAAAAGAGAATCCCCACTTTTTAACAGAGCACAATTAATAGACAGTAACTATGGAAACTTGAAGCATCAATTTTAGTCTTTCAAAGCAGAAGCTAATTTTAACCAACTAATTGGATGTTTGAAGTGGTAGTGAAAGAAAATGGGACACATTTATTTCAGTGCTTTTAGAGGCATCTATTTTAAACATGAATGAATGTGTGAGCTTCAACACTTAGAAAAGATAGCATAGTAATGAATCATAGACACTTAAGAAACAGTCTTAAAAGACAACTTTTTTCTTTCCTGATCATCTATGTTTAGCTTAGAGGCTTCAACAGTTTCTCTTGCATATGGCTCCCACCCCAGCAGTCCAAACCATTGTAATTTCCAGGCCAGATGACCACAGTGTGAAGCTTTCTGCTTGGATCTTCCTTTCTATAAATGTACAAAGCTTGGGAGTGTGGAAAATACAGTGCCTTGTCTCTCAGATGTTGAAGGTGGCTCTGTGTTCTGAATCTCAGAGCTGGAACCTGTTCCCTGGCTCCCTCTGGCTCTGATCACCAATAAAGGGGTAATTTTACTGGAATTTTATGGATGAAAGCCAAAACTGGCCTTTTCTCTATCTGGACCATAGAGGATACTATTACCGTTTAGTTTAGTTTGGTTTAGTTATCATCAAGGGTTTTCTTAATTTTAAAAGTAAACTATACCATATAGCTGTATAAAATCATTTTAGACCTACGTCATCCTTTCACTCACTTACTCTGACTAGTTTATCACTGAACCTCTGCAAACTTCTTCCCCTCCGAAAGCCAATTAACTAAATACTAACCAATGTCTATTTTGATTCTCACCAATATGGCTGTTAGCCAGCAACTTGCCCTAATAGAGGTGTGTTAATTTTAATACCTTTCACAGGAAGGGGCTGTAAAACTCTACACATCAAGGCCTCAGAACAGATTCTGGCAGTCACAGCCCTCTTTCTCTTCCACAATATTCAAGAAACATTAGCAGCTTCCTATCATCTCCTGTTAGGATCACATCCCATTATTATTCCTTTTTACTGACAGGGGATGAAGCTAATAATATTTCACATCAGCTAAAAAGGAATCTTAGTTAAATGTGATGAGTAACTGCTAATACAATACGATAAGCCCCCTGGATAAGCACACTACACAATTTCTCTGTTTTTCAGAATTCTTTAAATATTCTCTGAGGAGAAAATGGAGGTGACCTTGTGAAGATTCCCCACATCCATTTTCCTACTGCAGAAGGACCTTTGCTCTTTCAAGTGGTTGTGAAGTCAGCCCTTGGAGGACTTTTTCTTAGGCTGTAGGTAAATCCAGATATTATGATCATTTCATGTCATCTGGGTCTTTAACCCCTTAAAGTAGATTATTTTGGTTCTGATGAGATGAACCAGATTGACTACCCTAGAAGAGTGGATCCTACTGTATCATGGCTCTAAGGCTTCTACCCATTTGTTCTTCCCTGCAGCTAAAAGTGTCCTCTCTTAATTGAGAGGACAGTACCTGCTTGAACCATATGATGAAAAGTTTGCATTAGGTTTTCAACAGGTGTATATCTGTCTAGTTCTGCTAAATTTAATAGATCTGCATGCAGTTCTGCTCTGGCTGGCTGTTAAAAGCCAATTTAAATGTGTTTTTGAACCTCTTAACTTGTTCAGCCCTTTATTCTCCTTCATATAAATTGAAATCACAAACTGCTAGGTGATGTGCTCTAAAGGCCACACAATGCTGAAAAGAAGAATTAACAAAGAGATTATTTGAGGGAGGATAATATAAAATTATGGAATATTAAGGTATGATTATCTAAGTAAAGACAGGATCAAAGTTGGCAGTTGCTCTAAATGGATGGCACCACATTGCAACAGCAATTTCAACAAAGTTGCAGTTACCTTTTGTGTCTTGTCTCTAGAACTACACTTTCTTAAGTGGTAAGTATCATCAGATGGTAAGTATTAAGTCTTGGAGGCCTAACACTTATACAAAAACTGGGTAGAGCCGTCACTGTAATCTTTTCAGAATAGAGCCCTCATAATCCCAGTTTAAGAGTTAGTAAATGACCTACTTTATATTTCAATTATTTTCATTTTAATTTTATATTGCCAGATCTTTAAGCCAATAATTATTGCCTCAATGGAACAATTGGAGAAATGGTTTAGGTTTGCCCTTCCATGTAAAACAGTGCTTTACATTATACTCAGGAACTGCTCATTTGCTAATGAACTCTCTTTCAAGAAAAGCATTGCTCAAACAGTTGTAGTAACATATCAGAAAGTTATTTATATAATATGCCTGCCATTTAACTTCTTTGAAGGAAATATTAAAAATGGAAGAACTGGCTTGAAATGAACAGGAAGATCAAATCTGCAATATGAATTATTACACATAAAGTGTAATGGATGTAAAATGGATGCCTGAGAGCAACATAAGGAAAATTAACTTCATTTCTATATTATTGCTTAATGGAGGCTGACATAGAAAAAAAATCCTATCTTGATTAGATCTTAGAAAATTCACATTTCTTTTAGCTGTGATTCTTTTAAATTAAAAGGCACGGAGAAAATAAAGGACAGACGGTATCTGGATTGATAGCATAGTTATTTTCCTTCCAGGAAATGTGTCATATGCCCAGGCAACTAGGACAAGCTGTCAAAGAATAGAAACATTTAAAACATCTTAGCGATTATAAAGGCTAAAAGGTGATGTTATTGCTTATTGAATCTTTCACTTCAAAATTAATTTTAAATTACCATCTGGTGGGATCTACATATAGCATATTTAAAAAAATATTTTAAATCTCAATTAAACTTTAAAATTTTGTTTTCCCTTTGTAATTGTGTGTATATACATATGTGTTAATATACAAATGGTTCATTTGCTTTGAATTTCTGTGATTGTTGAGGACGTGACTATCTTCTTAATTATTACATATACGGTCTACATTAAGTGCACTCAGAATGATGCAGAGAGCAGCTCCTGACAGTATCAGGGACCACTATGAAGTGTCAGCCTCATGCATGCCAATCCGTAATATGGGCACTGTGAGAGGCACTTTGTTAGCAGAAAGGAAACCGGTGATGTAGGTACATGCATTGACATTCTTTGCATAAATTGTGGCTTGCTATTACCAACAGTGGTCCTTGCACAGAGCTGGATATACATAATGCAGAGTTTTTCTTGCAGCAACTGTAGGACAAATCAGATGCTTATATGTCAACTTTAAAAATTGATTTGAGTTGGAAAAGTGAAGTGAGACAACATTATTTGCCATTCCATCAAAGCCCTATGCAACCAGGGCCTCCTGAACCAGTCTTTGTGCTTCCAAGGATGGGCCAAGCTCTCTCTCGCTTCAAAGAACACCCCATTTCAGATTCTACTTTCCCAGGATCTTTCCTCAGTCACACCAGTACCACCTGAGGACACGGAGGAAATGGCTTGTTACATTATCAACTTTGTATCTGGAATAATATCTTCAAGGGTATCACATCCTGGTCCATTTTAATCCATGCAGACCACTCAAGTTCACAAAGCCCTGATGTGTGGTGCAGCTCACATACGTCAGATCACATGATGATAAACGCATATTCTTGCTATACCAGGAATCCCCAGGGCCAGGCAAGCCAACTCACCCACCAGCTCTCCAGATCTCTCAGCTGATTGCATTTGGTGTACGAGTTGGCAACAGGAGCAATTCTTCATTGCAAAGGCGTGAGACCAGCATGTGTCAGCAGGAGAGCACAAAGCCAAAAGAGCTTCATCCTCAGATTAACACCTGACAGTTCCACAAAGGGGGATTTTTGTCAGCTATTTCAATATATATGCCCTCACTGGAAAGGGAGAAAAAAAGAGAAGGCAACTTCTGCAGCAAAATACCAATTGCCTGGACAGCAGCAAGCACAGCCATTCATTAATCTTGATAGGCCTTGTCCCACTAAGCACTAGGTGTAGAGGGCTGCAGTCCTTAAAATTGCTTCATATTCTCTTTGTGATCCACAACTGCAGCACTGAACCTAACTTAAAGGTATTCCCTTTACACCAGACTTGAAGAACAAATAGCTTGGGGTAGCCAGCAGAAATGTAGCTTGTGACAAGGAGAAAAAAGCTCTATTTATATCTTTTCCTGCTGACACAAGGAGCAGCACACACTTCATTCAAGCATACACGCAGCTGCTCAGTGACTGGAATTTCTGCAGCGGCTTAGAGACCGGAGGAAGTGCAGTCAAAGCACATATACTCTGTACGGAGGAGAAACGATAGCAAAGGGATGCTTTAAAATGCTGTCTTCGATCTAGTTCATTCTACCCACCAGAGAGGCACACCACTCTGAGTTTTATATTCAAAACCATGTGTGCATATTTACTGAAACTAGAACTAATATTTAATAATTCTTCCTGTAAAAACAGTGTAATCATGCAGGTAGATCTTCTACAAGCAGCTATCAACAATTTTTGCATCTGCAATTATCAAATTTGCATCTCTAGTGAAACAACTCAGTGAACAGGCAAACAGATCTGTATCTCTGTACACCAGCAAATCTGCCATTCGCTTACAGCTGATGTGTCGGTCTTCAGGAGAGGACAATACCTGGAGAGAGGACAATTATTTAGGCTCAATAGCAAATAATGATATGAGCCATATAGTTTGGTGTATAGTATATGAGAGAAAAAAATAGCAGAAATAAATTATGATGGCTTTACTCATTTTTTTTTTCAGGGGCCAGAGATTTCCCTTTGGCACATAAATATTTTTGAGAGAGAGAGGAAACCAACAACACACCAACAAAATAACTGTTTATAAATACTGAGAATAATGTCTTAATTGTTCAGCTGCTCTCTCCAGGCCTTAGCCATTCACCAAAGTATACCAAACAGTGCCAGGTGGGATGACTTTCTCCTTATTGAAGAAGCTGACATAAACTCATTGATCCAAGGCCATGCTAGGACCCAAAGTCACCTGTTTGGACAACTATGTCTGCAACTGCACCCAAACCTGCAGAGCTTTCTTAAAGCAAACCCCACTATTTTTCACTTCTATAAATAATTTAGTAATCAGTTCATCATATTTTCAAATATCCCTCCCGACCCAGCCTGCAGCTTTGAATGTCTTCAGAAGCCAAAGTGAATCACCCATTTTTCTGCCTCCTAATCCTCAACTATCACAAGGCTCTCTGCAAGTTTTCTGCTGCTCCTCCAGGTAATTCTGCTTTGGGCTCAGTACAAAAGCTGCATTTAGCAAGAAAAAATGCTGAGCAGGTGGCACTACCGTAGTCTAACACAAGAGAATAGAATCAAGCTTGTTCCCTTATGGCTGTTGTATTTTAATCACAATTAAATAATGAAAGAGCATGAACTGCAGCCTGAGTTTTCTCATGTAGCTTTTTCTACCTGCATGAGATTTTTGTGTCTCTAGGCTTTGCACTGTGGGATCATGTCAGGGCCATTCATTCTGCCAGTTCTCAGAATACTTGTCACTTCAGTAAAGTATCAGTAGTTTTGTGATTTTGTGAGAATCTCAGGTTTCACAGGGGAAAAAAAAAAGTTACTTTTAGCTGCTAATGCACCAGAAAGCAAATAAAAAGGAACTCCTTTGTTGTTGTTGTTGTTGTTTTTTAAATAATAATTTAAAAAACAACCTCTACATGAGACTTAAGTTTTGAGTGTTCAGGATTGGCAGCATAGGACTGACCCAATGCGATTTCATGGTCTGTTTATCCATCCTATTTTCTACACCATCATGCAATTAATAACAGGTGCTCTCTCTTACCTAGTCATCTGTGGAAAACAACATGCCATGCATGTGCTACTGATGCAAAGAAAGCAACCGCCTTCATAAATCTAATCCCAGTCAATGAAGAGCTCATGTCTGAGAATCACACAACTGACTAATCAATAATCATGGTCTGCAAGACAGAAAAACATCTTCCGATGGCTTCCTTCAAAGATGTGCACTGGTTTCTGGATTATTTTTCAGTATTCCAGTATTATGCTGCTTCCCTAAAGGCTGTGTGGAGCAACACTGTTATCCTGCATAACTCTATCTGGCACTTGACCCGAATATGTTTCTCCTGATTAGGCAGTGACATTCTCATCTGGAAACTCTGCTTGTACATTCACACTGTTGCCTCAGCATAAAGGTTTACCTGAGTTATTCTGAAAACCCATCTGAATGTTTGCTAGGATGTACTGTCTGTATCTCAAAACCTTTAGTGATTAGTATGATTTGGAAGCTTTCACCTCCAGATTCCAGAATCTGCTGCAATTTACACCTCCAATCCTATGTGTTATGAAGTGATGGGTCTCTGTCAAGTGGTGGGAGGGACAAACCTCCACATTGCAAATAACAATTACAACAGCTTTTTTCCCTAACTGCCAACCTCAGCAGATAAATAAAAGAATGATTAACACATAAATAAGAAATAGCCAGTGGTTACTAGTCTTGATTCTTCCAGGTCAAAGATGAAACACAAGCAGGTCTGCAAAGGAGGCACCTCTCCTCTGCAGTAAACAGGAGACTTCACTGTCAAGGTACAACAATTTGCTGCCTTTCACAAATACTAAATCTATCTCAACAACTACATATAGTCAGTCACCTTACCTTAATCCATGTTATATATTTTGCTTATTTGCTATTAGAATTGCACAGTCTCAGACCACATGTTCTGTATGAAAAAACCCCTGCAACTGTTGTCTCTTTTCAGAGTGAATAAAGGCCATTCAAAACACAAACAACCCTCTCTTGCCTCCTCAGTGCCCCTGTGAAAGTAGAAGGACTTTGTATACAGCCCAGAAGGCCAAAAAGTCAGTATCTGGCAGAGCAGAAAGCAAGCTCTGCTCTACAGGAATACCTGTTCACCAGGTTCAGAAGTAATACTCTCAGCATCTGAGCCAACCTTAACTATTAACCCAACATATGAAGGGAGCATCCAGAACTCTGGACCTAGGACATCTGAAAATTCAGTTCAGCAGCAGCACTGTATGCTCAACATTTGCTTGACTAGGGTGTCAAAACTGATGTAGAAATCTGTATTTATATGTTCATAAAATTGAGTACCATGGAACTAATATAGCTCCACTTTTTACCAGTAATTATTCTGGAGTGCAAAATGGCCAATTTTCTCATTTTGTGCATGCTACATGATGACTGCTAGACTTTCTGAAGGCTCGAATGGTGCTCTAGCACTATATAATCTCAGAATTAAACAAAATCAAATCTATAATCCGTATGTCTTTAGGAAAAGCCTGGGGTGGAAAAAGGAAAGGAAAAATAATCATAACTCTGATGATGAAGAAAAAATAAACAAACAGTTTTATTTTCTAAAATCAGATGATCTTTCCACGTTTGACTACTGAGCTCTGTACATGGGACTGGTAACAATTAGCTTTCATGTAACTTCTGAAGTATAATGTTCTGCACAGCTCAAAGAAAAGGTTATTGCTGTGAAGCCAAAATGGTAGAGCAAATATTTAATTACTCTAAATCCTAGCCTGTACGTCAAAAGTACGACCAGTCCAATGCAATCCTGTCCACTTTTGCCAGAATCCATCACCATATTACCCAAATCCCATGCAGTAATATCAAAGACTGTTGAAATGTTTGGAAAAAAAACTAGTTTGACCTTCCAGTCACTGTGTATCGTTAAAGGAAAACATCAACTAGGCTGGGCTTCCATAAATGAGCTAAAAATAAATAAAATTTTAAAAAGATACAGATAATTAGGAGTCTCTAATTAGGAGTCTCCTGACCACAACCTCAGCGTTTTAATTTCAGTACAACAGAAAACAATGAGATTTCACAGAAGTCCAGGTCTCACTGGTCTTGGTCTAGGACTGCTCCTGGAGCATGAGATGGAGTGATGATCTGTGATGAGCATGAACCACAGTGGTTCAAAGATGCCATGAGGAAAGACCTGCCAATGGAAGGCTGAGACTCCTAGCCATGGGCATAGCTCTTCATTTCTCCAAGGGGGAATGAAAGTTCCTGTCCTCAGAAAGGAATTCCAAACGTCAACAAGGCAACTATGGCTTGGGGAAGACAAGCAGCGCAAGCTGTGGTTTAAAGAGAACAAAATATAAATATCATGTTTTCTGCTCCCCACTCAGATCTTCTGTCCCCTCTTTTAAGTAAATGGTAAGGATGCTAAAAGCAATAGCTTTTATTGTGCTTGAAATAGTGCTTGAAAAGAATGCTGACTACCTAAAAGTGAGATACAAGTACATGAAAATAGCAGTCACTTCACCAGGATGGAGGAAAGACAGAGAAAACTAGAGCAAGCTATTACACATATGTGGATTACAGAAGAAAATGTATGGCTATGTAGATGGATAATTCAATCAGATCAATACACAAGGATCTCCTGTATATTGAGAAATCATCAGAAAACCTGCAGCTAAAAGGGTTAATAGTGTAGGAAGGAGAGTGTATACAGGCAGGAACTCTGAATGATTTTTTTTTTTTTTTTAAACTCTTTCAAGAACCTGGTCTTGTTAACTTTATCACAAGTCAACGATCTGAAGAGCTTCCTGGATACTGTTAGGAAAGTACAGAATTTGGAAAGGTGGTTGGTGACACTATAAACTGCTTACTCCCTTCCTACCCTTTGGTCTGGGCTCGTTCATTCAGGCTTTCAGTCTCCTGTGAACTACTGGCGTTTTCAGACATTAGCATTATTCAGTATAGGATTTCTTCTGCCTTATTCATCTTCATCTTGTCTGCCTGGCAAAATTTTCCTGTCTTGGGGCAGGTTTCATGAAAGACTGTAAAGCTGAGTCTGCAATGAAAGGGAAAGAGTTGGCTACATCCTTCCTACACTCATTTCCAGAGGCATTTCTAGGGTATGATCTGGGGATTTTTTTCTAGGCTTGCTTTCTTTTCCACTAAATTGGTAATTCAGTGCCATTTCTCTAAATGGGTGCCATTCAGATGGTTGGAGTTTCTCTACTGTCCGCATATATCAGTACTGAAAAATCTTTCAAGCCCTAATGCCCTAAAGCATTTATTCTCAGAAATGCTTACCAAAAGTTAAGACAAAGGCAGTCAGCTAGTCTGATGAGTCCTCTCACTCTGTCTGGCAGAACACAGTCCTTTCCACAATCAGGAAATACTGCCTTGGGCAGATCACTTTGTCCTCAGATTGTAGAAATAGCTGATATTTTTTTCAATAGGTTGTCAATGCTGATTCTCAGTTTACCTACAAGTTTTAAAATAATTCTTTGGCTGTGGACCTGCTTTTCTATTTTTAGTGGATATAACAATTTCTTTTCTTCACAGACTGTTCTTTCTACAGTGATATTACTACATCCGATGGCCATCTGCATTTCAGAGGTTTCATGAACTTCACAGTGGATTCTGTTTTGACTTCAGTTTGCTCTTAGAAACAACTCCTTAGAGAGCATGGGAAGGGCAGGAAGAACCTGTGATGACCTCCCTCCTCTCTTGTGAATATACTTATGTAATACTTTAACCATATCAAGGCTTACTTTACCTGCTATGATGAATTCTAAGTGTCTCATGGCTAGTGGGTTTCTCATGGCAATTGCCCTCTAGCCATTAAATAGTTTTGTTAATACAACACAAACATTTGGTCATGTTCTCCAATCCAATATTGCTGATTATATTGCAGCTGGCAGCACAATCCATCTGGAATGGAATTGGTCACTGATCAAATAGACTGGCTGCACCTATGGCGGCTGAATGCCTGGCAGCTCTTTCTGACTAGTGTATTTGCTGAGAATGTCTGGGTCTACAAAAATCATATCATCGGTCTCATCTTCATTGTAAGTTTCCACATCACCAGGTGGATTCTTGTACCTAGTTTTTCTTAGTCTGGATAGCTACAGTATCCACAGATTTAGAATAAACCTGTTTCCATACAGTGTCACTACCTGCCTTTCCCAGCAGAAGGCAAAGGTTATAGTCTCAGGTAAGAACACAAAAGTCATGGCTCTGTGTATTTCGGCCTCTGTCTACAACACAGATGTCAGCATTTCTGGTAGTTGTGATAGGCTATTTGAATAATAGTGAAAAAGAAACTTGGCAAACATAATTATCTGATCTGTTACAGTTACCTGCTCTAGAAGTGACAAACTAAATGTAACATCGTTTCTTTACAACAGAATTTGCTTGAGTTCCCAGGTTTGTGTGACCAACTGGGATTCTATCATTTATGCCACAGGTGACTAACATTAAACCAAAAACCTGTTTTTCTCCTGATTCTCAATTTCTGACATGTTGAACTGGTACACTTGCCTTGTGCTCATAGCATTCAATATTGATCCATCTCCTATAGACCTGAGCGTTGCTCTGATGTTGCACCTGGGGCTTTTTTTTTCCTGATTTTTTGTATTTGAGTGGCCTCAAAACCAGATTAACTGACTGATGTAGTGCTTATCTATACCTAAGGCTCTACATAAGCAATCCAGGGAGCACAACTGGGAGAAATGTTCAGTATTTTTGCAAGTCCACTGAAATATGGAGGAGCCATGCAGGCTGAGCATAGCCTAAGCTGTTGTGACAGTATACCTGTAACCCATGCGTATCTCATATCTAATTTCGGAAATCAGTGTCTCCAGTGCTGGAGCAATATGTTCTTCATGCAGATATCTATTCAATTTTTCTACTTCATAAATACACTTCAAAAAGAACACATTTTAGAAGAATTAATTCTGTCAGGGGATTACTATACTTCTCAAACCCCTTATCAAATGCTTCATTGTTCTTGGACATAGTATCTCTTTCATTGTTTGTGTTCTTCTTACTCAGGTAATGAAAGTCCTTATCTTCCTTTTCTCTTCGTTATGTTATGAGCAACTCTACAACAGTTCTTGTTTCCTGTTTCTGCCACCATGTTTTGACAATGTTGATTCTCTACAAGCACAACAGTCCTTTGTTCTGAAGATGCAGTTTCGCACATTTAGTCTGTAGTATCCCTACCACTTCTTGTGCTAGTATTAGTTTGCAGCAGCAGCTAATTTAGCTGAAAATTAAGTCTACACAAGCCTTTTCAGGCAGATCAGCTCCCTCAACCAGCTAACTCTGACTATGTCAGAGGAGAAACAATGCTGATTTGAGAGAAGACTGCAATGTATGGGAAGAACTAAAAGAAAAAGCAAAACCAAAAATCTCAGACTTAGACTGGTATAATCTGATGTGGAACTATACAAAGCCCATCCATTTAGTCCATGTAGCCTCCCTGCAATGCAGACAAGCTCTTCCCTGCTACAAGCCTATTTTCCCTGCCAGCTGCCTCCATGGTTCTTTGAATAGAAGCTGGGTAAGAGCAGGGAAGTATCCCATTGTCCTAAAATTGAAAAATAACTCTTTATAAAAATCAAAATTACTTGCAGTAAGCCTGCAACACATGTAGGACTACAGACAATAGGACAGAGATAAGCCTGCTTCCTCTAACTCCACTTTATGCAGCCTGTCTCCTCCTTCCATCCTCCACAATCTTACTTAACCACCACCAAAAAAAAAAAAAAAAAAAAAGCAGCAAAAATCTGATATGCTCATGATATCGCTGTGCTTTACAAAGTAGGGATTTTTATTTTGGTTTCCTAGCAACTCTGCAGGCCACTGTGGCAGTGATTTTGTGCTGAGCATTAGTTAACATAGCATTGTTACAGTTCTTCTCAAATAGATACTTTAGACTCTTTAACTGCCTCTTTCTCTCCTTTAATGCACAAGTGGAGTGCACTCTAAGGCTGCCTGGAAGATTACTATGAAGCAGGAAGAAACACCTACATTTTACTTTTACTTACATTCCATCCTCTGATGATTTTTGGTCCACATGAAAGAACTGTGAAGAGCTCTCTAGCTGGTATTTAATCCAAATTAATCAGGAGAAATGAACAAATGGAAAGAAGAATCTGCAGATTAGAGTGAAGTTATCAAAAACCTCCAGCCAGGGCTGACCTTACTTCATAGCTATGAAGGACCCAAATGCAGCTTCTGCATTGTCTGTTACAAACACTTGCCATCTGGGAATGGTAAAAAGAGAAATACCAGGCAAGAATAAGGAGGTTTATTGTAAACCTGGATGAGGATTAAGCTTTTAAAATTATATTTGACATATAATTTGAAGATTCATAAAAATGCATCAAGAAATAAACACTCATAGCATCAGTATTCATGGCTGGGGATGTATTTTCCACTGAGAACAGCTACAAAGCTGGTAGAAATGCTCCGAGCTTCCCGTCATGCTGTCTAGCCAATGTGCCTCAGAAAAGATCACAAGCTGACCTGCATGGATTTAGCCTACATGACTCACTGGCCTCCCTGCTAGGGCTGCCAATTAGTTTCAGTTGTGACAGTGTTTTCTCTGATGCGGCAAATTGCCAGCGAGAAACTGGATTAGGGTCACCAAATTATTTTGCTTGGGGGCCCAGAAGTAAGTAGTTCTCTTTCCCGTTAACAGATCTTCTAGATAGGTTTAGCTACAGTTTGAAAGTCTGTACACTGAGATGGATATACTGATTTACAGTGTGAAACAACAGAAATGCGCTTTGTTCTGTCTCCAAACTTCGCTGCTGAAAATTGTTTTACTACATAACTGCATCTGCACTCTTCAGAGGGCAAAGACAGGGATCCAGAGCGGATCACAGCACATGTGGTCCTTGTGGGACTCTGTAACCTTTCTTGCCCCACAGGAAATAAGCTCAATTAAAAGCAAAAGGTGATGTTCATCATGGTGCTTTATTTCTTCCAACTGCAGTGAAGTCTGGGAATAACTGAGGCAGATAGTCTGACACTAATGTTATTCATTTATTTTAATTCTTCTGTTTCTAGTTACACATGTGGGAGGCTCTGCTACCTACTTAGCATAAATTTGCAGCAAGATAATAATCTACCAAAACCAGGTAATTTTTGCCATGAAGAGATGACATTATACATGATAACTAGAGAGAACAAATCCCCTGGAAACCTAATGAGCAGTGTAGTGCTAGCATACTCCTGCTGATAGTCTATGCATGCTGCAATTACAGGTCCCTTATATGGGCCAGCTTATCCTCTATATGTGACCGAATATATTTGACTTTGGGCATTTGGAAAGGATGCTGCTTTCCATTACAGTCTGAGATGACAATGGAGCAGTTCAAAATGGTGTGGTGAACATTGAAGATAAAGTATTCGGTTACTGTAGTTATGAATTATGACTACTTAAACACAACTATAGGCATGCAAGTTGATTTACCACTAAAATGACAGCCTCTTGTTCCTGGTTGCATACAGAATCATGGAAAATTATGTACTAAGAGACAGTGAAAAACTGAGAGTAGGAGGGAGGAGAATGTAATTTGCAACTGCAGATGCAGAGATGTGTTCAGTGTGTAACGTTCCTCAGTAATGAAAAGCCTGGGTTGGATTCTGTGTCTTAAAATCAATGTTGTAAGGTCTGCAGGCAGAGTTTGGAGGAAATTTGGGGGAGGAATTGTTCATTCTGCATTTTTCAGTATTATGATAATATTTTGATACAGGTTTTGCCATTTTTCACTCACTGCCTTTGTTCAAAACCCCTCTGATTTTATTCTAAGTCTTACAACATTCTGTTCTTCCTTTAAGCTCAGCTACCACATTCAAGTGATTATGTGCAACAAAAATAGCAGAAAATTGAATCAAGAGAACTAAAGCAGGGTCAGGACTTCCCTGATTGTTTTTGAGCTCAGTCTATGGTTTCTTGATTTCCAAGTTTCTCCCAGCGTATGAAAAATCTGAATGTGAAAAAACTGATTAAATTATTTGTTGAGAGTTTGCCTCTTGGAAATAATTAGGTATTTATTTTTCAAGGTTTGAATAACCTAGCTAGTATAAGCAATCCACAGGACCAGGCACAAGGCCAAGGAGGTGTGATTACAGGATAAGAAGGTATAACCTAAGGCAAAATCCCTCGACAGCCCTGGTAACCACAGGGACAAATGCAGAGAGGGAAGGGCAGAGGACCTTTCTTGCCATTAATTGTCTAGGTGAGCCTAAGGAGATTAGCTGCACAATTAGGCATTTAATCAGTCCACTCCCAGTCCAGGCAGCAGCCTGCTCTGTGTGTGCTTCAATACTATATGCCTGAGAACTGACCTTTACATGAAGATTGAACTCTCTTTGCAGACCCTCAAATACCACCCAGCTCTATGCGACAGGATAGCACACGCCCCCCAAGAGATCCTATGAATCCATTAGCACAGGATTTGCTTGCCAGTCAACAAATCTTACTTGCTTTTTCAACAGCTCCTTTTCTTAACAGTTAAAAGACAGGTCATGGAAGGCAGGCACAAGACAGAAATGGGCCACTAACAACAGCAAATGAAGCACTTGCTCAGTTCCTAGTAACAATAAGCAATTTAATTTCATCGTGTTCAAACCACTACCAGTGAATTCTGTTCTAGCTCCAGCCTCCTTTATAGCATTTGCTGTGGGATGAACTGCTGCTGTTAACTGTTTTGCCCTGGTCCTCTCTTGGTATCTGAATCCAGCACTGTGTGCTGAGCTGGGATGTGCACGCTTCCAACAAGATCCCGCATTCTGCACCAAGCTTCCCCTGCCTTATCTGAACCTGTCTTATCTACTTCTGCAAGTAGAAGCAGCACATGATTTTTCTCAGCATAAACACATAGAAACAATTTCCACAAGGCTGCAAAGGGTTTGTTGTTGTTTTTTTCTTCCTAATCAACCCAGTCATTTTGCTAACTGTGTGTGCATGCTAAGAGAGGATGCTTCTAGGGATGGGTGACTGTAATTATACAAGACAAGAGCAGAGAACTGTACTCAGATTCATTCCCTCCACAGCCAGAGCCTTGATTTTTCTGAGAATTAAATCCCCATAATGAAGGGGATGCCTCTGTGGGCTGCTGTTACTGTTTTACATCTCTCATTACACCCTCTGAGTGCACACAAGTAATGACCAAATGAGTTCAGAGTTTATCTCCCAAAGTAAATTCATCATGTCCAGGTCAAATAGTCAGAATGTGTGCTGAAAATATAGGCACGGCATTGCAGTGTTGTTTTCTCTACTTTGTGCAGTCCAGTTCTATTCTGGCAGTCCCACCACGGCAAGGATAGGGCTAAGAGATCGCGGAGGTGCAAAGGAGAGAAATGTAATGGCCAAGAGGAATGTGAACCAGTCTCTGCTTGCCTCTTTAAAAGCAGGGCTTGTGAGCTGCTAAAGGTCTGGCACTGCAGGCAAAGGGCCTGTAAGCACCGCAGTGAAACATGAAGGCCGAAAAAATAATCCCATCGTGTTCAGGAAGCCCTGACCTTACAGCGCTCTCTGGCTCAGCAGCCTGGAGAGGAGCAGGGAAGGATGGCCCTGAACAGGCTCACAGCCTCAGCATAGCTACAGAGCACTTTGTGATAAGAATAACTTTAATTTTTCTGCACCTTTTTTTTTTCCTTTATAAAACAGGATAATGATCATGTCCTTTCCCTTGTGTTCCCAGACTGTCTGCCCTGCTCATGTAAGTGGTAAATTCCTTAAGGCAAAGCTTGTCTTTTGCTATTTGTATGGGCTTTGTGTAGTGCCATCTAAGCTGAGAGGCACTGCCACACTACAACATTAGTAACAGACGGTGAAGCAATGCCTGGTCACAAAAATAAACACATGAAAAATACATTCATGACCCTGTGTACAGCAAAGTGCTGTACACAGGCAGACATCCATTAGGGGAAGATGCAATATCTCAGAGTGGTCTGTACTCCCTCAGCCTCTTCTCTCCCTCCATCACTTGTACTATAAATACATTCAGATCAAAATTTCTTAGAATTGTTTAGAACCCTCCCTATTTTACCCACCTATTTTCTATCAGTGAAATGTATATTGCAAGAGATAACAGGGTTGAAATTCCTTTGGGATCATGAATATCATAAGCTGTTTTGACATTTACTTGAGTATATTTTCTTTAAAAAAAATCTAAAAAGCATAAAATTAAGCCCACAGCAATAGAGAAGGGGGGTGGGGGGTTGGAACAAACCATACACACAAAAGGGAGGCACAACAGGGGGAAAATAAAGCAGCTGTAACCTCATGTGGAAACAATTTGATTACCATCAGTTCCCTGAAGTACTGACCAGATAAACACTTATTTAGCTTATAAGTTCTGACAAGATCACAACCCAAGGTAGTACAGCTGTGAGTGATTTTTCTATTTATTTATTGAAACCTCTGAGAAAATAATAGAGATGGGAATCAAAATCCATGTCTTCTGTGTAGCTACAGATTATTACCAGTAGGTAAGCAAGACAAACCCACTGGTATTGTTACCAAGATCACAAAGAAGCACATGCCTAGAGCAATGAAAAATTGGACTTTATTTTATTTACAAAATAATTTCCTACCAGATGTCTACAAGCCAATCACATCATCTGGCAAATGTGTTTTTTGGTAGAGAGTGTTGTGCCATCCCCCCCTTTTTGGCTCAGTTACAGCGTCATTTGGGGTATGCGTAACTTCTAGATGATATGTTAATCAGGGTGGGAAATCTGATAAACCAACTGGAGTTTTTGGTGTTTGATTCAAAAGAGTTAACAAACTATTGGCCTTTACAAACATAAAAAAAATAACCATGATCAAAATCAGGTACTGTTCAAGAGATGTTGTTTTGTTTTTAAAACATAGAGTTAGTACAAACAGTTACTAACAGTAAAGCATACGGTTAGTAACAGCTATCAAATGAGACACATTTTTCAGGTGCAACTGCAACTTCCATTTTGAGGAAGCAAAGAGATACTATAGGAAAGAAATAATTAAGTAGATAAGGAGTTATTGTCATTAAACTTTCTCCTAGCACCTAAATATAGCAATTATAACCAGCTAGCCAAAACCAGCTTGTGTAAAATCTCTTGCTTTATCACTCCTTCAAATGACAAAGTTTTGAGCTGCAGCAGCTTTTACCCACATTTTGGGAAGACCTCCTTCATATTACTCAGTCATAGAAAACCACTAGCCTTTTGCTCCCATTACTCTTATTTCACTCCTGGTTTTAGAAACTGTTCAGATCTCCTGTGTTATTAGTATCCCAGCTGGAGCTATCAGTCTTACATGAACCTTCAAGCAAGTGGAACAATCACCCGATGTGGAGATCAGAAGATGGATGTGGTCATCTCCACTTTGGTAAATTCAACAGCTGGCTGCAGTCAGGGACAAATGTGGCCCTAATCTAAATTAAAGGACTGCACATGCACAGGGACTTGACTAAATGACAAGATGCACAAATGCATTCTGCATTGCCTGGGGCTAATGAGAAAGGTTAATTCCTCTCACAAATTTTTGCAGCAGGTGGAATCAAGAATTCTCCACAGTATATGAAGACATAAACTCTTCCAAGACCATTCTCTTTCCTAGTCAAAATGAAAACAAAGTCTTCTTCAAATATATTAAGACAAACAGACCACTCAACTTTGAAGTTTCCAGCATTAGCATTTTTCAAATTCTGATGAAGCCTTTTTTGTCCTTACACTGATTCTTCAAGGACTAACGTTATCACACACTATTAAATCTCTCATCCATGTAATCTAATTTAGTTGGTACACTCCACTGAAAAATAATGGACCCTGTGATAAAGATCATAAATGCTATTTCAGGTCAGTCATGATTTTTTTTGCAGCTAAGAGGAAAATAACAAAATAACAGAAAGTAAATTTAACATTAGTCAAGTCATGACTGCAGTTTCTGTATAACATAATCTGTCTTCCCCTCCTTTCTTTGACCACTCAGCTGAACAGAAATTTAAACTAACCTATTCATTTATCTAGTCCTGGCTGCAAATACTGAAAGTCCAAACTGCTGGTTCGACTATATTTTGCATGTGGTGAAGCAGATGAGTTCCTGATCAGTCATCAGTTTTTAAAAAAATAATAATCAGTATATCAAGCTGCATCAGTCATAAAAATTCTTTTTGACATGTTCTTTTGAAAAATCTTTCTGATTACAAAATGCTTTTCTTCGGCCCAAGCAGCATCTGAAATCCTCAGTCCTCTCCAGCTTCCATCAGGCTCTCAGAAATCAGAAGCATTTACCACAGAAAATCCTTAGTTCAGTATGAAATATTGAAAAGGTGATGTGTGGCCAAGCCAGTGATCTACATTTCAGCATTCCTGGAATAACAATACAGAGGGGAGACAGAGCAGACAGATGAGCAGGAATAGACCAGAGTCATTAAATGAAAGGAATAAACAGGTTTTGAAGAGAAACAGGAACACAGAGATGCATGCTTGGCAAACCAGGTAAATAACAGGAAAGAGGTGAAGATGTAGGAAACAGAAGTGGAAAGCTGAAGAGCAGCAAGTATACAGGGAGTATCCTGGGAATAAAGTGTACTGGGAGTAAGGGCAAAACTGAGGGCTGTGTATCACGTTGAAGGCCTCAGAAATTAGGTGGAATTAACTTGAGAATTCAGTGAACAAGGTCAAAGCATGGAGATAAAAGAAAGGGATTTAGCCTTATATGGTCCTTGCAGATTATTTCTATTTCAGTACAGTGTGATTGCTCTGCATCTACATGAGAAAGCTGGCATGATTTCCTCCTCCAGAAACTACTGGGCTGGTAGAGATACTGCAGCTTTAAATAATGATTTTAGTGTGCTTTATGGGGATAAATTTTTCCATGATTACAAGAGGCTGTGAACCAAATCTATATGACATTTTACTGTGTAGGCTTAGAAACTAGTTAAACTGCTTATGACCTTCATTTTGGGGATTTATTATATCAGTAATTTGAAGACTAATTTTCATGAGACATGAAAATTGGCTGTTCTGTATTTTCCCTATTTTCTCCATTAAAAATATACATATCATCAGAGTGTTTCTTGCACCACTTAGGGTATGGTCCTTAGGGCTGGTATTTTGATATGTAGGTATTTCTGGTTTTGAAAGTTGGAATAATGAAATTCCATAGGAAACTGGTTATAAATGAAAATAAATATAATGGATATAAATGTGCACAGTCCTATTTTCTAGCTCCTTCCATTTTAAACGGCTGCAGCAGTCTGCAACAAACCAAGATCCCAGTTTTGTATTCTGAGTTGCTAATTAGTTATTATCTTCTATAGCTTTAATCAATGAACTGCTAAAGCTAAGCCAGTGTTCTCTGCTCTTATTTGTAAATTAACCTTTAACAGTTCTCAAAGAAGCAGCACTTTCAGCTCCTGCACATTCTTTGCAGTTACTGCTTAATTAGATCCTTTTTCTCTAGATAAGGAAGGTTGTTTGAAGAAAGTTAATAGAAACTCACTGACATTTAGGAATAAATTATTCCCCATTTATAACCAGAGTGTAACGCTATATCATATGAAATATGTTATACCTCAGGTCTCATGACTCTCAGTTATTTTCTTAGACTCTTTCTCTTTAAACTGAATTTTTAGAAAAATACTTCAGAGGCCAAGAGCCTTGTGAAGGTACTGTGGCTCTCTGTGAGCTTGTGCTGGAGTGTTATTCCTGCTGAATTCCAAGAACAGTGTCTGTTGCAACAGTGAAAGAGTCAACCTGAAAAACAAATCATGCATTTCTTCTGTGCTGATGTTAAATCGACTCAAAGATGCAGACAGATCAAATGAATATTTCATTAAAAGAACAACTAACTGAAGTGTGGCTTTCTGTCCCCCTCATCACAATCTATTGCCCAGTCTTGTTGTGCCAATCTTCTTTCCAGTGACCTATGCTCAGTAGTCACTTAAAGAGTCTACACTGTGCCATTCCTAATGCTATCTGCCTCCTGTAAACCTTCTAGCATCCTTTTCCAATTGTTTCCCTCTACCAGATCATCTGTGCTCACCTTCCCATTCCAAGATTTTTACTGGTGTCCCCTATCATGTTCTTAGATTTCTCTGCTCAGATCTCTCCTGCTTACACTACTGCCCTCTCTCTTATCTGGGTCCTTCTCATGCTGTTCTGTTGGAAGAGAGTATCTCTTTCTGACAGAATGTTATTTATTCAAGTAGGATTTACTTGCTTGACATACAAATTAGTCTGTGAAAAACAGAACTGTGTATGCCACAACTTACACTAGATAATTATAATAATGCCTCCTCCTATCAAGGCATTTTTGGACATTTTTAATTGAAGTCCATGCAAGCGTCCCCTTTCCTTTCTTCACAGCTTTCCCACAGTCATTCCATTTACAAGTCTCTACCCCAGACCAGCAGTACAAAACTTGCTAGGAAGACTGAATTTACCTTTCAGATAGCTTTGCTTATTTGCCATATTTATAGTTGCTTCTCATTAAATTTTCAGTATTCATCACTTATTCTACAGGCCATGCCCCATCAATGGACCTCTTCTGCATTCCAGCTGATTGCAGCAGGAACCATCCTCTGAGAGCAACATAAATTTATTCCAGAGCAACTGTAGTTACCAGCATAAAACCAGGACAGTCTGAGAATATATAGGCATGGAATATCCTGAGCTAGCATGGCATGTGTAAAAAGGTCATAGTTAAGTAGGAGGTAAGGAACAGCAGGATGAAATACTGAATAAAGACAGGAAAGCTGTGATAGACACAAACTTCAGAGGACAAACGCTGAAAGAATCAGGCTTGGGGTGACAGGACACAAGGAGATACACGTCTTTATACAAAGACTTTATATATATACATTAAAAATACATATATAGCACATACACTCCTCTTCAGACCTGGCGTTGATCTCTGTGTTTCTTGGTTATAATATTCCCCTGCCTTTTCAAGTAGCTATGAAACCCACAGCTAACCTGTCTCTCTTGCTTGTTTCTCTTAGGGAACAGCAGCCAATATTACTACTGCTGTTTACTTGGCCAGTTCAAGGGATAAACATATGCACCATGAATGTCAAGCATGGAGGGCTGCCCATATTGAAATCAGCTGATTCTCACACAGTAAAATTGCTTTTTTCATAAGAGTGCTTTAAAAAACAAGGCTATCACCTCTCTTCCCCAGCAAATTATATGGGGAAAGGAAACAAATGTGACAGATTTACTTAGAAGAATGTTACCACTGCAAAATTAGAAGCACAAAATTAGCATGTTTGAGGACTCCATTTGCCTATGCAACCTTTATTCAGTCTCTCGTGCATATTTGTAAGGCTAGACATTGAAATCCTAGCTTCCTTCATGTCAGTGGGCTACTTGCCATGGACTTCAGAGATGCCAGTATTTCAGCCACAATCTTCACCTACATGCTTCCAAAGTTCAGATGCAGATTTTTCCATGAGGTCCTTTCCTCTTTTGTTTATAGAGTTGTCTGAATAGAAGTATTTTTTCCCCTCTATATATGCAATGTGTGGCCCAGTGCCTTATTTATGGCACACATATAAAGCCTACATTGAATAGAGGATTTAAAATTCCTCCTGGTTGTTTTTCATCAAAAAACCTTATAATTCTCCTGAGTCTTATGTAGACTGTTTTGTGAAGCACTTGCATTACCAGTTCTGTTTTGTAGATTGGAACCTGGACACAGAGAAGTACATACAGATTTGTCTAATGCCCACTAATTCTAATCTCTAAACTAAGTATAAGACATTCAGAATCTTCAGTATGTTTAGAGAAAAGTTTCAATTCATCTTCATTTCTATTATGAGCTCCCACCATTTCTGCAAATCAAGCTCCATTTATTGCAAGTTAGGCATCCAGAAAACAAAGTTCACTCAGATTAGTGGTCACCTATAGAAAGTCTGATATAATTCCCAGTTCTGCTGAAGTACATAGAGCAGAAACCAGAAATCTGTCTGCATTTCCCAGACTCACTATATAGCATGTGGGGGACAAATGAGATGCCCCAGAGAGCTAAACCCAATGTTATCCTCTACCCAGAGGGAGTTTGAGCCTTCTTGTCCCACCTTGCTTGGAAGTATTTTGACTACAAACCTAAAATCTATTGGACTGGTACATAAGAAAATGCAAAGACAGTTAAAAATGAATCGAGATTCACTGTCCCCTGCATGGGTGAAATATGCAATAAAGTCAATAAGAGCATTGTCAGTCAAATGAGGACCAGTTTTTGCTTGGGGAACACATATTTGTTGACACATCATGTGACACTGAAGTTCAGCTATGCATTAGGAAGGAATTAAGGATTTACTGGTTTAACACTTATTCATCTTCTTAAAGTGCTTCTATGACATCATCTTTGAATACTCTCATTGATTAACTCTCTGAATCTGTCTCTGTGAGGCACCTTATCCATGGCTTTTGTGGATTGTTAAATTAAATGAATGGTTTAGTGACAAACTGGGATTAATCCATTGACTAAAACAACTGCATGGAGAATATGTACACAGAATAGGCTTGGAAGTGGTTTCTAGTAATCAGAAGTCAAGACCTGCAGCTGCCACAGTATGCTGAGATAACAAATAGCTTAGCTAGGAGTTTATCTGGACTCAGGTGCACTCCATTCACATGCAAATGATATGTCAGGAGAAAATGCATTTGTTGACTCAATTGACCATAATGAGTTGAATCTCTCCAGAAAAGCATCAACTGTGTATGTTAACCTGACAAAAAAATTACAGGTCTTGAACCTAAGCCAGAAAAAGAAAGAAGCACTGGAAGAGATATTCGGGGAAACTGCAGATAGGATTCTAAAACAGTGGTAGTAAATCACTGAAAAAGTGATGCAAGACAATATACTCAAAGCTACAATCACCAAATCTGAGATTTCCCTATGAATCATGTTTACTATTAAGGACCAGGAATATCTGCAGCTTTTGCTTACAAAGAGAGAAGAAGAATATTAACTGAAACCCACTTAAAAACAGGATAATTAACATTATGTCAGGGTCACTAATCCCTTGGGAGCAAAAAAACTCAAACAGTCTTCATCGTGTAGGAAAAAATACTCATTCACAAGGAACCTGATTCACAAAAATTGGATTTAAAGGTAGCTGTAACTATCACGGATATTCTGCAATCTTAACTAGTCAGATTTTCCTATATGGCAGGAAAATTATGTGTTACTGAAGGTATTTCTTACAACTTGTTTAATACATTACCTAGAAATATAATAAAAAACACAGAGAAACAATGGTCTGCAATGCTCAGTCCAGAAGCCAGAGTAAACAGTCTTGGCACTTGGACTCTCCAGCTGCCCAGCTCCACAGGGCCTCCTGCCAGCTTCCTCTCACTGTGCCTTACAGTTTTCTTCACCTTAAGTAGCCACCAACATAGTAAGCAGCATGTGTGACAGGGATGCATTTACTGCATGGTCATGTAGGGAAAGAGCAATAAGAGCCAAGGGTTACTGCTGCTCCTCAAACGAAGAGATGAGTCCCAAAAGGAACAGCAGGGAGGAGTCGGGTAGCAGAACAGGGCTCTGGGACCCAAATGCCAATGGACCTCCTCAGAAGACAGAACGATCCTACTTTTGCATTTACATTCAGGTACTTAGAAATCTGCATTACCAGCAAGCAAATGTCTGGGTGAATATTTGCATCCATATTGGAGCTGGTGTAAGGTAGTACACTAAGTGCTCAGTCAAGGATGATTAGTGCAGCTGAAAGCCCGAGGGAGCCCCTTGTAAAGGTTAGAGTGTACTTGTGGTGACATTTTCAAATGCAAGCTAAACAGTTATGTGCCCTTCGTAACACACGAAACCTCCTGCAAAACCTCCAGCAGAAGGAAGAGCACACAAAAAACAGGTAATTATAGCCTAGGGGCCCATTATAGAACATATTCATTTCCAAACCTGTTTCTGCAGACAACCCTGTTGTAACTGTGATTGCAAATCCTCGAGTTGCATCTCAGTCCTTTATCCAGGTAAAATTCCCACTTAAACCAAGTGAAAGTTTTGCACCAAAAGGGATTAAATAAAGCATCTCTCACATCTTTTCTGTTGGAGATGCCACTTCTCGGCCTTTGACCTGCCTCTGTGATATGAGTGCCACTCCTCATCTGAATTTCTGGAAGACTCACAATGCTCGCAGAGCTGTCATAAAGGGCTCACAACCCTACACAGGGCATCCACTAAACTGACAGCTTAGTTTGAACACGATTGAAACTGCTGATCATACCACTGACTGGCTGCTCTACCATGTCTCTATATTATTCCTGCTCTAACACAAAAAGTGAGAATGTTTTATTGCCTGCACTGCAAAAGGTACAGGTGATTTCTTTTTTTTTTTTTTTTTTTTTTTATTTCTTAACTCAGTAAAGACCTTTTGTCAATTCTTACTGACTGCTGTAAAGTCACCACTCAGTGACTGAGTAAATGAAACTACATTCTAAAATGCAGTTTGGATCATTTATTTTGACAAAAAAATAATAATTTAGTTTCCATCATCGTGCACTAGTGAATGAAAATAACTAGCAAAAAAATAGGTCTGATTTCACCATAGAAAATGAGAAGAGACGTTCAAAGAAACTTACTGGGTTTTTAAAAATAACAAAGGGATAACTGATAAGCTCCTACCCCAGTTTTACTGTTCTTTTGAAATGGAAGGCAAATCAGCCCTAGATCCAAACATTTTTAATCTGAATACACACATCAGAAGTGAAGCCCTTCCACTGTTCCATTAGACAAACCAATAACCTCCAAAGGCAGGGTGAAAGCTGGCATCAAGGACTCTGATTTCCAGTGCTCATCTGAGACTGAGTAAAGAAAAAGACATATTTTATGCTTTATTATTTCACTCTATTTAGATTCCACAGGTTAATTTACAAGAACTCCACTCAGAGACACAAAACAGAAGAAAACTAAGATGGAGACATTAAGTGGTCTGCTTCAGTTAACATTAGTTCCTCACATATATTCTGAATTTTCACACCTTACCTGGAGTAGCACTGGAGACTGTTGGCCACTGCTGATCAGGCCCTCCTGGTCCTCCACGTAGGACTGCTGCCTCCTCCATATGCACAGCACTGAACAAGCACATATCGTAGTTAGATTATACAGTTCCCCTCTGACCTGGGCTTTATAATGTTTCCCTTTCTTGCTACTTTTCAAAGGTTGTAACTGTTTCTCACTGTGCAACTACAGCTATAACATTGCATGTTGCTAACAAAACCTGCTGCTGCGTTAGAGAGCTAGCTGTTTTGACTTGCAAAAAATATCTTTGATTACTTACTAAAACACATTTGTGGCGTAATTTATAAAACAAACACTTGCAGGACACTTTGCTTTCATTGACTGGAAGTCGCTAACAAGGAAATTACAGACCTTTGCTGTTGTGATATACTAACATTAAAGCAAATAATAAAAAGTTGGGGGAGTTAGTTCTGAGCTTCTGTCACTATGCTACTTTAACAGATCCCACCTTTCTTGATTACTATATGCTTCTCGTGAGCAATTCAGAAAGAGAATGCAGAAACTACCACAGCAAGTTTTACAGTGTCCCATTGTGAGCACTTGGCCTTGAAAGCATCAATTTGGGTATGAGCCAGCATCTTACATAGAAGGAAAAGATAAAATCTGCTACTTTTAATGCAAAACTACACAGGTATTTGTGTGCAACTGCTTAGGGAAACAGAATTCTGTGACTGTGTCCCTGCCTCTGCTCACCTGCTTCTGAGCTCCCTTCCACACTCCCAGTTGAACTTAATGGGCAGTTTCAATCAAACTTGGCAGATGTCAGTGGTCCTACAGATACCAAATTTCTACAAGTTTTATGAAAAATCAGTATTTTATGAAAATCATCAGCTGGGCAGGTCACACAGTCTCAGAACCTGAGATTTCTTGTAAGGACAGGGGCTGCTGGTGTGAGAAAACAGATGAAGACATTCAATTTCCCAGAAAGACTTTAACTCCCTTGCTTGTGGGATGAATTGCTTTAAATGAGCTCTGACTTTTCATTAATTGTTGAAGTAACTTCAGGCAAGATCTTGAATTCTGTGTAGAAAGGAAAGTAGATCCACAGGATCACAAGAGCACGTCTGGCTCTGAGGACCAGTGGATAAGATGCTCAGGTAGGCAGGAGACTTCCTGCTTCAGAATCCTGCTCCCTAGACTGTTTATTCATTTTTCAGTAAGCAGTCAGGGAAATTTTAAAAAATAACAGCAGGAACAAAAAACAAAGAAATCAGTTTGCCCAGTGGGCCCCAGAATCAAGCTTGCTCCTTCTTTCTTTCCTCCTGGTCCTGAGGCTTAAGTTCCTTTTTACACAGTGTCCCAAAGTCAGCCAGAGAGGTGCACTGTGCCCTCACCCACATGCAGCACAGTCTCCGGGATGGACAGTCTGAATCTGAGTTTTGGACTTCAGCCTTATGAAGATTCTTCAGCCCTGTGGATAATGGGTAAAAGGTGATGACTACAGTCCCATTGCACCAACAATTTTGGGAAAAGTGTCCCATCCTGCACTGTGTGGTGCCACCAGGAACTACTGCAGTGTTATAATTGCATCTAAACCCGTAAAATAGTCTTATTAATCACATCAGATTACATCTGAATATAAAACCAGTTTTCTAATCTGCTCAGGAAGGGAGAGCAAAAATACTATTTTATTTAGGCTCTACAAAACAACTCTATTATAATTCCCGCTTTCCAGGTATACTGAGTAACAATTTATATCCAAGTGCTTGCGATGTTAGGCAGAGGACTTTCAAAGTTGCCTAGAGATTCGGACACAGCCTCACTTTTCCTCCTCTGAAAATCTGTCTCATATCTTCAAAATGTTCTTTAAACTGCATTAATCATCTTGATTGCACCATGCAGCTAATATACTGACTGCAGGAGCAGCATACTTTTATGGTAATGAGAGACAAGATGGAAAACACATCAATGCTGCAGACAGTCTGTTGAAACATAGCATTGATGATTACAGGGAGCTTTAAAGTAAACAAAAAGTGTCTAATCACAGTCAAATAATTCAATAATTGGAGCAATTATGCTTTGACAGTCAATGTATAAAAAGGCAGGAGGTCAACACAAAAAAAGCACACATCTGTGGTAGTATAATAATACCATAGATGCAGTCAGACCGAATCTGCAACACTGGGAGATTGGAAGTGACAGCAGCAGAACTCGGATGCTTTCCATGTCCTTATACAGAAATTGTCAGGTTAGGGCATCAGAAGAGTCAGACAGCTTTGTCCTTTTCAAGAGAACAAAGACAGAATTCCCCTTAATGTGTGGAAACAGCATACATACCTTTGCATTCCTGCCCTTAGGGATGCAGAGTAGCGCCAGTCAGGATTGGGGTGTTTTGGCTGTAGAAACAAAAAACCCAGGATAATGTTGTTAATATATGTTAAACGTGCTGAAAAGCATGTGCATCTGGCTAATTTTGTCAGAAGAATCTTTACAGAACTACTCAATTTTTGTGAGCACTCAGACAATGGACACACAGAGATTTGTCTCTATAACAAAGAAACTCATTTGCCCACCAAGGCCTTTGGCTAGAGATGATCTCTGTGGAATGGATTTAATTCTGGAAACTGGTGGACAGTTATTTTGTAAAGTCATCAACATTCTGGGCATAAGGAAAAAAAAACCCCATAAATCCATAATACACATTGTTTGTTTACCTGATTAGCTGAGAAAACTCAAGCTCCTGCACCAAATAGCATCTGCCTGAGGACGTATAAAATCCTCCCCCCCCCCCCCCCCCCCCCCCCCCCCCCCCGTGAGGGGAACATGCAGCGTGGTCTGTCAGCTGTGAGGTTTCTGCTAACACTTAGTGTACTGCAGGGGACTGCACTAGATTGTATCAGATTTGCAGACTGCAGCAAGTCTTTGATAAAAGGCAGATGTGTTCTTTCATAATACTGAGAACTACTACATTCTCCATCTTCATGAGAGGGCATAAGAGGTGGAAGGGGAAATAGCCAGCAATACCCTTTGATCAACAGTCCTCAGCGTATGATGATGACCTGCTGCAGAATGGCTTGCTAAATAAAGAGATAATTAAGAAATCCTCTGTTGATCAAAAATTGCTCCAGAAAATCTCTTTTGCATTGTCAGGGGACCATCAGAATAATTTTCAACTATGGCCAAAGAATGCAAGCTCAGGTCCTTTAAAATTAAGCCCTAAGCACATAACTAGGTTATTTCTCAGGATTCTCAAGACATTATTCTGTAGGTGATATTGCAGCCAGTGCTTAACTTCAGGCACTTGAATTCAAAGAGAAAACTTATGTCCAGAAACATAATGGACTACACTCATTCCTGGTCTGTCTTGCACAGTGCCAAACACACAAATAATATATGACAGTAATGGTTTAATTCTCTTCAAGCTATTGGAGGCAGATCAGAAATTAATTTTGTCCCATTACTTGAAAGAAAAAAGGAAAGTGTTGAATGCTCTGAATTATTTAAAGCCAACTCTGTCTTTCCTCTTGAGGTTTGGGGTATGCTTTTCCCTGGATCAATAGGTTTTATTCAAATAAAAATGGAGCAATTACAACTTACGCTATCACTCTATCACCATATTTCCCAGGTCCAGCATCACTCAAGAGTGAGATGCTCTTGGATGATGCACATCCTAGTATTCTTTATGGTCTGAGTTACACAATGGGAACGAGGCTGCTTGTGGTTTGCAACCACACGTTAAACATCTGTGCTAGCAATTTCCTTCCTGTTTAGCCCCCGGTTCTCTGGCATGCTCAGGTTCTGCTGAGTTTAGCAGAAAGTAGCTTGACAAGGAGCCCATTATATACAGTTCCAGCATTTTCTCATTCATTCCATTTTGGACCCAGCCCCAGGGATATCAAACCAACTCGAAAGTCAACCATGTAGTAAGAGTCAATGAAAGGGGATAGAAAATAATACACACTGATCAGATCTTCTCCTGAGTTTGCCTTTCTTGATGCATGAATGGTGCTGACACCAGAAGATTTGGCTTTTCCTCTGCTGGGGATTTTTGTATAGCAGAGGAACTGGTGGGCTATGGAGGGAGCAGAAAGCCCCTTTGCTCTTTTTGTGCAGTTTGAGAGGTGCAGGTTATTAGTTTGTATAGGCTTATAGGCAGTGTGAGGAGGAGAAGGAATCTTACCACAGTCCCAGGCAAAACACAGATGAAGTGAGATTACATCAAAGAGCTGGAAAAGTCTGACATGAGTTGGGTAGGAGTGAGAAAAGAGGAAAATGGCCACTTGCTCACAGTATATAGATTTTTGTTTTTCAGCTGAGACCCTCTTGGCTGGAAGACAAAAATCTATGTTCTGTTGCCTGGGAACTTTCAGACACCAGATCATAAATGGGGGATGATGGCAGGACAAACTCATCAGCTAGGAATTCGTCATTCGTTCACTCCACATGCATGGACCAACATTCACCATGTCAATATAACAAAACCAGCAGCAATTAGTAGATTGTGGTATTTTCAAAGGTTACTATCCAGAATCTGTGGCATCTTGTGGCTATTCTCAAACAGTTCTCTACCTTCTACTACTCTTTAGACAGGGCTGTAGTGCTGCTCCCAGAGGAGCAGAAGAAGGAAGGAGGGGACAGGATCAGAAAAATATACCCTGGAGATAGAAAGATCTGTTGCCACAGCTGACTTTCAGACCTTTCAGGGGCTGTTTCTTGTTTTTAACTAAAAAATTCAATGTTTGAGACTTCTCTACTTTTTGAAGTCTTCACAGAAAGGAGGAGCAGGCAGTTGGGCAGCAGTCAGCCTTTGTCCAGACCTGTTCTCACGCTGTTTTATCATGTGTGTGCTGCTTGGCTATGAACATTCAGACCTCAGCAAGACACACGTTTATCCCACACTTGTGTTATCACAGGCCAATGTCCAAACGGCAAAACTGGTGAAATTCCAATTTGATCAGTGTAACTGGCTTCTCCTTTTGTCCACTACAGACCAATTCTCTAAGATCCTCTGGTCATATGAGAAAAGTTGGTTCAATACATCTTTAAATGAGATGGGGATTAGGAGCAAGAAAAGCAAAAAGGCATGACCAGTAATAGAAGTGACACATTGTAGAAGCAGCAAACCTGTTCAGTAATATCTTTCCCCAGTTCAGATGCAGTAATGTTTCTTCTAATATATCATTCAGGCATTCACAGTCTGCATGCTTGGATTGGCTTATACCTCTGGCTACAAACAGTCCACCTTTACCAGAGCACCCACAGAAACCTGCCACATTGACATGTCACTGTGTCATGACATGATATGGCTCATCTCAATGTAGAGCTGTGTCTTCAGCACAGTCCCAGGGGACAGGAGTCTGCACAGCAGCTGTCAGCGGCCTCCTCTGCAAAGCCCTGTCACAGGCTTTGCTGTGAGAAATGTAGCTGTGTCATAAATCAACACCACCAGGACAAGGTACAGCTGGCCAGGAAGCATGAGTACAGAGAAGAAGCACAAAGAGGAATATAGGCTCTGAAGTGGCTCAGATGTTTCCCAGTTTCATATCCCCATACTCTTGCTACATCACACAGTCTGACAAAGATAACATTGTTCCTTTTACCTCCCCAGCTCCCACCTCTTTACAAGACCCTCTTTATCACATGCCAGCCCATTCTACCAGCTTTAAAGTAATCTTAGCCTGCCATTTCCCTCAGAGACTTTTGGAGGCCATGTATCCAGTCCAGTGGTCCTGTCCTTACCACATCAGTGGAGGTGAGAAAAATCACACGATCCAGCACAGAAGTAATCAGCCATTCCCCATTTCTCACATCACCTGTATTTTCTGATTTAGTAACAGAACACATCATCATAGTCATGAGATGAGTCAAAACCTATCCAGGTGCCTGAAGTAGTGGCTGTCACTGCACCAAGTGAACACCTCACACCAGCAGTTTGCTCCTAGGGCTGCATTCTGCCAACCACATAACCACAAGCATTAATGTGACTAGTCATAAACAACCAACCCTACGGGAAAGTCTGATAAGTGAACTTATAATATAAAATGGAGCCACCTTAGTAGCAAAAAAGCTTATGCAAATTTTCACACAGTTGTTTTCAAATTGCAAAGCATGGGTTAACTTAAGAATCATTTCATTGGTTCATGAAGAATAAGTTTAGTGGAAAATACATTGTGACAAATGTTTTGCTCAGTTCTCTTTTTAGCTAATACTTTAACACAATAAGAATTTGTCCTTGGGATAGAAGGAATTTCTGAATGTTTTTAATGTCCTGATCCTGTATTCATGAACATCGATGCAAAGGCTATCATTCACTTCAGTGGCTATTAGAACAGGGTCTGCTTGAGGTAGAGAAGTGTGACTCAAATATTTACAAACAGTTACCAGATGACGAGGCTGCTAAAAGCATCCCACTCCATTCCTACTTCCACACAAACACACAACAGAGTGACATAAGATATATTTATCAAATGTATCGGCTTTGAAGCAATAATAAAAGGCTTTTCAGAACCCCTGACCACATACAGCTCTGCTTATTTTCCACTGAGACAATGCTGACGGATGTGGGGAAACAGAAGTTTCTATTCCTGTTTTCCTTTTGTAAATGTTTAGACTTAATTTGATGTGGAGAACAAACTATTTATAGACTGAACATGTGTTTATCATACAAGAAATAAGAATGGAAACTGAGAAGGGTGTAATTCAGAAGTCCCAAGATTTTCTTCCTGGCAGTGTTCATTTGCATTCCTAACTCTGAGAAAATTAAGGTGAAGGGAACAGTCAAGTGTTTCTGTAAAGTATATTCAATGAGTTCTGAGAGAAGGAAAACACCCCTGCCTAATATTGGATGCAAATTTCTGTCGGCACAGCAGTAAGCATCAAACCAAGAGTCTGACTGCCCTGAAACACAGAACAGGCTCAGATACTACCACTAAACAAAAGAACAAACATTTATAGTTAACCTTTACAATGTCAGTGGGGCTGGAGAATTTCTTAAAGGCTTAAGTTCTTGAACTGAGATTGCAAGATATTCCACCATTAATACCTTTAAAGCCTCTGTGAGAAATCTCTTGGAAAGACTGCTCCAGACAATGCTGTGGGTTTACTAGATCTAGACACTTCAAAACATGCCTGCATTTTAAAGCAGTATCAAGATGTGTTCACCTCAAGTGTTATTTGTTTTTTCCTGGTGTTTAGCAAGCTGGTTTTGAAGTGCAAAATACAGAGAAAGAGCCAGAAGCAGAGCAAACAGCCGTAGAACTCCAGTGAACCCCTGGGTCTTACCATCACTAATGTGCAGCTTTTGTTTCGCCTTCTGAAAAGTGTGTATAAAGTACCAGGCTAATTTATTTCTGAACATCACATAAAACATTGTATTTTGTCAGCCATATGTATCACCACTCAAAAAAGGGTACAAGGAAATGTACGATCAGAAGAGTTTATGTCTAGTTCTATCAAGTATTCAGACTGTCCACTAATCATTAGGAATGTGCCAGTTTGCCTTCTGGAGCAGAAACTCCTGTTACAGCATGTTGGTTTGATAGTTTTCCCCTGCACTAAAGGGAAAAGGTTGTAATGAGATGCAAGACATAACAAGCGAGCTTAACCGCACAGAACGTAAGAACAAGATGGGAGAGATGAAAACATAAACCAAGGACCAGACCCTACATAGACATCACTTGGCATCTTCACAGGCATATGAGGAAAAGGACTCCAGACTAAAGCACTGAAACCTTTCCTGAAAATGATGGATCATTGCTGTAAAAAAATCACATCTTCACACACCCCCTTCATAACGTGTGCACCTCCCCTTCAAAAGGCAAGAACGCAGGCTGCCCATAACCTCACACAGTGCCAGCAATGAAGCCACAGTATTTTGCTATCTCTGTATTTTGCCCACACTGCTGCCTGGTCACCCTGCAGTAGTTATCCAGCTGAGGAGAGCACGATATACAATAATTCTACATTCTGATGCTTATCAAACTCCTGCCAGCAGTAACTGTTTCTGAGGTTTTCAGTGCAGCTGTGTTAGTACATTTCTTCTTTCACAAAGACACTTGGCTTGAGATGGTCTTATAAACCTATAAAGGACCATACAGGCAAGTAGAGTGAAAGCAGAAGCACAGGTTGTCTTGCAGAAACAAGCTCCCATTCCACCATCACAACACTAGCCATACAAGTCAGAAGTCACACAGGAATCAGCATTTCAACAGACAGAATAATTTCCTACCTAACCTTCATACACTGGGTCTTCCCTTGCACTGCATCCTTCTAATGACCCAGTGAAGTCAATCACAACTTAGTGTACAGTAATTATTAACATCTTTCACCTTATTAGCAAATATGAAAAGGACAAAGGCCTTATTGCATCAAGTGTTACTGAGATTAATCCCAAATAACTTTGAAATATTTTTCATCTCACTGTATAAACAACACTTGCAAAATACTAGCCCTTGTTAAACCCTGTGTAAAATATGCATGCATAGAAAGCCCATTCACCTGGTCCCACCCTCATAACTGAACAGCTAATAGAAGATCAACTTCCAAAAACGGAAAAAAAAAGACCTTTTCACATTATCCAGAAATAATATACACATCAGACACTAACTTTGTAAATCAACACATTTGTTATGCTTCACAGGTGAAGGCAGGGGCTGTTAAAAACTGATTTAAAGTTCACTTTAACTAAAAAGAGAAACGCGGATCTCTGAAGCTCTAGTAATGCAAAGATCATTATCCTTAAAAAGCAGAATTCAGTGTTCCTAAGAAATGGCTGGCATTCAGTGCATATGCTAAGCTTGAAACAAGGGAAAGACAGGATTTTATAGTATGTAATTAGCTAGGAACTAGTAATTAGTGAAAGCCATTAGATTCAGCCATTTTCTCATGTACACCAGGCACTGATACATTTTCACAGTATGTACTACTACCCCAGGACAGTTTAAGAAGCAGAGAGCTAAGAAAAGAACTCGTGACAAATAGAACTTGCTAGAATTTCACCTCTGTTTATGTCATACAGAACTATTTGAATAATTGATTCCCCTTTTCGATCATAACTCCACACAGGCAGGCATTCTGTTTGCTCTATACATTTCTCTTCTTTACTCCAGGTTTAGGCTGGCTTTGCTGTCACTGCCTGATCTCCACTGGTATTCAAAACTTGCAAATTCATTGCATTCAGTGGAGTGATTCCCATAATGTGATAGGATCTGTCTGTTAAACTAATTTCCTACTGGTCTTGCATCCAAAGTGAAGTCATTTTCAATTATTCCTTCCTTTTTTTTTTTTTTTCCCCCCAGAAAATCAGATGTATTTCACTCTTTGACTCTTCAGTGTACGTGCTTATAGAGCATGTCTCATGTTCCCTCCTATATCAGATATACAGTTTATTATACTCAGAAAGATTTTAAGGTACAAAAACTGTGTAGAAAGAGAAAAAATACTTCCCCCCATACTCTGACACTGTGATTTACAGAAACACACTGCATTAATTTTAAATGGATTAGTTTTGAATAGATGAGCACTACAACATGAAAAGCATTTTTATGGAAGACTTGCTAGTCCTTAAGATCTGTGCATCTTTGTGTAAATAAACTACAGTTCCAAAAGATGCTAACGTCTTCATATATGAATAAATATAAAGAAACAAATAAATATATTATATTTCTGTGGCAAGAATACAGAAGTCACGCTCCTTTCTATCTCACCAGTTACTCCCCCAGCTTTCCCTCATCTGGAGGCATAGCACACATAAATGCATGAACTGATCTTATACCTGCCACAATTGTAGGGTACAAACAACACACAGTAATTGCAAAATTTTCCTTTTGTGAACCAGAATTAGTCTCTCCTGGGAGTGTTTCTAGGTTTAGTTCCAATACATGTAGAAAGAAAACTGTACAGAGCATGCAAACCTCACACCAGCTGCAGATTGCCTGTGTGCCAGCATAAAGCAACCATTAATTCTTCACTGTGGGAAAATATTAAAAAGGTTAATACACTGCTAGTCAAAGCATAGGTATTAAACAATTTTTAATAGCAACCCAGCAGGTTAGAAGTTGTCAGACTGTAACGTAACGATGGTAACTTGCTGTAATTCCCTACAAAGATGTCACTGAATTGTCACTGTCCAGAAAGCACAAAATGCAGCACCGGGTAGAACAAATATTATCAAAAGAAGGATTGCAGTTTTCAGACAACTAAAACACACCCACATTAGTAAACAAAGCACAGTATTGTAATGACCCAAATTCAAAACTTCAACATCTTTGCCTAGGTATGAAATCAATGAAGTAGCAAACGTTTATAACTTCCATGATCTATTGATTTCCAGGCTGATCACTTCTTAAATTTTCTTTTCCTGCAATATTAATTTTAGCACTAAAAATTTAAGACCACATGTGTCATTCCCTAGCACTCTGTGGCAGCAGGCAATTTTAGATCTGCAAGAGAAAAGGGAAAGAGGCAATATACTATGAAGCCTATGCTGCAAACGCAAAGTGAATCTCAAACAACAGATGCATACACTGAACTTACCAAATGGACCCTGAAAGTCCCAGTATTTACCTAGAAACAAAATGCATTGCACAGATTAGATTCGTTAGTACCATGTTTCATAGCTGTGTGTCAGTGAGCCTAAAAGGGCGTAATCTGAGTTTTCCAGTTTGAATCTCTTCTTAAGTACAGATTTTCTCAGAGCACTGTGCTGGCCATTTATCAATGCAGCCTCACCTCATTAGGAGTAATGGAGTCATTTTTAAGTATGATCAGGTTTTGTGCACTCTGCCCACTCTGTCCTGTCAGATGCCTCTCGGTCATCACTGCAGAGGGACCAGTAGTTCCTGTTGGGCCACAGGTATTGTAAAACATAAAAGTGTCACTTCCTGATCCTGCAGTTAGGCATGCCTTATAGCAGTAGGTCTTAGTGAGAGACCCATTGCCCCTCACTTCAATGAAATGGGGCTGTACTTTCAAACCATGGGGCAACCTAGCATCGATGTTGTTGTTGGCCTGCTTGTATAACTCAGCAGGGCACCGTTCTCTGACCCCACAGAACCCTGCACAGCAGGACTCCCCATACAGACTGTATCTGTAGCACTTGATAACAGTAAGCCCAATGATTGTGAAAAGGAAAACGAAGGAGATGGCGCTCAAAGCGATAATGAGATAAAGTGTGATCTCTGAGTAATTGCTCGGACTTTTAAAGTGCCTTCTTGTATCAGGGATGATTCTGGAAACTCTGTCCACCACAGCAACAGTGATGGCTACTGATGAGGACATTGGTGGCTCTCCATTGTCTCTCACTTCTACCGTCAGGTTGAAAGTAGGTGTGCTGTCCTCGCCCAGTTTGCGAGTAGTCCTAATCTCCCCAGTATGGAGCTCCACCCTGAACAAACCTGGATCTGAGGTTTGTACCAGGTGGAAGAACAACCAGGCATTTTGTCCTGAGTCCCCATCAATGGCTATAATTTTGGTTACCAAATATCCAGCATATGCCGAACGTGGGATCATCTCCAGGGCTGCTGAAGTGTTTGTTGAGGTAGGATACAGAATCTGTGGAGCATGGTCATTCTCGTCCACCACGTAGATGTAGACAGTGACAGTGCTGCTCAGTGGTGGGATCCCGGCATCCTGAGCCTGGACAACCACCTGGAACTCCCTTAGTGTTTCATAGTCAAAGGACCTGACAGCATACATATTGCCGCTATCGGATTTAATGGAGACATAAGAGGCAACAGGTAGCCCTTCAATCTCCCCAGCTAGTAGAGAATAGGACACATAGGCATTTTCGGCGACATCTGGGTCAGTGGCTTTGATAGTGCACAGCAAGGCTCCGAGGGGGTTGTTCTCAGAGATGTAAACCGAGTACACAGGTTCTTCGAAGCGTGGAGGATTGTCATTGATGTCGGAGATCTCCACATGGATCACCTTCTGGGAGGACAGAGGGGGGCTCCCAGAGTCAGTAGCTGTAACTGTGATGTTATAGGCTGCTGCTTTCTCGTGGTCCAGTTTGCCCTGGGTGATCAAGGTGTAGGAATTCTTGAAAGAGTTGAGTGTGAAGGGAAGGCCAGGGGGAATACGCAGGCTCACCTGCTTGTTCAGCCCCGAGTCCTGGTCAGTGACACTCATCAGGGCCACTACAGTTCCTGCCTTTGCATCCTCCGGCACTGGGCTGTACAGAGAGGTCAGGACCACCTCAGGAACATTATCATTGGCATCCACAATATTGACCAGCACCTTGCAGTGCCCAGCCATAGAGACAGGGCCCTGATCAGTGGCTTGCACATATATCTCATAGGAGGATGCCTCTTCATAGTCTAAAGTACCATTAACCCGCACCTCCCCTGAGTGTGGGTCCACACTAAAGAGCTGCCTCACCTTCTGTGGGGTGTAGCTGCCAAAGGAGTAGATCACATCCCCATTGGAGCCCTCATCAGGGTCTGAGGCATTGAGTTTGACTACTAGCGTGCCAGGTGGGGCGTTCTCCAGAAGGCTCACGGTGTAGGTGGAGCGGTCAAAGGCAGGTGGGTTATCATTTGTATCCACAACTCGCACAGAGATCTGGGCTGTACCGGACTTAGGGGGGTCCCCACCATCCACAGCGGTAAGCACCAGCTGCTGCAGGGCACTCTGCTCCCGGTCCAGTGGCTCCTGCAGTACCAGCTCCAGGAGCTTACTGCCACTCTGGAAACCTTTAAGGTCCAGGGCAAAGTGGCGGCTGGGGCTGAGCTGGTAGCTCTGCACGGAGTTGGTGCCCACATCAGGGTCTTGGGCACTCTCAATGTGGAAGCGGGCCCCGGGCACGGCGGACTCACTGATCTCCAGGCGGTAATCCTGGCGGGGGAAGCGTGGCGCGTTGTCGTTGATGTCCAGCACCTCCACTTCCACGTTGTGCACCTCGATGGGCTGCTCGATGACCAACTCCAGGCTGAGGAAGCAGGCGGGGCTCAGCTCGCACAGCGCCTCGCGGTCCATGCGTTCCCGCACCAGCAGCGCCCCGCGGCCCAGCTCCAGCTCCAGGTACTGCCGGCCGCTGCCCGAGGTAAGCCGCGCTCCCCTGGCCGCCAGGCGCCGCGGGTCCACGCCCAGGTCGCTCGCCACGCTGCCCACGAAGGCGCCGAGCGGCAGCTCCTCCCGCACGGAGTAGCGGAGCGGCCCGCCCGCCGCCCGCCCGGCGCACAGCCCCAGCAGCAGCAGGCCCAGCACCGCCGCCCCGCCGCGCCTCCGCCGAGCAGCCGCCGCCATGGCCGGGGCGGGGAGGGGGAAGCTGCCGGAGCCCGGAGCCGCCTCGCCCGGCCCTGCCCCTGGCCCGGCCTCACTCCCCGCCGCCGCCCGGCCGACTCATGCAAGCGGCGAGCAGCAGCCGTCGGCCGCCTCCGGCCCCGCCGCCGCCCGGTCCATGCCCGCCGGCTGCCCGAGGCAGCGGCTCCCACCTCCGACAGCTCCGGGGAGGAAGAAGAAGAAGAAGAGGAGGAGGAGGAGGAGGGACCGGGATCCGCTTTCTCCTGCTCCGGCAGCTGCGCGGGAGGGGGCGGGGCGGGCCGCTAAGCCGGGGCTGGCTCCGGTTCAGCACCGGGGCCGGGAACAGCGACACGGGCCCGCCCGGAGCCGCCCCCGCTGCCCGCCCCCTCCGCGCCCACGTGCTGCGGCCGCTCGCCGCCCAGCCGGGAGGGGACGGGAGGGGACAGGAGGGGGGCGGCTCCCGCGCCGCCGCCGCCACCGCCGCTGAAGCTCCGGGGGCGCGGGGCGGAGGGGGAAGGGCCGCAAACCGCCTGCACTTCTGGACCTGCTGCTGCAGTGCTAAAGTGCATCTGCTTGGGAGGAAAAAAAATGGGCCTCCAGCCAGGTCTGGTGTCGTCTGTGTGTTGCGGCAGAGTGTTTGGCAACCTCTTTCTTGGAGACCTGCGGCTCTGCTCCCTCGGAGATTCATCGTTGCTGCAGCACTGTCCCTCTGCCCGGCCCCCGCGGGCCCTCCTGCCCCGCTACCACCCTCCTCCGGCTCACGCTCCCTCCCGCCCTTGCTGCAGCCACCGCGCCCCGACAGCAGCTCAGCCGGTACAGTCCCGCAAGTCACACCCACAAGTTAGGAGCGTTTCAGGTCGGCTTCAGTTTCTCATCCAATGCAATACTCGGGCTCAAGGTGATCAAGTGCAGCTGGAGAGAAGATGGAACACGATCTGTTTTCAGGTGACATTTTTTTCCTCCTCCTTCCTTGTGATGGAGGACTGACAAAACCCAGGACCTTGAAATTCAATAAACTCAGCAGGGGGGTGAGGGTGCTGCAACTGCAATGAGTTTTACCCCAATGTCACAAACCCCAGTGAAGACAATAAACTTAAGCATTCATTCATATAACATCTAAGTCACTAAACGGACATATTCAATGAGACAAACCACAGGACATAGTTGTCCAGGGGTGCAACCATCTTGTACCTACTATGCAGTATGGAAACCTTCTCTACTAGTATTTATCTCCCCGTTGTTTTTTTCTTTGCTTACCCCACAAAGTCTTTTGCTATGTCCAGTGAATCCTCTCTGGATTGGGCTGGTGTATCAAGGGGAGGGGGTGATCCCAACATTCAACTAAAACCTCTTTCATTGCCCTCTGTGGGCCTGGGCACCCCTCCCCTTGTGGGATGACTTTTGAGAGCACAACCTTACATATAAATCCCAAAATTTTTTACTATAATGTACCTGATGCACAAACGCTGGGGAACAATTGCTCTGACTCTGACTCAGCACTGCTTTTATCAGTGGTCACCATTATCAGAAGAAACATTAAGAGCAGGACTACACCATTTATGTTTTGGATGATGGGTTCATTTACTTCATTAATCAGCTCATTTTTGTGGCCTGAATATTTGCCCTCATATTTATTCTAACATGCCCAGTACCCCAGTGTGTGCAAATACTGCTGTGGAACCATCCAACCCTGTTTATCTTTTTAAAGAAGATAAATGTAGGTCTGTACAGACCAAGAATGGCAGATAGACATGCCAAGTGCCTAGAACATCTGGAAATTTGCCCATTTAATCCAGTTGTCTAAACAGGAGCCAAATACTTAAAAAAAAATCAGCTTCAAATTTCTGGCTAGTTACCCACCTTTATGATCATGATATTCAGAGTCAGAACAAAATGCCCTGACAGCCTCACCATAAAAAACCCGTCAAAAGCCAAAACTCTGGTAAAAGCTATTAAAAAAGTTACAGCAGCACTAATATATATGGATTATGCATGCCTGTGTCAAAACAACTTGCAGTCATCATGTAAAACAGAATCATGAAGGTACACACCCTCAGTTTTCCAGACAATCAAACAGTGGTTTCATCCAGACAGTCCATGGATCATGTCTGCCCCACACCTCCCATTTGTAGAGCCACAAAGTCCTCTGACAAATGTACAGCACACCAATAAAAGACCAAAAGCCACAACAACACTGCCAGCGTCTAAGGCTTTGCCTTAAGGAATGTCTTGGTAGAGACTCTCCTGGAAATGGACAATGCCCATGCTAAGAGTTGGTGGGAAAACAGAACTGATCTCTGTAGACAATGTCTTTCTAGCCACAAGCTGATTTTACTTACAGTGTGTGAATGAAACACACCAACCACACCTCCAGGGGGGTTTAATACCAGTGAGGAATCTTTCACACTGTTCTTAGACCCCAGTGAGTAACTTCTGAGAGACAACCAGGCTCTGCTCTGATGCGTTCCAGCTGGGTCCCCCATCAAGGAAGGGCTGATGAACATTCAAATCCTGGCCCAGCCCACTATATACACGCTACCTGGGTTCATCTTTCCTCACATCCTCACAGCTAAGACTGTGCACATCCAAAGTTTTCTAAAACACCATAGAATGTAAAACTGAACAGAGATATCATACACACCTAACCAAGCTATTCTAGAACATATTCCATAATCTTTTGATTCCCAGCAAACACATCTCTAAACCTCAGGTTCTTGAAAATTTTTCTCCTAATTTCAGAATCATAAGTTCTAGGATCATCTGGCTTCTTGCGTTTTTGTAATTTTTATAGCACCAATAAAATAGGTACTCTGATTTTCAATTTACAGATTAATACCGTAGCTTGACTTATTTATAGTAGCACTGTACAAATGTAAGAGTCTTTCTCAAAATGTTGGCTTTATACAATTTTTGCTGACTACAGAGCTTATAAGTGATGTACTGAAACTTGTTCTGTTCTGATTAAATGTTCCCCGAGTTCCTTTAAATCTATATAAAATTCCTCGATGGCCACAATAATTTTAATTATTTCCATCAGCTTCAGTGGTAATGCTGAGTCAGTCCTGCAGGCCCCAATTTTTAATTCAGGAAAAAACTTCCATTGAGAAAACACTTCAGGATTTGGTCTGTAGTAAAACTGATTTTTTCTAGTGAAATGCAAAAATTGAAACACAGAAAAACTTTTTTTCAGTTTCAATTTAATTGAGGCTTAGGGGCTTTCTAGTTTTCTTTTTACCAGAATTTTGTTTTCCAGTAATTTCTTGACATTTCATCTAAGCATCAAATTTTGAAACACCTTTGAAGCTCTCTAAATAAAAATGTCGGTCCAGTGAGTTCAGATCAGTCTACATGAGCAAGAGAATCAGAATCCATCCCTGCAGCAAAAACAGCTGAGAAAACATACCAGGTCCAAATATTCATTTGCTGCTGAACTTGATAACCCATGAAGTGATTGGATACTGCCTGTATGCAGTATCTGTATACACAGGCCTACTGGGCTTTGCTGACATACAAAAATTGTACTACTTCAATTAGCTTAGTTAAATTCAGTGGTATGAGTCCTTTAATGTGAGTACAAACATACAGGTGTAGTAAAGAATACACTGATTTTATCAGGTCCTGCACAAGAATATTAAGTATATATCAAGATAGTAATACACTGATATATATCCATGCTAGAGGTGATAGTAATATAACTATTTTAGTATGCAAAGTCCTCACATCCATATGTAAACCTTCCTTGAGATAGATCTACATATAGACGTGCCTGAATTAGTAGCAGCATAATGCAGTGCCACAGAAATGTTTCTGTGCAGATATTTCTCTCAGGAGTGATAAAATTATACACAGACACAGTTCTGTAGGTATTTAGGGCCTTGAAAAGTTCTTCCATTTCAGATCATACTGTACAAGAAATGTTTCTTTATACCATTGTAACTAGAATCGCTTAAATTTGCTTGAGCAGCAATAAATCTGTGTTCAATTTGCTTCACTGCAGAACACTATGCAGAGTCCTTCCTCTGGCTATTTCTGAGGCTCACACAGCAAAAGGAGAAAGACATATCAGAAAAGAGGAAGATGTGAAAGTACAACATGTTAACTGAAGAAGTCCAAGGTAATTTGACATCTGAAAAGATGTTTTGCTTCTTTGTAAATAATTTTATCTTCAGTAACTTACATTCCTTAAACACAATTTCCAACAACTCAGTGTCATGATGTAGCTCCTTTTCTGAACTGGTGGGAAGTCACCAACTCCAAGGATCAGGGTCGCGCTGTTTGCATGTAGTCTTGTCAGCATTTACGTTTTCAGCAACAATGAGATTGCTTCCATACCACAGAAATGCACACACAATTCCTGCCTACTGATAAAAGTGTGCAAGAAAATATGGAGACAAATCTAGAGAATCCATAACAGTTTAGTGATTAATAAGGAGGTAAGCAGGGTCATTCTCTAGAAAAACAGATTTTCTCTATGTGTCTGCTTTCATGTGATGCCTACAATTTGTCTGTCTGTCTTAGAATTAAATCAAGTCTAGAGGAAAGGAACATCCATCAGTCACAGGCCAGATTACATCAACCACCGTGGAAAATAATACCCATAAACTGTAAGGGAATGACTCAAATTTGTGGAGTTTCTTATATAGATTTTCCAGTGAGATGGTGGACCATCTTCTAGCCCATGGGTACTCATGAGATGTATGGAGAAAACATCTTGATAATTTCAGGGGACACTAACACTCCTTCAGTCCAACCCCATCTTTCACTTCACTGGCTTGGGATTCCTGCATCCTACTTACTTCAGTCATGCCCCCCCTTTCTCTGAAGGATGACATGTACAGGAAGGTTTCTGGTGACTTCCCATGTCCCAAGTACTATCTGATCAGGAAGATACTACCTAGAGATGATAAGGCAACGTAAAGACAGGAGTGCAAGGCATTCACACCCTCCAGTGACACCCTGCCTGACAAGCCTCCATCAGTCCCAATTTAGCAATCTGAGCTCAGAGATCCCAATATATGAGAGCAGGTTCTGCAGGCAGAACAGAGGCACTGAGCAACCTCTTGAACAGAGCTCTCCAGTTGAACTAGATCTCTTTCAGTATATGGTGTGCATTCTCTGTTAGGGATTTTCTGGGGACATGGGAGTCTCCCTCATCCTAAAAATACTGCAAAATGCCTCCCCGAGGTAATGTAAACTTGTTTCTACACCCAAATTCTTTGCTCCATGTTCAAATCATCTTTCACACACTTGCTGACAAGTAATTTTTTCACATGCAACTTGCCTCTCCCATGGTTAAATACCAATAGGTCTGGTGTCAAATTGCTCATTTGGATTGGCTCTCTTCTTTTGTCTCTTTCCCTAAATCTGTTTTTCACATTGGTATGAATCTAACTGGTGAGAATTCTTTCTGTATCACAAACATCTGAAGCCAGACTATTTAAAACATTGCTGTTATGGGAACCAAGGCTGTTAAACAGGCAGAAAAAATCCTGTTTGTATTTAGGTCACCATTTCTTTGCAGTAGTGTACTTGCTGTTATTCTAGAAAACTGCATGTAAAGAAAAAGAAGTGCTGGGTTGGGGCATGCAGAGGGATCTGTGCTGTAAATCTGAATTCAGACAAATTACATATAACAACGATACACAGAAAATACACTTCACCTGGTTACTGGTGTACATTCAATTATTTCTCACCTCTAGTCTAAAGGAGGGATATCTCTGACATTCTGTTTGTCTTCTATATTTTTCTGATGACTTAAAAAATGCTTAATTTATTGACCATAATATCACATACTGCACCATTTTAAATGGAAGGACATTTGCAGCTTAGACAGTGACAAAATAAAATTCACTTTTCTGAAGTCACCACAAAGACTGTAAGTACTGTTTCTACTGCCAAATGTTTTCTTGAAGGTTTTGGTTGCTGTGTTTTCCTTTATCACCTTTGTTTCTCTTCAGAGCCAGTCTTTGTCACTCTTCCGTGCAGGCTATGATTCTTCAGCTCAAGCCCTTCCCACTAAATTCCAGCTCAGTGAACTGGTTGGGAAACGCCCTAACCTAACAAATATCTTTCAGACTATTATAACTGCATTTGCTTCCCTAGCTCTGGCTACTGCCTCACCCCATGCTTCTCTTCACATGTGTTGCACACCTTTCTTTACAGTTTCAGAACTGGAACAAAGTTACAAGGTAGCTGTCCCCCTCTTGAAACTGTGTATATGAGTGTGTCAGAGCAGTTGCCCAGAAACTGAAAAATCAGTTTAGTTTTCTGCTTTACCCTAGAAAGTGCCTTCATCATAAGACACAGGACGTCCTCTACCTCCTCCTTAAAACAAGGCAAAAACCTTATGCTATTCTAGGTCAAAGAGAACATCAAGAAGTATCATCCTCTAACCTAGTACCTGAGGTACTCATTTGGAAAGGAGGAGGAGATGGTGGAAACCTGTTTGTGCTCCAAGAAGTTTTATTAACTTTACACTAAGCCACCTTGGGATATAATTCATAGTAGTACTAGTTCAAATGGTTTATAACTTTTGTGTTACTTCTTATACACACATATCTGTGCTTATCAGTGATGATAAACTATTTTCACAGCATGAGTCCTTCCATTTCATGCTCATCGTACCAGAACTTGGTGACAGTGTCATAAACAATGCATAACCAGTATCACTACATGTGCAATAGCACCTTTTATTATTTGCTATGTTTTTAATTTTTTTTTTAAATAAATAAAAAAAAAACCCCAACAAACATAAAAGCTGAGCTCTATGGTTGTAATTTAGTTTTCCTTATGCCACCTTTTTCCTATCCTATTCACAAAATTTAATTATTAGTCAGATAGTCCTTGACCTGTTTTTTGGGGACCCCCATTAATACCGCTGTACATGAAGCATTTCATACATAATATTCCCATGTTCAGGCATGTTAGTATTTTGTTAACTTTACACTTCCTATGAGAAAATCCCAAATCTGAAGGGTCTCTTTTCCATCTGTTTCTATTGAAACCAATTCTCCTGGAAGATTTTCTAACCTGTCCAATGTCATGCATATATCTGCCACTAAGTCATATTTCCGAGAAACAGGTACATTCTGGCACAAAGTTACTGTCAAAGATTGCTTTATTTATCCCATTAAACAAGATCTTCTACTAGACTTGAATGGTCCTATTGGTCCAAGTCTCAACTAATGGCTCCTGAGCTCTCCTAAACATTGGCAGCTCTAAATCTGCCAGTGTTATCTTCCTGTTCACAGTCTGACTCTTAAAGCCGTCTTTTTATTCTTTTCCTATTTATTCTCCTTCTTAAATATTTGTTCCATATGTGGGTTGTTCTCTTTTTTTCTATTACTAGTGACAGCTTAACTTCAACTTTCCATCTTTTATTCATATTATCATCCCCTTTTTTTTTTTTTTCATTTTGGTTTCTATACTTTTCTCCTTTTTCTCTTTCTGCTGAATATTCTCCTCTTTCCTTTCCATCTTCTACCTCTAGTCCATTCAGTTATTTTGCACTCCATTTTCAGTCAGTCCTCCTACCTTTTTCACTTTTGCCTGGGTCATCCACTTACTTTCTCTATATTGATTTTCCACATTTCTTTCCCCTCAGCGTCCTAGGACTTTTGCATTTGTCCTTCTGGATATACAATGAATTTGCTGTGTTCCAAAATGATGCTGATAAGGGATGCTGATGTCTCCTTTTCCCTTCATTTTTGTCTACACAACTCAGATAAAGTAGGAAGCTTAGCACCGAACAGTGGCAGTGAACCAGTGGAAATAGAGACCTAAGTATAAAAATAGATAGTGAGAATCAAAAGTACAGGCAAGGAGTAATATGAGGAACAGTCACCTTCTTCATTGCTGAGAAAGACTGACAGCATTTTCTTTAGAGCCTGTCAGTGCCTCTCTTTAATAGGCAAAAGAGGTCAGGTTTGCATTAGAAAGGACTACACAAGTACCCAAGTACTGTGCATCTGCTCTCTTGAAAGCATACACTGAATTACGTCTATTAACTTTATTTCAGATCCCTGCTTACTCCTAAGTGTCTCTTAGAAGTTAAACCACCTAAATCTGAAACTGCCTAGTTCGGATCTGAAAAGGAGCTGGAATCACATAGGTTTGTTATCACACTGTTTTCATGATGACCTAAGTTTGCCTTTAAGCACGTTAGAAGTATCGACTGTCAATGCCCTAACTATAACCTGTACATCTTGTGCTAGATCATATTTTGCTTTTTTGGTGCTCTCTCCTCCTTCATTTGCACTTTTCTTTCTTGCTCTACTGCTCACCTAATGACTTTTCCAGGTTTGCTGCATTTCCTAATAGCATCTCCATGAATTCTTTTAATCCATGAAAGTACATCAAGTTAGAAGATGATGAAGTCAAGACATAAAAGCATACCTTAACCTTTAATTTCAGTGCTTAATTTATTAAGCCCTGTATATGGGCAATCATATTTAATTCAGAACAACAAAACCTCACAAAAAAACACTGTGAAGATTTCCTTTCCTCAGCAGAGTTGCCCCGCTAATGTGTTAACAAGACTACTACTTGTACTGAATGGCTAACTCATGCTTTTATTTAAAGATTCTTTGACTGAAACTTCTTTGACAAGCCTGCCTAATCCATCCTTAACATATCTTCAAGGTACCTAAAATGTTATACACTTTCCACTGACTAAATTTAAAAAAAAAAAAAAAAAAGGAAATAAGAAAGAAAAAAAGAAAACCCAGACTCACCCATCTCACAACTGCTGCCACTCTATTTCCTTGTATTTTCAAAAAATACACATCACCAGCCAAAGCATGCATTAACCTATTACACTGGGCTGCTGATACCAAAGGCATTTTCTCAGCAAAGCAGACCTGAGTGCAACTTCAGTCCCATGTGACATCTTAAGTGTGACTTAAGTGTTTTGTGTTTATTCCCTATGCAGAATGCATTCCAGTATACATTAACATACTGCCTGCAGCCCCCCCAGACAGCCCAAAACACAAGTAGAAGTCCAAGATAGACAATGTGAAAATCATCCAGTGGTTACAGCTAAGCAGATTGCTCTAAATTTCTTCCAGCAGCTGAGAGTCACAGTTCTGTCCTTTCTTCCTCTCAGGCACATCTCCACTCCAAAGCCCTATGGGAGGTTATCACTGCGCTACAAGTGTCTGCTCCAAACCACCATGATACTCTTACGCAGCATCAAGCTGTAACTTGCTCCTGAAGCTAAATAGGTAAAGCAGCACAGAAATGATGGACAGATTTTCTCAATCTAAAATCAGACTCAGAAATGCTCCTGTATTGAGTTGCCCTAAATTTCAGTAATATCTCAAATTAATAGAACAAATTATACTTCCTCAGAGTTAAAAGTGTAGAGATTACTTTCCTTTGCAAGGTTATATTTTAGGATTAACTACTTAATTGATGTTTTCTTGATGTTTGAAAAAGTCAATGTCAAATTTACAAGAAATTAAATTATTAGAGCTATGCTTTTTAAAACATCAAAGTGAGGCAGATCATCACCTCTACCTCTGGCTGTTGCACTCAGACACAACTTGATGCTTTGTGTAGCCAGAGGCTCAGCCACCACTACGGTATTGTTTCCAAGCCAGAGTAGGTAGAACTCTCCATATATCATGGAAGTTCCTTGCTGCAGAATGGATGAGCAACCAGAAGAACAACGAAGGTGTTGTTCTGGGCTTCCAGAGTTCACCACAACAAACACAGGTTGGATACAACTTGTATTCTGTAAACCAGCCATGACAGGAGAGCCAGATATAGTGAGGAGTGAACCTCTGGTTCCAGGCTTTTCTTTCACAGCGTTATCAGGATTAGTCATTGTTTAGATTTGAAATTCTCTATACGGTGGGAAGGAAGAAACTTCATCCCAAGAACAAACGATTGAGGAAAATCTCCATCACAGAATCTATTCAGCTTTTAGCACAAATGGGAAAGACTTTGCTCAGCAACATGGCCAAATACCTAACAACCCTCTACTCTTACAACCATTGCAGTTGTGCTTTCAGCAGCAGGTTTTTGGTGACAGTTCTCATACAGGTACCATGATCTCAAGTACACTGACAGAAAATTAAGGCCCTTTAACTATTATAAAGAGCAGCTGAGAACCATGAGAGGCAGGAGTAGATTACAGAACAGGCCCCATAAAACATACCAAGTCTTTGAGGATTTTTTAGATCAGTATGGTGCTCCATAGCTTTCTGTATTTCATGTGTCTGCACAGGAATGGTTGAGCAGGCAAGATAGGGCAGAAAAATATTTTACTTTTCTGCTAATTCTCAGCAGGCATCTCTGAGCTTAGAAGATTTTTACCTCAAATCCTATTAAAAAAAAAAAAAAAATTCATCTTCCCAAACTGCTGTGTTTGGACTATTTTTAACCTATAACCACATATGTGATGGACAAAATGTTAATACTGCAGATTCTGCTGATATTATCTGACCTCAGGACAGTCCCATTGATTTTCTTACTCAGCATTTGACCCTTACTTATACTCTCTGCCACTGATTTTGTTTTATATTTGTGTTTCTCTCCAGGGCCCTGGCACACAGTGGGATCCCACACCCTCCTTGACCCCCAGCTCTCTGAAATAGACATGAAAAGCTTGTTCTTTTTTCTCTCTTGACTCATAATCTATGTTCCAGCTATTTTATTCCCTTTACTTATATAATCTCAGTCATATTTTCCTTTTAATAAGGCAATCAGAATCATAGAAGGGTTTGGGTTAGAAGGGGCCTTAAAGATGGCCTAGTTCCACCCCCCCCCCCCCCCCCCCCCCGCCACAGGCAGGGACACCTTCCACTAGCCCAGGTTGCCCAAAGCCCCATCCAACCTGGCCTTGAACCCTTCCAGGGAGGGGGCAGCCACAGCTTCTCTGGGCAACCTGTGCCAGTGTCTCACCTCACAGGGAAGAAATTCTTCCTTACATCTAACCTAAATTTACTCTTTTTCAGTTTAAATCTGTTACTCCTTGTCCTATTGCTACATGCCCTTGCAAAAAGTCCCTCTCCAGCGTTCTCATGGGCCCCCTTTAGGTACTGGAAGGCTGCTATAAGGTCGCCCAGAGCCTTTTCTTCAGGCTGAACAACACCAACTCTCTCAGCCTGTGTCCATAAGAGAGGTGCTCCAGCCCCCTGGTCAGCTCTGTCGTTTCCTCTGGACTTGCTCCAACAGGTCCATGTCCCTCTTCTGCTGGGTGCCCCAGAGCTGGATGCAGAACTCCAGGTGGGATCTCATGAGAGTGGAGTAGAGAGGGAGAATCCCCTCCCTTGACCTGCTGGCCACAATTGTCTTGCTGCAGCTCAGGATATGGGTGGCTTTCTGAGCTATGAGCACACTGCTGGCTCATAGTAATTTTTTCCATCCACTAATACCCCCAAGTCCTTTTTCACAGGGCTGCTCTCAATCCACTCCTCGACCAGCCCACATTTGTGCTTGGGAATGCCCTGACCCACAGGCCTTGTTGAATTTCATGAGGTTTGCATGTCCAACCACTCCAACCTGTCCAGATCCCTCTGGATAACACATCCCTTCCCTCAGCATGTTGACCTCACCACACAACTTGCTGAGGGTGCCTCAATCCCACTGTCCATGTCACCAACAAAGACGTTAAACAGCACTGGCCCCAACACTGACCCCTGAGGAACCCCACTTGTCACTGCTCTCCACTTGGACATTGAGCTGTTGACACAATACTTCAAGTGCGATCACCCAGCCAATTCCTTATTCACTAAGTCATCCATCTGACAAATATGCGTCTCTCCAATTTAGAGACAAGGATGTCATGCAGGACAGTGTAAAATGCTTTGTACATCCAGAACAGCACAGAGAATTGGATTGTAACTGTGCACTTACAAGTAGCACCTGATACCGTGCCAAAAGATTTTCTGCCAATAATTCTGTGCAAAAAAACCCCACCCAGCAACAATTTTGCTTTCTAACTTCCTGTGAATACTTTATCAATAGTTTGAGTTCACTACCTGTAACTAATCTGAGTTTTTCCTTTGTGTAATCCGTGGCATTTTACCTGTACCCATTTATTACCTTTCCTTTTACATGTAGAGATTTGCAAAAAAATACACATTTAAGATTAGTATGAGGGAAGTATGAATATAAGTGTGTGAACACATGTCAAAACACAAAGAAAATACAAAATAAAGATTAACAGAAAAAGTATGTGTTAATTGCTACAGAGCACCCTGTATGGGGGTTTAATCCAATGAATGAAGAGGAACAAAATTACCTAAAATAAGGTGTCAGGAAGATGAAGAAGAAAACTGGAACTTTAAAATGCACAACTGAGGAATATAAAAGATCTGTGAAATTAAATAATTTTACCTAAGACTTATAAAGGAGTGAGGCACAATAATGATGCAAAAGATTCCAAACAGCACCCATTCCTGAAGGGAATCAGTGGCAAGTCCCAGGTCAGTCTATTGTGACCAATAAATGAGACCCTATGAGCATGATAGCGTGTCCCTTGTCTTCTGCATTGTACACAAGTGATCCTGGTCACCAGTGACCATCAGGCACATGAGCTGATGCATGTGAGTATGTGGGTGTCAGTGAGGAAAATTTGTAAAGGAATGAGTGAGAGTGGGAAATTTTAAAGGTTTTGTAGAAAATCACTTTTCCCTTCCACAAGGTCTTTCATTCAGTTCTGTTCTACTAATTTCCTACGTAATAATTACACACCCTTTTATGTGAGAGAGAAGGCCAGATTCTGAGAGGGTAAGGGTTCAGTCAGAAAGGATGAGACATAGCAACAGCCAGAAGATGCTGTGAGGAACAAAAAAAACCCAGGCATTATGTGAAAGGGCCCAGAGAAGAAGCAGCAACAATAATTTTTGCAACCCAGGGAGACTTTAAGAGACGGTTGAGGGCACAGCCATATTAACCCTCTGCTCCAGGTCCACTTCCCCACCTACAGACAGACATCAGCACCAGCTCCTGCATCCTTCTTCACAGTTCCCCACAGCCTCTAGCACTCACTGCTGCTATTGCTGCTGGAGAACAGGATGAGCTCCATGGAGCAGAGCAGGAGGGAGATGGCATGGGAGCAGTTAGCCGCATCTCTCAACTCACCACCTGGATAGGAACAGCCACAGAGAATGAGGCAGCAATGAACAGACCTTAGAACATACAACTGTAATGTCACACACAGTACTAAAACAGGATTTGGCAGCATAGCATGAAAAAATCGTGTGTTGCACAGGCTGAGAGGCAGATCTCAGGGTAAAACAGTGGTCAAGTTATTAAGATGACAGAAAGTCGCTGACCACAGCTGCCCAGTTTAGGGCTTGTACACCCGGCTTCAGCACTGGTGAGATAGTTCTGTTCAGATTTACCAGCGCAACAAGTTCACTTCTGATTTATAGCACATAAGAACATCTGAGAGTATTTGGAAGGGGAAACAAAGAAAAGGTGAGGTGCAGTGTATGTGGTGGGGCAGATTATGACCAGAAGCCCAGAGGAAGGACACTGAGAAGCACTGGCTTTCATGTAGTAACAAGAACATCAAAAAAGCTCCCTGGAGCTAAATTGGGGCTTTTGAAAATGGAACAAGACAAAAGCAAGATGGCAAGAGAAGCAGTTGATCATGCCATAAAAGCAGTAAGTCAGGAGAACTGGGTTCTGTTCACTGTTACATCATGAGCTTCATGATTTTTAGCAAGTACATTAATTGGTTCCAAAGATGTCAGCAATACCTGAGCCACTGCAGGGTTTAAAGCACTACTGTAAACGATACTTGGATATTCTCAAAGAAGAAGGTACATATATATATATATATATATGTATAATTTATTATTTGTAATGGGTGCTGAAAGGGGAGAACTCTTTGGCTTTTTTTAAGAATACATTAAGCAAATCTCTTTTCAGACTTCTCTTCAGAATTCTTAAAAAGTCAGAGGCACTAAATTCAAAACAAATATTTCATAAGAGTTCAATGTTTCTTCCCTTGAGAACAAGAATTCTTACTGAATAGGTCGGAGTGGTTGACCTAATACAATATTCTTTTAAAAGCTAGACTGTATCTGGTGATTAGCACTGGTCAGTACTATAGTATTAATGCAGATTTACCTTATGCATTTTGCACAGATCATACACATGGCAAGTTCATTCTTCTGTACTGAGGAAAACCCACAGTGTATGTACCTGTTCCTGCAGCAGCAGGCAATGGTTCTGTGATGCAGCGGGCAGGGTATCCTGCCTGGTCCTCAGCTGCTCTCCCAGAAGGGCACAGATCTCCCACAGGTCACATCTGCCAATCTTACAGGGATACACCTGTTAGCCTTGGTATACCTCAAATGACACTAGGCTTCTAGCATTTAACAACTCAGCTGAGCTCAGTGTATTTCTTCCATCCTTGAACACGGAAACCATAACAGGACATGTGAGACTCTGAGTGGTAAGCAGTGATGAAGATATCAAATGTACTCACTGAAATCAATCCCCACTCCTTGTACGAATCAAAACATTGTCCTCCACAACCAGATAGTCCTGCAACGTTTCAGCATGATTCTTCCCATTTAATATTGTTTTTAAACCGTCCTGTTGGACAGATTTCAGGATTGAGCATTTGAAATACAGCCTATTACCAGCCATATGATTAGGAAAAACCTAAAATCATATCCAGCAGCAGCACCAGCATTCCCCCTGGGCTTCTTTATCACACTTAACAGTGGTCGAAGGCACAAAGTTTAGAGATCTTCAAGTCCACTCCACTGAGAAGGTGGCCATATCCCCCCAAACCATTACAGCAGGCATCAGGGCAGGTATTTCTTTGGAAACAGAGCCAGTCGCCATGCAATGAAGTCAAGGTTCATGAGATCAAAAAAGACATCCTGGTTTTATGTCCAGAAAAGGACACAGTAGGATCAGGAGATTGGGTCTGGTCCCTCTCTCATGGGCTTATATCTTTCAAAATCAGAGTACAATCTGAAAAAAAATCTAGGAGTAGGACCCAGATCTCAGAAGAAGGTGAGAACAGAGGGACAAGCACCAGGGATCACAAAGTGATAACAGAAAGAGCCAAAAAGAGGTTTGGAAAGACAGGGAGGCACAACCGAATCAGTATTCCTGTCCTTTGGGTACTTAGTCCTGCAACCATGCACACCATAGTTATCTTCCTGCTGTACATACACCGGGAGCAATCTTGACATTGTATTTTCACCAAAGACTTTCAGTTCTTTTTTAGTCCTTCATTCAAGAATTCTGGCACATAAAAGCACTTACAACGGGAACCCTGCCAAATGTTAATACTGATGAGTTATTTTCTTGTTTTTATACTGTTGCAACACAAAAAGCCTTTACACTTTTCAGTCTCACTAGAATCTTTCTGAAACAAAGCATCTTCACTCCAGGTAGAAGTATTAAAAGAAAGAAGCTGTTAGGTTTCTGAGCCATCAAACATTTTATCTATTATATTCCACTATGATACTTTATATACTGTTGCATCATGCAATGACTTAGTTAAATTCTGTTTATTTATTCTCATATTTAATACTTCTGATTTGTTCACTTCTCTGTTCTTAGCTTCTTAGAATCCTCTGAAGTGTTGTTAGCAATACTGTGAAACTAGTCTCCCACATGAAGCTTCATATGGCCTATTTGTTCAAGAAGTAATGTCACATTTTCTACTGATGAATGTCCACTATGTGATAACTGACTTACAAGCCTCTAAAGTTTTGAGCCAGATTCCCTCCTAAGATAGATTTAAAAAAAATAATTGTCAGCCACAATATATATCCAGTCATTGGAAGACACAAACAGAAGACAGTGGTGTAGTAAATATTCAGTTAATATAATTAAGTATTCATTACACCACTGCCCTCTAATTGTATATTCCTAAGAATGAGATTTTTGGTCAACAATTGATCTAAAAGTCAAGCACTGCATGACTGAAACATGTATTTCTAATATAGTTTTATAAAAGTAACCCATTAAAAAAACATACAGCAAACAAATCCGTGAAAGAAACAATGCCAAGCTCTGCAAAGGTGGAGAACAGAACAATCCTGGGGTCAAGGACTCTTGATCTGTAGGAACTCAACTCTCCTCTACATGTAATACTAACATCAGACGGGAGGAAGAGGCTGAGCCTTTCAACACTAGATACCAGGTAAGACTTCACATGACACCTTTCCTATTGAACTCAGTCTTAAAAGCTGGTACATGCTGAACCCCAGTGGAAGGTTCTTTCTAATTATTACAACCTTTCTTCTCTTACCAGTCTACATGTATTATGGCTAGTTTATGCCCATTTGTAATTGAGAAGCGCTGCCTTTTAGTGTAAGTAGATAAAGGACTTTCCCGCAGAGAATAAACCAGTCTCTACTAAACATTCCAAGCCTTTCTATTGCATTCTCATTTAACATACTCTTCTTTCCTCAGTCATACACGCAACCCTTTGCAACATCTCTTACAATTTCTGACTGTCCTTTTTGAACATACATGGCAAAAACCAGAACTTGCCATTACTTCTACCATGTTGTCAATACTCCCCAGAACCACTACAAGCACCTTGACTAATGCATCCTCCCATACATTTTCTTATTGATGGAGACGTCTTCCAGGCAGCTTATGAGTCATGCTGCAATCCATGTGTTTTCCTCCTCAGCTATAGTCCATTCATGAAACCCCACTTCCATTAAAACAAACTATTTTAATTCTATCCCAAAATTTTACTGCATTTTGTTAAGGGATATCAGGACCTTTACTGCTTGGCTGCTGGAACCCAATCCAATGCACTGGGAAATAGGGTCTCTGTCCAGGCCGAGAGACACAGCTGTCACCCTCCTGTTTGCAGGTTCAACCGGTAGCAAAGCTGAGCATGGATCCTAGAGACACATGACACTGCTACAGCTGGTCACACAGACTGCCACAGCCAAGGTGGTCCTTCAACACCACCCACACACAGGACTCATATGAGACACAAGCACAGACAGCCATGTCCCCTTCTCCACTTCAGCTGGCAGAGACAGGAAATCACTAGTGAAAGTGCACACACACACACACACACACTCTCTGGATTCATAACTTTCTGGGATCATATATTCATGGATCCCTCAAGTACCAGCATGGCCCCTCTGCTGCTTGGCACCCCTGCCCAGCTCCTGGCCATCTGATCTACCCCATGGGTCCCCCACTCTCTGCCTGTTCTAGCTTGATGCTCCCTGCAAACATGCAGCACTCATCCAACAGGTAAACCCACATTCATGGATCCCCCTGGATACCATGGGCCCCAGCTTGCTCAGATCTAGGGCCTCCTGTACTGTCCAGCTTGAAGTTTGCTGGTGAATACACATGCACACCCCACATACACTCATTTGGGGAAGATACAAGACACTCACTGCCCCCCCCCCCCCTCCCCCAGCTGCCAGCACTGGGCACATTGGCTGTGACCTGCTGTCCCACCCCAGCCATTGGTGCTGAGCCCCTCGCTCAGTTCCCTAGGAAGCTGGTTTCTGGGACACACACCATTTCCACCCCACTAGCTGGCACTGAGACCTCCCCTCACTCCAGCTGCTGAGACCACAGGCCAGGGGCACCTACAGCCCCCCTCTGACTCTAGTAACTGGCACCCAGTCCACTCACTCACCCACCAAGATCCAGAGGCCCCTCAAACCACTGCTGCTAGGACCTCAGGTTTACATCCTTATCAGCAACAAAGTCCCAGTTTGCCTGCAGTTTCTTGATAGCCTAATTGGACTGATTAGATTTGTTTCTGTTATTATCTTTGTTACGCTTATTGGTCAGGTTTTCTATCTCCTGTGTGTTTGCCTCCTACCATTTCCCCATCATCTCAATCTAGTGAGGTCCTTAGTCACATAATCTTACTGGAAAAGACAAATATTCTTACACTCCACATATCCTTACCAATTAGAGTGGCTGACCAGATTTGTTCTTATCACTATCCCTTTTATCATTTGTCCATCAGGTTTGTCTCTGAATGTTCTTATTTATGGTTCCTCTGACCAGATACCTTCAAAGGAGCAGATACTCTCCTTCCACATACCTTTCCACATTTCACTTGAATCCTCCAGACTGTGAACTCCTTCCTGTATGACATGCCAGATTTCCTCTATAGCAATTGCATCTTTTATATTTCTGTACTGAACAAATGCTACTTCTACTTTTTCTGTTGTGAACTTTCACAAGAATCCACTCTAGAAAAATCCTTCTGGATAGTTGCCCTCTAGCCCATGTCTCTGGAATTTACAGTCAGTTATTTATTTATCTATTCTTCATCATCATCTCTAATAGTTTCCTATGTGGCACTTGATAATGTTCCTCACTGGTGTCCAAACACATGGCCCTTCTTCTAAAGTTCTACACACTATGCACACCACTGTAGTCAGATAATGAAATTTTCATAAAGTCTCCTTCCTTCCACTCCATAAGAAGATAAAATATATAGCAGGTCTCCAAATACACTTAATTACTCTTGATTTGATAAAACTCTTAGCATAACTTGCTATTGGATTTTGATTTTTGTGTCTACTTTTTTTCCCCACGCATTCCACAATTTTCTTTCCTTCCTTCAGCAATTTCTTTGTTAACATCTCCAAGTCACCTCCCAGCTTTCTCTCTTCCTCCTGCCAGTTCTCATCTGACTTCCCTGAAATACATAACATTCACCAACACTTAGCTTATATTTGGTACTTCACTTTGGAAAGTCTCAGAGTACTTCACAAAGATGCAGTCAGCGTGATTGACATAAATTTACAATGGGAAAATGACTCACAATGGCAGAACGTGTCAAGACCGTGAAGGAGAACCAAGAACAGATCCTGCCTATCTCCCACAACCCAGTTCAGTGCTCTGCTCATGGGATCACTTGGTCTCCTCCTGTGCCTTGTATTTGTACACCTTCCGCACCAAAATTAGGGACCCTCCCTTTCCCTGAACCCTGGTCCTGGACTGGACATTGTTTTCTCCCAGTCTTCTTGTTCTCAGCTCCAGCCTCAGCCCCAACTTTGGTCTGGACCACAGTCATACAACTGCAATTATAGGAAGGTTCTGCCAGCTCTTGGCTGAAGCAGGGCTCTATGCTGGCAGGACCCAGAGGGAACCAAGCTTTCCAGCTCTTGTAAGTATCTACTAAGCACAGTGAACAGGAATTTCTCAAAAGCTTGTAACTTAGCCAGCCTTAGCAGATATTAATGGCTATCAAACATGACACAAAGACCACTTCATAACAAATATGAAGTCCTTTTTCCAAAATATACTTCAGCAAGACTTTTAAAGGAAAGATCAGACACATTTTTATTACAGGCAAAAAGAATATTTTTCACACTCTCAGTCTGAGGAGTAACCAAACTGTTCAGTCAAACTTGACTAACAGGCAATCCCTGGTTCACATGTATCACCACCCTGAGAGACTGGAGGGTTTTTTAATGAATAGGATCAGACCAGTTTTATAGTAAGCAGTGGTATGAGCACAGCCTGAAACACTGAGAGGTTTTCATTTATTCAGTAATGGACAGCGCTGGAATACAGTAAGTCCATAGCTCTAAGATAATAAATAGTAATTGCTTTCATTAAACAGAGTAATTTGAAAGTTGCTCACGCTGCTCAATTTCCTTCCATCTGTTACTGAGGTGACAGATTTCTTTTCAGATGGCACATTAACCTATCCTTTGGTTTAAGCAAAATATACCCATATAAACAATATAGATCTGCTACTAGAAGCAAATTCAGTTTGAACACAAGATACTACTATATACACTAATTACTACTGTCCAGTTTCTCACTATGAAAGTATTTTGAAAAACATTCCTTTTGGAAGAATTAATATTACATTAAAAATGCATGATATTAAGTGACTAAACACTACTTATAATAGTAAGTAAAAAGTGTATTTCAGGCAGAACACTTTTTTATATACAACTTTCCCAGCTTTACTGGAAGCAAACCACGCTTGAGCATTAGCAGCACAAGCATATACTTGGAACAGTCTATTTGTACATCATCACAGCTGATAAAAAAGGATAATTCTGATACCTCCGCGGAGGTGGCTGGAAGCCCTTGGCATGGAGAAATTAAATATATTATGAGATAATGTAATATACATTTGTTTGGGATTTTAAATGTGTTTTAAATGGCTACAAGTTATGGAGATTTTCCAGAGTGCACATAAAAAATGCTTATGCCAAGACTGTGATTTATTTAGAGCCAATGTGTTTGGGTTTTTGGGAGGTTTTTTGGGTGGGGTTTTTTTTGTTTTTGTTTTTGTTTTTTTGGTTTGGTTTTGTGTTGTGTTTTTGTTTTTTTACAAAATACAAAAAAATATGGCATAGTTTTCAGGAAAAACACACCAAAACCATAGCTATTGTAACTCCATTCTTCTGTTACTTCTCTGTTCTAACATGACTTCTTTTATACAGTTAGGAGGGAACAGCGACATTTAAAGGTATCTGTGGCTTTTTCAATGTTTTGGACTGTGATGAGATGGAATCCAAAATTCCTCAAAGTCCTCCAAGTCCAGAAGTAAGTGCTGTCTCATTAAACAAATTATCATCTCCCTTCTGTAATGGAAGAATAGCATCATGGTAGTCTTGTAAATCTGCAAGCTGTCTAAACTTGAACACTAGGTCTCATGCAAAAGTTAAACTTCCCCATCAATCTTACAATAGTGTAATCTCAGACAAGAATGCCCTGTGAGGGGGAATAATAAGGCTGTGAAGCAAGGTGCAAAATAGTTGCAGGTGCTCAAATGTTTCTTTCTTACTTCCATGTATACTTTGGAGTACTGACCACAAGATTGTTAAAAGCATAATGAATGAATAAATTCTGATAAAATTAATTAGAATCTTAATTATGAGTAGATAAGTAAGCATTCAAAAGGTCATTATAAAGGTGATTTATGGATGGCATTATTACTTCATATTTTAAAGGAAAGATTTATTCATTTTTCCAAACACCACCTTGCTATCTGGCAGAAAAGGAAGTAAAAAATCCTTACAGGACTTCAGTTTGGAAGGACTGACGCAGTTGCCACCATTACAATAGTTAGCTCTCCGCTGGTATCAGTGATACAGTGAGGGAATAGGTCTCAGTAGGTACAGGTTCATCTTGAGGTATTAACAATGATTTCCAGTAAACTGAATTTTACATTAAACCAGAATGATAGTTAATCTAACAAAAAAAACCCAAACAAACAAACTTCTCTTTTGTTCTTTTTTTCTTACTGGTATTTCTAACCTGGCAGGTATCTCTACCCCACTAATTTGTCTGCCTTTTATCATGGCTTTCAGTGGTTCACAAAATGCCATCCAGGAGAAGCAAAAAGCAATAACACAATGCATCCTTTCAAATTCAGGCCATATGTAGAATATTAATCCCTTCAAATCAGGCCATATGTAGAAGATTAAATTATTCAGCATGTATCATGTATGAAAACTAACATTTCCTTTAATCAAGTTCCTGATGACAGTCATCATTGCTTTCATCAGTGAACCAGACTACAATGACTGTGTATAATCCCTTCCCACAAACTTTGCTTGAGTGCTAGAGTTACCAAAAGGTTCAAGACAGAACCTGTGAATTCCACGGCAGAAAGAGCAGAGTAGGATCTCCTTGCAGAAGGTAATATATGAGCTACAGATTATTATATAGTGCACCACAAACTAATGGCTGCAGTAAAGCTATTTCCACAGCTTCCCACCGAATCAGGATACTACACCATGGAATATCTCTCCTCTTCCCTGTTTACAGTTATCCTAAAACCCTGAGCACAGATGACCAACTGTTGTTTCCACTCTGTCACCAGGCTCATCATTTATATAGTGCTGCTTTATCTAAGGAACTCCCATTTTATTAAAATCTCCTCAGCAATATGTACATGAGAATAAGGATAAGAATTGGGCTTCCTGTGGGAGCTGAATTACTAGCATAAATGCTTTCTAGAAAAGGAAAATAACTATTCTATCGCAAAAATGGATTATTTCAGAAGAGAACTCAGGACTACAATTAAAAGTACAAAGATGGTTTCAGATAACAAAACTTTCCCCAAAACTAGGTATGTGTGGTTTCAATCTCATGCTTGTGTGGCAATGCAGAGCTTCCTAAACTCATGTAACTTGGGTACAATCATCGCTGTAGTTGCAGATGGAGACAGCTGGGTGCAATCCAGCATTAGGATCCATAACAGGGGATGCCACCAGCTATGCATCTGACACGAAAGGAATTCAGATGTTTTGGCATGATTTTCATATCTTTCACAGTGGGATCTGAACATCTATTGGGAAATATACAGTAGTTTTATAACGTCTGCAAACACCTCAGTACAACTTTTGAAAATGGAAGGAAGTATCATTTTTGGAAAGGCTACAACAATTTTTAAATGTTTACATTTTGGCACATTTCAAAGAATCACAAGAAAAAATTAAGTTGAAAAAGACCTCGGGGGGGTCTCTACTTCAACCTCCTACTCAAAGGGAGGAGGGCTAACCTGACAAGTAGATTAGGTTGTTTAGGACCTTTGTCCAGTCAAGTTTTAAGTATTTCTAAGGATGGAAATCCCAATACCTCATCACTTGGTGATGAGCTACTAATTCATACAGTGGTGATTTACAGCTCAGGGCTTGATGGTTCAATTCAAATTTTATCCAAAAAATCTGGGTCTTCTTTGAGCAGCCAGAGTGAAGAAAAGCTTTTTCATGAAACATAACATTACAACAGTAAAGGGCATCACCAGATTAAGAGCTCCAAAGTGATAATATTCTTCAGTGTGGATTTGTATTCTACAGCTACGTTCTGACCATGATCAAACTGGCATCTTTCCATGTTCTGCACTAGCTTGGGTTAATTTTTCTTGTAGTTTTTCAAATAAAGTGAGATACATTAAAGAGATTGGATGCCTTGTAGAAGAGCATGATGTTGTAAAAGAGAAGACAGAAATTTGCTAATTTTAATCCCAAAACAAATATATAATAAGATTAAAACAAAGACAAAAGTGCAAACAGCAGTCCTAAACCAACAACCCCAAATCCTTTGAAGGTATTCCAACTGGCAGCTCAGATTAGACAAGTAATTTGCTAGGGTGATTTTACTTCACCAGCTCAAAAAAGGTGAGATAAGGTGGCAGTTATATCTCCTCTGACTGGAAGGAAGAAAGCCCTTTCTTTTCCCACCAGATTTCCTTCCTACCAATATTATACCGAAAACAAATAGCTTTAGAGTTCAATTATCTTTAGGATATTTATGATTGCCCAACCAAAACGAAACCAAACTCATAACAACAACAAAAGACAAACGAGTGAATGATTCACTTGAAGGAACATATATAGGCAATAGAATTGATATAGGTCACGCTCCACGATACTAGGATTCTACAAATAAGGAAACTGAGTCAACAGAAGGAAATATGTTCACAGCATCACCATCAAATTTTAATGCTTCCTGAAATATTTCAAATTTCCTCATTATGTAAACCTATTGGAGATAAATAGCAGGCTGACATGCAGAGCAGAATTAAGATTATTTGAATAAATTTGGCTAGACTTCCTTTTTTAGGGGCTGGGGGTGTGAGTGGTACACAAAAATTGGTAATGCAAGCAAATGGAATTCTGGCTACAAATCTGAAAACCTTAAAAAACCAAAAAAAACCCACAACAAAACCACAAACACCTCAGCCTGCATTGTTTCGGGGGTCATTGGGTTTAGAATTTAAAATATAAAGTCAGTCCTGTTTCAGCACCTTTAGCATTCTTGTACTCTTTGCAAGACCCATGCCTTTTCACAAGATTTAGTCACTGAACATTCAACTCATCAATCACCCCGAGCAGCACTTTTACTGGTGTTTATCAACATTCCTAAATTTCCCATTTTCTACTAAACAAAAGTCCCCACATTCTGCAGTTCTTTTAGGCCTAACCAAATGCCAGATGTCTTGAGCTCCTGGTATCTGTGATATCTTGAGACAAGTAAAAATGAAAACCAGAGAAAAGGTCTCCCTAAGCAAACATGTAATTGAGGGTTTGGGTTTTGGGGTTTTTTTTTTCCTTTTCTGTTCAAAAAAAGATTCCTCAAACTGCATACAAACAAAAATTGACTCTCATCAAAGTCAGCGGAATGTGATATTTCATACAGAAATTCCTTGGCACCACAGATCCTATAGATAAATCATCCTCTCACAGAGTACCTAGTTGCTAAAAACTTCTGTTACATTAACCCATTCTCTCCCCCCTCCCCCAGTCTCCACTGCACTAATTTTGACTGATCAGTAAATGTCCAGGAACATTGCTTTTTATAGACCAGCACACTTGGTCCATATTGTAGGCACAAACATGAAACCCAAGAGGTTTGTTAAATCCCGTAACTTTAAAATGGCCTAATTTAGTTATTATCTCAATTATGATAAATCAAAGGCTTAAACTTGTTAAGTCAAAAAAAAATTTAAAAAAAATTTCTGAAATCCTCAAGCATTAACACATACTTTACCAACATCCTTCTCACATTTCTAGCCCAGCACCACCCTCTTCCCCAGGAACTGCTCAAGAGTATTCTATCCAATGGAAACCTACTAAAGGATATACTTTGCATCCAGAAGTTGCACCTTTTCTCCATCGTCATCACACAGCTCTGTAAGGTAGGGCACACCCAGCACACTCCTCCATGAAGGGCAACACAGAATCACAGGCTGGTTGAGGTTGGAAGGGACCTCTGGAGTTCTTCTTGTGCAACCTCACTGCTCAAGCAGGGCCAGCTAAAGCAGGTAATCTGGGACCATGGCCAGATGGCTTTTGAATATGTCCAAGGATGGAGACTCCACAACCTCCCTGGGCAATCTGTACCAGTGCTCAGCATCCTCACAGTAAGAAAAACAACCCCAAAGTTTCCTTACACTTAGACAGAACTTCCTGTGTTAGTTTGTGCCCATTGTCTCTTCTCCTCTCACTAGATACCACTGAAAAGAGCCTGACTCTGTGTTCTTATTAATGAGATCCCCCCCCCAAGCCTTCTCTTCTCTGGGTTAAACAGTCCCAGCTCTCTCAGACTTTCCTCCTATGAGAGCTGCTCCAGTCCCTTAGTTATCTTAGAGACCCTTCACTGAACTCTATCCAGTAGTCCCATGTGTCTCTTGTATTGCAATCTGTAGAGTCTCACAAAGTTAGAAGACTGAAATCAGGTTTATATTGAAATATGTTCATGTCTTAATACTATAGGTCTGATCACAACCCTGTGAATTTATTACCATGCAATGAAAACTACTTTAACCATAAGGATATCGCACTAATCTCCATATAACTATTGGATAGAAAGCAGAGCCTAATAGCTATCTAAAATACATTCCCAAGACACATAGGGAACAGCTGTGTAGTTCAAAAGATGAAGAGCCCCATTCAGCTGTAAAGCTTCCTTGCTTGGCTTCTGCACCCTACAAAGGAATCAGAAAAGGATGAGGAACAGCACATAACTTTTTGAAACCAAAAGTCTCAGGTTTCATGAGTGAACATCATAAACTTTGATTCTGCAGATTGATCATGAAAAAAAAAAAAAAAAGGCAAGCTAGATTTGGGAAGGCGGTTTTTGCAGAACAAGAAAGAAATTAAAAGCCACTAAATGAGGTGCCAAGTAGGAAAGACACAATCGGGCTGGGACAAGCCCAGGGGAAGATGGAAGAAAGAACAGATCAAAGTATAAAAATCATACCTTTGGAGAAGAAAGAATCCAAAGAATAAAATATGTTCATTTTCTTTAGAGACTGCTCAAACCCCTGAAAGTACAAACCTTTTCTTTATTTCTTAATGTACTTTATTTCTCTGTTATTTAATTTCCACTTTCGATATTTGTCAAATTTGCTATTATTTTCCAAATGCCTCTGATAGCATCAAAGCTTTGAGCGGTTGCCCTGCCTTTTTCTTTGCCTTACAAATTTCAGCTGAATGTCTTAATTCCCATGTGCCTACTTATCTCCCTTTTCAGTTCTGGTGTTGGATTTTGTTGCTATTCTTTTGATTAATTGTGACTTCAAACAGTCCTCAGCAAGTCCCGCTCTTAGCAGAATTTCTTTCATTGCACTGAAACAAGTGTAATCCCCCAAATACACAGTATGAGTACTGCTACATTGGGCCACACTAAAAGCTGCTGCAGCCTCTCTCCAACGGGATACAAAGAATGCACAGACCAATAGTACAAAACCACGATATGCATGGACCAATCTTCCTCTTGAGACACCAGCCCATTTTATGACAATAAATCTATATTTTCCTCTGTTTTCAATATCATGTGATGTTGACTATGTGACAAATTACTCCAAGGGAATGGGAATTGCTATCACCAAGGCAGAATTAAAACGCTGGGAGTTCAGCACCCTCAAATCCCTGCTACCTGATATCCATCACAGATTTCTAAAAGATCTGACAAACAGAAGCATAGGATTGAGGGGGGTTTGTTTTGGTTTGGGTTTAAGACAAACCTGCCAAGTCTGGAGTAGAATAATCCGACTGGAGAAAAGCAACTGCAGTGCCAGTAATTTAGAATGGAAAAATAAGGCCTATGTGACCACAAGCCCACTACCCTGCCTGGATGAAAATTTTGAGAAACAAATAAATGATAAATGAAGGTACAGTGAAAAGGAAGGAAAATTCTCGTAGATTTTTCAAAGACAACTATTTACTAGACTGGTTTTCAATTCTCTTAAATGGAAACACAAACTGAAATTCATCTCATCTATTCTGATTTCAGTAAAACATTCAATACAGCACTACAGTGAAAAGTTTAACAATGGCACAACAAGTTGGGCTATTCTAACAACAGTTGTGGAAGACAGTAATATGGCATAATTCACTGCAGCAACAACTTGACACATGTCACAGAAATGGATGACATCTAATAACCCAAAGTGCAGACTCCCATAAGGTACTACTTAGATCAACTACTTTCAGTTATTTAAAAGTCATGTATCTAGGCTCAGGGCTGTTTGTAGACCATGTCTAAGATGAACAGGATGAGTTGCTCTCAGCAGGTGGCTATGAATTTTTAATGTCTAATGTTCAAATATCAAGTATTTAGACGGATGAAGTTAGGCAGAAGAACCACCATCTTGGGAACCAACCTTCCCCCATCCATCTCTACCACAAAGAAGTTCTGCAATAATACTTACATGACTGCTCAATCGACATATTACAACTATGGAGAAGGTAACTGCCATCCAAGGAAGTATCAGGTGATGTATTCCCTGTCCCCTGGGACAGGAAGTTTTCCTATCACTGTGTAGGAGGCCTTTTGTCTGAAATATATATAATTCTGGTCACATATTTGCAAGAAATACATATTCACAAAGGACAAACAGATGCAGAGAAGAGATATTAGCATCATCAGACAAGTGCAGAGGCGGCCATAGAAAAAAGACTGATAGAGACTGACTTGTTTAATTTAGTCAAACAAAGCCTAGGAAAAGATGTGGTTGCTCTCTAAACTGAAGGCAAATCCTAAAGAGAGAAAACTACTTTTGCTGGCAAAAGTTACAAGAGAAGGCAAAGTTACAAGAACAAATATATGTCTACAATTTCATAGCAAATAATTGTTGACAGGATGTCAGAAGAGTTTCAAAGCCTTAGAATAACTTTCCACCAGGAATAATGAGAACAACCTAGTGAATTTTGCAATTAAAGTGTGTATTTGTAAAATTAAAATTTAAATAATTGAATTTAATGGTGGCTGATACAGGAAGGACTGGACTTGATCCAGATTGTATTTTCTTGTTTGATGCTTTAATACAACAATTACTACTCACCTCTACCCTCCCTTAGCCCAGGTCACCACCCAATCTCATCCTTCCCTGCCCATCAATGCCTTTGCATCTCCAAATACAGTCATATTACTCTCCACATCCCCTCAAATCATTTGTCTCAAGCTACTCCCTTCTGTCATTCTGCCTTTCACTGCCTCCAAAAATAATACTCCAAGGCAGAAAAGTAACAAAGTTTCAGCCCAAGCATTTGTAGCCTTTCCTGAACACTGGAGCTGAATCCTTCTTAGCAAAAGATAATTGAAGAGTTCAGAAAGAAGAAAATCTACAGCAGTTTCCCTTGCTGAATTTTCTTCGATCATCACTCTTTCTAGGATTTTCTTGGCCTGACCCCAAGAGTAACTTCTGTAGCCAAAAGATCTGCCTACACAACTGAGTTCTTACAATGTGGGCATAAGAGTCTTGGTTCTAGGCAGGTTATTATCAGCACAGAAAAAAAATGGGAAGGTGCTTCACTCTTATATTTGGCTATGTTATGGGGTATGCTCCCATCAGAACAAGATGCAGGTAGGGCTTACTCACACGGCTGGTCGTTACTTGTTCGAGTAAGCCGTTGGTGCTTAGCCTGCAGCAGTTCAGCCTAGATTGCCTGCCACTGTCTCAATGCAAACACATCCATTTTCGTCACTGGAAATGCATGCCACGTTCTGCAAAATTATTCCCCTTCTGTTACAGTTCGGCAAGAAATATTCTCCATTGCTAGGTTTGTGTCTATTCTTGGATGTAATCTAAATATTGAATGTCAAATCATGGAGAGGTCACTACACTCTGAATGTAGAAATATCTTATGGGCCTTTTGCGTAACACAATGGACAACACAAGCAAACAAAAGAACTGTAACAATCATGATCCCAGAAATACCCAGTGAACTACTGCTTGGTTTAGTAATCCCACTAGTGCCTTTATCTCTAATACAGCAAAGTAGCATAGCATTGTAACACATTTTTCACTTAGCTGTCACTTTTGCTACATTGCAGAAAGACACAGCAAAATACTGAAAGATACAGTTTACTATACTGCTATTATGGGCATAGCTCTAACCCAAATAGAAGATGTAAAGTACAAAAGGATGTCATGCATCTGCATATGTAAAAATCATTCAAGCCTATCATTTAATTCAATAGCAAAAAAATCACCAAGAATAAAGAAGTTAACCTAAATTTTGAAAATACATTTCACTTCTGGAATTTCAATTAAATTTTGATATACATAGACCTTTTTCTATCTTCCACATACTAAAACCTGTAATCTTCCCCTCAATTAAAAAACAAACCAAAAAAATCAGGGATATTTAATTTCTGCTCAAATTGTAATTGTGGAGTAATTTCCAGTGCCTTGAATTATAACTATGGAGTTGTTTCCAGCACCTTTTAAATATTTAATGCTTTCTTTTTGTTACATTCATATTCTTAGGGATTAACACAATGATCCTTCTTCAGAAGTTCAAAGGGTCACATGTTTATATTTTTAACTACAAATGAGTCAGTCTGAGAGCACTTAAAAACAACGTTTAGTCAACACTCAAACTTAAAATTTATTTTTTACTGAAATTTCTATTGCTAAACACTTTAAAATTATAATCCTCTCATTTTAATATAAAATGAGTAAAAACATTCCCCACTAATAAAGTGACGGTGATCTTTCTGCATCTAAATCATATTTAAGTCCACAGGGATTTGGACTAAGGAATAGTTTTCAAGATCGAGTGACACCTCTCTTTCCCACCTCAGATGACTGGAAACTATTTTCCAAGCATCTCTCTAACACAGTTATACTTTATTTTAAATCTTGGTGAATCTAAAGCATGTACAGACATGACAGGAACCACAGCTTCTTCCCACTCCTGATTATTTGAATATGAATGCCATTTTAATAACTTGCAAATTTTGCAAGAAATATAAATTGTATATATGGACATATATGTGTGTATATATACATATAGTTGATTCTCCAGTATACTAGCCACTGGAATCATCAGCAACAAATGAATAGCAACTGACATCCTTTCTTTCTAAGGGTGGGTAAGTTTTCAGTCTCTGCCTCTGCTCCCCTCTCAGCTCAATTAACACACAGCCTTTGGACTTTCCGTGTAGGTCACATCTATGGTTACCCAGTTGTGTGTGTTAGGAGCTAAGAAAATAAAATTGCCAAAGGTGACATCTGGGATTTATTTTGCACACTATCAAAAGCTCCTAAAAAGGTGTCTCATGTTTCAAGTTCAAAAATTCACCTGAATGACTGAAATACAGTGAGATGTAATGAGATAGATTTTGGTTGTTGTCATTACAGAGATCAGGGATACTTTTGCATTTTTATTATTTAATTTAATATTTAATATAATTTAATTTAATCAGTCCATTAACGTGTTGGTAACCAGAGTTTCAAAATCTTGCTCAATAGGAACATGGGAATTAGTTGTGCCAGTGATTTTTTTGTATCAACTTTGTTATAGAAGTTTTACAATTACGAACTACTTTCCAGTCAAGGATATGTCCCCAAGACACTATCAGGGTTCCTGCAGACACCTTCTGCATTCAGAGATTGCCAAAAGGTTTTTAGCTCCCTATTACCAAGGTTCTAACTCAACCCTTTTTTTTTTTTCAGATCTTCAGAATAATCAATACTCCCAAAGCACACCAATGCATTAGACACAGATACTTCTTTACATGCTGCCAACTGCTATTTTCCTGCACTCCACAATTTCTTGCTGAAAGATACTGATGCTTCTGCAAGATTTATTTCACACTCCACATGCGCAACCCTCCCCTCTGCCACTTCAAAGAACAGAACTTAAACCTGATTATGACTTTGACTAAATACTAGGTAAACCGTCATGTGTAAATCAAACAACACATATTTGTCAGTAGGATTTATGTGGAAAAGGTGTTCAGAAAAGGGTTAGAGGGGGAAAAAACCCCAACCCATAAGCCTATTTATCTGCTGGCAAGGTGAAATAAGAGAAGGCATGATAAACTCATTGCATATTTAAGAGCAAATCGGGAATCTTTTCTAGAACAGGGGAAAACTTACTAAAAATCACTACTTGGAAATTCAGGAGTTATAAAAGAAGTACTATGTAGCTGAATATGTATTTGATTATCCAAAGAAGCTGCTGAAACTACCCTTGCATCAAGGTTCAAACAGTGGCTGGCCATTTGCATATATTTAAAGGTACTATAATTATTTCAAAAATGAAATAAACATAATGGTTACAGACTTAGGATAACTGCTAATAATTGTAAATTAGGATAAAAATAACTTCAGGAAGCAGATTATATCATGTCTGTCTAACAAGGATCCTTATATTTTCCTTAGAAACATCTAGAACAGCTCTTACCAGAGTACTGGCCTGGACAGAGGCAACTGTGGTTAGTTACCATCTCATGCACACTAAGGAAATTTGACAGTCCGCAAGCAAAACATCTCAAAACTTCACAAAAATATGACTCACAGCACTTTATTTTTCATATAAGAAAACTGAGTCTTGGACAAGTGACACAGCAACACCCAGCAGATCAGGTCTGCAGATATATCCTGCATCGCAGCCCTAGACTGTGATCAAAGTAAGATATTTTCTCCTGCAAAGTCACCCATCACACTACTGAGAAGAAACCAGCTTGGTCAGAGGCTCAGAAGAGTATTATTTTAGATTCACAAAACCTATGGATTTCTTGGAAAGAGAGATGAGCACTACAAATCACTTTTCCTAAAGAGATGCTAGATATTGAATTCCTGCTATTTTACCACAGCACCACAGACTTACCCAGGGCATTGTAAGCCAGCAGCTTGGCTCAGCACACTACTCATCTCTCAATGAAAGAATCTTGGGGGGGGTGTGTGAAATAAAAAATAATTTAAAAAAGAATATTATATCACAGGCTCCATACAGTGTAGATTAGAACCACCAATGGATTAGAAACTTGCATAGACTCTTATCATGCCCCTATTTAGCTATCTGGAGAAATGGCTCAGTTTGCAAGGTATTTAGTTGTCACTTACATCTTCTTTACCTTCAGTTAAGTCTGAAGGTCCTAAATGTTTGTGGGAAAAAAAATCCTCTTAATCTCTTGTCATCCATGACCGTATTTCACACAAAGAGATCTTGGCTTTACAAAGGATAGAAAGGGAACTGAAGTCTCTTACAGATACCATGAAATGACGCATGGTCTCCTGCAAATACCCTCAATACCTTCTTCCACATTGACAGCAACCCAGTGACGCAAGGCCACGTGTCTGGGAGAAAAAAAGTGAAAGGAAGAAGTACTTACCACAAGGACAGCACTCAACCGATCACTTTGGACCTGCTGCACTTGGATGCAGGGTCCTGGCACTTGTAACCTTGAGCTGCTGGGAATGTTCCCAGCATCATCATTTGGGAGGCTGCTGTTACTAGGCCCAAGACCTACAGATGCCCTGTACAAGTAGGTATGCGTCAGTTTACCCACACCAGTGACCTCCAGCATGTCCGGTGGGAGGTGGGAGCTGGGAAGCATGTGCACGCTATAGCAATACTTTTCATACTCATCAGCTGGGCAGCAGCAGCAAGTCCGGCGGTGGCACAGGCGCACAATGGCAAGAAAGAGGAGGAACGCCATGAAGATGCAAGAGACACAGACAAGGGAAACGATCAAGTAGATGTTTGTAGCATTGAGCAGTGGTGGTGGCTCCCCACTGTCATCAAAGTCTGGCAGTGCCTGGGGCAGGGTGTCAGCCAGCAGGATGCCCACTGTCACGCTAGAGGAGAGCGGTGGATCCCCGTGGTCCCGCACCACCACAACCACCTTGTGCTTGAGGAAGTCAGTGGAGCGCATGGAGCGTGTGGTGCGCAGCTCACCAGAGTGTGGTGCCAAGTGGAACAGGGTGGAGTCAGAGGAGTGAGCAAGGTGATAGGAAAGCCAAGCGTTCTGTGCATTGTCCTCATCATCTGCCACCACTTTGGTCACCAGATAGTCCTCATCAGCCAGGCGGGGCACAACTTCCACCGCTACTGAGCCATTCTGGCTGATGGGGTACAGAATGGCTGGAGCATTGTCATTCTGGTCTGAGATGTAAACATTCACAGTTATGGCAGCACTCAAGGCTGGTGACCCATTGTCCTTGGCTTCCACTTGGAAATAGAAGCTCCTAAGCTGCTCAAAGTCAAAGGCACGTTTTGCATAGATGCTCCCGTTGGCCAAGCTCACAGACAAAAAGCTGGCCAGGGCACTACCTGCAACTGTGGAATTCCTGAGCGTGTAAGAGACCCGTCCATTCTCCCCCGTATCAGGGTCAGATGCTGAGACCTGGTAAAGAAAAGCACCAAGTGGATTGTTCTCCTCCACAAACACATCAAATCTGTCAGCACTGAAGACAGGGGGGTTATCATTCACATCAGAAATCTGCACCCAAAGGGTCTTCTGAGCCGTGATGGGTGGAGAGCCCAAGTCTGTGGCAGTAATGGTGATGTTGTACCCACTGATCAGCTCTCGATCCAGAAGCCCGCTGGTGATCAGGCTGTAGTAGTTTGCAAGGGAAGGCTTTAACTGGAAGGGAAGGTTATCAGGGATCTGGCAGGTTACTTTCCCATTCTCCCCAGGATCCTTATCCAAAATACTCAGCAGAGCTATCACTGTGCCAGGAGCAGCATCCTCAGGAATGGGACTGGAAAGGGATGTGATTGTTATCTCTGGGCCATGATTATTCACATCAGTGATTTCCACCAGCAGTTTAGCTGTGCTGGACATGCCAAATGCCCCGTTATCCCTTGCCTCAATAAGTATCTCGAGGAGAGGTCTCTGAACAGCTAAAACGCCATTGATTGTCACCTCCCCAGTGTGCGGGTGAATTAGGAACATTCGCTGTAGATCAGCAGAAGTAGTATTGCTAAATGAATACCTGATCTCTCCATTTGGACCTTCATCCAAGTCTGTGGCACTCACTTGCACTACCAAAGTGCCACTGGGGGAGTTTTCCAAGATACTTGCCCTGTAGACTGAATGCTCAAATTCTGGTGCGTTGTCATTGGTATCCAGCACAGTCACAATGACCGGGACATCACTGGACTTTGGAGGATCCCCACCATCTTTGGCTGTAAGGACAAGTTTGTGAGTGGCTTGCTGCTCCCTGTCTAAGGCTTTCTTCAGCACCAATTCAGGATATTTACTCCCATCCCCGCGTGTCTGCATTTCCAAATGGAAATTTTCTTCAGGGCTCAGAGTATAATTCTGGACACTGTTGGTACCTTCATCGAGATCTTGGGCGTTGGGGAGTGTAAACCGTGCCCCAGGTGACAGGAATTCAGGCACGTTTATGTGATATTCACTTAAAGGAAAGCTGGGGGAGTTGTCATTTATGTCCAAGACTCTAAATTCCATCCTATAAAGCTCTAGAGGGTTTTCTAACACGAGTTCATAATTCAGAAGACAGGCAGACTTTAATTCACAAAGCTGCTCTCTGTCTATGGGCTCGTTAACAGACAAAACCCCCGTGCTTGCATTTATATTAAAATATTGCTTACTTGAACCGGTGATCATGCGAAATTTCCGAGCTGAAAGTGTAGCTGCGTCTATTCCCAAATCCTTTGCTACGTTCCCCACAGGCGCTCCACGCTCTGTTTCCTCAGCGATGGAATACACTACTTGCCCGTTCGCGGTGCAGCAAATAAGGCAGAAGACCAATAAGTAGACCCGCATTCTTCCTCCCCTGGCTCAGCTCCCCGCAGACCGGCTCAGCAGGAACATAATCCAGAATTTCAGCGAACACCTCAAGTTCCCAGCGCAAACTGAACCGGTACCGGGGCTCACCGGGGCGCAGCGGCGGCGAGGCAAGAAGTTCCCTGCGAGCGCCCCGGCTTCCGCGGCGGCTCCTCCCGCCCCGCTCCGCCGGCTGCCGTGGGGGGAGAGGCGGCAGCTCCCCTGCGCTGCGCCCGCCGCCGTCGCTCGCTTGTGCCCGGTGCGGCGGCCCCGCGCGTCTCTTAGACGCGGCGGCGCCACCCAGAGGCCGCGGAGCCGCCGGGGGAGGGGGCTGCGCTCCCCCCGCCGCTGCTACCCCGACGGCTTCTCCCCTCGCCCCCTCACTTTTTTTTTTTTTTTTTTTTTTTTTTTGTGTGTGTGTCTCTCTTTTTTTTTTTACGCCCCGACGGAGATCCGGGGGGGGGGGGAGGTCCTGGACCCCGAGTCCGCGGCACGGATGTGCGTCCGTGAAGGTGAGATGGAGAGCAGAGCCCGCTCCCTCCCTCCCTCTGCTCCCGCAGGAGAGGCAGCGGGGGATGCGCTGCCGCACGCTGTCAGAGTACGGCGGGGGAAGAGAAATGCCTATGAGGAGTGACAGGCATCGGCTAAACATGGGTCAGCACCGTCCAGGCACGCTCCAGCTGAGCACAGCATCTCCCAGAGGGGTTTTAAGAGCACAATTAATGGAGGCAGTCGACTCGACCCCTGTTAAACTTTTTTTTTTTTTTAATAAAAAAAGGAAGAGAGGAGGGGGAAAAAAAAAAAAGGGGGGGGGGGGAGAGAGTAAAAACCTCTTTCCTGCTTCGCCTTCTGGACACGTTAACACAGTTAAATTAACACGGATTATTGGAGAGAAGGATCTCTCCTCTGACAGTCGCCAGCCGGAGCACCCGCAGCCACAGCCGAGCTCCCATCCAGCCCTCCAAAGCAGGATGCGGACGGCTGGGGGGGTACGGGGAGGGCGAGCGGGAGGCTGAGGCTGCAGCTGCCGAATTACTTGTAGAGAAGTAAATATCGGCGCCAGAGAGATATTGTATTTAGGACATGCCCAAGAACTATGGGGAGAGGCGAGCCAATACCACATAGAGATAGCAGATTACAAGTGGAAAAAATAAAAATAAATTAAAAATCAAAGCTCTCTGCTCCCCCGATTTTCTGCACTCAGGGCACAGTTAGCAACTACTCCCTAAGCAAGTGAAAGAGGGCAGAAAGCATTTCAAAATACCCTCCTGGAAAACCTTCCTGGAATGACCTTCAGCAGCAGTTTACACAGATGGGCCTCAAGCCCTGACTACCCCACCAGTCTTCTCTGTTTCCAGCTTCCTTCTATGGGAACTTATTACCATGAGATCCTGATCAATCAAAAGCAGGAGGTTATAAATGTGCAACAAGGACAGATCTTAACCTTTCTTGTATTCACTGTGTTTCTTTATGCAGCTGAAAATTTCCAGGCGAGTGAAAAAGAACATTTCAATTATACATAGTATCGGGGGCCTTTCAAAATAAGAGCAAATTGGGAGCACAGCCAGAAGTTGTACATTGAATAATAAAATCGATACATCTGTTTGCATTCTCACAACTCAGCAAAACCTCCCAGTGAGGTTCCTATCCTGCCTGCACAGGAGCAAGCCTTGGTCGGCCCCAGCACAAGTATCTGCAGATATTTAGATTTTTTAACTCCAGGCGCCCCTGGCAGTACCTGAATGTTACATTTTAGTTCTACTGCGTTAACACTGCAGCACCCGTTAGAACTGTGGGGAGTGGGGGCTGAGTGCAGGACCTGCGGAGATGGTGTGCATCCACCTCAATTCACACATGAAGAAATTTGTTCAATGGACCACTGCACGCAGTATACAGTGTAATTATTTACAGTACACTGTTTACCTTGGGTTCATTTTTTAAAATTGAGTGCTAACTGCAGAAATCCTCAACTCCCACCTAGTCACCATAAAATTGTCATCCAGGCTCCCCCCACCCCAGATTTTCTCTAGATTCCTCTTCTGCCAAGATACAATGTAATCTACAATATATGAAAAAGTTGATAGTTTTACTGTTCTGTAGTCAGTCATTATAAACACCCTGAACCAATGCAATAACACCTACTGAAGTCAGAGGAAAGACTGACAAATTTCTCTTGACATTGGCCTATTGCAAAGATAAATCCATCCATCTGGGAAGGCAGCTGGAGGCTGGTGTCCCAGGAGCACACAGAGGTAAAACACACAGACTCTACTCACCCATCCGTGACTGGGTTTGCAATGAAGAAACCCAATCATTTTGGGCCCAAGATCCTCCTGTTGAACAGATAAACCCACTCAAAGGCAGATTTTCTTAAAACCTTAACACTGGAATAGCAAGCTCTGGTTATGCATAGTGGGGCCTGAAATACCAACAGTGCTAGAAGAAACTGATTAACAAGCAGCGGCCAAAATCAAAGTACATTTGCCTCTTTCCAAGATGCACTCACATTTTGGGAAGTATTTGGCAGCCTACATTGATTTTGGCTTTAATTCACTTATTTACTACTCATTTACCATCCAAAATAACTTCTTTCTGCTACACCTCTTTAATTTTGTAGAGTTGCCTAACATTTATTTACAGGGCATTAAGGGAACCTGCTGTTGATTCTCTTTCTTTTTAACATTTTTAAACCTTACAACCCTGCTTTAGTATTTTGGCACCCCCGTTCTATTGTCCTTTTTCACACTCTTCTGTGGGCAGCGATGTCCCCAGCAGTCAGGGAGCTTCACTCACCAGAATATGTGTTGTGGGCACCATCTCAACACCCAGCTCCTACCACGTTGCCTTCTCAGTCCAGCCTGGATGAGTGCCTCTCATTCCACACACTGTTCCAGGTAGTCAGTTCTAGACCACAGCCAAAATCCAGTGCTTAGCAATATTAAACATCCAGGGTCAGTTACACCACAGCCATGTAAGGAGTAACACCGCTGTGCCATGGGGGCAGAATCCTGTCTTGCCCTTTGTGCAAAGCCACTTCTCTGCTCAGCAGAGTCCCAGGCTTGTTCCCCCCTGCTTGTTCATGCTCTGGCTCCCACATCCAGCTGCCCCGGGGATCTCAAGGGTGCCACTCAGTTTCTTCACTCTCACTTTTGTTTGGCCGCCCTTTCACCTAACCATCTTTTCAAGGTCTCCAGTTTCGAAGGTCACCTCTCCATCTCGAGTCACTTGCCCTAATTACGTTATTTGCACATCAGTCATATTAAGCACCTTTAATGTAGACACCTCCCTTGATTCCACAGCGGCTAACGTAACCACTGCTTAAAAACCCCTCGTCTTTGATCTCACATTCACCATCTCCATACTGTTGCCTATTCCCTTCCTACGGTTTGACCCATCCTTAAAGCCGATTTGACTGAACTCGCCGAGGAAACGGTCCAGGACCTCTGCGGTCTCACCCACCACTCTCATCATGTCCCCTCATCACACAACCCCTCTCACCACGTTCCGCTCCCCGACGTGCTCACAGAGTGCTTCCTCCGCCCGACAGGCGGTTGCAGTGTTGCATTTACACCACCTCGGAGCCCCGAGCATCCCTTGCATATTTTTTCTCCCACCCAGTCTTATATTTTCAGCCAATCATCCCCTTTTCCGGCAATAAGACGTCATTAGTCCAGCCGTGCACGTTGTGCTCGGAACAATGGTAGCTGCCAGAAGAGACCGTTAAGCGAGCAAAGGCAAAAAACTAAAGGTGAATAGTAAAACAGGGTTACCTCGGGTCTGTGAAGCTCAGGGCTGCACCACACGAAGGACTACTCCTGTTTGAACATCATCATCTACGTCCGCGCTGATTTGAAGGCGCCGTTTCCGCGGACAGCGCATAAAGAGCGGTGCCGACGCGGAGCGGTGCCTTCGGCGGAGGTTGGCAGGACCCGTCCCGCTTGGTACTGAGGCTTGGGAAAGTCCCAGGGGTGCCAGAAGAACCAAGGGGCCCCACTGATGCTAAATTAGGACACGGAGCTTCAGCGGGAGACAGCAGAAAGGGCTGGATCTGTTCCGGGGAGCAGACGGCGCGACAGCCCTGAGGTTTCTCCTCCGGATCAGCCGATGAGCTCTCGGCGGCAGCAGCTCCGCAGACCGACCGGCAGCCCCAAGCCCCCACCTCCAGCCGGAAAGAAGCACACCGTACACGGACAGAAGCCTGCCAGTAAACAGGGTCTGCCTGCGGACTGAGGAAGACCGGATCTTCTCCTCGGACCGAGCGCAGATCGCCAGGACGGAGCCGTCGCCGCCGCCGCCGGGCATGCAGGGACCCCGCTACCGCCTTCCCTGTGAGGGCTCCTCCGGGCAGGGATGAGCGCAAGGACGGCGAAACTCCCAGCGACCCGAAGCACCGGGCTCCTCCCGCTCGGGATCTGGCGTGGCAGGCAGCCCGCGTTGTCCCCCGTGGGAGTCCCCCCCGCCTCCGTGGGTCAGTCTCAGCCCCGCGCCTCTCCCGCGAAAGGCTGTGCCTGCCGGCAGAGCGGGAGCGATGGCAGGGTACCCTTCAACAACCGCGGGAGCTCGCAGCTGCTACATGGGGACAGCGGGAGCGGAGATGGCTAAAGGAGACCGAAAGAACAATCTCGTACGCAGAGGATTTCTAGATTTCAGCGAACCCCACGGAACTCTTCATTACCCGCATCAAGCCACAGAAATACGGACTCACAACGTGCTGTTCAGTATATCGCCGGCAAGAACCCGTCTCTTGAACGCGAGGGCACAGACTGGTCTATTTAACCCCAGTCAGAGGCCACCGGGTTTCGCGGAAGCTGCCGGGGGGGACACCGGCGGCACCAGGTACGGAGGACCAGTTCCCCTCGTGTGGCAGAGCAGCTCCGAGCCGAACACCCGGCGACTCCCAACTCCTCCCGCAGCCGTGCCGGCCATTTCCCTGCCTGTAAAATCCCCAGTTCTGAGGCTGCAAAACAGCCTCCGGCCGCCACGGCGCTGCTTCGCGGCCGCGGAAGCGCTGCCGGGACCGCCCTGCCTGGGCTGCCACGACCGCGTCTTGCCTGACGACATCGCTGTTAATCAGCATCATTCTCCAAAACAATATGCGGCGGGAATGAGAGTCTGGGCTTGCAGCGACTGACAAGCCTGTGCGAAATTGTTATCTTTTATTCGAGACACTGACTGGATATTTTAGCGCTTTCACTTAACGACTTCCTGCCCAAACTATGCTACAAAGTAAAAGCATCCACAAGCTCTGTTTCTAAAGTTAAGATTGCTTTATGTTTCTAAAAGAAACGCTGAAATATTTCCTGACAATGTACGTCTGCAATAAATCCCATTCACACCTTCAATTCTTTATCGCAGCTCAAAGAAACCAAGAGAAATCGTACGGAAGCCAAAGCCTTCTCTGCTCCAAACTACCGGCATTAAGAGACTCCACATAGCCCTTACTCATAGCTCGTGGAAACTCCTTAACTCGAGGAAACGAGTTGCTTCCCGCACCTGTGCGCAAGTACTGTGTTTTTCCATCCTCTTCTACAGAATTAGTTAAACCTTCTTATAAACTTAACCAGCAGATTCTCCTTTAGGAGATCGCAGTTTGCTGCTCCTGCAGTCTAACACATCCATGTGAATTAAGGAAAGAAAGCGACAGCTCTACGGCTCTGCGATAAGCCTTGCTACTCACAAGTGAAGGTAGTTCACGCATACTTGAGAGGTGATGACCCCCTCTACTTAAGCACATCAGCTATCGGACAAGATCAAAGAAGACTAGAAACGCAATCCCCAGCAAATACACAAAGAACTCAAAAGTAAAGCCCTTACTAAATGTTCTAAGGTAGATGCAGGAAGGAAAGAGAAAGTCGTGGGACACGCTCACATTTTTCTACGGATCAGCGGGACATAACCCACTCCTACCATTTTTTTTCAAAACGAACATGAAGTTTTCAACTGTTTTTAGCCGTTTTCGGTACCTATAAGCGCCATTCTTGTCAATTTGAAACCAACAATCTGCGATTTTGGGGGAGGGGTTTAGTCCACATCCTTCGCCTAAAAGGCTTCTATTAGTACACCCCCCCCCCCCCCACACACACACACACACGTACATTCTCAAAAGAAACATCTGCGTTACAGATATAGTTTGTCATAAAACTATGGTAGATATCCAAACGGGTATCTTTGGCGAATTGAACGCATAACACGAAAATTAATAAAAGTACTGATTGTTCTTACTACCCCGGCAGCCCTACGAAGGACTTCCTTTTTACGCTATAACGAAAATTAGATATAAGAGATCTTCACTTTTTCCTGTGGAAGTTGTATCCAGATTCTAACGTCGAACAAGGAACACGAAACGTGACCCCTAACGTCTCATCACACAAAGTGCTTTGGAGCTGGTCTCGATGAGAACAGAGGCCATGGCAGCGCCATCGCTGCGTGGCCAGGATCAGCGGCTTCGACAGCGGTGTTACAACCACCCAGTAATTAAGCAATTCCCCACACAGGGAAATCAGTGTGGAAACCAGTATCGAAAACTTATTTTTAGTTCAGTCTGTGTTTCCCTGCTTCTTCTGCTAGAAGAACCAAAAGTTTTCAACGTACCATCCCGAGACAAGTCTGCATACAGAAGCTCTCCGTTCTACTTTTCCCATAATCACTCTGCCTCCTTCTCTCGATTCCCACCAACTTTCGACTTTACTTTCCACAGCACGTTTCTGGGGTGGATGGGGTAGAACAGACGCCACAACACTATGAAGAGAGCGGGATCAGGTGGCGGAGAGAGGTACAGGGTGGGCAGGGAGCACTCCCTCCCTCAAAACAGTTCACTCCAACTTTCCTGCAGATTTTCACCGGACTTCCAGAGGCAGAACAATACTCAGGATCTCCACCAAAACTTCTTCCCCTCACGGCACCCCATACCTGTTAGTTCATTATATTTCAGCTTTTTAAGACTCGCGAAACCCACCAACCAGCGAACTTCTGAAGCAATAAAATCCCAAGGAAGCCTTGGCATAAATGAGCAGGATATTCATCAAACCAAGTGTAGTTTCAAAGATAATACACTAAATACAGTCATTTAAAGGGAGCTACCAAACACCTGGGTACCTCTCAGCTGTTCTCATAAATTGATAAACACTTTAAAAACGGAAATAAAAGTCTCGCTAACACTTATTCCTGCCATTCCGTGCCAAGTAGTGGTGTGTGTGTGTGTGTATGTAAAACGTAGAATGCTAAGAATACGTTTACCAACAACGTTCTACGCAAGAAAAAAAAAAAAAAAAAAAAAAGGCAACATGGAAATTTTGCGAAGCATTCAGGTAGTCAATGAAAATTCAAAAGGCGAACACGCACGTCTAGCGCGGATCACTGCAAATACATCCAACAGCAATACAGGGTAGAACTGGCATTGTAAAATTATTACCACAGAGAAAGGTGATTAAATACACAGATGATCGATAAAAAGTGACGGGTAAAAAGAAGGACCAAGACAGGGAAAAACAATTTAAAACATTTGCAGATACACTTACCACGCCTGAAGCAAATGGGGAGAGACACGGCCCCTTCCCAACACAAGCGTTTTCTGCTTCGGGGCCGGGCGGCGGCGGCACGTTGGGGCTGAAAACCATCAGGTCGCTCTTGCCCGCGCCGTCCGCCACGCACAGGCTCCGGCTCTGCCGCTGCGAGTACGACCAGCTCCCCACTTCGCTGGCGCACACCAGCGTCGCCGGCCCGGGCCCCGACAGCACGGCCGCCCGCGGCGCCCACCGCGACGCCCCGTACAGCACCACCGCCAGCAGGAACAGGCTCGACACCGCGCAGATGGCCACCACCAGCCACACGTTCGTCGTCGCCGCCGCCGCCGCCGCCGCCGGGCCGCCCTCCGCCGCCCGCAGCCCCGGCCCCGACGCCGCCGAGGACGAGCCCGCGGCCGCCAGCGCCGCCTCGGCGCCCTCCACCAGCGACACGCTCAGCGTGGCCGTGGCCGAGCGCGCCGGCTCCCCGTGGTCCCGCACCACGATCACCAGCCTCTGCCGCGGGCCGTCCGCCTCCTCCAGCGCCCGCGCCGTGCTCACCTCGCCGCTGTACAGCCCCACGCGGAACGGGCCCTTCCCCCGCGGCTCCCACAGCTCGTAGCGCAGCCACGCGTTGTAGCCCGAGTCCGCGTCCACCGCGCGGATCTTCGCCACCACCTGCCCCGCCGGCGCCCCCCACGCCGCCCACGCCCACCACGCCCCCGAGCCCGGCCCCGACGCCGCCGAGCCCGCGGCCCCGGGCCCCGGCCCGCCGCCGGCTGCCGGCAGCAGCGCCGGCGCGTTGTCGTTCTCGTCCACCACGAAGAGCTGCACCGTGGCGTTGCCGCACAGCGGCGGCTCCCCCGCGTCCACCGCCCGCACCTCGAACTGCAGCACCTGCACCTCCTCGTAGTCCAGGGGCTGCAGCGCCCGCAGCCGCCCGCTCTCCGCGTCCACCGACACGTAGCTCGACGCCGCCCGCCACCCGCCGCCCGGGGCCGCGCCCCCGCCGCCGCCCTCCCACACCGAGTAGCTCACGCGCCCGTTGCCCGCCTCGTCCGGGTCCCGCGCCCACAGCCGCGCCAGCTCCGCGCCCGCCGCGTTGTTCTCCCGCGCCAGCACCGTGTACACGGCCTGCGCGAACGCCGGCGCGTTGTCGTTCACGTCCGACACCGGCACCCGCACCCCGCGGCTGGCGCGCAGCGGCGGCGCCCCGCCGTCCTCCGCACGCACCTCCACCTCGTACTCCGACACCCGCTCCCGGTCCAGCGCCTCCCGCAGCACCAGCGAGTACGAGCCCGCGAACGTCGCCACCAGCCCGAACGGCGCCGCCGGCCACACCGCGCAGCGCACCCGCCCGTTCGCCCCCGAGTCCCGGTCCGACACGCTCAGCAGCGCCACCACCGTCCCCACCGCCGCGTCCTCCGGCACCGGCACCGACAGCGACGTCACCCACACCTCGGGCGCGTTGTCGTTCACGTCCAGCACCTCCACCACCACCTTGCAGTGACCCGACAGCGGGGGGTTTCCCTGATCCGCTGCATCCACTTGCAGACGATAGAGACCAACTTCCTCAAAGTCCAAGTTACCCCTGAGAAGAATCTCTCCGCTGTTTCTGTCGATACCGAAAACGTCTCTTCCCTCCTGAGGGAACAACTGCCCGAGAGAATAAGAGATATTCCCGTTCGTCCCCTCATCCAAATCCGTGGCATTTACTCTGATCACAAAAGTGCCACGTCCCGTATTTTCCAGCAACTGCACTTTATACACCGACTGGTTGAACTGGGGCGCGTTGTCGTTGGCGTCCAGCACCGACACCACCAGCTCCATCGTGCCCGACAGCGACGGCCGGCCCCCGTCACTCGCCGTCAACACCAGACGGTGCACGGGCACCGACTCCCGGTCCAGCGCTTTCCCGAGCACAAGGAATAAGGACTCAACGTCCTCTTCGGTCTTTTGTAAATCCAGGGAGAAGTGCTCGCTGGGGCTGAGGCTGTAGGAGAGCTGCGCGTTGGCGCCGATATCCGCATCCGACGCGCCCTCCAGCGGGAAACGAGACCCGGGAGGGGAGTTCTCCGACAAACTGAGGTTTCTGCGGGCGGCGGGGAAGAGCGGGGCGTTGTCGTTGATGTCGGTGACCTCCAGCTCCACGTGGAAGACGCGCAGCGGCCGCTCCACCAGCACCTCCAGGCGCAGGGCGCACGGCGCGCTCTTCCCGCACAGCTCCTCCCGGTCCAGCCGCGAGCTCACCACCAGCGCCCCGCTCGCCCCGCTCACCTCCACGCTCGCCCGCCGGCCCTGCGCCACCAGCCGCAGCCGCCGCGCCTCCGCCTCGCCCGCCTCCAGGCCCAGGTCCTGCGCCAGCCGGCCCACCACCGTCCCGGCCTTGGCTTCCTCCGGCACCGAGTAGCGCACCTGCCCGCCGCCCAGCGCCCAGGCCGCCGCCAGCACCAGCACCCGCACCGCGGGCCCCCCGCACACGCCCATCGCCGCCGCCGGCACCCGCCCGGGCCCCGCACGGCTCCCCGCCGCCGCCCGCACGCCCCGGCTCTCCTGCCCGCCCCGCGCCGCCCCCCCGCGCTCACAGCCGGGCTCTCCGCCGCACCGGGGCGGAGCCGCCCTGACCGAGCCGCCGTTTCTGAGCCTGCAGCGACACCGTGTGCTGCTCCGCCGCAGGTCGGTACGTGCCGGTCATCTCCTTTGCGCTTCCATTCTCATCCTCTGTGTCGTTGTCCGTCCTCCCTTCCTTCCTTCCTGGCTTGATTTTTACTTGCGCAGTGTCAGTCCTTCCTTTGGTTTTCCTTTTCTCCTCCATTTCCTTCTCACATTCTCTTTTTCTCGCCCTTTTTCTCTCTTTCCCTTCCCTTTCCTTCTTTCCCCTGTCACAGTTTCGTCTACCCTCCTCTTCTCTTTCCATCCTGGTCTCTTCTGTGCTTCTTCTTTACCAACATTTTCCCCAAATACCTACGCCATGCTCGCAATAAACCATGGACATGTCCCGCGGAAAGAGCTCTTCATCCTCTTCCTCACCACCCTTCATCAAGCCTTGCCGAGTGCCCCGCAGTACCGAGGATGCCGAGTTCCTCAACTCCATTCTCCATCTCGAGATAACATCAGTGCACGCTGGGAATCTTCCTCAGTCATCTCTTCTTGCTTGCTTGCTTGCAAGGAATCCTTCCTTTCCTTCCTTATATTGCTCCTCCTTTTTTTCTTTCTTCTTTCCTCTCTTCCGTTCTCTCTCTTTTTCTTTTTGCCCTGCTATAACATTTCTTTCTCTGCCCTTCTCTTCTGCTTCCATTCTTGTCTCTTCGTTTCTTCTTCAGCAAAATGTGTTTAAAAATAGCTGCACCATGCTCGCCATGAAGGAGGTACACGCCCTTTCGCAAGATCTCTCCTTCCTCTTCCCCAGCACCTTCCTACTGTCCATGCACCTGCAGCTTCCCCTCCCCTCACGATGAAGGCCACACTCCTCAGCCTCCAGCCCTCTCCGGGACCCGGCAGAAAACACACCAAGGCAATCCCATGGCAAAGAACAGCTCTGCGACATCAGAACGCAAACCAACACCCTCTGAAACACAAGCCCAAGCCCCAGGTACTTCAACATCCAATAAAACAGGATCCAAACAGTCCCAACAGCCCAGGGCAGTCTCTCCGTCGGGAACTCAAACCCATCTCAGCCCAGCACGACAACCCTCCAGGAAGGCTCACAAAGCACGGGGCAGCCACAGCTCCCCAGCACTCCTCATGTACCTTGGGGAAGAACTGTTCTGCCTGACTCATTTCCCACCTGCGCAAGGAACGTCCAGCTCTTGCTTCCCCTTGCAGGCAGGCAGGCTCTGCCGGGACAACACGGCAAGAACCCCCGTTCCCAGGGGCGTTGGTCCCACGGAATACCTCTCAGCATTAGCATGAGCCACGCATCACACAGCCAAACAAACGCCACCCAGGAAACACCGCGGCTTCTTCAGTGGGAACATCTTCTGGATGCCCAACACATCCACGCCCAGAAACGCATTAAGGTCCCTCCTCCACCTGTCCCGGCTGCCGCCTGCTCCCACCGTGCCTGGAAGCAGCAGCAGAGGAACGAGAGCAGGCAGTGGTGCTTTGCTGCTCCAACCCGACAGGCATTACAACCCAGGCAGCCTTCGCTCGATCCAACAGGAAAATGCCGCAGCTGAGCAGGAACAAAAGCACAGCTGTCTCTCAAACACATCCACTGTAGGTGTGAGCCACTTACCTGGAGCGTCACTGGGTGCTTCTTCAGAAGCAAAATATATTCAGGGGGGGTAAATTGGTTTTAAGGGACATTGTCCCTTTACTTTATCATCAATTTCAGGGGATGCTGGACACAAAAAAATGACTCATCTTCTGCAAATGCTTTGAAAACCCTGGACAGTGTGCACTGCTCCCTCATGCTCTGCTGTCACAGGGGAAGCAGGAGGGACACTTGAAACCTAAGGACGTTCTCTCAGCATCAACCTCAGCTCAGGAGACTTGAAAAGCCATTCCACACACTGATGGCCAACTGCCCAAACATCTGCAACCTGACAGCTGCCAGAATTCCATCCTCTGCATCTCTTCCAACACATCGCCAGTGTGAGAGAAGAAAAAACAAACTGGTCGGGTTCTCACTAAGAACAGAGAATAAAAGCAAAGGACCCCCTTCCACTGTACTGAAACGCCAGGTCTGCCAACATCTGGAACACAGAGACGTCTTCTCCCCCTCCCTAGCAAGACTACGGCCAGAGAGATGGCTGAGGAGGCGTTCAGAGAAGGCTGCCAGAGTGGTACAAATTTCAAAGAGCTTCTCTTGGACCAACAACATTCCCTGTCAAAAACGAGGCATTAAAAATGCGTATGGTAGTCATCTTCAAAAGCAGTAATACCACAGACAACAACAGGGTGTGAGGATAGATGGAAATTCTAGACGTCCTGGGAGGACGCCCCGGGGCTTTTCTCAAGGTTTCCTCCTGGCATCCTCTATCCTGCGCCGTGGGAAATGGCATCTCCACAGCTTAAGCAGACATTCCCCAGCCCTTCCCCAGCGACACAGACCCTGTTCTACCCAGCAGGGTTAGAACATTTCCCTCAGGCAAGACTCTACCGCACTCTGTCACCGTCCCTGTGACACCTGCCCAGGCCCTACTTGGATCCCCTCGCACGATCACTGCCAAAATACTCAGACAGTGCTCAGCCCCAACAACAGGCCCAGCTGTAAACGTCACCCTATAGCTGACCCAGGCCTTTGCACACCCTCACATTCCCCCTAGTTGCACAGAGAACATAAGGAGGGATACAAAGCCACACACCGTTCATTAGGCTCTGTCCAGCTGCGTAAAATTCCCCACCAAATGCTTTTTGAGTTTTCAGCAATCTCAGATGGAAAAAGCACAGAGCTGCACATTAGAGTTCAACTAAAGCACATCCTTCTCTCAGATACATCCACTGCAGTTGTGAGCGACTTACATGTAGCATCACTGGGTGCTTCTTCAGAAATGAAACATTTTCAGGGAAGGGGTACTGGACTTCAAGTATATTTTCCCTTAACATTATCAGTGCTTCTGGGGAATATGGAGAGCAGAAAATGATTCATGATCTGCAAAAAACTGGACAATGCCCAGTGCCCCTCACGCACTTCTGTCAAAGGGGAAGCAGGAGGGACACCTGAAAGCTAAGGACGTTCTCTCAACGTCAACCTCAGCTCAGAAGACGTGAAAAGCCATTCCCCACACTGATGGCCAACTGCCCAAAATTCTGCCATCCAACAGCTGCCAAAATTCTGCAGTCTGCATTTCATCCACTTTAACAGTGTGAGGGAAGTGAAGAAAAATGGATGGAAGTTTTTCATAGGAGGAGAGAAGACAAGTAAAGGATCCCATTCTGCTCTATTGAAACACAAGGTTTGCCAACTTCTTGCATACAGACAGCGCTTGTTCCTCTCCCTAGCAGGACTAAGAGCAGAGCGGTAACCAAGGAGAGGCTCGGAGAAGACTGGCCAAATGTGATTGAAATTTGGAAAATCCCCAGTTTGACCAACACCATTCCCCATCCAAAGTGAGGGCTCCAAGCGGAGTATGGCAGATGTCTGCTCGTCTGACAGGAACAGCGCGGAGAACACCAGGGCACGAGGACATGCAGCGCTGCTGGAGGTCCTGAGAGGATCCCGGGCAAGCAGCACTGTGCGCCAGGCGACTTCCCAAGGCTTTCTACTGCAATGCTCTATCCCAAGCCCTGGGAAATGGCATCTCCACAGCCAAGCACACATCCTCCAGTTCTTCCCCAGTGACACACTCCATGTTCTACACAGCATCTCCATTTCCTCAGGAAAGACTCTTCCCCACTCAAAGTCACCCTCCCTCTGATTGCCACAATTCCTACTCCGTGCCGCTCGGAGGATCACGGCCACAGTACCCAGACATTTCTCCACCACAACACCGAGCCCCAGCACCAAAGTCCACATGGAGCATGACCCAGGACTTTGCACGTCCTCACCTTCCCTCACGATTGGCACAAAGATCACATGGAGGGATGCAAAGCCACGCAGTGACTGGCAGGCCCTTCCCAGCTGCTTGAGCTCCACTACAAACACCTTGTGCCTCTCCAGCGATCTCAGATGGGAACACCACAGAGCTGCACAGCAGAGATCTTAAATATTCTGTGACGAGAGTTGGGACAGCCTGTGCTGGGTTTCTGGGTGTGGCAGCATTTTTGGTAGCAGGGGAGGGTGTAACAGCAGTCCCTGGGAGAAGTTTCTCAAAGCTCCCCTGGCTCCAAGTTGGACCCACCTCTGGCCCAGGCTGAGACAATTAGTGATGGTGGCTGTGCCTCTCTGATACCATATTAAAGAAAGGGAACATGTGATGAAGCTTGGAGTTGTGAGGAAGTGTTGTGAGAAGGACACTTATGCGAACACCAAGGTCAGAGGAAGAAAGGAGGATTAGGGGAGGTGCATCACTGCAGAGACAGCCCCCCTGTAACCTGAGATGAGATGCAGGGCCACCCCCCTGATACCCGTCGAGGTCCACGGTGGGGCAGAGGTATATCTGCAGCCTGGGAAGGACTCTGATTTGCAGAAACAGACTCAACAACTCAGAGTTATACAGCAGGTATGTTTACTCTGGTGCTGGGGTGCAAGGGGATTTCTCCACAAAGCTTGCACACGCTCAGCACATTTTACCAAAAACTGATCCAGTGTGGATATACATACTCATGGGATGACATAACACAAACATGCATATTCATGACTGAGGCTGGGTTAGCTCTAGAGGCTGGTGTCAGCAGGTTTTGTTCTCTCTGTGCCTGCCCATTGCCTCCTGGGGGGCGTCTCCGCGCTCTGTTGGAGGAAGGCTCCAGTCCTCCTCACACTGTACTTTTCCTCGGAGCATGCGTAGATTCTCGTAGCCAATTTCTTGAACAAGTGTGTTTTCAGGCAGTTTACTCATTCTATCTTATCTGAAAGTACCAGTGCATCCATCTCTACCATCCATACATGGCTATCTAGTCATTACCAAGACTAAACTAGTTAGAGCACATCTGCTTGCCAAGGTCAAGAAGCATATTTTTGCTGAACACAGGAATTCTTGGTAAGTTTCCACAGAAAACCGCTTTGTTTTGATGAACACAGTAGCCCTTGGTAAGCTTCCCCAGAACAGTCAGGGCAAGCAGGATTACTGAGCAATATTCAGAAATCATTACAAGTTGCTATGAGGGAATGACTTGTAAAGTAAGAGACCATTTCCTTGTACCAACTCATGTCGGAGAAAGGTTGTGGAAAACGGTCTGCCGTGAGAGAGACACCACACACAAGCAGGGAAATGTGAGGTTTCTGCCCTCTGAGGAGGGGGGAGCTGCGGACTGGCTGTAACCCCCCCATTCCCTTCCCCCTGTGCCACTGGTGGGGAGGAGGTAGAGAAGTGGGGAACAAAACTGAGCCCAAGAAGAAGGGAGGTGTGGGGGAGGTGTTTTTCAAGATGTGTTAATGCTTTTCACTGTCCCACTCTCTCTGTGAGGTGTTGTCACTGTTAGTGTTTGAATTCAAGTGATGGTTTTTCTTCCCCCAACGAGTCTGCCTTTTGCCAGTAACCATAATGGGTGAGTCAGCCCTCTCTGTCCTTATCTCAGTTCCCGAGACTTATACTTTATTTCCTCCTTCCCATATCTGAAGGGGGAAGGGCTGAGTGAACAGCTGCCTGGCGCTCAGTTTCCCTCTGGGCTCAAACCATGACACAGCTCTGATCCCAGTCCACACGGATTTCATTCCTCGGGAGAACCACACCAAACGCTGAAGCACAAGCACAGCCACGATGTCAACTGGGTGGGAGAATTTGTACCACAGAAAACCAGAGCGGGGCTGCTGTGAAGGATTTGGCACAAACGTGCACATACTTGAGTTAAGCATGACAAGGGGACACACCATCTCTGTTGAGGCCGACTGTGCAAGTGTAGAAGGAGGGGAAATCAAGCACACACAGATTACACCCACCTCCTCCTCCATCCGCTTACAAATCCTGCCCGAGGAGGAGCAAGGAACCATCGTGGCAACATCAACGCATGTGGAAGCTACTATGGATGCCCACCAGTGCACAAGGACAGAGGGCTGAAGCGCTGCCTCCCACCACACTCTTCTCAACACCAGCGGGAAATGGTTCATCAGACAACGTCCAGCACTCTGCATCTCATCTCCTCTTACCAGCACATTCCCTACGGCAACCACGTAGCAGCACAAGGGACTGTCTCTGGTGGCAGATCTTCATAACCACAAAGGACATTTCAATACCATGTAACTCTCTCAAGATCTAGGAGGCCTCCAACTCTGCACATCAGAGCCTGGGAAACAATCTTGCAAAAGAACACTCTCTGCCCATCCTGCCTCATGCTTTCCTCCAGGCATCCTCCATTCCACAGTCTGTGACACTCATTCTCAACACAAGCACATCATCTCTCATTCTTGGTTTATGACATGGCCTATGCTCTTCCCAGACATTTCCACTTCCCTCAGGGAACTCTTCCCACTGCTCCAGGTCACTCTTCACATCAGGAGATGCCCAGGCCCCACTCACGGCCACTGACACATTCACCTCCATGCACATGCCACAATTTCCCTTCAGTCCAGCTTCTGTGGGCCCTCTCATCAATGATGGCCCCATGGAAATACATACAGCTGGTATCGCATGGACGGTGTCCAACAGACTCTCCGCAGCTCACCCTTCCTCTTTGGCAATGCTTCAGTAACCTTAGATGGAAATCCCATACAACTTGGAGCAATACTATTTCCAGAGATGATCATAAAATCAGAGAAAAATTTATGTTGGAAAATACATTTGAGAGCATCAGATCCAACCATTAGATGTGAGGGAGAAATGCTCTGCTGTAAGGGTGGTGAGGATCTGCAACACATTGTCCAGAGAAGATATGCATGGCCCATCATGGAAGTCTTCAAGGCCAGATTGGAGGAAGCTTTGAGCAGCCTGGTCTATTGGAAGATGTGCCCACTCACTGCAGAGGGGGCTGGAAGTAGAACATTTTTAAGATCCCCTCTAAATCAATCCATTCCATGATTCTGTGATCAACATCTGGGAAAGCTGCTAGAGATGCCCGTCACTACACAAGAACACCAGATTGAAGCACAACCCTCCCACAACGCCCTCCCAAAATGGGAGCAAAAAGGTCCCTCAGACAGCTTTCAGCAGTCTCTGTCTCACCCCTCACACCAACACAAGGCCTATATCAGGCAGGCAGCAATACGAGGGTTCTGTCTCTGTGGCAGATCTGCACACAATATTGCGGGAACTTCAATACCACACAATATTTTGGGATCCATAAGGTCTCCTATTCCAGAGCAACTTCCATAATACTCAGACCTTGCTCAATACCAACAACATGCCCAGCTGTCAACCCTGCTCAGAGCATGACCCAGGCCTTTGCACATCCTCACTTATCCCACAACCAGCACAAATAACATAAGGAGGGATGCAAAGTCACACAGCATCTGGCAGGCACTTCCCAGATGCTTGAACTTCACCATTCACTAATGCTTTGTCTGTTTTCGGCAATCTAAGATGGAAACACGACAGAGCTGCACATCACAGGGTCTGTGGTTAGAGCTGTGACAGGTTGATCCCAGGCCACATGGATTTTGTTCTTGCAGAAGAATATGTATAATGCCAAATGCAAGTGGTCTCACAATGTCAATGGGGTAAGAGAACTTCTACGATAGAAAACCAGAGCTGCAATGCTGTGCTGGGTTGGGTGTGTATGTGCAGATATCTGAATGAGTTAATAGTGAGAAGACAACACAACATCTCCACTGCAGCCACCAGGATTACACCCACCTCCTCATGTGTCCTTACAAATCCTGCCTGATGAGGTTGCCATCATGGCAACACCAAGGGCTGCGGAAGCTCCTCCAGATGCCCACCACAACACAAGGACAGCAGATGGAAGCACTACCCTCCCACAGTGCAGTTCCCAAAACCTCAGCGAAGATGTTCATCAGACAGTATTCAGCAGGCTGCATGTCCCCCCCCTTACCCACACACTGCCTGCAGCAGGCAGCACCAGCACAAGGGACTGTCGGGGATGCGAGACACTCATAAAAGACATCGTGGGCATTTCAGCCCCGCACACTACGTTCAGATCTAGCAGGCCTCATAGTCCAGACCCTCGGAGCCTGGGAGTCGATCCCGGGCAGGAACCCTCTGTGACCATCCTGCCTCAAGCTTTCCTCTGGGCATCCTCCACTCCCCACTCGGGGACACACGTTCTCAAGACAAGCACATCAGCTCCCATAACTGACTTCTTATGACACGGCCCATGGTCTTCCCAAGGATTTCCAGTTCCTGCAGACAAGTCCGCCCACTCCTCAAGGTCACCCGTCACATCAGGCAATGGCCGGGCCCTACTCAGTGTCACATTCACTTCTGTGACATGTCACAGTCTCCTTTCACACCTCAAGGCTCAAGCTGACCTCCCATCCATGAGAGCACAATAGAAAACCACCCGGAGGTATCACATACACGGTGCCCAGCAGACTCTCTGCTCCTGAACTGTCATCTCTGGCGACGCTTCAGCTATCTCAGATGGAAATGCTGAAGACCTGACAGCAATACTCTTGCTGAAGCAGATGTGGAGACAGCTCTGAATGGCAATGGCATTGAAATCATCTGCGGGAGAACAACCCAACTGTCGATGCTCACCTCTCTGTAATGGATGATATTGAATTGTGTAGAGAATTCTGTGTAGGTTTTGTTTTGGTGGGTTGGTTTGGTTTACTTTTGCTTCTTTGCTTGTTTTTCCAAAAAGATTTCCAGAGTTTCTATTGTACAGGTGTAGCTGCTGATGCAACTTTTGAAAGAACAAAACAGGGTAGCATACATCACCCCACTTCTCTGGCCAAGAACACAAGTACACGGCCTGGGAGATGAGGGGAGTAAGAAGAGAAAAATTCCATTTCCAACAGCTACCTTGGAGGAGACTCCTCAGCCTGAAGACCTTATAGGACTGAGTGCAGCTGACACATGCTTGGGGAAAAAGAAGGCTGTATCGCCTTCCCTACTTCCCCAAAGGCTCTGGTGAGACAAGTGAAATGGAGGAAATGCACCACAGGGAGAGAACTCCCTCAAGTCCCAGTTGTCATCTTACATCACATCCCTTCAAAGGATAATCATCCTTGAATGAACCCAAAGTGACAACGGCTCACATTTCATGGCCACAGCGGTGAAACACTGGACACGAGGGCAATGTATTAAGAGCGTGATCAAACACACACAGATTACACCGGTCCCCTAAGCCCATCCACTTACAAATCCCACCTGAGGAGAAGTAACAAACTCTCATGGCCACATCCATGCATGTGGAAGCTGCTATGGATGCCCATCACCACACAAGGACAGAGGACTGAAGCGCTACCCTCCCACAGCCCCTTTCTCAAAACAAGAAGGAAAAGGTCAATCACAGTGTTCAGAAGTTGCATGTCACTGCCCTTACCAACACATTTCCTAACCAGGCAGGCAGCAGCACAAGGGAGTGGATCCGGTGCAAGATATTCACAACATCGAAAGACGCTGTGGGCATTTCAGTACCACACACTAGCTCAAGATCCAGAAGGCCTCCAGCTCCTGAACCTTGGGCCCTGGGAAAGGATCCTGGGCAGGAAAACTCTGTGCCCTTCCTGCCTCAGGCTTTCCTCTGGGCATCCTCCACTCCCCACTCTGGGACACACGTTCTCAAGACAAACACATCGTCTCCCATTCTTGTCTTCTGCTGATATGCAGAGGGAACCCAACAATGAGATGAGAGACGAGGAGAGGGAACAACAGGAAACCAAATCTGATACCAGCCCACTCAGCAGCGGTAAGAAGAGAGTACATAGTGCCTGGGGACCATCACCACCACAGCCGGCGTGTCCTGCTCTCCTTCAGCAAGCTCGGGGGCAAATGCCACACAGCAGCAAGCAGGAGCGTCCCCAGACCCCACGTCTTGGCACCTCTCCCCGCAAGCGGCAGTGACTTTACTGACCGGGACAGCAACTGCCCCCCGCAACAGCAAAGCCCAGCGGAGGGCGGGAACAGCTGCTGCTGGGGGCGGCAACACCTTCACTTCCCCCCGCAGCCCCAGCAAGAGCCCAGGGGCTCCGGGGAGGACGCGAGGGCAGATGCCAAGGTGCCACCACCACCCTTCAGCCCCCGCCACGCACCCACCGCCCGCAGGCCCCGCGGGCTCAGCCCGGCTCCCACCAGCGCCTGCCCACGGGACGCGCCAGAAGGGCGGCAGCGGGCAAGGGGCGTCGCGGGAAGGGCCGGCAGGCGAGAGAGGGAGGCACGGAGGGACAGAGGGACGGAGGAAGAGACGGAGGGAGGGGAGGGCCACTGACCGTGTCCAGCAGAGCGGGCGGCTGCGGCTGCGTCTCCTTCGCCGCGGGGCCGGGCGGCGGCGGCACGTTGGGGCTGAAAACCATCAGGTCGCTCTTGCCCGCGCCGTCCGCCACGCACAGGCTCCGGCTCTGCCGCTGCGAGTACGACCAGCTCCCCACTTCGCTGGCGCACACCAGCGTCGCCGGCCCGGGCCCCGACAGCACGGCCGCCCGCGGCGCCCACCGCGACGCCCCGTACAGCACCACCGCCAGCAGGAACAGGCTCGACACCGCGCAGATGGCCACCACCAGCCACACGTTCGTCGTCGCCGCCGCCGCCGCCGCCGCCGGGCCGCCCTCCGCCGCCCGCAGCCCCGGCCCCGACGCCGCCGAGGACGAGCCCGCGGCCGCCAGCGCCGCCTCGGCGCCCTCCACCAGCGACACGCTCAGCGTGGCCGTGGCCGAGCGCGCCGGCTCCCCGTGGTCCCGCACCACGATCACCAGCCTCTGCCGCGGGCCGTCCGCCTCCTCCAGCGCCCGCGCCGTGCTCACCTCGCCGCTGTACAGCCCCACGCGGAACGGGCCCTTCCCCCGCGGCTCCCACAGCTCGTAGCGCAGCCACGCGTTGTAGCCCGAGTCCGCGTCCACCGCGCGGATCTTCGCCACCACCTGCCCCGCCGGCGCCCCCCACGCCGCCCACGCCCACCACGCCCCCGAGCCCGGCCCCGACGCCGCCGAGCCCGCGGCCCCGGGCCCCGGCCCGCCGCCGGCTGCCGGCAGCAGCGCCGGCGCGTTGTCGTTCTCGTCCACCACGAAGAGCTGCACCGTGGCGTTGCCGCACAGCGGCGGCTCCCCCGCGTCCACCGCCCGCACCTCGAACTGCAGCACCTGCACCTCCTCGTAGTCCAGGGGCTGCAGCGCCCGCAGCCGCCCGCTCTCCGCGTCCACCGACACGTAGCTCGACGCCGCCCGCCACCCGCCGCCCGGGGCCGCGCCCCCGCCGCCGCCCTCCCACACCGAGTAGCTCACGCGCCCGTTGCCCGCCTCGTCCGGGTCCCGCGCCCACAGCCGCGCCAGCTCCGCGCCCGCCGCGTTGTTCTCCCGCGCCAGCACCGTGTACACGGCCTGCGCGAACGCCGGCGCGTTGTCGTTCACGTCCGACACCGGCACCCGCACCCCGCGGCTGGCGCGCAGCGGCGGCGCCCCGCCGTCCTCCGCACGCACCTCCACCTCGTACTCCGACACCCGCTCCCGGTCCAGCGCCTCCCGCAGCACCAGCGAGTACGAGCCCGCGAACGTCGCCACCAGCCCGAACGGCGCCGCCGGCCACACCGCGCAGCGCACCCGCCCGTTCGCCCCCGAGTCCCGGTCCGACACGCTCAGCAGCGCCACCACCGTCCCCACCGCCGCGTCCTCCGGCACCGGCACCGACAGCGACGTCACCCACACCTCGGGCGCGTTGTCGTTCACGTCCAGCACCGCCAGCTCCACGCTGCAGTGACCCGATAGCGGGGGGGAGCCTCTGTCTCTTGCTTTAACGTGTAGTTCGTAGAAAGTCACGGTCTCAAAATCCAGCGCGCCCGTCAGACGGATCTCCCCGCTTTTCCCATCGATCCTGAACAGGTCTGACGCCGATGGAAGAACAAATGTTTCCATTTCATAGATCACTTCTCCATATATTCCCAAATCCGTGTCCGTGGCGTTCACACGCGTTACCAGCGTCCCCTCTGCAGCGCTCTCCGGCAGCTGCACTTTATACACCGACTGGTTGAACTGGGGCGCGTTGTCGTTCACGTCCAGCACCGACACCACCAGCTCCATCGTGCCCGACAGCGACGGCCGGCCCCCGTCACTCGCCGTCAACACCAGACGGTGCACGGGCACCGACTCCCGGTCCAGCGCTTTCCCCAGCACCAGAAACAGGGATTTCCTATTTTCATCAGGGGATTTAACATCGAGGGTAAAGTGCTCGCTGGGGCTGAGGCTGTAGGAGAGCTGCGCGTTGGCGCCGATATCCGCATCCGACGCGCCCTCCAGCGGGAAACGAGACCCGGGAGGGGAGTTCTCCGACAAACTGAGGTTTCTGCGGGCGGCGGGGAAGAGCGGGGCGTTGTCGTTGATGTCGGTGACCTCCAGCTCCACGTGGAAGACGCGCAGCGGCCGCTCCACCAGCACCTCCAGGCGCAGGGCGCACGGCGCGCTCTTCCCGCACAGCTCCTCCCGGTCCAGCCGCGAGCTCACCACCAGCGCCCCGCTCGCCCCGCTCACCTCCACGCTCGCCCGCCGGCCCTGCGCCACCAGCCGCAGCCGCCGCGCCTCCGCCTCGCCCGCCTCCAGGCCCAGGTCCTGCGCCAGCCGGCCCACCACCGTCCCGGCCTTGGCTTCCTCCGGCACCGAGTAGCGCACCTGCCCGCCGCCCAGCGCCCAGGCCGCCGCCAGCACCAGCACCCGCACCGCGGGCCCCCCGCACACGCCCATCGCCGCCGCCGGCACCCGCCCGGGCCCCGCACGGCTCCCCGCCGCCGCCCGCACGCCCCGGCTCTCCTGCCCGCCCCGCGCCGCCCCCCCGCGCTCACAGCCGGGCTCTCCGCCGCACCGGGGCGGAGCCGCCCTGACCGAGCCGCCGTTTCTGAGCCTGCAGCGACACCGTGTGCTGCTCCGCCGCAGGTCGGTACGTGCCGGTCATCTCCTTTGCGCTTCCATTCTCATCCTCTGTGTCGTTGTCCGTCCTCCCTTCCTTCCTTCCTGGCTTGATTTTTACTTGCGCAGTGTCAGTCCTTCCTTTGGTTTTCCTTTTCTCCTCCATTTCCTTCTCACATTCTCTTTTTCTCGCCCTTTTTCTCTCTTTCCCTTCCCTTTCCTTCTTTCCCCTGTCACAGTTTCGTCTACCCTCCTCTTCTCTTTCCATCCTGGTCTCTTCTGTGCTTCTTCTTTACCAACATTTTCCCCAAATACCTACGCCATGCTCGCAATAAACCATGGACATGTCCCGCGGAAAGAGCTCTCCTTCCTCTTCCTCACCACCCTTCATCAAGCCTTGCCGAGTGCCCCGCAGTACCGAGGATGCCGAGTTCCTCAACTCCATTCACCATCTCGAGATAACATCAGTGCACGCTGGGAATCTTCCTCAGTCATCTCTTCTTGCTTGCTTGCTTGCAAGGAATCCTTCCTTTCCTTCCTTATATTGCTCCTCCTTTTTTTCTTTCTTCTTTCCTCTCTTCCGTTCTCTCTCTTTTTCTTTTTGCCCTGCTATAACATTTCTTTCTCTGCCCTTCTCTTCTGCTTCCATTCTTGTCTCTTCATTTCTTCTTCAGCAAAATGTGTTTAAAAATAGCTGCACCATGCTCGCCATGAAGGAGGTACACGCCCTTTCGCAAGATCTCTCCTTCCTCTTCCCCAGCACCTTCCTACTGTCCATGCACCTGCAGCTTCCCCTCCCCTCACGATGAAGGCCACACTCCTCAGCCTCCAGCCCTCTCCGGGACCCGGCAGAAAACACACCAAGGCAATCCCATGGCAAAGAACAGCTCCGCGACATCAGAACGCAAACCAACACCCTCTGAAACACAAGCCCAAGCCCCAGGTACTTCAACATCCAGTAAAACAGGATCCAAACAGTCCCAACAGCCCAGGGCAGTCTCTCCGTCGGGAACTCAAACCCATCTCAGCCCAGCACGACAACCCTCCAGGAAGGCTCACAAAGCACGGGGCAGCCACAGCTCCCCAGCACTCCTCATGTACCTTGGGGAAGAACTGTTGTGCCTGACTCATTTCCCACCTGCGCAAGGAACGTCCAGCTCTTGCTTCCCCTTGCAGGCAGGCAGGCTCTGCCGGGACAACACGGCAAGAACCCCCGTTCCCAGGGGCGTTGGTCCCACGGAATACCTCTCAGCATTAGCATGAGCCACGCATCACACAGCCAAACAAACGCCACCCAGGAAACACCGCGGCTTCTTCAGTGGGAACATCTTCTGGATGCCCAACACATCCACGCCCAGAAACGCATTAAGGTCCCTCCTCCACCTGTCCCGGCTGCCGCCTGCTCCCACCGTGCCTGGAAGCAGCAGCAGAGGAACGAGAGCAGGCAGTGGTGCTTTGCTGCTCCAACCCGACAGGCATTACAACCCAGGCAGCCTTCGCTCGATCCAACAGGAAAATGCCGCAGCTGAGCAGGAACAAAAGCACAGCTGTCTCTCAAACACATCCACTGTAGGTGTGAGCCACTTACCTGGAGCGTCACTGGGTGCTTCTTCAGAAGCAAAATATATTCAGGGGGGGTAAATTGGTTTTAAGGGACATTGTCCCTTTACTTTATCATCAATTTCAGGGGATGCTGGACACAAAAAAATGACTCATCTTCTGCAAATGCTTTGAAAACCCTGGACAGTGTGCACTGCTCCCTCATGCTCTGCTGTCACAGGGGAAGCAGGAGGGACACTTGAAACCTAAGGACGTTCTCTCAGCATCAACCTCAGCTCAGGAGACTTGAAAAGCCATTCCACACACTGATGGCCAACTGCCCAAACATCTGCAACCTGACAGCTGCCAGAATTCCATCCTCTGCATCTCTTCCAACACATCGCCAGTGTGAGAGAAGAAAAAACAAACTGGTCGGGTTCTCACTAAGAACAGAGAATAAAAGCAAAGGACCCCCTTCCACTGTACTGAAACGCCAGGTCTGCCAACATCTGGAACACAGAGACGTCTTCTCCCCCTCCCTAGCAAGACTACGGCCAGAGAGATGGCTGAGGAGGCGTTCAGAGAAGGCTGCCAGAGTGGTACAAATTTCAAAGAGCTTCTCTTGGACCAATAACATTCCCCGTCAAAAACAAGGCATTAAAAATGCGTACGGTAGTCATCTGCAAAAGCAGTAATACCACAGACAACAACAGGGTGTGAGGATACGTCTAAATTCTGGACGTCCTGGGAGGATCCCAGTCACGAAGACCCCTGCCCCGGGGCTTTTCTCAAGGTTTCCTCCTGGCATCCTCTATCCTGCGCCGTGGGAAATGGCATCTCCACAGCGTAAGCAAACGTCCCCAGCCCTTCCCCAGCGACACAGACTCTGTTCTATTCAGCAGCTCCATTTCCCGCAGGCAAGACTCTGGCACACTCCAAGTTACCGTGCCAGTGACACCTGCCCAGGCCCTACTTGTAGCCAGTTGCATGATCACTGCCAAAATGCTCAGATAGTGCTCAGCCCCAAAAACATGCTCATCTCTAAACCTCATTCTATATCTGGCCCAGGCCTTTGCACACCCTCACCTACCCCCGGACGCACAGAGAACACAAGGAGGGATACAAAGCCACACAGCATTCAGAAGGCTCTTCCCAGCTGTGTAAAATTCCCCATCAGATGATTTTTGCCTTTTTAGCAATCTCAGATGGAAACACTACAGAGCTGCACGTTAGAGTTCTTAGGGATTCTATGATGAGGGTTGTGACAGCTCTGATCTCAGTCCACACAGATTTTCTTCTTCAGGAGAACCACTCCAAATGCTGAAACACAAGCACACTCACAATGTCAACTGGGAGGGAGAATTTGTAACACAGTACAACAGAGCTGGGTGCTGTGCAGGGTTTGGCGTGTATCTGCACATGTCAGAATGAGCCATGTGTGACAACAGGACACACCGTCTCTACCGAGGCTGCCTGTGCAAGTGCACAAGTAGGGGAAGTCGAGTGTACAAAGATTACACCCACCTCACCACGGGTCCTCACAAATCCTGCCTGAGGAGGAGCTAGGAAACACCATGACATCAACACATGTAGAAGCTGCTATGGATGCCCACCACTGCACAAGGACAGCGGGCTCAAGTGCTGCCTCCCACAACCCCTTTCCCAAAACAAGGTGTTCATCAGATGACATTCAGCAGTCAGCACCTCACCTCCTCTTACCAACACGTAGCCTACGTCAGGCAGGCACCAGCACAAGGGATTGTCTCAGGTGCGAGCTCTTTATGACCTCAAAAACTCTGTGGGCATTTCAACATCTCAAGATTTAGAAGGCCTCCAGCTTCAGACCCTGAGAGCCTGGGAATCAATCCTGGCAAGAAGACTCTGTGTCCATCCTGCCTCATCCTTTCCTCCAGGCATCCTTCATTTCCAATCTGTGACATGCATTCTTAAGACAAGCACATCATCTCCCATTCTCGTCTTCTTATGACGTGGCCCATGGTCCTCCACAGGATTTCCAGTTCCTGCAGACAAGTCCTCCCACTGCTCATTGTCACCTTTCCCATCAGCACATGGCCTGGCCCTACTCAGTGCCACTGCCGCATTCACCTGCGTGACATGTCACAGTTTCCTTTCACACCTCAGGGCTCACTCCAGCTCTTGTGGACCCTTCCCATAGATCAGAGCACCACAGAAAGACACAGAGATGGTATCACAGAGACAGTGTCCTCCAGACTCTCTGCAGTAAACCCTTCATGTGTGGCAATGCTTCAGCTATCTCAGGTGGAAATGTTATGCACTGGGGAGCAATAATCCTTCTAAAGGTGATGTCGGCACCGCTCTGTCAATGGCACTGGTTTCCTTCTGTGAAATAACAGCCCAAACTCTGATGAGCAAAGCACTGTAATGGATGATATCTACTGTGTGGGACAAATTGGTTTGTGGTTTGGTTTGTTTGGGTTTTTACGTGGTTTTTTAATCCATCAAAGGATTTCTCAGTTTTCCTATACCGCGATTAAGAGCTATACTTCCTGCCTCACTTTCCCCCTGCATGATGAATGGCAAGCCCTTGCTTTTCCTTCAGGAAGACATGTACTGCCAGAGCAATGTGGCAAGAACCTGCGTACCCAGGGCCATTGATCCCCACAGAGCACCTCTGCTTCATTAGCATGAGCCACCCAGCACCCATACAAACAAAAGCCTTGAAAGTAACACTACCGAATTTTCACTAAGACCATTCTCAGGGTCCTGAGGGCACTGGCTTCTGGAAAAGTCACAGCAGTCCGGGGAAGTCCCCAGTGACTGGAAGAAGGGAAGCATTGCAGCCATTTTTAAAAATGGTACCAAGGAGGACACGGGGAACTACCAGCCTGTCAGCGTCACCTCTGTGCCTGGAAGCTCATGGAACGGATCCTCCTGGAAGCTACACTCAGGCACCTGGAGGACAGGGAGGCGACTGGAGAAAGCCAGCATGACCTCACCAAAGGCAAGTCTTGCCTGAGCAACATGGTGGCATTTTGTGCTGGAGTGACTGCGTCAGGGGACAAGGGAAGAGCTTCAGGTGCCACCTATCTGGGCTTCGGTAAGGACTTGGACATAGTCCCCCACAACATCCTCCTCTCTCAGTTGTAGAGATATGGATTTCACGGATGGACTGTTCAGTGGATGAGAAATTGGCTGGATGGTCACAGCCAGAGGGTAGTGGTCAATGATGTCCAGGTGAAGATCAGTGACAAGTGGTGTCCCTCAGGGGTCCGTATGGGGACCAGTACTGTTTAACGTCTTCATCAGTGACATAGACAGTGGGATCAAGTTCACCCGCAGCAAGTTTGCCAATGACACCAAGCTGAGTGGTGCGGTTGACCTGCCTGAAGGATGGGATGCCATTCAGAGGGACCTGGACAAGCTCAGGAAGTGGGCCCATGCAAAATTCATGAAGTTCAACAAGGCCAAGGGCAAGGTCCCGTACCTGGGTCTGGGCAACGCCCAGTATCAATACAGGCTGTGGGATGAAGGGATTGAGAGCAGCCCGGACAAGAAGGACCTGGGGATACTGGTGGATGAAAAGCTGGACATGAGCCACCAGTGTGCACTTGCAGACCACAAAGCCAACTGTATCCTGGGCTGCATCAAAAGAAACGCAAACAGCAGGTCAAGGGAGGGGATTCTGCCCCTCTACTCCGCTCTGCTGAGACCCCACCTGCAGTGCTGTGTCCAGCTCTCGGGTCCTCAGCACAGGATAGACACAGACCTGCTGGAGTGAGTCCAGTGGAGGATCAAAAATGATCAGGGAATGGAACACCTCTCCTGTGATGACATGCTGAGAGAGTTGGGGTTCTTGACCCTAGAGAAGAGAAGGCTCCAGGCAGATCTTACTGCGGCTTTGCAGTACTTAAAGGGGGCTTATAAGACAGATTCAGAAAGACCTTTTAGTAGAGCCTGTTGCGATAGGACAAGGGGTAAGAGTTTTAAACGGAAAGAGGGCAGATTTAGACTGGGCATAAGGAAGACATTTTTTACAACGAGGATGATGAAACTCTGGAACAGGTGCCCCAGAAAGGTGGTGGCTGCCCCCTCCTTGGAAACATTCAAGGCCAGGTTGGATGGGGCCCTGAGCAATCTGATTTAGCTGACGATGCCCCTGCTCATTGCAAAGGGGTTGGACTAGATGAGCTTTAAAGGTCCCTTCCAACCCAAACTGTTCTTCCATTCCCTGGACACCTAACACATCCACTCCAAGGAAAACATCAGGGTCCTTCCTCTACCCACGCTTGCTGCCACCTGTCCCAGCTGTGCCTGGAAGCAGCAGGAAAGGAATGAGAGTGGGGAGTGGTGCTTTGCTGCTCCAACACAGTCAACATTCAGTCAGTCCAACATAATTACCAGTTACCTCGACTAAACTGGAAAGAGAGTACACCTGTCTCTCAAACACAGTCCCTTCAGGTACGAGCGACTTTCCCAAGTGACCATCACTGGTGGCTTCTTCAGAAAAGAGACCTTTTGAGGACAGGAGAGTTGCTTTCTGGGAAGCTGGACAGAGAAAAACCACTCATGTTTCCCAGACGCTTTGAAATTTCTGTACATGGTGTCATGCTCCCTTATGCACTTCTATCACAGGGGAAGCAGGTGGGGCACCCAAGAGCTAACGATATTCTCACAATGTCACCCTCAGCTCGGTACAGTGCAGAAAACCATCCCCCACACTGATGGCCAACCACCCAATCCTCGGCAACCCAAGAGATGACCAAATTCTGCCCTCTGCATCTCATCCACTGGTACCAACACACTGCCAATGTGAGAGAAGGAAAACCAAAAGAGTGGGAGTTTTGGGTAAGGGCAAAGAAGAAACCCAAGGGATCCCATTCAGTGTATTGAAGCACCAGCTCTGCCAACATCTCCGATATGCAGAGCACTTCTTCCCATCCCAGCAAGAGAGTGAGCAGAGAGATGACCAAGGAGAGCTTCAGAGAAGACTGGCAGCGTGGTGCAAATTTGGAAAAACTTCTGTTTGACCAACAACATTCCAGATCAAAAAGAAACGATCAAAGGCAAATATGGCAACTGTCATCACATCGGGCAGGAATATCGCAAAGAACAAGAGTGCCCTGAGAAATTCAGAACTTCTGGAGGGCCTGAGAGGATCCCAGGCAAGTACCACTGTGCTCGGGGACATTTCTCAAGGTTTTCTGCTGGCATCCTCTATTTCGTGACACGGGGAATAGAACAGCTGAGCAGCTGTTCTCCGATTCTTCCCCAGTGACACAGATCAGGTTCTCTCCAGCATCTCCCTTTCCCTCAGGCAACACTCTTCCCTGCTCAAGGCCACACTCCCCGTGATACATACCCAGGCCCGAGTCACTGCCACTCGGAGCCATCACTGCCACAATACCCACACATTGCTCCAACACAAGAACATGCCCCAGCTCTAAACCCCTCTTTGAGCATGACCCAGGCCTTTGCACATCCTCACCTTCCCTCACAATTGGCACAAGGAATATACGGAGCACTGCAAAGCCACTCTCTGACTCTTAGACTCTTCCCAGCTGCCTGGATGCTTTGTGCCTTCTCAGCAATTTCAAAGAGAAATTGAGTTCTTTCAGATTCTGTGATTAGAGGAGCTGCGACCGCTTCCCATCTCACTGCACCCAGCTCTTATTCTTCAAGAAGACCACACCAAAGGCTGAAGTGCAATTGCACTCAAGGTGTCAACTCAGTGGGAGAATTTGTACCACAGGAAACCAGAGCTGGGCCACTCTGGACGGTTTGGCTTGTCCATCCAGACATCTGAAAGAGCCACATGTGATAAGAGGACACAACATCTCTACCGAGGCCAAGTCTGCAAATGCACACCTCAGCGAAGATGAGTGAACAAAGACTGCACCCACCTCCTCGTGTGCCCTTAAAATCCTGCCTCAGGGTGACCAATGAACCATCATGGCAACATCGATGGCTGTGGAAGCTGCTATGGATGCCCATCACCACACGAGGACAGCAGGCTGAAGCGCTGCCGGAGCTCCCACCACCCCTCTCCCAGAACAAGAGGGAAAAGGTCCATCAGACGGTATTCAGCAGTCGCCATCTCACCAACCCTTATCCAGCACATTCGCTATGTCAGGCAGTCAGCAGCACAAGAGACTGTCTCTGATGCAAGTTCCTCATAACCTCAAAAGCCTCCGAAGGCATTTCAATACCACACACTGTCACAAGATTCAGAAGGCCTCCAAATCCAGACCCTTGGAGCCTGGGAAATGATCCTGGGCAGGAACACTCTGTGTCATTCCTGCCTCACGGTTTTCTCTGGGCAACTGCCACGCCCCACTCTGGCACACGCATTCTCAAGACAACCACATCATCTCCCGTTCTTGTCTTCTTACGACATGGCCCATGGCCTCCCCAAGGATTTCCAGTTCCCACACACAGATCTTCCCACTGCACAAGGTCACCCTTCGCATAAGGACAGGGCCAGGCCCTGCTCAGTGTCTCTGCCACATTCACCTCCACAACCTGCCACAGTTTCCTTTCCCACACGAAGGCTCAACCCGAATTTTGCTTGACCATTCCCGTCCATGACAGCAGCATGAAAAACCACAGAGATGGCATCTCATGGACAATGTCCAGCAAAGTCTCTGCAGCTGACCCTTCAGGTGTGACAATCCTTCAGAAATTTCAAAGGGAAAAATACTACAGCTCTGAGAGCAATACCCTTTGAAGAATTCCTGTCGGGAACACTCCGATGACAAAGGGCACTGATTTCATGCTGAGAGAAACCAACTCACATGTTGATGAGCACACGAGTATAGCGGATGGCATCGACTGTGTAGCTAAATTTGATTGAAGGGGTTTTTTTGTTGTTGAAAAAGGATTTTCAGGGAATTTGCTAATGCAAATATTGACAGAATATCAAAACAGTTCAGTGCACAACAAGCCACCTCGGCAGCCCGCAATGCAACTTCACAACATGGTCAGGGGAATGGGAGAAACAAAGACATTTGTCCTAAAAGACTCTTCTACAGAAGAACGAAAGAAGAAGAGGACAGAAAAGAAAATACAACTCATTACTCCAGAGTCACCAGTCAGAAAAGGTAAAAAAAAAGCAGTAGATAGTGCGTGGGGACCATCACCACCACAGCCGGCGTGTCCTGCTCTCCTTCAGCAAGCTCGGGGGCAAATGCCACACAGCAGCAAGCAGGAGCGTCCCCAGACCCCACGTCTTGGCACCTCTCCCCGCAAGCGGCAGTGACTTTACTGACCGGGACAGCAACTGCCCCCCGCAACAGCAAAGCCCAGCGGAGGGCGGGAACAGCTGCTGCTGGGGGCGGCAACACCTTCACTTCCCCCCGCAGCCCCAGCAAGAGCCCAGGGGCTCCGGGGAGGACGCGAGGGCAGATGCCAAGGTGCCACCACCACCCTTCAGCCCCCGCCACGCACCCACCGCCCGCAGGCCCCGCGGGCTCAGCCCGGCTCCCACCAGCGCCTGCCCACGGGACGCGCCAGAAGGGCGGCAGCGGGCAAGGGGCGTCGCGGGAAGGGCCGGCAGGCGAGAGAGGGAGGCACGGAGGGACAGAGGGACGGAGGAAGAGACGGAGGGAGGGGAGGGCCACTGACCGTGTCCAGCAGAGCGGGCGGCTGCGGCTGCGTCTCCTTCGCCGCGGGGCCGGGCGGCGGCGGCACGTTGGGGCTGAAAACCATCAGGTCGCTCTTGCCCGCGCCGTCCGCCACGCACAGGCTCCGGCTCTGCCGCTGCGAGTACGACCAGCTCCCCACTTCGCTGGCGCACACCAGCGTCGCCGGCCCGGGCCCCGACAGCACGGCCGCCCGCGGCGCCCACCGCGACGCCCCGTACAGCACCACCGCCAGCAGGAACAGGCTCGACACCGCGCAGATGGCCACCACCAGCCACACGTTCGTCGTCGCCGCCGCCGCCGCCGCCGCCGGGCCGCCCTCCGCCGCCCGCAGCCCCGGCCCCGACGCCGCCGAGGACGAGCCCGCGGCCGCCAGCGCCGCCTCGGCGCCCTCCACCAGCGACACGCTCAGCGTGGCCGTGGCCGAGCGCGCCGGCTCCCCGTGGTCCCGCACCACGATCACCAGCCTCTGCCGCGGGCCGTCCGCCTCCTCCAGCGCCCGCGCCGTGCTCACCTCGCCGCTGTACAGCCCCACGCGGAACGGGCCCTTCCCCCGCGGCTCCCACAGCTCGTAGCGCAGCCACGCGTTGTAGCCCGAGTCCGCGTCCACCGCGCGGATCTTCGCCACCACCTGCCCCGCCGGCGCCCCCCACGCCGCCCACGCCCACCACGCCCCCGAGCCCGGCCCCGACGCCGCCGAGCCCGCGGCCCCGGGCCCCGGCCCGCCGCCGGCTGCCGGCAGCAGCGCCGGCGCGTTGTCGTTCTCGTCCACCACGAAGAGCTGCACCGTGGCGTTGCCGCACAGCGGCGGCTCCCCCGCGTCCACCGCCCGCACCTCGAACTGCAGCACCTGCACCTCCTCGTAGTCCAGGGGCTGCAGCGCCCGCAGCCGCCCGCTCTCCGCGTCCACCGACACGTAGCTCGACGCCGCCCGCCACCCGCCGCCCGGGGCCGCGCCCCCGCCGCCGCCCTCCCACACCGAGTAGCTCACGCGCCCGTTGCCCGCCTCGTCCGGGTCCCGCGCCCACAGCCGCGCCAGCTCCGCGCCCGCCGCGTTGTTCTCCCGCGCCAGCACCGTGTACACGGCCTGCGCGAACGCCGGCGCGTTGTCGTTCACGTCCGACACCGGCACCCGCACCCCGCGGCTGGCGCGCAGCGGCGGCGCCCCGCCGTCCTCCGCACGCACCTCCACCTCGTACTCCGACACCCGCTCCCGGTCCAGCGCCTCCCGCAGCACCAGCGAGTACGAGCCCGCGAACGTCGCCACCAGCCCGAACGGCGCCGCCGGCCACACCGCGCAGCGCACCCGCCCGTTCGCCCCCGAGTCCCGGTCCGACACGCTCAGCAGCGCCACCACCGTCCCCACCGCCGCGTCCTCCGGCACCGGCACCGACAGCGACGTCACCCACACCTCGGGCGCGTTGTCGTTCACGTCCAGCACCTCCACCACCACCTTGCAGTGACCCGACAGCGGCGGCGTCCCCTTGTCTGTCGCCTTAACGTGTAAGTCGTAGAAATTCACTGTCTCAAAATCCAGCGCGCCCGTCAGACGGATCTCCCCGCTTTTCCCATCGATGCTGAATACGTCTGAGGCCGAAGGAGGAACAAAAGTTTCTATTTCATAAATGACTTCTCTATTACTTCCAACGTCCATGTCCGTGGCGTTAACCCACGTCACCAGTGTCCCCTCAAAGGCGTCTTCGGGCAACACCACGTTGTACACCGACTGGTTGAACTGGGGCGCGTTGTCGTTGGCGTCCAGCACCGACACCACCAGCTCCATCGTGCCCGACAGCGACGGACGGCCCCCGTCACTCGCCGTCAACACCAGACGGTGCACGGGCACCGACTCCCGGTCAAGTGGTTTCGCGAGCACCAGAAACAGGGATTTACTGCGCGACTTAGTGTTTTCTTCCTCTATTCTAAAGTGCTCGCTGGGGCTGAGGCTGTAGGAGAGCTGCGCGTTGGCGCCGATATCCGCATCCGACGCGCCCTCCAGCGGGAACCGCGATCCCGGCAGCGTGGTGAATTCCGCGATGCTGAGGTTTCTGCGGGCGGCGGGGAAGAGCGGGGCGTTGTCGTTGATGTCGGTGACCTCCAGCTCCACGTGGAAGACGCGCAGCGGCCGCTCCACCAGCACCTCCAGGCGCAGGGCGCACGGCGCGCTCTTCCCGCACAGCTCCTCCCGGTCCAGCCGCGAGCTCACCACCAGCGCCCCGCTCGCCCCGCTCACCTCCACGCTCGCCCGCCGGCCCTGCGCCACCAGCCGCAGCCGCCGCGCCTCCGCCTCGCCCGCCTCCAGGCCCAGGTCCTGCGCCAGCCGGCCCACCACCGTCCCGGCCTTGGCTTCCTCCGGCACCGAGTAGCGCACCTGCCCGCCGCCCAGCGCCCAGGCCGCCGCCAGCACCAGCACCCGCACCGCGGGCCCCCCGCACACGCCCATCGCCGCCGCCGGCACCCGCCCGGGCCCCGCACGGCTCCCCGCCGCCGCCCGCACGCCCCGGCTCTCCTGCCCGCCCCGCGCCGCCCCCCCGCGCTCACAGCCGGGCTCTCCGCCGCACCGGGGCGGAGCCGCCCTGACCGAGCCGCCGTTTCTGAGCCTGCAGCGACACCGTGTGCTGCTCCGCCGCAGGTCGGTACGTGCCGGTCATCTCCTTTGCGCTTCCATTCTCATCCTCTGTGTCGTTGTCCGTCCTCCCTTCCTTCCTTCCTGGCTTGATTTTTACTTGCGCAGTGTCAGTCCTTCCTTTGGTTTTCCTTTTCTCCTCCATTTCCTTCTCACATTCTCTTTTTCTCGCCCTTTTTCTCTCTTTCCCTTCCCTTTCCTTCTTTCCCCTGTCACAGTTTCGCCTACCCTCCTCTTCTCTTTCCATCCTGGTCTCTTCTGTGCTTCTTCTTTACCAACATTTTCCCCAAATACCTACGCCATGCTCGCAATAAACCACGGACATGTCCCGCGGAAAGAGCTCTTCATCCTCTTCCTCACCACCCTTCATCAAGCCTTGCCGAGTGCCCCGCAGTACCGAGGATGCCGAGTTCCTCAACTCCATTCTCCATCTCGAGATAACATCAGTGCACGCTGGGAATCTTCCTCAGTCATCTCTTCTTGCTTGCTTGCTTGCAAGGAATCCTTCCTTTCCTTCCTTATATTGCTCCTCCTTTTTTTCTTTCTTCTTTCCTCTCTTCCGTTCTCTCTCTTTTTCTTTTTGCCCTGCTATAACATTTCTTTCTCTGCCCTTCTCTTCTGCTTCCATTCTTGTCTCTTCGTTTCTTCTTCAGCAAAATGTGTTTAAAAATAGCTGCACCATGCTCGCCATGAAGGAGGTACACGCCCTTTAGCAAGATCTCTCCTTCCTCTTCCCCAGCACCTTCCTACTGTCCATGCACCTGCAGCTTCCCCTCCCCTCACGATGAAGGCCACACTCCTCAGCCTCCAGCCCTCTCCGGGACCCGGCAGAAAACACACCAAGGCAATCCCATGGCAAAGAACAGCTCCGCGACATCAGAACGCAAACCAACACCCTCTGAAACACAAGCCCAAGCCCCAGGTACTTCAACATCCAGTAAAACAGGATCCAAACAGTCCCAACAGCCCAGGGCAGTCTCTCCGTCGGGAACTCAAACCCATCTCAGCCCAGCACGACAACCCTCCAGGAAGGCTCACAAAGCACGGGGCAGCCACAGCTCCCCAGCACTCCTCATGTACCTTGGGGAAGAACCGTTCTTCCTGACTCATTTCCCACCTGCGCAAGGAACGTCCAGCTCTTGCTTCCCCTTGCAGGCAGGCAGGCTCTGCCGGGACAACACGGCAAGAACCCCCGTTCCCAGGGGCGTTGGTCCCACGGAATACCTCTCAGCATTAGCATGAGCCACGCATCACACAGCCAAACAAACGCCACCCAGGAAACACCGCGGCTTCTTCAGTGGGAACATCTTCTGGATGCCCAACACATCCACGCCCAGAAACGCATTAAGGTCCCTCCTCCACCTGTCCCGGCTGCCGCCTGCTCCCACCGTGCCTGGAAGCAGCAGCAGAGGAACGAGAGCAGGCAGTGGTGCTTTGCTGCTCCAACCCGACAGGCATTACAACCCAGGCAGCCTTCGCTCGATCCAACAGGAAAATGCCGCAGCTGAGCAGGAACAAAAGCACAGCTGTCTCTCAAACACATCCACTGTAGGTGTGAGCCACTTACCTGGAGCGTCTCTGGGTGCTTCTTGGGAAATGAAATATTTTCAGCAGAAGAGAAATTGGTGTTAAGGGACATTCTTCCTTAAATTTATCATCAATTTCTGGGGATGCTGGACACAAAAAAATGACTCATCTTCTGCAAATGCTTTGAAAACCCTGGACAGTGTGCACTGCTCCCTCATGCTCTGCTATCACAGGGGACGAAGGAGGGACACTTGAAACCTAAGGACGTTCTCTCAACGTCAACCTCAGCTCAGGAGACTCGAAAAGCCATTCCACACACTGATGGAAAACTGCCCAAACATCTGCAACCTGACAGCTGCCAGAATTCCATCCTCTGCATCTCTTCCAACACATCGCCAGTGTGAGAGAAGAAAAAACAAACTGGTCGGGTTCTCACTAAGAACAGAGAATAAAAGCAAAGGAACCCCTTCCACTGTACTGAAACGCCAGGTCTGCCAACATCTGGAACACAGAGACGTCTTCTCCCCCTCCCTAGCAAGACTACGGCCAGAGAGATGGCTGAGGAGGCGTTCAGAGAAGGCTGCCAGAGTGGTACAAATTTCAAAGAGCTTCTCTTGGACCAATAACATTCCCTGTCAAAAACAAGGCATTAAAAATGCATACGGCAGTCATCTTCAAAAGCAGTAATACCACAGACAAAAACAGGGTTCGAGGATACGTGGAACTTCTGGATTTCCTGGGAGGATCCCAGGCATACAACCCCGTGCCCCGGGGCTTTTCTCAAGGTTTCCTGCTGGCATCCTCTATCCTGCGCCGTGGGAAATGGCATCTCCACAGCTTAAGCAGACATTCCCCAGCCCTTCCCCAGCGACACAGACTCTGTTCTACCCAGCAGGGTTAGAACATTTCCCTCAGGCAAGACTCTACCGCACTCTGTCACCGTCCCTGTGACACCTGCCCAGGCCCTACTTGGATCCCCTCGCACGATCACTGCCAAAATACTCAGACAGTGCTCAGCCCCAACAACAGGCCCAGCTGTAAACGTCACCCTATAGCTGACCCAGGCCTTTGCACACCCTCACATTCCCCCTAGTTGCACAGAGAACATAAGGAGGGATACAAAGCCACACAGCATTCATCAGGCTCTGTCCAGCTGCGTAAAATTCCCCACCAAATGCTTTTTGAGTTTTCAGCAATCTCAGATGGAAAAAGCACAGAGCTGCACATTAGAGTTCAACTAAAGCACATCCTTCTCTCAGATACATCCACTGCAGTTGTGAGCGACTTACATGTAGCATCACTGGGTGCTTCTTCAGAAATGAAACATTTTCAGGGAAGGGGTACTGGACTTCAAGTATATTTTCCCTTAACATTATCAGTGCTTCTGGGGAATATGGAGAGCAGAAAATGATTCATGATCTGCAAAAAACTGGACAATGCCCAGTGCCCCTCACGCACTTCTGTCAAAGGGGAAGCAGGAGGGACACCTGAAAGCTAAGGACGTTCTCTCAACGTCAACCTCAGCTCAGAAGACGTGAAAAGCCATTCCCCACACTGATGGCCAACTGCCCAAAATTCTGCCATCCAACAGCTGCCAAAATTCTGCAGTCTGCATTTCATCCACTTTAACAGTGTGAGGGAAGTGAAGAAAAATGGATGGAAGTTTTTCATAGGAGGAGAGAAGACAAGTAAAGGATCCCATTCTGCTCTATTGAAACACAAGGTTTGCCAACTTCTTGCATACAGACAGCACTTGTTCCTCTCCCTAGCAGGACTAAGAGCAGAGAGGTAACCAAGGAGAGGCTCGGAGAGGACTGGCCAAATGTGATTGAAATTTGGAAAATCCCCAGTTTGACCAACACCATTCCCCATCCAAAGTGAGGGCTCCAAGCGGAGTATGGCAGATGTCTGCTCGTCTGACAGGAACAGCGCGGAGAACACCAGGGCACGAGGACATGCAGCGCTGCTGGAGGTCCTGAGAGGATCCCGGGCAAGCAGCACTGTGCGCCAGGCGACTTCCCAAGGCTTTCTACTGCAATGCTCTATCCCAAGCCCTGGGAAATGGCATCTCCACAGCCAAGCACACATCCTCCAGTTCCTCCCCAGTGACACACTCCATGTTCTACACAGCATCTCCATTTCCTCAGGAAAGACTCTTCCCCACTCAAAGTCACCCTCCCTCTGATTGCCACAATTCCTACTCCGTGCCGCTCGGAGGATCACGGCCACAGTACCCAGACATTTCTCCACCACAACACCGAGCCCCAGCACCAAAGTCCACATGGAGCATGACCCAGGACTTTGCACGTCCTCACCTTCCCTCACGATTGGCACAAAGATCACATGGAGGGATGCAAAGCCACGCAGTGACTGGCAGGCCCTTCCCAGCTGCTTGAGCTCCACTACAAACACCTTGTGCCTCTCCAGCGATCTCAGATGGGAACACCACAGAGCTGCACAGCAGAGATCTTAAATATTCTGTGACGAGAATTGGGACAGCCTGTGCTGGGTTTCTGGGTGTGGCAGCATTTTTGGTAGCAGGGGAGGGTGTAACAGCAGTCCCTGGGAGAAGTTTCTCAAAGCTCCCCTGGCTCCAAGTTGGACCCACCTCTGGCCCAGGCTGAGACAATTAGTGATGGTGGCTGTGCCTCTCTGATACCATATTAAAGAAAGGGAACATGTGATGAAGCTTGGAGTTGTGAGGAAGTGTTGTGAGAAGGACACTTATGCGAACACCAAGGTCAGAGGAAGAAAGGAGGATTAGGGGAGGTGCATCACTGCAGAGACAGCCCCCCTGTAACCTGAGATGAGATGCAGGGCCACCCCCCTGATACCCGTCGAGGTCCACGGTGGGGCAGAGGTATATCTGCAGCCTGGGAAGGACTCTGATTTGCAGAAACAGACTCAACAACTCAGAGTTATACAGCAGGTATGTTTTCTCTGGTGCTGGGGTGCAAGGGGATTTCTCCACAAAGCTTGCACACACTCAGCACATTTTACCAAAAACTGATCCAGTGTGGATATACATACTCATGGGATGACATAACACAAACATGCATATTCATGACTGAGGCTGGGTTAGCTCTAGAGGCTGGTGTCAGCAGGTTTTGTTCTCTCTGTGCCTGCCCATTGCCTCCTGGGGGGCGTCTCCGCGCTCTGTTGGAGGAAGGCTCCAGTCCTCCTCACACTGTACTTTTCCTCGGAGCATGCGTAGATTCTCGTAGCCAATTTCTTGAACAAGTGTGTTTTCAGGCAGTTTACTCATTCTATCTTATCTGAAAGTACCAGTGCATCCATCTCTACCATCCATACATGGCTATCTAGTCATTACCAAGACTAAACTAGTTAGAGCACATCTGCTTGCCAAGGTCAAGAAGCATATTTTTGCTGAACACAGGAATTCTTGGTAAGTTTCCACAGAAAACCGCTTTGTTTTGATGAACACAGTAGCCCTTGGTAAGCTTCCCCAGAACAGTCAGGGCAAGCAGGATTACTGAGCAATATTCAGAAATCATTACAAGTTGCTATGAAGGAATGACTTGTAAAGTAAGAGACCATTTCCTTGTACCAACTCATGTCGGAGAAAGGTTGTGGAAAACTGTCTGCCGTGAGAGAGACACCACACACAAGCAGGGAAATGTGAGGTTTCTGCCCTCTGAGGAGGGGGGAGCTGCGGACTGGCTGTAACCCCCCCATTCCCTTCCCCCTGTGCCACTGGTGGGGAGGAGGTAGAGAAGTGGGGAACAAAACTGAGCCCAAGAAGAAGGGAGGTGTGGGGAAGGTGTTTTTCAAGATGTGTTAATGCTTTTCACTGTCCCACTCTCTCTGTGAGGTGTTGTCACTGTTAATGTTTGAATTCAAGTGATGGTTTTTCTTCCCCCAACGAGTCTGCCTTTTGCCAGTAACCATAATGGGTGAGTCAGCCCTCTCTGTCCTTATCTCAGTTCCTGAGACTTATACTTTATTTCCTCCTTCCCATATCTGAAGGGGGAAGGGCTGAGTGAACAGCTGCCTGGCGCTCAGTTTCCCTCTGGGCTCAAACCATGACACAGCTCTGATCCCAGTCCACACGGATTTCATTCCTCGGGAGAACCACACCAAACGCTGAAGCACAAGCACAGCCACGATGTCAACTGGGTGGGAGAATTTGTACCACAGAAAACCAGAGCGGGGCTGCTGTGAAGGATTTGGCACAAACGTGCACATACTTGAGTTAAGCATGACAAGGGGACACACCATCTCTGTTGAGGCCGACTGTGCAAGTGTAGAAGGAGGGGAAATCAAGCACACACAGATTACACCCACCTCCTCCTCCATCCGCTTACAAATCCTGCCCGAGGAGGAGCAAGGAACCCTCGTGGCAACATCAACGCATGTGGAAGCTACTATGGATGCCCACCAGTGCACAAGGACAGAGGGCTGAAGCGCTGCCTCCCACCACACTCTTCTCAACACCAGCGGGAAATGGTTCATCAGACAACGTCCAGCACTCTGCATCTCATCTCCTCTTACCAGCACATTCCCTACGGCAACCACGTAGCAGCACAAGGGACTGTCTCTGGTGGCAGATCTTCATAACCACAAAGGACATTTCAATACCATGTAACTCTCTCAAGATCTAGGAGGCCTCCAACTCTGCACATCAGAGCCTGGGAAACAATCTTGCAAAAGAACACTCTCTGCCCATCCTGCCTCATGCTTTCCTCCAGGCATCCTCCATTCCACAGTCTGTGACACTCATTCTCAACACAAGCACATCATCTCTCATTCTTGGTTTATGACATGGCCTATGCTCTTCCCAGACATTTCCACTTCCCTCAGGGAACTCTTCCCACTGCTCCAGGTCACTCTTCACATCAGGAGATGCCCAGGCCCCACTCAAGGCCACTGACACATTCACCTCCATGAACATGCCACCTTTTTCCTTCAGTCCAGCTTCTGTGGGCCCTCTCATCAATGATGGCCCCATGGAAATACATACAGCTGGTATCGCATGGACGGTGTCCAACAGACTCTCCGCAGCTCACCCTTCCTCTTTGGCAATGCTTCAGTAACCTTAGATGGAAATCTCATACAACTTGGAGCAATACTATTTCCAGAGATGATCATAAAATCAGAGAAAAATTTATGTTGGAAAATACATTTGAGAGCATCAGATCCAACCATTAGATGTGAGGGAGAAATGCTCTGCTGTAAGGGTGGTGAGGATCTGCAACACATTGTCCAGAGAAGATATGCATGGCCCATCATGGAAGTCTTCAAGGCCAGATTGGAGGAAGCTTTGAGCAGCCTGGTCTATTGGAAGATGTGCCCACTCACTGCAGAGGGGGCTGGAAGTAGAACATTTTTAAGATCCCCTCCAAATCAAACCATTCCATGATTCTGTGATCAACATCTGGGAAAGCTGCTAGAGATGCCCGTCACTACACAAGAACACCAGATTGAAGCACAACCCTCCCACAACGCCCTCCCAAAATGGGAGCAAAAAGGTCCCTCAGACAGCTTTCAGCAGTCTCTGTCTCACCCCTCACACCAACACAAGGCCTATATCAGGCAGGCAGCAATACGAGGGTTCTGTCTCTGTGGCAGATCTGCACACAATATTGCGGGAACTTCAATACCACACAATATTTTGAGATCCATAAGGTCTCCTATTCCAGAGCAACTTCCATAATACTCAGACCTTGCTCAATACCAACAACATGCCCAGCTGTCAACCCTGCTCAGAGCATGACCCAGGCCTTTGCACATCCTCACTTATCCCACAACCAGCACAAATAATATAAGGAGGGATGCAAAGCCACACAGCATCTGGCAGGCACTTCCCAGATGCTTGAACTTCACCATTCACTAATGCTTTGTCTGTTTTCGGCAATCTAAGATGGAAACACGACAGAGCTGCACATCACAGGGTCTGTGGTTAGAGCTGTGACAGGTTGATCCCAGGCCACATGGATTTTGTTCTTGCAGAAGAATATGTATAATGCCAAATGCAAGTGGTCTCACAATGTCAATGGGGTAAGAGAACTTCTACGATAGAAAACCAGAGCTGCAATGCTGTGCTGGGTTGGGTGTGTATGTGCAGATATCTGAATGAGTTAATAGTGAGAAGACAACACAACATCTCCACTGCAGCCACCAGGATTACACCCACCTCCTCATGTGTCCTTACAAATCCTGCCTGATGAGGTTGCCATCATGGCAACACCAAGGGCTGCGGAAGCTCCTCCAGATGCCCGCCACAACACAAGGACAGCAGATGGAAGCACTACCCTCCCACAGTGCAGTTCCCAAAACCTCAGCGAAGATGTTCATCAGACAGTATTCAGCAGGCTGCATGTCCCCCCCCTTACCCACACACTGCCTGCAGCAGGCAGCACCAGCACAAGGGACTGTCGGGGATGCGAGACACTCATAAAAGACATCGTGGGCATTTCAGCCCCGCATACTACGTTCAGATCTAGCAGGCCTCATAGTCCAGACCCTCAGAGCCTGGGAGTCGATCCCGGGCAGGAACCCTCTGTGACCATCCTGCCTCAAGCTTTCCTCTGGGCATCCTCCACTCCCCACTCGGGGACACACGTTCTCAAGACAAGCACATCAGCTCCCATAACTGACTTCTTATGACACGGCCCATGGTCTTCCCAAGGATTTCCAGTTCCTGCAGACAAGTCCGCCCACTCCTCAAGGTCACCCGTCACATCAGGCAATGGCCGGGCCCTACTCAGTGTCACATTCACTTCTGTGACATGTCACAGTCTCCTTTCACACCTCAAGGCTCAAGCTGACCTCCCATCCATGAGAGCACAATAGAAAACCACCCAGAGGTATCACATACACGGTGCCCAGCAGACTCTCTGCTCCTGAACTGTCATCTCTGGCGACGCTTCAGCTATCTCAGATGGAAATGCTGAAGACCTGACAGCAATACTCTTGCTGAAGCAGATGTGGAGACAGCTCTGAATGGCAATGGCATTGAAATCATCTGCGGGAGAACAACCCAACTGTCGATGCTCACCTCTCTGTAATGGATGATATTGAATTGTGTAGAGAATTCTGTGTAGGTTTTGTTTTGGTGGGTTGGTTTGGTTTACTTTTGCTTCTTTGCTTGTTTTTCCAAAAAGATTTCCAGAGTTTCTATTGTACAGGTGTAGCTGCTGATGCAACTTTTGAAAGAACAAAACAGGGTAGCGTACATCACCCCACTTCTCTGGCCAAGAACACAAGTACATGGCCTGGGAGATGAGGGGAGTAAGAAGAGAAAAATTCCATTTCCAACAGCTACCTTGGAGGAGACTCCTCAGCCTGAAGACCTTATAGGACTGAGTGCAGCTGACACATGCTTGGGGAAAAAGAAGGCTGTATCGCCTTCCCTACTTCCCCAAAGGCTCTGGTGAGACAAGTGAAATGGAGGAAATGCACCACAGGGAGAGAACTCCCTCAAGTCCCAGTTGTCATCTTACATCACATCCCTTCAAAGGATAATCATCCTTGAATGAACCCAAAGTGACAACGGCTCACATTTCATGGCCACAGCGGTGAAACACTGGACACGAGGGCAATGTATTAAGAGCGTGATCAAACACACACAGATTACACCGGTCCCCTAAGCCCATCCACTTACAAATCCCACCTGAGGAGAAGTAACAAACTCTCATGGCCACATCCATGCATGTGGAAGCTGCTATGGATGCCCATCACCACACAAGGACAGAGGACTGAAGCGCTACCCTCCCACAGCCCCTTTCTCAAAACAAGAAGGAAAAGGTCAATCACAGTGTTCAGAAGTTGCATGTCACTGCCCTTACCAACACATTTCCTAACCAGGCAGGCAGCAGCACAAGGGAGTGGATCCGGTGCAAGATATTCACAACATCGAAAGACGCTGTGGGCATTTCAGTACCACACACTAGCTCAAGATCCAGAAGGCCTCCAGCTCCTGAACCTTGGGCCCTGGGAAAGGATCCTGGGCAGGAAAACTCTGTGCCCTTCCTGCCTCAGGCTTTCCTCTGGGCATCCTCCACTCCCCACTCTGGGACACACGTTCTCAAGACAAACACATCGTCTCCCATTCTTGTCTTCTGCTGATATGCAGAGGGAACCCAAGAATGAGATGAGAGACAAGGAGAGGGAACAACAGGAAACCAAATCTGATACCAGCCCACTCAGCAGCGGTAAGAAGAGAGTACATAGTGCCTGGGGACCATCACCACCACAGCCGGCGTGTCCCGCTCTCCTTCAGCAAGCTCGGGGGCAAATGCCACACAGCAGCAAGCAGGAGCGTCCCCAGACCCCACGTCGTGGCACCTCTCCCCGCAAGCGGCAGTGACTTTACTGACCGGGACAGCAACTGCCCCCCGCAACAGCAAAGCCCAGCGGAGGGCGGGAACAGCTGCTGCTGGGGGCGGCAACACCTTCACTTCCCCCCGCAGCCCCAGCAAGAGCCCAGGGGCTCCGGGGAGGACGCGAGGGCAGATGCCAAGGTGCCACCACCACCCTTCAGCCCCCGCCACGCACCCACCGCCCGCAGGCCCCGCGGGCTCAGCCCGGCTCCCACCAGCGCCTGCCCACGGGACGCGCCAGAAGGGCGGCAGCGGGCAAGGGGCGTCGCGGGAAGGGCCGGCAGGCGAGAGAGGGAGGCACGGAGGGACAGAGGGACGGAGGAAGAGACGGAGGGAGGGGAGGGCCACTGACCGTGTCCAGCAGAGCGGGCGGCTGCGGCTGCGTCTCCTTCGCCGCGGGGCCGGGCGGCGGCGGCACGTTGGGGCTGAAAACCATCAGGTCGCTCTTGCCCGCGCCGTCCGCCACGCACAGGCTCCGGCTCTGCCGCTGCGAGTACGACCAGCTCCCCACTTCGCTGGCGCACACCAGCGTCGCCGGCCCGGGCCCCGACAGCACGGCCGCCCGCGGCGCCCACCGCGACGCCCCGTACAGCACCACCGCCAGCAGGAACAGGCTCGACACCGCGCAGATGGCCACCACCAGCCACACGTTCGTCGCCGCCGCCGCCGCCGCCGCCGGGCCGCCCTCCGCCGCCCGCAGCCCCGGCCCCGACGCCGCCGAGGACGAGCCCGCGGCCGCCAGCGCCGCCTCGGCGCCCTCCACCAGCGACACGCTCAGCGTGGCCGTGGCCGAGCGCGCCGGCTCCCCGTGGTCCCGCACCACGATCACCAGCCTCTGCCGCGGGCCGTCCGCCTCCTCCAGCGCCCGCGCCGTGCTCACCTCGCCGCTGTACAGCCCCACGCGGAACGGGCCCTTCCCCCGCGGCTCCCACAGCTCGTAGCGCAGCCACGCGTTGTAGCCCGAGTCCGCGTCCACCGCGCGGATCTTCGCCACCACCTGCCCCGCCGGCGCCCCCCACGCCGCCCACGCCCACCACGCCCCCGAGCCCGGCCCCGACGCCGCCGAGCCCGCGGCCCCGGGCCCCGGCCCGCCGCCGGCTGCCGGCAGCAGCGCCGGCGCGTTGTCGTTCTCGTCCACCACGAAGAGCTGCACCGTGGCGTTGCCGCACAGCGGCGGCTCCCCCGCGTCCACCGCCCGCACCTCGAACTGCAGCACCTGCACCTCCTCGTAGTCCAGGGGCTGCAGCGCCCGCAGCCGCCCGCTCTCCGCGTCCACCGACACGTAGCTCGACGCCGCCCGCCACCCGCCGCCCGGGGCCGCGCCCCCGCCGCCGCCCTCCCACACCGAGTAGCTCACGCGCCCGTTGCCCGCCTCGTCCGGGTCCCGCGCCCACAGCCGCGCCAGCTCCGCGCCCGCCGCGTTGTTCTCCCGCGCCAGCACCGTGTACACGGCCTGCGCGAACGCCGGCGCGTTGTCGTTCACGTCCGACACCGGCACCCGCACCCCGCGGCTGGCGCGCAGCGGCGGCGCCCCGCCGTCCTCCGCACGCACCTCCACCTCGTACTCCGACACCCGCTCCCGGTCCAGCGCCTCCCGCAGCACCAGCGAGTACGAGCCCGCGAACGTCGCCACCAGCCCGAACGGCGCCGCCGGCCACACCGCGCAGCGCACCCGCCCGTTCGCCCCCGAGTCCCGGTCCGACACGCTCAGCAGCGCCACCACCGTCCCCACCGCCGCGTCCTCCGGCACCGGCACCGACAGCGACGTCACCCACACCTCGGGCGCGTTGTCGTTCACGTCCAGCACCTCCACCACCACCTTGCAGTGACCCGACAGCGGCGGCGTCCCCTTGTCTGTCGCTTCGATTTGTATCTCGTATGACCGGGCGTCTTCATAGTCCAGAGCGCCCGTCAGACGGATCTCCCCAGTCTTCGGATTTAACAGGAAAATGTTTAATCCCTTTTCAGGAAAAGTACTGATCACACTGAACGTCATTTCGCCGTTGCTACCCACGTCCGGATCCGTGGCGTTCACCGAGGCCACCAGCGTCCCCTCTGCAGCGCTCTCCGGCAGCTGCACTTTATACACCGACTGGTTGAACTGGGGCGCGTTGTCGTTGGCGTCCAGCACCGACACCACCAGCTCCATCGTGCCCGAAAGCGACGGCCGGCCCCCGTCACTCGCCGTCAACACCAGACGGTGCACGGGCACGGACTCCCGGTCAAGCACTTTCCCCAGCACCAGAAACAGGGATTTCCTATTTTCATCAGGGGATTTAACATCGAGGGTAAAGTGCTCGCTGGGGCTGAGGCTGTAGGAGAGCTGCGCGTTGGCGCCGATATCCGCATCCGACGCGCCCTCCAGCGGGAAACGAGACCCGGGAGGGGAGTTCTCCGACAAACTGAGGTTTCTGCGGGCGGCGGGGAAGAGCGGGGCGTTGTCGTTGATGTCGGTGACCTCCAGCTCCACGTGGAAGACGCGCAGCGGCCGCTCCACCAGCACCTCCAGGCGCAGGGCGCACGGCGCGCTCTTCCCGCACAGCTCCTCCCGGTCCAGCCGCGAGCTCACCACCAGCGCCCCGCTCGCCCCGCTCACCTCCACGCTCGCCCGCCGGCCCTGCGCCACCAGCCGCAGCCGCCGCGCCTCCGCCTCGCCCGCCTCCAGGCCCAGGTCCTGCGCCAGCCGGCCCACCACCGTCCCGGCCTTGGCTTCCTCCGGCACCGAGTAGCGCACCTGCCCGCCGCCCAGCGCCCAGGCCGCCGCCAGCACCAGCACCCGCACCGCGGGCCCCCCGCACACGCCCATCGCCGCCGCCGGCACCCGCCCGGGCCCCGCACGGCTCCCCGCCGCCGCCCGCACGCCCCGGCTCTCCTGCCCGCCCCGCGCCGCCCCCCCGCGCTCACAGCCGGGCTCTCCGCCGCACCGGGGCGGAGCCGCCCTGACCGAGCCGCCGTTTCTGAGCCTGCAGCGACACCGTGTGCTGCTCCGCCGCAGGTCGGTACGTGCCGGTCATCTCCTTTGCGCTTCCATTCTCATCCTCTGTGTCGTTGTCCGTCCTCCCTTCCTTCCTTCCTGGCTTGATTTTTACTTGCGCAGTGTCAGTCCTTCCTTTGGTTTTCCTTTTCTCCTCCATTTCCTTCTCACATTCTCTTTTTCTCGCCCTTTTTCTCTCTTTCCCTTCCCTTTCCTTCTTTCCCCTGTCACAGTTTCGCCTACCCTCCTCTTCTCTTTCCATCCTGGTCTCTTCTGTGCTTCTTCTTTACCAACATCTTCCCCAAATACCTACGCCATGCTCGCAATAAACCATGGACAAGTCCCGTGGAAAGAGCTCTCCTTCCTCTTCCTCACCACCCTTCATCAAGCCTTGCCGAGCGCCCCGCAGTACCGAGGATGCCGAGTTCCTCAACTCCATTCTCCATCTCGAGATAACATCAGTGCACGCTGGGAATCTTCCTCAGTCATCTCTTCTTGCTTGCTTGCTTGCAAGGAATCCTTCCTTTCCTTCCTTATATTGCTCCTCCTTTTTTTCTTTCTTCTTTCCTCTCTTCCGTTCTCTCTCTTTTTCTTTTTGCCCTGCTATAACATTTCTTTCTCTGCCCTTCTCTTCTGCTTCCATTCTTGTCTCTTCGTTTCTTCTTCAGCAAAATGTGTTTAAAAATAGCTGCACCATGCTCGCCATGAAGGAGGTACACGCCCTTTCGCAAGATCTCTCCTTCCTCTTCCCCAGCACCTTCCTACTGTCCATGCACCTGCAGCTTCCCCTCCCCTCACGATGAAGGCCACACTCCTCAGCCTCCAGCCCTCTCCGGGACCCGGCAGAAAACACACCAAGGCAATCCCATGGCAAAGAACAGCTCCGCGACATCAGAACGCAAACCAACACCCTCTGAAACACAAGCCCAAGCCCCAGGTACTTCAACATCCAATAAAACAGGATCCAAACAGTCCCAACAGCCCAGGGCAGTCTCTCCGTCGGGAACTCAAACCCATCTCAGCCCAGCACGACAACCCTCCAGGAAGGCTCACAAAGCACGGGGCAGCCACAGCTCCCCAGCACTCCTCATGTACCTTGGGGAAGAACTGTTCTGCCTGACTCATTTCCCACCTGCGCAAGGAACGTCCAGCTCTTGCTTCCCCTTGCAGGCAGGCAGGCTCTGCCGGGACAACACGGCAAGAACCCCCGTTCCCAGGGGCGTTGGTCCCACGGAATACCTCTCAGCATTAGCATGAGCCACGCATCACACAGCCAAACAAACGCCACCCAGGAAACACCGCGGCTTCTTCAGTGGGAACATCTTCTGGATGCCCAACACATCCACGCCCAGAAACGCATTAAGGTCCCTCCTCCACCTGTCCCGGCTGCCGCCTGCTCCCACCGTGCCTGGAAGCAGCAGCAGAGGAACGAGAGCAGGCAGTGGTGCTTTGCTGCTCCAACCCGACAGGCATTACAACCCAGGCAGCCTTCGCTCGATCCAACAGGAAAATGCCGCAGCTGAGCAGGAACAAAAGCACAGCTGTCTCTCAAACACATCCACTGTAGGTGTGAGCCACTTACCTGGAGCGTCTCTGGGTGCTTCTTCAGAAACGAAATATTTTCAGCGGAAGAGAAATTGGTGTTAAGGGACATTCTTCCTTAAATTTATCATCAATTTCAGGGGATGCTGGACACAAAAAAATGACTCATCTTCTGCAAATGCTTTGAAAACCCTGGACAGTGTGCACTGCTCCCTCATGCTCTGCTATCACAGGGGAAGCAGGAGGGACACTTGAAACCTAAGGACGTTCTCTCAGCATCAACCTCAGCTCAGGAGACTTGAAAAGCCATTCCACACACTGATGGAAAACTGCCCAAACATCTGCAACCTGACAGCTGCCAGAATTCCATCCTCTGCATCTCTTCCAACACATCGCCAGTGTGAGAGAAGAAAAAACAAACTGGTCGGGTTCTCACTAAGAACAGAGAATAAAAGCAAAGGAACCCCTTCCACTGTACTGAAACGCCAGGTCTGCCAACATCTGGAACACAGAGACGTCTTCTCCCCCTCCCTAGCAAGACTACGGCCAGAGAGATGGCTGAGGAGGCGTTCAGAGAAGGCTGCCAGAGTGATAGAAATTTCAAAGAGCTTCTCTTGGACCAACAACATTCCCTGTCAAAAACAAGGCATTAAAAATGCGTACGGTAGTCATCTGCAAAAGCAGTAATACCACAGACAACAACAGGGTGTGAGGATACGTCTAAATTCTGGACGTCCTGGGAGGATCCCAGTCACGAAGACCCCTGCCCCGGGGCTTTTCTCAAGGTTTCCTCGTGGCATCCTCTATCCTGCGCCGTGGGAAATGGCATCTCCACAGCGTAAGCAAACGTTCCCCAGCCCTTCCCCAGCGACACAGACTCTGTTCTATTCAGCAGCTCCATTTCCCGCAGGCAAGACTCTGGCACACTCCAAGTTACCGTGCCAGTGACACCTGCCCAGGCCCTACTTGTAGCCAGTTGCATGATCATTGCCAAAATGCTCAGATAGTGCTCAGCCCCAAAAACATGCTCATCTCTAAACCTCATTCTATATCTGGCCCAGGCCTTTGCACACCCTCACCTACCCCCGGACGCACAGAGAACACAAGGAGGGATACAAAGCCACACAGCATTCAGAAGGCTCTTCCCAGCTGTGTAAAATTCCCCATCAGATGATTTTTGCCTTTTTAGCAATCTCAGATGGAAACACTACAGAGCTGCACGTTAGAGTTCTTAGGGATTCTATGATGAGGGTTGTGACAGCTCTGATCTCAGTCCACACAGATTTTCTTCTTCAGGAGAACCACTCCAAATGCTGAAACACAAGCACACTCACAATGTCAACTGGGAGGGAGAATTTGTAACACAGTACAACAGAGCTGGGTGCTGTGCAGGGTTTGGCGTGTATCTGCACATGTCAGAATGAGCCATGTGTGACAACAGGACACACCGTCTCTACCGAGGCTGCCTGTGCAAGTGCACAAGTAGGGGAAGTCGAGTGTACAAAGATTACACCCACCTCACCACGGGTCCTCACAAATCCTGCCTGAGGAGGAGCTAGGAAACACCATGACATCAACACATGTAGAAGCTGCTATGGATGCCCACCACTGCACAAGGACAGCGGGCTCAAGTGCTGCCTCCCACAACCCCTTTCCCAAAACAAGGTGTTCATCAGATGACATTCAGCAGTCAGCACCTCACCTCCTCTTACCAACACGTAGCCTACGTCAGGCAGGCACCAGCACAAGGGATTGTCTCAGGTGCGAGCTCTTTATGACCTCAAAAACTCTGTGGGCATTTCAATATCTCAAGATTTAGAAGGCCTCCAGCTTCAGACCCTGAGAGCCTGGGAGTCAATCCTGGCAAGAAGACTCTGTGTCCATCCTGCCTCATCCTTGCCTCCAGGCATCCTTCATTTCCAATCTGTGACATGCATTCTTAAGACAAGCACATCATCTCCCATTCTCGTCTTCTTATGACATGGCCCATGGTCCTCCACAGGATTTCCAGTTCCTGCAGACAAGTCCTCCCACTGCTCATTGTCACCTTTCCCATCAGCACATGGCCTGGCCCTACTCAGTGCCACTGCCGCATTCACCTGCGTGACATGTCACAGTTTCCTTTCACACCTCAGGGCTCACTCCAGCTCTTGTGGACCCTTCCCATAGATCAGAGCACCACAGAAAGACACAGAGATGGTATCACAGAGACAGTGTCCTCCAGACTCTCTGCAGTAAACCCTTCATGTGTGGCAATGCTTCAGCTATCTCAGGTGGAAATGTTATGCACTGGGGAGCAATAATCCTTCTAAAGGTGATGTCGGCACCGCTCTAAATGTCAATGGCACTGGTTTCCTTCTGTGAAATAACAACCCAAACTCTGATGAGAAAAGCACTGTAATGGATGATATCTACTGTGTGGGACAAATTGGTTTGTGGTTTGGTTTGTTTGGGTTTTTACGTGGTTTTTTAATCCATCAAAGGATTTCTCAGTTTTCCTATACCGCGATTAAGAGCTATACTTCCTGCCTCACTTTCCCCCTGCATGATGAATGGCAAGCCCTTGCTTTTCCTTCAGGAAGACATGTACTGCCAGAGCAATGTGGCAAGAACCTGCGTACCCAGGGCCATTGATCCCCACAGAGCACCTCTGCTTCATTAGCATGAGCCACCCAGCACCCATACAAACAAAAGCCTTGAAAGTAACACTACCGAATTTTCACTAAGACCATTCTCAGGGTCCTGAGGGCACTGGCTTCTGGAAAAGTCACAGCAGTCCGGGGAAGTCCCCAGTGACTGGAAGAAGGGAAGCATTGCAGCCATTTTTAAAAATGGTACCAAGGAGGACACGGGGAACTACCAGCCTGTCAGCGTCACCTCTGTGCCTGGAAGCTCATGGAACGGATCCTCCTGGAAGCTACACTCAGGCACCTGGAGGACAGGGAGGCGACTGGAGAAAGCCAGCATGACCTCACCAAAGGCAAGTCTTGCCTGAGCAACGTGGTGGCATTTTGTGCTGGAGTGACTGCGTCAGGGGACAAGGGAAGAGCTTCAGGTGCCACCTATCTGGGCTTCGGTAAGGACTTGGACATAGTCCCCCACAACATCCTCCTCTCTCAGTTGTAGAGATATGGATTTCACGGATGGACTGTTCAGTCCATGAGAATGGACTGATGAGATGAGAAATTGGCTGGATGGTCACAGCCAGAGGGTAGTGGTCAATGATGTCCAGGTGAAGATCAGTGACAAGTGGTGTCCCTCAGGGGTCCGTATGGGGACCAGTACTGTTTAACGTCTTCATCAGTGACATAGACAGTGGGATCAAGTTCACCCGCAGCAAGTTTGCCAATGACACCAAGCTGAGTGGTGCGGTTGACCTGCCTGAAGGATGGGATGCCATTCAGAGGGACCTGGACAAGCTCAGGAAGTGGGCCCATGCAAAATTCATGAAGTTCAACAAGGCCAAGGGCAAGGTCCCGTACCTGGGTCTGGGCAACGCCCAGTATCAATACAGGCTGTGGGATGAAGGGATTGAGAGCAGCCCGGACAAGAAGGACCTGGGGATACTGGTGGATGAAAAGCTGGACATGAGCCACCAGTGTGCACTTGCAGACCACAAAGCCAACTGTATCCTGGGCTGCATCAAAAGAAACGCAAACAGCAGGTCAAGGGAGGGGATTCTGCCCCTCTACTCCGCTCTGCTGAGACCCCACCTGCAGTGCTGTGTCCAGCTCTCGGGTCCTCAGCACAGGATAGACACAGACCTGCTGGAGTGAGTCCAGTGGAGGATCAAAAATGATCAGGGAATGGAACACCTCTCCTGTGATGACATGCTGAGAGAGTTGGGGTTCTTGACCCTAGAGAAGAGAAGGCTCCAGGCAGATCTTACTGCGGCTTTGCAGTACTTAAAGGGGGCTTATAAGACAGATTCAGAAAGACCTTTTAGTAGAGCCTGTTGCGATAGGACAAGGGGTAAGAGTTTTAAACGGAAAGAGGGCAGATTTAGACTGGGCATAAGGAAGACATTTTTTACAACGAGGATGATGAAACTCTGGAACAGGTGCCCCAGAAAGGTGGTGGCTGCCCCCTCCTTGGAAACATTCAAGGCCAGGTTGGATGGGGCCCTGAGCAATCTGATTTAGCTGACGATGCCCCTGCTCATTGCAAAGGGGTTGGACTAGATGAGCTTTAAAGGTCCCTTCCAACCCAAACTGTTCTTCCATTCCCTGGACACCTAACACATCCACTCCAAGGAAAACATCAGGGTCCTTCCTCTACCCACGCTTGCTGCCACCTGTCCCAGCTGTGCCTGGAAGCAGCAGGAAAGGAATGAGAGTGGGGAGTGGTGCTTTGCTGCTCCAACACAGTCAACATTCAGTCAGTCCAACATAATTACCAGTTACCTCGACTAAACTGGAAAGAGAGTACACCTGTCTCTCAAACACAGTCCCTTCAGGTACGAGCGACTTTCCCAAGTGACCATCACTGGTGGCTTCTTCAGAAAAGAGACCTTTTGAGGACAGGAGAGTTGCTTTCTGGGAAGCTGGACAGAGAAAAACCACTCATGTTTCCCAGACGCTTTGAAATTTCTGTACATGGTGTCATGCTCCCTTATGCACTTCTATCACAGGGGAAGCAGGTGGGGCACCCAAGAGCTAACGATATTCTCACAATGTCACCCTCAGCTCGGTACAGTGCAGAAAACCATCCCCCACACTGATGGCCAACCACCCAATCCTCGGCAACCCAAGAGATGACCAAATTCTGCCCTCTGCATCTCATCCACTGGTACCAACACACTGCCAATGTGAGAGAAGGAAAACCAAAAGAGTGGGAGTTTTGGGTAAGGGCAAAGAAGAAACCCAAGGGATCCCATTCAGTGTATTGAAGCACCAGCTCTGCCAACATCTCCGATATGCAGAGCACTTCTTCCCATCCCAGCAAGAGAGTGAGCAGAGAGATGACCAAGGAGAGCTTCAGAGAAGACTGGCAGCGTGGTGCAAATTTGGAAAAACTTCTGTTTGACCAACAACATTCCAGATCAAAAAGAAACGATCAAAGGCAAATATGGCAACTGTCATCACATCGGGCAGGAATATCGCAAAGAACAAGAGTGCCCTGAGAAATTCAGAACTTCTGGAGGGCCTGAGAGGATCCCAGGCAAGTACCACTGTGCTCGGGGACATTTCTCAAGGTTTTCTGCTGGCATCCTCTATTTCGTGACACGGGGAATAGAACAGCTGAGCAGCTGTTCTCCGATTCTTCCCCAGTGACACAGATCAGGTTCTCTCCAGCATCTCCCTTTCCCTCAGGCAACACTCTTCCCTGCTCAAGGCCACACTCCCCGTGATACATACCCAGGCCCGAGTCACTGCCACTCGGAGCCATCACTGCCACAATACCCACACATTGCTCCAACACAAGAACATGCCCCAGCTCTAAACCCCTCTTTGAGCATGACCCAGGCCTTTGCACATCCTCACCTTCCCTCACAATTGGCACAAGGAATATACGGAGCACTGCAAAGCCACTCTCTGACTCTTAGACTCTTCCCAGCTGCCTGGATGCTTTGTGCCTTCTCAGCAATTTCAAAGAGAAATTGAGTTCTTTCAGATTCTGTGATTAGAGGAGCTGCGACCGCTTCCCATCTCACTGCACCCAGCTCTTATTCTTCAAGAAGACCACACCAAAGGCTGAAGTGCAATTGCACTCAAGGTGTCAACTCAGTGGGAGAATTTGTACCACAGGAAACCAGAGCTGGGCCACTCTGGACGGTTTGGCTTGTCCATCCAGACATCTGAAAGAGCCACATGTGATAAGAGGACACAACATCTCTACCGAGGCCAAGTCTGCAAATGCACACCTCAGCGAAGATGAGTGAACAAAGACTGCACCCACCTCCTCGTGTGCCCTTAAAATCCTGCCTCAGGGTGACCAATGAACCATCATGGCAACATCGATGGCTGTGGAAGCTGCTATGGATGCCCATCACCACACGAGGACAGCAGGCTGAAGCGCTGCCGGAGCTCCCACCACCCCTCTCCCAGAACAAGAGGGAAAAGGTCCATCAGACGGTATTCAGCAGTCGCCATCTCACCAACCCTTATCCAGCACATTCGCTATGTCAGGCAGTCAGCAGCACAAGAGACTGTCTCTGATGCAAGTTCCTCATAACCTCAAAAGCCTCCGAAGGCATTTCAATACCACACACTGTCACAAGATTCAGAAGGCCTCCAAATCCAGACCCTTGGAGCCTGGGAAATGATCCTGGGCAGGAACACTCTGTGTCATTCCTGCCTCACGGTTTTCTCTGGGCAACTGCCACGCCCCACTCTGGCACACGCATTCTCAAGACAACCACATCATCTCCCGTTCTTGTCTTCTTACGACATGGCCCATGGCCTCCCCAAGGATTTCCAGTTCCCACACACAGATCTTCCCACTGCACAAGGTCACCCTTCGCATAAGGACAGGGCCAGGCCCTGCTCAGTGTCTCTGCCACATTCACCTCCACAACCTGCCACAGTTTCCTTTCCCACACGAAGGCTCAACCCGAATTTTGCTTGACCATTCCCGTCCATGACAGCAGCATGAAAAACCACAGAGATGGCATCTCATGGACAATGTCCAGCAAAGTCTCTGCAGCTGACCCTTCAGGTGTGACAATCCTTCAGAAATTTCAAAGGGAAAAATACTACAGCTCTGAGAGCAATACCCTTTGAAGAATTCCTGTCGGGAACACTCCGATGACAAAGGGCACTGATTTCATGCTGAGAGAAACCAACTCACATGTTGATGAGCACACGAGTATAGCGGATGGCATCGACTGTGTAGCTAAATTTGATTGAAGGGGTTTTTTTGTTGTTGAAAAAGGATTTTCAGGGAATTTGCTAATGCAAATATTGACAGAATATCAAAACAGTTCAGTGCACAACAAGCCACCTCGGCAGCCCGCAATGCAACTTCACAACATGGTCAGGGGAATGGGAGAAACAAAGACATTTGTCCTAAAAGACTCTTCTACAGAAGAACGAAAGAAGAAGAGGACAGAAAAGAAAATACAACTCATTACTCCAGAGTCACCAGTCAGAAAAGGTAAAAAAAAAGCAGTAGATAGTGCGTGGGGACCATCACCACCACAGCCGGCGTGTCCTGCTCTCCTTCAGCAAGCTCGGGGGCAAATGCCACACAGCAGCAAGCAGGAGCGTCCCCAGACCCCACGTCTTGGCACCTCTCCCCGCAAGCGGCAGTGACTTTACTGACCGGGACAGCAACTGCCCCCCGCAACAGCAAAGCCCAGCGGAGGGCGGGAACAGCTGCTGCTGGGGGCGGCAACACCTTCACTTCCCCCCGCAGCCCCAGCAAGAGCCCAGGGGCTCCGGGGAGGACGCGAGGGCAGATGCCAAGGTGCCACCACCACCCTTCAGCCCCCGCCACGCACCCACCGCCCGCAGGCCCCGCGGGCTCAGCCCGGCTCCCACCAGCGCCTGCCCACGGGACGCGCCAGAAGGGCGGCAGCGGGCAAGGGGCGTCGCGGGAAGGGCCGGCAGGCGAGAGAGGGAGGCACGGAGGGACAGAGGGACGGAGGAAGAGACGGAGGGAGGGGAGGGCCACTGACCGTGTCCAGCAGAGCGGGCGGCTGCGGCTGCGTCTCCTTCGCCGCGGGGCCGGGCGGCGGCGGCACGTTGGGGCTGAAAACCATCAGGTCGCTCTTGCCCGCGCCGTCCGCCACGCACAGGCTCCGGCTCTGCCGCTGCGAGTACGACCAGCTCCCCACTTCGCTGGCGCACACCAGCGTCGCCGGCCCGGGCCCCGACAGCACGGCCGCCCGCGGCGCCCACCGCGACGCCCCGTACAGCACCACCGCCAGCAGGAACAGGCTCGACACCGCGCAGATGGCCACCACCAGCCACACGTTCGTCGTCGCCGCCGCCGCCGCCGCCGCCGGGCCGCCCTCCGCCGCCCGCAGCCCCGGCCCCGACGCCGCCGAGGACGAGCCCGCGGCCGCCAGCGCCGCCTCGGCGCCCTCCACCAGCGACACGCTCAGCGTGGCCGTGGCCGAGCGCGCCGGCTCCCCGTGGTCCCGCACCACGATCACCAGCCTCTGCCGCGGGCCGTCCGCCTCCTCCAGCGCCCGCGCCGTGCTCACCTCGCCGCTGTACAGCCCCACGCGGAACGGGCCCTTCCCCCGCGGCTCCCACAGCTCGTAGCGCAGCCACGCGTTGTAGCCCGAGTCCGCGTCCACCGCGCGGATCTTCGCCACCACCTGCCCCGCCGGCGCCCCCCACGCCGCCCACGCCCACCACGCCCCCGAGCCCGGCCCCGACGCCGCCGAGCCCGCGGCCCCGGGCCCCGGCCCGCCGCCGGCTGCCGGCAGCAGCGCCGGCGCGTTGTCGTTCTCGTCCACCACGAAGAGCTGCACCGTGGCGTTGCCGCACAGCGGCGGCTCCCCCGCGTCCACCGCCCGCACCTCGAACTGCAGCACCTGCACCTCCTCGTAGTCCAGGGGCTGCAGCGCCCGCAGCCGCCCGCTCTCCGCGTCCACCGACACGTAGCTCGACGCCGCCCGCCACCCGCCGCCCGGGGCCGCGCCCCCGCCGCCGCCCTCCCACACCGAGTAGCTCACGCGCCCGTTGCCCGCCTCGTCCGGGTCCCGCGCCCACAGCCGCGCCAGCTCCGCGCCCGCCGCGTTGTTCTCCCGCGCCAGCACCGTGTACACGGCCTGCGCGAACGCCGGCGCGTTGTCGTTCACGTCCGACACCGGCACCCGCACCCCGCGGCTGGCGCGCAGCGGCGGCGCCCCGCCGTCCTCCGCACGCACCTCCACCTCGTACTCCGACACCCGCTCCCGGTCCAGCGCCTCCCGCAGCACCAGCGAGTACGAGCCCGCGAACGTCGCCACCAGCCCGAACGGCGCCGCCGGCCACACCGCGCAGCGCACCCGCCCGTTCGCCCCCGAGTCCCGGTCCGACACGCTCAGCAGCGCCACCACCGTCCCCACCGCCGCGTCCTCCGGCACCGGCACCGACAGCGACGTCACCCACACCTCGGGCGCGTTGTCGTTCACGTCCAGCACCTCCACCACCACCTTGCAGTGACCCGACAGCGGGGGGTTTCCCTGATCCGCTGCATCCACTTGCAGACGATAGAGACCAACTTCCTCAAAGTCCAAGTTACCCCTGAGAAGAATCTCTCCGCTGTTTCTGTCGATCCCGAAAACGTCTCTTCCCTCCTGAGGGAACAACTGCCCGAGAGAATAAGAGATATTCCCGTTCGTCCCCTCATCCAAATCCGTGGCGTTTACTCTGATCACAAAAGTGCCACGTCCCGTATTTTCCAGCAGCTGCACTTTATACACCGACTGGTTGAACTGGGGCGCGTTGTCGTTCACGTCCAGCACCGACACCACCAGCTCCATCGTGCCCGACAGCGACGGCCGGCCCCCGTCACTCGCCGTCAACACCAGACGGTGCACGGGCACCGACTCCCGGTCCAGCGCTTTCCCGAGCACAAGGAATAAGGACTCAACGTCCTCTTCGGTCTTCTGTAAATCCAGGGAGAAGTGCTCGCTGGGGCTGAGGCTGTAGGAGAGCTGCGCGTTGGCGCCGATATCCGCATCCGACGCGCCCTCCAGCGGGAACCGCGATCCCGGCAGCGTGGTGAATTCCGCGATGCTGAGGTTTCTGCGGGCGGCGGGGAAGAGCGGGGCGTTGTCGTTGATGTCGGTGACCTCCAGCTCCACGTGGAAGACGCGCAGCGGCCGCTCCACCAGCACCTCCAGGCGCAGGGCGCACGGCGCGCTCTTCCCGCACAGCTCCTCCCGGTCCAGCCGCGAGCTCACCACCAGCGCCCCGCTCGCCCCGCTCACCTCCACGCTCGCCCGCCGGCCCTGCGCCACCAGCCGCAGCCGCCGCGCCTCCGCCTCGCCCGCCTCCAGGCCCAGGTCCTGCGCCAGCCGGCCCACCACCGTCCCGGCCTTGGCTTCCTCCGGCACCGAGTAGCGCACCTGCCCGCCGCCCAGCGCCCAGGCCGCCGCCAGCACCAGCACCCGCACCGCGGGCCCCCCGCACACGCCCATCGCCGCCGCCGGCACCCGCCCGGGCCCCGCACGGCTCCCCGCCGCCGCCCGCACGCCCCGGCTCTCCTGCCCGCCCCGCGCCGCCCCCCCGCGCTCACAGCCGGGCTCTCCGCCGCACCGGGGCGGAGCCGCCCTGACCGAGCCGCCGTTTCTGAGCCTGCAGCGACACCGTGTGCTGCTCCGCCGCAGGTCGGTACGTGCCGGTCATCTCCTTTGCGCTTCCATTCTCATCCTCTGTGTCGTTGTCCGTCCTCCCTTCCTTCCTTCCTGGCTTGATTTTTACTTGCGCAGTGTCAGTCCTTCCTTTGGTTTTCCTTTTCTCCTCCATTTCCTTCTCACATTCTCTTTTTCTCGCCCTTTTTCTCTCTTTCCCTTCCCTTTCCTTCTTTCCTCTGTCACAGTTTCGTCTACCCTCCTCTTCTCTTTCCATCCTGGTCTCTTCTGTGCTTCTTCTTTACCAACATTTTCCCCAAATACCTACGCCATGCTCGCAATAAACCACGGACATGTCCCGCGGAAAGAGCTCTTCATCCTCTTCCTCACCACCCTTCATCAAGCCTTGCCGAGTGCCCCGCAGTACCGAGGATGCCGAGTTCCTCAACTCCATTCTCCATCTCGAGATAACATCAGTGCACGCTGGGAATCTTCCTCAGTCATCTCTTCTTGCTTGCTTGCTTGCAAGGAATCCTTCCTTTCCTTCCTTATATTGCTCCTCCTTTTTTTCGTTCTTCTTTCCTGTCTTCCGTTCTCTCTCTTTTTCTTTTTGCCCTGCTATAACATTTCTTTCTCTGCCCTTCTCTTCTGCTTCCATTCTTGTCTCTTCGTTTCTTCTTCAGCAAAATGTGTTTAAAAATAGCTGCACCATGCTCGCCATGAAGGAGGTACACGCCCTTTAGCAAGATCTCTCCTTCCTCTTCCCCAGCACCTTCCTACTGTCCATGCACCTGCAGCTTCCCCTCCCCTCACGATGAAGGCCACACTCCTCAGCCTCCAGCCCTCTCCGGGACCCGGCAGAAAACACACCAAGGCAATCCCATGGCAAAGAACAGCTCCGCGACATCAGAACGCAAACCAACACCCTCTGAAACACAAGCCCAAGCCCCAGGTACTTCAACATCCAGTAAAACAGGATCCAAACAGTCCCAACAGCCCAGGGCAGTCTCTCCGTCGGGAACTCAAACCCATCTCAGCCCAGCACGACAACCCTCCAGGAAGGCTCACAAAGCACGGGGCAGCCACAGCTCCCCAGCACTCCTCATGTACCTTGGGGAAGAACTGTTCTGCCTGACTCATTTCCCACCTGCGCAAGGAACGTCCAGCTCTTGCTTCCCCTTGCAGGCAGGCAGGCTCTGCCGGGACAACACGGCAAGAACCCCCGTTCCCAGGGGCGTTGGTCCCACGGAATACCTCTCAGCATTAGCATGAGCCACGCATCACACAGCCAAACAAACGCCACCCAGGAAACACCGCGGCTTCTTCAGTGGGAACATCTTCTGGATGCCCAACACATCCACGCCCAGAAACGCATTAAGGTCCCTCCTCCACCTGTCCCGGCTGCCGCCTGCTCCCACCGTGCCTGGAAGCAGCAGCAGAGGAACGAGAGCAGGCAGTGGTGCTTTGCTGCTCCAACCCGACAGGCATTACAACCCAGGCAGCCTTCGCTCGATCCAACAGGAAAATGCCGCAGCTGAGCAGGAACAAAAGCACAGCTGTCTCTCAAACACATCCACTGTAGGTGTGAGCCACTTACCTGGAGCGTCTCTGGGTGCTTCTTGGGAAATGAAATATTTTCAGCAGAAGAGAAATTGGTGTTAAGGGACATTCTTCCTTAAATTTATCATCAATTTCTGGGGATGCTGGACACAAAAAAATGACTCATCTTCTGCAAATGCTTTGAAAACCCTGGACAGTGTGCACTGCTCCCTCATGCTCTGCTATCACAGGGGACGAAGGAGGGACACTTGAAACCTAAGGACGTTCTCTCAACGTCAACCTCAGCTCAGGAGACTCGAAAAGCCATTCCACACACTGATGGAAAACTGCCCAAACATCTGCAACCTGACAGCTGCCAGAATTCCATCCTCTGCATCTCTTCCAACACATCGCCAGTGTGAGAGAAGAAAAAACAAACTGGTCGGGTTCTCACTAAGAACAGAGAATAAAAGCAAAGGAACCCCTTCCACTGTACTGAAACGCCAGGTCTGCCAACATCTGGAACACAGAGACGTCTTCTCCCCCTCCCTAGCAAGACTACGGCCAGAGAGATGGCTGAGGAGGCGTTCAGAGAAGGCTGCCAGAGTGGTACAAATTTCAAAGAGCTTCTCTTGGACCAATAACATTCCCTGTCAAAAACAAGGCATTAAAAATGCATACGGCAGTCATCTTCAAAAGCAGTAATACCACAGACAAAAACAGGGTTCGAGGATACGTGGAACTTCTGGATTTCCTGGGAGGATCCCAGGCATACAACCCCGTGCCCCGGGGCTTTTCTCAAGGTTTCCTGCTGGCATCCTCTATCCTGCGCCGTGGGAAATGGCATCTCCACAGCTTAAGCAGACATTCCCCAGCCCTTCCCCAGCGACACAGACTCTGTTCTACCCAGCAGGGTTAGAACATTTCCCTCAGGCAAGACTCTACCGCACTCTGTCACCGTCCCTGTGACACCTGCCCAGGCCCTACTTGGAGCCCCTCGCACGATCACTGCCAAAATACTCAGACAGTGCTCAGCCCCAACAACAGGCCCAGCTGTAAACGTCACCCTATAGCTGACCCAGGCCTTTGCACACCCTCACATTCCCCCTAGTTGCACAGAGAACATAAGGAGGGATACAAAGCCACACAGCATTCATCAGGCTCTGTCCAGCTGCGTAAAATTCCCCACCAAATGCTTTTTGAGTTTTCAGCAATCTCAGATGGAAAAAGCACAGAGCTGCACATTAGAGTTCAACTAAAGCACATCCTTCTCTCAGATACATCCACTGCAGTTGTGAGCGACTTACATGTAGCATCACTGGGTGCTTCTTCAGAAATGAAACATTTTCAGGGAAGGGGTACTGGACTTCAAGTATATTTTCCCTTAACATTATCAGTGCTTCTGGGGAATATGGAGAGCAGAAAATGATTCATGATCTGCAAAAAACTGGACAATGTCCAGTGCCCCTCACGCACTTCTGTCAAAGGGGAAGCAGGAGGGACACCTGAAAGCTAAGGACGTTCTCTCAACGTCAACCTCAGCTCAGAAGACGTGAAAAGCCATTCCCCACACTGATGGCCAACTGCCCAAAATTCTGCCACCCAACAGCAGTCTGCATTTCATCCACTTTAACAGTGTGAGGGAAGTGAAGAAAAATGGATGGAAGTTTTTCATAGGAGGAGAGAAGAAAAGCAAAGGATCCCATTCTGCTCTATTGAAACACAAGGTTTGCCAACTTCTTGCATACAGACAGCGCTTGTTCCTCTCCCTAGCAGGACTAAGAGCAGAGAGGTAACCAAGGAGAGGCTCGGAGAAGACTGGCCAAATGTGATTGAAATTTGGAAAATCCCCAGTTTGACCAACACCGTTCCCCATCCAAAGTGAGGGCTCCAAACGGAGTATGGCAGATGTCTGCTCGTCTGACAGGAACAGTGCGGAGAACACCAGGGCACGAGGACATGCAGCGCTGCTGGAGGTCCTGAGAGGATCCCGGGCAAGCAGCACTGTGCGCCGGGCGACTTCCCAAGGCTTTCTACTGCAATGCTCTATCCCAAGCCCTGGGAAATGGCATCTCCACAGCCAAGCACACATCCTCCAGTTCTTCCCCAGTGACACACTCCATGTTCTACACAGCATCTCCATTTCCTCAGGAAAGACTCTTCCCCACTCAAAGTCACCCTCCCTCTGATTGCCACAAGCCCTACTCCGTGCCACTCGGAGGATCACGGCCACAGTACCCAGACATTTCTCCACCACAACACGGAGCCCCAGCACCAAAGCCCACATGGAGCATGACCCAGGACTTTGCACGTCCTCACCTTCCCTCACGATTGGCACAAAGATCACATGGAGGGATGCAAAGCCACGCAGTGACTGGCAGGCCCTTCCCAGCTGCTTGAGCTCCACCACAAATGCCTTGTGCCTCTCCAGCGATCTCAGACGGGAACACCACAGAGCTGCACAGCAGAGATCTTAAATATTCTGTGACGAGAGTTGGGACAGCCTGTGCTGGGTTTCTGGATGTGGCAGCATTTTTGGTAGCAGGGGAGGGTGTAACAGCAGTCCCTGGGAGAAGTTTCTCAAAGCTCCCCTGGCTCCAAGTCGGACCCACCTCTGGCCCAGGCTGAGACAATTAGTGATGGTGGCTGTGCCTCTCTGATACCATATTAAAGAAAGGGAACATGTGATGAAGCTTGGAGTTGTGAGGAAGTGTTGTGAGAAGGACACTTATGCGAACACCAAGGTCAGAGGAAGAAAGGAGGATTAGGGGAGGTGCATCACTGCAGAGACAGCCCCCCTGTAACCTGAGATGAGATGCAGGGCCACCCCCCTGATACCCGTCGAGGTCCACGGTGGAGCAGAGGTATATCTGCAGCCTGGGAAGGACTCTGATTTGCAGAAACAGACTCAACAACTCAGAGTTATACAGCAGGTATGTTTACTCTGGTGCTGGGGTGCAAGGGGATTTCTCCACAAAGCTTGCACACGCTCAGCACATTTTACCAAAAACTGATCCAGTGTGGATATACATACTCATGGGATGACATAACACAAACATGCATATTCATGACTGAGGCTGGGTTAGCTCTAGAGGCTGGTGTCAGCAGGTTTTGTTCTCTCTGTGCCTGCCCATTGCCTCCTGGGGGGCGTCTCCGCGCTCTGTTGGAGGAAGGCTCCAGTCCTCCTCACACTGTACTTTTCCTCGGAGCATGCGTAGATTCTTGTAGCCAATTTCTTGAATAAGTGTGTTTTCAGGCAGTTTACTCATTCTATCTTATCTGAAAGTACCAGTGCATCCATCTCTACCATCCATACATGGCTATCTAGTCATTACCAAGACTAAACTAGTTAGAGCACATCTGCTTGCCAAGGTCAAGAAGCATATTTTTGCTGAACACAGGAATTCTTGGTAAGTTTCCACAGAAAACCGCTTTGTTTTGATGAACACAGTAGCCCTTGGTAAGCTCCCCCAGAACAGTCAGGGCAAGCAGGATTACTGAGCAATATTCAGAAATCATTACAAGTTGCTATGAAGGAATGACTTGTAAAGTAAGAGACCATTTCCTTGTACCAACTCATGTCGGAGAAAGGTTGTGGAAAACTGTCTGCCGTGACAGAGACACCACACACGAGCAGGGGAATGTGAGAAAGGGGAAGCGCCATACTGGCTGTAACACCCCCCCCACCCCCCCATATTCCTTGCCCCCTGTACCACTGGTGGGGAGGAGGTAAAGTGGTTGGGAACAAAACTGAGCCCAAGAAGAAGGGAGGTGTGGGGGAGGTGTTTTTCAAGATGTGTTAATGCTTTTCACTGTCCCACTCTCTCTGTGAGGTGTTGTCACTGTTAGTGTTTGAATTCAAGTGATGGTTTTTCTTCCCCCAACGAGTCTGCCTTTTGCCAGTAACCATAATGGGTGAGTCAGCCCTCCCTGTCCTTATCTCAGTTCCTGAGACTTATACTTTATTTCCTCCTTCCCATATCTGAAGGGGGAAGGGCTGAGTGAACAGCTGCCTGGCGCTCAGTTTTCCTCTGGGCTCAAACCATGACACAGCTCTGATCCCAGTCCACACGGATTTCATTCCTCGGGAGAACCACACCAAACGCTGAAGCACAAGCACAGCCACGATGTCAACTGGGTGGGAGAATTTGTACCACAGAAAACCAGAGCGGGGCTGCTGTGAAGGATTTGGCACAAACGTGCACATACTTGAGTTAAGCATGACAAGGGGACACACCATCTGTGCCGAGGCCGACTGTGCAAGTGCAGAAGGAGGGGAAATCAAGCACACACAGATTACACCCACCTCCTCCTCCATCCGCTTACAAATCCTGCCCGAGGAGGAGCAAGGAACCATCGTGGCAACATCAACGCATGTGGAAGCTACTATGGATGCCCACTAGTGCACAAGGACAGAGGGCTGAAGCGCTGCCTCCCACCACACTCTTCTCAACACCAGCGGGAAATGGTTCATCAGACAACGTCCAGCACTCTGCATCTCATCTCCTCTTACCAGCACATTCCCTACGGCAACCACGTAGCAGCACAAGGGACTGTCTCTGGTGGCAGATCTTCATAACCTCAAAGGACATTGTGGCCATTTCAATACCATGTAACTCTCTCAAGATCCAGGAGGCCTCCAACTCTGCACATCAGAGCCTGGGAAACAATCTTGCAAAAGAACACTCTGTGCCCATCCTGCCTCATGCTTTCCTCCAGGCATCCTCCATTCCACAGTCTGACACTCATCCTCAACACAAGCACATCATCTCTCATTCTTGGTTTATGACATGGCCTATGCTCTTCCCAAACGTTTCCACTTCCCTCAGGGAACTCTTCCCACTGCTCCAGGTCACTCTTCACATCAGGAGATGCCCAGGCCCCACTCACGGCCACTGACACATTCACCTCCATGAACATGCCACCTTTTTCCTTCAGTCCAGCTTTTGTGCCCCTTTCATCAATGATGGCCCCATGGAAATACATACAGCTGGTATCGCATGGACGGTGTCCAACAGACTCTCCGCAGCTCACCCTTCCTCTTTGGCAATGCTTCAGTAACCTTAGATGGAAATCTCACACACCTGGGAGCAATACGATTTCCAGAGATTATCATAAAATCAGAGAAACATTTATGTTGGTAAAGACCTTTGAGAGCATCCGATCCAACCATTAACCTAACACTGCCAAGTCCACCACTGTACCATGCCCCACCTAAGCACTACATCTGTTAAATACCTCCAGGGATGGTGAGTCAACCAGTTCCCTGGGAAGCCTCTTCCAATGCTTGACAACCGTTTTCAATTAAGAAATTTTTTCTCATATTGAGACCTTCCCTGAAGAAACTTGAGGATTTTCTCCTCATTCTTTCACTTATTACTTGGGAAAAGAGACCCACACCCTTCTCGTTACAACTTCCTTTCAGGTGGTTGTGGAGGTCTCCCCTCAGCCTCATTTTCTCCAGAACAAACAACCCCAGTTCCCACAACAACTCCTCGCAGAGAGGACTAAACCCTTCACCAGCTGCGCTGCTCTTCTTTGGACACACTCACACATGTCAATGTATTTCCTGTAGTGACGGGCCCAAAACTGTACACAGTATTCAAGGTGGGGCCTCACCAGTGATCAGTACAAAGGAATGATCTCTTCCCTAGTCCTGCCGGCCACACTCTTTCTGATACAAGCCCCGATGCTACTGGCCTTGTTGAACCTCATACAATTGGCCTCATCCCATCCAGCCTGTCCAGATCCCTCTGCAGAGCCTTCCAACCCTCAACCCATCAACACTCATGCCCAGCTTGGTGGCATCTGCAAACTTACTGAGGGTACATTCAATCCCCCCACCCTGATCACTGATAAAGTCATTAAACAGAACTGGGCCCAATACTGAGCCCTGCAGAACACCACTTGTGACTGGCCACCAACTGGACGTAACTCCACTCACCACAGCTCTTTGGGCCTGGCCAGCCAGCCAGGGAACAGTACATCCATCCACGCCAGCAGCAGCCCGTTTCTACAGGGGAATGCTCTGGGAAATGGTGTCAAAGGCTCTACTAAAGTCCAGCTAAACAACACCCACAGCCTTTGCCTCATCTACTAAGTGCGTCACATTCTCAGAGAAAGTGGTCAAATTAGTCAAGCAGGACCTGCCTTTCCTAAATCCATGGCATTGGGACAGCTCTAATGGCAATGGGCAGTTGTTTTCACGCTGCGAGAGAGCGACCCAAATGCTAATGAGCAAAGTACTGTAGGGTATGATATCAAATGTGTAGGACAGTTGGGGGATGAGGGCTTTTATGTTTGTCGCTGCTGGTCCAAATATCAAAAGGACATCAAAACAGGCCAGCTGATGACACGACACTTCATTGGCCAGGAATGCAGTCACATCTTGGGGGACAGGCGGAGCAGGAGAAGAAAATTCCCACCTGCCATGGATCACAATCCTCTCTCTGAACACTTTATGATACCGATCCGAGCAACAAGATACTTGGAGAAGGAACATAGGAAAAGTCCGCATTGACTTCCCTACTTTCATAATGCCTCCAGTGGGCCAATCAAAATGGAGAACTAACACTATGGGGAGAGAAAGCCCCACAGTTCCAATCATCACCTTGAATCACGTCTTTTGCAAAGGAGAATCAAACAGGAGGAGGACTGAGTTTTGAACAGGAAATGTTTTGGAAGCAATAGCGTCTCAAAGGCTGATATGGTGGCACCTCTCATCACAAGGGAAGATCAGGTTGGAGCCCATCTAATGAACCTGAAGGTGCACAGGTCCATGGGACCTGATGAGATGCATCAGAAGGTCCTGAGAAAAATGGCAGATGAAGATGCTAAGCCCCTAATCCTCATATTTGAAAAGTCCTGTCATACTGATGAAGTTCTCTGTGACTGCAAAAGGGGAAACATAACCCCATTTTTAGAAAGGGATAAAAGGAAGACCTGGGGAACTCCAACCTCACCTCTGTGCCCAGCAATATCACGGAGTAGATCCTCCTGGAAACTATGCTGACGCACACGGAAAACAGAGGTGATAGGTGACAGCCAATGTGGCTTCATTAACGGCAATCACCCTTCTCAGATTTGGTGCTTCTATGACAGGGTTACAACGTTGGTGGAGAAGGGAAGATGACTGACATCATCTGCCTGGACTTGTGAAAAACATCTGATACTGTCTCACACAACATCCTTGTCTCTGAAACGGAGAGATGAGGATTTGATGGGTGGACCCTTTGGTGGATAAGGAATTGGCTGCATGGTCACACTCAAAGATTTGTGATCAACGGCTCCATGTCTGGGTGCAGATCAGTGACAAGCGGGGTCCCTCAGGAGGCCCTATCGGGACCAGTATTATTTAACACCTTTGCCGGGGATGTGGCCAGTAGGATTGAGTGGCCCCTCAGCAAGTCTGCCCATGACACCAAGCTGAGTGGTGCGGTCGATACTCTAGCAGGAAGCATGTGCCATCCAGAGGGACCTGGACAGGACTGAGAGGTGGGCCCGTGCAGGCCTCACAGAGTTCAACAAGGCCAAGTGCAAGGGCCTGCAAGCGGGTTGAGTCAATCCCAAACACGGACACAGGCCTGGCAATGAGTGCACCGGGAGCAGCCCTGCAGAGATGGACTCTGTGCTACTGGCGGATGAAAAACTGAATATGAGCTGCTAATGTGCGCTCCCAACCCAGAAAGCCAGTCATGGCCTGGGCTGCAACAAAAGAAGTGTTGCTAGCAGCTAGAGGGAGGGGATTTTCGCCCTTTACCTGGCTCTTGTGACACCCCACCTGGATTGCTGGGTTTTGCTCTGGGACACACAGCACAACAAAGGCATGGATGTGTCCAGAGGAAGGACACAAAGATGATCAAAGGGCTGGAGCACCTCCCCTATGAGGACAGGCTGAGGGGGTTGGGGTTGCTTAGCCAGGAGAAGGGACGGCTCTGAGGAGACCTGAGAGTGGCCTGTCAGTACTTAAATGGGACCTACAGGAAAGATGGGGAGAGACTCTTTATCGCGGAGTGTAGGGATAGGACGAGGACTAACGCTTCTAAACTGAAAGAGAGAAGTTTCAGATTAGTTGCAAGGAAGAAATGCTCTGCTGTGAGGGTGGTGAGGATCTGCAACACGTTGTCCAGAGAAGATATGCATGGCCCATCATGGAAGTCTTCAAGGCCAGATTGGAGGAAGCTTTGAGCAGCCTGGTCTATTGGAAGATGTGCCCACTCACTGCAGAGGGAGCTGGAAGTAGACCATATTTAAGATCCCCTCTAAATCAATCCATTCCATGATTCTGTGATCAAAAGCTGGGAAAGCTGCTAGAGATGCCCATCACTACACAAGAACACCAGATTGAAGCACAACCCTCCCACAACGCCCTCCCAAAATGGGAGCAAAAAGGTCCCTCAGACAGTTTTCAGCAGTCTCCGTCTCACCCCTCACACCAACACAAGGCCTACATCAGGCAGGCAGCAATACGAGGGACTGTCTCTGTGGCAGATCTGCACACATCGTTGTGGGAAGTTCAATATCACACACTCACAAGATCCAGAAGGCCTCCAACTCCAGAGCAACTTCCATAATACTCAGACCTTGCTCAATACCAACAACATGCCCAGCTGTCAACCCTGCTCAGAGCATGACCCAGGCCTTTGCACATCCTCACTTATCCCACGACCAGCACAAATAACATACGGAGGGATGCAAAGCCACACAGCATCTGGCAGGCACTTCCCAGATGCTTGAACTTCACCATTCACCAATGCTTTGTGCCTTTTCGGCAATCTAAGATGGAAACACCACAGAGCTGCACATCACAGGGTCTGTGGTTAGAGCTATGACAGGCTGATCCCAGGCCACATGGATTTTGTTCTTGCAGAAGAATATGTATAATGCCAAATGCAAGTGGTCTCACAATGTCAGTGGGGTAAGAGAACTTCTACGATAGAAAACCAGAGCTGCAATGCTGTGCTGGGTTGGGTGTGTATGTGCAGATATCTGAATGAGTTAATAGTGAGAAGACAACACAACATCTCCACTGCAGCCACCAGGATTACACCCACCTCCTCATGTGTCCTTACAAATCCTGCCTGATGAGGTTGCCATCATGGCAACACCAAGGGCTGCGGAAGCTCCTCCAGATGCCCGCCACAACACAAGGACAGCAGATGGAAGCACTACCCTCCCACAGTGCAGTTCCCAAAACCTCAGCAAAGATGTTCATCAGACAGTATTCAGCAGGCTGCATGTCCCCCCCCTTACCCACACACTGCCTGCAGCAGGCAGCACCAGCACAAGGGACTGTCAGGGATGCGAGACACTCATAAAAGACATCGTGGGCATTTCAGCCCCACACACTACGTTCAGATCTAGCAGGCCTCATAGTCCAGACCCTCGGAGCCTGGGAGTCGATCCCGGGCAGGAACCCTCTGTGACCATCCTGCCTCAAGCTTTCCTCTGGGCATCCTCCACTCCCCACTTGGGGACACACGTTCTCAAGACAAGCACATCAGCTCCCATAACTGACTTCTTATGACACGGCCCATAGTCTTCCCAAGGATTTCCAGTTCCTGCAGACAAGTCCGCCCACTCCTCAAGGTCACCCGTCACATCAGGCAATGGCCGGGCCCTACTCAGTGTCACATTCACTTCTGTGACATGTCACAGTCTCCTTTCACACCTCAAGGCTCAAGCCGACCTCCCATCCATGAGAGCACAATAGAAAACCACCCAGAGGTATCACATACACGGTGCCCAGCAGACTCTCTGCTCCTGAACTGTCATCTCTGGCGACGCTTCAGCTATCTCAGATGGAAATGCTGAAGACCTGACAGCAATACTCTTGCTGAAGCAGATGTGGAGACAGCTCTGAATGGCAATGGCATTGAAATCATCTGCGGGAGAACAACCCAACTGTTGATGCTCATCTCTCTGTAATGGATGATATTGAATTGTGTAGAGAATTCTGTGTAGGTTTTGTTTTGGTGGGTTGGTTTGCTTTACTTTTGCTTCTTTGCTTGTTTTTCCAAAAAGATTGGCAGGGTTTCTATTGTACAGGTGTAGCTGCTGATGCAACTTTTGAAAGAACAAAACAGGGTAGCGTACATCACCCCACTTCTCTGGCCAAGAACACAAGTACACGGCCTGGGAGATGAGGGGAGTAAGAAGAGAAAAATTCCATTTCCAACAGCTACCTTGGAGGAGACTCCTCAGCCCGAAGACCTTATAGGACTGAGTGCAGCTGACACATGCTTGGGGAAAAAGAAGGCTGTATCGCCTTCCCTACTTCCCCAAAGGCTCTGGTGAGACAAGTGAAATGGAGGAAATGCACCACAGGGAGAGAACTCCCTCAAGTCCCAGTTGTCATCTTACATCACATCCCTTCAAAGGACAATCATCCTTGAATGAACCCAAAGTGACAACGGCTCACATTTCATGGCCACAGCGGTGAAACACTGGACACGAGGGCAATGTATTAAGAGCGTGATCAAACACACACAGATTACACCGGTCCCCTAAGCCCATCCACTTACAAATCCCACCTGAGGAGAAGTAACAAACTCTCATGGCCACATCCATGCATGTGGAAGCTGCTATGGATGCCCATCACCACACAAGGACAGAGGACTGAAGCGCTACCCTCCCACAGCCCCTTTCTCAAAACAAGAAGGAAAAGGTCAATCACAGTGTTCAGAAGTTGCATGTCACTGCCCTTACCAACACATTTCCTAACCAGGCAGGCAGCAGCACAAGGGAGTGGATCTGGTGCAAGATATTCATAACATCGAAAGACTCTGTGGGCATTTCAGTACCACACACTAGCTCAAGATCCAGAAGGCCTCCAGCTCCTGAACCTTGGGCCCTGGGAAAGGATCCTGGGCAGGAAAACTCTGTGCCCTTCCTGCCTCAGGCTTTCCTCTGGGCATCCTCCACTCCCCACTCTGGGACACACGTTCTCAAGACAGACACATCGTCTCCCATTCTTGTCTTCTGCTGATATGCAGAGGGAACCCAACAATGAGATGAGAGACGAGGAGAGGGAACAACAGGAAACCAAATCTGATACCAGCCCACTCAGCAGCGGTAAGAAGAGAGTACATAGTGCCTGGGGACCATCACCACCACAGCCGGCGTGTCCCGCTCTCCTTCAGCAAGCTCGGGGGCAAATGCCACACAGCAGCAAGCAGGAGCGTCCCCAGACCCCACGTCGTGGCACCTCTCCCCGCAAGCGGCAGTGACTTTACTGACCGGGACAGCAACTGCCCCCCGCAACAGCAAAGCCCAGCGGAGGGCGGGAACAGCTGCTGCTGGGGGCGGCAACACCTTCACTTCCCCCCGCAGCCCCAGCAAGAGCCCAGGGGCTCCGGGGAGGACGCGAGGGCAGATGCCAAGGTGCCACCACCACCCTTCAGCCCCCGCCACGCACCCACCGCCCGCAGGCCCCGCGGGCTCAGCCCGGCTCCCACCAGCGCCTGCCCACGGGACGCGCCAGAAGGGCGGCAGCGGGCAAGGGGCGTCGCGGGAAGGGCCGGCAGGCGAGAGAGGGAGGCACGGAGGGACAGAGGGACGGAGGAAGAGACGGAGGGAGGGGAGGGCCACTGACCGTGTCCAGCAGAGCGGGCGGCTGCGGCTGCGTCTCCTTCGCCGCGGGGCCGGGCGGCGGCGGCACGTTGGGGCTGAAAACCATCAGGTCGCTCTTGCCCGCGCCGTCCGCCACGCACAGGCTCCGGCTCTGCCGCTGCGAGTACGACCAGCTCCCCACTTCGCTGGCGCACACCAGCGTCGCCGGCCCGGGCCCCGACAGCACGGCCGCCCGCGGCGCCCACCGCGACGCCCCGTACAGCACCACCGCCAGCAGGAACAGGCTCGACACCGCGCAGATAGCCACCACCAGCCACACGTTCGTCGTCGCCGCCGCCGCCGGGCCGCCCTCCGCCGCCCGCAGCCCCGGCCCCGACGCCGCCGAGGACGAGCCCGCGGCCGCCAGCGCCGCCTCGGCGCCCTCCACCAGCGACACGCTCAGCGTGGCCGTGGCCGAGCGCGCCGGCTCCCCGTGGTCCCGCACCACGATCACCAGCCTCTGCCGCGGGCCGTCCGCCTCCTCCAGCGCCCGCGCCGTGCTCACCTCGCCGCTGTACAGCCCCACGCGGAACGGGCCCTTCCCCCGCGGCTCCCACAGCTCGTAGCGCAGCCACGCGTTGTAGCCCGAGTCCGCGTCCACCGCGCGGATCTTCGCCACCACCTGCCCCGCCGGCGCCCCCCACGCCGCCCACGCCCACCACGCCCCCGAGCCCGGCCCCGACGCCGCCGAGCCCGCGGCCCCGGGCCCCGGCCCGCCGCCGGCTGCCGGCAGCAGCGCCGGCGCGTTGTCGTTCTCGTCCACCACGAAGAGCTGCACCGTGGCGTTGCCGCACAGCGGCGGCTCCCCCGCGTCCACCGCCCGCACCTCGAACTGCAGCACCTGCACCTCCTCGTAGTCCAGGGGCTGCAGCGCCCGCAGCCGCCCGCTCTCCGCGTCCACCGACACGTAGCTCGACGCCGCCCGCCACCCGCCGCCCGGGGCCGCGCCCCCGCCGCCGCCCTCCCACACCGAGTAGCTCACGCGCCCGTTGCCCGCCTCGTCCGGGTCCCGCGCCCACAGCCGCGCCAGCTCCGCGCCCGCCGCGTTGTTCTCCCGCGCCAGCACCGTGTACACGGCCTGCGCGAACGCCGGCGCGTTGTCGTTCACGTCCGACACCGGCACCCGCACCCCGCGGCTGGCGCGCAGCGGCGGCGCCCCGCCGTCCTCCGCACGCACCTCCACCTCGTACTCCGACACCCGCTCCCGGTCCAGCGCCTCCCGCAGCACCAGCGAGTACGAGCCCGCGAACGTCGCCACCAGCCCGAACGGCGCCGCCGGCCACACCGCGCAGCGCACCCGCCCGTTCGCCCCCGAGTCCCGGTCCGACACGCTCAGCAGCGCCACCACCGTCCCCACCGCCGCGTCCTCCGGCACCGGCACCGACAGCGACGTCACCCACACCTCGGGCGCGTTGTCGTTCACGTCCAGCACCTCCACCACCACCTTGCAGTGACCCGACAGCGGCGGCGTCCCCTTGTCTGTCGCTTCGATTTGTATCTCGTATGACCGGGCGTCTTCATAGTCCAGAGCGCCCGTCAGACGGATCTCCCCAGTCTTCGGATTTAACAGGAAAATGTTTAATCCCTTTTCAGGAAAAGTACTGATCACACTGAACGTCATTTCGCCGTTGCTACCCACGTCCGGATCCGTGACGTTCACCGAGGCCACCAGCGTCCCCTCTGCAGCGCTCTCCGGCAGCTGCACTTTATACACCGACTGGTTGAACTGGGGCGCGTTGTCGTTGGCGTCCAGCACCGACACCACCAGCTCCATCGTGCCCGACAGCGACGGCCGGCCCCCGTCACTCGCCGTCAACACCAGACGGTGCACGGGCACCGACTCCCGGTCAAGTGGTTTCGCGAGCACCAGAAACAGGGATTCGCGGTATTCTACACTGCGCTGCAAATCCAGGGAGAAGTGCTCGCTGGGGCTGAGGCTGTAGGAGAGCTGCGCGTTGGCGCCGATATCCGCATCCGACGCGCCCTCCAGCGGGAACCGCGATCCCGGCAGCGTGGTGAATTCCGCGATGCTGAGGTTTCTGCGGGCGGCGGGGAAGAGCGGGGCGTTGTCGTTGATGTCGGTGACCTCCAGCTCCACGTGGAAGACGCGCAGCGGCCGCTCCACCAGCACCTCCAGGCGCAGGGCGCACGGCGCGCTCTTCCCGCACAGCTCCTCCCGGTCCAGCCGCGAGCTCACCACCAGCGCCCCGCTCGCCCCGCTCACCTCCACGCTCGCCCGCCGGCCCTGCGCCACCAGCCGCAGCCGCCGCGCCTCCGCCTCGCCCGCCTCCAGGCCCAGGTCCTGCGCCAGCCGGCCCACCACCGTCCCGGCCTTGGCTTCCTCCGGCACCGAGTAGCGCACCTGCCCGCCGCCCAGCGCCCAGGCCGCCGCCAGCACCAGCACCCGCACCGCGGGCCCCCCGCACACGCCCATCGCCGCCGCCGGCACCCGCCCGGGCCCCGCACGGCTCCCCGCCGCCGCCCGCACGCCCCGGCTCTCCTGCCCGCCCCGCGCCGCCCCCCCGCGCTCACAGCCGGGCTCTCCGCCGCACCGGGGCGGAGCCGCCCTGACCGAGCCGCCGTTTCTGAGCCTGCAGCGACACCGTGTGCTGCTCCGCCGCAGGTCGGTACGTGCCGGTCATCTCCTTTGCGCTTCCATTCTCATCCTCTGTGTCGTTGTCCGTCCTCCCTTCCTTCCTTCCTGACTTGATTTTTACTTGCGCAGTGTCAGTCCTTCCTTTGGTTTTCCTTTTCTCCTCCATTTCCTTCTCACATTCTCTTTTTCTCGCCCTTTTTCTCTCTTTCCCTTCCCTTTCCTTCTTTCCCCTGTCACAGTTTCGTCTACCCTCCTCTTTCCATCCTGGTCTCTTCTGTGCTTCTTCTTTACCAACATTTTCCCCAAATACCTACGCCATGCTCGCAATAAACCATGGACAAGTCCCGCGGAAAGAGCTCTCCTTCCTCTTCCTCACCACCCTTCATCAAGCCTTGCCGAGTGCCCCGCAGTACCGAGGATGCCGAGTTCCTCAACTCCATTCTCCATCTCGAGATAACATCAGTGCACGCTGGGAATCTTCCTCAGTCATCTCTTCTTGCTTGCTTGCTTGCAAGGAATCCTTCCTTTCCTTCCTTATATTGCTCCTCCTTTTTTTCTTTCTTCTTTCCTCTCTTCCGTTCTCTCTCTTTTTCTTTTTGCCCTGCTATAACATTTCTTTCTCTGCCCTTCTCTTCTGCTTCCATTCTTGTCTCTTCGTTTCTTCTTCAGCAAAATGTGTTTAAAAATAGCTGCACCATGCTCGCCATGAAGGAGGTACACGCCCTTTAGCAAGATCTCTCCTTCCTCTTCCCCAGCACCTTCCTACTGTCCATGCACCTGCAGCTTCCCCTCCCCTCACGATGAAGGCCACACTCCTCAGCCTCCAGCCCTCTCCGGGACCCGGCAGAAAACACACCAAGGCAATCCCATGGCAAAGAACAGCTCCGCGACATCAGAACGCAAACCAACACCCTCTGAAACACAAGCCCAAGCCCCAGGTACTTCAACATCCAGTAAAACAGGATCCAAACAGTCCCAACAGCCCAGGGCAGTCTCTCCGTCGGGAACTCAAACCCATCTCAGCCCAGCACGACAACCCTCCAGGAAGGCTCACAAAGCACGGGGCAGCCACAGCTCCCCAGCACTCCTCATGTACCTTGGGGAAGAACTGTTCTGCCTGACTCATTTCCCACCTGCGCAAGGAACGTCCAGCTCTTGCTTCCCCTTGCAGGCAGGCAGGCTCTGCCGGGACAACACGGCAAGAACCCCCGTTCCCAGGGGCGTTGGTCCCACGGAATACCTCTCAGCATTAGCATGAGCCACGCATCACACAGCCAAACAAACGCCACCCAGGAAACACCGCGGCTTCTTCAGTGGGAACATCTTCTGGATGCCCAACACATCCACGCCCAGAAACGCATTAAGGTCCCTCCTCCACCTGTCCCGGCTGCCGCCTGCTCCCACCGTGCCTGGAAGCAGCAGCAGAGGAACGAGAGCAGGCAGTGGTGCTTTGCTGCTCCAACCCGACAGGCATTACAACCCAGGCAGCCTTCGCTCGATCCAACAGGAAAATGCCGCAGCTGAGCAGGAACAAAAGCACAGCTGTCTCTCAAACACATCCACTGTAGGTGTGAGCCACTTACCTGGAGCGTCACTGGGTGCTCCTTCAGAAGCAAAATATATTCAGGGGAGGTAAATTGGTTTTAAGGGACATTTTCCCTTTACTTTATCATCAATTTCAGGGGATGCTGGACACAAAAAAATGACTCATCTTCTGCAAATGCTTTGAAAACCCTGGACAGTGTGCACTGCTCCCTCATGCTCTGCTATCACAGGGGAAGCAGGAGGGACACTTGAAACCTAAGGACGTTCTCTCAGCATCAACCTCAGCTCAGGAGACTTGAAAAGCCATTCCACACACTGATGGAAAACTGCCCAAACATCTGCAACCTGACAGCTGCCAGAATTCCATCCTCTGCATCTCTTCCAACACATCGCCAGTGTGAGAGAAGAAAAAACAAACTGGTCGGGTTCTCACTAAGAACAGAGAATAAAAGCAAAGGAACCCCTTCCACTGTACTGAAACGCCAGGTCTGCCAACATCTGGAACACAGAGACGTCTTCTCCCCCTCCCTAGCAAGACTACGGCCAGAGAGATGGCTGAGGAGGCGTTCAGAGAAGGCTGCCAGAGTGATAGAAATTTCAAAGAGCTTCTCTTTGACCAATAACATTCCCCGTCAAAAACAAGGCATTAAAAATGCGTACGGTAGTCATCTGCAAAAGCAGTAATACCACAGACAACAACAGGGTGTGAGGATACGTCTAAATTCTGGACGTCCTGGGAGGATCCCAGTCACGAAGACCCCTGCCCCGGGGCTTTTCTCAAGGTTTCCTCGTGGCATCCTCTATCCTGCGCCGTGGGAAATGGCATCTCCACAGCGTAAGCAAACGTTCCCCAGCCCTTCCCCAGCGACACAGACTCTGTTCTATTCAGCAGCTCCATTTCCCGCAGGCAAGACTCTGGCACACTCCAAGTTACCGTGCCAGTGACACCTGCCCAGGCCCTACTTGTAGCCAGTTGCATGATCATTGCCAAAATGCTCAGATAGTGCTCAGCCCTAAAAACATGCTCATCTCTAAACCTCATTCTATATCTGGCCCAGGCCTTTGCACACCCTCACCTACCCCCGGACGCACAGAGAACACAAGGAGGGATACAAAGCCACACAGCATTCAGAAGGCTCTTCCCAGCTGTGTAAAATTCCCCATCAGATGATTTTTGCCTTTTTAGCAATCTCAGATGGAAACACTACAGAGCTGCACGTTAGAGTTCTTAGGGATTCTATGATGAGGGTTGTGACAGCTCTGATCTCAGTCCACACAGATTTTCTTCTTCAGGAGAACCACTCCAAATGCTGAAACACAAGCACACTCACAATGTCAACTGGGAGGGAGAATTTGTAACACAGTACAACAGAGCTGGGTGCTGTGCAGGGTTTGGCGTGTATCTGCACATGTCAGAATGAGCCATGTGTGACAACAGGACACACCGTCTCTACCGAGGCTGCCTGTGCAAGTGCACAAGTAGGGGAAGTCGAGTGTACAAAGATTACACCCACCTCACCACGGGTCCTCACAAATCCTGCCTGAGGAGGAGCTAGGAAACACCATGACATCAACACATGTAGAAGCTGCTATGGATGCCCACCACTGCACAAGGACAGCGGGCTCAAGTGCTGCCTCCCACAACCCCTTTCCCAAAACAAGGTGTTCATCAGATGACATTCAGCAGTCAGCACCTCACCTCCTCTTACCAACACGTAGCCTACGTCAGGCAGGCACCAGCACAAGGGATTGTCTCAGGTGCGAGCTCTTTATGACCTCAAAAACTCTGTGGGCATTTCAATATCTCAAGATTTAGAAGGCCTCCAGCTTCAGACCCTGAGAGCCTGGGAGTCAATCCTGGCAAGAAGACTCTGTGTCCATCCTGCCTCATCCTTGCCTCCAGGCATCCTTCATTTCCAATCTGTGACATGCATTCTTAAGACAAGCACATCATCTCCCATTCTCGTCTTCTTATGACATGGCCCATGGTCCTCCACAGGATTTCCAGTTCCTGCAGACAAGTCCTCCCACTGCTCATTGTCACCTTTCCCATCAGCACATGGCCTGGCCCTACTCAGTGCCACTGCCGCATTCACCTGCGTGACATGTCACAGTTTCCTTTCACACCTCAGGGCTCACTCCAGCTCTTGTGGACCCTTCCCATAGATCAGAGCACCACAGAAAGACACAGAGATGGTATCACAGAGACAGTGTCCTCCAGACTCTCTGCAGTAAACCCTTCATGTGTGGCAATGCTTCAGCTATCTCAGGTGGAAATGTTATGCACTGGGGAGCAATAATCCTTCTAAAGGTGATGTCGGCACCGCTCTAAATGTCAATGGCACTGGTTTCCTTCTGTGAAATAACAACCCAAACTCTGATGAGAAAAGCACTGTAATGGATGATATCTACTGTGTGGGACAAATTGGTTTGTGGTTTGGTTTGTTTGGGTTTTTACGTGGTTTTTTAATCCATCAAAGGATTTCTCAGTTTTCCTATACCGCGATTAAGAGCTATACTTCCTGCCTCACTTTCCCCCTGCATGATGAATGGCAAGCCCTTGCTTTTCCTTCAGGAAGACATGTACTGCCAGAGCAATGTGGCAAGAACCTGCGTACCCAGGGCCATTGATCCCCACAGAGCACCTCTGCTTCATTAGCATGAGCCACCCAGCACCCATACAAACAAAAGCCTTGAAAGTAACACTACCGAATTTTCACTAAGACCATTCTCAGGGTCCTGAGGGCACTGGCTTCTGGAAAAGTCACAGCAGTCCGGGGAAGTCCCCAGTGACTGGAAGAAGGGAAGCATTGCAGCCATTTTTAAAAATGGTACCAAGGAGGACACGGGGAACTACCAGCCTGTCAGCGTCACCTCTGTGCCTGGAAGCTCATGGAACGGATCCTCCTGGAAGCTACACTCAGGCACCTGGAGGACAGGGAGGCGACTGGAGAAAGCCAGCATGACCTCACCAAAGGCAAGTCTTGCCTGAGCAACGTGGTGGCCCTCTGTGCTGGAGTGACTGCGTCAGGGGACAAGGGAAGAGCTTCAGGTGCCACCTATCTGGGCTTCGGTAAGGACTTGGACATAGTCCCCCACAACATCCTCCTCTCTCAGTTGTAGAGATATGGATTTCACGGATGGACTGTTCAGTCCATGAGAATGGACTGATGAGATGAGAAATTGGCTGGATGGTCACAGCCAGAGGGTAGTGGTCAATGATGTCCAGGTGAAGATCAGTGACAAGTGGTGTCCCTCAGGGGTCCGTATGGGGACCAGTACTGTTTAACGTCTTCATCAGTGACATAGACAGTGGGATCAAGTTCACCCGCAGCAAGTTTGCCAATGACACCAAGCTGAGTGGTGCGGTTGACCTGCCTGAAGGATGGGATGCCATTCAGAGGGACCTGGACAAGCTCAGGAAGTGGGCCCATGCAAAATTCATGAAGTTCAACAAGGCCAAGGGCAAGGTCCCGTACCTGGGTCTGGGCAACGCCCAGTATCAATACAGGCTGTGGGATGAAGGGATTGAGAGCAGCCCGGACAAGAAGGACCTGGGGATACTGGTGGATGAAAAGCTGGACATGAGCCACCAGTGTGCACTTGCAGACCACAAAGCCAACTGTATCCTGGGCTGCATCAAAAGAAACGCAAACAGCAGGTCAAGGGAGGGGATTCTGCCCCTCTACTCCGCTCTGCTGAGACCCCACCTGCAGTGCTGTGTCCAGCTCTCGGGTCCTCAGCACAGGATAGACACAGACCTGCTGGAGTGAGTCCAGTGGAGGATCAAAAATGATCAGGGAATGGAACACCTCTCCTGTGATGACATGCTGAGAGAGTTGGAGTTCTTGACCCTAGAGAAGAGAAGGCTCCAGGCAGATCTTACTGCGGCTTTGCAGTACTTAAAGGGGGCTTATAAGACAGATTCAGAAAGACCTTTTAGTAGAGCCTGTTGCGATAGGACAAGGGGTAAGAGTTTTAAACGGAAAGAGGGCAGATTTAGACTGGGCATAAGGAAGACATTTTTTACAACGAGGATGATGAAACTCTGGAACAGGTGCCCCATAAAGGTGGCGGCTGCCCCCTCCTTGGAAACATTCAAGGTCAGGTTGGATGGGGCCCTGAGCAATCTGATTTAGCTGACGATGCCCCTGCTCATTGCAAAGGGGTTGGACTAGATGAGCTTTAAAGGTCCCTTCCAACCCAAACTGTTCTTCCATTCCCTGGACACCCAACACATCCACTCCAAGGAAAACATCAGGGTCCTTCCTCTACCCGCGCTTGCTGCCACCTGTCCCAGCTGTGCCTGGAAGCAGCAGGAAAGGAATGAGAGTGGGGAGTGGTGCTTTGCTGCTCCAACACAGTCAACATTCAGTCAGTCCAACATAATTACCAGTTACCTCGACTAAACTGGAAAGAGAGTACACCTGTCTCTCAAACACAGTCCCTTCAGGTACGAGCGACTTTCCCAAGTGACCATCACTGGTGGCTTCTTCAGAAAAGAGACCTTTTGAGGACAGGAGAGTTGCTTTCTGGGAAGCTGGACAGAGAAAAACCACTCATGTTTCCCAGACGCTTTGAAATTTCTGTACATGGTGTCATGCTCCCTTATGCACTTCTATCACAGGGGAAGCAGGTGGGGCACCCAAGAGCTAACGATATTCTCACAATGTCACCCTCAGCTCGGTACAGTGCAGAAAACCATCCCCCACACTGATGGCCAACCACCCAATCCTCGGCAACCCAAGAGATGACCAAATTCTGCCCTCTGCATCTCATCCACTAGTACCAACACACTGCCAATGTGAGAGAAGGAAAACCAAAAGAGTGGGAGTTTTGGGTAAGGGCAAAGAAGAAACCCAAGGGATCCCATTCAGTGTATTGAAGCACCAGCTCTGCCAACATCTCCGATATGCAGAGCACTTCTTCCCATCCCAGCAAGAGAGTGAGCAGAGAGATGACCAAGGAGAGCTTCAGAGAAGACTGGCAGCGTGGTGCAAATTTGGAAAAACTTCTGTTTGACCAACAACATTCCAGATCAAAAAGAAACGATCAAAGGCAAATATGGCAACTGTCATCACATCGGGCAGGAATATCGCAAAGAACAAGAGTGCCCTGAGAAATTCAGAACTTCTGGAGGGCCTGAGAGGATCCCAGGCAAGTACCACTGTGCTCGGGGACATTTCTCAAGGTTTTCTGCTGGCATCCTCTATTTCGTGACACGGGGAATAGAACAGCTGAGCAGCTGTTCTCCGATTCTTCCCCAGTGACACAGATCAGGTTCTCTCCAGCATCTCCCTTTCCCTCAGGCAACACTCTTCCCTGCTCAAGGCCACACTCCCCGTGATACATACCCAGGCCCGAGTCACTGCCACTCGGAGCCATCACTGCCACAATACCCACACATTGCTCCAACACAAGAACATGCCCCAGCTCTAAACCCCTCTTTGAGCATGACCCAGGCCTTTGCACATCCTCACCTTCCCTCACAATTGGCACAAGGAATATACGGAGCACTGCAAAGCCACTCTCTGACTCTTAGACTCTTCCCAGCTGCCTGGATGCTTTGTGCCTTCTCAGCAATTTCAAAGAGAAATTGAGTTCTTTCAGATTCTGTGATTAGAGGAGCTGCGACCGCTTCCCATCTCACTGCACCCAGCTCTTATTCTTCAAGAAGACCACACCAAAGGCTGAAGTGCAATTGCACTCAAGGTGTCAACTCAGTGGAAGAATTTGTACCACAGGAAACCAGAGCTGGGCCACTCTGGACGGTTTGGCTTGTCCATCCAGACATCTGAAAGAGCCACATGTGATAAGAGGACACAACATCTCTACCGAGGCCAAGTCTGCAAATGCACACCTCAGCGAAGATGAGTGAACAAAGACTGCACCCACCTCCTCGTGTGCCCTTAAAATCCTGCCTCAGGGTGACCAATGAACCATCATGGCAACATCGATGGCTGTGGAAGCTGCTATGGATGCCCATCACCACACGAGGACAGCAGGCTGAAGCGCTGCCGGAGCTCCCACCACCCCTCTCCCAGAACAAGAGGGAAAAGGTCCATCAGACGGTATTCAGCAGTCGCCATCTCACCAACCCTTATCCAGCACATTCGCTATGTCAGGCAGTCAGCAGCACAAGAGACTGTCTCTGATGCAAGTTCCTCATAACCTCAAAAGCCTCCGAAGGCATTTCAATACCACACACTGTCACAAGATTCAGAAGGCCTCCAAATCCAGACCCTTGGAGCCTGGGAAATGATCCTGGGCAGGAACACTCTGTGTCATTCCTGCCTCACGGTTTTCTCTGGGCAACTGCCACGCCCCACTCTGGCACACGCATTCTCAAGACAACCACATCATCTCCCGTTCTTGTCTTCTTACGACATGGCCCATGGCCTCCCCAAGGATTTCCAGTTCCCACACACAGATTTTCCCACTGCACAAGGTCACCCTTCGCATAAGGACAGGGCCAGGCCCTGCTCAGTGTCTCTGCCACATTCACCTCCACAACCTGCCACAGTTTCCTTTCCCACACGAAGGCTCAACCCGAATTTTGCTTGACCATTCCCGTCCATGACAGCAGCATGAAAAACCACAGAGATGGCATCTCATGGACAATGTCCAGCAAAGTCTCTGCAGCTGACCCTTCAGGTGTGACAATCCTTCAGAAATTTCAAAGGGAAAAATACTACAGCTCTGAGAGCAATACCCTTTGAAGAATTCCTGTCGGGAACACTCCAATGACAAAGCGCACTGATTTCATGCTGAGAGAAACCAACTCACATGTTGATGAGCACACGAGTACAGCGGATGGCATCGACTGTGTAGCTAAATTTGATTGAAGGGGTTTTTTTGTTGTTGAAAAAGGATTTTCAGGGAGTTTTCTAATGCAAATATTGACAGAATATCTGAACACTTCAGTGCACAACAAGCCACCTTGGCAGCCAGCAATGCAACTTCACAACATGGTCAGGGGAATGGGAGAAACAAATATATTTGTCAAAAAGACTCCTATACAGACGAATGAAAGAAGAGGACAGAGAAGGAATCTACAACTCGTAACCACTTCTGTCACCAGTCAGCAAAAGTACAACAGCAGTATATAGTGCCTAGAGAACTATCACCACCACAGCTGGCGTGTCCTGCTCTCCTTCAGCAAGCTCGGGGGCAAATGCCACACAGCAGCAAGCAGGAGCGTCCCCAGACCCCACGTCGTGGCACCTCTCCCCGCAAGCGGCAGTGACTTTACTGACCGGGACAGCAACTGCCCCCCGCAACAGCAAAGCCCAGCGGAGGGCGGGAACAGCTGCTGCTGGGGGCGGCAACACCTTCACTTCCCCCCGCAGCCCCAGCAAGAGCCCAGGGGCTCCGGGGAGGACGCGAGGGCAGATGCCAAGGTGCCACCACCACCCTTCAGCCCCCGCCACGCACCCACCGCCCGCAGGCCCCGCGGGCTCAGCCCGGCTCCCACCAGCGCCTGCCCACGGGACGCGCCAGAAGGGCGGCAGCGGGCAAGGGGCGTCGCGGGAAGGGCCGGCAGGCGAGAGAGGGAGGCACGGAGGGACAGAGGGACGGAGGAAGAGACGGAGGGAGGGGAGGGCCACTGACCGTGTCCAGCAGAGCGGGCGGCTGCGGCTGCGTCTCCTTCGCCGCGGGGCCGGGCGGCGGCGGCACGTTGGGGCTGAAAACCATCAGGTCGCTCTTGCCCGCGCCGTCCGCCACGCACAGGCTCCGGCTCTGCCGCTGCGAGTACGACCAGCTCCCCACTTCGCTGGCGCACACCAGCGTCGCCGGCCCGGGCCCCGACAGCACGGCCGCCCGCGGCGCCCACCGCGACGCCCCGTACAGCACCACCGCCAGCAGGAACAGGCTCGACACCGCGCAGATAGCCACCACCAGCCACACGTTCGTCGTCGCCGCCGCCGCCGGGCCGCCCTCCGCCGCCCGCAGCCCCGGCCCCGACGCCGCCGAGGACGAGCCCGCGGCCGCCAGCGCCGCCTCGGCGCCCTCCACCAGCGACACGCTCAGCGTGGCCGTGGCCGAGCGCGCCGGCTCCCCGTGGTCCCGCACCACGATCACCAGCCTCTGCCGCGGGCCGTCCGCCTCCTCCAGCGCCCGCGCCGTGCTCACCTCGCCGCTGTACAGCCCCACGCGGAACGGGCCCTTCCCCCGCGGCTCCCACAGCTCGTAGCGCAGCCACGCGTTGTAGCCCGAGTCCGCGTCCACCGCGCGGATCTTCGCCACCACCTGCCCCGCCGGCGCCCCCCACGCCGCCCACGCCCACCACGCCCCCGAGCCCGGCCCCGACGCCGCCGAGCCCGCGGCCCCGGGCCCCGGCCCGCCGCCGGCTGCCGGCAGCAGCGCCGGCGCGTTGTCGTTCTCGTCCACCACGAAGAGCTGCACCGTGGCGTTGCCGCACAGCGGCGGCTCCCCCGCGTCCACCGCCCGCACCTCGAACTGCAGCACCTGCACCTCCTCGTAGTCCAGGGGCTGCAGCGCCCGCAGCCGCCCGCTCTCCGCGTCCACCGACACGTAGCTCGACGCCGCCCGCCACCCGCCGCCCGGGGCCGCGCCCCCGCCGCCGCCCTCCCACACCGAGTAGCTCACGCGCCCGTTGCCCGCCTCGTCCGGGTCCCGCGCCCACAGCCGCGCCAGCTCCGCGCCCGCCGCGTTGTTCTCCCGCGCCAGCACCGTGTACACGGCCTGCGCGAACGCCGGCGCGTTGTCGTTCACGTCCGACACCGGCACCCGCACCCCGCGGCTGGCGCGCAGCGGCGGCGCCCCGCCGTCCTCCGCACGCACCTCCACCTCGTACTCCGACACCCGCTCCCGGTCCAGCGCCTCCCGCAGCACCAGCGAGTACGAGCCCGCGAACGTCGCCACCAGCCCGAACGGCGCCGCCGGCCACACCGCGCAGCGCACCCGCCCGTTCGCCCCCGAGTCCCGGTCCGACACGCTCAGCAGCGCCACCACCGTCCCCACCGCCGCGTCCTCCGGCACCGGCACCGACAGCGACGTCACCCACACCTCGGGCGCGTTGTCGTTCACGTCCAGCACCTCCACCACCACCTTGCAGTGACCCGACAGCGGCGGCGTCCCCTTGTCTGTCGCCTTAACGTGTAAGTCGTAGAAATTCACTGTCTCAAAATCCAGCGCGCCCGTCAGACGGATCTCCCCGTTTTTCCCATCGATGCTGAATACGTCTGAGGCCGAAGGAGGAACAAAAGTTTCTATTTCATAAATGACTTCTCTATTACTTCCAACGTCCATGTCCGTGGCGTTAACCCACGTCACCAGTGTCCCCTCAAAGGCGTCTTCGGGCAACAACACGTTATACACCGACTGGTTGAACTGGGGCGCGTTGTCGTTGGCGTCCAGCACCGACACCACCAGCTCCATCGTGCCCGTCAGCGACGGCCGGCCCCCGTCACTCGCCGTCAACACCAGACGGTGCACGGGCACCGACTCCCGGTCAAGTGGTTTCGCGAGCACCAGAAAAAGGGATTTACTGCGCGACTTAGTGTTTTCTTCCTCTATTCTAAACTGCTCGCTGGGGCTGAGGCTGTAGGAGAGCTGCGCGTTGGCGCCGATATCCGCATCCGACGCGCCCTCCAGCGGGAACCGCGATCCCGGCAGCGTGGTGAATTCCGCGATGCTGAGGTTTCTGCGGGCGGCGGGGAAGAGCGGGGCGTTGTCGTTGATGTCGGTGACCTCCAGCTCCACGTGGAAGACGCGCAGCGGCCGCTCCACCAGCACCTCCAGGCGCAGGGCGCACGGCGCGCTCTTCCCGCACAGCTCCTCCCGGTCCAGCCGCGAGCTCACCACCAGCGCCCCGCTCGCCCCGCTCACCTCCACGCTCGCCCGCCGGCCCTGCGCCACCAGCCGCAGCCGCCGCGCCTCCGCCTCGCCCGCCTCCAGGCCCAGGTCCTGCGCCAGCCGGCCCACCACCGTCCCGGCCTTGGCTTCCTCCGGCACCGAGTAGCGCACCTGCCCGCCGCCCAGCGCCCAGGCCGCCGCCAGCACCAGCACCCGCACCGCGGGCCCCCCGCACACGCCCATCGCCGCCGCCGGCACCCGCCCGGGCCCCGCACGGCTCCCCGCCGCCGCCCGCACGCCCCGGCTCTCCTGCCCGCCCCGCGCCGCCCCCCCGCGCTCACAGCCGGGCTCTCCGCCGCACCGGGGCGGAGCCGCCCTGACCGAGCCGCCGTTTCTGAGCCTGCAGCGACACCGTGTGCTGCTCCGCCGCAGGTCGGTACGTGCCGGTCATCTCCTTTGCGCTTCCATTCTCATCCTCTGTGTCGTTGTCCGTCCTCCCTTCCTTCCTTCCTGGCTTGATTTTTACTTGCGCAGTGTCAGTCCTTCCTTTGGTTTTCCTTTTCTCCTCCATTTCCTTCTCACATTCTCTTTTTCTCGCCCTTTTTCTCTCTTTCCCTTCCCTTTCCTTCTTTCCCCTGTCACAGTTTCGCCTACCCTCCTCTTCTCTTTCCATCCTGGTCTCTTCTGTGCTTCTTCTTTACCAACATTTTCCCCAAATACCTACGCCATGCTCGCAATAAACCATGGACATGTCCCGCGGAAAGAGCTCTTCATCCTCTTCCTCACCACCCTTCATCAAGCCTTGCCGAGTGCCCCGCAGTACCGAGGATGCCGAGTTCCTCAACTCCATTCTCCATCTCGAGATAACATCAGTGCACGCTGGGAATCTTCCTCAGTCATCTCTTCTTGCTTGCAAGGAATCCTTCCTTTCCTTCCTTATATTGCTCCTCCTTTTTTTCGTTCTTCTTTCCTGTCTTCCGTTCTCTCTCTTTTTCTTTTTGCCCTGCTATAACATTTCTTTTTCTGCCCTTCTCTTCTGCTTCCATTCTTGTCTCTTCATTTCTTCTTCAGCAAAATGTGTTTAAAAATAGCTGCACCATGCTCGCCATGAAGGAGGTACACGCCCTTTCGCAAGATCTCTCCTTCCTCTTCCCCAGCATCTTCCTACTGTCCATGCACCTGCAGCTTCCCCTCCCCTCACGATGAAGGCCACACTCCTCAGCCTCCAGCCCTCTCCGGGACCCGGCAGAAAACACACCAAGGCAATCCCACGGCAAAGAACAGCTCCGCGACATCAGAACGCAAACCAACACCCTCTGAAACACAAGCCCAAGCCCCAGGTACTTCAACATCCAGTAAAACAGGATCCAAACAGTCCCAACAGCCCAGGGCAGTCTCTCCGTCGGGAACTCAAACCCATCTCAGCCCAGCACGACAACCCTCCAGGAAGGCTCACAAAGCACGGGGCAGCCACAGCTCCCCAGCACTCCTCATGTACCTTGGGGAAGAACTGTTCTGCCTGACTCATTTCCCACCTGCGCAAGGAACGTCCAGCTCTTGCTTCCCCTTGCAGGCAGGCAGGCTCTGCCGGGACAACACGGCAAGAACCCCCGTTCCCAGGGGCGTTGGTCCCACGGAATACCTCTCAGCATTAGCATGAGCCACGCATCACACAGCCAAACAAACGCCACCCAGGAAACACCGCGGCTTCTTCAGTGGGAACATCTTCTGGATGCCCAACACATCCACGCCCAGAAACGCATTAAGGTCCCTCCTCCACCTGTCCCGGCTGCCGCCTGCTCCCACCGTGCCTGGAAGCAGCAGCAGAGGAACGAGAGCAGGCAGTGGTGCTTTGCTGCTCCAACCCGACAGGCATTACAACCCAGGCAGCCTTCGCTCGATCCAACAGGAAAATGCCGCAGCCGAGCAGGAACAAAAGCACAGCTGTCTCTCAAACACATCCACTGTAGGTGTGAGCCACTTACCTGGAGCATCACTGGGTGCTTCTTTGGAAATGAAATATTTTCATCAGAAGAGAAATTGGTGTTAAGGGACATTCTTCCTTAAATTTATCATCAATTTCTGGGGATGCTGGACACAAAAAAATGACTCATCTTCTGTAAAAGATTTGGAAACCCTGGACAGTGTGCACTGCTCCCTCATGCTCTGCTATCACAAGGGACGAAGGAGGGACACTTGAAACCTAAGGACGTTCTCTCAACGTCAACCTCAGCTCAGGAGACTCGAAAAGCCATTCCACACACTGATGGAAAACTGCCCAAACATCTGCAACCTGACAGCTGCCAGAATTCCATCCTCTGCATCTCTTCCAACACATCGCCAGTGTGAGAGAAGAAAAAACAAACTGGTCGGGTTCTCACTAAGAACAGAGAATAAAAGCAAAGGAACCCCTTCCACTGTACTGAAACGCCAGGTCTGCCAACATCTGGAACACAGAGACGTCTTCTCCCCCTCCCTAGCAAGACTACGGCCAGAGAGATGGCTGAGGAGGCGTTCAGAGAAGGCTGCCAGAGTGATAGAAATTTCAAAGAGCTTCTCTTTGACCAATAACATTCCCCGTCAAAAACAAGGCATTAAAAATGCATACGGCAGTCATCTGCAAAAGCAGTAATACCACAGACAACAACAGGGTGTGAGGATACATGGAAATTCTAGACGTCCTGGGAGGACGCACCGGGGCTTTTCTCAAGGTTTCCTCCTGGCATCCTCTATCCTGCGCCGTGGGAAATGGCATGTCCACAGCATAAGCAGACATTCCCCAGCCCTTCCCCAGTGATACAGACTCTGTTCTACTCAGCAGGGTTAGAACATTTCCCTCAGGCAAGACTCTACCGCACTCTGTCACCGTCCCTGTGACACCTGCCCAGGCCCTACTTGGAGCCCCTCGCACGATCACTGCCAAAATACTCAGACAGTGCTCAGCCCCAACAACAGGCCCAGCTGTAAACGTCACCCTATAGCTGACCCAGGCCTTTGCACACCCTCACATTCCCCCTAGTTGCACAGAGAACATAAGGAGGGATACAAAGCCACACACCGTTCATTAGGCTCTGTCCAGCTGCGTAAAATTCCCCACCAAATGCTTTTTGAGTTTTCAGCAATCTCAGATGGAAAAAGCACAGAGCTGCACATTAGAGTTCAACTAAAGCACATCCTTCTCTCAGATACATCCACTGCAGTTGTGAGCGACTTACATGTAGCATCCCTGGGTGCTTCTTCAGAAATGAAACATTTTCAGGGAAGGCGTACTGGACTTCAAGTATATTTTCCCTTAACATTATCAGTGCTTCTGGGGAATATGGAGAGCAGAAAATGATTCATGATCTGCAAAAAACTGGACAATGCCCAGTGCCCCTCACGCACTTCTGTCAAAGGGGAAGCAGGAGGGACACCTGAAAGCTAAGGACGTTCTCTCAACGTCAACCTCAGCTCAGAAGACGTGAAAAGCCATTCCCCACACTGATGGCCAACTGCCCAAAATTCTGCCATCCAACAGCTGCCAAAATTCTGCAGTCTGCATTTCATCCACTTTAACAGTGTGAGGGAAGTGAAGAAAAATGGATGGAAGTTTTTCATAGGAGGAGAGAAGACAAGTAAAGGATCCCATTCTGCTCTATTGAAACACAAGGTTTGCCAACTTCTTGCATACAGACAGCGCTTGTTCCTCTCCCTAGCAGGACTAAGAGCAGAGAGGTAACCAAGGAGAGGCTCGGAGAAGACTGGCCAAATGTGATTGAAATTTGGAAAATCCCCAGTTTGACCAACACCGTTCCCCATCCAAAGTGAGGGCTCCAAGCGGAGTATGGCAGATGTCTGCTCGTCTGACAGGAACAGCGCGGAGAACACCAGGGCACGAGGACATGCAGCGCTGCTGGAGGTCCTGAGAGGATCCCGGGCAAGCAGCACTGTGCGCCGGGCGACTTCCCAAGGCTTTCTACTGCAATGCTCTATCCCAAGCCCTGGGAAATGGCATCTCCACAGCCAAGCACACATCCTCCAGTTCTTCCCCAGTGACACACTCCATGTTCTACACAGCATCTCCATTTCCTCAGGAAAGACTCTTCCCCACTCAAAGTCACCCTCCCTCTGATTGCCACAAGCCCTACTCCGTGCCACTCGGAGGATCACGGCCACAGTACCCAGACATTTCTCCACCACAACACCGAGCCCCAGCACCAAAGCCCACATGGAGCATGACCCAGGACTTTGCACGTCCTCACCTTCCCTCACGATTGGCACAAAGATCACATGGAGGGATGCAAAGCCACGCAGTGACTGGCAGGCCCTTCCCAGCTGCTTGAGCTCCACCACAAATGCCTTGTGCCTCTCCAGCGATCTCAGATGGGAACACCACAGAGCTGCACAGCAGAGATCTTAAATATTCTGTGACGAGAGTTGGGACAGCCTGTGCTGGGTTTCTGGGTGTGGCAGCATTTTTGGTAGCAGGGGAGGGTGTAACAGCAGTCCCTGGGAGAAGTTTCTCAAAGCTCCCCTGGCTCCAAGTTGGACCCACCTCTGGCCCAGGCTGAGACAATTAGTGATGGTGGCTGTGCCTCTCTGATACCATATTAAAGAAAGGGAACATGTGATGAAGCTTGGAGATGTGAGGAAGTGTTGTGAGAAGGACACTTATGCGAACATCAAGGTCAGAGGAAGAAAGGAGGATTAGGGGAGGTGCATCACTGCAGAGACAGCCCCCCTGTAACCTGAGATGAGATGCAGGGCCACCCCCCTGATACCCGTCGAGGTCCACGGTGGGGCAGAGGTATATCTGCAGCCTGGGAAGGACTCTGATTTGCAGAAACAGACTCAACAACTCAGAGTTATACAGCAGGTATGTTTACTCTGGTGCTGGGGTGCAAGGGGATTTCTCCACAAAGCTTGCACACGCTCAGCACATTTTACCATAAACTGATCCAGTGTGGATATACATACTCATGGGATGACATAACACAAACATGCATATTCATGACTGAGGCTGGGTTAGCTCTAGAGGCTGGTGTCAGCAGGTTTTGTTCTCTCTGTGCCTGCCCATTGCCTCCTGGGGGGCGTCTCCGGGCTCTGTTGGAGGAAGGCTCCAGTCCTCCTCACACTGTACTTTTCCTCGGAGCATGCGTAGATTCTCGTAGCCAATTTCTTGAACAAGTGTGTTTTCAGGCAGTTTACTCATTCCATCTTATCTGAAAGTACCAGTGCATCCATCTCTACCATCCATACATGGCTATCTAGTCATTACCAAGACTAAACTAGTTAGAGCACATCTGCTTGCCAAGGTCAAGAAGCATATTTTTGCTGAACACAGGAATTCTTGGTAAGTTTCCACAGAAAACCGCTTTGTTTTGATGAACACAGTAGCCCTTGGTAAGCTTCCCCAGAACAGTCAGGGCAAGCAGGATTACTGAGCAATATTCAGAAATCATTACAAGTTGCTATGAAGGAATGACTTGTAAAGTAAGAGACCATTTCCTTGTACCAACTCATGTCGGAGAAAGGTTGTGGAAAACTGTCTGCCGTGACAGAGACACCACACACGAGCAGGGGAATGTGAGAAAGGGGAAGCGCCATACTGGCTGTAACACCCCCCCCCGCCCCCCCATATTCCTTGCCCCCTGTACCACTGGAGGGGAGGAGGTAAAGTGGTTGGGAACAAAACTGAGCCCAAGAAGAAGGGAGGTGTGGGGAAGGTGTTTTTCAAGATGTGTTAATGCTTTTCACTGTCCCACTCTCTCTGTGAGGTGTTGTCACTGTTAGTGTTTGAATTCAAGTGATGGTTTTTCTTCCCCCAACGAGTCTGCCTTTTGCCAGTAACCATAATGGGTGAGTCAGCCCTCTCTGTCCTTATCTCAGTTCCTGAGACTTATACTTTATTTCCTCCTTCCCATATCTGAAGGGGGAAGGGCTGAGTGAACAGCTGCCTGGCGCTCAGTTTCCCTCTGGGCTCAAACCATGACACAGCTCTGATCCCAGTCCACACGGATTTCATTCCTCGGGAGAACCACACCAAACGCTGAAGCACAAGCACAGCCACGATGTCAACTGGGTGGGAGAATTTGTACCACAGAAAACCAGAGCGGGGCTGCTGTGAAGGATTTGGCACAAACGTGCACATACTTGAGTTAAGCATGACAAGGGGACACACCATCTGTGCCGAGGCCGACTGTGCAAGTGCAGAAGGAGGGGAAATCAAGCACACACAGATTACACCCACCTCCTCCTCCATCCGCTTACAAATCCTGCCCGAGGAGGAGCAAGGAACCATCGTGGCAACATCAACGCATGTGGAAGCTACTATGGATGCCCACCAGTGCACAAGGACAGAGGGCTGAAGCGCTGCCTCCCACCACACTCTTCTCAACACCAGCGGGAAATGGTTCATCAGACAACGTCCAGCACTCTGCATCTCATCTCCTCTTACCAGCACATTCCCTACGGCAACCACGTAGCAGCACAAGGGACTGTTTCTGGTGGCAGATCTTCATAACCTCAAAGGACATTGTGGCCATTTCAATACCATGTAACTCTCTCAAGATCCAGAAGGCCTCCAACTCTGCACATCAGAGCCTGGGAAACAATCTTGCAAAAGAACACTCTGTGCCCATCCTGCCTCATGCTTTCCTCCAGGCATCCTCCATTCCACAGTCTGACACTCATCCTCAACACAAGCACATCATCTCTCAATCTTGGTTTATGACATGGCCTATTCTCTTCCCAAACGTTTCCACTTCCCTCAGGGAACTCTTCCCACTGCTCCAGGTCACTCTTCACATCAGGAGATGCCCAGGCCCCACTCACGGCCACTGACACATTCACCTCCATGAACATGCCACCTTTTTCCTTCAGTCCAGCTTTTGTGCCCCTTTCATCAATGATGGCCCCATGGAAATACATACAGCTGGTATTGCATGGACGGTGTCCAACAGACTCTCCGCAGCTCACCCTTCCTCTTTGGCAATGCTTCAGTAACCTTAGATGGAAATCTCACACACCTGGGAGCAATACGATTTCCAGAGATTATCATAAAATCAGAGAAACATTTATGTTGGTAAAGACCTTTGAGAGCATCCGATCCAACCATTAACCTAACACTGCCAAGTCCACCACTGTACCATGCCCCACCTAAGCACTACATCTGTTAAATACCTCCAGGGATGGTGAGTCAACCAGTTCCCTGGGAAGCCTCTTCCAATGCTTGACAACCGTTTTCAATTAAGAAATTTTTTCTCATATTGAGACCTTCCCTGAAGAAACTTGAGGATTTTCTCCTCATTCTTTCACTTATTACTTGGGAAAAGAGACCCACACCCTTCTCGTTACAACTTCCTTTCAGGTGGTTGTGGAGGTCTCCCCTCAGCCTCATTTTCTCCAGAACAAACAACCCCAGTTCCCACAACAACTCCTCGCAGAGAGGACTAAACCCTTCACCAGCTGCGCTGCTCTTCTTTGGACACACTCACACATGTCAATGTATTTCCTGTAGTGACGGGCCCAAAACTGTACACAGTATTCAAGGTGGGGCCTCACCAGTGATCAGTACAAAGGAATGATCTCTTCCCTAGTCCTGCCGGCCACACTCTTTCTGATACAAGCCCCGATGCTACTGGCCTTGTTGAACCTCATACAATTGGCCTCATCCCATCCAGCCTGTCCAGATCCCTCTGCAGAGCCTTCCAACCCTCAACCCATCAACACTCATGCCCAGCTTGGTGGCATCTGCAAACTTACTGAGGGTACATTCAATCCCCCCACCCTGATCACTGATAAAGTCATTAAACAGAACTGGGCCCAATACTGAGCCCTGCAGAACACCACTTGTGACTGGCCACCAACTGGACGTAACTCCACTCACCACAGCTCTTTGGGCCTGGCCAGCCAGCCAGGGAACAGTACATCCATCCACGCCAGCAGCAGCCCGTTTCTACAGGGGAATGCTCTGGGAAATGGTGTCAAAGGCTCTACTAAAGTCCAGCTAAACAACACCCACAGCCTTTGCCTCATCCACTAAGTGCGTCACATTCTCAGAGAAAGTGGTCAAATTAGTCAAGCAGGACCTGCCTTTCCTAAATCCATGGCATTGGGACAGCTCTAATGGCAATGGGCAGTTGTTTTCACGCTGCGAGAGAGCGACCCAAATGCTAATGAGCAAAGTACTGTAGGGTATGATATCAAATGTGTAGGACAGTTGGGGGATGAGGGCTTTTATGTTTGTCGCTGCTGGTCCAAATATCAAAAGGACATCAAAACAGGCCAGCTGATGACACGACACTTCATTGGCCAGGAATGCAGTCACATCTTGGGGGACAGGCGGAGCAGGAGAAGAAAATTCCCACCTGCCATGGATCACAATCCTCTCTCTGAACACTTTATGATACCGATCCGAGCAACAAGATACTTGGAGAAGGAACATAGGAAAAGTCCGCATTGACTTCCCTACTTTCATAATGCCTCCAGTGGGCCAATCAAAATGGAGAACTAACACTATGGGGAGAGAAAGCCCCACAGTTCCAATCATCACCTTGAATCACGTCTTTTGCAAAGGAGAATCAAACAGGAGGAGGACTGAGTTTTGAACAGGAAATGTTTTGGAAGCAATAGCGTCTCAAAGGCTGATATGGTGGCACCTCTCATCACAAGGGAAGATCAGGTTGGAGCCCATCTAATGAACCTGAAGGTGCACAGGTCCATGGGACCTGATGAGATGCATCAGAAGGTCCTGAGAAAAATGGCAGATGAAGATGCTAAGCCCCTAATCCTCATATTTGAAAAGTCCTGTCATACTGATGAAGTTCTCTGTGACTGCAAAAGGGGAAACATAACCCCATTTTTAGAAAGGGATAAAAGGAAGACCTGGGGAACTCCAACCTCACCTCTGTGCCCAGCAATATCACGGAGTAGATCCTCCTGGAAACTATGCTGACGCACACGGAAAACAGAGGTGATAGGTGACAGCCAATGTGGCTTCATTAACGGCAATCACCCTTCTCAGATTTGGTGCTTCTATGACAGGGTTACAACGTTGGTGGAGAAGGGAAGATGACTGACATCATCTGCCTGGACTTGTGAAAAACATCTGATACTGTCTCACACAACATCCTTGTCTCTGAAACGGAGAGATGAGGATTTGATGGGTGGACCCTTTGGTGGATAAGGAATTGGCTGCATGGTCACACTCAAAGATTTGTGATCAACGGCTCCATGTCTGGGTGCAGATCAGTGACAAGCGGGGTCCCTCAGGAGGCCCTATCGGGACCAGTATTATTTAACACCTTTGCCGGGGATGTGGCCAGTAGGATTGAGTGGCCCCTCAGCAAGTCTGCCCATGACACCAAGCTGAGTGGTGCGGTCGATACTCTAGCAGGAAGCATGTGCCATCCAGAGGGACCTGGACAGGACTGAGAGGTGGGCCCGTGCAGGCCTCACAGAGTTCAACAAGGCCAAGTGCAAGGGCCTGCAAGCGGGTTGAGTCAATCCCAAACACGGACACAGGCCTGGCAATGAGTGCACCGGGAGCAGCCCTGCAGAGATGGACTCTGTGCTACTGGCGGATGAAAAACTGAATATGAGCTGCTAATGTGCGCTCCCAACCCAGAAAGCCAGTCATGGCCTGGGCTGCAACAAAAGAAGTGTTGCTAGCAGCTAGAGGGAGGGGATTTTCGCCCTTTACCTGGCTCTTGTGACACCCCACCTGGATTGCTGGGTTTTGCTCTGGGACACACAGCACAACAAAGGCATGGATGTGTCCAGAGGAAGGACACAAAGATGATCAAAGGGCTGGAGCACCTCCCCTATGAGGACAGGCTGAGGGGGTTGGGGTTGCTTAGCCAGGAGAAGGGACGGCTCTGAGGAGACCTGAGAGTGGCCTGTCAGTACTTAAATGGGACCTACAGGAAAGATGGGGAGAGACTCTTTATCGCGGAGTGTAGGGATAGGACGAGGACTAACGCTTCTAAACTGAAAGAGAGAAGTTTCAGATTAGTTGCAAGGAAGAAATGCTCTGCTGTGAGGGTGGTGAGGATCTGCAACACGTTGTCCAGAGAAGATATGCATGGCCCATCATGGAAGTCTTCAAGGCCAGATTGGAGGAAGCTTTGAGCAGCCTGGTCTATTGGAAGATGTGCCCACTCACTGCAGAGGGAGCTGGAAGTAGACCATATTTAAGATCCCCTCTAAATCAATCCATTCCATGATTCTGTGATCAAAAGCTGGGAAAGCTGCTAGAGATGCCCATCACTACACAAGAACACCAGATTGAAGCACAACCCTCCCACAACGCCCTCCCAAAATGGGAGCAAAAAGGTCCCTCAGACAGTTTTCAGCAGTCTCCGTCTCACCCCTCACACCAACACAAGGCCTACATCAGGCAGGCAGCAATACGAGGGACTGTCTCTGTGGCAGATCTGCACACATCGTTGTGGGAATTTCAATATCACACACTCACAAGATCCAGAAGGCCTCCAACTCCAGAGCAACTTCCATAATACTCAGACCTTGCTCAATACCAACAACATGCCCAGCTGTCAACCCTGCTCAGAGCATGACCCAGGCCTTTGCACATCCTCACTTATCCCACGACCAGCACAAATAACATAAGGAGGGATGCAAAGCCACACAGCATCTGGCAGGCACTTCCCAGATGCTTGAACTTCACCATTCACCAATGCTTTGTGCCTTTTCGGCAATCTAAGATGGAAACACGACAGAGCTGCACATCACAGGGTCTGTGGTTAGCGCTGTGACAGGCTGATCCCAGGCCACATGGATTTTGTTCTTGCAGAAGAATATGTATAATGCCAAATGCAAGTGGTCTCACTATGTCAACGGGGTAAGAGAACTTCTGCGATAGAAAACCAGAGCTGCAATGCTGTGCTGGGTTGGGTGTGTATGTGCAGATATCTGAATGAGTTAATAGTGAGAAGACAACACAACATCTCCACTGCAGCCACCAGGATTACACCCACCTCCTCATGTGTCCTTACAAATCCTGCCTGATGAGGTTGCCATCATGGCAACACCAAGGGCTGCGGAAGCTCCTCCAGATGCCCACCACAACACAAGGACAGCAGATGGAAGCACTACTCTCCCACAGTGCAGCTCCCAAAACCTCAGCGAAGATGTTCATCAGACAGTATTCAGCAGGCTGCATGTCCCCCCCCTTACCCACACACTGCCTGCAGCAGGCAGCACCAGCACAAGGGACTGTCAGGGATGCGAGACACTCATAAAAGACATCGTGGGCATTTCAGCCCCGCATACTACGTTCAGATCTAGCAGGCCTCATAGTCCAGACCCTCGGAGCCTGGGAGTCAATCCCGGGCAGGAACCCTCTGTGACCATCCTGCCTCAAGCTTTCCTCTGGGCATCCTCCACTCCCCACTCGGGGACACACGTTCTCAAGACAAGCACATCAGCTCCCATAACTGACTTCTTATGACACGGCCCATGGTCTTCCCAAGGATTTCCAGTTCCTGCAGACAAGTCCGCCCACTCCTCAAGGTCACCCGTCACATCAGGCAATGGCCGGGCCCTACTCAGTGTTACATTCACTTCTGTGACATGTCACAGTCTCCTTTCACACCTCAAGGCTCAAGCCGACCTCCCATCCATGAGAGCACAATAGAAAACCACCCGGAGGTATCACATACACGGTGCCCAGCAGACTCTCTGCTCCTGAACTGTCATCTCTGGCGACGCTTCAGCTATCTCAGATGGAAATGCTGAAGACCTGACAGCAATACTCTTGCTGAAGCAGATGTGGAGACAGCTCTGAATGGCAATGGCATTGAAATCATCTGCGGGAGAACAACCCAACTGTCGATGCTCACCTCTCTGTAATGGATGATATTGAATTGTGTAGAAAATTCTGTGTAGGTTTTGTTTTGGTGGGTTGGTTTGGTTTACTTTTGCTTCTTTGCTTGTTTTTCCAAAAAGATTTCCAGAGTTTCTATTGTACAGGTGTAGCTGCTGATGCAAATTTTGAAAGAACAAAACAGGGTAGCGTACATCACCCCACTTCTCTGGCCAAGAACACAAGTACACGGCCTGGGAGATGAGGGGAGTAAGAAGAGAAAAATTCCATTTCCAACAGCTACCTTGGAGGAGACTCCTCAGCCCGAAGACCTTATAGGACTGAGTGCAGCTGACACATGCTTGGGGAAAAAGAAGGCTGTATCGCCTTCCCTACTTCCCCAAAGGCTCTGGTGAGACAAGTGAAATGGAGGAAATGCACCACAGGGAGAGAACTCCCTCAAGTCCCAGTTGTCATCTTACATCACATCCCTTCAAAGGACAATCATCCTTGAATGAACCCAAAGTGACAACGGCTCACATTTCATGGCCACAGCGGTGAAACACTGGACACGAGGGCAATGTATTAAGAGCGTGATCAAACACACACAGATTACACCGGTCCCCTAAGCCCATCCACTTACAAATCCCACCTGAGGAGAAGTAACAAACTCTCATGGCCACATCCATGCATGTGGAAGCTGCTATGGATGCCCATCACCACACAAGGACAGAGGACTGAAGCGCTACCCTCCCACAGCCCCTTTCTCAAAACAAGAAGGAAAAGGTCAATCACACAGTGTTCAGAAGTTGCATGTCACTGCCCTTACCAACACATTTCCTAACCAGGCAGGCAGCAGCACAAGGGAGTGGATCCGGTGCAAGATATTCACAACATCGAAAGACGCTGTGGGCATTTCAGTACCACACACTAGCTCAAGATCCAGAAGGCCTCCAGCTCCTGAACCTTGGGCCCTGGGAAAGGATCCTGGGCAGGAAAACTCTGTGCCCTTCCTGCCTCAGGCTTTCCTCTGGGCATCCTCCACTCCCCACTCTGGGACACACGTTCTCAAGACAAACACATCGTCTCCCATTCTTGTCTTCTGCTGATATGCAGAGGGAACCCAACAATGAGATGAGAGACGAGGAGAGGGAACAACAGGAAACCAAATCTGATACCAGCCCACTCAGCAGCGGTAAGAAGAGAGTACATAGTGCCTGGGGACCATCACCACCACAGCCGGCGTGTCCTGCTCTCCTTCAGCAAGCTCGGGGGCAAATGCCACACAGCAGCAAGCAGGAGCGTCCCCAGACCCCACGTCGTGGCACCTCTCCCCGCAAGCGGCAGTGACTTTACTGACCGGGACAGCAACTGCCCCCCGCAACAGCAAAGCCCAGCGGAGGGCGGGAACAGCTGCTGCTGGGGGCGGCAACACCTTCACTTCCCCCCGCAGCCCCAGCAAGAGCCCAGGGGCTCCGGGGAGGACGCGAGGGCAGATGCCAAGGTGCCACCACCACCCTTCAGCCCCCGCCACGCACCCACCGCCCGCAGGCCCCGCGGGCTCAGCCCGGCTCCCACCAGCGCCTGCCCACGGGACGCGCCAGAAGGGCGGCAGCGGGCAAGGGGCGTCGCGGGAAGGGCCGGCAGGCGAGAGAGGGAGGCACGGAGGGACAGAGGGACGGAGGAAGAGACGGAGGGAGGGGAGGGCCACTGACCGTGTCCAGCAGAGCGGGCGGCTGCGGCTGCGTCTCCTTCGCCGCGGGGCCGGGCGGCGGCGGCACGTTGGGGCTGAAAACCATCAGGTCGCTCTTGCCCGCGCCGTCCGCCACGCACAGGCTCCGGCTCTGCCGCTGCGAGTACGACCAGCTCCCCACTTCGCTGGCGCACACCAGCGTCGCCGGCCCGGGCCCCGACAGCACGGCCGCCCGCGGCGCCCACCGCGACGCCCCGTACAGCACCACCGCCAGCAGGAACAGGCTCGACACCGCGCAGATGGCCACCACCAGCCACACGTTCGTCGCCGCCGCCGCCGCCGCCGCCGCCGGGCCGCCCTCCGCCGCCCGCAGCCCCGGCCCCGACGCCGCCGAGGACGAGCCCGCGGCCGCCAGCGCCGCCTCGGCGCCCTCCACCAGCGACACGCTCAGCGTGGCCGTGGCCGAGCGCGCCGGCTCCCCGTGGTCCCGCACCACGATCACCAGCCTCTGCCGCGGGCCGTCCGCCTCCTCCAGCGCCCGCGCCGTGCTCACCTCGCCGCTGTACAGCCCCACGCGGAACGGGCCCTTCCCCCGCGGCTCCCACAGCTCGTAGCGCAGCCACGCGTTGTAGCCCGAGTCCGCGTCCACCGCGCGGATCTTCGCCACCACCTGCCCCGCCGGCGCCCCCCACGCCGCCCACGCCCACCACGCCCCCGAGCCCGGCCCCGACGCCGCCGAGCCCGCGGCCCCGGGCCCCGGCCCGCCGCCGGCTGCCGGCAGCAGCGCCGGCGCGTTGTCGTTCTCGTCCACCACGAAGAGCTGCACCGTGGCGTTGCCGCACAGCGGCGGCTCCCCCGCGTCCACCGCCCGCACCTCGAACTGCAGCACCTGCACCTCCTCGTAGTCCAGGGGCTGCAGCGCCCGCAGCCGCCCGCTCTCCGCGTCCACCGACACGTAGCTCGACGCCGCCCGCCACCCGCCGCCCGGGGCCGCGCCCCCGCCGCCGCCCTCCCACACCGAGTAGCTCACGCGCCCGTTGCCCGCCTCGTCCGGGTCCCGCGCCCACAGCCGCGCCAGCTCCGCGCCCGCCGCGTTGTTCTCCCGCGCCAGCACCGTGTACACGGCCTGCGCGAACGCCGGCGCGTTGTCGTTCACGTCCGACACCGGCACCCGCACCCCGCGGCTGGCGCGCAGCGGCGGCGCCCCGCCGTCCTCCGCACGCACCTCCACCTCGTACTCCGACACCCGCTCCCGGTCCAGCGCCTCCCGCAGCACCAGCGAGTACGAGCCCGCGAACGTCGCCACCAGCCCGAACGGCGCCGCCGGCCACACCGCGCAGCGCACCCGCCCGTTCGCCCCCGAGTCCCGGTCCGACACGCTCAGCAGCGCCACCACCGTCCCCACCGCCGCGTCCTCCGGCACCGGCACCGACAGCGACGTCACCCACACCTCGGGCGCGTTGTCGTTCACGTCCAGCACCGCCAGCTCCACGCTGCAGTGACCCGACAGCGGGGGGGAGCCTCTGTCTCTCGCTTCGATTTGCAACTCGTGTAGACGGACTTCTTCGAAGTCCAAGACGCCCGTCAGTCTGATCTCGCCCGTCTTGGGGTCAATGCCGAAGAGATTTCTCCTACCATCAGGAAACGAACTGACGATACTGTAGGAAAACTCCCGATTGACACCCTCATCCGGATCCGTGGCGTTCACCGAGGCCACCAGCGTCCCCTCTGCAGCGCTCTCCGGCAGCTGCACTTTATACACCGACTGGTTGAACTGGGGCGCGTTGTCGTTGGCGTCCAGCACCGACACCACCAGCTCCATCGTGCCCGACAGCGACGGCCGGCCCCCGTCACTCGCCGTCAACACCAGACGGTGCACGGGCACCGACTCCCGGTCCAGCGCTTTCCCGAGCACCAGAAACAGGGATTTTCTATTTTCATCAGGGGATTTAACATCGAGGGTAAAGTGCTCGCTGGGGCTGAGGCTGTAGGAGAGCTGCGCGTTGGCGCCGATATCCGCATCCGACGCGCCCTCCAGCGGGAACCGCGATCCCGGCAGCGTGGTGAATTCCGCGATGCTGAGGTTTCTGCGGGCGGCGGGGAAGAGCGGGGCGTTGTCGTTGATGTCGGTGACCTCCAGCTCCACGTGGAAGACGCGCAGCGGCCGCTCCACCAGCACCTCCAGGCGCAGGGCGCACGGCGCGCTCTTCCCGCACAGCTCCTCCCGGTCCAGCCGCGAGCTCACCACCAGCGCCCCGCTCGCCCCGCTCACCTCCACGCTCGCCCGCCGGCCCTGCGCCACCAGCCGCAGCCGCCGCGCCTCCGCCTCGCCCGCCTCCAGGCCCAGGTCCTGCGCCAGCCGGCCCACCACCGTCCCGGCCTTGGCTTCCTCCGGCACCGAGTAGCGCACCTGCCCGCCGCCCAGCGCCCAGGCCGCCGCCAGCACCAGCACCCGCACCGCGGGCCCCCCGCACACGCCCATCGCCGCCGCCGGCACCCGCCCGGGCCCCGCACGGCTCCCCGCCGCCGCCCGCACGCCCCGGCTCTCCTGCCCGCCCCGCGCCGCCCCCCCGCGCTCACAGCCGGGCTCTCCGCCGCACCGGGGCGGAGCCGCCCTGACCGAGCCGCCGTTTCTGAGCCTGCAGCGACACCGTGTGCTGCTCCGCCGCAGGTCGGTACGTGCCGGTCATCTCCTTTGCGCTTCCATTCTCATCCTCTGTGTCGTTGTCCGTCCTCCCTTCCTTCCTTCCTGGCTTGATTTTTACTTGCGCAGTGTCAGTCCTTCCTTTGGTTTTCCTTTTCTCCTCCATTTCCTTCTCACATTCTCTTTTTCTCGCCCTTTTTCTCTCTTTCCCTTCCCTTTCCTTCTTTCCTCTGTCACAGTTTCGTCTACCCTCCTCTTCTCTTTCCATCCTGGTCTCTTCTGTGCTTCTTCTTTACCAACATTTTCCCCAAATACCTACGCCATGCTCGCAATAAACCATGGACATGTCCCGCGGAAAGAGCTCTTCATCCTCTTCCTCACCACCCTTCATCAAGCCTTGCCGAGTGCCCCGCAGTACCGAGGATGCCGAGTTCCTCAACTCCATTCTCCATCTCGAGATAACATCAGTGCACGCTGGGAATCTTCCTCAGTCATCTCTTCTTGCTTGCTTGCTTGCAAGGAATCCTTCCTTTCCTTCCTTATATTGCTCCTCCTTTTTTTCTTTCTTCTTTCCTCTCTTCCGTTCTCTCTCTTTTTCTTTTTGCCCTGCTATAACATTTCTTTCTCTGCCCTTCTCTTCTGCTTCCATTCTTGTCTCTTCATTTCTTCTTCAGCAAAATGTGTTTAAAAATAGCTGCACCATGCTCGCCATGAAGGAGGTACACGCCCTTTAGCAAGATCTCTCCTTCCTCTTCCCCAGCACCTTCCTACTGTCCATGCACCTGCAGCTTCCCCTCCCCTCACGATGAAGGCCACACTCCTCAGCCTCCAGCCCTCTCCGGGACCCGGCAGAAAACACACCAAGGCAATCCCATGGCAAAGAACAGCTCCGCGACATCAGAACGCAAACCAACACCCTCTGAAACACAAGCCCAAGCCCCAGGTACTTCAACATCCAGTAAAACAGGATCCAAACAGTCCCAACAGCCCAGGGCAGTCTCTCCGTCGGGAACTCAAACCCATCTCAGCCCAGCACGACAACCCTCCAGGAAGGCTCACAAAGCACGGGGCAGCCACAGCTCCCCAGCACTCCTCATGTACCTTGGGGAAGAACCGTTCTTCCTGACTCATTTCCCACCTGCGCAAGGAACGTCCAGCTCTTGCTTCCCCTTGCAGGCAGGCAGGCTCTGCCGGGACAACACGGCAAGAACCCCCGTTCCCAGGGGCGTTGGTCCCACGGAATACCTCTCAGCATTAGCATGAGCCACGCATCACACAGCCAAACAAACGCCACCCAGGAAACACCGCGGCTTCTTCAGTGGGAACATCTTCTGGATGCCCAACACATCCACGCCCAGAAACGCATTAAGGTCCCTCCTCCACCTGTCCCGGCTGCCGCCTGCTCCCACCGTGCCTGGAAGCAGCAGCAGAGGAACGAGAGCAGGCAGTGGCGCTTTGCTGCTCCAACCCGACAGGCATTACAACCCAGGCAGCCTTCGCTCGATCCAACAGGAAAATGCCGCAGCTGAGCAGGAACAAAAGCACAGCTGTCTCTCAAACACATCCACTGTAGGTGTGAGCCACTTACCTGGAGCGTCACTGGGTGCTTCTTCAGAAGCAAAATATATTCAGGGGGGGTAAATTGGTTTTAAGGGACATTGTCCCTTTACTTTATCATCAATTTCAGGGGATGCTGGACACAAAAAAATGACTCATCTTCTCCAAATGCTTTGAAAACCCTGGACAGTGTGCACTGCTCCCTCATGCTCTGCTATCACAGGGGAAGCAGGAGGGACACTTGAAACCTAAGGACGTTCTCTCAGCATCAACCTCAGCTCAGGAGACTCGAAAAGCCATTCCACACACTGATGGAAAACTGCCCAAACATCTGCAACCTGACAGCTGCCAGAATTCCATCCTCTGCATCTCTTCCAACACATCGCCAGTGTGAGAGTAGGAAAACCAAACAGGTGGGGTTCTCACTAAGACCAGGGAAGAAAACCAAAGGAACCCCTTCCACTGTACTGAAACGCCAGGTCTGCCAACATCTGGAACACAGAGACGTCTTCTCCCCCTCCCTAGCAAGACTACGGCCAGAGAGATGGCTGAGGAGGCGTTCAGAGAAGGCTGCCAGAGTGGTACAAATTTCAAAGAGCTTCTCTTGGACCAACAACATTCCCTGTCAAAAACAAGGCATTAAAAATGCGTACGGTAGTCATCTGCAAAAGCAGTAATACCACAGACAACAACAGGGTGTGAGGATACGTGGAACTTCTGGATTTCCTGGGAGGATCCCAGGCATACAGCTCCGTGCCCCGGGGCTTTTCTCAAGGTTTCCTCCTGGCATCCTCTATCCTGCGCCGTGGGAAATGGCATCTCCACAGCTTAAGCAGACATTCCCCAGCCCTTCCCCAGCGACACAGACTCTGTTCTACTCAGCAGGGTAGAATATTTCCCGCAGGCAAGACTCTACCGCACTCCGTCACCTTCCTGCTTACACCTGCCCAGGCCCTACTTGGATCCCCTCGCACGATCACTGCCAAAATACTCAGACAGTGCTCAGCCCCAACAACAGGCCCAGCTGTAAACATCACCCTATAGCTGACCCAGGCCTTTGCACACCCTCACATTCCCCCTAGTTGCACAGAGAACATAAGGAGGGATACAAAGCCACACACTGTTCATTAGGCTCTGTCCAGCTGCGTAAAATTCCCCACCAAATGCTTTTTGAGTTTTCAGCAATCTCAGATGGAAAAAGCACAGAGCTGCACATTAGAGTTCAACTAAAGCACATCCTTCTCTCAGATACATCCACTGCAGTTGTGAGCGACTTACATGTAGCATCACTGGGTGCTTCTTCAGAAATGAAACGTTTTCAGGGAAGGGGTATTGGACTTCAAGTATATTTTCCCTTAACATTATCAGTGCTTCTGGGGAATATGGAGAGCAGAAAATGATTCATGATCTGCAAAAAACTGGACAATGCCCAGTGCCCCTCACGCACTTCTGTCAAAGGGGAAGCAGGAGGGACACCTGAAAGCTAAGGACGTTCTCTCAACGTCAACCTCAGCTCAGAAGACGTGAAAAGCCATTCCCCACACTGATGGCCAACTGCCCAAAATTCTGCCACCCAACAGCAGTCTGCATTTCATCCATTTTAACAATGTGAGGGAAGTGAAGAAAAATGGATGGAAGTTTTTCATAGGAGGAGAGAAGACAAGTAAAGGATCCCATTCTGCTCTATTGAAACACAAGGTTTGCCAACTTCTTGCATACAGACAGCACTTGTTCCTCTCCCTAGCAGGACTAAGAGCAGAGAGGTAACCAAGGAGAGGCTCGGAGAAGACTGGCCAAATGTGATTGAAATTTGGAAAATCCCCAGTTTGACCAACACCGTTCCCCATCCAAAGTGAGGGCTCCAAGCGGAGTATGGCAGATGTCTGCTCGTCTGACAGGAACAGCGCGGAGAACACCAGGGCACGAGGACATGCAGCGCTGCTGGAGGTCCTGAGAGGATCCCGGGCAAGCAGCACTGTGCGCCGGGTGACTTCCCAAGGCTTTCTACTGCAATGCTCTATCCCAAGCCCTGGGAAATGGCATCTCCACAGCCAAGCACACATCCTCCAGTTCCTCCCCAGTGACACACTCCATGTTCTACACAGCATCTCCATTTCCTCAGGAAAGACTCTTCCCCACTCAAAGTCACCCTCCCTCTGATTGCCACAAGCCCTACTCCGTGCCACTCGGAGGATCACGGCCACAGTACCCAGACATTTCTCCACCACAACACCGAGCCCCAGCACCAAAGCCCACATGGAGCATGACCCAGGACTTTGCATGTCCTCACCTTCCCTCACGATTGGCACAAAGATCACATGGAGGGATGCAAAGCCACGCAGTGACTGGCAGGCCCTTCCCAGCTGCTTGAGCTCCACCACAAACACCTTGTGCCTCTCCAGCGATCTCAGATGGGAACACCACAGAGCTGCACAGCAGAGATCTTAAATATTCTGTGACGAGAGTTGGGACAGCCTGTGCTGGGTTTGTGTGTGTGGTGGGGTTTTTTATAGACAGGGAGGCTGCAAAAGTGGTGACCCCTGTGAGAAGCCTCTCAAATCTCCCCTGGCTCCAAGTCAGAACCACTTCTGGCCAAGGCTGAGGCAAATCGCGATGGTGGCTGTGCCTCTCTGATAATGTATTTTTAAAAGTGAACATGTGAGAAAAAGTAGGTGTTGAGGAAGAGTTTTGAGAAGGACACTTATGCGAACACCGAGTTCAGAGGAAGAAAGGAGAAGAAAGGGGGAGGTGTGTCAGTACAGAGACACCCCCTCTGTGTCCCGCAGTGAGGTGCAGGGTCACCCCTCTGCCAGCCATGGATTTCCATGGTGGAGCAGAGACTCACCTGCAGGCTGGGAAGACTCATGTCAGAGAAAGGTTCTTGAACACTGTGTTTTCTGAGAGAGACACCACACATGAGCACAGAATGTGAGGTTTCTGCACTCTGAGGAGGGGGGAGCTGCGGACTGGCTGTAACCTCCCCATTCCCTTACCCTGTGCCACTGGTGGGGAGGAGGTAGAGAAGTGGGGAACAAAACTGAGCCCAAGAAGAAGGGAGGTGTGGGGGAGGTGTTTTTCAAGATGTGTTAATGCTTTTCACTGTCCCACTCTCTCTGTGAGGTGTTGTCACTGTTAGTGTTTGAATTCAAGTGATGGTTTTTCTTCCCCCAACAAGTCTGCCTTTTGCCAGTAACCATAATGGGTGAGTCAGCCCTCTCTGTCCTTATCTCAGTTCCTGAGACTTATACTTTATTTCCTCCTTCCCATATCTGAAGGGGGAAGGGCTGAGTGAACAGCTGCCTGGCGCTCCGTTTCCCTCTGGGCTCAAACCATGACACAGCTCTGATCCCAGTCCACACGGATTTCATTCCTCGGGAGAACCACACCAAACGCTGAAGCACAAGCACAGCCACGATGTCAACTGGGTGGGAGAATTTGTACCACAGAAAACCAGAGCGGGGCTGCTGTGAAGGATTTGGCACAAACGTGCACATACTTGAGTTAAGCATGACAAGGGGACACACCATCTGTGCCGAGGCCGACTGTGCAAGTGCAGAAGGAGGGGAAATCAAGCACACACAGATTACACCCACCTCCTCCTCCATCCGCTTACAAATCCTGCCCGAGGAGGAGCAAGGAACCATCGTGGCAACATCAGCGCATGTGGAAGCTACTATGGATGCCCACCAGTGCACAAGGACAGAGGGCTGAAGCGCTGCCTCCCACCACACTCTTCTCAACACCAGCGGGAAATGGTTCATCAGACAACGTCCAGCACTCTGCATCTCATCTCCTCTTACCAGCACATTCCCTACGGCAACCACGTAGCAGCACAAGGGACTGTCTCTGGTGGCAGATCTTCATAACCTCAAAGAACATTGCAATACCATGTAACTCTCTCAAGATCCAGGAGGCCTCCAACTCTGCAACTTAGAGCCTCAGCACCAGCACCTGCACCGTGGGCCCCCTGCACTGCTATGGTGGTCCAGAAATCGCCATCGCAGCCAGCAATTCTATTTTCTCCTCGCTGTGTTGTTACAAATCTTTGTATCGAGTCGCTTTTAGCTGTGCCCTCTGTAGTAATCTTTTCTCAGGCGCTGCACATCCTTCTCTGTGTTGCTTTTATTCTCAACCCCGTTCTTTTTCTATGTGTACCAGAATGTGTTTTCCTGCCCTACCCCCGCTTTTCCATACGTTTATTAGGTTAGAGGCATCATGTGGCAGTCTGCTGGAATTGCCTCTTACAATATCGCGCTGGTTTGCTTCATCTTGGTCATTTTCCGGTTTTGCACTTCAGTTCTTTCTTACTTTGTTTCCCAATACTTATGCCCAGCATTTTCATTGTATTGGGTTAGGAGAAGTTCATATGATTCTCCTCAGCCTCTTCGTAGAGCACCCTTCTGGCAGTTTGTCTGAAACAAGGTGCTTTTCATTAATTGCAACGTATTTGGGGGCCTGAATTTTGTTCTTCCGTTCAAACAGGCAGGAAAATCCCATTGAACTTTTATTTCTTCTCTGAGATGCTTTGTTTTCTTTTGGACTGATGTTTACTGTCACCTCTACTCATGATTTGTAGCCCGTCATCAGTTCAAGTAGCCGAAGACTAATTTTTCACACTTGTTTCTCCTAGTGAAATTGTTTTGCCATAAATTATATTGAACATATTTTTCAATTAATGGGACAGGTACCAAGATGACGCTGATTGGGTTCCTTTGTTAGAACTCCTGAGGTTTATTTAAGTGTTTCTAAAAACATGCGTGTTCCACATACAGTTGATACACTTCTTGCAACAAAATATATCTGGAAGTGTTTCATAACTGGAGTGAGGGCGTTCAGATGTGGTGCTGTGAGCAAGTCTTGTAAGGATTGAGGGTAGAAGGCAAAGGGAAAATCGGGAAACAGATCCGTTTCTCGCCGTCGCTGTGTAGTCGTCCCCCAGCATCCCTATGAGCAAACAGGAGGGTCAAACGGCTCGGCGGTAATTGCTTCACAGAAGATACTCCCTGTTACCCATCAGCTCTGCTGACAGCGCGAGTGACCACCCCGCTATGAAACGCGGAGTGGAAAGAGACGTGGGAGGAGAGCAGACTGCGAAACGCAGGTTACTCCACATTTCCCTCTTCTCGGAGCCGAAGGTGACACGGGGGGAGACGCGGTCAGCTTGGGAGGAAGCAGAAGAGAGCCATGTGACGGGCGAGATCTTTCCTTTAAAGGAGACAGGGCTGAGTTTTTCCGCTGTCTGTGCTCTCCATTCGAGCCCGAGGTTCGTCTGTGTCGCAGGATACTGGAATAAATCTTACCGTCCTCCGCTCCCCCGCCTCGGCAAAGCTGGGTGCACGGCTGTGGGAGGATTTTCGACCACCATTTGAAGCTTTATGGCAAAATCCACCGCCTGCCCACACAGCTCTGGTCCGCTCCCGTTCACAGTGCCCATCGGCTGCCCCCGCAGGCGGCCGGGCTGCGGCACCCCGGCCCCGCAGCTGCCGCACCTCCCGCACCCGGAGTCAGGATGAGAGCAACTTCTGCTGTTACCTCTGCGTCTCACGTACACAGACCACAGCTCAAAACATTATTGAACACGATTGTGCCTGCTGACCTTTTTGTATTCCTGCCCCACTGATCTCCACAGCACCGCCGGTTTTTAAGGAAATGCACCGCTGCAGCTAGTCAGGCTTTCCGTGGACAGCAATGATGTCTTGATTCCAGATCCGCCCCTAATGCCATTTCTGTCATCAAAAAGCAAAGACGAACTCTTATTCCTACTGCGTTTCCTTATCACAACCAGTGACAGAGTTTTCTCTCCGAGGAAGGCATTCAGGCAAGAGCCCGTTTCATATCCCAAGCCCTTGTGGAAGTTCAGCCTTTGAAGATGAAGAGTGGTCTCTCCCTCCAGCGCGGTTTTGAGCGAAGCAGCCCACGGGAAACGGCAAAAGGGACCTCTGGCAGACACTGCCGCTGCTGAGGACTCGGATTTAAGCCCATTTCCACCTCCCTATGGCATTCATAACGCCCATACGGGTTTCGCAATTCTTTTCCACTGTTGAGATCTACACAGGGATTTTCTGCAGTCTCACACTGTCATTACCATAGACCACAGGTAAACAGAGACAAATCTATCCTATCAAGTAGAACAGCATTTGTTAACTTTTTCCAGGTGCAGGTGACAGAACTGATCTTTTTGATGACAGAGGACCAATGAGTAAGGTTCAACAAGGCACGATTTTTGCCAAGTTAATCTGGAGACATGCTCCTGATCTCCGAATCTCCTGGAGTTTTCTGGAAGTTTAATTCGTGTAGCGAAAGGAAATAAAGGTAGAGAACACTGTCTTGACTCGTGGATAGGAAGAGATGCTGGGACAGATCTTCTATCAACAAAGTCATCACACTCACTCCATGTGAGTCCAGGATGAGTGGTGTTTAATCAGGATAGTTTAGATTTGTTTTCCCTGCTTGTCCACTTGCTAAATTATACCACTTACCTGGAATAAGTAGATCTTCTCTGCAGGAACATTTCATGCCATATTCTTAGGGATGAAAATATGCCTATGTCAGCAAAAAGCACCATTTTATTTTCAAGTATCTTAGAGCCATGGTAGTGTCTGAGTTAAGCTTGCTGTAAAATGTAGTAGGATGCTTTAAATCCGTAAAACAGCTGTTAATGAGATGATAGGCACTGACATCAAGGATAGAGGACATGGTGTTCCTTTTCCTGTGGTCTGAACACTTATCTGCATCGTTTCTATATCCACCAAGCAGCAGCTTGAATAAATGGTCCCACATTGCCAGAGATCTGAGCTTAGCTGGGGATAAAAGTGTTTCTATATACAGAGAAACGGTTAAAGAATCCAGGATAACCTACATGTTGGAAGAGTCGTTTCTTGCTTACTCAAATCCAGCCCATGTGAGATTCTCACGTTCTGATGAAATCCAGCTACTACCTGAGTAGCAGCAGGGTAGTCAGTGACATTGGTAAATCCTTAAGCATTGTAGCACTGCACTACTACCACAGATGTACAACTAAGCTGTCTTTTATACCACGTGCATCTACAATGAGAAGCCACGGAGGTCGTAAGAAAAAGCTGAGATGATCCTGCAAAAATCACCCAAGTTAGTGGAAGGCTTAGTTTAGCTACTCCAACACTGGTTAGTCTCGGAAGTGTGCCCTGTGCCTCTGACCAAACAGCAAGACGTGAGCAGTGGTGATCCACATCAAGGAAGAACCTGTACAGAAAAATCAGTAAAATCTACTCACCTTTACACCCCGAAAGCCCACCAAGTGCCCGGACGTTACTCTGCGTCTCCTCCATTTGATAGGAAGGGGTGAAAGCCTAGTTAAACTGCTGCAAGTAATAACCACGAGTTTCGACATCCCGAATCCAGTTCGTCCGTCAGAGCTCACGGAGTGGAGGCTGGGTTCTTAGAAAAGCAAGTACAGCCCAATGGCAAACACTTCTAGTAGCTCCGGCCAGCCGAAAGGTTTGTCTCCTGTCCTTCTTCAGACAGTGGAGAGACAGACAGACTTCCAGGGATATTTGGAAGGCTCTAGTTAGACCCTCTCTGAATTCAAAACATGTCTTCAGTTACACTTTGAGACAAGAAATGGAGAATCGGCAAGAGGGATGAAAGCAGCAGCTCCGGCAGAACCGCTGCCGTGACACGGGACACTTCCAGCTTTACCATCCCGGGAAGTGCCGCAGAGCAGCTCCAGATCAGTCGCCCCAGGGCGACTATCGCCCTCGAGGGGATCCGCAAGGACGAGCCTGTCCCCTCCTGCGGGGGGGGGTGTGTCTTCCTGCGAAGCGGGTCCTTCACGCCTCTTCAACGCCGTTTAGCGGTTAGAGCACGGCATAGAAAAGCCGGAGTCTGGTTTCAAAGCCGTCCCGAGACCTGAAGCGTTTAAAGCGTCTCCCACCTTTCAAAAGCTCCCTAATCACTGAGAAAGGGGCCGCCCGTGCGGGGCCTCACCGGTCCTTGAGCGGGGCAGGCGGGAGAGGCCGGGGAGGGGACTCAGCGCCTGGAGCACTCACCGCCGCGGGGTTTAGTCCTCGCTTCTGCACATCACCTTCAGCCACCGCCGAACGTAACGGGAACCGGACACCAAACCCGTCCCTCTCCACCTCTGGCTTCAGGACGGTGGCAGAGCTGGAGCCTCCCTCCCCCGGCGCGGCTCGGGAAGCTGCCGGCAGTGCCCACCGCTGTGCCCCCGCTCTGCCTGGCACCCGGCCGGTGACAGCACCCGCCGCAGGGTCACCCCTTCCTTCAGGCGCCACGTTACCGGCCCCGGGCCGCTCCGCTCTCCCCCGGCACAGTACCCGCCTGGGCCGGGCTCCCCCGCCGCCATCCGCGGGAACCGAACAGCGGACCCGCTCGGAAAGGGCCTTACAAAACCAAAACAAAGAAACAAAAACCCCCAACCACTTCCAAACTGCCCCTGAGCCAGCGCGTCCCTCCTCGGGAGGGCACGGAGCCGCCTCCCGCCCCCCGCGAGGCGCCCGGAGGAGCGGGCGGAGCCCAGCCCCCCCGCCTCCCCGCCGCCCCTCCCGCCGCTCCGCCGGAAGCTCCCGGCAGCCTTTGCTCCCGCCGCGGCGCTGCGGACCGGGGCCGGGGTCCACCGGGCAAGAGGGATGCGGCGGGCGCCCAGCGGCCACCCCCGCCTGGGCGGCAGCTCCGGGCCGGGCTCCCCGGCGGGAGCCTCGGGGGGTGCCGCCGCCCCGAGTCGCTGTGGGCTCCCGCTCGTCCGCCGGGAAGCGAGAGGGGACGGTGTCACCCGCGGGCAGCGGGGCAGAGCTGTCCGGCCCCAGCCCCCCGCGCCGCAGCAGCGGCTGTGCCTGTTGCTGTCGCTGGAGGTTTCATCCTTTAGTTAGTTCCTCCGAGCGGGGTTTATGGGAGGCCCAGTTTTCCACGTGTCAAGTGTTTTAGAGGCACGGTGACCGCGGGCTGCCCGGTCCTGGGTTCTTCCTGCTATATATACATAGATATATATATATACACCTGCTAACAGAGCCCGCCGGCCGCCGTCAGGCGGAGATACCCTCCAGCAATAGGCATTTAGGCTGTTCAATCCGCCATGAGAGCCCGTGTCATAACCCCTCCACGCCCCCAGCCTTCCAGATTTTACATAACTGACATCCAGGCGTTCGTAGCACCCCACCAGTCCCCCCTTTTCGCGAGGGCCCCGAGACCGGGCCGCAGGTTTCCCCGCGCCGGTGTTAGAGCCAGCCCGCCCCTTCGGCTGCCCAGCCCGGGCCCAGCTCAGCTGGAAACCCGCGCCTCCTGCTAAGAAAATATATCAGGTACCGGTAGAGGGGAAAGATACAACGTGAAGAAGAACATTTATGGGCGGCAAATAGCACTGACGGAGAGGAAAGGCGGGGGGAGATCGGCTTCCCCGCCCGGGGGACACACACAAGGGCAGCCCCTGGGAGCGGGGCTCTCCCTGGCCCGGGACACTTTGATGACTGGAAAGGCTCTCGAAGGGAGGGCGAGTTCCCCGGGGGCTGGCCGAGCCTGCGAGGCTGGGCAGGTGATGCCCACGCTAGTCCAGTTCTCTGCGCATCTGTGCGGGATCCTGCGCCGGGGGTAGGGCCGCCCCCCCCGCGCCGTGTTGTCCCAGCCTGGAAAAGCTGTGCGGCCACCAGGCACCCCGGAGCCCGGCTGGCCGGTCCCATCGCCTTTCATTTGCTAAATTAATTCCCCAGACACCATTAGAGCTACCGCGGGAGCAGATGGTTCCCCTCTGTCCCGAGGATCATCTCGGACAGATTGCATACAATTTATTAATAACCCAACAGATGCTCGGGCACTTTCTAGCTCAGATTATATTTCCTGATTACTCAAATCCTGGCCCGGGAGAGCTGTTCATTTATCTTCTGCCGCTCCTTTCTGTGCCTTACCAGCACCGACCTGCCAAGGAGGGAAAGGGTGAAATTTGTGTCCTCCCCGCCCCGATCCTGCGTATAAGCGTCCGGGAACGGAGCAGGGTCTGATGTTAGCCTTGGTTTGTCCCTCCCAGCCCCCGTGTCCCGGAGGGAACCACCGCTGCGTGCTGCCGGGGCCGCCCCGCTCCCCGCCGGCACCGTCGGGGCCCCCCGGTGCTGCTCTCCGCGGCCGGGCTGGGAGCCGAGGCGCCCGTTAGCAGCTCCTCGCCGACGCCTGGGCAGGGAGCGACATGTCGTGATTCCCAGTAAAACAGCAGAAGTCGAGAATTTTACTTCCCAGGGTTATGCTAATTGGGTAGTGGAGAGCCAGGTTGCCCTTCCTGGAGCTGCTTTCCAAACCGTGGGGATCGCTGTATCGAGCTGAAATTAAAAACAGCCCCATGAAGAAAACCGATGCTGCCCTCGACACGAACTCCCCCAGCCCTGGGCAGTCCAGGCAGCGAGACAGGCAGAGCTGAGGGCCGGTGACCCTGTCTCCCTCCTGAACACAGGGTCTTAGGAGAGGAGGGGGATGTATGGGAAGAAACTGCTTACACCCGCCGAGACCCCTCCCAGAACTAGATAAAATACTCTGAGTTGCAGAAAAAGCCATCACAGACCTTTCAGCAAAGCTACGTTCAATTTTAATGTATAAAACGGGCTTTTCGTGACTCCGTAGGGAGAAGCACAAAAGCAGCAGGTTGTTTATACTACTGAATAAACTAAATGCAGGTCTCTGAGGCATCTTATGCAAACCACTTACCTTGAAACACAACCCCACGGGAAAAGTGAGCTATGGAGAGATGCATGGTTAATGTTTTACATCTTCAGAGCAGCATCCAAGTGGCTGGCTCAGCACCAGTTGGCATTAGGTATCATGGAAGGTAGGGGCTGTGGTTATAATTCAGGATGTAGAAGTCACTTGTGAGGTATAAGTAGCAGGACATTTGGGGTTGAAGTTTACAGGAGCGTGATGTAGAAGTTAATCCTAAAGGCTGAGGGCTTACATTAAGTCTTGAAGCTGAGGGTTAACTGCTAAAGTGAGAGTTTGAAGGGAAAGTGCATTTATTATTAGGGTGCACGCCATAGTGTAGTTATAAAATAAAAATAGGAAGCATGGCAATCTTTTCTGCTCACTGGCAGCTGCACTCGGTAAAAGGCACTTCCCCTTCTGTGAATGCAGGTGAGAGACACTCTCAGCAATAACAGCAGAAGACTATTGAAGTCTGTTACATTTTTCATGGCTTCTGACATTTGCAGTATAATTCCACTTCCTTGCCTTCGCCATGCACCCCATGTCCAACAGATGTAGTGCAGAGGTGAGTTGTCTTCGTTTCAGCCTCTGTAAATAAAGCAAGAGAATTACACATTTGCAGTGAAAAGAATTCCTTCCTCCTTGCTCTACAGCAATAGGGAAGAACTGCCTGAAATGCTGCAGCCAGGCTTGCCGTGGAAAGCAGAATCAGGATGTAAGAGTTGGGGAAGTTGTGTTAAGATGGCCAGTGAACATGAGGTGTAGGGGGGTTGTGGGTTATCGGAGACTGAGCTCTTTGCAGTTTCAGGTGGAAAGCATGTAATACCTTGCACCCTGCTTACACAGCCATTTTCTTTCCTGTCCATAGGTTTCCCTAATACCGCAGATTTCCTGAAATCATAAAGCAGATGGAGGGAAATTCCAATGCTGGTACAGGATTCCTGGTCAGTTAGTGGCTATTTTATCCAGTTTTCAATGTTCTGCCCATCTTCCTTCTTTCTGTAACAATCACAAATATTATCCCATGGCAGAAATTCTCATAAGGTGTTAAATTAGACAAATCTTCCACCATAATTTTTTTCTTTCACTTTCCTTTGCTGCACACCATCTGTGCAAGTCCTGAGTGTCATCTCCTTTTTTCTTCCCCAGACCTTCCAAATACATACATCCTTAATGAGTTTCCTAGGCCAGGTCACAATAAAGCAGAGAATGAGCAAACCCAACAACAACAACACAAGTGTTTTCTGGGTTGATAAACGTTCTTCAATCACTCGCCACTTTGTGCCTCTGACAAATTGTCACCACATTGTGTAAATCTTTTAAAATAACATACTCATTTTAAAGGAATATATGTCATATATATATTAATATATATATGGGATAAAAACTTATTGACACCAATGTGATGCAGATAAGCAGACACTTCTTTATTGACAGCCAGACATGTAGGGGAGTGCTCTCACCAACAAGTGCCAGGCACCAGAATCATGCACCTTATCTAGAACTTATTCATCCATATTCATTAAGTATTCATACGTAAACATACAACTTCCAAGAAATCATTAACATATTCTCCTCCTATTTCCGATTCTGCGCAGTAAAGGTTAGAAATGTCTAGAGATGGCTCTGGGGTGTAATGTGAGTAGGTGGTCCATGAGTCGGTGGTCGCGATCTCCCCCTGCCGGAATTACCTTCTGCTTAAGGACAGTTTTCTTGGTAGGTATTTGCAAGCCGTTACGGTCACTGCCCTCAGTTCCCATTAATCCTGGACCTTGACAGCTACTTGCATTCTTCTAGTCCTATCTATGTATTATAAATCAATTTACAAACCATCTTGTGTTTTGTTACCTAGGTTCTAACCGTTCCTACTAAACAATTATGACCAGTCCCTTAGACCTTGGTACAGGGCTGTACAGGGGATTTTAGAGTAGCAGTCGGTTGCTAGATTCAAAATACAATAAATGTAAAATAAATGATTTTTACTGAAATATCTCTTAATTCTATACTTATATTAAAATCAAACACAATTTAATTTCAGTTGATAATAAAATCAGTAACATTTCCCCCCTTTGAAAGTGTTGAAAATCATTTCAATACTTTCATCCTTTTATTCATTTTCATCTTTGAAGCCAGTTTCTCTTGCTGGATGGTGGTGGTCACGGGCTGTAGTCTGGTGGCATAGTAGGTACTTCTCTAATAATTCTATGATGTATTGCAAGCCTATTAGTAAACTGTCTTTTAAGACAGGCATACACCAACATAATCATCAAAAGGACAATTAGTAGTGGAAACAGAATTTTGATTAAGGATTTCAGCCAAGAGCTCAAGTTCCATCCTAATCCATTAAAAATTTTTCCTAGCCAATCTTCTGACATATCTTCTTGAATTGTTTCTGTTTCTTTTTTGATTTTGCCTAACAGATCTAAATCATGTTCTACATCCCGTGTAACATTCGGAGTATGAATGCAGCAACGATCCAATCTATCTTTGAGATACCCACACACTCCATGTTCCTTTAACAGAAGCATGTCTAACGCCATCTGGTTTTGAAGTGTCATTCAGGAAGTTACCTGTAATTAGATGTTTAATTCTTTAAATCCTTTTCTTGTAACATTGGCCAATTTTTCTACTTGTCCTGTTAAGTGATAAAGCCATTCTCTATTCCTATAGGACGCTATTGGGTTCAAAAGAGACTCTAAAGCCCAGCCAATTTTTACTCCTGTTGATGGTTCATTCCAGGTGTCATCATCTGTTTCAGACCTTTTAATTCGTTGTAATTCTAAATTTTCCAGGGATCCCTTGAATGGTGATTTCTCCCAAATCAGACACAATGTTGGCAGGCCTAAAGTAATTTGTTTCACCTTTCCATCTAATGGTGAGTTGTCCAGGTTCCATCACTTAATGCCCAAACTAAATGTCCTGGACTCTGAATAGTAGATTTTCTACAACAGAACAAGGTCCCTTTTCTAGGTGTAAATGTGCTGGTTAAATTGAGATTATTTTTAAGACCTTGGCAAAAAAATCCGAATTTCAAAGCAGAAGACAAAGGAGGAATTCTTTGAGTTATTAAATCTGCATTGCTGCAGTCATATACTTTTTCACATTTCTACCAAGACACTATATTTTCTTTTCTAGTCGGGTAGTGCCTTTATCTACTATTGAGGGAAGGATTGCAAACACTCTATTAATCCAGGTACCATCCCCAGTAAAACACCAAGGGGTTCTGGCCATGTACTGAAATCATGAGAATATGGATATAGACCATACAGAGTCCCACTGCACCTGTTTTGGGGTACTTTGCCCCTTTTTGTTACACTGCCATTCCATGATGCTCCTGCTCACATTGTTTGTAATTTGTTCATCATATGAACACCATCCTAGATTAGGGTTTGGGCCTCCTGGGAGGAAAACTCGATCCAAAGCATTAGGTTGAGACCCTGTTACAAAGTCATAATTTAGTAGTTTCTCACAGTCTGATTTTTTTCCCAGTGATTTCCATTGTTTCCTAATAACCTTCACTTGTTTATATCATCGAGTCACTGACTTTTGTTTGCAATAAATAGTCTTGTTTTCATGTTCCAAACTGGTCAAATTCATAGTTAAGATTCCCCAAGGAATAGATTCACCTACTGCTCTTGGTATTGGTAAACAGGCAGTAATTTACGTAATGTTCTGCAAGATGGCAAATTCCTTAATCAATACTAACATCAAATTTTCTTTAGGTATTCCTTTAGGGATGTTAATTATTTGTTCTGTATCCAATTGCCTTTTGTTCCTAGCCACCAAATCAACCCATGATCTCACCAGCATCACCTTCCAAGCCAATATAAGGACAACAATCACAAACGGATATGAAATATTAGACATGTTTCAAAGTCAGTTTCAAAGTCTTTGGATCACATCTTATAATTTTCCATGGAGTAGGTGCTTTCTTCACTCGGGTATAGTGTATCCAAGCATCTGATTCTGCAATCTTGATAGCTGTGAAGGTGGTTCACAGTATATGGAAAGGTCCCTTCCAGCGTTCCTGCAGAGGAAACCCTTTAGAAATCCACGTTTTCACATAGACTTAATCTCCTGGTTGAAAATCATGCACTGGTGTTTCTAGGGATAATGGTTTATTCCACACCACTGCACTCCGAATTGCAGTCAATTTTTTCCTAAAGAAAGCAAATAGTTATATACATCTTGTTTTCCTTTTACATGTATGTTTGGGTTTGGTTCTGGGGACTCATAAGGTTCTCCATACAGTAATTCATAAGGACTGACTGAGGTTCCACTCTTTGCTTGTACTCTGATTTGTAATAATGCCAGTGGAAGTGCTTGAGGCCATTTTAAATTGGTCTCTTGACAGATCTTACTTATTTGCCTTTTTAAAGTCTGGTTCATTCTTTCTACTTTTCCACTGGATTGTGGCCTCCATGGAGTATGCAGATCCCAAGTGATACCCAGATTTTTGCTAATGTTTTGGATTATTTCTGCAACAAAGTGTGGACCTCTGTCAGATGAAATTCCAATAGGAACTTCAAATCTTGGAATTATTTCTTGTAGTAACCACTTTACTACTTCATTGGCTTGTGTGGTGCGACAGGGAAAAGCTTCTGGCCATCCTGTAAAAGTATCAACCTCCACCAGGATGTATTGGTACCCATTTTGCCTAGGTAATTCTGAAAAATCTACTTGCCAATAATCTCTAGGCTCTGTACCAGATTTTAATCTACCCATTTGAACTCTTTTCTTGATTACTGGATTATTTTTCAAACATACTTCACATCTTGCAGTTATTAATTTAGCCATGTCCACCATTTTAACAGTTATAACTTGTTTTTGTAAAGAAGTTACTTGTTGGGATTCAAGAGGACTTTCTGCGAGAGAATGGACTTGTGAGCAATCCTGCATGAGAATAAGACTGATAAGAGCCTCAGCCAAGCAAGAATGTGATAAGGATGTGACCCTGAATGAGGGGGGAGAAACTCGACGAGACAAACAACCCCCGGCAGGGGTTGGGACGGAAGAGGAAGTTCCACAAGGCAGGAAGCCTGGCAAGGCTGATGTGGCACTTTTTATCCAATCATAAGAAGGTTTAAAGCGCGGGCTAAGTTAACTGTCCAGTCTTGAGGACTTGTACTGCATGTACATACTCACGTGTGCGGGAGAACATTACAAAAGGGCTTTCTTAGTTGTAATAAACAGGCATTGCTTGATCACATTGGTCGTGTGCGTGCTCAGCTCTCCCGCAGTTACTAAAGCTTCTGCTGCCCAATGACATTCTTGATGTTTGGTTTGCATTATTTCTCTCATTAATAAAGGTGGAACTACTACTCGTCCATGAAGAGTTATCCATCATCCAGCTAAATTTTTCTTAGCATTCAAAAACTGACCTAATTTTTCATCTTCCACAGAATATTTCGGCCTCTCCCTCGGAAGAGTTACTGTTTTGGAGGGAATTAATGCCATTTAGAATACTTGTTTTCTTGCCGTTTGGTCAGCCAAATTATTTCCAGCAATTTCTTTTGTGTTCCCAATTCCATGTGCTTTACAGTGCATGATTGCTACCTGATCTGGTTTTTTGAACTGCTTGTAATAATTGTAAGAATTTAATTTTGATGCTTAATATTTGACCCCTGAGAGGACAATAATCCTCTTTCTTTCCACAAAGCTCCATGGACATGTACCACCCCAAGAGCATACTCTGAGTCTCTCCAAATATTTACTTTCTTCTTTTCACTTAGTTCTAAGGCTCAAATCAAAGCAATGAGCTCTGATTTCTGAGCTGATGTGGTATTCATCAGTGCCTTTGCTTCTGTAACTGTGGTGTCTGTTGTTACCACATATCCAGTGTATTGAACTCCTCGCTCCATAAAGCTGTTGCCATTTGTATACAATTCCCAGTCTGGTCTCTCCAATGGCACATCCTTCAGATCTTCTCGACTGGAATAAACATACTCGATAGTAGCCAGACAGTCATATTCTAGTTGTCCTTCTTCCTTTGTAGAGCTTAAAAACACTGCAGGATTTACCAGGTTAGTTGTTTTTAGAATCACATAATCTTGTTCAGTCAGTACTACCTGGTACTTCATTATTCAGCTCAGAGATAGCCAATGTCCCCCCTTCTGTTCTAAAACAGTTATCACCATGTGTGGGACACAGACTGTTACTGTTCTTCCCAAAGTCAGTTTCTGAGTATCCTGTATGAGCATCACTGTTGCAGCCACAGTTCGAAGGCAGTTTGGCCCCCCTTTACTCACCGTGTCCAGTTGTTTAGAGAAGTATCCAACAGGTCGTTTCCAGCTTCCCATCTTCTGAGTCAGCACACCCAGTGCCAGGCGTTGTCTTTCGTGACTAACAGCTGAAAGTCTTTGGTGATGTCCAGAAGTCCTAAGGCAGGTGCAGACATTAAAGCGTTTCAATTCTGTGACAGCCCGTTGTTGCTGTGGGCCCCATGTCAAAGGAGAGTTCTTTGGGCCCCATATAGCAGTTTAGCTGTTAGACCATAACTCATGATCCAGAGGCGGCACCACCCTGTCATTCCTAAGAATGCTCTGAGTTCATGACTATTTTTTGGCTCAAATGGCTTCTTAGCGTTCTGTTCCTAATTGCCGCTGCCCTTTTGAAATCTCAAAGTCCAAATATATCACAGTCTGACATGCTATTTGGGCTTTTTTTTTTCCCTGGGTACCTTGTACCCATTCAGTGCCAGAAAATTAAAAAGATCTATTGTTACCTGTATGCAGGTAAATCTTTCTTCTGTAGCAATCAGTGTGTCATCCACGTATTGTAAAAGCAAATGTCCAGGTTTTGGTTTGTTCTGTTTCCGTGTTTCAAGCTCCTTTGCCAGCTGATTTTAAAAAGTTGTCGGGCTATTTTTAAATCCTTGGGGGAGGCTTGTCCATGTCTGCTGCATCTTTGTCCTGTTTGTGGATTTTCCCACTCAAAAGCAAACATTTTTCTGTTTTCCTTCTCCAAGGTACACAAAAGAAAGCATCTTTTAAATCAAGCACTGTAAACCACTGATAAGTCTCCTTTAAAGCTGTTAACAGCGTGTAGGGATTTGCTGCTACAGGATATATATCCTTAACTATTTGATTCACTGCTCTTAAGTCTTGCACTATCCTATATTCACCCGATGGTTTTCTGTCTGGTAGAATGAGAGTTTTATACTCAGATTCACACTCCTCCAAGATTTTATACTTCAAAAATTTATCAATCAGTTTCTTTCATCTATCTGGTACCGATTGTCCTATAAAAATCAAAGCCAATTATAACTGAGCTGCCTCAGTTTCTACTCTCAAATCAGTATTTTTTCTGGCAGCTTCTTTCAGTCTTTCCAGAAATGCTGAGGGAGATTCATTCTTATCTTGTCTCACCTCATATAATTTAGAACAGTTCAGAAATTTAGGCATGCCATGCTGCCTGCTTTCAAGCCATCAAATCCGTCACTGAAAGGGCACTTTCACATACACTGGCCCATCATTGCCAACTCCCTGCTGCAGGGGAGCTATTGTTTGTGCCAGCTGTCGAGTTCTTTGAGAAAAGGGGGTATGAATTACAACCTCAGACGGCCCTTCATCCCCATCCTCTATTCCACTACTCTCAGGTTCCTCTACGTGTTCTCTATATTCTCGCCCCCGATGCCGTTCTCTCTGTGGAGGGGATATGTGTAATTCAGTCCCTTTATCTTTTTCAGTAGAAGCAATTCTTTCCTTTAAACAATCTTTTCCAAGTTCACATGTTGAACAACACTTTTTCACCTTTTTATTGTCAGAAGATATAGCCATTACTAAATTATCCCTACTAATCAACTTACATTCCTTCTGCCAATCCTTCCTTTGTCTTAAATAGAAAAATAACATATGGCCATCATTTCCCTTCTCTTCTACAAAACAGCATTAACTGCAAAATAGTATTAAAATTCAGTGTCCCATTCATGGGCCATTTTTCCTGATCATCCAAAGTATACAGAGGCCACCAGTGATTACAATATTCAATCATCTGACTCTTTCACAAATCATCATGCAAATCTCCCCGATGTGCTAACAAACATCCTAACAGAGAAGTTTTCAGAACTTTGTCATTTGCAGCCACATTACCCATACTTTTACTTTTAAACAAATGAGTCAGCTTAGATGCCATGGTTCAGTTACTTTGCAACACAATATACAATCACTTAGGCTTTCCACTTCGTTCTTCTCCGGCTGCACCCCTCATGGGATAACAGAATTGAGGATCCGAACTCCACACTCGCTTTGTGCTCAATTGCACGTCTCACGCTTACAAACACACTCACACCTTTCTACAATTACTATTACAAACAAAGGTATATAACACAATACAACACAGTTCTTAATTACTACACAATATTCAATCGACAAAACAATCAATACCACAATTGAGTGCATAAAAACTTTTAACTTCCCATCAAATGCACTACTTTGAGAACTCTATAGCATATAGGTTCTCTTATTCCCGATCCACAATTGTCCGACCCTGCAATAGATAGCTTTCGCTTATGTCTTACAGGCAGACACCTAGGCTTCCAATACTCGAGGATCCTCTAGCCCAACCCTGCGCAGCTTTTGCCACGTCTGACAGGCAGACTTATACAGTGGGACTCTAACACACTTTCCCAATACCAATTTTCAAGGGTGGGACTTTAACCCACTTATCCCAATACCAAAGAGAAGCGTCTTACCAAATCCAGGGGACGTCGCGAAGAGCCTTATGGATCGGGGATCGATGGGTGTCCCCGAGAAATCCTCAATGCCAGCTGGAACCAATCAGGTCCCTGACTCCTCCGGTCTCTCTCAGAGAGGTCCCATCTGGGTCGCCAGAAACTGTCACTGAAAACCGGGATAAAAACTTATTGACACCAATGTGATGCAGATAAGCAGACACTTCTTTATTGACAGCCAGACATGTAGGGGAGTGCTCTCACCAACAAGTGCCAGGCACCAGAATCATGCACCTTATCTAGAACTTATTCATACATATTCATTAAGTATTCATACGTAAACATACAACTTCCAAGAAATCATTAACATATTCTCCTCCTATTTCCGATTCTGCGCAGTAAAGGTTAGAAATGTCTAGAGATGGCTCTGGGGTGTAATGTGAGTAGGTGGTCCATGAGTCGGTGGTCGCGATCTCCCCCTGCCGGAATTACCTTCTGCTTAAGGACAGTTTTCTTGGTAGGTATTTGCAAGCCGTTACGGTCACTGCCCTCAGTTCCCATTAATCCTGGACCTTGACAGCTACTTGCATTCTTCTAGTCCTATCTATGTATTATAAATCAATTTACAAACCATCTTGTGTTTTGTTACCTAGGTTCTAACCGTTCCTACTAAACAATTATGGCCAATCCGTTCGACCTCGGTACAGGGCTGTACAGGGGATTTTAGAGTAGCAGTCGGTTGCTAGATTCAAAGTACAATAAATGTAAAATAAATGATTTTTACTGAAATATCTCTTAATTCTATACTTATATTAAAATCAAACACAATTTAATTTCAGTTGATAATAAAATCAGTAACATACATAGTTATGTTATTTGCTAATTTTTCAGTCCCAACCCCTTCATTGCTGAATGCAAAAAAGTGGAAATATGAGGCATACCCAAAATAACAAAATTTGCAAAGTAGAACCTTGTAACAAAACAAACAGACAAAAGTCAGAAAGATTAACTCCCTGAATTTTCCCTTTTTTTCCCATAAAAATTTCCTTGAGAGTGAAAGGATCAGCCATACCCTTCATCACTTGGAGGACAGACATCCGAATAAAGACAAAATGGAAGTGTGCTCTGATGCTCAGCCAGCATATACATGCAGAAGAAGTTCCCTGGGGAACTTCAGCTCTCCCCAGAGCAAGGGCATGTGGAAATGTTTGGGGAAGAAAGCAACCGATGGAAAAGCAGGGGTCATGGGGCAGTTATTCAAAGTAGGAAAAAATGTTCAATGCCTGCAGACTCTGCTTCTGCCTGTACTGATTTCTAAACAGGTACCAGTAGTGATGAGGGTTCAGGGTCAGGCCCTGGGGGTTGTCCTTGTACAGTCTGTCAGGAAGGCACAAGCCTGCCCTTGCACAAGTTTTCTCTAAGGTACAAATCTGGTACAAACCTCTGCTCTTATTGCAGGCAGAAAGGGTTAAATTAGCATCACTCACTCCAGGGCAGTTTGGAAAACTTCTAGGACCACCTGGTCCTCTTCCACCCCTCCTAGGTTCCTTAGCTAAAACCTATTTTCTTCTCAACGGCTTGTATTCCCCAAACTTTCAGTGTTTAAGCTTAGGTGAATGATCGTGGGCATTTGTTATGGAAAGACGCCAGCTTCTGCTCAAGCAGTTTCAAAATTATAAGGTCGCCTATCATTTGAGGTGGGATGCCAAAAAGTCAGGGCAGTCAGCAGAGCCTGGCTGGTGTGCGACAGGCAGCAAGGCATGGCTGATACAGGGAACACCCAGGCTCTGCGAGGCTCCTGAAATGTGTGGCTACAAATGAGGGAAACAGAAACTGGTTTGCTTGATAGCTACTGCACTGAGCTGTATGTTGTAGGCAAATGTGGTGGTGAAATGCTGGGGTTTCAACCCCAAGCCCCAAATTAAGGTTGACATATGGGTGATTCCCACAGCCCTTCACAAAAGGGGGGTGAGTTTGCCTTTAGGCTTCCCTCCAGGGTGGTGCCGGCCTGGCAGACAGAGCCGTTGGGTAAAGGAGCCCCAGGGGTCCCGCAGTGAGTAACCCAAGGTCAGGTGTCCCGCTTGGGGATAAAAGCTGGGACCCCTTGCAGGCAGGGGCAGTGTCTGTCTGTGGGGTGGATGCCCTGTGCAGAGTTCCCTGTTGGGGAGGGACCTCCCACCTCCCTGGGACTGGGCTCCAGTCAGGCCTGATAATTGGCAAAACAGGTGGAAATATGGAAATGTCTGAATTGTTGCCTTTCTTGCTGTGACCACAGAAACACGTCCATCTCTTTTGTGTTAAGGAAAGGAAAAAGCTGTGATTACAGAATTACGGAGTAGTTGTGTTTGGATGAGATGTCTGGACAACATCTCCCCTTCTCTCTGCTCAAGGCAGATCACCCAGGACTGAGTCCAACCTGTGGTTTTATTCTCTGTGTTGGTTTCCTTGGGATCAGCTTTCAGCATTTGGAAGCTGAAAAAGTGGATTTGCCTGAAGAATTTTTCTTGGTTTGTTTTGTTAGAGATATGCCTGCATCATTCTCATTTTGGAGGTCTTTCTGTGCACATGAGCTTAAAAATGTTCTCTGTCTTTATCAAGCCTGCTGTTCTCTACTCATCTTTAAGGCAACAACCAGCTCTATGCATGCCAAAAGATTTTACTAAAAAAAACCCCATAAAGCAGCAAGCAATCCATTTAAGCCAATGAATGACAGCCCCACAACCCCAACCTAGAAAACACTGAAAGCTGCATCTAGATTGATACTTAATTTACCACCAAAATAAATAAATAAATCAAGCCTTAAGCACCATGACATTTATCAGGCAAACAAAAGCTAGCGCAGATTAGCAGCCTCCTCACTTGGAACTGAGGGGGAAGAAAATTAAAATAACTCAGTCTCAGCCCTTGTAACAAATCTACATAGCAAGGTCCACTATGTTTTGTAAACTGCAGGATGCAAGGGACTGCAAATTTCCATCAGCCACTGTGGTTAGACTTGCAGCATGGACACCTGTCCCTGGTCTCTAACCTTTTTTGCTTTCCTCAACCTTTTGGTCTCTTGGGCAGAAGCAAGCTCAGGCCTGCCCCACACGAAAACACACACTTACAAAAAGATCTACTGCCTCTGGTTCCCGCCCAAGACCTTAGTTTGGCCAAATTGCTCACTAGAAACCTGTAGCTTGAAGGATTCTGCAGCTGCCTTATTTGTTTTCATGGACATCAGGCAATGCTGTTCTCCCAATTTTTTGCTAATACAAACTCTTTAGTCCACTGCCTTGTTTACCACTTCTTGGCTTTTCCACTGAATCCCAGAAAGAAACCAGACACAAAATCCTAATGAAAAGCTCGGCATGTAAAGGGAGAATTTGTATTTCACTTCTTGCCTTTGCTATTGGTTTTACAAGTGATTGCTCATCAGAAACCAATTACCCCAGAAGGACTTGGGTTTGGGTCCCTACTGATGTTAGCAGGATGAATAGCCTCATTTACAATCTCTCAACTGGAAAACAAAAAGTAATAATAATAATAATAAAAAAAGTATTTTCTAATTCTCTCTGCCTCTGTTGTAATTCACAAGAAAATTAAACTAATAAGTCTCTCTGTAAATGTGTTATGCAGATGCCAGGAGTCAGGGATAAATGCATGAAACTATCCCAGGCAGAGTCCCTGGGGAAGGAACCTCTAAGCAGACAACTGTTATGCCTTGCAAGATTCAGAGCTTCTCCAGCAATGCAATCTATGCAGAGAGGAGGCTCTTTAATTTTTCTTTCCTCCCCCCCCCTCCCCCTTTTTCACTTGAATTCCACCTGCAGGCAGCAAAAAATTCCATGATTTTTTGCTGGGCTCATTTCCCGCTCCATCTCCATTTTCCATTTGCATATAGAGGTCCTTTGTGAAGAAAATTCTCCAAGCCAACAGAATCAAGCTTTTCACAAGTGGCTCCCAGAGTGGCATTCCTTCCTCATTCCTTCAGCAGACAGACAGTGCTTTACTACACAGGAAGGCTTGGGGGAAGACACATTTTGTTCCCAAACTCTGCGCTTTGATTTGTCCCTGCAGCTCAGATCCAATTATTTTAATTTTTTTTTCTCTTTTTAAAGAAGATAAAACATTAAAACAAGGTCTGTAATTTGCTCCTGCTGGTCTCCAAGATAAGAGGAGCAGAAATGATCTCCTAACTCCTCCCTTGCAGCGTTGGAAGTGTCTTGTGGGTCAAGTGTGATACCCCACATAGATCCACCCCAGTTTTCAGCCACCACAGCACTGCACACAAGATGGCTCAGTAGGCACAAGCACAGCAGATAGGATGGTTTTGTCCCAGCTGCATGCTGGTGATGTTGTGCATCACGTGGGTAACATGGAGGGAGCACGGTTTTGCTGAGATTTGGCACTTTGCAGTATGGGATCTTCACAGATTCACTTGATGACTGAGACTGAAAGGGATGCCTGGAAGTTATTGGCTCGGCCTTCAGCTCAAAGCACGGTCAGTTTTGATCCAACATCACTAGGAAACTATAGCAGATACAAAACTCGAGCCAAAAGAGAGGCAGAAAATAGGGCATGAGGGTGGACTCCACATGCTGAAGTCTGTTCAGATATCAAAGGAATATGACCATCACGGTGAGCACCATCTGACGGGCATTGAGGGAGTCAAATGGCTCATGTCATGTGGCACAACCAGCCAAGAGGACTCTTGGGGAACATGGGAAAAGGATTCAACCCCAGCTGTAGATCTTCTTACATACTGGGGCAGCCATCAGGGGAAAACTAAGAAGAAAAGAGGCTTTAGGTAAGCAAACTGAATACAACATTGCATTTCCTGGCAACACAGAAAAAAACCCTTTAGTTTTAGGAGTTGATTTCAGGATTATGTTCCTGAAGTCTGGTCTTCTAGGGGCAACTCAAAGCAAATAGCAAATTTGTTCCTCCAATCTCTGATAAAATGCCGTTGACAGACAGGTGCTGGGCACGTAGGACTTTTGGTAAATGATGTTAAAGGCAGATCAGGGAGGAGACTGGGGACGAGAGGGATCCCACAGGTGGGATTCAGCCTCAGGTCAGACTCTTTATGTTTCGATACCTGGGTGGATATGTTCCATTTGTACTCAGGGGAGCTTTGGAGGTTTAGTCGATACAGACTGAACAATTGCAGAGCGAGAGCAGTCATAAACTGAGTGCAAAGGAGCAGCAGCTCTTTGACAGAAAAATTAAGCCTAGAGCCCTCACCCCTCACCCTTGGCAGTATGAAAAAACTTTCTGTTAGTTAAAACACCAAGAAATATGGTCATGGGCTTAAGAGGACACTCATCAAACCAGTCAGGCTTCCCTGTGATGCTAGAGTTTAAATTAACCTCTGGATTTCAAATAGATTTGGGCTGAAAAAATCCCTGTGTAGAGATCTGCGTTATTGTTTGCTCCATGATGAACTCCAGTGCTTTTTAAGGGAAGAAATTACACAGAAATTCAGTGACTCATTGCAATAGAACAGAACAAATTCAGACAGCACATCTTCTCTCTGGGTTCACATAGCAATTTAGACCCCAATTTTCTATTTCACATGCAGCCTGCTATCACAGAGTCTCTGCATCCTGGCCTATCAGAAATCCGACTAATAATAATTTTCTTGATTGATGGTTGCTTTTTCTGCTTCTGTTTCCTTCGTGTAAGTATGATTTATTTTCTGTGCTGACAAAATGTATGATAAGACATTTCTGGAGCTATTTAATGATATTTGCTGTTGTAGACATTATTGAAACAAATGGATTTGATGTGAAGACCCCAGTGACCTTTCTGGGAATCTTTGTTCTCTCTTCATCTCTTCTGATGCATTTTTTCACCTGTTGTTGCAGATATTCCTAGCAATGAATTAAAATAAATATCTCATCACAAATGCCTGCAGATCATCTGGATGTATTTCTGAAGGTTGACTGCACAAATGTTTTATTTTTCAATCCGTTTAACATGAACTTGTTTGCCCTGCTTCCTGCCATTAGAGAAACACTTTGAATTCCGAGTGCTGAAATAGAAATCACTGCTATTGTTTAAAACATGCAAAAATGTATCATTTATTCAAATGTAAGATCTGTAAATCATTGAATTTCATGGGAGATGAATCATTAGTCAAAGTGCAGACTGCACTAGAGGTCATATTTAATTTATTTTCAGAGCCTTCATTCGTGCTTTTTGGTCCAGTATGTCATAAGTTATTCAATACACAAAGGTGTCTACTTCTGTCTCACAATAATTAAGCTGGTTAAGTCATATTATCACTAACAAGAAGCATTAATTCCACTTGAGTGAACGCAGCAAACAGAGTCAGTGACATTTCCACCACTTAGATTGAAAACGCATTACAGGCAAACTGGGGAGGCAAAGGCTTCCCTTAGCCCAGGCCTGTTTCCTCTGTGGAGGAGTTGGCAAATGATGTTTTCAGAGCAGTAAAAAAATAGGAAAGGTGCAAAGGAGCAGAGAAAATCAGCATGTGACAATCATGCAGACCATTTTTCAGTGTGGCAGAGGCTAAATTATTATGACAAAAGCTAAAGGATATTTATTTCTACAAAACATCTGCTGAGATCAAAAGAGGAGGAGGGGATCCAGCCAGGAACAGCAGGCTGTTCTGTAGGGTGAATCCAGGGAGATATTTAAGACACTGAGGCAATTTGAAAAGAAATCAGGATGGACCTTGACCCAGTCTAGGCTAAATTAAGATGTGTTCAGTCCAGCACCATCTTCAAGTGAGAAGAGAACAAAGTCCTAGCATCTTTGGAGACGGTAGTTAACCACTGAGCGCCGCAGACTTTGGGCTGGCTCCAGAACCCTCCAAGGTCAATGCGCAGACTCCCACTGGTCCCCATGGATTTTTGCTCTGTCCTGCCAATACAGACCCCTCTGGGGACCTGAGACTGCCATTATTCATGGCTCTACCCAGCCTAACCTGGCTGCATGCAGAGTGCTGTGTCCCTGCTAAGGTCTCCTGGGGGCTTCACTCGCTGCTGCTTGACTCCACGCGTGGCAGAGCAGAGTAGAGCTGAGCACCAGCCCCTCTGGGTCTTTCTCTCTGGCCTCTTTTCTCTCTAGCTCTGGATTCATTTTTTCTCTCTTGTATATACTTTCAAGTCATTTCAGAGATATAAGTAATGTTTCCATCCAAAGAGTCTATTCAGCAATAGCAAGAGCACAACGCCCCCCCTATTTGTGCTGGTGCCCAGAAGCACTATGTGCCTGTCAAGCATGGCCTGCAGCATTTTGCAACCAACTGCACCACATGGCAGCTTTCCCGCTGTTGTAGAGGCAGATCTCAAGCTGACTGTCAGGTCCCTGAAAGCCAGATTTGCCTCTGAATCTCAGAGAGAGCTGGAATGTATGAGAGGGGCATATAGAGAGCTTTCTGTTGAGTATGTCTGCAAAGTGGCTCTCATGCCCAGTGCATTATCAGACTACAGAAACCAGCTAATGCTCATGAACTGTGCACGAGTCTAAGCACAGTGAGAGTTGTAAAAATAACTGGTTGTAGGGCAAGACCGTGCATTTTTAATGACACTCTGTCCCTGTGGGAGATCTTCAAAGGAGATCTCATCTATTAGATGGACAATTCTGACCAGGCATGCCCTTTGAAGAAGGCGTGGTAGTGTGGATGAAGTAGGTTTAAGTAAGTGCTCTCTCCCCTGAAGCAAGTCCCTTTTATCAATACGTTGATCAAGAGAAAGATTGAGACTGAGCTTTTGTCAGTGCAGGATTTTATTCAACTAAGCAAAAGGAGATTCTTAGGGAGTGTGGGATGTTGGGGCCTGGGCTGGGCCCTGTGTTGACCCTCAAATCCCTTTTGGAAGAGGCCTGACCTGAATGTGCAAACCTGGGGATCAGCAAGAATTGCAGACATGTGTGTGTATCTAATCTCATCTCCTGGACTGAGGATGGGGAGGAGAAATGGAGAGGAGAAGGAGGTAATATACTGGGCATTACTTGAGCTTTAGTAATTGGGGTTAAAAAATGCCAAGAAAATACTCTGGAGAGTGACAGGCTCATGGGGAGGTGGCAAAATCTGGCCATGTGATTGCTCAACCCCATGAATTTCCAAAGACAGGGATGCAAAGTCGCACTTTCAAATAGCTATGATTTTGGGAATCAATTTTGAGATCAATTTCCCTTCAAAAAGCCACACCTGGGAATCTGATAGAAAGCACTAGCTCTGTGCGTTCATTTAGATCCTGGATACCCTGATACATGTTCTGGGTGCTTTTTTTGTGTGAGCTAAAACACAGCTAACAGCTTGGCCCTGCTGCAGAGGGGCTGTGGCTGAGCCCCTGTAGTCCTCTCCTAATGCCTGACTAGCACCACCTAAAAATGGCAGGGAGGGTATTGCCAGAGCTGATCTGGGAGAGGGAGATGTTTGCTGCTCGGCAAGGAGTCAGATCCATTTAGAACATTTATTACTTCTTGAGGCTGTTATTCATTTTCCTGTATCACTTTACATAGTTCTTTTGAAGCAGTGAAAGAGGCTAATGCTGTACAGAGGTCTCAGGCAGTGGCTGTTTGGGTTTTTTTACCCTTAACACCCTGTAGAGACCATTGAAGAATGCAGTCAGCAGCATAAAATCCTTCACCTGACCATCTAATTGGGACAGGGAATATTTCAGCTACTCACAGACAGGCAGATGTGAGCTGGGACTGAAGTCATCAGAAGCAGCCCGGTCCCTTTCACTTCCAAAGCACTGTCCTCCTGGGTCCCTTACTTCCCCGGGGCCCCTTGGAGTGACCCCTGCCCCCTGCTTCCACTAAAGAGCACATTACCCACTTGTAAACAAGGACATTTCTGGGTTAATCCCAAAAGCCACATTGCAGCCTCCTCAAGCCAGTCACTACGCAAGCGGAGGATAAGAGAAGGACCACCACGGCATGGCTATATCAGGACTCCATCCAGAGGTGAACCGCTTCCCACATTGAGTCAAGAGTCATCCCACCAGCAGATACAGGCTTGCCTATTCGCAGGCAGCTGGTCCCTACACCTGGCACACATCCAGGCTATCTCTGTGATTCCCGAGGCAAGCTGGTGAGTGGTGAGCATCCAGGGGAAAGCTTAAATGAACCACAGAAAGCAATGCACAATAACACCGATAAGCCATTACTGCCAGATCCAGTCCCTCTCCCCAGCAGTTCAAAGCCCTTTATGCCCATGTCAAATCCCTGCAGAGACTCTGCCCAAGATGGAGCAAGGAGCTGCGTGACATCTGCAGCACACAGCTCCTCCTGGCCATGGCCACAAAGTGCTCCTGAGGCTAAGGAAGGAGGGAAGGGGACCTTAAGACGCAGCATCCAGTGAAGTGAATAAAATGATCTCTCCTGGGCTTCTTCAGCAACTATGGAGGCCAGAGGGACACACGTCTCCTGCAGCCGAGCTCTGCTCCAAGAGCTAAGCAGCAATTCCTGCTGTCACACAAAGCTCAGGGACAGCCAGAAGCCAGGGTGAGCTATTAAAATACAATTTATTGGTACAAATCAGACATTGTGAAACAAACCTGTTTTAGAGAGAGCTATCATGTTCTGCACAGATGGATTGGAAATGAACTGTCCCGTGACAGGAGCGATTGGCAATTGTGGCAGACAGACCAGGTGGACAGGTGTAGGGTGAGCAGGGAAGGGGAGAGACTGTTCTGGGGCTGGAATCCTGCCCTTGAAGGCTCCTGACAGCCAGCTAAAAGTCCTCAAAGAGAAGCAGGGCACAGTGGGAGATGTCTGTCCTATACAGGTGGGGCCCCCAGTGCTGGGGTTCCCAGGTGTTCAGGACCTGGCAAAAACAGAGGTGAGGGCAGGGGGAGGAAGGAAGAGGATGGTCACCTGTGCTGGGGGCCCTCCTATGGCTGGAAACTGTCTTCTGATCAGATGATGTTGCTTTGGGCTAAAGAGTTACCCAGCAGGGCCTCACCTTGTGCATCTCTCAGCTGCTTAAGCTAACAGCTCTTCTGGCCAGCCCATCTGTGTGTGCTCCAGCCCATGCTGCTCCTGGAGCAAAGACGGGCTGTGTCCTGGCCTTCGGGTCTCCAGCCTTGCAAGTGTTGGGTCAGGGTTTGAAGGGAAGAACCCATAATGGCTGGGTTTTGCACTTGCTCCCCAGACAATAATGGCTGCTCTGGACATGCAACACATCCCACTGGATCTCAGGGACAGAGGTCCCTGCCCCAGTACGTAGGATCAGACTTAACTGAACCAGGCTTTGTCTGCGTACATTTTCCATGCCTACTGGGACAGAAATACAGGCATGCAGCTCAGTACGTTCACACAGCCAGACAAGACAAATAAGTGACTATGTTTACAGAGATGGATGGTCCCTAAAGGGACGTGGGAATGAGTAAACTCAAGGCAGATTTGCTTAAATCTGGTCATATGGACCCAAACAGCACCTGCTGCCAACACAGCTCTGTGGAATGAAATGGGAGAAATGCCCATCCCCCCTCCTCCTGCCCACCCTTATCACTTTTCAGTCCCTTGCTCCTTAAATCCTTTCCCCACACTCTGGTGAACCACTATCCCAGCAGCCCCACGAAGTCCTGAGTGGTCTATGCATGGAGTTGTGTGTTGCAAGTGGACCCCGCAGCTGAAATAATGCAGGTGACTCCCAGGGCCTTGGGCAGAGCCATCCAGGCCTAGCACTGGTCACTATTTCAGGTCGTTGTTGATAATCACACTGTCATGCATGTCACAGTAAGTTGTCATCTTCTTCCTCTTGCCAAAGGTGGAGAAGCTGTTCTTGTTCTCCCTGCCCAGGAAGAGGGACCCGTCTTTGCTGGAAAGCAGAGTAGGGGTGCCGGGGATGTAGACATTGTGCTGATAATCCAGGGCTGGGATGTGACCTGGGTACAAGGGGCTGTACTGGGGTGTCCAGATGCTGTTGGTGCCTGCCGAAGCCTTCTGAAACTCTGGAGGAAAGATGAGCATGAGACTGGCTCAGGGGAGGTCACATCCATAGTTCAGTGGAACAATCACATCCATGTCCCAGGGTGCAAGCCCATGGCTATGTGTCACCAACCTCCCTTCTTCAGCCTGGACACCTCTTTCACCCCACAAAACTCTACCACTGCTAGGAACAGGGATGTGTCCTCCCCACTGCACCTCAACCAAGCTACAAGAGGGTCTGGTCTTCCCAGCCCCAGCACCCCAGTACTAACCAGAGACAGGGGTCACCAGCGTGCACAGCCTCTCATGCTCCTTCTGGAGAGCTCTGCGGATTTCCCCCACGTCCTCCAGGCTCTGGGAGCTAAAGAGAAGAGACCGGTTCAAAGCTGCATCAGAGATAGCTTCCCCATCCCCACATCCCCCTTCCACCCGCTCCCTCTGTTCCCGCAATGTCGGATTTGGTACCTTTTCAGGGCAGGTCGCTGCGTGCTTGGAGGCAGCCAGTCCATGTTGGGCTGCTTGATCTGAAAAACACAGGGAAGGGCAAGGCTGGTTATGGGGATGCTCTGTTAATCAGCCCTGGGACCCTCTGTTCATCAACCCAGTGCTGCCAGCACCAGGCTTCAGTAGTCAGGGATGCAGGACTCCATCTCCTCTCTTGCGGAGAAGCAAGTAGCACATTCCCATTTTAGGGAAACTGAGGCAGTGTTGAACCAGCCTGTTCTCTCCTGGACCTTCCCCACCCTCCTGAGACACTGGGGTTGTCAGGGGCTTGCTCTCTGTCTCTGGGAGTTTAATTGCCAAGATTTGTCCTTCTGGGGAGAGAGAGAGGCTTTTCTTATTTCTGTTCATTTTAAAAAGCCTTTTTTGCAGGTGGGATGGTGGCTTATCCCAGGTCTCAGTCACCAAAGGGTAAGAGGTGTAGAAACTGGCTGCATACCCACTGTCCCAGGGGGGTTGTAAACAATTAGGGGGAAATCCCATTAACGTATTAGAGAAGTGAGGCCAGTTGGACAAGGAGACGTGCGAGGAGAGCCTCTTGGCAGCCAGTCTTGGGCTCTCCTTGGAAGGGCTGTTTTATTAAAAGTCAAACGTAAGTGGATTAGACGCCTCATCACTCTCCATCCTTGTAATCGCGTTTCAGAAAGAGCCTTTCATTGGGAAAATTAGACATTCCTCATTTCAATACCTAACAAATGTTGACATCAAAATCCCGCCCTGAAGACCCCACTCCCTCCCTGCTGGGGCAGCTCAGTGGCAGCGCAGCAGCCAGGCCTGGGTGCCAGAACTGGGGACACGAGTGATGCCAGAGGGGCCAGGGCCAGCCCTGGATGTGGCAGCGGGACACTGCGGACCCTCGCCGGCATGGGGGAAGCAGAGTGGCAGCGATGCTCAGGCTGTCCCAGCGTGAATTGCTCACCCACATGAAGAAGATGCCACCTCCGCCATTCTACCTCCCCCAGGGCACTGGAGCATCTCTGTTGCCTCTAATGGGTGCAAAAGGCATCGGAACGGGATTTCATCTCACCTCAGCCAAGCCTGCCATTCCCCAGTAATTAGACCTCAGTGGGGAGGTTCCCATTGCCTGGTGGCTCATAATTTCCACACTGATCAAAGATGCTGGTTATTCTCTGGGAAAAGACGTGCCTGGTTTCTCTCACAGCAGAGGCTGAGGAAGGGGGTGGGGGGGAACCTGTGGAGCACTGGTAAGCACCCCAGGCATGGAATTACCTGCTTGGAGACCTGGAGATGCTGGCTTGGCCGGGACTGCTTCCCCGAGTCCTTCTCGTTGTTCCAGGGGGGGCTGCAGGGTTTGAGGAACATGAAGTCACTCTGGGCAGACTCAGGACCAAGGCAGACCTTGTAGCAGTAGCCTGGGGGACCACCCCCGGGCACATCGAGGCAGGTGGCAGCCATGGTCCCCGTGAGGGGCTGCGCTGTCAGGTTGGATGTCTTCAGGCTCTCGGAGGAGGGTCTGGAGCCAGGGCAGCAGTGGCAGCGGGGTGGTGAGCAGCCATCACCTCGGCACGAGCGCCGCTCTCCACGGCACCGAATGGCTGTGAGGATGAGGATGGCGAGGAGAAAAGTGAAGGAGATAGAGCCCAGGGAGACAAGGAGGTAGACAGTGAGTGGGGAGGATGAGGAGTCCTCTGGGGGGAGGCTGAACTCGCTGAAGTCGGAGAGAGTCTGAGGCATGGTCTCCACCACTGAAAGCAGGAGGGACACGGTGGCTGAGAGGGCTGGCTGCCCACCGTCACGCACCTGCACCACCAGCCGCTGCCGGGTTGCATCTTGCTCCAGAAAGGAGCGAAGGGTGCGCAGCTCACCCGTGTCAGGTGCTACGCTGAAGAGGGTGAAGTCAGTGGCCTGGAGGAGCTGGTAGGAGAGGCGAGAGTTCAGCCCCGTGTCTGCATCCACTGCCGACACCGTGCCCACAAGGTAGCCAGGCCCAGCTGATCGCGGCACCAACTCGGTGGCCACAGAGCCATTGCGTGGCATGGGGGAAACGATGACTGGGGCGTTGTCATTCTGGTCCAGCACAAAGATGTGGACAGTGACATTGGCGCTGAGTGGGGGGAAACCCGCATCCTGTGCTTGCACCTGAATCTGGAAGCTGCGGATCTGCTCATAGTCGAGGGACCGCAGGGCATACATGTGCCCGCTGTCCGAGTTGATGGACACATAGGTGCCCACAGGCATGCCATGGATGTGCCCGTCGGCAATGGAGTAGGATAGGTAAGCGTTTTGTTGGCAGTCAGGGTCCAACGCGCTGACGGAGCAGATGGAGGCACCTGGTGCGTTGTTCTCCATCACATAGACGCTGTAGGAGGGCTGGAGGAAGCGTGGGGCATTGTCGTTGACATCAGACACTGGGACGGTGAGGGTGCTGAGGGTCAGCAGGGCGGGGGACCCCATGTCCCGCGCTGTGATGCTTATGTTGTACTCAGGCACAACCTCCCGGTCCAGCGCCTGCGTGGTGACCAGCGTGTAGTAGTTGCGGAAGGAAGAGCGGAGCTCGAAGGGTACATCGGGGCTGACCTCGCAGCTCACACGCCCGTTATCCCCAGAGTCCCGGTCCAGAACGCTGATGACAGCAATGACAGTGCCTGGTGGGGCATCCTCCAGCACGGGTGTGGACACAGAGGTGAGGGTCACCTCTGGCGCATTGTCGTTCACGTCAAGGAGGTGCACGAGCACCCGGCAGTGCACAGCCACAGCTGAGGGTCCACGGTCTTTGGCTTGTACATAGAGCTCATGGAGGCTTGCCCGCTCGTAGTCCAGAGGGCCCTTCAGCAGCACCTGCCCACTCCGGGGCTCTACGTGGAAGAGCTCCCGGACACGGGGTGGTGCGTGCCCGCTGAAGGAGTACTCGATCTCCCCATTGGGGCCCTCGTCCAGGTCAGTGGCGTTGAGCTGGATGACCAGGGTGCCAGGAGGGGCATCCTCAGGAAGGCTCACACTGTACGAGGGCTGGTCAAAGACAGGCACGTTGTCATTCGCATCCAGCACCATGACGAGGATGTGAGCTGTGCCCGAGCGCTCAGGGACACCGCCATCAAGAGCGGTGAGCAGCACCCGGTGTGCGCGTTGCTGCTCGCGGTCAAGGGCGCGTTCCAGCACCAGCTCCGCAAACTTGCTGGTGTCACTGCGCGTCTGAACCTCGAGCGAAAAGAAACTGTTGGGGCTGAGGCGGTAGGTGTGCACTGAGTTGGTGCCCACGTCAGGATCCTGGGCGCTCTCCAGTGGGAAGCGGGCACCGAGCACGGCGGACTCGGCCACCTCCAGCACATACTCTTGCCAGGGGAAGGTGGGCGCGTGGTCGTTGATGTCCAGCACCTCCACCTCGACGCGGTAGAGCTCCAGCGGGCTCTCGACAAGGAGCTGCAGGTGGAGCAAGCAGGTCCCCCCGGCCGCGCACACCTCCTCCCGGTCAATCCGCTCGTTCACGAAAAGGATCCCGTTCTCCAGGTTCACCTCCAGGTGCTGCCTGGCCCCGGCCCGTGACACGATGCGGAACCGCCGCGCTGACAGGGTGGACACGTCGAGCCCCAGGTCCTCGCCCAGGTTGGCCACGAAGGCTCCGTGCTCCAGCTCCTCCGGCACGGCGTAGCGCAGCTGCCCGCTCGCCAGGCGCGGTGCCGGGGACCCGGTCAGCAGGAGGAAGAGTAGAGAGCGGAGGAAGAGCTGCTCCCGCCTGGAGCCTGCCCCGGCCCCCATGGCCCCGCAGCCCTCCGGACGCGGGGTCCCACTCGCGCCGCCGCGTCGCCCCTTCGCCTTTGCTCGCCCCTTGCACTTTCGAAGAGTTTCGGGCTCCCGGGGGCGGCGGGGGAGGGCCCTTCCCGGGGCTGGGGGGGACGAACCGCGACCACCGGCGGCCGCTTAACCCTTTCCCTGCTGACCCCGGGGAGGGGATGCAATCCGGACCCGGGTGCCACACCAGAATCGATCTACCGGAGCCGAACGCACCTGGGGAGGGGGTCAGCCCCGGGGACGTCCCGTTAACGGCGGTGGGAGCTCCGGCGATACCGATCGCTGCCCGGGGCACCGGTATTACCCCGCAGATGCTGCGCTCGTCCCCGCGGTAGATTAAGAGGAGCCCGAATCGCAGCGGCTGCCAAATCCCCCGGCCGCGGCCCCCGCCGTGCCGGTCCTAACCTTTACCAGATGGTTAAGCCCCTCCAGACTTGATTACATTTCCCTGCACACCGTTTTCCTTGTAATGCGGAGTTTTTAATTACCGGAGCAGGGGGGATTACAGCCCTGGATAAAGCTGAGCCCATCCGCGCGGAGGCACAGAGACACCCCCCCTCCCTCCTTCCCCGCTCCCACCCCCGACACCCCGTCTGCCCACAGCCCCGCGCCCCTAATCCCGGTCCCCCACCGGGGGCCCCAGCGCCAGCCCCCTCGGGCTCTCGGGGCACGATCCGGCCGGAGACCGGAGGACCTGCCCCCCTACCCCCCCTCCTCCCGCCGGTGGCTCCCCCCGCGGGCACAAACTTTCCGCCCCCCGCGGAAGGCGAAGGGGAAGGCGGGCGCGGACCGAGCCTCGGGTCCCCCACCGGCCCCCGGAGGGCGACAGACGGAGCCCGCTGCGACCCCTCCCCTCCGCTCCCCGCCCCGGTACCGGTCACGGTCCCTCCGCTGGCCGATCCGTTCTCCCCGCAGACCGGTCTCCAGCCGCCGCCGCACCCGGGCAGCTCCGCGCTGTCGCCTCCCGCCGGCCCCGGCCCCGGGACGGGGCGGCCGCCCCCCCGCCCCGCGGCGGTTTAGGGCACGGATAATCCCCTAACGATCTAGTTAAAGGCTCGGCGGGGCTCGGAGCGGCTTTAGCCGTGCAGTGATATTTCACCGCCTTTGTCTCCCGGTCCCCGGTGCGGAGGGAACCGCCGGCCCCAACCGGCCCCCCCGCTCCCCACGGGGACCCGCGTGGGAGTCAGGATCCAGGAACAACCGGGAGACCGGAGGAAGGAGGAGGCGGCGGGGCTGGAGGAGTTTGTTGGGCTGGGAAAAGGGGGTTTGGTCCCTGGGAGGGCAGCGGGACACACGCGGGACGTGGCGTGCTCGTGGGGCCGCCTGTTAGCGAGAGGCGCGGGCAAGGGCGGGGGGGAGCAGGTGGAAGGAGCGGAGCGGCTGGGTCACGCGTGGGCTCGGGCCGCTCGGAGGGGCATCGGGACGGTCCCCGGTAAGTGAAGCCCAGGCTGAGTGGGAAGCGCCGATCGCGGCCGGCCCGGCTCCCGCACCAGCTCCCACGCAGGGCTACCCTTGGCGTCGTCGTTGTCACCCCCCGCCCCGACCTGTCTCTTTCTCATCCCACGATCCTCCCCCCGCCTCCCCCTGCAATCCCTGATCTGCCCTCCCCTCCCCGCCCCGCATCACCGCCCCGGGCAGGGCTGGCACCCCGAGGCGGGACGCCTGCGGTAGGGCTGCTCCGGGACCCGCCGAGGGCTGCTCAGGACAGAGGAGGATTTGCGGGGGAGACACTGGACACGGCGGTTTTCGGGGGTCTCATTTCTCTCCCTCCCTCCAAACCTTCCTCGTCTCCGACCAAGTGCGTTCCGGGAAATCCTCGGAGCGGCTCTCGCCCTTTTGTTTGATTCAGAGGAAAATATTCATTTCCCCCCCCCCCCCCCCCCAAGGGTGCAACCCACTCCCAGTAGGATCCGTGCCCCCCCAGCCCCCCTGCACGGTCCTGCCTGCCCTTTTCCGGGTCTGCTCGGCGATTTTCCCCCCCCCGGCAGCTCTTCATCGCCGCTTCCCGGGGGGGGGGTGGGGGGGTGGGGGGGGTGGATCATGTGTGTGCCCTCTCCCCCGTCTTTGCTTCGCTCCCCTAAAGGCAGTCACGGGATAGTCCCATCCTGTTCTTTTTTGCTCACCTCCCCAAACCTTGGTTGTTTCTTTTCCTGCCTTCCCCAGCCACGATTCCAGGCAACCAAGGTCAAAAGTGGGGGGCTTGAGAGGGGGCACAAGCTTGTTGCGAAGGAAGGAAATGGCACAGGCTGGGGTGGCCAGGATGGGGGATCCCAAAAAGAGCCTTGTTTGCGGGAGCATAGCAAAGGAGGGTGAAGAGCAGGATAGGGGAGATGGCATGGGGACAGTCTAGCACCCCAGCTAACACCCCACTTCACGCCTTGTAGATTTTAAGCCCTCTTGTGATGCAGGGGACTGTTCAGCTGCCAGCCCTGTTCTCTCAGGGTAAGGAATCAGGACGCAGCTAGAAGCTTGTTTTTGGAAAACACTGGAAGCTAGAAGAGGGGGGGTGTCTCTGAGATGTCTTGGCACAGGCGAGCGGGTGGCCTCTTGCCGCAGGTCAGCGCTGATGTGCTTTGGCAAGGCCAGCCAGAGAGATCAGGGTGGGATGTAGCAGGAGATGCCGCAGGTTGAGCAGCACTGGAAAAACCACAGAGAGAGCAAAGGGTTGGAGAACCATCATCACCCAGCTGCCTGCAGGCAGCAAACCTTGTCCAGCCACCACCTTCACTCCATTTTCCTGTCCGTTGCGTTCTGGGGCAGCAGAAGGGTCTGCCAGAAAAGCTGTCCCTGCCAGAGCACGGATCCCTTCCCCCAGCTCCCCAAGGCACCCGTCTGCCCAGCCGTGCATGTGGGTTTGCTGCTCCCTTCTTGCTCGAAGCGAGAGCAGTTATAGTTTGCAGTGCCCAAGAGGGCAACCACAGTGGGAGTGGGGGGTGTGTGTTTTCTGACTGAGGATGAGAGCAGCCCTGGCCCCGCGGCTGGTAAGTCACTCCCAGGTTGCTTGTGCAGGGTCAGGCGCTGGGGGCTCGGTCTTTGAAGCCACAAAGCTCTGTGCAGCAGGATGCCCAGGATCAGTGCTCCTTTCCCTCTGAAGATTTGGCTCCCTGCCTTCCCTTGGGAAGAAAAACCAGTGCCCTGAAGGGGATAATGGCTGTCTCGGTGTGTTTACAAGGGCTGGTGGGGCACTCTGCCTGCCCCTGGGTGCTGGGATGCAAAAGACAAAGCCTGCCCAATCTGTTTTCAAAAGCACACATGGGCAGGTTGAGAAGCTGTAAGCACGAGCTGGAGAAGGGAAATTCTTATCAAGTATTAGGGAAAACATCTGGGTGGTAAAACACTGTCACAGGGACCAGACTGGGGCAGGAATTGCCATCCTTGGAGATCCTCCTGAGGAGCCTGATCTACCAGCACTGCTCTGAGCGGGGATGCACCAGGGACCTCCAGGGGTCCTGACTGATCAAAACCATTGCAGGGCTCAGAAAGCCCTGGTCTGTAGCAACCCTCACTGAGCAGAGGTGACGTGGTCACCGAGGCAAGGGAGAGCGCTGCCCAGAGAGCCTGGATTTTAGGATAGTGTGAGTCCTGGGTTTGTCAAGGAGGCATTTTTCACAGATGCCCTGCCCAGAGGTGGGGTATGGAGCAATGAAGGATGCTATGGCTCCATTCCCACTGGAAGTCCTAGTCCATGGGCTCTGTCCTACAAGGCGCTTGAGGTGCTCAGCAGCCTCATACTCCCTGGCAGTGGTGCAGGTGGACTTTTGCACCAGGCAGGTTTAGACCCAGGTGTGTGTAAAGTTTTCCTGAAGTTCCACGTGGTTTGTAGGTGAGAAGATGTAGCTGAGGTGACCAACTCAAGGGCCATTACTGGTAAAGTACACTGGATTCTCTTGGCCAGCAACACATAGGAACAACCCCCCAAGCCCTCTGTCTGGCATAGATGGAGGCTGAGACACAGGCTCAGCTGCGAGCAGACCCTCTGTAACTGTCATCTACTTCTGAGCATTTTCAGGACTCGGAGGGGGGCAGTCCCACAGAGCTTCTGGGTGAGCCAGTTCTGGCTCCCTGTAGGACACAGACTTCACTGGCAGCTCAGGAAGCCAATGTCTCTGCTCCTGCTTCAGAGCAGGGGATTTTCTTGTAAGCCCAAGCCTGCAAAGGGAGCTGCTTTCATGGCTGGTGTCTTGTTCCTCTTGAAGAAAGAGACCTTAGACTCAAATCAGAAGGCCTGTGTCCCTCCTGAGGGCTGGGACTCATACTGCCCTGGGCACCCTCTTAGAGCCTCTCCTCTAAAATGTCCTGTGGGAACATCTCTTCTCCTCTGGGAAAGACTGAAAAGAAAGGAGGGGTCGGTAGGCAGGAAAGTAAGAGTGGGAAATGGTGTGATACCTGCATGGGGGAAGAGCAGAGGCTTTCTGAGAGAGGAGGTAACACCTCCCCTCCGTTAGGCACCAGAGTGACAGATCTGGGAATACTGTGTGCAGCATCTGCACACGAAGTTTTGAAAGAAGATTAATAAACTGATTTAAGGCTTGGAAAAATACCTTACAGGGAGAAGTCTAAGTGAAACTGCCTGATCTCTGTGCCAAAAGAAGCCAGAAGAGGTTTGAAGGGAGGAAAAGCTGGGGGTGACAGGACAGTTAAAGGCATGCAGACCCACGACTTGAGCCAGACAGCTTCACACGTTGGACAGTGAGAGGGGATCGAGCTGTCGGAACTGTTGATGCTGTCTATGACTCTTGGAGACTGCAGATCTACGTGGAACAGAAGATGTGGGTTCATTAAGCCCGAGTTCCCCAGTGTGTCTTGATGAAATGGGAAGACCAGCCCCAGGGAGAGGGGTTCCAACTGACCTCACCTCCTCCAGCAGAGGAACCACTGCAGCTCTCCCCTCCATCTTGTGAGCCTACAAGAAATTAATCTGCTCAGTCCTGTGAGAAGAAGGTCCTGTAGCCACAAGAAAGTATCTTGTCAACTCCCAATGGGCTCCAGGGAAGAGGCTATAACCCTAACATAACACTAAAAACTTCCCTGGGCCTCTCCTCTCCTCTCCTGGGGCAATGTGCTAAATAGCAGCTGGAAATGTTGGAGTTGGGACCCCAATGAGGAGGCCAAGGGGCAGGAGTTGGGGTGAATGTTTCCTTCTCCTCTCCCCACACACGTCTCCTTGCATCAACACCCAAACAACAAACGAGTGCTTGCATTTCACTTTGAACTCCCAGATCCCTGGGCTAGGTTGGTAGTTTCACAAGAGAAAGGAAGAAAAAGGCACATACTCCTTTGTCCCCATTTCTGATTTTTAGCCATCTGCTTCTATGAAGCCATCCTGTATCTCTCTGGGGATGCATCTCTGAAGAAGAAACTCCCATTTCTAGTCCTGAACAGATACGGGGATGTTCCCTGCTTCCCCATCCCCCCTTCACTTAATTTTGCTGTCCCCATTCCCAGGACAGAGACCACCTCTACCCTCTCACTCTCCCCTCGCCCCTGCCAGGGACTGAGCGGCCCCCTGAGACACCCCCCACCATCCTCATCTGCTCCCAGGAGCTTTGCAGATCCTCCAGGTCTCCCTTTTCTCCCCCACCAGCCCTATTTCTTTCCTCTCTGTCTGAGAGATCAGTCATGGAGGGTGTCGACACGCGCGCACCCGACTCCCCTGGGAGGACGGGGAGCGTGAAGCTGGGGGTGGTGTTCTGCTGTAAGAAGGCAAAGCTGCCATCAGCGGGCGCTTTGATCTACAGACAATTACAGACGAGTGTAGGACCTCGCTCAGCTCAGCCAATAAATAATGGAATTTGTGTGTTGACACAGACAGATTTCCCCCAAACTGTCAGAGAAGGGGAGACAGAAAGTGAGCGAATGGGAGCCCGAGCGGCTGGAGGGAAGAGGAGAGGAGCGGGCAGGGGAAGGGACGAGGAAGGCCTGTGGGAAAACAGAGAGGGGGCAAGGGAGATAAAATAACAAGTTTGAAGAGGCAATGCTGATGAGGGGGAGCTGGGCAGGGAGGAGAAGGAGCCTAAGGAACACATCTTTGTAGAAGGGAAGGAAAATCAAGACAGGAACTGTGGGTGGAAAGGGGGGGGGGAGTGCTGCATACACAGCAGGCTGGGAGCAGAGGGAAAAAAATAATCTGAAGGTGGAAAAGAAAGAGAAGGAGGAACAAAGGCATGGCAGTGCCCCCAGGGCTCCCTGCCTGCCTGGCAGATCACACACTCTCCGAGCAGGGACCGTATTCCCGCAGCCCTCCCCAGAGCGGCCCTGACCCCCCCAGGCATTAAGCCCAAGAAGCCGGGAGCAGGGAGGCACGTGTGAGTCAGTGAAATGGTGCCACTGGCGCGCAGCCAACAGCAGAAATTTGCTCTGAGATCACAAGTCCCCAAAAAACCTCCTGTGGACGCTCCGTCTCCCCGCTCCTCTCCGTCACCCTCCCCATCTCACCCTCTCCCTGATCCTTCTCCAGCCTGGAGCTGTTTGTTCTCTGGCTGATGATGGTTTTTTACATTGCTTGTGACAAAGAAATATCTCCCCTCTGCTCGGAAGCCCCACCATTGAGCCCAGCAGAAATTATCCATCCTTCCAGCAACCCTCTAGCCCAACCTCGCTGCGGCAGCAGATCTGACAGGGATCAGGAGCCACCAGGCTGTCTCCTTCCTCCCAGTTTGGAGCACTCAAGCACCATTTGTTTTCCCTCAGCCCCATCTGTGAGCTGACCTGGCTCAGCCCTGAATATTGAGCGTGTGGAGATTGGCCCAACTTTCCAAGGTCTCCAGGCCAAGCATGACTTTGCTGTAGGTGTCCCTCGCTCCTCTCTTGGCTCTTTTTTAAAAAAATGGGTGAGTTTCCCATCCAACTCCAGATGGGAAGCGAACACCTCCCAGTCCAGGGACTCCCCCAGCAAGTCTTTACCTTTTCCTACCCTGGCCTCCCATCTCTTCCTGCTCCCTTCTGCAGAAACACCAGCTCCAAACAGGGGTTGGACCTTTGCTCTTGCACAGATCAGGCTCTGCCCTGGGGACCCTTTGTCCCCCCACCTGAGGAAAGCAGGACAGGTTACAGATAGGGCCCAGGGTTGGCTGATCAGGGTGGCACTTAGTAAACAGCGTATCCATAGAGCTGGGGGCAGCAATACTGGCTCCAGGGTTGTGTGGGATGGTGCCACAGCAGCAGGTTGTCTGACAGGGTGTGGGGGACCCTGGAGCCTTGCAGCCTGTCCACAGCAGAGCAGAGGATTGGTGGTACATCCTCTGCACCAGGTCAAAGCGAAGCAGGAGGGGGGGCTTCCAGGGATATTGCCTGTGGATGTTGTTTAGCTTAATGATGGCAAATGGCAAGAACGGCTGCCTAACTGGGGCAGCAGTAGCTTATGGCCTGAGCAGTGGGAGGACTGGAGCTCCTGCCAAGCTCTTAAACCTCTCTTTTGGGAGGGCAGGATGTAAAACTGGTGTGAACAGCTAAAAAGCTGTGTCTTTTTGCTCATAAAGTACTGAAGCAGGTAACGATTCGACTGGCCAAGGCCAAGGGGCCCCTTCTTCTCCAGAATCACCCCAGGTCCCTGATCCCAGTCATTTTACTGGGACGGTGGGAATGCTGGGCTGGATCTGGCTGCTGCTGCTCTAGTCCTGAGCAGGACCTGAAGAAAGGGAGGGGAAGGTGGGCCCAGGGTTGAGGGGGTGCCCAGCAGCCTTCCAGGTCCCTCTGAAGGAAGGGGAACAGCAGTGGGGTGTTGGTGCTGAGCCTCTCCACAGGACTTCAGCCCTCCCTCCCAGAATGAAGACAGGAAAAATTGCTGGGAGAGAAGAAGCAGTGGGGGCAAGATGGATTTGTGTTTTCTCTAGGGTCTGCTGTGATGCCTGAGTGCTCCTCCGAACACTGCCATCAATAGTTAATGGGATGGAGCCGCAGTAGTCCATCTCAGGCTGGGATGGGGAAAGGGGGGCAGGCAGGTCTGTCCTCCCCCACCTCCTCAGAGCTGTGTGCTGTGAGGAACTGCTCTGTGGCCAGGGCAGAACCTTGCACCCTCCGCTGAGAGCAAGCACCAAGCTGGCTCCAGGCACCTCAAAACACTTTCATGGTGAGACCAGGCAGGATCCCGCAGCCTGGATGTGACAACCAGGAAAAACACCCCTCCTTTCTCCACCAGATCCCAGTTTTAACTTGCAGAAGAGCTTTGTCCCCTTTTGGCAAGAGCAAAGTGAGAATCAGCAGGCACAGAGCACCCCAGCCCTGCTTGCCAGTGGGGGGAAACAGGAAGGAGAGCTGCCGAGCCAGGGCCTCCCTCCTTCCTATTAAAACCCCAACCCTGACCCACACAGGCAAATCCAGCGCCAGCAGCTTTACAATTCAGCATGGAGATGGCAAGTGCTAATCACAGAGAACCACTGCTCCAGCACAGGGGGTGGGGTGGCAATGGGTAAAGGGTTAACACCCCACAGCAGCACTAAGCAGCAGCGGGAGCGAAGGGTTAACGCGGTGGGTGCAGGGAACGTTATCTGTCTCTTCTCTAAATATTATTTCCTCCCGTGAAACCAGCTTTTCATCCTTGGCTAGAGACAGCTCCCGCTGCTGGGAATCCAGCAGGAGCTGGTATCTGCTGCCGCACACACCAGCGCTCCCAGCAAGCGGCCGAGACAAAGAGCCGCTCCCCCGGCGAGAGCAGCCCTGGTGCTGGGATCAGGCGGCTGCGCCCAGGTGATGGTGCCGGGCCTCGAGTCCAGAGGATGCAGATGGCCTTGGGATGGAGCTTGGGTATGACAGGCTTTTTCCCAAAGAGGAATTTTGTTAATGAAAGCCGCCATCCACCCCGCTGTACCACTGAGGGCATTTCTCCCCACCTTCCAGGGACCAAGAGCAGCGGGCAGAGACGGGCAGGGCACTGGGACAGGCTGGGGCTGGGAGGTCACACAACCCCAGCCAACTCCCTGGGAAGGTTTTTCCGCGGCTGCCCATTTCACACCTGACCCCTTGGGTGCACCAGGATGGACAAGAGCGGCAGGATACTCCATGGGGAAACCAAGGCAGCAGCTGCTGGCTCCAAAGTCACAACCTGGGGAAGAAGGATGGTGCAGGACAGCCTCTGCCCCTTCCCCAGAAGCACAAACCAAATTCAGGCTGCAGCGAGGGTCTGGTTGTCTGCAGAGCTGGTGGCTGGGATAAAATGGCTGCTGCTAAATCCTCTCTGAAACATCCTAAACTTTTAATGCATATGAAACCACGACAGCATCCCTTTTGCACCCCAGAGGGCACAAAGGCACCGAGCCACGTGCCGCAGTCTGAACAGCGCTCGGTACGTGGCTGGAATGAAAGTCGCCCCTCCAGCCCGTGTGCTCAGAGAGCATTTGCTGAAGTCAAAGGATTGCCAAGTTAAAAGGGTCAAACCTCCAAGGACGGTTGTTATCTGACTGGCTATATATCATTTCAATAGCATCTTCAACAGGGATTATAATCTGAATTGAAGCGGAAAGACCTGAGGCAATGAAGCTGTCAGCACTCTAAGATTAAGGAATTAAAACAGCAGCACAACATTACAGGATTTGTTCTAGATGTATTATAAAGAGCTGGCTAAATACACTGCAGCCTTCCTCAGGTCGGAAATTTCATACACATGCAGAGAAGGGCAAAAGCAAGGATTTCATCAATATACATAAAAAGAGAGGAGAGCGAGACAGAACTATGAAAACCCAGCCACGCAAACTATAAATCCTAACTGCAGATGGAAATGAGTCACACAAGGTTGGACTGAGGTAAATAAAAGCAGAAATGAAGTGGATTTAGGGGAGGGCAGAGTTGAAAAGACACTGATAGCCAGTAGACAGGAAAAAATGGCCCTTAATATACTAAGGTCGGTAAATTCTGGAACGCAGCCCAGCCTGCTCTTGGATTGCTTGATGGAAATGTAGGTCTCCAGTCCTGTCCTCCCTTACCCCTTCCCATGTTCTTACACCCATCTCCAGAATTACTTTTAAAAGCCAAGAATGACGGCATAGGGCTAAAAAGCCAAGAATGACGGCACAGGGCAGCTGAGCCAAGAGAGAGGGGGACACAAGCCTTGCCTTTGCCTCTGTCAAGGTCCCCAAGCGGCCACCACCAGCTCTGCACAGCTTGGGAGACAGCAGCAGCTCTTCTCGGTGGGAGGCAGCAGCTCTCAAAATAAAGAAGGAATCAAACTCCCACCAAAGGACCCATTAAAACGATCCATTTATTTCTGGCAAATTGCACACACCTTTCTTTCATTCGCTCGATCCTAGATCAGTTATGGGGAGGAATTTTTCCCCCTGTCTTAAAGATATCAAAGTTATGGGACGAAACACAAAGCAGGGAAATACCCCTTGCAGATAAAATACACAGGAAAGTTGTGGTGACCCAGACTCCATGCAGCCACCAGCTCTGCTCAGCACAAGCCATAAAGATACAGGTTGTACCGCTCAACACCGCTCGCTGCAGCACATCTCCTCAGTTTAAAAATGAAAGGGGATCACCCCCTACATCTCAAATACACAGCGCAGTTGACATAGAACAGCTACGGCCTGGAACAACAACACCTGGTTGACAACTAGATTAATCCTGAACCAGGCCATCTGTACAGAACTGCTGCGCTTTATTGACACAAAAACGTACCCAGCAGAACACTTCCCTGCACACACAAGGCCACAGAGCAGTGATGAGCAGCCAGATCTAGGACACAGAAGGAGATGGGAAGCTAATGACAGGCGGAGCTTGTTCTGCAGCACAGGTAGAGCATGGATCGCTTTTTGACTCCTCCAGCCAATTTCTACTGGGAGATTTACATACAGGTCCTCAATCAAGTCTTTTAAAAGTTATCCAGAGTCCCCTGGGTAAAAACAATCTGTTTCAAGAAAGAGGAGAGTCCAGAGCTGCTCAGTGATTCTTTTTGGTTGAGCCGAAACCAGAGAAACCCATCACAGCTGCCATTTCATCATCCTCTTCAAATGTCAGATCTTCCTCTGCCCGCCTTTTCTTCTCTCTCTGCTTCTCCTTCTTGTAGGCTTTGGCCTTCTCCTCCTGCAGCAAGGGACAGAACAGCAAAATAATCTGAACCTTCTGAGCTGAGTAAGCTTTTGAGATACCAGGCACTGCACAGTTAACCCAAGTCTTACCAACAGCACCCATAGTTGTGTCTGAGGAAATAAAACAACCAGCAGAAATCCCGGCTGCCTCCTCCTCCGAGGCTTACCCACTGTCTCCAAACCACCCCACCTACCACTCCAAGAGCAGAGTAAGACACACAAGATGTAGCCAAAAAGAAGTGTTACGAAACTCTCTCTTCTGAACAAACATCAGAAGTTTCATCTGGAGTCAATGCTGGGGCAAGAAGGAGCTGTTTTTAAAGCAGGAGGCCCTTCCCTCATATGATGCCCCGTTCCAGTGACTGGGATTGCTGAACGTTGCTGCCTGTTGGCTTTCAGCCTGGCAGAGTGACAGCTGCTCACTGAAGCAGAAGCTGAAGCTCTGAGCAGCTTTGGGGGGTTTTGGCATCAAAGAGTTTGCACTGTTCTAATCAAAGTGTTTTGCTCTGCAAGGATCACAAACTCTGGAATGGTGCCAGGTTTGTACCAGGCGACACAGAAGCATGGCTTCAGCTCCCAACTTAGCAACTGCTCCTGCCATTCCCATCACCGTCCACTGCGCCGCAGCTACTGAAGACAGCCGTGCCCTGAAGAAAGCTACACCAACAGTTGCTGCCAATTTCTTTGTCACCATACATTGACTGGCAGCAGCTTTTCAACGCACAGCACTCTCCACACTGCTGGGGCACCTGTCTCCTACCTCCTCCAAACAGATCAGGCTCGGCAGCACCAAAGCCTGCTCAAGAGCTGAGCACAGGACTGCTCCGTGTGCAGCCCAACAGAGCACCCCTACAGGGAAGCAAGGCTCAGGCGCAGGGAGACTCAAACAGGCAGCAATTTTTACTGTTTGGTTGTTATGTGACTGCTGATGGAGGTGAAGCATTCATAGAAGCTCAACTGTTAGAGCTTTGTCAGGTTTGCAAATAAACTTAATCTTCATGTCAGGGGACCGACACCTAAACCCAGGATTGAGAGGAATCTGCTCTTTCACTGGCTCCACACACATCTCATCCCACAGCACACCACTCAAAGCCCTTCCACGCTCGGGGAGGCCACACAGAAGCAATATGTCCCATGGAGAAGGATCCCAGCAACCCTAAGAACCATGGATAATAAGGGACAAAGACACAGATCTGCTAATCAGAGCACACAAGTTCAAACACTACTAATGGGAGACAAAAACTGGGTGTGTTGTCAGGTTTGTGCTGCTCTCAGTGGAAACCTGAAGCATCAAAAGTTACACAGAAAGAGGGGAAAAGGGTTTCCAGGGACAGCAGCAGCAAACTTTTTAGAAAGCAGACAAAAAAGAAACAAAACCCATTCATAGCAGCAGACACGAAGTCCATGCTACCAAGAACAAGGCTTCTGTGGAACAAGATTAGGAACCAGGATTGATTTCCTCACAAAACACATTTCTGGGAAGGGGGACTTTGCTTCATCAGTTGTTGCCCAGACTCACCTCCTCGCGGAGTTCCTTCATCCTCTCCTCAAAGTCATAGTCCTTCTGCTTCTCCTCCATCTTCTTCTTGTTCACCTCAAAGCGTTTCTTCACCTGGTCCAGCGTGGAGCGCTCCACTCGCATGGACATGCCCAGGTTTCTCTGGTCTAGAAAACAAGAGGGGAGTCAGCCATGTTCAGCAATACTCACAGCCTTTGACAGTCTACATATAGTCCCTGTCCCTGATCCCAATTTAAGTATTCCAGCACAGCAGCCTCCTCCTGCCTGTCACCGGTCCCCTCAAAGCAGCTTCCAGGGCCAGACTACACTCACACACAAGGCCATTCGCCCTCAAGGCTCAGTGCTTCAAGCTGAGGAAAGCGCAGGGACTCGCAGGCCACCCATGCCTCAAAGCACAGGCAGTGGCACTGCTCCCGTCTCCTGAGAGTCGGAGCCCGGTACAGCCCAGTCAGGGGCCCCTGCCACGCCACGTCTCACTGCGGCCGTGCCAGGTAACCCAGAGCCAGCCTGGGGAGGTGACACAGCAGTGACTCCTCCTGCAGAGAGGGACACGCTGTCTGTCCTCATCTGGTCCCGTAATTCCTACAGACTGGGATGCCTTAGAGTTGGGCTTGTTCAGGCTGGAAAAGAGAAGGTTCCTGGGAGACCTCATAGTGGCCTTCCAGTACCTGAAGGGTGCCCACAAGAAGGCTGGGAGGGACTTTTTACAAGGGACTGTAATGATAGGACGAGGGGTAACGGGTGAAAGCTGAGGGAGGGGAGGTTTAGATTAAATATAAGGAAGAAGTTTTTTACTGTGAGGGTGGTGAGGCACTGGAACAGGTTGCCCAAGGGGGTTGTGGATGCTCCATCCCTGGAAGTGTTCAGACCCAGGTTGGATGAAGCCTTGAGCAACCTGATCTAGTGGGAGGTGTCCCTGCCCAGGGCAGGGGGGTTGGAACCAGATGATCTTTGAGGTCCCTTGCAACTCAAAACATTCTATGATTCTATGATTCTCTGTCTGAGGGGATGAGCTGTAGGAGGTCATCATAACACAAATCAGGCAGTGACTATGACAATCTGTACATTACTTGTAACAAGAAAGAGGATACAGCCAATTCTTTTATGATTCCCTATTAGGATGCTCCCCATCACGTTGGTGTTCTGATGCTTCAGGAAACTGAACCTTGGAACAGTGATTTAAAAAAAAAAAAAGTTGGAGTGTTGAAAAAGGAGCCAGAAACTGACAGGCTTGCATGTCTCAGCTGTGGGAGAAGCTAAACAAGACATCAGTGGCACTCAGCTAGAGATCCTGATTACACAGGACATTTTTAGCTAAAGCAGAGACATGAAATATTAAGCCAGGCCCCTGATTCAGCAGCTCTTTAGAGCAGATTCCCAGGTTTCCACTCATGAGTAAGCCAATGTCTCCGACCCGCCCTGTCTGGTGGATCCAAACAGCCTGGTGACTCCAGCAGCCATGCACGGCATTGTCCCAGGGACGCAGCAGCACTTGGAAGCTCAAACTACACACCAGGAACTAGTAAGAGAGCTGTCAAGAACAAGCAGATTTCAGCCAGATTTATGGCCTGGATCAAAAGCTCCCAAACTTACTCTGTAAATCATATTGTACCGAAGAGCTGTGTGGCATCAGCCACTTCCAAGCCCCAGCTCAACCAACCCTTCATCTCAGGCCTATACACAAAGTCATGCCAGGATTTTTGTTTCCAGATTCTCTCACATGGACTTCTCACTAATCTCCCAACATGTCAAACGTGGCACTTCAGCATCCTCCTCTCACGCCCATAAAAGCACAGGGGTTTAACACACTGGGTTTTCTTTTCTTAGCTATAGAAAACTGGCCCTCAGCTCCTCTTCTGAACCCCCCATTCATCAAAGCTTCAAACACCAACTGCGCAGGTCTGGATCACATTCACTGCTGCCTTTTTGTAAAGGGGCCATTTGTCGACTTGTACAGGGAGCTAAAACCACCTCCAGGGGCAGAAGAACACGGTAAGAGCGTCTCAGCGTGTCCTGCTGCTCCTTTACTTTCTCCACTTTCCCCACTCTCTGAACACATCAAGAAGCAGCAATGCCCACAGCTGTGGAATGAGGAATTGTTCAACAAGGGTACAGTCCTCTTCTTCAAGTTAAACATAGTAAGGGAACAGACTGATAAATGGGGAATTCTTTTCTCTTGTCTTTATCTTGGCCTAAATTAACTACACCATTCGTTTACGGCAATGGAGAGAAGAACCAGAGATAGGTAGAGGACAATAAAACCACCACACTGCTGGACCCAACTCTGGGGTCAAACTGACCCACTCCTGTCTCCGCTCATCCTCAGCAAACCACAGCCTCCATCCGTGTAAACTCTGATCCATACTCTGCAGTTCAGGGATCAGCTAGTTTTGAGCTTCACACTCAACTTCTACAAAAAGAAGCTTCCGATCCAAAAAGGGGCTAGTCCATATCTTTTACTTATCTAAAAATTTATTTCAAGTATCGGTGCTGTGTAAAAAAGCTCCTCTCCAGATTTTTGGAGGAGACATTAGGATTTGCTGACCCTGGGCTTCTCGCAGAGTAGACACTCTGAGTGGGCAAAATACGTCCCCCTAACCAGAGGAAACTCATTACTATTTCTTCTGGGTTTATTCCATGAAAACAGTCCAGCACCCTGGAAGGTGCCAGCACATAAAGGCAGCACCTCCACAGCTCTCATGAGCAACCACTGCCTCCATCCTGATCTCTTAAGCACACTTTGATCCACGTGTAAGTGTTCAGCCCTCAGACAGTGGTGAGGCATGAAGGGAACAGCCCAGAGTTCTGCAGCAGCCCTTCAATTCAACGAACCCTCCAACAAGGCAGAAAAGTTATCCTTACGTTTTTTGCCATTGATGTGATCCAAGAAGTTAATGGAGTCTTTCACCACGCAGTCGCATACGTTACAGTAGTATCTGGCAGAAGAGAGAGAAATAATTCACTCCAAAGCATGAGACAAACTTCATATCACACAACAGCTGCTTAAGATAATCTATAATGTGAAATCTGCATATGTCACTTGGGATACGGGTCCTTTCTCCAGGGCAAGAGGGAAGCTGCTTCCATTGCAGAGCACCCTGGTGAAAAGAAGCGTGCAAGGGCACATCCCAGATCGACAGAGCTGCCCGGGTTAACACTGGAGGTACCGACCCTTACGCTGACACCACTCTGACAGATGACAAAAACTGAATTACGAGCTGATCTGTAACACCTCAGCCACAGCATCTTCCTCTTCCAGTCACAACCAGCAGGGTGGGATGAACACTGTGACACTGCAGGGCTCGGCTGCCCTCCCCCGAGGCAGGACTGGCCACGCAGCCCAGGTTTCCAGCCTGCAGCCTGCTGAAGGCTCTGACCTGGCTGCAAGATAAGTCCTCCCATCCCCATCACCTTGCAGCAGCAACTCCCTGTTCCATACAGCAGCACTTGCTGCCCACCTTAAGAGCTGTGGCAAAAACCCAGCCAGGGCCTGCACTTCCACCCCTGGATGCTGCTCGGGGCTGCGCATCCCCCTGGCACTGCTGGCTGTGATGGTGAGACACTAATAGACTTACTCTTACGATGGCACAAAGTTAATTTATTCTTTTCAACCTCTCAGTGGCTAAGGATGAACTAAGAATCCTTTCAGATCATTTGGCCAAACACGATCCACACAAACAGTGGTCAAATACTGTTCCGATGGACAGGTATTTGGATGTTTCTCACATTCTCAGTGCACAGAAACTCAAATCAAGAGCAGGTAGGGTCTCACTGCAAGCAGGTCTCCTGGCTAACAAAACCCAAGCGGGCAGCAGAGATCTGCCTCAGTTGTTTCTACAGGTGGGCAAAACAACACTGATATCAAATAATAATGTCAGAAAGGGCTCAGCCTGCTGCAACTCTTCCACATATCACCCCAGATGACCCAGTTTTGGTGTAATACAGTGCAGCACCACCACACCAGGCTCAAAACGCAGGAGCAAATCACCACCTGGTGCACCGTAAGGGCTCACTGCTGCATCAGCCCCCTGATCTCACCAGCACAACCCGGAGACTCCAACAAAGAGACCACAACCTACCCTCCCATCTCTGACTGCGGGGTAGTTTTGGTGATGACAATGGTTTTCCCCAGCTTCGATTCCAGATCCACTTTGTAGTCTCGGTGCCGCAGAAGTTCCCTTTTGACAGGCTGAGCTGGTTTGCCTAGGATATATGCAAAAACCCAAACTTTATCAGAAAAGGTCAAACTTGATGCACTGGATTTCACATTGCCCTTGATGAAGAGGGGCCTGTTGGGAACCTGGGAACTACCTGATTCATGCAGAAATTGCACCTTCTTTTTTAAAAAAATTTCCTCCTCACTACTTCGTGGTTCCTATTAGGACCAGGTATCTTCAGCTCTGACTTGGGTCATATTCTGAGATCTCCTTGTTTCTAGGGGCTGATTGTTCCTCTCCCTCCCCAAAGAACACACAGACAGAGGCAAAGGTTCTCAGTAATTACTTTTGTCAAAAAACCACATTCAGTGGCAAGCAAAGGAATAAGGATCGGAGCAAGCCAGCCTTGAATTACTGCTATTTCCCTCTGGGATCTCACTTCTAGCTGCTCTCTTCCTCTCAGACTCAAAGGGTTTGAGTGACTCACTGCCAAATGAGCAAAAGCTTGCCTGGAGTCAGTACACTACGCACCATCTTTCTTTTCTCTCTCTTCTGTGAGCCTCTTCTCTGCAAGTTTCTCATATTCATCTTTGTCCCACTTTCGGCGGAAGTCCAAGTTCTTAGTCTGAGAAGGAAACAAAGTGTATTAACATTTATTATACAGTTTGACTAGCTCTGAGGGGAGACTGGGGAAAGAAGTAGAATCACTTGGCCTGTGAGGCTACAGCAGTAAATTAGGGGCACTACATTTTATCCCCATGTCCTCTGTCTTCATATCTAGGAATTACGGATGTATCTTAAGATAATAACACTCAGCATGACTATATCTACTTCTTCTAGAAGGATTTCTGAGAAAAGTAGTGAGTTTATCTTAAGAGCTCCTGAGATGATCACTCAGGCTTTCGCTTTGAAAAACAGACACAAATGGGATTTAAACCCATTGATCTCAGACCTCAGAAGTGCCACCTGACAAACACAGCACAATCATTAGCAGGTTAAACATACTTCTTCCAAAAGTTAGTTAAATCCAAGTTGCAAATATCAGACGAGGAAGCTGTGAAACACAACACAAGCTATAAAGAGTTTGATTAAAATGCAGGAGTACGGACGGCTGTGTATACTTGCTCTCAAAGAGATGAGCAGTATGTCTGTGCATTACAGGAATCAAAGCACTGTTTGCTACGAAATCATAGGAATCCGTATGGGTTTTTCAAGCGAGACACATGTACAAGCAAACCAGAAAAAAATCCAAAACACCTATCTGTCAAAGAAGGGCGTGGAGACACCAGGGAAGCACCTGTACAAAATTCATAGTGAGCTGTCCCACTCCTGCAGCTTCACACTGCAGGGAAGGGAAGAAACACCTCTGAGGCAGACTGGCCCTTTGTCAGCTCCCCAGAGCACTCTACACTGACAGCAACCAGATAAGTTGCAGGAAGAAAAGCTGAATTCAGGTGAAGTTGGCACTGAAGAACATAAAACCTATTCTTTTTAGGGGGGATTTTTACCTAGTCACCAATGCTGAGGGCAGAAGTGACTGGACAAGAACCCCATTTCCATTCAACTCTACTCTCACCAGACCAGCACAGCCTCTTCCCAGTGTCTGTCCCGCGCGCAGTTAAGGCCCCTGCACCTGCTAACGGTCACGGCTTATAACTCAGACGCTTTGTTTTCTTGAGAGCTCTCGTTTGGTTAGAAAGATGCATTTCACTTGGTACAGCAGTGAGAGGCTCTCAGTTTCATATTAAAAAAAGGACGGATGTATTTTAAAACACCTCTGGGAGAGAAGGAACCCTACACACCCCACCGCCATCTCCGCTCAGCCAAATCAAGAATCCAATCACAATCCAAAGGAAATAAATCCCATTTGAAGCTATAGCAGCAGCATAGTCATTTAACGTTTTCTCCTCTGGCAATCCTTCAAATGGAACGAACAACTACTGATAGGAATGAAAATGCCTTAGGGAGGCGTAGAAAAATTCTCATTTATTCCCAGAGCTTCTTAAGCGGTTTAAGCATGTCATAACAGGTTTTATTAACCACCCTGAGCAAAAGAAAAGAAAATATCACCGAGTGTAAATTAACGTTTGGGGGTATTTTCCACAATCTAGACTCTCCTGCATACCAGCACATTATCACAAATCATAGCTGGTGGGAGCCCAGGGAGGAGGCGATTTATTTGCTGCTTCACTCTCCTGTTGTAATAAAAGGGAAGGAGTCTTTCGCAGCTCTTTTACTAATCTCCCTCATTCAGGCACCGAGAAAGAAATTAAACCCAACTGTGAAACAAGATCTTGGCTAGACATTATCTGAAGGAACTTTCCTTAATTTGTCTGGTGGAGGCAGGGGTGGCTGCAAACCCTAAAATATCTAAGAAGTGCTTTGAGAGACAATTTTTGAAATAAGTAACAACAGTTAAAAACCAGAACTGCCCCATAACCTCCTGATCCTTGTGGAGACAGACACTGAATGATCTGCCCAGTATCAGCATCAAAGCCTACAAAATACAGGAGTCTCAGGTCTGGCTCAACCTAACAGGAACACAACCGCCTGCAGTTGAGAATAAAGCACAGGCCCCATCTCACTCCTAGGCAGACATCCTGCTCTTAACCTCTCTCAGCAAGTAGCTTCAGGTGAAGGAAAGATCAGCCAAGAAAGCAGAAAAACGCAGCCCCTCTGGTGCTGACAGCTGTCTGGGGTATTACTGGAGGGGTTTAAACCAGTCTGGTTTCCCCATTCAGGCTACACCAATGACATCCACCTCACTCATCCAATCTCAGCATTCCCAACACCAAATCCTGCGGCAGAAAGACACTGCTGCCACGCTACACGAACCAAGCAACACCAATAAAATAATCAAGTTACACAGGAGTCATCAGAGACTCCAGAATCACTGTCACAGAAAGGCTGGTTTCTCCATGCAGGACAGATATCAGCAAGCAGGAACTTCAGCAGGACAGCATGACAGCCAACTGGGAAACAGGCAACCCTTTCCCAGAGGAGCTGAGAAGCAACAGGGCATGACAAGAGAGGGAACAGAAGGAGCGAGCTGCCTGCACTGCCACTGCCCAGTCCCAAGAGGCCCCTGGGATGGGCTGGTCTCCCCCGGGGAGCTGAAGGTGGGTGGGCACCCTCAGCGCAGGAGCTGGGGCAGGTTCGGATCTCCTCACACCGCCTAGTTGAAATAGGGCCTCCCACGGGGGAAGACTGGCCCTAGGAAGGGAATATGAGGGTGGGGTCCACCCCCTTTCTAGCCCTGAAAGCATCAGCGCCTCTCAAGCGACCCCAAATCTCCCACCACCCCCACACAGAGGGCACAGCGGTGTGCAAAGCAAGGATGGGCCTCCCCACGTGCCCCCACACACCGGGGCATCCCCGGCCCCACCACGTCCCCACCCAAGGAGTCCCTCCCACCGTGGCCTAGCAGCAGGCCCCGAGCGCGGCCTGGCCGCAGTGGGGCAGCCCTGCCTGCCGCTTCTCCCTCCAGAGCGGCCCCAGCCGTCACGGCCCTACCCCCAGCACAGCCCCGGGCCCACCGGGCCAAAGAGAAAGCGACGGGCGCGGGTCCACCGCCGCCAGCACTTACCCCGCTGCCCGACGCCATGTTGAGGGTGCGAGCGACAAGGGAACGGAAACTGTCGCACGGTGGCACCCGGGCCGTAAAGCGAGGCAGTCCGCCCGGGCACCACTGAGTGCCCGCCGCTCAGCCTAGAACGGCGCGAGGCAGCGGTGCCGGGCTATCACGTGATCTGGCCGCTTCCGGGCTCTCCGGGACCGGTCATGCTGCGGCTGCGTGCGCTCGCCGCCGCCGCCGGGTGCACGCTGCCCGCGGGCCCGGTGAGCCGCTCCCGGTCCTGGCTACCCTGTCCGCCGGGGCCGGCCGGTGACCGCGGCCTCCTGTCCCGGCAGGTGCGGGCAGCGGCGGGCTCGGCCGGCGGCGGCGGTGGGCATGTCCCGGCTCTGAAGACGCCCAAGGTAAGGGCAGGGAGCGGGGGCCGTGCCGGCCGTTACCGGGTGTTGTGCCTCCGCTCCGCCCTTGCGCTGACGAGCGCTCTCCGTCCCGGGCCAGGGCACCCGCGACCACTCCCCCGCCCACGTGGTGCTCCGTGATCGGCTCCTCGCCGCCGTGGTGGCCTGCTTCAAGCGGCACGGGGCGGCCGCCATCGACACCCCCGTGCTGGAGCTGCGGGTGAGGAGGCGGCGGGGGGGCCTCGGGGGACAGCGGGAGCCCCCACTTCTCCTTGGTGTGGGGGGTGACCCCCCACTGGGCCTGTGGGACCCCCGTCTGCTCCCCTGGGGGGGCTTTGGGGTCCCCTGCTGCCCCTGTGGGGCTGGGGAGCACCTTTCCCCAGGGCTGAGGGGCAGGTTTGGGGCAGGGCAGGGCTGGGCGATACCCCCGTGTGGGGCATGATGGGGGGGCAGCCGTGATAGTCCCTCTTGGGTCCCTGTTACGTGGGGGGATGGGAACCCTCTCTTCTGCCCCAGGTCAGAGGAGGCTGGAGGGGGGGATGCGTGTTGTGTCCTCCCCACTCTGCTTGACTGGTGGGGCATGGAGGAGGAGGGATGGGCTCTGTGCTCTGTCCCCCATCCCAGGGGGACGCTGCGCCTCAGAGTCACTCTGGTCCTTTGCTGCCCTGACAGCCCTCTTGCCTCTCTCCAGGAGATGCTGATAGGGAGGTACGGGGAGGGTGCGAAGCTCATCTATGAGCTGCAGGACCAGGGAGGGGAGCTGCTGGCCCTGCGCTACGACCTGACCGTATCCTGCACTCGCCCTGTGGCTGTTGCGGGGGGGACAGTGGCACACCGAGGTTGCTGCCACCTCCGCCTTGTTGGGTCACCCTTGCCCTGCCTACAGGTCCTATCAGGGTGATGGAAACCCCCTTTCCTGCTGAGCGGTGACACCCCAGTTGGTCTGGCTGTTGTCCGCATGCCCTCACCTCAAACCACCCCACAGCCAGTCCCTTTCTTCCATGGGCTGTAGACAGGCACCAGTATGCTCTACTGTACTGGTTTTACTTCTTCCCAGTTACAGTCCCCTGTGTGCTCCTGTCCTGCCTGTCCCACCTTTCGAGTGCCTCAGTAGTTGTTCTGGGAGAGCAGTAGACTTTGCTGCAGGTACAAAGCAGGTGTCCATCCCAGGCCTTCTCCCCCTCCACATCTCCAAAAAGCTCTCCTCTTCCACATCTGTATGTCTGTGCTGTTTGTTGAATTCTCTCTGATTGCACCATGGGAGGGCAAAATGACCTAGCGAAGGTCTGTGTTTGCGAGGTATTGATGCGCTGTGGTTCAGAAGGGGGTGATGGAGTTGTTCCGGTGTTGGAGGAGCTCAGTGTGGTTCATCGTACTTGTCGTCAGCCTGGGCTGATCTCCCTGGAGATTGGGAAGCAGCTGGCAAAGCAAAAGGGAGACAGTGCAGGCTTCAGCTTTCTGCAGCTCAGGAGATCTCCACGTTCCTGTCCTTAACTCCTCAGCCCCCAGGTGCCTTTTGCTCGCTATTTGGCGATGAACAAGATCACCCACATGAAGCGCTACCATGTTGCTAAGGTGTACAGGCGGGACAACCCGGCCACGACCAGGGGCCGCTACAGGGAGTTCTACCAGTGTGTGAGTGTTGTGGTGGCTGCCGCGCGCCGGGCAGGAGGGCGTGGGGGCCTGGCATGTGTTTTACTGCCTTCAGCTGCCACGGGGCTGTGTGGAGTGCCTTGTGGAACTGAAGCACCTCAGCTGTGCCAGGAGCCTCTGCTGCTTCTTTTGCCCCCAGGATTTTGACATCGCTGGCCAGTTTGACCCAATGATTCCTGATGCTGAGTGCCTGAAGATTGTGCACGAGATCCTGAGTGACCTGCAGCTCGGGGACTTCCTCATTAGGGTGAGATCAGGGCCAAGCGGTTTTCATACCTCTGTGCCTTCCCTTCCCATGGGATAGAGGCGCTGGTGAAAAGGCACGAGGAAATGCCAATAGCTGCAGCTTCCCACACCGCTGGGCAAGAAGAAATGGCAGTGAGGGGATCTCCCCTGAGCTAAGCCTGCCTATCCCGCCCCCAGGTCAGTCATCGACAGATTTTGAATGGTGTGTTCGCTGTCTGTGGCATCCCAGAGAGCAAGTTCATAACTACTTGTTCTACCGTGGACAAGCTGGACAAGGTAAGCATTGTGCTTGTGGGGAGGTTGCTTCCAGTCCTAGGGGGTGGATGTCTTGGGCTGGGCAGCTTCACAGCTGTTCTCATCAGAAAGAGGTTCACAACAGCTAAGTTGTTATTGTTTGTAAAGGGTTTGGGGAGCTCTTGAGCATGGTTAAGAATACAGCCTGGCGTTTACAGCAGTTTCTGTTAACAATTCCTGTGAGACGGATGCGGATCATTAGTGAGATTGCTGACTGCTGTCTTACTGCACGTGTTGTGGGTGCATGGGCTGGTGGATACAGAATGTCCTGCAGCAATGGATGTTATTCTCTCCCCTCGCAGATGCCGTGGGAAGAAGTGAGGAGTGAGATGGTAGGAGAGAAGGGGCTCTCTCCTGAGGCTGCAGATCGCATCGGGGAGTACGTCCAGCTCCACGGTGAGCGCTGCAGGGTCAAGCCCTTGGCCGTGCTCCTCCAGGCCAGGCGGGAGGGCCGGTGACGGAGGGGCACAGGGCAGCACACACGGCTGGCCGGGCCCGTTGTGACGGGGGCTGCTGCAGTGGCAGACCCGAGGCCTGGCTCGTTTCCGCAGGTGGCCTGGACCTGATTGAGCGGCTTCTCCAGGACCCAAAGCTGTCCCAGAACAAGCTGGCCAAGGAGGGGCTGGGGGACATGAAGCTGCTGTTTGAGTACCTCACCCTGTTTGGCATCACGGGGAAGGTGAGGAGGGGCAGAGGCAGGAGGGGGTGCTGCCCTCGTGGCCGGGCAGCCGACGGGGCTCCCCTTGTGTCCTACAGGTCTCTTTCGACTTGAGCCTGGCGCGGGGGCTGGACTATTACACGGGGGTCATCTACGAGGCTGTCCTGCTGCAGCAGGAGAACGACCATGTGGAGGATCCCGTCAGCGTGGGGAGCGTGGCTGGAGGTGGTCGCTATGACGGGCTGGTGGGGATGTTTGATCCCAAGGGACGGAAGGTGCCCTGTGTAGGGGTCAGCATTGGGATCGAGCGGATCTTCTCCATCCTAGAGCGGAGAGTGGCGGTAGGTGTTGCCAGTGGTGCATGGGAAAGGGTTCTAGGAAGCCAACTATCATTTATTACAGAGGTCTACAGCTCCATGGTGTTTTGAGGGGAAAGTATTTTGGGGGGAGGGGGTGGCTCCTCTCATGCCTGAATGTCCATGTGCAGAAGACAGAGCTCTCTTTTGTAGCCCATCAGGGGCAGCTGAGGGCAGTGTTTTGTAGCAGATGCCAAGGAAGTGTTAGAGATGAGTCCTGGCTCTGGACTTTGTGCCCCAGTCACTTTGCTTTTTTCTCTTGCCTGCAAAGTTTTCTGTCTTGGGGACTGTGAGTCGATGAATTCAGTAACATTTGTAGCACTTGCTCTCTGTAATGAGGACCCTGGGAAAGCCTGTCAGGAAATTCATTGCTTTGCATTTAGTTCTGAGTTTGCAACTCATAAAAATTACGAGGCAATGTGTTTGTACCTGAAGAATCAAAGGAGACATTGGAAGGCTGTCCAGGTCCCCTCCAGGAGGGCAGAAGGCCAAGGTCCCACAGGAACAACAGCACATGATTAAGTAGTGTGTTGCCATGCAGATTCTTTGGGGGGACTTATTAAACGTGCCCAGGTTGTCTTATCTGTGCACTCTTTTTGCTTCTGGAAAGTTAGGCCTGCTCAGTAACATTCCCTGAATAGTGATGGTTAGCTTTTAAGTATACTTGTTTTGAGGAGCTAAGTTAAGGTCTGAAGGTAAGGTGAGATGAGCTGTTGCAAGCTGCGGATTCCCTTTGAGCCAGTCACTGCCACAAGTGTGTCTGTCCCTGCAGGTTTCTGGGGAGAAAGTTCGAACGACCGAGACACAAGTGCTCGTGGCCACACCTCATAAACACTTAATCACTGCAAGACTGAAGCTCATCTCTGAGCTATGGGATGCAGGGATCAAGGTAAAGTAAGGACTTGGGCTTGGCAATAGTACGGGTGATGGAGGGAGAGCCTGAAGGGAGCTGTAGCACAGCAAGACCAACATCATTAATTGTATGTCTCTTCAAGATCTGGACCTGACTCAGATCTAGCAAGCAGAGAAGAACAGTCGATAGCACTAAAGGCAACTGCTTGCTGCAAGAATAGTGAGGCAGAGTTTTCTCTGGGGTTTTGGTACTGGCTGTTTTGCTCCAAGATCCATCAGAGCAAATTTTGCATTAATGATTCGCCTTTTCCACTCCCTCCTAGGCAGAGATGCTGTACAAGAAGGATCCTAAACTGCTGAAGCAGCTGCAGTATTGTGAAGACACGGGGATCCCCCTTGCTGCCATTGTAGGAGAGCAAGAGCTGACAGATGGAGTTGTCAAGCTGCGAGATGTCGCAACAAGAGAGGAGGTGAGAATGTCTTTTTACACCAGGTTTCAAAAATATTTCCAAAATCTAGAGATTACTGAAAGGCTTTGGGTTTTTCCTCAGTGATGTTGTTCTTCTGGGGAGCTGTAGCACAGATCTGTCAGGTGACTGCTCCAGAAAACTAGTCACAAACGGCGTTGGTATCAACAGCAAGTCCTTAGGGACAGTTTGAACTGTGCTCTGTTCAGGTTTCCAATGCTGCTACCTCTTCTTCTGTGTTTGCTTTATAGGTTGATATCCCAAGAGAAAAGCTTGTTGATGAGATCAGAAGGCGGCTGGAGCCCTAGGACTCTTCTGGCTAGAGCTGCTTGGCTGAACTGCTGTACAGCTGGAATCCTCCAGTGCCCTTAGCCACTCACTTCCCGCTGAAGTCTGCTCACCATCTGCTAGCCTGAGGCTCAGCTGCCAGGGCTAAGGCAGTGTCAGCACAGGGCAAGGAGCAAGCGGCTATGGACAGTGAATCTGCCAGGTTAACCTTCTGGTTAACTGCTCGGAAGGATGGGTCAAGCCTGTGGATTGCTGATAATGCAGTACCTGTCACTGTACAGCCATTTCCATCCACTGTAGGCGGTCACGGTGGTGGCACAGGCAGATGGATGTGGTGCAGCTCAAGCAGGATCTGGCTGAGCTCCGGAGTGGGGGGGGCAATCTGTGACAGGTTCAGGATATAGGGAGAGGGTGGCAGTGGAAGGCCACCCCCACCCCTCGGAGGGGACCGCGAGGGCCAGTCCTAGTCTGCAGCCAGGCTCTTGCTTCAGGCCTGGGGCCTGGCGGGCTCGGGGCTGCTGGCAGGGGAGCCTGTGCCCGCGGGGAGGGACGCAAGGGGCTGGCGCAGCTGTGAGGGCAGGGTCCGGCAGGGGCGAGCGTGGAGGAGCTCTGTATTTTTATATATTAAAAAACCCCAAACGAAACGAATCACAAAACCTTCCTCTCGGGCATTACTTGAGCTTCGCAGGGCCTGAGGCGCCGCAGTGCGCAGGCGCAGCCCCGCTGCTATGGCAACGCGCGGGGGCGCAGTGCGCAGGCGCAGGCTCCGGCCCGCGGCAGTGCGCAGGCGCGGGCCGGCCATGGCGGAGGAGGCGGCGGTGCGGGCGCAGGCCGAGGCGGTGCGGCGGCTGAAGCAGGACAAGGCCGATCCCGACGAGGTGCTGCTGGTCCCGGCGCCCGCCCGAGGGGCTGGGAAGGGGTTGGGGGGGCTTTGGGTATGGGGCTGCGGAGGGGCGGGCTTGAGGGTTGCTGGGAATGGGGTGCTGGGGGAGGACCAGTATGACTGGGAGCGGGGTGCTGGGAGACTAGTGTGACTGGGAGGGGAGGAGCTGCCCTGGGGAGAGGGGAGTTGGGACGCTGTGGGTGTTGGCATGGGGAAGAGTGTGTCGAGGGGAACTGGAGGCACTGGGCCCGAGAGAGGGCTGCTGAGTTCACTGGGATGTGGTTGAGGTTGCTGGGCTTAGGGGGAGGGTGCTGTGTGGAACTGGGAGTACTGGTGTAGGTGTTGCTGGGTTAGGGGTGGTGGCATTGGGGGAGATGGGAGTACTGGTGTGGGCTGGAGAGTGGAGGGGCTGAGGTGCCTGGGGAGAGGGAGAATGGGAACTGGCAGTAATGGTGTTAGGTTGGAGAGAAGGATGCTGAGGTGTGTTAGGATTAGGAGGATGCTGCTGGGGACTGCCAGTGCTGGGGTGCACATAGCAGGAGCTGGTGGTGCTGGGCTGGAGGGTGGTACAGAGACTGGTAGGATGGGAGGTGTGGGAGGCAGGTGTTGAAGGTAATGGAGGCCGTGGGGGTCAGAGAATGGTGGGGGTGCTGAGATTGGGGTGCTCGCAGTAGAAGCAGGGACTACTGGAGAGGAGCAGGGAGTGCCCCTCTGGTTACTGCGGGAGACTGGGAATAGTGGATATATTGAGGTTGGGGAGTCTGGGTGTAGTGGGAATGCTGGGGCTGAAACTACTGGGGAAAGCCTGTGGGTTGGGCCTGGCAGGTGGGCTTACCCCCAGCTCCCTCCTTGTTTCCTCTCCAGATTGCAAAGGAGGTGACAAAACTGCTGGAGATGAAGGCGCGTCTGGGGGGAGATGAGGGGAAACACAAGTTTGTGCTGAAGACCCCAAAGGTAACTTCCCCCAGCACGTGCACTCGCACACCTCTCTGTATGCACAACCTGCTCCTGTGCGCACACACACCCCACGCACCTGTGTGTGCAAAAGTATCAGCACGGACTTGCCTGCCTTTGTTCTCATTTCTGTTTCCATTTTAGCAGTAGGGGAGAGAGGGGTGAAAATATCCCTGACAGCATCTAAATTAGCACTACTAAATTAAAGACTTTCTGGTGCTTCTGTGACAAGCCAACCCCTAGTTGGCGTGGTCAGGAAATTAAATTAAATTCCCTTTTGGTCAAGCTTTATCGTAGCCACCCAGTGTGAGCCGTCTCATATCTGTTTGAATGGCGCTATCTGAAGTAAAGTCATGACTTGCATTGCCTTGATGAGTTTAGCGTTAGGACTCTTCAGCTCTTGTAGCAGCAACTCCACTAGTACCTGCAGATATTGGCTCTCATGGATCAAGGCTCCTCAGGCTGGTCCTGTTCCCTGTTAACCTGGACAGAGTGGATGAAGGTGCAGGGAGGCTGCGTGTGGTAGGTGGGAGTGCTGTGAATTGCAGCTCTGCTGGTGTGAGGGTCATTGTGGAAAAGCTGCAAAGCATAAGCCAGCCAAAGAAACCCAGGCAGCGTTTGCCAGGAACGTTCAGCACATGTTGAAATGTGGGGGGCAAGAAAAGTCTCATGGCTTTTGATCTTGCCTTAGTCTGTGGGGGGTTGGTAATTCCGTTTCCTGAGCAGATCTGGCTAGCTGCTGACATTTGTGTGTCCTCTTGCAGAAGGACCCTTCCTTCAGGGGTAGTTTTTCAGTCTCCAGGCCCCTGAGAATAGTGTCAATAATGCAGTTTATGCTGAAATTTTTTGTAACCTGAATGTTTCATCACTAGCAGCTGACCAGAGACCAACTGCACTTCCGTGCTGTGGCAGGGAAGGTTACAAATGTTGCTCACAAATAAAACAGTTTATGTTAATGCTACTGAATTAGCAAATGTCTCAAAACTGCCTCCCTTGTCCATTTCCTTTATTTTATGTTTTGGTAAATGTAATTGTGGTGTGAGACCTGGAAAGTGGAATGGTGTTTCACTGTTTAAAGATGGGGAGAGAGGATTTTGCAGCTCTGGGAATGCTAAGGAACCACAGCTTGGGTTTCCAGCCTTTCAGCCACGTCAGTGTACTGCTGAAAGATGCTCTTCACTGTGCGACCTGCAGGTGGGGTGTTACAAAGTGCCTGCTCTGCTCCCGCCTGCCTAAGTGCCAGTCCCTAGACAGTGAAAGTGGGAGGTCTAGTTAATTAACAGTGATTTATGTGTTGCCGAGAGCCTAGGTCATCGGAGTAATTCAGTGAATTTTAAGAGAAAAGAAATTAAAAGGGAGCAGAACCTCGCGAGCAGTAGATGGGCACTTCACAGGTATTGCACAGGAGATCATTTTTCTGTATGTGTGTTTGGAAATTGTAGAGCTGCTGGTTGTTCCATGGCTTCAAAGCATGCCTGTCCTCTGATTCCACCTCCCAGGGTGGCTCATTGTGCAGGGGTTTGGCTAGTATGTCTGAATCGGAGCTGTGGACAGATCCTAGCTGCACTGTCGTGCTCGAACGTACCGAACTCTGACTGTTGGATCTGTGTTAGCTCCTTTGTTTCCTGCATTGTGAAACTCCTGATGTAGATTTAGCTCTGCAGACCATGGCAGACTGTGTCTGAGCTGTGTCCTGATGTTTTCTAGTGGTTTTAGTGCTGTGTTTTACCACCCTGCCCAATATCTGCTGTCTGCACCTGATCTCTCTGGTTTTGTTAGCAGTGTGATAGCTTCTTCACATTGCCTCTCACGTCTGTCTCCACTGCATGCCTCTAACCCAATGTCTCCTTTGCTCTTCTTTCCCTACCTCGCCCCAGGGCACACGGGACTACAGCCCCAAGCAAATGGCCATTCGTGAGAGAGTCTTCAATGCGATCATCACCTGCTTCAAGCGCCATGGAGCGGAAGTCATTGACACGCCGGTGTTTGAACTGAAGGTGAGTGAGGACACAGGGGCTTGGCTGAGCTGATGAGGATCCTGTAGTTGAAATCTTGCAATGTGTTGAGGGCCGAGTTTTCGTCTTCCATTTCCTAGGTGTCCTCCCTTTCTCTCCTTGTTTTCTGTGTGTTCTAGGGCTGATCCCCTCTCACTGAAGATGCTGTTTGTTCCTGTGTCCTTTTGTTGTAGGAGACACTGACAGGGAAATATGGTGAAGACTCGAAGCTCATCTACGATCTGAAAGATCAAGGAGGAGAGCTGCTGTCCCTGCGCTACGACCTGACAGTATCCTGCCACAGCCAGTGCTGCGGGGTCTTGTCACCTCTGCTGCCCTGCTTTTGGGGCAGTGGGGCAGTACTGCCCAGAGAGGGGAGGACAGTCTCTTGGCTCTGACCCTGTACCCACAGGGAGAGAGTGAGCAGGCATGTGGTTCAGCGGGTGCAGAACCCTTTCTCAGTTATTAACTGTATGTTGCTTCTGTTTGGCAAAGTAACGCTCGTATGTAGAGGTAAGGATAATCTGTACTAAGTGGGGTTTCTCCTGCAGCAGGGTACCCAGTCTAGGCTGCTGCGGAACACAGCCTGCATGAGACTGAGATCTAGCCTAAAGTGGTGCTGGAAGACGCCTACAGGGACACTTACTGGCAGCGTGTGTGGGCCATGTCTTGGACAGTTGTGAAGACTTGGGGAGCTGTGGCAAGTCCAGCATCTCTTAACAGTTGCTTTGGCCCGTGGGCATATGCCACGCTGCTGGGTGTCAGGGAGATAGTGAGGCCTCAGCGCTGCCTGCAACTGATAACTGGGCGGGGTCATCCCTCCTTGTTCCCATCCTTAACCCTACCCTCTCAGGTGCCTTTTGCTCGCTATTTGGCGATGAACAAGATCACCAACATCAAGCGCTATCACATTGCTAAGGTGTACAGGCGGGACAACCCGGCCATGACCAGGGGCCGCTACAGGGAGTTCTACCAGTGTGTGAGTTTGGCCGTTGACAGGGGTGCTGCTGAGTGAGGCTGGGCAGCAGTTGTGGGGATATAGCACTGTAAGAAATTTAGAACCAAAGGCTGTGTTACCCTGCAGCAGCCTTCCCTGTGGCTGTGCAAAGCTCAGGTCAATCCACTAATGATCTCCTTAGTGTACCCTTGTGGGTGTGAAAAACAGTTTGAGAGGGGGAGAGTGAGGACGATGGCTGTGACATGGGGTGCTCGTGTGTCAGAGAGCTTTGTAATACAGCCTCCACGTATCTGGTTGGCTTTGCACTGTGAATGAGGGCATCTCCTTGCTCCATCCCAGGAGCTTGCCAGCCTGGTGGAGGGTAAGAATCTCCTGATCCCAAATCTGGCAACAGCTGCACTCGTGGGTGTGTTAGCAGGACACACGAATCAGGCAAGTAACTCGGCTGTAGCATATGCTACTTCTGTCCTCAGCTTGGCCAATCTTTATTTCAAAGGAAGGGAAAAACCCAGAGGACAAATTATAGAACAGGTAAGAAAGCAATTTCCTTTGTGGCTTTCTCAGACGAGTGTGGTAGCCCCAAGGAATGGCTTTGTTCCACTGTACAAATTCCTGTTTAAGAATATTCCTGTTCGTACAACCCCTGTGAATACCTTCCAACTCCAGCTTGCTGAGTTCCCATTTTCAGACAACTTGGGGTCTTTGCCTGCTGTCCGTTCTGAAAGACTGTTCCAAGATCCCACTCCTAGTATAGCTAGAAATAGTCTTTAATATCCAGGCTAAACTTGTTTTCCCTTGTGCCAGTGCAGCTCTTTAAATGGTAGCTGTCATCGCGTGATATGGATTCTTCTCCTTTCCCAGACAAAGATTTGGGAAATGTTTAGAGAAATTTTCCCTTCCTTAGGCCACCTAAATCAAGTTCTGTTACCTTTTCTCCCTGGAGATGCTTTGCTTCTTTGCTCAGCCTAGTAGCTTTTTCTGCATCTTTTCTTAAATACAATTCACCAATCCTTAGTTGGGTTTTTTTCAGTGACGTTTCACCTATGCCACGTACAGTGGCAGCGGCACTTTCCTCACTACCAGACTTTGCCCAGCTTCTACGGGGATTGCATCAGCCTTTCCTGCACTCAGCTAACTGGGGATTAACTGATGTGATCTCTTTTTTCCTCCATTGCCCCGATTTATTTTGTAAGCTTGGTGATGCCATGTTGAAATTTACCCACTTAATTAAAATTATTCCTGTACTCAAAATCTAACTGAAGACTTTGCCTTTGGGGATTCATAAATGGGAGTCAGATAATAGATCTCTTGTTGCTTCTGTGTTTTATTCGTCTCTGAACACTGCTGTTGTCTTTGCTGTCTTCCAATTGTGGGGTACCAGCCTATTAAAACGTCTTGCTGCCAGGCTTTAGCTCTGCGTGCTAGTTCATCTGGTAATCTCTAGTGGAGACCACTTGCGCTTTCTGATTTATTTTTCTGTATTGGCAGTTGAAACTAGTTTTGCCTCAGTTGAGATTGCTTCTTTTATCATCTTTCCTGATCATTAATTTGATTGGCATCCTAAGAATCAAGGCAAAGCATCTGACATTTAGGTCATACCACGTAATAAGTAGTTTTCTTCTCCCCTTCCTGTTTCCTTTGTTCTATTTATTTACTGCTGATGATTGCTCTGATGTCTCCTTTCTGTTGTTTTTCAAGGATCTCTGTTTCAAAGGGTATCACACAGTAAACTGCTGTGTCAGAGGCAGGGAGCAGGTCACACGCCTCCAGAAGCAGAAGGCAGAGGGAAGCAGAATTCTTGCAAACTGTCTGCACTGGCCACAACGTAGTATACAAACTCTCTGCAGTGCAGTGGACACGAGAGCACTGATGTTTGAAAGAGGGTCATACCCACATTCTGTCCCTTCTGGATCCTATTGGCGAGGGCTAGTGCTCCCTTATATCCCATTTCTGTTACTTCCTGTAATCAAACTGCTGTTAACAGCAGAGTTGGAGCTGTATTGCTGCAGCCACACTAGTGTGCTGAATTGTTCACTGCTTTTTCCTGTGCCCCAGGATTTTGACATCGCTGGCCAGTTTGACCCAATGATTCCTGATGCCGAGTGTCTGAAGATCGTACATGAGATTCTGAGTGACCTGCAGCTCGGGGACTTCCTCATTAAGGTGAGACCAGGCAGGTTTCTCTGCCATGGTGGGAAGCAGTGGCATTGTTCCAGTGCCTTTATGTAGCAGCACCTGTTCCCACTCTGATGCCCACTGAGGCCTGATCCTGAACTTCATCCTGCCTCTGCCTCCTCATGCTGTACAAGCTAAAAGGCTGGGCCTCAGCTCAGACTTGCCTTTAGCTGGGAATGCAAGGAGGTTTCCTGAGGCTGCAGTTAACAGAGTTTTCTCCAGCACTAACCACATTTCCCTGCAAAACATCCAGCAGCCAATGAACCAGGTGACTGTCACATTCACTACCTGCAGTAAAACACAGGCTCTGCCCAGGATCCCTGCCTTTGTCCCCACTCCCAGTGTCCCCTTCATAGGGACATCAGCTTGGTGTGTGCACTGTGTTCTCTGCAGACTCCTGCCTTCCCACCAAGTCCTTTCTGGGGCTGAGGCCTCTTCCAGAAGAGTCGTGCCCTAGTGTAGGTTGAGCTTGCTGTTTGCTTTGAAACACCTCTGTTATCTTGGTGTGGCAGAAAATGGTGGTGGGTGTGCAGGTCAGGCAGGATGGGGAAGGGTGTAGAGCAGCAGGAGAGCGATGGGTAGGAGTGTGTGATGTGCAGTAGAGTGGTGGGATCTCTGAGAGGGACCTGGAGCTGGGTTGTGGCTGGGCTCTGCAGGGGTGAGCAGTGAGGGCTGGGCGTTGTGCTCCTGTGTGCAGCTCCCCCCCACCACTGGGTAGGGGAGCATTTACCTGCCCTTGAACCTGTCTGGGATGAGCTGAAGAGCTGTGCACACGAACTGCCTGTCCAGCTACTGTGTGTCTGGGCAGGGGTTAAAGCAGATGCCTTTGAGGATGAGAAGGCATCCCTGCAATGGGGAACAGTAAAATAACCTGCCTGCAGTTATTCTTGCCTTCCATGAGCCACTGTCTGGTTCATGTTGATGCTGGAGGATCAACAGACTTTTTTTCTGTCTAATTTAATTGTAGATGTTCTCTCTGCCTATGGAAATTCTGAATCCAGCTGAGCCTTTGGCCTCAACTACATACTGTTACAGAGCACAGTTAAACTATGGAATTCACTATACTATCAAAAGAAAAAAATTCCTTAGTGAGGTTTTAACATAATCATCTGATTGTTGTCCCTTTGTTCTTACACTGAGAGCAGGGTAGTACATTGAATTAATCTCCTTAGTCCACAGTCTGTTCCTGAGCTGGTTTTATGTGTCCACATGAGAGGACTCATAGACCTTATTGATTTTTCTTCTCTGTGTGGCTCTAGAAGGAGAATGTGATAGCTCTGCCCAGACTTGGGAGGAGTCAGTTGTGCTAGCTGGCCTGCTGTGGGCAGAGAGGCAGCTTAGCTCCCTGGGAATGGGAGAGAGACAAAAATTGCAAACAGCAAAAAATCTTGGCAGACATCTGCTAGTTTTTTCTTCCATGCTTAAAATAGAGAGGAGAGAAACTGGCCACAGCTGAAGCATCTGTTTGAGTTCATAGTTAATGACTTGCTCCCTCTCTCCCAGGTCAACGATCGGCGCATCCTTGATGGGATGTTTGCAGTTTGTGGTGTCCCAGACAGCAAGTTCCGAACGATCTGCTCCACTGTTGACAAACTGGATAAGGTACGGGCTGGAGCCCTGGGCTGCAACTGCTGCTGCTGGAGTTTCAGTGAGTCTCTGTCCCTCTGGGCTGCTCTTACCATGGTCCATGAGAACTGGCTGCAGAATTTTGATAAACATCAAGTTGTTCCCCACTTTCTCTGGAAAGAAGGCATGCAGGGCAGAGAGTCACATAGGAAAACTGGATCCTAAGCTTTCTTCTCCAGTATCCCATGAGGTCTTGACAAATGGAAAGGATGGAGGGAAAAATGCTCTTCACATGGAAGGTTCAGCATCTCAAATGTTGGCCTTCTTAAGGTGCTGCTGCTTATGAACCAGGATGAAGAAGACCTGCCCCCGGACTTGGCCAGGGCACTGAAAAGCCTTTTCAAATACATCAGGTTTGGCTGGGTGGTGTGAGGAATCGCAGTTGTGTCTTGGAATCATAGAATAGCCAAGATTGGAAGGGATCTTGAAAGGTCATCTGTTCCAACCTTTACTAAAATTTCAGACATCAGTTCCAAGGCAAATGTGACATAAATGGTAAATCTCTGTGGTAATGCAGGAGTAGAGCAGTGCAGTCACAAGTTACAGTCTGTAACCATAGTCTGTTAGCAGCGAGCCTGCAGGTGACAGGGCCTAGTTAAATGGAAATCCCCAGGAGAACAGGCTGCCAGAGTTGCTGTGTTGTCCAGGACCCTATTCATAAATACTGTCCTGCAAGCTGGTGCTGCTCTTGGTTGGTGATGGGATGTCTGGCATCCCTCTGAGGACACCGAGTCTGCAGTGTGTGTGTGTGTGTTGCTGACCAGGCTGTTTCAGTATGATCAGGGCTCCACTGGACAGTGTGTGCCTCTGACTATTTGTTGGACCCTCAAGAGGTAGTGAGGAGCAGCAAGGAGAAGCGAGGTGGACGTGCATGGACAAGGTTTCTATATTTTACCTGGAAGCAGAGAAAAGGATTTGGAGTGAGAAGGAGTAAGAGATTAGAAACACAGACCTGAAAAATAATCCAGCAGCACATTCCTGCCTCTTGGGCAGGAAAGGGCTGGTGTGTTTGGTGTTTTGCTGCACTGTGTGTCCCCACAGTGTGTCTTCACATTCATCTGTGGCTGCTCTCAGTGCAGGCATGTTTTGCTAGAAACAGAGCTCCTTGATGCTGTCCTGGACTGTGCAGCATTCTAGCAGGGCAGACACCATGACAAGGGACAACATGCTACTCGATGCCACAGTCTCTCTTCCCGGTGCTGTGAGGTTGTGGTAGCCCACCCTGTGTCTCCTGGTCACTTCATTCACACCTCTGCTGCTTTGGGCCTATAGCACAGGTACTTCTATAAAACACACTTTGTGTAGACATGACTTAACTCAGGTTTGGTGTGACACAGAACAGCTGCTCCTGTAAGACATAAGGCAGGAGGTATGTGTCTAGCAAGCTGCCTCAAGAGCACTGGCTGTTGTAACAGTTTCTAAGGGATTCAGGCCCTTATGTGGCCCTTTGGGAGGAGAGAAAGTTTCCATTGTACATACAACTTTTTATTTGCAGCCGATTGTCTTGACTGTAGGCCCTAGTCAGATATAAAGATGCTAGAGATCAGTCTATAAATGTGTATACAGCCCTTCACTAATAGCTAAGGAAGAGGAACCTTAAAATGAAGTGTAATCAGTTTTATTGGCTTGGGATCCAAAGTAGAATTTGGAGGCAAATTTCTGTCTGTGTGTTCAGAGTCATGCAGGTGATGCTGACTGCTTAAAGGAGTGCTCCTAACCTTCCTGTGAAAAGCTGCTAAACAAAGTGGCCTCGTATCTTGTCTCGATTATTCATGTTGCTTTGTTCAAGAATGAACTGTGTTTTCCTCTGAAGGCCTTGTCTGATGGTCAGATGAAGTCAACTAGAAGAAAGTTTTCTTAAAGTCCTGCTAGCAGTGAGATCTATTGCAAAGGCATGACCAGAATGCGGGTGTGTGCATGGAAAAGCAATAGTAAGGGAGGACTGGGCTTTTCTAGAATGGGTTAATTTCCTTGTTTTCATATTGAAATGCTGTGATTTATCTCAGTGCAGCTGGATGTGATCAAGACTCTGTTCTCCTTGATCCCATGACCAGTGGGAAAAGAGCATATTCTGCTTACATTGGGTTTTTGCATCACCCAGCCATCTTGCACCTTCCCAGGTGGTAGGCATAACCAGCAACACTTTCTTCAGTAGTATCTATGACCAAGTACCTAACCAGGGAAACCACGGCAGCAAGACATCTCTCAAACCTGGTGCGTTTAAAGTACTGATGCTTGATTCTGGCCAGAGATCAAAACCAAAGTAATTGTCCCAGGGCTTCAAGTTTTTGGGCAGCTTTGCTGACTGCAGGGCTGGGATACAAACAGACTCTGCAGAGGTACAAGAAAGGGAATTATGACCCCACGACCATGCTCTGACAGCATTTGATCTGCTGTTTCTCTTATGCACCTCTGCACCATGCTGTCACTGCTGGGGATCTGTTGAGGGCAGATATGTCTGTTCATCTGTATTGGGCAGGACCACCAGAGCCCTTCCCAGGAGAGACCATATCCCTGGGGCAACGCCTGATGTTACTTTCTCTGCTTGCAGATGCCATGGGAAGAAGTGAGGAGTGAGATGGTAGGAGAGAAGGGGCTCTCTCCTGAGGCTGCAGATCGCATCGGGGAGTACGTCCAGCTCCACGGTGAGCGCTGCAGGGTCGAGCCCTTGGCCTTGCTCCTCCAGGCCAGGCGGGAGGGCCGGTGACGGAGGGGCACAGGGCAGCACACACGGCTGGCCGGGCCCGTTGTGGCGGGGGCTGCTGCAGTGGCAGACCCGAGGCCTGGCTCGTTTCCGCAGGTGGCCTGGACCTGATTGAGCGGCTTCTCCAGGACCCAAAGCTGTCCCAGAACAAGCTGGCCAAGGAGGGGCTGGGGGACATGAAGCTGCTGTTTGAGTACCTCACCCTGTTTGGCATCACGGGGAAGGTGAGGAGGGGCAGAGGCAGGAGGGGGTGCTGCCCTCGTGGCCGGGCAGCCTGGGCCCCCCAAGTTCACCCAGCGACGGGGCTCCCCTTGTGTCCTACAGGTCTCTTTCGACTTGAGCCTGGCGCGGGGGCTGGACTATTACACGGGGGTCATCTACGAGGCTGTCCTGCTGCAGCAGGAGAACGACCATGTGGAGGATCCCGTCAGCGTGGGGAGCGTGGCTGGAGGTGGTCGCTACGACGGGCTGGTGGGGATGTTTGATCCCAAGGGACGGAAGGTGCCCTGTGTAGGGGTCAGCATTGGGATCGAGCGGATCTTCTCCATCCTAGAGCAGAGAGTGGAGGTAGGTGCCTCTGATGCTCAACTAAGCATAGAGAAAGAGCAAGGATTTAGATCTTCCCCATGTACACCTAGTCCAGCAGATGCTGAAGTGAGTCTTCCTTGCTGCAGTCTTCGGTGGAGAAGCCAGCCAGGCCTCTACTGTGCTCTACAGCAGGAGTTAGAACCAGGACACAATCTCCGATTTTCTCTTGCTTGGGAGATCTTCTGTGGGGCTCCCACTGCAGACAAGGCCCTTTTTCCACCAGCTCTCAGACATGCCTTGTTTAGCTGCAGCAGGAGGGGGCACTTTAATCCTCAGCAGTACCAGGTACCCGGGTCAGGTGCCTTAGTGTTCCCCACTGCGTTAGGCATCTGCATGACCCTGTGTCCTTGGCAGAGCAGCTCTGCTCTGCAGGGCTGTGGGAGACAGCAGCCTCACACGTCTGCTTGCCCTGCCCAAGGCACTACAGAGACCAGGCAGGGATCAGACATCCCGGGGCAGGGAGCGCAGTGCCTCTCTAGGTTTCCCAGATACCTTTTTTTTTTTATTCCCTCCTCCTCAGAGTTGCTGTACCAATGTATTGTCCTCCGTCCCATTTAATGGGTGTTACATAGGCCTTTGTAGGCTCCCAAAACACTGCCATACATTTTCCTCCCCCAGAGGCGTGTTGTGAGGAGTTCTCTATTGGCAGCCAGACACAATTGGGATTTCTAAGTGGAAGCTGAATTCTTCCCCCACCACCCCCAGTCTTGGTCAGGTTTGTTCCTCTGCAGGTGACCTTTTAAAGGCTTTTCCCTGCAGCAAAAGCAGCAGCAGGAAAATGCCACTTTGACTATCCAACATCAGTTATGAGAGCTCCTGACAGTGCTGGAGCATCTCCACTTGCTGCTGTTAATTTAACCCCTAGTTACCAGCTCAGCTGTAGAACAAGCAGCTGCTTCTGTCCAGCTTCTGTTGGGCTTGCTGCTCCCGAGCTGCTCGGAGCAGATCTCTGGGAGGCCCTTGTGTGTGGAGGAACAGTCTCTAGAAGTGTGTCTCTAGTCTCAGTCTCCAGTTTCTTGGGTGATGAGGAACAGTCTGCTCACACCTGCAGCACAGGAGAGAGGCTGTGTTATGCCCCCATCATGGAACAACCACAGAAGATGAGATTCTGCTCCAGAGAGGCCTCCCTGACTCTCCTGAGTTTATGCTCTTCACCCCAACTGAGCCTGATCCTCTTCATTGCTAAATTGATGGGCCTGGGGTGGTGACCTGTCTTGCCCATAGGGTCTTGGATATCTCTGTATGTTCATGAAATTTTTTGAGTCTTGTCCTCTCTCTAGGCCTCTGAAGAAAAGATCAGGACAACAGAGACACAGGTGCTGGTGGCCTCTGCTCAAAAGAAGCTCCTTGAAGAGCGGCTGAAACTAATCTCCGAGCTGTGGGATGCTGGAGTAAAGGTATGATCAGGTGATGGCAAAGTCAGGAGCTGCCTGGTCTGTTCTCTGTGCAAGGAATGGACCAGATCTGGCTTTGCTTTGGGAAGGAGCAGTCATAGGGAGAAGGTGAGCAGCAGACTGCCTTCCTGAATGGAGTTTGCCTCTTCTTGGTGTCCTGAATCAGGTTTTCTCAAGGAAGGGCAGGGCAGCACGACTTGGTTAGCCCTGTAACACTGCAGGGGCTGCTCTGTCTTTTACCTCAGGACAGATTCCCAAAGCAGGCCACACTCCAGCCTCTGCTGCATGGTAGCTGGGATACCATGCTGCTGCCAACAAAAAGTAAAAAAAATGCAGAGCTTTGCAAGAAAGGGAGAGTGAGGCCAGGGAGGAACCTGGGCTGTTTTCTGCAGGCCAAAGGCAAGCTGTGTGGCAGGGCCCCGCTCCCTGACTGCTGCGGGCAGGCTCCCTTGATGGCTGAGTGGAGGAGAACACGTGGGTGCTCTGCTGGGCTCCTGACCCTGTTGGGACACCACAGGTGTCACAGAATCATCTGGGTTGGAAAAGCCCCTGAAGCTCCTCCAGTCCAACTATGAACCTCACGCTAACCGTTCCCAACTGCACCAGATCCCTCAGCGCTGGCTCAGCCCGACTCTTCAACCCCTCCAGGGATACCGGGGACTCCCCCCCCTGCCCTGGGCAGCCCATTCCAACGCCCAACAGCCCCTTCTGCACAGAAATCCTTCCTCAGAGCCAGCCTGACCCTGCCCTGGGCAGCTTGAGGCCATTCCCTCGGGGCCTGGCGCTGGCTCCTTGGCTCAACAGACTCATCCCCCCTCTCTGCACCCTCCTGTCAGGGAGCTGTAGAGGGCCATGAGGTCTCCCCTCAGCCTCCTCTTCTCCAGACTAAACCCCCCCAGTTCCCTCAGCCGCTCCCCAGCAGACCTGTGCTCCAGACCCTGCACCAGCTGCGTTGCCCTTCTCTGGACAAGTCATTCAGTGGCATTTTTGGGGTGAGGGGCCCAAAACTGAACCCACTCATCAAGGTGTGGCCTCACCAGTGCCGAGTACGGGGGTCAGATCCCTTCCCTGTCCCTGCTGGCCACGCTAGTGCTGATACTTCAGCCCTGGTCTGACACAGACTGGAGCTAATGACCTGGTGCTTTCCCAGGGTATGCAGTGTCTTGTAACTCTGAGCTGTGCTGTGTTACTTGTTAGCTGTAATGCTCAGCCTTCTCCATTAGCCCATCATCTCCTGACACCCCCACACTTACCAGATAGCAATTAGCAGACTGGCCCAGCAACACCTGGTTGAGGCGGTGCAGAGAAGCAGGCCAGTGCTGATCCATGGTGGTGTGCTCTGGTTCTCTTCCAGGCAGAAGTGCTGTACAAGAAGAACCCCAAGCTGCTGAATCAGCTGCAGTACTGCGAGGACACGGGCATCCCTCTTGTTGCCATTGTGGGTGAGCAGGAGCTCAAGGATGGAGTCGTCAAGCTGCGGGTCGTGGCAACCAGGGAAGAGGTGAGGCCTGCAGTAGCACGGTGTGAGGGGGACTGGCCACTTCACCCTTCGTCCCAGCTCAGGCCAGCCCTCCAGACCCATCCGTACCCTGCTCTGCAGCAGTGCCGTCGGGCTGTACATAGCAAGGTGGCTTTGCTGGCCCACATTTTGAGTGTGGTGCCTAAAGGGGAGATGAGAGGAGTAAGGCACTTGCACCTGATGCGAAAAGCCTCCAAGGCCTAAAGCTGCTTAATGCAGGAGGTGCGGTGAGGGGAAGGCTCCCTGCATGCAGTAGGCAGAGGGTCACGAGCCAGGGCTGGCAGACTCGAGGTGAGGCCTGTGGACTGAGGCTGGTGGCCTTGGGGGTATGTTTTTGGAGACTGGGTGAGATGAGTTTCCTCAGCTTGTCTTGGCATGCTGTGGAGTGCGTGCCCTGGTCTCAGTTTGCCATCAAGCCCCCTATAACAGGGTCTCAGCATTTTACACATCAGCTTCCTCATTAGATCTTTTCAAGCAGTGGTCTCTCCAGCAACTCCTAACACCTCACATTCCAGTTCCTTGCCCCGTGCAGTTTCCTGAAGCACTTGTCCCCAGTTCTGGAGAATTTCCCATCAGGTGACCTTGAAGTTCCAGCTGTTCCTCAGTTCAGGAGCCTGGCACACGGAGGGGCGATGCGGTGGCCCTGTGGCTGCTTGTGCTTCCCATCCAGGCTGTGGGACCGTTGCAGAAGGTCCTGGAGGTGCCCCCTTGCAATGAGTGGGACCAGTGCTGACTGGTTTTGGCTTTGGAACCGGTAGGAAAGAGTGGGAAGAGCATCTTTCTTGTGATCATTGGGCAGGAGAGGGCTTGGCAGGGTTGCAGGCAGGTGCCTGCTCTCACAGGTTCAGCTCTGCATGTGCTGCAGCCCCCTCGATCCCCGCAGAGGGACTGGTGACAGCAGCTCGGTGTGATCTCCCCAGACACAGGGTGCATGCAGTGTGGGCCATCCCTCTGGGACTAGAGAAGGTCACGATACGTCAAGCTGCTTGTCTTGTATTGAAGCAACTTTGTGCTCCCCTTGTGTAGGTCAACGTTCGCAGGGAGAGCCTGGTTGAGGAGATCAGGATGCGAACGAGCCGGCCTTAACCCCCTTCCAGACATGTCTCCTCGTTCATTGGATTCTGGCTGACAGATTTCCTCCTGTAAATGCCTTTGGTGGGTCATGTAGCAGCGGCTGCAGGGTTGGGGGGGGGGGGCCTTTGAAGGCTGTATTTATTCTTGTCTTGCGCCCTCCCTTTCCCGGCGGGAGCAGAGAGGCTGCCCTGACTCCTACGACATGCCCTGGTCTTGGAGTATGGCGCTGTCAAGACGTTTTGCAAGTGGCTGTGCTGTCCCTGCCGTGACACACGCAGCCTGTGCTGGCAGCAGACCCCGGGGTCTTGGCTGCAGCTTCTTGTTCCTGTCGCTTTTAATAAACATCCCGCCCTGTCTCCCTGCTCAGGCTGCAGGGAGGTGACCTTATCCCAAGCAAAATGTAAAGGTGCAGCTCCCAGAGACATAATAAATCTGTCTGCCCTGCTCCCGTGACTCCTGTCCCTCCTTTCCGCTTGGGGCAGGGCTTTGCTCACCTGCCTCGCCGAGCCACGGCTGGGCCTTAAACGTCACGGGGGATGTTTCTCAGCATCGCGCTCAGCTTCGTGCCACGAGCCAGGTCGGTTTCTTTTCGGTTTTTTAACCCCGCGGCTTTCTGGCGTGGGAGCGGAGCGCCGGGGCGGGCTCTGCCGCGGGTCCCCGCTGCCCCGCCCGGGGCGGAGCGGCCGCGGCGCCATGGGCGGAGCTGGAACCTTCCAGATCCCGGCGCGGGCGGGCAGGAGGAGCGGCGGCGGCGATGGAGGCGGAGGTGGGCGCCGTCGCGGGGCGGCCCGGCGCTGCCGGGGGCGGGGGGGGGGCGCCGGTACGGAGCACGGCTCACCTCGCGGGGGGGTGGACGCGAGGGGGGGTCTCTCGGGGAGTCCCCGGGGCCGTCGGGCGGGGACAGGAGCCCCCGAGAGCCGTCTCGGTGCGTGGCGCAGCGGCGGGCGGCGCTGGGCCCCATCCCGGCCCGGAGCCGCCCCATCCCACCCCTTCTCCCCGCCGTGAGCAGGCGCTGGCGGCCCCGGTGCCTCGTGGAGACCGCGGGGATGTGGATGGGCCCCGGTAGCACTGAACCGGCGGCGGTTTAGCTGGGCTCTGCTGGGGAAGAGCTGGGTCCTGCCTCTCCCAAGAGCCCCGGCACCTCCCCGCACCCCCCGACCGGGAGCTGCAGCACCCCCAGCCGTGGGAGCTGCAGAGCCATGGCAGGAGGCTTTGTGGTGTGCGTGCCTGGTCTTTCTGCACCCTCCCAGCAGAGATTTCCTCTTTATGGGTCCCCACCATCATCAAAGGTGTTTTCTGGTCTTCAGGAAAGATAAAACCTCTTGGAGATGGAAAGGTGCCACCACCTGGTGATGCACCTGGAGCTGGATGAGGTGGAGCTGCAGCCAAACTGCCTTTAGCCTGAGTGGGGCTTAGTCCCACTCAGTGTACGGTTTCTGAGTCCCTAATGAGACTTCACAATACTTAATGAGTTAAAACCTGATAATACTGCCACATGGATGGTGTCTTCAGGTCCTCTATGATGTCCTCAGAAGCGTGAGGAGTCTCTGGTAGAAGAGAGTTGGGTGTTTTGGGGTCCCAGTCTGCCTGGGATCTTGTGACGTGACCAGCCACCCCAAGGTGGTGGCTCTTTGTGCTCCAGCCCCCTCTTGCAGCACCAGTGTCTTTCAGAGCCCTTGCAGGCACCCACAGGGGAGCTGTTGGTGTCCTTGTGCTCTGCCAGAGTTGCTGGAGTTAGTCATGTGGAGCAGGAATGGACAGTGGGCAGGGCAGGGCTTTGGGTGTGCGGGTGGAGTTGTTTAGTCTGGAGAAGAGGAGGCTGAGGGGAGACCTCCTGGCCCTCTGCAACTCCCTGCCAGGAGGGGGCAGAGAGGGGGGATGAGTCTCTTGAGCCAAGGAGCCAGCGCCAGGCCCCGAGGGAATGGCCTCAAGCTGCCCAGGGCAGGGTCAGGCTGGCTCTGAGGAAGGATTTCTGTGCAGAAGGGGCTGTTGGGCGTTGGAATGGGCTGCCCAGGGCAGGGGGGAGTCCCCGGGATCCCTGGGGGGGTTGAAGAGTCGGGCTGAGCCAGCGCTGAGGGATCTGGGGGAGTTGGGAACGGTCAGGGTGAGGGTCATGGTTGGGCTGGAGGAGCTGCAAGGGCTTTTCCAACCCAGATCATTCTGTGTTCAGAGGCTCCTCAGTTTCCTGAGGGCAGAGGGGTTCAGCATTTTTTCCCCTGCCTGCTGGCTGGTGCTAGGCCTTGTGGTTGCTTTGTGGAGTTGGGATACCTCCAGCTGGGAGGTTGTAAACTCTTTGCCCAGATGAGCACTAGTGTCATCTCCCTCCTCAGACGTGGACCAGCAGTATCAACCAGACCAATAAGATGGCCCTGCTTGCCTGGGCAAAAGAAACCCGCACTGACCTGGTGCAGATCAATGGGCAAAGGCGATACGGTGGCCCCCCCCCAGGTGGGTGAGAAGCACATCTCAGCGCCGGGGTGCCCTGGGAGCACAGTGCGGGGGCGCCGGGTGGGCCTCGCTCAGCATGCGCCAGCTGCTGGGGGGCGGGATGGGGTGATCCCGGAGGGCTGGCATCTCACCGTGTCGCTGTGTGCCTGCAGGCTGGGTGGGCGACCCCCCACCGGCCGGCACGGAGGTGTTCATCGGGAAGCTGCCGCAGGACATGTACGAGAACGTGTTGATCCCGCTCTTCCAGAGCGTGGGGAGGCTCTACGAGTTCCGTCTCATGATGACTTTCAGTGGCCTTAACCGGGGCTTTGCCTACGCCAAGTACAGCAGCCGGCGCGGAGCCAAGGAGGCCATCGCTGCCTTCAACAAATTCGAGGTGCGGGAGGGCTGCGCCATCGTGGTGTGCAAGAGCACCGAGAAGTGTGAGCTGAGTGTGGATGGCCTGGACGGCTCGGTGAGCCAGGGGGAGCTGGAGGCTTTGCTGCGGCGGGTCACGGTGGGGCTGCAGAGCGTCACCCTGTGCGCCAGCCCCTGCCGGAAACGGGCCCAGCTTGCTGTGCTGAAATACAGCTCGCACCAGGCTGCTGCCATGGCCAAGAAAACCCTGATGGAAGGTAGGTGGGAGGCCTGGGTGCTGTGGGATGCTGCTTGGGCTGGGATTTCTGGTGTCTCTGAGGAAGGGCGTATCCCACCTCCAGACTCAGCTGCAAGGTGACTTCAGCCTGGAGACAGCCCTTGTTCTCTCCCTGTGGGAGTCTGGCTGTCCTCAGTGGGGTTGATCCCCAGCAGACCTAGTGGGGGTGGGATAAAGGGGCTGCTGGAGCACTTCAGGCAGCTGCCTGCTCACAGCAGAAGCATCCCCAGTACCAGTGCTGGTGCATCCAGAGCTTTGACTGATTTATTAAACCCTCCTGATGGAGATTCCCTACTTCTCAGTGCCCTGCCCCATGGTTGCACAGCCCTCTGATGGGTCATGTTTCCCAGACATCCAGCGGGAACCTCCAAAGTCTTGATTTGTGCTTGTTTCTGCCCCAACTGAGAAACCTTTGGCTTTGACATCTTTGCAGCTGTCCCTAAAGGCAGACTGCTCCTAAAATCCCCCGAGCCCACCTTGGTAGCGAAAGGAGATGGAGAAGCAGCTGCCCTGTGTGGAGGCAGGGGAAAGGATCCTTTGCAGTTTGTACACTGGGTGTTGGTGCCGAAACACCTGTGGGGGTCACTGCGCCAGATGCTGGGGGACAGGATTAAGTGGGATGGGATGATACAGGAGGGCTGGTGTGTGATCATCTCTGCCAGCTGTTACCGGTCTCTCCCAGAGAACTTGAGTCTCAGCGGCATGGAGATGAGGGTGGCTTGGCTGAACCCTGATCTGAAGCAGAAACTGCAGTTGTGCAAGGAAAAGCCATCGTCCAGCCGGGTGCAAGGAGGCAAGAGCCCGGAGGGCCCCAAGCGGGTGCCCCTGTCTCCAGTGCTGCGCAACGCACTGGACCGCCTGAACACCCTGTGCCAGAAGCAGTACCTGGGGACACCCCTGTTCCTCACCAAGTGTGTTCAGGAAAACCCCAATGGATGGCTGCGGTTCTGGTGCTGCGTCGTGATCCCAGGGTTCCCCGTGCCCTTCAGTGGGTTCACGTGGGTCCGGCAGGACGGGCCAGGCAGGAGTGGGCACGAGGAGGCGAAGGTTGCAGTGGCGCTGCAGGTTCTCCGGGTGCTAGGTGAGTCCTCGCACGGCGTCAGTGCCAGCCCCTTTCCCAAAGTCTTGGAGCATCTCCTGGGAGTGTGAAGCTGTGATGCTTTTCCTCTCTGCTGCAGGATGCCAGCTGATGTAGGCAGCTGTTCTACCTGAACCACGAGTTGAACCTGAGCCACTGTCCTTGGTGCCACTGGCTGCAGGAGCAGCGTGCGAGCCCTGCTGGGCACCTCGTCCTGTTCCAGCTTTGTTTTGAGTTTGTTTGGGTTTGTTTTGAGAGCTGGCACTGGAGGATGGGGCTGCTGGCCTCGATCGTGACAGCTGCCCAGTCTTTGGCCGGTTGTTGGGGATAGTTCTGGTTTTTGAGGATGTAGGCTTACTTGCCCAGTTTGGCTTCTTTTAAGTTGGTTTGTGTTGCTCTGCTGCAGTGGAGGGACCTGGTGCAAGCCTTGGGGCAAGCAGCAGCTGCTTGGAGAGACTGCCAGCAGTGGCTGGGGATGTGGAGGGGACGCTGCAGGCTGCTTGGGCTCACCGGGGGACCGTTTATCCTCCGCTGCTATGCCTGATTCCTGAGGAACAGCCTCAGGTGAGGATGAGACTGTGCACATGCACCGTCCTGGTGAATAGGGGATGTTCCATGGGCTGGTGGAGCTGGTTTATTTTAAGGAGGGGAGTGTTTGAGGGCTCTGGGAGGTGCAGGGGAAGCAGCTGTGGGGTTACCAGCTGTCTATGAATGATTCCTTAAGGCCAGGAGGTCTGGCTGCATTTTGTTCACTTGGTATTAAAGTAGCCTGGAAAGCACTGGCTGTGTCATGTTGTCTTTTGCTTCCTCATTCTCAGCTCCCTGCCTGTCCAGTACCATCTTGGTGCTCACCCCCCACACCAGGAACCCTGTCTTCTCCAGTGGCAGAAGGGTGGGACTCGGATCCATCCTGTAGCCTCCAGGCTCCACATCTACAGCCTGCTGGGCCCCTGAAATCAGCTTTTGCTCCTGTGGGAAGCAACAGACCCTGGCACCCAGAGCTTTGCGTCCCAACTTTGCACCAAGGTCCTTCTGACTGCCTTTCGGTGTGTCCCAGGCTCCTCCGAGTACCTCTTGATGAACCCCCACTGGTCTTTGAGTGCCACCTCTGGGACATTGTAGCACCTCAGTGCTCTTCTCTGGGGCCTCAAGTGCCTTTCAGTGTGCCCGGTGGTCCAGAAGTGGTTTCTAATGAGCGCCGTGGTCTTTCAGGTGCATTTCAGGGTATAGGTGGGTGCCTGTGAGTACAGAGCTCTGCTGGTCTCTGCACAGCACCCAGGTGCCTGACTGTTATCCCCAGTGGCATCCAAAGGCCTTTCCATGCTCACTGTGATCCCGAGTGCCTTGTGGTGCACTTAAGGGGACCCCATGTGTCTTTCTGTGCTGCCCAGGTGCCTTGCAGTGCAGCACCAGAGGACTCTTGAAGTGCCTTCAGGTGTCCTCCAGCAGCCATTCTGTGCCCAGATGAACCCGTGCCTTTTGTAGAGCCCCAGAGGCCTCCCAGAGCTTTGGGATGTGGCCCATGGGCCTTCCAAGTCCATTTGGTGCACCTCGAATGGCCCTGCACACCTATCTGCTGCTGCTCTACCATCTGACACACATCTGCACCAACCAAGTCCCTTTGACAGCACCCAAGTACCATCCTTATTCCTTTTGGAGATCCTCCAGGAGCCTTTTGGTGCAGCCTCGGGTGCCACCAGTGTCTTTTTGTGCTCCCCAGAGGTCTGTGTGTCCCTTCGATGTACACCAGTACCCTCAGCATCTCTGCGTGCACCTGCCTTTCGGTGACCTTTGTTGTCTCAGAGTTTTCTTGTTGAAGCCCCTGCAGTGCAATGTGCATTTTCCTGTGAAACCCTCCTCTGGGACCTCCATGGATCATTCTGTACCCCCCAGAGGTCTACCAGTACCATTTGGGGTATCCCAAAGGCCTTGGGGGCTTTGCTGGCCCTGGCAATGTGCCGCAGCCTTGGTGTGGCTCAGGACCTCATGGGAGTCTGATCGCCCAGGAGTAGGGCTGGAAGAAGGATCACCCCAGCTCCCAAAGCAGCCCAGTCTTTTTATTAGGACAGTCTGGAATGAGAGACACCAGCCCAGCCTCGGTGAGCAACCTGAAGAGAGGGCATCCCCCTCCCTGAGAAGCCCAGCCATCTGCATCCACAGTCAGCAGCACCCACCACATACGGATACATCACATCTTCACAGATATTTCAAGATGTATCTACAGAAACATCATCGCTTCATCTTCCTCGTGGGAGGAAGCTGCGTGTCCAGCCGGGCTATGTGCTGGTGTTGGTGAAGGGGCAGTGCTACCTGATTCTCTTGCTGATGGTCCCCACTTGGAGCACAAGCTATCAAGAGTCTAGGGTCACCAGCATGGCCCAGTAGATGCACTTGTAGTCCAGCTTCTGGAAGAGCACCCAAGGTGAGCTGCTGGGGGTGGGAACTGGGGCTGAGAGCAGCCCAGGACGGCAGGAGCCAAGGGGCTCTGACAGTGGGAAAGCCTGACGGCCACCTGGGTGGAGGTAGAGGCCACGGGGCAGATCAGAGCCAAAGGATGAGGAGCAAGCAGCTCCACAGGGGAGGGGAATGGGCAGAGCTGACCTCTGACAGGACTAGCTCTAAGAGTCCTTCCTGCTACTGTGGCCACGGCTAGAGCATCTTACCTTGAAGATGTTGATGTGCAGATGTACCGGTGCAGAAAATGATGGCGTGGGTCTTGCCACAGGTTTTGTTGGGGTAAGAGGCCATGCAGACCAGGCTGAGCAAGGGCTCAGGAGGAGAGCATCCAGCACGTCCAGAGCCATCACCAAATCCAACCTCTACTTCTGGTGCCGCAGGGATGGGCAATGGAGACCAGGCAAGAGGGAAACTGGCAGAGTCACAGCAGGGTTCTGCTCCCAGGGACACAACTGCCGGGTCTGGGGTGGCACCAGGGACCTGCTCTGAGCTTCAGCACTGGGGAGCACTGGTGGCCTGTGGTCCTTGTCACCCCAGGTGTGCACTGGCCCTGCCCCTCAGCTGAGGTGATGGAGTGGGACACGGTCTGCACCATCTGCTCATTCTTCATCCTGAGGCCATAAATGTACAGGTGGGCAGCCTCATCCATCCCGTACTTGCTGATGGAGATGCTGGATGACTCCCTGGGCCAAGAGGGAGAGTTGAGCTGCACAAGGGCCCAGTGTGTAAATTCTTCTCCTGCTCTGAGGTGGAGCTGCAGAGATCAGGCTTCTCATCACATATGTGACTGAAGAATGATGGCAGACAGAGCAATGGCCCAGCGCGTTCCTCCCCAACCCTGCCCAGCCAGTACCTTGTGTTTCCCCATGTCCATTTGGAAGGTAAAGCCCAGCAGCGTGACCATGGCCATGGCACTGAAGCAGTGGCACCAACACTTGTTGAGCTCGTGGTGTGGCAGGTTGGGCTGGGGTTGAGAGCCTTGGAGACAGAGCAGGTTGAGCACATCTTTGTGGAAATGGCTGCCCCACAAACCTGCTGACACCGTGTCCAGACAGTGCCAGCTGGGGACACCACAAGTTCCCTTAGGGTCAGTGACACTGCAAGCCTCCTCCACCCCCAGCATCCAGAGGCACGTAGGAAGCTGGAACCACCCCAGGGGCCACCAGGGATGACAGGGGATAAGCCAGTTGCCAGGTACATCTGTCCCACCAGGCTAGTCCCTGGCTACTGGTGTGGACATTCCCTGTGCTTCCTAGGGGATACTCGTGGGGACTGAGGGTGCAGGATGCACCCACGCTGCTCTCGAGGAAGAAGTTGGTGATGCACTGATCCATGCTGATGGCGTGGGCTGCTTCCTCTGCGTTGGCCCCGGTTACTTCATCCAGGATGCTGATGGAGTTGGTGCTACTGCTCCTCTGAGCCCAGATGTGCTGTCAGCCCAGGTAAGGGCACTGTGTGGGACCTCAACGGCATCTCCTGTGCCAGCTGGGGGATGGGAGCACACACCAGCTTGGGGAGCCCAGAGGGCCACGTGTTGGGTTTTGGGCACCCAGTGCACGTAGGTGATGCTGAGGGCTTCAGTGGGCTTTTGCCCCTCCAGTGTCTCATTGTCACCAAGGACACGGAAGTGTCCAGGTAGCCATGCCTTTGGCCAGGATGTGGAGGCACGAGATGGTGTGGGAACACTGGAGCCCCACACTCCCCTTTCTCCTGATCCATGCTCCTCGTTGGCCACTTGTGAGATGCACGGGCCACTCTGCCACCCCCTAACCCATGGTGTCCCAGGGTCCTTGCCTTGCACCAGGATGGGTTGGGCTTGGTGTTGGCATTCAAGAGCCGCTGGATGCTCTCATGGCCCCCACCAGCACTGTGCTCTTCATGTGGGGCAACCACCTAGCCCCCGCTGGGCTGGAAAGATCAGTGCCACCCAGGGCTGGGCTGCAGGAGATGGCCAGAGGGCAGGGTCTGGCCCCAGGGCAGGAGAGCTGGGTGCTGGTGGTGACTCCTTGGCTGCACCCAGAGCCTCACTTAACGTGGAGATGCCCAACTGCTGGGCACATCTGGCTCCCCAGCTCAGAGTGGTGCTCACAGCGGGGAGATGCCATGGCTGAGGGGCTGTGGGGAAAGGGCTGGGTCTGGCCAGGGCCACGCCAGGGGGGTAGATGTCACCAGCCTGGAGGCTTGTCCATGGCAGGGGAAGGTGGCGCCAGTCCCCTGCCCTGGTCCACGATGCCTGCAGCCTCCCCCAGGCCACCAGCCACCCAGCAGGGACCCGCAGAGAGGCCCACGGCCAAGTCAGGCATCCCCGGGCACTCGGAGCAGCACGGAAAAACCCCGGCTCCCCCCTAACACCAGCTACGTGTCACAACACCCAAGCGCTGGGCGCTCTCCCCACCACAACCCCCTGGCCCCAGTGCCTCGCGGGCGGGTCCCAGACGTGCCCAGGAAGTTGGGGTGAGCCAAACCATCAGCACAACGCACTAGGAACTGAAAGGCACTGGGTTTATTTGTAGTAGAGCTGATGTCTAAATTAATTAACAAAGGCTAATGGACACACCTGCTTGGACAGTGGGGCAGGCACAGCAGGGGCAGGGACACCGTGTCAATCCCCGTCCTGAGCAACGCCCTGCCTCACCCCCACCCCCCAGGAACCCCAAATACACCAGCAACCCCCCCATCACATTCCACCTCCACACCCCCAGGGATCCTCAGTCATAGCCCCCCCCTCCACCAGCGACCCCCACCGCCAACCCGCCCCATACGCGGGACCCTCAGCCACGCCCCCCGCCCCGTCCCTCTCAGGAGGGCCCTCAGCCGCGCCCTCCCCACGTACCGCCCCTCCCCCAGGATCCTCAGCCACCCCCCCCCCGAACTCCCCCCCACCCCCGAGGCCCCCCCGGGCTCATCCCTCCCGGGTCTCCGACGCCCCAACAGGCTGCCCACCCCCACCCCGTATGAGGGACCCGCCGCTCTGTCCCTTTAAGAACACGCCCGCCTCCCGGCCTGAGTGGCAGCCCTGGGAGCCAATCACAAGGCCGGCTCGCGGTTTGCTCACAGCGCCGGCAGCGCCCGCCCCCGAGGTGTGGCCGAGCAGAGACACACCCCGGGGGCGTGTCCCGCCGTGGCCCCGCCCCCGCGCTGGGCCCGGCGGCGCTGCCCGCCCGGCTGGGCCCTGCCCGGCCCCGGGCCCCCCCTCAGTCGCTGCCGTCGCTGTCGCTCCCCGCCGCCGCCTCCGGCTCGGCCTCGTCCCGCAGATCGGCGAAGAAGTCCTCGCCGCTGCCCGCCGCCTTGCTGCTGAGCGCCCGCAGCGGCCCCCCCTTCTTCTTCTTCCTCCGGTAGTCGTCCACCACCAGCGCCCCCAGGGCGGAGACGTCCCAGAACTTCACCTTCTGGTCGTGGGCGCAGCTGGCCAGGAGCTGCCCGCCGGGGGCCAGCGCCAGCTGCTCGATGGGCTCCCCCAGGTGCTGCCCCACGCAGCCCAGCACGCGGTTGGGCAGGATGTTCACCGCCCTGGGGACGGGGTGGCCGCTGAGGACCCGCGGGGGGGGCAGCGCCCGCGCCCGCCACCAGCCCCCCTGCCCGCCCCGGCACTGGCTTCCCTGCCCGCCCTGCCCTTGCTCCTGATCAAGGCGGGTCTTGCTCTGCACCCTCCCCACGCCATCCCGCAGCACTGACCTGATGACTCCGTCCAGGGACCCCACGCAGACGATGCTGTCTGTGACGGGGACCACGCAGTCAACGGACTCGGCCCGCAGAGCAAAGCGGTCGCTGGCAGCCCCGAAGCCATCCCAGTTGAAGAGGTAGATGGTGCCTTCGCTGGAGCCACATGCCACTTTCTTCCCCCTCTAGGCAAGATGGAGGACAGCAAGGCAGAGACAGAGCACGAAACGCGGGGTGTGGAGAGGGATTCACGGGATCCTGCTACACGGTGGGGCCCAGCACCAACCTTCAGCAGCACAACAGATGTCAGGTCCCCGTTCTGTGGCTCTGAGAGCAGCTCAAAGCGCCGTCTCTTCACGTTGAAGACACCCAGTGTGCCATCACCACTGCAGGAGACGGAAAGGGCATGACGTGAGCGCGGAACGCGGTCCGGGGGAGCCTGAGTCCGGTGCCACGGAGCCCTGGGTACCTGGTGGTCAGCAGGATCTTCCCGTTGCCATCCACAGCCATCGCGCTGATGTACTCCTCCTGCTGACGGGCCTCCAGGATGGCATCCCCCTTGCGCAGGTCCCACACCTTCAGCGCCCCGTCGTCGTCGCCCGTGGCAAAGACGTGGTTATCAATGGGCAGCACGCAGTTGAGGGCCGAGCTGCAGAGACCCCAACCCCACGCCAGCACCGTCACAGCCCACAGTGCAGGCGAGTGTCTCCCTGAGCACCAAGGATGCTCCAGCCTGTGTGGCCCCAGCAGGGGAGGGAAGGGGACGCTGCCCCGGCAGCTGTTGCCTGCACAGACTTACCCGTGGGCCTTCGGGAAGCGTGTTTCCAGCCGTCCCTCCTCCACCGTCAAAACATGGATGGACTTGTCTTTGGACACGGTGAAAAGCTCTGGAGAGCTGTGTAAGTGTCCCCAGCCCTGGCTGTTGCCCCCCTGGCCCCGTTGCCACCCCATGTTCCCCGCACTCACTCTGCCCATCCTGGGAGAAGGCCACGTCCCGGCACGACTTGAGGTGATGCCCTGAAGACCAGAGCTGCCGGTTCTCCCCCTCGGTGCGGGAGTACGAGTACCTGCCAGCACCGGGTCGGGCTCACCGGGGCCCACGGTAGCACGGGGAGCCCCGGCGGCCGGTGCGCGGCGGTTCCTAACCCCGGAACCCCCTCCCACGGCCCGGCGGAGCCCCCCACGGCCCCACTCACAGGTAGACGTCGCCATCCACGTCTCCCGCCGCCAGCAAGGGCCGGGCCGGGTGCAGGGCAATGGCGTTGGCCGTCGCCTCCAAGCAGATGTCCTCGGGGGTGTCCCGCAGCCGCGGCTCCCTCCCCGCTGGCTCCGAGCACTCCTGGGGGAGAGCGGGGCGGTGGGGCCGGGGCCGGCGGGGCCGGAGCCGCGCTGCGCCCCCCGACGCGTGCTCACCTCCGCCGGCACCGCCATGGCGGCCGGGCGCGGGCTGGGCTCGTTTGCATGTCGACGCCCCCTCATTTGCATGCCCCCTCCCCCTTCGCATCGCCTGCCCCGCCGCGCGGCGCGGCGGCCTCGCGCGTGGGCGGGCTGGAGCGCGGCCCCGCCGCCCCGGCTCAGCAGCTGCCTGCGGGGGCTCGACCCCGCGTGGGTGCCCCCCGCCCCGATCTGCACCCCGGGGAGGGGTGATTCGCGGGAAAAGACGCTACAACTCGAACAGAGTTATAAAGCCGGTGTGTTGACTCTGGCACCGGGGTGCAGGGGGATTTCTCCACAAAGCTTGCACACCCACCGCACATCTTACCAAAAACTTACCGAGCGTGGATCTCCATATTCATTGGGTTACATAACACACTCATCCATACGCGTGAGTGAGGCTGGGTCAGTTCGAAAGGCCGATGTCAACAGTTTATGTCATCTCTGCACCTGCGCATTGCCTCCTGGTCATCCTCTTCGGGGGGCTTTGGGAGGAAGGCTCGGGGTCTTTCGCACTTTGTTTTTTCCCCGGAGCACGCGCAGATTCTCTTGCCCGATTTCTTGAATAACAAGAGTGTTTTTCAGACAGTTTACTTTCTTCTATCTTATCTAAGAGAACCAATAGAACTTCTCCCATCCGTATACAGCTATCTTTACTCATCAGCGAAATTCCAACTAGTTAGTCACCTGTTACTCAAGGACAGAAGTATAATGTTTTGCTGAACATTGTAGTCCTTGGTAGATTTTCACAGTGAACTGCTTTGTTTTGATGAACACAGTAGTCCTTGGTAAAATTCCACAGAACAGTCTGGGCAAGCAGGATTCTTAGCAATATTTTTAAAAGTACTGTAACTTGCTATAAGTAAATAAGCTGCTAAGCAGTTTTCTATAAGTAAATAAGTAAATAAATCTCAAAACAAGTAATCATTTCTCTGTATCAGGTGGAGGGAAGCTGCTACAAGTGTACTTCAAATTGCTGATGTACAGGTCCCTGTGAAGTAAGACTTCGAGTTTTAATGTTAGACACCACTTATGTTTTACTAGCTCTTTTTTTTTTTTCCTGTATTTTACTGTAATGTATCTAATTTCATTTATACTTTTTCCTAACTACCCTCTGTGGTAAATTCCCACTTATAAGATGTTTTAAAACCTTTAATTCCTCATCTAGTAAAGATAAGATAGACCATGGACAGTCTGAAAAACTCCCTGAGTACATCCCTAATAGCAGAGATGGACACTAGAAACCTAAAGTTCACTAAGGGACAGTGTGAGAAATGCTGTGGGGATCCCTAAGGAGAGGAGTAGACACTCACTCTACTTTTGCTATGCATGCTCAGACTATGTCAATGAATTCTGTGAAGCCATTAGCATAAGACTGCCTTTTCTAAGAAATCTAATGCATATGTACACTTTCTGTGTATATTAGTCAGAGTTTGTTAGTAAGCGTGGCACTTGTGGTGGAACAATCCCCAGTGCTGCCCAGCACTGCAGAGGAATCCCTGCTGAACAATTATACTCGATCCTGACTGTTGAGTGGAGCTCCTTGTTTCAGTGGCCAGCCAGGGACCTGGCCTGGGGCTGGAACGGCACCCCGAGGGGCTGCCCCTGCCCTGGCCCCATCACACCCACCTGCTGCTGGTCACGGGTGATCCCCGCTCCTGTGCCCACACAGCCCTACTGGTGCCAGGCAAAGCGGTGTAAATCCTCTACTTCAGGCCCTTCCCCTTGCTGTACCCCCCCCAAGGGCCCCATTTCTTCCCCACACACTTGAGGCAGAGGTGGCTCAGCTGGGATCATTTCCCCTAAAAATTATTTGCTAATTTTATCCTGAGCTTAATAGGGGCTGCCTGCACCCACCATAAATCACAGGGAGGTTGCAGAGAGCTGGGAATGACTCTCTTGAGCCAAGGAACCAGCACCGGGACAGGAGGGAACGGCCTCAAGCTGTGCCAGGGCAGGGTCAGGCTGGCTCTGAGGAAGGATTTCTGTGCAGAAGGGGCTGTTGGGCGTTGGAATGGGCTGCCCAGCGCAGGGGGGGAGTCCCCGGGGTCCCTGGAGGGGTTGAAGAGTCGGGCTGAGCCAGCGCTGAGGGATCTGGGGGAGTTGGGAACGGTCAGGGTGAGGGTCATGGTTGGGCTGGAGGAGCTTCAAGGGCTTTTCCAGCCTAGACGATTCTGTGAAACACCCTTAGCTAGGGCTGGCCCTGTGAGAACAAAGGGGCCTGGAGGGTGGAAAAGGAACCCTGGTACCCCACTGATCTAAGCCCAGCCCAGGCACCTTCTCTTTGCCCTCACAGACAGACATTCATGCAAATTGAATACAGCTTTATTACAGCTACAACATTTACACATCACAGGCTATACAGCAACCTCTGGAGGGGAGAACCTCAGCACAAACCCACAGCACAAGGCTGGGGGGGACATGACATGTGCTGCCCGGAGCAGAAAGTGGACGGCGTGGGGGGCAAGAGCACACCAGCAAGCTCCAGCAAGGCAACATCCAGCCCGCTGGCATTCCAGGAGCTGGAGGAGAAGATACTGGAGGCATCAGTACTTGGGACGTTTCACCTCAACCCTGGAAGATACAGAGGGGCAGGACAGTGTTGAGCTCTTTTAGTCCCCCCTCAAAAGCTCAACACCAAGATCCAGTTTCACCCCACAGAGGAGTAGGGGGGCCCCACAGCTCCTCAGGGCAGAACTCTGGTCAAGGAAGAGCCTCAGCACAGTCCTGGGGTCTGCTCAGCACCCTCCCATGGCCCAGGGGAGAGGTGCCCCATGGGCTCTGCTGAGCTGAGCAGGGCAGAAGCACCCTAAAAAGACCAAATGTTCTCCACTCTCCTTCCAGCCCCACACCAAGAGCTGGCAGGTGCCAGCACTGCCCTGCAGCCAAGCCAAGAACAGAGACAACTGTACTAACCCATCAGCCTCCAACTTCTTCCTCTTCTCAATGATCTGCAAAAAAAACACAAAATCCCATTACCCTCTGGGTAGCTGCCTGCCCACAACTGCAGCAGAGAGGCTGTAGGGTACAAAATACACCCAGGGAGAGCTGTAGCCAGCCCAGAGCAAGTTGAGGTGAGATTAAGTTGTCTCCCAGCTGCCTCCATGAAGTCTGGAGAAGCTTGGCCTGCTCCCCTTTGCTTCATTCTGGCCAAAGACCATTTGTTCTCACTTGGCCCCAGCTCATCCCATACCATTGGGGTGCTCACGGCCAGCTCACCCTGCCAGGTCAACCCCCAGCTTTGCTGATTAAACAGAGCTGCTGAAGATGCCTCATCCCCTCCAAGCCCCTTGGGATGGCTCCAAGCTGCCAGTTTTGGGCACATTCACCTGCTGCAGAGCCCAGAGTAAAAAGCCCCTGGCTTGGGACAACTCCAGATGCCTTTTAAGTTCTGAAGACCCAAACATCTGGCTGATGCTAGGAGCAAATACAGCTTCTGGAGAGCCAGCCCCGCTGCACACGCACAGCCTGGCTGCCAGGACAGGGGCTGAACCGAAGAGCCACAACCAGGACAGTGAGGACAGGACTAGGTGGGAGCTCTACTGAGCTACACTGGCAGCTCGCAGACAAAACAGATAATACCCCAGCACTGGGCACTCACCGCACTGATCTTCTTCCACTGCCGGTCCAGCTCTGCTTTGTCATTAGTCTCCTTGAAGCGACGGGTTTTGCGTCCCTCAGACATCTTGATCCCATACTGAAAGGCTGCCCTGGGGAAGGAGCAAGGCAGAGCTGAGCGCTCACAGGGGATCCACAGTGTGCTGTGAACAGACACGTCTGCCCCAGCCATGAGGCCGCACTCCAGAGCTGGCCTGGGCCCCTGAATGCAGCGGCTGGGCAGGAGTCCTCAAGAGGGATACCAAGAGCAAAGACAAGTCACCAAGCCCAGGATCCACAGCCCCTCCTCAGGTCCTCACCAGGCAACACTCTTCTTGCTTTAAGCCCCTCCAGGACCCAGGTTTGGCCAGCGTGGCCATCCCCCACCCCAGAATCCCTGCTCAGCCCTTCGCAATGGCTGCACTCACTTGGGCAGAGCCTCTTTGTTGTTCATGTATTCGCTGTACTCCTCTTGGGTGTCGAAGTCCCAGCGGCCCAGAGGTCCCTTCTTGTTACCCTGCAGCAAAAGAAGGACTCAGCTGACACTGGCCAGGGCTTCTCAGTCAGCCCTGTGTGCCCTGGCAATCTCCCATCGGCCCCAGTTCAATGGGCTTGGGTATCCAGTCTGGCCTTGGCTCCAAGATCCATGCCCCTGAGAAGCCCCAGACAGGAGATTCTGTAGAAGAGGGAGGTGAGACAAACTAGCACACCTCCACAGCACCTCTGGTCAAGTGCCAGGGAGTCACATGTTTGCTCCCTGGGACAACAGGTTGTGCCCAGACCCAGGCACACAGCAGATCAGCAAACCCCCAAACACATTCAACACCCAGCTCCAGGGCATTCAACCTCTCTGCACAAGCCTGCTTCTCTCCAGTGGGATCCTCTCAGCCTGCACTGGCTGACAATTAGTTTGCTGGCTGGTCCTAAAAGCTGGTGATGACATACCTGATCCATTTTGCTGTAGTCCACCTCTTCATCACTGTCCACAGCCATATCGTCCATTCTGTAAAGAAAAGCAAGGAAAGAGTTCAGAGTGGGCCCATGGGACATGGATATGGACCTTGGAGCCAGGCCGGTGGAAGCCACCTCTCATGGCCACAGACTAAACACACTCAGTTCCTGGACCAGAGAGAAGCAGCTCCAAGTGCCAGCCCTGCAGGTGAGCTGTGCAAGGGCATCCAAGATTGCAAATGCTCCCAAGATGACTCTGCAGGTCAAAAGCTGTTCCTCTTCTACCGAGGGACTGCTTCGAGGTCAGAGCTCAACAAGCACATGAATTACCAGGGAACCCAGCAGACTCCCAGCCACCTTGGCTTCTCCTTGGCACTGAGGGGCAGTGGACTCCAGGCAGCCATTTATAGCAGAGACCAGCTAAGAAAAGCCCAGGTCTGCCAGAACCAAGGACTCGGGGAGCTTTTTCACAGTAGATTGCAACCCCACACAAAGCCAGGCCTGCTCCTTCCAACAAGTAGTGGGGATTATGTTCCAAGATCTTGCTGCCAGAGAACAGCAGCCCCGTGGCATACCCTGCCCCCAACCCACAGGTTCTTGCTGCTTCCTTACGTAGCAGGGTAGCACTCGGCATAGCTGTTTGACATGCCAAAGAAGTCCCCCAGCTGCTTCTTGTCTTCTGGCTTCTTCAATGTGACAAGAGTCAAGGAAAGCACCACCAGGCAGCCTTACAGCTAAGGGCTGAGCATGGCCAGCCCAAGAGCCACCTCCTGCCCTAACACAACCGAACTGGAGGCTGCAGAGCTTGTATCTAGCATATAAGCAGCAAGGTTTGCGTGGCATTTCTCTGCTAGAAGGAGGAAGAGCCCTCCCAAGTGCAAGTGAGGAAGAACAGCCATGCGGCCATGCTCAGGCAAGGCCTGCCTGCAAGGGAAGTCTGGCCTTGCAGTCAGCCAGGCTGGCACAGATAGTAAAGGATATGACTCTGTTCCTTCCCAGCCAGTGGCTCCAGCAAACTTCTCATTGATGGACTTGATGAGCTCCTTGGCTGAGCCAGGTCCTGGAGTAAAGAGAGAGCAGGCTGAGTTTTGGGGCGAACAGCTCACTGCAGTACCCATGGGGCTGGGCAGAGCCCCCCTCTGCACAATCAACTCATGGGGACAGGGTAAGAGGCAGAAGAAAGGACTGCCTATGAGGTAGAAAAGGGGGAGCCAGGAAAACACCAAGGAGCAGCAAACCAGTTCAAGCACAGACAGGGATGAGCTTATCCTAGTAGACCCCAAATCCTCCTCAGCTTACAGCCAGCAAAAAGTTGTTTGAGCTTGTCTGCTGCAAGGGAAGGATCTGCACACACACTCAAACCAGGCTGGCATGCAGCAGCCTGTAGGCACAAGACTCTTCACCCAAAACCATCACAGCAAACAATTGCCTCCATCTTAATAGCAGCCTCCAGGAGAACAGGGAGCTCACACAGGCCAGCAAGCCAAGCAGTTCTGAAACCTGCAGCCCCGTCCAGCCTCACTCAAATGTCCACACACCACTTGACTCACCTTTGTCAATGTCTGTGGGCTGCAAAGAAGAGAGAGAAACACCATGTCACCCAGGAGGGCTGAAAGCGGGCAAGCGACAATGCTACATGACTTGCAGCTCATTTTAAGACTCTTTGTGGCAAACATGAAGTATTTGAGCCATAAAAGCTACTGGATTGTGCTAGTTGTGCCTTACTTGTGGAAGGAGACGAAAAGCACGCAGCCACCCAGCAGCCCCTGGCTGGAGAGACAGAGTTCTGCAAGAACTGAACACTGGTGCATATGGGAGCATGACCAGAGACACCCAAAGCCACCAGGGTGACCCCACCAACCCCACAGCTACACTCCCCAAAGGGCAGAGATCAGGTGGGACAGTCCAGACTTCAAAAGCAGAGGCTTACCTCATCATCAGCCTTGGGCTTCTCAAAGTAGCTGTGCCTCTTCTTTTCCTCCTCCCGCTCCCGGTCACGCTCTCGGTCCCTCTCACGCTCCCGGTCTCGGTCACGTTCCCGGTCCCTGTCACGTTCCCGGTCCCTGTCACGCTCCCTCTCACGGTACCTCTCCCGCTCCTTCTCCCGTGGCATCTTGGCAGTGGAGGGCACATAATCTCCAATGTCCTCAAAGATGCTAGAAGTGGAAAAGAGCCTGCAGTTATGGGTGCTGCAAGAGAAGAGGCCACAACCACCTCCCTTTGAACTGGAGCCTGATAAAGGCACATGCAGCACCAGCACCGACAGCTAAGGATGACCACTAGAACCTGCTTCTACATCTGTCAGAGGTATCACTGCATTTCTGCTTTCTTCTGCTGCCTGGACCTGCTTCTTGTGGCCCATGACAACAGAGAGCCCTTGCCTGCCTCAAGCCTGAAATCAAAACCAGAGCTTGCCTCCAGCCTTTTCCTACAAACCACAGGTCCAAAGAGGCAGCTTGCTCCAGAGCACCAAACCCAACCCCCTCCAAATGTGAAGGGCCAACAAGACCTTCCTGAAGGCAGAGAGCTGTGAGCAGGGAGGCACTTACTTCATATCAGCTTCAGGGGGCTTCTTCTCATCCAGCTTCCCTGCAAGGACACAACAGCAGTGAGAGGCACATCGTTCATCTGCCATCTGCGCTCTTTCCCTGTCCCCAATCGTGTTTCCAAGTCCCAGGAGTGGTAGGCCTGGAGGATGTCCTGACTTCCTCTTTGCCTACCACATCATAAGTAGTCCTCTCAGGAAGCCATTTTGTTCTCCCCCTCCCAACATGGGACACTTCCCTAAGGAACTGGGCCTTAACCAGGAAGAGTAGAGCAGCACTAGGCACCCTGGCGGCTAAAATTTCTCAGCAGCATGTGGTCCTGCCACAGAACAGCCTGCTCTCAGGACACAGTGCTCAGGGAGCTACAGGAAATCGCTGTCCTCTTAAGTCCACTGCCTCCTGGCACAGAGAAATACAGCAAACCAAAACACATCTCATTCTCTCAGGATATGCTTCAAGCATTAAGTTGTAATAATTCCCCTCATCTTCTACCTTTGTCTTTCTTCTTGAGCTTCTTGTTGCGGGTCCCTTGCCTGAGATAGGAGAGGATCTGCGTCAGTTTGCTGATGACAATGTCATTGGTGGTCAGCGTGGTCTGTGCCTGGAAGAGAAATGCCCGAGGAAGCATCAGACTCCCCTGACTGGGAACTCCTCCTGGCAAGACCCGCTCTGGCCAGTTCAGACCAGTGCAGTCAAGCGAGCTGGATGCCAGCTGCACACCTCCATGGTGGGGCAGTCAGCCTTGCTCCGGATCAGCGTGGTTGGGATGTCAGTGTCGGCATACTCATCGTCCAGATCTACCACGTAGGCCATCCTCCCCGGCAGGAACAGCTCATTCCGCTCATAGGCCTTGTTCTTGAACAGAATGCGGTAGATGTTGCGACCTGGAGGGGAAGGAAACACGTGGGAGAGCTGCTCTTATGAGAGCAATGGATGAGCCCATCATGGAGCACATTTCTTTTATCAGGAACATCAGAATTGCCGATTAAGAGACACACTGCCTCCAGCCCTCAAATTCAGGATGTCTACACCTCAGACTAAACAACTAAAGGTTTTCATTTCTCCATTCATCCTCCAGGATTTCTCCCACATTCACAGGGCAACACAAGGTGGGAAACAGCCACATCCACAGTGTCTTACCCAGTCGGGTCTTAAATTCAATTTTGTTCTCAGGATCCTCGTCCTTCCTGAACAGAAACAGAAAAACATAAGTATTATGCTAAACACATGCCTTCTCTGCATCCCTCTTTCTGTGAGGCAGTTCCACTCAGGAGTGAAAAATCCCCAACCACTCACTTAGTTTCTTTCTGGGGCTTCTCCATCATCTCCTCCTCTTCCTTCTCCTTGCTGGCAATCTCAGCCCGTACCTGGCCACAGAACAAATCCGTGCATAACAGACCAATCTGTGCTACTGCTGCCCATCAGAACCATTAAACCCACTTCCATCACCTCCTCAACCCTTCATAAATCTTACCCAGAAAAAGAAATCCACTCTGACAAGACTGAAGCACCTGTAAGTGGCAACTACTGCCTGTGGGAGTGGACAGAGTAGAAGAGCAGCACGGTGATATCTGTGCTCACCTTCTGCAAAAGCGCAAAGTCCAGACCCTTCACCAAGTGAGTGTGCTCCATGTCACCACCCAAGAACTTGGACTCCTGGATCAACTGTCTCCTCTTCTCCGCAGCGGATTTATCCCTGTGCAACAAAAATAGAGCCAGTCACAAGACAGCCCCTCTGGAGCAGACTAACAAGACAAGGCCGAGCTGCAGGCTCACGTACGCCTCTGCTGTTGGCCCCACAGCCCTGTAGTTAGCAGTTGTGCTGATTAGCTCTGTCTCCTCGTAGTCCTTGTTGACACCATCTCTCCTCTCCTTGGCTCGATCCCTGTACTTCTCAGCCAGCTCCCTCTCACGCTCTATCTCCTGCTGGCGCAGCTTTGCATAATAGCTGGGATTGGAAAAACAGCTCAGTGTTAGTGACATGTTCACGCTTCTGATGGTCAGGGAACAGTCCCCAAGGGCCCACACACCCCTGTTCTGCTTCCAAACCCCTTCCCCAAAAATCTGCTGAAGCACCATGGGACACAACATGCCTGGAGGACACCAGACAATATGAAACTACTGAACTGAGGCTAACTAAAGAAGAGCTCTATATTCCCTTCCAAAGGGAAGAGGTCAAGTACAGTTCTGCTGTGCAGATGTGCCCCAGAAGACACAGTCACCGGTGCAGGTGTCCCACCACTGCCCTGCTCTACCAGACACCTACAGAGCCTCTCCCACTTCTTCCAGAGGTGAAGCTTCACCCCGTCCTGCTGTCACTCTCCCACATCTGTTCCCACAAGGTGTGACAGAAACTCAGTCCAAGCTCTTCTCACTCTGCTTGGCTCCAAAGCCCTGAGATAATCCAGGTTACTCAGGGTCCTCTTTGCCGGCCCAAGAGCTCAGAAGCTGCTTCCACAGGAGGGACGTGATGTATGAAGACAAGTTCTGATGCATCACTTTCCCTGTTTACCTTTTCTTCTTCCTCCTGCGAGCAGCTGGGTCTTCATCTTCGTTGTACTCCCGGGGCATCCTGGAAAAGGGCGAGAAACCACACGTACAGTCTGCAGAGCCATACAAACACAGGCAGCTAGACAGAACAGTCCCTCAGACACAGCAGAGCACAAGATGCTTAAAGATGGGTACAGTCCCATTTCTCCCTAATTCCACTCTGTCAGCAGGGAGAAAGCTCTGATTTTCACAGAACAAAAACTAAATCTGGCTCATGCACAGAGCATCTTAACAGCCATGTTAACTCACTCTGTTATTTATAACAGTCCTGACCCGCTTGTTTCTCCACTTAAGACATACATGTACAGCTTGCATGGAACCAAGCACAAAAGAAGGCCAAGGTCTACTCCTCGGGTCCTGTCTGCGTAGTGTCATGATTTAACCCCAGCCAGCAGCTAAGCACCACACAGCTGCTCACTCACTCCTCGCCCTTCCCAGCAGGACAGGGAGGGAATAAAAAAAAAGTAAAACTCATGAAATAAGAACAGTTCAATAATTAAAATAAAATATAGTCATAATAATATTAATTTAAAACATAATTGTAATAATAATTATTCTAATGAAAAGTAATATAACAAAGAAAGAAACAAAACCCAAGAAAAGACAAGTGATGCACAGTGCAATTGCTCACAACCCGCTGACTGATGCCCCAGCTGCCATCTGCCTCTCCTGGCCAACTCGTCTGAGTTTATATATTGGGCATGATGCTCTACGGTGTGGAATAGCCCTTTGGCCAGCTGGGCCAGCTGTCCTGGCCATGCTTCTGTCCCTCCCAGCTTCTTATGCATCTGCTTGCAAGCAGAGTAAAGGAAAACAAAACTTAACTTCAGATAAGCACTACTTAGCAACAACTAAAACATCAGTCTGTTATGAGCATTATTCTCACACTAAATCCAAAACAAAGCACTGTACCAGCTACTACAAAGAAAATTAACTCTATCCCAGCCAGAATCGGGACACACATTCATTAGCAAAAGCCCCTTTAGGTACTACACCACAGAGAGACGGGGAGAGAGTCAGGCAGGAATGGAACCTGAGGAAAAGGAGACATGCTTTGTCATACAGTCCTGTGAAATAACGTCCTACTCACTCATGGTGGCGCGATTTGGACGGTGGCGCAGATGTTGGTGCAGCCCGCGGGGTCATGAGAAGCTTTCTGAAGTCTTCATTGGTCAGCTTGGATCTGCAAGGAAGAGGAGAAACAGAAACCTTCATCCCCCAATGAGCTTTGGCAGCCTGGTGGCTACTGAGGAGGCAGCGGGTTTGCCAGTATGTCCTGTGCGACAGAGTCGGACACGGGGTCCCTGTGGAGGGAGCCCAAAGGCTCCACTGCACCAGTCACTTGCAGCCTCTAGATGGGGGGAACCGGCCTCGGGCCCCAGTCCTGCCCCACTACCCCAGTGTTGTACTCACTGGTGGAAGGAGTGTGTGTCATCCACATCGTGGCCATCAGGGGCCAGGGGGTTGGAGAACGGTTCATCTGGGGGACAGAAGGAAAGGCAGTGCTCAGTCTTCTTGTGTGGCTTCAACCCCCCTCCAACCCCCACAATCCTCCCAGTCCAGTCCTGAACAGGGGTTCAAGAAGGGGGGGGGGGGGGGCGGAGCAGCATTCACCCCCGACTCCACTCCTCCACCAAGCACAGGCCGCTGACACCTCGGGGTTGACTAAGCGGTCCTGCTGTCACTGCCCACCATGAGACCTTCCTGCTCCCCAATCCGAGTGACTCCGCACCCTGCCGGTGGCTGTTCCAGTGCCTCCCCCAGTGGGCCTCTGTATTTCCCCGGAGGCGTCCTGTCCCCGCCACCTCCCGGGACTGCCCCTACATCCCCCTCACCCGCAGAAATGCCCTATTGCCCCATCCCCAGAGCGTACCCCAGTGTAAAATTCCCCGCGCAGAGGCTGATCCCCAAACACACCTCCGCGTGTCCCCACGTCCCCCCGAGCATCTCCTCGCCCCCTGGGATGCCCTGGAGCCCCATCCCTGAGATCCGCTCCCTCCTTAAGGTTGTCACCAAACTCCTTTCCCCAGCAGGACTGTTCCTCTCACCAGGTTGGGGGTGTGCCCGTGCCCCCCTGGGGGGGGTCTGCCCGCTCCCCCACCGCAGCCCAGTGCCCCAAGCCCAGGGCAGGCCGACGCCGCCCCCCCCTCCAGGCCGCTCCCCCACTACCCCGAGTGCCGCTGTACTCCCCGCCCGAGGGTCGGGCGCACCGGCCCTGGGGGTGTCCCAGAGTCCCCCCAGCGCCCCGTGTTCCCCCGCCCCACTCACTGTCACGCTCCGGCATCGCGCCCGGTCCCGCAGCCCCGCTCCGCAGCCCCTCTCCGCCGCCGCCCTCTTTCCCAGCACCCCCCGCGGCCCGGAACGCCGGCCGCCCCGCCCCCCGCCCCTATTGGCCAGACGCTGGCCGGAGAGCGCTGCGATTGGTCAACGGTGCGATTGGCGGGCGCTGTGATTGGCGGGTACCGAAGCCACGCCCCCATGTTGTTGTCCAGAGCAGAGAGAAGATGGCGGCGGCGGCTGTGAGGGGCGTCGGGGGCGAGTTGAGCCGCAGCCTGCGGGAGCTCCGCATCCACCTGTGCCAGCGCTCCGCCGGCAGCCGCGGTGTCAGGTGAGCCGCGGCCGGGAGTCGCAGGGCCGGGCCGGGCGGCCGCTCTGCGAGCGGGTCCAGCTTGGGCGAGTGAGGCACTGGCTTGCCCGGCGCCATCGGACTCAGCCACGGGCATCCGCCGTTCCTCTTTCCGTCCCCAGAGACTTCATCGAGCAGCACTACGTGACCCTGAAGAAGGCGAATCCCGATTTCCCCATCCTGATCCGCGAGTGCTCCGGTGTCCAGCCCAAGCTCTGGGCTCGGTACGGTAGGTGAGGGGTGCCCGCCGGGAAGCACCACCGGAGGGCAGCTGGAAGCGAGTGCCAGAGCCCTGCGGTCTGCAGCACGTAGGGGTTACAGTAGGAGACACGGAGTGTTATAGTTGAATTAAAATTACTAGAGTCCGAAATAAATTCCTTAATATTTATTAAGGTAGGAAAGCAAAACAGCGTGCAGGGTGGCCAGGGAGTCGCAGCTCTACCCAAGGCTCGCAAATTCCGACAAGTAACACAGCTTTTTTATTCTCGCGGAGGTCGGTTTCGACATCTTCAGCATGCCTCTTAGCTTCTGTTATTATAACTTCTTTAAGGCTGGCTAGCTTCAAGGCTGGTTTGTCGGTTTGAGCAAATAGGCTTTCAGTCACCTAACAATGGGGGCTGTACGTTCGTTAACAGGGAGCTGTGAAATTGTAAATTACAAAACTAATCTCTTTTTACCCTAAGATCTAAACTAAACAAAGACAAAAGTTCAGAAGTTCTCATGGTAACATAAGATTGCAGTTTAACAGTTGCCTTGAGACAGTACATCTTGCAACCTCACGGTTAAGTCTTTTTTTCCTTGCCAGACAGTACGTGCTCAGATCTGTTGCAGCAAGATCATTCCTTTTGTTAAAAAAAACCCGTTTGATCTGAAAATTACCCTTGATTGCTTATCACAGGAGGGAGGGGGAGCAGCTGTCAGCAAGGCACGGTGGGGATTGACTTCGGAGAAGGTGTGTTACTGCTGCACAACCTGGTGGGAGGCAGAAAAGGGACCTGGAGCTCAGATAGTGGTTTGTCAGCTTGTGGCTGTGATCTCCTACCCTGGTAGGATTCCTATACAGAAATTTTTTTTTTTTTCCTTTATTTTCACTGCATTCTCTGTGAAACTCCAAGGAGGGAGCAGAAAGGCTCCTCTGTAAAAGCTTTGATCTTTTTTCCTAAAGCCATCTGGGCTGGACAAATTTAGAAACTTTTTTTAAAATCTATTTAAAGCACAAGCTTCCAAGTGTGAGCATGTGGGCCAACAGAGCCTACATCTATAGTCTTATCTCTTGTTGGTATGTGACTTGCAGGGAAATACAGCCCCAGGTAGGGGCTGCTGTAGTAATAACAAGTTTTTCAGCACTAACTTTACTTTAGTGTTAGTGAGCATCTTGATGTGTACAGACCAAAAGCCACCAGATTGCTTTGGCATGTGGTGATGACCTCTGTCCAACTGCTCTGCAGCAAAAGTTAACAAAAATAGGCAAAGGAATATGTTAGGCTGCATTGGCTTCTCTCCAAGGAAAAGGCTGAGAATAAAGTGGAAACTGTAACTTGGTCACAGGGAGGGATGCTGAGGAGTGGTGAGTGGAGCTTGGGCTGTGACACTGGAGGTGCTTGGGAGACCTAAAGCAAGGCTGTGGGTTGCCCTTGCACCGAACAGACTGAGGCATCTCCCCTCTCTCACTCTTTGTCTTTCCTGCAGAGTTTGGCAAAGAGAAAAGTGTGCCACTGAACAACCTTACTGTGGACGAAGTGGCCAAGGCCTTGGAGAACATTGTGAAAAGCAAGGTGTGAAGATGGACAGTAAACATGTGCATGCTGAATACCTGACTGATGATCTTTGATAAATTAAAAGACACATGTTTTACATTAATCACATAAATGCAACATGCTTACTCTGAGTTTCACATGTTGGGTTTAAAACCAAAAGGACACGCTGGAGGGAACAGCCAGTCCAACAGGGTATATACACCTCTCTGGAGCCCGTCTGCCTGGGTTCTTGGGTTGCAGCTCAGCTCTGCCCCTGCTCTGGGCTCCAGGGGGGGGGGGGGCATGGGGCAGGCTGCTGGTAGCTCCAAGGGTGGAAACAGCTGTATCTTGCCAAGGACCAGCGTCCCCATGCAGCCAGAGCTGGCAGTTAGAGCCCTACCCACCCTTGGGAAAGCAGGGGACAGGGTGAAGAACCTACTGACTCCTTGGAGCGCAGGGGGAGAGAGGGGAGGTGGCATGGCCTAGGAGAAGGCAGGCAACCTAGTGTCGCAGGGACTGAAGGTGGAGGCTCCCAGGGGCTGCCCAACCATGGCCAGCAGTGCCTGTGCCCGCTCCTGGAGTTCTGGGGTGCTCTGGTGCTGCTCAAGGGCCCAGCGCCCACCTTGCCTGATGAAGTCGGCAGCTGCCTGTGTGAGAGGAGAGAGGCAAGAGCTGGCTGGCTGCTAGCTGAGTAGCTGCTACAGCTGATCCAGAGCCCTACCAGACACTAAAGTCCAAAGCCAGGTAAATCCAGCCACACTGATTGCTGGCCAGGAGCGCACAGAGTAAGCACAACTGAATGAGAACCCCCCATGATAATCCGAAAGGGTACAACCAAAAAAAGTGATTCTCAATGGAAAGGAACTCCCCAGAGACACAAGAAGGGCTTCCACCCTCTGCATCATGCAAATGCCCCCCTTCAGGCACACGTCTGGGTGCTGAGGAGCAGGGGGTTAGCGTGGCAATGACTGAAGGCAGTGTGATTTCAATAACAACAATCCCTATCCCTGGCTTTACAGTCTTGTGCTTGGTTCTGGGGTAGGCACTCCTGGCTCTTACCTCTGGCCAGTGTTGGAAGAGGAGGTGCAGCAGCTCGAGGCACTGCCCCACTGCTTCGGGGTCGGGCAGTGTGAGGGCAGGCAGCAGCAGGGGCAGGGCAGGCTGCCAGTGCAGCTGCTGGCAGTAGGCTGGCCCCTTCACCGCTATATTGCACAGAACTGTCAGGACCTGGAGGGAGAGGGAGTGAGCAGCGAGGGTCTGTTAGTGGGTAGATTGCTGGCAGGCTTAGGAAAGCCCCAAAGAACTCCCCATATCCTTGCTGAAGGTTCTGAGGGGGGCTTTTCCAAACCTGTGTGTTTGTTAAAAACCACCTCCAGCCTCGCCCCAAGGCGCCCCAAGCCAAGCAGAAGCAGCCGCACACCCACCCCTTGGCACAGCATCCCCCCAGGGCTCCCTAAAGCTTTAGGGTCTTCCAAAATAAGGTGGCAGCCAGCATCCCTGGGTCCACTGCAGGTGCTGGCAGGTGGCCCCAAGTTAACATCTGCCTTGGGACCCTTCTGGTGGGACACAACTCTGTCAAGCGTAAACACAGACATAGTGACTTCAGGGGAGGTGGATGGTGACTATCGTGAGACAAGACCTTCCACCAAGCTGTTGCTACTGCCCCAAGCCAACCTCCCAACTTGAGCACTGCGTATGTGGGATTCATGTTCCTGAAAGACCAGCACTTCTCCCCCAGACGTGGGGCGTGGGGCAAGGTCTTACCAACACGCTGGCCATCTGGGAACACGGCAGGAGCTGCATCAGGGCCGGGAGCAAGTCCAGGGAGAGCAGAGTGGAGCAGAAGAAGGGCTTGTCTGCTACAGTGGGCAGAGAAGGAACTTGTCACTAAAAGTGAGGTTTCTGAGGGAGGTCTCTGTAGACAAGACTCCACCAGTCTGACAGCAATCAAGGCAGGTCCTGGCAGAAGCTCTGGCTCTGCTGACACTCACCTGTGAGGTTGTTCAGCAGCCAGAGACACTCCTGTACGATGAACGGGTGCGGCTGGAGGAAGTGCTGCAGGATGAGGAAGAGGGCGATGAGCAGGCGCTCATCCTGGATCTGGACTTCACAGCCTGTCTCCTCTGCAAGCAGGTTGCTAAGACACCGCAGCACTGGGCAGACAAGCTGTGACAGAAACAAAGTCCTTTAGGCCAACCGTGTCCCCACAGCAATGCCGGGAACGGCCAGCACCCTGCCCACGTCTTACCAGCTCCAGGCCCTTGGGAGCATCCTGAGGGATTGCAGAAGCCAGGTTGAGCAGGAGTGAGGTGAGGGCAGGCAAGGCCCCCAGTGACAGCAATGCTGCATTGGCTGTATGGCTGCAAAAGGAAAGGGACAGTCTGGTTGCTCTCAGCACTCGGAGAGGGAAAAACTGCTGCAGCCCTTTCCAAAAATGGGGCCTGGAAATTTGGAGCACTCCCCTGAACCACCCTAGGGCTTGCTTCATGTTTGAATAGCAGTTTGTTTCTGAGCTTGAGAAAGTTTAAAAGCCCATGGAAAACAGATCCACTAGAATAATCTGTGTGGGTCTGGAAACAATAGTCCTGATCCTTCTTTGAGTAGCCACACGTTCCTCTCTGCTAGGGCTGCTGGAGGAGATGGCACTGGAGCAGCCACCTCAAGGCAGGCAGAAATTGTTGGCAGCAGCCAGCCCAGCCAGGTGACACTGGGCCAACCCCAGAAGCATAAGGATTCAGGAACCTTGCCTTGGGGGGACGACTGGGGTGGTTTCAGAGGACTAGAAACAGCCGCCTCTGGTTAATCAGCTGTAATCACCCTGTAAAGGAACTCAGTGATCATGCAAACAGCCTGTGTGCACTCAGATACGAGAGCAGGAATGCCCAGGATGGCAGGGAAATTGCTCTCCCAAGGGAAAAGGGCAAGGGGAGGCCATCTGGGTCCCCTCAGAGGACACTGAGCGTTCATGCCTCTCTTTGGCTGCCCCCAGGTAACTCACAATGAGGAGAACAGTGCATTTACCTACAAACGACGTAGTGGAGACACCATGCAAACTCCACGGCTGCTCCTATCCCACCCTTGAGGCCAGAGCAAACCAGTCGAATCATGTGCTGGGGGAGAACAGAGTCCAGAACCAAGCTGGGGTCAGAACAGCAGAGTTAATGGAGGCACAGGCCAGAGCACAAGCAGGACAGACAACTGACAGGGAGACACTAGCCCTGGCCACTGAGCATCAGGGGAATTGCTCTCCCCTGTGCTGGGGGCTACATACTCAGAAAACACACCTGGAAGAAACTCCTACCTAAGGGCTGCAGCCTCAGGCACCACTAAGGCCCAGCATAAGCTTTCCCTGTCTGTGGCAGGGCCTGGGGGCACATTTTTAGCACTGGGTGCTGTCAAGCTGATCTTTTCATTCACAGGAGGAATACAGTCAGAATTTCCCTGCAAGCCTACCCTGCTCAACACTGTCCTTTACTGAAATACCAGAGCTGTCTGCTCAGATGAGGCTGCAGGAAAAGAGTTAAGTCCTGCACCCTGATCTGCCACAAAACCTCCATAGTTCTGGTCGGATTCTGCTCTGAACTATTAATATCACGGGGATGGGAAAGGCATTGTTGTCCCCGGCACGCAAATACCACACCAGGCCCCAGGGCCCATCCTGATGCAGGGTTAAAAGGCTCAGACTCACGGTATGATCTCTGTGGGAGCTTCCTTGGCTTGGAGGAGCTGCGAGAGGACGTAGCCCAGACCTTCCAGCACAGCCTCATGTGGGGACTGCAATCAAACAGAACAAAGCTAATGCCACCTGACAGAGCCTAGAGATCCCAGGGTGCCAGCTGCTGTGTTGTTGAGAGGCAATACCCTTCGTAACACCGAACCAAGCAGCTGAGCAGCACAGTCTCTCCATGCCTGGAGAAAAGGGGGCACAGCAGAGGACCGGGAGCAATAGAGCAATCTGTAGCCACACCAGAGCTGAGCTGTTCCCGCTCCCTGCACTCACAGGGGCTGCGGCTGTAGGATACAGGAACCCAAGCACAGCAGCAGTGCTGCTTTAAGCATTCAGACCTGCAAATGACAGCCCCTCTCACTGTGTTGACCTCGTACACCTGCTGGACCCAAGCCGTGTGGAGGGAGAAGCCTGCAGCTCCCCATGGTACAGACTGTTTATTGGCAAGCCGCAGTTACAGATGTGAGATTCAGCTGGAGAAGAGCACAAGGTGATGACCTGAGCCCCAAAAATGGAATGCAAGAAAACCCATGAGAGACCCTCACCTGCAAGGGAACAGCCCTCTGCAGAGGGGTCTCTGCTCATGGTCACAGCTGGAAAAAGGGGTGGTAACTCAATACCAGCCAGTGTCTAGAGGGCAACAGAAAAGGCACCTTTCTGGGGCAGGGCAGGGGAGGAGTGTGGCTGAGCTATTTCACCCACCTGGATGCAGGATGCCAGCACTGGAATGATGCCCTGAGGCAAAAGCTGCTTTCTCATAGCTTCGCTTTCCACTACCAGGTTCCCCAGGGTGTACAAACACAGCTCCTGAAAACACACCCAAGAGAGCAGGTCACCTCCTCTGCACTCCCCACGCGTGCCCTGGGCAGCCAGCAAGGCCTCTAGGTCCTTGCACCCTGGGACAGGGCACACACATCTCCTGAGTGGGGCAGAATCTGTCTTAAGAGGGGTAAACATGGATACTGATGGACTCTCCAGCTACCCCATTCCCAGCTGTATCAGCTTCAATTTATCCTTTTTCTATCTGGCTCGGGTTGGGATCTGATCACTTCTGCTTCAGAGGTTTTTCAGGCTTCTAATTATTGCTGTGACATTTCCCTGAGACCCCTCTAATTTCACAGTATTGTCCTGGAGACTGCCTGTGTGCTGCATTAAAACATGATCATCACCTTGGTGTTGCTCTCCATCTTGTTCCTTGGCTCTCATGCTGTCCACCGCTCAAAGCAGGGCAGTGTGCTGCCCAAGGCCTTCTGCTCGGCAGCAGACAGAACACAGGGGCATCCCAGAGCTAATCCAACTGTTTGCGCCTTTGCCGGGATCAAACTGCGCAGCTTGGAGCCACAGGCACTCTGCTCTTCCCCCCCACCCAGACAAAAGCCTGCCTGTTTGTTGCATGAAGGTAAGCTGACAAAGGAGCTGTTCCTGCCTCCCAGCCTGCAGCTGTTTCACTTCTCCAAGATCTTTTAAAACACCTGAACTGACCTGCATCTAGTATCTGTGCTTTACCCACCACACAGACTCTAAAGTACCTCCTGTCCAGGCCAGACCACAAGCCCACCTGCCCACAGCCTGCAGTCCCTGCTTTCCCAGACAGAGCTTGGAGCTGAAGAAGAGGAACCCACTGCAAATGGGGCAAACCACCGTGTCCCAGGCTGTGGCAGGAGGATTTGCCTGGCCCAGATGAAGCTTGGTAGCATTTAAGAGCAGCCTGCAGCTACCTGGAAGAAGCTGCAAACACAATGGAATCAAACTCCTCTTGGTGTTGGGACGGGGCACAATGAAGGGCGTCTCCATATTCCCAGGACTTAGACAAAGCCTTGCTGCCCTGGGCTAACACCAGGGACAGTTCTACTCCAAGGAGAAGGTTGGATTAAAGACTTCCAGAGGGCCCCCTCCCACAAGCACTCCTATGTAAACCATGTTAGGCTAAGGCTGGCCAACAGAGGTCAACATCCACCGCTACCAAAGGATTATCAGGTGCCAGAGCCCTGGCAAATGCAAGCACAGGTCTTACCGTGAACTCAACGCTATGTCCCGAGAGGTAGGTGAGGAGATAGGAGGTCGCTGGCAGACATGCCTCAGCCACAGCAGGGTCACTGGAGTGGGAGAGCTCATGGAGACAGCAGGCTGCCTCCATCTGCATGTCAGCCAGGCTGCTGGTGAAGAGCCCAATGAGTGTCCGGATGCTGCCGTCCAGCCTGGTGGAACCCAAAGGGCGCTGTCATCTCCCGCCTTCCCACCCTCGGCCACGTACCAGCTCACCCACACAACGACTGTGACAAAGGACATGCCCTTGATAACAGCCATGCAGTGCCAGACCTGACAAACTTCTGCTGAGTTTCCTTGTTCTGCAGAGCCCAGCGGAGGCGGCTGAGTGATCTTTTCCTGTCCTCTGAACCCTTCTTCACCCCTCTGAGCAGCTCAAGGACCTACCCAAAAATTAAAAGATGGGTGAATGTCAAGCAGTGCCAGGGTTAAGGTTTCATCCCATCAATCCTGAAGGCAAAGAAACCCAGGGTGCAAAGATGGTCAAAAAAACCTTACTGTTTCTCACCAAACCCACCTCCACCCAGACTCCTCCACATGCCCAGAGGTTGGGAAAGACCCCAGGGACCCCCATCACCATGGAGAACATTTTGCTCTTCACCTCATCCTCAGAGAGCGGGTCCGGTGCGACCTCTGCTCCATCCTGTCCACCTTCCTCTGCTGCAGTGTCCTCCCGCAGAAGCCTCTTGCTGACCAGCTGCTCCTGCCGCCGGGCTTTCCGGAGAGCTGCGATCCAAGTGTCCCCGTCACCCCCTGCCCAGCCGCGCTTCCACCCCACCAAAGAGCCTTATTCCTTTTAACAGGGAGAAGCCTCCTCGCGTGAGCCGGGGAGGGACGCACGGGCAGTAACTGCGTCCGGACCTCGCACTCCGCAGGGCTGCGGGGTCAGACACGCATCAGCGCGAGAAGCCTCGGCCGGGCGGCCGCGCGAAGGCAGGACAGAGGTGCGAGGAGCGGAGCGGCCGCGCTGGGAGGGGCCCAGGGCTGGTTTATGTAGGCAAGACCTTGGGAAAACCGCAGGGAGGTGGTTGAGGAAATGGGGGGCGGGCAGGGCAGAAAGCCCGCGTGGACTGAAAACAAAAGAAAAGGGTGTAAACTGCTTCCCCGGGCGGGCAGGGAGCCCACCGGTGCGGCCGGGCGGGGCGGGGGGCCGGGGCGCTGCTTGGGTCCCGCTGCGGCGCGGAGCTGGCGGCCGCGGGGGATCCCGCCAGCGGCCCCGCCACCCTCGGGGGGCCCCACACCCCCCCCCCGGCCCCGCGACCTCGGCCCGGGCAGCGCCCGGGCCCGTCCTGCCGCGCTGCGCCCTCCCCGCCCGGGCAGGCCCCGGCGCCGAGCCCGACCTGCCTCTCGCTCCCGCCGCCGGGCCCGCAGCTCCTCCGCGCCGCCGCCGCTCGGGCCGGGCCCGCGCCGCCGCCCGCCCCACATGGCGGCTGGGGGGGGAGGAGGAGGGGGCCGGGCAGCGCCGGGCCCGGGGCGGGGCGGCGGGCAGGGCCGGATCAGGCCGCGGAGGCGTCGGCGGGGCGGCCGCTGGTCCCCGGGCAGCCCCGGGAAGGGACACACAGACACACACACAGACAGACACACACACACACAGACAGACACACACACACACACAGACACACAGACAGACAGACACAGACACACAGACAGACAGACACAGACACACAGACAGACAGACACAGAGACACACAGACAGAGACACACAGACAGACACACACACACAGACACACAGACACACACACACAGACACACAGACAGACAGACACAGAGACACACAGACAGAGACACACAGACAGACACACACACACACAGACACACACACAGACACACACACACACAGACACACACAGACAGACACACAGATACAGACACACACACACACAGAGACAGACACAGACAGACACATAGACACACACACACAGACACACACACACGGACACACATAGACACACACATACAGACACACACAGAGACACAGACACACACAGACAGACACACAGACAGATACAGACACACACAGACAGACAGACACACACACACACACACACACACGACATCCTGCTGGCCCCGCTGAGGGCTCGGCCGGCGGCTCCACCTGCAGCCCCGGGAGTCCCGGGAGCTGAGGCCCACACACCCCCCGTTGCCTCTCCAGCTCAGGAGGGCCGGGATCAGCCCTTCCCAGTGAGATGAGGAGCTAGGAAATTAAAATAGGGTTATAGAAATTAGGCACTCAAGAAATGAAGGTACAACTTAGTTTAGAGATAAAGATTGAAGACTTAGAGATCAGGCTAGGGACTAGAGGCCCACTAGTTAAGATAACTAAGATTAAATAGGATAATAGATCATAGTTGATGGGCCAGAGAGCAGAACAATATAGAAACCTTGATTAATGGAAGATGTGAGGGAACGCTTCCTGGTGGAATAGGAAGACAGCCCTAAAAACTCGTCAAAACCAGCCCTATGGTCTGGCCTGAGTCCAGGAGGCTACAGAGACTGCGCAAGAAACCGAGGGAAAAAGTTCAATAGTGAGGAAGAGGAGCTACTTCTCTCTGCGACCCCAGCCCACGACCACTGGGACACACTGCACAGACACAGCTAGGAGGAGACTGGGGCGGAACATATCAAGCTTACTATAATATGAAGCGGGGATAGGTCATGCATATGTATAGGTGTATTATGAATATGTGATGCTTTGTAGCATAAAGCCAAGACAAGGTGCCACGAGAGGTGTGCACGTTTGTGGTGGAATGATCTCCTGTGTGCCTCAGCGTTGAATAAACATACCGACTTTATAACCTTAGAGGTTGTGGAGTCGTGTTTCCGCAAGTCACTGGGACAGGGGCTCTGCTGCGGCCCCTCCACCATCCTGCTGCGGGAGGGAGCTCGGCCACCATGGCTGCCTAGCCGGGGCACAGCAGGTCCACCCCGGGGGGGGGGGGACACACCCAGCCTGCCCTGGTGGTGGGGGGCACCTGGGGACCCGCTCTGGTGCGGTCAGCAGTGACGGTGCTGGCTCCATGCTGGGGTGCAGGGCCTGCACATGGGGACACGGACACGGCTGGACACAGTGGGGCAAAACCAGCCGGAGGATGAACTCTGGCTTCGTAGGGCTGAAACCAGCCAGCCTCCGGGCTCGGGCAAGGTTTCTGCCCCCACAGGGCTGTATTGCATGTTTGTTGAAGCCAAAAAAAACCCCAGAGACTCACCAGAAACATAAGACAATGAGTCTCTGTGTCCTGGGACCTTCCATGGTGGTGACAAGAACAAGAAAGTCGTCACCCAAAAGACGGCTCCAAAAGCATGTGCCTTTGAAGCACAGCGTGGTTGGTCACGGAGGACATCGAAGAGCTCATTTTTCCCCAGAAAGGCATGTGGAGGAATTTGTAGTTGGTGGTCAGGCATGAGCCATTAAAAGGTACCAGACTCAGACAGAGCTTCTGACCTCACCAAAAGGAGTAGCGGGGAGAACTCATAAAGGCTGCTGTGATTTTTCCATGATCCACACAACAGCAGTTTTAGAAAGGAGGATTGTGGAATTGCTGAACCCCTCTGCACAAGGAATTGCTCAAGGAAAGGCAGCAAAGCAGTGCAGCACTCCACCTGAGACACCAGGAACAAGAAAATGAACTGCAGTAGATGTAACAACCAAAAGGACACCTTCCCTCACCCATCCTGACAGCGGCGTGGCAGAGTGCTGGACAGGCAGCTCCATCCCCAGCTGTCCTTGTGCTGATAGTGTCTCTGTAATGCTGCATTAACAACAGCAAACTGGGAACTGCGTCTTCTAGTCATGCAGTTTCGTTGCCTTTTTGAAACCCTTTCTGAAATCTTAACATAGGCAGAGATATCCTCAGGGAAGAAAAAAAAATCCCTGACAGATCTTTCCACATGCCTGGTGGTCTCGGCTCGCTGATGGAGGGTGTTAACATCTTGGTGTAGGCACAGCCACCAGCTGCCAAAGGAGCATGGTGCAAGTGATGTGAGTTCCTCAGCCAAGGAAGCTGACCTCGGGTGAAGAAGTGCCCTTTGCAGTGTTGTGCTGCACACACAGCAGATGGGAATTTGTCCTGTCCCTGTCCTACACAGGACACAGACATCTGGGGATGGTCTGGGTGCTGGGTATGACGGTCCTGTACCCTTCTGCATTGCCTCCTGCGGGGCGCTCGGCACCCAGTGGGCTCCGAGGCACTGCAAGCCCAGAGCATCTGGAAGCAAAGGTGTGTTTGGGCTAGTCCCAAGAGTGCATTTACAGAACTTTGACTGCACTCTCTTCACTCACCCTTCCTAGGAAAGGGAGCATCACTGACACTTAGACCAAAACCCTTCCCAGCCTGCAGCCACAGGCAGCCGCAAGAGCCTCTTGTAGAGAAGCGAAGCAGAAGTGACTTGGGTGGCTGCTGCATGGCGCGTTGCTTCCCGTGGCACAGCTGGCCCCATCCTGCTCAGGAAGTCACGCAGCGGGAGCAAGGGCAGTGCCCGGGAACTTGCCTCCAAGTGCCCTCAGCCCCAACTGCGTAGATCTACACGTGGCGGGACGGGTTGCGGCAGCTGGAAAACACCTGCAGGCGCTGAGGGCTCATCCAGCTGGAGGCAGTGGAGGATTAGGCGCAGGAGAGAGCTGAGCACTTGCAGAGCCTTTGGCACTTCAGCCCTGGATTTGGCAGCAGCTAGAGGACGCAGTCGTGGGGCAAGGCAAGGAAACATTTCGGTGTGATCTGGCTGGTGAGTCTCTGGGTAAATCCACCCCCACTTCGTGCTGCGCCGCCGGTCAGGGGGACTTTGCAAGCGCTGGAGGAGAGCTTCTCCCCAGGAGGGTGGTGCAGCCCCGCAACAGCAGAGAGGTAGGGAGAGCTCTGTCCTCAGAGTTTTTTGAGATGTGGCCAGAAAAAGCTGTGACTCACTGGGGCTAGTGGCAGCAACAGATCTGCTCGAAGCAGGAAGTTGAAGAGAGACCCCCAAAGACTCCTCGCCACTGCCCTGTCTGGGTGCTCGGGCAGACCTGAGCCAGCCCATTCTTAGGAGTGTTTAATCTTTGCTTGCTGTTTTTTTGCAACCTGTTGATAAGGCTCTCCTGTCAGCTGGACAGCAAAGCAATACTAGGTGCTGGCAGGGATGCATACAGACCCTCAGAAATTATTTTCTACTGTCCCTTTGGAGGCTGGTAATGAATCAAATCGCTGGGTAAGAAAAAGGAAAATAAGAAGCACTCTGTTGCAACTTCCTGCCCCAGATTACAGAGCGCCCTGTGCGGAGAAACAAACAGAGCTGTGGCTATTCCATCCTATGGTCAGACTGATATATCTGGCTTCACTGCCTGTAACTTGACATTTCTAGTTTCTCCTGATCCGTGGGATTTCCTGGTCGCTTAGGAACAGGAGTCTGCAGCAAGGCAGCCCAGGCAGGAAAGCGCAGCCTCAGGAGGAGCCACCCCGCCTTGCTGAAACCCTGCTTTTGGGGCGGGGTGAGGCCAGTGCCAAGCAGCCGGTGGCACAGGTGTAGCTCCTAGGTGTTTCGCTGGTGATTTGAGCTTTGTCCTGAGTCATGACTGTGTAGCCAGGGGGTGCTGATGGGGTGTGCTGGACCACTATGAAGGGCAGTTGGGCAGGAGGGCAGCTGTGTGTCTCCAGAGCAGAAACTGCCCAAGCCAGCCCTAGTAGGTTGGATCTGAATGGTGCCCTCAGCTGCCACGAAGACTGCTGCCTTTCACCGTTGCTCTCCTTGTTTCTAGGTTGTTCACCATGAATGTGGCTGTTCTCCTCCTCCTGGGGCTGGGGCTGTTGGAGGCAGAAGGCAGGTGTTTCTTCAATCGCACTCAGGAGCACTGTGTGTGCTACAGCCTGTCTGAGGAAAGCATAAACAGCATCATTCAGTGCCTTGCAGCCACTGCTGTGGAGATTCGTGGAGGAGAGCTGGAGAGATACGTAGCCTACCCCATCAGTGACCTGGACCCCTCCACCATTGAAATGCTGGGCTCTCTTATAATCAGGAAAGTAATTTTTGGTGATCTCCTGGTTCCTGAGATACTCCTCGCCCGAGTCCTGAGGTTCTTCTCCTACACCCATGTGCAGGAGCTGGTGTTTGACAGCTGCATTTTTGAGGGGAGAGGCAACTGGGATGAAATGGCTGGCCAGAACTTGCCCATATTGTCCCTGCACTTCCACAACGTGACGTCTGCCCCGCTGACGGGCCGTGAGCAGGACCTGTCCAGTCTGAGCAGCTGGCTGGAGACCCTGCAGGAGCTGTCTGTCACTGGCTCCCATGTCACCAGCCTGCCCTGTGGCATCGGAGGTGTGTTCAGAGCTCTGCGCTCCCTGGACATGGCACAAAACAGCCTTGAGGATGAGAGCTTGATGCCCGCATTCTGCAAGGGGGCTTTTCCTCAGCTCCAGGTACTGGGTCTGCAGCGCAACAACCTGAAATCCTACCACAGGGTGTGCGAAAGTGTGCAGCTGCTGCCTGAGCTCCAGCAGCTGGATCTCAGCCAGAACAGGCTCATGGCAGACCCATCCTCCTCCTGCCAGTGGCCACTGTCCCTCCAAGTTTTTAACTTGTCCAACACTGGCTTGGATGAAGTCCTCACACCTCTGCCTCCCAGTCTAGAAGTGTTGGACATGAGCTGCAACCACCTCCATGCTGTAGACATCTCCCTCAGCTCCCTGAAGAAGCTCTTCCTGAACCAAAACATGCTGCAGGCTGCCCCCTCCATCAGGAATTACCCTGTCTTGGACACCCTCCACCTAGACAACAACTTGATTACAGAGCTGCCAGGGGATGAGGTGAAGCTCCTGGGGCACTTGCAGGATGTGGCTGTGGCTGGCAACCCCTACAACTGCTCGTGCTCTGGGGCCAGGGGGCTCCAGGCGCTGGCGGGTATGGGGCACCTTGGGCAGGGCTGGCCCCACGACTACACATGTCACTCCCCTCCCCACTACCAGGGCAGGCTGGTGCAGGACGTGCCAGTCTCGGTGCTGCAGTGTAACAGCGCTGCGGTGATTGCCCCTCTCTGCATTGCCCTCACCCTGCTCAGCTTGGCTGGGGCCGTCTGCCTGGTGAGATTCAGGCCTCAGCTTGTCCGGCCCTGCTGCAGAGTGTGAAGGGGATGAGTGACCATTCCCATCGGTGCTTCCCTGCAAGGGCTTGGCCCCAGGGGCTGCAAGGCCAGGAGATCTGTGGGAAGGCTCACAGGACACCCTGTTGCTGGTGAGGGGCTCTCTCAGTGCCCCCAGTCCAGGCTCCCCTGTGGAGCAGGACTGTCCTCAGCATTATCCCACAGTGCCTGTGGCTTTGCCCACTCAGGTTTTGGGGAAACCCCCAAGCAAAGCCCCTTGCCATGCTCTGTCCCAGGGCTGCACCTTCCCAGAGGAGTTTTCCTTACAGCCAGCTCCTCAAGCCCCAACATGCCCCATCTCCCCTATGATATCATCTGTCCTGAACAAGAGTTCAGCCCCATCGTATTTGCAGCACCGCAGGCGGCGCTCAGATGCCTGGAGCCTCACTGGGGTCTGTTGGACCCTGCCGAGAGCCCTCCCCACTCCCGGTAGCCCTGTGCCCCCAGCTCAGCCATCCTTGCAGCCTCCACTCATCCTCCACCTCTCCTCACCGGGGTCAATGGCTGGGCCATGGCTGTGAGGATGTATGGTTTGTGAGGATGTCTGCTTAACTGCTATTGAGCATAAGAGGAAAATGGCAAAAGACAGGAAAATTAATAAATTAAACACCCCTATAGAGAGCTAACAGTAACAGAGACAGTAACCAGGACCTGAGCTCTCAAGACACTGGTGGATGAACCTCTCAAGTGTGACACTGAAGAGGTTTGACCAGAAACTTTTTAACTGATAAGAAGAAAATGTATTTATTCTGGCTTCAGGGTTATTCAGAAAACATCTCATAGGAAAGAGAAAACTGGTTAGAGGATGCTGAGGGAGATCAGAGGAATCCAAAACTTTCTGGGGAACGCTTATGGGAAGGATCAAAGGGAGGATCATGGCAGGTGGGTGGGGAAGGAACAAGGGTGGGAGGATGGGGATGGGGAAGAAAGGGGCTCTTTGTGGGTAGAGAGCAGTCATCTGGCCGAGCCCTGTACTTCATCCCCATGGTCTGTCCTGCCTTCTCATTAAAATCTATTCCTGGGTATTTTCCATGTCCCCTCACTCTCTGTTCTGTTTGTGCACATGTGCATGTGACCTGTGAGCAAACACAGGCTGGACGAGCTGGTGGGTGGGAAACCAGAGAGTGGGAAGACCCAAGGCTGGAGCTGGAGAGTGGCTAAGCAGGGCCCAGGGTCCAGCTGTGGATCCCTGATGGGCTCAGGCTCTGCTGCATGTTCGAGCTGCCTGTGGGTTGAGGATCAGGGGATGGGATTGTCCGCCAGCCCACGTCAGACCTGAGCACCTGCAGGGGAGGGAAGGGGCCGTGCCACCCGCCTGCTTGTGTTCATGGGAGCACCACTGGTGGTTAGATGGGTGCTGGCAAACGCGCTGCTCTGCGTGTGTTGACCCAGGGGGATGTGTGTACATCAGGGGTCTGCATGTGGGGCTCAGGGACTGGTGCTCAGCCAGCCTTGCTACTGGCTGGACCTGGGACTAGGGAGCGGCAGCTGCTCTTGAACGGATGAGGAAGGAGAAATCCGTGTCCCAGAACCCCAGGGTATGCTTTCCCTTAGCACCCAAGTGAAGCACAGCCCCTTGCTCTGCACCCTTGCTCCATTTGCGGTGATGACTTGTGTCCAGCCTGGCATCACCCTCATGCCTGAAGACATTTGGGCAGGCTGGGACTCAGGGAGGCAGGGGCAGGGTTGTGATTTCATCCTGTGGGGAGAATGGTGGCAGATAGAGGGATGTGTGTGCATCTCATCGTGCCTGGTCCTGCTCTAATGCAGGGGGAAGGGGCTGCCCTGGGACCTCTCTCCTGTCTCCCACAGTCTGCGTTTCCACAGACCACAGAGATCCTTAGCTTCAGTATTTTCTTCTGTGCTTCCATCCTGGTCAGAGTGAGTGGCAGGGTGTTTTGGTAGCAGAGGAGAGGGCTACAGTGGTGGGCCTGTGTGAGAGGCTTCTCGAAGCTCCCCTGGCTCCAAGTTGGACCCACTTTTGCACCAAGGCCAGGCCAGTTAGCTGCACCTCTGTGATAACGTATTTAAGAAGGGGAACCTGGGAGGAGTTGTGGGAGTCCTGAGGAGAAGTTGCAAAATGAACATCTTTGTGAACGCTGAAGTTGGTAGAAGGAAGGAGGAGAACAGGGGTGGTGTCAGAGCAGACTCCCCTGTATGCCATGGTGAGAGGGCAGGGCCGCCCCCCTGCACCCATGGGGGTCTGCAGTGGAGCAGATACTGGTTTGTGGTCTGGGGGGGCCCATGCCAGGTCAGGTGACTGCACCTGAAGAAGGCCGAGACCCTGTGGGAAGAAGTCCCCGCTGTTGCGGTCCAGCGCTGGGAGAACTGCAACACACAGGGGTGACCCACATGCCCGTGGGAGGGACTCATGTCAGAGCTGGTTTGTGGAGGGATGACTGTCTCTGGTGAGAGGGGGCTGCGCTGGAGCAGGGGAGGAATGCCAAAAGTTCCCCCCCCCCGAGCTGGAAGGAGCAGCAGGACTGACCACACCCCCCATTCCCTGCCGCCTGTGCTGCTGATGGGGGGAGATGGGGATATCAGGAGCAAAGCTGAGCCTGGGAAGAAATGGAGGGGTGGGGGAAAGTGTTTTCAGGATGTGGTAATGCTTCTCACAGTCCTACTATGTTGTGTTGTTATCCTTAGTGTCTCTGTTAAATTTATGTACTTTTTTTCTTCCCCTAAAAAGTCTGTCTTCTGCCTGTACCTTGAAGCATGACACCATCCCTCCTTGTCCTTATCTCAAGTTCCTGGGTTTTTTGCTTCCCTCCTTCTCAGCGCTGTGGGGGAAGGGGGGAGTGAGCAGCTGTGTGGTGCTCAGTCGCCCTCTGAGCTCAAACCATGAGTTTTCTTGGCACAAATGATCTCCAAAAAATGTGATTCTGTGGTTTGTGGTTGCTTCTTTTGTCTTGAAAACCTTCATGATAGTGCAAGGTCCCTCACCTCCCGTCCCCATCTGGCACAGATGTCCCTCTGGGAGCCAGGAGCACACCAATGGTGTGAGCGTTGCCTCCTGTGGTCCTGCTGACTCCCTGGCCAGCGGGGCTCAGCCTCCAGGACATGGTGCCTCCAGGCTGGGCCCAACTCTGCCTGGCTCTGCCCATACAACTGTGCCTGACAGTCATTAATTATGTAGGGGAACAGGATCTCTCCGTGTAACCCCATCTCCTGCCCTGGCCAAAACTGCAGCTCAGGGCTGCTGCTACGGAGCTGGCCATGGACACTGGGGAGGTGAGTGACATCATGGGGGCCATCACAGGGTGGTTTGGAGAGATCAGTCCCCCACCCTAGGTGCAGCATGGCCAGGCACTGCCCAGCTGCCCCGGGGCTCCTCCGGCTCCTGGCAGGTGCCGGGCGCGTGGGGCAGGACTCAGCTCACTCCCCTCTGCCCTGTGTCCTGGCAGGCCGAGCAGGATGTGTGCGTGCGAGCAGCCGTGGGACTGCACCAGGCAGCAGGTAGAGCTGGGGCTGTCCCAGTGCCTTCAGCCCAAACCCCCACGCCAGGGACGCAAGCTAGGGCGGCAGCCACAGCCACGGAGGCACTGGGACTGCTGGCCACGCTGGTGGGCCTGCGCTGGGCAGTGGGGATAGGGAGGGGGTGTCCTCCCCCCAGCCTGGGGGCTCTGAGCACCGTGGTTGTAGCAGGAGGGCTCGGGAATGCTGTGAAGCCCTGGGACCTGGCCCCAGGCTGGGGTGGCAGGGGGCAGAGCTGGGGCAGGTGGGGATGACCCCCCCTGCCCCTCACAGCAACACACACTCCGTGTTTTCAGGGCTGGGGGAAAGCTGGGCAGGCAGCAGTGAAGACCCCCTGCAGCTTCTCTTCTCAGGGAAGGAGGTGCAGGTGAGAGTGGCAGGGACGTGGGCATCAAGGGGATGAGGCTCCCTGGGGAACCAGATGGGAGCAGGGGGCTCTGTCCCAGGCCCCCGCCATGCTTGGGACCCTGATGGGTGCTGAGGTCTTGGGCTGATCCTACCCTACACCCCTATGGGCCCCATTCTTGTGGGGGGCTTCTGGGGGTTACCAAAGAGCAGGGTGAGGGAGGAGGTGTCCTCCCACCCCTGCCTGTGCCCGGCCCTTCATGCCGCTCCTGCTATCTCCATCCTAGTATGCCCAGTCCCTCCTTTACCCTGCACTGGTCATACTGGGATGGGGGAAAGCTGAACATTATCACTCTCCTTCCCTTGTGCCAGGACAGCTGCTTGACTGTTGATGGCGTCTTCCGCTTGGATGAAGGACAGGTATTGTGGGCCCCAAGTCCTTCTCCTGCATCCCTGTCCCCAGCCAGATGAGCCAGGGACACGCTGGGCCAAGCTGTGGGCTGGGACACCCAGCTGCAGTGCTGGGGGCACTGGGCACCTCTGCCAGCTCCTCAGGAGTCACAGGCAGTGCTGAGGACCCAGAGCTTGGTCCTATGTGTGGCTCTGCTGGTGGTTCTCACCCTTTACCCGTTTCTTCTTGGGTGCTGGGACGTGGCTGCATGCTGTGCCATGTTGGCTGTGCCTCACTGCCTGTGCTGCACCCTCCCTGTCATGCTGTGCACCACTGTGCCACGCGATCTGTGCCATGCCAGGCATGCTGTGCATCTACACTCTGCCATCTATACTGGGCTACCTGTGCTGTGCTACCCGTGCTGTTGTGCTGCCTGATCCACGCCAGTGCCTTCTGCACCGTGCTGGCTGTGCCATGCCATGCTGGCTGTGCCACGCCATACCCTCTGCTGGCTACATCTCTCCTACCAGGAGAAGGTCCTGGAGTTGGCAAGACCTCAGCTGGCCCTGGTTCCCCTTGGCTACAGTGTGTCCCTGCTGCTGTGGGACCCCCACGGCCCTGGGACCCAGCTGCCCTTCCAGAGTATCGTCTGGCAGGTGAGGGGAGAGGTGACAGGGAGAGGTGACAGTGCTACTGCATGGTGCTGGGCTCCTGGGTCATCCAGCTGACCCCAGTCAGCTGGTATGAGTGTGAGACCCAGCCACAGGTCCAAGAACCAACAGTTCCCAGCTTGACTGGCTTGTCCCCAGGTGATCGACACCATCTTCCAAGAACTGGAGGCCTTGGGGGGTGACGCACAGAGCCTGCAGACTGTCAGCCTGGTCCAGGTAGGGCAGGGGCAGGGCTGGCCAGGGTGCCCTGCAGTGGGCTCCTGTTCCGTCTCTGCCCTTGGCCAGACCCTGCTGTGCCATGGGGCACATAGCGTGCCAGAGGGTGACCAGGGGCTGGAGACATTCAGATCCCAGGTTTTCTCACCTTTTTGCAGGGCTTCCCAGGTGTGGGAAGCCTTGGTTGCCCAAGGGGATATACCCCACGGGGTATCTGCCAGGCTCCAGCAGCAGCATGGTGGGAACAGGGGAGCTCTCTTAAAACCTTCCTGCCCACCTTCGTGGCTGGGATTTTCCTGCCAGGCACTTCCCCTGTGGGCTGAAGGTCCTTCCATGGGTCCTTGGTTGGCACGGGAGCAATGCCAGCTCCTGCCACCAGGATGGGCAAGTCTCTGGGATGCTGCCAAGCTTCACACATGACTTGAGTGTTCCCAGGGCTCTGCCCTTCCCTGGCCCTGGGGCTGGAAAAGCTGGGAGTGACCCCAAGATCTCTCCTTTGTTAGCCCTTACCTGTTGTTGTGGTTTGAACTCAGCCAGTAGCCCATCACCACATGGCCAGTTGCTTACTCCCGCCCCCACCCTGGTGAAATAGGGGAGAGAAAAAAGAATTCATAGGTTGAAGAAAAAAATTTAATAATAGTAACCAAAACAACAGTAACAATAGTAGTCCAAAACGGGTAAAATGCAGCAGTGGCTCACCGAGCAGTGACAGATACAGAGCCTGTCCCCAGCAGTGACCCGACCACACCAGAGAATCCCACCCCGCCGAGCCGGACACCAAAACACACGTGGGAAAGCCCGCATCCGCCTGGATACTGAGCATGAGTCCCATGATATGGAACACTCCAATGGTCGATCCGGACCCAGTCATCCAGCTGTGCTCCCTCTCAGCCCAAGAAAATTTATCTCCATCCTGGCCGAAACCAGGACAGTCTCCACCCCTTATTCCACACCACTGACGTCATGCTCAGGCTCCAAACACATTCTAAGGAGTCACCAACCCTTTTCCCGGGTCTCAGAGATATCATTCCCTCAGTCTATGGGCCATCCTTCCAAACTGTCTACTGAGTTCAATTAGTCCATAACTTCGGGTTCCATCTGTCATGACAGTCTTTAAGGCTGGAGGAAGGAGTGGAGTTGGTTCAGTCAGTGGAGCAGGAGGCTTTGGATGTGGCAGGAGAATGTTGTGAAGCACCATCTGCAGTAACAGGGTTATTTAACAGTTTGGTTCATTGGCTACTTTCACCTAAAATCAAATCTTCTTGAGGCACACATCGGAGTTCTCCGTCCTCCTGCATTACCCACCAAGTGCACCCAGGTCCTTCGGCAAAAGTAATCCCGCGGATGGGTTTACCTTTACGCAATTCAGGAGTAACCCAGACTCTCTTCCCCAGCATATTTTCAATGTGCATTATGGAGTCTTCAAGTGGCTTTTGCTAAATGCACGTCCCAGTGTTTGAGAGTTCTACCACCCATCTCTCTCAGTGTAGTTTTCAGCAATTCATTGCATCGCTCAATTTTCCCAGAGGCTGGTGCATCGTAGGGAATGGGATATATCCACTCAATGCCATGTTTCTTGGCCCAGGCATCTATGAGGTTGTTTCGGAAGTGTGTCCCATTACCTGACTCAATCCTTTCTGGTGTGCCATGCCGCCATAAGACTTCCTCCTCAAGGCCTGAAATGATGTTCCGGGCAGTGGCATGGGGCATGGCATGAGTTTCCAACCAACCAGTGGCTGCTTCCACCATTGTAAGCACATAGTGTTTGCCTTGGCGAATTTGTGGGAGCGTGATATAATCAATCTGCCAGGCCTCTCCATATTTATATTTTCCTTCACATGAAAGGGGCTTTAACCGTTTGGCTAGCTTGATCGTAGCGCATGTCTCACATTCATAGATTATCTGTGCAATGGTTTCCATGGGTAAGTCTATCCCTCGGTCACAAGCCCATCTATATGTTCCATCTGTTCCCTGATGGCCTGAGGAGTCATGGGCCCAGCGAGCCATAAATCGTTCACCCTTATGTTGCCAGTCCAGATCTACATGAGCCACCTTGATCTTGGCAGCCTGATCCTCCTGTTGGTTGTTCTGATGTTCTTCAGTGGCCTGGCTCTTGGGTACATGAGTGTCTACATGTTGTACTTTCACAACAAGATTCTCTCCCTGAGCAGCAATATCTTCAGCAGCACAGATGGGTTTGCCTCTGTGCTGCCAGTTGCTCCGTTCCTGCTGCTGTAAGCGCCCCTGCAGAGCATTTCCCTCCTCCTCCTGTTCTCATGACGGGACTGGTTCATTGTCACCCTGTACACCTCGAGGGGATTTTCTTCTGTATTTCTTCTTAAGTCTGGCAGCAACTGAGACCGTCACGGGTTGGTTCTCTGGTTCAGCTGCAGCACCTGTCCTCGGGCTTGTAGTGGCTGCAGTTTCTGTTACTTTTTCACCAGATCCAGAGCCCTTCTCTTCCTCTTGAGGGTGCTGAACAGTGTTTAATAGCACCCAATAGGCGTGGGCCAGGCCCCAGCACATTGCAGTGAGCTGTGCCTCTCTGGAAATACCCGGGTGACAACATACTTTTTCCAAATATATTACTACTTCCTCAGGGTTCTGCACCTGTTTAGGAGTGAAGTTCCAATACACCAGAGGTCCCCACCATTCTAGGAACTTGCCCATGCTACTCCACACGCTCAGCCACTCATCATTCTCCACCCTTGGAGCAAGTTTCCAGGTGATTCTCTTAAATAGTTGCTTAATCCTGAGCAAAACCAGAACCACATGCAGGAACACACTAGCTCCCAGCAGTAGGATGACCATGCTAATGTCAACATTCCAAAGATATCTGAAATTTCTGAATTTCTCAAACACAATTGTAGATAGCCCCAGGGCCGATGACTGCACCCCATCATGGATGAGCAACACATAGTACAGCAAAACCAAAACCTTAAGCCAACTCGCCGGGACTGTGAGCAACAGCATGGGAAATACATATCGCAAGTGAGGTGCTAAAATCATAAAGAGCCAAGTAATCAACATTATTACCCGTTCTGTCATTATCTCAGACCTCAGGCTAAATAAAACCTGTTGCGATTTGAACTCCGCCGGTAGCCAATCGCCACGTGGCCAGTAGTTTACTCCCCCCCCCCCGCCAACCCCCGGCCGGTGAAACAGGGGAGAGACAAAAGAAATTCGTAGGTTGAATTAAAAAAATTAGTAACAGTAACCCGAACAACAGTAACGATAGTAAGTGCAAACCGGGCAAAACGCAGCAGTGGCTCCCCGGGCGCGGCACAGGCTCGCAGCCCGCAGCAGCGACCCGCCGCACCAGAAACCCCGCCACGGGCACCGGAACCGGGCACGGCGCCACCCGCCCCGGCCGTCCCGCTCGGGACCACTCCCGCCGGGCTCTGCGGGGGTCCCTTGGCCCGGGAACGTTAACTCCATCCTGGCAGAAAGCAGCACTCCCGGGCGCGGCCAGGGGCAGCCGGGGTCCCTGGGGAGGGGGATGCAGCAGCCCCGTCCCTCTGCCCCCTTTTGATTTGCAGAAACAGACTCTACAACTCAGAGTTACACAGCAGGGATGTTTGCTCCGGCCGGGGTGCAAGGGGATTTCTCCACAAAGCTTGCACCCCGACAGCACATTTTACCAGAAACTTATCGAGTGTGAATATCCATATTCAGTGGGTTACGTAACACACTCATCCATATTCATGACTGAGGCTGGGTTAGCTCTAGAGGCTGGTGTCAGCAGGTTTTGTTCTCTCTGTGCCTGCCCATTGCCTCCTGGGGGGCGTCTCCGGGCTCTGTTGGAGGAAGGCTCACAGTCGTCGCCTTGTACTTTTCCTCAGAGCATGCGCAGATTCTCGTAGCCAATTTCTTGAATAACAAATGTTTTCAGCCGGTTTACTCGTTCTATCTTACCTAAAGTACCAGTGCATCCATCTCTACCATCCATACATGGCTATCTAGTCATTACCAAGACTAAACTAGTTAGAGCACATCTGCTTTCCAAGGACATGTCTCTTAATTTTGCCGAACACAGTAATTCTTGGTAAGTTTCCACAGAAAACTGCTTTGTTTTGCCATACACAGTAGCCCTTGGTAAGCTTCCCCAGAACAGTCCGGACAAGCAGGATTATTGAGCAATATTCAGAAATCATTACAAGTTGCTATGAGGAAATGAGTTGCACAGCAGGTGAGCATTTCTTTGTATCACTGTCTAACACAGCCCTGTTCCAGGTCTGCGCTCACGACAAAGCCTGGGACTTGCTCCGTCCTGATGGCCGAGCCCTGCAAGTGATGGATGTCGTGCCCCTGGGCCTGTAGGTACCTGATGCCCTACGGTCAGGCAGGTACTCCCGGGGGGCTGGTACCCTCACATGGAGCGTGGGGCTGGGCAGGGAGCATGGTGCCCAGCCAGAGAACTGCCTCCCGAGGGAGCCTTGGGCATGCAGGAGGTAGGTGGACGTGGCCCTCCTCACTCACTCTTGTCTCCTTCTGCTTCCAGGATGGTGGAGGGGGCAACAGAAATTGCTGTGCCCGATGCCCAAGCTGCCATCAGTGTCTATGCCTGGGGGCTGGGTGCCATCCCGGCACTGTTCGAGGGGTGTGCACGGCAGCCCCCCACAGATGGGCGCTTAGCCACGCAGGGGTGAGGGATTTGGCAGACATCCCCCAGGGTCAGGATTGGGCCACGGGGTGCTGGCACTGGCTCTGGGCACCGCCACAGCCCATTGCTGGCCTCTCCCCAGTGCTGGAAGCCTCTTCACTCTCACCGTGGAGCGGGAGCTGGAGGGTGGCAGGCACCAGCGCTCAGCCCTCAGGATCCTGGCATCCTCTGGGGCCACTGGGCCCTGCCCCAGGCCGTACGTACCTGAGCTGCAGCTCTGCACTGGGGCTGAGCCATGTCCCCTGTTGGGCAGCCCCGCTGTGACTGCTGAGAGGTTGTGGGGGGACTCGGTAGCCAGAGGTGAAGCATGAAGGACCCTGACACCCCAGTGGGAGCCCGTGGCTGAGAGCCAAGGGGGTGCCACTGCCCGATGGGGATGTGGGCTTGCTCCCAGCATGGCCAACCTGTCCTTGGGCTGCCGTGAGTCAAGGCTCAGCCTGCCTGGCGCACAGGTCCCAGTCCCATCCCTCTCCCGGGGCGTCTCACCCCACGCGCAGGGCACCAGCCGTTGCCCAACCTGTGCCTGATGCTGGCTGCCTGCCCTGGATCATCGAGCAGCTGCTGGAGGGGAACAGCCTGACATTCCTGCTGCTGTGTGTGACGCTGCCAGGTAGCCCCTGGGACTGGGACACGCCTCTTTGGGGTGGCCCCTCCCTGAGGTTTCCCCCCCATCCCACCCCACACCTGGCACTCAGCCCCTGCCCACTGCCCGGGGACACCAGCAGCCGTCAGAAGCTGGACCCTGGCTCCACTCCCCCCCATCAGCCCTGACCCTGTGCCAGGCCCTGGGACGTCCCTGTGCTGGTGGACCCCCCGCAGCCCCCGCCCAGGGATTGCTGCTCTCCCAGACACCTCCAGAGAGGAGATCCTGGCAGCCCTGGGGCTGGCTGAGCGGGCGAAGGGGCTGGCCAAGACCATCTCAGCCACATTCTGGGACCCCGTGCAAGAGGTTGCGGCACGTCGGAGGGAGATCCGAGGGCTGCGGATGGAGCTGCTAGCTAGAGCTGGCCTCCCCGAGCAGAAGACGGCTGTGGCCCGGCTGCGGACAGCCCTGCGGGAGCTGCAGGTGGGACAACGCTCCTGGCCACCGGACGGGACCAGGATGGTACCGATGCTCTCCCACTGGATGAGGTCTGGGCTCTGTCCCAGTGTCAGACCCCTGTCCAGCATTGAGGGCAGGGGCTGGGGGCTGCCTGCTGCGGGGCCAGATGGTGGGGGTGGGATGCATCCCTGGAGCTGTGCCATGCCTGAAGGTCTGCAGCACGGCAGCAAGGACTCCCCGCCCCCTTTTCCAGGTGCTGAAGAGCCAAAGGTGGGAGAAGAAGCAGGCAGCGGCTGAGGTGCCCAGGACGAGCCAGACACATGAGCCTGGCAGGCAGGTGGGCACAGGCTAGGCCACTGACCCCTTATCCAGGGACAACCCAGGTGCAGAAGAAGTCCTGAATCCTGGTTGCATCCCTGTAACAGCTCCGCCTGCTCCCACAGGACTGGATCTCTGCAGCACCAGCCCAGCCACCTGGCACCCAAACACCCCTGAGTGGTGCCAGTCTGGAGCCACCAGGTCCGGAGCGTGTGGACAGGCCCCATTCCTGGGTGGCTGATATGTGGGCATGGAGCGCCGCTTCACCTGGTGGGAAAAGGCTTCATTTGGGCAGGCAAAGGCCTCATTCCTTTGTCTAAACTGCTTTCTTCAGTCACACCACATCCTGCTCATTCTCCTTTCCTCTCCCCACCCAGGACTGGGTGCCAGCGAGAGCAGCCAGGGAGGGGACAGCCGAGCCCCGGCGAGCACAGGGCAGGGTCTACTGGAAGAGTCCTTGCCGAGCGATGTGCCACAGCCGTGGCCACTGACTGGGGCCGACACAGTGAGTAGGAGCCCTCTAGCTCCCTGCCTGCAACTCCTGGCCAGGAGCAGTGCCCAGGGCCTGCAGCTGTCTGCACCAGCAGCACCGGGTCCCCCAGAAGCCATCCCAGCCTGCTTGCTCTCTACCAGGCAGGGAGCTGCTGCCAGCCGTGCCCGTCCCTGGAGGTCCAGTACGCCCTGGCCAAGGTGCAGAGGCAGCGGCTGCAAACTCAGCACTGCCTGCTCCTCTGGCCAGAGCTCGGCCACGGGGCAGCACCAGGCCAGGAGGTGAGCAGGGGAGGTGGGCAGGGGAAAAGAGCCCATCACTTCGTGCTCCAGGCTCTCCTTCCAGGGCAGGACAGTCACTAGGAGCAGAGACCTCGAGAGCTGCCCTGTCCTCATCCCTGTCCCCTGCAGCGGGACGCAGCTCGCTGGCAACAGGAGGCAGCTACACTGGGGCTAAGCCTGGAGACAGCTCGCAAGGAGCAGGAGGCAGCCGAGTGGGACCTAGAGGCCTTGCTGCAGAGCCACAGGCAGGAGATGCAGGCCTGCAGGCAACACCTGCTGCAGGTGGGCTGGCAAGGCTGGGGACATGCCTCCGGGATGCCAGGGCTGTGCCAGGCAGCTCCCGGCATCCCCGCAGGTGCTTCAGGACCAGCAGCACCTGGCAGGGGAGCAGAGAGAGGCTCTGGACCGCCAGCACCGCGTACAGCTGCAGGAGGTGCTCCGGGACACTGCAGAGCTCGCTGAGCCCAACCAACGGCTGCGCGACGCCGCCACACAGACACCCTGAACCAGTGTCGCGGGGCAGTGGGGATGGCTGCCCTGGCAGGCAGGACGCAGGCCCTGCAGCCCCCTGACACCACCCCAGCTATGGCAGTTACACAGGGCAAAGCCTCCCACCCTGCCTGCTCCAGCTGCTGAGAGCTGCTCCCGGCAGAGGCCTGGCCCCGGGGACGCTGCTTGCTGGCAGGAGGGGAGCGCTTCACCCCTCTGCCCCGCCAGGGAAAACCCTGCTCTGCTGCCGTGCGGGGCACAGGCTCGGGCACACAGCCAGAGCGAGCAGGGTGGGAAGGCTGATGGTCCCCACAACTGCAATAAAGCAGATGCCCGTTCACCAGTGACTGTCATCAGCCTTGGACATGCTCCTGCCCCCCAAACCTCCACCAAACAAAACAGATGCCTTCCTGCAGAGAGGAGAGACACACACACAATGCTGAACTGCAACTTTAATAACCCCAGCCAGAGCCAGCAGTGATTTCTGCCTGCCAGCGACTCACTAGCTGCAGTGCTGGTACAAATCTGGGTGCTGTCTCCCTTCTGGAGAGCAGGTAAAACAATTCCCAAATCCCCCCATTCCCCACCTTCTCCGCACAGAGCAGTGACATCATGCCGGAGAGGGAGAAATGGGGCCTAAGCACAGCAGCCCTTCAGCCAGGGGCTGGGGCAAGGGGTAGGCTGGAAATCTGTGGAGGTGGGGGAGATGTCCCTGGATGCAGCCCGAGGCTCTCTGGGCAGCAGCACCCAGTCCTGCAGACTGCTGATGGAAGCGCCCTCCACAGGGAGGGAAACAGCATCAGAGCAATGCCAGCCTGCCAGCCATGGTGCAGCAGGGCTGCCTGCATACAGAAGAGGCCTCAGCACAGCAGAGCTAATAACACTGCAGGAGCATTCACAGGCACAAGAGACGGGTGCACTCTGGTGGGGGGAAGATAGGGGAAGCAGCTTGAGAATATGAGACACCCCACGAACAAGGGGCTCAAGACCCACCCTCAAGGCTGGGCACACCCGATCACACAGGAACCCTCTGGCACTCCCTTGCTGGGCTGCAGAAGGGTCCAGCTTCCCCTCTAGAAACAGGACAGGGCCCTCTCCCCCTCAGCACTCCTCCTCTTGGGGCCCCTCGCTAGCTGTGCACACGCCCACCAGTAACACCAGGGCTGGGAAGCTGATGGCCACAACACCACTGTGCTTCCAACAGCAGTCCCAGCACACGCACCGAACACCCCTGAGGAACAACTAAAGGCTGCCCTGGTGCACGCAGGGCAGGAAGGCAGCAGCTACGTGACCCCATAGTACAAGTGAATAGCGAGGCCAATGCACAAGACAGCAATGAAGAAGAGAAGGGTGAGCTGGAGGTTGAAGAGAGCAACAGACAGGAGGGCGTTGACCAGGATAGAGCAGGAGATCACAAAGAGCCTGGTGATGTTACTGCTGTGCTTCATGACCACAGACATGATCAAGCCATTCAAGGCCTGGCTGACCACAATCACCAGCACCCAGGAGGAAAAGCCCTCCAAGAAATCACCCTCTGCGTTGCTCCAAAAGTAGCCGATTAAGTTGAGCAGGACTCCAAAGAAGTAAAGGAAGAGGTTCTGAAGGCTGAGAGGCAGTGCCTGGGTTTTCAGGATGGCTTCTGTGTAGACAGCAGACAAGCCTGAAATAAGGCAGTACACTGAAATCAGCAACAAGCCCACCAGTGTGATGTGCAGCTGCATCTTGGAGGGGCTGCCAGGGTCCTGCAGACCACCACAGCTGTAGCTGACCCCAGCAGCCACCAGCAGGAGAAGCGCCAGCCACTTGCGCATGCTGAGTCTTTGGCGCAGGAAGAGGCTGTAGAGGAGCGCGGTGCTGACGATCTTTAAGTTACTCAAGACCTGGTAGGTGCTGGGATCCATGAAGAGCTGCATGTGAACCACCAGGTTGTTGTTGGCAGCATAGAGCAGGGCAGAGAGGGCGAAGGGGGCAACGTGGCGCCACGACACGGCAACTCCCAGCAGCTCCCGGTCCCAGGTCAGCAGGATGAGGAGGGAGAACACCAGCTTTGTCAGCTCAACAAGAACCACAACAGATGTGGAGCTGAAGGGGATCATCCCATCCACCTTGCACTGAGTCAGGAGGGGAGCGTGAGAGCCATATATGGCTACAGACAAGATCAGCATCAGTCCCCACAGACCCCTCTGGAGCACCTGGTTTGCAGAGCTGGCAGAATTACCAAAAATCACCATTTTCAGGCAGCAGCCAGCAAGGGCAAACTGCTATCAGTGAAGAGAGGCCAGACAGATTTGCACCCTAGAACATTCAAGAAGAGACCAAATACCGTGAATTTAATGAGCCTGATTAAAACAGGATGTTACCTGCTATATTTCTGATGCAGTACAAGAGAATGGTTTTGTCTTTTGTTAGGAAGAGAACTACAAGCCTCCCCAGAAAGCCACACAAAACGTGTTCCTAGGGCAAAGTGTGCTCTTGGCGGAAAAGCATGCAGGTTGTGAGCGTAATGACATGTCACAGGCAGCCTTTTGGTCCACAGGGTGAGAGGTGAGGGGAAAAGCAGCTAGCAAACGGTCAGCCACCAGTGCTTCCACGCTACCGTGGGTTAATGAAGTGATCACCACTGCCACAATGCTCTAATAAATACCCCATAACCAGACCTGCTGATGTCTCACGACGTTGTGGTGTAAAGCCCTTTTCCAGTGGAACAGAACCGTGTACGTGATATGCCTCTGAAAGCCCTAGGAATCTTCTGCACCTGCTAACTAAGGAGTACCGTTCCCACAGTCACTGCTGCCAAAGAGCTCTGCGCTAGTCCCGGCCTTTTTTCAGTGAACTGAAATAGTCCCGGACTGTCTTTTCAACATTGGGGACAGCGTAGTTCTGAGCAGCGTATATCCCTGTGCAGGTCCCAGCCACGAATCCCAGGACGGCCGAGAAGCGAAGTTTGGCTACCAAGTAGCCTGCCAGGAAGCCTTTGAGAAAGGGCGAGGCCAGCAGAGAGCCATCCTGAGGAAAAGAGCAAAGAGTGAGGCCACCAGCTAGTGCGGGCTTGCACAGGGAATGCAGAGCACAGGCATGGCCCCCCGGGGATTTTGAAATATTTTTTTTTTTTAACCAATCCCCCTCAAGGCGGGTGCCAGGGCCACACGGGTCGCCAGAGCGGCGGGGGGAGCGCGTTACCTGCCCCACGCCAGCGTGCACCTCATCCTCCACCCGACGCTGCAGGCTCTCCAGCTGGTCCTTCAGGAAGGCGAGGTCCTTCAGCTTGGGCAGCGGGTCCTGGCGGAGACACGCATGCTGATGCCCAGCCCCCAGGGACAGGGAACCAACCCAGCGCTCCCTCAGCCCCGGCGCGGCCCGGCCCGCCTGCCCTCCCCGCTCACCTTATCATCCGCCATCTTAGCGCAGGCGCTCGCGCCACACAGGCACCGCCCACCGCGCAGCACGCCTGGCGTTGGTTGGGCGGCGGGGAGGCACGTGACACAGCACGCGCCCCTGACCGGCGCCATCTTGAGGTGGGGCGGGGGTGCAGTGCAGCTGCCATCATGGCGGCGGCTCCGCCCCCCTCCCGAGGCCCGGCCCCGCCTGGGCGGTAGGGGCGCTGATACAGCACCCTGCAGGCCCGCCCCGCACGGGGGTACCCGCACCTTATGGCCACCCCCAGCGGGAGCTGGGCTCTTCCGAGCGCCTGCTGGTGTCCGTTCCCCGGGGTGGGCTCTGGCAGCTGCTGACGGCCCCGCGGAGCGATGGGTGGTGCTGACGAAGGAGGCCAGCGGAGGAACTGTTTGAGCCCCGCGTGTGGGAGGGAAGGGAAGGGAAGGGAAGGGCCGGGCCGGGCCGGGCCTGGAGTGGGGCTGGGGCAGCTGCTTGTGCCCCGAGTGAGTGGGAACTGCTGGGCCAGTGACTGCGTGCGGTCACTGTCCTGGGAGAGCTGGGGCGGGGGGGACCCCAGCACAGGATGGGTGTGCACACATGTGTCCATGTGCTCTGAGGGATCCCTTTGTGTGACTTATTTCTTTTGCAAAGGGCAGAGTGTTATACCTTAATGAAATGACCAAAGGAGGGTTGTGAAAGAATGCCAGGAATTGATAAAGGTACTGGTAAAGCTGCCAGCGTGACCCTGAAGTAGCAATAAGTGCAAGGGATGACACCATAAAACCATCAAGCAGGTAAATGCCAAGATAAGTGCACAGGAACAAAAGCTGTTAATTGAACCAAGGAGAGAGCTACTTGAACTATGAGTGGGCTTTCCTCATTAATATAGTAAAAACCCACCCTTGAGTAGGAAAAAGCCCCCCACCAAGAAAAGCCTCTTGCTTACTGAACATGGCAGTTAAAAGAGGTTACTGTGACTAAAGTGAGATGACGCATGTTGTTGACTGATGAGTTACAAAGTGGTGAGAAACTAACCCATGGTCATTACATTAAATGTGTATTCCTGTAGTTTGAAGTGTATAAATATGTTGCTTGCCTGTGTGTGGTGTGCTAGCTTTGTGGAATTGCCACCTAGCACCCAGCTCTGCACAGGTACGGATTAAACAAATATGTTGTGATTTTTGACTCATTGCATGCTGGGTAGAAGAACCCATATTTTGGGACAACATGAGAACCAGCCCAGCATCTGCCTCGGGCATTCCTTGCCCTGGCCCAGCAAGCTGGCAGAGAAGTCCCAGTGCCTTTCCAGGGCGCAGCAGAGTGTTTCTGGAGCTTGGTGTTCAGGGATGCGTTTTGGCTATGTCCCAGAGAATGCTGCCAGGGTGCTGGCGTTGGCAGCAATGCTGGAGTCACCTCCCTGTTTCCCCTGCCTGCCCTCTCTCCCCACCTAGGCAAAGCTCTGCCACGGGGTCCCAGTCACACCCCACACTGAGCGAGTGTTTGTCCGGGTGTGGGGAGGGAGTCGCGGAAGGCGAGCAGGAAGGTCTGTGAGGGGTGTGAGGAGGGAGTGATGATGGGATGCTGCTGCCTTAGGTTTCTGGCCCGCTGGTGGAGGACAGGCTACAGCATGGGGTGAGAGCAGCCATCCCCACAGGCAGAGTTCTGGTGAGTGAAGATCACTGCAGGAACGTTGTACCTGCTGCACAGTGAGGGACAGAGCGAAAGGAGCAGGCTGGGCCCAGCTTTGGGTCACTGCCTTTAGTCCTGCTCCCACTGTCTGAACTGAAGGGGGAGGTAAGTGGGGTCCCTGGTGACAGAAACCTCAGTCTTCCTCTGCTGTTATGCTTTGTGCCTCTGAGTGTTGTGCTGTGGCTTTTCAGCATAGCTCCGAAATTAGCTGAGGTGACAGCAAGTTGTAGAGAGCTGTGGCTGAAGGAATCACTCGTCAGTCTTCCTCTACCCGCAGCCTCCCAAAGATACCGTGATCCACTTGTGGCTGGGGGCTGCTGTCAGAAAAGGCGACATGAAGGGAAAATGTCAAGGTACCAAATGGAGTGCAGGCAGCTGGGAGAGAGAGAGAGCCCAGAGTTGGGGTTTGCAGGAAGCACTGTCAAGGCTGGCAGGGCCCAGCTGTGACCCCAGGCTGCCAGGCCCTGCCCCTCTGCAGCCCCTGTTCCCTCAGGGTATCTTCACTGTGATGGCTGGGCCAGGCTGAGGAGATCTCTACTGGTTTGACTGCAGCCGTGGCATGGAGGACTGTCTGCCATGGATGGATGTGTGCCCCGAGAATGCTGGTGTCTCGCCATGCTGGTGAGAGAGAGCCCCACGCCTTGGCTCAGCAGTGTCCTTCACAGCACTGAGGATGTTTTCCTAATGGATGAGCGTTTCTCCCTCACCAGCCCAAGAGGTAAAAGATGTTCCCCTGTGATCTGGGCTACACCTGGCCAGTATGTGGTGCCTGTTGCAGGGTACCATGCCTTCAGGCCCCACATGGACCAGCTCTTGTGTCCCAAAGCGCCTTGCTGTGTAAATGTGTGTGACTGGATGCTGTAGGTGTGGATGGAGAAATAGCTACCACAGGACAGCAGGTGACAGGGGAAAAGTGCATGCTGAGAGGCAGTCAGTGAAACCCCCCCAAGATCTGGTAAGAGGCTGGCAGTGGTTTTGAATACACGGGAGCTGGTGAGAGTAGGGCACCATGAGGCTTCTGGCACAGGTGAGCATCAGCTGGGGGTCGTGTAACTCGGGCTGGGTCCATTGCGCATAGCAGGATTTTATACAAGCATCTGATGAGAGAAGAGCCCCTCTGAGAGACATTGTGAGAACCTTCCAGTGGGCTCTGGTGTGTCAGTGCCACACTCCACTGTGGGGAGCAGCTGGGGTCAGTCTCCAGGTGTTGCTGGATGAGCAGGTATGAGTGATCCCTGTGAGTCTGTGCCGTGGGACTGGTTATCTGTGGTTGATACCAGCTTTAAGAAGACCATTAAGCAATGCTTAATGGTCTTCTTAAAGCAATTCTCGAAGGTCTCCTAATAAATACCAACTCTGACCTGATCCCCTCTCAAGTGAAAGGGAATTTACACTGCTTGAGCACTGCTTCTATTTCCTCCTCAGAAGGGGAGCACTGGGAAGCTGCAGAGCTGGGGACCCTTCTCCATCTGCGTGTGCCTCCAGGCACTCCAGACCAGCAGAGAAAAGCCAAGGGTCACCAAAAGCAACGCCCCAAAGGTAGCAGACAGTTGTCAATGTGTGGCAGTCCTTGTACCACCTGAGCAGGTGAGGCAGGGGCTCACCCCACAGGGCTGGCCAGGAAGAGCATACTGTCACAGAATCAGAATCACAGAATCATTCAGATTGGAAAAGACCCTTGGGATCATCAAGTCCAATCCTCAGCCCGACTCTACAAAGTTCTCCCCTACCCCACATCCCCCAACAGCTCATCTAAATGACCCTTAAGCACAGCCAGGGATGGTGACTCCATCCCCTCCCTGGGCAGCCTATTCTACTCTGACCACTCTTTCTGTGAAAATTTTTTTCCTAATGTCTAGTCTGAACCTCCCCTGTTACAGTTTAAAGCCGTTCTCTCTTGTTCTATTGCTAATTGCCTGTGAGAAGAGCCCAGCCCCAACCTCTCTACAATGTCCTTTCAGGGAGCTGTAGAGAGTGATGAGGTCTCCCCTCAGCCTTATTCTCCTCGAACTGAATAGTCCCAGCTCCTTCAATTGCTCCTCACAGGATTTATTCTCCAGGCCCTTCCTCAGCTTCGTTGCCCTCCTCTGCACTTGCTTCAGCACCTTGAGATCTCTCTTGTATTGAGGTGCCCAAAACTGGACACAATACTCCAGGTGTGGCCTCACCAGTGCAGAGTATGGGGGGACTGTCACCTCCCTGCTTCTGCTGTCCCCACAGCTCATGCAGGAGACGGAGCAGCCCTCAGCTGAGGGTGGGCTGTCCCTGGCCCATGGCAGGGAGCTAAGCCCTGTGGTTTGCTATCTGCAACCCATCTGTTAGTGAAAAGCTGTGTGGGAGGGTGAACGTGTGCTAGTGCAGCTCCAGCCTAGAGAGATGCAGAGCAGAGAAAGGTAGAAAGCAGCTTTCAGTGTAGGGATCTGTGCCAAAAAATTACGGACTTGAGGCTGTGTCTCATCCCATCTCTGGTCCTGCTCTTGTGTCAAGCCCTCACCGTGGGGCACTGACAAACAGCTGCACTGGGGGCTCCAGTAACTGGTCCTGTGGGTGGTGTCAGGCACAAGTGGCAGGACATGTTTGGTCCCAAGTGGTGCCTCATCCTGTGGCTCAGGATCCCTCCTGCCCTCTTCCTGGCCTTCGGCCACAGCATGGAGACAGCCATCCTTTTCCCAGCAGGAGTGCTGGAGGCAATCCCCCTCTGCTCTCTGCTATTGCTGATTTCAGGGCAGAGATAACCATCTCAGGAGGCTGTGTCCAGCCCAAAGGCAGTACCAGATGCAGGAAAAAGAGACAAAACATGTCCCAACCTAATTAACCTCTCTTCCTCTCCCTTTCATGCGCAGGATGTGTTTGTGCAGACAACACTGTGGGCTTTTTCCTCAGTGCTCAAAGCAGCTTAGATGTCCATGCTGTTTTGCTGGGGCTAGAGAATGGCTCAGGGAATCCCCTCAGCATCCATCTCTGCCGTGGTTAGCAGGTCACTCCTGCCTGGAACAGCTTTGTGCCATACCAGCCAGGGCTGGGGGATGCTCAGCTGTGATGGGAGCAGCAGGCTGGCTGTGCTGGTGCCAGAGACCAGAACAAAATTGATGAGGAGAGAACAAAAATGGGTCCCTAAAACTAACACCTTGAAGTTACTATCCAAAGGCTAGAGCTGGCAGTTCTCTCTTTGCTAGCAAGAGGCTTGGCTTAGTAAAGAGCTGCCAGAAGAATGGACCCTGTGTGGGCCCCTGAGCCACCTGTGACCCCCAGGCTGGCACCCAGAAATAATCCTTCTTCCCTACCTGGGGCTTTAAGTTGTTTTTCCATTTCTTTGTCTGTTCTCTCTGTGAGACCTAAGCACTGCACACTCGTGCTTGGGACCATACTCCATCTAACGCATCCATTGAAGATGTCAGTGAAACACAAACTGCAGCACTTTCAGCTTGGGAAACAGGCACTACAGAACTACAAGCAAGACTGAGGAATTGGGAGAAATGTGTGTTTTGGATGCTTGGCTAACAATCTAATTAAAAATTGGGATGTTGGGTTTTATGTATATGTTACCCCCATAGATGCTACCCCTGGATTTAAAGGCTCAAGGATGTAAAGGTGTGAATTTTCGGACAAAGCTGGGCACTAAAACAGGCAGCATGCAAGAGCCTCGAGACAGTCATGTGAAGGCTTCTGGACTGTCAGGCTACTGGCTCTCAAATTTAATTTATACGCATTCCCCGTATATATTATACTGCTCCCACTGAGCTACTGGGGAGAGGAAATGAAAGGGTCTGTGGAGTCAGTAGCAGGTGCTGAACGAAGCAGAGGCAGTTAATTAATAGCCAGTTTAAGTCCAAGAGATGTGAGAGTCCAACCACTGCTGATAGCCGAAGGGCTGAGCTGCTGTTTTCCTTGCTTTGCAGGATGCCAAACTTTAACCAGAGACATGCGTGAACTTAGTGAACGTGCCATTTTCCTCCTCAGACAAGCTCACTTTTCAAGCAGGATTTTTACTACATGAAAGGTAAGAAAAAAAAAATCGGTGTTATTGCAAGGGTCTTTCTTGGAGCACAACCACAAAAGTTGCAGAGCGCCACTTAGTGCAGGCTGACTGAAAATGTGGATGTTGCTGAAAAGGAACACTTGAGGGCAGCACAGCACCAACAGTCACTGCCGCTCACCTCCTGTAGCTTGTTTCCTCGTGGAAGCTCTACCCATCACCAACCCCAAAGCGCTTCTCTGCAGAAGGTGTGCATTTTCCTGCATCAGAGCACACAACTCCGTCTGACATGCACGCTTGTTTCACAGGATCATATCACAGACTGGTTTGGGTTGGAAGGGACCTTAAAGATCACCTAGTCCCAACCCCCTGTCCCGGGCAGGGACACCTTCCACTAGCCCAGGCTGCCCAAAGCCCCGTCCCACCTGGCCTTGAACCCTGCCAGGGAGGGGGCAGCCACAGCTTCTCTGGGCAACCTGTGCCAGGGCCTCACCACCCTCACAGGGAAGAATTTCTTCCTTAGATCTAATCTAAATCTGCCCTCTGTCAGTTTAAATCCATTGCCCCTTGTCCTATCACTCCACTCCCTGATCAAGAGTCCCTCCCCACCTTTAAGCACTGGAAGGCCACTATAAGGTCTCTCCAGAGCCTTCTCTTCTCCAAGCTGAAGTTATTTGTCAATAACTTGTTTTATTTCAGCCTCATGAACTGACTACCACTGCACAAGCCAGTTGTAAAGCATCACCATGCACAAAGTATTCTTTGTTATGGACCAAACTGACCTGCTCTTTAATAATTACTAATGGATATAATGTTTAAGGATACAAATAATAGTAGATCCTGATGAATCTTTTTAGCTATTGTCAAGCTCCAGAAATAGCTACTTTTGGCTTCTTTCTGCCCCAGATAACAGAAGCATCCTGCATTTGCAAGGCTTCATTAATTTTACCTTTTCAAACAATCAGAAAGTTTCTGTTCAGAGGATTCAAGACCCAAGTGTCAGGGTCGGTTTGTAGCTCTCAGGAGTGGAGGGGTGGGAGCACAAACAAAGTTGAGAACACTTCCTGGCTCTCAGCACCAGAGGTAGCCTTACAGTGAGTCAGGTTTGGGGGTCTTCTAGATCTGTTTTGTTAATGCCAGCTTTTATATTCAAACCATAAAATTTTTAAGTGTCAAAATTCACTCTGGCTCTTCCATTAGAAGAAAACATTCCAGCAAAGGTGTATATTTGGCATAAGACTTCAAGACACAGCAAATAATAGTTATCAGGAACATAATAAAAAATGAGAAATCTCAGCACATTTTCCATGATCCAGTTGCTAACCACCAGCATTATAGGAACAGCCTCTTTACCAGCTTTTGCAGAACTAAGGCTCCGCAAGCACAGCCGGCAAGACAGAGAAAACCAGCATCTGGATCAGCTGCTCAGGTTCACATTAAGTAAGTGGGGTCTAGCAAAGAGCAAGGACTGCTGCATCTTTTATCTTTGTTCTTCTTTTAAGCCGTATGTCTTTCCTTAAGCTGCTGATAATGATACATGAGTACATAAATATTTTGTGGAACACTTGACCAACTCAGGCTCCCACCGCAAACTGAATGAATTTACATGACTCAGTAAGTTCTGATTTGAAGAAAAGCAGTGATTTAGGCACAGTCGCAGGGCCAGAGAACCTGTGCAAAGGCTTAAATCTGGAGACAAAAATGGTCATTTCCCTATGGCAAATAGCAATGCACCCCCAGACTTTAAGTGATGCTGGATGCCAAGGAATTGATATCTAGATATGCTTGAGAGAATTTTTAAAAAGTCAGTGCTGAAGCCAGCCAAGAAGAGTCACCAAACTGAAGGAACAGTTTTCAATAAGGGGCACATTTTGTTGATGAGCAACACAAGGTATCTTTTTAAAGTTTTCTTGCTGTTCAGCATAGAGCAGTAACAGGCACACAATCTGCAGAAGAACTGAAGATCAGTTTTTCTAAGTTCATGGTAAAAACCTGAACACCTGCTCTGCAATGGGTCTTTGAGACAATTTAAAAATTACATTAAAAAATGTCTCTCTGCTGTATGGAGCAGGATGGATGGATCACTACAGGCAGTTAATAGTGATTTCTGGTCACCCACAAGGAGACCTCAGAAAGGACTGCTGACCTGGCTAGTTCTGTGGTTGCAAATGAACAGGAGCTGGGCTTATTTATATCCAAACGGCACTAACAAAACCCGATGGGAAAACAGCTTAGATGTGAGGGAGAGCTGTGAGAAGCCCCAGCCCTGGCTGGAGGGAGGGTGCAGCCACTCTGTGCCTGGCTCTGTGCCTTGCTCACCTGGACCCTGGTTGTGATCCTGCTTCCCTGCTTGACCTTGGACCTGCCTAGTTGTTACTGGGTGCTGGTGGACCTCAGCTCAGCTCGCTGGGGTATGGTGGCACTGCTGCTCCCTACGGCTCAGGTATGGGTCTGCTGCTCCCTAACACCTCTCCTTCATCCTGAGAGCAGAGAAGAGCTTCCCAGGTTCTGGAGCAGTCTGGGTGTTGGGGAAAAATGTTCAGCAAGAGCACCCTGCTGCTGGTGGGGCTGATGGCTGTGACTGGCTTGGTCTTTAGTTCTTTGAGGCCTGGATGCCTGGGACCCAGCAATCCCGCTGCAGAGCTGGTGGTAAAGCTCAGCTCCTCATCCCATACATCTTCCCTGAGTGGAGAAGCAGTGGAGAGAGGAAAAGGTAGGGCAAGAGCAGTGCCAGCCACCTCTCACTGCTGCACCGAGCCCATCTCTCAGTCACCTCTGTGGCTCTGTTCTTGCCCTGGTGATGAGCAATAGCCGGGGCTCGTAGCCCAGTGTCAGGCACCTCTCCATGATGGTTAGGCTTGGGGCCATGCTCCTGTCCCCCACAGCTTGTGCTCGGGGGTCTCAGCTTGAAGATGGCCCCTAAATCTTCTCATCACCCCTCATGGCCCTGGCAGTCTCTGCACACTGGGCTCCAGATAAGGGTAGTGCCTGTGCCCCTCACACGCCTCTGCCTCTACTAGCAGCCCTGGCACTGGAGCGTGGGGCATCACCGACGCAAGGCTGTGCCCGAGCACTGTGTGATGACCAGGGACATCTGGGGCTTTTGCCCCCTCATAGCGGTGGGCACAGTGGTGATGGGGCTGCAGGGGGGCACTGCCCTGCTGGTGCATGCTAGCAGTGGGCCAGGTTGCGTCTGTGCTGCTGACACCCTCAACCCTCAGCCACACCTGGGGACTCCTGGGTCAGGTCTGATGTGGAATGCTGCAATTAGTGCAAAAACTGAGCTGATTTGTGCTGTTAGAGAGCTCAGGAGGAAACTGGTTATCCTCTTTGCCAGCTTGAGCAGCAAACTTCTTCTGAGGTTTGGTTTTCCTGCCCCTGATTCAGCTCTGCCTGTGATTCATCTGATAGCCAAGGCTTTCACCTTACTGTCTGCTTGGCCCTGGCTTTGCCCTTGAGCTGTGGCAGAGGCTGAGCCTTTTGCTGGCCACATGGTTTCTGCTGGAACAAGGTTGCGTTGTCAGGTTTCCTCTGGGCTTGTGCCTGTCTCGCTACCTGTGCCCTGATAATATGGGCTGAGCTTATCAGCCATCTTCAGCCCAACCTGACTGAGGGTGGTGATGGTCAAGATAAGAAGCACCCATATGGGAAGGGAGCAGGGTGTCAGGAGGGAGTCTTTGCCCCATGAGGATCTCCAGTGGGGGGAGCAAACCCTCGGGGTCTGTCTTGGTGCTGGTTTTGCTGCTCACACAACTGCTTCTGGCTGTTGCCATGTTGCTGAGCTCAGCCCTGATGCCAGGCATTTACCTTGAATCTCAGCAGGTGCCCCCAGCTCTGTGCCCTCAGGAACGCTGCTCTGAAATGGGAGGTGGGCGATCAGGACCGATGTCCACCTGCCCACACCACAGGGCGAGAGCCCTGGGGTGCAGCACTCTGCTCCCTGCACTGAGGGGTACCACAAGCAGAGGCCCCTCGCCTGCAGCAGCACAGCTCTCCCCTCTCCCTCTCCGGCCAGTGCAGCACCAGGCACTCAGCACATCCCGGCGGCCTCGGTGAAGATCCCCAGCACATCTGCAAACCAGCAAGCTGAGATGAGCTGGCTCTTTGCAGCAGCCTTTGCTGTCACAAGCCCTCCTTTAACAGCCCTTTCATCTGCTGTTTTGGAGTTTTGCACAGATGCAGTACCCAGAGATTAGGCTGCAGATTAAGGTTTTACTGAATCCTGAAATGGGTTCCAATTCCCAGTCCCAGCAGGACCAATGTGCAGCCAAATCTCCTCTGAAAGCTTGCTGGTCTGGAGCTGGGAAGAGGTGTCCCCCACCATGTTCTCCCATGTGCATGAAAATTGGAGCCCTGATATTTACCTGGGGTGCTTTGCTGAGAGACAGCTGCCAGCCAAGAACAATTTTACCCTGGGGAGGAAAGCTTGGGAGAGACAGAAGGAACCCGAGCTGTTTCATGAGTGGCTTTAAATGAGAGAGGAATAAGCTGTAGCTGATCCCTCTTTACTTGGGGTCATACTGGGGGCAGAAAGTCTCAGCACAGAATGCAGTTCCAGGGCAGGAGAGTGGTACCAGGCTGTGAGGGCCAGCAGATGCTGTCCTACGGGGCTCACAGGCATCCCTGGAGCCTTGGATATTGGCACTGTGAGGGGAAGGACATCTAGCTGCTTGCTGGCCCTGGGCTGCCTATTGCCTGGGAGCCTGAGCAGGTCCTAGTGGCCTTTTGAATCCCACAGTCTTCAAAAGGTGGTTAAGGAGCTGGGTTATAGGCTCTCTGTGCCTTGGTGTGCCAGATGGGCTTAACAGCGCTGCCAGGTCTCCTTGGGTGGCTGTGAAGCACTTGGCTCCACAGGCTTCATGTGGCCAAGCCGCTGGTGGCCCATGGTAGCTGGCTGCCTTCCTCCCAACAGAAACTGTAGCCATCCAAGCTTTCACCCACCTGGTCAGAATAGCGAACACTTCTCTCCCTGTCTGGTTAGAGCCTCATTCAGCTCTTGGCAAAAGGGTAAACTGAAGCACAGAGCAGTGGGTGCATAGCTCTGGCCTCTGTTCTGTGGCCTTGACAAGCTGCACCATCACAAAACTCTGCCATGGTCTCTGGCAACTTGGCAAGCAACAAGCTTGCCATCTTGCCCCATGGCACACAGCTCTGGCCACACTCTCACTCAGGTTTTTCTCCTCCCGCTCAGAGGGGTATGCTGGGTGGTGTGGCTACGCTTCTGAGATGAGCCCAGCGAGCTCTGTGGACCAAACAAGGCTGAAGCAGCACTGCCATGTGGGAGCCCTTGGAGCTGCCCTTGGAGGCAGCGCAGGCAGACTGCTCTTGAACCAGGCTCCTGGCAGCATCTGCTGCTGTGCCACGTTGCCCATGGGAGCTGCCTCCTTGCCTGTGGGGAGCCCTGTGCACACAGCCTCCCACCAGCATCAAAGCTGTTGTACCGGGTACATAAAGAGGAGGTGACATAAATGTTTGTCTCAGGATTTCTCCCCAGGCACCTCTGTCTCCCAGGTTGGGGGTCTGCCTGGGACACCCATCTTCCTGCCAAAGGGTGAAGCTTTGGCCTGTGGCTTTTTTCAGCTCAAGGAGGTGCAAGTTGTCCAAGCATGACCATTGTCTTGGGAGCCACGGGCAGAGGAAAGTGCATCCAGCATCTTGGGGATGGGAGCTGCGAGCACAGGTAGATATCAGGGTAAAAGGAGCCAAGGGCAGGAGTGGGGATGTGGGTTCAGACCCAGCCTGCGCCCACCCAGCCCTTTGCACCAGTGTCTCTCCAATCCAGATGAGCCTGCTCAGCCACAAACACTTTCACCTTGGCCTGGGAGTGACAGAGAAACCCAGCACCCTGCCGTGATCCCAACAACCACAGTTGACTCTGTCCTCTTGGCTGGTTTTGTTGTCCCTGCAGCATCACGGCCCTTCCACAGGCTGTGTACATTCAGACCAGTAGAAGCTGGGCTCCAGGAAGGAGCATCTTGCTGGGTGCTGCAAGCTGCTCCTCCCCAGACAGGAGCCATGTGGCAAGGCCATGGTGAGGCCAGGCAGCCACGGCTCCAGTAAGGACCTGCTGTTAGAGAGATCACATACCTGGCACCAGATAGACCACTGGCCAACAGGTCCAGGCAGGATTTGAGGGACCCTAACCACATTGGAAAAATAGTGGCAGGGGAGCTGGCTAAGCTGGATGCTCACCAGTATCCACAAAGGGAGGTAGAAGCATCCCTGGGATGATTTTGTGTGTGTATGGCTCCAGGCAACCCACCCAGGAAGCTGTGAGCAGAGCCAGGAGGCAGCCAGGCCCAGCACTCTTGTTGCCATCCTCAGCCATGCAGCCAGGTCACCTCCTCTGAGCCCCTGGACTCCACAGTCCCCTCAGGGTCTCCATGGCTGGCCCAGAGGATGATCACAGCTGTGTCTAGGCCCTGGTGCTGGAAGTTCAGGCTGAGGGCAAGAACCTGCGACCTCTCAAGGCACCTCATCCTTTTGCCAAAGTCTTGGGAGTTGAGAGGGACCAAAGGGTAGGGACACTGCAACATCAGGGGGTAACAGGCCAACTGAGCTGCCCCCTGCCCCCACTTCTCTCCCTGGCTGGTTAGAGCCTCCTTCAGCTCTTGGCAAAAGGGGAAACTGAGGCACAGAGCAGTGGGTGCACAGCTCTGGTCTCTCTTCTGTGGCCTTGCCAAGCTGCACCATCACAAAGCTCTGCCATGGTCTCTGGCAACCTGACAAGAAACAAGATTGCCATCCTGCCCCATGGCACACAGCTCTGGACACACTGTTCCCCGTGCTTGGTTGCTGGAGGGACCAGATGGCTTGCCTGCCCCAGGTCATGCGGGGCACCTTTGGGATTTTGATGTCTTCAGGGCTGGGCAGGCTCCTGGTGGCAGCCTACCACAGGGACTGTATTTTTCAGCCACTTCCTTGGCCCTGGCAGTCCCCCAGGAGCAGGCTCTGTCCCCTTGCAAGCCGAGTCTTTTCAGCAAGCGTGGCCTTATGTCGGGTGTCCAGGAGTTGGGGTTGGCCCTGGAACAGCCCCTTTTTTAGCCTAAGCATCCACAGGCAGATCCTGAGTGGCATGTAGGTGGGTAGAGCCAATAAATCGTCTGTCTCAGCGCCATGCTGAGCAGACCGGCTGCACATCCTCTGCTCTGCTTCCTCGTGACCACAGAGCCTGAGCAGTCAGGGAGAGCCCAGGCTGCTGGGCTTCTTGAGGGTAACTTCTTCTGGGCTGAGACATGTGATGTCTTGCACCAAAACCCACATGCAAATTGTCTCAGTTCTGCACTCTTCCCCTTCCCCAGAGCTCCAGGGGTCTGGCACATCCTTTGGAGCTGGTGAAACATTTCTGCAGAGTGCCTGGGAGGAATGTGGGCATGAAGGGCATCTGCAGGCACCAAAACGGCAAAACGACTGGCTGGAGCAAAGGCAGGGAGGTTTCTTGCGCTGTGGGACCACTGAATGTCAGAGATCCCCAGGCCAGAATGTGACTGTAAATCTGGTCTCAAAAGAGCCCTGTAAGACTTGGTTTGAAGTTTTAGAAGTCAGGCATTCTTTACTACAGCACCGGATGCACAGAGGGTCGCTCCACCCAGCGTGTGAGCCACACGTTGCAGCATGCGGAGCTTATATTGCGCAACAATTTCTATATGCATTAGATTTCTCAGAATAGTCATACATATTCATTCTTTTTCCTGGAACTAATTGTAATGTTTGCATCCTAATTATGCATCCGCTTGGAGTCTCTTAGGGTCTTTCATGGGGCTCTTTGGTGGTCTTCAGGGGTGTCCTTTAGTGAACTCTCCTCTGGAGTGTGTGCAGTGTGGGTTAACCTACACATTTGGGGTTTTTTTTTTCTATATGGTTGCCTGGTTTTGGCAGGTTCTGACTGCAAGACTCTGGGTTCTCTGAGCCCAGTGTCTGTTCTGAAGGTTTGATACATGTTAAGCAAACATGGATCAATCATATCAGGGTGACTTTAAAAGGTGTAACAGAACATTTCTTTCTACCTGTTGCACAAGGCATCAAGACCTCCTATTCTTCCACCTTCACATCCTGAATGGGGTGCAAAGGGAGGATGTTTGTATGTGACTGCACAGTGGGTACATCAGGCTGGAGTTTTGCACACAGTCCTTGTGCCTGCAGAAGCCACCAGATTCGTCAGGCCATGCTGGCTGGATGTGTTGGACTCAGCACACACAGACACATTCACGGATGGGATTTCCAAAGCTGCATCCAACACCACAGGATGTCCAAGGGCAGACTGCACATTGTGCCCAAGATTCAGGATAATGCAACTCGCTCCAGAGGAAAATGCTTTATATGACACAAATCAAAGCAGACTGAAAAAAACCCCATCCACAGATTAATGTATGAACTATACATAACAAAGAAAATGAGAAGCATGTCCCAGGAGTGTGTTGTGAGTGATGTGCAGGAGGTTCTGGTGAACAGTTCCCACAGGAGGTTGGGGATCACTGGCATGGGCAGCACTTCCTGCGAGAGGAAGGGGCGTGGGGAAGGGGGACTGGAGCCCGGAGGTGGTGGTGTGGGGCTGGGCAGCGCTGGAGCTTCAGAAGCAGTCACTTCGCAGAGGCTGCGGCAGGTCGGAGGTGCTGATCTGGAGGTTGAGCTCTGTGGAGTTGAGGGTCGTGGATGGGGCAGGCGGGTGGTTCCCCTCGCACACGGCGTACTCCTCGTGGTGCTGCTGCCAGAGGTGCCAGAGGATCTCTCTGGACAAGAAGTGAGTCTCTGCTTCTCCTGACTCTGGAACAGAAGAAAGACAAAACCCCACCTTCACTGGTCAGGCCCGAGGTCTCTGGGAGATGCCCCAAAATATGCAGAATTTCCTGAGAACTTAAAATGCAGTTTTTACTTCCCCTTTTCAACATGCCAGAAGAAAGAAATTAAAACACAGAGTGCAGGAAGGAGAGTCAAATACAAGCACTATGTGCTGAATTCCTAGTAGTGCTTGTTGTGATGGGAACTACCTCCCCCATCAGGGAGAGTGCTGAATTTCCTCTGAAAAACGAGATTCATTCCAGCACGAAGCAGCAAAGTGTTTTTAATCCCTGCTGCTCTGGCAGAGGTGAGGAGAAGGGAAACGAAAGCAAGGTGGGAAGAAGGGAAAGCCTTGCTTCTTCCCATCCCCTCAGGAGGAATGCCACTGAGTCAGCACGCACATGGCACATCCATCCCACTGCTGGGGAGAGCTTGTGAGCCCCAGCCATTCCTCCCACAAACATCAGCAGCAAATGGAGCTGCTCCTTCCCCTGGAAGTCCACTCTTATACTTAATCCTTGAGGCAGAGTTCCTGCTGCCCCAGGGAAGGCTGCTTGTCTCGGGTGCCTCCAGCAGGGACCAGCTCTGCTAGCACCCTCCCCGCTCCTCTGAGACCCGCAGCAAGAAATCCTTCTGTGTGGGGAGGCTGCCCCTTCCTCCCACACGGCCACTTGAGTGGGGAATATCAGCCAAGCACTGCACAGATCCTGCCTACTTCCCCTTGTCTGCCCTGATCTGACGTCAGTCAAGGGGCTGGGAGGGCAGAGCCACCGTGCTGGGCACTCCTGCCCCTCTTCCTCACTCACCCTCGTACGCAATGAGCCGGTAGGTACCCGCGCACTCCTTGGAGCCTTTCAAGATCTCTTCTAAGGTCCTGTAGAAAAGCTTGGCCTGCTCCAGGCGCTCCTCACGGCTGAAGGCAGCGCACTCATCCTGGGACATGGCGTAGAGGGACTGCAGTGGGGTGGCATACTCCACCGCGCAGTGCCAGAGCTGCGGGGACGGAAGGAAAAAGACATGGGGCAGGAGGACCAAGCAGCTGGGGGACCCTGGCACTGTGCAGAGTCCTCGAGAGCTCTCTGCGGCTCCTCAGCCTGCCCTGCACTGGTGCTGTGTGCTGGATGGCTGGGACAGGGACACAGGTGCTGACTGCAGGGTCCCCCTGCCCTGGGTTGAGCAGGTAGCGCTGTGCCCCATGCTTTGCCCCCCTCCTGCCAGGCCCTGGGGGGCAGCCACTGGCTTTGTCAAGTCACTGGCTTTGCAAGCCGCATCCTGGGGGGGGATTTTCCCCATGGAAATTGGTCCCCTATGGAGACACCCCTTGCCCGTGTCTGATCACGCCTTCGTGGTGGCTTTTCTTCTAGGCAAGGGGAAGTCTGAGCATCCTAATGGAGAGTAGGAGAGCAGAGAAAAGGACAAACACTGGCAAGATGAACAGTGCACAGCTAGGAGGAGGCTGACCAAACCAATGAGGAGAGATTTGTTAAGGTCATAAAAATTCCAAGGAGGAGCAGTGTGACCAGTCAGTCTGATACTGGGTAAACTGGAAAGTTTAATGAAGGGTGTTAGAAGGAAGAGGGCCAGGATCCCTGGGTAACTGCAGAGTGTCAGGAAAAGCAGTGACCTGGAGCAGGTGCCAAGGACGGGAGCTGCCATGGACATGTCCACCAGTGACTGGGCAGCAAGACTGACAACACACAGCAGGTCAGGACAGGTCCAGCCTGCAGAGCTGCTGGAGTTCACTTAGTGCTGAGTGACTCAGCAGGGGACGGGCAGGTGAAACACAGCATCAATGCATGCATTGTAGCGGGAAAAACCCGACGCTGCTGTACTTCCCCAGGAGCAGGGCCAGGAAAAAGGCCCTGGAGTCGCTTCAGACAGCGCTTTAAAGCAGCAGCTCAGCACTCAGCCACCATCAAAAGGCAAATTAGGGGGACCCAGGCTCTGCCGACGCCTTCATCCACAGCTGTGTCACCAGGAGCAGTGTGTTCCCCCCTCCCAGGGTGCAGGGGCAGAGGCCTGTCTGGAGATGTGGAAGGAGATGAATGCACCACAAGGTGGAAGGATTTGGTGCTTGTCAGCCTGGAAAAGAGGTGACTGGAGGAATGGGAGAGAGTCAAATTATACAACAACTCACACGGACATTTTCAAGCCCCTCTTCACAACAAAAGGAAATATTCATTCTTCCCATGGGAAGTGATGCTCTGTACCCCACATCTGCTTTTTTCTGCTTAGTTTTCTGCTGTTTTCTGGCCTTAAATCAACTCCAGGAAGGGTTAAGTGAGCCCAGTATCCCTGCAAGGGCTGAGCCTGGAAGGAGGCAAGCAGGAGGAAAGGGTGCAGATGGCCAGCATGAACAGGACCTCTTCATCTCGCGGAAGCCTGCTGAAAGCTCCGAGTATCTAATAGGAGAGGGGACACTGTCCTGCCCTTATGCCCGTTCTGGACTGGGATCTGAGGCCAGGAAGACCTCTGGGCTGATGCATCCTGACTGCTCTTCCGACACTACACTCAGTTTACCTTGTCTTTATCCCTGATTGTGTAGAGGCTGTGTTTGTAGACCCTTTTTTTGGTGCCAGCTCGGGTTAGGGTGGTTTCAGTGAGGTCTGTCAGGTACTGGATATTGCTATCAGCTTTCTCCAGGTCATCATATATGTCACAGCTCAGAGGGACCAAGATGTGGAGCTTCCAGGTCTCGCTGCATGCCAGCACATTGGGGTTGGCTCTGCTGAATTCCTCCATCGACTTTTTCACGCCTGGTTGAAGAAAGCATTGCACAGAGGTGCCTGGTGTGAGTATAGCTGCTTTCTGTCTTGCTCCCCATTTCCTAGCTAATGCTGTAAAAGTGGGAGGATTGTTATTAGGAGCTATTTCTATCTGTAGGCATGATAATGCAGGGAAACAGTTACGTACGTGGCAGGACTATTTTTAGGTACCCAATGTAATAAGACCAGGCAAGCCCATGAGCGACATTCTGCTTGGACTTTTCAGACATCTCAGAAACCTCCACTGCTGAGGGTTTCTGCAGAGGGAAGGAAAGACAGACCAGTGGTGATGAATGCAGCCACCTGGGCTCTTCTTCAACAGTCGGTTCTTTACAGTCATTGGAGAACAGCTGCCCTCTCCAAAGAGATCTGGAAAGTGAGAAACCCTGCTGCCCCCTTGCCCCACTATGGCAGGCAGTGGGGCCCTGACAGCCCATGCAGCCCCTGCAGAGGGGAAAGGTGATGCTGGGGAGAGCTGGGCACTTTTCTGGCTGCACTCTCCGTTGGGCTCGTGTGTCCCAGTGGAACTTGTGCATCTGCCCAGCGCTTCCAGCATGCAGGAGCAGCCATCCCAGTGCCTGATGGTAGGATTTTCAGGGCCATCAGTGGCCCCTGCTAGCTCTGTGTGTTCATGTAGGTGGAAATGGGTGTTGAGCCCCCACAGGCGCCTGATGGCTGCCCTCCCCGAAGCACCCTCCTGTAGGCTGAGTGACCCCTCTCCCTCTCCAGCTCTGCTGGGGTAAAGCAGAGCCCTCCCAATGCTGCAGAGAAACCTCGAGCTGGGCTCTGCTGCCCACAGCATGTCTGATAATTAACCCTTTGGAGACCAGACAGGCTACCCTTTCCCCTCAAGCACCAGCTTGACTGACAGATTTAAAAATACACCTTTTTTTTTGTGTGTGTGTGTGTGTGTGTGTGTGAGTGGGGCTCTGGCTGCAGCAGGGCCATTGTCAGCAACCCAGGGTGGCTGTGCTCATTAAAGGCAGCCTGGCCCTCCTACTGATGCCTGTGGCAGTATGGGGCTGAGGAGATCAGCTCTTCAAGGCTGAGCTAACGAGAGCGTTTCTTCTGCCGTGGGGCTGCGTGTGGGCGGGCTGTACACGCAGGGACCATGCAGGGCCAGGCCAGGTGCCCCCACAACTGCTCAGGGCTGAAGTGCTCCCCAGAGGTGTTTGTGCCTTACGTGGAGCCCCAGAGCGAGGATGAGGAGCTGGCACAGGCTGGCGAGGCCGAGGTGGAGGCCGAGCAGCTGCCCATCGCCATCGAGAAGAGCCACGTAGGCTGAGCCACAGACGAGCAGCATGAGCCCATGCCAGCGCAGGGGGAAGCAGGCGTTCAGGGCCCTCCAGAAGCTGCCGTGGTGCCTGGGTGGGAGAGGGAGACAGCAGACAGGTTGGTGGCCGCCCACCCACCATCTGCAGCCTACAGGGCACAGGCCAGGGGATGCTCCCACCTCCCTGCCAGTGCCACTGACCCTCTGGAGCAGCGTGGAGCCCGGGAGCCCTGTGGGACCCTGCTCAGTGCACTGGGGGTGCCCCGAGCCAGGAGAGCGCTTGGGTCTCTGGCAGCATGTGTGGGTCTCAGAGGGGAGCAGATGTAATGTCGCCCTGGACAGCAAAGGCAGACTGTCCCCAACAGCCCTGTGCCCTCCAGCACTGGGTGGTGAGGAAAGGCTGGGGGCCAAGTTCTGTTCCCCAGGGAAAGGGCACACTAGGGAGCTACCACAGAGAGGAAAGGGTGTCCTGGTTTCGGCTGGGATAGAGTTAATGTTCTTCATAGTAGCTGGTATTGTGCTGAGTTTGGATTTAGGATGAGAATAATGTTGATAACAGGCTGATGTTTTAGCAGTGCTTAAGCTAAGTCAAGAACTCAGTAAGCAAGGAGGTTGGGACACACAAGACGCTGGGAGGGGACACAGCCAGGACAGCTAACCCCAGCTTGCCAAAGGGATGTGACATCACACTCAGCATATAAACTAGGAGGAAAGCTGCCGGGGACCACTATTCGGGAACGGATTGGGCATCGGTCGGTTGGGGGCGAGCAATTGTTTTTAATTCATTTTACATTCATTGCTTGTTTTTCTTGGGTTTTATTTAGCTCTCTTTTTGTTATCTTCCTTTTCTTTTTTTTTTTTTTTTAGTATTTAAAAATTTTATTTCAATTATTGAACTGTTCTTATCTCAACCCATGAGTTTTCTTACTTTTACCCTTCTGATTCTCCCCTATCACACCACGGGGGAAAGTGAGTAAGCAGCTGGGGTTAAACCACAACAAAGGGAGAGGTCCATAGACAGGGGATCAGGGCAGGCAGGAGATGGGGAGGAGGGAGGAAGAGATGAAAGAGACAGGAGGCTGATACAGAGCAGTGTGTGCTGCCAGGGGCACGGCTGGGCATTGCCACAGAGGGGATGTGTGGGAGCACAGACAAGGAGCAGATCCCCGCCAACACCCGGAGGCTGCTCTGCCCTTGTCCCCAGGGTGTTCCCAGGAACTGGGGAGACAGCCACCCCCACGCTGGCTCACCTGGATTGGAGGTGGAAGATCTCCTCCGCCAGGAAGCAGGTGCCCTTGAGCAGCACCCCGATCTGCAGGGCCGTGAAGTGGAAGGTGAGGCTGCGGGCGGTGGGCACGAGGGGCTCCCCACGGAGGTACAGCGCCGCAGCGCCCAGAGCCAGCAGCAGGTACACGGCATGCTGTGCTCGCCCTGCCCGGGCCTTGGGGATCAGCAGGGTGCTGGGGTGGCTCGGCCGCCACGATTCCTGAGACATCTGTGGCAGAGAGGGGAGGTCAGAAGCAGCTCTTGTCCCCAGCACCCACAGCAACACTGTGGGGAGTGGAGAAGGGGGGAGACACACACATCCAGCGCTCGCTGAGCACCCCAAAGCATGCAACAGAGCCCCTTTGCACGCTGCTGAAATGCTTCTGGGGAGGCTCCTTTGCGCGATGCCCAGGTCATCTCAGGGCTTCCCCTGCCCCGTGCCCAAACGGGCTGGGCAAGACAGAGCCTGGCTGGCCTCCCCGCCCCACATGGATGGCAACCACAGGCCAGCCCTCCCTGCTCCGCAGCCACCCGGCCCTCACGCCTCTTGTCACACTCACCGGAGCAGTTACCAGCGGGAGATCAGGCGCTGCCCGGGTCCCGCACGGCGGTCGGTGGGCTCTGTGCTCCTGCCTGGGCAGCTGCGGCTCTTTTTGGAGGCTCCTGCTGCAGATGGAGACCAAGAGCCTCTGCACCACACAGGCTTCTGGTGCCACGGGTGGAGCTGCACAGTTCCCAGTGCTGAGAAAAATGAAAATGAAAGGAGCTGTGGCTGCAGGCAGCTTGCCGAAAGCACCAGAGCCCTCCCACGCAGGGCACCAATGAGGTGTCCCAGCCCACTGGAAATCCGGGCACTGGGCAGTGCTGAGTGGATGTGTCAGGTTTCGATGCTCATGAGCTCACAACTCTGGCAAGCCCCAACATACTTGTCAGGTCATAGTGCACCTGAGCCAAAACAGAATGAGGAAAGAAACAATAATTTATTGAGATTTAATTTATTAAGTGCAGCAGGGTTCCAGCAGTGAAACAGAAGGAAATTCTTTCTAGCAGAGAGGGTGACTCACAGCACCCTAGATCCCTGCACCCCACACAGCTCTGGGAGATGCTGTCTTGGGGGACAGTGCCCATGGGCACTGGAAACACTGCAGGGGGTTCCTGCAGCCAGGCTCTTGCTGGCTGGTAAGTGCCCTCAAGGCTCTCGGGTCCCTGGTCGTAGTGACACAGACCCAGAACAGCCGAGGTACACAAAGCCTTTTACTCAGCTGTTATTGCTGAGGTTTGCCCTCAAGCCTAACAGGTCCCTGGTCCTAGCAGCAGGGTCTGCAGTTAGGTATTACCCATCCTCAAGGAAGACTGACTTAAAGCACACATACACAAGCCCAGAGGACCGGGTGGGATGCACTCAAGGATGCTGAGGGAGATGGCCAGTGCCCCGCTCTCTGATGTCTTTGGAAGTTCACAGAATCATCTCGGTTGGAAAAGACCTTGAAGCTCCTCCAGTCCAACCATGAGCCTCCCCCTGACCATTCCCAGCTCCACCAGATCCCTCAGTGCTGGGTCAACCCGACTCTTCAACCCCTCCAGGGATGGGGACTCCCCCCCTGCCCTGGGCAGCCCATTCCAACGCCCAACAGCCCCTTCTGCACAGAAATCCTTCCTCAGAGCCAGCCTGACCCTGCCCTGGGCAGCTTGAGGCCATTCCTTCTTGTCCATTACCTCCTGATCATAGCAATCAAGAGGTTCCTGGTGAGTGGGAGAAGGCAAACATCACACCCAGCTTCAAGCAAGGGAAGAAGGAGGGCTTGGTGAACTACAGCCTGCCCGACACCACCTCTGTCCCTGGGAAGGTGATGGAGCAAATCCTCCCAGCAATCACTGCCAAGCACCTGAAGGATGAGAAGGGCACAGCCAGCAGGGATTTACAAAGGGCACATCGTACCTGGCCAACCTGAGTGCCTTACAGCTGTGTGGATGAGGGGAGAACCGTTACTTCAGCATGGCCTCCTATGGCCTCCATGAGCCAAACTGGGTAGATTCAGGCTGGGGAAAGGGGTGGCTGTCCAGAACCTGCTCTGAGTCCAATTGCTTTCTGCCCAGGAATGCCTGTAGATGCAGGGAGGCTGCCTGGAGACCCTTGAGTCCCCACAGACCTGCAGACACCTTGCCAGGGGTCTGCACAGGCTGCAGTGGGCACACAGCACAAGGATCTTGATCCAGACATGCCCACAGGTAACATTTAATTCAAGCATTTGAAAGCTCAGAGAGTGGAAGAAGGAACAGATGCCCAGAGAGTGGCAGTGTGCTACCTGCACTTGTCTCGAGGTTGTCAGACTCTCTTTCAGTGGTATCTTAGGAACCCCAGCAAACCCACTTTACAGGGCACCTGACCTGTGTTCCTAGCTGGGGGAGGGCTTGTGGATATAGCCAACATGTTATTTGCCTCTTCAACACAAAAGCTGGCTAAAAATTAGAATCATAGAGTGGTTTGGGTTGGAAGGGACCTTAAAGATCATCTAGTTCCACGCCCCTGCCCCGGGCAGGGACACCTTCCACTAGCCCAGTTGCCCAAAGCCCCATCCAACCTGGCCTTGAGCCCTGCCAGGGAGGGGGCAGCCACAGCTTCTCTGGGCAACCTGTGCCAGGGCCTCACCACCCTCACAGGGAAGGTGCCCTCTGTCAGTTTAAAGCCACCACTCCATATCCTACCACTCAACTCCCTGATAAAGAGTCCCTCCCCCCTTTCCTGCAGCCCCTTTCAGCCCTGGGAGGCTGCTCTAAGGTCTCCCCAGAGCCTTCTCTTCTCCAGCTGAACCTGCCCAGCTCTCTCAGCCTGTCCTCACAGGAAGGTGCTCCAGCCCCCCGAGCATCTTTGTGGCCTCCTCAGGACCCACTTGAGCAGCTCTGTGTCCTTCTGATGCTGGTGCCCCAGAGCTGGACCCAGCACTGTAAGGGGGTCTCACGAGAGCAGAGTAGAGGGGGAGAATCATCTCTGTTGACCTGTTGGCAACTCTTCTTTTGAAACATCAAGCAAATCACTTCTTCCTCCTGTGCCGGGTTGTCCCCACCAGCTGGGTCTCACTGACCAGCTCTGGCTGCCTCTTGAGGTGCAGTGGAAGAGGATGCCTGGCCCCCCAGCCCTCTTCCTGTGGGTCCCTGAGCAGCTGGGTGACAATCCTGCCCATGGAGCCTGGCTTCCTGCTTTCAGTTCTACCTTCAGCATGCTAACACCTGTGGTGTTTCTTTCTCTTTCACTTCTGCTCTGAGCCAGCCTTTGCCTCACAACCCCAGACCTGCCTTGTAAGTAGGTGTTGCTAGGGTGCTAACTGCAAAAACAAAGCACCATGGAAGAGCCATTTTGCCTGCCAGAGCCTGCAGAAACAGGCTGGGGGGAGGTGAGGATCGAAGCAAAGAGGAATTTCATCTGCAGTTTGTGGGCCAGCTGCAGATGGGGACAAAATGAGAGCTCACATGTTTTTAACCATTTCGCATCACTTCCACACCACTTTGGTCTTGAACAATCCTCCCAGCCACCCCCCAGCCTTTCCAGGCTCCCTGCCGCATTGTGCTTGGGACTATGTTTGAGATGGGCAGCTCAGAGCAGAGCTGTGGTGCCTGGGCCAAGAGCCAAACCTAAACTCCAGGAATGAGATTTGAATGTCTCCAGCAGAGGCTGGACATCTGTGACTTCTGAACTTGCCTGGGAATGGACAGCCCAGTGCTGCCCAGTGCCTCTGCATAGCCAACGAGAAGCAGCACCACCAAAACTGCCCGCTTTGTCACCCCGGTCTTCTGCTCCAGCCAACAATTTGCATTTCCAGATCGTGTCTTGGTTGAAATTCCCTCTTACCCTGCTTGCTGTTATTCTCTCAAGTGGAGGGAAACAGAAGTCATGCATGACGCCAGAAGATTTCTGATGCATAAAAAATCATGGCAAGTGACCTCTCCAGACCAGTGCCATGGCACTTCCAACTAGACTAGTGCTGACACTTGTAAGATTTACTTGGGCAAAGAAATCATCTGTCTGAAAAGCAATCTACAAAACCCACCTACACTGCAGACCTCACTGAGATTAGTAATTTCTCACCGTAGAGGTTTTTAAAACACCAGAGTAGCAGGCAGCATAAACCCCTCATGCACCATGTGCCGTGGCCTTTCCCTAACCACAGAGCAGCACGTGCATCAGCTGCTGCTTCGGGGACACAAGGGGCACCTTCACCTTCCCCACTTCTTGTGCTGGGGGCACGCATCGTCCTAGGGCAGCGTCCTGGCAATGCATCTTTGGGACGCTCTGATGCAGCCAAACCACAGCAAATTATGTTACTGGAGATGTCCACGCTCAGCTGCGGGATAACTGACTCATCAGCACCACAATAGTTGACACTGACCTTCCAGTGCAGCCTTGGCTTGCTGGTTTTCACGCTGCTGCTGTGCTGCGGAGAGGAGATGGGCTGGGGTCAGGGCAGCTCCACGCCTGCTGTTACCTGAGTGCCTGTTCTTGGCCTCTGAAGCCTACTCTGTGTCATCTTTTGGAGCACCCGAAGGACCCTATAGCATCTCTCTACACACCCAGGCAGAGGTGTAGGAGCTTGTGGTCCAAACTCGCTGTCCAAACCATCCATGGTTTAATTACTGTCCAAACACAGCAAGAACTAAGCTATCTGCCAAGCGGCAGAGGTACTTGCAAAGGCAGGGAAAGACAACTTCTACCCTTTGGAGCATCCAAAAGAGCTGGCCTGTAACACAACATAGGCTGGTTTCTAGGAGGGCCTTGGTGTACCAGGTGTACTCGTTGAGACTGAGAAAGACATTAACCTCTCCTGAGATCCCAACGGCCACAGGTGGAGTGGAGAGCTGTATCCAGGGCTTGTTTAGACAGGAAAGAGTCTCAGTGAAATGCTTGAGAATTTGTAATAACCTGGAAAAAGAATGTAGAAGTCCCACAGTGATAGGAGGTAAGATCCCTTGCAGGCAGCCAGATGCTGCAAATATCCTCGAAGTCTCCCCTGACCTCTGGAGACCCACTGGCTGCTCGGTATGAGGCGCTGTAGGTATAAGGTGGATTAACCCAGAAGCTGGGCTTGGTCGCTGCCCCTGTGCAAGGCTGGAGGAGTTAGGAGCAGGTGCTGGATGCATGTAGTGTGTCCTCAATCAAAAGCCAGTCCAGGAACATGGCGCTTTCCCTGGAGTCTCCTGGGTACAGGACTGCTCCTGGCGATGGGCACTGCAGCAGCACTTGCTTACTCCCCTTTTTTTGCATCATGTGCTGCTGCTCTGCAAAAGCGAGTAGAGCTGCTGGCTTCAGCCACAAGGCAGGCTGCCCAGTGATAGCTTTACACCGGGGATGCCTGCGGGGCCAGGGTTCGGATGCCAGGCTGGTGTTAAGAGTGCCGTTGGTCTCTTGGCTAAGAAGTGCTGCAGTCGGTGGTTTTAGTGCTGCAGTTGCACCACCAGTGTACCCTCAGGTCCTGTGCACTGAGAGGGCTTGCTTTATCACCCACCCTAGCAAAAATAAAGTGCTCTGTAACATTCTGTGTTGCACTGGGCTCTGTGAACTGGATCAGCCTCTCTGATGCAGTGAGAAGCCATCCACATACTGGGTAAAATCTTATGGAAGCAGGCGATCTGCTTCCTCCATCTCCCAAGCACACATTGTCCCTCACTCATTCAGCAAAGCAGTTTAATTGTGGAACAAAAGAGGTGACAGTCAGGGCAGCCAGGGAGGTGTCCTGGACAGATTTTCTGCTCTGTCTCCAGATGATGCAGGACCCTGATCTTTGCTCACAAAGTCCATGTGGAAATGGGATGCCTTTCCAGGAATGTGCCCAGCTTGGGAGATCCTTTGCCTCGCCCTGACCTGAGCAATTATGAGTTTAAAATCCTGATGGCAGCATGGCCCATTCCTCCATCCCTGGATCATGGGGCTGCTCTGAGGGCTGCACGTCCCTTATCGATTAAGGTTCTTCCTTCCTTTGTGGCACCAGAACTTCCTGCCTAAGAGAGAGTTTTTATCCATCTAATAAACATCAGTGGATCAATCCGTGATCTATGCAGTCTTTTGATCCCTGTATACTGTCAGCACCTGCAGTATCCTGTGGCACTGAGTCCCCAGTTACACGTTGGGTGGAGAAGTCATTTTTGCTTGTTTTGAAACTGTCACAGGCTAGCGTGGTTTGGGGTGTCACTGCTCTCGTGCTGGGAGAGACATGAACAACCAGCCCTTTCCTCCTCCCCAGAGCACTCATGGCTTCAGACCTCAGCCCTCTCTCTCCCAGGCTGAAGCATCTCAGATACTCAGTTGTTCCTTGAAAAGAAGCTGTTTTCTACTTGATTGTGCTGGTCAAAATGCTTTGAATAGTTTCTCCTGGTCCCTTCCAGATCTGACTCTTCCAGGTCACATGTGTTAAGCTGCCCAGGTCTCAGCACAGATCCCTGGGGAGCTCCCGCTGGGACCCCTCCACTCAAACACCTGTACTCTTGCCCTGTGTCCTCCCACAGTCATGTATGCTCCTACCCTTTGTTGCCAGTCATGCTGGCACAGAGACAGAGGAAAGGGAAGTGGCTGTTTGTGTCTCCTCTGGCGTCCCACCACATGTCCACTGGGGACCCAACTAGGCTGAGCTGAGAACAAATGAAACTACAACACAATAAATGGCTGTGTACACGTGTGCCTTTTGGGTTCTTTTATGGGTATCTTCCAGCCTGCAGGACAGACAAAGCTGGCTTTGGGGATGGAGCCACCAAAAGCTTGCTGACAGCGGGCAGTTGGTGAGTGCTGCAGTCCCAGGGACCGCTGGGAACTGCTCTTGCCCTAACGCATCCTGACCCCCACCTTTGCCGCGCGGCAGGGGACAGCCTTTGCAAAGGCAGGACCCCATGATGGGGGAGCTGCAGGAGCCAACAGAGCATCTTCTGAACTGGATGTGAGATCTCGAGCCAAACAGTGCTCCTCGCCTGAACCTGCTTTTCACTGATGGTGTTCCCCCTTCCTCTGCAGCAGTGGGCTTGAAGCTTTGCTGGGATTGTCCTGTGCAACAGGACAGCACAGAAAGCCCAAGTGAGGCCAGAAGAATCACAGAATCATCTAGGTTGGAAAGGACCCTGGAGATCATCTAGTCCAACCGCTCTCCTAGCACAGTTCCCACCTACAGCATATCCTTAAGCTCTAAATTGACCCTACTCTTAAACACCTCCAGGGATGGGGACTCCACCACCTCCCTGGGCAGCCCATTCCAACGCCCAACAACCCCTTCTGTAAAGAAATGCTTCCTAATATCTAGTCTGAACTTTCCCTGGTGCAACTTGAGGCCATTCCCTCTTGTCCTGTCGCTTTCTACTAGGCTAAAGAGGCTCATCCCCAGCTCTCTGCACCCTCCTTTCAGGGAGTTGTAGAGGGTGATGAGGTCTCCCCTCAGCCTCCTCTTCTCCAGACTAAACAATCCCAGTTCCCTCAGCCGCTCCTCATAGGACATGTGTTCCAGACCCTGCACCAGCTTTGTAGCCCTTCTCTGGACAACGTTCGAGTAACTCTATGTGCTTTTTGTAGTGAGGGGCCAAAAACTGAACACAGGAATCCAGGTGCAGCCTCACCAGTGCCAAGTACAGGGGCAAGATCCCTTCCCTGTCCCTGCTGGCCACGCTAATCCTGATACAAGCCAAGATGCCATTGGCCTTCTTGGCCACCTGAGCACACTGCTGGCTCATATTCAGGCGGCTGTCAATCAACACCCCCAGGTCCCTCTCTGACTGGCAGCTCTCCAGCCACTCCTCCCCAAGCCTGTAGTGCTGCTGGGGGTTGTTGTGGCCCAAGGGCAGCCCCCGGCATTTGCCTTCAGTGAAACTCCTCCAGTTGGCCTCAGCCCATGGCTCCAGCCTGTCCAGGTCTCTCTGCAGAGCCTCCCTACCCTTGAGCACATTAACACTCCCACCCAACTGGGTGTCATCTGCAAACTGACTGAGGGTGCACTCGATCCCCTCGTCCAGATCATCAATAAAGATGTTAAACAGGAGTGGCCCCAAAACCGAGCCCTGGGGGACACCACTCGTGACCAGCTGCCACCTGGATTTAACTCCATTCACCACAACTCTCTGGGCCCAGTCGTCCAACCAGTTTTTTACCCAGCAAAGTGTGCGATTGTCCAAACCTCGGCAGTCATTTTTGCCAGGAGACTGCTGTGGGAAACGGTGTCAAAAGCCTTGCTAGAGATCCCCCTGGGCAGTGTTATAAAGGCATGGAAGAAGACCTGTCAACTGACCCTAGAAGCCTGCTGTTGATACAGCCAAGGGGGATGAAAGGGGGATAAAACAACTTGGGGATGAAGAAAAGTCTCTCTGAAAAAAGGAACTGAAAGTGGCAGGGAGCAGCATGGGAACTGTGCTTGCAGTTCCCAGGGATCTCTGTGAACTCTCATGGAGAAGGAGGCAGCCGTGGTGATGAGATGCTCAGTGGAGGCGAGGAGGTGCTGGGGTGAGGGGGGACTTCTAGCATGGCAGTGCTCGGCGGCACTGGGGGCAGCAGGCATGCAGGGGGGTGGAGAAGGGCAGCCCGTGGCATCAGAGCAAAGGGCAATGGCTGTACGGAAAATGGAGCCAGAACCTGACTGCCAGAGAGGGGAGCCAGGCTTTCTTTTCCTATGCAAGCAGGTGTAATGACCGGTGTGACTATCCTGTTTCTTTCCTTGTTCCTCCTCTCTCAACCACTTACAGGAAATTTATTGTTGTCTCCTTGGTCAGGACATGCACCCAAGGGAGATTTATTGGCACTCTCATAGCTAGAGAAGGGAGATTTACAGGAGCCCGTCCCCACAGCACAGACAAGTAGAGCCAGGGCATAACATGGAAGTCTCTGATTTACTCTGGCAAATGATGGAGGTACCAGCAGGGTGACTGGCAGGGCTGAGATGCTCACTCGAATACCCATGGAAGCCCAAACTGCCCAGGAGGATTTTAGCAAGCTGGGAACAGGGAATGAACAATTCAGGACGTGCCTATAGCTGTCAGCACTGCCTGAATTTTTGCCCAAAAAGCTCCTGTTGTTTCTCTTTGACTATGCTGAATGATTCCACGACTGCCCTGTCATTGTCCTCAATATCCCATGGAGAGCACTGCAATGGTGGCTGAGCCCAGCAGCTTCCCAGCCTGGGACTGAATTAGAAGATCTTCTCCGGGGGCTTCCTCCAGCCCATTTCCTTGTGTTGGCATGAGTGATTCCAAAGAGAACCAGATCAACTCACAGCCCTAGGTGCCATGTAATGCTGGGTGAAGGTAGAAATTACTTTTGGATCAAGTGATCCAGCTTAAGCACAACTGTATGTCAGAGAACAGCTAGCCATTGGCTTGTGGGGCGGTGGGCAGGAGTGCTTCTTTCAGCAACAGCTTGCAGTTAGATCTTTTAAAGCCATTTGTGAATTTGTATCTTCTGCCTCCAATTCCAGAGACTATGAAGCATAATAATACACAAGGAGAAGGGTTCTGTCCTGCTAGGAGAAGCTGGTTACACCAGGTCCAGGATATCCAGCCCTGAGAGAGCTAGAGATGGGCACCGTGCCTCTTCTGTGACACCAGTGAAACATCCAGTGAGAGTTACAGTTGTGATACCTTCAGCCCACATCATACACTGCCTGCTGGAAATTTTCTCATGGACAAGGTGGCGGTGGTAACTTGTAGATTCTGCTTTGTGGTCATTCCAGTTTGTTCTTTGCCTTTCTCTAAAGTTTAAGGTTGTTCTGCAGAGGGGATGATAGACTGGAAGAGATTATAATGGTGTGTTACGAGAAATCCTATCTTCTGTATTCCTACACTCGGCAATCTTACAGTCATGTTCAAGCCTGGGATAGCTGGTGCCACAGGACAGATTAGCAGAGACCTTGCTGCTGTGTTCCCTCAGTGGGTGATGGAGAGCACAGCTGTTGGGCTCAGGCGGCCATTTTCACCTTCCTGCCATATACCATCATAAACTCAGGGCTCCCGGACTGTTCCAAGCTTGTTTTCAGTTTTGTCTTGGAGAACAATCTTGAAGGGAGTGCGATCATTTTATACAAAGACTCATCTGTGAATTTCAAAACTAATATGAGAATGATTCCATAAATTTTCTTTCTGGTTGTGATCTCCCATGTTCTACCAACACACAGTCATGGATCCATACCCCACAGGATTGGGCCAAGGCTAGAAAGAGCATTTCTAGAGCTCTTCATCTGGGCTGAAAACCCACAGAATTAGCTTCTTGATAACTGTTGCTGTGGATACTGACCTGTCTCTGGTGTCTTGATGGAGAGGACAAAAAGAAACAATGCTATAGCTGAGTTACAGGTTGCCCTCCATCTGAGTACAGCCAAGCCTAGGATTTGCAGCAGGAGAGGAAAAAAGTGTGTTTTATGTGGTGGGAGTCTCCATGTGACATACATGACAACTTATGCCTATCAGTTCAGTCCATAAGATTTTTTAGAAATGCTTTGAACTGAGGTGCCAAAGAATCCTCTCTGAGACTGTAAGGCTTTTAGCTGCTAGCCTGGCCAACTCACCTCAGGATCTGCAAGCTTCTGACTGGAATTGCCATGGTTCCTGCTTCTGTGGATAACTCTGAACCAGACTGGACCTCAGCTCACTCCCCCGTTGGCAAGTGACTCTGCAGGGTGTAACACAGGGAAGAATTTGTGTGAAATTGTACATTTGGGTGGCACTGTTGGGCAGAGCACCTTCAGGACAGGAGCTGTGCTGCCTAGAGCTGAGAGTGGTCTTCACTACACCAGCTCTTCTGCCTGCAGGTCAGCAGACAGGGGGCTTCAGCTGCTCCTGGAGGAAACACCAATGAGCAAGGGGTAAAAATGATTTCTGTGCCTGTTTTTAAAGACACCAAGGTTTTAGCAGCTATGGAGGCAAGTCACTCTCGTCAGTTCATAGCTGCAGAAGGGGATGCAGGTCCTTTGCTTTTTGCTGAGAGGTGGAGGCAGAGCTTTCTTCTCCCTAACCCTTCACTTCACTTCCTCCTCTGTTCCAGGTCCATTTTTCTGGGAGTTTTTTTCTTTGAAGCTTGCCCACCAGCGTGTGCCCAACGTTGGTAAAGTGTGGGGTTCTTCCTTTTCCACATGTGTCTTACCTCCTTTAGAGTTATCTTTTTTCACCTTCTAACAAAGGTCTCAGTGGTTACCGAAGCCTAGAAAAATCAGATTTAGCTAGCTAGGCTGGGAAGCTTGTTTAAATTTTAAATTTTTCCTTTAAATTTTTGTGCCTCTGACTAAACAATGACTAGGTTTTTTCGCTATTGCAGCACTGCAATCTGACCCTGTTGAGCAGAGCTGATCAGAGGAAGATGGTGAAGAAAAGGCACATGGAGGCAGGAGTCATCTGAGGATAAGGCAGGACTCTGCTCACTCCCCCAGTGATGCTCTGCTGTTCTGTAGTGGGTGATGTTGGCATGGGATGGTCTTGGCAGGCACAGCCAGCAGATCACTCAGTGCTTTTCTCTGGAACAGAAGTCAAGAGCACAGTGGTGCCCCTGGGACGAGAGACCACAGCACCCTGGGTCTGCAGGGCCAGCTCTCTCCTTGAGAAAGAGAAGGCAGAGAGCTGCAGGTGGAACGTTCCCTAAAATGCTGTGGAGAGGTGCTGCACAAGGGATGAGCAGCCACTGGTGTGGGGAGACAGCATCAGCCTAACAAACAATGCTTTCTCTGCAGCAGGGCTTGTTCTGGATAGGGATCAGCCATGAATTCTCACAGCAGATGCAGCCCAAAGCATTTTCTCTGGTGCTGGTGAACTGAACTCATCATTTCAGAGAAGAGGACCAGGATATGATCTGATGTGGGATACAGAAAAGTGCGTATGGATCAATCGCTCTGCCTTCATGTTCGGGCAGGGGTGGGAAGAGATGGAAACCTGAAGGAGGACACCAGCAAAAGGGACAGGCGAGGTGGAAGAGAAGCAAGGGAGAAAGGCAGCAGGTGGGATAAGGAAGTCCTAACAAGAGACGGTAGAAATCAAGAGACAGCAGGGAGACAGACAGTGAGAAAGTGCTGCAGACAGGACCATGAAAGCGAAATCTAAACAACCAACCTCGGCAAAGAGAGAAAGCAAAGGGGAAGAGATTGCAAAGGACATGAAAACCATAGTGCAATGGGTCAAAAAGCCAGGAGAAATTCTGACCTCAAGCTCAACATGACCAGATATTCCCTGGCTCTGCCCCCTCTGATTGTAGGTTAATGTTTATTTGGCCTGATCTTTCTCGCATCTCATGGCATTTTTAGACATGTGCGAGCTCTGGTGGAAAGCATTTAATCTATTGCCACATCAGACAAAGATCTAACTGTGAATCTTGAGGAAAATACCTTCTGGATAAGACATGTCCCTGTCTTCAATTCCCTGCAGCCTACACCCACTAAGTTAACATCTATCCATTACAGCTACAGGCCACATGTCAGAAGTTGCAACTGAGATTTGTTTTTCAGTAATTCTAAGGGGACCGACCTTGTGAATAACAACGATGAAAATTACTTTTCTGCTTCAATTTCTTATCTCTTTGATAAGTTCACACCCATCTGGTAAGAAACAGCAAACCATAGTTATCCCAGGTACTAAACCCACAATAAAATTATTTTCCTATCTCTTTTTTATTTTCAAAATTGTTTATTCTGTGTATTGAGTTTTACAACACTTTACTACTCAGAGAGGACTTTTAAAAGCTTGACAAGGAAAAAGCAGCAATCCAGACTGTTTCTCTTACTACTGTGAGCCAAAAATAATTTTCCTATTTGGGGACAACATCTGACACTTTTCCTGAGGATACTGGAAAAAGATTAATCTTGGCTGATGTGCAGACCTCTGAAGTGAAGTCCTTAGAGGCTGTGACTTGAAGGTATTTTGAAAAGTGCCCCAGAGACATGAGAAAGTTGCTTCTGGAGAGATGCTGGAGGAGAGGGAAGCCCTTTGTGCCCCCAGCAATCACCCCCGTGACTGCAGCTCCAGACATGATGTTTGCCCTGCCAAGGTGGGCCAAGTTTGAGCAAGGCTACTGTGGCTGTACAGCTCTCAGGGACCCAGGCAGCATCTCCTAGTAAAGAGGAATTTGGGATGTCACGTCTAGTAAGCGGGATCAGACTGCCTGACTGGGATCAGACATTGGCTGGGCAGTAAGAGAGGAAAACAGAAAACGATGGAAGAAAAGCAGTTTTGCCTCTGCCCCAGGCCTGAAGGGAGCCTTAAGGGACAGAACTACTTGGGGTTAGTTTTTGAGCATTTCCAGCTCCCCAGGCTGGTGGAGACTGGTGTGGCAAGGAAGGACCACAGGCTCCCTTGTGCTGGGTGTGGCAGAGCAGTGAGCCGGTGCACTGTTGTCTGCTCTTCTGCAATAGTGTCCCGCAACCCAAAAGGCAACAGAAAAGAGCAAGAAGCCACAAAGTTAACCAAAGAGGTTGAAAAAAAAGCCCCAGAAAACCATTTTAATGAATCTGTGATGTATTTTCTCCATACCAAATGTGGAGGAGGAAAGAGAAATTAATTCAAAACACACCCTCTGCAAAAGCCACCAGAAAAGAAATCTTCAATTGTTGCAGAAAGGCTGGCAGCAAAGTCAGCACGAGAACAGACCACAGCTATTGCTGAGAGACAACTCCTGAGAGGCCAGGGAAACACTACCAGAGCTCCTCACCTCTGCTGGGAGCAGCAGCTATATGGGCAGGAGGCAGGAGTAGGTGCTTTGGGAGGAGCAGGCATGAGTTCATTATCACCAACACATGAGAAGTGGTGTGGGGTTTCCAAACCTTGCTCGTTCAACAGCAGCAAGCAAATGAATCCTGTGGGTAACTCTGCTGGCTACAAGGACCAGGTGGCAGAAGGGTGCTTTAGCAAAGGGGCAATCTGACCCCAGGGGACGTTCTGGAGCTTCTTGCTGCTTGGAGTTGAGTTACCTACCCGTAAATTTCTTGTTTAAGCCTTTCATCTCTCTCTGCCAAGAGATGCACAGGAGGTGCGGGATTGACAAGAACGGTGGAAAACACCCCTGCTGCAGTACTAGGTGAGGAAAAGATAGGCAATAAAAAAACACTAGTATAATTCACTAAGAATATTAGTTACGCAGGAGAGGAATCCATAGGAAACCAGGATCTCCTGTAAAGGAACGAAAACTAATGTCTTCTTGGAGTCTTATGATTTCCAACCCTGATTAAAGATGCTCTTGGTGTTTTTCTTAGTTGACTCAGTAGCAGCACTGCCAACTTGGAAGGGTCCAGACAGCACAAGGCATTGGCCACCCCAAACCCAAGGGGGAGGGGCAAGCATCCAGTCCCAGGTCATGATCCAAAGCTGGCAACGGGAAGAGAAGCAGGACCAACAGAAAAGCCTCCAATCTGACGTAGATTTAAAAATGTCTTACTATTACAAGATGTCCCATGGGTTTGTGCACGTGCAGGCAGTTTGGCCATTAGGTTGAACTTGCCTGCAGAGGCACCTTGTTTGAACGTGTGCTTGTCCCAAGCACTGTCCCGTTCCCAGCCTCGTTTGCTCGGTTTCTGATGATTCAGACCCGAAGGGAAGTAGCCCTTTTGTTTGAGCTGGCTGTTTACAGCTTTGACCGTGCAGTTATGCAAACAGGACGTGGTTATGGGGCTTGGAGTTTTGCTGAAGCTGCACAGAACCCTTCAGCTTGCTGGAAGCCAGCAAGAAGATTATTTGATGCAATTTTTTTGATACAAGCTGCTCAGTCATCTGACAAGAGTCATTATTTTTACCATGGGGATGCTGGATGGAAATGAGTTTTTCTTCCCCCTCTGGCCGCAGGGGCTATGGGTACCGTTGCTGCTGGGGAGCCTTTGCCACCCTCCGCGATGCCGCTGCCGTGTGTTTTTCACTCAACACTCTGGGTTTGGTACGCTCGCTAAGCCTGGTATTTGAGACACCTTGCTATATAATTAAGAGCCCATTTGATGGTTCAAACTTTTATTATGCAGCCACGCTGTGATCTACTCGGTGGACTCAGTCCATGTGTCCTCCCAGGCCTACAAATGAATTGCTGTGCGCCAGTTCCCTGCCACTGCCCATGGGGAAGGGATGCGGAGCCACGTGCCACCCCTGCTACGTACAAGGTGTCACAAGCACGGCTTAGTGCCGCTCCCCGTGTTCCCGGATGCGTCCCCAGGGCGGGAACACCACAGGCCCGCGCCCCAGAGGCCCCGGCCTTCCTCTGGGACAGGGCCTCGGGCCCTCCGCGACCTCAGCCGGGGCACTCGGGGCCGGCCGCCATCTCGCCGTTAAGGGGGCACCGTAGGGGGAGGAGGGCGGAGGTCTCCTCCGAGGCTGCCGGGACGCGGGCTCCCGCCGGGGCCGCCGACACCGCCTCAGGCCCGGCCCGGCCCTGCCCGGCCCCACGGCGGCGGCGCGGCCGGGACTTCTTCCCGCCCGGTGCTCTCGCGAGAACGCGCCGTCACACGCGCGGCCGCCAGCGCGTCACGCCGCCGCCGTATCCTTCCGCGATCTCCCCCTCCCCCTTCTGGAGAGTTCTGCACGGCGGCCGCACGACAAATAGTCCCCGCCGTCCCCCGCTGCTCCTGTCCCTCCCGCCCGGCCCTCCCCCTTCGCTCCTAGACCGGCCTTGGCCCCCGTCGCGGCGGCCGCCTCCGCGCTGCCAACCGGCGGCCGAGCGCGGCGGCGGCGGTTGTGGAGCCGCGGCGGAGTGATACGCGGAAGGCCGGCGAGGAGGCGCCAGTGCATAAAGCGGCGGCGGAGGGATGCGGTAGGAGCTGCGGCAGCGGCAGCGAGCTCCGTCCCAGCGGCGCCGCCAGGGGAGCAGCGCGCCAGGCCGGCCCGCCCGCAGGCCCCCCGCCCCCCCTCCGCTGCCGCCTTCGGGGGGGCCCCCTCCTTCCCTCCCCCCTTCTCTCTCTCCTTCCCCTCCCCCCTTCCCCTCCCCCCTCCCTCTGCCGCGCCGCCGCCACCTCCGCGCTCCTCCTTCCCCCTCCCCCTCGGAAAATAGTCCCCGCGGGCTGCCCCCTCCCCGCCCGCCCCTCCTCGCCGCCTCGCGCACACAATGGCGCTGAAGAGAATCCACAAGGTAAGGGCAGGGCCCCGCCGCCCCGCGCCCGGCTCCGCGCCCGCCCGCCCCGGCCTAGCGCTCGCCTTACATAACCCGGGTAGGCCGCCGCCGCCGCCCCGGGCCTGGCGGGAGGGGAGGGCCGGGCTGGGCCCTGCCCCGGCGGCGCGGGGTCCCTCCGGTGCCCGCCTCGGCTGGGCGGGGGGGGTTATGGGCGCCTCTCCCCGCCCGCGCTGAGGGGACGGGCGGCCCGCCGCCAGGAGAAGGCGGCAGCCGGGCCCGGGGAGGTGGGAGCCGCGGGGAAGTTGCCCGGCTGCCCTCGGCGGCGCGGGCCGGGCCGCGGCTGCCGGAGCTGGGCTCGGCGGCTCCGGCCCAGCCTGCCGGGGCGCTTTGTTCGTCCCCCTGGAAAGGCCGGCTCTGGCCGGAGGGGATGCGGTGCCGGGCCCTGTCCCTCGGGGCTGTTACCGCCGCGGGGGGAGGCCGGGCCCGGTGGGGGTCTGGGTGGCCGGGCCCCTCCGAGGCAACGTGGCCCCCGGAGCCCGGGCCCTGGGGCCGCGAGGGGGCGCCGGGCGGCGGGGCAGGGCGGCGGGCCGGGGGTGGGCACCAGCCGCCGCCAGCTGTTGCAGCTTACGGGGCTGCTTCTCGCCCTCCGGAGTCGCTCGGGGTGTGGAACCGGACACGCGTGGGGGTAGCGAGGAACCCAGCGCTGGAGCGGAGGCCGCTGCTCTTGGGAGAAGGCGCCCGGAGGAGCTAAACGCTGCCCGCGCTGGAAGTTTTGGTATAGCTCGATCGAGATTTCGGTGGTTAAAGGCCCTTCTTCCTCCAGGAGCGGCAGGCGATCTTGGTCTTGGATACTGAAGCGCTAAGCGTAGTAAACTTGTCACGTTCAACTAATCAAAATAGTGTGATTTATTATTTTAATGGAGCCAGTGCTGCTCTACAACCTGAGTCATCTAGCAGACTTGTAGGGAAAGGCATGCGAGGTGCCCCTGCCTCCTGGAACAGGAGGTGCACAGCACTTGGCCTTTTAGAAGAACACTGCTGCCGGATCTCCTGTTGACTTCAAACTATACTTTGCTTGATCATCATAGTATATTTTACCGGGGGGAGCGGGAAGAGGATTATTGAAGTACGCTTTTATTGCCTTGGTGAGTCAGGCAGGGAATTTCTATCCTTTTCCCAGCAAAGTGCCTAGCTGTCAGTTTGGAGCCTCCATTCGAGGTTCAGGTGTAGAAGCCACTCCTCCCACAGAGTTTCTAAGTAAATCTGTTACTGTGTAAATCTAATTACTATGTAAATCTAATTTTTGTCTAGAACCAGATGTCAACCCACTACCTAATGTTTAAGATCAGTTTGCTAGCTCTGTTTTATGTATGTAGGATCAGATTTGGATTATGTGATTACATCTTTGGTTTGATTGTAGGTTATCCTGAAGTTTTAGTGAAGCTTTATGTGTTGTACTGGTCAAATTAAAGTTAAGGCAGAGAAGAAAGTTGAAGAGAGTGTGAAGGCTTACGTATGCTTGTGGAATAGGTAGAGCTTGAGATGGAAGGATTTTGAGTATTGGTTTAGTGTATTGAAATTTCCAGATGAGCACATGGTAGTGGGTTACATAAGGAAGTTGTGCTCCAGCTGAGTATTGTTTTTCTATATCATTCTGTCCCTTACTTCAGTGACGCTCGGTACGTTGTGAAGACTGTTCCACAGTGTGTTTGTGGGCTTGCAGGTGTTTCAGAAGAGTGCTTCCTCCTTGGGAGCGTGTCATGTGCCTGCCATTGAGATGGACCTAAGAGACACAGCAGTGAACGCCGGGCAGGGTAACTGTGGCTGCTGGGGGCAGGGGCAGACAGTGCAGGGCTCTTCTGGGGACGGTATATCTTCTATCAGGTGACTTGGGAAGCAAGGACAGCTGCTCGGTTGTAGCTTGTGTGCTGAGGTTCAGGACTCAACACTCTGAGCACTTCTGTTTCTACTCTCGGTTTTTAACAGGAGAGAATCTGAATGTGTTGAGTCTGTTAATATTGGGTGCTTGTGGACCGATTCATTATGCTGCTTTGCAAAGAAGGAATCCTGATGGGTCACAGGGATTGTGTAAGAGCCTTTAAAGACTTGGAAAGTAGCAAGAGCATTGCCCAAACAGTGGCGTATATTGAGCTCTGAAAAGTACCAAGTATTTCAGTGGAGTAAGAGTGGTGGGTTTTGAGGAGAGGTGAGATGATAGCGTTGTAGGTGACATTTCCAACAAAGTATGTGAAGGGAAATAAAACTGTCTACAGTCTGGATGCTTTAAAAGCTAGATGGTAGTTAAGCTACGGATTGGAAAGGAGTACTCTGAGTTACTTCCTTAACTACTTAAATAATAGAATTATAGGGTGGTTTGGATTGGAGGGGACCTTAAAGATCATCTAGTCCCAACCCCCTGCCACAGGCAAGGACACCTTCCACCAGCCCAGGTTGCCCAAAGCCCCGTCCAACCTGGCCTTGAACCCTTCCAGGGAGGGGGCAGCCACAGTTTCTCTGGGCAACCTGTGCCAGGGCCTCACCCCCTCACAGGGAAGAATTTCTTCCTCATATCTAATCTAGATCTACCTCCTTTCAGTTTAAAACCATTACCCCATATCCTATCCCTAGGCCCCCCCAATAATGAGTTTCCCCCCCCTTTCCTGTAGCCACTTTCAGTCCTGGGAGGCCACTCTAAGGTCTCTCCAGAGCCTTCTCTTCTCCAGCCGACCACCCCCAACTCTCTCAGGGGAATGCTCCAGCCCCTGATCATCTTGTACCCTCCTCTGGAACCACTTGAGCAAGTCTGTGTCCTGATGTTGGTGCCCCCAAAACTGGACCCAGCACTGCAGGGGGAGGGTCTCACAAGAGCGGAGCAGAGGGGGAGAATCCCCTCCCTTGACCTGCTGCCCACACTGCTCTGGATGCAGCCCAGGACATGGTTGGCTTTCTGGGCTGTGAGTGCACGTTGCTGGCTCACAGTCAGTTTTCCACCCACTCATACCCCCAGTCCTTCTCCTTGGGGCTGCTCTCCATCCACTCCTCGCTCAGCCTGTGTTTGTGCTTGGGATTGCCCCGACCCATGTTCAGGACCTTGCCCTTGCCCTTGTTGAACTCGATGAGGTTCACATGGTCCCACCTCTCCAGCCTGTCCAGGTCCCTCTGGATGGCACATCCCTGCCCTCCAGCGTGTGACCACACCACACTGCTCGGTGAACCTGCTGAGGGTGCCTTGATCCCACTCTCTGTGTCTCCAACAAAGATGTTAAACAGCGCTGGTCCCGACCCCTGAGGAACACTGCTTGTCACTGCTCTCTACTTGCATGTGGAGCCATTGACTGTAACTCTTTGATCACTTAATCACTGGTTGTTTACACTCCAGCTCTCTTAAACCCTGTGGAGAGTGTATCATCATCTCTGTTTTGTTCTGGTCTTTGGGAAAAGCAGCAGTATCTTGTGTGTAGTGACCATACCATCCCTGTCAGGATAACGAGAAGAACAGTGGCAAGAACAAAAGCCTGCAGAATGGGGATCAAGTAGAAATAATACAAATAGACTTGAGTCCAGAGAAGCAATGGAAGGAAAGCTGCTGCTTAGGCATTTTTAGAGGGTATTATCAGACTTGATAGATCAGTGTTTAGGTCTCAATCTTGCCACTGGCTCTTGTGCTTGGCAGTTTGGGTTTTATGTTCAACCACAGACTGAGCTTTTCGCCAAAATTTTTGTGTCTTTGGACAATATAGGGATGAGAATTTGGAAACAAGCAGGAAATCCCAAGAGTAAACCTTTGATACAGTGTCAACAGTGTTACCTCTTTGATGTTGAACGTTTCTGAGCTGGCAGAGGGGCAGAACAAGGAGGTTTTTGCAGCTGGGTAAGTAATATTGCTGGTGCGTGAGGTAGCGCACGAACCTGCACAGTCCATCTTGGCATGTCTCTGGTAGCATGATTGCTCTTGGGCTTGTCCAGGGACTTGAGCTTGAGTTTCTGCACGAAGCAGCAGCAGCTGTTCTTTAATCAGATGCTCTGAAAGAGCTCAGACTCGAGACCTGCTATCAGATTGCTGCTTGTATTATTCACTGTAGTCTTCCAGGCTGCAGTGGTCTTAGTTCTTGCTTAGGTGCTTACTGGCTGTCGGGTCTAAAACTTGGAACTCTTTTCTTGTGAGAAATGTTCGGGGTGTAAGCAGTGATGGTAGCCAGGATCCCTATGAAGTGTGGGGATAAAACCATGAAGTATCACAGTTTCAGTGTTATTTTAATGTATATATCAATGGTATTTTTTATTAAGGATATAATTTATAAGAAATGCAATGCGAAGATACCCGGGGTAAGGTGGGAGTGATACTGGAGGGCAGTAATGAATGGCTTCCATTTTAGGGTTTCAGGTGAAGCACTCTGTATTCAGCCGCATCCCATCTGTGTTGTTTATCTTTAGGAAGTGCATTACCTATGACTGAATAACTAGGGCACTGTTTTGGATTCTTTGAATGGGAGAGCACATAAAAGACTAACATGGGTGTCCCATATGAACTGCTGGATGGACCCTATAGTTGAGGGGGAAGGAGAAATCAGAAGCTGTGCTTCAGCCCTGCTGAAGTAAAACCTTTTCTTATAGCAGAGGAGTTTATAATGTAGAGGCCTAAAAACCAGGTAATGATTTGCAGAACTAAACTATGTATTTCCTAATGATGTCCCTGTTTAGCTTCAGAAGATGATGGGCTTGCCTGTAGTCCAGAGCTGCTTGCCCTCCTGAGAAGTATCACTTCTGCCAAAATAAACACTACCCGCAGATGGGGTGCATTAGAGTGATTGGCTAACTGGACAATGTTGGTGTTCAGAGTTGTGTGCATGCTACCTGTGCTGAGCAAATTTTGTGTTATTTCTGCGCTACTGGTTCTGCTTTACAGCAGCCAGTGAGAACAACTTGTTTCTTCCGTTACGGCCTCTTGCTGCGTTCATGGAGCTGCCAGTGCAGCCCATCTGTGTTAAGTATCTTGTGTGTTGCTAGTACAGAGAATACTGGTTAAGCTTCTGTTAGCTAGCTAGGCTTTTTGATAGTCAGATTCCACACCAGGAGGAAGTTACACATTGTTTTGGTCTTCTTGCTGTTCAGGTTATTAAAAAAAAAAGGTGAGAGTTACATCAGAGCTTGTTTATAGCATGTACCTTGGTTATTCCTGTATTTCATGCACCTTGACTTTTCTCATGCTGCTTACTTAACTGCTTGCCTTTAACTTTTGCAGAGTCTTGTGGATCTGAGATTTCAAGCATTGAAAAGGCAGATTCTATCAAAGGGAGAGGATTAAAATCTTTCTGAAGATTAAAATGTTTCTGTTAATAGGGGTAGTAGCCTTAGAATGACAGATATTCTGGAATCACACGAGTCCTGTAGACCAGGAGAGCACTGACGGATGTTGCAGGGCATCAGTGATCTGACCTTTGTGTGCACGTGTGAGTGCTACCTTGTGCAGAGTTACTGCTTGGCAGGTAGAGAGCATAGCTGGATGAAATGTGTGGTGGATGTAGGCTCTTACACCTTGCCCTACATGGTACCTTCAGCAACAGATAAGGGTAGAACCTGCTGGCCCAAGGAACGAGCAGCAGGATCTTGCCCTACATAATGACTGCATTGGACTGCAGGTAGCTGGCAGCTGCTCACCTGCACTGTGGTCTTGCTGCTGAGGTAAACCAGAGTGCTGTTGGCTTGACTTGGGCCCTGATTCCATACTGCTTGGCACTGCTCTGGTGAAAATTGCTAATGATTCATGGCTAAGTCACTGGAAGTTCCGTTTTGGTTAGGTAAATCACAATTTTGTAACATAGTGTCAAACTACCTGTCACAGAAGAATTCAGGGGCTTCAGGCAGATACACTTGCTAAAGTCAGATTAAAAGCTTGTTTCACCTAACAGCAGCAACCTGAAGAAAATTTTATAATCAAGCTAGGGATGTGATCTCTGAGTAAATTACAGTTTGAAAACAGCTCAAACTGGAGTAGGGAGGAAAGGTTATGGAGTCCAAGCTAAAAACTTTGGGTGATCTTTGGCTGAAGGCATGGATCTAGTGTGTTGGGGTGTATTTGGGGAACTCTGTGTGCCAAGGTTTATTAAAATTGCTGGAACTGACTGCTAAAGGGTGCTGGTTTTTAGTTGCTTGATTGGCTTCTTGATTTTGCCAGTTATGTTGGTTATTCTTACTGAAGGCTGTATTAGCATTAGTTTAATCCTTAAAACCAGTCTTCTGGCCAGAGCAGTTTTTATCAGGAACATGGGGAGGTAGTTGTTGTCTAGAGGAATAAATTTGAACTTATCTTAACAAATGTCTTTGGAGTTTGCAGTTAAAACTAATTAACTTTAAGGGTTAAACTTTAAGGTTAAGACTTAAAACACTTGTGTTTGATAGTGCTTTAAAAATTTGTTGGGTAGTTTGAAGTCCTTGATGAAGATGCATTTTAAGATGTATTTTAGATGGGAAATGTATGAAGGGAGGAGGCTAGGAGTGAGACTTGTGACACTGGCTTTTCCCTGTGCCATGAGGCCTCACTGGCAGCTGATGCCTTTGACTTGGGAAGCACAGCTAGGGAGGGTGTCTGGCACAAGCACACTCCATCTTCCTTAAAATGCTTTCCTGGCACCCCTGAGTAGGGGGTTGTTTTATTGGGAACTTAGGAACACAATTAAGTCTGCTTTTGGAGCCTACTTGGGAGGGTTTTGTAGCTTTTAGGATATTTATGGATGTAATGGGAGTAGTTTCATTCACCTTGGCCTTTGGGCAAGACACCTTGAATCTTGTTTTGTTTTGTGTTGTGCTTCCCCTTCCTCATTTTTGCTGAATAACTAAATGAATACTTTTAACTCTAAGATGGATTGGGTTGATGATATGATCTGCAGCAGTGGGCCCAACCTCAAGGGTATTTTGCTGTAGGGGAGATGGCAGAAACTTTAAGTTGGCTTTCCAGCTGAAGGGAGTTCATGGTGAGGTAGCTTCCTGGGTGCTGAATAACTCAAACTGAAACTTCATCTAAAGGCTGCTTGAGTCTTCACTTCTAAGTTCCTAAAGCAAAACCTTCCGCATGTGCCTAAGGATCAGAAACTGTCCTGAATGGTAACCAGCTACAGCTCATTTTGGGTTTCGGTTTTAAATCAGCATTGTCAAGATCAGATTTGATCATTTACCAGCAAGCCTTCCCAGGTGACAGGGAAATATAGCCAACCTTGCAGCTCAGGATCTGGTACATGCAGTAATAGCTTGTAGATGATACCAAACTATAATTGAATCCTCCATGTATTATGAGTTCCAGTTTTATGTGAACTTGAGTCATTTGTTCTGAGTTACAAACCAGCTGGTTCTCAGTCTCCCTCAGCAACATCTGGAAGCAAAGACCTCACTAGGTCTGGTACTGTGCTAGCTGTACCTTGGAAACTGCACAGGAGTTTTCAAAAGGCAAAGTGACATCTTAGATGCAAAAGCTTGGCACTGTGCTGCAGCAGTGAATGCTCCTTTTCGTTTGTACCTGGATAAATGCAACAATATGTAGCTACCATTCCTGTTTTAGAACTTGTCTTTGCAGGTCTGACAAGTGAGTAGTGGGAGTCTTATTAGCATGTCGGCAGCTTCAAGAGAATAATGGCATGTTAAAGCTATCGTCTGTGACCTGCCAGGAAATCTGGTGATATGTTGGCCTCTCTGGTGTGCAGAGGCAACTGATGGTCTGCTGCAGCTAGTGGCTGTGCTCCAGAGGTTTCTTTTGAGGTTAAACTTCCTTCTTGTCATCTGAGCTCTTGTTCTACAAAAGCTGGGAGGATTTTTTTATCACAGGGGCTTGAATCGAGAGTTGTTGCTAAACTTTTCCAAGTGGAAGGAGCTTATGCATTGCTTTTTACAAGGGCCTTTTAATCTGTGATGTTTCAATCTGTGAATTATAGAGCAGAACCTGAAATGCTGCCTTAGGTGAGAGCTGAATTGCTAAGACAAGTGGTCTGAGTGTTTATTGTAAGTAGTCTCTTTCCAGTGAGATACTATACATGGCTTCAGAAAACCAAAGTATTCCTTCTAGCTGGAACTGAAGATTGTAGAGAGTATTTTGTTGAGAAACAGGGCTGCCACTAACAACTTCATTGTTGCCTCTGCATCTGTTGTGAGAATTACCTCGTGGTATTACTGAAGGTGTGTTGTTTCATCCAGTTTGTTGAAATCATGCTTTTGAGCAGCAGGATGTAGGGTGAATGTTGGGGCAGCTTTGGAGCTGTACATTATACTAGCTGGCAGAGTATGTGCTCGGGCTGCAGCCTGTGTTTGTAACTATTTCCCCTTTATAGTAGGGAAGGACCATGCTAGGTTCTTATTATAATCCATAGTAGGTTGTGGCCTTGCGTGGAAGACATGGATTCTTCCAGTTGCACTCTTTCTGAGTCTAGTGTTGCATCTTATGCATAAAACAGGAGTGAAGGGGATGAGAAGTGGTAAGGAAGAGAGGTTAGATGTGTGTGACTTTAATAGATGTGTTTGGGGTTTTGAGTACTGTAGTGTTAAATTGTTCCAGAAGATTAGAGTCCTGTGTCATTTGGAAATGGATTGTACTCTATACACCTTCAGATGGAGTAGGTACATTCCTGTTTCTAAGTTTTTTCATGCCTGTACTTTTGAATTTGTGCATGTGGAGATGCACTTCATTCTTTGTAGCCACGACTAGACTGACCATGAAGGAGGTGTGTGGCCTCCAGGTGCCAGTGGAGTTGTAAGTGCCTTCCTTCACTGCAGTGATGGCACAGGCTGTCTTGTGGCTTACCAGTGCTGAAGCAGAGCACAGTGCAGTCAGCTACTCTGTATTTTTCAGACTGGCACTACCTGAAAACTTCTACAGTATGTGCACTTCTCTGGTAGAGCAGTATCCTGTTGTGCAGGGTGGTGCTCAGCATACTTCATGTTCTGGAGTTAAAGCAGAGAGGTGTACAGTGGGTGCTGGGAAGTGTGCTGGTGGGGAGTGATAGCACACCACTGATCTCTGTGCTAGCTGATACATGCAAATAGGAGGTGAGGAGGGAATCCTTACTTGGCTAAAGTTGTCTGCTCTGAATTGCCATGCATAACCGACAACTCTGAAGGGCTTTCCTCCTTCAGAGGATAGCTGAAGATGCTTCTTCACCTTCAGGAGTGAGTAGGCTATTCAGCTATACTGCATGCTCAGTATCTCCTGCCCCAAGTCCATGCTGAAACATGAAGGGTGGGAGCAAAGTTTGCTTGGGTCTGCACCGTAAGGAGATCACTAGAAAACTGTCAGAAGGCCTTTAGCTGGGATCTTTGGAAGCTGAGAGTCAATGAGAGCAAAGCCAAACTTGTGTATGCTTTACAGTAGTCAGGGTATGTGAAGCTTTGTATCTCCACTGCAAGACTCTTGGAGGACTGCATACGGAGGGAAAAATCCTGAGACTTACCTGTTTGATGTAAGGCAGCATTGTTGTGCTGTAACAGAAGAAGGTTTGGTTAGTGGTGGCCTCCCAGTTGATGGGCAGTAGAAACTGGAATTCCAGATACTGTCTATTCCAGAGCTTAAATACTTCCTGTAAATAGCAAAAAGCCATTAAGTGGCAAGCTTTTCCTGTTCCTGCAATCAGCTTGTCTTGATCATTGTCCTTAAATGTTTTGTGTATCAAAAGCTTCAGATAAGTCTGGTATCTGAGCCTCCACTGTGGACTGTTGCTGGTAACCCTTGCAGGCTGTGAGGTGAAAAGCTGAACCACGGGGCCAGGCACAGTGTGGGAGTGTTTCCTGAATGGTACATTTAGTCGTGCTCATAATGATTGTCTGGTGTTTATGTTTAGCTCTCTAAACTGAGTTAGCACAGAAAAAAGTTAATATGTTTGGGCTCATCATGCAAAGTAGGTCAGTAGCTGAGTCAGAACAGACAAAGTTTGACTTCAAAATTTGCACTTTCCACTGAATGTCCACTTCCTGAGAAAATTGCTAATGTGAGTTACTGGTGACAATGTGTGGACTCTTTTTTGATGTGGGCTGAAATTTTGCTTCAGATTGAAACTTGATATAGTTGAGAAGTATTCTGAATTACTCAACCTCTTTAGCCAGAGCAATTGAGACTCATAATAGGATTTCTTCAGAGGAAAATTTGACTGACACGGCTACTTGAAAAGTGAGTATTTCCATTCATGGGTTAGCAGTTCTATAGGTACAGAAGGCCTTGTGTTTTACTCCATTTAACCACCTATATTCACTGATGCATTTAGCTGCAGATGAAACAACCACAGGTTATTGAAGCTTTCTATACTACAAAAAGGCCACCGAAGGCTTGAGATGATGATAAAGTAGATTGTTATAGCTGGAGCAACCTGGGAGCTTTTACAATACAGGGGATAAAATGAGGCTGATACTGAGAGTCATTGGATTGAGGCCATCTTATCTCTCTGACCTGGAGATAGTGGAATATATAATACCTTAGTAATGCTTGGCATCTCTTAAGTTCTGTTATCAATGAAGGCAAATTGATAGACCCTATGACTTGATAAGGATTGCTGTGACTTAATATTGTGTGGAAACCTAGAAAGGTAACTGATGCATATGCCAAACGTGTTACCTGGATTTAAGATGCAACTTTGCTTTCCAGGGTCCTGGCTGTTACTTTTGTGGTATTGCTATTCTTGTGGTTTCAGAAAACTCCCTAATGTGACCATTGTGTTCATGAGCGAGAATGATAGCTAAAGTGCCACTAGTAGTTTTTTAGCAATAACATAATTGCGTTTGAAATTAAATAAACTGTTCCTATTTTTTTAGGAGTTGAATGATCTGGCACGTGATCCTCCAGCACAGTGTTCAGCAGGGCCTGTTGGTGATGACAGTAAGTATGTTACTATCAGCAAACACATGCAGTGTCTTAACTTTTTTTTCTTCTAAAATGGGATGTCTGGTTCCTTAGTAAGGAGAACCCTTCTGTTTCTTTTGGTTAGAGTACTAAATACTACTCCTCATACTAATCTTAAATTTGTTGCCCTTCTGTATCTCTTAATACTTCCTTTGTGTATCACTAGAGATGTGTGTTAGTCCCATTTTATTGATGGGCCAGCTCTGGTCTCTGATGACATCTAAATTGCATCATTTGAATTAACTGTTCTGGCATTCTCATAGGGTATGAAGTTAGGAAATTTCAGTAGCTCTGTGGCCAAACCAGTAAGCAGCTGCATACAACTTTGAGCTTTGCTATCTAAACTTTATATGGCATAATCACATGGCTGTAGAAGTGAATCTATTGCTAATACTAAGTGCTAGTACAGCAAGGTCAGGGTTAACTATTTTACACAGAAGTTAGTCAACACTGCATTTTTTTAAAGATTTACATGTAGTCCTTGGGAATAAGATGCTAAAATGTGAATGGAAGGAGAACTAGTTGGTAAATTAGAGCTTGAATCATCAAGTGATGCTAAGTTTTTTTAAAAAATTTCAATAGTTACTGTGGTCAAATGAGTTAGAAGCACTGGAAACATTGCTTGTTCTTTTATCTGTTCTGTGCTATTGTATTATAGGGCAAGCCAGAGTATAAGAACTGAAAACCAGGTTTGGCTCTTAATTTTTAGACAGGATTTCACTCAGTTTTGAATACTACTTGTGGCTTTCTCACTAGCAAAATCTAAATGTCCAGATCATGGTGTCATGACTACCTTGTCGCTTTATTTGGACATAGCTGCTTAGCTGTGAGATAGAAGGTACAGGTGGAGTGTACTTAAGTCCCATGGTACTGTTCTGTTTGAAAACTGTACTCAAATCAGTCGGCCCTGCAAGGTTCCATGTAAGGGATGGCATAGGACAATCTTTTTGGCCTACACATCAGCTGGTTGTCTCCTGTGCAAGGTTATTCACCTGGTGTGTGATTTGGAATTGTTTTTCTGTCATTTCAAAGTTCCAAGGACCTGTGTTAAAGCAGGAAAAAAAGCAGTTATTTAAAGCCCTACCATGACTTTTTTTTGCCTAACATTGTTTTATAGTAAGATCTACTGTCATCTTGTGCATCTATTTTTGCATAGGGAGGAGGGCAAGATATATTGTGTGATTTGACTTTAAGAAGCATCTATATAAACACCATTATCTTATTTGTAGGTGATGTTCCGCAGTCTGCTCTGATTAGCTGTGAATAAGGCAACTTAATTTTTTCCCTGTACTTTACAGTGGTTTTCTGTGAGAGGCCTTTAAACCGCAGTGGTTTTTCAAGCTGTACAGCCTTCTCCATATGAACTAGGATTTTACGTTTTCCAGTGAACCAATTTTTTTTATAGCAGCATTAGACTCTTGGTCATAGCTTAGGTGAGCAAGATCAGTAGGATGTTTACAGTGAGACAAGAACACTTGCAAATTCACCTTTTGCTTTATAACTTTACAGTGGGCCCTGGGGTAAATTCAGGTACTGCGTATTGACATTTAATGCACAGAATGCCTGAGACAAGGGAGTGAGTTTTGACTTGTAGCAGATCTGCTGTGTATAAAAGGCTACCTAAGAGCACTTGGAGGGTTTGACTGGCATGTCCATTAAACAGCATGCATTGAAGTTGCTGTGCAGCATGGTCTCTGACAAGGGTGCTGTTCAGCAGAGCATCCAAGCTCATAAGAGTAGGGGATGTTTAAGCAGGGAAACCCTCAATCTATGTGCTAAGAGCTCTAAGCTTGGGTATATTGTTTCTAAAGGGAAAAATATATTAAGACACCTAATCTCAGGGGGCTGTGCTTCAGCCCTGCTGAATCATTTCTGAACTGTTCAAAATGCTGAAGCTTATAGAAACTTGCACATTCCTATAGAAATCTAGGAGTAGATTTAAAAAAGCACTTGAAACCTGAGAACAAAAATACTAAAATTAATGGAGATGTTACTGTTCAGCAGTGCTTTTAAACAAGTGGAAGCTGTGTTTGGTTTTCAGGGTTTTTGCAGTAGTGTCAAGCTGTTTCTAATTATTCCACAAGTTATTTCTGCTTTCAAAACAGTATTTCAAAAAAGCTGGTAGTTTCATGGAAGAGAAATTACTAAGATGTAGAGTCAGTTTGCGGCTCTTCCCTTGAATTATCCAGTGTGACTTGTGCCATGATAAACTACTTAGTTTCCAAAAACTATCAAAGGTGATGGAGATCGTTTGGTGGAGGAGGTGGTAATACAAGTTGGTGAATGCTTATAATGGAAAGTTACTTCTGAATACAGAAAACTTTAATATTCAATTATTCTCCTCGTGCCACCTTTCTGAAAGACCTCTAATGAAAGACTTTCACTGTTGAGAGCAATGCTTTGGGTGTAAGTGGATAGTAGTGGCAGCAACAGAAAGGTGCCTTCTCTGAGATCCCTGTGCCCTAGGCCTGCCTCAGTTGCCTTGCCAGAATGACATTTCTCAGAGTTCAGGACATGCTGTGCTTGCAAACTGGTATCCTGTGGCTAGTTCAGCTGATGTAAACTGTCCCCAGTTATGTCCCTGTAGTTCATAAACTGGGAAGTGAAGAGCTGTTTCTGCCTTGGTAAGTGTAGGGACAGGGTTTTCCTTCTCTTGGTAATGTAGTTTTAGTCCTCTTCCACCTGCCTGTTGCCTTTGTTTTGGAAATATGCCTGGGACTGAATTACACTTGTACAGTTTGAGTGCTGTGCAGTGGCTTAGTTTGCTTTTGAACATGTATCTATGCTTAGCTACTGAAAGTCAGCAACCCCATTAATTTGTAAATAACTTCTTGAATGGCTGATTTCGAAGTAAAGAATCGGTTGAAATAAGCTCTGTGACAGATGCATCTTCTAGTTTGTCAAACTTGTTCTGGATATTGTGAGAATCTAAAGCTCAGGTTAAATAAGCACTTGAGCATGGGGGGGAGGGGGAACCCAAAACAACCATACCACCCTTACAGCTTGTAAAATGTTAAGATTCGTGGTGAAAATGTTTTTCTTTCTGGTTTCTTGTTGGGTTTAAGACAATAGTTGATTATATCGGGTTTTCTTTTTCAGTGTGCAGAGGTGTGCAGGTTAAGGTCCAGTGCTGTCTGTGTACTCCTATGCAGTCACAGTCAATCTTGCTAGCATCAACTGATGCCTGTCAAATTCTTGGTGTTTTTTCTGTCATTAGCCACTATCTTCACTGCTGGGTTTCTGCTGCCCCTTTGTCCTCACGTTCTAAGTTTCCCACTGTCCTGCTACAGGAGATAAGGGCTTCCATCATGTGAAGCTGTCTGAACCCTTGTAAAATGGGTAAATGCTACATATGAACCACTGTCTTGATTTTTTTGACTCTACATTGAATGCAGAGTTTCTTAAAAGGCTAGTGTGTTACCAGCTGCAGTACCCTTTGTAACAAACCTGCTGCTCTAACCAAACACTCTTCCCCTTGCGTTGGCAGGGCTGTTCCTGCTTTCCCCTTCCTTGTATGAGATCACAGTTGTAATGCCTGTTCTGTGTGTAATTAAAAACTGCTTGTGCTAGATTATAACAAGTAGTGCCACTCTGGGCCAAAAGTCATTTTGGCCCAGCTGGTCTTGAAAGCTGTTGACACCAGTTACAAGATAAGTTCATGGCTGCAGGTGGCTTCAGCTTCTGTGTCTTGGAGACTTACCTTGCAGCAACTGGAGTCTTCTGCCCAGCTTCCCAGTACTGAAGATACGATGTAACTGACGTTCATGCAGAGGGAAACTTCCCATGATACTATTTTACAAATAATATAAGCTGGAGCTCTTTGCACAGGCTAGCATTAGAGCCTTTGGGATACGCAGGAACCGTGAGAACTTCCTATCATGTCTCATACAGATTAACAGCTTTGTTTTCCTTGTTTTCTGCAACATAAAGACATTCTTCATGAACCTTCTGTATTACCAGATTAAGATGTTCTCTCGGACAGATGCATATGAATGAGGCTTAATTTCTGTCCCTTTAACCTAAAGTGTGTACTGGCACATCCTGAGCCGACTCGTTCTTGCATTCTCTTAAGACTTGTATTGCTTTATGCTGCTTTAATGAAATCTTGAAGCCTCTGTGGAGACTAAGCTTAAACATTCAGTGAAGATACCACTGTCTTAAATTACCTCTTTACATACAGTTTATACAAAGCTTAGGCTTACTCTGCATTTGACTAAGGAACTGTGTAGGAGAGATCCTGCCTAAGAAAGGTATGAGTTCATACTGTACATTTGCCATGGCTTGCTCTAAGAGGGCAGTCATTAGAAACTGGGCTTTGATTCAGGTGCTTCATTGGAAACCACAAAGTAGAACTCACAGTTTTAGGTCTGAAAAGTTGACAAAACTGTGTTTTTTTTAATTGTAATAGGATTTTTTCGCAGGGTGTGTGTGTAGTACCACAGCAATCCCAAAGTATGGACCAAGTGAATGTGGAGTGTGGAGTACTTTGCTCTGTCTCTTTAATTCTTTGGCTTGCTTCCCTGCAGCCTTTCAGAAGGCTCTGTTTTTAAAATAGACTTTTATTTGCTGCTTTGTCTGGAAGAAAGTAGTTCATTACTTCGAGCTTCTCCAAACTGAAGTAAATCTTTCTCTTTTTCAGTGTTCCATTGGCAAGCTACAATAATGGGACCAGTAAGTATGAGAGAATTGATGTTCATAGCTTTTTATGACTAGACTTCTTAACTCCTGAAGCTGCAATGATTCTTTTTCATTAACAGAATGACAGTCCCTATCAAGGTGGAGTATTTTTCTTGACAATTCACTTCCCAACAGATTATCCCTTCAAACCACCTAAGGTGAGTGGCTCGTACCATAAATCTATTCATTACCATGTGGTGTAATGTATATTTGTGAGCCTACACTGAAATTTTCCTTCTTCTGCAGGTTGCATTTACAACAAGAATCTATCATCCAAATATTAACAGTAATGGCAGCATTTGTCTTGATATTCTACGATCACAGTGGTCCCCAGCACTAACTATTTCAAAAGGTACCTCCAATGCTCATTTGATTTTGCTCTGCTGAAATGAATTAGTGATTTGGATTGAGAATGTAAATACCGCTGCATTCCTGCTGTCAACCATTTCTGTGGTCACTACTTCAGTCTTGTGACTCTACATCTAGCTTGCAGCCAGTTCATGAGCGCAGGATGCTCTGAACATCCAATTTCCCTGTGACCACAGGGAGACTGTTCAACTTTGCCAGTGGATCAGATAAGTTGCTACACTAAGTATGTAGTGTTGCCACCTCACCTTGGGCTGAAGACTTAAAAAAAAATGAAACCTAGCACATGAAATGGAAGACTTCAATGTTCAAAATGCACACCAAGTAAAATACAAAGGGGAACAGCTGTGGCTTTTAAAAAATGGTAAAGCTGCTTTGATTCTTTGTAATTTTAAAAAGTTGTTTTCAGGTAACATCAGAACTTAATGTTGGTCATTTTTTAACAAAACTTTCAATGATACGGATTCTAAAGCATATTTTAAAACTTAACTAGCTTGCACTATCTCTTTTATCTAAATGCATCCCCTGTGAACTGTGTTAGCCTGTGGGGCACTGGGGTATATCCTTTGCCTAGTTAAAGCAGCATTCATATTTAATGTAAAACAGAGGCTTTAAACACTTTGAAGACCCAGGTTTGAATTTTTTTTGGCTACTGAAACTGTAGATCTACAGTTTGTAGATCTAGCCATGGTTATTGAGAAATATTTTGGGTCTCTTCTGTGCATTGATTGTGTCTTTATCATTCTATTTTTTAGCTTCTCACTGTCTTCATAATTAAATGTTGCAGTCATTACATTTAATTACAGTATCCTTCACATTGTGTCCCAGCTCTGTGAGGCTGTCCTGTTGCCTGTAATTCTTCTCTCCAACTACACGTGATGTTTCCAGATGCCTTTTGATTCAGACAGATGACTCCTGGTAGCCCTCCCTTGGACATCATAACTGTCTCCCTTTTACTGAACTCACAAAAGTTCTACCTTCTGTGTCCAGCTAAAGGCTTCTGCATTTGTAGAAACAGGTGGAAAGGCAAAACAGTATCTCAACTTGTCTCTTGACAGAAGTGAATCTGCTAGAGTGCATGCAGCTGAAAGTCTTCACTGAGTTGAAAGAACTGAAGAAACAGTGCCAGTAAAGGGAAAATGATTGTCAGGTTGATGCAACTTTCCTTACAAATGCTTTCAGTCAAGTACTGGCTACTGTTAGAAGCACTAAGTTAGTACTAAGTACTGATGTCTTACATTTTGATTAAATTGGTGTATAATTGGTTAGAATACTATAGTTGGAGAATGTAATGTGGCACGGCATCTTTAATTTGATTTAGAGCATCTAAAATGACCTTATAGGCAGTCGGGTGGTAGCAGACTTGAAAATACTGGAAGATAGACTGGAATTAATAGTTGGAAAAAGGCAGTTGGAAGAAGATGGATCAAGAATTTAAAAGGCCAGTTAAGGGCATCAGTGGACTGCCTATTGATGGCTGTCAGCTTTAATCACTCACAAAATATATCTTAACATTAATTTTGCAGCCCAGATACAGTTGTAGTATGCTTTTAAGATCATCTTCTGTTCTCTGCCTTGAACTCCTTTTCCTTACCTCTTCAAACTGCATCCTCATAGCTTAGCTAGAGTAAGCCATGCGATTACTGTGTCACTTAGCACCTTCTGCTGTCCCATCTCCCTCTTAAAGTATGCTCCCTGGGGTTAGGTGTCTTTGTATTCCTGATCATTTTTCACTCATTGCAGAAGAGTTCATATGAATGCACGCACTCTCCTGCATATAGATCTTGTCAGAGTTCCCTTGCTGTTCATTTCATGGAGGAGTTAAAGGCACCAAAAGAAATTCTTATGACTATAGAAATTCAGTGTACTTCCTTGGAAATAACAGGGACATCTTGTCAGAAGGCAACTTCAACTTAAGAAGTCAGACCTGATCCTTAGAAGTATTCCCATCTTGAGCAAGTATAAGTAAATTCCACAAAGACAACTTGAGTCTTTTAGGGTGGAAATCTTGTTTTCAGTCAGGTTAGAACTATGTTGTTAAAGACCTTGGGGCTATTTCAGCTCTAGTGACTCTTTGGTTAGCTTTATCAAAGAATAAATGTGATGCTAGTAGGAAAAGCTGTTGGGTTGGGTAACTTAAAGTGAATAACAAAAATTAAGACAGAAGTTATTCAGCATGAAACTTGTATCCCTTCCAAAGCAGCAATTTAGTATTTCTAGTGTAACTTTCTTAGACTGTTTCCTGAATTGTACCACCTTTTAAAAGAGGATGCTTTTGGAGCAAGCTGTTAGAATTTAAAATCTGTAAGCAGATGACTAGAACACAGCTACAAAAAAGTGTACTCTCTACTGCTAGTGAAATTAGGGAAGACTAGAAACAGTCCTTCTAGGAAACAGCTTGTAACACAGCTTTCTCCCTCTGAGGCATCTGGTAGGCAACATTATCAGCAGCTCACATGGGCTAGATGTACTATACAGGAATTGCAACATAAAATGAAGATGTTTTTCACCCTAACCTGCAAGGAGAAAGATGAAGGGGTATACAGTGACTTCTTTCTAATCTGTAATGCCACTTTTTGATGGAAACACAGAAGTAGTCAGTGCTACTTAATCCATCCTAGGGAAGTGGTAATGGTAGGGATCTTGGCTCCTTACACTCTGAAGGCTGCTCCAGAGGGCACTTGGAGTATCTGGCTTGGGAGCCTGCCCCTGCCCTCTCTGCTGGGTAAGATAGCAAAGGCCTGAGTGTGGGGGCTATTGGAGCAGTTTTACTGGAGCTAAATAAATAAGGAAGTCTCTCCCTCTGTAAGCAACTTGATAAAGTGATCTTGGCTGCGATGATAGCAGTGAATAGCATCTTGGGTTTTTTTTCTCTCATTCTAAATGTTTGTTGTGCCTAGACTTGCTAAAATGGCTTCTGAAGAACTGGGAGAACAACACTGATTGTCTCAGTAGAATAGTTAACTTGTATTGGTAATTCTGAAGTAATTGTTCTTTAAAGAATACATGTAGTAGAAGAAATTATTTCACAGTAGTCTGAAACACCTTGGTGGTTAATTTAAACTCCAAAGCTTAAGCAAAATGCATAGGCTTAAATTAAAAATGTTATCTTAAAGTTTGGATAAATAAGAATCCCCGTTGCCTTAAACAGGAGGATAAAGTGTTTTAAGATGATTATAACAGTTCTCAGCCATTTTGGGGAAAAATCCCACTTTCTCTTGATTTTGGCAAGTGGCTGTGAAAGAGTTACTGCTAAACTGAACTACTTCTTCAGGCTAGTCTGAAGGTCAGGCTAACTTGCTTTATCCCGTCCCACTTCTCCCCACTGTGTTCTGTAACTAATGGACCATGAAGTTTGTTAGGTGTGTTGGAAGACCCTGCTTGGTGAGTGGCAGAGAATAACTTCAGTCTCACATCCAAGAGTTGAGCTCACACTGCTCAAACTCTTCCATGACCAGTGCAGTGCAAATTTTCTGTGGTGCTGCTCTTACAGGTGTTCAAGACTTGCTTTACTAAGACTTACTGGGTGGGAATTTCCAAATACCCAGCAACCTAAATGAACTTGGTCTTCACAGTGCAGTTTTCAAAATCAGGAAGTCTGTTTCTCATCATCCTCTTGGCTTTTAATTTGCCTGTTACAATGCTCACCCAAATCACTTGGGGGGGGGCATGACTTCGGCATGTAGCATGGATCAGTCCCTCCCTGTGTGCTGAGTCAAGGTTCTAAGGGAAACTTTAATTCTTTTGCATTTCAACTCTCCTGGAACTTCAGTGTAGCTACTTCTGTAGCTTCCCAGATGCTGCCCTTCAGCAAAGAAGGCTGCACGAGGAAGAGTGCTGCTAGCAAGTCATGGGAGGTGAACCTTCCCCTCTGCTTGGCACTGGTGAGGCCGCACCCAGAGTGTGGGTCCAGTGCTGGGCTCCCCAGAACAAGAAAGGCATCGGTGTACTTGGGAGAGCCCAGTGAAGGGTCATGGCGCAATGAAGGGACTGGAGGATGTCACACTGGGGACAGGTTAAGGTAGCTGGGACTGTTCAGCATGGAGAAGAGGAGGCTCAGGGGGATCTTACTGATTTATATAAATAGGTAAAGGGACAGTGCAGAGATGACAGAGCCAGATTCTTCTCAGTGGTACCCAGTGACAGGAGAGGAGGCAATGGGCATGAACTGAAACACAGGAGGGTCCCTCTGAATGTAGGAAACTTTTTTTACTGTATGCTGAGCACTGGCACAAGTTGCCTTGGGAGGTTGTGGGGTCTCCTACATTGGAAATACTCAAAAGCCAGCTGGACATGGTCATGGGAAACCTGTTCTAGGTGACCCTGTTTGAACAGAGGGGTTGGACAAGATGATCTCCAGAGATCCCTCTCAACCTCAACCAGTCTGTGATACACTAGGAAAAACTTAACTTTTCTTCTCTTGTCACCAGAAATTGTTGAACTGACTTAGCAGGAATTCAAGTTGCTTTGAAGCAAGAAGTTTAAACTGCTCAGATTTAAAGGTACACTTCCTGTGAGACTAGGTAAGACTGATGGAAGAGTTTGAAATGGAACTATGGTTAAGAAATAGGATGTAACTTGAGTGAAGTCTGGAGTTGCTCTAATTTACTCAGATTCATTTTTCCCATTCACAGTCAGAAGCCAGTCGTTTGGTACTTAGCACTTGAATTCATTGGACAGTAGTATCAGTTATGTTTTAATATTAAAATCTTAATGTTTGTCAGCACTGATAAAACTTTGACAACTTTATGCCTCAAGAGTTTCAAAGGTCTGGGGCCTGAAACTCCAGAGTAGTGATTGTATAGGTGAATGGTCCTTCCAGGAGTCAGATTTCTGCCTGTTTTTGAGGAACAGAGATCTAAGCAGTAGTGGACTTTGAGGAGGCTTTTGGCTGTCAGAGTGATGATTAGGAAGAGAGGAGCCCTAGCTGGTGTGAGAAGCAGGACAGCTGGATAAAGCCTCCGAAATAGAATTAAGAATTCTTCAGTAGTGGTATGTGTCCTAAGCTCAAATTGATGCTAGTAGATGTGTTTCATAATCCCCAGAATGCAAGGCTGAATTAAGCCTGAGCTGACAAACTATTGTTACTTTAATATTCAGAAACTTGGCTGGATGAGCTGGATCAAAAAGTACAGCACTGTCTGTTGGAGCCTGTGTCCTGGTCTCCTGGAGGGTGACAAACTGCTTTCCATAACTGCCATATTTGTCACTCACCTGGGGCAAAGCTGGCAAGATGGGCTGCCTCCATTACTGTGAACTCATGACACTGGCATGGTGTCCAGGAATGGATGCTTCCCCATCTGACAGCTCCACATCATATGAAGGAGCTCTCATACTGGCAATCTTGAGACTACTGTGTGACCTCAGCCAGGACAGATAGCTGTCCTGAAAATCTGGCATATAAAGTAATTGTTTTATCAGCTTGCTTATACTTTTAACAGAAATTTTGTTGGTCCAGTCTCTGTGCTTACTTAGAACTGGAACTTCTTTTGGTGGGAGAATACTGGCTTTGAGTCTGCTGAGGCCTTTTACTCCATGCAGGAGTTGAGCCTACAGGAATAAATTTTTTTTTTAAAGGCAACTTACCTGTTCCTCTCACTCTATGATTTAATGATGTACTTTTTGCCTTTAATATAAAAGCTATGATAGCAGGGGCTTTCAAGGAAGAGAGCTAAGGCTTTCACTCATGACCCATTTTTGATCTAAGCTGTTTGCCCAAGAAGAAAACACCTTTACTTCTAGATGAATCCTAAAGTGGCTTCTCTTCTTTAGAGAGTGGTAACTCCACCAAACAGCTGTCAAATCACAACACAGCAGTTAAGATGTTTCTTCTGGGTGGCTCATTACCTTGAAGGAATTGATGCTTGCTTTTTATCTCCCTGTGGTGATTCAGCTGGAGATTCCATTGCTCCTCAGATTCTTCTCCTTATCCTAAAGTGTCCCATAGACAAACTTTTTACTGGAGCAAGTTTTGTTTGCAATTCCAGCTAGGATTGAATGGTTGTATCTATAGTGGCTAGTGTCCTATGTTAAGGGAACAGCTGGAAGTGGTGGATATTAGACCCATTCAGGCTTTGCAAGCAAAGTGAATGATTTGAGCTTTGCATTTGGAAAGTGACTTCTGCACTGAGAATGCAGAGATAATAATCAACTGCGTTTAGCAACCTTTTGGAAGTCTGTTCCTTACCTATCATGTTTTGGGCTTCTACATGAAAAGCACCTACGCTTTTTGATCAACTGGGATCACTGTCTCAGTACGGGCTGACAGAGCAGAACTTATACTTGCCTTTCTACTGCTGATATATGAAGAACCAGAAGGTGTAGCTTTTGGGTCTTATGTCATGCCCTAACAAAGCTTAGAGTTTTTCAGTGATGACCTGGACTGCTGAGCTGCTGTAGAAATTGGCTTAGCCCAGTTGACTTAAACATCAACAGAGTGTGTGCAAAGGTGTGTTAGTGCTGTGGCTCATCCATGGCTGCTTCTGGCTCCTAAAGACCACTTCCAGGTCAGCTGCATGCTCTGGACATACAGGGGTGTGTCATAGCTGCATGATGCACTTGGTCATAAAGTCATCCTTGACATCAAGGGGAGTTAATTGCCATGTATAAGTTGCTAGGCATCTTTGACTTCCTTCCCCTGATGACACTCTACAGAAGATGTCTGTCTTCTGGCCTGTGGAACTTACTGCCCCTGCCTGGAGCTGTTGTCTTGTGGCTTTTAAGAGTCTCTTCAGCACTGAGCTCTAGGAGCTTTGACATGCCTTAGACTTGTATGAGCCAGTAGATGTTCCAGTAGGCAGATGGGGGTTTAAGTTGTTTTCTGTACTGCTCATTTGGCTAGTGCTGCAAGGATCTGTGGTGAGCTGACAGTGAATTGTCCTGACTAATGACTGAGCTGCTTCATAGCAGAAGCAGCTCAGCGGTGGAGTTTATATACAGAATTTGCGTCTATCCTGCACATTCAGTCTGAGGCGTGGCAGAACCAGGAATGAAATTGCTCATCAGAAATGACAGGCTACTCTTAGTGATGTAAGAGCACAGCACAGAAGCCTGTTGGGAAGGTGAGGTGGGTCCTGCAGTGGTGAACTGTGGCTAAACTTGTTGACAAGCTGTAAGTGGCATGATTATCTGCACGGAGGAGCTGCCTTGAGAAAGATTGTCCTTGAGTTTTCAAGTGTTGTGTACTCTGTAAAGGGAAGACTTGCAGTGGAAACTTGGATCAGAGTTACACTGGTAGACCTCATTTTGCCTCAAAGAGCATGTTGCTGGAGCATTCTTAATTAAGTGTTAGGTGATGATTCTGCTTGATGAGAGTGCATTTGTATCACTGCTCTATGGGGAAACTAAGCCCATTACTTTTTTAGAAACACTGTTAGCAGTCTTCCTGCTTGGTTAGTTTGGGTCTTCCAGTTCCTTGGTCCGTGATAGTCCGCAGCAGTAGGAAGCCAGCTAAAGGGTAAGTTGTTGGCGTTGATGGAGATCACAGTTGAAGTACTGGAATTAAGTAGGCTTGCACGGTTGGTGAAATAAAGCAAAACCAATCTTTGAATGAAAGGGAGTTTTAAATTGACAGTGTTTTAAGTTGCCTAATGGTTTCCTACAGGCTGGACTGCTTTGACAGTTAAGAGTGAAGAGATCAGAAATAACTCTGTACTTGAACCCCTTGAATCAATGTGAAGTAAAATTTATTTGCTGACAAATATTACTGACAAAAATTGAGACTTAAATTCTGGAGAGTGCACACTTCTACTGTATCTCTTTCAGTGAAAGACATGAGAAGGGATGCTGTCAGACTGATACCACTAGGGCAGCTTTGTCTATGGTTGTGCAGGATGAATAGGACAAGGTGTAAAACAGTGTTACTTACCTGTCTTGTGTAGTTACTCAGCCTGATTCTGTGGTTATAAAACTTCATTTTTGTGAACTATTTTTAATTTTCTTCTGCTAATGTTGTAGTCATTTGACTAATAAATGTTAAGGCTTTGCTGTGAAATTCATTGCAGCAATACTTGATTGCAGAAGATGGTCTGGAGATTCTCTCTATTCCACAGTGTTGGTTTAATTTGTTACTCTAATGCATCAAAGGACTCTAATACACAGCTGACACTTTTAAGGATAACTTCCTCTTCCCACTTGCACTTGGCTCCTTTAAACTTTATGAGAAGGTACCTTCTTCCAAGGGGTTCTTTGTAGTGGTCTGGAGGCTGCATACAGTGGTTGGTCTAAAATGTGAGTATATGCAGTGTTCTGGTGGAAAACCTCAAGAGGAACTTCCTGAATTTCTTTTTAACAGATAGCTAGGTTCAGTAGGCTATTAAAATTAAACTAGTTTGGATAACTCAGTTTAAAATGTTTTTCTTGCTGAGGCTGTGCAGATAAAAGGGAAGGATGTGAAGTTACCAGTGAGAGCAAGCATAATGGAGAATAGTTTTGATTAATGAAGACTTAAAAAATAAAGCAGCTGAATGTGGCAGTGCAGCTTGAAGCCAGTCCATTTCTATTCAGTGTTTTTGGAGTGACACTTCTTATAGGACACCTGCTGAGGAATGAAATCTAGAAATGTGTTTTGAAGTGATTGACAGAACTAATCACAGGAAGAATTTAGCTACTGATTGAGTTCTAACAAACCACAGTAAAGAATATTAGTGGCATGGGATCTGTTTTAACGGCCAGCAAGTACCAATGATACTCTCATGTTGATAGCCTGTAAACCAAGAATGAAAACTCAAGCTGGGACAGTGGTTAACTCTCCCTTTCCTTTCAGCAGATGAGGTGCTGTTCAAGGCAGACTTGCATCTTGCCAGCCCAAACTGACTAGTGGGCAATGACAGCCTGTTGGACTGCTGTTGCTCTGGAGGACACAAGACAGCACTCTGGTTATTCTGGTGCCCATGCTGACTAGCAGCTGAGCACCACCTCTGTCTGGTGCCTAGAGCAGATGGGGGGGTTTGCAAGGCTGATGTGAGCTGTGCAAGGAGAAACTCCTAACCAGTGCTGTGAGTGCTGAGGAAAGGGGGGGTATGGTGGTTGGGGAAGTTAGGCCGAGAGGGCTGGACAGACTTGCAGTTTGGTTCTGCTGATGAAGGGTGAGCTATCTTGTTCAGAAAAATCCATAGTTATTAAAGGACTGAGATAAAACTTGAAGGAGTTGTTACAATAGTTGACCAGAAAACTTTGGATTTCCCATGGCTTCTGTTAAAGGAAGGGGACTGGTGTTAGCTGTTTTACTCATCCTACCAGCTGAAGAAGCTTCACTGCCCAGAGCAGTGTAGTCTGATAAATACAGAGAGAGGAAAACAGCTGGGGAGATCACTGTTTTTGAAGTTAAACTGACTGGTGGCAGCAGGTGGATGTAAGGTGGCAGAGATTCCCATTGCTGAATGCTACTGGGAGTTTTACTCAGTGTACGTGGGAGGGGAAAAAGGCTGAAGCTGATGGAAAGTGCTACAGGCTCTAAGCATGCTGTGCCCCTTGCTAAGGGACAGCAGTCTGGGACTGGGGGCTTCTATGTGCCTCCAGCACAAAATGAGCCTTAGCACTCTGAAGCTGTGTTCTGAGAGGTAGTTGAATAAATGGTCCCAGTGTCAGTCAGTGGCAGAGAATAACTAAGCTCTTAACTCTTTCAGGTTCTTTATTCTAGAACAAGAAATACATTCACTTCAGTCAAGAACACTTTATTACTAAACTTGTTCTAATAGCTTTTAACTTTCAACCGATAATTTGTTAGTGAAGGGTCTGCAGAAATACACAGACAAACTGAACTAACCGGGCTTCTGGGTCCGTGGTGCTCCCATCACTGAGCAGCTAGCTCAGTTAAGACCTAGTGAAGCTTTCACTTTTGTCCCACTTTAAAAATCTTCTCCAGTTCCAGTGGTTCAGACCTGTTTTCCCCCTTCTCTCTGGCTGCATTTAGCCATTCTTTGTTTTGTGGCCTCTGTTTTAACCTATCTTAAAAACAACAAGAGAGTTATGGAATGTGTGCTGTTCTCTTCCATTTTCCAGCTGATATCTTTCAGCATGGTAGCTCTGCCTCCTGCTCTGTAGCAGTAGCAACCAATGGAAGTTCAAACAGATTTGTGTTTAGTGCCTTCAAACTTCCAGCAGCTGTCATTTCCAACTTGCTTGGAGGATGCACTGTGACAACTCTGCTGTTGCTACTATTGGTGAAGGGGCATATGGAATGGCACCATTTGATTAAAACAGGCTGAGGGAAAGCAATCAAAGGAATGTTTGGCATTTATTATGGGGGGGGAAAATGTCCCTGACATGCCTCACGCAGTGTTATCCCAATATGCTTTGCTTATAACTTACTGCCTTCTCATCTCTTCTACTTTGGTGTGAACGTAGGAATGTGCACGTGCTATTTGTAGCTTTGCAGGCAGTCTCCTGACTCCTTATATGGCTAAAGGTTGATGCTGTGCCCAGCGGCATCATTTGAGCGGGATGTGGCTTCTGGGATATATACAGTATATATTTACAGTGAAACTTTGAAGTTCAAGGCTTTGTGGTTGGTACAAGTGCAGGTGATTCATTTTGTGTACTATTCTACAATTAATCTCAACCTTCCTTATGCTCAGAAAATAATTGGATAAAGCCTCTTAATTCTCTGCATTTTTTTTAAACAGTACTTGAGGAGCTGTGAGCAGTTCTTACTTCATCTCATTTGGACCTGTCTGACTTTCAGTGCTTCAGCAAGTCATTAACAGTGAGGTTGTCTGGTTTAGGGAAAAGCTGAATTTCAAGTCTAAAAGCAAGGATGTTTTCTGGGAAAGGTTTTAGGTATGGTTTCAGATAGAACACTTCTGCCTTGGAGCTTAAGGCTGTAGTGAAATACAGCTATTCAGGAGGCTATTCACTGTGATATTTAAAAACTTGTGGTCATGCGAAGTTATGTAGTTAAATGGTAAGGATTTTGGTTCAAAATCACTTGGCTGAAGTATGTGGGATTACTGCTCCTTGGCCTTTTTAAAAAAATTAATGCTAATACTAATGGCTAGAAGGGAAGCAAGTGTGTGGGCTGACTTCTACAGGTGTCTTCAGATACACTTAAACTCTAATGCAGTGTCTTTTTTTTCTCTCCCTAGTACTTTTGTCCATCTGTTCTCTGTTGTGTGATCCCAATCCAGATGATCCTTTAGTGCCTGAGATTGCACGGATCTACAAAACAGATAGAGAAAAGTGAGTATGGAAGCCAAAACAATGTGTAACATTCTTGACAGAGCAGAATCCACACTTAAATAGCAAAGGGGAACTGAAAGCATGTGCTTCTTGGAAAAGAGTGTGAACTTTGATTTGCCTTTTTCACTTCAACTGTGGTCTTTTCAGAGTTGTTTTTTTTTTCCTGGGATCTGTAGCTCTGCTAGTTTAGCAGCACTGCACTGTTGTAGGAAAAAGGTACATACGCCAGTAGAAGTGAGGGATGTAGAGGTCTCATTCCCCACAATGGTCATACGTTAGTTTTGTAGCTGTTAATTACCAGTTTGCTTGTTTTAATGAAAATGTGAACAATGCAAATCTGTTTAATGTGGAGCTCTAAGTTGAATGTGACCAGCTTTTAAGAGCCTTCACTGCCTGCTTTAATTCTACATAACCAGCAGAGGGAGAACAAGTTACTCTAGTGGGAGAATATTTCCATGCTGGCTATTGGTGGTGGAATTATACAAGCGAATAAGAACAATACCCTGTTTCATCTTCATTTGACAACACAGGGGAAAAACAAGTGGTGAAGAGGTGGGATGAGAGGACTCCAGGCTTCTATGAAGTAAACAGCAAGAATGGAGAGAACTCTAGCACTAATGAGCACTTTAAAAACAACAGCTTAACGACTGTTGTAAACACTTTTCTACCTCACTGTTCCCTTCCAGATCTGATCAGTAGTGTTAATTTCTGAAGCTACGTGGTCACCTGAGAACAAGATAGGAAGGAAAAATAATCTACAAACATACTCTACTACATACTTGAGAAGCAGTGTTAGAAAAGTTCAGGCATCCTGCGAGAGCAACAGTATGTATTTTGAGACACAGCTAACAGTGACTGACTGCACTTAATGTATGCAGGACTTTTTCCTATTTCCAAAAATAGGGAAATTAATTTTGTGCTTAAACATAACTGGACTTTCTTCTTGAGTAGTCTCTGAACAGCAATGTGAAGGTGAGAGCACTTGTCATGAGTGGATTGTCAGATTCTTTAAGCTAAAGAACACTGTCTACAGACTGAATTCTAGCACAAGAACCTAGTTGTACATAACTAGGAAACTCTTTGCTGTGTCTTGTTCTTATTTTACAGAATTTGTAGAAAAAACATAACTTGCCTTCTCTTGTTAGAAATAAGCTTTTAGCAGTACTGTTAATCACAAGAACTGCTTTGTTTTACATAAGTATTCTGAGCTTCCTCTAGCAGCAGCTCTGGCTATGAAGGGTGTTTGGGTGCAGAAGCTACAGGCTTGTGAAACGGAGCATATTGTGACCAGAATAAAAAAATCTGGTGGACAAATTGTCATGTCCTGATAGTCATCAAAACAGTCAAATGCAATGTGTAGCAAGAAACAAGCCTGTCAGGGTTTGGCAGCCTGGTAGATACCAGCTATTAGGCTTAACTTTCTAAGGGAAGAAGAGGTGAGAGGGGCACACTTTTTTTTATTCAGAATGTCAGAATTCAAAACCTGCAGTAATAGTTTTCCATGTAGCAGTTGGGGGCTGGTGGAGGCACAGGAAAAGACCTCCTGAAAATCCTTTCCCCTCAGCCCTGTTTTGTGGCTTGAGTCACAAAGATTTCATATTCCTGTTGTAAACATGACTAGTTATTTCTTTTCCATGAAGTACTGTGGGCTTGTTTCCTCTGTTTGCCTAGTATTTCAGTTTGCTTTTAAATTTTACAAATTCATGATAGTGCTGGAGAGAATGTGAGTTCATGCCATGTGTAGACTAAACTGCTGGAGTTGAAAGACTGTTCAGATGCTATGTTAAGTAAATCCTCTTTTTATACATACAGGTACAACAGAATAGCTCGGGAATGGACTCAGAAGTATGCGATGTAATTAAAGAAATTATTGGATAACCTCTACAAATAAAGATAGGGGAACTCTGAAAGAGAAAGTCCTTTTGATTTCCATTTGACTGCTTTCTATGAGCCCACGCCTCATCTTCCCCTGTGCACATGTTTACCTGATACAGCAGTGCTGCGTGTTGTACATACTTGGAACAACAAAATAGAAATACTGTATTTCCCCGTACCAACATTGACTCCTAGCAGAGAAGTGTGTGTGTGAAAAGCTGGTTCTTCAGTCATAACTTTGAGCCTAAAAGCATTCCTTGTTGATTTAAATGGGGTAATAAAATGTGAATGGGAGAGTTATGGTGGATTTCATATTTCTAGGGACAGTGCTGATCCGTGAAGGATTTTAAGTGGAATCCTTTTAAACTCATAAGTTATGAAAAGCAAGATGAAGAACTTGAAGCTGTTTCTGTATTCATTTTATTCTGAAGGACCTACACCTTAGGTAAATGTTATGACCAATGAGATAAACTGTACCCACATCCTGTGTTTAAGGTCTAAGTTTAACCGGTCAACATTAAATGGATTGGAGCTATTAGTGCATCAAGTGATGTTGATTTGTTTCAACTCTCTCCCTTCCTTCATACTTCTTTGGGTTTGTATGTGGTTTCTCAGTTAATACATAGCTAATAGCTCTTACTTTTCTTAAGTTTTTTAACTGCTTAGGTCTTTCTGGATGTAAGGGTAAAAATCCATTTGACAGAACTTGTGTATATTTAAAGACCCAACTGCTCCCCTGGAGCTTGTACGTTCAAGAATGATTAATCTGTGTAATAAACTGATTACTACAGTCATTACATATAACTTTGTGTGAATAGGCTTTTAATTTTAAGAGCAGTTTGTTACAGGCTAAAACTAATGGTGGATTTCTCTAAAACTTTTGCATTCACGAATGGTTGCATTTGGAAGTCAGGAAGCAGTTTGGTTTGCATCACACAAGGCTGTGCACCTGAACAAGACAAACATAAGCTTAAGCACTTACATGAAATCAAGATGTGTAGTGTGCCAGGAACTTGACTGTTAAACCAAATAAGCAGTTTACTAAATGAGAATCTGAGTGACATTTTACAAAGCCTAATGGTATTATTCCCACTTGCATGGGACCTAACACAATACATATGTACTGTAGGTAAGTGAAACCTTATGTAACTAAAATAATGGATGTAAAAGGGTAAAAAAACAACCTATTACCAAACACATCAGCACAAACTTTCATAAAATGTAGCTTTTACATAATTACTTTGCACTAAACATTTGCAAATGTTCATACAGTTTTAAATTGTACTTGTATGTGTCTTTTTTTGAACAAAGTCTTCACTTGAATCTAGTGAAAAATGTAGTTTGAAACTTTTCTTTGTATACAAGTGTATTTGCCAGCATCTTTGGTGTGACAATAGGTGAGTCTGCAAGATTATCTCCTCTTAGTAGAATTGTAAACAAAGCCATCGACTGAAGGAGAGGCTGTGGCCTCCAGCTCTCCAGCCACAGGGGTCTGTCCCATCCATTTTCAAATGCATCTTTACACTCTTGCACAAATGAGGAATAAATGTCCACTGCTTTTGGTCTAACTCTGTTCCACTTGTCTCATCTCTCAATGTCCTTGTGTACTCACTGCTGGATGTAAATGTTGGCAGTGTTTCTTGGAGCCCTCTTGCAGCAAGCTGTAGGTGAAACAAAGATCTGTGTGCGTCTCCCGCAGGCGTGAAGACAGCTGCTCTAGCAAGGTGACGCTGCGCTGTGGGGACGGAGCAGCTCTAAAGCTTCGCCCAAATAATGGAGCACATGAGCACGTTTCCTGGTGGAGTGACAACGTAGGGGTGATGGCTGCAGGGGAGGGGAGCAACGCAGTGTACAGGGTTCTGAACCTGGCTACTGGCTCATCTTGTGCAATGCCACAAGGGGTTGAGAAAGCAGTATGTGAGCTGTCACTAGTCCTGGATAAAAACTTGTTGCATTGTCAAAACTAGAGTGTAAGCTAGTGGCTGCTAGCGTACCTTGGGTTTGTGTTAACCTGTAACTGTGCCTGGACTTACCTCTTACTAACTGTTCACACGCAGGGACTAACGACTGACTGAGGCAGAGAACACACATCAGCAATGGTGGAGTCGTCCTCTGTGCTTTTGCAGTGGGGTCACCAGATACTTTGATAAGTACAGGGAGGGTGGGTTGGATTGGTTGCAAACCTTGCAGCAAGCTCTTTTTGGGGGATTCCTCTTGACTGCTTTACAAGTGAACCACCCAAAAAAATCACTTGTGGTGGGTTTGGCTGGGTTTTGGCATTGGCAGTTACTGGGAGAGATCAGGGGCCTGTGTAGGAGAGAAAGCAAAGGGAACAGTAAGAAGTGGAAGTTGAGGAGGATGGTTTCCATTTTTGGTGGGGCAGGAGTCACGTGTGCTAGGTGATGGGAGAGTAATGGAGCCATACATGAGTTGAAAGCGTCCTGAATTTTGTAACAACATCACCTTAGAGACTGTATTAGCATTTCTGCCTGTGTTGGGATGATTGTCTCGTGCTTGCAGTGCAGTGTTTAAACAGATCTGACTTTCTTGCTGATGGCATGACAAAAGTTGTGGTATAGTAAAAGCAAGTTCGGTGATCCTGAAGTAGGGAGTACATATGCTGTCCCTCATGTGGGTTAACCATTTGTCGTTGAGGGTTGTACTGTGAACTAGATAAATGAGCCTTTTTTTTCTAGAATTTGACTTAAAACCTGATCCAGCTTGTAGTGTGTGTTGGGACTAGAAACTTGCTCTTTTGAAACTGTATTGTGAATGTTCCAGTGTAAAACTGCACAAGAAGCCAGGGGCCTTGGTTGTTGCCTTTCTGGTAACTGATCTTGTAACATCATGAACTTTTTTTGTCCAGGTACTTTTTTTTTTTTTACTTGATTTAGTATTAAGTTACTTTGCATAGCTTGCTTTGTGCTGGGACTTCTGTGGATGTAGATTGTACATGCCATTTCCCTTTTTTCCTGTTATGTACTAAGCAAAAATAAATGCTGGGCTGCTTAGATTCCTCCAGCTCTGGCAGAGCTGTAAAGCTGAAACACTGGATGCATTGCTTGTGTTCATCAGTGCCCATCCGCTGTAACAGAGTGAACCAGAGGACAATCAGCTCCAAGTTCAGTGAGCTGTACAGCGTGTCTGTGTGCTAGGACTACTGCCTCCGCGCAGCTGGCACTGTGTGACACTGCATATACCTGCTATAGTGTGTTGCCTGCAAATGGAGTTTTCAGGGTCTGTTTCTGTACATGTGCTGTGCTTGCATATGAGAGAACATGATCCAATATATTTCAGGAACTCTTCTAGATTAGTACTCAGCGTGCAGAAGTTGGCAGTTAGCTCAAGCGTTTCCATGACTTAAGAGTCCAACATCCATGGTCTCAACAGCCTAGGATGGAGCTGATTCTGGGCAGTACTGGAGACCTGACTACTGTGCTTGAAATATCTAGTTTGTCTTTTGGTAGCATGTGCTGCTGCATTTCTTTCATAGCTTTTTGGCACTGCAAGAGTGATGTTTTGTTCTGGTTTTTCTTTTTGGTGTTATTACCTTACTTATACCAATGCTTTCAATTAAGCTGCATACTGAAGTGTCTATGGACTTGTCTGTTCAGTCTGCACACATCGAATGTTGTAGAAAACCCAGCGGACTCAGTTGGATGTGATCTTGTGTCCCTAGCATGTTCAGTAAAGGAAACTCTGAACTGTCCCTTGTCACTGCGGGTGGTGGCTTCCTAGCTTTTGGTAGCTGCAGCTGCTGACAAATGCCTGGCTGCATTTTTTGACAGTCATCCTCTTGTTATGCACAGCAGAGAAACGGCTCTAGAGCTGTTTGTGTTCCTGGTTCTGATGGATGGTAGATCAGAATCCTAAAGGAAGGACGATAAGTGCTTTGCCCAGGTAAAGATGGATTTCCCTGAGCAGCTTTTGCTTTGGGAGACCATGGCATCAGACCTGAGCATGTGGGAGGTGCGGAAGAAAGCTAGTGCTTAAAGCAGTTTAAAACTTACTCATGTGTCACTTTGCTCTGAAGAACCGGGATAACATCACTGAACTGCTCAGCACTTCCACTCCAGATGGAGGAGCCCTTGGGCTTAGGCCCCAGGCATGCATGGTTGCCCAGGCAGAGCTTGGAAGCCATCTCCTGCAAGAATAAAAGCCCCATGGTATATGTGAGTAGAAGGAAGGCTGTCCTCTTAAACTTTGGAGCAGTTTCGCTCTCATCCCTTTAGCATTAGAGAAGCCCACCTCTGTCTCCCACAGATAGCTAGAAAAGCATTTAATTCCCCCCCTAGTTACTGTTTCCTTCCTTTCCTTGGCTCCTTTGTGTAGACTTAGAGCAAGTCTGTGATCAAAGTTGGAATTCTTAGTTGTTTGGGGGTTTAGCAGAAGCGGTTTCCTACAGGGAGTGCACAGTGACAAGAAATGTGTTGAGGGCACCTGATGGAAGGTTAGAAGCAGGAAAAACTGCTGTCCAGCTTTCTGGATGTGTGGAGACCAACCCCTGCATGAATAACAGTGATCAGAAGCGTTGGGAGGGCTTCCCACAGCCATTGCCTCGCTGCCCCTGCGCTCACCTGGAAGTGTGTGTGACTAGATCTATGCTGACACTGCTTGTACTGTTGTAATGTGTTGCATTTTGATCACCATTAAATAATTCCCTTAAACTTACTGTGGCTTGATTGCTTTTTTGCTTTACCTCTGCCTTTTATCCAATTTTTTTTTGGCTCATTTTCTTTCCTGTTGTGGCTAGTCTCTCCCTCCTCCCCAGTTACCCAGTCTGCACTGTCCTCTGCTCAGCTGTTTCCAGTTGCCTTTGTCTTGTGTTTCTTGTTTTTACCTTTGTGCAAAGCCTGGCTTGCTCTCTGAACATGGGCAGTACTTTGGACAATGTTGAGTAGCCTTGGTGGTGGTTTGCCTACTTCTTGACAGAAATGCCTGTGCTCTCACCAAGCCCAGAGCTGTCCTTGTCGGAAGCTGTGATTTGGTAGCAAGCTGCTGCTAACACCTGTGTCCTTGACTCTGGGCTCACTTAGTTCTGTAAAGCTGGGATAATCTGGCACAAAAGCAAAAGGCATGCGTGGCATTGGAGGAAACCACAGCTATCTTGACTGTTCAGGGGTTCCCACAACTTGTGACTTACCTTGTGGCTTACTCTTCCTCCCATTTGACATCCACGGGTTTTTGTTGTGTTTCTGCCTCTCAGCTGCCACCCCCCTTTCCTTCCCTGTGTGAGAATGTTTAGTTTTTATTGTCATATAGTTAGGTCAAAGCATCTCAGGGTGAGCAGATGAATTTACAATTCTTGCCCTTTCATGAATGAATGTATTCATAATGAATACTCTTCTTATGGAGAAATCTGAGTTGCTTGGTGAGAGATTTATCAGTGAGTTTATCTTGGCGAGTTGCTCGGCTCTGTACACTTCTTCCTTGCCCCCATCTCTTAGGAACAGTTGGCATCAGTGGAAGCTCTTGCTGGTCTTTTGCTTCTTGTCGATGGTAGCTGGGTCCACAGAGCCTGCAGAACAGATTCAGGATGAAATTGCAAAGGTTTGGGTTGAAGGACCCAAGTCATGGGGTTTAGATGCAACTTGGCCTTTTGAATAAGCTGGCAACTCGGGTTTGTTTGGTCACTGCATGTGCACTAGTGTTGGTTCTCAGGCTCTTCACTGCCTTCCTATGTAAGAAATAATGTTTGTTGGCACTGGAAGTCCAGCTAAACCCTATTCTTTCTCCAACAGTCACCAAAATAAAGGATCTGTGTGGGCAGACAGGAACAGGATGGGCAGCTGTGATGCTTGACCTGTACTCACTTCCAGCTGAAGAGCTTCCTGAGGGGAACTGTGGGTTCTGTAACCTCTCTGGTTGTCTTGAATAGACTCCTGTGAATGTGTCCCTTCTGTCCTTATGTTTGTGTAATCTCTTGTTTATCTGATCTTGTCAGTGTGAAGTAGTTTAGTGGTACTGGTGATGATGGTAGGATTTGGGGGAAGCAGGGTGGCTTGTGGATGGGAACAGTCAGAGGCAACTTGGATGACTTGGAATAGCATCAGTGGTAAGAGCTGATATTAAAACAGAGCTGCTGTTAAACTTCTACCCTAGAAAACTCTTCGATGCCTGTGATAAAGTATTTTTTCTGAACTGAAGGTAAACACTGAGGAAGCAGCTTCCAAATCCTGATGGAGGGCAGCCAGTGCTGTGGTGCACCTGCCCTGATCTGAGAGCTTACTTTGCTTCACCTTTTTTGGTCTTGACAAGAGAGAATTTACAGTCTGCAAAGACTGAAAACTTTGTACAGCTTTTTTTTGCTGGTCTTGGACATTTTTTTTTTTTCAGAAGACAACCTAGTTTGGGGGTTTTGGGGGGAGGTTTTTGTTTGTTTATTTGGGTTTGTGTTTTTTAAATATTGAGTTATGTGACATCCTTTATAAGCTGGTACTGACCCAACAGACCAAGGGGAGCTGTGGACCTGTGTACTCTCAGGCTGTTATTACAACATCAACACATAAAGCATCATGTCAGAGTTGTTGAGGAATACTGACCTGCCCCTGAAAGCAAAGTTTTGGAAGGGAGTATGAAGCAGAGTAACCAGGACCACATTACAGAGACCAAAGTCTTAAACTTGAACCAGCTGATGGAGTGAGGGAGGGTGGCAGGGTGCTGAGCTGTGGTGCCAGCAGTCTGGCTACAGGCATGGTCTTCTGTGTTGTGTTGCAGGGGTCTGCCCGTTGTCCCAGCACTGGCTGCTGGGGAGCGTAAGCTCTTCCAAGTGTGGTTTCCAAGTTCCTCGAATAGGAAATAAGTGTCCTGAAGCCACTAACACTGTGCCTGTAATTTCCCTCTGATCATATGCGGTCCCTGTGTCCAGCTGAAGCGTTGTGGTCCTGCCCTTACGCAGCCCCAGCTGCTGAAGGTGGCTCAGGGGACAACTCCAGCTACTGCATGCAGCATTTTGCTCTTGGTGTGGAGGAATTGGGGCTGATAAGGCTGTGGGGAAAGCAACAAACCAGTGTTAGGCCACTGCAGCTGGTGGCAAGATGGGAAAAAGTGCCAATGATGGTGTTCTAGATGGAGGGAAAGCATTCATTTCTTGGTCTGATAGAGCAAAGGCGAACATGAAAATGCTGTTGCAGAGGTTTCTGACCCCCTTTCCATAAGCAAAGCAGGTGTTTTGTATCTAAATCCTTTCCCTGCTCACCTCTTGAGGCACCCTCAGTAGTTGTGTTCTTGGGAGATTTTATAGCCCTGCCTTGTGTCTGTTCTTGAGCCAGCTTTTAGCAAGTCTTAATAAAATTTTCATATAGCTTGGCAGTGTGATTTTTTTTAATTTTTTTTTTTTTTCCTTGACCTAGAGCTTTGTGAGTCAACACAGTGACACTGTCAGTGGCTGTTTGTGGGGTCTGTGTATTGCCAGTTCAACATGGGATTCGGTAATTCCATATTTCTGCAGGATGTCATGCATGTCCCTCAGTGCTTGGGATCAGCCCCATGAAATCCAGCAGTTGTGAGTCATGTTGAACACTTGAATAACTAGACAGAGCTTCAAAAAAAAGCCATCACTGTACCTTGCGGCTTAGCCTTGGCTGTTGTATGGTTTCCTGATGTTGACCTGCCTCCTGCTCACTGAGGGATCCGATCTGCTTTCCTGTTAATTCTGTGCATGGCTTCCTTGATTTGCCCCCCTCCCCCCCCCCCCCCCCCCCCCCTTTTGCTTTTAATCCCACTCGGCTGACACCTTGCAGGATAACGGCTCAGATTTTCAGGAGAACAGATGGAATTGAGCAGAGCAGTCGGTGAAGGTGCGCAAGTGGGGTGATGCAGGATGGTGTTGTGTCAGCCTGCTCCTGGATGTACTCGGACTGTTTGCTGTAACTAAGCAGGTTCAAGTGGCACCTCAGCTGTGGAGATAAAGGTTGCATGCACAACCCCAACATGGCACCTCGGTCCCTGCTGAGCTGTCAGCAGCCTCTGCTGTGTGTTGATCTCGCTGATTTAGTGACTGGGATTGACCCTAATGGATTTATCACTTTTATAAAGCTCTGTATAAGTCTTTTCTTGTTGTAACCCTAAATATCAACATAAAGTACTTGGTGTTTCAGCTTGCAATCCCCTCTTGGAAAATGCTGCTGAAAAAGCTGTAGGAACTACTCTAAATTCATGCTGGATGCTTCATTGGAGAATAAGCTTTTGTCACAAGCGGATTTTACTGGGTTAGTTGTAAGTTGACTGTTCAAATGCTGCAGTCTGAGATGGCATGAAACAGGTAAGCATAGATGCTCTCCATTTAAATGCTAAAATCTTTCCTCAAGTGAAATCTTGCCTTGGTCAACTCACAAATGACATGTTGGTCTCTGTAAGGCACCCCAAGGAAAACCATGCTCCTTGTCCAGAGGCTGACCTGTAAGACTTGGCGGGTGTCAGTGCCTCCCCCAGAGAAGAGGTGACCTTGGCTGGGTGTCGGGGAGCAGATGGAGCAGACCTGGGAGCTCCTCGCGCCAGCAGTGCCTCGAGCCTGGGGCTAAGGGCACGTGCCCTGCGTGGAGATGATGTGGGACGTGCCTCAGGGAGGTGTCGGCGAGGCCCCGCTGGTGCAAAGCTCAAGGGTCTTCACTGTGGGACCTGGACCTCCCCTGCTTTGACCGGTTCCTGTTCCACAGCAGTGATGTGCTCCTGCCCCACCGGTGTCTCGCATTGCCTTGCCACCAACTGCATGAAACTGTTACTCCTTCAGGCTGCTCCGCCCCATTATGTCCTTTTTATTGCTCTCTCTTTTCTCCTAGCAGACTTGACTTCTGCTGGGCTGTGTTTGTCCCAGATGTCTCCTCATCCAAGCCCTTGGCTGGGTAATGGCAACAATCTGGGCTGGCTGAGTGGTGAATGGAAACCTGAGGCCATTGCTCGGGCTGTAGCTGACGGAGCCCCTCTGTGTGCAGGGGGAAGGTGTGGGAGCAGTGGCAGCGGCATGGGGAGGTCTCACTTTGCTTTTGCTGTGGGCTTGAAGACCAGCTCTGAGCTAGGCGCTGAGGGTGAAATTCCTGCCTCTGCCTGGACACTGCCCCCAGGTCCTTCCTAGGAAGTGAGTGCTGAATATCTGCTGTGACTGTGCTGCAGGGATGTTTGGGGGGGCTCAGGAAAGGGACCCAGCCCTTGGGTGATCTAGCCTGACGGTGGGGGAGCCTGGCCCTTGCCTCCCCACCACAGTTCAGCTTCACATGCGGAAGGGCAGTCAGCAAGAGCTGTGGGACCATTTTCCCTGTGTAGGTCAGCATAGAATTGGAGTGGTGGGGAGCTGGAAGACTCTTGGGGCTGTCCAGCCACTGAGGGAGAATCTGCTTGTACAACTGCTGTAAAAACTGCTTGGTGTTTCTAGGTTTGGGACTGGGTTTTTTTACTAGCTCTACCTTTCGGCCTCTGCCTATGACTTTTTGCAGTTTTGTTTGCTGGGAGAAGAGCTGGAGCTGGACATGAGACCAGGAGTCCTCAAACCTCTCAGGGTAAATAGAGGATCTGCTGAATTCATGCCCCTTGCTTGGAGCCTAAGCCAAATCTTCCCCTGAAACAAAATGTTCCAGACTGAGCCTTCACACAAGGGAAGAAAGTCAACCCAGAAACTCCTTCCAAAGAGAAACCATCCTTTCTCCCTAAGGCTGCCTGTCTCTGTGTGCTCCTGGAGGCTCAAGAGCTTCTTCAGGAAGGACCAAGAACTGGCCCATCTGCTCCCCATGGCCTGCGAGGTCTAGGGGCCTGAGATGGAGCTGGTGCTGCGTTTGAGTTGCTTGGCGGGCTGGAGCAGGGGTTGCACAAACCCCTGCCCTGTGCTGGCCTTGGAGCTCACAGCCCCCTTCAGCTCCCTCAGCCCCTGGCCGGGCAGGAGTGTCACATCCTTGCTGCTTGGGTGGGATGCTGGGCAGCTCTTTGCAGGCAGCTGCCTGCAGTCAGGAGGGTAGGGATGCAGGGATGGGGTGTACTGGGTGTCTGTCATACCTTCACCAAGGGCTCCAGGAAGGCTGCGAGTGCCAGGGGGTCACAGGGCACAAGTTATCCCCACAACTGCACTGCTGGGGAAGCATGGATGTGGGGAGGGGCATGAGAAACAGCTTCAGCCCCACAGGGAAGGGGCTTGTATCACTTGGGTGTGATTTATCGGCCCAGATTTGGACTTCCTGGCTGTGAGTGGAGCTGGGCACAAGGGGACTCCCACGTCTGCAGATGCTGGGCGGTGAGAACAAGGGGAGGGTGGCTGGGGGAGAGCAGCGTGACCTGGCTGGGGACCTGCCACCCCACTGGTGAGCCCACTGCATCGCTTACTGTGGGTGAAAAAAAGTAGGGCTGGAAAAAAAATGGGCCCCCAGCAGGGCCAAAAATAGAAAATCCCGCAGCCGTAGAAGGGGGATATCGCCCTCCCCGCTCCTTCCCCTCGACAGCGGGACCCCGCTGCTGTCCCTCCCGGCCGCGGCTCCGCTCCGCCGCGCTGCCAGGGGATGGCAGCAAAGGCCCGGGGATGGCAGCGCTGCCGCTCCCGCTGCCTCGCCGCGGGGGTGCGGGCCCCCCCCCTCCGCAGCCCCGGGCTGTCAGCGGGGCAGGGCACCACAGAAACCCCTTTTCTTCAGGAAGCTGCTATTATTAGTAGTTTTATTATTAGCTATTATCATTATTTATTATTATTGCAAACTGCAAGCTTCACCGCCCCCAGATGAGCAGATGCGCTCTGCGATGCTCCAGTGCCCCAAATCCTCCCCCACGTGTCTTGCGGGGATGGGGAGGGCTCCTCCGGCCGCTGTGGCTGCTCAGCAGCTCCTGGGAACCCCGCTGAGCAGTGCAGAGGACATGGGCCACCCCCTTACTGCAGCCCTCTTCTGCAGAGCCAAGGCCAGGACGGGGGATGCTGAACCTGTCCATCATCCCCCTGTATCTGGCAGGAGCACCCCCCGCCCTGCCACCCCCCTCCTGTCAGCAGCCACCCCAGCAGCCTGGTGCCGAGGAGTGGCCCAGGTGGACCCGTTCCAGCCATCTGCTGCGGCCGCTGCTGGCAGGAGGCACCTCGGGGCCCCGCAATGCAAGGCTGGGGTGCAGCCAGGGGTGGGTGCGTCCTCCTGGGGCCCTCGCACCTCTGCTGAAGGGCTGCTGGCTCCTGGCACAGGGGGTGGCCCGACTCCAGCTGCCCCACAGCCGGGCTCCAGCTCAGGGCACCCCATGGCGCCAGCTCCCCCCGGCCTGGCTTGCTCTGTGTCCTGCCATCTTGTGCCTGTGAATAATTCACCGCCTCTGTCCCCGTTGTTTCCTTGCAGGTATTTATAGCCTGTGATCACGTCTCCTTGGAGGCAGCTTGCTTCGCGGCGGTGTAAATTTAGCTCCCGCCGTCTCTCACATGTCATGCCCTCCAGTCCTTGCAGGAGCCCTTCCATGTGGCTCCTTGCTGGAGGGTGCTGGAGCCCCCCTGTCCCCCCTCTGCTGCTGCTGCAGCCCCATTGCTACCCCCTATGGCTGCCTGCTGCCCCCCCGGGCCCATGGGCAGTGGTCCTGGGGTGTGTTGGGGAGATGCTGGGCCGTGCCATGCCGTGCCATGCATCCTCCTCTTGGCTGCCCAGCCCCGGACGCCAGGGCAGCTCAGCTTGCCTCCGGCAGCTGCACGGGGCCGCCGAGCTGTTCAGCTGCTGCGGCACGGGGGATGCTTTGAAATTCCTGGGCTGCCATCTGTGCTATGCAAATCCCCCAATCTGACGGCTGTGTGTGGACCCGCTTCCGGACCCAGTGACGGGAGCTGTTATTATCTCGCTCCTCCTCCCTTCCAGCACCCAGCGGCAGATTTGGAGCAGCAGAAACAACACCCTTCCCGGCAGAAAGAAGCCTGGCATCCTCTGACAAAAGGCCTTTGCTCTGCCTGAGCTGGGCTGCAGAATCAGGAGGGAATGGGTCTGCTGCGGGGGCTCGGGGCTGTGCTGCTGGGCCACCGGTCCCCTCGAGTCCCCAGGGTGCTGGGTCTGGGTGCCAGCAGTGCGGTAGCCCATGAGCACCCGTCCCCTCCAAGCAGGAGATACGAAGCCAGGGCCGGGGGTGAGGGGCAGCAGGCTCAGTGCCCGGGGATGGAGCTGGGCGCGTGGCTGCGTGGCTCGGCTGTGCTGCCCACGGGCGGGCTCTGAGGATGGTGAGGGGGGTGTGAGTGCTGAGGCCTGCTCAGCCGGTGGGACAGGGACAGGCTCCCCAGGCTGACGGGGGCAGCGGGGTACCCAGCACCAGGAACTGGGCAGGAGGCAAGTGCAGCCCCAGGAGCCGCACGGATGTCCAGGGCATGGGGTGAGCTGTTCCCACACCACTCCCTGCTCCTCCACCCCCCAGGGACCCTGTCTCCAGCCTAGGGTCTGCGTGAACCACACACAGACACAAAAAACCCATAACAAAGCACTGTCCCCCTGCTCCTTTCCCCACCGTGGAGCTGACAGCTGACGTGCAAATACCTCAGCGAGCTGCCCCGGCTTTCCCCCAAGCACACTCTGCGGTGTCCGGAGGGCGAGGCTGTACCCAAGGGCGCTGAGATGGCAGTGAGGGGCCACCTTCCCCAGCACAGCCCCCCGCTACGTGCTCCTCAAATGCCGGGCCGGTGGGAAGGCGACAGTTCCCCTGCCCGGGGTTGGAGCGGCAGCGGCCCCCCGGGGTGCTGAGGGAAGCGGGGGGCAGGTTTGCCAGCTCCGAGCTGGAAGGTAATTAATGAGCATCCTGCGCTGCTCCCCGCTGTGCCTCCGGCCCCGCAGGGACCCCTCGGCCGGCAGCGCGCATACCGCCTGCTCCTGCCGGCGCTGGGGGCCGGGGGACCTGGCGGCACGGGGCCTCGTTAATATTTTAGGAGCTCTTTTGTCCGCAGGGGATGGGGAGGCTCGCTCGCAATCGCCTTTCATCTCTGTGAGGCCTCAGCGCGGGCTCAGCCTCTTATCTGCCGCCTCCTAGCTGCTTTGCTACAGCCAGCTTGTTATGGGGAATTTTTTTTTTTTTTTTTTTTTTTTTGGACAGGGCTGGGAAAAAAGCCTGGCTGCTCCTGGCCAAAGGGCATCCGCCAGCCACGCCAGCGGCAGCTGCTGGAGCATCCCTGCACGCCTTCTGCCTGCCTGCTGCCGCCCCTCAGCCTCCTGCTTCTGGGCTGGAGCCCCTGCCCAGGCCGGGCTCTGCCAAGGGGCCGGGGCTGGATGTGGCCCCTGTGACCCCGGGGAGAGCTCTGAGGTGACTGCTGAGTGTGGGCACACGGGGGTTCGCGTGGTGGCAGGAGTGGCGGTTTGGGGGGCAGGGGGGGATGTGCTTTGCCTGCCAGGTCCCTGGCCACGCGTGAAGCTGGGGTGGCTGTGTCCCTAGGGCTGTGTCAGCAGGTGCATCCCTGTCCCCCGGGGGGGATGCCAAGTGTGGCTGTGAAACACCAGCCCTGGCGCTTCCTGGCCAGCTGGGATGGGGCAGATCCAAGGGGCAGAGCTGTGTTGGTGCGAGGAGGAAGAGGGTGATGAAGGAGCAAGTGGCTGGAGGGGGAAACAGAGGCTGAGCTGTATTTCTGCTCCCCCCAGAGTGGAGGGTGCCCTAGAAACAGGTCCAGCTCAGCCCTGGGATTCTTTCCAGCCATGCTCCATGGATGGTCCACCCTTGGTCCTCTCCTTGGTCCCCTTGCTGGCTCCGCCGATGCCTGGCTGTCCCCATCTCCCACACTTGCAGGCCCAGCCCCACCTTGGGTTCTGCAGCCACCGTTGCTTGTGGTGCCCTTTCCTCAGTGCTGGTCCCAGATCACTGAGATGTGGACTGCTCGGGATCCTTGCTTGGGTTCCCTAAGTGACCCACACACACACATGGGCTCTGCTGGGGCCAGTGTGGCATTTCTCTTGTTGACTCTGTCCATTGTCTGACCCCTGTATCACAGAGGAACAATGCACCAGGACTCAGCTTGCCCTGGAAGAAACCCAACCCCTGTGCCTGGCCTTCTTCAAGTGTGGGGAACAGCCCTGGCAAAGACATGATGTGCCTGCCCACATCTCTGCCCCACTAGAGCGGAATCCATTTTCCCAAGCAAGAACCTGGGTCCCAGGAGATCTGGGTGAAGGCCTTCAGGGGACTTTCCCAGCTGTGTCCTGCCAGGGCTGATGGCTTCTTCCCATGGGAAGGTCATTCACCATCACCCAGTGATGCACACCGGGGTTCAAAGCTCCTCCGTCCCACACCAGCACCAGCTGCAGACACACCGCTGGGGACTGCTGCCATCCCCTGGGGAAGTGGGTATCCCTCCTGGTGCTGCCACCACCGCTTTGTCACCCCAGCTGGCAGGCCAGGCTCAGTGACCACAGGGACGGCTGGCGCCTGCGCTCAGGAAGGCGGTGAGCTCACGGGTTTAATTTTCTCAAGGCTTCGTTCAGCTCTGACATGTGATCCTTGTTACAGGAAGGACGCTGCAAACGCGTTGTCCCCCGGGGCTGGCTGGCTCGACCTTGTGGGAAGAGGTAAGAGCACATCACGGCTTTTCCGCCCCACTGGTGGTGCTTCCAACAGCAATTTAATATCTCTCTGATAACCCAGGACGAGTTTCAGACACTGTTAAAAAAAAAAAAAAAAAAAGAGACAAAAGTACATGTCCGCGGCTGGTCCCGCACCGCTGCTGGTTGGTGCTGCCCATCACCAGACCCTGGCCTGTCCTTGTCCCCTGGCAGGGAGCAGGTTCCCCCAACCGGGGACCCAGTGCCCTCCCAGGGCGGTGAGTGGGACCACGGAGGCTCCTGGTGTGGGGGCAGCCACCGCTGGTCTCTGTGCCCAGTGGAGCGGGAATGGCCACCAGCCCCATCTAGGACAAGGTAGGGGGCAGCTCCAGACCCACCCCATGGCAAAGCTGCCATTGCTCCCCCTGACATACCAGCCATCCCCATGTGATCCCACCCAGCCCTCACCCTGGAACAGATGCACGGGGGCTTTCCCCAACCCTGAGGCAGCCGCAGGGAAAGGGCTGGGATGCTCCCACTGGCTTTGCACAGTGCTGGGCACAGCCACCAACATCGCCGGTGGACCCACACAGGCAGCAGGGACGGCACTTCCCTTTGGATGAAGCAGGACTGGAGATGGGCTCTCCCTTTAGGCCTGGCTCTCCAGGCTGGTCTGGCCATGCACATCTCCACACCCGGGTCTCTGATCATGGCTCCGCAGGCTCAGTCCCCCAGGCTCGGCTTGCTGAGCTCAGTTCTCCAGACTCAGTTTCCCAGGCTCCTTTCCTTGGGCTCAGCTCTGCAGGCTTGGTTTCTTGGGCTTGGCTTGTGAGACATGGCTCTCTAAGCTTGACTCCCAGGGTACAGCTCTGCAGGCTTGGCTCTCCAGGCATGGCTTGCTGGAGGTGGCTCTCTAGGCTTGGGTCCCAGGATACAGTTCTCCAGGCTTGGCCCTGTGGGCTCAGCTCCCCAGGCAGGGCTTGCTGGAGGTGGCTCTCCAGTCTCAGCTCTCCACTTGCTGGAGGTATCACCCCAGGCTTGACGCCTCTGTAGCAGTTCCTGGGCTCGGGGCTGGGCTCCTCGGCCAGGCCGGTGCCAGCAGAGGGCCTCCCTTACCAAACAGAGCGCCGCGCCACTGTGAAATTATAAAACACATTATCTATTTGGCAAAACTTTGTGCAAAGACCAGGAAATGGGCTGGAGTTCATTCTCCTCCAGAAGATCGGAGACAACGTGTCCCCCCCGCTTCTTTTTCTAATGCCAGCACTCGAGATGCATTAAAGCCGCGGGAGTGTTCATCATTAAAATGGCAATTGCGAAGCGAGGCAATAAATTTAACATCATAAAAGGCACTGGGAGGGTCTCGCTCATCTGTTGCTCTTCAAAGAAAAGTGTTAGTTGCTTCCGACAAAAAAAATTGGGAAGAAACAGGTGAGAGGGAAAGGGGTGGCAGCCCTCCCTGGCTGCTGGAACGCTGCGGGGGAGCTGGTGGTGGGGCTTTGGCCAGGGAGACGTGACCTTTTGGGCTGCCCATCCTGGGCTGGGGCTGCTGGAGGAGGGAGAGTGCGGGCTGTGACTCTTTGCAGGTGATGGAAAAGCGTGGCTGTACCTCCTGGCAGCTCCCCCCACCAGGGTTTTCCTCCCCAGGTCTGTGCATCTCTGTGACCATCTCCCCTTCTGCTGCCTGGGGTGGCTCTGTCCCCTCCCAGGTCGCTCAGCAGCAAGAGGGAATCTGAAAATCCCAGCGGGCAGGATGAAAATCAGGCAGGGACCCCCGCTCTTCCCTTAACTGCTGCGGCGCCGGTGGGTCCCCCTGGCCAGTGGAGCTGCCCTGGGCTGGGACCACCCGGCTCCTGCCGCCAGCACCCGCCGCGCCGGCCCTTGCCGATAGCCATCTCCCAACGCCAGGCTCCGGCAGCCGGCGTCTGCTGGCAGAATTAGCCGTCGTATTGGAACCGTTTGCTAAATAATTCAGGAGATTTCTCCTTTTTTTTTTTTTTTTTTTGAGAAAGCTGTTTTCATTTCTTTTTTTTCCCTTAAGGTCGTAGTATTTTCCAAACTGGGTTTCAAGCAGGGAGGGGGGGGCATGGACACGCTCAGGCAATACCGCCATGTGTTTACAGCTCAGCTCCCGGCGTTATTTAGGGATTGTAAAACCACGGCAGCTCGCTCGCTCCCCCTCTCTCGCCGCAGCCAATTTTTTTCCTCCATGCGGCTCTCATTGCAGCGGCAAAGGTCAACCCTGCTCCTTTGAAAGCAGCACCCCCCCCTCCGTTATCAGATTTAGGAATCCTAGGGGGAGGCCTAAGCTGAAATGCAGGCAGAGCCAGCTGGCTGTGGCCCGGCAAGCAGGGGTGCAGGGTGCTGGCCCGGGTGGGAGAGTGAGAAGGAAGGATGGAGGTGGCTGTTACAGGAGGCGGAGGGTGGTGGGATGAGCCCCCATGCCTGGGGAGCGTGGGGGGGCAGCGGGGCTGGGAGGGCCGACAGCAGCGAGCGCGTGAATAATGGGGGTGAAGATAATGTAGCTGATTAGAGGCGGCTCTTGCGAGGAGGCGCTGAGCCGGTCTTAGGGCGGGGGTTATGCTGTGAGGATAAAGATCTCTGTCAGGGTGAAGTGAGTGTGGCTCTGGTGGGGGTGCGAGGTGCCTGGGTGAGCCCTGTGTCGGAGGGATGGGGGATGTGGTGAGTCCTATAGAAGAGGGTTGGGGGTCATGGTGATGGGATGAGCCCCATGGAAGAGGTTTGGGGGTGCTGCAGCCATGAGATGAGCCCCACAGAAGAGGGTTAGGAGTCACAGCAGCAGGGTGAGCTCCATGGAAGAGGGCTGGGGGTTGTGGCAGAAGGGCAAGCCCATGTCAGAGGGATGGGGGTCACAGTGATGGGATGAGCCCCATGGCAGAGGGATGGGGGTCAAAGTGATGGGATGAGCCCCATGGCAGAGGGATGGGGGTCACAGTGATGGGATGAGCCCCATGGCAGAGGGATGGGGGTCAAAGTGATGGGATGAGCCCCATGGCAGAGGGATGGGGGTCACAGTGATGGGATGAGCCCCATGGCAGAGGGATGGGGGTCACAGTGGGTGATTAGGGTCCATGGCGAAGAGACAGGGATGATGGCAGTGGGCTGGGTGCAAGTGGTCCCCTGGGGTGTTCTGCTCTGGGGGCAGGGTAGGAGCCCTGCCTGTGACTGGTCAGCTGAGGAGCACCCCCAGCCCACCGACCCCCAAGCTGGGCAGCCAAGGGGCACCTCGGCGTGGCTGGGCATGGGGAAGGCTCCCCATGGGGGCACAGCTATCGATGATGTCATCAGGGGATGGCAGAGCAGTGGCTTCAGGGGGTCGCTGGAGAGAGGGGACAAGGCAGGAGGAAGAAGAGGAAGGGGTGAGGGAAGAGCTCAGGGCGTGGGGCAGGACCCAGGTGTGGGGCAAAGCCCGGATGCAGGGCAGGAGGTCCTGGCAGTGCTGCAGGCAGCTGGCAGCCCTGGTGCCAGTCGCTCCCCCAGAGCCATTCCCTGCTAGCCTTGTCCTAGCCCAGGCACTGCTCACGCCTTCAAACTTTGCCAGCGGATGGTTTTTAATTAAAACCAGAAGATGTTGCTCTGCGCCCCGGCCCTTCAGGGATGACCACTGCTCACATCCTCCCTCTTTGGTCTTCCTGGCTGCACAGCTTGACGCAGGGAGATGAAAGTCCCCCCCTGCCAAAAAAGCCCCAGAAAAAAGGCAATCGTAAAATCATGCTGCCGAGACGTCCCCAGCTGAGGGTCCAGAGAGGTGCTGGCTACCATGAGCTGTGGCCAGAGCTGAGCAGCAGCCTGGGGAGCGGGACCGACGCCTTCAGCCCTTCTAAAAATAACAGCTCAGAGCGCGGCGAGTGCCGGGCGCCTAACTGGAACCAGCTTTCCAAACTCCCAGCTGGAAGCAGCTTTCAAAGCCTACACCAGCCTTTCTGGGAAAGAGCAATTAAAAATAGAGAAGGACTGAAAGCGCCGTCCCTGCTGCCCGTCCTGCCCCTGCCCGGGGAGCACACGGAGAGATGGGTTTGGAGAGCAGGTGTTTCCCCTTGCTCGGCTTAGAAAGACCATCCAGGCCTGGAGTGTGGCGATGGGAGTGTATGCAGGGGGTTCAGCCTCCTCGATCCCTGGAGAAGGAGGGCAGCGGGGCTTGAGTCCCCCCAGGGAGAGCTGCTGGGGCTATTCCAGCATTTTCCCCAGCTGTCTTGCCAGCATGCGAGCTGGGGCTTGCATGCAACTGAGGCCGCATCCAGGCTGGAGCTCAGAAGGGCAAAGGCCAGGCTGTCCCTGGGGGGTGGTTGGCTAGAGCAACATCCTGCAGCCCCCCTCCAGCCAGCCAGGGCGGAAGGATGGCTCTGGGGCCAGGTGGGGGGCTCTGAGCAACCCACATGGGCTCCAGCCCATCCACCCACACGGGCTGCAGCCCATCCTTTGGGGCTCAGCCCCACCACTCTGGCAAGTGCCCATGGGTGGGATGGGTGCTGAACCCCTGCCCACGGAGATGACCCCTTGCAGATTTCACCAGCGGCACCTGTCCCATGGCCTGTGCAAACTCGTCACCTCTTTGGTTAACCCCCTGTTGCACAGGCATGGAGCCTGCAAGCCCAAGTGCTGTTGCCCACTGTTCCCACTCCCGCTGCACCCCCAGCTCCGCGCTCGCTCGCTTTCCCCACCACAGCCTCGCAGCTCAGCCCCCTCCCTGGCGAGGGCCGGCTCAGCCCATTGGGCAGCTTGGCTGCCCCCTTGCCTGGGCACCCTCCCCGGAGTGCGGGGCTGCTCCAGGCAGCCGCGCTGTCACGCTTTCCCCAAGCTGTGGGTCGCCTGCCAGAGCATGCCTGCGTTTCCTTCCACCTCCTTAATGATAGCAAACGGGGCCAGGACAGAGCCCCCAAAACTTCCCCAGCGGCAGCTCCCCTGGCGTTCGTTTCCTCTTCGCTGCATTTGTCTCGTTACGTCCTAATTCCCTAACGAAGGGCCATGAGAGAGGAAGTCTTGCGGAAGCCCGTCCTGGCAGCAGTCTTCCTACTACCAACCCATGCATCGTCTCCGGCAGAACATGATTTCCTCAGAATCAGACAAGACCTAGTTCGTGTATTTGGAATGGCATAAACCACACAGCTCTCCTTCCCCTCTTGATTGATCAGGGCCCCACTCTTTCTTCTTCCCATTTTGCATTTATCAAGGTTGCAAACAAGCATGTCCCATGCCTTCCTTTAAAATACTGGCAAAATGCTCATTTTTTCCCACGCCACCAGCATGCAGTGGATTTTGAGGTGCCTTTAAGCATCCCGAGCACTCCCTGTGTGCCAGCAGCCGCCAGCTGAGTGGCTGCCACTGGTACCTGTGGCCACACAAAGTCCTCCTGGTGCCTATGTGAATAGTGATGTTTTGGCATCATCCTGGGATAGCGACTGTCCTGTCCTAGCGGGGTTTCAGAGCACAGATGTGAGTATCCACCATCACTGGTTCTCCTTAGCAATGTGCTAATGCCCCTGCTCGCCTCTTTTTTATTGCTGCTAGGGAGAAACCCTCGCCCTTTGCCATTTTTCCGTGGCCCAGGGAGCTCCTGCATTCCCTGTCTTCCCTCACCAACTTCTAGCTCCTGCAGACTCCTTTTCCTCCCTTGTAGTGACCTTCAGATCTGTGAGAAATGGGGCAATGGAGCCCCTCGGGGCTGGGGCAAGGGGCCAGAGGAGGGATGGACAAATGGACACAATTGAGGTTGAGCGGTTGGTTGAGGAGCAGATCTTCCACGGCTTGGAGCGGTGCTCAGCCTGTCTGCTGGTAGCCATGCCTGCCAGCGCAAACAGCGGACCTGCTGCCACTTTTTGGTAATAAAATCCTTCCTCCACATACATATATGAATGATCAGGGGCTTTTATTGGGTTTTTTGCTTTCTTTTAGAGCTGGACATGTCCACACAGTGACCCTGGAGACACCAGGCAGACAGAGCAGTGTAGAGAGGTCTTCTCTGCCACTACCGAAGGACCGTGGCGTCCCAGCAGGGACGGATGCACACGTGTGCAGGAGCAATGGGGTTGCATGTAGGTAACGAGTTTAACAGTCCAGAAGCCTCCTTCGGGGACAAAGATGGAAAAGCAAAGCTTTGGAAAGTGACAAACAGTGGGGTGTCTGCTGGCTGAGAGGCTACCCCGTCATGCTCCTGGCTCACTGCTTGGCCATCTGAGGTAGCCCAGCAAAACTCAGAACATGGGGATGTGCCCCTGAACCCCTTCCTGAGGAAGTTTTGCTTTTGCAAAGAGCCAAGGGAAAGCCCAGGGCAGGGAGACTCAGCCAAGCAGTGGGTGCCCCAGCGGGGGTGCCTGCTGCAGCAGTGGTCCTGCATGGCTCACAGGGTCACTGGGAATAGGGGCAGCTCATGGGGGGGGCTCCACCAGGTAGGTGGAAACCAGCTCTGGAGCCTGGCAGAGATCAAAAAGGGAGACGGGGCTTCTGACGCCTCTTCTGCGCTCGCTGCCTTCCTGAGCACGGCTCGGCCCCGCCAGGTGAAAGCAGGAAGGCGGCAGGCAGCCACACAGGCTGTGCAGGCAGGAGCACAGCAGGGGCGGTGGGAGTAGCATGGTGGGGGGCCCAGCTGGTGCGTGGGCCCACAGAGAGGCTGCACAGAGGAAGGAGAAACAGGAAAATGGCTTCTTTAAATCCCTGGGCTTTGGGTGCCGTGGAAGGCAGGAGTGGGGCAAGGCAGGGAGGGGAAGAGCCTGAAGGGAGCCCCTGCCTCTGACCCAGCAGAGGATGGAGAGCCAGCATCCAGGCAGGGAGCTGGACAGGAGGAAGGCAGAGCCCCTGGGGCTGGACCAAGCTGCAGTGGTCGAGCTCCACCAGTGACCACAGGCATTGCCAACGCAGCTGACGAGCTAGGAGCAGGGCTTTACCAGTAGCCCCAGAAACTTGGTTCCCAGGAGCCACCAACGCATGGATTAAGCCCCTGCACCCCCCCATCCCAGCCCAGGGTGGGGTCCTGGCAGGCGAGGTGCAGGCAGGAGCCCTTTCTCCTGGACCCACCATCCTGCCCTGCCCAGGGAGGTGCTGGCACTTGCTCAAGGTGCCACTTCAGCATTTTCACACTTTTTGGGCTTGGATCCTGACTCCCAACCATCCTTCTGTCTCGAGGTGGGGGCAGAGCTCCAGCGCTGCAGGACTGCAGTGGCAGATCTCTTCTAGACCATCGGGTACATGCTGTGATGATTTATGTATGGCCTGGGGAGGGGAGCATGTTGCTAACCTGGATCTGTTCTACACATCCACATCCATCCACCCGTCCATCCTTCCCCTCCTGTTCAGCACCAGTTGTTTCCTCAACTGAAGGTGATGGCCAATGACAGACTTCTTCACTGGCCCAAGAGTGCTTATACCCATGTCCAAGGGGATGGAAATGCCTGTGAGGAAGCACAGCCAGCTTGCTGGTGACTACAAGAGCTCGGCTCTGCTCAAGGAGCATCTCTGGCCACCTTGGAAGGAAAGTCCAGGGAAGCCTGGGTGCTCCTCACCATGGGACAGTGGTCAGCAGCTGGAGCTGGCCCTGCAGCATTCCAGGGACTTGCATTTTGTGTAGAGAAGACACCCAGCACTGAGAAGACACACAGCATGCTTGGGACATAGAGAGAGTGTCTCTACAAGATGACCACTAGGTGATACCTTCATGTCTTCAGATTTGCCTGCTCAGCTCCTCGAGCATGTTGTTACATCTGCCTTGTTTCAAGGACTTCTCTCTCTTTGCACCATGTGCAGCAGTAGCCTGCTACCTCTTTGGCTTTCTGCCCATGGAGGAGCCAGTCCCCCAGGGCAGCTACCCCCAAGAGCCGCTGAAATGCTGTGAGTGGTGTCATAACATGGAGAACCACTTCTTGGGATGGCATCTCCTGGGGGCAGCAGCCAATGGAGGGTGGACTGAGACAAATACATGAGCTGGGCTTGACCAAAAGGGATTATTTCAATGAGGTGCAGGGAAAAATGAGCTGGGGCAGGAGCCCTCCAACCATGGGAGACAGCAGGAGAGGGCTGCAGAGGAACGGCAAGGGAGGAGGTGGCACCCTGAAAGAAGGAGCCCATGTTGGTGTGAGGTTGGAGGGGTAAAGGTGCTGCAGGGTGTATTTAATTCCCTGGATGGCTTCAGCAAAGGACGCCCTAGCAACACGGCACAGTTTCTCCCAGCTGTGCTTGTCTGCAATACAGCCATCCCTGCTTCCCCAAAATACTTGGGAGGGCTGGAGTAGGCCAACTCCACCACCCTCATCGATGCTGCAGGGAGCCTATTTTAAGCCTTGCTAACGTAGGAGGATTAAATTTGGCTGGCTGAGACACGTCCTGCTCCCAGCTGTCCCCCAGCCTCCCCTGAGGTTGGCAGCTCTGCTGCAGGCACGGCTCATGATGCAGGAGGCTGCCCTGGACCTGCAGGGTCAACTGCCCTGCACAAGGGGAACCCAAAACTGGGGCATCTTCTTGGCCGCAGAGGCATCCGGCTCGGATTGATGACAAAAACTCTTCTGGGCACTGGCATCAACGGGTTGACCCATGGGAACCTGGTGGGAAGCACCATGGGATGAACCCAGGTGATACAGATGGGTTTGAAGCAAGCTGAGGTCTCCAGCCCCATGGTCCCCTCCACAGTGCCCTTAACTGGGGGGAGCTGCGTGACTGGGGAGTCCGCACCTCCCCCTGATCCCAGCCAGCCCACTGCCAGGGCGAGGGCAGAAAGCCAGCCCTGGGGCTGCCTGCCTCGGCCCTGCCGGCTGAGGATGCAGGTGCCTGGTGAGCCCTGCCAAGACCAACTCGGTGATCCACCTCTGCAGGCATCGGGCTCCCCCGTGGGGTGTGCAGTCCTCTCGCTTGCCCTTGCTCCCCTGGATCCCCACACACGCTCTACGTTCCTGGTCAAGCGCGTTGTTTTATTAATTTATAGAGTGCTTGTTGCTGGAGGCCTTGCAGAAGAGCCTCATGGAAAATTGCATTTTGCCTGCGCAGATTTATCTGCCCAGAGCCTGCAGTGTGTATATTTAAGCGAGCGTCACACCCAACCATCGCTGGCTGCATTACCAAACGCCGTCTGGAGGTTGGGCAGCGAGGGACAAATGTGCGGCTGGAGGAAATGAGGCAAGCGGTGGAGGGGAGAGTGCTGATTTACACCCGGCGGGGCAGACCATCACCTCCTCCCAAGCCCGGCACTGGCCTCTGTCGCTGATTCCTGCTGCCACGGGGAACATCACTCGATGGCTCTTCCTCCGTTTGCTCCTTTGGAAGACAGGGGGTAATAATACCCATCACCTATTTGCAAGGCTGTTGTGAATTTTCATGAGCTACCATCTGAACGGGGCTTTGAGCAGGAAAACTGCTGTATCAGCTCTAGGCAATGATAAACAATACTCAGCATTTACATATTCAAAGCACTTTGATTAACTCTTGGGGTTTAAGGACTTGAGTCGATTCCCACCCGACCGTAATGGCAGCTGGACGGGGTTAGCGGCGGCGCTGGGTGTGAGCTGGGGGGAGAGCTGGGGCTTCACCCCACCAGGCAGGGCCAGGGGAAACTCCCCTCCGAAGTCACGCAAAGCGCCTCCCACCTTAAATCCCTGCCTGATAAAGGAGAAATAAATAAGGCTTGTCCCCGCCTGCGGGAAGGGGCGAGATCCTGCGATGCAAAGCGGGTGCGGAGTGTGGGGTATCATCCGTTCTGCTGCTAAAGCTGTAACCAGGTGTTAAATAGCTGTGAAATTCTAACTTGATTCATGCAGGAGTTGCCAAATAAAGGGATTTTTCTTTTCCTTTTTAAAAAAAGTATTATGGAAAGATGGGCCTGTGCCTCGACTGATGTAAAGCGCTGTAGATATGGTGTGACCTCCTCTCCAGCCCATCTGCTAATGCCACCGGGGCAAAGAGCGAAGGAGACCAAACACAGAAGCACGATTTATCATTTTATTCAGCAGATTTTTTTTCTTTCTCACCAATTCTTTTCAGCCCCCTGATTTTAAATGCCCACCTTTCCCCTAGCAAATGATCAGTCTCCCCCAGGGTGCCTGCTGCAAGAGGATCCTTCAGAATTATTGTTAAAATCACCGTCAAACGGGAACAAAACCCAGTGAAACTTTGGTCCCACCGTCATGCGGTGACTTCAGATCAGGCCAGGGGCTGCCTGCGCAGGGCAGGGGGTGTCTGTGGGGAGCTGCCAGCTCCCAGGCTAAAACCCTTCCTCAGCGCTGCTGAGCCTCCCCATCAGCTCCTGCTGCCATTAATTAAAGGCACTCCCGGAAAAAGTAGCTCTCCCTGCCCCAGCGATGTGGGACAGCCGTCACCCCGCACTCAACGATTTCGGCGCATCCCCCCACACCGAGACAGACAGGGAGATGCTGCTGTGATGTCCGACGCCATAATTTCACACTGCCACTGTGTCCCTGGCCCTGAAAATCCGACCCTGGCTGGGAAAAATAAAGGGCAGAGACACAGTCATCCCTCCCGGGTGGATGCAAGCGGTGAGCTGGGTTGCGCTGGCCCCGGCGCATGTGCACTGTGAGCCAGCCTCTTTGGTTTCCTATATTAAAAAAGATTTCCCTGCCGCCAGGAAGGAAACTTTGGGCAACGTCCCCTGTGCAGCAGCCTGAAAGCAGCAGCCGGAGCAAAGCCCTCGCCAGCTCCGGGGACAGCAGATGCTCCGAGCTGGCAGGGACGGGGCGAGCGTGGGGGGCTGCATGGGCAAAGCTGCTGCAGCCCCTGTCCCGGGTGGCTGATCTCGGGGCTCTTTGTACCTGGTGCTGGGGACACCTGCAAGGAGCAGCAAGGCCCAGGGGGATGGAGCGAGGCCAGCGGGAGGGACGGATCCTGCTGCCGCCCCCGAAACGGCTCCGGGACCTGGGGGAGGGAGAGACCCCAAGCAAAAATGTCCCAGATGGTGCCTTGGGCAGGAGGGCGAGGGGGTGGCCCGGGCTGGCTTCGGGGTACAGGGCTGATCCCATCTGTCCGCGTCCCGCGGGGTCACCAGGACGCAGCGATGAGGCAGCGTCACCCCAGCAAAACTCGCTGCCGGCTCCCGGAGTCCCGTGTGTGTCCCCCCCGCTGCCCCCCCTTAGTCCCCCCGGGCCTGGCAGGACGTCCCTGGGGCTGGGCTCTCGCCGTGCATCCCCCGCCCGGTCCCGGGGGCCGCGCATCCCCCCGGGCGGCGGGGCGGGTCCCCGCTGCCCCCCGCGCCTGCAGCGCGGCCCCTTCCGCGGGGGCGGCCCGGGGGGAGGATGCGGGGGGGTGGCGGCGCCTCAGGGAGCCCCCAGCGGGCTCCGGGACGATGCTGAGCGGGGCACCGGGGGGAAGGGGGCGGGGGAGCGGGAGGGGGGGACCGGTCGGGAGTGGGGGGGAGACCGGCGTGCCGGGTGCCGTGCCGTGCCGTGCCGCGGTGCCGCCCGCGCCGCGATCGATCCGCATCGACCGTCCCCGCCGCGCTGCTCCACTTTCCAGCCAATGTCAGGCGGCGGCGGCGGCGGCCCGGGGAGCCCCGCCGGTGGCACCGCACACCCCGCCTGGCGCGCCGCCCGCGCCGCGCTGCCCCGAAGAGCCGGCCTGGACCGCGCCGCGCCGCGGAGCCGCACCGCAGGGCCGGAGCCAGGGCGGGCAGCGGCGGGCAGGCGCCGGGCCGGGCAACAATCGCGCACCGAACCGGGCACCGGGGCCGGCACCGCGCCAGGCCCCGAACCAGGCACTGGACGGGGCAAACAACCGGGCACTGAACCACGCACCAGACCGGGCACCTCGCCAGGCCCTGAACCGGGCACTGGACCGGGCACTAGGCTGGGCAAACAACTGGGCACCGAACGGGCACTGCACCAGTCGCCGGACTGGGCAAACAACCGGGCACCGAAACGGGCACCTAACCGAGCACTTGGACCGGTCCCCGAACTGGGCTCAGGACCGGGCAAACAACCAGGCACTGAACCATGCACCGGACCGGGTACTGGACCAGGCACCGAACTGGGCAAACAACCGGGCACTGCAACAGCCACAGAACCAGGCACAGAACTGGGCGTTGAAACGGGCACTGGGCCAGGCACCGAACCGGGCACTGAAGCAGGCACTCTGCCAGGCACCGCTGCACTGAAGCCGGTACCAAGCCAGGTGAAGAGCTGGGCACTGGGCTGGGCAGCACTGAACCGGGCACTGCCCCACGGGGTGCTGCACCGGGTACTGCTCCAGGCATCCAACGGGACGGGCAGTGCTGGGCCAGGCACTGAACTGGGCACTGCAGCTGAAGCAGGCACTGAGCAGGGCAGCAGGCTGGGCAGCATCACGCCAGGCACCAAATGAGGCACCAAACCAGGCTCACACTGTGCTGGCGCTGAACCAGGCAGCACCGAACTGGCTGCTTAACCAAGCACTGTGCTGGACAGAAAATCTAACGGGGCACCGTGCTGGGCAGCACCATGGCAGCGTCAAGCTGGGTATTAACCGGCTGCTGAACCAGGTGCAGTGCCAGGCAGCACCACACCAGCACCAAACTGGACAGCTCTGGGCACCATGGCAGCATGGGGCAGCACCATGGCAGGCGCCGTGCCAGGCTGGGCTGCGTCTGCCGCAGCCGCACCAGCTGTAACTGCCACATCGCACCGGGCGCTGCCCTACTGCCCCGCGTTGTGCCACCACCCTGCAGCATCACCCAGCACCCTACACCACTACTCCCCCACTGCACGCCCCCTCCAACGCCACCCCAGCACCCCACCACTGTGCCAGGTCCCCACCCTGTGCCCTGCTGCCCTTCACCCTAGCTCGCTGTGCCAGCAGACCCCTGGGAAGGTGCACTTGTGCCCCCCAGGACACTGACACCACAGCCCTGTCCCCTCAGCACCCACGAGGGACTGCGCCTGCCCAGCACTGCCACCCCCAGAGCCTGTCCCAAGGGTGCAGGTGCCACCAACCACCCATGGTTGTCCAGGTGCCGCAGCAACAGGTCTGCCCTCCCTGGACTGCCGGGATGGGCGAAGCAGTACCCCACCACCCGTAACGCCTTTGGGATTTTGGGAATGGGACCAACCCGGGGAGCTGGGGGCTTTGCCTGGCTTTATCCCTGCAGCCCGTGCAGCACGGCCAGGCCCGCAATCCCCCCCCAAGTGCCTGTGGCGCCGGGAGGGTGCCGCGGCCATCGTGCAGCTGCAGGAGGATTGCCGGCTTGCGTTATTTCCGTGATAGCGCCGAAATATGTCCAAACACTGCCTCCATTATCTCCTCCTCGGTTCTCGGCGCAAGCGGGAGAGCGACCCGAGCGTGTTTTGAAACGCAGCCTTTGCGCTAGGTACACAAACCGGCGACTTTTGCTTACCACGGAAACGCTCGCCGCCGAGTTAATAGAGCAGCTTTTGATTGTGTGGGTAACGCTTTCGAAACCCTCCCGCTGCTCGCCTCAACCGCTTTACAACTGGCAACGCAAACAGTTGAAAAACAAGGCTGGCCAGAGCCTGATTTGAAATAAGCTCCTAATAAAGGTCCCACCCGAGGAGTGGTACTTTGACTGTACGTTGAGAGCACCAGCGATGCGGTTTTTTTGAGGCGCTCTTTATGAAAAAGCTGTGGAAGGGGGATTTTTATATATCTAATGCTGCGGCACTGAGAACTTCAGTGGATGGTTTTAAGGAACAGCGAGTAGCTGGAGGGACTGGGCGAGAGAGAAGTGCTGGGAGCAGCAGGAAAGGTGGGAAGCTGGTGGCTGCCGGGATGGCATGTTCAGAGCTGTGGAGCACTGGTCCCCACCACTGGACTTCAGCCCGGGGCTGACATCACCTGTCTGCTGCTGGGGCGCCCCGAGCCGCTGCCAGGGGCCAGCAGTGCCCCTCCAGTCCTGGGAACAGTCTGCAGAGGCAGGCTTAGGTTGATCAACCCTGTGGGACCATGCCAGCACCCCAGCAGCGTAGGGGGGCCCCCCATAGTCTGTTGGGTAAGTGCTATGTGCAACCAGCCCTTCTCGGTGAGAAGGCAGTGAGTGCCAGCCAAAGTGGGCAGCGAGGGGGGCTGGTGGGGCCCAAAGATGGGTCAAAGCCCCTCGGATGTGCTGACATCTCACGTGGCTGGGGCCAGGGGAGGTGAAGCCAGGACCTCAGTGTAGCTTTGGGAGGTGACTCAGTTTCCCTGCACCGATGCTGGCAGGGGGCCCAGCTGCCCCTGCCTGCTCACCAGGAGGCCAGTGGTGGTGGTGACAGTGGTGGTGGCCGTTGGGCTGGCAGGCGGATGGTTGCAGAGGCTTCCTGTTTCTGCAGGATCCGGCTGGCATTGTGCCGCACAGCGAGGGGGGCAGAGCCTCTTCTTGCACCTGCCCAGAGCATCTGCTAGGGAGAAATCTCCATGGCAACTCTGCCGGTTCCTCTATCCCTGTTCCACAGGGGACAGGGGGCTCTGCCTCTGCCTCCCACCACACAGCCAGGATGTCCCCAGGGTGGGGATGGGCCACTGGTGCCCTGGGAGATCGTCTTCTGGGAAAGGAAGGCTTTGCCATCGGGCAGCCTCTTGCCATCGAAGCCTGCTGATCCTTCCCTGGGGGGGCTCCAGGTCTCAGGCCACCAGCAGTGGGAGATCTGAGATTCCCCCAATTTAGGGGGCAGTTCCCCACTTTGCTCCCAGTTTCAGGGAGGGAGGATGGTTTCCCATCTTCCCTGACACATCCCATCAGGACACACCAAACCTACCTGTGCCTCAGCTGGAGTTGAGACCTTTGCCCTTTCCAAAGCAAGGGTGAGGAATTTTGGGGAGGCGACATGAGGTCCAGTGGGGTCAGGGCTCCTGAGCCCGAAGCTAGCAGTGAGCCTGGCTACAGGGTGCAAAGTCCACACTGCTCATATGGGCATCCTCCCCTGAGACCCCTGATGGGGGTTACTGACCATCACGGGGAGCCCCAGCATCTCCCCCTCGCCTCCTACAGGTGCAGGGGAAGCGATGGGAGATGCTTTCACGGGCATGGAGGCCCTTGCATATCTGGTGTCCATTGGGAGGCTGTGCAGCGTGAGCACCCTCAGCCAGCTCCTATGAGCCCTGAGCACCCATCGTCTTGCTCTGGCCCTGCTGCAGGGGCTCTCCGAGGGTCTGTGGGTCTGGGCTCCATGAGCTGTGGGCACTGGAAGGGGCCATGGAGGAGGTGGGAGGAGATGGTTTTCAGTCAAAGCTGGAGAGGAAAGGGAGGGAAGTGAAACTGGAAGCAGTGTTCAATGCGAGCTATGGAGACTATCCCCACATCATCTGGCCCTGCACTGAGGGCACTGGTTTGGTTTTTTTTTGAAGGGCTGGAGTGCCCCAGTACCTTGGAAACCCTCTCCTGGTTCCAGGAGTGACTGGGATGCTGGGGGGGTAACCCCACCTTTCTGAAGGCCACCAGTCCCACCAGACCCTCTGGGCATCTGCAGTCCCGACCTGGCTGGCAGTGCCTTTTCTCCTCATTCCTGGGACAGCGAAACCCCATAGGACACACTGACACCCCCCCCCCCCCCCCCCCCATCCCATCCCTCGCCTCCTCACTGAGCCCCTTTCCCAAATCAGGGCATTTGGGCAACCCCTCAGCTCCTAGAAATCCACAGTCTGTGCATTTTTAATAGGGGGAAAGCAAACAGCAGTGCCAAGGAATCGAACTAGAGAAGACCGGCCCTCACTCTGGCTGAGGGTAGGACCATTCCTCATGTGCAGACAGCTTGCCCCACTACAGCAGGCTGCCCGAAGGTTTCATTTCTGCACCCAGGATGCTGCCAGTCCCCACAATGAGAGGCAGCCTCTGCTCCAGAGGGTTTGCAAAGGGAGGTTAAACACTGGGACAACAAAAGGCACGGCCTCTCTGGTTTATAAAGGTGGGAAACTGAGGCACAGGATGATTTAGGGATTCAGTCAAGCCATGGGACTCAGTGACATGGGTGGTAAGTGGTGTTGAATGCAGATGGCCCAAATCCCAGGCTCTTTTCTGAATTGCTGTTGAATTTTCCCAGAGGCAAAAAATAGCAATTTTTGATTGCCTCTGAAGCACCCGTTGAGGATGTTGAGCCCTCAGGAAGGAGGGAGAGGTTAGTGGAAAGTCTCCCAGGGCATCGACCCAAGCAGGGGAGATGGTCCAATGGGGGGGGTGGGGGTGGTGGTGGTGCAGGGGACAGAGATGACATCCTGCTCAGGACCATGCTGTAGATGGATATCTGGGATCATCTGTGAACTGGAGTGAGTGTCAGCTGCCAGACTCTGTGGAGAACCTGCTAGGGCACATGGCAGCCCCCTTCCAGGAGGTCATTCATGCCTGGAGACCTTGGGGCAGTTTGTACAACCTGCTGGTGCCACGTGCCCACACGGGTCCTCCTTGGGGCAGTGTTTGTGCCCATCCCCACACTGACCCAGGCACATGTGTAGTGCCCAACTGTAGCAGTCTACTGGATGAGGACCTGGCTGCTCTGGGACTCATAAATCTGACCCCACAGCCAGGGCACTGCTTGAAGGAACCTGGTTTCCACCTTTGGGTAGCATTTGTCCCTTCCTGGGAACTTTGCTGGTGGGCTCAAGCCGGGCACTGGGGACCGTGTGTCCCTTTTCCTGGCTGCTCGTGGGACACATACGCTCTCACAACACTTTGCCCTCGTACATGCCAGGTGGTGGAAGGGTTTGGCCTTTGCTGCAGGCAGAGCAAAGTGCTTGTTGAGAACTGCCCATGTGTGAAGATAAAATGAAGGGAATGTCACGTCCCGGCGCTGCCGTCTCCAGGAGAGGCCGAGGGGGCTGGGACACGCCGGAGGTCAGTGCTGCTGGTGCTGGAGCACCACGAGAATCTGTGATGGGCCAAGCTTACCAGCTTCACCCCTCTTGGACATCATCTGTGTGGTTTGTGCAGAGAAAAAGGACCCCAGGAGTGTTTTGAGCCCCAACCCTTCCATTTGCTCCACTGTGGAGGGTTGTGTCCTTCCTGTCCCACTGTGCCTGGACTCCAGTGGAGGTCCCCAGTTGCCTGTGGATGGTCTCATCCTGACAGGGCGCTGGACTTTTCAAGCAAATCTGAAGTGGGGAAGAAGTGCTCTCGAAAGCGAGAGGTTTCATGCCTCCTGGCTTCATACCATGGTCGGGTGGCACTGGCATCCGCAGGGTGGCTGGTGTCCCTGCTCTGAGCTGTGACTGTGCTCCTGGCCGGGAGGAGCTCGGACACTTGGGACCTGGGCAAGGGGTGGACAAAATGTGCTCATCACCCTGGTTTGGACCGGAATCTGCTATTTTAGGTGCTGTGACCTAATGCTTTGTAGGTTCCTTTGAAAATAGATGGAGGGCAGTTGCAGGGGAGGGGTTTCAGCAGCGCTGAACCTGAGCCACGATGGAGCAGCACCACGGTCCAGCAAAATGGGGCAGTTTGATGGAGAAAACCCAAGGAACTGGAATTGCTGAATGTGGAGTAAGGGAAAATGTTGGATCCAGATGATACTAGAGCATCGGGGTCGTTGCGGAACATGAGAACAGGAAAAGATGGCAGAGTCCAGGGGAATGATGCTGAAGTAATCTGTGTTAAAAATGGCACCAAAATCAGCCTTTTCCTGTGAAATAATTTGGCTCGAATGAAATTGTTTTTCCTGATGGCAGCCAGCTCCTTTAGGGGTTAACTACAGCCCTGTCTAGAGAACTGTAAAAGGTGTTTCCGAAATATTTCCACTGCCCCGTTGTTTTTATGGCCAGGAAAGGCAGGGCAGGCCTGCCTGGGCAGGAGGGGGCTGCTGGCTGGCCGTGCAGATGGAAACCAGGATTGGGAGAGCAAGTGGGAATTTCAGGCTGGGCATCAGGAAAGTCACCCAGTGGTGGGGATGGATACAGGAAGGGACCCCACCCTATTGATGTGCCCCAGATGCCATGAGGGTGACAAATGGTCCTCCCTGGCTTGGGGGACAGTGGGAGGCTGCTCAGTGGCAGTGGGTGGTGTTGGGGTCAGCTGTGGCCAGTGGCTTTCAAGCAGGGTTATGGAGAGTCTGGAGAGCCTGTAGCGGGGTTGGTTTTTGAGGATTGTGGAGTCACATTCAGCCAACCTAATTGTCCCACCCTTGACCAGTGTTGATGGCTGAGACCTTTGTGAGTCTCAGACAAGGGAGAGGATTGACAGGAACCGCACCCTGCTGATGGTGGATCTCAAAGTCAAAGAGTAGGGAGATGAAGGTTTGAGATCTGAAGGCCACAGGAGATGCTGTGATGCTGCCCAGGTGCTCTCATCCGTGTGCCCTAGGCTATTGAGCACATGTGGGAGGCAGCGTCCTGAGGGACACGGAGGATGCTGGGCATTGTCATGTTGGACACCCTAAAACTCACCCCAAAAAGCCCATTGCAGAGAAGCTTTGCTCTGGCCCATGATGAGCATCCAGGAGGTTCCCCGCGCCTGACCCCTCCTTTCAGGCACCTCCAGCACTCGTGCTTGTGCCGTGCTTGCTCCCTCCTGCTCTCCTGCGCAAGCCTTGGCTGCCCCTCTTCCCTGGGTTTTCAGGCCAGAGAGGTTTCCAAGTGCTTTACACTTAAGCTCAGGCCCAGAAATTCGTGTCCAGGCTGCAGCAAAGAAGCAGCAGCCAAGTTTTATTTGGGCAAAAGGTATATTGAATTCCCTGACCTGTGCAGTGCAGGACATGAAACGGGAAAGCAGCTGAGCCGTTCGTTGCCTCTCCAAAGCACCCCTGCGTTTGCAGGGGGGTCTCCAGCGAGCCCCACTGGGACAGCAGCTGGGTGAGGAGTCTGTGAGCTCTGGGCTCCACTGTACCTGGGAAGGGGCATCCCAGGGTTGAGGATAAATGTGATGTTTTATGATGGGCTTTCTGCAGACGTGTGGCTCGTGGCCAAGGGCCGGCTTGCAACTGTGTAGACGTGTGGCTGGTGGGAGCAGGCACTCAGTGGCCAGGCTCACCCAGCTGAGTTGAAGGGACTTTTTATTTTTGCTCTGTGCTTTTCTCACTCTCAGAAGTAATGAAATGCAGGAGCCAGCATTAATGCACCATTAAGACTGCAAATTTCAGCACGCAGCCATCAGGAAATGCAAATACTTGGGTCTGCTGTCAGCTCTACCTCTGCCGTGACAGCAGAGAAAGGGGCTGGCACGTGGCTGACCTTTGCTACTCTGATGCAATCCCCAGTGATGCTCAGCTTTTGGCTCTCCCTCCCTCCCCGAATCCTTCATCTTCCCCCACCTATGTCTGGGCTTCCCCCTCTGCCAGCCCCGGGGGGCACAGAGGGGAAAGGGGTGACACAAGGTGGTGGCTGGGCTGATCTGTGCCCATCCATGGCGGGTCTCCCTTGCTTTGGGAGCCCGTGCTCATACCTGTGGCTTGGGGCTCTCCTGGGGGGCTGGGGTTCCCGGGAAAGGGGGATGGGAGCAGCAAGCTGTTCCATGGGTGCTTGGTTGTGCAGGGATGTGTCCGTCCCTAAGCCACCGAGGGTGAAAGCCTGAGGAAGAGAAAGAGAAGGGCTGTCAGCGGAGGAGGCTGCAGGAGCTCTTTCTGCAGCCAGTGAGCACCGCCTGTTCTACCTCGCAATTGTACTGTTCTTCGCTGGCAGGGACCTGCTTTTCCATAAATTTGGGTGGAAGGGAGAGTTTGGCAGAGCCCTGGGCTGCAGGGAAGGATTTACGGCTGCTCTGCCTGCTCTGTGTTCTCCTTGCAGGGCTGGGGCTCCTGCAGAAATGCCCCGCGGGAGGAGGAGGTGGAGGAGGCCGTGCTGGCATTCATCTGGGGCACAGGGTCCCAGCCAGCATCAGATCAGCAGAGCAGGAGGAGGCAGGATGAGGAGGGACAACCTTGGTCTATCCGTGGGTCTGCAGCAACCATGGGGCTGGGAGCTTCAGGGCAGGGGTGAGTCCCCCATGCTGGCTCTGGAGGTGGGTGATGCTGCCCAGCATGGGCACGGCTAGACACTGAATCTCCCAGTAATGGGGAACAGGTAGGGAGACACCTCGTTTGCTTACGGTAAGCCGGTGACATGTTCCAGCTCCAGCTCAGCCGCATGCTGTGGGCTCCTGGAGCATCTCAGGGTACCTGTAGCACCTCATTCCCTGGAAGACCTCAGGCAAGGCCACTGGCTGCTGTGGGTCCCAGGGGTGAGCACCATCCTCTTCAAGCAGGCAGCAGCACGCTTCTAGGCACACGTTTGCTGACAAATGGTGGGTTTCCACCACCAGTCCGTTGCCTCTTTCCTGGCTGGCAGCCCAGCGGGAGGTCCCAGGTGCTCCCCATAGCTCGAGCAGTGCACATCAGTGCATCCCTCCTGGGAGACATCAAGCCCAGGAAGCATCTGGGTCTGGGTCATGAGGATGAAAACATTCTCTGATAGCTGCAGCTTGCTCTGGGCTATCAGAGGTGACGAGTTGTGCTGTCCCAGACTGCTGGGGAAGGATGTTTTTCCCTCTTTACACCAAGGTTTGAGTTTTCCAGACAGCCTGAAGCAGCGCTGGAGCTTTCCCAGTGGAGCCTCATGGCTCTTCATTCTTCCTGTTTCTTCTGCTCGTGCTCTAAACTCACAATAAGAGTCGCCCGAGGAGGCAGATGCATCTCAAATGTCCCTTTGCGGTGAGCACAAAATAGGTATTGGCCACGTTTCCAGATGGAAACGTGAGGCCTGAGGATGGATAAAGAGTTTTCCAAGGCTTTGGAGCAAGGTGTGGACAGCGCTGAGAATAGCATCGTGAAATCTCAACTGCCAAGCCCTTAGCCTAACCAGAAGGTTATTCTTCTTCCCTTATGCTCATACATATCCATTAGGATGAGACCATATGTGTGAGATGTAGATGAATTTCTTTCCTCTTGACAAGTCCAGTTGGTCTTCCTAGGTAAGGAGATGGTGGTCTGTTCCCATCCAACTCTAGGCTGGCTCTTTGCCGCATTTTCTTGGGTTGTGTTTGCCCCAGAAGAAATGGAGCTACAAATCAGAGCTTCAGGCCTAGCTCTTCTCCACACGCTGGGGCTTTCGATGCCAAACCTCCCCAGGGAGATGCAGAGGTCTCCCCTGAGTGTGGGGAGTGGGTGAGTACAGGGAAGCCTTCAGGGGAGGAGAGCAGCAATGTGGGATGGGGTGGTGGGGAGGAGTGGCTGGCTGGTCCCCTGTAAGGACCCATGTTCCCAGCCAGGTCACAGAGGTTTTCCTGGTGAAGAGGCGGCTTCTCCAATAGCAGAAGCAGCAGATAAGTGCACCCCAAGGCTCCCGCTTTTCAGGTGGCTGCACAAGGTCTCTCCCAGAAGATCCTGATGGGACCCTTGCACATTTCAGCTTGCCCAAGAATTTGGTGCTGCCCTTGTAGTTGAACTCTAATGTTGAAGGGTCCCTTGAAGATGAAGCGAGGAGAGATCTTGGGGGTTTCTTAGATGATTAAGGACGTGATGTGATAGACATGCAGTTACTGCTCAGCCCCTAAACTCCCTTTCTGGAGGAAGAGTCATCTGGACGTAACCGGTTGTTCCGACATCTTTCAATCCATTACAGGCTGCAGATCAGCGCAGAGGTGGCATCAGCCTGGATGATGGATGGTGTTTAGGTGATCAAGGGGGGACAGCTTCCTATACCCATAGAGTCAGAGTCAGCTGCTTTCAATAGCATCAATCACACACTGCTGCTGACATTTTTACGGGCAGTAAATGGGAGCAGAGAGGAGTGTGGTGGGTTTGGAGCACTGCTCCAGTGTGTCAGAGTCAGGGGGTGATTGCTCCTCAGGTCTAAGATGGTGGAGCTGGGCAAAGGAGACCAACCCAAGCAGAGAAGGTATATTTTGAGAGTCTTCTTCGAGGAAGGGTGTGTGTGGCTCCTGTCCATGGCCCCTCTGTCAACAGTGTCTTGGTCAAGGCTCAGATGCGGTAGCATTGCTGGGAAAAGGCGATGTGAAATGGGGGGAATTCAAATATGTCCAGGTGGGATCTCGCAGCGGAGGGACCCACTGTGTGCCTTTCCCCAGAGGCCTTGTGATCGCAGGAGGTGACAGAGCATCCTTTGTCTGCCAGACTGCCTCAGCCTCGCTCAGACATTCTCCCTGCTGAAGTGCAGCCTGGGCGCTCAGCAGGGTGACCCGACCTGCCTCCGCAGGGATGCGGTGGATGATGAGAGTTTTCATGGGGACCCTCATAGCCCTTAGCCCTAACTCTGCTCTGAGGTTACTCTGCTCCTGGGGAAATCTCCAAGAGATTTACTTCTTCAGAGCATCCCCCCAGGCCGGTGTCCTTGCTGGCAAGGGGCTCTGCTCCCAGGGCTCCTGCTGGGCCAACTCCCCCAGACTGGGCCCCGCCGTGGTGCAAAGGGTTCCCTGTAAAATGGGGATGGTCCTCTGCTTAGGCAACCCAGAGATCATCTCCCTCTGTGCCCACGGACACTGCTGGCCCACGTACACCAACCTGTCTGGAGGGATGCTGCCATGAACCAGGTCTTACACTACAAGCTCCAGGCCATATCTTCTCATTGGCCTTCAATAAAACACCAACAGATGAGACTCGCCATCATCCTCAGGCACCCAGATCCTGCCTGCCTGCTGAGGCTGCCTGCTGGGAAGGGGTATGGGGAAGATCTGGGGTGTAGGCAGCATGGAGGTTGGTACGCTGGGCAGAAGGTGCTGTCCTGGCTGCCATACGGGCAAGGGGGAGGCCAGCATGGCTTTCACAGTTGTTTCTCCATTTCTCCTGACACAAGCGTGCCCAAATTAGCTCTTGCCATAAGTAACTTCTGATATTTCCTGGGGAAAATCATTTAACTTGCACGTCTTTTACTAAAATTGTGGTTGCCCTGACCCATCGATGTTTGCTTGTTTGAGGTGGATGGCTGCAGGCACCAGCAGTTTGAAAATCCCCACCTGGCCCTGCAGTCCCAGTGGTGGGGCTTGCAAGGAGGGCCCGCGTCGAGCAGGTCTCCTCTCACCCCAGGTGCTGGGGCTGAAGGATCCCATCCCGCCACAGGACTGATGCTGGATCCGAGATGGCGGCAGAGGGCCGGCCAGGAGACGAAATGTGGGAGGACATGAGCAGAGCAGGAATAATTTTCCCCCTGAGTGTGGGTTGCTCTGCATTTCATCTCCCACCTGAAGGGCAACCACCCTGGTCTGAGAACAGGCATTTTCATGCCACTGGTGTCTTCCCAGACCTGGCTGCTGAGCAGGAGCTTGGGGCGAGCCAAAAATCTGCAGGCGCTGGGAAAGCGCCTGTGTTAACGTGACCCAGAACCAGTGTCCTCTGCCCGGCCGTGCATCGCGGCGCTCGCCTGTCCCTCTCTCATTGGCAGGGCTGGGGCACCCCTTCCGCAAACCCTCGGCAGCAGAAGTAGGCAGCAGGAGCCACCAGGAAGGGATCTGAGCCGTGCCGACGTGCCCCAGCCCCGCGGCTGCCCGCCCTGCCTGCACAGGCAGATGGCTTTTGCAGGGCGCTCCGGATGTTGGAGCGAGGCTATTTTGGACCACGTGGGCGTCTGAATTCCAGGCGAATCCCCGGCTCAAAAAAAAAAAACCCAACGCCTGCCAGGGTCCCCGGAGGTGGAAACGCTGCAGCTCGCGTGTCCTCGTGGCTCTCCTGCAGCCTGGCACGTAGGAGTGCCTGCAGCTCTGCCTGCTCGCCCCGCAGCCCACCTGGCCCCCGGCCCCGCGGCACAGACCCATTGCGCCCGCTCGCCCTTCTCCTGGCAAAGGCTGCATGTCGGAGGCACCCGGATGGCTGTGGCGTCCCTTGACACCATGTGAGCAGCTCCTCAGCCCCCAGAAAGGGCTGATTTGGGTGGGGGTCTTGCCTCGCCTCCTTGTTGCAGGCGGGGGGATGCTCGCCAGCCCCTGTGGCTCCCCATGCCGCACTCCCCCCTCGCTCCACTGCACCGGGGTGGGAGAGGGCAGAGAGAAAACAGCTTCCTGCCCTTCTCCCAACCACCGGCACGGCGTCTTGTTTGCTTTGAGGCCCGGGTCCCTCCTGCCAGGACATTCCCGGGCAGTGGCTGCTGCCGTTTGCAGAGGAGCCGGGGGGACAGTGTGGACTGTGGCCCCCCCAGCTGCAAAGGCCACTGCCACATGCCTGCCCCACACCCGCGTCCCCCTGCCTGAGCCCCGCAGGGACCCAGGCTGGCCTCCCACGAGGGGCACAAACTATCCAACAACCCCATGGGCAGTGGGGGCTCGTGTGTGACCCCCCCCAGCCCTTTCCAGGAAGGGGTGGCTGGTCCCTGTGCCTCTGAGCGGCTGCAGCACGTCCCCGGGAAGCGGGGCCAGCCTGAGCCACTGCGGCCAGCACCCGCCATGTGGGAGACAGCTGGGGTTAAAAATTAACACAGACAGAGCCTCAATTAGCGGGCGACAGGGGCCAGCGGAGGGCTACGTGCTGCTTGGGGCACCCCCTTCCTGGGACTCAAGGCTTTTGCAGCCAGGAAGGTGGGAACTCCTCTGACCCCAGCCAGCACGAGGGGGTGCCATGTCCCCTGGGCTTGGGTGGGCACAGACAGACCCCCATGGGCAGCCGGCTGAGCATGATGGTGTGTCACTCCGACCCCAGGCACAGTGGGCACGCTCTCAGAAGTGGGCACCCAAGAAATTCCGGCTGCTCCAGCTCCGCTTCTCGGCACCATCAGGGTCAAGGGAAGCAAATTGGTTTCTAAAAAAAATAAGGTGTTTGTGCCAGCCTGAGCCCAACTTGCCCGGGTGGGGGGTCTCCTGGCACAGCATCCAGAGGAGCTTCTCCAGCTTCCCAGTGCTGGGGCCCACCAGGTTCCCCCATCCCAGTGGCTGAAGAAATCCAGCCCCCTCTCCAAAATCAGGGATGTTGCCAAGGTCTGGGTCTCCCAGAGCAGCATCTGGCTGGATTTGGGTACCCTCCACAAGAAGTTGCCTTGCACCTGGTGTAGAGGAGGTGACAAGCAAATGCCAGCTCTGTAACCCACTTGGATGGCAGTGGCTGTGCTGAGAGGGTTTGGGTTGGGGTTGGGTATTTTGAAGCGTGTTTGTGCTTCGCTGTTGGGATGCATCTTCAGCTCCAAAGCCTTGGCAGCCCTTCAGCTACCATCCCATAGTGCCCCGCTGCCCCCCGGAGAGGCCACGGACCTACATGACCCCCTGCTTATCACCACAGGGTCAGACTGCCCAGCCTCACCTCCACGTTCTGTGCCCCTCCCTCCCTCCCCCCTCAGTTATTCCCAGCCCCATGCCTCTGCCTGGAGCTGGCAGAGGTCCTGGATTAGTCCCCCTGGTTGGGGAGGAGGCAGTGCAGACCCCACTGCGGGAGCCTGGTGCCTGGCATGGCAGGGGAGATTTTGGCACCGGTTCTGGCAGGCAGAGACCAGAGGCAGCGCTGCTGTTTGCAGGCAGGCTTTGCACCCAGTCCCCCTGACAGCCGTGCCTCTTCCTGTGCCTCCCAGCCCCGTGGCCTCCATCCCATCCCTGCCCCCTTGCCTTCCATCCCCACCCCTGTCATTCTCCACCCTTTGCTCCTCTCGCCCTCTATCCCTGTCCCTGTACCCTTCATCCTCCATCTTTGTCCCCCTTGACTTCCATCCCCATGCCCTGTGCCCTCTGTCCCTTTCCCCCTCACATTCCATCCCCAGCCCTGTCATTCTCCATCCCTGTCCCATTTGCCCTCCATTCTCATCCCTCTCATCCTACATCCCCGGCCCCCTCGCTCTCTGTAACTGTCCCTGTGCCATCTTCCCTCCCTGTCCGCTTTGCCCCCCGTCCCCACTCCCCTGTACCCCCCAGCATGCCAAGGGATCAGGGTCCAGAGACAGGTGGAGGCTCGTGGGCTCAGGAGGATGCCCTTGTCCCTGTGCCTTGGGGATGGGCCAGTCTGGGGGTACTGGGGGACCATGTCTTCCCCCAAGGGCTGGGTGCCGGCCAGTGGGTGCCACCTCGCGGGATGCTGGGGAGCCTGGAGGCTCACTGGGGAGTGCTGGGCTGGAGCCCCAGCTTTGCTGCCAGCACTGTGAGCAAGTGCCCACTTTGCTTCGTGCCTCAGTTTCCCCTCTCGCAGGGGACTTCTGCCCTCAGCAAAGGCCATTTTCATTCATGTGAGTTTTCCACATTTGCTGAGCAGTTAAATCTTGCTGTGCCCGGGAGAGGACCTCGAGTGGGTGGAAAACTCCAGGTGCAGTTGCTGCAGGCCCTGCCTCTGCAAGGAGGACATGGGCACCCCGCATCTCACGGTGGCATCAGGGGGGTGGGGCACGCTCCAGTCCGTAAAAATAGCCAAAAAAAGGGTAAATCAAAGTCCCTGGGTGAAGCCCACCTGGGTGAGAAGGTGTGTTACGCCGGGCAGCGATGGCTGTGGCAGTGCGGTGGCGTCTGGGGTGCAGTGCTGGTGGGATGCTGTCCCCACATCCCGCGTCACTGGTGCCACCCCCATCCCGTGCGCCTGGCACAAGGCTCTTCCGACGCCTTTTATTTTTTTTTGGGGGGGGGGCGGCGAGAGGCTGAGTGGCGGAGGCAGACAGGCAGGGAGTGCGCTGGGGAGGGCGAGGAGGGAGGCTGAGGGTGACGAGCTGGGGCTGGCAGTGATGCCAGCTGGGGAGCGGGCACAGGGAGTGTCCCAGGAGGACAGGGCAGTGCCCTCCCACCGCTGCCAGCCGGGAGGGAGGTTTTTGGGAAGCCAGAGCATCGTCACAGTGCCCGCGTTTGAAAATCCCTGTCGCTAAATATGCAAAAGGCGCATAATTAACGAGACGTGGATCAAATACAAACAGCACATCCATGCTTCTCGCGCCCCCCCTCCCAATCTTACATTTTTTGTTTCATTTCGAGGCGGGAGCAGGGTGGGAAGCGATTTTGCATTCCTGTGAAAATAAAAAAAAAATCAACGGCAACACAAACCCAGTTTCATTTTTGTCAGGGTTTCTGCTTTCGGGAGGTTTTGGTTATTTTGCTGGCAACCGAAAAGGCTGCAGGAATTGGGGGTGGTGGGTTTTTTTTGGGCTGTTTGTCCCTGGAAAGCTGCTCTCAGCTGAGGAGTGGGGGTTTAATGAATTTTTTAAAACTTCCAATTTTTCAGTGCCCACCCCTCAAAGGAGGAAAAAAAAAAAGAAATCTCCCCCCCCAGCAGCAAAAAAATCTTGCCAAAAAGTTGATCGGGAAACTTCTGGGCCAAGCGTGTCCCCCGCTGCCGGGGCCAGACCTGGGAGGGATTAGTCCCCTCCCTCGGGGGGATTTATCGGTACCGCAGATTATTTGCTGTTTATTCAGGGGGATTTCAACTGATGCTGCTCCCTGGGGACTGGTGAGTCCCTACTGGTGGCGGTGGCAGGCTCAGGGCACAGGGGCTCCGTGGTTGGGGTTCCTCACCCCCTGCCCAACGTGATGCTCCCTGTGGACCCAGGTGTGGCAGTGGGATGGGGGGAGTGTCTCTGCACCCTGGGGGACCCCCCCACCCTCTGCATCCCAGGCACTCGCATCTGTGTCTGCTGCCAGCCGTGCCCCATGGGGGGAACAGAGAGATGGGGCAGCCCACGGGGGACACAGAGGGATGGGGTACGGGTGGGGGGACACCTCATGGCGGGGGACAGAGGGATGGGCACCCCACAGACGGGGCAGAGGGATGGGAAACACTCTGGGGTCACCCTACGGTGGCGCACACAGAGGGGTGGGGGCCACCTGCCAGGGTGAAGCTTCGTGGGGGGGCCGGGGGCTGGGGGGGCACCCTGGGGTGACACCCCATGGAGCACATGGCTGGTGGGGCACAGGGTGACCCCCCCGGGGGTGGGTGGGGGACAGGCTGTGTGGTGGAGGGGGAGGCACCCCCTCAGGGCAGAGGGGCGTGGGGGGAGGCACAGCAGGGAGACACCCCACTGAGGGGACGGGGACACTGGGGTGACACGCCACTGCGGATTAGTGCGGATTAGGGGGGCGCAGTGGGGTGACACCGTGGGGGTGTGTGGGACATGGGGGGGGCACAGCAGGGTGAAACCATAGGGACGGGCGGGAACGGGGTGCATGGGGGCGTGACGCCCGGGGGGGGTGGATGAGACGCGGGGGGGGATATCATGGTGACACCCGTGGGTGTGACTGGGACACGGAGTGCACAATGGGGTGAAACAAAGGCTCGTGGGGTGTACAAAGGGGGTGACACCCCCGGGGGCAGCTGGGACACGGAGACCACACCACAGTGACACCCCTTGGGGGTGGGTGGGACACAGGGGGGCACAGTGGGTGACACCCGCGTGGGCAGATGGGACATGGGGGGACACATCACAGCAGCGTCCTGTGGGGGTGGGTGGGGCGTGGGGTGCACGGCGGGGTGGCACCGTGAGAATGGAGAGGACACGCAGGGGACACGCACCACGGTGATGTCCTGTTGGTGCTGATGAGACACGGGCGGGACGGGGGGGGCGCAGTGGGGTGGCTGGCATGGGAGGGGGCACACCGCGGTGACACCCATGGGGGACACAGCGGGGTGACACACGCGCGGGCAGGTGGGACTCGAGGGGGACACCATAGTGACATCCGTGGGGCGCCTGGGACACGACATACTGCGGGGGGGGGGGGAGCAGATGGGACACGGGTGTCGCAGCAGAGGGGGGCAGGCGGGGCGCGGAGGGGCTCGCTCCGGGAACACCCGTGGGGGCGGCCGGCGCCCGGCGGGGCACGGCGGGGTGACACCCGTGGGGGCGCGGGGGGGTGTTTGTGCAGCGCGGCGAGGGTCGGGGGAGCAGGGGCGGGGGGGGTGCGGCCGGCGTGGCGCGCGTGGGGCGGCGGGGGGCGCGCGTGGGGCGGCGCGGCGCGGCGCGGCTGGGCGCGGGGCGGTCCGGTCCGGTCCGGGTTTTGCCGGCAGCCGCGGGCAGCGGCGGCAGCGCCGTGCAGCGCGATTCGGGGGCTGTGCACTCCCAGAGCGAGCGGCGATGTGGAGGTGGGTGTGCGGCGGCGGCGAGGCACCGTGCCCGCCTCGGCTCCCCTCTCGTCGGGCCCCCCCCCCTTCCCTTTCCCGCTCCCCGGCGCTGGGCAGGTGCTGACCCCCCCCCCCCCCCGCCCCCCCCATCCCTTCCCTCCCCGCCCCCCCTCCCCCGCTCCCGGGCAGCCCCCGCCGCTCCCGGCAGCGCTGCCCGCAGCGGCGGCGGCTCCCGGACCGGCGGTAGGTGCCGGCCCCCGGGGCCGCTCCGGCGGGCGGCGGCGGAGTTGGGGGCTGTGTATGTGTGGGGGGCTGGTGGTGGGGAAAGGGGAGGGGGGAGAAGAAAAAGTTTGGCGGGGGGCGGCTGCGGCTCGCCCCGCTCCGCCCGGCGCCGTTACCGGGCTGCCCGCGGTGGCGGCGGCGGGGCGCGGAGCTGGCCGTCTGCCCGCGCCGGGGCCCGGCCGGTGCTGCCTGCGCGGCGCCCGAGCGGCCCCGCCGCTTCCCGGGAGGGGCGGCGGGGTAACGAGCAAAGTTTTTCTCGGTGCGGCTGAACCACCCCCCCGCCCCGTGTCCCCCCTCCCGTCCCCTTTCCCGGTACCCCGCACCCCGGCGGGGATGCGCTGGGAGCCGGGGGGGGAGGGATGGAGGAGAGGCCCCCCCCCCCCTTCCCCCCTCCCGCGCCCCCCGCCCGCTCGCCACCCCGGGGCCGCCGCGGCATCGCCCGGTGGTTTCCCGGGTGACAATGGTGGCGGCGGGGCCGGGGGGCGGCGGGGGCGGCAGCGCCGCGGCGCCGGGGGGAGGCGGCGCGCCCCGGGCAGCGGGCAGCGGGCAGCGTGCGGGGCCGGCCGCTGCCACCCGCGGCGGGTCTCGCGTGGGGGTGGGGGGTGGGAGGGGAGCCCCCGCCCGGCGCCTGCCGGTTGCAGTGGCCCCTCCGCGCTCGGGTTCCCCGCGTGGGTTGCTCTCGCCTCCCCCGGGGGTGCGCCGAGCCCCAGCGGCAGTTTGGCTCCTCCACCGGTGACCGGCCGTGGGAGCGGCGCCGCTCGCCATCGCTCAGCCATGTGCAACAACTAACCCAACTTTATCATCCCCCCCCGCCTTTCCCAAGTAATTTCCACCCCCCGCTTCGCCGTCAGATGGGAATCCCAAACCTCCCGCTCCCCCCCTCCGGCGGGGGGGGCACCCAGCACGCCCGGCACCCAGAGATCCGCCTGGATCCCGCGGCTGCCGTGTCACATCCCTCGTCCGTGCCCGGTGTGGGTGCTGCCAGCCCCAAAGCCATCGTGGGTTTGGTGAATTGTGCCTGAACCCTGAGATCACGGCACCAAACTCCGCTGAATCGTGGCCCCACAGGCCCCACGGTGGCGTTTTTTGTTTTTTTTTCCCCTCTTATTTTATTTTTATTACTACTATTTTTTTTTTTTCGTCGCATCCCCCAACTGGCGACGTCCTTCTTTCTGGCCCGTGTTTGCTTTGGGTCGGTTTTTTTCTTTGCTGGGATGATTGATTGGGGAGAGAAGGGGAAGGGGGGGTGGGATGGGGATGGAGGGGGGGCAAAGTGTCGGCGCCCGCCCCGCTCCGCGTCCCACGCATAAACAAAGCTGCGCACACATCCTGCGATAACGGATCACATGTGTGTGCCGCGCCGTCGCCCCTGACCCCGGCCGGGCAACCTTTACCCCCCGCCGCCCACTCCTGCAAGCGACCCCGGGAAGGCGGGGAGGGGGGGGCGGACAGATTGGAGCGGGCTGATGTGCTGCGGGGATGGGGGGGTTTGAGGCAGGACTTGGGGAAGCGGGGGGGATGCACAAGCCCGGCTACCTGGGGCGCAGGGCCGGAGCCGGCGGAAGTTTTGTTTCTCTGGAAACGGGCCCTTGCTGTGTCAGCAGCCCCTTTGTGCCGCTTTGTCCGTTCCCCCCCCCGGCCCCCTCGCCTGGCGGCGGGGCCGCACCTGGGACTGCAGAGGGATGGACCCCCCCCCGCTCTGCTCCCCAACCCCTCGCTGCTCCCCGGGGAGTTGAGTTGCATCCCCCCCCTCCCCGGGAGGGCAGCGGCGTGAGGATGACGAGGGGTTGGATGGGAAGGCGGGGGGGGGGGGGGGACGGGAGAGGGAGGGAGGTGAGGTGGTGACCCCCCAAAGGTACCGCTCAGCGGGAGCGTTCATAGGCATGGAAACCCTTCTCTGTCTGTCTGTCTCTCCTTACGATTTCTATCCAGACAAGCTTTGCAGAACCATCTTCTCTAGCAGCAGCCCCTGCTCATTCCCAGCATCTGAACCCGGCGGGGACGCCAGCTCTCGCCTCCCCGGCGGTGCCGGCGGCTCTTGCCACCACATCGAATTCAAACCGGTCGTGGCGTCACGTGGGCCAAGCCTCGAACCCGAAAAGTGTCACAGCGCGTGGTGGCTCTGGCTCCCGGCAGATCCCCCCGAAGGCCTGGCCAGCCCGGGATGCCGGTACTGGCATCGCCCTGACGAAGCTGCCTGGCGAGTTGGCAGATGTTGTGCCCTGACCTTGGGGCCAGCGCTGGGGTGTGTGTGTGTGTGTGTGTGTGTGTGTGGCGGGGGGGGGGGACACACACTATGACGGGATGATGGGGACGGGGACGCGCCGGCGTGTGACAACAAAAGCAAAGTAACAAAGGACCCGCCGGTGGTGCTCAGAAGTTCGTCCCGGCCCCCCGCTGCGGCCGTCCGGTGCCGTCCGGGGATTTGGTGGCCTCGTGGGCAGGGAGGGGGGTTTGCCTGTTTGCCGGAGAGGGGGGGAGTAGGCAGGGGTTTAGGGGTGGATTTGTGCTGGGCGCCGCGCATGCCCCCACCGCCCCGTCTCGGTGGGAAGAAGGCAGGAGGCGGCCGAGTCGTCCTTGACATGGATTTTTGTGGCGGAGATGCGGGCAGCCGGCGCCGCGCTGCCAGGCGCCTGCCTGCACCTCCTGCCCGTGGCATAAGGTGGGCGGACAGGGGAGAGGGGCTCTGGGCGCTGTGCCCCAAAATTCAGCCTGTCCCTCCTCTTCTTCTCCTCAGCGAAGGCCGGTGGCAAGGAGATCCTGTGGGGGCACCGGGGCTGGATGTTTTGGGGACCCTCCACCCTGGGACTCCCTTGCCCACCGGCACCTCCTGGTGTCACCGGGGCCATTCCAGGCTGGGGACGGGCAGGTGTTGGCAGTGCAGGCGATGCTTGCCCAGGACCTGGGGATGCTGCAGGACTTGGGGGCAGTGTCCTCTCCTCAAAATTGTCCCCTCTGCCACAGCTCCTGCTTGGGGGGCTGGGAGGAGGACCGGACCCTGGGTGCTCAGCCCTTGCAGCCAGCATTGCCCCAGCACCTCTTGCTGTGGCCGTTCATGGCTCAGCCGAGGCTGGATCTGGCCCCGGCTGGTCCCAGACCCTCCACCTCTCTTCCCCCCCCAGCAGGGACATTCCCTGGGGTGGCAGGAGTGGGTACTGCCGCTCTTCTGCCTCTCCTCACCCCGCTGGCACATTTATTTTCCCAAACCCTGGCTGTAGGAACAACCTCTTGATTAAGTGTATTAATAGTTAAACTTTCAGCTCATAGCTTAAACTCACCAGACCACGAAAAGCTCCCTCCTTTACTCATGCTCTGTTGCTCAACTAAAATATTGCACTCAAAAGGGTTGGGTTTTTTTCTTTACCCCTCCTTTTCCCCTGACTCGACTTTGACTCCTGGGAGCATGGGGGGTCTTGCAGGGACCCTCTACCCCAGTTGTCCCCACTACCCCTCACTGCCACCCCTCTGTGAAGAGCCCAGGCATGGAGGTTGGGGGGGCTTGCCTGGCCAGGTGTTCCCCCAGTGAATAGGGCTCTTCAAGCTCAGCCAGGCTGAGGAGGAGGATGGGAACTACCATCCCGGGAAGAGGGTGGCCCCCCCATCCTGTTGGGGACATGGGGACAGGCTGTGGTGGCTGGGGAAGGGATGGAGACGCTGGCGGTAGCCGGTGTGTGGGATCAGATGTTTTCCTGCCAGGCAGGCGATGGAGCAGGAGGAAGGGTGGGAGTTTCAGCCATGCCAAGTGCAACGTCCTGCACCTGGGTGGGGGCAGTCCCCAGCACAGCCTGAAGGTGGATGGGATGGGAGCAGCCCTGCGGAGGGCTGGGGGATACTGGTGAGTGACAGATGGGACATGAGCTGGCAGTGTGGCAGCCCAGAAAGCCAAGTGTCTCCTGAGCTGCATCACCAGCAGTGTGCCCAAAGGGTGAGGAGGGGATTGTCCCCCTCTGCTCTGCGCCCCTGACACCCCCCGGCAGCACTGCGTCCAGCTCTGGGGCCCCCAGCACAAGACAGACATGGACCTGTGAGAGCGGGTCCGGAGGAGGACACCGAAATGGTCCGAGGGCTGGGACAGCTCTGCTGTGGGGAGAGGCTGAGGGAGATGGGGTTGTTCGGCCCGGAGGAGAGAAGGCTCCAGGGAGACCTTACTGGGGCATTTCGGTACATAATGGGGACTTCTAAGAAAGATGAAGAGAGACTTTTTACCAGGGGCTGTCATGACAGGGCAAGGGGCAGTGGTTTTAAACTGAAAGTGGGTAGGGTTAGATTGGACATAAGGAGAGATATTTTATGATGAGGGTGGTGAGACGCTGGCACAGCTTGCCCAGAGAAGTTGTGGATGCCCCGTCACTGGAATTGTTCAGGTCGGATTTGCCCCTTGGCTTTGTGCAACCTGGGCTAGTGGAATATGTCCCTGCCCATGGCAGGGAGTTGATCGGGTGGTCTTTGGAGGTCCCTCTGACCTACACACTTCTGTGATTCGATGAATGGGGGCAGTGGCGTAGGAGGGGCAGGAGGGAAGAGGTGTTGGAGTAAAGGGGTGGTGGGAGGAGGAACCATCTCCAGGAGAAACCGTCTGGGGAATCTCAGGCCCAGGCCAGTGGGAGGAAACATATGGGTTTGCTCCTGCTCAGCAGTGGCTCTGCCATGGGGAGCAGGGCAGAATCAGGCCTGCAGCAGACTTTGCCTTCACCTGAGGGACATGTCCTGGTGGGGAGGCTGGGCTGTGTCTCCCCATCCTGGGAAACCCGCTGGGTGAGCACCAGGGCATGAGGGTGAGGAGCAGCCTTCATGCCTAGCCACGTCCTGTGTCCCTTGGGGGACACCTGCAGTGCTGGAGACCTGGGAGATCTCCAGGGAGAGCCAGGCAGCAGGACAGTGTGACCCCAGTGAGTGGCTGAGGGTGAACAGTGGGTCCTATTGCCTTTGGGAGAGTCCAGAGGGCACTTTTTACCCTGGCCACTGGCCCTTAGGTGCCTGAAGACCAGAGTCAAAAGAAGCTTTCGGGTCCCATCAGCATCTCAGCACTGGTGGTGTGAATGTGTCATGGAGCAGGTCCTCACCCGGCCCAATAGTCTCTCCTTTGAGGGTGCTGTGGGGCTGGGGAGGGGGGTGCATTGATAACGTCTTTGGAGTGGTTTCATCCTGGCTCACCTTCTCCCATGGCTTGCAAGCAGGTCGAGTCTGAGATGACAGCCCTTGCCACACAGGGGTGGCAGCCTGTTATTATGTGAATAAAAGGATTTTTAAGGTCAGAAGGTTTTGAGAGGCTGCCTTGGTGACTCTGGTTTCCACTCATCCATTGTTACAGCATGGAAAAGGGACCTGAGTAACAGCCCTGCTGCGTCCAGCTTGTGAAGGCTTGGCTCTCAGCCTTGCCTTGGGATTTGTGGGTCTGATTCTATGTCCTTGTGCTCAAATGGTATTGCTCGTACCAAAGCATCTTCCATCACCTGAACTTGGACATTCTTTGTGCTGGGAAGATGAGGACCTGTCACCTCCCTGGAGTGGTGCTTACAGCGTGTTGGCCCAGGCGTGGGAAGGTACGTGTTGGCCTCGACCCTGGAACTGGCGGTAAAGAAAGAAAATGTCATTTTCTGATTTACAAGCAGGATGTGCATTTCTGTCTTCACTCTCCCAGCCTGGAGATGTGGGAGCTAGAAAAGAGCTTATGTCACTGTCTCTGCCCCTTGTTAACACTGTGATACACTTCTTCAGGGGCATGGTGTGGGTGATGGATGGGACCTGCGCCGTGGTGTGAGAGGTAGCCTGTCATTTCTGGGTCAGTTCTGCGATGGGCTTCATCCCAAGGGTCTGATTGTCACCTTTGTGGCACCAGACTGTGGGTGGTGACAGGACTGGGGAACAGTGCTGTCCTGGCCTCGTGGACTGCGAGGTGCTTCTGGGTGACTCCGGTGGGTTTTTGGGTTGGTGCTGCTGCCCATGAGACTCCAACTGACCCTGGCATATGTTTGCTCAGCACTTGTTGAGCTTCCTGGGTGTGGCCCAGGTTTGAGCAAGGGTTGGGTTTGTGCTCTGGTATGATGAGATTGGGCATGTTCACTTCTGGTGTCCTCTGGTGCTGCTGTCTCTGGTCATCGCTTGGTTTGCTGGTGGTTGCCTGCTGTTGGAAGGCAGCACTGGTATCATCTGTGGCTCTGGCTTGAGGGATGTTTTATTTTTGCCTTTGCAAACCTGCCTTGAATTCATGCCTGTGCCCCAGCTCTTCATAGGGGTATCCGGGCAATATACATCTCCCCTGATCTTCCTTATGAGAGTCTTCGGCTGTGCCCAAACAAGCAACACAGCTCCATCTGCTTGGATCCCAAGTGGTCTTTTGGTGTCCCCAGGTGTCCTGTGGCCATTGGTTCTCACTTCTTTTTGCTGGGACCTGCTTTGTGGCTTTTGTGCCTCTTTGTCTCCCCCCAAGACTGGCTGAGAAAAGCAGTTTGGGGTCCAGATCCAAGTCCTGAGTCTCTCACTTGAACATCCCGAAGGCTGAGGGGCTCTCACTTGAACTTCCTGAACCTGAAGGGTCCCAAGTGTTTGGAGATCCAGGTGCTCTCATCTCTGCCGCCTCCATGCCCTGTAGGTTCTTCTCCTCTGTGTCCACTTGCTGCTCAGAGGCAGGTTCCTGCTCTCCAGCCTCTCCTGCAGCTGGAGCGTGGCTGGGGAAAACCATTAGTGCCCAAGGAGTGTTGATGTCTTGGGGATGGCTTGAGACCTTTTGATGCTGGTGCAAAGCCTTATGGAGGGAAGTCTACACCCTTGGGAGATGCAGACCAGTGCTCTGCCCTCTGCTTTGCAGGAGTCTGTCTTTGGGTTTGGGTCCAGGTAAAAGGAGGGCAAGCAAGCTGTACCTGCAGATGTTACTTGGAGGCTGTGTGGGGTCTTGCCTCCTTTTACAGACTCACAGAATGAATGGGTTGGAAGGGAACTTCAAAGATCATCTAGTCCAACCTCTGCCAGAAGATCTAGGGACATCTTTCACTAGACCAGGTTGCTCAAAGCCCCATCCAATTGGGCCTTAAACACTTTCAGGGAGGGGACATCCACAGCTTCTCTGGGCAACCTGTGCCAGAGTCTCACCGCGCTCATCATACAACATTTCTTCCTTATGTCCGACCTAACCCTGACCTCTTTCAGTTTACAACCATTGCCCTTTGTCCTGTCAGGACAGGCCCTGGTAAAAAGTCTCTCTCTGACTTTCCTATAAGCCCACTCATACGTAGAAAGGTCTCTCAGCAGGTCCGGGTCTTGACTGGGCCATGGAGAGGTGAGGGCTGGGGGTGAGTGGCTGGTGGCCGGGATGTGGAAGCAGGCTTGCAGACAGCCCAGGGTGGCTGAATGCAGGGCTGCAAGTGCCGTGCTGGGTTGTCCTTCCCCACCTTCCCCTGTTGCATCTGTGCTGTGTCCGGCTGGGATCACAGCAGGGAAGTAGATCCCAGGCACCCATTTCTCCTGGGGTCCCCGTGGCCGCGCTTTGTCCCTGTGCCCCGCTGCTGGCCAGGGACTTTTCCCCCCATTTCCTGCAGCCCGTGGGAGTGAGTGGCCGAGGATCGCTGGCTCGGGGAGCGCTCCTCTTGCCCTCTGCTTTACCTTCTGCATCTCACTAATCTGATGACCGGAGGTATGCGAAGCATTTCAAATATGGCCTCGTTAGCTGGCTCCGGACAGAGCACGCAAGAGGCGTTTCTTCACACTCCTATTCCAGCCGGCTGTTGCCGTTCCCTCCTCCCATGGGCATCCCACTGCCATTTGCCCCGTGCCGGCTGGGTTCAGCATGGCCAGCCGAGCCCATCCCACCTGGCCACGGGATGGATGTGTCCCTTTGCAGGTCAGCTCTCTGCTGCACTGGTGGCCGTGGGCGGGTGTTGGGTCCCATGGCAATTTGAGAGCATTGCTGAGTGTTTGTGCAAGGGGCGAGTACGATGCTGGGGAGCAGGATGTCCCCTCTGCCTGCAGCCTCGGTGGGTGTCCAAGCCTCCCACAGTGCCCCCAGCCTGCTGGGAAGAGCTGGAGGGGCAGCCCAGGGCATGTGTGATGGGGGGTGGGGGGTCACTGAGCAGGTCATTCTGAAAGTCATCAGGGTGAGGATGCAGGATGGTGGGTGCTGGCCCCGGTGGGAAGCACCCAGCAGGAGGAGCGGACCCGGGGAGGGGCACGGTGTGACTCTGGGCGCAGTGGAGGGGGTACCCTGGGATCCCCAGGGAATGTGTGCTGCCCAGGGGCACTGCAGCCCGCCTCTGGCTGGCTCTCTGCAATGGTCCTTGAGATGCTGTGCCCAGGAGAGCGCTTGTGCCACCCACTTGGGGGTCCTTGCGCCACCTGACCCTCCATTCTGGGGTGGTGAGTGGCGCATCCTGTCCGTCTGTCCACCCATGCCCATCTGTGCCTCCTGATACCCCCGTGCCCTGGTGCACGTTGCCAGACCGGGCTGCCTGCCGGAAGGGGCCCCGTTGCCATCGGCGCTGCCGTGCTTCCGCCTGGCTGGGGCCGCCTGCCTGCAGCGCCAGCACTGGCGGGGACCCTCCACCTTTGATGTCCCCAGTGTCCCCTGCCTTGCTGCGACGGCAGCGCGAGCCTGGCAGCGTCTCCCCGCTTGGCTGAAGGAGCTATTTAAAGCTGGAGGCGGGGGGGGGGGGGGTGGAAGGAGAAAAATAAATGTAGAAGATGAAGATGATGAGGGTGGCTCCGACCGCCCCTGGGGACAGCTGGCCCAGCGTCAGTGTCCCTGAGGAGGGGATGCCATGGCCCGGCATGGCCTGCCCCGGCCCCGGCAGGGCTGGGAGCTGGACGCCAGGCATTTGCGCTTTAATGCATCAGGACAGCTTGCAAATTCCAGCCTGGCGCGGCAAGGTGCCGGCCGCGGTCGAGCGTGCGCTGTCTCGCAGGCGAGAGGGCCGTGCTGCCATAACCGGTTAGCTCGGCGGCCGCCGGTGGGGCGCGAGGGCCTGCGGGGGGCTGGGGGCCAAGGCAGGGCTGTGGGCAGCCCCTGCCTCCTGCTTTGCTGGGGGGCTCTGCGTAGCCCCCCGCTGCGGCAGAGGTGGTGGCCCACCCTGGTGCGGTGGTGGCACAACATGGGGTTGGCCTGAGAAGGGCAGATCTGTAGGGACCCTTGTCCCCCCCGTCCGCAGAGATCCCCGTCTCCCTTGTCCTCTCCTTGTCTGCAAAGTCCCCTGTCCTTCTAGACTCTCCTGCTCCCTCATCTACAGGGATCCCTGTCCTCCCTTCTGTAGGGACCCCTGTCCCCCATCCCCATCATCAGAATCCCATGCTCCCCCCTGTCTTCAGGCATCTCTGTCCCCCTGCTTTTGCAGATCCCCCTGACCCCCTCTCTGCAGAGCCTCCCAGGTGCAAAAGCCCTTGCTCCCCCTGTCCCTCCCTTCTGCAGAGCCCTGTATCCTTGCCCTTTACAGGGACCCCTGTCCACCACATCCGCAGGAACCCTTGTCCCGCCATGTGCAGACCCCCTGTCCTCCCGTCCGCACAGCCCAGGGTGATGCCCAGACACGGCATGCCCCACCCAGCACCGGTGATGACCCGGGGGCAGTTCAAGGGCATCCTGTGCTGTCTGAATCCCTGGGGAGAGGGGGTGACCCATCATCTCTACACACGGGGAAACTGAGGCAGGGAATAACAGCACTGCTGCCCCTGCCCCCACACCACCGCACTCCCCGTGTGTCTGGGTGATGCTCCTGGGGGTCCTCTTGGTCATGGGGACATGCAAATCGGTGGTGGATGGTTTTTCACAGAATCCTTTCTAGGAGGTGGTTTTTCATTCTTTCCCTAAATATTTCCTAAATGTTTGAGCCCGTCAGTCGAGGTGAGACCCACAGGCTTTCTCTCCATCGCCCAGTGTGCCCTCATCTCCTCGCCTCCCTTCTTCCCATCCTCCCGTTTTGGGTTCCTTAAATAAAAAAGCCTTTAAAAAAACATATGAGCCACCTTGCTGGGAAAAACTGGAGTCACCCTGAGCACTATATCTGCCGTACCCAGGGGCCTCGGCACATGCTTGCCAGGCTCTGGGTGCTCCCCAGCTCTGCTCCTGCCCGGAGCAGCTGGTGGTCGTTGCATCTCTGGCCAGCGGAGGATGGGGCTTCTTTCTTTGCAAAGGCGTTGAGGGATTAGTGAGAGGATTAGTAAATATGACCCCAGGTAAAGATTAAGACCCAAAAAAAAAGGAAAAAAAGGTGTTTTTTTTTCCCCCATGCTGATGCACCATGAAGATTAAAACAGGATGAATTCATGCTACAGCCGGCAGTTGGTTTACGGGTGGGAGGGGCAGCATGGAGGGATGGGGGGACGGGGTGTGGAGATGCCAGGGGGGAGCAGAGGACCTGGGGGTTCTGGCAGGTCCCTGGAGGTTCCCAGGGGCCAGGCTGCCTGTGGCTGGTGCCGGCTGCAGGCAGCCAGAACTGCCAGCAGGCAATGGGGACAGGAGTTTTTTGGGGTGAGATCCTGGTAAACTACAGCCAGCTTAATCCTGGAAATAAGTGGCACTAGGCTGCGGGGTGGTGGCTTCAGCAGCTCATCCCAAAGGCTGATAGCTCGGCAGATAAGGCTGGAAAACACCCCCGGCAATTGGGAAAGCAGCAGGGAGTAAGTTCCTCCCTGCCCACAGCCTTCCCCATCAGCTCTAGGCCATGTTCTTGTTCCACCTGAGCATCCCGGGCAGAATTCTTCAAACATTCCCGCCACGCGGCACCTCCGAGGATGAGCCGGGACCGGTGCTGAATATTCAGGCCATAAAGGTCCTCGCTTTCGGCTGGATCCCCCTCCCTTGGTGGCTCTGGGGCTGTGTGACTGGGAGGGCTGCTGGCAGAGCCCTGGCAATCTCGGCTTCCCCTGGGAAGGGGGTACAAAGGGGTCCCCTCGGGGGTACAAGGGGGTCCCCTCCAGGACACGGAGAGTCCCCCCTGCACTGGGGACATGTCCCCTCCTGCAGCCAGGAGAGGCGGCTGGGGGGAGTCTGACTTCCCTGCCATGGTGCTCCCGTGTCCTTTCGGTGATGGCAGAAGGGGATGCTGAGGCTGGGGACAAAGGAAACTGGGGAGACCCGCCCTGGGCTGTCTGGCCTTTCTGAAGGAAGATGTGACCAGTATGTGTATTGGGAGGAAACTGGAGTGGCTGTCTCAAGGGGGGATGGGCAGCAGTGACCCCGGCAGAGCCATATCCTCGTCCTTTCTCCTCCCTGTCTGCCCAGGACAGCACTGGCCCCGGGCGAATTCCTCTCCGGGGAGCCCCGACCTCTCCCCTGGGTCGGTGCGCTGGGGGGGATGTGGAGCCAGCCCTGCTTCGGGTGTCCGGCGGCGGGGTTGGCCGACCCCTCCACTGCCGCTGAGCCTTTCTGGGGGCGTTGAGCACTGGCTCGGTGGTCAAACACTGTTTTGGGGGGTTGAGCACCAGGTTTGGAGGGCTGAGCACTGGCTTGGTGGTCAATCAGCAGTTTGAAATGTTGAGCACTGGGACAGGACGGGGGCTGAGCACCATTTTGATGGGCTGAACACGGGCTCAGAGGGTCAAGCGCTGTTTTGAGGGGCTGAGCACCATTTTGGGAGTTGAGCACCATTTGTGGGGCTGAGCACCATCTCAGGGGTAAAGTACCAGTCCAGGGAGCTGAGCACCCGCTCAGGGATTCAGCACCAGCATGGTGGGGCAGAGTACTGGCTTGGGGGTTCAGTGCCATTTTGGGATGCTCAGCACCAGTTTGGGCATCAAGCTTTGGTCTGGGGGGCTGAGCCCCATTTTCGGGGGCTGGGCACCAGCCCTGCAGCTAGGTAGGCAGGTTCTGCACTGAGGTGATGTGGACAGGTTCAGCCACTGCTTGTTCAGGCATTTCACAGCCTCCAGGGTTGGATCCAGCAGTGGTGAAGACCAGCTGGATCCTTCCTGAGGTGCTGTGAGGCTGGGGCTGGCAGTGCTAGGGGACAGTTGTTCCTGCTCCCTCTTTGCTCCCTGTCCTCCTCCTTGGTGCTCACTTGTACCGTGGTGGCCAGAGGATGGGGAGTAGCAGGAAAAGCTGTCTTTGGGTCCCTTTGTTGGCACCAAGTGTGTAGGCACATCCCAGCCCTTCCCTGCCTCAGTTTCCCTCCTGCAGCGGAGCTCTTCCAGGGGTCTCCACTGCTGCCCCCTGCCCATGGTGGTCTCTCTGCTCTCCCACTTGTCTGCTGTGGGGCATCCTTGCCCAGACAGGCAGGGATGAGAAGAAAAGCCTCATCCCCATGGCCCACAGCAGGGCAGCTGGTACCCTGGGTGATGCTGGGGTACCAAGAGCATCCCTGATGGGAGCTCTGGTGCAGCAGTGTGTGCTGGCAAACCCTCACCTGGCCAACTCCATGCTGGGGCTTGAACCTGCTCTCCTGGTAGTCCTGGCAGCTGTCACTGGCCAGAAACTGAATCCACCAGGACCTTCTCCTGGAGCAGAGGTGGCCTTTGAGCTGGTACCCGTGCCTGTAGTGCCGGTGCATGAGGGGGTATGTGCAGGGGCACAGGGAGCACCATCCCCTTCCAGCTGAGCTGCTGCTCTTGGAAGGGGAAGAACCACGCAGTCCCCTTCCCCGGGGGTCTGCAGGCCTGGGGCAGCATGAGGAGGTGGTGAAGAGGAGCCTGAGGTGTCTCCCAGACCCAGGGCAAGGAAAGGTGCAAGCCCACTTCTTGTACTTCGCAGGTCACCTTGAACCCTGCTGGTCCCAGCTGTCCTGGGGACCAGCCTGTCACCCTGCCTGCACCTGGGATGGCAGCAGCTGCACCTTCCCTTCCGCCGCACGGAGACCAGGGGATGAGGGCAGAACTTTTTCCTGGCACCAGGACCATGCTGTGTCCCAGGGCTTGTCCTTTGTGCCGTCCCTGCCACAGCACTTGTTTTGGTAGCACCCTTGGGCTCCTCACAGCGTTTCCTTTATTCTGTGGGATGCAGCCCTCCTCCTCCTCAGGGACGCCTCCTCTCACCTCCAGGGGTGGGGAACTGATCCAGAGCAGGCTCCATGCCGAGTGCCTGCATCACCAGCCCTCCCTGCAGTGGGACTGGGCTCTCTCTGCACCCCCCAATGGGGGTCATGCCAGTGCCGTGTCCCTGTGGGCTTTGCGGGATGTTGTGGCACTGGGAGCTGGGTGAGGTGTGATTGTGATGGCAGTAGAAGGTCCCCTCGTAGGAGAGGGAGGAGTGATGCCGCTGGGGACACCAAATCCTTCTCTTCCCCCCATGGCTGGCTTTGCCCTGAGACGCTGGTGCTGGCTGCATCCCCAGCTGCCTCCCAAAGCTCTCCTGGGGGTGATCGTGGGGTGAGGTGCCAGGGGTCTCTGTGCCTATCCCAAACTTGCCCAGGGACCCTATCCTGGAGCTGGAGTCAGTGCTCAAGAGTGGGGAGCAGCTCCTGGGTCACTGGGGAGCGGGTGCACCCCACCCAACCCTGCTGCCCCTAAGCACCCAGCATCATTTATTTATCAGGGTGAAATAAAAGGAGAAATCTGGAAGTACAGGATTAGAGAAGGGCCCAGGGCTGCCTGCAGAGTTTGAAGGCACGGATGGGTGCCGAGGGGCAGAGACCATCACTGGAGTGCAGGCAGGCACTGTGCAACATGGTTGTTTTTTTTGCTAGACACAGCAAAACCTCTTTTCTTCCTTCCCCTCTCTGTGCATGTTCTTGCTGGGTTGGCCAAGGGATGAGGAGTAGCATGAAAAACTGAATCTGGGTCCTTCAGCATGGGTGCATCCCAGCCCTTCCTTGCCTCAGTTTCCCTCCAGCAGTGCAGCTCCTGTAGGGTCTCCCTGCTGCCTCCTGCTCATGGGGGTTTGGTTGCCCAGCTGCTGTGTGACTGGGCTGCCATGGGGCATCCCTGCCCAGGTGGGCAGGGCAGGCAGGGGTGGGAAGGGATGCAGTGCCCCGCAGCGGGGTGGTTGGTACCTGGGTGATTCCAGGATGCTGAGAGAATCCTGCTGGTTATTCCCTGGGAGTGTGGCTGTAGCTGTGCGAGGGGGACTGGGCTCTCCAAAAGACACAAACACCCTGTGCCCTCAAGGCTGAGACTGCCCCAAACTCATCTCATGAGTGACAATAACTGCAGGGCAAGGAGAATCCTTGGCTACATCCCTGCCCAGCTCTCCTCCAGCTGCATCCCGGCTGTGGGAGCTGCCTTGCTCTGGAGGGACCCTCTGTTAGGGGCCCCTGGCGGGGCTTTGTGCTGCAGGGAGGGGGCTACGGAGTGGAGGAAATCACATGCGTCAGGGACCTGGGGCTTTACGGGAAGCGAGGGTCGAGGCAAGAGGCGGAGTGACCCTGGGGGCAGCTCGGCCGGTTTTAAACTCAGGATTGGGCCCCCAAACCAGCTGCCCCGCGGCGGCTTCCCGGCAGGCGCGGGGCGAAGGGTGGCGGGGGGGTGAATGACAAGCCGCCATCCCTCCCCGGAGCAGATGGTCCCTCGGCAGCAAGCTGCCCCTTCCGCATCGATTACCCAGGCTGGCCGTTTAACGATTGCTTTCCGGGGTTAATTAAACTCTCCTCGCCGAGGGCTGCTGTGTGGCGGGGCCCTACCTGCCTGCAACCCTGACAGACACCCCCTAAAAGGGGGGTGATGAGCCTGTGATTGGAGCTGGGGTTTTCTTCCAAGCCAAACCTCGCCCTTAATATCCATCCCGGAGCACGGCGGGCGTGCAGGGAGAATCGCCACCGCCAGCTGCTCTCCTCTCCAGGGCATCCGGAGCAAGTCACTGTGGAGCCGCGTGGTTTGTCGCTCCACGGCCACTGTGGAGCTGCGTGGTTTGCAGAGCGGGTCGCCAGCCCTGCAATTGTTGGGAGTTGCTGCTTCTTGCATATCTAAATGTGCCCTTTCAGCGGGCGCTCTCAGTTGAAACTGCCATCTTTTGCCTCATTGTCAACCTCAGCGAGGTTACGCATCGTTTGCTGACTCACAGCCTCCTGCTCTAATTACTCGGCTCGACTCCCTCCCTGGAGCCACCCGGCCAGTCCCTGCCCATCGCTTCCTGCGACCAGGCTGCTTGCTGGGGGGCTGGAGCCAGGGGGGACCCTGTGCAAACCCCCTCCCTACACCCATCCCTGTCCACAGGCATCGCGTAGAGTCTCCGAGCGCAGCCGAAAGCTGCTCTCCCGTTAGCCTGCTCCAGCATCCCACTGCTTGCACGCCCCGAGGATCATCTGGGGGGGCTGATGTGTGCTGGCAAGGGCGAACGCATGGTGTTGCCCGACCCATCACCCAGGTGGAATGCTGGGGGACTTCGGGGCTGGCTGCCTCAGCAGACACCCCCCGGGCAGCCCCCCACTGAAGGGTGCTCACTCTTGCCTGCACCGCTGGGCCTCCTGCGAGCATCCTGGGTGCACAGCCCCCCCGGGCGAGTGGGAGCCTGGCCTCCCCCCTCAGCGGCAGCGCCGGCTGGGACGAGCTGTGCACTAAACCCGTTAGCTGAGCCTCTTTGATCCCCGTCTGATATGATCAGCCGGCCGGTAAGCTCTCAGCCGGGCCCAGCGTGATTTCCAGCGTCGCAGCAATTCGAACAGAAGCCGCAATTACCGCTGGGGTTGGGCTGGTCCTGCTCCGGGTCCTGCTCCTCCATGCTGGCTGGGGCTCCTGTCCGCAAAGATGCAAATGGAAGCACTGGCTCTGTCCTTAAAAATAATAATTATTATTAATTTATTAATTTTTTTAATATCACCCCATCCTGGGTGATCACAGTGTCATGCTGGGGGGAAGAGCCTGCTCTCCACTCGGGCATCTTGCTTCTCAGAGGCTTGTGCCTTCCAAGGAGAGGGGACACAAACCCACCTATCCCAGCAAGCCAGATGGGTACAGGGGCTCAAGCTGGCTTTAATTAATTTAATTTTTATTTCCCCCTGCATTCAGGTGGTAATATTGGGGCGGAAACAACATCTCTGCAAATCCATTTTGCTAACAGAGGTGAAACCAAGCTGGGTAATCCGGTCGTAACGACAGCGCTCCAAGCCGGGTAATGCAGTTGTGCTTGCCTTGGAAGAGGAGATATTTTATTTATTTATATATCAAGAAAAAAACCTATATATGTGTTTGCACAGGCTTCTGTCTGTCACAGAATGGTACAACCACGCATCTTATCTCATAAAGCCATATTTTGGCCCTTTTTTTTCCCCCAAGAAAGTGAATTTTAAGCACTGGGAGACAGTGATGGTTTCTTTGGAGCTGTTACGATCTGCCATGTACAATAAATCCGTCTTAGTTTGTGGATTATTGGCCCAATAGACCGTAACAGCTCTGTCAGCCCCTCCTGGCGTGCTGTGTCCGGCGAGCTCAGCCTTCTGTGGGTTTTCCGTTATTTTTTTTATTTTTTAGCAGAAATTTACTAAGGATTTTTCCGTGCCATGTGCATGTACAGCAGCTGATATGGAAATCACAGGAGCTCAGTTGTGTGCCCAGGTTTTGGGGGTTTTTTTTGCTTTTTAAATATATTTCCCCTTCGAAAATACCTGAAGGCACAAACCTACACACTGGAGTCCAGGCCCCCAAAATATGATGAAGCAGGAAGGCAGAGCTGTTGCTCCCCTGGTGTGGCAGGCTGGTGAGGGGTTGGCCTTGTCAGCAATGGGGTTATGCTGCTTTCCAGCAGGATTTTTCCCTGGATGGCCCTGCTTCTGCTGGCCGTTGTTCCCAGTCCCCTGTGCTTGCTCCAAGCCTGGAAAAACAGGATTTTGTGGAGATGGCATGGGATGGTGTGCTGGTCCCTCCACTGTTACCGGGCAGCGTGCTGGGTGGCACATGCTCCTATCACCTCCAACTTGAATTTGAGGGGGGTCTGAGCCCCTCAGAGCACGAGGTGCAGGCATGGGGCACAGGCATGGTGTGCTGGGGCAGGGCGCAGGCATGGGGCGCACACATCGCGGTGTGGATGCTGGCACAGGCAGGGGTGGCCGTGCTGGCTTGCTCTCTGCCACCAGCTTGCCTGTGCCCCCCTCTTTATCTGGGACATTTCTCTCTTTCCTGCTATCTGTGATCTCTGCTGTCCCCAGGGACTGGTGGCACAGGGTGGGGGGAATTAGAGCTGCTGTAGGGATAGGGCAGCTGGAAGACAGATGCACCCACCTTTGTCCTCGAGAAGGAGCAGGGGCCGCCTGTCTGGAGGAGGGGTGTGTGGGATTTGGGATGGGGTGGGAGCAGGCTGAGCACTTGGAGCTGTCAACGATAGCCCATCTGGGACGGGGCTAGTGGGTGGCCCCCGCTGTGCCAGGGATGGCTGGTGTCCGTGGTGCTGTGGGGGTGCTGGCCGGTGGTGCCTTTAAGTCCTCCCAGCCCCTGCACTGGGGGAGCCACTCTGGTCCCATCAGCTCCGTAAGCCCATTAAGAGCTCAGGGAGCCTTACGCCTTGGGGGTCTACAGGAGGGACTTGCACTAGTTCAGCTTAAACTCCTTGAGCCTAAGCAGGGCCGCCTGCAGCAGGGACACGAGGATGTCCATGGCCATCCTCTGAGTACGCCCGTTCTGACCCCCCTGCAGTGCCAGCCACGAGGGATGGTGAGGACTGCAGCCCTGGGAGCATGCTGGCATGGTGTTTTGGCTTTGATGCATTGTTAAAATGAACCGTTGGGGTTAAAGTGTACCTCTTGCTCTGCAAAACCCTTAACAGAGGATCTGCCCCCTCTGGGTGCTGTGGTTCAGCTTGATGACATGTAGGAGAAAGGTGCAGGGCGGCCACATGGGTCCATCTGGGGTGCACAAGGGTGGGGAAGCCATGCTGGTCAAGTGGAACCTGGTCAGAAATTGCTGGGGTACTTTTTCTGCCCTTAACCTGGACATGCTCTATGTCAAATGTGTCAAAAACTACCAAAGGAGGCAAAAAATCCCCCCAAGGATGGGTCTTTGTGAAGCCCTTGGGATGGAAATGTGTCTTCCTCCACTTTGTAAGCATAGAGGTCCCCACACCCTGCCCTCAGTCACCCCTTGAATTTGCTGACCACCCACCAGAAGACCAAGGATAGTGTGGACAGTCCCTAAAATGCTGGCACCTCATCCTAGCCGCAGGGATGGGTTTGTTTCTGCCAAATCCACTGCCTGCAGGACCAAGTCCCCCCAGTGCTCCTGCTTCCTAGGGGATGGAGGCTGCTGGGGCTTCCTGCCCAGTTTGCCCTCACAGCCTCTGCTCCTCCCTCAGGCTCATCCATCACTGAGGTTGTCACTGAGGACAAGGTGCATGGCAGTGCCAGTCTGGGGAAGAGGGAGGAGGAGGAGTTGGAGCAGACTGGAGAAAGCAGCAGATGGAGGAAGATGTCCATCGTGGAAGCTGAGAGCAGGCAGTGAGGATGTCATCTCTTTGTGTTGGTGCCCCATGCTCTGGAGGCTTCCGTCCTCCCATCGCAGGGGCTTGCCAGTGCTGTGGCAGGAGGACCTGTCCAGAGATGGGGATGTGGCTCTTGGGTTTCAGGAGGGCATTGAATCAAACCCTTCTGCATGGGTGAAGAAAAGATGTTTCTCTTGCAGGAGGGTCACCAATTGAGCAGGCAGGTCCCTGGGAGGAGGCTGGGGACTCTGAACCCACCCTCCACTGTCTGGAGAAGCGGTGGACCACCACGTGGCAGACACCAACTGTGACAACCACATCCAGCTTGTTGCTTGCCATTTCAGCTTGCCACCTTGTTCCTCAGCTTTTGGGAAAGTGAGGAAAGGCAGAAGTATTGATATCTACCTCTAGTTTTAGTTGCAGACCCTCAGAGCTTTGAGCCAAAAAGGACCTGTGAGTCCAGAAGGATGCTTACACCCTGTAATCATGACCCCTCAAAGCACATCTCCAGTGCAATAAGCTTACCACATCGAGCCCTTTCCAGCTCCCACCACACAATGTTTCCTTCAAGCTCAAGGCTCAGTCTTGCAGCTCGTCGAGATGTGTTGTGACAAGAAACAGAGGGGTTCACTCTTATGGCCGCCCTCCTCAAGGTCACGCATAAGAGTGAACCCCTCTGTTTCTTACTGTGTATCCTGCAGCTCTTTCATCGGAAGTTCCCCCCGTCCTGACTCACGTCATGGCTGGTGGTGGTGGTGGCCCCTTCCTCCTTCCCAGGGCCTGCGCTCTGTTTTCTGACTGTCTTGCGGCTGATTCTTTGAGATCTGCCAGCTTCACCCATCTCACTTGTGCTTTTCTGGTAAGGCACAGTGCTGGTGGTTAAATTACTGTAGAATAAGATAATAGTTTGGGATGGAAGAGACCTTCAAAGATCTTCCAATCCAGGCCCCTGCCATGGGGGACATGGCACCGTCCAACCTGGCCTTGAACACTTCCAGTGATGGGGCATCCACAGCTTCTCTGGGCAACCTGTGCCAGTGTCTCTCCATCCTCATCGTACAACATTTCTTCCTTATGTCCAGCCTAACCCTGACCTCTTTCAATTTAAAACTGTTGCCCCTTGTCCTGTCATGACAGGCCTTGATGAAAAGTCTTTCCATCTTTCTTATACTCCCCCTTCATATAGAGAAAGGACACAGTAAGGTCCTGTGGCTGTGTGCAGGACACCCAGTGAACATTGAAGTGTTTTGTAGCAGTCCAAATGCTTTCTGCAGCCAAACTGGTGTCTGATCAAAGACAAGCTGAGCCTTGTTGGTACAACCGCTCCGCACCATGCCACCTTATCCCTGAGGCAAGACTTCTTGTCTCAACAGTTTTCTGGGAGCTCTTTTCCTAATGGCTCTTCCCATCAGGCTGCCCAGGACTGCTGTTCTTCCATCCTTTGCTGGCGTGCTACAGGGAAGGAAGACACCCTTCCTCTTGGGCTGATTCTTGAAGAAGCATCAAGAACCAGGAGAGCTGTTAGACATCTCCTCTGAAGGAGAACTTGGCTTGGGTGGGTGCATTGTCTGTGCACCTCTGCCCTCGGACATGTCTGCCTGTCTGAGAGCACGGTGTGTGTTTGGTGCAGGTCTCCTTCCCAGCCGTGGTCCTGGCTGAAGGTTGAACTTCTAGCTTACGGCATCACAGTTGGTCACCATCGAAGCCAGTGTCGGGGACTCTTGCCATGGCAGCCAGGCCAGAGCACCCCTGGGGTCCAACAGTGCCAGGGCTCACTGATCCCCAAGACGTGGTGCAAACCCTCCCTGCGGCTCTGCTCTCCTGGAGGGGGAGGAACTGGTTGCTCCCTGGGTTCCAGCAGGTATGAACAGGAGGAACATCATCTCCTTCCTCTTTATCCTAGGATGCTCCAGCTCGCCCACTGCATTGGGCACTGAACCAACATGGTTCTCTTGACTGCCCTTGCCCTTAAGTGTGCAGATGGCTTCGGAGATCTGGGTCTAGTGCTGTGACTACTGGTCACAGAGAAGCCAAAGGGGGGGAGAAGGTCAGTGAGGGTCACAGGAGACCTGAGGACTGGTGTTCCTCAAGGTGAACAGAAATGATGGAGCGTCTGCAGGGCATCATGGGTCCTGGAGGTGTTGACAGCAAGTGTCCCTTTCCTCTGGTACCCACTGGCCTTGTGGCAGCAGTCTTCCCTCTGCCCAGGTCTCCAGCACTGTCCTCTTGCTCAACATCTTCCAGCCTGGCATGCAGAGCCTGGCAGGTCACACTCACTCCCCCGTGCTGACTTGAGCTGACCTGGGCTCTCCAGTTCCATCCTCACTGCCTCTGACAGGGTCTGGCTTGGTGCTGGGGTCACCCGTGACCTCCCAGTGACACTGGGGAGTGGGAAGCTCCCAGAGCACACAGCAGTGAGCTTGGGCGAGCACTTGTGTCTGAGCACGTTGGGGTTTGCTCTGTGTTATTCTGGATTTAAAAGGAAAAAGAGTGATTTCTCTTTCCCAGTTCCTGCATTTCCTGAGAGCAGCCTAGCTCCTAGCTTATCTTCAGACAGCCTCAGGGGTATTCGCTTGGAGTTTGGGAGTTTAATCAGGCATTGCTGGGGCATGTGAACTCTGTGTCGAGTCGCCGTTCCCATGGAGGGGAGCGCCTCTTGCAGATATTTGGGTTGGCGTGCCTGGGCTGGGGGCTGGGCTGGCTGGGAACGTGCTGCTCCTTTTCCTGGGGATGGGACTGGGAATGGCTGGGGGGTGACGACCTGCCTGGCCGGGGCAGCTTGCGGGCAGGATGCTGGCAGCCGCCGTGGTCAGGGTGGCTTCCCGAGGGCACCCCCTGCTGTGGGGCTGGCTGTGCTTGGATGCACTGTTTCGGCAGCAGTGGGAGGGAGCTTTTGTTCCCTCCAGCCCTGCCTCTGCCACCTGCCTCCTTTTTTCCCCAACCCCTGAGTTTTTCCTTGTAGCATCCTGGGTGGGGTCTGCTGGTCCCCACTAGTCCTGACCTGGTGCCCTCCTCCTGGCCCAGGGGAAGCTCCTGCCCCTTTGGCCCTGACCTGATTCGGTTTCTCATTTTTATTTTGGGTGGTTTTGAATTCAACAGAGAATCAGGACCTGGGTGGAAATGCCCGATGACGGGCTCTGCTTTGCTGGTGAAATCGAGGGCTTTTGTTGCTGGCTTTTTAGCAGGCAGTATTTCTTTTTTTGGGGGCTGGATATATTCCTGGCAAGTAAAATGACGGATGCTCTGTTTCGTTTCCAGTGGCAGCGTTTCAGATTCCTTGCTCCAGGGCAGGAGCCGAGCGAACTCCGATTCCGGAGCAGCTCTGGTACCTTGGCAGCTTAAAGGCCATGGGGTTTGCTTGAATGACAAGCAGCGCCGAGCGCCGAGAAAGCTCAGGAGAGGCGGCTTTGTGCGGCGTGCCCTCCATCTCTTGAAGGAGCGCAAGCCCACCAAGCGGGGAGGCAGCTTTTTATTGTCTTCACGCTTTGCAGGCAGACCGGGCGGCGGTGGAAAGGCGACACACAGAAGGCTGGCGAACGCTGCCTTGCCGGCGAGCGGGGATGCTCCCCAAGTTGCTGACGAGTAGATGGGGGGAAGCGCAAAGTCTTGGGGCACGGCTGTGCATCTTCTCCCTGGCAGTTCTTGGACGCTCCTTACCTTGGCTCTGCCCACACCTCCCGTTGTACCCAGCTGGGAGGCATGGGTGCACAGATCCTAGCAGCTGGCTGAGCTGCATCCCGCAGTGCTGGCGAAGCCATCGGGGAGGATGGGACCTGCTGATGGGACTTGCCTGCTGCCTGGGATACCACAGTGCTGGGGATGAAGCATGTGGGATGGGGGTCCAGAGCCTGGGGGGGGTCAGAGCAGGTCAGAGACCTACCTTCACGAGGTTTTATTTGGTCCATCTGGATGGACCTGGGGCATGTGTGGGTCTGCAGACAGGGCTTGGGATGGTGCTGGCAGCAGGCAGTGTTTGCCTGTCGCTGCTCCAGCTCCCCTGCGCTTTCTTTTGCTTCTGGAGACAACCCCAACTTCTGCCTGCACAGGAGGGTGCTGGCAGCTGGGCAGCAAGACCTGCCCCCACAAACCTCTTGAACCTCACTGGTCCACTGTGCTTACTGGGAGCAATTCCCCTGGGCACCAGGGAAGGCTGTGATGCTTGGGCCGGCCAGCCCCATTGCTGCGGCGAGTTTTGGCTGTGCTAAGCAAGGCTGTGGGACTGGGAGGAGACTGACCCAGACTCCCTGAGGCCTGTGGGGTGGCCCAATGCCCCCCGCCACACCCTAACCAAGCAGCCTTCCTCCCCTTTCTCTTCTTCCTCCTATTTCCCTCCTGCCAGCGAGGCCAAGCAAAATGCAGTGCTGACCAAAAATAACAACTGCCGGCAGATCCAGACAATGGATAAACCCCTGGTGAGGGCGAGGGCGACCCGAATCCTTCCAGAGGAAGATGGGATTATTTGCCGTCCTCTTAGACATCTGTCAATAGCTGCCGTTTGTGGACCCCGGCAGCTTTCCAATGGTGCCGCTGCCTTCCTGGCAGTAAAAGGGACTCCTCCAAAGCAGTCACCTTCAGGAGTGTGTGTTTGCGGGGTGCTTAGGGAGAATCACAGGCTTCAATCCCACTGTTGTAGAAGCAGCGGGGACCCAGCCCTCCAGAGTGTTTCTGGTGTGAGCAGTGGAGATGCCTCTTGGATGCCAATGTCTTCTTCAGCCCACAGAGTGGTGGCTGGGCAGGCTGGGTGCTCACCACACCGTTGCTTCCACAGCTCCTACCTCACTTCCCTGTGCTTGCTTCATCCATGGGGCACAGGCACTGAGGAGCCTTGCCCTGACACCCTTGAGGTGGGGGGTCTCATCACTAAGGACCAGGAGGTCCCCACCACCCATGAATGACCAAACTCAAATGCACTGAGCTTCTTGCTTGCTGGCAGTGACAGTGACACTGGTGCTGGCACGGGTGCACCAGCCCTTCCCACTGCCAGCTCTCCTGGGATCTGGAGTAGCCCCTCAGTTTGTGCTCTGCCACCATGGAGCTGTCTGGTGGAATGCGGAGAGATGAGTTTTTGAGAGATCTGGGAGCGCAAGCAGACCTCTCCAGGCTGGGGCTGATCTTGGAGGTGATACTGATGGATTTGGACACCATTGGAGATGGCACTAATGTATCTGGGCACCACTGGAGGTGGAACTTGGAGGTGGCACTGATGGATTTGGGGCTCTTAGCCATGTGGCTGTGCCTACAACTTTTTTCTTATTTTTAATTAACTTCTTGGAGCTTTGCGCCTGCTGATCAGTGTCTCCGTGACCTGGTTATTGGTTAGACCCCAAGTAATTTATGCTGTACTTGCCCCATCTGTTAACAGGAGTAATTCACACATCTTAGCTTGGCCTTGGTGAGAATGTATGCAGGTCTCCCTGGGGTGAAGCCTTGCCTAGACCCCCCGCAGCCCTTTGCGGTGGCTCCTGGGGCTCTTGCTGGGATGCCCGATAATGCTGGCATCTGCTGCTGGGAAGTGTCTGCCCTGCCCACCTGGCCCCAGCACCCTTGGGTCATTCAACCTGGTCTCCTGAACATCACAGCCCTGCAATCACCTAGGGGTGCCCCCTAGGTGGAGGGGACATCGAGGACTAGCTGGACCAAAGAGCTGGGGTCCCTCCAGGAGGGGGGGGGGGGGCTTTGCAGAGGGCAGGGGGGTTCTGCTAGGCTGGGAGTGATGCCACATCTCCAGGGGGGCAGCGTTAGGCAGGGCGATGCCAAGCCGGGGGGAGTGGGCGAGCGGCAGAGAGCCGTGCCACGGCGCGTGAATGTCAGATGCTGCTTGGCTGCGAGCTGGGCTCGTGCGAGCGCAGATCTGTTCAATCCCATTTGGAGGGGGGGGAGAAGCGGGGGGGGCTCTTCCCGAGGCTCAATCTGGTAGGTTTTAGTTACAGTCATTTTAGGATTTGGGCAGCGAATTGGCGCAGCTTTGGCACAGGGAGGGGGATGGATGAGCGCTGGGAGGTGAAGCTGCCAAGCCTCCCTCGTCCCCCCGAATTGGGGAAGGGGGGGCTGCGCAGTGGGTGCAGCCCCCGCGCTGAGCAGTGTGGCCGTCACCCGGTTCTCTGGGCAGCAGCTGGGCGAGCGGAGGAGGGGAGGAGGTGCCTGGCGTTGTCCGCAGGGCACCCGCAGCCCTGCAATGCTCGGGTGGACGCTTCAAATCGTGTTATCTCCATAACCGCCCGGCTCCGGCCGCTCCGAGTGGCAGTGGAGATAAGTGGATTTCCAGGGAGCGCCTGGTCGTCTGACATTTAAGACTCCTTAATCCATAACCACCACCCTGCGGAGGCAGGACGCAGCCACGTTTCCCAGCCGGACAACGTGGGGCAGTGCCCTGGGCACAGGTCGGTCCCCATGCGGTGGCTCCGGCTGTACTGGTGCTGCAGCTCACTAGGATGTTGGGGTGTACATGGGGGCGGCCGCAGAGTGAGGTTCAAGAATGTATGTGGAGGTGGTGGTATCCCTGGGGACATCCTTGTCCTCTCCGTGGTGGTAACCTTCTTGGAAGTCCAGGGCATGTTGTTGATAGGCTCTGCCTTGCTTGGGTGTGTTTGCCAGAGTCAGGTGTCCCTGTGGGGCGGTGCTGTCCTGGCACACTGTGCCTGTGGGTTGGGAAGCCTGCAGCTGCCGTGGGGTTATATGTGGAAAGCCACCACCAGTGGGGAAAAAATAGGCCTTTGCTGGCACCCTGGCACAGGGAGACCCCCAGGGAAGGTGGTGTTGCCTCCTGCCTGCTCAGCTGCGTGTCTGCAGGATGGTGGCATGGCCTCACCACACCGTCCCCGGGGGTGGCCAGGCGGTGTGTGTATCCAGAGCTGCTCCTGGGGGTGTCACCAGAGCAGAATGGCTGCCTGCAAGGAGGAGACAGGTGAAAGCCACTTTGTGCACCATGATGATTCACCATCTGCTTCCAGGGCTAACTCCAGATGCTGGATTTAATCTTCCATAGCCTTTTTAATTCAGGAGTTGGCTTCTTAACGTCCCTCAGTGCCACCTCGGCAGCAGAGATGAGCAGAATGGCTGCCACAGCTGGCCCTTTGAAGGGTGTTCTGGAGAACAGGAGATGAACTATCTCCATTTGAGTTGTCCATCTGGTGACCTGTCATACCTATGGCTCATTAACCTGCAAACGCCCAGGGTGAGGCTTAGCATTTACAACACTGCCCAAACCTCCCCCAGGCCTGGGTATCCTCTTGATATCTGGAGAAAATGTAGTGGGTGATGGTAACTTCCATGGTGCATCCAGGAGTCGATCTTCTAGCTGGACCAGTTTTTGGGAGGATGAATTCGAAGAGCAGAGCTTGGGGGCCATTGGGCTGACAGAGGTGATGGCTTGCAAACAATGTAGGTGAAGGATGTCCTTGTTTTTGCTTCATGTTGCCTGTGCCTGGTTATCAGGCACCATGTTCTCCCTGAATGGGTGTCCTGCAGGGATATTCAGCCTTGGGAGATTGCTGCTTGATTTCTGTCTTGGTTCACTTTGTTCCCTGACATGGGTTTGACAGAAGCAGCAGCCCAGAGGGGACGGTGCCATGGGTCTCTGCCCTGCCATGAATCCCCATGGCCAGTGCTCACCTGGCTGAGTCCCTGGCAGCCCAAGACTTGATGGTCCAGTAGCCCTTTGGTCTGGTGCCTGCTGCCTGACTTCTGACCGATGAGAATGTGATGAGACATCACCACTAGCTTTCACTTGACCTGTGTCACCCTGTGGAGGAAGCAGCAGGTTTGAGTGTGCTGTGGAAACTGGGTACCTGGAACCTGAGTCTGGTGTTGTGGTGCTGGGGTTAGAGCTGCTTTGAACCTTGTTCTGGTTGTACTTATTCTCCTGAGCCCTTGACCTGGGTTGCAGCTGGGCCCTCTGACCCATGACAGTGCTGCAGGGTGGAGGTCCTATTCTGCCTGCTGTCTTTTCTCATCTCAGGGCATGTTTCAAACACCAGGATGCCTCAAGGGCATCTTGGGACTCCCCATGCGTCACTCCCACCACCCATAGCCCTGCAGTCCTGGCCATCCCATGGTCCATGGCTGCTGGCCAGGGTGGTTGAGGAGCATGGGGCCCACCTCTGGCCACTCTCTGGAGCAGCGAGTGGTACCTCCACCTGGGAAGGTGCCTCCAGCTGCAGCCTTCCTCGACCTACAACCTTTCTGGGATGCCTTGGAGAGGAGCAAGTGCCAGTGGTGGGTGCCCTCCGTGGGTCTGCCCATGGCACGGCTGAGTCTGTCCATTCGTCTGTCCGTTCATCTGTCCGTCACCAGGGCTTTGCTAGGGAAGTGGGGGCTGTGCTGGGCGGGTGGCTGTGTGGTGAGGGGGAGGAAGCAGGGACAAAAACCTGGCGGAGGGGACAATTACTGCCTTTCTCGAGGCTGAAAAGACGCCGGGGTCCCTTCCGTCCTTGTCCTCTGTCTGTTCTGGGTGGACAAAGCCGCCGCCCCCGGTGCCCACCCAGCGCCCAGGGATTAGAAAAAAGACGAATTTTTATTTTCTTCCTTTGTCTTTAGAGCCTGGGAGCAGCTCGGCTTTGGCTTTGCTGCTTTCTTCTCCCTTTACGGCCGTGTCTGTGCACGGCTGACCAACCGGCAGCTTTTTTGGGAGGAGGTTGATTTATTTAAAATTAAAGGAAAGCAGAAGTTCTTCCTCAAAGACAAGACTTTTTACATCGGCAGGAGCTGATGGCTTTCCAGCAATGCAGTTAAATAACACAGGGGAGCAGGCTGGAAATCGCAGCTTGTCATTTTTTTATGAGAAACAAAGCTCCTCTCCTGCTCCCCTCTGATGGTAAATGGTGCCCACAATCAGAGACACTCTTAGTCCATCAGCTGGCAATGGTTTCTCTGGGTGCTGGATCACCAGAGATCCTTTTGCAACCTTTATTTTTTTGGAGTTGTTAGGGCTATTGCAGTGTGGTCCCCGAGGTCAGCCTATGTGCCAGGATGCAGGGAGCCCTGCGGCAGGGTGAAAGGGGCATGTGGGGTGGTGCTGGGTGAGTGCTGGGGGAAGCCCCAGGGGGAGGACACCTCCCTTTCTCCCTCCCTGGACCATGGGAGAGCGCTGCTGCCTCGCCCCAGCCAGGCATCCTGGGCTGGCAGTGGGCAGGCTTTTCGAGTGACCCATGGAAATGGGTCTTGGTGGGAGTGGGGAGGGTAAAGTGCGTGACACCCAGGTGATAGCCTTGCCCGGGTGCTGCAGCTCACCGGTCACTTGAGCTCCCAGAGCACCTGGCTTTCAGAGCCTGTGGACTCAGACTGTACCTGGAAGGGAGGTTGCAGGGAGGGAGCAGAGTCCTGCGAAGGGCTGGGAACCCCCTCATTGTGGGTTGGGGCCTCCTGACCTTGGTGGTGTCCCCTTGAACCCTGGCATCCCTCCAGGTTGCTAAGCTGCCCAGTGCAAAGACCCGGACGAGGGAACCCATCACGTGCCCCTTAATGCCATGGCCAGGACTAAGCACCTTCTGACAGGGACCCAGATGACGCTGCCCAGCGCCTTTCCTAGGGGATGGGAGCCAGAAAAGGGACAGAAATGGGACGGGGGGGCCCTCCTGGTCTCCTGGTCTTTACTCGGGTCAATCATAAAGAAGGGATTAAGATCATTAATTCCTCCCCCTGTCACAATTAGCAACTCGGCTGGAGAGAGGCTGGCAAGGAGCAGCTGAGATGTCTGCTGCACTGGGTGTCCCCACAATGTTGGGGTTGGGGGGGGGACACCCCTTTTGTGCAAATTAGCCAGGCACCATGCAGCAAGCAGGTCCTGAGGTCCCTGGAGGGGACACTGTGTGGGGACAGACCCGTCTCACCTGGCACGGCAGCAGTGCCCAGTGCCAGCCACCGCAGAGGAGCATGGCCCTGGGGGGCTGGAGGGCTTCACGGGGCGGTTGCAGATGGCAGGAGCTGTGGTGGAGTCAGAGGGGCGGCTGTGACAATGGTGGGACTGTGTGACGGCATGGCTTGGCACGGCTCGGTGCAGCACCCTGCTCCAGCAGCTGGGCACCACCTTGCACAGCCAGGACTGAGAGGGGACACAGCAGTGTGCCCCTTGTCCCCATGGGTGGCAGGAGAGGGTACTCTGGTGACTTCTTCTGGCCTTAGTCAGAGGAGGCTGCAACTGGTGGGGTCTTGGAGCTGCTGGCACCAAATTTCCGTGGCAGGGTGTGACCAGTGGGCAGCTGCCTGCTCGAGCCAGCTGGGCTAGGCTGGCCGGTGTGGCTGGCTGTGGAGGAAGATGAGGACTGATGATGACTGAGGCCAAAGCGTGTCTCCAGCTGGTGGCCTCCCCACTTCGCATCCAGACCCCGCTGTCCTGTGCCGTGAGGCTGAGGGGGACTCCTTGGTGCGGTGGCGAACCCCACGTGGGCACGACTCGGGCTCTTTGCCGTAGCGAAGCGAGGTTCGCTCCCGGGCGTGGCTGGAGACCCCAGGTTAAGGCCACAGCAGCACCGCAGCTTGGCGGTTCCAGTGCCTCAAGGCGAGCAGGGGGGCTGGTGAATCCCGAGCAGATCTGGCCCAGCGCTTGGCTCCCTGCTTGGCGGCTGAGCAGGGCTGCTGCGCCACGGGACGGAAGAGGCGCAGGGCCGCAGGAAAGGCAGCCGCAGGCGGGCGTGAGATAACGCCTCCGGGCAGCTTTATCTCACATCCTCCCGTCCGGTGCTTTTCCTGCTGCGCTCCCCACTCCAGCCCCAGCACCCGTTGCTTTTGGTGTTAAGGTGTGACCTGCCCTAATGCCTCCAGGGAGAGGCCCCCCCATCCCCAGCAGCTCACCCACCCTCCCAGCACCCATTTAGGGTGCAGCCTTGTCACTGCCCATCAGCCCCCTGCCCAGCGTGGAGTGCGATGCTCAGGGAAGGGCAGTCTGTCCTGCCTCCGCAGCCCTCCCTCCCCACGTGGCCTGGCGAGCTCCAGGCTGGAACCCAAACCCTGCATCGATCCACGCTGCATCTTAAATCCCGCAGCAGCTGAAGCAAGCGGTTTTTAGTTTGAGGGCGGGGGGGCATTCTCCACAGGCGAGCCGGCTCTGGCACCAGGGTGAGACTGGTTGTCTTCCTCTGCCAGTACCATGGTGGTTGGCACGGGGACCTTGCGCCCATCAGTGTTTTAACGGTGATGCCTGCAGCTCAGCTGCCAAGCCGTGTCCGTGGGGAAGGCCCTGGGCTGTAGCAGGGTTGCTGGGGGGTGCTTGGCAGCTCAGCTGTGATGAAGGGGACATGAAGGGTGATGGATGAGTAGGAATGGGGTGCAAGGGGGTGCAGGGGTGCTCCTCGCTTTGCTGCATCACCCCTGGGCAGGAGTGACGGTCCTGGCAGAGCTCTCTGAATGTGGCTGTGTCCCTTCCCGGACTCTGGAGAGGAGGCTCCCGCAATGAAGGAATGGGGTAGGCGAGGGGCCTCCTCCTGGTACTGCCCTCCCCCAGCTGCTGCTGGGGTGGGGACATGGGTTCCTGCTCCGCTAAGCCCTGCAGCTTTTCTCCTCTAAAGCCTGATTACTCCGGCGGTGCCTGTGCGTGCGTGCGTGCCCGGGAGGGGAGGAGGAGGAATTTCACAACAACAAGTGTTCACAGCCACCCTGGGCCCAGCTGCCCCAGAGCCACCCAGGGGACAGCGGCATCGCCCCTGCTCCTGGGAATGGTGCCGAGGGGGAGCTCTTGCCATCGCTGCTGGGCCCCTCCCTCACCAGAGCGCTGGGCGCCTGCGGTGGGCGTGTGGGCAGGGCATGTGGGGGCATGGCAGGAGGGCAGCACTGGGCCTTGGAGGTGGACACCGTGGCTGCCCCGGGGGTTTGGAGGAGGATGCTGCAGGGGCTTGGGGGTGGATTCTGCAGGCACCCGTGGGACTTGAAGGTGGACACTGGCAGCTCTTGTCAGGGTTTGGAGGTGGACTTTGTGGCTCCCTGTGGGGCTTGGAGATGGACGCTGCAGCTCCCCATGTGGCTTCCTTCGCCTGCCCACCACTGGTGTGCAGTGCCCAGGGACAAGGGCCCAGGAGGAGGAGGAGGAGGAGGGTGAGGGATCCAGCCTAGCCTGGGCTGGGTGAGCAGCATCATCTTGGGGGGGTGGTGCAGGGGAAGGCATGGGAGACAGGGCACAGCCCTGTAGCTTGCTGCCTCCATGGCCCCCAGCCAGGGGAACAGGGGCTGCAGGGTGCAGACCAGGTACCTTTCACAGGAGCTCTGGCTGCCGGCCTGGGGGCATCCTGCGGGCGCCCGACGTCCCATCTGGTGTGGGGGCTGCATGCCGCTGGAGCGGAGCAGGAGGTGAACCCTGTGACTTCCCTGGGGCTGCAGTCCCTGGGGGCGGAGAGCTGGGCACAGAGAGCCTTTAAGCGGCTGAGTGCCATTGCTACCAGGCCAGGACTTCCCCAGTGACCCCCTATTTCTGTCTGGATGTCGACCCTTTTAAAGAGCAGCGGAACGGATCTTCACTGAGGTCCGTTCCCTGGAGTTTCTTTGTTCACGGTGCTGAGACTTTCATGGCAGGGGGAGGAAGAGCTGCTTTGAAAAGCCTGTTGGCTCTTGCCAGCGCTAACTCTCTTTTCTTTTCTACTTCCAGAGCCGCATGTTGTGTACCAGAGCTGCAGAGTATGTCTTTGCACTGAGATTGGACTGAAGTCCTCTGCAGGTGACGCTGGAGGAGACGCCCCCTTGATGAGCGTTCCCGCCTAAGCTTTCCCTGGTGGCTGGCGGGCTGGTGCTACCAGAAGGGCTTTGGGGGTCTTTTGCTTTGGTGTTGGGGGTGGGTTTTGGGGGTTTGGTGTTTTTTTTTTGTTTTTTTTTTTTTTTTAAATTTTGGGTTTGGTTTTGTCATTGTGCTCCGGGCACCATGTCAAATTCGGGCTCCCATCAAGACACTGGGAACAAGCCAGAGACGGAAAAAAATAATCAAGATGACTCTCAACCCCCTGTCAACTCTGAGAGGAGGAACAAAAGTGGAATAATAAGTGAACCTTTGAACAAAAGTCTTAAGAAGTCCCGTCCACTCTCCCACTATTCTACCTTTGGTAGCAGCAGCTCAGTAAGCGAACATTCAGAGAAAGGCAACCCCTTAGCTAATGGGAACGAAGCAACTGTGGATAAAAGTCATTCTACCTCAAAGCACAAAAACATCTCTAGTATGCTGAGCAAATTAGACCGGGTGTCGGAGATCTCCTCAGAAGGACAGACCGCCCTACAACAGTTTGCTCAGTCGACAGAAATGCTCAAAAGAGTGGTACAGGAGCATCTTCCTCTAGCAAGCGACCACGGGACTGGTATCTCTGATATGGAGGCAGTCTCAGCTGCAGAGACAATGAACGGCCCCTCTGATTTTCCTTACCTGGGGGCTTTTCCCATCAACCCAGGCCTTTTCATTATGACCCCTGCCGGCGTGTTTCTGGCAGAGAGCGCGCTCCATATGGCTGGCTTGGCAGAGTATCCCATGCAGAATGAGTTGGCATCTGCCATCAATTCGGGGAAAAAGAAACGGAAAAGATGCGGCATGTGCCCGCCCTGCCGAAGACGGATAAACTGCGAGCAGTGCAGCAGTTGTAGGAATCGCAAAACTGGCCACCAGATTTGCAAATTCCGAAAATGTGAAGAACTCAAAAAGAAGCCTTCTGCAGCACTGGAGGTAACCGGCCCCTCTCAGGCACCCTAACCCCTCCTTGGGCTGCGCTCCTGGGTTTGGATCTTGCCCTAGATAATAAAACACCTGGTACTTCTTACTTTTTTATTTTTCCCTTTTCCGTTAACAGTTCTCAGCGTGAGATGTGTGGTCTGCCCAGTGTCCCCAGTTCCAGCCCTCCCTTACATCCTGGGGTTGATTGGCTTGGGGAGGAGGGCTCGGGGCTCTCCCTGGGGTCCCTGGGCATACTGGGTTTCACTTTCGCCTTTGCAGGCGTGGGCAGCAGCAGGTCTCTGAGTTTCAGTGCCAGCATCCCTTGTCCTGGGTGGGCTGCAGCTCCCTGAGCCAGGGAGCGACTTCTAACCCGGCGATCAGGTCAGAAGATCGGGAGGCAGGAGGCAGCTTTTTGAGGCAGAACTTGGGGGTAATCAGTGACAGTGAAACCTGTGGCCATGGTGCAGCTGGAGCCCAGCCCCTTAGCTTGCTTTTCACTCTGAGGGGGAGCACGCTGGTCCCTGGTTTTGGGTGGTAAACAGCTGCAGCATGCACTGGGCAGCATCTCCTGTGATGTGGCCGTGCTGGCTCTGCCAGAGCCAACATCCATCGGGGGTGGTCAGGATGAGTCTGTAAAGCACCTGTCAGATTTTCTGGTGAGCCACAGTCCCCACATGTGGTGTGCCGGCTTCACCACCTGACTGAGCTGGGAGCACCCCTGCTCCTGCTGCACCTGCCGAGCACGGGGATGGCTGGATCTCCCCTGGTGTGAGGCTTTGAGGCAGTACTCAGGTTGTCACTGCCCACCATGGTCTGCCCATGGGTGTTGCCGTTGGCCTTGAAGGAGAGCCACTGCAAGCTGCTGTTGGGCTGAGGTGCCACCTTGCCCAGTCCTCTGGGAGGTGCGATAATCACGTGAGGAGCACAGCAACAGTCTGGTGACCCAGGTCATCTTGTGGGTCTGAAATTCAGCCGAGGCTGTGGGTAGCTGCTGGTCACATGGCATGGCATGGCACGGCGTGGCAGGGGCGAGGGCTGGGTGCTGGTGGTGCTGGGATGCAGGACAGGGGTGGTACGTGGGCATGCTGTTCTGGCAGAGCCTGCCTCTTGGTGCACACCTGGGGGTGCTCTGGGTCAAGACCTGTCTGCCAGGTCCCCCATGTGTCGTGCTTAAGGTGGGTTTGATTTTTCTGGGAGCTGATCCCACTGTCAGCTGTGCCAACATGCTTCTTCCTGATGGTGAGTGCATCCCCAGAGCCTGCAAAGGCTAAAACGTCACCCAGACATCAGCTGAATCGCACATCCTGGCACGAGGGCATTGCCCATCCGCTGGTCGTCCCAAAGAGACAACTCACAGTTTTCTTAGCCTTGTTCAGTGTTTTTCAATTAGCATCAGCTCTGAATGAATAGTGAAGGGGAAAAAAAAATCTATTTGGGCGGTGGGAATGAGGAGAGGGGGACTGTGTCTTTCAAAAACCGCTGTATTGCTAAATTATATTCTTGTTCTAATTTGCTGAGTCAGTGATCTGGAAAAAGGGAGAAAGAGGAAAAAAAAAAAGTTCATCTCTTCCAAAGAGTCCTAAAGCAGGTCAATAGACTCAGAGCTCACAGCAACCGGAGGAGTCACTTCCTTCTCCCAGCTATGTGCTGGGTCTGGAGATGATCAATAGCACCGGGAGCCCATGAAACATTCACCCCCTTGATTGGTTTCCCCATCTCATGGCTGGCTGAGAAATTGAAGCCACTGAAATATGGCTCTTCATGTAATAGAGCTGTGCCCCACCAAAGATGAGTTGGGCATGACCATAGGTGTGCTGAAGCCGAGAAGAGATGTTGTGCTGGTGGGGATGGATGTCTGGGCAGATGTGGATCTCTCCAGAGCATCACCATCCTCTTTTCAGAGCAGATCCTCCCCTCTCTCAGGATATCCACTTGTGCTGTGTGCTGACCTTCGTAGGGTTGAACTAGATTGTGGCTGTATTTGTATGGGACAGGGGTGCTGGGACCATGGCTGATGTCCTAAGGTCATCTGGGTCAGTGACTAGGTTGTTAAACCTAGCCCTATGTCAACCAGCTTTGGTAATGCGTTGTGTTGAGCCAACCCTAGGGCAACCACCAGCACCTGCCTTGTAGTGGAGACCCATCTGGAGGTGGCGGTGGCCAGGACACAGAGCTGCTGCCAGCTCGGCAGCTCCATGGACCGCAGGTCCTGGTGGGGTGCCATCACACCATAGTACTCTATACCGGGACAGGAGAAGCCATTCAGTGGCCGTTCATATGGAGCTGAAAAATTCATAGGGCTTTGTGAAGCAATATCCCCCTCTGTGGGGATCTGTGCCATTGCCTGGGAGAAGAGCAGCCGTCAGTGACTCTGGTCTGCCAGCCTGGTGTGTCCAGGGGAGTGTCCTTGGAGAGCCCGGACAGGGGCTACAGCTGTGATTAAACGTTGATCTAAAATCAAGCAGTAAAAGAAAAAAATAGAATTAAACCTTTATGGTGGCATAAAAAACTGGGCTAAATCCCTCTGCTGCTGTTAAGCTTTATCTGCACATCTACAGAGCCTGAATAACCGGTCACCGCAGGTGTCTCGCTGTGGTGGTGGCTGGCTGAGGGTCTAAAACCAGCAAGGCTGGTCGGATGATTGGAGCAGGCAGCAGCATGTCCCTGCACTGACAAGGCTCCTCCAGGCTCTGCCAGACCCAGCAGCCCCAGGTAATGCTGTGGGTGCTGGTGGCCAGCTCTGTATAGGTCACCCTGGGCTTGTCTCCAGAGCTGTAGGTTACATTAAGGCCACGAATAGTGATTTGACTCAACAGAGCTGTCCTCCATCTGGAGAAACCTTGGTGAAGTGCCTTGGTGCCCCAGCTAGCACTGGTGTGAGAGTCACTGTCACCCTCATGTGAGTCTCACAGAGACTTTTCAGCAAGGCCTGTCATGACAGGACAAGAGGCAGTTTGAAACTGGAAGAGGGCAAGGTTAGGTTGGACTTAAGGAAGAAATGCTGTATGATGAGGGTGCCGAGACAATGAACAAGTCCCCCAGAGAAGTTGTGGATGTCCTGTCATTGGAAGGGTTCAAGGTCAGGTTGGATGGAGCTTTGAGGAACCTGAAAGATGTCCCTGTGCACGGCAGGGGGGTTGAACTGGATGGTCTGTGAAAGTCCTCTCCAGCCCAATTGATTATGTGATTCTATGATCGTGGGGATGAGGGGGGATCTGTCTTGGGCATCCACGTTAGAGCTGTGTGTCCAGCTTGCTTTAACAATGAAGGGGAAGGGGTGTTTAAAGTGACATGTATCCGACATCTCCTTCCAGACCCATTAGGAGCCCCTTCTTCCCTTGTTTCTCTCTCCTGGGATGATGTATCTGAGTAGGTGGCCCTTGCTGGAGAGTCCGCCGTGCTCTGTCCCACTGGTTCTGCATCCAGCGCCTTGGGCAGGGTCCAGCATGGGTGGTGTGCCATGCCCCGTGCATCACTGGCCAGAGGCACTTGTGTCTCCCATAGATGCCTGATTACATATTGCAGAGACCTTTGGGAAAGTGGTGATGCTGCAGCTCTCTGCTCATTGACCACCCCAGCGCAGTTTGCCCAGAGGACCAGACATGGGCTGGAGCAGGATAAGGTGCCATCTGTTAGCAGCCAATCTCTTGCACCATCTCTTGCCCATTCTCGCCCTTTGCTTCCCTCCCCTTGCCCAAGCCCCATGTTTGGTCATGGTGCCTGTAGAAGTGAGCATGTTGGGGTCCCTCCTGCAGGGATGTGGTGAGACGCTGCCCTGGTTACTCACTGAGGATTGGTGGGTGTCTTGATCCAAGAGAAGGCCCTGATAAGAACTGACTGGCTCCTGTGTGTAGTTAGGGACCTGAATGTGGCATGGTTTTGACTCTTGGGACAACACATGGCGTGACCTGCACAAGGGCTCAATGCCAGGAGCTGGTGCTGGCTGTTTCCCCACTGCCCCGTGGCAGCCCAGCCTGTTGCCCTGCTCCTGTCACTGCAGCCTGTGGCTTGTTTCCCGCTACGATCATTTGCTTATTTGGAGATGCAGGACCTGAAGGGCCCTCTGAGGCACATCCTGTTGGTGATTGTATGGCCCTATCCTCTGGCTAGCATGGCTTGGCCTTGCTTGGGAGCTGTTGGCATCGAGAGACATTGTGGTCCTTGCATACTCCACCCATGGTCTCATGAACATTGCACGGACTTGCCACCCCATCCAGCTGGGGAATGTCGCAGGTGGTCCCCCCAGAGGACCGCAGAGCTGTTGGGGTGGCTTAAAGTGGACTTGTCTGTTGTTGGGTGCTTTGTTGCATGTAGGGTTTAGCCTGCTGTGACTCATCCCTCTTTCCCTGCAAGATGCCAAGAGGTCCTCAGTGGTGCCTTGGGCTGTTCTGTTGGGGACAAGGTTGTCCGTTGTGGCCAGGGTGATGCTCCCGCGTCTGCTGGCCCCAAGCCTGGCTAGCTCATTCCCTGCCTCAGTTTCCTCCCAAATGCCCTGCTAAACCCATCTGTTGCCTGGGCTCCTGTCTGCCGGCTGTCATCCCTCTGTGACAGGGTAGGTGGGGGCTGGCAAGCGAGGGGCCTGCCGTGCCGGGCCACGCCGGCTCACTGCGGCCCGGCCATTGTGCTCGCTATCAACTGGAGGGGAAGTCGGGGGCCGTGCCATTGTGCCGGCCACTGCGTAGGGACACAATGGCTGAGCCACTGTGCTGGGGGGTGCCCTGCTGGGGTGGGGGGCTGGCAGCAGGGTGACCCCTGTCCCCTCTGTCTCGCATTCCAGCATGGCTGGTGGGCTGAAATCGCGGGATGCACGGCTGGGCTGCGTCGGGGGTGCCAAGCCCAGGCCGGTGAGGGGGGGTGGGCAGGGGAGGTGGAGGGATGCGGGTGCACAACCCTGGTGCTGCGCGGCTGTGCCGGACCCGACCTAACGCCTTGTCCTTTCTTCTTCTGTACCCCCTCCCTGTCTCTCTTCCTTTCCAGAAGGTGATGCTTCCTACAGGAGCCGCGTTCAGATGGTTCCAGTAGGAACGGGAATCCCAAAGCTCTGTCATCCAAGTGCAATGTCACTGCTTGCTTGTGTTGTCTCAGGCAAGGGATTTTTGGCTGAAATGAATGGATGCACCTGTGTCTCTTTAGAACCAAAAATATTTTCTCGCAAATCTCATTCCTGTTTTTATAATTTTTTTTTTGCGTTCGTTTTAACATCTTCGAGTCCTAGTCAGACATTTAACTGCTTTTCAAATAAAAATAATTAAAAGAAAAAAACAATGGATCTGTAAAGTACCAAGACTTAATAGACAGAGTATGGACAATCAGTTTCTTTCTGTGTTTTGGTGTTGATGTTGTTTATGTGTGAAAGATGCAGTACTTGTGTAGGGAATGTAAATTTACAGTAACCTTTTAAAATCTAGTTACTAATAAGCACTACTGTAATTTAGCACAGTTGTTTAATTGCACCCTCATTTATACTTTTTATTTGATTCTTTCCCATCATACAATAGAGTGGATAGTTTCTAGAATGCCTCAACTTCATGTTTATAAATGAGAATATGTTTAAAGCGATGTAGTATCCCTTTTCCTAGCCATTCACCCATGTAAGTTTAACCCGCAAGAGGTTTGGTATAAAAGGTGGAAGAAAACAATTGCTACACAACTGGCGGTCTTTGAAAAAGGAAAAAAGAATAAAAAAAAAAAAGAATAAAAAATTCATTGTTAGTTTATTAATATAGAACAAGAAACACTGCGTACAGAAAACCTCCTAATTGCAATGGTTTACTCCTAGAAGTAATTTTTGTAAACTTACTGAAGTAAAAATCAAAATAAAAATAATATTGCAGGACCTGTGCTGAAGCAGTTACGAAAAGTGATATTTCTCTTCTGTTCAAATCCCCGTCTCTCCAGCTCTCTCTACATCATTAAATTGAAATGCTGTTTGTAATGTTTTAGCAATCCAGGCTGTTTTTGTGAATAAAATGAATGCATGTTTTGTGTCATGATTTACAGCTTTGTTATTTCTCTCCCACCCCTCCTTCCAGCCATCCGGGCCCCCCAATGCCGACGGCGGCTGATCCCCGCCTGCCTGCCTGCCCCGTCTCCGCTGGCTGCAGACGGGGTCCTGCTGGCTGCCCGGGGCACCTCGCCGGTGACGATGCTGGAGCGCGGCCGGCCCAGGTGGGATGGTGTGATGAGCTGAGCTGGAGCCGCCCTGGCTGCCAAATCTGCACGGTTAATCCTGGCAGTGGCTGGGTTAAGCCAGCCCCAGCTCCTCCCGGGGATATTTTCCAGTTTGACCTGCCTGGAGTTTTACCAGGTAGCACAACACCATTTCTTTTGGTAAAACAGTATCATCCATGCACCGTGGAGATCTGCAGTGAGGCTTGTTTTGTCGGGACGAGTCCAAAATGAGCTCCTGAGGGTGAGTGGGCTCAGGAAGCTGAGCGTTTGGTGCAGCCGATGGATGCCTGTGGGGATGGAGGGAATGTTGGATGGGCTCGGCTGTGGACAAGCTGGTGGGGTCGCTGGCAGTGCCTGGGTGCTGTGCTCGGCGCTGCGCCAGGCAGGTGGGCTCTGCGTCCCCTTCCAGCCTCCAGGAAGGTCTCCAAGCCTGGGGGAAGAGGCAGACCTGCCTGGATCCGGCAGTGCTGGCTCTGCGTCTCTGGGAGGAGGTAGCCAGAGCCTTTGTCCGTGGCTCCAGCCAGCCTTTGGGCCAGCATCTGTTGACCAGATGTGCGGTCGGAGGAGGCGGGGCAGGCGACGGCAATGCATGGGCTCCATCCCTGCCAGGCAGCGACCTGCCAGGACTGAGCACCAAGTCCTTGGGGAAGACTATCCCAAATAGCCTCCCCAGCAGCTCCCAGGGGATTTGGATCCCAGCGCCAGGCACCCAGGTCATGTCAGTGGCTGAGCCCGGGGGTACCTGCGGGGATGACTGGAACTCGTGGTGATGGCAATGAAGCTGGGCTAGCATGGCCTTGGCCTGTGGGGACAGACGGACTCTGCTTGCACCCCAGGAGGGCTCTGGTGGGTGGCATGTCCAGCTCGTGCACTGACTGGGGTGACACCAGCAAGGGGCTGCGAGGAGCTGGTTCCCAGTTCACGCTACTCTGGCAACAGCCAAAATCACTTAGCAGGAATGCGGCGGAGGGGGTGTTACATGAAGGAGTCTGGCTGTTGTTTTTTTACGACTGTGGCAAACGGTTGGGTCTGTGTGAATGCACGGTCTTGGCACCTGGGTGGTGAGCCAGCCCTTAACCCATGCTGGGAGAGCATCCTGAGGTCTGGCATGCAGAGCCCCTCCCTAGGGCTTTCCAGACTCAACCCCCTTGGGGGGTAGTGGGATGGGGTGCTGCTTCATCCCACCAGTAGCTGAAGCTGAGGAGTGCCAGGACTGCCCTGTGGGACTGTTCCCCCTGGTCTGGCCGTGTCACTCACCACGGGGCTGTGCTTAGTGCGCAGCACTGGGGGGCTGCCGTCGGTGCAGGATGGTGCTTGGTGAAGTGCCACCGGGGCAGTTGTAGATGCGGCAAACCTTGCAGGGACAGCAGTGTCCCCAACTCTGCTTTCCTCATGGGAAGCCACCCAGCACAGGGCATGTGTCCCTTTTACTCCCATGGGCATCACATTGGCATGGTGCATCGTGGCAGACCAAATGCTCCATGGAGCCCCTCGGGGGAGATGTGGGGCAGCACCCTGCCCCTGTGGGCAGGGAGCATGGAGGAGGACAGTGCAGCCGCTGTGCATGGTGCTGCTGCCTGTACAGGCAGGTTTGGGCCAGAGCCCCTGCCTTCACTGCCACACCGAGCCTGGCACAGCCAGAGCCAGAGCCTGAATGCTCCTCTGTCCAGGGCAGTGGGACATGGGCACTGGCAGGAACTGGGGGCTTTCACAGGGACTTGGGGCAATAGCAGGGGAGGTGGGCACTGGCAAGGAAGGGGAGCCATAGCAGGACACGTGGTGCTTGCAGGCAGAGTGGAGGCATTAGCAGGGGACAAGGAGAGCAGGAGCTTCCCCGAAAAGGATGAGGGAAAACTGGTTTGGGAAAAAGGAAGGAGCTGGAGAGAGAGTGGGATTCAAACCTGCCTGTGAGTGGGATGAGGTGGTAGTGTGTGGGAAGGTGGGAGACAGGGTTCTGGGTCTGCAGAGTGGTCCCTACTTCCCATTTCTAGCTCATCCCCATGCTGCACTACATCCGTGCCTCCCGGGTGCATGTGTAGGTGGATGGCTTTGTGCTTGCCAGCAAGCCTTGCCTAACGAGCTCCTGCCCATCCAGGCAGGACCTCAGGCATCCCCTGAAGGGGAAGCCCATCCTCCCCACCATGCTCAGCCAGTGCCACCACCAGGCACAGTCCCTGTGCCGGGCTGTCCCCACTGCACCAGCTGCTGGTGAGGAAGTGGCACCCAAGGCCACTGTCCCCTGGGCAGCCACCGCCAGCGGGTGGCATGGGGACCATGGGATGATGATAATGAGCTCTGCACAGCACTGAGGGAGAACCTTGGGCACTACCACAGGCCTGGGGTGTCTCTTAATTAATATCCTCATTAAACAGAGTTACCAGAAGGGCAAGGAAACCTGCCACTGCCCTATGGCGTGCTGTCCCAGAGGGCACAGATATGGCCAAGCCCCTCTCAGCCTCCGTGGCTCCATGTGGGAAGACACCAGCAAGTGATGCCAGGAGACGACAGTCCCTGGTGTGGGGCTGATGCAGTGGCATAGTGGTGATGCCAGCAGTGGTATGCGTGGTGCAGTTAACCTAGCTTGAGAGGATCATGTCCGCAGCCCTGACTCCAGGGTCAGCTGCAGCAGAGCCAGCAGTAGGGTTGCGACCTCTTCACTGGTGCCAGAGACATGTCTTGTCCTGCCACAGGAGCACCCCGGCACCTTGAGGGTGCCAGGCTTGGCTGTGGGGCATCATCCATCCCTCTCTGCAGTGGGACCCACTGCTTCCCCTGCACTGAGTTGCAGCCCGGCATGGTGGGTTGGTGTCTGCCTTGTGCTGCCATCCCTGGGGCTGCAATTAGCAGCCTGACCCCAGGCTGACCCACCCCCCCTCCCTGCTGCGGGGATGGGGCAGGATGCAGGAAGCGCCGAACAAAATGTGCTTCAGCTGAGCCGGATGGCGGGCTTGCCGTGAGCGCCGCCGGCCAGGCGTGACCTCCCAGCCGGCAGCCTGCTCCCGCTGCCAGAGCCGGCCACAGTCCCCACAGGGGCTTGGAGCTGTGGGGAGGGGGCTGGTGGGACAACGAGGAGCCATGGTCTTGGTAGGGGACTGTGAGGTCCTTGGTGGTAGGACAGGAACGCCAGCGAGCATCGAGTTCTGGTTGCTGCTGGGGGACCCGGTGATTCACCCTGAGGGCAGGAGGGTGGTAGCAGGTTGGGGTGGTGGGATCCACTCGGGCTTGCTTGGCAGAGACATTGCACAGCCTGGGGGGCTGTGGGGCCAAGGCAGGGTCTGGCCAGCCCCCAGGCCAAGCATTAGAGATATCTAGCATCTGCAAGGCTGAAACATCTGCGGATGATCCCTGGAGTGTCCTGGTGCTGAGCTGACACCAGCTTGGTTGAGAGTTCTGGCAGCTCCACTTCAACCAGACACGACCAGTGCAGGTCTACTGGGGGTAACCGACCCTCACCAGGCCTGGGCAGCTGTGGGGGATTCTCACCACCACACAGCTGCCTCTGCTCAGCCTGTTTGGTTATCTTCAAGGCTGGAGCCTGGGGCTGCTGAGCCAGCTCAGTTGGAAGCATTAATCTAAATAAACCTCCCTGGGTTCAGTTCCAAACAGCTGGCCAGGTGACCATCCCTGTGTCACACATCTCCTGGGAGCTTTCCAGCCCAATTTTCAGCCCTGGCTGAAGTCCTTCTGAATAGTTGTGTGGTTTTCAAATTCAAGCTAAGAATCCCTTGCCTCTTCATAGCTTCTCCACTGAGAATGAGCACTGTGTTGGCTTCTTCCCCCAGAAACTGCCCGTGCTGAGGTTTGGGACAGGAGGGCAGGAGGGTCCCACCAGGACTCTGGGATGCTGTGCTTATCACTGTCTCCGTACCAGAGCCAGCTGAAAAGGCTTTTCTCAGGGAAGAACCATGGGAGAACCTTCATCATCTGAAGGCTTGACATCACATCACTTCACCTCTGGGACTTCCAGACTTCTTGACCTACCACCATGTGCTGAGATCTCCCTGTGCCTGAGCCGTGGCAGGATGATGTTTACCCACTGGTATCCTTGGAAAGGATCCTGTAGGTGGGAGCTGACACCCATTCCTGCATCCTGCCAGCCCACTCTGGGATGAGCTGGGTCCCCGGCATGGCAAAGCTGTGGCTCCAGCTGGCCAGACGCCCTGGCTGGCCGCCCTGCTGCAGCTCTGTGTGAGGCTGGGGACTTTGCTGCAGCCATCACTAAGTGCTTTCTGTAGCTGGGGCTGCACAGAAACTGCCTGAGGTCCTCGTCCTCCTGCCCTGGGGACCCGTGTGCCACCGGACCCGGCACTCTGCCTGCCGTGCTGCCTCCGTGGAGGCAGCTCTCTTGGTCTGGGGTCTCAGCTGCAATCCCTGCACCATGCAGAGTGAATGACTGCTTGGGGTGTGCTGGTTTTGCTTGCAAGAAGGACACCTCTTGTACCCCCAGCTCCTTTGGCCCCAGCAGAGTACCCCAACTTCCAGCACCCCATGGCTGTGAGCAGCAAGGACTGCCTAGCCTGGTGTCCCTCTTTTTAATCAAGAACAGTGTCTGATTATTCCCAAAGATCCTGTAGGTGCTGCCAAATTCGAGCCGCACTATGGTCACTCTGCTGTTCCAGCCAGTGTCTGCTGGCTGCAAAGCCCACACCAAGCTCTGGCGGCTCCCGCTTAATCGGGGACTTGCTGCTGTGCCAAGGCTGGTTTCAGCACTGCGTCAAGATGTTTTAAGGCCATAGCAGTCAGGATTTGTGAGAAATAGGTCGGCAGAAGGAGGCTACTCAGTGCAAGACACTCTGTTACCGGGCAGGGGAGGGAGGCGGTGGTGCAGCATCAGCCTTCAGCCTTTGGGTGACGATGGGTGAATGACAGCAGCTGAGCAGGGGCTTAGCAGAGTGGCAGGTACCAGTCCAAGCTGGTGGGGGGTTTCAGCCTGAAACCTGCCTGCCTTGGCCAGACATTGGCTCTGACAGCCCTGGTGAAGCATCAGTCTGGGATGTTATGTCTCCCCCCAGCAAGTGGACGTAGTGCTCATGAAGGTGTCCAGCTGGTACCATGGGTGGTAGGAACACAAGAGCAGGCTGCCCTGTCTTTGTCCCCCAGCCAGTCTTGCAGCCCACCTTGCACCTCTGATCCAGGGCTGGAGGATGAGGTGCCCATGGGACAGGAAGCATGCCCTGCCCTCTCCTGCCTTGCCTTTCAGACTCTAGGGCTGGCCTCTTCTGCAGCTGGCCAGGCTGGACACCATGTCACAAACCTTTGAGACCCTTAGGCTGGCTTCTCCTGCAGCTGGGCTGGCTGGAAACTGTGTCCCAAGCCCATCCTGTCGCACAGCTCCCTCTCCCTGAGCCCAAGCAAGCCTGGGACAGGCCTCTCGGGGCCACAATAGTGGGCAAATCCATGAGCCAACAAGTGCATAGAGCTAGTGATAGTAAATCCATGAAGGGTACAAGAACAGGGCAAGCATGGGTGAGATCTCCCAAATTATTAAGTTCTTTTTCCTCAGTGTGCCAACTGGTGCCACCTACTTTCTGGCCTTACCTGTTTTCCTCCTGAATGAAGAGGAACAGTGGCCAAGGAATTTCACAAGGTCACCTTCTTCCATGAGGGTTGCCTATGGATAAGAACAAGACAGCAGGACAATATCGCTGTCTCTTACCTGCACGTGCCATAACACAACATCATTTTGCCCTGGCAGAGCCCTGGTCAACTCTGGGTTCCTGCATCTCCTCACCTGCCCTTGCCATTGGGGTTCACCCTCTTGTCTTGGGGGACATGGGTGCGGACAGATGGGCAATGCCAGTGCCCGCCTCCTTTCTGGCCATGCTGGCTGGGACAGCAGCAATGGAAGTCAGCCAAGCCCACCCCCAGGAGCTGAGGACCAGGGCCTTGATGAGTACATCCTGCTTGACCTTTACAGTCATTAATTTCTGCATTTTATCTCACTTGCTGACCCTGTTCTTTTTCAAGCTCTATCTGTTGTGGGTAATGACACCTCCAGCAGTGGTGCAGCCATGAATATCCCACTTCAGCAGACCGTTTGCCAGCTTTGGGTACAGACCAGCCAGGAAATCAATGCCCATGAGGGCCTTGCAGGTCCTGCACCTCTCTTCTGCAGAGCTGGACAGTGCTGGACCCTGGCAGTGCAGGAGCGCTTGGCACAGCTCAGCACCACTCGGCTGTGCCCTGCAACCTCCAAATGCTCCTGCTCATGTGGTGGTGGCATCACCACCACTGACATCATTCCACCTTGCCATCATGGACACAGGTCTCTCGCTGTGGGTGACCTGGGTGCCATCCTGGTGGGAGGTGCTCCCCCAGCAAGGATCTGCACCTGCACCCTGCCTGACTGCCTAAGCAAGAGACATGCTTTGCCCTGATGCAAGGACAAGGCCAGTAAAGCCAGAGGCTTTGCTCCAGATTTTTTGTGGTACTTTAAACTTGGAGCAGTTGTGGTGAAACCAGCCTGGGTCAGAGCCCACTTGTGTGCCCCCCACTCCCTGCAGCGATGCATGGGGTGCAGGTGCCAGACTTGCACTGAGTCCCACCTCATGACTGCAGCCACAGGGGGAGGTTATAAATTGGCTTTGCTGCAAGTACGTGTGTGTGTGTAGTGGGGGCTTCCTGCCTCCCCAGCTCCAGTCCATTAAGTGCCTGAGCTGACTGGTGGCTCCCGCTACCTCTCCTGGAGCCTGGTTCGTCCACGGTCCCTGGCAGAAGGGGCAGGAGCATGGCAGAGGGCCTGAACAGCTGGGTAGCCAAGGAAGAAGTGCTGCTCCTGGAGGCTTGGGGGACACCGAGCTGGGGGAAGGAGCCAGGGCAGGGCAAGACGTGAGGGGTGAAGACTGCACAGGGAAAGAGAAAACTCTTGTCCTTTGGGCAGAGGGATGAGAGAAAAGGGCAGGTGAAGAGTCAGGAGATTAGGGTGGGAAAGGGACACAGCAGAGATGGGAGTCGTTGGAGAAAACACAATCTGTTGGGTATGGGGCACGGTGGAGGCCTTGGTGCCTCCACATCCTATCCAGTCCCACCATGAGATGGGTCATTAGGGACCCAGGATACCACAATTAAGCCCCAGCCTGCAAGATGTGCAGCAAGACTGAGCTGGGCCCTTAGGGGTGAGCAATGCGGTGTGTGCCGAGGGCTGAGGGATGCCCGTGGGTGTCTCAGCTGATGGGTGCTGACCTGCTCAAAAGTCAGGTCTGCAACCTGAGTCAGCTCTCCAGCACAGAGCAGAGCTGCCGACTCCATCCTCCCACCTCCATTTTCACTTCTCCAGACAAAGTGACCGTTTATCCGCTTGGATTTCAAGCTGTGTGCACAGCCCTTGTGCTCACCCCTTGAGCTGGACACGGGGAGGAAGAGGAATGCAACCAGGCAGGTTTGTGCAAACACAGGCGCTGCGTGGTCCCCTTCGGTCTTTAGTCTGGTAAGCAAAATCAGCATCTAATCCAGATCAAACAGGACTTTAGCTCCTGTCAAAGGACTGATCCCCTATTTTGCCCAGGCTGTGGTATTTAAAGGGACATGGCCAGGTTAAGTACAGCTGGAAACAAAGGGTTTGTGAAAATAATCATAATAAAAATAACAACAACAAAAACTGGGAAGGATTAGCGGGAAGAGAGGCTGTAATGACATATAACTGCCAAAGAAAACTGTGGTTAATGGACACATCTCCCTGGAGCATTTGAAACCTCAGGTAGTGGAGGAGGAAAGAGATAAGTGAAACCTCTCAGAAACCAGCAACAAAACAGATCAGGCTGTTTCTGGATCAGGAGGAGATCTCCTCTCCTCTCCTCTCCTCTCCTCTCCTCTCCTCTCCTCTCCTCTCCTCTCCTCTCCTCTCCTCTCCTCTCCTCTCCTCTCCTCTCCTCTCCTCTCCTCTCCTCTCCGTTCCTGGGGGCATGTCCCCCAGGAGTGCTGGGATGCCTCTGTGAGCTGGCACAGTGTTGCAGCCCCCAGATAGGATTTAGCCACCCGACTTCTCCTGACCTTAATAACTGTCACTGACTTAACTGGGAGTCTGGTGGCTAAATCCCGCATGAGTCTGGAAGTGGGAGTCAGTGTCACAAGTAATTTATTCCATGTATCTCTCAGCATCCTAAACTTGGGGAAACCAGTTCTTAACACAGATCCCGGTGCTGCCACAGCCCTGATTGAGCAGATCTACAGAGCCTTTCTTTATACCGAGTTTTCTCCTTTTCCCCCTTTACCCTTGCAGCTGCAGTCTTATCCAGGCTGGAGAGCAAAGCCCCACTCAGTTCCATCTCCCAGCCCAGAAACAGGCACCACCTAGGTGGGGGCAAAGCCCTCATTGCCCACAGCACTGCAGAGCATCCTTTGAGCTGCGGACAAGTCCCAAACCTCCAAAGAGGGAAACAAGGAAGGTCTGGCTCACATGTGTGTGTCGCACATGGACGCTGCATCCTTGGGGGGGGTCCTTGATCTTGCTCTATGGATACCATGAACCCTATGTGGGTCTTCTGCCTCATCCTAAATTGCTGCTCTGGTGTGTTGGGGTTGGAAGACCAGAAGAAACTCTTCAGCTGGGCTCTGTGGTGCCTGTGCTGGGTAAGTATGGGGTGGTAATGCCCATGTAAAGGGAGTCGATGGTGGGGAGGGCAAGGCAGTCCTCTTTGCTGGATATGGTGCATGGCAGCCTTGTCTCAGCCTTTTCTGAGTCTTCTGACCTTGTTCAGAGCCAAAGTGCTGGAGGCAGGCAGGGACCCCCCCAGACACAGCCTCCTGGGCAGGGGTGTCCAGCCCTGGCGTCCCTGTGCTGCCCAACTGAGGCAGCAGCCAGAGCCTGGGAGTGCAGCGCCCTGTCCTTGGAGCCAACACATTTCTCACGTCCACATCCTCTGAGTTGTGATGCGTGTGGCTGCTACGCCCTGCACGCCTCATTATGGACGTGAGACCAAACCAAACCCAAAGTCCTGGACTGCTTCCAGGTGTGACCACGCACGGGCTACTCCCTCTCCTCGGCATCTGCTTGGATGGACTCTGCCAGTAACCTCTGCTGTGCCACGAGAATGCCAAGCACCTCAGCCCCTGCAGGTAGGTGAGGTCTGGGGGTAGGGGAGCAGGGTGCAGGCAGCAACCAGCAGGATCTCACCAACGGGCTCATGGTGGAGGGCTGGGGCTGGAGGGAAGGTCTGTCAGCCAGGGATGGCCATTGTCCCTGCTGCCTACAGCATGGGATGGACCTTTGTGGCTAGAGAGTTCAAGCTGGGTTACAGCCTCTGCCGCAGTCTGAACATCATATTCATATTCCGGTCGCATTTTTTTGGCATCTTTTCCCTGCTTTGGAGGTGGCAGAGCTCCAGCAGGGCAGGGTAAAGAGGGAAATGGATCTATGTCTCTGCTGCTCCAGCTGTCTCCGAGGAGTTTGCTGATTGTCCCGAGTTGCTTCTGAGCCCAGCAGAACTGAACTGACACCCAGCACAACCTGGTCTGTTGAATATGCTGCCCGGGAGACTTCCTCCTACTAAAGAGGAATCGGGTCAGAGCCTGTCCTGCCTTGGCTAGACAAGTGCTGCTGGCCCAGGCAGGGGTGGACATGCCTTTGCTGCCCAGCACCAGACGGTTGTGAGCCCAGCAGCTGCAGGGAGCTGGAGACCGGCCCTGAGGCTTGCCCTCTGAAGCCCTCCTGAAGGGCAGGCACAGGGCTAGTGCAACACCCGGCAAGCCCTGCCTGTGCATGGGCACTCCTGGGCAAGCGCCGACCCAAGGCACACAGGTCAATTTGAGGATATAGCTCAGAAAATGCTGTGGCCATGTCTCCCACAGCAAACATGGCTGTGTTAGGACATGAACAATTGAGTTTGCCAGCCTTGTCCTGTTCCTCCTTCAGAGTACTGCATATTCATTTGGTCCCAGTGAGTTTGTTTTCACTGGTAGCCTCTGCATCTTCCACCTGTCTGTTGAGCTCTGCTGGGAAATTAAATCCTTCTGATAGCAGAAAGCTCTGGAAGAAGTTGTTCTCTCTGCAGCATCCATGTTTGAAGGGCCATCATCACCTCTATTTGTCCCAAGGAAGGAGTCAGGAGGGTGTACCAGCATGGGTGTTTCAGTGCCTGGGTGTGAAACAGGTGGCACGTGACTTTGAACTGTCCTGAATGTACAGCTTTCAAACCTGGCACAGAGATATTAGGGGAAAAAAAGCGAGAAAGAAGAGAAACACCAATATCCCAATTCCATTTTGCAAAGTCCATCACCAGGACTGGGGCCATTTCTTACTTACTTGCCCTGCCTGCTTACCTTCCCTAGGCATCAGCTGCTGGGCATGGTAATGGCAAACAACCATTTCCAGAGTCTGATAATTCACCCCAATGTCTGTGCACCTCCTTGGGAAATGGAGCAGCCCCCTTTGGGCCCAGCACAGCCATCTCATTCTTGATTTCAGGCGAGGCAGTGGGAAAGCTTCGTGGTCCTTCTTGATGGGCAAACTGTATTCTCAGAAACGAGTTTTTGCTTAAATTTTGGAGAGAAAACTGTGGTCTGAGTCAGCCGCAGAGGATGGAAAATTTCAAGCAGGCAGTTGATGTGTGGCAAAAAGTATACTCGGCCTGTGAGAATAAGTGGGGTTGTATTGTTTTGGCTGTTAAATCAAGAACCCAGGGGAAAGAAATCACTTTGGGTCAACCCAGAAAGAACTGTTCTAGATTTTCTTTCTGAAACAATAAAGCGTTGCCTGGACAGGAGGAGGCACTTGGTTTTATCCACTACTGATATTAGCTACATTTCTAGATGAATTATAAGTGAAAAGTTGCAAAGTTCCTCTATAAACTGCAGAAATTGAAAAAACCCACTTATTCCGAGTTAACAGATGCTCCTTGTCCTTTCCTTTTGGAGCCTAAATTCACAAATAATTCTAGTGTCTCTGAAACCAGAGATTTTGGTGGATAAACTATTAGTGTGAACAATTCCAGCCTGGCCACCTAGTTGGGAAGCTGTGGATGGATCCAGGACAGAATCTGCTCTTCCTACATCATCACCCAGAAGATGCAGTGCAGTCGGACCTCTGGCATGGATAGGGGCTTGACTTGCTTGTGTTGGGTGGTTCACCCTGCTGGCTTTGCCTGTGGATCCAGTTCTGGAGCTGGATCAGTAGGAGCAGGGTCAGTCATCGACTTGCAGCACTGGCTGTGACTCTGACTGAGAGGGGCAAGGACGTAGGATACTCACTGGGAATGTGTTGGGGTATGCATTTCATGATAGCTCTGCCTGTCCCACTTGGAATGTGCATCTCCACCATGGCACACGTCACAGCAGAGACACCCCATGTCTTTGCTTGTCCAGTTCTCCTGCTCTCTGCTGAGGCAGCCTCTGAGCAAGCAGGACCCTGAGCAAGTCACCACCTCGGGAGGCCACAAACACCCCACGTCCTTCTGGAGCAGGCTTTTCAGCTTTATTTCTGTGCCTGTTTTGTCAGGGTGTGGTTCTGAGCTCCCTAGGGGCTCTCACCCAGATAGGATCTGGCCCATCAGGGGGAAGCTCCTGCTCTCCCTCTCCCTGTCCTCCTGGCTCAGCTCTGCAGGCTGCAGGACTGCCTCTCCTCCCTGAGATGGGGCTTGGCCAGGAAGACCCATTAGTCCTTTGAATGTCTCCTCTCACCCTTCCTTAGGCAGGACCAGAGCACCAGAACTGCTCCAGGTGTCCTTCAGGCTGGGACAGCCTCTTGCCCCATCCCCTGCCCTGGGGAGCTCTCGCAGTCACCCTGCCTTGTGCTCTGCTTCCTTGACACCAGTTATGCAAGTGGCTTTGGAAGCAAGACAAAATTATAGTGGGAAGAAATCATCGCATGGCTCTGGTGGGAAAAGATATTATCCTGCGTTGCTAGCGAGACCGGCCGTCGGCAGGTAGGGCCTGGAGGAGAGCTGCGTTGCAGGATGATCGTTGATAAGATGCAGGGTCCTGCTCCGATGGCCTCGGGAGAGGGAAGCGTTGCGCTGTGAAGCTATGGAAACGGCCAGGCTGGGTGCGGAGCTGTAATTGGGCCACTCGCATCACCACCGCGCAGGCAGGTATGCCTGGCTCTTTTGTGTGCACGCACGCTGGGAAGAGCGGGGCTGCGGACACAGCGAGGCAAAAGTTGCTGCGCTGGAGGCAGCAGCTCTGGCGGCAGCTGCCCCCAGCCGTCCCCCCCTCCCTGTCCCCCCGCTCTGCCTTTGAGTCACCTCAGTGGCGTGACGGCTGCATCCGCCCCGCGCGAAGGTCACGCTTAAAAGCATTGGACATGGCTGGGCGCGGAGGTGGGAGAGGCGCTGCAGAAGTCGCATCGCGTTTGAAGGAGTTACGGCCAGGGCAAACCTCCCCAACATGCCCTTCGAGGAAGGGGGCTCCAACAGCCTTTTATTATTTGCCAAGAAACGTAAGCCCAGAGGTCCGTGAAATTGTCAGGATGTGTGAAATCAGGCACCGCCGGGCAGCTCTCCTGAACGACCATTTTAAATATTTAACACGTTGATTATACAACATTTGTACTGAAACGCTAGTGTTGGATGAGACCCGGGGCTTGGGGGGGTGGGATTTGGGATTTGGCCACCCTGCCCTGGGCTCCTGGCAGCCGCCGCAGTGCTGGCGGGAGATGGCGATGGCGTGGGGGCAGCGGGGAGGCTGTGCGGGAGGCACTCAGGCGGTGAGTTGCTCCTGCTTGGGAGCCTCCGAGTGACAAACGCGCTCAGGAGCAGGAATTCATTCCTGTAAATATGTTTGCATTATTTATTTTAAGCATTTTTATAAATCATAATAGGAGAGACATCTGCTGTTAAAACTGCAAACTGCATTCATGCCTAGGGCAAGACGGGAAGAGGTTTTTTCCCCTGGAAAGCTTGGCAAACTTTGGGGAGCACTGCAGGTTTGGGGGAATCACGAGGGAAAACGTGCAGGGGCATTTTCCTGGTGTGAGTTAAACACCTGGCCTGCTCGCTGCTTCCTGCGATCTTTATTTAAACTCCTCCAGCCCTCCCCGCCTCCTCCAGCCCTCTCGCTTTTGACACCTCTTTATATGAAGCTTTATCATGAGGATGGCATCTTGCTCTCACTTTCCTGACGGCCAAAGAAGCCGGGACTAAAACACCTCACTCTTCTATTGAGAAATGCCAGTGCGTGTGGGTATTGATGGGTCTTATTTCCCTTAGGTGTGGCAGAGGAATCTGGAGGGGGGACAGGCACTTCTCCGCAGGCAGGATTCTCAACTAACGGATGGCACATCATAAAAAACCCCTCTCCCTGAAGCTGGTGGCATATGCAGGTCCCCCGAGCTGAGAGCTTCTGGGGACGGCAGTGGCTCATTCTGGGTGAGGGGAGGAAGCTCCGGGTGACTCTGACTCACCGCTTTGCAAGATTAATTGCAGGGCGTTGCAGGAGGTTTATCACTGCCACCGGCGGCTCACTGCATCTCACCTCTCGGCGTGGCTGCTGGCTCGCTCTGCCTGCCATCGCTCTGCCTGGGCAGCCGGGGTGAGGAGGAGCCCGCCCGACACCTTCTCCACCCAGCATCCATCGGGTGCTGCATGGAGCCCTTGTGCTGCTGTGGGGGGAAGGCTCTGGTGAATTGTCTCCCCTCTGCACACCCTGGAGGCACCCCCATCCATCAGCTTGGCCCCCCCAGGGTGCAAGGAGTGCTGGATCTGTTGCTTGGATGGGTAACGTCATCCTCTGCCTCAGTTCCCTGTCTCCTCAACAGAAGTGCTGTCTGAGTTGGGTTCTCGCTGCCACGTTTGGCCCCCTTTTTTGAGCCATGTTACCTTACAGCGCGGCCCACCGTGGGGAGTGTGTGGCAAATCCACTCTCCAGGGCTCATCCAGACTTCCCCCTATTGCTGATGTCCTCAGCCGTCTGGTCCCCCAGCACTGACAAGCTCAGCAACTGTGATGAACAAAATCTTTTGCATAATCAATAATTAATGTCTGGGGTTTCCAAGCAGCTAATTAATCTCCTGGTGAATCGTGAAAAAAACTATTTAGAATAAATGTAGGTGTTTTCAAGCCAGGTGAGCAGAGGTTCACACTGAACCCAGGCTCTTCTGTCAACCCACGTCGTTTCTAACCATCCCTGGAGAGCTTATTGCTCCAAGAGATGCTATTCATTGCCAGGGAGTGGACAATATTGATCATAAATATTTGCCTAATGAGATCATATCTGCTTTCCAGCATATGCAATGAGTGACCTCAAAAGGCCTAGTGTCCTTTGGGTGAGCTTGCAGAGTTTAATTGTCTAGCTGAGCCTTGCAGCTCTGGAGGTGAGCTGCACTGGGCTTGTGTGGTGGGGTGAGGTCAGTCCCAGTCATGGTGTTCCTGGTCAGAATGGAAACATTGGAGGCAGGGAACAGACCTTCACTGAGCATCAGTCCTAGTGCTTCTACCCAAAAGCTGGAGAACGCAGCACATAAACTGTTCAGGTTCCAGGTTTAGGCAAAGGTTTGAGAGGATTCCTCTGGTCACTGATTTCAGATTCAGGGAATATCATAAGCTTCATCCAGTGAAACATCCCATCCCCAATAAAATCCTGTTTGGGAAGCCTCCACCAGGTTCACTACAGACTTCAGCAACAGTTGAGCTTAGGTACACCAGCACTAGGCTAAAGCTTTGATCCAATTTCAGGGAACTTGGGGCTGGGGGGTGGGTGGGTTGAAAAGTCCTTGAAGCACCTATTTCTCTCTGTGACTTTTGAGGACCCTATGTGGCTCTCCCCTGATGTAGACCTGTGAGGTCTGGTAGATAAATCCCATGTTAGATATGCAGCCATGGCTCTTCGCCAGTGACCCGGGACAGAGCTTTGTAGGTCTCCAATCAGTTCTCTGACAAACATGTATCTGCTCTGCCTCCGTGCTGGGTGTTGCTCAAATTCAGGCTTGCTGCACTCCATTTATGTGCTAGCAGGCTATGAATTTGCTCTCCCCAGCGCTGGCTCCTCAGCTTATCCCAGAATAGCCAAGTCACTGACTCGTGGCTCATTTTGAACGATTGCCAAGCAGCTGCAGCTGTCCTTGACTTTATCTCTGCTCCAGTGTGGCTTTGCCCAGCTCCACAAGTTCACACTAGGAGACTCCACTCCCCCTTCCCAGAATAGAAGACATCCAGGGCCCAGCGTCAGCAAGTTTAGCAGCTGTGGGAAGTGCTATCCTCTGAGCAATCAGTAATTAGTCTGGTTGAAAGGCCAGAGTCCTTGTGGCTAATGAGTTGCTCAAGATGAGACCTAAGATCTCCTGACTCTCTTTAAGTTTTGCTGGTGATTTCCAAAGATTTCCTGGTTTGCTTCGCACCTTTATGCCGGCTCACAAATGGCCTTCTGTCATGGAAGCTGGTCCTCCCCAGCAGATCCAAAGCTCATGGTCAGCTCTTGCCCAGTCAGCTCTGGTTATCTCCTGTTGCCCCTCACACCTCCTGTTCTTCACACTGCTCTCAACAACCTGTTTCCATCACACCTTCTACATCCCTGCTCACTTATAGTCTCCTACCTACCTGTCCATAGATGTTATGTCTAGTACTGCTATCTCTGTGAACCAGGGTTGTCCTCGGTCAATACTTGTTGAGGAGACAACGCAGGGACACTGTTGTAGACAGAGGGTGGTTGGTGATGGTGATACACGGATCTGCTTCTGATTGATGTAGCTAACTCCTGGTGTCTCCAACCCCTCTTAATCCTGTCTTCAACCTGGGAAAAAATATAGCTCATCTGAAGAGGCTTAAATATGTGAGGACTGACTTTTTGGTTTAGCTTATGCTGAGAGACTGTGAAATCAGAGCACAAGACAGATAATTCAGCCAGGGGAAGAGGTCGATTGGGTAGCACTTGCATTTCTGTGCAGATGCTTAGTGCATTCAGCCACTGGTTCCTGCAGGAGCAGCATGGCAAATGAAGGCACGGTGGGGTTAAGGGACTTACCTGAGATCTATCAAGGCTCCTTTTCCATTGTTTTAACTCCTAAATATCTCTGCTTCCCTAGAGAAACCTGAGCTCTTATGGAAAGTGACTTTTTTTCCTTCAGAGGTGTTCCAGGCTGGGAGTATTCATAGCCCTGTGTTATCGTGTCGGCAGAGAGATGGGAACATCTTGGACTGAGCTAATTCAGCTGATTTATCATTCCCAATTCTTAGAGCCGTCCAGAGTATGATGGGATGTGATCTGCTCATCTGCCTTCACGTCCCTTCATGGGATTGAGGTGAAGAGGGTCACAAGAGCTCAGGGCAGCTGTGGAGGGCTATTGCCTTTTCTCAGCTGGAAAGGATGGCAAGAAGAACAGTAATGGGAGATTTATCCTTGAGAAGGGAAGGACACAGAGGGCCCTAATAGCAGCCTTCCAGTACCTATGAGGATGTTGTCGAGAAGACGGAGTAAAACTCTTCAGAGCAGTGTATGGTGAGAGGAAGAGAGACAGTGGGTGTAAACTGAATTAAGAGAAGTTCAGACTGGTGATAAAGACACACTTTTTTCTCCGTGAAGGCAGTCAAGCAGCAGCAGGTTGCTCAGAGAAGCTGTACAGTCTCCATCCTCTGAGGTTTTCAAGCCCCCACTGGACAATGTGATCTTACAGATGACCTTGCTTTGACTAGAGACCTCCTGAGGTCCCCTCCAACTTGAAGTATTCTGTGACACTATGATGAGGTCAACAAGGATGAGCTCATAGGAACGGCAACACTCCAGGACTGCTCCACCTTCTCACATGATTAACCCCAGCAAGCAGCTATTTGGGTTCCTGAAAGTTAGAAGTAGGTGACTGAGCCATGTCTAAGGCCATGGATCACCATGCACTGGCTTCTTCTCTTCTTGTGCTTTTTGGAGTTGCTTTTTAGTCTAGATCATTTCACCGAGCTGTGCACAGCATGGCAGTATGAAGGAGTTGGTGCATTCATGGGCACAGTAAACACACAGCAGCATGAGGAAGAGGTCAGGTAAAGGGTACATTTGACCAACAGCTGCTACAGAAGCTGGTGCATCAGGACATTATGGCCTGAAGAGCAATGGGTCATACAATGACTGTGTGTTGCTTTGGGATTCCTTGCTGACATTGGGTCACTGGAGTCTGGTCTAAGGAAGCAGGGGCTAAACTAAGTCACAGTACTTACAGATAAACTAGTGCCTGGAGAGAAAGTGCTCATAACTCCTCTGGGAAAGAGAAGATTCACAGGGTCTCATCTACCTTCCCATAGATGTCTGAGAGTGGCTGCCTTCTGAGCTAGGACATGGGATTTGATAGAGCCTGTGTCCTATCCACGGCATCTCCTGGGTATGTCTCATCCCAGGATCTTCCCAGGTATCAGAGTGAAGCAGAAGGAGGCTCACAAGGTCTGGCAGCCAACCGGTTGTGGCTGAGCCAACCGGACCCAGTGGGATGCACAGCGATGCAATCATGCCATCCCCTGATGTGCTGCAGACCAGTCTGGAGCACTCCGGGCCACCAAGAGAAGAGACAGATCTTGCAGTGGTTGAGTCAGTGCCTCTGAGCTTAGACTCTCATAAAAAAACCTGCAGACCACAGTGACTGGAAAGGCCAGGGATGTGATGTGCAATACAGCAGTGGTTTCTCCCTCTCTGTTTTCTATGATATCTTTGTGAGGCAGCTTTTGGCGCTGAGGTTCACATCCTCTCCAGATCTGCTGGCTGCATCCAAATGAAATTGGGTCTACAAAAACTCCCCAGCTCCACGTGCACTTTGCTGCTGAGGAGACAGAGAGGTCTAAAATGCCAGTGTGCTGGTCATTTGCAGGGCAGCTACTTGTCAGTAAAGCAAACTTCACCTTGGAGATGCTCAGGATTCCTGTAGCTCTCACAGCTCCCCTCTTACAGCTCAACTCCCCTTTGGGACATGCGCTGCTTTGGCTGGGGAATGCTAGTTCTTTAGCAACTCGATGTCCAGAAAAACCTGCAATCACACAACTATATATAGCCTAAGAGAGGCCGTGAATATGGTGATGCAGTCTGGAAGTGGTTCCTGGCTGTTGTCCAGAGGCTGGGAGCAAGGCATGTGGCTTTTTCTTCCTAGGGGCAGTGGTGTGCAGGGGAGGTGGGGGCCAGGGGGTGGCAGCGTGATGGGCTCAAAAGAGGACTTCATCCTCACATGGCTCAGGGTGCAGGCTGGTGGGGTGAGGCAGCTGATGTCATGCCACCTGTGGTGTCTGGGGCTTGGAAGGGGTTTCAGCGGTGTAGTGGCATGGCCCAGGACTTCACTCAGCTAAAGCTTCCCGGTGGATGGGACTTGGAGAAGTCCTGATATGGAGACTCATGGCATTTTGTACTGTGTGGTTGAGGACCCCCTTTAGCCCCTCAAACAGGGGTGAATGCTCTCAGTGCTGGGACTCCTGGGAGGGTCACAGAAATGGCTCTGATCTCCCCCCCTGGTTTCTCTACGGGACTGTTGGGTCTCCTGGACCGTGAGACCTCATCAGAAGGAACGCACAAGCCATCATCACCAATCATAGCTCCAACAGGGCCAAACCAGCAGGACCAGAGCACAGCAATGAGCCAGCTAGCCACAGCTCACCCTGCCCCCTCATCCTATACATTGCTCTGAGGCAGCTATTAAAGTGGTGGAGCCCTGGGGCTGGACACCACACTCAGCAGGTACGTCCTTCCTGTGCAGGGACTGGGTGCTGGGATGGATCAGCAGGGACTGACACCTTGCTAGGTGCCGCGCTCATGCTGAAATGCAGAGATGTTCGGGCTCATCCACCTCTGTCTCACTGCAGAGCTGACAGCTGCTGGGAGCATCCCCAGGCAGGAGGCAAGGCACTGTTCGCCCTTCCTCTCATCTTTGTGGCAATAAGAGCTCTCCAAAGAGGAGATGGGGGCACAGGAAGGGCCATCTCCAATCTGGCCCCAGACTAGCCCTCACCACCTCCCTGCTCCAGGGACTGGACCCCATGCTGGAGAGGATGTCAGTGCCGGCAGCACCGACATTGCTCTTCTTCCTCGCTCAACCAGCTGCCGCTGCCTGCAGAGCTGGGCATGGGATACAGGCAGGATGGGGTGGTCTGCTGGCTAGTGAGAGCTGCAGGGCTCCCGCCAGGACATGCTTTGGACCTGCTCACGACCCAGAGCCATGCTCAGTGCCTGGCTGCTGAGTGGGAACATCTGGGGCCCTTTCCAGGCCAAATTGTAGGTTGGCTTGACAGGATTCAGCCTGCCAAATCTCTGTCTGCTACTTAAAGCCATCTGGTATCTGGGGGTGTTCATCCCCTGCATCAGCCCAGGTGGCTGACTCAGGTCAGTGTGCACCCCAGAGGGGGAAATCTGACCTTGACCCCTTCTGCAACCTGTTGGCATGGAGGGGCTCCTGCAGAGTGCCCCCTTGCTGTGCCTGCCTGTGCTGAGTGAAAGGCAGGAGGTTTTCAAAGCAACTCCCCTTCTCTGGAATGTATTGGGAGCTGCAGTCAGCACCCCTCCACATCTGGATGTGCGAGCCTTGTCTGAAGGTTGCTTTTCCTGGGATATATCCCCTTTGCTATGATAACAACTTGATTGTTAACACTGGAACCTACTGATGGGAATCAGAATCAGCTTCTGGTCTGCTCCACTATTGCTCTGAATGATTCTTGTGCCCGAAGATCCTGAGCAAGGCTGGGGAGGGCAGCAGTAAAGCTGGCACACTGTCCTGGGTGGTCCATCATGTGGACAGCCCTGGTAGGCAAAGAATGTCCTGGAAAGCAAGGCATGGGGCTAGGTTTAATGCACCTCGTAGTGCTTGCCACAACCCATTTGCTGACTTCAGGAGCAGTCCTGCTCATCCTTACTGATGTTTGGATGTGTACAGTCAATGTTATGGGAAAAAGCATGGGAGAGGTGGGTGACTAACACCCGCTAGAGCAATGGGACTACAAGCCCTGTCCTGCACTCTGTCCCCGTGCGTCCTCCCCTCTCTGCTCCAGCAGTGGTAGCTCTGGATCCAAGCCTACCTCTTCCCTGCCCATACTGAGATGCAGAGCAGTCTCCTGTACGTCAAAATATTAATCCATAGGTTTTACAGTGCTGAAGGAGCAGAGTGCCACAGCGTGAGCGCTCAGAAGCAGACGGCGCTGCTGCACGGAAATCTATGCCCAAATGCTCCATATCATATCGTACAGCATATGTCTAGAGACAGGCCAGCAAATTCAGACCTGAAAATGTGTATAATTGCCAGGCAGGACTTTGAGGCTGGAAGAGCTTCAAAGAAAACAGAACTCGTATGCCTTGACAGCAGTGTGGTGGTACTCTGTGCATGGAGTTTAGTGGGACAAATCCTACCTTTGCACATTCCTTAGTCCTGGCAGTGCCTGAAGGTCAAAGCTGGCTCACTCAAGAGCCTGTTTCAGCTGAGAAACTTGCACCACTTTAGTATTTGTTTGTTTGGCTCAAAAATAGAGCTTGCTGGGTTTAGCACGATACACAATATTCCTATATAGCTCTTCTTCTCTCTTCCTACTATCTCTGCAGCTTAGTTTTTTCAATGCATTGCCTAGAAACTGCCCTGCAAAAGTGGAAAATGCTGTCACTGGTAGAGGATGTCACTTTGGTCAATGACACGTGGCCAGGAGCAGCATGCAGAACTGGTCATAGAGACTGGTTCCCCTGGAGACCCAGCCACTCTGCCTCTCCTGGTCCCCAGTGCAGGCCCTCAGGCAGCAATGACACTATCCTCTGCCTCAACACACCCTTGTCCCCATGGTGTCAACCACCTCGAGGGCAACCAAGCCTGCAGGAGAGGCAGGGCATCTGTAGGCTGGTCCCCAGCACTGGTGGGGCAAGCAGCTTCCCCAGGCTGTTAGGTGGCCTGAATGGCTTGCACTGGCTGCAAGGTGGCCTCAAAAGTCACCTGAATTGCAGTGTGACCTACCCCAGGGGGTATTTGGCTGTGCCCTGTCCCTCCTGACAAGTGCTGTCGGAAGAGGGCTCCTGCCAGCTCCTGGGCTTGTACCACTAGCAGAGCAATGCCTGGGCATGCCCCAGGTCTGGTAGTCAAGTGAGTCTGTGGGAAGGTCGGTCTTGTCAGTCCTCTCAGTGGGAGCAGGGAACCTCATCCCAGCTTCCCTCTGCACCTCCCATCACCTTTGCTCTGCGGGATCTTCTCCCGTGTCCTCTGCACACCCTAAGCCCTCCTTGGCGGACCACCAGCTGCATCCCTGAAGCCTCCCGCCTGCAGCATCATCTCCTCAGCCTCCTGGCCCTCATTGCCAGCACAGTGGTGAGCATTTGGGTTCTCCCTAGTCCTTATTTTCGTTCAGAAGCCAGGTGAAACCCAGTAGTTTTTAGGATCTGTGTTGGCAGAGAAGAGTGAGCAGATGGTGCCCTAAAATCCCCGCGCCCCAAAGAGTGAGCTAGCGATCATTTTTGAAGCTCTCGAGATATTTTTTTCCAGATCCTGCTGAGTCTGGCGAGGACTATAATTGCAGCTTGGACTGGCTGGAGAGGGCAATACCCGGATGGGCTCCCTGCCTTTCAGGCTGTAATTGGGCCCTGGCGATAGAAAGCACAAAGCTCTTTCCTTCCTGTTTGCTGTGCTCCCTCTGTGAAACCTTCCCCTGCCTGTGCTGTGCATGCTGGAAAATATGTAAATACCAGGGCACAGGAGAATTACTCCCTCATGCCTGCACCACGTCTGAAATACCTATTAAAAATATATGTTCCAAAAAGAGCACCTCTGCACTGAAGCACAAACTCTCCTGGCAATGGGAGGCTGTTTGAAGGGAGCGGATCAAAGGGTTTCACCGCACACATCGTCAGGAGAAGGGACGACGTGGTCGTCCCAGCTAAATTAGCAGCAGGAACAGGGGTTTTGGAGGCTACACAAAATCAATAGGACTATCTGGAAATGCCTGCCACTCACACAGGAGATTGTAATTCAACAGCGGGGCCTGCAGTGCTGTGCCGCGGCTCGGCCAGCCGTGCGAAGCCTGGGGAGGGCTGCAGCCTCCGGGGCTGCACCGAGCCTGGGAAGGGGGATGAGAGGACAGAGAAGACAGGGGAAAGGGGCTGCTGGGGCACAGGGTCATGCAGCAGTAAACAGGTCTACCAAGGAGCCTTGAGGACATCCATCTCTTGGCTCTGTCACCCCAGCAACAGTGGGATGGAGCTCTGGTGGCACCACCTCCCTTCCCCCTGACCATCAGGTCCCATCCCAGCTCAGGATATGGTGTAACAGATTGGTGGGGAACCTGGTGACACACACAACCTCCCGTCCCCACCCTTTCCCTGACTCATGGCCTTGGCCACCTGGGGAGATAACTACATATAAATTTGCTGCAAAATCTCCCCTTCAGCTTAGCAGGAAACACTAAATTGTCCCAAAGATCCCAAGTGATGTAGGATCACAACTTGGGTTTTCTGAGGAACCTGTCAGGGTGATTCCAGTCCTGGTCTCCTCCAGAAACACCCCTGGGGATGTGTCTTGGGCCAGGGGAGCCACGGGGCAGCAACTCCCCCTCTCCAGGCTGGGCACTGGCATCTCTTGCAGCTCCAGCCAGTGAGAAAGGGCAACCCACAGACACGTTTTCTTCCTCAAAGGAATTCAGTGTTTGGCTGGAGCTTTCAAAGGAGATTTAAAAAGAGAAGATAAAAAAGAAAGTTAAAAGCTGCCCAGTGAGGGGTGGAAATGGGAATGCGGGGAGACAACAGGGGCAGTGTTGGTAGCAAAGCAATGGCAGGACACCGACCAGCATCAGTGAGTGGTGGGGAGAATATGAGGAGATGCTTCATCATGCGGCTGTCCAGCATTGGTGTCTGTTGTGGTCACCTGCAAGCTGGGTGTCTGCATCTCCAGAGCCCTGATGCTGTGAGAGGAGTGGGGTTGGAGGCCAGCTGCGGTGGGTGATGGGTGCCCGGGGGAGTGGGACCAGCAGTGTGGGAAGGGTGGGATACAGCGGGGATGGAGAGTGAGACACCGGGAGGGAAAATGTTAATGAACTGCAGTGCCTCCCTGAAAGGAGCCAAATGTAAATGAGATAATTAAGCTATTATTTAAAGCCAGGAGACGGTGGGGACAGGCCCGGGGTGGCCGGACTGCATTTTAATCAGCTGCCTGGCTGGGGCTGGTGAGCCCGTGCTCATGTCCCTGCCTCTGCTGCCAGGCTCCCCAGGTACTGCATAGCCCATCTGTGAGCCATGGGGCCACGACCACGCTGTGCCCCCTCTGCCCAGCTGCTGCCATCCCCCTTCCCCAGGTATCCAGCCAGTGCAGTGGGTGAAGAGTCCAGGTGTGTGTGTACCCACACCTGTGTTACCACCTTTCTGTGGGGTTTTGGTTAGGCTGCAAGAGCTCCTATGGTGCCTCAGTTTACCTGCTCTCACTATGTTGGATGCTAAAATCTGGTAACAAGAATAAGCAATAGTGGTGAGGATAAATCCACCCAAGGAAAAGTAGAACATAAATGCTCCAGTGATGTGGGCTGGACTGACCTTCAAAGGCAATGACCAGGCTTTGGGAACCTTTTTTTACCTTCTTGCATAGCGTTACAAGGTCACCAGAAGAAAACTAAGTAATTACCTTGTGGCTCAGTTTCTCCACCTCTGGAAGCAGCATTAAGCCTCGGAGAAGCTCTCAGCACAGTGGGAGATCCAAGGTCACTTGTGAACTTCAGTGAGCCAGTGAATGTGGCAGAACAGGATTTTCTTCCTGCATTTCTCTGTTTTGGTCAGGAATGGAAAAGAAAACCACGTCTAAAGCCATCCATGACAAGGGGTGTGAACTCATTTAATTCCCTGTCATGGGGACCATCCTTCCCTGTGGTGGAAGATCCAGTTCCTGGAAACAGCAGGAGCAATTCCTCTGAACAGCAGGGACAAAATGGATCATTGTTTGTTGCCTCTTCTCATAGACCAGCTGGGTGAAATGAAGTTAGTAGAGGCCAAGTTCAAAGGAAACCCAAGGAGATGTTTGTTCCATGGAGCATCCTTAAGGGGAGCTCCTTGCTGCAGGGGGAGTGGGTGCTCCCACTTCACATTAGGAGGTGTGAGAGCTGGAAGACAGAAGGGAGAAACCCATGGAGAGTTCTTAAGCAGAAAGGTAACACCTCTCTGGCTCAGAAAACCCTGCTCCATGAATGTCTGGAGATCGGGAGAGAAAGGAAGCATTACAGATGCTAGCCACATTTGTAATCTTGTCCCCACGCACCTAGCATTGGCACCGATGAAAATGGGGAACCAGGTTGGAGAACATCTACTGTGTGCCTATAATACAGCCCTTATCTTTCAAGAGGCTTTCTTACTGTATGGTTAAAGAGTGAATTAAAAGCCTGATCCAAAGTGGCTTTCAAGAGCCTTACTCTTATTTAGGTACCTAATTCATGCAATTTCAATTCCTTTGCAGAGCTGGGCCCTTAAATCCTGAGGACACTTCAGAAAATGTTATCCACCATACCCTCTTAGCAAAAGATTACCCCAGTGCCCTTCCTGCCAGTCCATGGGCCCTGAGCGTGGAGCCAGCAGCAGAGGCTGACTGCGGGCTGTGAGCGAGCTGGTCCTGCTCCCCGTCTCTTCCAGGGGGCTGCCGGCACCGGTGGGGGACCTGCGGAGGGGACTGGTATTTCCAAAGCATGCTGACGGGGAGCACCACACTGACCCACCCAAGCATGAATCCAGCCCATGCCCCCCCACCTTGCTTTATTTGCCCAATGCAGCAGTTTTTTCCTTCTCTGCACCCAACCAGCCAGGCTGCAGCTGCTTCCCCTCTCCCAGGCCTGGGGAGGGACTTCAGGTGCAGCTGAACTATAAATACTTGGCACCGCAGTTGTGCTGCATTTTTATTTGTACACTCAGCATGTGCACGGGCAGGTGCCTTTACACTTTCCAGATTAGGAAATGGGTTTGCATTGTTGTTCTCTCCCTTTCCCTCCCCTCAGCTCTCTGGGCGAGGTGAGTGCCATCAGCCATAGTGGTGAGGTCCTTTTGGGTACTGTCACAGACTCTATCCAGGGCTCAGATCTCAGTGGCCTGGGGCAAGATCACACAGGTTTAGCTTGGCAGCTATGCTGGAAGTGCTTTATAACTCGGAAACCATTCGAGGAATGAAGAAAGCAAATCCCCTGTGATTTACATACCCGATCCCATAGCGATGAGGAGGTGATGCTAAGTCTGGAGTCACACATGGTGCAGGGGTTGCAATACCTCGGTCTGAAGTGGACATCAGATGATGTGAAACAGGAAATACAGGAGGTAAAACAGGTGGCTCTTGATGGTTTATTTGCCATAGGAAAAAATTTGCTTTTTTTTTTTTTTTTTTTTTTTTTCCTGCATGATATTCACAGGCAAGACAAAATTAGCCAGACAACCTTTCTCTGAGCTCTGAGATTTACTGTCGTGACTCAGTTTCCTTAACTGTGATCTAGGGATAACAACCCTTTCTTGCCAGCCAGCAGTGTGGGAAGGTTTGTACACCTCTTTCTTGAGGCAAAGCTCTGTCCAGAGCATCTGGATGGGAAGAAACATTGCACCTGCCTGTCTTTAATCCCAGTTCCAGGATCGAGTGTTATTCAAACTGCTGGTGAGCATGTTATAGGACTATACAGCTGCATGTGCTAGAGACAAGAGGAGATGCTGACTGGGCAGCTGTTGTGGAGAGCACAAACACAGGCTGGTGCCTTGAGCCCTTAGGGCCAGCAAGGGCCTGAGCAGTGTACCCCAGGGTACAATCCATTTTGTGCTGAAGGAGATGCTGCAAGAGCTCAAGAGGAAGCCTTACAGTGCCTTGGTCTCTCTGCCTGTGAAGGAGACGTCCAGGGTGGGCAACTTTCATTTGCAGAGGTCTACCTGCAGATATTTTCAGGTGGTGACTCCTAGCCTTGCTGTGCCTGTGCTAGGTCACCCGCCCTGAAGCTTGACACCATTCTGAAGAGTTTCTTCACACCATCTCATTCAGGGTGGAAGTATAGCTGTGAGGTGGCCAGGACTGGGCAGGTCTGTGGACCATGCTGGGCAGGACCTGGTGACATTGCAAGGCTGGACCTGCACCTGGAGGGGGAAAGCTTGGTGCACAGCCTGCAGTGCTGGCACAGGCTCCCAGCGATGCTGCTGGCACAAGTGGTCCTTGGTCTGCTGATACTGGGTGGTGGGATGGGGTCTTGGGGGGTTTTACTGCCTGCACAGTGATTTTAGGCAAATATGTCTCAGGATCAGGTGAAACCAAAAAAAACAACTCAGTGCCCAAATCACGTGTAAAGTTGTTTTCTCAAGGGTTTGTCCAAACGCCGAATTTCCCATTCTCCCAGCAGGAAGAGGAGAGAAAAAAATCAGGCACAAAAGCCTTAGGAGCAGGCGCTGGCTGGTGAGGGTGGGAAGGGGGCCAGGGCTGGGCGCCGTGCAGTGGCAGTAATTTTCCACACAGAGTGGATTAGGTGAGCCTCTTGGTCAGAAGTGAATTCTGTTTTTTTTCCCCTTCTTCCCCACCTCCAGAGACTGGTGTTGGATGGGAGCCCGGGAAAGGCAAGATAAAGGTCTTCTCTATCAGACAGCTGTTGAAAGATCTCAAATAAAGAGGCAGGCATCACTCAGAAACCGTTAGAGGCAGCAGATCTGAAGGGTAAACTGCAGAACAGGTACTGTTTGTTGCCTTGAGAAGCCTTTGAAGATACCTCCTTTCCTGGTCATGCAGCTTGCCTGACCTCCAGCTGTCTGGGGCTCTCTGGGGCTTGGCAAGCTGATGCTCCCATAGGATGGGCAAGCTGTGCAGCTGCTGTACTAGCCAGAGAGCATCATTTCACTTTTGGTGGGAGGCAGGGATGGAATAACCAACCATCCACCGGCATGGGATAACCTCAGACCTTCCCTCCATCCCTCCCTCCCATGGTCCCCAGGGCTGGTGGCTGCCCTGAGTGGGGTGCAGACAACTGACCCAAGCTCGTTACCCAGGCACACTGGCATCCAGCCCTGATCCTGTCCTTGCCGTCCCCCGTGTCTCAGCCTGGACACGTCCTGCAGCATGTCAGACTGCTCCCTCCACAAGATGTTCCTGCCCCTCACCCCTCCTGCCATGCATCAGCCCCTGAAGCCCTGGAAAGACACAGGTAGGGCACAGGGCATGCACCATGGGCCGGGCCATTGCGTTATTGCCATGCTGTGGTGTGTCACGAATCTAATCAGATCTCATGCTCCAGGGAGCAATTCGCTTCCCCACAGGAAAGCGTGAGATGCTTGCACTGGGCCTTGCACGTGGCTCCTTGCCTGCAGCGCAGTGCCCAACCAGGCATGGAAGGCAGGCCAGCAGGGCCGGCAGGGATTGCAGGGCCTGCTGAGCGAGAGCACTGTGCTGGGCTCTGCCCCAGTCCGGGAGGCACTGGCTGGGCTACCCCAGTGTGGCCACAGGGAGCTGGCTCCCAGGAGGACTTCTTGTCCCCTCCATCCCACATATCCAGTCATTGCTCCATCCCATCCCATCCCATCCCATCCCATCCCATCCCATCCCATCCCATCCTGTTTTATCCTATCTCATCCCATCTCCTCTGTTTTATCCCTTCCCATGCCATGCCATCCCACCCCACCCCCTCTGCTTTACCCTGTCTTATCCTGTCCTGTCCCAATGGTCCTCTCCCATGCCATCCCATTCCATCATCTCCTGGCTGTCTCATCCTGCCCTGCCTGTCCTGTCCTGTGCTATCCTCCCTCCAGCAATAGCTGTGTCACTGCCTGCACCTCCTGGTGATCAACCTTGTGCCAGCCTCTGTTCCTAGCAAGTCCCCTGCAGCCACCTGATTCTCCTCCATCCCAGCCCTGTTCCCACTGGGTGCATGTTCTGCGGTGCCAGCTGTGCCAGAGGCAGGAGGCAGGGTGGCAGAGCAGAGCCAGGACATTCTCCCTCAGCTGTCAGCACACACCCGCTTTCATGCTGGGACCAGAAGCTGCCTGGAGGACAGGCAGCAACGAGCTCAGGGCAAGCCACCCCCAGGGCATCCCTCTGGCACACATTTCCCCCCAAGACCCTTTCTTTACATCTTCTATCCAATGTGTCTACCTCCCTCCTCCTTAGGTAATTTTACACATATCCAGCACTGAGTCATGGACAAACATCAAGCAGGGGCTGATTTACTCCAAATTAAGTGGCTAGGGTCTGATTCTGTGGCATGCAGGAAGGACTGGTTAGAGTTGGGTCCTAGCCCTGGGGAAGGCAGAGACCAGGCTTTCACCAGGTGTCAGGGTATGGCTGCCTTTGTGATTTTTGCAGTTACTGAGGGAAATGATATAGACCTGCCCTTGACTCAGCCATTTTATAGCATCTCTTGAGCTCAGTGAAGCTGGCGCTAAACCTTGGTCGCTTTGATCATGACAAATAGAATCTGGGAAGCCAAATTCAGTGCAAAGCCACCAGCTGCCTGTGAAGCTGCTGATTTTTCAGGTTTTAGTTGCCTATCTGGTGCATGGCTGGTGACTCTGCCACCCGCACTGCTGGGGCCGGGATGGTGGGGTACAAGCTCCTGCCCTGTTAATCCAGAGGAGCCTTGGGTTGCTGGTGGGACTGGTCCTGCCTGTGTCTGCTCTCACCTCTACAGGAGGAGCTGAGGGACACTGAAGGATGGTGTCTTGGACTTCAGCTGCATTGGTGTCTTTTGGCTGATGGCAGAGCTTGCGCTTTTGACTCACTGGACATGTCTTCCTGGGCAGGAAGATACCCCGGGGTGGGTAGCTGGGGGGGTCACAGGGTTGCCATCCCAGTTTGCTGGGTGGAGGTGAATGTGCAAGTCTCTGTGAGGATGTCAGTGGACCAGGTCACCCAGCTTCTGGCCTCCTCAGTTATTCCTGCTCCTCCAGAAACTCAGCTAGCTTTGTGTCAGGGTGCAAGGCAGGGGACACAGTGTGGGGCTGCAAGCCCCACTGAGGAACTTCCCAGGTATGTGTTTTTCAGCCCTTGCGCTAAGGGAGCGGTCCCCACATGCATGGACCTCTTCAGACACCAGCATGAGATCCATGGGTCTCCTGGAGAGGCAGAAAGCTGGGATGACTGACTGGGGGGTTGCTTGCAGTGCTGGGACCATATGCACCACGTGCCTGCTGTACTGGCACAGCTGCACCTCTGAACGGCCACCCCAGAGGGACAGCAGCTCCCCTGAACGCCCACTGGGCTGCGGCATGGGGTGTGCATCCTTTCCCATGTGTGCACAGGGAGGGGGGTGTTGTGCAGGCAGTGGGATGCGGGGAGGGAGAGAAGGCAGCCATCCCCTCCCTGCTCCTACTGTACCTTGCTCTACTTGCTGCGGTCCCCAAGCTCCCTTCCCTTCCCCTTCGCTGCCTTTTATGCAGCTCGCCCAAGGCTCCAGGGCCTGGGGATCTTTCCAGGCTTCCCCAGCTGGGGTTTGGCAGCTCTAATTTTAGGCACTTCTCAGTTTTGCTTTCTCGCCGCTCAGTTGAGGAAAAGCGCTTGTGCAGGGAGGCAAGCCTGGCCCTTCCCCACCGCTGCTTGCTTTCTCTTTGTCTCTCTCCCCTGAATGCTCCCGCCTGGTGCCTGCTGCACCACGATGCTGGTGGACATTAATAAGCCCCATTTTAAAGATGGTGCTCTTGCAGGGGTTCAGGATGGGGATGCACAGGGAGCCAGGGCCCCTCTAGACCTTCTGCTGCCCCATGGTGATGCTGTCCAGACTGTGGCGTGACACCTCACACCCTGATGAAAACACCCGGAAGGAGTCAGGTCCAGGCTGCAGGCTCAGAGGAAAGCCCAGCCAAGGACATCAGACTGGCCAAGTTTTAGTGGTAGTGACCAAACTTTGAGTCCAGCTCAGTCTTTGAGAAGCAGCTAGGGAATGCCTTGCTGCAGGAAACACAAAAGCTAAACATGGATTTAAAAAAGTGGTCAGGTCAAATCATGCACAGAAAACCCAGCAAGAGCTAATTCAGCCCTTAGGTCCTCCCTTGCACTCTGTTAGAGCTGCTGCAAGATGTCGTCCTGGACCTGGTCAGCCTTGGGGCTGAGTCAGTGCTGCTGGTGAGTTTTAATTCAAAAGTCCAAGCTAAGGGCAGCCTTGGCTGCTCGACGGGGTATTTTGCCCAAAGTCCTTGCTGCGCAATTTGGAAACAAAGGTGGAGTGTAACAACATCGACTTCCCCACACCCTAAGGGAAAGTATCTCCTGGGGAAGAGAAGAATTTTTTCTTTGAGAAAGAAAAAGATCAGGTGAGGAGGACAGAGGAGGTGGTGGCAGCTGGGAGAGCAGGCTGTGCTAGCTGGGCTGGATCCTGCCCACAGGGCATTTCTGCTTGCACACGAGAGGCACGTTGGGTTTTGTCCGGTGTATCCTACGAGCTTTCATCTTTCAGTGGGGAATGGCTGGGGCTGGAGCTGTCTAACTGGATTGCGAGCTGCCTGCTCCTGAAAGGGCTCTGCATCCCATTATCCATAAACCTGTTCATGGCACACGGCTAATTCAAGCAATTTGCAACACGTTTATGCTGTCGATATAATAACCAACCCATCGGCCTCAGCCGGGCTGGAGCACCGTGTCATGAACAGCAATCTGCAAATCAGGCTTTTAATGCAGGCCCTGCTGTCCCTGCAGCCAGGGTGTGTGGCTGGGGCTGCAGGACCGGCGGCAGGACCCGCACCATGCTTTGGCAGAGGGACGCCAGCATAGGCTTGGGATGTGTGTGTGCCCTCCCTGCTTCTGGATCAGGGGGCTGGCAGGGTCCCCAAGGAAGCACTGTCCTGCAGGTGATAGGAAGCTTAACTGCTTCCCCCATGCTGGCACCCCTCTTGTCACAGGTTTGCAGGACCCAAATCCAGTGTTATCAGAGGGCCACAGCGTCAGAGAGGGGCCCAGCTGGCTCCTCTTGCCCTCTCCGCTCCCCATTGCTCACGTGGAGTGGTGGGTGGACGCGGCTCTGGCTCGGCTTTGCTGCCAGATTATTTCTGGGCATCACCACAGACGGACGCTGCAGGGAGCGCGCAGGCTGCGGAGCAGGGGCGTGCTGGGAGCCCTGCTGAGGGGCGCAGCGGGGGGCACGGCAGTGCCGGCAGCTGGGGGCCGAGACCCTTCCTGCTGTGCTGGCGGTGTCTGCCTGCCTGCCTGCCTTCCCGGCAGCCTCTCCCCACCGCCGGCCCCGTTGCTGCCCGGCGGCAGCGGCATGGGTAGGCTGCCCGCTGACACCACCGTCCTCCCCCTCCTCCCCGCCGGCTGCGAGCACGGTGCGTCATCCGGCGCTTGGCTAATTCGGGGGCAACTATTTCGCGCCTGTGATGGATCACACTGCGCACTGTGCCAGGGCCCCCGCGCTCCCTGGCCCAGATGCCCCCCTCCCACCTGGACCGCTTCCCTCTGCCTCCTGTAACCAAGGAGAGAAATTAGCAGCGGGGGAAAGTGGTGCTTTCTGACGCAGGGCTCGCACCACTAATCACCCAGCGCCAGGAGCTGCTCCAGGCCCCCCTCGTCTCCACCGTCACGGCCGCCCTGACCCTGTGTGTGGGGAGGGTCAGGGACCTGGGGCTGATTCGGGTCTGAGCGCGGCTGTCACGCTCCCTCTGCAGACATGGTGCAGCTGCTGCTTGCTGGGCTCCGTGGGGGGTTGCTTCAGGGTGGCCATGTTCACCCCGGGGGTGAAGCTGCTCCTCAGACACCCCCGCGGAGGTGGGCTCCTTGAGGTGATGTCTGTGAAGCACGGCATGGGGATTTGTTCCAGGGGGAGGGGGTTGAAGGGCTGGTCCTGCTCCAGGGTCTCCTCTCTCGGTCCCACAGAGGGGCTGGGAGCATCTGCAGATATGAACCACACGCCCAGCAGGATGGAGATGGATCTCTGTGCTCAGCTGAGATGCATGCACGGGGGGGGTGAGGTGGGCCCACCAAGCGCTGGCTCCACAGTGGATCCGTGGGATGCCCAGGCTGGATGTGCGGACAGGGTCACGTGCCCTTTAGAGAAGATGCCTGTGTGGGAGTTTGCCTTGGGGAGAGCTGTTAAAGCAGAGCTTTTCCTCCTCACAGCCCCCACGCGCTACGTTCCTGACACTGTTTGTGAGCTGTTGGTGCCGGCAGAGTCGTTGCAAGGGCAGTGGTAGCGGGATCATCCTCCCCAGTTGGGCACAGAGCAGCCAGGCTGTGTGTCCCTTTGTGTGCAAGGCTGTGCTGGGCACTGGAACTCATATCACACACACACACACACACACACACACGTGCGCGCACACACACACACACACACAAGTGCTGCATTTGAATCACACCAGCTTGCCTTGAAACTGAGGCTGATTTTCATAAACCTTCCCATGCTCAGCATCAGTGGGATCTGGTGTCATTCTGCATAGACGGACACGGGAAAGCCAGCTCGTATGGACATCTGTGCTTTGTGGGGTTACATATCGCCATCCTCACCTCCAGGTGCGGGCAGGATCACAGGGGAGAGAAGGGAAGGCTTGGAGACATTCATAGCCCTGGCGGGACCTCGAGAAACATCCCTAAAACGCACAGAGTCCCTGAGGATGTGCGTGGAGGATGCACAGCCCCCTGCTCCAACACAACGGGGGTGCAGCATGCTCTTTGCTGTGTAAAATGGAGCAGGATGTGGAGGGAAGAATGGCTTTGAACAGTCAATTTCCATTGCTGAAAGCTGACAAGTTTAAAACAGCTAATGTGCCCCACAAGATGAGGCCTTCAGAGATTTACAGCTCTCCTCGGCTGACTGCTCCCATACGGTGTGCATGTCAGCCAGGGAGCCTTTTAAAGAACCAAGATAAAGCTGCAGCGAGGCTGCATTGCCCACCAAATGGATGGCAGAGAGAGAAGAAAGGAAGGAGAGAGGTTGCTGTGTGTGGTTTTTTTCCCATCAGACAGGCTGCTGAGCTCATGTCCCCTCCTGCAACCACCACCACTGAGTTACTCCAGGTCAAGGTCAAAGCAGCCCTCCTAGAGCAAAGTTTTCCTAAGCTGCTGCAGGAGAAGGTTTGCAAAATGCTGCAGAAGCCATCAGGCGCCCACAGGGGTGGGCTGTGGCAGGTGTTGGTGGGACTTGTGGGTTGCACCAGCTGGCAGAGTTCAACTTATGGGGCACAACAGCCCCATGGGGTAAGGAAGCCCAGGGGATGGGCAAGAACTCTCCCAAGTCCTTCACTGTAGGCTGGCAGGCTGATGCTGGAGTGGGTGGGATGGGGGGGATCAGACTCCTGGCTGGGGCCAAGTGAGAGCTTTGGGTCTCAGCAGGACCTTAGCCAGGGTCAGCATCCCCTGGAGGGCTCACACAAAATTTTGGACCTGCTGCTAAGCTGCTGTCTACCTGCTTTCTGTGTAGAAAGACCAGGCTGGAGTGTCACAGGTGCTTCCCAGGGCAGATGGATTCTGAATCCGACCTCTCTGTTCCTCTGAGTCCTCTGCTGGAGGTAGGAGTGTGTGTTTGAGCAGACCCGTGACCATCACCGAGCTTTGTTGTGTGGACTGTGTCATCAGTAGCAGGGACTGTGGCTGGGGGACCTTGGGCACATGGGGTGTCATGGGACCTGCCTGCCCAGCCCCAGCATACTTGTGGTGTCTGCAGCGTGGAAGCAGTGTCTGCCATCACCCTCCGCTCCTGCTCTGCCTGCTGAGACATCATCAGTAGATGCCAGGAGGCAATTCACCCTCCCCGAGGTCACCAGAAGAAATGGGCTGAATGCACCGTGTCCTAAGAACACATCTGCCTCCTTGTCAGAGCCAAGGTGCTGGCTGGGATGGAGGTGTCTGCAGAGGATGGCAATGGTCCCCACTTCCAGGACTGTGCAGGCTGCTACGCTGGGACACAGTGCTCACATCGGTCCCTCTCCCCAGCCCAGCTTAATCTCTTCTGTGTAGAGCAAAGCTGCAGCCACATCAGCAGGCTGCTACTGCATCTGAAGACGGTGAAACTGGAAACAGGGAGGACCAGGGATCCTCATTCCTAGGCAGGCCACTAATCCTGGACCAAACCAACCAGGAAGAAATTTTGTGCCTCCATTTGCCACTCTGTCAGCCAGAGGGTTGGTCCTGCTGAGCTCAATTGTGCCAGCAGCCCGGGGGTGAGCTGTCCCAGAGAACGGGGGAGCTGGTGGGCTTGCCTTTTCATGATGACCAGGAGGAGCTGAGCTCCCTTCAGACACCTCTTAGCTGTGTGTGCCCAGGATTGCTGCTGGGGCTGGAGGTTTGGGTAAGGAGGCCTTCTCAGAACCTGAGGATAATTTTTCTGTATTCCCAACCCCTCAATAGTGGAGCTTGCTTCCCTGCCTTGGTTGGACTGCAGACAAAGATCTGGTGTGACCTGGCCCTTTGGAGGGCTGGAGAAGGTCCTACAGGCTGATTTTGGGCTCAGCAGCAGGGGCTGCCAGGCTGCCAGCCATGACACTCGGGTGCTGGAGTGGCAGAGCCTCCCTGAGGTGGGAGAAGCCACAGCCAGACTGGGGGAAGCACCACTCCGTGATGCCCACCGAGAAGAAACAAGAGAGGCCAGAATTGCCATGTGTGGAATGTTCAGCAGTGGGGTGTCTGGAGATGTTGTCCATCATTTCTGCCTGTCCTGTTGCCTGGCTTTGCTACCCACTTTGGCCAGGAGACCCCAGTTCCTCCATCCAGCCTGGTTTGGGAGGGACTTTCTATCCTAGCACCCAACTGGTGCTGTTCTTGGTAGCGGAGCTGGGATGTGAGGGCTGATGGCAGCATCCTGCACCCTCAGTGCTGTGGTGATGCCTGGCCCCGATGCACCAGGAGCAGCAGAAGCAGCCTGCATCCCGGTACCAGCACATGGCACATCCTGGCTCCCGCAGTTCCTGGTGCAGAGAAGCGGGATGGCGTGAACCCAGCAGGAGAGGGTAGAGCCATCAGGCCTTCCCTGCTCCTCTCCATGACAGCCCAGACCACAATGGCAAGTGTAGATGGGCTCTGAACAACACCCAGGGCCGTTGCCAGCCCTGACACTGGGGAGGGGTCACATCATTACTGTCCAGAGTCAGCCATTTCAGCATGTTGCCTCTGAAACCTCTACCCTCCTGGGAGCCAAGAACCCTCCACTCAAAGAACCCAAGTGGGTTCTCTGGTCCTCACTGGTTCCTGCACCAGGCGATGGCAGCAGATTCTGCGTGGTGCTGGGGCTGCCTGTGCTGTGCAGCACCACAGGCCACCCTGGCAGAGGGTCTTGGGACCCACATCTCGCCCCCCAGTTGGTCCAGGGAGAGGTTGCATGGGTGCGTTCATGGCACTGTCCAAGACTCCTGCTGGTACCCACCCTGCTCACGAGGTGCCCAGCCAAGGACGGGCTTCAGGGGTGGTGGAGGAGAAGCATCCCCTTATCTCTTTTCTCTTTGTGCAAACACACGAGCCCTCTTGGAGCTGCCGTGTGATGCCGTCAGCCGGAAAGCCGCAAAGGCGGGGAGGTTGCCCAGCTTCTGTCTCCTTCCCAGCAGGTGTGGCTGGCCCTGCCAGGCAGATGGCTCAGCGCCTGGCAGAGACGAGCGCCGGCGCCAGGAGCAGCTGGCTTCATCCATACCCGGGCCAAGAGCGGAGATGCTGAGCAGCATGGGGAGCTCACGGCAGGCAAATGAGGCAGTGACCTCCCCTGCCAGGCTCGGGTTGTGCTGGGCACCTCTGGGCTCCTGCATTCATGTGGGGTGTGCTGCCAGCTCCTGTCCCCGCCTGTGGGGACCCGGTGGTATGACCTCCAAGAGACTGTTGGCAGGGACCAGGGGTGCCCCAGAGGAGACAGGTGTCTCTTGGGGACAGCCCCAAAGCCCAGCTCTGATGCAGGAACCTCCAGGGCACATTTGCTCCAGTGAGACCTGGATGCCAGTCATGCAGAGGGACCTCTCCCTGCACCCTGGAGCAGCTGGGGCACAGAGATGAAGAGCCACAGGGTGGACCCTGCTCTGAGCCATCAGCTCCAATCCCAGGTTTGGTCCTTGCTGCATGACCTAATGAACTGCTAGGTGATCAGACCAATTGGAAGTCCTGTCAGAGCCAGGCCAGGCACTACCTTGTTATTTCTAACGAGCAAAGTGGGGGAAAGAGACCTTTACCATCCACTGGCAGTCACTCTGTGCTGTTGTGCAGCTCCTAGCACAGCAGGGCAGGGCTGAACCAACCCTCAAAAATCAGAATGGAGACAAGAAGATGGGGCACAGCACCCCGTCTGTGGGGAGGGGAAGCTGTTACTTTAACGGGCAAGGGGAGCAGCAGTTGTTTTTTTTTTCCCCATGTAAAGCTTGTATTGTGCAGACCACGATGACAGCAATGAGGGGACTGCAAAAGATCTTGTGCTGTGATGGCCAGCCATGCTCACAAGGGGTACGCACAGCAGCCTCATGCTGCACGGTGCAGGCTCATTTTCTGTGCAGTTATTAATACATCTACTTGCCTGGCTCTGAGTGGAAGCAGAGAGCAAAAGCAAACGAACAGCACCAGGATTGACAGCCCAGGAGCTTAGGGCAACCACCTCTTGAGTCTTACATTAAGGGCTAGGAGAAGTTGTTCCTGGGGACCTGGCTTCCCAGGGGGCAGAGAAGAAATGGAGGGGGTCTAGTCCATGGGACCAAAGTCTCTGGGCAGGCTGCTCCCAACGTGCAGGCTCCTCCATCCTTGTCTTGCAGCTGGTGCTGGAAGTGGAAGTTTTGAAATCATGCACGGAGCTGTTTGCTTGGTATTTCCTGCCCCCGAGAACAGGAAGCAGCAACGAAGCCCAGGAGGGAGCTGCTCTTGGGAGATTTCCAGCTTGACACATTTTTGATTTCTGCCTACAGGAAAGGGGGAAAGCTCCGTGAATTTTCCCTCATCCCCATGCCCAGCCCTGGGAGCTAGTGGGCCCGATTCAGGCTGAATTGGGCCTAGGGAGGCAGATTGCACAGAAATGTGGCAGTTTGAATGATTTTCCCTTTCACTCTCTCTTGTACCACTCTGACCTGGACTTTATTTGCTCTAGGACAACCACAGAGATGCTGGCTCACAAGTTGCAGTGTAAGAAACAGCTAGTGGTGATGGATGCACGTCCAGCTAGGCTGTCCTACTGATGTCCTGCTCTCCAGGTACTGTGCTCTTGGTCCCATTAGCTGCAGGTTCAGTCCTACCCCTTAACAACACTACCCTGCCAGGTCTGGAGCAGCATCTCATCCATGTCCCCAGAGTCCCCTCCTGCTTTCAAGGTGTAGGTCCATGCTGGAAACTGTCACCTTACACACAAGGCTCCCTCAGCCCACCAGGGCTTCAGTGTAAAAGCCTGGTGCACATCCATGTCTCCCCCATGCCACCTGGATCACGGGGGGCCCTGCTGCAGGCCTGTGTTCCCCTCCCCAGTGCTGATAGTCATGATGGGACAAGGCCAGGGGAAGGACAGGTTGGGCTCATGCCTGGTGCCAGGCAAGGGCTCTGTCACGGCAGGAGTTACTCCCCATCAGGACTGCCAGCGTCTGTTACTGGCAGACCATGGCAGCAGTCTCTGAGGAACGTGAACAGCACATTATTAACAATCTTTTAAAGAGCTGCCAGTGTGTCCCAGGTCCCTGTTTATTTCTGCATATGGCCTGTCCACCATTGAATGCAGCATTCATAGAAGATGTCATGTCAGCTTAAGGTGGTCTATTACTTACCCCAATCAAACTCCTGAAGTAGGCGATTCCTCTTCTGGGCAAGGACAAAGTCCCACAGAAGGAAGGGGTTTATTCTCTTTTTAAATCATTCCTGCTTTCGTTTTCCTTCCCATGGGGGATATGTTTGTGCAGAGTGGATGTTGGATCAAAGGTGTCCCAGCTGGATCTGCTCCCAAATTACTATGTGTGTGTATGCTGGGGCTGTTTCTGTGGTATGCCCTGAGCACACCCTGTGATGGAGAAATGTGGGGACACGTTGACTGGACGTGGCATTGCTGGGGAGCAGGGATATGCCTAGAGAGAAGTGCCACGTCAGGGCTAGGGTAGCTGGCAGAGAGGAGGCTGGTGAAGCTGCCATCCAGAGCTTTGCACCAGACCCATTCTGGTGGCCGCAGCCCAGCTGCAAGGGCACTCTAGCCTCAGGCCTGAAGGATGGCAAGCTCACTCCTGCAAAAAGCAGTTAGTCCATTTTATAGTCACAGAGGCACCAGGTGGGACCCAGAACTCAGAGCTCAGGGACTCCTGGCTCAAGCAGCAATGCCAACACCAGCCACGGGACAAAGCAGCACAGAGCCACCCACTCTGCTGCCCTGAGCAAGAGCAGTTGGCACGGGGAGTGTTTCGGCCAGATCTTCCCTGACCGGCTCCTGTCGGGACATGATCTGTTTTGAGGGTGCTGGAGTCCTGCACCCCAGCGGTGCTCAGGTTCCACAGAACGGGCAGTGGACCAGACACAACGAAGTTGTCTCTGTGGGGACACATGAGCCAGCTGCTCTTTGGGGCCATTCAGCTGCCCGGTACTGGGCACAGACACCCAGGTAATTAATGTGTGACAGACTGGGGCTAGGATGTTGGGGAAACCAGCATCTGGAACACCTCTTTGGAGGATGCCCACCTGGTTTTTCACAGGACCCTGGGAAATCCTGAATCCTTCCACTTCTCCCGCTTACCTGCACTCTCTGCCCATGACTTTTCCTGCTCCTCTGGCATCGCTGCAGCAGGCTGTGGCACAACCAGCTGAGAATGACAGACTGTCCAGCTCTGGGCCCACCTGTAAAAACATGTCCTAGGTGATGGAAAGACCAACAACAAAAGCAATAGAGAGTCACTGCTGTCATTGCCAAGACGCTGACTGCACTGTGCTGGCACGGGCAGTGTTTGTAGAGCACCCGGCACAACACCCAGGCACAGTGCAATGGAGGCAGCAGCACACAATAATACTGATCAAACCATTGGAGGGAGTTCATGGCTGAACCTGATTTTCTTTGGAAGCAGCAGATCTGGGTCTAGATTCTGGACACCTGCAAAGGTCTGGACCTCAGTCCGTGTCAGTGGTGGCAGGCGCTGGGGTCACTCTCAGCAGCACACATGCAGAAGCCTTTGCTGCAGGGCAGTGCCATCCCCTCCAGGAGTAAGCAGGGGGTGAGGACCCGCTGGGACGAGCAGCCAGAGCCTCTCTGGCCATGCGCGCTTTTCCATAAGCAGTCGCCTGGGCAACTGTGAGCGGGGAGCCAGACAAGCCATCAGGATGAGGAGCCATTGTGCTCGTTCAGGGAATGATTCCCAGCCCTTTCCCCTAGTCAGGGGACTCTGTAGGTCACCCCATTTTGCAAGCCCAGAGACAGGCAGCAAATGGCCCTGCCTGGGGCTTCCTGGGTTATCTCAAATCCCTGCTTCCCCCCTAGCAGGGTGGGAGGTTGGGGGAGGGAGACCACAAGACACCCCCCCCCACCCCCCCCACCACCCCCCCCCCGCCCCGTAAGGAAAAGCTGCCAAGTGCATATGAATTGAGACCGAAGGCGGTGGCCCAAACCAGCACCAAGCACAGGGATGAACCTGATTCCCAAATCCTTACATTTCACCCTACGCAGAGAGAGGGCGAGGTTTCCTTGTGCGTTATTACTTGTAGTAAGTGTGCACGTGTGCATGCATGCCCAGAGCAGCAAACACTGCTGTTGAGGGAAGGGGCTCCCCATCTAGCTGCATTTCTGCCTCTCCACAGCGAGACCACCTCTGTTTTGCTGTTGTTGCTGCCTGCTTGGCACCTGCTCGCCCTGAACGAGCCTGCTGCTTTGCTAATGAGCTGCAGGGTCTCACTCGGGGTCCTGCTCACCGACAGAGTGCAGGGACTCTCCAGGCTCACGTGCTTAGCTCAGCCCCACGGTTTAAATCCCTGCCAAGAGAAATGGAAGAATCTGGTGCAGCCAGGCCTGGAAAAAACAGCAAGGAGAGTCTCTGATTAACCCTTGCCTCGTCTGCCTGTGCTGGTCCCCTCTCCTCTCTTCCCACACACAGGCAACCAGCAGGCTTCACACCCCTCCTTCCCACACCCTGGTTCATGCGCGTTTCTCTACCTCTGGGGAAAAAGCAGCATTTCTCATGAGATTGCCCAGAATACCCAAGGACCGAGTATTCCCATGGCACTTGAATGTGTGCCCCCTTTGATCGCAGGAGGGCAAAGGGCAGAGATCTGGGACAAGAAAATAATTAAAAAAAAAAAAAAAAAAAAAAAAAAAGAGAGGAAAAGAAAAATAAAGCAATTCAGGCAGGATCTTCCCTCAACCTCTATAAAATACAGTTCACGTTTCCTACGAGCCTGGGGCACAGATCACATTCAACGTGAGGTGCTTTACCCAGCCCCGGTGTAAATTCTGGAGCCTTGCATTTGCATGGCGTGATGGGAAAAAGCTTAAGAGGGGCCCGGGGAGCTGCAGAGGAGGCGGCTGTGCTATCTGGCTACCGCAGGGGCTGTCGATGCACAGACATTTCCAAGGCTATTTGTGAAGGTGAAATGGTCTGTAAAGATTCCAGGAGACCATGTGGCAGGACGGTTAGCAGGGCTTCTCCTTCGGTGTTTGCACAGAGCTGCCGGGCTGGAGAGAGGCTGTGTGCGCAGAATGCCTCGCGGTGATTAGAGCATCTGCAAATTTCAGCTTAATACGTGGCATAATGAGACACGGAATATTATTAGCCTGCAGCCATCCCCCCGCCCCAGCGGCGATCTCTGCAGCTTGAGCGGGTTTCACCTTCTCAGTGCTGTGCTGCAAGATCCCTGGTGAGAGATGCTTGCCCGGCTAGCAGGGCAGGCAGCCTGCAGGCAGCTCTGTGGCCACACAGGACTGAGCTCCCACAGCAGGCAGAGTGGCTTTGCACTTTTGCTGATACGAAATAAGGTTTTGTTGTCCTACATGCTGGCTGTGCACACCAGCCCCTACCCTGCTGGCCTTTCCTGCAGCACCCTGAGCCACAGCCTGCCCATGCCAGCAGCCATGGGGACTGCTCACAGAGAGTAACTCCTAGCTTCCCATCTCACAGCTGCATCGCCCATGGCTCACCTCCCCAGGTCACGGGGACCAATCCTGTGTGTGTTGCCTACCAGGGCAGGAGGTGCCGGCAGGGGTCAGGCAGCATGGAGACTGTACAAGGTGCCATGGCAGCGCTGGGAACAGAGAGCATGGCTTTGTTTTGCACAGAGTAACACGAGCATGGGGTGGCTCTTTGTGAAGAGGAGCATGTCGAGATGCTGTGTCCAGCCACGTGTGCACAGACCCGTTCCAGCTCTGAGCTGCCTTCTCCTGTGGTCTCTGCTCCTCCATCCCACCACCTAGCAGTATCCTGCAGCCCCACTGCTTGTTGCCTCTTGTTTTCAGGCAGACAGGAATGTCCCAAACTATTGGGTCCTCTGAGATGGAAAGAGCTGCTGAGCGGTTCTGCCTGGTGAAGCAGGGGCTGGCTTGAGGAGTCTAGTGGGGTCCTGTGCTTGGTGTGAGGCTCTGGGAAATCCCTGGTGCAGGTCTGGGTTCAGCCAGGAGCCCAGTGACTGCCCGGGGTCTTGGGGCATCACTAGCCCTGGCCCAGAGTGAAGGTGAGGAGCGTGGGGCCAAGGATCCCACAGGGCAGCCATGGTAGGAGCACCGGGAGCACGGGTGGGCAGCCTGTGTGCCTGGGAGGGCATACGACTCTTGGCATCTACAAGCATGTGTGTGTTTACATGTATAAAGGTACACTTGGACATGTGTGCACGTGTATAAATGTATGTGAATGTGTGTAGGTGTGAGGGACAAAGGCTGTGTGTCTGTGTGCAAGGCATGTGCAGATACGCATGCACCCTGGGATAGACACTGTGTGTGTGCGTGCACAGTGTGAGCGGGGACAGCCTGTGTATGCACGTGTGCAGGTTACAGGCAGGCACCTGAGCGTGCGTGGGGGTGAGGGTGGTGTGCGCCTGTGCCAGGCGTCTGCTGAGCCTGGCTTAGCCCATGCAAACATGTGCCTCAGTAGCTGTTTGACCTGCTCCATGGACTTGCTGGCAGGGTGTTTTGAGGGACTCAAGCAAGGCATGGCACAGGTTGGAGGTCATGCGCCCTGGAGCCGCTGCCTTCTGCCTGGCAGACACAGCGCAGGACTGCTGGCCTGGGGCTGGTCTCTTGCCCAGGCACAGGCGGGCGAGCAGCCTCCCCACGCAGCCTCTCCTTCCATCCTGTGCTGACCCACGCGTTTGCGTGACCTTGTTGCTGCTGCTGAGTGGAACCTTCCCTTGTTTTGCCTGGGGTATTTTTCAGCGAGATCAGCTCCCCTGCCTGATTCAAAGCTGGCATTTGCTGCCAAAGGTATGACAGTGACATCTGCAGCCAGGGGCTCCCCCCCAGAGGTGGTTTGAGCTGCCCGAGTCGCTGTTCCTCACACTTGCCATTTACCATGCTACTGACCAATTTTTAAAAAGCAAAAGCAAAGTCCAGAGAAGGTATCACCAAAGCAAAAGCTGTTAGGAATGCTGTTAAACTAACACTAACTGCCACTGTTGTTAATCTGTACCAAGGTCAAATTCACAAATCGGCAGGTTAGTTTCAGTTCCAGCCTGAAATTAGATCATCAATTAGTTAAATCATCACTTTGATACAGAAAGAAAACTGGAGTGGACCCAGTCCTCATAAATCCTGCAGAAGGGTCTGAGAAAGTGGCTTTGCATTTTATTGGGAAGAATTTGACCAAAGCAATTCAGATTCATAGCATGGAGCCAGCTAAATGTTTTAATAGTGAAAGCAACTTATCACCCACTGCCTGAGCCATAACCTCCAAGCTGATTTGGGTGCTGCCATCTCAGATGTGTTGTCCTGTCCCTAGCAGATGTTAAAGTGCAGCGTTAACCTCTGCTTTAGTAAGCAAAGGTTTGAGGCTTCCCAAATACCAGAATTGACCGATGACTATTTCAAGTTTCTCAGGACTTTGAAACCCAAAACCCACTTTAATTTTATGAGTAATTTTATGGGACAATCTTCAGGGCTGCGAAAGCTGGAAACTTTCCCTTCAGGTGCCTTGACCTTATGGCTGCTCATCTACTCGTGCAGGAGTCCAGCTACACTTTCATCTGATCACCCTTGAATTCAGAGCTATAAAAAGGATGGGATGTCTCTAAGCTAATAAAAATAGGAAAAAGGGGAGAAGCAAAGCTAAAGATAAAGGTGTTGCGAGTCCTCCTCTCCTGCAGCCTTTGGAACTTCATGGAGTGGGGGCTGGCATCTGAATCAACAACGAGATGATGAAATCCTTCAGGCAGATACTGCTCACTGCTGGCCACCTGCCATGCCTGCAAGGGCGGCCAGGGCCTGAAGCAGGGTGCTTGCTAAGGCCCAGGGCCGGTGGCCTCGCTCAGCCTGCCTGGTCACTTCAACATGCAGTGGGATGCAGAGCTTGCAGGGTGGGTGGCGCAGGGCTCCGGGGTCAGGGGGCAGTTTGGCAGGGTCCTGATCACCCTGAGCTCCACGTGGGCTGAAGGAAGACTAGGTTCCTGGCACGAGCAGCTCCTGAACTCCCAAGCTCCAGCTCTGCTGGGGTGCCCGGTGTTCCGTCCCATGCAGTGTGTGTGCACATGTGCATGGGTGAGTCCTTCTCTGCGTGCCTACAAGGAGAAGACACTGAACTAGGAGAAAATGCAGATACACTGCAAATGGAAGTAGGGCAGATCTTGGCTACAGCCACAAGAGAGGAGTCATCTGTTCTTCATCTTACTAGCCCCAGCATCCACACATTAAGGTCACTAAATTCAGTGTCAGGAGCAGGGGATGTAGCACATGTGGGGACTTGTTCCACTCTGGCAGGCATCAGGACTTGAAACAGATACCTCTTGGGTCTCACTTGCTCCCAGATAATTGGATCCAGTGCTGTTTCACCCATTCTGGCACACCCCTATCTCTCAGACTTGCATCCCTCAGTACGTCTCAATCTTTGCTCATCCTTTACAGTTGACTCTGGCATTACATCTACTGACAGCTAACATCTACTGACAACTTTTCCTCCACCTGCTCAAGAAGGAACCTTAAAACGCCAATGCTTCCTTCTCCCCAAACCTTCTCTCCATGGAGGGGCCTAGTAACGTCTCTGACAACGAACAGCAACGTGTCATTTGTTTTTATTACTCTAGGAGGGCAAGCTGCTGTGCGTGACCAAGGAAACCGAGAGCTGGCTGCCCTTATGAACTTGCTGAGTGCCTGATGGAGAACGGGAGGAGAAGAGAGCTGGGGGAGTAGGAAAAACATTACTTCTCTCCCGCTTATTGGCCGAGGCAAGATTGATTGACTGTACTTGCAATAGCATAGCATGCGTCAAGGTAGGCACAAAATTGTGGTTAGCACTAGAAAACCACCAGCCATGTGGATCAACTTAATGTGAGAAAAGACATACTGGGTAGATGCAGATTTTGCATTGAGCTGGGGAGTGACGTGGCTCCCTGGGGTAGGGAGGGCAGAGGAGGTGAGTCTAACACAGAGCGCAGTAGTGTGTGATAGCACTGGCTGGTCACCTGATAGAGCAGGGCTGGACTCATCCTGTCTACCTTTTGATGTCTCCAGTGTTTATAGCTCCTGCTAGGGAGAAAAGGACATTTCTAGGATGTAATTCACCTCCTCAGATCAGCCTCGGAGTGTGCCCAGAGGTCTACGTCGCAGGTGGTGTCTTCTCCCCTTGCCAGTTGAAGCCCTGCCCAGCAGATGAGATGCTCCTGGGGCACTCTCCTTCTGACAAAGGGCAGGCTTAGAAAAGGACTTGAAGAACACGGGGATGACTGGGGTGCTCATTAGGGGTGGTGGTGGAAAATGAGAAAAACATCACGACACAGGCTTGAAGCCTAAGCAAGTGGTTGGGGGTGGTCGTCAGCGTACGGTGCCATGCACATGCCAGCTGGAGGGATGGCAGAGGAAGAATCAAGGTAAGGGCTTGAGAAGAAAAGAGCAGTTGGAGGTGTTTTATCAGGACAGGGCTTTTGGTGACATAAAGTCGGTTTGATACGAACAGTTCAGTTTTACGTGATGGTCATGGTTTCAGAACTGTTTCTCACTGACAGATAATCAAACCAGAATAATTGCCATAAAGGACACGGAAATTATTTTGGGGGTGATTTTTTGTTTAGAAAGCCTCAAAAATCTGCCTGACAATTCACCTAATTTTGATGCTCTCAGCCTTCAGTTTCCCAAAACAGAGGGAAAATAAATTCAGTTTCAGGGAAAACTCTGGTAAAGTGGCATTACCCTGCTGCTGTCCTCCACCACTGTTTGGATTTCACCACATCAAGTCTAAGCTGAGTCCACAGCAAGTCAGTGGCAGAGGAAGAAGCTGAGATGTTAAGGAGGCCAAGGGCATCTGGGTGGTCAGAGGCTGGTCTGGGAGGACCCTGCCAGGGCAAGGGGTGGTACGAGCAGGGCCAGGGACCTGTGCGGAGCATCCCATCCCATCCCTCCGCCTGCCTGCATGCTGCTGGCCCCACAACTTCCTCTGGCAACGCCTCACGCAGGCTATTTTTGTGCTGTGTGAAAATGCGTGTCTTTCTGCAAGTGGAGGAAAGGCGGTGTGGAGAGGGAAAGTGAATTAGTGAAGGTCACAGGCATAATGTTGCTCTGTGCACTGCTGGGGCAGAGCGTGAAGAGCTTAAAGGGGATGGTGTGGGGGTCTGGGTGGCTGGCTTGTCTGGGGTGGAAAATGGTTGTGGAACAGCTCTGTGCTCCACCTCTGCCTTCCCAGGGAACATCCAGCTGCTGTGGCCCTGCCAGCATGGGGGAGCGAGCTGGCAGCACGCACCTACTTTTGCACTGCTCGCTCACTGCTGCCGCTGACTGTTTATAGAGCATCAGCCACTATACGGACTGTAACTGCGTTTTTACATATAGCATAAAAAGTAATGATCGCTCTCTCTCGCTAAATCGCACGCAGTCAAATGGTAATATGGAGTCACTTCTGTCTGCAGCAGCAAGAGGTTCTTACCTGGGAGTGCCCAAGTAGCTCCTGAAGGTGAGAAACAGTCTTTTTTTATTCTCTACTGAAATCAGTGAGGGGAGCAATGCCCAGTGCAATGCCTCCAGGATCTGGCCAAAACTCACAGTCATTTCTGTGGCATCCCTTTCCTCACACTTCCCTCTCTTTCTTTAAAGCGATGGCTTTCTGAGAAGCACAGGGAAAGGTGAAGGCAAAGATGCCCTGCCTGCACATCGCTCCTTGCAAATGGGAATTTGGGATCTGGACCACACTTGGGCTTTCCTCACTTGGGCGAGCCAAATGAAAAGTTGGCCGGGGTGCTCCTCCCCTTCGTGCCGGGTTTGGGAGCCAGGGATGCAAGCCTGGGCAAAGGGAAAAGCATCCCGCTGCCGCGCCATGAGCGGCTCCGTCCCGCAGCATCTCGCTGGCAGTGTACCACGGGGAGCCTGCGCGCTCTTCGCAGCCTCCTGCTTCTGGGGGACGCTGGAGGCAGAGTTCCCATCACTTTCGCATCTTGGAGCAGATTTATGAGCCTCCCAAAAGCTCTCCCGCAGCCCTCCAGGAAGGCTGGGGCTGGGGGCTGGCGGGAGGGGCTATTTGCGGGGAATTGTGAATCTACTTTCTTACACGGCTGCGTACCACTGTGCAACGGTAATCCCCTGAGCAGGGTGAAACGGAGGCCTAGCTACCATGACCTCCTCTGTAGGTTTCCATGGATACCATGTACTATAAATAAAAAAAGGAATTTCAAACCAGTTTTCAATCCTGCTTAGTGGGAATAGGAAACCTCTTTTGAATTTAGTTTCCTATCTCACCTTACAGGGGTTATTTTGCAGCCTGTTTGAAACAAATAATTACCCCTTCAGCCAGGAAATTACCACCAATCATACCTATTTACTTCCAAACACTCGGCTAATTAGCACATTGGGGAGAGCTGCCTATTTGCACGCTGGAGATGGGAGGCTTAGTGTCTTTATTTTGGTGGTTCTGGGAGAAAGGACGTGGGGCCAAGGGTCAGTGAGGGGCGTCAGAGCCCTCCGAAAAAAATAATAAAGAGAGAAGGAGAGCTGTAAAACTCGAAACGCGGAGATGCCGTGTGAATTAGCGTGCGAGAAGCCCCGGCAAAAAAGGGAATATTACATCTGCATCCTTTTGCAATGAATCAGAGTCATGCTGCAGATTTTGTCTGGCATACTGGGTCTCTGGAGGATAGAAAATAATTTGGTCGCAGCAGTGGGAGGTGTGTGTGCGTGGAGAAGGGAGTTGCTTTCCAACAGCCTGCTGTGGTGAGAACATGCCTGACACTTCATTCCTTTCCAGTTAATGCAGCGAGGCCGGGAGGAAACTTAACCCTCTAATTGCTAAAGTGTACCCGGGACTTGGGAAAGTCCTTGGAAACCAAACCGGGCTCCTGGGCTGGTCTCCTCTGTCCCGGCACCGCTGGCAGACAGCTGAGGGGATTTGCCCAAATGGCTGGAGGCGGGGGCAGGGGAAATGCTAATTTGAAACAGGCACTGGCAGGCAGGACAGGAGGACAGAGAGGTTGTGTTTTTCAGACCTCTGGGCTGGCAATGGGCCTGCAAAGTCCAGTCTGTCACAATGCTGGGTCTGAGCCAGCTGGACACGTGGTGGCTTGCAGAGGGGTCTCACGGTCTGGCATTCCCAAATGGCTCTGCAGCCCAAGCTCAGTGCTGTCGGTCCGTGCTCCTGGATCGCTGTCACTGGAAATCCCAAGTGCTTTCCATCACTACGCTGCTGCCATGTGCCCTCACCTCCCCGAACGGTTCCTGCTGCCACACAGCACAGACCTCACGACATGGTCCTTGCAGGGTTGGCCCGCACCTTCTGCCGGACAAGGAAGGGGAGGTGAAGGGTGCGTGAGCACAGGATGGTCGTGCTAATGGGGGGCTGCACACCCCCCATCCCTCTGTGGCTGTCTAGGGATCTGCTCACCAGGGGTAGAGCTTGCTTCCTGCTGCCGTCCTTTGGTGGTCTTTGGGAGGCTGCTCCCAGCACGCGCAGCTGGGAGCATGAACCAGCTATCAGGTGTGTGCTGCCTCTTTACCTTGCTCACGCAAGCGAAGGTCTCCCAGACAGAGCAGGTTCAGACTGGCAAGCGTAAGCTCTCCACAGCCGGGGAGGAGGAGGAAGAGGAGGAGGAGGAGGCAGCTCCATCGGTAGCAGGGATGCACAAAGCACCCAGGGCTCAGCCAGAGCTTCGTGCGCAATACGGGTAAGCTCTGCTCAAAGCTTGTCCATAATGTTTAATAGCACAGGATGATCATGGGCATCTGACTCGGAGCCTGTTTGCTGCTGCCCTCCTAAAGCTTCTTATTAGCATTTCCAGGACATTGATGTTGTGCTCGGATATACGGGAAGGCACTCATGAGTTACAGAGCAGCAATATATCAATGTTAGAGAAGGGCCCATTTAAGCTTAATATCAGAGGCTGGGTTTTTCTGGAGTCAGGTGTCTCAATCCCATTGAAATTCAACAGGAGTTGGAGTCTGCTCCCAGGGCTTCTTTGAAAGTCCCAGACTTAATTAGTATTTATCTTAATTAGGGGGACGTTACCTGCTCTGGGAACCTCATGCTATCTGCTGTATTTATCCCCACAGCACCCTGGGAAAGGGCTCCCAGCCCTTTTTGCAGTGGGGAACCGAGGCACGTGGTGGCTTATGCTGCAAATCTGCAGCTCAGCAGGGAGCAGAAAATGTTTTTTTGGGGGCTGAAAGGTCCACACCATTGCCACCCTCCCTTCCTGGGTCGTGTCCTCTTGGGAGGCCTGGGTAGATACTGCAGGAGACCATGGGGAAGACACCCAACCAGGTGCAGCAGGAGCTGCCTGCCTGGGCCCGTGGGTATTTTGGGGGTGACCAGGGTAGACAGAGAGGTGGGTCAGCCCCAGCTGTGCTCCGGAGCACTGCTGCTCGTTCACCATCTTCAGGCCAGGCCACAAATCGCAGGGCGGAGGATGGGAGGGTGAGGAAAGAGGAGAAAACCAGTGGTCTGTTTTTATAAAACAAAGTTACCTGCTTGGGAAGAGCTTAGAAACCTGATCTAGTCCAAGCCATAAACAGCAAAAAAAGGACAAGCCATGGGGCTCTCTTGACAAGAAGGATCTCACCCATAACCCTCCTGCAGAGGCAGGGAGAGGCAGACAAGTCCTCACAGCTCCTCAGTCCTCTCCTCATGGGCTCCCCAAGGGCAGAGAAACCGAAATCTGAGACCCCATTTCTTGCCCTCAGCCCCCCCTGCTCTGCAGTGCTGGCAGGATGGGGTTCCCTGCTGTGGTTACCCCTGTCCTCTCCCCCTGCATGGTGTGAAAGGATGGGGCTAGGATTCCCAGCTGGGATGGCAGCTTGCAGGGCCGGGATTTGTAACAAGAACAAGCAAGCTGTCCCCAGGCAGAGCAATCAAAACATTGTGACCTCCCCCGCGGTGCTCCTGTGGGCAGGATGTGAGGCCTCAGAGGCTGGCGGTGGTGGTGGGGTTCGTACCTCCAGGGATGGTGCAGGGGATGCTTGGGGGATGCAGATGCGGCAGGACCCATCACTGGGCAGGAAGTGCTGACATGAGGAAAGAAAGGACTAGTATCTCCTTTTTCCCCTCCTCCTCCCAGGAAACCTGCCTCCAGGGAGAGCTGCGAGTCTGGGCACGCTGTGCTGACAGTTATCTCCAGAGGGCCAGCCTTGCCCCCAGGGCTTTGGGACAAGGGTTTTGCGGGGGAGGCAGTGAAAGGCAGCAGGTGCTGGAGCACGCTCAAGGCTGGCCCACGAAACATGCTGGGGACAGCACAGGAGGCGCTGGTGCTGGTGTCTGGATGGAGGTGGGAGAAGAGAGACTTTAGGTGGGGTGGGAAGGGCAGAAGTGGGATCAGCCATCTGCAAACATCCACTAACAGGACAAGGTTTGGGGATCAGGGGCGGGGAGTGGGGAGCAGATCTACTGGGAGTGGAGACCATGGGGTGCTGGGAGCCATCTCCTGCCAAGTCATGGGAAACAGCCAGGTGGGTCAAACCACAGCTGAGCATAGGGACATTTTTGGTGACCTGGTGACCAGGGACTCAATCCATGGGGCAGGGAGATGTTTCTGAGTTGAGACTGCTGTGGTACTGAGCACCTCAAGCAGCCCCACCTTGCTGCCTCCCCGTTCTTCTGGGCAGTGAGAACCTGCCCCAGGGCTGCAAGACCCAGCTGTTGCTCACCAGCAGTGGTCAGGTCCCAGGGGTACAGGGCAATGGCTTGCCCTGGAGATGCTTGGTGAAATCTTCAACACCCTGCTGACAGCTGTCTGGGACACTGCCTGGGAGCAGACTGAGAGTCTTCATCACTCAGCAGGAGCCTGGGGAATGGACGGGAGGGGAGGGGGCAGCTCTTGCCAGGCTGGACCTGGGGACAGTTCTTTGTCTAGCTCTCCTCCATCAATTGCACTTCCTGAAAGAGAGTAGGGATGGTTTTCCAGATTTGCTTGTGGACTGTAGGGCTGGGGTTTGAGAAGGGGGTGGGGTGAAAAGTGGTCTTGAAGGGAACATTCTTGAAATGTGGCTTTGTAAAGAGGAGAAAGGAGGAATTAGTCACTGGGGGTGAATGGTCCCAAAATGCAAAACGTTGCAGAAATTGGTTCATGAATGCTCTTACCTCCCCTCTCCCCTCTGATTTTTCACTAGTGCTGGGACAAGAATAGCAAAAGTTTCATAAGAGAAGGGAAACTCCCAGAAACCAAGGGTTCGTGTTGAATGGTCTGATGAAAATTCCTGGAAATGTTAACATAGCAGAGCTGCAATTAGGAGCCGTATCCTCGCAAATAGCATCAAAAGCTGTGAGAAAAGCATTCCTTCCAGGTCCTGGTGACACAGGAATAAAACAGGTGGCACTGAATTTAATGCTACTGTTAAATAAAATTTTTATTCAGCCAAGAAAAATCTGGTAGCTGGAAAGATGGACGATTCCATCATTTCATTCTGCTTCATGCTAAGCTACCATTACCTGGCTAGATATTTTATGGAAGGCTTGCCGGTCTCAGCCTGTAGGCTTCGAGATCGTAGACAATGTGCTAATGTAAAGTTGCTTGAGCTTATGGAAGATTTTGAAGGCCTGGTTTCCATGTGTTGAGACTGGCACCATATCAGAGGAACAGCTGAGTATATGGAGCAGGGAAGCTACATGTAAGTTATCCAGCAAGGAGAGAATCTGCCCGGGGCTGCAGTCCCGGGCCCTGTGATGCGGAGGGGAGGCAGCGGTCCCGGCTGGTCCTTCCCCACCACGCAGACAGGCTGGTGTCTTTCTTCACAAGCACAATCCTGTTGGCGCACACTGGCCTGAGCTGCTTTGTCCAGTTTACTTGCGGGTCTGGTGCATTCTTTGCTGCAGACCAGGCAGGTGATGAAGAGCTGGGGCTGTGTGGAGGCCAGGGTGGGATGTGCTGCAGTGGGAAGAAGGAATGTGGGGCTTTCCTTCCCTGTGGGACAGTGTGTTGGCTGCCATCACAAGCATCGGGCCTCTGGGGTCACAGGGCAAGGACAGGATATTTAGAAAAATCTAATTTTAACTTGGCAAGGCACTTCTACTCTGAATGAGGGCAGCTCTTCTGTAGGGCAGCCAGGAGGGAGAAGCTGCTTCAGCTCCTCTGAAGTGCTGCCCAGAGGAGTTGGCCACCCCCCTTGAAGGGAAGGATACCAGCCTGACGCTGTTCAGCCAGCACCTGGGAACACCTCGGGGGCTGTGCTAAAGGGAAGACCATTTCCTCACTGATTTCCAAGCTGCTCTGACAAAGATCCCAGAGACAGCAGAGATACCCAGTTCTGCAGTGAGGTCCTGCCCCATCACCAGAGATTTCATTCATTCATGTAGAGCAGATATAGTTGTCCTCCAGCTACCCATCTTTACTGCTTCTTGTCAATGGCTTATTGCATCAGAGAACCACTGTCTGCCTTGCTGCAGGAGGCACTAAATCAGAAACAGACAGGGCAGAGCCCAAAATAGCTGGAAGGAGCTTGGTGCAGCGTTTGGAAGAGCCAGAGCAACCCAGCCACACCTCACCTGTGGTGCTGGCTCACCAGGACAAGCAAGGGTCTTGCCATCTATGGAGCCACATATGAAGTGGTGGCAGCTGGAGGGTGCGTGGGAAGGGAGGATTAGATCAGGAAGCAGGTGGAAAAGCTTTTGTGACAACCAGCTTTGAACTCTTGTAAACACCACAAGCCCCACCTGAACTGTTTTTTCCTAGGAACTGACACACTGCAGTGGGGCATCCTGGCACCATGACCAGCATGATGCTGCTGCTGGGGGCAAGCTGGTGTGTTTGTCTTTCCTGGCTCAGTGAACAAGCTGAAGACTTCAGGTACAGCCACCATCATCCTTCCTTCTGGAGCAGGTCACCACTGGTCACAAAGCCAGGCTGCTCCTTCCCAACAGCTTGTGGAATAAACTTTCACACTGTCCTAATGTAACTGGGCTAAATGATCTGCCACACTAATCCTAGCTCTTTAGAGAGGCTCTTGGACTGAGGTTTTTGCTGTCCTTAGTAAGGGGCCACAAAGATGTGTGAGTGGAAGTGAGAAATGGGATTCCCTGGGAATAATCTTCCTACACAAAACTCAGCTGCATCTGTGAAAAGTTTTGTGTGCACCATGATGATGCACGTGAGAGAGCATGGGGAGCAGTCTGAAGCAAGACCATATCCTATTAATTTACTCAAACTTGTGAGGGTCAGGGTCAGTGGAGTGGTCAGGCTGAGTGGAGCAAGAAGCACTGTGGACCTCGCTTACACAGCCAAGGTCGGTGCTGTATGGAGGCAGCTCAGAACTCATGTCACAAATAAGATGATGCCATACAGAATAGGCAGACCTGTGTACGCTGGTAGGGAAAAAGCAGGATTGCAAAGAACTGGAGATGGGCGTAGTGAGGTGTTGAGCTCAGGCAGATAGTTGTGCATGTGAAAGGAAGGCAAAGCCCATCCTCAACCTCTGTAAAGCCACTCTCTATGCTGAGAGCTTCTGAATTGTCTGTAACCTCCCAGGATTTGGGTTATTTTGTGACAATTGAATGAGGACTTCTGCTCAAGAGCCCAGCAGTGACCAAAAAGGTGAATAAAAATGAGAGGCTTCATGGAGGAGACTAGAGAATGATGTAAGGAGTTTCACAAAGGTGTTAGGTGGGTGGGTGGTGTCATGATGACCTTGTGTTGAGTGCTCCAGGCAGGTCTGTGCATCCCACCTTGCAAATGACAGTCACAGGCAAGGATTTAGAGGAGGGCTGGGAAAATACCTCCAAGACTGGCAGAACCTGGGGCTTTTATATGAACAAGCTTGGGCCCATTTGGCTTGCAAAGCTCGGGGACTTCCAACTCCTGCTGATTGCTTCCTGGGTGACTGGAGCCAAAGGCTTGCTCCAGTGTTTGGTGAAGTCAACTGGACTTTTTCTGTTTCAGTGCTCTGACCCACAGTGTTATGGGCTGGCTAAAACCTGACAAGGGTTGCTTCTGAAGTAGAAGACCCCTATCTAGATCAGACCAGGAAAGCGCTTCCAGGTCCACGCTGTGGGTCAGCATCGTGCTGTCTATATTTCCTTCAGGCATCTGTTAACAAGCCACTGCTAAATAGCAGTAATCCTGCTGCTGCAAGCCTGGATCTGAGGGTGGTTTGCCACAACAGGATAATGTCCCTATCTAGAGTGTGTGTTTGGAGCCTGTGCAATGGCCCACTTAAATACATGTGATACTTGAGGGGTCTTGGCAAAGGAGCAACCTAAATCAAATTAGGAAGACAAGGGGATATTCCCATGGGCCACTGCCTTGGAGTGAGCCCACAGGACTTGAAACAATGAGGTTTCTTTTGCCACAGACCAGTAGAAATAGGTAATCCAGATTAGTTGTTAAGTGCCTCCAGGAGGTAGGATTAGTAAAAGGAAGAGTCTGCAGTACTCAGCTGGCAGTATCTCACTGGAGAAAAAAGTATAACCATAATGGTGCCTTTGCAAGTTCCTGTCCAGTCTTAGAGGGTAAATCATGGGAATGATTGTGAGAAATTCTCCAAAGGCCACAGAGCAATGTTTATGTGTATAGGGGACATATACAAGTCTACTGCATCACCTCACCTCTTGCTCCAAACAGCATGATCCAAGTAGTGAGCTTACTGCTTTTGCTGATGCTTTGGTATAAACCATTTGCTGGGTCTGTTGATGTTTTAGTTCACACAGACAATATAAGCAATAATATTGTATTTCTTATGTCAGAATTGTTTTCCCTTTAGAGAACTGGTCAGAAGAGGAAATTGCTGATTGCAGAAGTTTAACTTCCCGGTTATCTCGGTCCTACATCCATCAGAAATTTTTATGAACTTTCATGAAGAAAGCATTCTCTCTCCCATGCCCATCATGGAAATAGATAGGTTCTGCACAAGAACTGTGGTCAGCAGCTCAGGGTACTTGTTTTGACTCTGTTCTTGGTTTGGCATGCTATCTAACCATACCTTGTTCCTCTTCCCTCCCTGAGCTTCTTCCCCATCTGCTCAACTGGTGAGTTCGTTGAAGCTGGGCGATGCTAGACCAAAAGAATACGAGTGTGTGTTGCATTTAGCCCCTCATCTCAGGGTGAACATAGCGTCCTAATGCAGATAACAAACCTGCTTGAGTAGTAAAGCAGTGTTGTTTTCTCAGAAAACAAGCTCTGGGATGTTGATCTGCTTGTACTGAGGTCATTGTGGCTTTTGAATCAGTTCTACTGGAGGCAACATTTGTGCCTCCAGGTCCTCCAAAATCTAAAGGAGGCAGCAAAAAATCCATGGGGGTTTGGTGGTTGAGGTTTCCCGGCTGTCTTTCACAGAGCCATGTGGCTCTTGGCTGTTGACATGCATGTTTGAGGTGCAGCGTAACCTGGTGGGTGTGTGGACTTTGCCTCCATGGAAGGTGGTGCTGCCACCCCTGGAAGAAACACCATCTGTGATACGGGGTCTGACTGGCAGTAATAGAGGTCCCAAGGTGTGAGGGTCAGTTTTTCCCTCCAGGAAGCAGATGAAGAGGAGAGTCTTGGCTCTCAATTCCCAAGGAGGGGGTGTCCCTATAGGTCAGCAGTGTTTCAGTGAGAGCTGTATATGCGCTGGGGAAACCCCTCTCCTGAGCACAGAACAACTTGGGAAACCTCAAAATCAGGTGGGTTTTTTTGAAGATGCAGGTGTTTGAGCCACACACCTACCCAGTGCTGCATAGAAATCACATCTCTGTCCTAACGTCCCTCCTCGTTGGCATCAAGTGGTCAGGGCTTGCAAAGTGCTAGACTAGCCCTGCCCCGAGGAATGAGCTGCTGTATGATCAAATCTGATCTGTGCCTGTCCCTTCCCCCTGGGCACAGCAGAGCACTGAAGCCCCCAGAGCCTAATGGAGAACCGGAGCCTGTCTGAGTCTGTGCAAATCTGCTCTGTGGCCTTCCCAGCTGGTGTGGTTTGGGCTGGGGACCTAACCCCACCCGCCATCTCTGCCTGGGATAAAGGGAGTTTGTTTCTGCTTTAGCTCATTGCAATATCTCCTGCTGGCAGACTTTCCAATTAGGGAGCCAAGTGGGAGTCAGGAGAGACCCCAGGGTGGATTTCACACTCACTCTTTATTTATATGTAAACCTGGATGCAGGGCTGAACTGCTGAGTGAGTGAGAGAAATAGTACCGAGGGAGGGGGAGGCCAGCCTGGAGAACAGAGGTCTTTGCAGCTCTCATTTGATGTGTGTGTGTGGGACAGGGCTGAGAGAGAGGGAATATCTGGCTTCTCTCTCCCACCTGCTTCGGCTTCTGGGAGGATGCCTGGCTCATGTGCTCTGTCCAGAGTCCCTGCCTGTGCCTCCCAGAATGGCACTTGAGCATCTCTGAATGCTGGGTACAGTAAGTTTTCTCCAGGTGACAGAGATGAGCACCCCCATGTGCCCCAGTGTCCACCTGGACTGCACACAGCGTGGAGGTGGTGGGCTATGGGGTCTGGCCCCACACTCTCCTACTCCTGTCCTTGGCTGGCATCCCAGGTCCTGCTGGTGCCCCAGAGACAAGCGCGGTGCCTCTCTGGTGTACCCCATCATTGACAGTGTTCTGGTCCTACAGAGGGGTCAGCTGGAGGAAACTCAGTGAGAAAAACGTGGGCAGAGGAAGGTTTCACAACTGGAGGGCACACAGACAACAGCCATGCAACAGGGAGTGACAGATGTCCCAGACAGGATTGTGACACCTTCCCTCCAGGCCTTCCTCTGCTCTCTTCCATTTCCATTGTGTGGGACCTTTCAAACTGCCCAAAACGACTGGCCTTCCTCTTTTAAAAAAAAAAAATTTAATGAAGGTAAACAGATGTAAAGTTAAAACCCAGAGGGAACAATTCTTCCATGGACAAAAAGGAGCAAAGCGTTGCCCCCGTGGGCAGCCAGTGTGAGGGCACACTCATTCAGGGGATCGAGTGCCCCAGCAAAGGCAGCTTCTCTCTGAGCAGTTTGGTCACCAGGGCCTGTTTGCCAAGCTAGCACAAGGGCTGTTTTCCAGGTGCTGTTGCCTTGCTTTATGGCGTAATTATGGCTGCACAAACAGGCTCAGCTGCTCCCCTGCCTCCCTCCCCTCTCTCCCTTTGTTTGTGAAATGTGACTTCTCTCCAGCTCACTTTCTGCAGGCATCTGAGCCAGATGATAACCCCAGGTGATGCTCACAGCTGCCACTGAAACTGCAGCGTCGCTGGGTCAGACACTGTCATGACAAGACAGTGTTTGGTCAGCTGGTTGGGCGAGCTTAGCACAGCACCTCTCGGATGGGAACAAGGAGGTGTAGGCTCAGTCCCTGGTTTTCAACCACTTGTTTTTCATTGGCAGTTGTATTTGATACCTGGCCGTGCTGTGCCTCATTAGAATAGAGCTAACAGGATTTCTTAGCTTGGCAGGTGTGCCAGAAAGATAAATTCATCAATATTTGGAAGGTATTGCAAGACTACAGCTTTACTCAGGTGACTCTTCAGGCCACAGCATTTCTCACCCATACAACTGAACTGCAGCTACCGCTCATGAACAGTCAGAGCAGGAAGACACTTGAGGGGTAGCTGAGAGATCCAGAAAAAGATGAGCAGCACAGGGAAGGTGAACAGGGATTGCTCATTCTCGCTCCCAGAGGAGAAGCAGGGGCATGAAGCAAAGTCAGTAAGTTGAAGCAGATGGAAGGAAGCAATTTTTCAAGTAATACGTTGTGGTGCTGTGGAACTCCTTGAGAAAGGGCATCATAGCATTAACGTTGATGAAAGATCATGGAAGAGAAACCCACTGAAAAGTATGAGCTCTGCAGATGATATCTGGCTCAGGAAGACCATCTAGGGGCTGGGTAAGTGCTGAGGGAAGTACTATGTGTTTATCTTCTTATATCCTTCCTTAGGTAAGAGCTGTTGTTGGAGACAGGACCTAGGCAGGACGGGCATTTGGGCTGGCAGTACTGCCGTCCTCATGCAAAGCAAATTTCAGATCCTGAGTTGCAACACAACGTAAGAAGAAGTAGAAGCCCATGTGTCACTGTTAACCTGGGTCCCATAGGGTGACACCTACTCCAGGAAGGACTGTTCGTGTTCACTGCTTGGGCAGGTCTGGAAGGCAAAGCTGCAGGGTGTAAAGTGAGATAAATAAAGCTCTATGGTCAATGCAGGATGCATCTGGGTGCAGAACTGTCCCTTAAATCCCTGTCTGTACCTAAAATGGCCTCAAAGGAGCGAGCATCTATCAGCCCCTTGCTGACTTTCAGAGCCAAACAAATATCTGAGGGAGTCAGCAGGCATCCAGCAACCAAGCTGAAGCAGAAAGCACTTTTGGAGCCAAAATCCCAGAACCTGAACAGAGACATTCCCATCTCCTGCAGCCTCAAGTGGCCCCCAGCCGAGCCACTCTGTCCCCTCCCAAGCACTGGGAGAGCCAGCAGGCAGCCCCTTGAGCACATGGCCGCTGTATTATTTAAGGACCCTGACACAATTAGCAAGGCACTGGAGAGCAGCCAGCACGGACTGACTGCAGGTGTTAGTGCCTCTACAGGGCACGGACACTGGAACAGCTGGGCTCCACCTTCCTGGCTTGCAACTCTCAAGGGCAGGCCCAAAAATAGGCTGCTGCAATCACCTTGGCCAGAGACCCTGCTGACACAAATCACCCTGGCAGAGCGGCAGGAGGAAGAAAACATTGTGATTTGCACAGAGATGAGCACAGAGATGACTGATGGGTGATGATCAAGACAACTTGCCTCTCTGCAAACCCCGAGAAGCGGGTAGACCTGGACCAGCAGGATCACATGCCCATCACGGATGCACTCATCCAGTTTCTAACCCCACCAGTTTGCCTTATTCCTTTGTTGAAAGACCAACTTTCCCCCACCATTCCTGGCCCTAATGAATCTTGTTTTGCTGCCCTGTCTTACCACCAAACCTGTTTCGCCATATAGCCCCTGGCAGAAGTACTAACTGCCAGCAGCAGGTGCTGAATGTTGCTTTACCACTGTAATTAGCAGGTTAGGCTCCTCTCCTCTCTGATCTCTGTTTTCATTGCTCTCTGCTGCTCATGGGAAACGTGATAGGCAGTATCCAGGGTCTCATGTCAGCAGCAGTCACTGCTAGGCTGAGCACCTTAGCAACAGGGCAACGATAGGATGGGAATACTGTAGGCAAAAGTACATGAGATACCTCAGGGTGGGCATCTCACTGAAAGGACACCTCATTTCTACCTGCTGCAGGAGTTTCTAAGAGCCTTAATGCCTTTGTGGAAGAAAGGGAAGGGTGTTCTGGATGCCTCTGCAGGACTCGGTGGCTCTATCTGTGGTAGGCAGTTCCCAAGGACCAGACTAGTGAGGCTGGCCTAGGTGAGCTTGTGGGACAGTTATAGTGGCTGTGGAGGAGGCAGGCTCACCTGAGGCAGCCTCCTCCACAGCCACTAAAACTGTCCCACAAGACTCTGCATCACTGTTTTTCTGCAGCAGGCACAGCCTGACTCATCTTTGGGAGGCATCCTCCAAAATGTCAGTGTGAACAAACCTGCTTGGTTTATGTCACTACCTGCCGGGGACTCAGCAGAGGGGGGAGGAAGACAGGCTTCGGGGCAGTCTTCCAGGCTGGCTCTCATGCCCACTGCTCTCCCAGGGTGTCCCTAAATGCCTTCAGGAAGCTGGTTGCCTTCCCAGAGTTGTGAAGGCAAGTCTGCATGCCCTCCTGCTTCCCCATGCATGCCCAAAGGCTCTCCTGTGTCTTGAAGGAGTATTCTTTAGCTCTGACCAAAACCTGCTTGAATTTACCAAGCCTGGGGTATTACCAGATGATGGGGATGGAGGACACCTTTCTTGGTGCTTCAGGTGGGGGATTTTGAAGCTCAGGACCTTCACCCAAACACTGAGGCAGGAGATAGAACACTGAAAAATGTTTTGTTCTCACAACTGTCACCTTCACTGTCCCCATTCACGCAGTCTCCATAGCTACCCTTTGGGTCTGGGACTCTTTAGTCCCCCAGAAGCCACTAGGACACTGGACAGATCACTGTCAGAGTGGGGTACTCAGAAAGCAAGCAGCCAGCTGAGGCTGCCTGAGTTGAATGCTGAGAAAGGCAGGCAATGTCAAAGCATCCTCTTGAGCTCAGCAGACTGTGTCCACATGCAGATAGTGTTTGGCTCAGATGATCAGGGACTTCTCTCCAGGCTGGCCTTCAGAGGAGGAGTGAAGTGTGGCAGCTAGGCGGGATCTCTTCCCACCTTCCCTTAGAGACACCCCCACAGGACACCCTTTCTCTCATCCATCGTCGCATCTCTGATGCCCACCGATAAATGCCTTCGAAACTAAAGGTGCATCTGTGGGGGAAAGGCTTTGTATTTTGTCTTGAAACAGGTCAGAGAAGGTCTTTGCACAGCTGGAGTCTGTGGTAAATGCAATGAATGTTCAGTTCCTATCTGAATACCACACAAGCTAACATGGAGGCACCCCCCACCCCCCCCACCCCCACCCTCCTCTCAGGACCAAGAACTTATCTTGAGGGTATCTGGCTGCCTGGAGCCATGCATTTTGGAGAGATGTGCTGTACACACTGCTTTTGAATGATGACAAGTCTAAGGGGTCAATGGATAGAACAGCTTGGGGCTGGAGGCAGTAGAATGATACTGCAGAGAGCCTCTCTTCCTCTCCAAGAAAAGGGAAGGAGAGATAGGCTGGGTCCAGACAAGGATGGGGAGGAGGCTATGGGAGCACTGGGTATAAATCCCCAAGCGGGAGTGGCTGGGAACCCAGAAAGCTCAGCAGCACCCTATAGGAACCAATGACCCCATCCAGTGTCCACGCCCTGATATTCAACGTTGGCTACTGGCTGGACAGAGACATTTTGTGGTGAGAGTCCCTCTTTCCTCAGCCTCCCCTTAAGACACCACTTCTACCTCCCAAGCCAGACCCCTCACCACAAAGAAGTGGTCCCCCCGACCCGAGCTCACCCACGCAGGGAGGGGGATGGCCATGCACACGTGTGTGACATGGGACGAGCCCATGGAAGGCTAGCCAGTGCATGGTGGTTTGGGGAGCAAGCAGGGCATGGCTGGAGAGTTGGGTGAGCCAGCCAGCCTGCTCCAAACTCCTCCCAATAGCAAAGACATGAGCTGTGCTTAGAGCCCAAGCTGGTGGGCACCTGGCTGCAAGCAGGTCAGCTCTGTCTCGAGCCAGCACACACACTCATGGGGCAAACCCCAGGCTGGGCTGGAGAGCCCTGGGCAAAGAGGCAGGCTTGGGCTGGGTCTTCGGCACACGCTGACGAGCATCTCTCTGCATGGCTGTGCTTTGCTGTGTCTCAGTGCAGACTCTGTTTTCATGCTCTGGATACTTCCAGGGAGCCAAGTCCCTCAGATCTCCAGCCTAGGGGATGGTGCACACATTAGCCCAGCTGGGGACTGAATGAGACCAGGGACACAGTCCCTACATGCCCGGGTCTTTGTGGAAAACCAGAAAGGGTGTCTTGTGTGCACTGTTCCCCCACAAGCACTCAGCCCTCTTCTGCTGAGATTCACCGGAGGGGGACGGGACCAGGAGGAGGAATTTGCTGGGTGTGAGGAAGTTACTTGAGCTGTGGCACAAAAACTCTCTGGGTGGGTGTCATAAGCACATGCTGGGGAGTATCCCGTGGGCCTGAGCTCATAGCTACATATGCTGCTCCTCTGCCAGCACCAAACATGGCACCTGGCATCTGCTCATCTCAGACCCCATTGGTACATAGAGGCGGTAGGTGGAAAGTCCAAGCCCACAGCACAGCCCATAAAGGTCATGTTTTATTCTGGCTGATCTCCTTCGCTTGCCTCATCTCCTGGAGGAAAATGAAGTGATAAACAGCCAGCAGCACAGTTTTGTTAAAAACAAAACAGAGCAAACAAACAGGGGATAATTTTCTCTCCGGATGGTGCAGGGAATTCTGCTGAGCCAAGAGCGATGCTCTAGGGACAGCTGTCACTCCAAGCCCCCAAGTCCTGCACAGCCAACAGACAGTGGCCAGCTTCTCCTGGGCACAGGACGCCTGGGTTCAGGGTCTTGCTTCCTGGCCAGTGTCCTGGAGAACATAAATGCTTTTTCTCCTTCTGCAGGATTCATAGTCCTGCATTTTCCAGACTCCCAGGGAGTGGTCCCTGCTCCCATGGTCTGCTGAGCCTGACTATGGTCTGTGCCCAGAGCAAGGGGCTCTCCCTGGATGAAGAAAGCTCAGGGACACAAAGAAGGAATCAGGAACAGCCACCTTGTCTGTCCAAGCCCTTGCACAGAGCAGAACAGGCAGGGAAGCAGGGGAGGGAAGCCTGGCTGAAGCAAGGATTGCTGCAGCATACCTGGGCCTTGGAGAGAAGGAAAGCAGAACAGGGAGAACATACAGAGGGGCTCTGGCAGGTGAGGACATGCAGAGTGATCACACGCACATGATAACATGCAAAGGGGTGGGGAAAAAACAGTGCTGTCCAGGAGGTGGTAGAGGGATCTGGGAGCCAGTTGTTCTTATTGTTTTAATTCTTACCTTCCTCCCCCGAGTGCCAGGATCTCCGAGTCTTTTACAGGGCTTTATGATCCCAGAACCTGGCAAACTGAGGCACTGAGAAGTTAAGCGAGGCCACCAGAGAAGATGAGAAGGGATTGTGTTTCTCTTTTTTCCCCCTGAAACAAAGCAGAGCTGTCAGTTGACACTTCCCGCGCTGCCCCAGCTCTGGAGGGTTGCTGGGGCCGCTTCCAGCAGACAAGAGACGTCACAGAAGAGACAAGAGATGTGGGGTGAGGCGTGGGATTCCTGCAGCGTGGGGTCCCGTGCAAAGCAGTGCCTGGAGTCTGTGTCCTCCCACTGAAGCAGGGAAAGGCAGCTCGGCTGCCTACTGCCTCCCGCGAAGCATGGGGCCGGGAAGCTGCGAGCCCTGGCAGCCTGGGAACCTGGGTTTGAGGCTGTCTGCTAGGCAAAGGGTTAGGAAACCGGGCAGGCTGCCACCAAAAGTCTGCCCGGCTTTTGGCAAAAGTCTGTCTGAACGATACAGCTCTATGAAACATTTCAGCTTTGACAAATGTGTGGTGGGGTTTTTTTTGTTTTGTTTTGTTGTTTTTTTTTTTTGTTTGTTGTGGTTTTTTTGTTGTTTTTTTAATGAAAAAAACAACTTTGTTGCATTGAAAACTTGCCTGACTGGTCTGAGGATGGTTCAGCCAGCCCGTAGGAGAGCTGGGGCAGCAGGCCCATGTCCTCATACACAGGCTGCCTATTGTTCTCTGAGCGGAGCAGGAGGGTGGCTTGCATTAAACCAGAGGACTGGACGGGACCGCCTGGGTCATTGAGCCTGGACCCCCACCCGCAAGGGCAGATTCCTACTCTGTGTCTGCTTCAGATGGGTCTGGGCAGCATCTATGCTTCCAGCCTGCAGGGTGTCTTCCCAAGCCTTGGAACAGATCAAGTCAGGCAGGAGAAGGCTAAAATCCTCCTGCAGGACAGAGCCCAGCCATCGGCTGGCACTGCAGCACCAGCAGGATTTTGCTATCCCATACCCGTCCTTTCCACCTTCCTCTCTCTGGCTCATCACCAAGGACTGTCCCTGAGCTCTGACACCAAGGGACACGTGAACCCTGTTCGCTGGAGACCACATATGGTTTTTAACGGCTCCAGGCACCAAACTGAGAGTGGCAGGCAAGGGGTGAGGGGAGCTGGCAAGCTGGCAGCGTCTCTGTGAGGCTGGATACGGTACTGAGCAATGGGATTTGTACAGTCCCCACTGCTGTCACCTTGGCTGCACCAGGCTCCTCCAGCCCCTCTGCTGTCCTCTGCTGTTTCTCATCTGCTTGTTATTCATGGCAGGGGGCAAGAAGCTCCGTCCCCCCCCTCGCCTCCCCGCCCCGTCCCCCATTCAGTGTGCGGACGATCACCATAGCCCCAGAAGGTTGAATTTAATGCTAGGGGGATTTGCAAGTCAAGAATTCCTGTGCCCACACAATGCGCAGCTGGGCTTTGAAAAGGCATCAGGATTAAAATGCAACCGCAAACTTGACAAACCGGCGCAACGGCCGTCAGACAATGGGCTGCGGCTCCCTGTTATCATTCACGGCGTGTGAAGGACCAGCGGCGGGCTCGGCGGGTTACAAGTCATGCGCTAGAGATGCTGCTGGCCTGGACACCAGCGGGGAGGGCTCCTTTGTGCTGCTCTCGCAGTGGGGAGCAGCCCGAAAGCCAGCCCGAGTCGAGAGACATCTCCGCTCACAGCCGGGGGTACGAAGGGCGGGATGGCAGGGACCCGCTGCCACCGTGGGCAAGCTCTGAGCTCCTGCCTGGCCGGGATTCATCCGCCCCAGGGGTCTCCAGATTCACCAGTCTTTGCTGGAGGAAAATTAAGGAGCTTTTCTTTGATGCTGTCCTGAAACTGTAACTTGGTTTATGCGGGAGTAATAAAGCAAGGGGCACGCAGAGGCTGGGGAGATTCTGGGCAAACCGTGATGCCAGGATGGGGCAGAGGGTTTCAGATGATGACGGATTAGATACAGGTCAACCATGTAATAGTAAGGGACAATGCCACCTGGGGCTGCAATAATTAACCCTCTGGAGATAAAGCCAGCAAAACAACCAGCTGGATCTCCCCATGGGCAGCAGCTAGACAACTTCCCCAGCCCCCCCCCGCCCCCCCCCCCGAGCCAACTGAGCCTGCTGATCTTGGGTCACACTTCTCAGGGCACTGCTCCACCACGGCCCTGGGGGATGCAGGGCAAGGGAAGGTCTGGCAAAAAACCACTTGGGTCTGGCCAGAGTGCTGGGAAGGAAGGAGCCACCAAAGAGATGATGTGACAAGCATCTGGTCCTTGTGCGACTGTCATGGCTAGGATCAATTATTTTAATGAGCCTATGGACAAAGGTCAGGGAGGAATGTGACTCAGTCAGTGTAACATCAGTCAGGTCTCCATACTGGGTACAGTGGAGCATGCTCACCAGCGTGACTGGGCAAGCCCCAGGTTTCCTATCCAGATGCAGCAGCCATCCAAACCTCCCTATCTGGAGGACATCCTCATGTGTCCAGCACTCTGGTGTAAAATTGGATCGGATGAGCAGATCCTTCCCATCTGCCTTTCCACCATCTTCCTTGATGCACTTTCTGCACAGGAGCATGCAGCAGTTTCTCTCTCAGTACGTTGGAACTTGGGAGCATCAGAGGCTGAGCTTAGCAGCAAAAAGGGCTCTCCTTTTTACGTGGGGACCTCCAGGCAAAGACGGGTGGGGAGGGAATCCTTCCTGGCAACATATGAGGACCAGCGAGCAAACTCCAGTCTGGGAGATGGGACTGTGCATGCAGCTACACCAACCTCCCAGCAACAAGGAGAAGAGCTGCCCATGCAGTGGGCCAGGTCTGGAGGGACCAGAAAAGCCAAGCCCCAGTGCACTCTGGAAGCCAGAGCACTCCTCAATACCAAACGGCACCATGCCTTTTTTGTTAGGCTGTGCAGGAGGGTTTGCTTTTTTCTTCCTTCACACAAAAAAGCTTCTTCCTTCACTCAAAAAGGGGCCTTTCAAAAATGATGCAAAACTGCCACTGTTGGAACTTCAGGGAGATTGTTGGGAAGCAAGAAGTTGTACAAATATTATTGAGCAAAGGATTGACATTTTTCCTATACTGAAGGGGAGTTTTGTAGCCATTTTGATGCTAGTTTAGATAGATGTGCTGAAAAGCAGAATACATCTGGGTTTTGAGCTAATACAGCTACTTCAGAGAGACACAGGGAGAGTGAGGGTTTTACCTGACTTTGCCCAAATCTCACACAAGGCCAGAACATGAGGTTTAGTAAACTGGCCTTGACCTGACAGAGAAATCAGAGCTGTGGCACAAGATCTGTCTTAGCGTAACTCTCTTTGTGTCATGCAGACTGATCTTTCTAACTGCCAGCCCTTGAAAAAGACAAGAAAAAAAAAGCTCATAAGCAAATTCTTCTTGCACCTACACCCCGGGTCAGCACCAGCAGCTTTTCCCAGGCAGTGACTCTTGTGCCCAGGTCTGACTGCGATTAGAAAAATGACAGTAATGACCAAACACCCTTGCTGCCTGCAACGGTGCCCTGCAAAGGGTTTCTTGTCAAGCTTGCAATCACGTCTCTGTCCTGTGGAGGGACAGGCCCTGGGTGCTGCTGTCCTCTGGTGATGGCTGCAGCAGAGCCAGGGTCAGTCCAGCATCACGGGCAGAGGCTGCCCGGGGCTGCCAGACACTGCTGAAGGGAGAGGGGCAGTAGCTCATGGGGGCTGAAATATAACTTGAAGACATGATGCTGGGATGCCAGGGAGCCAGCAGGACTGAGTGCATGGCTGGACCTGGCTGGAGGGTCCCCTCAGCCCGCAGCACCCACCCAGGCTCTCTCCAGGGCTGCATTTGTTAATTAAAACGACAGAACAGTGAGAGCTAAAACTAAAAGAGTCTCCTGGCCTTTATAATGGTAGGCAGGGTCTGGTCCCCCAGTAACCAGTTCCTGAGGTACTGCTTCTCCACAAGAGCTGGTGCATCTGCTTGATCCCCCCTCCTGGACCACATGGTACTTCCCGAGGGACAGATGCCACAGAGCCACCTTCCTGCCTCCTGACCCCAGTGTGCCTGTTCACGGCTACCAGCTCACCTTCCCTTGCTGCACCGAGGGGCTGCAGGGTGGGAGGGCTGTGTCCTGCGGGGAATTCGGGTGGGTGCCCCGTGGTACCCACCCTGGCGCAGGAGCCATCCTCCTTCCCTGTTTGCCCCCCCAGGGAATGTTGGGGATGGGGATTGACCTATGTGGAGCCGAGCCCGCCGGGGAAGGCGTGTTGGGGATACCTGCAGCGCTCGGCAGGCTCGGCGTGGCAGGAGCTATATTTGGAAGGTGCCGTTTGTTCCTCCCCGGCCGCTGCAGCAAGCTGTCCGCAGCGCCGGCCAAGCGGCCGCCACGCCGAGCCTCCAGCTCCCCAGCCCAGGCACACCAGCATCCCCCCCTCCCCGGCCCCACACCACCCTCTGCGCCTTCCCCCCCTCCCTCCTCGCTTTTCTTTCCTGCGGGCCGTGAAAAGGTGCAGTCTGCCTGTGACCGTTTCTCCTCCCTCCCTTCCCCCTTCCTGCTGGTCAAAACCGCCATCCTGGAACAGCCCGGCGGATTAGTGAAGGGATACCTTTGAAACCGATGCCAGGAAAGCTCCGTGGATCAGTTAACAGGAGAGTATAAAAAGCCATGCCTGTCTCCCCCACGCTCCCCCCATCTCTCTTCCTCCATGTCACCGGCCCTGGCTGCCGGCTCGCCCCTGGCTGGGGGCCTGCGATCCCAAACGTGCTCTCCAGGCTGGCTTGCCTCATTAATTAAAGAAGACAGATTTTTAGCTTCTCTTTCCCTCCCTCTCTCTCTTCCTTTTTTTTTTTTTTTTTTCCTTTTTTTTTTTTTCCTTGGGCTCCTGCTGGGGAAAGTGGAGCCAGTCTTGTGGGGGCAGGGGGAGGACGAGGAAGGGCGCCAGGGATTACAGGCGGCTGATGCGCTCTGCTCCCAGGGCGCAGGATGGCCCGAGCCTGCACGGCGCCATCCCCTGCTCCTTGCAGGCGGCCTCCTGGGGGTGCAGGAACAGGGGACTCAGCTCCCTGTGCCCACAGTCCTGGGACCAACAGCAGCGTTTGCAGCCCCTCCGGGGACATTCCCTCAGTGCTAACGGCATAAGCATCCTGCCCACCAGCAGCACCCCCACACCGACTCCTGCCCCACGGGTCCTGCTGGACCGGGGAAGAGACCCTGTCCCCTTCCCTGGCACAGAGGGTGCCGTGGGTACGTGGTGCCGGGCACATGGTGCAGAACGTGTGGTGCAAGTGTGCATGCACAGGGCACCAACACACACAGCAGCGTGTGAGGAGCAGTGTTCACCGAACTGCCACGTGTGGCCCAGGGTGCATGGACCAGCACGTGTGGTGCAGCCACCCGTGAGGCAGTGTGTGTGATGCAGTGTGTGATGCAGTGTGTGATGCAGTGTACGTGGTGCAGTGTGCGTGGTGCAGTGTGTGATGCAGTGTGTGATGCAGTGTGTGATGCAGTGTACCTGGTGCAGTGTGCGTGGTGCAGTGTGTGGTGCAGTGTGTGATGCAGTGTGTGATGCAGTGTACCTGGTGCAGTGTGCGTGGTGCAGTGTGTGGTGCAGTGTGTGATGCAGTGTGTGATGCAGTGTACCTGGTGCAGTGTGCGTGGTGCAGTGTGTGGTGCAGTGTGTGATGCAGTGTGTGATGCAGTGTACCTGGTGCAGTGTGCATGGTGCAGTGTGTGATGCAGTGTGCGTGGTGCAGTGTGATGCAGTGTGTGATGCAGTGTGCGTGGTGCAGTGTGCGTGGTGCAGTGTGATGCAGTGTGTGATGCAGTGTGCGTGGTGCAGTGTGCGTGGTGCAGTGTGATGCAGTGTGTGATGCAGTGTACGTGGTGCAGTGTGCATGATGCAGTGTGCGCAGAAGTCACACATGGACCAGCCACACATGGTGCAATGTGCTCCAGGGACAGCTCATGCCACCAAATCACTGTTGCAATTTGCTCCATCTGAATTTGTTTTGGGGTAACACGATTCTGAGCCCGTCCCCAGCACAGGCACAACCCTCTATTACGAGAGTGCAGGCTGAGAGGCAGCCACCCTTGTGCACAGTGCCCGGGGGAGCTGGCCTGAGGGAGGAACAGAGACCAAAGTGGGGACAACAGGAGCTCCAGGAGGGACCCGAGGGCTCTGCTGACCTGGGAGCTGGCCCCTGACTCTCCCTGGCTGTATCTGATCCTCCCTGAAGAGAAGGCCTGGCTGGTTCTACTGGCTGAGTCATCCCCAGGTCTATCAGCCTGGCTGCAAAATTAAATTCAAAGCTCGTCTTTTTAACACGAAGATCACTTACATCCAGCTGCACGAGCCGCGGCCCCTTTAGGATTTAATAATAAAATGAATGCCCATGACCTGACTGTTTGCTCACGCCTGGATCTTCCTTGATGGATGAACAGAAATTGCTCCCTCGCTCGGGTCATCCGCAGTAAAAATCGCCAGTCGATTGCTGGGCCCTCCCTCGGCTCCTCCGCGTTCAGGGCTTGCTGGCTTCGTTTGGGACCTGGCTTGAAACGGATAATCAATAATAATCAGGCTCGACGCTGTGACGGCACCTTTGATCCGAGGATCTCGGAGCACTTTGCAGCAGATAATGAACGGAGCCCCTCTGTGAGGCAGGCAGGAGCGTCTGCATTTTATGGGGGAGAGTGGAGCCCAAGGACGGGCTGACCCCGGTGCTCGCTGGCTCTGTCCTGTTCGGCATCCCGCACGCGGACGACTCAACCACTTTAGCATGACCCTGGAGAGTCACATGAAGAGGGGATTGTGCCAAACATCTGTGGGACTCATTCCCCAGTAGCTTGTGGGTCTGGTTCCTTCCTGAGACAGCCTGAGCTGCCCTGTTGACAAAGCTATTTTGGGAAAAGTAGCACAGGTTTGGGGCTCACCTTGGCAGGGAACAGAGCAGCCCAGGGATGGAGCGTGTTCCCCCAGGAAAAAGCACTTTTGGGGATCCTCCTGCCCCAAATCATGGCTTGGAGCTGGCTCCCTGTGATGGGCAGCAGCACCTCTGTGGCAGCATACAGGCTCCAGATCTGGTGCAGGGGGTGGGGAGTATTGCTCCTGGGTGCTTCCAAGGAAGCACCGTTCCCATGCCCAGGGAGAAGCTGGCAGCAGGCAGCAGAGCTGCTGGGTTTCGTCCCCAGCCATGCCAGAGAGCGCATCTGCAGCCTGGGCTCAGTTGGCTCTCAGGGGTGACTTGCCCTGACTGAGCCCCAGCGAGTCCAGCCCCACTGCTGCATGCTGGTGCCCCCAGTCCCACTGCCAAGGTCTCTGCAGGCCCCACATTGCCCCCGGGTTGGCATCCTGAGGACTGGCAGAGGGGATCACCTGCACGGCGAAGTGTGCAGGGCTGGTGGCATGGACCTCGTCTGGGGCGGTAGCTCTGCCCAAGAGAAGGCTGCGTCCCCATGGCCGGGCACTGAGGGACAGGGGACCCAGCTCTGGGGATGCCACCCCCCACGTCCCCAGCCCGCACCCCTCAGCCAGGGTGATGTCCTGCCGTTGGGAAGGCTGTGTCCCGCACGGCTGGGCAGTGGGGGGAGAGGGCATCTAACCCTGGGGATGCCACCCCCCGTGTCCCCAGCCTGCACCCCTTGGCCAAGATCACATCCTGCTCTTAGAAAAGCTGTATCCCTCCGTGGCCAGACAATGGAGGGCGGGGTGGTGGGCAGCTTTGGGGATGCCACCCCAGTGTCCCCAGTCTGCACCCCACCAGGACAGGCTGCTCTGCTGGTGTCGCAGCGCCACCCCTTGCCTCCTGGGGAAAGTGCCCGTTGGCTTCATCTGTGCTCTCCAGCAATTAAGGGACTAATATATTAATTGTTTCTAATCTGCGCATCTCCAAGGTCACCTGTAAGACTGCACAAGGGAAGCAAACGTCCTCCCCAAGCGATCCCTGTCCCCCGCCCCAAGGGAAGAGGCTGCAGCCCAGGTATTGCCCTGTGGACCCTGAGACCCCGAATCCTCTCTGGGAGCACGTCCACGGGGAGCAGCCCCCCGCTGGGAATGGAGGCGAGGATGCTCGATGGAGGGATGCGAGTCTGGTGCTATCCTCGAGCAACAAACACACCCTTTGCTGGCGATGAACAAAAAATAAGAGTAAGCAGGCTGCCTGTCCAGCCTGCCCGTGCCTTCTCGCAGGCTGCCTGCAGCCGCGCTGCCCTGCCTTTGTCTCCTGCGCTCAGCCGCGCTTCCAGTCTTCAAAGTGTTAAAACTTTTCAGTGTGTGCTGCAGATCCCTTGCCTGCAGCCTCCTGCCCTGAGTCAAATTAATCATGTACTGGGAAACACAGCAGGCATGTACTAGCCCTGGGCATGGTGTATCACGTACTTTCTGGAATCTGTCACATGGGGAGCTTTCTGTTTTAGGCTCAATTGATCCTTTCTCGGTTTGATACTGTGTTTAATTGTGAGATGGGGCTGTGTGTTTTTGCTTCAGCCGAACTTAAAGGGCCGCTCTTCCCAGCCTTGTTTTCAGATGTCCGCAAGAACAGACCGCCGCTGTCTCCTCACCCAAACAAAAAGCCTTTCTCTCCCCATACACAATATCCCCTCTGTATTGTCCACAACAAAGAGCAGGGCTAAATTAATTTTAGGTCCGGCTCTTTTAATGTAGGACTGGGGAGGGGAGGTGCTTTTATTGCTGCAGCTGATGGTTCAAACAAGATAGGCGAGAGGTGGCCTGGGCCACCGGGTGCTCCTTGGGCGGTGGGGATGGGGAGGGGGGATGCGCCTGGCCCCAGGACCCCCCTCGAGCCCCCTCAGCTGCAGTGCCCGGTGTGAGGTGAGGCAAGCTGGAGCAGAGCCCAGCCCTTCTCGCTGCAGCACTGGCCCAGGTGGCTCTGAGCCCACCCGAGCTTTCCATCCACTCCAAACGAGAGCTTTCCACCTGCCATCCCCCAGAAAGAGCAGTGCAAGGAGGCTGGGTGGGACAGAAAGTGCCTGCACCCCAAACCCAACATCCCCTGGGGGATGGCATATCCCTCTGGATGGCCAGATAGCCATAGCAGGGTGATTTTTCATTCTCCACACAAAAGATTTCATGAGCCAAGCAATAACCAGAGCATCCCTTCGAAACTGAGTAGAAAGGGGAAATAAACATTTTCTCTGTGTGTTTTTCCTGCTGAAAAAGGCTTATCTGGAGCAGTCAGCACAGGCCGCTGTGCACAGCAGTGTGAAATGGAGCCTGCAGGGCCTGAGAGGGTCTCCGCAGGGTCTCCTTGCTGCCCTGGTGGGCACAGTCCTCTGATGTGATGTGCCACCCACATGCACCGGTGGTTTGCATGGCTCGGGCAGCACTGCAGGATGCAGAGGGGATCTGGCGGGAGGAGGGAAGGGGCCATGCAGCCGCCAGGTCCCAGTGACAGCTCCAGGGTGTGGGATGTGCAGAAAGAGGGGAAGGAGCCCTCAAAAATAGTCAAAACTGAGGCAAGGAAAGCACAGGAGAGCAGGATTTGGGAAAAGGAGATGTCTGCTTTGGGAGGTGGGAAGGAGAGGGGATGCTGAAGGGAGCAGAGGAAGGGGACAAGAGACCCTGGTCAGGAGAGTCAGGCACCGGGAAGGGGTACAGCAGCACAGGGGTGCTGGGAGGGGATACAGGAGATGGGGGAAGGCAGGTTGGTGTGAGCTTGTGCAGTTTTCCACAAATTTAGTCAGAGATAGAATTGAAAGGGGAGTGAAAGGTGCTGCAGACAGTTCTGCTCTGAGTCCTCCTTGTTTGAATTTTCTTCCCCTTCTCGAGTGGGTGGACAGGGCAGGTCCCACTGCCTGGCATGTGGGAAGGGTCCTGGCCAGCCCCCCATGGTGAGACAGAGGTGGGGCGTCTGCTCTCTCCCCTGCAGCCCCCAGTTTCTCCATAGGAACTTGCTTCTGGTTTATAAATATTCAGCGCCAGCAAAACCATTAATGTTGCATTAGGGCTGTGAATCGGAAAGCCCCAGAGCCAGGCAGCTCAGTGCTGCAGCTGCAGCACGATCCGGGTCCCACCATACAAGCGCAGCTGCCCATCCTGCTCCGGCAGAGACTCCTCCGTCTGCCAGGACACCACATGGCTGCAGCAACGTGCTGTTGAAGAGCATGGCTTCAACCGCCTCACTCCAGCACCCTGGCCCCGGGTAGCACGGGCTGGTGAAAGCAAAAGAGAAGAGGGCACGGTGTCTAACTCTCAGTCCCAGAATCTCTCCCTCCCATGAATGCAATGGTTGTAGGCTGAGGGCTGGGTGGGTTTTGTGAGTGGGATATGGCTGAGGGCTGGGTGGGAGCCAAGCATGACCCCCTGGGGCAGAATGTCTCTGGATTTGGCCAAGTTTTTGGGAGAACAATGGGAAGCCCCTTGGCTGCAGAGTCAAGCTGATCTGGTCTCATGGGCTGCTCCCTCCATCCGGCAGCATGCACTGAATTGCATCTCCAGGAATAGGCAGCAACGTGTGTATTAAAACAGAAGCTGGAGAAAGGAGTTACATCTGTGCAAAGCAGCGATCCAAGTGTTACTATCAGGACCAAATTTTCTCACTTCCAGAAGAGCAGCTCTGAATGTGACAGTCTGCAGACTTGGGCATCAGTTTCAGCCAGCTTTCTCATCTCCCCGTATTTTGCAGATCCACCTAGCAGCCATGTCCCCTCCACTCCAGCAGCATGTCGCTGAGCTTGAGGTGATGGAAGAAGCAGGACCTGGGTGGGAAAGGGGGCACACAGAGGGAAGAGTGGGGCTAATGCTGTGGGGAGCCAGTGGGGAGCAAGCAAGGTGGAAAGAGAGGCTGGGAGGTGGTCAGGAAATCACTTGTCACTGAAATGAAGGGCATGATGGACCCCTGGAGGCTCAGCTCTTGAGAATGAAAGGTCCCTACTATGCCCCTACTATGTCCCTACAGTGCTTAAACAGATGTCCTCCTCAATAGCTTGTGCCACTGCTGGTGTGTGTAGGGTTGGCTTCCGAAACCTCTGGGATGAACTGAAGAGGGTGGTCAGGTCTGAGGGCTGATGGCTTCTGCCGGGGCTGCTCTGGGGAAAGCTTGGTGGGCTCAGATGAGCCAGCTGCTAAAGTCAATACTCCATCCTGGCCAGTGTGGTAAAGCCCTTCTCGCTTTCTTCTTGCTGCTGGTGTGCCTCTTGCCTCACAAGCTGTCCCTGCTTCTCCCGCCAGAGCTGATGAGACACAGGGGAGCACACTCCTGCCTGGCATGCAGAGAGCCTGAGGTCAGGACATATACGCAAACGATATCAAGGTCTGGAAGAGAGAAGTGGAAGTCCGAGTCCCTCTTGGCTGGAGCAAGGTTCAGTGGCTCTTAAAGATGTCTGCAGCCTCCCTTCCTAGAGGGCGGGCAGTGCATGAAGCTGTCTTTCAGCTCCTAGAGGAGAAAAGTTCTGAGAGAAGAAACCACTACAGTTAATTTCTGAAGCTCACCTGAAATAGTAAAAAACTGGATGAGAAAAGGGAGGTGTATTTCATCAGAGATAAGAAATCCATTTTATATCAACAAAAGTTAGAGACAACAAAAAGAAGTTGCCTGTCCCGCATAGTTTATATAGGGGATCATGACAAGATAGGGAAAGGTCATTTCAGAAAGGCATCAAAGAAGAAAGGCTTTGCCTATTGAAGAATAAATGCTGGGAGGAGTATGCTTCCCGGGATTTACGGACAGGAAAAAAATGAGGATCTTAGGAACAGAGCATCTGTGGCTAGGCAGTGGGAACCACTGGCTTTTGGTGCTGTACAGTGCTACATAGCCAAACAACTAACTTTAAGTGGATGCAACTGAACAGCCAATCTTTAGGAAAAAATTTGAGAACAGAAAAATAGCAAGAACCTTTCAAGAAAAATGAAAGTCTGAAGCTCTCGTCGCCTCAGCTAGGCTGGGGTGGTACGTTGCAGTAAGTCCCACTGGAATCTGTCTTGGTGACTGCTGCCGCAGTCAGAAAAAAAAGGTTCCCAAGGTCCGTCCCTGCTGTCTGAAAAATCATGTCTTGTGACTGGAAATACTGTGCTACATGACTGATGTGTTCTGTTACATGGTGGGCTTTGGTGCCACTGATGCCAAATTCAACACAGCTTTGACCAAAGGGCGCCTCACCTTCTTCCTGAAACTCCTAGCCAAAATCAAGGATGGAGAGATGCACATCAGCACAGCGGGTGTAAGAGGCATTTCCTTGAGCTGAGAACCTGGAGTTCATAGAATCATAGAATCAAAGAACAGTTTGGGTTGGAAGGGACCTTTAAAGCTCATCTAGTCCAACCCCTCTGCAATGATCAGGGACATTGTCAGCTAAATCAGATTGCTCTGAGCCCTGTCCAACCTGGCCTTGAATGTTTCCAGGGATGGGGCATCTACCGTGAGCAGATCTGGGCAACCTGTTCCAGTGTTTCACTACCCTCATTGTAAACAATTTCTTCCTTGTATCTAGTTAAATCTACTCTCTTCTAGTTTAAAACCATTGCTTCTTGTCCTATCACAACAGGACTTACTAAAAAAATTTGTTGCCATCTTTCCTGTAGGCTCTCTTTAAGTTCTGGAAGGCCACTATAAATTTTCCCTGGAGCCTTCTCTTCTCCAGCTGAACCCCCCCAACTCTCTCAGCCTGTCCTCACAGGGGAGGTGCTCCAGCCCCTGATCATCTTTGTGGCCTCTTCCGGATCGACTCAAGCAGGTCCGTGTCCTGATGTTGGGGGGCCCCAGAGCTGGTCACAGCACTGCAGGGGGCGGTCTCACAAGAGGGGAGTAGAGGGGGACAATCCCCTCCCTTGACCTCCTGGCCACACTTCTGACACAGCCCAGGATGCAGTTGGCTTTCTGGGCTGTGAGCACACATTGCTGGCTCATGTCCAGTTTTTAATTCACCAAATCCTTCTCATCTGGGCTGCTCTCAATCCCTTCATCCCCTCCCAGTACTGATACTGGGCCCTCTGCTCTGCCTGCCTCTGTGGTGTCTCCCAGAGCTGACACTCTAGAGGTTTTCGAGAGCTGCCCTTTTCTGGGGCAGAGAGGCTGTGAGCACCTCACCTGCCAGTCCCCTCCTCTCCAATCATTTGTCCATGCAGATGTCTCCCTGGGTTTGAGTGTTCCCTCCTGGAGGGCTGTGCTTCTCCATCTTCGTCTGGCAGAGATGGGGATCCCAGCTGCAGAAGGAAAACTTTTGGGGAGGAAAGCCCTTGCCTGTGACACTCAACCCCACAGATATTTGCTGGGGTTTCCTTTGCTGGGTGAGTCTAGAGAGGTTATTAATGCTGGGTAATATTGGTGATTGCCTATCCCCTCCTACAAAGGCTTCACTGACATTAACAGGCCCTGTGATGCCACAGTACTTATGTGGGGTCTGGAACAGTGTTGAGCATCTTTCAGTTGTGACTTTCACCAACAGAAGAACATGATCAATTGGTGATGGGGCCAGCCTGGAGACCTGTCACTGCTGGGGATGCTCTCTGTTTTTCCATCTTTTTAAATTGACATTTTATCAGAAAATGGCTTTTTGATGAAAGGGTGAGGTGGGGGAGAGGGGAGAATCACTTTTGAGGAATGATTCCATAAAGCAAAAAAACACCATGAAAATGTTTTTGGTTTTAAAAAAGCCAAACCCCTCCCAGCTTCCAAGTTCAGCAGATAATAAATGTATCTAGCCTTTTGAGAGTCTTCCACCAGGAACATTTCTCACCATCTTTTCACAGCCTCCTGTTGCCATCAAGCTTGAAGGGCTGCTGTGCAAGAACCTGTGGCATAACAAGGCCTCATCCATCAGCTCTGCTGTCCTGGTCCTTTAGCTCAGAGGAGCTCACATAGCAGCACATGTGCCACTGGTGAAGTGGCAAGTCCTTCACTGTGGGGCCCAGCAGCAAGAGCTACCAAAATTAAGTTTGGAGGCTCCTGTCTGATCTGTGCAGCAAGGCAGCAGGAATTTGGGGTCTGCATTTGTGGGCAGGGAGGATCTTCTCAGGGGTAGAGGAACATCCTGCCTCCTCCTGTACATGTCTGTGCAGGCCAGCCTGGAGCTGCCCTTGCAGCTGATGTGGAGTAGAGGCTTGAACCCCTGTTACAGTCCCTGCTGCTGAACATGATTGAAGGAGACAAGCTCCTCCATTTTTCTTATTTCTTGAGGATGCTGGAGGCAGCTCATGACATGAATGGATGATAGCATCTTCTGCTTCTGCACTGAAAAAGGTCCAGTGAGAAAGTCTGGGAAAAGGCATGAACAGAACAACTTGTGGGCTTACCAGGGTCATGCAGAGCAAGGGGGGATGCTGCTGGACTTTCAGACATGAGACCAAGATCACAGGGCTGGGATCAGGCCCCCATTCAGGATATCCCTGAACACTGTACAGTTCAGGACAGGATTGATCCGGTTGTATTCACGGCAAACTCTCACCTTTTTAGCAGTAAGCATCCATGCATGAGGGATGGGGTCTTTGGAGACCTCAGTTTAACCTGTGGAAATAGTGCATGTTTGATCTGGACTTATGGAGGCTGTATCTCTGTGGATATTGTGAGCTGCTTCCTATTGTGTGCAACCAACTTGCACCAAATTAACGCAACCCTTCCACAAGCATCACTTGAGCAAAACTATCCCCTCAGTTTGCATGGGCAGCAAAGATATGTCCATCCTCAGCACCCCCGGAGCCCTTCTGAGATGTTTTCTGTGGCTGCCTCATGTGCACTTACAGCTGGGAGAAGCAGTGGGGCAAAGAAAAGAAGCAAAGATGAACACGGGAACAGGACATGCCACTAGTCCTGCTGTGCAGACCTTCAAGCCTGAGGAGATCATCAGCTTGTGTTGGAAGAAGCAGGGCTGGGAGACAGAAACGGGGCAGGCAGAGCTCACAGTGCAGGAGGGCTGTGAGACAGACTGCAGGGTAGGTGGAGGGTGATCCTGGGGGTCATTTGGCCTCAACTGTGCAGGTAGAGTGAGAAGCGGGGAAGCTGGAAGCCAGCCATGCCACTTGGCCAGCTGCCGTGTAAGCTCAGAGCAGCTGCAGCCAGTCCGTGGGGAAGTGGAGATGGGCTGAGCACAGCAGGCAGAGGTCAGGCTGCTGGGACTCTGTTCCTGGGGAGGAGGATTCTTCTGTCTCTCTGTTGTGATGCTTCACCCTGAGGGAAAAGCAAAAAACCCACCTTGGCTGTAATAAGTCTATAAACTAACTATGGGGCAGTGAGTGTTTCACAGTTCAGGGGAGAGGTGGCTCTTTTACTGCATGTTGATGAAAAGATGGACGAAAGGGCACCTTTGTAGAGGGAATGTTAGGAAGCTTCTTGGAGGCTACAGAAGGCTTTGAAATACTGATTATTAGTGCGTTTTAACTATATTATAAATTTGTCTCTGGACTGCAAGAGGTTTAAGAAAAGGAGGTGTAGATTTCACTTGAGGGACCAGAAGGGAGGCCAGGGGAAGATGGCATCGGTGAGCCAGCTGTTCCTGGGCCTGCGATCCATGTGCAGAGGAGGGCAGAGCAGGCTGGTGTCCGGTAGCGCTGACCCTTTACATGAGGACAGTGGCTGCAAAGGGGCAGAAGAGAAAAGCGCTGGCACAGGGGGACCCGTGTGCTGACACCCAGAATGTGCTGCCTGGGGTGAGGGAGACCTGGATGCTGCCTGGGACTGACGGTGACCACGTGCCCCAGGGTACGATGTCCATCTGAGCGGTCAGCAGTGCCAGGAAGAGCAGACCCCAACCAAAGACTTTGTCCACATCCCTCTGCTGAGACCTGCTCTGGCAAATGGCCAAAACTCTAATTTTGGTTATTTCTTTCAGCTTAGCCCTGAAATGCAGCACCAAACCGCTCTGTCCTTGATCTTTTGTGTAGGGTTCGAGGTGGATGCTAAGGGACCTTCACACGGTGTCCCCATCCCTGGAAACAGGCTCTGCATGGGGGACAAGATGCAGGTAGCAGCTCAACCCAAGGGAAAGGAGGTTTCCAGAGGCTGAAGGAAACCACCCCCAAACCCCAAGAAAACCCCTTGTGCTTCAGGGCATAAGCTGATCATCTGCGTGGGCTGGGAAGGAATTTGTTAACATCTGCCTCTTGTCTCTCTGCTGTGGGGAGTAATAAGCAAGTGAAGAGGGGAGGATTCAGCAGTGTTATTAGTTGGAGAACGGCATTATTCCCCCTGTCTGCACCGTATAAATGAGTGTGTATTTTTCATAATGGGGGAATACATGCAGGGAGAGAGAAAAAATGTTTTAAAAAAGAAAGAACGAAAGGGGGGAGGGGGGAAATGAATCGATATAACAGTAGCATTAGGGCACTCAGGGGAGTGTTTTACTGGGGCCATTAATATACTTCTCAGGTGGTAAAAGCCACTTAGCCTTTAAAAATGATAATGAAATGTTAACTACCCAAAGCATTATTGCTGAGTCACGGAGAGCCAGGCAGCCCTTCAGCTCCCATCTGATCAAGGGGTGCTGGCGGGGCTATCGCCCGCCCCAGCCAGTGCGGGGAGTGATGATCCGGCACATCTCACCTCTTGCCTGTGGGAACTGGACATGTGGCAGTTCCATCGCCATGGCAGGCACCCCTGCCAGCCACGCTGCCACGCTGGAGCTGCCATCTGGCCCCCCGTGCTCCGGGGGGTGAAGGCCCTGATGGCCCGTGTGGAGGAGGCCCATTCCCTGTGCTGTGGCCCCTCTCCTGCCCCTCAGCAGGGCCTCAGCCCTCGGGGCAGCCAGACAGGATCAGACCTGTGACCGTGCAAATGCTGCAGCTACATTGCTTCCAAGCCATGGGGAGCATGTGGGGGCTGGGATAGTGACCACCAAATACAAACATACATGTGCAAGAACGTTTTGAGAGGTCCATGTGCCAGGATGTTTTGAAGGGGAAGACTGCAGACAGCATGGCCTCATAAAGGATCACACGGTGGGGGGTGCTCAGCTCTGCCATGGGGAGCAGGGAGGACCCTGATGATCCAGCTGCTGAGCCAACACAGGGAGGTGATGTGCAAGGGAGTAGGATCCCCTCGCAGCACCCAGGAGGTGGCATAATGCAATGGTGGAGGCCTCACCCATTTCTAGTCTACTTTTCACAAAACATTGGTGGTTGCAGGTACCTGGCTCATAAGCACCCTAAAACACTTGACCAGCATGAAGTCCTGGACACCTCCATGTTGATGCTGAGCTTTGGAGGCACTGGGCACCCCCATATTACTGACCAGCTCTGAAAACCATGGGAGTCAAATTCTGGCTGGGTTCTTGTCAATGGGGGCTTTTTCACCCTGGAAGGGAGCAGGGTTTTTCATTTCTCATCTTTTATGTATCTCTGACTCTTATTTGATTGTGAAGGGCCCAAACAGCCCCCTGCAGTGTCACATGAGGAAATTCAACAGGCCTGCATGGTCCAGCGAGCTGAAGTGCGAGATGAAGGTCTTCTCCTAGGACGATTCAGTGCCCAAGCAGAAAATTAATTTCCTTTCATCCATCTGTATATGACCCAAAACCTTCCCTAGTCAGGGAGCTTATGAAGTTTTTTCACAAATGTGGATTGAAAGTCAGAGGTAGCTCTGAAGGATGCTGGAGGAGGACTGAGTATCTGAAGGGACAGGGAGCAGCTTGGCTCCTGGAGGCACACCACCACTCTCATCCACAGCACTCATTTCAGGTACTACCAAGAGACCGTTTCTGGGGAATTTTTTCACTTGGGCGAGTTTCCATCTCTGTTAGTGAGGGCCTGACAACACCTGAAGCAACCAAGTACTTTCTTTACCCCTTCTAGCCCTATGGAGAAGTCTTGGCATGTAGGGCAGTGTGCTGAATTTGGGAATGCAAGCTGTGGCACAGATCCTGATAACTGCAACATATAGGGCAGAGTTAAGGATATTATAAGAGTATGTCTGGGACTCTTGCATGCCACCAAGCAAGTTGTGAGTGTCCCCAACCATTTCTGAAGGCCATCCTGGCTGGTATGAGGCTGCATTTCCCCTTTAGGTTGTGGGGGAGAATCCTGTTCACCAGCAGCTGTCTGGGAATGCAGCCCCAAGGTTAATCTTCCCAGAGGAAGCCTGACTGCAGGGTGCACACCGTGCCAGCCCTCCTCGAGCCCAGGGAAGGGCAATGCAGCAGTAGGTGAAGCTGCATGCCTAGCTCGTCAGCTGGGACGAGTGATGGAGGAACAGGAACTCTTCCCATCTCCCTTCTCCATTCTTTGACTCTCCTCTGTGCTTTGTCCTCTTCTGGGGGAGAGATTAGCAGGAGGCAGCTCTGATCTCTGCTGGATCTGCAGGACCTGCTGGGACCCAAACTATCAAAGCCCAGGTATGCAGGACAGAGACAGGACCATCCCCATAGAGCCTGCAGCTGCTGCCTGGCGTGCAGGAGGCAGATGTGCAATCCTGAATTCCTGCCCTGGAGCTGGGGGCTGTGCCCCTCCTACCCGAGGGACTGGGTTTCCCTCGTGCTCTTGATAGGCAATGCTGCAGAGAGTCTGCAGGTACAACAGAGGGCATGCGAAGGGCATCTCCTTCCAGCATGGTACTCTTGAAATTGAAGGACACAGAGGGCTTTTGCATCTGCCGAGAGAAGCGGTTCTCAAACTGCAGGTCACAACATACCTGAAGTTGTTCTGGGAACTGCTAAATGGGTCATTGACACACCGTAGACTTCAGCAGCGCATGACCATGGGGTCCAGATGGACCAGCCCTCCTCCCTCCCCAGCTCCATGCTCCCGAAGGCAGCCCAACGAGCAGCCACTCGCCCAACTGGCACCGGCAGGCCCACTATTAAGAATAACGCAGCCGCCTTGCACTGAAGCGCTTTATCCCCAGCACCCGCTGTGAACAAAATTGCCTGGGATCAGGTGGTGCTAGCCAATTTTTCTCGCAGCAGGGGCCGCAGGTAAAGCACCTCAGTGGAGAGGAGCTGCACTGCTCTGAACTTTTCTGTTGCCCGCCTGAACTCAGGGAAGAGGAGAAGGGATATTGTGTGCACTCAAGCAGAAGCGGAGAAGATGCCAAGAGAGGAGAGAAGCAGATGGAAAAGACAGAGAAAGCTCAAGATGAGGAGAGAGCAGGAAGGAAGGAGCAGGGGAAGGATAAAGCAAGAGGGAGGTGAGAAAAGAGCTGGAGCTGGGATGCCACAAAGCAGTGGCCAAGGCAGCAAGAGAGCTACATCTTCTCTTTCTTGTCCTACAAACCAGACACAGACGTGACAGCAGCTAATCTTCCTGGCTCATGAACAAAAGGATTCTTTTCATGCCAGTAATCCAAGAGCTGCCATGCCACGGCTCTCCCAGCTCATCTGTTGTGAATGCACTTATGTGGCGTCCAACTGAACGGGTTAGCAAAATAAAGACAGATGGCAATGGATTAGCTCTAACACTTCTTCTGTATCACAATGCAATCACTGCAGTCTTCTCCACTGCCTCCTCTCAGGACAGTTTGCTTGCGCTGCAGCTGTGCAGCCACCCCCAGTTACATACCAGTGGCGCAGCTCCAGAGCCACAACTTAGCATCATGCAAGTAGGAAAGATTCACTGTGGAGTTTTTTGTTTGTTTCTTGGAAGACACGTATTAGGAAGAGGCTTTGGTCACAGTGAAGGGTAAGCACACAGCCACCTCTGCTGAAATGGAACTTCTTTGTTATGAAACACCCTTAGTCACATACTTTTAGCATCAGTGGATTCAGGGCAGAATCTAAGGCCCATGTTAGTGAAGTAGATGCATTGCTGAACATAATTTTTAACGTCTAGACCAATCATCCCCAAGAATGGGGCTATGTCATGTGGTCCATTAAATGTTAAGGTGCATCAATGGAGAAACAAAGATGAGTGGTTTATGCCACCTCTTCACAAGTCAACAAGAAGAGTAGTCTCTTCTTCATGATTACGTGTACTTTGCCCAAGTCAAGCCGGCTGCAGATGTAGGGCTTACAGTCAACTCAGTGCCAGCTGATGCAACACGTACATGCATTTCTGCTGGACAGAAAGTGTGCTGGTGACAGACTGGGCTTTATTAAAATTGGGACATTTTCCTATTGTTTCCCAGCCAGACATTATGTGGGAATTCTAGCATCAAGTCCCATAAAGAGCTGATATTTACTACTTTGTTTATAAATATCCTTTCCAATGGCACAAATTTTTTTGTGCTGAAGTCTCTCCTCCAGCCAGGTTGACTTCACCCTAATGTCCAGGTGGGGTCTGTCTAATCTCAGTTTTACTAGGTTGTCAGCTCTGGTGCTACTGGCAACTTTAGGGATGTTCTGATTCCTCAGGGTGGCACCGTTCTGTCCTGCTGTAGCAGTCTCCTGATCTCATTCAGGCAGTTAATGGGACATTTTCACCTCTGACCTTGTTATTTTGGAAACTATCCCTTCTGACTCCTCATCCAAGACCACCACATGACCAAGCAGTTCTATTTTGCCAAGAAGATACGTTTCTCCATTAAACTGGGTATCTCTTAGAAGACCTACCAGGTATAATTAAACTGATTTTTCTGTTACTGGTCACCTAGAGCTGACATTAAAAAAAAAAAGACTAAGAAACTTTGGACTTGCTCCCTGTATGAATTGGCTTTGCAATTGAGCAGTTTATTTATAATCTATAAGGAAGAAGTCACGGTTTGAGCCCAGAGAGCAACTGAGCACCATGCAGTCGTTCACTCACCCTTTCCCCCTGGCACTGGGAAGGAGGAAAATGAGGAGGAAAAAGGCTCAGGAATTGAGATAAGGACAGGGAGGGGTCGCTCACCCATTTAACAGTCACAGGCAAAAGACAGACTCATTAGGGGAAGAAAACAAGAATATCACTTTAATTCTACACTAACAAACCCAACACTTAACAGACAGAATGGGACAGTGAGAAGTGTTACCATATTTTAAAACACCTCCTCCCACTCCTTCCTTCTTTTTGGGATCAGTTTTGTTCCCAATATTTCTACCTTGTCCCCTAATGGCACGGGGACAGGAGATGGCAGGTGCAGTCAGTCCTTCATTCTTCCCCCTGCTCCACATGGCATCCATCTTATGGGAGACACAAACTCTCCCTGCCATGACTCCTCCCCACAAGATGCATTCTTCTCTAGATGCTCCAGCGTGGGTCACCTCCACGTGTTGCTGTCCTCCCAGCACCGAACTACAACAGCAGGGGCTTCTACTTCTCACAGAGTCCTGGGGGTCCTCCACAGGCCACAGGTGAATCTGCTCCTCTGGTGACCTCCATGGGTGACAGGGAGGGTGGCCCTGCCATCTTACCAAAGGATTCAGTGGGGGTGTCTGCTCCAGCTCCCCTCCCCGCCTTCCTCTCACTGACCTCAGTGTTCACATAGGTGTCCTTGTAACTTGTCCTCAAAGTCCCTCAACCCCTCTCAGGTTTCCTTTCTTAAATACTTTATTGCAGAGGTTCGGCTACCATTGCTAATTGGCTCAGCCTTGGCGAGAGGCAGGTCTGACTTGGAGCCAGGGGAGCTTTTAAGAAATTTCTCACAGGGGGCCACCACTGCAACCCCCTCCCCTGCTACCAAAAGCCCTGCTGCACAAAGCCAGCACAAACATAAGGCTCCAAGCAACCTGATTTAGCCTTTAAATTAGACCTGCTTTGAGCAGGAAGATGGAGCAGATGACTGACTGCTCAAGGTCCCTTTCAACTTGACATCTGTAAGCTGAAGATCCCACTGGGACTCTCTAACCTTGAAGCAGAGTCCAACAGCTCTTGGAGCTGTACCTGCCTGATGGATGTTCTGAGTGTCCAGTCTTACCTGCAAGTGCCGTTTAACCAAGCTATGTTCCTCTGCTTAGCCAGTGATATCTTTAGAGATGTCCTTTGATATTTTCTGTGGATATTTGATCATGAGTATTCCTGATAATCCTGCTTATGCCTAAAATTGTCAGGTTTGTTCCAGTGCAGTAAACCTGCTCTGCCTTTGATCAATTCAAATAAACATTTAGATCAGTGCCCACCCAGGCATTGCAAAACTTTTCACTGTTGAGATTGATGGCATTCAGCCATGTGATCAGAGCCTCAACCTTGCAGCATTAGGTGCCCCAAAATGAAGTTGGACTACATACATTGAAATCCTCTAAACTGCACAATAACAGCAGAATTTTAAGATCATCCTTAAGAAACTCATGACTGTCAAATAAGCCCTCCAACAATGACACTATCTATAAGACACATGTTGTCTAGTCTACGTATTCCCTAATCAGAATAAACTTTTATTTAGAAGGCAGAAGAATCCACCTTCTATGGAGTTTTTGAATCAGCCCCAAACTGGGGTGGTTCTTCCCTTTTCTCTGTATTGACCTTTGCTATAATGCACCATCCTGACTTATAGAAAACAACCCCAATGCATTATTCTGTAAAGGTCAATATCTTGCTCCTGAATTGATAAGAATACCACAGTAAGAGATGTACTGAGATCTCCAGTTGGTAATGATGATTGGAGAAAGCTTGTGACATTTGAAAAACTGAACCTACCTATGACTGACTGCAATGAAGTAATACAGGCTCTTTAGGAAGACAATGAGGGGGACCTGCCCTTTAGGTGAGAGAGCAGTTGGAGGGCATGGAGCTCTGCCTGGGGATGGATGTGGAGCCAACTGAGAGCTTCTGGGTAAGGATTAAAGAACAGACCAATCTGGGTGACATTGTAGTGGGTGTCTGCTATAGGCTGCCTGACCAGGAATTGGACAAGAGTCTGAGGTCGTCTACAGACAGCTAGAACCATCCTCGCATTTACAGGCCCTGGTCCTCACAGGGGGCTTTAACCACCCTGATAACTGCTGGACGGACAACACAGCAGGGCATAAGCAGTCCAGGATCTTCCTGGAGAACATTTATTGCAACTTCCTCCTCCAAATGATAGAAGAGTCAGTGAAGAAAGGTGCTCTGCTGGACCTCATACTTAGAAACAGGGAGTAGCTTGTTGGAAATGGGAAGGTCAAAGGCAGTCTTGGCTGCAACGACCATCAGATGGTGGAGTTCAGGATCCTGGGGGGAGGGAAGAGGGCAAAAAGCAAGAGCACAGTGATGGATTTCAGGAGATTCAGGAGAGCAGACTTTGGCCTCTTCAAGGATCTGCTTGAAAGAGTCCCATGGGATAAGGCCATGGAGGAAAGAGTGGCCCAGGAAAGCTGGTTGATATTCAAGGATCCCCTCCTCCAAGTTCAAGAGTGGTCCATCCCAACAAGCAGGAAGTCAGGCAAAAATGCCAGGAAGCCTGCATGGATGAACTAGGAGCACCTGGCAAAAGTCAAACACAAAAAGGAAACATATGGAAAGTGGAAACAAGGATGGAAGAGAATCCTGGGAGGAATACAGAGACACTGTCCAAGCACAGGATGGGTTTAGGCAAGCTAAAGCCCAACTGGAATTGAATCTGATAAGGGATGTCAAAGGTGGCAAGAAGGACTTCTGTAAGTATGTAGGTGACAAAGAGAAGACTAGGGAAAATACAGGTCACTACTGAAGAAGACAGGGGACCTGGTTACACAGGACATGGGGAGGGATGAGGTACTAAACGCCTTCTTTGCCTTGGTCTTTTCTAGCATGACTGGCCTTCAGGACTCTCAGGTCCCAGAGACCAAGGGGAAAATCTGGAGCAAGGCAGATGTACCCTTGGTGGAAGATCATCAGGTCAGGGAATACTTGAACAAACTGGATTTACAAAAGTCCATGGGTCATGATGGGATGAACCCACAGGTGCTGAGAGAGCTGGAATATGTTATTGCAAGGCTCATATTGGTAATCTTTGATTGATTGTGGCAGTTGTGAGAAATGCAGGAAAGAAAATGTCACTTCTGTCTTCAAAAAGGGCAAGAAGGAGGAAGCAGGGAACTATGGGCCAGTCAGCCTCACCCCCATCCCTGGGAAGGTAATGGAGCAGCTAATCCTGGAAACTATTTCAGGGCACATAAATGGCGAGAAAACAATCAATCAGGAGTAGTCAGCAGATATTCACTAACGGGAAGTCATGCTTGACCAACTTGGTAAAATTCTATGATGAAATGGCTGACCTAGAAGACACAGGGAGAGCAGTGGATATTGTCTACCTAGACTTCAGGAAGGCTTTTGACACCATCTCCCATAAGATCGTCACAGGCATGTTGTTGATGTATGGGCTGGATGAACAGACAGTGAGGTGGATTGAAAACTAACTGAATGGCTGGGCCCAAAGGGTGGAGATCAGTGCAACAAAGTCTAGCTGGAGGCCAGTAACTAGTGGTCCAAAAGGGACAATACTTGGTCCAGTCTGGTTTAATGTCTTCATTAACTATCTGGATGATAGGACAGACTGTACCCTCAGCAAGTTTGCAGCTAACACCAAACTGGGACAAGTGGCTGACATACAGATAGTAGTGCTGCCATCCATGGGGAGCCTCACCAGGCTGAAGAAATGGGCTTCATCTTCAGCAAGGTGAGGTTCAAAGTCCCCCACATGGGGAAGGAACAACCTCATGCACCAGTATAAGCTGGAGGCCACCCAGCTGGAAAGCAGTTTGACAGAAAAGGACCTGAGTGTCCTTGAGTTGACCATGAGCCAGCAGTGGTGCCCTTGAGGCAGAGAAGGCCAATGGTATCCAGGTCTGCACTAGGTAAAGTATTGCCAGCAGGTTGAGGGAGGTTATCCTTCCTCTCTGTTTGGCATTGGTGAAGCCACAGTTGGAGTAGAGTCCAGTGCTTGGCTTCCCAGTTTGAGAGACATGAACATACTGGAGAGAGTGCAGCGAAGAGCCAGAGAGACGGTGAAGGGACTGGAGCATCTCTCATGGGAAAGGCTGAGTGAGCTGGGACTGTTCAGTCTGGAGAAGAGAAGGCTCAGCAGGGGATCTTATCAATGTATGTAAATATCAGGAGGGGATGTGAAAAGAAGACAGAGCCAGGCTCTTTTCAGTGATGCCCAGTGAGAGGACAAGAGGCAATGGGCACAACTGGAAACACAGGAAGTTTTCTCTGAACATCAGGAAACACTTTTTTACTGTGAGGGTGACTGAGCACTGTCACAGGCTGCCCAGGGAGGTTGTGGAGTCTCCATCCTTGTTGATATTCAAAAGCCACCAGGACATGGTCCTGGACAATGGGTCTACTTGAGACTTCTGGTTTGACCAGATGACCTTCAGAGGTCTCTTTCAACCTCAGTCAGTCTTTAGTTCTGTGATTGTACGACTGCATCCTCAACAGTGGGGATTTTGAGACAGGGAAAGGAGAGCAACATATCTGTACTCCTCAGCTGTCAGCAGGATGATTGGCTTTCTCTCTTGGTCAGGTCAAAGACGATATGTGAGTGACTAAGATGAGTCAGTGAGAGATACCACAGGACTAAGATTTGGTGTAGGGAAAGTACATGCAAGAAGAGTCAACGCATGGCTGAATGTACGGTAAGGTCCCAATCCACCAGGAGTTCTTGGAGGCTAATTTGAACAGCTGAGTTGAACCAACAGTGATCAGGTCACAGCATCATCATCAGGTCATAGCATCAGGTCATAATAGCTAGGTTGGATTAGAGCCTAAAAAAATACAAATCTAATTTTGATCTTGAATTTCAAATCAGCTCCTCAGTGTTCAATCAAGAGAGTTGACTGTGATGGTGAGTAAAGCCTGGATTAGGACAGATTTGTGGTAAACTATGAATTTGCCACACAAGGCAGCCTTAACAAAATGAGACCTGTAAACTTTCACCAGCTCAGATGGGTGTCCACTTGCTCAAGTCCTCTAATAGTCACGAGCACATGTCTACCAAACAGTTCATTTTATGCCAGTTACCATTTTCACCTGTGATTCCATACCTTTTTGCAAAAACTTTCTCTGGCTATTGTGACTGAGAATTAAGTTTGGTTATCAATTGGAAAACCAAATTCAGATCAAATCTGAAACGAAGTCAGAATCCTGGGACTTCAGTTACCAAGATCTTAGACCGTTTCAGATCTTCAGCATTTTAACCCAGTAACTTCCAAGCTAGACCAGCAGATTACTATCTCTTCTCTGTTCCTTTCGTGGCTGCTAACTGGGTGCATTATGTCCCTGATTGTCTCTGTGGAGTAGACTAACTTGCACTTTCTTTCTTCCCCAGGAGCGACCGGTGCACATGGGTATTTCCTCATTAGTCTGTGCTGGATTCGGAGTCACACCGCAGGAAGGTGATCCACACAGGAGCCATACAGCTGAAGGGCTTGAGGTGAGGATATTTGCTTAGCCAAACTAAAAAGAAAGATTCATCTTGTCTACCAAGAAAAAAATTATCCTGAGCAACTGGAAGTTTCCTGATGAAGAGGAGAAAAGTGGTAAAAAACTGTGTCCTCATGCCCCATCCATGCTGGGATCCATGCCCCACAAGGACATAAAGGGTGTCCATAGTAGGTCAACAGAAGTCCCCCTAAGCCTGTGTCCTGTCTCTTAAAGGGGTCAAGACCAAATGCCTAGGGAGGAATATAAGGCCAGGAAGCATAAAGTGTCACACATCTCTGAGGTACTGCCACAAGCTCATAATATTTATGTCCTGGGAACATGTTGGAGGCAACTTCGATGCATGTAGTGCCTTTCAGTTAGTTTCTCTCCCATGAACTTGTTCAGTCTTCCCTTGAGAAGCCTGCAGGCAGTTGTCTGTGCTGCAGTGTCAAAGCTGCTCTCTCCCTCATCTGTTGCCCAGACCAAGTGACCAGGGAATGAGGTGTGTGGGACTACTGCTCCAGGGAGCGTGTCTGCCACCCATCATGTCACTGTCCATAGGAAAGCCATGAGTGAACAGCAGGCTATGAGATCATGGTTGGTATGGGGTGGATGTGAGCCACTTGGGAAAAGTTAAATGACCCCCAAAATGAACTCTGACAAAATCGTGATGCCCTTTGGACTCAGGTGTGTCCCTCCAAGATGGGAGGAAAGAGACACTGGTAGAACCTGTGGCCCTTGATGAACTTGCACATGACAGACTGAGCAGTTGTGCAGGAACAGTTGCTTGAAAGGGGGCTGTCTGCAGCCCTCCTCCACCTCTGCCCACTGGGAAAGGCACAGGGAGAGCAAAGGCAGAGGTGTAGTCTAAGCAGAGCTGGCAGCACCCACAATGGCTTGGGGCTCCACTGTAGCACCAGTGACAGTCCACTTTGCCACACAAGGATAGTGCAGGCTGAGATTTTTACACAACAGACATCTTACTGATTCTGATAGCTTTTTCTCAAGAAGCCAGAAATCAGAATTAGACATCCTACAGACCAGACCAGAGGGAACAAACACTGCCATCACCACAACAGCATTTGAGAGGCTTGCCCTGAGCAGGGCCAGAACACACCCTGGAGATGCTGTGGAAGGGAAATGTTAAACAAACTTCCACAGACTGAACCTCTTCAACACTGAACAAGGCATGTTTCCCCTCATAAAATATAAGACTTGTTCCTGTTGGCGTTCAGAGGTCTGCCAAAGCCAAGCTGAGTGGGCAGCCTGAATTTTGACACTTCTTGTCTTCAGGGCGCTTGAGTTTTTTGCAATCTCCTCTGCGTGTTTTCTTTTTCTTGTGCAAGGTAGAATTGGACAGGCAGCCAAACAGCAGGCACTGAATGCATGCTGATGACAGCCTGCCAGTGCGCTCTGGGCTCCTTCAGGATGCTAACAATAGACAAGCGATTATCACCCCTCCCATGTGTAGAAAGGGTCTTGCCAAGGGTGATTGCAATCATAGCCCCCAGCACAGCTTTCCGTGAGAAGTGCACAGGGCTTTTAGGGATGCAGTTTGACTACGCGGGAACCAGCAACTGCTCCTTTTGCAACCCGACCAGCTCAGAGGCTATTTTCAGCTGCTCCGACCCATCTCTCCGTTTCTCACAGCATTACCTCTCCACAAAATTATGCCATCCTTACTTTGCTGCACTTCTGCCCCTAATGCCAAGGGCTCCTGGGGATCCAAGGCAGCAAAGCCTGGCACTGTGGACAGTCGTGTCCTCTGTGGAAACAGTGTGCCAGTTTGCTGCTAGCTTGGCTCCATTCTGCAGAGACACTGCAGTTCACTTTCCATGCATCCCAAAACAAAAGGCAGTTGCTGCGGCTGCTGATGCTGCAGATGGAGATTCAGCCCCCGTGCTGCCGAGGCCTCCCTGAAGACCAACACCTGGTTCTCACAGCGAAATCTGGGGCCTACAGCACATAGCTCTGCTCCCTGCAACGGCCCGTCATTTGTTGTGTAAACAGCTTGGGAGGAGGTGTAGAAGGGGGAAGAAAGGGGGTATCTGAGACAGGCCAAAATCTGGAAAAGTTCAGCTACAGCAAAAACATGAAACTGCAGCCAGCACAGGATCATCTTCGTCATAAACCTCCTAAGTCAGTTCTACAATCTGCATCTGGATGCTTTTCATTCCCTATCAGTGTTCATTAGCAGCTGCCCAGCACTAAGCTGCTTGCTTGGGAATAATTAGGCCCTTTCTCCGAAGGTCATGACAGTGCTAACATCATAATGTCCCTTTCTTTGAACATACAGACGGTTGGATGCTGCAAGCATCGATTAAAGTGCTCCTGCGAGAGGTACTGGGAACACACAGGCAGTGGGGCAGCACGGACAACCAGTTTGGTGCTGCTGTGAATTATTTTTACAGCAAATATCAAAGTTACATGACAAATTTCCTGCTTAAGCTGGAGACAGCAAAGGGCTGGAAAAAGGGAGGGAAGAAAGAATGTGGAATAAACCTGAGAGACAATGTTATATTTGAGCTTTTACTCCTATTGACAGCCCAGGGCTCTTCATTCATTCACAGACAGAGTTGTGGCTCCAGGACAGTGTTTTAGGTGGGTGGGTCACCATAACTCTTCCCAGACCTCAAGCCCATGGGCCTGAGCACTGAAAAGTAATTTTCAGTGACTTGTGCGTCACTGTTAGCCAGCCAAGGAAGCCCCAGGGGCTGCATCGGCTTTGAAGAGACTCTTCAGAGTACAGGCTGTGCAAATGGGGGCATGGGAGCTTCTGCTTCACAGCAGAGTGGCGTCCTGTTGGGTTTTGTGGCCAGGCTGGGGAGGCAGTGGTTCAGCCCCCCACGGGACAGGAACTCTCCACTTCCAGCTGTGGATCAGCCACTTTCTAACAGTGGGCACATAACTCCGTGTTGCAGCTGCTCCCAGGACTTGTCTAAGAGCTGCCTGGTGGGCTGTGGTCAGCAAAGACAAGGCTGGGTAAACTGGGAAGGCTTGTGTCAGTTCCTTTGCTATACAAACTGCTTGGCCCTTGCTGTCATACTGCATAGCTTGGGAGGACTTTCATCACACGTGCTTGTGGAGGTTCTGGTCCAGTCCCAGGAACAGCTGACAGCAGACACCTCTGTAGGACATGAACCTAGCCACATCTGCCGGATGACTCTAGATGTCCTTGAGGAGGATTGTGCTGCAATGTCTCTTCGTTGACTTCTGGCCATTGATCTTGGCTCCTCCAGCCCTGTCTGCTGTGGTTTTTGCCTGTCTCCCAGAGGGTGTCAGATGTAGAGTGCAAGCTGAGAGTTTATGGCTGACATGGGACAGGGTTGTAGCAATGTGATTTTGGCCGGATGCCTACCACTGCATCTGTGCACCCTGCTTTGTTCTCCATGAGTTTCAAGTTAATTATCTTCAGGACCTGATACAAGGTGCATCAGACCTCCTGCAGAGGCAGACTGGAGCATGGCTGAGGTCTCAGAGCGAGCCTGGAGTTGTCCCCTAGGAGAAGAGTTGTGTTGCATCAGCGAAGGGTAACTTATCATCAAGCTAAAAAATGTAGGGTCTCTGAGGTGCCTATCAAAGCTTTTGATAGAATTGATAACTAAACAGTGTAAAACGGGGTATGACAAACCTTGTATGTGGTCTTTGCTGCTATTCTAAGTTATAGCTGAATGCGCTTGGTGAGAACTCATTGGGCGTTCCCCAAAACTGTCAGTCTTTGCTGCTGCTGCAGTAAACAGTATTTTAAAATAATCTCAGTCATCACAGGTTGCGCTGATCCCAGGATGGCTGCTTTCATTGGCAATCCTGGTGCCACCTTTTAAAAGGCATCACTTCTGTCCATGCAGTGGAAAGCCAGCACAGTGTCTGGTCAACATCACAGCAAGAATATCATGAAGATTCTACTCAGTTGCAACGGTTGATGGTAGCTTTTCAAGGAGAGCAAAAATACCTGTTACCTTTGTTACAATTGTCTCTAGGCTTGCCTACATATTGGATATCTCACAGTTCAAACAGATGTAGGCAAGGGGGAAATGGCCATGAATTGCTCTAAAGCGACAGTACCCAGTCAAGTCCCAAGTTTGACCTGTCTTTCCAAGGTACAAGAACTCTCCCTGTCCCCACTGAGTGCAGCAGACCACAGATGTTCAGTATGTCTGCAAGGCAGCATCCAGCCTCTTGGACTTTCTTGTCTTCTTCTCAAGCTGTCTCATCTCATGTCAGCAGAGCTCACAAATGGAGTGAATCAGAGGCTCTCATCACAGCCAGCGTGCTTGAGAGCATGGGACAGATGTTGCTGGGGTCTGCCCTTCAGGTCAGGATGCTGTTTCCATGGCCAAGCCCAGCCCTCTTTTGTCAAGAAGAATTCCCAGCATAGACAAAGGCCAGAATATGCCTTTCTGTAAGCATAATAGCAAGACTTTGTTACACTGGAGTACCTTGCTTTTTAAAAATTTAAATAAAGGAATAAGTGTAACCCGGAGCCATTTCAAACTCCCAGGTAGACAGATAGCTGTTTTGCTCTACTGAATCCATGCATATTTAGAGAGTTCCTTATTAAATAGACAAGAGTCATTCTATCTATCGAAAACTTGCATGAAGGTGAAGCATGTTTTTGGTGTTTCTGCAGAAGGCTGCATGCTCTGTTGAGACAGGGACTGGCTGTGTTTTATGCAGCACCTAGGAAGGCTGGAGTATAAAATTCAACAGCTGCACTCTCTGGTGTATAATGCCAGTGCATGCACAACATCGTATATCAGTGCAGTTGTGGGTCACTGTGGCATGACTTGATGATAGGAGACTTGCATAGGAAATGAGAGAAAATAATCGGACATTGAGTGCTGGCTGCTCCTTTCAGCCCTGCTTTGACCACTGGTCATTGTCAGAAGTTGAAGCAGTGATAGCTGTTTGGGAGCTCTGATCCACCACCAGCTCTCTAGTGTTGTCCAGACACTCTGGACTGGTTTCTGGCTTTCTTTATTCGGGGTGGTGTGGTGGATACCAAGATTAACTGGACACTGATGATCCAACAAGACACTTTGGGCCAAGCAGCCTGGGTCCAACTGCAGCTCACTTTTCTGTGCATTGAATCAGGGCCTCATTTATTGCATCTTGCATTCTCCTATGGACTATCATCATCTGCAATGTGTCTGTGAAGCACTTTTGAATAGATCAATCACTTTATCCATGTGCTAAAACTGCAGTTGTTGGCAGTTGCTGGAAGATTTCAAGCTCTGCATCTAGCTGCTATAGCTGGACAGTTGTTGTTCTTCATGCCCAGAGATACCTGTGCAGAGCTTCCTTATGTTCTCACAGACTAGAGCTAACTCCCAGCCCTCTAGCATGTCTCTTGAGCTTTTCCTTCTTGCAGTTACACAGCTCAAGTATTCAGGTTCACAGCTCCAGGTATGCTGTGTGCTCCATGGAGCAGTTTGGATGGGTTGGACTATTGGCTAGGAAATAGAGCAGTAGAAATTTCCATAGCTGGTGAGGGAAGTTTGATGCTCCACTCCTGTTTTATACCCCACAGGCAGCTGGGGTAGCTTCAGCTCCAGGGGACCAACAGTGTTTGCTTATAAAGGCACCCCAGTGTGCATGTGGTGAGAGGAGACTGAACCAGAACATCCACCATCTCCTAACCAGGTTTGAGCTCCTAAGTTGTGCTGGCAGCTCAAACATCTCTATGATAAAGGATCACTGACAAAACCCATTAATAATCGGTATGTTTGCACTTGTTTCTGGCTGGCCCTGTATTTATAGGGAAGTGCTGAGGGTGCTGTGCTGGCAAGAATGTTCATCAATCCATGAATGGCTTTTAAAGAGAAGCTATTTCATGTGGCTTCCCACATAAGGACCAACAGAATGGTATAGAACAGTCCTTCTCAGTCCTCTCAAATCCATATACCACTGAACCCCACTGAGAAAAAACACAGAGCCTCTCATGCAGCTTTTTCCCAGCAGTTTTAATTACAGCCAGCTTTCCGTCTTCACTTACTACTTCTATTTCCCCTTCTTTCTTGTCCATGTAGGAAGATGTTGTTGTGTTTTTGTCTTTGCTATAGTTTCACAAACCAACTTCTAATTCTCAGGACTGACTCTTAAAAATACAGGGAAGATGAATCTCTCAGACCTGTGCTCTCTTCTGTATATGCTTAGCTTGACTTAACAGCTAAATGAGCCCAAAACTTCATTGCAAAGTCATATAAATCATCTTGCTTGTTCCCCAGTCCCTACCCTCCTGATCTGAGGATCTCTTAGGTCCTTGCTTTCTCAGGTCCTTCCCTTTACTTTAAAACACATTGGAGCAACAAATTTCTTACAGCATATTTAAACAGCACTTGGCCATGACCAATTCACTGACTTAGAAAGGGTTTTTTTACCTCATTGGAAAATGAAGGCAGTGCCCACAGAAGTGATTGCAGGTCTTTGATTTTCATGGACATAAGATCAGTGTTTTAATAGGTTTTCAAGGCACCATGGTACAACAGCTCTCCTTCGAATGCAACGGGATTGGGGAACTGAACTCTCCTCTGTGCCTCTGAATATTTCCCCTTCAGTTTCTGTGCTATTAAGGCAGAAACTGAATATTTCATCATTATTTGAAGATAGTTTATTCCTCTTCGTAATTTGCCAGAGTGGATTAGAGTTTCTTTAATATTAAATCGGAGGCTTTCTCTAAAGCATCCTAAAATGAGCTCATTTCATTAGCACACTGTTGATTTATTATTTATAATGACTGTTTACAAAACAGCCTGCAAAGACGAGGAGGCCCTGGTCAGGTGACTGCATATTTCTACAGGCAGCTCCAGCCCTCCTGAACAACCTGCATGCCTGGGCTCAGCAAAAAATTAGCTGCTGATTAGAAGTGATTTGCAAGGGGAGTTTAAACAAACTAATCCATTTCTGGTTTGAGGCATGCTGTTGCAGCTGATGTAGCTCATGAGGGGACTGATCTTAGCTGGAGGTTTTTGTAACGTTTTCTGTGGGCTGTCCACACTTGCTCCCTTTTCAGGATGACATTAGCAAGGCAAGAACTGGTGCAATCCCAAAGCCCCTTTCTGATCTCTTCCTTTGAGCACCAACCAGTCAGTCTACTGATCTGCTCAGTGGTGACATGTGTCACCAGCTCCTGACCCTATCCAGAGTCCTGTCACTTTTTAGCATCTTCAGCCTAAACTGGAAGCATCAAGTCCTTTGGGCATGAATGGAGCCTGGAGCAGAGTTGCCCCTTCACTCCACTCCTGTGTCAGAGGGGTCTCTGCTGGGCCCACTTTTTCAACAGTTTGCATGTGTTGAAGCCTGATTAGCAAAAGACTGATGTGTGCTGGACTTGATTCTCACAGTTTGGGGGAATGCCTTACCATCCACAGCAGCAGAAGTGGTGAGGTGAGTGCTGCGCAGAGTTGAGCAACCCTCCCTTAAACATCAGTCACAGAACCACGGCTTACAGCGGTGGTTACTGAGCCTGCAGGTATTGGAGAAATGGCTGAGAAACATTGACTGGTGCAGAGGCCAGCAACAAGAGGAGATTGATTGCTCTGCTGCTGGAGTGGGACTGTCGGAGTTCTGCTGCAGTGCCGCAGGCTGTGTGCTCCAGGCAGTGCTGCCAACATTAAGTGTTTGGCTGATGTTGTAGGTGCTTTTGTCTAAAAGGAATCAGGCTGGGCTGTGCACATGAGGTTTTTTAGGAGCAGCTTTCTGTTCTTTGTTCTGCACCTCTAGTAACTTCCGGTTCAAAGAGCCACTCAAAAAGTTGCACCCAGATAACTTCCCTTGGCTTTCAGGAGGAAAATACCCAACCCTGCACACGAAGCCAGAAATCTGGCACAGAAAAGCCAGAGTTCTCTCCCGGGCCTGGGATTCCAATGCCAGTCATGAAGGCAGAAGGTCCCAGGCCCTCCAAGAGTACAGTGTCTGCAGGACTCAGAAAGTCACATCAGCCACTATGTGGAGGTAAAGCAAGAAGATGTAGCTGCTGCTAAATCATGAATCTGCCAAGTGGGATTGAGAAAATGCCTCCTAATAAGCATTTTCTTTAGAGAATGTAATTTTCCAATCAGGCACTGAAGCATTACCAAAGGAATTGGAACAATACTGCTTTAGCACAATATTCTCCTTCCTCTCCATCATTGTTCCCCTAGAGGTGCTAAGGGATACCCTGTGCCCTTTCAGCCTCTCTCCAGGAGTGTTGGAGTGTCTACACAGTAGCGTGTAGTCAGTAGCAGTGAGGGATTCATGCTCCTCCATATGTCTTCTGGTGTGGGCAGAGTGAACCCTTATTTTCTGGCAGGGACCATGTAGACCCACCCTTCATGTCCTCACAAAATCCTTTAAGGGCTTTGGCTCGGAAGGCATGTGGTACGCCACATAGCTGGAGAGTCCTCAGCCAGCGCTCTGCTAGTTTCCACTGAAAGCAACACCAAGTTTAAACAGTTTCCTTTGGTTTCTCCAATCCTTGCATGTTTGCTTCTCTGACCAGCTGGGCCACATCTAAGCAGCAGCACAGGATCCAAGAGCTCTGCTTTCTTGTGCTGCAAATTCACAGCATTGGTGGACATGCTAGCCCCTGCCCCCAATACCTCTTTATCCTGTGCACTGCTGGTGCAATTTGTCAACTTCCTCCATGCAGCTGTGTCCTCCGGAACAGTCAATGGAGGTAGTTCGATCTCATTTAACCAAACTGGCTTGTTGAAATGCCAGCTGGTTCCTGAAAAAGCGGCTAAAATCCAGTCTTTTTTCTTGAGATGTGCTGTCTTAATTCAGCTTAGTGCATAGTTCTGATCTGCTCCATCTTGGACCTCAAGCCCTTGTCTCTGCATTGGTCTAGAAGAAGCTAGAAGGCTTTGCTGCCTTCAAACACACTCCAGAATGGGTGGAAATTCTAGGAACAGCACAACCCTGCCCTTCTCAAATAGAAGGTTTTAGAATGTTCAGTGGTGTGTAACTGAGACATAAACCACTTGGATGGGAACTCAAGGGCAGCAATTCCTGCACAGGTACCTATGCACCGGGAGCTTGACACAGAACAGGGACTCAGGGCTTTGTGTGTCAGATAGATTCATGTTCCCAAGCCAGAGACCCCTCCCCTACACTGAAAGGCTTGGTTTGATTTTCACATGCCCCTGGGGAAGACATTGGGTTCCCCCATTCCTGCCTTTCAGATGTGCTAGGTCACACTTAGGTCCGTTCTCCCAGCAGCCGCAGCACCATCACTGCAATGCTGCTATCTCGCTGTGACATGGCACGTGGGACGCCACCTGCTATGGTAGTGCTGGCACTTCCTCTGGTGGGAAGGACTCATGTCTGTGTAAGGATGTAAAGAGGCACTAGCAGCTGAAGATGCACAATCCAGAAGTTTTCCCTCCTCTTTTTGAGTCATAATTGTTTGTGAGCAGATCCACACCTCTTTGCACTGATCTTTTCAAAGTTTGTCCTCCATCCTCCCATCCATCCCCTTGTATTTTCTTGTGCTCTATCTCCTGTTTGCTGGCTCATGTGTGTGGTAGGGTAAAGGCAGCTCCACCACTTAAATCCCCTGTACCTGCATCTAAGTACATTCTCACGAGGTCAGATCTGTGGTGTCTTGGCCCTGCTGTACCACGCACAGGAGCCCAGAAGGTCCACACGCAATTGTCAACCTTGTCACTTCTGAGTATCTCAGAAATGTTAACTATAGCATCAATACATGGGTGAGCCAGGCAGCCTGGTTCTTCCTGAAGATGTTATCTCTTTCAAGAATTGGTACATTTTTATAGTAGGGAAATCTCAAACTGCACAAACACCCGAAGTGCCCTTTTTGTTGGTTTTGTTGTTGTTGCTATTGTTTTCCAAAACTTAAAGGATGAGCGGTCCATTAGAATGGCAGGAAATGACCATGTTGCATGGTAATAACTGGGCTAAGAGATTCAGTAGCACACTCTCACGTATGCTGTTAATAATGCTGATTAACTAATCCATGTGCACCTCCAGCTTCACTTCTCTATTTCCCCTACCTCACCCTCCTCTGTCATTCTTCCCATCTCCTCCAGTGGCTTGGTGCTCACACTGTGTGCCTTGTAGCTAGGTACCTCCCATGTCCTCCTCCTGGGGATGTGACTCTGACCACATCCCACTGGTGGTTCCGCTCAGTTACTCCGTCATAACTCTGAAGTGAGAACTGTGTGCTATGTGATGCCTAACCAATGAGGCCTACAATTGCTTGGTCTCTAGGAACCACTGTAATGACCATAGGGCGGGGATGATTAATCAGGAAATGGTAAAGAAAATGCTTATAATGAAGCATCTGAATTTTTGACTTTACTGGGGAGTACAGACTCACAAACAAGGTCATGGAAAAGAAATCCATTGAGAATGAGTAAATACAAAGACTTTACCTCTGTGTTGGCTCTAAACCACAAACTATTTCAGACTGGAAGAATATCTTGAAAAAGTGTTTGACCATGATCATCCTGTTCTATACATTGATCAGTGCTGCAGACAGGCTGCTGAGCCTTGGTGGACCTTTGTGCCACCTGATGCCACTAGTCCTGTGTCATGCTACAGTCATGATCTGATTTGTAGAACTTTGATGATGGAGACAGATACAAGGGTCCCTGCTCACATACCATGAAATGAGGAGTGAAGCACCATCCTTGGTGTGCATGCCACCCCTCGTCTCTGCTTGCGCTTGCCATGCCCTGTGCCCTTGGAGCAGATGGCAAAAACATCTCCAAACCTGGACTCCCCCTTTCTGCTTGACCACAGTGCAAAGGCAGGGCCCAGCTCAGATTGAAACTCCTCTGTCTTCAGTGCAGAGTCTTTTCCAGTATTTAAAACTTCTCTGCCAGTTTAGTGTGGGACCAAGCAGGGCACCCTGAGTGCCAGACTCAGCTTGCAAACATAAAGTGGAGTAAGGTTGGCCAAGGAAGCCAGAGGGACATGGAAGGTCCTGCTCTCTGCACAGACGGAGCAGATTTCACATCTTCTTCCCATGGGAATTTCATCACCTATGTTCTCAGCAATGAAGACTGTTCCTAGTGAGGTATTTTTTTTGTGTCCTTTGCTCTTGGGACTAGAACCCACAAGGATGACGTGAATGTGAATGTGTGTTTGTTGAAAAAAACCAAATACATCCCTGAGCTGCAAAGACTGTTTTTAAGCCTTGGCTTTTGAAGGGGCATCTGACACAAAGGGCTGAAGGTAGTTAATACAGCACGTACCAGCCTCTGGCTGATAGGAATAAGCAGCATTGTTGATAAGCTCATTTGATAAAGCTGTTGCTGGGCACTGCAGATGCAGGCTAAATCCAGCCTTTAATATCTATCTCAGTCCCATAGGCAGTGCTCTCAGGTAGTGCTGCCAGGAATTATTGTAACCCTGCCTACCTCTCGTACAGCTTTCAGTGAGTCCTGATGAGTCCTCATGGTGTGGTCTTATGTACCACAGCTGTCACTGACCTGGTCATACATCACTAGCTGATAGGTAAGTAAATTGCACCAGCTAATGCAAGTTGGTACCAAGACTTCACAGGCAGCATAGACCCTTGTTGTAGTTCCATGGGGTTTTGTCCTGTGTCCTGTGTTGTTGAAGCAATGATTAAATCCCCCATAACTGGTCCAGCTGGTCACTTGATCACAGAAGATGTTTCCTGTTGGAAGCTGCTCAGGTTGCCCCATAAGACTGCATGTTGGGGCTGGGTTACAATAGCCTTCACATGCATGAGCCTCCTCCATCATGAGAAGTAGTGAAGGGGGGCCTGTTCAAGGAAAGAAATCTGAGTATGGTGGGTGTGTGGCCTTGTCTGTCTGCTAGAAAGGGCACAGGATTGCTCTGTCCTCTAGTCCTCAGTACAGAGGACTGGGTCCCTGGGGAAACATGATAGGCTCAGGTACTGTTGATTGCCAGGCTATGCTATAACCTAACTAAACAGCTGATCTCTTACCAGCTCTTATGGCATCCTGTCAGCTGAAGAACTGGGAAGGGAGGATCTGCTCTCGGGGTGTTTTCAGAACATGCAAGACATGTACCATTTGAAATGGGGCTCATCGAGCTTCTGAGCCTGAGCAGAGATGAGTTGAAGTCTGAGATTTGCACTGGGTTGGATCTCAGAGCCTATGTTTTGAAACCCCCAGCTCCTCACAGCTCCTTTTATGTGCTGCACTGGAGAGAATGGTTGTTAAGATTATAAGCCTTAATGGTCATCCCTGGGCTTATGGAGACAGCCCAAAACCAAGAAAAGGAGTTCCTAGTGACTTCTCCATGTAACAACATGTTGGGAGGACAGTTTTCCAGTCTACCCTAAGGCAGGGTTGAAAGATCCTGAAGAAAAAATTATTCGCTTTTGGGTTCTGCAAGACTTGTCTTTAGCAAGAGTATTCGAACATCTGGTGGTGCATGTGGACACCAGGCTGTGTCTGGAGGAGTGCAGGATCTCCACCGCAGCTGTGCAGCGGGGGCATTTCCCAGCCCCTCTGTCATGGTCCATGCACGATCATCTCTTTCCTCCGCTGCTGACCTGGAAGCGGCAGAATCTCAGGGCTCCTCTAAACATGATGCTGATCCAGAAGACATTAAACCGTTATCTCTGTGTCTCACTCCATCAACATTTTTTCAGTCTGTATTAAAAATCCTACTATGGTTTTTAGCACAAAAGGGGAAAGAAGAGAACCTTCTATGTTCAGGACATTTGGGACATCACTAGAATTTCATCCATCTGTGATTGGCCCTCAGACCGTCATACTCAATTTATTTCTCAGCCAAAGTTTTTCAGCCATCTGCTCAAGTGGAACAGCTTCCAGCATTTATTCCCAATAGTGCTCCTCTGAGGGAGCGCATGGATTTTCTCCAGTACGACAGCATCACAATTTTCCAAAAAAACCCTCAGCCCAACCCTGCAGTGACTGGCGGGGAGCCCTCCCTGCTCTGCACCCCGACCTTGAATTTTAAGCAATTGATCAAGAAAACACAGAACTGTTTCTCTTCCACTTAGGACTACCAAACATGACTGATGTTTTTTAAAGGGCTCCTCTGCAGAGATGTTAATGAGGTCGCCTTGGATACTCCGCTTAAAATGGTGTCATTTCAGCTTCTTTTATGTCAGCAATCAACAACAACAACAAAAAATACACAACAACCGATCAGCAGATCTGCTTGAGGAGGGGTGGGGGACTCCTGGCAGGGGACTGGAGCAGATAGCAACTCACAGTCCACCTGCTGCCAGCAGTTCGGTGGCTGAGCCTCTCTGATTGTCTAGTAGAGCATCAACACAATGATCTCCATAATTATTATCTCCTTAAATTGCGAAAAAAAACCCAACCCACAAACGAAAAGAGATTAAAAAAGCCTGATTTTTCCAGATATCCTATTGAAATTGCCCCAGGAAAGGACTTCAAATTGGGAGCAGCAAGAGGTTTAGGGAGAGTCAGGGAAATAAAAGCAGTTTCTCTCTGTGAACAGAGGGGATGTTGTGTGTCTTTAGGGAATTGTTTGCAGGGCTCAGAGACCCACTTGAATTACTGCTGCTTAATGTGTTCCCATACATCAGCTGAGCTGTGAGAGTGGACTATGTGCAGATTTATAAAGCAGAGTGAAACATACTTGAAACAGGAACACAAGGCAGGTCCATCCAATGCTTTGACGATCTACCCAACACAGTGCTCACCATGTCTCCAACAAATTAGTTGGCTTCTCTGAACCTCACTCTCCTCACTTGTGAGCAGGGCTCAATTCAGTGACACGTCTCACAGGTTTCATTGGATATGTGGAGCCACTGATGGAAAGGTATGAGCAAGTTCAGAGGATTAGCTTTGGTGAACATATTTACATATGAATAGAGATCAGACTGATTCCTTGATTAGTAGTTAGACTAATCTGGAAAGGAACTGCAGTTATTATTATTCCTTTATTACGTACTCACTATTCCACTTACCCAGATTATATGGATATGGAGGGAGTAGTTCTCTATCCCTCACTAGCAGTGCCCAAACATGATGATGGAGAGCATCCTTAAATCCCGAAGTAGACTGCCATCATAATGCAACCAGCCCTTTCCTGAGAGGACCTGTGGGTGAGCCTGGCACTGTCTGGGATGTCAGAGCCCAGACTTAGATCATAGAACAACACAAGTCTGTAGGGACCTCAGGAGGTCTCTGGTTCAAGCCCTGCTCAGAGCAGGGCCAGCCTAAATGAGGTTGCTCAGGATTGTGCCCAGTAGAGGGTTGAGAACCTACACAGATGGAGAATCCATGGTCCTTCTTGGCCTTGTCTTAGTGTTTGACATGTTGATGCTGTAGCTGAGCTTAACTGCCCTGATCTGGGGCTTCAAGCCGCAGTCTCTCCCATGGGCTAGGAAGCTGAATTTAAGTCCAACCTTGGGCTTTCAGCCCCTGCCTCTGGCTTTCTATCATGAGCTGAAAACGTTTTTCCTTGTATCTATCAGGAATTTTCTGCACTCCAGCCTCACTAACTGCCTCTCATCTTTCCACTCTGCACCTCCAAGAGTCCTTCTGTCTTTTCCACCCCTTCTTTCAGGTAGTTGCAGAAAGCAGTTAGATCTTCTGCCTGCTCTCCTCCAGGCTCAACAAATGCGGCTCTCTTTGTCTCTCCTCACACCTCTTGTGCTTCAGCCCCACAAACGTATTGGTGGCCTCTGCAGGACCTACTTCAATCTGTCACCTCATTTTTGTCCTAGGAAGTTTCAAACTGGGCCCAGTGTTTCAGAAGCAATCTCAGAACAGCCAAGCAAAGGGGAATTATCACTTCCCTTGATGTGCTGGCTACAGTCTTGCTAACACAGCTGAGGGTATAGTTAGCCTTTGCTGTAGGCACAGTATCAACTCCTGTTCAACTTCTTATTCACCAGGAATCCCACCTCTTTCTGCAAAGCTGCTTTCTACCAGGCTGCTTTCCAGACAGCTCTTCCCCAGCCTGTCCTGTTCCCTCATGAGTTTATGTTGTCAGTACTGTACTTGCTTTTGTTGTCTGCCCATTTCTCCGGACTGTTGAATCTCTCTGAACAGCAGCTGCAGCCTCTTGGGTATTGAGTGCTTCCCTCCCCATTGCTTCCTTTGGTGTCATCTGAAAACTTCCTGAGAGTGCACTTTGCTCAATTATCCAGGCCACCAGTAAAGCTGTAAAACAGTACTGGCCTGAGACCCAGTCCCTCCAGGATCTCACAGTAACAAGTTGCCAAGTGGCCTTTGTACTGATGACCATCACCCTGCGATGATCCTATTTTTCAGCTGCCTTCTTTTCTATTTATGAGGTCCGTATCTCCTCAGTCTGACTGTAAGGAAGGTATACATTGAAGGCTTTACTACAGGCAAGGCAAACTACTTCCACTGTTCTCCTCTTATCCACACCTTACCCACACAGCCAGTTTTCTTGCCATTCAGGGTAGTCAGGTTGGCCAGGTACGATGTGCCCTTTGTAAATCCCTGCTGGCTGTGCCCTTCTCATCCTTAAGGTGCTTGGCAGTGATTGCTGGGAGGATTTGCTCCATCGCCTTCCCAGGGACAGAGGTGATGTCGGGCAGGCTCTAGTTCACCAGACTCTCCTCCTTGCCCTGCTCAAAGCCGTGTGTGATATTTGCCTTCCTGATTGCTACCATCTTCCAAAGAGATCAGAGAGGAGCCTTGCCACAAAATCAGCCATCTCCCTCAGCACCTTTGAGTGCATCCAACTCGGTCCTGTCAACTCATGTATATTCAGATGGCTTGAGCGTGTCTAAGTCAGTCTTTCTCTAGCATGGATAATGCCTCACCACTGCTGTTAGAAACAGGAACCTGGGAGGTTTGAGGGAAAATTTCAGCAATAACAACTGAGTCAATGAAGGCTCTGAGTACTTCAGCTACTCTGGGTCTGTAGTCACTAGGTCCTGCCCCGGTGAGCTGCAGGGCCACATCTCCCTCAGCCTTTCTTCTGCTGCCAATGTACTTCTCAGAGCCTTCTCATTCGCCTTTGCATCCGTCGCTGGTTCCCACTGCAGCTGAGCTTTGTCTATGTACCCCATACAACTTAGATAATGCTGCTCCAATCTTCCCAGGTTGCCTGTGCCCACTTCCACCTTCTGTGTACTTCCTTCTTGCACCTGAGCTCAGTCAGGCATCCCCTGTTAATTGATGCTAGATTCTGCCCCACTTGCTTGACTTCCTCCAGACAGCAATGGCCCATTCTTATGCTTGGAGGAGGTGGTCCATGAAGATGTACCAGCTGTCTTGGCCTCTTTGCCCTCCAGGAAAGCAGATCTCAAAAAAAGATGAAACCTCTTCTGCATCTGGGGTTGGAGTTGTGCTATGTGCCTTGCATTCTTATTTTAGTAGTTGAAACTCTGCCATCTCATGCCATGGTTATTACAGCCAAGGCTGCCCTCAGCCTTCCCACTCCTGACCAGGTCTTCCTGGTTTGTGAGTCACAGCTGCAGCGGAGCATTTCCCCATGTTACCTCATTGATTACCTCGAGGAAATTGTTCTCATGAAACTCCAGAAATCTCCTGGATTGATTTCACCCAGCTCCACTACCGTTCCAGGGGCAGGGAGGTTGAAGTGCCCCATGTGTACCAGGGAATGCATTCATCAGGCTTTGTTCAGCTGGGTTCAAATTGACCCATCCATGATAGACATTTTCCTACCTAGATCAACATGTTTTCCATTGCACTGCTACTTACATAAAAGACTCACCTACAGGTTATGTTGATCCTGCAGTAGGCATGGTCTGTGCATACAGAGTTGCTCCTTCATCTAGAGACTAGATTTCCTTGTCCAAATAGACAGCAAGGTAGGAAGACAAAGAAACGTGAGACCACCAGGGATCATTAGTCTGAAGGAACAGAAACCTGGATGTTACAGTGATTTAGTTAAACTGCACTTAAAACAGTTGTATGGATAGTCCTATTCATAATGGAAAAAAAGATGAGTTTGATTTCTTGTCGTTTATTGTGGACATGAGGTAAGTTAGGATAAGTGGAGGCTACATGAATTCTGAAACAGGAATGTCCACATAGACAGTTTAATGAAGTTTAGCTAATCCAATTTTCAAAGGTTAATTCAGATTAATTTTCCTGATTGTCTCTGTGTAGATAAGGCCGAGGTCACTTCCCCAAGGTCACTGGCTGATTCAGACACAGGATCCAGACTTTCTTCCTCAGGGAGCACAAGTCGCCATTTCTGTGCTGGACTGATTTGTCTCTAGCCATATACTCCCTTCATATTCCCCTGTACAAAAGAACACAATTTCTTCCACTTTCCTCAATGAACAGTGAGTATCACTGATTCTTGCAGTTCCCTTTTAGGCTGCAGATCACTACAAAGCCATTTTCTGGGTGAAGTGTACCCACTGTTATTGGTGCAATAGCTCGCACTGGTGCTTGGATGTGAATTATAGCATCTACTTTATCAGAGAGACATCTCACACATATAGGAATTGGTGATGTATTAAAACCTGTCCTAGGAAGCCAGAGCAGCCCACAGTATCTTGTTGGTAGAGGTGGGCACTTCCAAGCACTCCAGCTGGCTGACATTGTCAGATCTCCCAGATCCTCCTGGTGCTGCTTTTTCTGACTCTTCTGGGCACTCATCTACAGTTATACCATAGTCTCCCAGCATGAGCAATAGCAACAGTTTACAAAATGAATTTCCATTTTGTAATCTAATAAGGTGTAGACTGGGGTGGGACCTAGTGCTGGGGGACATTTGTCCCACAGCTCTTTCAGCAGGGCTTCTCACCTCTGCTTCTCAGCATCTGGTGCTAGCCACTGACTGGCAACTGTGATGCGCCAGTTGTTCATAAGGGACTGAGATCTAAAATGTAGATACTTTAGAGGATTTGAAAAAAAAATATATAATCTAACCGGAACCAAGAGGTTCCTTTGCCTTAACTGAAAACTTTCCCAGTGGAGTTACAACCCTAGAACAAGTACTATGCATCTCCTAGTACTTGATAAATGGATACAGGAGCTATTCTGAACAGCAGCAATAGTGAATGGTTACTTTTCCTTGGCCAAGATGAGGAAGCTTTAAGTAACTAATTAAAAAAAAGAATCAATAGAAAGTCTTTTCCCACGATCTTTTGCCATGAGTCCTTGGCAATAATTCCAGCACTCACTTCAAAGCACTGAGGTCTCTTTTCTGGGCTTCTTTCTACCAAGGCAAAACACTTTACACATATAAGTTGCTTGGGCTCAGTAGCTGGCTGTAAGCTTGTGGTTCTGCTTTAGGGGGGACTTGCTATCCCCAAATCCTTGTGTTCAGAGGTCTCTGTCTCTGCATGATAAGTCTTATAACCATGATGTGTGTCAACATATCTGGCCCTTTGCCTTCATTAGAAGATAATTTCTTCTCCTTAGGACTTCCTAGAGTGTTATGCTGTCCCACAGCAGTGAAGCGATAATTTCTGATATTTTCCCAACATAGCTGTCCAGATCCTCCTCCTCTTTCTCACTGTTACTCAGTGAGCCTCTCAAGGCTCCTGTCTTAGACCTGAACCGCCCTGAACTGTTCAGTGCTTGGTTCCCAGTGCAAGAACTTCAGTGTGCAAAGGGAAGAATGAGATGAGAAAGCAGTGGGGGCAAAGAGATGGGAGTGTGCAGGAAGCAAGGATAAGTTTTCTGCCAGTAGGATGAGAAGTGCTCTCCATCTTGCATTGTTGCTGCAGCCTTTCACTCCAGAGAGTCCATGACGAAGCTGGGATACCATCCATTTGAACACAATCTGTATTGCGCACATCTGCAAAGCGGTTTCAAGAAGCAGAGAGGTCTGCGAGAGTGCTGAAGGTGTTTCCATCCCCTCTGTCCAGGGGAATCTGTCCATACACTGCTAATGCATCTAATCTGCTGAAGAATTTGCCTCGTTTCAGCAAAATTTTCATTCTTATTGGGCAAATGAAAATGTTCCCTCTTCTTGTTCAGCTGCTCCAGGTTAAAGCAAATTCTGAATCTGTCCCACAGTTACTAGGAAGGGACCCAGCTGCTGCCTCTCCTCTTCCACCAGTGATGCCATCTGCTATTACCTTTTGCTGGTCTCTTCTTTTTCAGGTCTTAACCAGTTCTATGGGGGCACCTGGAAGGCAGACCAGGTGTGCTGTTGGATCTGTGCTGCATGCATTGCTGAGGGACATCTTTTTCAAAGTGGGAAAGGCCAGTTTCCGTGGTCAGCAACCAGCATCCTCTTCTCCTCTCCTCAGCCTGACAGCTTTGCAACAAGTCTGAAACAGAGTCTGAGCTCATACCACAATATCTGCAGGAATATTTTCACCACTGTTCCTCTCACTGGCCCCAGAAACATTAAAGGCAACCTCCAAGTCCTCCTTTTCCTTCTTCTTTCTACCCACCAGTCTATTCTTATTTGTGTTTAGGCAGAACAAAAAAACCCCAACCAACAAACAAACAAAAAACGCCCCCCAAAACAAGAATTTACATGAAGAGTCTTCAGCCTCCTCTTTTACCACTCTGCTTTTCAAAAGCCTACTTTAAGGCAAAATAAACAAATGGGATACTAAAGGAGGTGAACTTATCTTTGCTTTGGAAAGATGGCTTTGAGCCACATCTGACCATTTCTGCTTGGTGAAGAGAGAGCTAGTCATGTTGCCCTGATTGAATCAAATATGGTTAGTAGCACCATATTCTGGTTTGAGTTTCTCATGTTACCCCAGCACAAAGCAGGACTTCATTTCTTCTTCTAGTCCTAACAGGCTACTCCTCCAGCTACCACGTGCTTGGGAACTGAAAGCAAGATGCCAGAGTATTCTCCTGACACTGGTGCTGTAGATTGTTCTGTGATATTTTTCCCTGTCTTGCAGGAACCTGCATGTCTCTGGACAAATTTATATCCCAAGACATGGATACACATGCACTAGGTGCTGTAGTAATTGCATGTTTCTGACCAGTGCTAAGTGTCAAGTAATTCATATATTCCTCTCCTTGGTCAAAGCGTTGTGTGCTACTCCCTGTCCAGCGCGTGCCCAGGTACTGTGGAGTGACTGACTTGCTGAAAGCTCACCCTCCAGCTGACCTGCCTGGTCTCTTCTCCATGTGGCACCTCTGTATTCCCCTGGGATCAGCCAGGTGGGCTCCGCTGGAGGCATCCCCATCCCCCTCTCTCACATCAGCACCATTTTGCCTTTGGTTTCTCTGGGTGCATTACTGGTGAAGTTCCTGGACACGGTCCTTTCAATGTGCCCTTCCACCTCCAATGCATTTATGTATTGTCTGTGCATGCTGTTACAAGGCAGTGAAGTTCTTCTGCAGTTGCAGAATATCTGAAGAGCATATACAGAAGAGTTCATATAGCAATTATTACAATTGTATTATTATAATTTGTAAATATTGTAATTTTTTATAATTAAAAAGTGTCATTTTTAAAATTAATACGGGCTAAGGAGCAGCTCTAAACACAACCCTTCATTAGTGTCTGAACTTTTGGTCCTTTCTCTTTTTACCTTAAATATCAGATAACATTTAGGTTCCTGAACAATAATTTTTTTATGGAAAGGGAAAATATTAATAAAATATAGTGGGTCAATCCATTTTATTATGACGAATACAAGATCCTATTTCTTGAGTACAGTTAGGCTCAAAAACCAGGATGCGGTTTAGAATGCCGTTTAGGTGCTCACTGCTTCCCAGAACCTGTCCCATGTGCTCTTCTGAAGACTCTGTCTTTGACTCCATCCCATGTCCATAAAGCCTTGTTTGCAGGATTTTTCTTGATTATGTGCACTGGCAATTCCACCTGACACAACATAATAATCCTTGAGTTTGCTGTTGAGCTGCCTGGATAAGTTCTTCACAGTGCTGCCAGTACTGAATGGTGGGCCCCAATGTCTTGTGTTGTTTTTTCACAAAGGCTCTTCTTCCACTGACCTAGGCCAGGTCTGTGCGCATCTGTAAATCGAAGACTACTTCATGTAATGAGTAATATGTTCTAGAATAAAAATATCTCCTTCCAGGAACCCCCATGCAATAGGGAATATCGATTCTTTGACCCCCATTGTGAGAGCAATCACTTCCAAAGGATTGTGAGGAGTGAGCATCACTTCCCAGTTGTCTAAAGGGAAGAACAAAGGAAGACCAGAGGTGCGTCTTTTTTTTTTTTTTTTTTATTTTAAAGCCTGAAAACAGGGAAATAATCTGACATCATGTGAGATTTTAGAAATACAGTTGAGTTTTGTGGCTGGAATGTAGGATGAGAAGCTAGCAGGTCTCGTGTCTATTCTAGAGCATATGTGGCTTTTATGAGGGCTGGGATTTTTCAAGAGCACTCAGCACTGCTCCAGTTCTCTGTGAATGAAACTGCCTCTGATTGTAACCAAGAGACACCCTTATGTGCTTCTGCTTACCATCTTTAAAATGGATCAGCTCTTCTGACCTACTCCACAAACATTTGTGTCTGTGCTGCTCAGCCACAGATCAGGACCTTTGAAAAGCCTAGGTAGGAACAACACCTGCAGCAGTGCCGAGGGCTGGGAAGCTGTCAAGAGATCTCCTAGGACCAAATTTCAGTGCTTTGGAGATGTGGAGCCAAGGGCAACTAGGAATGTCCAGGCACTTCCCAGCACGAGGCCCATGACACACGGTTGAACAGTGTTAGAAGCAGGCAGTGGGAACATCCCCCACACAAAGCAGGCCCCCCAGCTCACAGACTGGGGATGGTTTTTCCACCCTAGGACTGAGAATATCTGTGGGTTGTCACCTGGAATCTCATGTACCGGAGAGATCTCTGCTTTCAGGGGCTGGACACCCTCTCAAGGAAATTCAGGGCTCCCAAAGCTGAGGTCCCAATCATTAGTTATCTTGTCAGTGCAAGCTTTCCACAGACCTGTGATAAGTTCATGCTCTCAGGCCACCTGAAACAGGTCTTGATCCTTTGAGTGATCCTGTGGCCCATAGGAGGTGAAGCTGAGCTCAGTTCTATGGGGAGATTTTGATTTTTCAAGTTGCTCACTGCTGCTTGCCCTTAGCAAATGGATCGGGCCTCTTTGCTGCAAAACATTATGTGGGCTATTAAACAGCTGCATCCTCCTGCCCCCGAGCCAAGTGTGTTTCAGTGGGAGACTGAGTTCCTCCCAGCGCCGTCTGCAGCCCTCAGTCCGTGCATGCACCAGTCCCTGCCAGATTGCAATGAGTGTACAAAGGAGAAGGAAGAAACTGGCTCCTCAACTGGTATTTGTTTAGTTTACAAAGCCTCTTTTGCAGAGTTTCCTATCCTGATTGGCCGGCGTTGCCAGGCTGTCCCAGCACCACTCCACCACAGAGCCCAGGGGAGAGTGGAGCGAGAGGGAGGGTGAGCAGGGTGTCTCTGAGAAGGGGCTGGCACTGAATGGGGACACTGGCAGCACAAGAGCACAGCACCCATGTCAAGGAGTGTCAACTGTGCTGGAAGTTCGCTATCTAGACAGGGATGCGGCTTTGCTGGCCCACACTGGAAAGCAACGTGTGCTGCCAGGGTCAGGGGGAATCTGCCATCCTCTGCGGCTGTCATGGATGTAAAAGCGGAGGAAGTGTCCTGTTAGGGTCTTGCCGTGGGTCCCGGTGTTTGTGGCCACAGATTGTACCCCTGCACCCCACAGCACCCTCTTGCAAGGCCACAGCGACCGCTGCACATGCCAGCATGCCCAGCATCTCTCTGGAGGAGAAACTCACCTGGGTCATGGGAAGTGACAGCTGCTGCTGTGCAGCACAAGCATGCAGCTAGCATGCACATGTGAGGCTGCTGATGCACAAGTGTCTTTATTTCTCAATTCTGTTTTTGGTCACTGTCTTATGCGATGGTTTCGCACCATATTTCTGGGGTGATTTTATCAAACAGTGTTTTGCTTTGGACTTCCATGGTTCATCTTCTGTCTGGCCTTTGTCTCCTGGCAAGGCTGTGAGCTCCTGGAGATGGGGACATCTCCAGTGAGTTGCAGTGCCTTCACGCAGCCCTTGTTCAGGGCAGTGTGCTCGTATAAATGATCAGCATCATGTAGACCCTGGTGGGCTTTGAATTTTAACCTTGTTTGCTGTGGGGAGGGACCTGCTGGACTTTGTAGTGTAACGATCTGCCTCTCGTGGGCAAGCTGTCGGTCTCAAAGGGAAGAACAAAGGAAGATCTTTCTGATTTGAGGGGGAAAGGCCAGTGCTATTTATTTTACAGCTCTGAGGAAGTAAACAGGGGGGCAGAGCCCAAGACAATTAAAATATTGACTGAACATGGATGACATATCAAAGATGAGTCTTTTTTGTTTTAAAGCCTGCAGACCAGGAAATAAGATGAGATCATGTGAGATTTTAGAAATTACAGAAATACATAAGAAGAGGCCTCCTGCATGGTGACTCTAGTACAAACCAAGAAAGGGCCTCCCATTCTGGTCTCATGTCTGCTCAGGACTGCTGGCTTCCCTGCCAGAGGATTGTGCTGTGACCCTCAGCAAGCTGCTCAAGTAGAAATGCACAGTCTGTTTCTGTCTTCTGAGGCTTCCCTGATGCACAGCCCAAGATCTCTGCACCACCTCATCACTGGGTACCAAGGAGATACAAAGGGCCTGGAGTGAGGCGGGCTAAGGGGCACGGAGTGCATACTGAATCCCATCCTCTCTCTTCCCCTGGGAACAAATACTGATGCTGACCTGCTCTGCAGACACTGAAAGTACCCGGAGATGTGCTACAGGTTCTAGCATCAGGCTGTATTCCTATAGGAGGGCTGCCACTGCCTCTGAAGCCGGGGATGTGGGGGTGGAGGGCTGTGAGGCATGGAGACCATTGCAGTGAGATGGGGGACAGACAGCATGAGTACCACTGCAGGCTGTGGGGCTGGACGTCCCTCCTGCCCAAGGAACACAGGGTACGGAGCCTGCCAGACTGCTGTCTGGGGGGACAGGTGTGGGAGGGGGTATGGGGATGATGATTCCTGCTGCTGACAGTGCTCCTTGGTCCTGGGAGAGATCCCAGTGCTGGAGCCTAAGGAGCCCCATCTCCCAGCCTCATCTCTCAGTCCCGCGCCCAGGGGGAGAGATGCAGCTCCCACGGGCTGTCTCCCATGGGTGGAAGGGCTGTGCTGGCTGCCCGGGAGGTCGTCCACCTCGGAGAAGGAGGCTGCGGAGAGAGGAGAAGCTCCAGCACAGGAGCTGACGGGGCAAAGCTGCTGGCAGGCGGCTGTCTACAGGGTGGCTGCAGCACTGCAGAATCAATTAACCTTTGGGGAACTTCTGCCAGTGCTACTCAGGCGTAGCAGCAGCTCTGCCGTAGCCGAGCGATGGGGTGCAAACCTGCTGTGGTGCCGCATGGAAGGCTGCAGTGAGACTACAAAAGCCCGACAAGGAGCCAGCCACCTGAGCCGAAGTGCCTCTGTCTCACTCACCAGCCTGCGCTAAGTGCTTTTATCTCCTCTCCTTATGTTTACGAGGGTGGCTTTCTCCTTCGCGTGGTGGCAGTGCTGCTGAATGCTAATGGAGAGCGAGTGGCGGCTGCCCTCCGCAGTCCTTGGCAGGCAATTTCCTCAGGGCCAGGCTCCCTACCCCACTGGCTTTTGCTGGCTCTGCAAGGAGAGCGTGACCACCATCCTGCAGCCATGTCCATACCCCCTGCCAGCACCCTTCCTGCCCCGTCACCCACCCAGCTCTGTGGGGCAGCACTGAAAAAGCATTTCCCCTCCAGCCGCAGGGACTCTCGGATGTCTGAGTCCTTGCTCACACCTGTGGCCATGCAGCACAGATGCCTCTGCATCACAGCCTTGCCGGAGCCAGCGGGGAGGTCATGCTGGTGGAGCTGGGGCTCTCAGCACGGTATGTTGACCTTCAGGCAGTGGTGAGATCATGGTTCCTGCAGGTCCCTCCCATGAGCACTGTGCTTCGTGTGTACTTGAGGCACCTCTGGCCATCTGGGAATACCCCTCTGTTTCAGGAGGCTAGTGGGCAAATGGTGTGAAAGGAGAAGAGAGAGAAAATAACCACAAGGTTTTCAAAAGAGCAGCAGTACCAGCAAGGTGGAGAGGAGTCTGGTCAGGCTTGTCCATAAATCACATGTGCTCCTGCACACGACCTCTCCTTGGCCACTCAGCTCTGCTCTTCAGGGAGCAAGAGACTGTTTGGCAAAAGCCCTCTGAGGCAGTCAGGCATCAAACTCCTGGAAACACAGGCTGAAAACATGCCCTGCATCCTGGTGGGATCCTTCCTCCCAGTTTGACATGGTGACGCTGCTGTCAGTGCCTGAGGAGCAAGGGCACAGGCAGGGTTAGCCCAGGCACCTCTGGCACATGCTGCTGTCACTTCGGATGCCGTGATAGGGATGTGCTGTGCTGCCTACAGCTGCCCCCAGCCATGTAAGCAGCAGCAGAAACCTCCCTCTTTCACCCTAAAAGAGATTGACCCCTTCAGGATCAGAGACTGTAAGAAATCAGGGGTTTGTGGTAGGGATGTGGGATCTCTGTGAGTTACCAGTTCTTGTGGGGCAGTGTGACCAGCACTGTCCCTCAGCTGCCACCAGCCCCTGCCTTTGCTGCCTGTTTTCCTGCTGGGGCAGCTTTCCATACACACTCCAAGGGAGACATTTCCACACTGCAGGGGAACTGCGGGCAGCAGAGCCAAATGGCTGCAGCAGCACCTGGCTTGCTTCAAGTGCCCAGCCTGGAGACGCCTTCGCAGCCCTTGCCTGCACCCAGATACTGCCAGATGCTTGCCTGTGTGCGTTCTTTCATGGAAAGGGCTAGACTGGCCACTTTTCCTATGATCTCACCCTGGCCAGTGCTGTGAGTCATCGGAAAAATGGTCCTTCTGGGGCTGAGCCAGAGCTGACTGAACTGATGGAAAGACCACCAAGGACTCTGGGACCAGCCTGAGCTTCAGTGATGCAGGGGGAAGGCTGTATCTCTCACACTGGGGGACAGCATGTCCTCCCCTGCCCCGTGAGGGCAGAAGCAGGGCTGGAGTCAGCTCTGTGGGAAGCACCAGGGGTGCTGCCACAGCAGCTCTGCCTCTCCTGCATCCCTGAGCCGCCAGCAGTGATGATGCCACATCCTTGGTGAGGAGCTCGGCTCTCGCAACACTGGTGGAGATTCAGTCCAGGCCCCACTGTCCTTGGTGCCCCTTTTCTTGCCAGATGGTGATTTATCAGCCCCAGGGGAGGGGAAGCTGAGGAGCAGCGGAGTTGCTGTATGGCTCCGAGGAGCCGCAAGACTGCCATAAGGTAGTTTCCAGTAAGGACAGCTCATTTCTTCAAGAGCATCTGAAGACGTGAGCTGGAAATATCTCTGCCTGCCCTTTGTAACCAGCAGCCATGGAAAGGCTTCCCCGAAGTGGGGCTGGGCTTTTGCTATCATGTAATTACTCACACTGTGCAGATGTTTTCCACATGCCTGGTAATAAGCAGCTGAAAAGACAGCTCATTTACTGGCAATAACAAGGGAAAAGCAAAGCTATCTTTCTGTATAGCTTCACTCCTGCAGATTTTCCCCTGCCACCTCATGAGTTAGGTGGTGCTGTTTATTCTAGGGACTCCCATGTACATCCTTGCCCCAGCTCTGCAGGAAGCATCTGCTGCCCGGTAGTCCTGGTGTTTGTATCGCAGTGGGTGTCTGCCTGCAAGGAGATACCTGCCAGACTGGGAACTACCCATGAAGCCTCACTTTTCCATCAGTGAAAACACTACAAAGAGGTCCCAGCCTCTGCCTTGAAGGACATCAGTGCTTTGATGATGGACAGTGACATTTCTGATTCCACGTGAGTAACTGAGGCAAAGCTACCCACACTGGTATCTGGCTTGGCATTATGCAAGTGAGGCAAATAGGTTCTGGGACCTTCAGTGCTTAGGGCCTTACCTAAAGGACAGTAGGCCCTAGGTGGCACATGGTCTTTGTCACGATGGTGGGACACAGATTCAGCACTGAGAGTAGAAACTACTGAAGCACATATTTGCTTAGAGATATGATGTTTATGGGGTAAGACTGTGCTCTGCAAAGATCCTGTGTTAATGGTACCCAGGATCTAAGGAAGAGCTAGACTCATTTCCCAAAGCATTCCTGGTAGCCTGATCTGTTATTCCTCTTAGCCCTCCCATGGAAGAACATACTCTGAAGCCTATAGAAAACATGCCACTCTTAGATGGAGTTTGTCTAGATGGCTGTGGCTTCACCAGGGAGGCTAATATATCCCCCAGATCCAAACAATCTTTTCCTACCAACTTTCAGGCTGTGTCCTCAGTGGCATTGTGGTCTCTTTCTCGTCTTCCTCATCCATCACTTTCATTTCTACTTCTCCCCTAGATGAGTGTGATCAGTTTTATACCCCTGAAAGAAGGTAGTCTGAAGGGGAGCCTTGAGCTCTGCACTGCAGAATTGGAATTTGACCTTAACTATCACAGTTGTAATCTCTAGGGAAAATGAGCTGGTTTTGACCAGGTTTCAGGTCCAACTGGAGGCAGGAGGTGAAAGGGAATAACAGGAATAGGCAGAAATAGCATAACCTCAAATACAAGAGAGCAGCTTGGTGTGTATTCTGATCTCTTCCTGTAAGACATCTGCGTTGGGCTGTACTTGGCCACATCAAGTGTTTGTCTCCCAGCTCCTGTTTTCATTAAAATGCCAACAAGTGGGTTTGTCAAAGCCTAGATCTAGTTATGGTTGTTCCTCCATGTATGTATTCTAAGAAATGGACAAATTTCTCTAGTCCCTAACTAGTCTTAATATCTAACCCATTACTGGTGGGAACTACATAGTGAAGAGTTCTGAAAGACCCCAAAATCTCACTCTCCATCCTGGTGCTTCAGTCAGGTGCTCTAACAACATTACAGGGGTCTGGTTGCTGATAACATGGAGTCTGGCACAGCAATGGACCAAGCCCATACGCTGACTGATTTAAGCTCCTTTAAAATGATGCAGTATGACATCATTATTATATCATACTGCTGTCACATGTGTTGGTTTTGGTCTGGTCAGAAACTGACTTTCCAGACAGTAGTATATCTTTTAAAACTAGGGTTAGCTAAATGCTTGTCATAGTAAGTTTATTAATGCTGAATACAAGCAATAATTTATTCAGCTTCTTATGAACTTTGTAAAATTTTGTATATGTGTGGCTTCATCTATCAGCTCAGGCTGCTTTTTATTCTCTATCCCACAAGTACACAGCAGCTGGTCTTTCAGCCACCTCTCAGAGATAACTGCATATTTGCAGTATATCCCAGAAGTTCATGGTGCCATACATGCTACGGCTTGGGAAGCTTGCAGATAGTTCTTATGCTGGACATTGTACCTGCATTCAGTGACATTTTGCCACAATGGACTGACAGTTGGAAAGTTAAGTTTTAAAACTGGAATGGCTTCTTAAAACTCTGGCAAGTGATGTTTTAAGAACCTTCTCAATCCACAGACTGTCATAGTTCTTCCATCTCTTTTTACTCTCCCAGTTCTGGTTATCTAATACTTGTATTTCAGAGGTGTTTGCTAGCAAACGTAATGGGTAGGGCCACTTGGTGAGCATACACTGTCTTACATGAGTAGATGGATGTTCCACAGGGCTGACCCAGCCACAGTGGCCGTTGTGGTGTTATGGGAAAATCCTAGAGGTATATTTTCAGTCTTTGAAGGATTTCCATCAATGGCTCATTAGGTTTATTGAGGTAGCCACGATGTTGTCAAACACACTCTGCATGCCTAGCCCGTTTTGCAAAGAACAAGACTATGTCACAACCAATTAATGCACAGCCCAGTGGCTTTTTCATGACCAATAAACATCAGCTTGGCCCTTTCCATGCAGAGTGTGAGAGGGAGTCCTAAGTTTTCTAGTTTACAACCTCTGAAATATCAGGAAGTACTGCACTGCTAGCCTGGGTCCAGACACTAACACAGCAGACGTCCTCGGCCTGTAGCTGTTGTTTCTGTAGAGAAACGTACTACTGCCTGGTTTGCCACATTGCAGGGCACAATCCTTGAGTTGTTGTGAAGTGGTGACGCAACACATTTTGACTGGTTTTAGCTATGACTCCGTTTTGCTTGGCTCTTTAAAGTTCTCCCTTACAAAACTTGCCAGATAAGGAAAGATCTCTTTTTACTCTAGTTTTGACAGTGGAATGGATGCCAATTTGGGGGAAACATTATAAATATCCCTGAGTCCTTTCTGTGATCCCTGATGTTAGTATTTTCTGACGCTGCTTTCAAGAGTATCTGATTGCTAAGCACTCAACACAAGAGTGAGTCCTGACACATGTGGGAGATAAATTTGTCTAATCATCTTTGAATGTCAGGTTGAGGGCTGGACATGGTTTATTGATAACCATGACTCCATCAAGGTCCACTATATCAGTGAGTATCAACTCAGCCAAGTATTCACTTCATTTCCAAAATGATTTAGAAGATTCTCTTCACAGCTTCATCTATTTATTATTTTTAGGAAAGGATGGAGGATAACACTGGTTTTGGTGTCAAAAGACCCCTTATAAGTCACTTTCTATATTCTGACAGATAATTAAAGAGAATAAAGCCATTTGGTTTTATATGAAAGGCTACTTGGGTCTTTTGCAAGTGATCTTTTGGGATACCAGTTGTGAAATGACTTCTTAGAAATTGTCCCAGTTGACAGTTTACTCCATTTCATGGGTCTTTTAGTCACAAAATCACTGTTATGATTCTGGGTAACACTTCAGATTATCTCTAGATATTTGTCTGCTGCAGAGCGTGACCTGCAAATCCACTGATCTCTACGTTCTTCAATAATATTAATGAAGAAATATTTTCAAGGAGTTCTTCCTGTAAAGCCATGATTTCCTCAAGTTTGCTGTGTGTGAGGTGTCAAAAGTGCCCCTGAAACACCATTTTTAAAGCTGTGGTCAACAGTAGATCCTAGGCTCCGGACAGACACACCAGAAAGTCAATACCCAGAGCCTATGGCGGGCCATGTGACTACATACCCATCTCTGCTGTAAGCTTGTTACCTTCACCTCCCTCTACAACCAACGGATGTAGATGTCTCTTGTAGGAGGCATTGAAGGTGGAAGAGTAGGGGGCCTTGAAGTCTCCCTAGCGATTCACAAGTTTTTATGCTTTCCCTCACCTAGATGTCTGTTAGGCATGTCCTACAGATATGTAGACCCTTGGTTTTTGTCTTCCAACAGACTAGCAATGCCCCTAAGCCCATCTCCTGATTTCAAGCAGCAGCCATGAGCAGGAGAAGAGATCAAAACATCATCTTCCTGCCTGGCTTGCGTGGCCCCAGCAGGATCTCCAGTTCTGCATCATGCCATGGATGCAGTCTGGCTGCAGGCACGCTGCTGGTCACTGGCTCCCCTGGGCAGAGGGCCTTTGTGCTGATGCATGAGGTGCTGGGAGCACGTTCTGTGGGGACTGCAGGCATGCTTCAGGTGGTACAGGTACCTGGTTTTGAGAGCCTGATTCTTTGACTGCTCATTTCTCCATTACCCCAGCTCTCTGGTGCTGAGTTGTTGGATTTTGTCCTGATGGCGACTGGCTTCAGACAGAGCAGAATCTGCCCTGGGTGTCTGTATTTGAAACCTGATCACAAGTGCTCAGTTACCAACAGTCCCCTCCCTTCCTTGTACTCTTCAGTGCACTCCAGAGCATTGTAATGGCTTAAGATGATGAATACTATGCAGACAACACACCCAGCTGTCCAAGCAGACAGTCAGCGGAGTAATGAAGATATGCCTGCCTAAGTAAAAGTTTGATTAATTGCATTAATTAGGCCCTAAGGTATGGTTCATAAAATAAGAGTACAACTGGTGTATTGGATTGGGGAATTGACTATGTGACAGGGAACAAACAGTGGCGTGAACAGGAACTCTTCTCTGTCTGGAATGGCATGATAAATTATCAATTAAATAATGGAGAGTGACAAAGCTGCAGTCTGTAATAGGCGACCTCCCAGCCGTGGTTGCAGCCAGCCCAGGTGGGTGACTCAGTGAAGTCTGGCAATCTCTCCAGCGTGGCCATGCAAGCTTGTTTCCCATGGACCTGCCAGCATGGCCCTGGACTTGTGATCCTATCTGCACCCCAGGGCAACCCTCGTGGGGTGAGTGTGAACCGCTGCATCCCAGGAGCCACAGGGGGACCACGCTAGAGCACTGCACATTCACGTGGCTGCTGCTCGCTTCTTGCCATGGCAGCAGGACCACCCTCCACCGAGGAAAGTGGTGAAGGGGTATTAATTCATCCCACAGGTACTGGTTTTGCCTTTCCTGTGGGCCACACCCTCTCTTTTTAGTGTGTCTCCATCCGCTGGTATCACCGTATTTGCTCACCGTGCTGCTGCCCCAGTGAGACACCCATGGGGTAGCTCAAGCACAAGGTCCGGCAGCACTTCCCCTCACAGATCCTAGGACTTGGTGCCAGGCCTTTGTGTGGTCACAGCTGTAGCTTCCCCATCCTCTTTCTTGTCCTTTCTGCTCTGAATGATGGGCACCTCACTGCTCTTCCCTCCCACCTTGCTGCAACTCCATGGGGACTTGTCTGCTGCCCAGACAGGGGCTCATCTTCACCATAACAGGTAGAGGTGAGTGGATGGTTGGTGTCTGTGGCGTGCTCCACAGCATCCACTTCCCATTTACCACCTGAGTGATTAAAGAGTTGCCGATACTCCAGTCTGGACTTGCTCTCACCGATCTGTCAGATGCTGCTTTCTCTCCTGTCTCAGGTGACTGCTGACGTGTGTGTACCACAGACACAGCTGTGCAGGAGGAGGCTCTCCAGATTCCTCGTTACCGCTTGTTATTAATGATTGTGCATTTCTGTAAAGCCAATAGCAGACTGAGACAGATGTATCCCCTGCTCCAGAAAGCTTATGAGAGATACTGCCTTCCCAGTGGCACCGGTTCACAGTTTCTTCTAGAAGAAGGTTCCTTCAGGATCGTTTCCACCAGCTCTCACTTTCCACAGCATTTTCTCACTTTCTGCATTATTTTCTGTTCCAAGATTTGTTCTGTTATTATTTTTAGTATCACATAAAGGCCTCACCCAAGATCTAGGCTGCACTCTGACAGTACAATACCTATACGTAATGAGAGAGAAGGCTTGTCACCATTGCAGTTGGCACATACGATATGGGGAACCCCAAGATAACTTCAGTGCTGACAGCAACAGCACAGGAGGTGATGTGGGCTGAGTGGCTCAGCTCCCTTACCTTGGGGAACGGTCACTGTAAACAGAGAAGGGACTAAAGGCAGGGTGAGAGTGGAAACCTAGCAGGGAAATGATTGCACAGTTCCACCCTGATGAATGGTTGAGTCAAAAACATATGTCTGGTCATTAGTTGTGTTGTCTCCATAGGGGGTGTCCAGACAATGTATGACATTGCCTGAACAGTTGTCTTGTCCCATCCTCTCAGCAGAGTGAGATGTTGTGAAAGAGACAGCTCTCTGGTGCTTTGTGTCTTGTTCTCTCTCAAACCATCATCAGGAACATCTCTCACCTCCTGTCTATCAGACTTCTCAGTCATCCGTCTTGTATGTTCAGAGAGGACCCATTCAGACAGACCAACACTGACCTCAGTCGTCATCCACCAACAAGGGGAGTCCGGAGCTTATCGAAATTGTCTGCTTCTCCCTCTCTTCCTTCCATTCCTCCTCCACAGTTCAGCCTTTTCCACATTGCCTGAGTTCTTGTGCTTCATTGCTCTGGATAGAGCACGGACAGCATCATGGGACAGCACAATCACACATTAATGTTTACTTCATGCATGCTTAAGAAGGACAGATTCTGTCCAAAACTAAAGAAAGACAGTTCCTGGTCCAGTAGTGCTTATGGCTGTCATGCTGTAATGAGTGAAGATCAGAAACAGCAGGAACTCCAGAGGAAGACAAGAACTATAACAATGGGATCTCATTCACTTGGGATCCAGGCACATCTCTGTGGCTGTTGTAAACGCATCTCTATCAGTTATCTTAATGACTGAGCAGCACTGGAAACATCACACTATTTATGATTTCCTGTTCTTTCTTTAACACACTCTCCCTTTCTATATGATTTTTTGGAATTACAAGTTGTGGACTATTCACCCCTTTCCCTTCAACTTCTTCTGAGTCCTTTGTGTGCCATTCTCCCAAGATAAGCAGGGCTGTTATTTCTGGATGACTGTCTCCTATCACTGCTGGTGACACCATCAGTGCCTTGTCGCTGCCTGTCTCTGACATGATTTCAGCGGCTTGCTCTTTGTCCCCTGACAGACTGGTTACTAGCGGGGATATTTGTGCAGCAGTGTCCCTATCCTTTTCAGTAGCGGTGAGTTTCTGGCACATGAACTTGGGAAAGGGCGGCTGCTCCATGAATTTCTTTCCTCATCTAGATTGTTTGGTTGTAATAGCTATAGCGCAGGCTGTAGATGGAATACTGCTTTCACAAAGTATGGATCCATTAGAAATTAACACAATAGTAGATTATGTTCCCATTCGGCTTTGAAAAAACCCCACTCATTCTGCAATTGTAAAGCCACATTTTCTGTTAGAGAGGCTATACACACTCTTAGGGACATTGTTGCCCTTGTCTCATCAGACTTCTTGCATAACAAGGCACAAAATCCCACCCTGACTTTCGTACGTGATGCTCAGTAAATTTTCAGTTGAGCTAAAGCATGGCTTTTTGAAAAAGGCCCAGCCTAGAAGTTTTGGACGAGTCTATTTCCAACCACAGACAATCTGGTAGAGTATCCCTCTATTCAGCAAATGAACTAAGCTTTTAGCTTGATCTTGGAAACATGGAAATCTATTGGCAACAGGCATGCTACAGCAAGCGAATATATAGTTGATTCATCTGTCTCTCTGCTCTTGCTTTGGGTCCCCCTAGTGAGACAACTGGCTGGAAATTTGATTGGTGTCATCACAAAAAGTGGTTGATGTTTAACAAAAAGCTGTAAGAGCCCAGCTGCACTCGGCTGCAGCTAGTGCATGTTGCCTTTCTGTGCTCCCCTAGACCAGTGGCCCCACTCTTCGCAGGGTCCCACAAGCAGGCCTGCCCATCTGTGCCTGCTCTCCAAGCATCCAATGCATCAGGACCTCCTGCAGGGCCCTGGAACACCTACTGCTGGTATCACTGCACGTGGCTGCTCTCCAGAAACTTTTTGTCATCTGAAGCCCTTTGGGGTAGTGCTCCTGACAGTCACAACCAGCCAGCGCTTGCTGCTGCAGGACAGCCAGTGGCCGTTGTGTGGCAGCAGTTCAAGCATCCTGAAAACAACAATGGGCTTCCTCAGGTCTGCACAGGCTGGGGGGAACACTGGGGTGATCGCACCATGCTCGGCGCTGTACTGGTTGACTTGCACATCTATTTCTTCACCTCTCCTGTTCGCACCTTTCAGTCACGACTTGGTAACAGCCTCCTTCACTCTCCTCAAACCTTTCCTGGGACAACAGCATAGGGTTGCCATCTTAACCAAGCAATCACACATGTCTACCCTTGTTCTGGCCTCCCAAAGGACTCCCATGCCTCCACAGAGCTGGTGACAGGCATGGGCTTTGGGGTCTGGCAGATCTCCTATCCTTATCAATCCCTCACTGCTGTTAACAGCCCCAGAGGGAGTTCCTGTGCCAGGGCATATTGTGGGTGGCAGACCAGATGAAAAGAACCATGATCAAGTGCACCAATCACCACTGCCCTTGCCTCATACATGGCAGCTGGTAGATGTGCTGTGAAATGCCATCCGCGGTCCTGTTTATTCCAGATGAAAGTCTCCTGCCCAGGAACTCTTTCTCCATGCAGAATACTTCATTTGTGTAAGTGAGTACTTCAGAAGGAAAGGCAAGCAGCACTGAAACTAAACCCTGCTCTCTCATCATTGCTGAGGAGTCCAGCTAAAGCTGCTATAGCACGCCTGCTTTACTTTCCAGGAGAAAAAGACATCCTTCCCATGTCAGGGAGACAGCTCTGCCAATGTTTCCTTCTCATACCTAGCACTGGCAGTAATTTCAGCTGTGGCAAGATTCATCAAAGTTAATCATCTGACCCTCATCTACATGAGATAATTTTTCAGTGAGCAGAATTTGCCAGTAGCCTCAGCTGGCATCACGCAGACCAACATGAGCAAATCACATCTTGTTCCAGGTCTGGCTTTCCAAATCCCAAGCAGGGAAAGAGAGCAGCGGGTGTCAGATCCTGAGGAAGACCTAGATTCAATTCAGCGCTTGGTGTTCGGCCATACGGCTGCCTCAGGTAGCTCTTCAGTGAAAATCTGACAGTCCCCAAAACTTCACGAACACTTCTGGCCCTGAGAGGCTGGCGTCTTGCAAAACCTTCTGATCTGACAAGTTTGCCAACATCCTGAATGGTGAACATCTCATGGGGTAGGCGGTTCTTGGGAGGCTTCCATGCATCTTCTGTCGTCTCTGAAAACCTGTCTGAAAAAAATCGGTCTCCTTCTGGCTTTGCATTCAGCCCAGCACCAAACCTATGGAGGCAGGTTCAATTGGAAAGGTCCCATCTCTGCAGGGGTTTCGAGCCAACCTTCTGATTTGATGTGAACAGTATGTACGAATGCCACTGAATGACATGTTTCCATGATAAAGAGTGTGGTGATGAAATTCTTCTGTGTGCCAGGGATGGAAACAAAAAAGTCGGTGGGCAGCTGCAACACATCACAAGAGCTGGAAAACAAAACCCTTTCCGATTCCCAGAGCAGTTCTCAAGGTACTTGGAAACTTCAGATTCCGGCTCCCTGCGAGGGATCTGCACTCCCCAGGTACACGTAAAAGCAGACAGGCACTGTCATGTATTAGAGCTGAACAAATACTCCACACAGAAGATGTTCATATAGAGGGATATTGTTTGAGTGACAAAGGCTGATAAATCATTCTCTGGGGTTTTTCCTCTTTGCTTGGCTCTTCCCATTGATCCATAAGAAATCGATAGGACTTTGCATGTGAGAATCCATAACTCAAAAGTCCATGCATTGATGACTTTGAGCAAGGCATGTTCTCAGGTAACACACCATTTGCTTTTGTTTTTCATTAGCATTGTTCTTCTGTGGGGAGGAGGGTAAAGAAGGCCCAGGGTGATTTTTGAAGTGAGGACAACAAAGCCAATCTGTTTCCTCACGTCAAAGCAGCTGCCAGGCCCATCCTGGAGAGATGTATACCACCCAACCTGCCACCCGCCCTGATGCTGCTGGGAGCTGCAATAGCTTAGTGGCTCTGGGGATCTTAGGAACTGAGAGCAGTTAGATAAACACATGATATTGATGCAAATGATACCTTCATGGACAGATGGAATGTGGTGTGTACCTGGAGTTTCAAGAGTTTAGCAGAGACCTGAGAAGCTCACTCTGTTTGCTCTGCCTTTAATCATCACCCCATAGCTCCCCATCTCTAAAAGAGGGGTGACAGCACCCACTGCGGTCTCAGCATGTAAGGATGCTTTTTCAGCCTGAAGGCTGTGTATTTTAGGCCCGCTGTGGTGGGTTGACCCTGGCCAGCAGCTAAGCACCCAGACAGCTGCTTGCTTACTCCCTCCCTCCAGCAGGATGGGTGGGAGAATAGGAAAAATGAGAAAACTCATGGGTCAAGGTAAAGACAGTTTAAGAAGTGAAACAAAGCTGTGCACTAGCAAAGGGAAATAGGGAATTCATTCACTCCTTCCCATCGGCAGGCAGATGTCCAGCTGTTTCCTGAAGAGCAGGGCCTCGGTACACATGATGGTTACTTGGAGGGACAAATACCATCACCATGAACATTCCTGCTTCATCTTCCTTCCTCTAAGCTTTTACTGCTGACGTCATGTGGTATGGATTATCCCCTTGGTCAGTTGGGGTCAGCTATCCTGCTCTGTTCCCTCCCAACCTCTTCCCCACCCCATGCCTGGGGTAGAATGGGAAACAGAGAAATCCTCAACACAATGCAAACACTGTTCAGAAATAGCCAGAACATCAGTGTGTTATCAGCACTGGTTTAGTCACAATCCAAAGCCCAGCACCATACAGGATGCTGTGAGGAAAATTAACTTCATCCCATCCACACCCAGTACACCCACAAAGCTTTAGTTCACAAAGTAGCACTGTGCTATAGACAAAAGCTTTGCAGGGCTCTAAAGATGCCACGTACAGAAATAGGTCCATCAAGACCATCTTCCCCTGTAAATCTTCTACTGATCCAAAGAGATGGACAGCCCGAGGCTAGAGGGAAGAGCTAGTGGCTAGAGAGTGTTACCCCTCGATTTAGGAGACCAGGGGACCTCCATTTCACTTTGGTGCCCTGAAGAACAGTCGAGTCATTCACCTTCCCTGTGCCTCATTTTCCCAGTGCCCAGAGCAGAACCTAGCAGTGCTTGTGTCCCAGGGGTTGGTGGTGAGGCAGAGATGTCAGGGAGGGAGACGGGCTGTGTAAAATCACTTGGCTCTGTTGCATAGATATTGTGTCATCTCACCTCTGCCCTTGTTTATCTTCGAGCTGCCTCTTCCATAAGACATATCCTCCACCTGGATATGGACCAATTTGGTTTAAGACTCGCGGAAGTTTCCCTGCAGATCTGTGCCACAAGATGTGAAGTGAACCTGCACAACATATGGTTCAGATCTCCTTATTTCATATAAAATGGGACTTATCTCCATAATTCTGAACTAAACAGAAAGAGATACAAGCAGAGCCAGAAGGGAGCATCACTGCCACTCTCCTGCCAGTTTTCTGGGTCGACATTGACTTACACACTTCTCTGCACAAGCGTTCAGCAATCAGCCAGTCTCACCCACCAAAACTCAGTTCCAAGTGCCCAGATGGGGACTGAGTCAGGTTTTAACTGAACCACTTCCAGGTGGTGTACCAGGTAGCCGTAGGCAAACCTTGTCTTGCGCTACAGCTCCCAGGCTGGATTTTACTGGCATGCAGGTCTGCACCCAGCAGCATCCTTCTCAGTTTTGGGGTCCTGAAAGAGCTCTGGAGTGAGAAACCAGCAGCACTATTGACCTTGTGTTGGCACAGGTGGGCGACAGGTCCTCTCCCTGTGTCCAGCCAGCAGACTGGAATACAGCTTTGGATCATGAACTTGCCCATAAGGGCTTCCCAGTGTGGACGACGTGTATGTGTCCAGGCAGGCAAGAGAGACTTTGCTGTCCTGTAATCTCTGGCTATCTGTAAATATTCTTAAACCTCAGCCTTTCTGAGTTTGACCCATGCTTTTGTACTCTTATCCATTACTCAGTTGTAGTTATTCAGCCTTTTTTCCTTCTGGAGTTTCAGACCAGTGAAGAGTTCAAGATTCACCTGCTTTGGTTATTTGCTATGTTTCCTTGCCTTACTTTGTACCTGTAGCCTTAAGATAATTTCTGTAAGCAACTGTCAGCAGCCCTCTTCTCTGCCCCCCTTGACCCCCTGGGAGCTCACCTCCTGACTCTCCAAGGCCATAGGAGATGTCTCTCAAGCCCATTGTCTTTGTCTTGCCACTCTTCTGCCACTCTCCTGCCACTTCAGAGCTGTGAACTCTTACAGCTGCTCTCACCCAAGCTGCCTCCCACTTTCTGTTTTCAAGGATCCCACATCACATGCGTGCAGTCTAAAGCTAACAGATGTTTTTCCAGCCCATCAGCTCAGTAGGAAACTGAGATTCAGATTTTTTTCCATCGCTTGTACCACCAGTAGTAAAGGTTCTCTGGTATAAAAGCTGGCTTCAGTGAACACCTGCTCAGCCCACCACTTTATAGTCCTTCTGTAAAGGTCTAGTCATGCCATTTTCCTGCAGATGATGTCTTAGGATGCAGAGTTGAAAATGTGATATCAACAATCCTAGATATCACATATTTGTCTAATTATAGGACTTTCTAGTCTTTCTCCAGGTCTCTTGGAGACGTTTCCAACTGAAACTTAATGCTAGCTGACCATGCTTCCCCACAGTTTGCTAAAGAGCTAGTGTTCCTCTTTATACCTCAGCTCAGATGGCTGGAAAGAATAGTCACACTCATGAAGAACCACCGTTATTTTACCAGAGGGGAGCCATAACTTCTGTGGTGAGACCAGTCCATGGTGATTATCTCTTGCTGGTCATATAAGAAAATGTAAAGCACAGTAGAGAGTTTTTCTGAACTGTATGACTGTAAAAAGGAAGAACCAATCTTTGTGAGGTTCCAGGGCAGAAAGACCTTCCTCTTCCCCTACAACAGGGTTGGACCTGCTGTGGAGGAAATCTTGCCTTCATGGTTTATGGGTATCACCTTCCTAGGGTGTCACAGCACAAATCCTCACTGCCTAGCTTCCCACCCCTGCCATCTCTCCTCCATATTGAAGAGGGAAGCAAGATGGAAAGGAATGGTGTAAAAGGGAAAAGTGCCAGCCACTTTTCTGTACTCATAAGCGTGTGGCTGCTCCATGGCCTTTATCAGGGTCTGCATGTGTGATAAGGGTAGGTTGCTCAGAAAATGCATCCTCCTAGCTCCCTCCCCTGTAGCCAGCCCCGCTCTGCAGAGCTGTGAGTCATGCAAAGAAGCAAGATTTTATTCCTGTCGCTACCACATCAGTTCAGACTGATGCACAAGGGAGCTGGTGGGTTGAGTAAGAAGGTGCCATTTTTACACAGTTGCTTTCTAGGCAGGAGCCGGACTTTTCTCACAGTATTTTTTACAGCATCTCAGCAAATAAAATTCTGAGCGTAGAGGGTCAGGACACACTACATATCAGCAAGGGGGATGTACACTAGAAATAAAACAGTCTCTGCATTCTCTCATATCCTGCTATCCCCTACAGGAATCTAGACATAGCACTGACATGTCTTGCTACAGAAGTCTCCAGAAACACACACAAGTCAGCAGGGATCAAAAGAACTCCTTGAACTGTCAGTAGAGGAGATGGGACACCAACAAGGGACTCTTGGATGAAAGGTGAATTTGGAAAGCTGTGCACAACCCCTGGCCTTTGATAAGAGACAACCAGAGTTCCCAGGGAAGTATCTACCATCCACTCATCCAAATCTACCCATTCTCCAGTGGGCAATATCATGGTCAAAGAAGGATCACACCTTGCTCTTTTCCAACAGCTGGGGAGTCTTTCTCTCCTGCACTGACCATGTGGATTGCTCTCCTGACTTTAGAAAACTAAAAGCTGTTTGCCTAAGTGACTAGTCTGATCTCCTTGATAACAAAGGGAGACTCTCTCCTCAGAGACCAGTTTGTCCCAGGTAGAAGAAAACACTAGTGGCTGTTTCTCTGGCTGTAAAGGGAGCTCAGACTTCAAGCTGTGATTTAGATAAGGAGCTATCAGGTGTGAGGAACTAGCTAGGATAACTCATCTTTGTGGTGCGTGGGGCGGACTGGTCCCCCTTTGCCTCTGAGAGCTGTTCCTGACCTGGCTGTTTGGACATACTTCACTCAAGAAGACAGAGGCAAAAAGTGTCTGTTGGGTGAATCCAGTAGCTTAAGGCTTCTTGAAGAGTTTCTACCCTTGACATCCAGAAATACTCCAATGTCCTTTTCAGGTCAAGCTTGATCTGAGTGGGGGAACCAGCCCATTTTTTGGGCCCAGTGTTGAGAGATTTGTGCACAGTTTCCAGTTGACTGAGGACATGCCTAAATCAGGGTAAATCAATTGCTTTGTGATTTCTGTATATAATTTCTGCATTTTGCACAAAGCTTCTACAAGAGCTGAAATCTAAGACTAGACCAAGGCAAGGATGCAATAAAGGAAAAGGATGCATCCAAGCTTTGTTACTGAACAAAAGGGAAACCAATGGTTTCTCCATCCGTATCCATCACAGACAGAAAGAAATGTTGATCAGAAGTGACCTCTGAAGACTTCTAGTCATATCTGCTCAGAGATGAACTATGGCCAATGCTATGCCAGGTCAGCTGTGGTCTGTTCTAACTGCTTCTTGAAAGCATCACTTCCCTGGTGACTGGTGACCTGTCCTGGAGAAGAAACATGCATATGGAGAAGATATTTTCCAGCCAGAATGCCTCAAGCACAACTTCTGGCCATTGCCCTTTGTTTTAGTTGTCATTGATTGACTAACTTCTCACCTCCACAGGGATATACCATATAGTTATGGAAAAGAAGATGTCAAAAGTATCATTCTGAATGTGTCCCAGTCAGTGCATGCACAGGAGAAAGATTTCAGTGGGGTCTTACTATGAGCAGTGGGAAACTATCAGGAAAAAACTGCACTGACCACCAACCAGGCAGTCAGGAGTCATGCCCTGACTGCAGAAATAAGGTATGCTCAAACATTGAATGGGAGAAGATCCAACAGGCAGTGTTAAGCAGATTGTTCCTGACAGGACCTGGCAGTATGGCAGGGACACTTGAGTCCTGTCCAGTTTGCCTGTATCTGGGAAGAAATTGTTAAAACCGAGTGCGGCTGCTAAGCAAGATCTTCAAGTTACCTGCAGCTGGAAGAGTCTTGATGCTTCTGGGACCAAGGACGGAGGTTCCACAAATGGCATTACCCCAAACATTTCAGGAGGCATTGATGGATACAGCTAATTGGTTTTCAAATTTGATAGATTAAGATACCCCAGTTCCAATCTCCTGGGACTGGAAATGACAAAAGTCGTTCATTTAGAACACAGAGGAGGGAAGAGTGAGGTGCAGGAGAGGAACTTACTGTCTGGGGCCAGGCATGCATGTACAGACAGAAGACGTGGCTCTGGACACGTCCCCTTTGCTTATAGCACCACACGTCAAAATTCTCCCTCCTGCTGGGCCTCCTTGCCCATGGCAAAAGCTGGCAAGAAGCTTCTTTGTGCTGGATAATTGAAGCCATGTGCTAGTAGTCATTATTCGGAGCTAGGGAGACTGAGAAAATGCACATTCTTTCTTACCTATTGGCAGGCACAAGATCATCTCTACCCAGAGGTGCTGGCTTGAACTGGGGGCTCTCTCAGTGATCTTCACGAGGAGCTCAGCAGCTTCTTCAAATCAACTTCCTTGAGTTTGAACAGATGCCTGTAAACACACTAAAGTTGAAAAGGTCTCCCAGAAAGTTTGCAAAAGACTTGATGTTCATGTTGTCTATTTTTACTGAAATCCTCTTCAAAACTGCTCAAAATATGTGGACCAAACCCATTCTGTTTATATATGGTTTCTGAAAAAAAGTGAATACTCGTAATTCTGCAGAAAGTGGTAAATGTCAAATTGAATTCATGACAACTTCCACTTATTTATTAAAAAGTGTCAATCTTACTATTTAAATAAGTTCTTATCAAATATTTTTACCAGCTCCCCTAACTGTGGCTTTAACTGTGATCTACTTATCCCACTGGTGTCCATCAAATGAACAGAGGTGAGGACACAGAACAGAAATTGCTTGCAAATGAAATTAAATCAAGGACAGATGAGGAATTCCCTACCCCCATGATAAAAACCCACCCACTGCCGAGGAAAGCTCATTGCTCAGACTTTAAACACTAGAGCTTGTTCTTAATTTGGATGCCACGGTTCTCGTGCTATGATGAAAAAGTGCCAGTCTTACTTCATGCAAAGAAAAATCTGGGGCTTAGTGAAGCTGCCAGGCCCCGTCTTGCCACAGGATCTACACCATGGACTATAGCAGTCATGGTTGCAGCAGTGGGTGTCGGCTCAGGCTGAGACCCCAACTGGCTCAGACACATGACAGTGAGCTAGATATGGGTGGGAGGAGGCATTTTTTTACATGCTGGGGAGTCAGTCTAGATTTATTTCACCTTAAGTCAGAAAGTTATTTCCCTAGAGCACAGGCCAGTGTGATTAACACGCAAGGTCTCAATAGTGGTGGATAAGATAACAAGAGGCAGTGGCTACAGGTCGAATCTTGAGATCGGACATCGGAAAAAATTTCTTCCGCGAGTGGATGGTGCAGCCCTGGGTCAGGTCACAGACATGCAGGATTTTCAAGACCTGGCCAAACAAAGACACATCTGACTGACAACAGTCCTGCTCCAAACAGGAGGCTGGACTAGAGACCTCCCCAGAGACCAGCTCTCCTGCAGGTTTTATCTCATGTCTCAGTCTGGCAGACTGTGCCGTTACCTGTTTCACTGAGCTCAGATGTAGCATCCTCTGCTAAGGGCTCCTGTGAGCAGGCAGACCTTGGAAAAACACTAAGCCATTTATGTGCAATGATTTGGGGAGTGGAAGGTGAATACATACAGGCAAAGGCAGTTAAATGCTGGAAGCATTTCTTGGTGTACAGCCTCTGTCCTCATAAAGCTTTGGAGAAATACCTTTCTTCCCAGGTCAGCTGAGGTTCCCTCAGCTGGATGGGCTGTTGGCCAGCAGCCCAGATACACCCAGTTGGTGTACCTCAGGCCAGCTCAGGGCCAAGGAGTGGAGGTGGACCCCTCTCAGACCTCAGCCCCCAGTCAGACCGGCTGGTTTGATTGTGCTCTGCCTTTAAACAAGAACAAATGATGTGGAATTCAGAGAAGAGCAACAGGAATGATTACGGGGGTGGAGGGAATGGCTGAGTAGGAAAGATTTTGAAATTTAAAGATGGATAGCCAGGCTACAAGCCTACATACAGAGACATTATCATCTGTCATTAAGCAACACAATAATTTAGAGCCAGGGCAGGCTCATGCCTCAAGACAGCTTGATCTCCGAACTGCTGTAGCCCACAGGAGCAGAGCAAGGCCAGGTGGAAGGACTGTGTTCATGCATGTGAGTATGAACATTTATTTTTTTTCCCCCTCAATACAACAGCTCATATTAAGAAGTGAAATTCTGCTTGGCACTAGGCAGTTCCACAGGGGCACCAGGGAAAAGGAACCTCAGGCTCAGCATCACGGAGATTGTCTGGAAGCTGGAATTGACTTGGCGTGGCAATGATCAGCCAGAGAAAGAGTCAGAGCTCCATTGCTCAGGACACTGAAGTTAGACTGGACAAAGCATCAGGCAGTAGACAATGGTGAGTAATCTGCCACCAACCGGCAGACAGACAGTGATCGAGAGAAGGCTTTCCCAGTGCAGATTTGCAGGAGAGGGGCCAGATTTGCCTCCGGTGTAATCCTCAGCTCCCCAGTCTCTCTGCGAGAGGTGGTGTGCCAAGCCCTCCTCACACCTTCACCCAGAAAAGAGTCGGGCTTGGATTGCAATGTGTTCACACAAAGTTTGCAAACTGCAAATGTCATGCGGTGAGATGGGGAGGGAGCAAGTGAGAGGAGAAAGGAGAGCAATTAATATGCAGCTGGTGCACGGGCTTGAGTGAAAGAAGCCGACGATGACCACCCGGAGCTGACGCTTGGAAACATACAATAAAAGCTGAACGGATGGCTGAATGCAAGACCTAGCAAATCAAAACAGATGCAATAAGCTGAGGCCAGTGGAACCAGCAGCCAACAATGACAGCAGAGCCCACGGGCTGGGGGGCACGTGGTTGGCACAGAGAAAGGAGGAGGCCAGAAAGAAGCACAGATGAGCTCTACCAAGGGAATCAAAAGCCTGCTGTTTTGAAAGCCAGAAAAAACCAGCAAGTGTGCTCCTGCCACACATGGCATTGACAGCGGGAGCTGCGTGGTCCTCCATGTCCCTCCAGGAGCCACCCAGAGGCAGGCTGTTTCCAGGCTCAGTGCAAGGTCCTCCATTATCCCACTTGCCTTCATCTGGGGAGGACTGCCCTCTGGCTCACACTGCTGGAGGGAGTTCAGGGGGTGGCTTTTCTAAAGCAATCCTGCAGCCAAAACTCCTCTGTCCCCCAGCATCCAAGTCCTGCCCATCACGAGGGAGGGAGATCATTCACCCCTTGCGCAGTGTGTTTTGTGGGTTTGGTCACCTGGGGCAGGGGCTGCACTAGTTTGTGGCTCCCAGGTTGGCTCTGCTGTGTGGTGGGATCTGTGTGAAGATTTGGGAAGGGAAGAAAAAGTCCACAATGCTGAGGCCTGCTGCCCCTTGATTGGCTGGGGCATCATTCTGTGGGTTAGCATAGCTGCTGATGCCATGAGCCAGGCTCATCTGCTGGGAGGAGAGCTGATTTTGTAGCCAAGGGCACAGACACCCAGCCCAACAGCTCTTGTGTCAATGACATCCATGAATCTATGTAGGACACTTGTGCACATTAGAACGAGATAGCAAGCGTTTGTGATTCATATCAAATATCCAGGGTAGCAGACCTATGTACCTGGTGAGGAATGTCTGTAGTTTTTAACAGCTGGAACGGATCTGCAGGAGATGTAAACCAGCACGGGGCTTCCACAGAGCTGTGCCTCTTTGCAGAAGAGAACACCTAGCCCCTAACTTCACATGCAGGGGTGCAAAGGCCTCAAGTCATTGGCTTCCTTGCAGCATGCAAAGGACAGCAAGGCAAAGGCTGGGCATATCTGTACTTACACAGCCTTCAGGAGCAGTAAACCTGCCTTGATTGTTTCAGACCATTTAAGGAAAGAAATAAAACCAAACCAACACCTGAAAATTCCCTTTTGACTCCTGGCATCTCATCCATTTGTTTGTGGCCTCCCTTGTGAAAGACCATAAAAGAAATTTTTGCAAAGGGTAGGGTGGTTTTTTGAGATTCTTCTTGCTGCTCCCAATGCACAGCCCAATTTAGATGAGTGTTGCTTCATCTCCCCAGCTCCTCACAGTTAACCTGTAGAGCTAGACAGACTCTGCAGTGCTGTAACAACCCATTAGACAGCCGGTCAATCACATCAGTGATCACTATAATGGTACATCCACCAGCGGATGCTTCCCCACCAGAGCTGGGCACAGCAGTACACCAGCAGGTCCCTCCAGCACCTACCAAGGGATCAAAGGATATAAAAGGGGTAAAAATAAAATACTCAACCTGATCTCTCCTCCAGCTGCCTCTTTCCTACTGGTAGTGACACAGACTCTTGAGGATGCCATGCCCATGTCAGAGAGTGTTCCTTCCCGCTGGTGCTCAGCTCTCTGGGCAGCCACTGTCTGAAGCTTTACCTCGCATCAGCTCACCAGTACCCTTTCCATACAAAGCCAAAATCAGATTGTAGGATGTGCTGAAGGCAGGAGTCTCTATCTCTGACTGCCATAGGCTTTCCTAAGACCTGTGATGACCGGTGCTGTCGTGGAGATCTAATGCAGGGAGTCTGGCTATACAGGGCAAACTGGCCCCTGCTTTGGCACAGCACTGTCCTGCTTCTCTTTCCTCTTCCATTTTATTTTTTTCTGTCCTTAGAGTGTGATGAATATAGGGACCAACTCCAGAATTACCTCTTGGTGACAGAGAAGATGCAGCCTGTGGTCAATCCCTCAGAATCTAGATGTAGACAGTTTTAGAAAACCGCATCAAGAGATTATTTTATTTCTTCTTCAGCCTGAAGCCCTCTGAAGAGTGTAACCCACAGGCTTAAGCTCTTCCCAGCAAGTCTCAAGCTAACTAAATATAAATATATCAAAGCAAGACTCTCACATACCGGCAAGCCTTCCAAATATCCAAAGCCTTGCATCAAAATCAGCCAAACCAGCAACCTTCTGATGCCTCAAACAGAACGCTTTTCTGGAAGGGAAACCTTGGGTCTCTTCATATTACTGGACATTGTGCACAGGCAACAGGATAAGGGTCTCTGGACTCTGACACTCAAAATGATCTAATTGTTTCTTCTAAGCTTAGAACTAATTTATCAAAAATATGCCAACTCTGTACTGTGCCAGCAAACCCTTTATTATAGATTTGGCAACAAGATGTCCAAATCTACAGCAGCCATTGACACCACCATGATGGATCTGCTGGAGAAAGCTCGGGTAAAGGAGGGATATGTATATAACAAGGAATATGGTACATATATAAATATGTGCAGACTTCAGGAGGTGATAAATCAGTTGAGGGCCCCATAGTGTTTAGAGACAACCAAGATATATTCTAGTCAATCAATCTGTTGCTGAAAATATTATTAATGCCTGGCACATAGATTTATGATGAAGGCTAGATGGATGCAAAAGAAATGTTTGTTAGTGTGAATTTCTGATGACTGTGCTGAAATACCATTCATTTGTTAAAAGAAAGATAAATATAATCATCATGGTTATTTATCAGGGAATAGAGTCTTCTTCATCTCTTTGTTGTCCACCTTAACATGCAGGATACCTGGGCTCTACTGTCTCTCCTTTTGCCTTGAGTGCATGCAAGTTAAAAATAGGTAACTCTACACCCAGCATTGTGGCAGGAGACATACCATCATCACATCATTCCCAACATAATTAGAGATGTTGGGCCTTGGTGTGTGTTCAGAACCTAATGGCACAAAGTCACCATGTAGAACATCACCTCAATGGGATCATCTGCATGTCTCCATGCAGGGTCAGACACATGAGGAGACAAGAAGAGCAGTCCCAGCTGTAGCCTTTGTTAAGCACAGTGGCTATGGAGCTCAAACGAAATATAACGGAGCAGCTACAGAAGGTCAACATGAAGAGCAACTTATACCAGCATGAGCATTTCTGACACTGCTTGTAAGTTTGTGCACTGATGCTATTGCATGATTTTCTTCAGAATGGTGCAAGTCCCAACCTCTCCTCATCCCAGCCCTACTGGTTCTATTTCCACTTTGCCATCACCAGCCTCTGCTTTCCCCAAGATGATGTCCGAGTGGCAGTTAGACCCTGGTGTGGTCTTTCCTTCTCAGCTGGGAGGTGTCCACAGTGTGGAAGAGTCAAGCCATGATGCTGAGGGATCTTTGCCAGAAATGCACAGGAGACTGTCAGATCCATGGACATAGATAAGTACAGGCATGGCTGAAGCAAACACAAGATGAGTTACTCTCCATAGCAGGAGTCGCTCACGACGACTACAAAAGGAGGACATCTAAACCCTTCCTCCACATGCTGAGCAGACCAGCTCTAGGATCATGGCTCCAGAAAGGAGCCTTGAGCTGAGCTCTGCCCCTCCAGTCCTAGGCCCCACACTGCATGGGCCAGCCCTCTGTCCGCTCAGCTTCCTCGCTTCCCTTTACTGCTGTTTTTGTTTTCTTTCCACAGCTCGTTTTCTCGGTCATCCGTGTCTCTGTGCGTCATATATCATGCCTATGTGTCCAGAGAAAAGAAAGATCCCCTCCAACCCAGCAGCCCTGTAACGGATGGACCTTCCCGATTCGCAGCTAGCTGACAGCTTGTGAGAACAACAGCTTGAATTACTGAAAGAACTTTTCCCACTGAGTTAATCTGCAATGGATGTAGGTGACCTTCTGAAGGCATCTATTAATCAAAAAACCAGTGCCCATTCACCGTGCTAGGCTGAGCCCTTTGGGGGAGGGGGGTTACTAATTTCCCTCTGAGATAAATCATAATTTGACAATAATCATCTGCCCTAATCACTCCGATTCTTCCCTTTAATTATTTGTACACACAGTTCTTCCTGCCTGAGAAACACAAAGGACGACATTAAATGTGGCGTTTGCACTGTCGACGGGGAAACACTGAAGGCTCCAGCCACAGCCTTAGATCACTCTGTGCGGTGCAGAGCACCCAACGAATCCGAGCTTTGGCTGGCTCTGGTACACCCTCCACCCAGGGTGCAGGGAGCAGACTTTCCCGGAGAGGAGCCGCTGATTCCAGCCGTGGGGAGGGCAGCAGTCCCCAAGCCCAGGGAGCAGTACTGGACCAGAGCATCAAGGAGACAGCTGTCGGAGAGGAGACAGCAGAGAGCAGACGCTCTGTAGAGCTGTCCTGGCAGCCCAGGGTGTCACCCTAATGCTGCCCACAGCTGCACCCACTGGAAGAGCCTGACCCCCACACAACACCCATCACTTGTACTCTTCCCACCTGGAGGTCTGTAATAACAGCGAGGTTGCAGAGAGCAGAGGGTTAATCTCACATCAGTGCCCCTCGGGTGCTGGGAGGAAGGGCTGTGATCTGGGAAGCCAGCGGACTGAGGGAGGGAGGAAGGAAGAGAGGGAGGGGTGGTTTGGGTGGCCTTGTGCTGTGCAGGCGCATGGCGTTGGCCCGGGGCTGGTGAGGGGTCCCAGACCCCTGCCCTGGGAAGCTCTCAGGTGGTGCCGCAGTGAGCGCGATGCCTGGCCATACTCCAAGGACCCTGTATGGGCAAGGGCTCCACTTCTCAGCATCCCCTTTCCTGCTGGCTGTTGAGCTTTGGGGGTGTGGAGCCAGAGCTGTGGAGCCAGCGATGCGGAGCCCAATCTCAGCACTGCCTCCAGCAGCTGGTCCCTTCGCTCAGTCACCTCGAGACATCGTGGTGCCCAAGGCACACAGGCTTCCCCCATGCTCCAGAGGCAATGATGCTGTCTTCTTGGGCACCTGTAAAAGCAGAGGTAGTGTTGACGGGGGTCAGAAGAGCTTTTTGTCAAAATCTGCATCTGTGGGGTAAGAGTATAAATGGCAGTAGTGTGAGGATTTGCCTGTTGCCATGGCTGAAGTGAGGTCAGGTAGCTGGGTTTCCCCATGAAGGGTACAGTGCAAAGGTACAGTGGTCGTCTGGGTGTGACTAGCTGAAAACTGCTCAGCAAAACTCTTTTTTAGTAGATTCGTGGGATGAGGCAAACAGTTATGCTGTCCCTGGGAAAATGGGACTCCTCCTTTTTCTCCTTGGGAAGAAATCCTCCAAAACTGGAAACAGCCAGGAAATGCTGCGCAGCACCTCATGGGAAGTGAGATTTCTCACTGCACCCATCTCCTCTCCCACCGGCCTGTGCCCACAGCATCTCCCGCAGTTTGGGCAGCCAGGCACAAGCTGGGTGCACCGGCTGCTCACTGCCAGCCCTACCCCACTGGATACACAACCTGGAGATGCGCAGCCTGAGGTAGCCAGGACGAGCTCCCGAGCACAGCAGTATTACCGCAGAAACACTCTAGCCACATTTCATCGATTCGGGGGCAGGACTTCTAAGGATTTAAACATCTGCCTTCCAAAAAAACTAAGCAAAATCTGAGACAGCCCCCACAAGCTTTCCCAGTGCTACTGGGCTGACTTCTAGTAATTCCCAAGCCAAGGTCAGTATGATGTCTTGCAAGCTATACCATGGACCTACAGCACCATATGCTGGCCTAGTTTAGCATTTACACAGCAGTACAGCCTGCCTCGCCTCGTCCCTGGTCCCTACAAAGCCGTGCAGAGTAGGGCAGGGCTCTAGGCTGGGCCTGGGGGGGAGCTGCAAATGGTTGGTGATATCTCCCACTCCCTGCAGCGGGACAGTCGGTGCCTGGTGGGGCCTCTTCCGAGAAGGGAGCACGGCATCGTGCTGGAACAGCACCACTCGTGTGCACCGTTCTGGGGAAAGCAGCTTCCTGGGATGCCCGTTCAGCTGATACAAGCAGAGGGAGGCTGAAGCTCAGACTGTGCTGTGGGTCTGGGTAGTTTTGTCCTCCCTGACCTGTGCCAGCCCCATCCTCCCCTGCTCTGTGCACAGTGCTGGGCCAAAGTTCCTCTCAAGTTTCAGCATGCCCGGGGGTAGTGGACCCCTTCCTTAGCAATCCATGACTGTCCCAGGGACCCTGTGGGGACCAGCAGCTGCCCCACTGGGAGTGCAGTTAAGGCCAGCTTTGGATCCTGCCCCGCCAGCAGTGTTCAGACCTGCCAGACTCAGTGCAGCTCAGCTTGTGATCCTCCCTCAGATGGGAGGGATGAAGTGACCCTGAGCAGCTCTGAAAGTAACCACATTAACATTGAACTGGGGAGGAGCAGTCCATTTTCCAGAAGTCTAATCCATGGAACTCCCTGCCATGCGAGACCGGTGGTGGTAAGAGCCAAGGATACAGAAACAAAGACTTAATACAACTGACGAGGACTAATTGCATCACTGAGAAAAACAGGCATAATGCTACTACGTGCCTGGCACCTTTGTCTCATCATGAAGTGCCCTGTGGGCTGTCTAGCACTGACCTGGGAAACACCACAAGCTTAGATTGCAGTGCTTATCTCCAGGACAGTGGGGCATTGCTGAGCACAGGCTGTGCTCCTGTAAGAGATGCCTCGCACTGCTGTGGTGTTTCCTGAGCCATGGGGGATGGCTCCAAGCTACGTGTTCCTCTGGAATAACTCAGAGTTTGGGAGACCATGCGTTACTCTTAGCCTGTTTCTGAGTGAGTTCTGCCATGAGCACGAAGGATGGATGGTTCCTACTGGAAGGTGAGGCAGCTCTAAATTATATGTCCCTGTTTGTTAGTATGGCCCAAATCAGAAACTGCTGGGATAAATCTATCCTTGTGCTAAGCCATACATCAGCTTAGGTCCCTCCTGTCCCCAAAACCTGTAAGGGCAGAGCTGGCATTAGCAATGATCCATCCAGACTTTTCATACATATCATCAGTTCACCACATGCTCCAGGTGCCCTTGCTTTGCAAAGAAACACATCCTCCTGTTCTGGCTGAGCCTCTCCTCCATGTGGGATGTGCCCATGAGTGAGAACATATTTCATGTCCAGCAAGCAGACTCTGCTGTCTCACAACATCTGCTGTGTCGCTGTTACCTGTGCATCAGACTGCCTACAAAGATGTGGGGCCCCAGTGGAGACCCTGGGGAGAAATAGAGCATTTTCCCCCCAAGTCTAAGGATGGAAGAAACCAAGGAAAATGTAAGAGGTGAGCAAACATGATGCAGCAATTAGCACAGGCAGGTGGGGCGGAGAGACCAAGACAATGCAATTTATGGAGTTCAGCAGAGGAAATTCTCTAGGGGCAGTGATCACGCACTATAAATACCGTCAAGGTAATGACATAAATGAAGTGAGTGAATTATTCACCATCTCTGACGATGGAAGGGCAAGAGTCAGTGACCTGGATCTGAGGAAGGGAAGTCTAGGTGGGAGGAAGGCCAGGCAGCAGGAACAGCCTGGTGTGAGATGTGGTCCCTGGGGCAGCCCTGCTTTCTTCTCAGAGTCCATCTCCAACATGTCCTTGGCTGGGCCCACACCAGTACTGGTGCTGGAGGGGCTGAGGCCAGCCTGTGGCCTGTGTGGGAGCTCCCAGCCGGTGTGTCGCTCCTGGCATGGAAGGAGTAGGTGAGGTTTCCTGCATGTGATTGGTCTGGCCCATACACAGAGCCTGCTGCTTTCCCAGGGCTGCAGCTGAGCAGGCAAACAACTTCCCTTGCCTGTGAGACTGAACTGTGTCTGCCTGGCCTGGAGATCAGTTTGGCATTTGTGATAGCCACCAAGCTGGGCAAGTCAGTAGGAGAGATCTAGAAGAAGCTGTGGCTTTGACATGGAAACAAGAACCAGAGTCTGGAAATGCAGCCTCCAGCAAGATCACAGCATCGCAGACTGGTTGAGGTTGGCAGGGAATTCTGGAGGTCATCTGATGCAGCACCCCTGCTCAAGCAGGGCCACCGAGAGCCAGTTGCCCAGGTCCATGTCCAGATGGCTTCTGAATATCTCCAAGGATGGAGACTCCACAACACCCCTGGGCAACCTGTGCCAGTGCTCAGACACCCTCACAGTGAAAAAGTGTTTCCTGATGTTCGGAGGGAGCCTGCTGTGTTTCTGTTTGTGCCTGTTGCCTCTTGTCCTATCACCGGAAAGCACTGAAAAGAGTCTGGCTCCATCTTCTTTGCATCCTCTCTTCAGGTATTTATATACATTAATAAGATCTCCCTTGAGCCTGAAAGATGGAGACTTCCTGTGGGCAGACAAGAAACCAGCATGCTGCTGGGATTATTTATCTGTCTGTAGACATGCATGTCTCTGCTAAAGAGTAATGACCACATTAACATTACGCATGTGAGGAGGCCTAGGAAAGTACTGTGCCTCTGCTGATGCTCTTGGCATGGGCTGGAGTTCAGCCCTACTCCTGCTCCCCGTAGCTTCACAGCAACCCCAGTGGGGAGCTGTGAACAGGTTTCTCAACATCTGCTCTTTTTCTCTCTGCCACTGGATTGCGGCCTCATGCCACAAGGAAAATGGGGGAGAGGTGGGAGGAGTTCCGCCTTTCCCTTTGTCATGGTGACCCGTGGAGGCAGGGGTGCCTCCTGCATGCTCTGGTGGCCTGGCACCCTCCTGCACCTGTCCTGTGCCTCATTGCTCCTGTCAGTAGAGAAAGGTGGCAAAGAAACACTGTGTCCCCTGGCACAGACCCAACCTTCCACTTCTTGCCTTGCAAGAGTCATGCCTTCCTGTGTGCAGGCAAACACTTACAACCTGGCTTGCATAGACTGACTTTATTCACCCAGGGCAGACAAACAGCAAATAAATACCCCTGTGGCTACTGGAGATCTGTCTACATCAAGCTTTCCCGTCTGTGAGCAGCATCCAACCCCTAGGAACATACAGGGAACTCAGACTTCTCTTCCTGGCTGGGTGTTAAACCACAGCTTGGCCCTGATAAGGGAAGATATCAGCCCGATGCCAGGTGGAAAGTGAAATGTTATAGCAGGCACCATCTGGGCACCTCTGATCCAACAGACCAGTTGGGGTGATCAGGTATGGAGGGGACCTACTGCATTTGCTAGGAGATCTGCTTTGATCTCTGAAGCCTTTTCTATCTCTCTGCAGATATGTTTGTCCTTATCTGCATCTCCCTTGGGGGGACCCTTCAAAGTGCCTTATCATAGCCAGTAGCCCTAGAAGATAGCTATGGGTCCTCCAGAAGTGCTTATGGGGTAAGGGTGGCACTGGAGTAGCCATCGTCAGGCAGCCGCCAACCTCACTCCTGGCAGAGGCAGATGTTGGAAGGCAAGCAAACTGGGAGACAAGTGGGTCAGCTTGGGTGGTTTTTGCAACCTCTCTAGGAAACATTTAGGAAGCAGTGCTCTGATCTCCTACCCAATGTTCAGAGTCACATCACGAGCCAGGATCCTGGACGTGCTGTCTGATCCATGCTGGTCCAGAGAGACTGACTGACATCCCTTGCATTGCTCATGCATCACAGCCATATCTAGGAGGTGGCATGGGCTGGAATGATTCTTGGAGTGGAGAGTCTAAAGGAGGCTTGCTGGCTCTGCAACCCACAACAACCACAGGGTCTCCTGTTCCCTCTTAGTATGGACAGGTGTCCATGAGCAGGGTGATCAGCCTGACTCTTGTGGGAGAATAAGGAAAGCAAAATCCACATGGGAAGAACATTGTGGCTTTGGCAGCCCTGGGCCAGCTGCCTGGTCCATGTCTCCCATAGAGAAGGAGTGTTAAATTCACAGTTTCAGGACACTGCAATGGAATGGAGCTGTATAACAGCAGGAAAACAATGATCCCTTAGGCCCTAGTTGATTCTGTCTTGCACTGGCAGAGATGCAGTATCTGTCCCAGGCACTGATGCTGTATGCAGAGAACAAGCACATGGGTCTGGTCCAGTGCGGGTCATGCAGATTTACAAGTCAGAGAAAGAGGAAAGGCAAAGGAAACTGCATCCTAAATGTGAAATAACTGGAGGCTGGCTCCAGACCCTCAAGAGAAAGCTATAAATCTGCCTAGCCCTGCTGTGAAAGCATGAGGAACCCTGGAACAGCCACATGGCGTCACAGTGTCCTTGATCTCTGTTTTCTCTTCCATCCCTTCCTTTCATCCCTGCCACCCCCGGAGGCACGTTCAGTCTCCTGGTGACTACAGTTTCTCAGCCTGCTCAAACGCTTCTCTCTCCCATCCCGCAGTGTTTTATAGCAGGCTGGGTCAGGTTGCAGTTGCTAATAGCAGATGTAAGGCTCGGCACAGAGGGAGGGCAGTCCCAGCTGAAGGACAAGGGTTCCAGCAGGACGTGCTGCCCTTTTGTCAGCAGTGTTGGCATCGGGCCCCACTCCCCTCTGTCCTGTTGTGGGCGGCAGCGGGAGGACTGACCTGTGCAGGGAACGCAGCCTCCCCGGGGCTCGCGTGGCTGACCGTGCTCTGGCATGGACCCTCACATGGGGGAGTGGGGCTGAGGCGATGCTGACCCATGGCCGTGGTGAGGCACTGGCCTCAGGCTGGCTGTGGGTCACAAGACCTGTTGTGACAGCTGCTGACCCTCCTCTGTTTGTTGGGCTTGAATTTTCCTGGTACGCTGAGATGAAAAAAGGAATTCTCTGGCTGCTCTGGGAAGGGGGAGCCATGTTGACGCCTATTCCTAATGCAGAGCTGACACTGAGACATCCCCTGGGAGACACGGCCTAGCCCAGCTTCCCAGCTGGTTTAAAAACGACTGTTTTGAAGCCACAGACCCTCCTCCTCCAGCAGCAAGTGGGGAGACAGTCTCAAAGGCCACCCAAACCACATTCAGGCAAGGCCATTGCCTGCTTGTCCCCATTTGACCATGTCCTGGACATCATCTGGAAGTGAGACGACAAAGCAGAGAGGGCATAAAGCCATTGCCTCGCTCTCCCCTGATTTAGCTCCATGGAGCATAGGCAGAATCAGCACGTAAGCCACAAAAAGTCTGTGCCACATTTGTCTCCTTTGTGTCTCTGGGCTTGCTGCACGAGGAGCAGGGGGAAGAGAAATGTGTTCAGGCTGTAACTAATGCCAGAGCCTAAGAAATGGATCAATTCAGCCCCAAACAATTTGCAATGCAAAGGGAGCAGCTCTCCTTTTGGTTACTCCTCCCCACGCACAGACACATGCACAGCCCCTCTTTCCCACATCCCTGCCTTGGGAGAAAAGCAGCTCATCGCCCCAGCACAGACAGAATGCTCCACCCCGCTGCCCCCGTCCGCTCCTGGTAGCTGATTGCCTCCTTGCTGATTTAAATCCCTGGCACGAGCACCCCGGTGCCTGTCCACCCCTTGGCACCAGAGAGACAGGAGTGGTGAAGACTGGATGCCAGGGACGGGGTAACCCCAGCACACTGGCAGTACTGCCTGTACACATCTCAGCTCTCTGTGTCTCGAAAGGTTTCTCTCCCAAGCGTGCTTGACTAATTAGTAAACGGAGCCTAAACCTTTTGGTCTCCATCGATCTTATCTTTAAACCCCGCAGACAACAATTCCTCAATCGATACCTCATTTAATTGCTGCCACCAGGCTGACAGCTGGGGTTCTGGCTGTGCAAGCCTGGCTGTCACATGGCAGGTTGCCAGTGCCACCTTCTAATCCCAAACTGATTTATCCTCACGCAGCTCCTCTCCACACACACATCCCCCTGACCCTATTTGTGCCCCTCCCTCCCTGTGCAGGGGGTAGAAAACACCCTGGCTACATGCATCCCCCCATGAACACAGCACACTGCTGTGCTCATTCACCTCTAGACCATAGCTGAGATCAAACTGTCATGTTGATGAACGCCTGAGCATGCACACGCAGCCTCTGTGCAGGCTGCTGAGACCTGATGCAGTCTGGTCCCAGCCCAGCGAGCAGAGCGCTGCCATAGTGGGGACACCTGAGTGTCCTGTGTGGTGTTTCACAGCCAGCCCACGCTGGGGGACAGGCAGACAGGCAGCTTCTGCCCTGCACATCCCAATACCAGACCTGGCCTCCGTGCATCCTTGTGGCACTGCCTTCTCCAGCGGGGACCCAACATGTGCTGGGCATGATCCACTTGCTGGACTACTGTTCCTGATGAGCCCAAGGAACTGGATTTTTAGGGATGCTCCTGGCCCTCAGAAGAGCAGCAGATACAGAGGGAAGCCATGGCTGCTATTTTGGCAGGAGCTGCCTTCTGGAGTCAGGCACTGACTTCCCAGTTAAGCACTGGGCTTGGGGCTGGGGGATGTATGGCAAGCAGATCTGGTTTCTATGATGGGGTGCTAGCCACAGATGCTCTGTGTTTGCTCTGGCACAGCCTTTACTCTAGTTTTGATGTTGTAGTTTAATCCCAGCCACCAGCTAACCACCACACAGCTGCTTGCTCACTCCTCCCTCACCCCAGAGGGATGAGGAGGAGAGTCAGAAAAAAAATGACACTCATGGGTTGAGATAATAGCAGTTTATTAACTAAAATAATAGAAAATATAATAATAACAATAGCAATAATAAAATAATAATAATAGTAATTTAAAGGAATATAATAAAAAGAAGAGAGAAGTAAAACCCCCAAAAAGACAACGGATGCACAATGCAGTTGCTCACAACCTGTTGATCGAAGCCCCAGCAGCAATTGGCCCCTCCAGCCAACTCCCCCCAGTTTCTATACTGAACATGACGTCCTATGGTATGGAATAGCCCTTTGTCGAGTTTGGGTCAGCTGTCCTGGCCATGCTCCCTCCCAGCTTCTTGTGCACCCCAGCCTATTCACTGGTGGAGTGGTGTGAGAAGCAGAAAAGGCCTTGACTTTGTGTAAGCATTGCTCAGCAATAACAAAAACCTCTATTATTAAAGCTGTTCTCACACTATATCCAAAACACAGCACTGTATCAGCTACTAGGATGAAAATTAACTCTATCCCAGCCAAAACCAGGACATTTGATCTTGTTTTTTGCTGTAGTTTCGTGATAATCATAGGTGCAACACGCATTTCCTTCAGTGGCAGATATGTGAAATAATCGCCGTAACCCTGATCTTTGATCACTTATGTGTTTGTCATCTGCAGTGACGGCCTCTCTTTGTGATGATGCTGATTGCTTTGTCCTTGTATCTTCAGGAAACATTAATGTGTAATTTGGGAAAGAAATAGAGCTTGTATATGGACACATCAGCAGCAATACCACCAGAATGAAACCTATGCCTGTGTCTAGATTAAGATCGCGCCCCACAATACCAACCATGAGTCTGCCCAGGGAGGAGGTGGGTGCCTTGCTTTCAGTGGTCCCGGTGTGATAGGTGCATCTGCAGCTCAGGCCAGCCACTGAGATCCAGTTCAGAGCTGCTCTTGGTCACACCAACTCTCAAATAGCATTACCTACAAATCCACGGTGTAAACAATGGAGGTAAGTCCCACTGCGGTCTGTGGCCATCAGTTTCTACTTGCATACTCATCTGAAGGTCACTTGCTCCATCTCCAGTTTGCTGTGGAGGTAGCATCTTGTCCAAACCCTGCTGAACACACTTTGGAAGACTTCTCAGTCCAGATGCAATGGGACAGGTGAGCTTGTCTGGTCTGCCAGTGGTGCTACCTTCTGTGACGTTCATGGAATCAGTGTCTGGGGCTGATCACTGACTTCCCTGAACTCCAGGGGAGGAGATGCTGTAGCAGAAAGCAGCTTTCAGATCTGCCTTAAAAAGGGTCACTTATCCACTGAGTACCACATTTTGAGTATCACCTGTCCCTGCGGCTTTGAATTGCTCCACTCCATGGTGAACCAGATTCACTCTCCAAGCAAGAAGAGGTTCAGAGGTGTAAAATAGATCACAAGCTCCACTAGTGGCCTTAGATAGTATCCTCACTTTGTGCTAAGTAACAGGGACGGGGACGAGGTCCTTGATATGCTAGGGGCTGTAGGGGTCCGGGGAAACCCACATGTCTTCCCAGTGTCCAACAAGGATGTGGATATCTTCCCAGAGGTGACCATCTTGATACCATTTAAAGTCTTCACAGGTCAGCACTGCGGAACTAGCACACTGGGGAAGGCAGGGAAATATGCTAACAGTTTACTGGGGACAAACTCAGCTCTGGTGTAAATGGATGTCTTTGTGTCCACTGGGCTAACTCAACTTGGCTGTTGCAAGGGGCTAGTGTCTCTCCAAATGATGACAGGTGAGCTGCATCACATCCCACATTTACTCTTGCAGTTAGCTATTCTCCTGTAACAGCTACACCAAGGCAGAATGTGACCCTGGGCAAAAAGCCAGATTCTGTTCTTGTTGCAAACTGCTGAGGCTGGAGAATGTAGCAGAGGTCAGGCTGAAGTTCATGGTACCTGAATCCCAGATCTCTTGGCCAAAAAACATTTTCAGAGCCTTTGAGTCTGGACAGAACCTAGCCTGTATATCCAAGGTGTCTTACTACTGAGCTCAAACAGTGTCTGTGAAAGCAAGACTGTGCCCTCCTTCTTAGGAGAAAGTCTTCCCTGTTCTCAGCCTCCCAGGCCCCAGCTTCCCAGTGAGCCGGGGAGGGAGGTGAATGTTCAATAGCTGCATGAATGAAGGCCATGAAAGCTTGCTATCATGTTAGTGGGAGTGGGGGGCTCATGTGTTATCAGCAACCAGAAGTCGTTTCCACTGGCCTCTGCTGCCATTCAAGAGCCTGTTTTATTCAGGACTGCTATCTGCTGCAGCTTGCTTGTGCCAGGTCCTCTTTGAGCCAGGCAACGGGGATCCGGGTAAGCAGGCCCAGCGGGAGAGGTGACTGGTGGCAGAGAGACCCCCATGGGCAGGATGGGGGTTGGCGACCTGTGCAGGCAGTGGCACGGGAGTACCAATCCCGCAGTCGTCCTTTGCCTTGGTGCGAGAGGGTGCCTGACACATGCTACTGGGAGATCAGCAGTTGGCCCCGAGCATGCCCCAGATGGTTTGATGCCAGGGTGTTTGCACACAGCTCTGCCATTTAATGGGGAGAGAACGCATAGCTGATCCCAGCTGAAGCCATACACTAAAATGCTGACAGACTGTTTGTCGAGACACAAACATTGGCAAATGGCCCCGCTTGCCATATACTTAGAGTCACGGCAGAGAGGGAGGGAACCCAAGAACAGGGCTGTCTCTGGCAGTGACTGAGAGTCCTCAAAGTGCAGTTCAGTGCATGATTCTGGGAAGAGGGAAGTAATCTCAGGAGATTTGAAGCACCCTTTTCCAAATGTGTGGAACAGGGATGCTCAGCTTCTTAAAATGAATCTGGGAATGATGGGGACAACTGGGTACGTTTCTCATGCAGCACAGTTTGTGGGATGGAGCATCCCACCTGTCCAGCCAGAATGGTACCTCTTCAGTCCCTCAGGCTTGGTGTGTTCAGTGGTACTTCTCCAGAGAAAGTCAGACCATCAGCATCTTGGACGTGCCAGAGACTCCTCTCCTCACAGGTAACGCAGCGAGCAGGGTTGCGGTGGTGCTAGCTGTGCTCAGGGCCTTTCAGTAGGGCTGTGCCTTACTCACTTGCCATTAGCTCTTCCCAGCTGGGGTCCCATGCACCAGAAAGGAGGGGATGGGAGTTGTGGAGAAGGTGACACTGTGAACATGAGCCAGAGCTGGTCAGCGTGGAGCAGGAGCCAGGGAACAGCGGTGTTCCCAGTGAGTGCAAGTCTGCTCACCTCAGGGTCAGGCTGGGACCTTCCCACACTTGTGCCATGAATTTATGGCAGTGCTGGGAAGGGAAGAACTGCCTCCAAACAACATTTTCTGGCCTCTAACGCATCCCCTGTGGTACTTGGATTTGCCTCCTGGGAGAGCCAGGTCACATTACCTGAGTTTTCAGCCCAGAAAAGCCAGCTCTCAGGCAGTCTAGGCAGCAAGAGGTTCCTGAAGGCACTGAGCTGGAGAGCTGTTGTTCACAGTTTCCCATCAATCTCAGGAAAACAAGCACTGCTCCTATGCTGATGTAGCAGCCTTCATTTCGTCAGCAGGAGCCTTTTGTCTCTCAGAAGATCCCCCTTAGTTGGAAGAAACTTTTGAACCTACTTGTTAACCTGACTGGGTTTCAGTTCAAGATGATTGACTTCCGCAAACAAGGAGTCCTGTGTTTCCAGGAGCTCTGTCCTGCAAAATGCCGAATACTTCCCAAGGCAGTAGGGTGGGGGAAGGGGGCACCCAGAGAAAGGAAAACATGGCCCATGTTGGTGGGGAGCACAGAATAAGGGTAGTGAGGAGGGGAAGGAGCTATCACCTGGGAAGAATTAAAGTGGAGTATGTTTTTTCACTTATCTGGACACCACTCTGAGGCAGCCTGATGTTAAAGGAGTCCGTAGTTTTAAACTACCACTAATGACCACATAAAAAATACCAAAATTTGGGGTCGAGGTTCAGTGAATTAGGGAAGGACTCTTGTGGTTTGATCCTCTGCTCTGAGGATCATTCCACATGTACCTGAATCAGAGAGAGGGTAGTGAAGATGCCAGGGAGTGTCCCTTTCACCAAGCTCCTGCGAAGACTGTGGGGTCCCTGAAGAGTGTGGGGCTCAGCTTGGCTCAGTGGCAGGTGGGCTGTGCGTTCGTCCGCCGACCACCGCTGCAACACTGCCCACTTGCTCCATGCTGCCTCAGACAGCGGCATGCGTAGTGCAACCAAGCCAGGCTGTGGCACCCACTGACACACCAGCCCTCAGTACCATCAAGCACTGCTCAGGGCACCCACTTGGCCCAGAGCAGCCATCCCTTAAGATGTTCTGTCATTGCAAGCCCAGGACTTTGAACTGAGTGCCTGCACCCACACGGGAGGCTCAGTGAGGTGACGTCAAAGGATGAGGGGCAGGGCTGTCCACCTATCTTGTCCTGTGCTTCTGTCTGTTCTTTCCTTGGGGCCTCCTCGGTGCTGCCAAAAAAAAATTTAGAGGACATGATAGAAATGTTGTTCACCTAAGAAACAGTGAAAGTTTTTAGCTTATGTGAGTTACCATGAAAAGCATGAAAAGGACTTGCACATAGGTGGAAAAATGCCTATGGTGATAGTGAGGGGCGGCTACTGAACCTGTGAAACGTCAGTGTGTGTGTCAGACAGGGATAGCCCGTTGCCCCAGTCTGGTCTCTGGGGCAGCCATGCAGCTAACTTGCACTGGGGAGTCCTGGAAGCTGGGTCCTGCACCACCTCTGGACATATTTCTCACCATCCCCAGCAGTGGGGTTCAGATTCCTTGCCCACATCAACAGAGGGGAGACAAAAGAGGCCACTGACTATGTCTCAAGCCCATGTGAAGGCCCCAGCCAGCCACCCAAGCAGCAATTTGGCCACCGCAGTGCCCAGCTCCCAGCGCACTCATCCTTGCCCTCAGTGTTCCCTGCCCGCCGCGCTGCCAGGCTGCCTGCCCGGCCTCCACACTGCGGCCCCCGAGGTTGGTGTGTGAAGGGGCTGCCCAGGGAGGTGGTGGAGTCCGCATCCCTGGAGGAGTAGGGTCGACTTAGCGCTGAGGCATCTGGTGGAGTCGGGAACTGTCAGTGCTAGGTTAACGGTTGGACTGGATGATCTTCAAGGTCCTTTCTAACCTAGATGATTCTGTGAGACCCCCCCCACACACACAGCCCCAGGGGGAGGAACGGGCTGCTCAAAGAAATGTCTTGCTTCAGTGTGATCTGACTGACTTGAAACCCTCTAGGGAGCTCTCTCCAGACTGCCCCCATCCTGCTGATGCCGAGTTCTTCCTCCCGGTCTTCATCCTTTTCTCCCCACTTTCGGGACCTCCCTGTGAGGTGTGTGGGTCTTCTTCCTGCAGCCTTTCGTGCCACCCCCCCCAATCGGCCCCCCCCTTCCTCCAGAGGTTACCCCGGCGGCTGCATCCCCTCCTTGCCGATGGCTCGGCAGCCTCTCGGGGGATCCCGTCTCTTAGCAACACTCCAGCCCAGAAAGCAGATGCTGAGCACACGCCGGCTCCATCCCTCCGCGGGGGCTTCGCGCACAGGGCAGAGGTGCAGCCGCTGCCTGCAGGGGAGGGGGCTGCGTGTGAGTGTCCCCCCCCCCCCGCCCCGCACACGCCAGCACCTCTCTCCCTTGTCCCTGCGAGACCAGCCGGGCCCTTTCGGGGTCCCCACCGCGGGACAACGGCGTGGGGGTGGGGGCGACCCCCATCCTCTCTGCATCCTCCTGCCCCTCGACCCCCCCTCCCCGCGCCACCGTCGCGGAGCCGGGTGCAAGAGCGGGATTCGGTCGCCAGGGGGCGGCAAAGGGCGCGTCCGCGCCCTTTGCCGCCCCCTGGCGGCCGGATCCCGAGCTTGCACCCGGGACCGAGCCCCGGGACCGTGTGTTCCGGGGGGATGCACCGGGAGGAGCGAAGCGGCTTCCCCATGGCCGCAACGCGTGTCCCGGCGGCGGGGACGCGGCAGCGGAGGCGGGCAGAGCGCGGAGGTCCGGGGTGAGTGCGCGCAACACCCCCCCCCCCCCCCCTCCACCGGGGTGAGCGGGGCGGGGGGCTCGGGGGGGGGGGGGGGGGGGGCGGCTCAGCCCCCCGCTTCCCCAACCCCCGTGCTGGAGGGATGGGGTGCCTCAGGGCTGTGCCGTCCCCTGTATCTCAAAAGGCCGCGGTGCTTCTCAAGCTGTTTAAGGAAGGACTCGGTGTCTGGATTTAGGAGGATTTGAGGCCTTGGCAGAGGGTTTGCTGCCAAGATTTTTCTGCTCTCAGGTTTCCTGGCCGGCTGCTTCATTGTCCAGTGCCTCTCCAGCTTGCTCCTGTGGAATGGAGCAGGCTCACCTGGGTGGCAGAAACATCCTTTCAACCGCCATCCAGTGATGTGTAAGATGAGCCAGAGAAGGAGCATCCCTGCCTGTCTCAGGAGAGGGTCAAGACACACTGGGCATGCTGTAATTCCTCAACGTAGAGGGAAGGCTGAGAAGCAGAATTAAGAAGGTGTGATGCGAACAACTCTGTTCAAGCTGACTTGCAGGTCACCTTGGTCTGATGGGCAAGAAATGCACTGTGAAGGTTTCAGGCCTTTCTTGGCAAGCAAAGTTAGTAGCCTCTTGGCAAAGTTGTAGGCATAGGATGCTCTCTCTGCAGGATGGGAAGCTCTTGCTAGGAGGAGCAGCCTTCTAGTGCTATTAAATCTCTTCAGCATCAAGTTCATTGCCAGCCCCACTGGGTAGTGCTTGCAGGGGGAAAACAGACCTTGCTTGTTGATTAAAGTTGAGTGCAGCTGCTTCCACCTCTTTGTCAACGTACTTTGGGGGAGATAGAGGGCAGCTTTGAGTATTTGATAAATTGAGTTGCTTTTCTGAAATATCTTTTAAAAAGTAAAATAAAGTGTTCAGCACATCTTCAGAACTAAGTTCTTATTTGCGGATTTGAGATGATTCCTTAGTTAGAGATGCCTTTGTGCAGAATGAAAAACACTGGAGTAAAAAAATATCATTGTCCCAAGGTGAGTACGTTTTTTTCTGCTTGGCAAAAAATGTCATCAGTATGGCAGGAGGAAGGGAGAAATGGTTTCTGAAATAAATGTGAGAGAGGTGATTGTTCTGGGGTTCTGCCTGGGCTGGCAGAGGTGGTATGTGATGGGGTGGCCTTGAATGGCCAGCTTGTGCACCTACAGTCAGGTTCTGCAGCTCAGAGATGGTTTCAGCCTGCACCCTGCTGTTGACAAACCGAATTTCACTGTTGTGAGGTCAAGGGCATTGTCTCATCACCGTTGCTGGCACCATGGATGGGGCTCAGGCAGCCCTGGGCTGGAGATGGTGATCTCTCCTATCCCAGCGTTTCCTGCCACCCCTGGGCTTTCCCCACCTAGCAGTGCTGATCCCCAGGCCGGACTCCTGTCCCTGGGGAGGGACCATGACACCTGCTCCAGCGCAGGGCCAACAGGCCATCTTCCTGCTTCACTGCTGCCTGAATCTGCCCTGCCTGACCCGTAATCACTCCTTCTGCCCCAAATGCCTTGTCCTTTCTTGAAGACAAGTGCTATCAAGTAGCCACTGTAACAGCCCTAGCAAAGACTAGAGAAACCTTTCTCCACCTTTTGACTTCATCCTGGGCTGGTGTGCAAACTCCTGTAGCCCTGAGCGAGTGGCTGAGCAGATGAATTCAATGCAACGCAGTTAAAAGACCCTTGTGGGTGAATGATAATTTTGAGATTAAAAGGAAGCTGACATGGAGATATTTGCAAAATGTTCTCAGTGGCTTTTCTCAGGGTGGACTCAGCTGTCAGGTTAGACTAGAAGTGCTCCCCTCAATTTAGGGTCTGCTGCGGGGGCTGCCTTGGTGACTTTTAGGTTCATGGCTTCCACAGACTGCTTTCTCAAGTCTGAGTTTAAGAAAACAAACCACACCCTGCAGGGAGACCTTTCTCTGGAGGGGCTTAAAGCTTTCTGCAAAGGGACCTGGGACCTGGATGGTTTCCTACCGCCTCCTTTGAGAGCAGCAACAACAAGGAACAGGATTTTGAATGGTGTCCTGAGACCTGGTGCTCCGGGTTTCCGTTCCAGCACAGGGTCCTAAGCCAAGAAAACTGCCTGTCCTGCCAAGGCCGGGTAGGAAACTCGGCCCTGGAGCAGCCAGTCAGTGGTGTGGCATTAACTCCTCTCCACAAACAGCAGCAAGGCTCCTTTGATGTGCATGCTATCTGCAGCATTTACTTTCTTGTTTCTTTTTGAAAGACCCATCATGCCTGGCTTAGCTGCGGCCTGCTGGCTGGCTGGTGGGCTGCAGGGCTTTTGAAGATGCTAATACAAGCTCAGTGATGATCCTTAATCACTTCTTTATCATGTTCTTTCTGAACAGTGCTCTGCTAGTGGGCTGAAAACCTTGCTGAGGGAAAGGCGCTGAGGTGCAAGGAGTGGAGCAGAGGTAGGTGGGCTCTAGCCAGTGGAGGGGATGGCCTCAGCAGCAGGGACCCTCAAAGCAGTTTACAAGCATTAAACTTGTTCAGGCACATCAGGAATCTTCTTACATTTTCTCTCTTGGTGATCGTTTCTTGCAAAACCCTGGGTTTGGCACATCCAGTAGAAGGGATCAGCTGTTAGCTTTGGGCACACACATCCCACAGGGTCCTGGGACGGGATATTGCTTCTGGTAGGCAGGTGGACTGACTGTCAGCAGCAAGTCTAGCAGTCATCTCAGAGGGATGGAGAGTCACTCTGCTTTGATTGGGGACCACTCATCCCAGCTGCTTGTCTGAACACACTACATGTCTGCGCTTTAGCTGTCTTCTGTCAGGTTAGGTGTGTGCATGGACAGGATGCCTCCTCTGTATTTGCTCCTCCTGCCGTGGTGGCCAGATGTCCTACTCTTTAGCAATGTTGTCCTACTTTCAAGTAGGTTAATCTATTTTTGCCTGGCCCAGAGTGTTGGACTGTCCTTTGTTGTGACTTTGCCTTTCTACGCACCCTATGCCTAGCTTTCCTGTGGCAGAGGTAGAAGATCTGCAGGTTGTGATCCCAAGCAGTACAAGACATTTTCCTTTGCTCTGTCCTGAGGGAGGCACTTGGGACCTTGCATAGCGATCAGCACTGTAGACAGGGTGTATGCTTGGGGGCCCAGTGCACAGTTTTGAGCCTGCCTGCTTAAAGATGATTAGATGTTGAAGGTCCTCAGAGGGAAGTTTCAAGCTTCCAGCTTGCTTTAAGGGTCTAGATGTCCTTGCGCTGGCTGGCAGTCATGTGAAGGTGGTTGTTCTTGTTTGCATGTCTTGTCTTCAAGTGCCAGCACTCCCAGAATCTGGAAGAGATGTCTGAGCAGAGGAGGAAAGAAGGACTTTCAGGGCTGTGAGTGAGCTGGGGATGGAGAGATGAGACTAGAGCCTTGTCCTATAACTGGAAACCAAAGGCAGGTTGAAGCCTAGGTACTGCAGGGAGCCAACTTTCAACTCACAAGCCTTCCTCTGAAAATACCTTGTCTTTGGTTTAGCAGCCCCTGCTGATATTGATCTCTGATGCTGGCTCTTCCTAGCCACTAGTTTCATTTACCCTGTGACTTTAGTTTGAAAAAAGTTGCTTCTTGTTCAAGTTAGCCGTGACATGCTGAGTTCTGTGTGCCTGAAGGATCTCTGAGCTACCTGAGCTAGACTTCAAGTGTCTGGGCATGGCTGCAAGGCTGTGGTTGTGGAAAAAAGGCAAGGGAGCTGGACTGCCTTGCCAGGTAGGCTGTGCCAGAGCAGGCCTGGGAGGGAGCACACAGAGTGGAAGCTGAAGGCTGATGAATTTTGGACCAATGCTGCAGTTTATTTATGGCCTGCTTAGCAATCTCAGGCAGGCAGTGTGAGTTAAGGCATCTCCTGTCCTGGATTGACAGTACAGATCCAATTAGCCATGAAAGCCTCTAATTATTTGTCCTGAATTGCTCTGGTGGTAACCAAGGCTCTGCTATCTCCTCCTTTTGTCTGTGTCCCAGCTGGAAATGCCCCAGTGTCCCTGCATCTAGAGCAGCAAGTGTGATGTGTGAGCAGAGTCAGCACAAGCTAATCAAAGGAGACAGGCCCCGTGAGTTAATGAAGGGATGGATCTGCTTAGTTAACTTTGGGGAGTTCTCTAGTCCTCATCCTCAGAGACAAAGGACTGAGATTACATGTGGCTAAGATAAGGCTCACGTGATGAATTGCTGTAGTGGGAGAGCTGGATGGAGGGGCTGCAGAGCATGGGGATGGAGGGGGGTGGCTATCAGGAAAGGATTTGAAAGCAGAAGGTCACTCATATCTGCGCAAGGCAGGCACGTCCCTTGCTGAGTGCAGTGTCTATGCCCAGACCAGGTTGCTTATTCCCATGTTTCATTCCTCCCTTTGAAGCCAGACTGCCAGGAGGGTGCTCAGGGGTCAGAGACAGCAAATGCTCCCCTTGCTCTGCCTGTTCTCTGCTGCCCTTGCTGCTGCCAGCTCTCCAGGACACCTTATCTGTGTGAATGGTGTGTTCTCCAGCCCCAGTGCTTCAGCCCCCAACCCTTCTTGCTGCTCGTCTGTGTCCATGAACCATCAATGATCCGGTGCAGAGGGAGCAGTTGGCTCTGCCTCTGGCAGACTGCAGCATACCAAACTGATGGGGGTGACCATCCCAGGAAAATGAGTCCACCCCTCTGGGACACAAGCTGGCTCTCTACAGCTTGGCCAACCCAAGAGCATAGTTACAGGTTGGCAGCTGAGAGGGCAGTCGTTGGCACGAGGTGGGCTTACACAAACGGAGACCTGAGGATTTCTTTTTATCCAGACAAGCATGCTAAGTTACAGCTGTAGATTCTCAACTGCAAAACTTTTAAGGTAAAAAAAGATTTGCAGGGCACTTATCGCATCCTCCTGCTCATTCTGGGTGCTCACTGTGCAAAAGAGGAGTCTCAACTGTCTGCAAGAGAAAATATGTCATTTATGTTCTCAGTAACCTTAACTCTGACCTAAAATGTCAGCAAATATCTCTCAGACAAGACAGAGCAGCCAGCCTTGGTTTTAAAGAAAATTTTACATAAATAATGTTCAGCTCCTGTATGAGGGGTCAGCTGAGTGCTTCTACCATTGTTTCCAGGTCAGAGGGTCCCCCCAAAAATGGGTTTTACATCATCGTCTTGAGATGCTGCCTGGAGGCAAGCCGTGGCTCTACTCACCACATGCACGTTTCCTCTCTATGTGGATGTATGAGGCCAGTCCTGCAACAGACCTGCCAGTGATATGACTTTAGTCCTGAGAGGAAGGGACACGGGGAGAATCGACAAGGGTGCCCACCCTGGGGGAAACTGAGATCTGTTCACCCTCATTCGTGGTGGGGCCCAGGTTGTTGAAACACCAAAAACGTCTCTCTGACCCTCAGCCGAGGGACGTTCAAACGGGACCCATTTCTGCCAGGGACAGTGCCAGGCCAGGAGGGCTAGGAAGCAGCTGACATGTGCTTCAAGCCTCCTGGTGTCCTTCCCCTGTGGGCCAGAGGCGCGTTTGCCAAGTTTAGACCAGAGAGCTGCCTCCATACAAATGGGGATGAGGGAGGGCAGGCTGTTAACGTACAAAAACTGTTTCTTTCTTGCCCGCTTGGAAAGTGGAGCTATTGAATTTTAAGCAGCAAAGACAAAACTCTGCTGAAGAGGCCTCTTCTGTGCTTGCTTGGTGCAATCACTGATCACAGTGGTGGGGGGGTCCAGGAAGATGCCAGGCTTGGCCTTATTAATGACTCTGTTGTTGTCTGCTCTAGTTTGTTGGTCTTTGCTCTGGGAGACGGTTTGCCGAAGCGGCAACTATTTTCCCCAGAGAAGCTTCCTTGCGAGCTGTCCCCTTGGTGAGGGCTGTTCTTCTGTGTGGCTGGGCTTCACAACGCCTGCTCTCGGACCAGCCTGTGGAGTGGTGCCGGCCTAATGGGCTGACCCAAAGTGCTCTGGGAACCTCCTTTATGGCCACAAAACCTGAACTCGCCTGGTGGCACAGGCGAGAGGAGACAGAGGCTCTTTGTTCCACAAGGACATTTTCCCCTCTGACTTTTTAAGGGTGCCCAGCCTCACAGCTCGGTACCCTGGGGAGGGGCACCTGCTTCTGCTGAAATCTCTGCTCTCTCCAGCAGCACCGGTTTGGCTGGGCTGGGGACACAGTAGCAGCCTGACTCATGCATTTCCTCCAACACTTCGACAATCCAGCAAAGCAGCTGTGCACTTGCTCTGCCCTGCACACCTCCTGTTTCCCACCCCAAGCTCAGAGCATCAGACCCTCTTGCCTGCATTTTTCTCCTTGAACCACTTAGTTTTAAAATAGAGCAATTATCTTCTTTCGGGAAGGTGATTATTCGCTCCAATCTAGGGCAGTTTGACAGTGCGGCAGCCTGCACAGCTCTGGTTGTGAGCACAGATGTGTTCCCAGCATGGCTGGGTGGCATGGCTGTGCTCAGCTGCAAGGGGGGTCGTGTCTCTGGCTTAGGCTGATGGTTGGGTCAGTGGCTCAGGGTCTGAGAAGGGGCATTACTGGGGATGAGCAGTGCGAGTCCTCGGTCCCAGTCTTTTATAACCACACATCAGAGGGGTGCAGGCTTGGCTCCTTGGCAGCAAGGCCAAGACATTCTGCCAGGGTTCACAGCTCTCCCTTTGTGGCCAAGTCCTGAGTGATCTCCAGATGGGCAAGTTTACTTTGTCCCTGGGTCTATGGGTTAAGAAAACACAGACTTTCAGACTTTCACCTACATGTATATCAACAAGTGACAGATCTGTGGGGCTGGCAGGACCTTTGAGAGGTGGCCTACTCCACGCTCATGCCTGAAGATGGGACCAGTTCTTATGCAGGTCATTGCCAAAAGAGGGCTTTCCAACCTGCTCCTAAAATAACTGTCCCTGTCCCTCCCATTACAAGGTGGGGAGTTGACTGAGATTTGGGGTACATAATTGATCCTGGGATTCAGTAGTTGAAATCTAAGAGACCCTTTGCAGAAGCTTGTCGTAGTGATGAGTTCAGTGATAGAGCAGATTCTGCCAGTGTCAGTTGCTATCCTGGCAGTGGTGGGAAGGGTTTGCATCCTCACATTACGTCAATCACTTAATCTCCTCTGTCTTGGGATCCTTCTGCTGTCTCACAAGTCTAAACCCAGCTGTTGTTTAATTAAAAAATAAACAGACAGGTATTCACAAGGAAAATTAAGCTATTTTATTCTTTATGTGTCCTTGATGCTCTGTTGACATCTTGTCTGGGGACAACAGCTCTGTCTTGAATTTGAATTTTTATCTTGCAAAGACGATTGTTTTAATTGGGAACAAAGCCATAGAACAGAAAACGTCCCATGCCAAGCAGACTGGCCATGATGTTAGAGAGGAACAATGCCTTTTGTCCCCTTTGCACTGCCCAATGGGCTGTGAGGTTCCAGTGATGTGTTTGTAGTTGCACATTTAGTTTCATCTTTTGAGTGGCTGTATACAGCTTTGTGTACCTGTGCTAAGCCAGCCTTGACACTAACCATAGGCCATGTTGTGCTGCGAAATATGGTCAGGATGGTCAGGAGAACCAAAGATCTGTGCAATGCATCCAAGGTCACATGGAAAAGCAACGTTAGCTACTGATGATTTCTAGTGTAGCAGAGAAGAAGAGCAAGCTGACTAGAAGCTAGAGGCTAGAAGTAGAAGGCATGCCTTCAAAACAGAGGGTATTTGACTGCAGACACAAGACCAGATTACTTTTCTTTGGCTGAGCTTTGTCCTATCAGTGAAGCTGGAGCTACAACTTGCATCCTAGAAGTTTGCGACCTATAGAGGAATCCCAGATGAGCTCTGAGGTACCACTCAGTATGTCTATCTGGGCTTGACAATCTTGAGATGTCTTCATATTCCTTGAGACAGCAAAGCTTCTCCATCTGGAGGCTTTGGATGAGACATGGAAGAAAAAAAATCAAAAGGCAAATTTTCAAAGGTTGGAGGAGTTGAATGTCCTCCATTAAAGCACTGTAAAGCATTGCAAAGCACTGCGATCATCAAGCCCACGCCAAATGGCTGTCTTCAGCCAAGCTCAGGAGCTCTTCTGGGTGGGGACCTAAGGCTATCTGGTACACAAGGGCTAAGCTTCCATGGACACCCTCTCAGTGCATCAGCTGGGGCAGGGTTTAAGGCGTGGCCCAGCTGAGGAAGAGTTTCCCCCGGGGGACAGGCAAACCAGGACAGGACGTGGATGCTTTGGACTTCCCTTGCAGAAGTGCCAAGCTTTCACTCCCAGATTGTAGACCCCTCAGATGCTCTCAGGGGTTCAACCCACCAGCTTTGTACCCTGAATTACTCCATCACTACAGAACAAATGTAGTGGTACAGATCCAGCCACAGCTTTGCTAATGCATGGAGGCAGATTAGTGTCAGTCCTTTGCTGGGCATCTGCCATATGTAGCATCTTTGACAAAGGCAGAGGAGTGTTCATGGGTTAAGCTCCTCCTGCAGTGACACTGTGTGTTTTTCATACTGAAAATTGAGATTTGCAGAGGGGAAGTGAGTTGGTGAAGGAAGTCAGAGCTGTGGGGAGGAAGAGGAGAAGAACCTAGGAAAGCTGTAAAGCTGCCATTTTAGTTTGCTGTATTGTACCCTGCGAACATCATCATTGCTGCAGCTACCACCCCAGCTACTCATCTAATGGGAGCTGCCAGAGTTTTGTAAGTAGAAGAGCTTTAAACAAGGGACAATGCAGATTGAATCTGACACCTTATCAGATTCTCCTTCTTTTGCTCCCTGATCTACCAATAAGCACCTCTTCTGTTTTGCATATAACATAACCTATTGTATAAATATTTAGTCACTCTGTTGGGGTCATTAATTATAAATGGAGATGAAGCTTTTGAAAGCTGCCTCTAGGTCTGGGCACCCAATTTCCATTAATTTTAATGAGAACCAGATATCCAGATCCCATACGGTGGCTTTGAGCGTCTCAGTCAGGAAACTTCATCTGACACCACCCCCAGTCCCTGCTTCTCCCCACTCTAATTTAAGAGATTTGCAAATACCTTACAAACCCTTCAGATGCCTGAGTTGCCCTTGTGCCATGCCATTGTTCTCTGCTGAGGATGGTTGGCTGGTAGCTTCAGAAGTATTTGTAATAAGTTCATTTAATCCATCCCATTAGTTCTTTTCGTCTGCACAACGTCCACTCCCCGCCCAGCACTTTGAAACAGTGATGCCTGAATGAACCCCCAGCCTGAGCATTTTTTTCACAGAGAAGCTTTGATCCTTGAAAATGACAGCTGCGCAGAGCAGGTCTAAAATGAACGATTGAATTATCTGACTGATTGAAAATGTTTTTGTGGCTTGGAAGATTTGACAGCAAGTATTCACTTAGGCAACTCACATGAAAGAGAGTGTGCGTGCATGTAGGGTGTGTGTTTGCATGTGTTTGTGTGCACATTGTTAAAAACAGACGGCGAAATGCAACAAGCATCCAGAGCTGTTTGGAGCGGCAGCTTCTTAAGCTCAGCATCCTTTCAAAAGCTCCAAATCTTCTGTGCGATACTCTGCAAAAGCTAATGCTCAGTGTGGTTGTGGAGATAATGATTTAGACAGACGTCAGCAGTGGTTTAGGAAATGGAAATGAGTTAAAAGGTAGTGCAAGCTGGGGAGCTACTTAACTGCATCTTAGTCCCATACTGACCTGTGGCCGAGGAGTGATAAACTCTTCCATTGAAAACACGGTTCCCATCCTCTGTGCTACAGACACCTGCTCATGATGTGGAGTAGCCCCAAGGATGCCAGGTCTATGGGAATGTGTCCTGTGATGGAGGTTTTTGAAAAAACATGAGCCCGGTGAGATTATCTATAAATGGCTGGAAAGATAGGGAAAGGAACCTTGATCATGGCAGTGCCCTTGATGCCATCAGTGATAGCAACAGCAGATATGTTAATGCATGAGGGACAGTAACAGCCTTTCCAGACCTATCTCAGCTTCCTTCCCCATCCCCATATAGCGAATTGGCCTTTCCCGATGCCTCACAGAAATTCAGCTCTGCTAGAATGTAAGCAAAATATCTGGAAGTGAAGTGAATGAATGAAAAAAAAAAAGTTTCTTTGCATATGAAATATATTTTGTCAGCTCAACCAGTTCAGAGCTTCCTGTGGGAGTTTCACAGAGAGAAAAATTCACGTCATAAAGGTTACAGTTGTAGTTCCTCATTGTGAATGGTCTTGTTCTGATAATTCACTGAAAAGGATTTTTTCCTAAATTGTTTAACTGCTTTTCATCTCCCTGCTTGCAGAAGATCGCTATCTTTCCCTAACTCCTAGCTCAAAAGAGATGGAACATTGGGCTATAACTAATTCCTTTATCAGAAATAGTTTTGGTTTAGTCTCTCAGTCCAGCCACTGAATAATTTGTTCCAGTGCCATTAGCTGTAGTGATGTTAGGTGTCTGTAACAGCTTCAGCAATGCAGTTTCGTGCTCCCTGTCCCAGTTGCAGTGGTCATTTCAACAAAATTAAATGCTACAGCTACCATAGCCCTAAGGGCACTCATAGGTAATGGTAATTCATTGGCATCTGTGTCATCTCTCCAGAAGCATCCCAAAATGTCCCTGTTATTGAATCCACATTAACAACCCAGGAGCACTCAGAGAAGAGGAGATGCTGGGATCCTCCTCTCACAAGTTCATGTAGATGCAAGCCTCATCATTGCTAATTGCTTCACTGCAACCCAACACCTTCCCAGATGTGGGAGCCCCATGTTGTCTGTGCTTCTGTTCCCTGTATTTCCTAGCCAGGCCCTAAATCTTGAGCTTCAGTGAAACATCAGATCATTTAAATGTCCCTTTTCATCATCTGAGAATTTACATTCATAGACAATAGAATGTAAATGAGGTTTACCATTCCAAAATTTGTCTTTAATCCCCCTCCCCTTATCCCAAGTCTTTGAAAAATCAGAGCCAGAGCACCCAGCTGTGGCCTCTAGGTTGGATCCAGACTGACAATGTGCCTTAAAGGTAAGGGTAGATGACTGGGCCAACATCTACAGTTAGAGAGACAATGCTCCCCTGGTACACGGCACTCTTGGACAGACTTTTTGACCATCTTTGGTCACTATACCTAATCCTACAGGCTGAGCAGTTCTTAACCTGAAAGAGCCAGGGCCAGGGCTCTCTTCCCACAATTGAACCATCCTCTCTTTCCATGTCTTGGATTGTTCCAGGTAACAGCAAATTCTCCTTCTTCTGTTCTCTGCCTCTTCATTTCAGTGCTCCAGAACCTGCCACAGGCATCAAAGTTACTCCTCATGCCCTCTACCCAACTTCAGACTGTGTCCAAGTCCCAAACAAGTATAACCTCTGAGCAAAACCCTCTTCAAGTGTCCGTTGTCATGCTGCATCCAATGCTGTCAGCCCATCATGGGAGACATCTCAAATGGAGCAACGGCCCAGGCAGGGTGAGATGGAATTTCTGCAGTTTTGCAAGAGAAAACCTCCCAGAGATGTCAGGACCCTACACAACCTGACTGATGTGAGGATACATAAATTACTTCTCTTTGCAGCTGCCTCTCCCCAGCCTCCTTCCTGCATCATGGTCACGGATGCCCAGCAGTTTGCACTGAGTCCTGGGCAGCTCACAGCAAGTTCAGATGATCCAGTTGGAGTGTGTCTGTCTCTGGGTAGACTGCTTGCTCAGGGAGGCTGTTTCATCCATGAGGCAGGATGCAGAGTCTGCATATAGAAATCAAAGAGACAGGCTGTGTCGGGAGAAAGCCATGCTCTGCCTGACACATACCCCATCCCACTGGTGGAGACCACACTGGAGATCCTGGTGAGCTGGGGATGTGTTACTGTGCAGGACTCACTGGAGATGCAGCATAGCTTTGCCTCCCTGGGTGAAGCGGCATCTTAGGGATACCCCCAGACAGCACAGTGCAGCTGTGGGCACCTCTGGAAGTTGCTTTCCCTTGGGTAGGCGGAGAGGATTTGCTGTAGCCTGTTTGCTTCCAAATCGTCAACCTTTCCTGGGACGCTGTCCTAATATGCAGCCAAGGGCTGCTCTTCCATTCAGGTTCAAATTGATCTGCCCAGCACAGATGTATCCCTGCAGACCACCAAACTGAACTAGGGGTCTGGACAAATAGTCTCCCTAAACAGCTTCGTAATGAAGTCCATGTTCCCAGAACAGCTTTTCAGCCTCAGGGATAGATGCTGAAGGACTCATGCTGCTGCCAATAACACAAATCTAGAGTTTCTAAAAATGATGGATGGTAATTTTCTGTTACCAAAAGTATTGCAGTGAATTTGATGTAATTCTGTGTGAGACCTCAATCTGACAGATAAAGGTGAATTGATTACTGAACTCAGAATTAATGGATGCTTAAATGACCTAATTGCATTTGTTATGAGCAGAATGTAATCCTAAATTGATAATACTATGCAAGGCACTTTAAAATGGTCAATTTTCCTAAGCTGAGAACAATTACAAGCAAGAAATGATTGGAGGAAAAACTGAGACAAAGTAATGTGTGTTATAAATGAGGGTTAAGAAAACTTTGATAGGTGCTGTCTCTTCCACAGCATGCACACATTTTTGCAGTTATCAGAGGTATTCTTAGCTAAGAATCTATCATTGTTAAGGAAGAGAAAAGCAGAAATAATAACAGCAATAAAAATCCCAAACAGAAAAAGAAGGGATTCAGTAACAAAAGCTGTGAATTAAGTGTTATGTTATGCAGAGACCTGGAAGGCTAATTTGAAAGAGCAGTCAATGAAAATTATGTTTATTAGCATCAAGGACTATAAAATGTGCATTTATATACATATATGTCAGCAAGAAAATAAATGCTGCATGTTGTTTTTAGATGAAGATGGTAAAAGAGTCTGCTCTGATACTGCAAAAAAAGAAATGTCCAGCCAAATATTCATAGCCCTGGAGAAAAGCAGTCTGATGGGTTCAGAGATGATGGAAAGCTTCTTGCTCCAGTAGTAACCAGGCAGCATATTAAATAGCAACTGGTAAACTGAAATGTTTGTGCATATCTAGGACTAGAAAAAAATACATTGAACAGTTTCATATGACATGGCTCAGAAATCTTTTTAGGGTGTTGATACTTCATGTATATTGATACCCAGGACGTTGGAGAAAGGTGTGTTTGCACCTGAAGTTAGTCAGACAAAAGAGGATAACTTTTGTTTAGGTGAGATGATGAGTGGCAATGAGGCAGAGACTCATTGCACTGGAATATAATAAAACATGGAAGAGAGGCTGCAGACCCCTTGTAGCCAGAACAGCAGACTCCTTGCTGGACCTCTCAAAGTTTGCTCAGATCAGTTGCTGAGGATACAGTTTTCATACACTAAAAGTTAGTGAAATTAGGATAAGTCAGGTGCTGAGACTGGCTGGATCTGCTTGGGGAGCTGATTTTATGTCAGCGATGGGCTCTCAAGAAGACAAATGCAAATTCATACACTCTTGAAACCCCATGAGCAGAGGGAAGATGGTGTTTTGGAGGACAGTGACTCATCTGAAAGTTGACATGCAGAAAGATAGAGAGTGAACAGAGTCATCATCCAGCAGCATCAATCTTGCCTTCTGCCAAAACCTGAAATGCCAGGAATGATGTCTCCCATATTCCAGGCTGGGATTTCCCAGGCAGAAATGCCTACACTGGGCAGGAGATCAAAAACCTCCAGAGCACATCAACATTTTTTTTACATGCGTGAGAGAGGTGACTAATCCTTGCACAGGAGATTCGTGATGTACATAATGTTGTCTTGGGGCTTCTAGAGGGTACTGGAGGTCATAGTGGCTCTTCTGGGCACTGGCCAGGCTGGTACTCAAGTCTGAGTCCTGGCCTAGCACCCAGAAAGTTATCGAGGAGCCCAAAGAATGAACTATGGTGCAGAAAACAAGACTGCTATGGAGCCACTAAACAACTTCCACTTGACCGTATAGCCAGGAGGAAGTTACAAGGGGAATTGGTCATAGACTACAGGAAAAATTTTCTTCCTAGGGGAAAATGCTTGCAGTAGCTGGGCTTTCTCACTAAAGACAGCCAATGATTGCAGGCTGACAACAGACATGGTGTTTAAATGCAAATCCTGGGATTTGGATTGGAGTAATTTTCCCCATGAATTAACTAACTGCTGGACAGTTTGTCTCAGTGTGAGATGCTTGGTGTAGTTCAGTGCTTGGCTGTCTTCCCCTGTATGCCTGTAACTCAAACAGCCCACTTTGATGCAGAAATACTGTCTGAGGACTTTCTGACTCTACCTTATCTCCAAGGACACTTTGTTCCCCTCCTCATCCTCCTGCAGGAGTGGCTGCGAGTGTGGGCCATGGCCTCTGGATCCAGCAGTAGCTGCTGTAAGCAGTATCACCTACAGGCTGGGAGGCTTTATCCTGGGGTGAAAGGGCTTTTTCCTGTATATAAGTGGCCGCTTCTTTGCTGGAGGCAGCCATTTCATGTGGGCTTTCCAAACCGCTCAGGCCAAAGAGTTTTCATCTGGCTGTTAAAGCAAAGGCTCCTGTCAGTTCCCCCTCATAACATCTCCCTCCCACCGTATCCTGACCCGTCATGGCACCGTGGGCCCCCAGTGGCTCTGTGACCCCACACTAAGCATGAGCCATCCCAGAACAAGCCCTTGTGGAGCAGGAACCACTGTGAGTGACAGCTGTGGGTCTCATGTTCCGTGTCCGAGGCTTCAGCCTCAACCCAGCAAGGCGGTGCGCTCCGTGGGGTCTCTCCAGGTGCCTGTACTCACGGGCACCGATCCACGTGCACACACATGCCCCACCCCCACCCCCCCCCCAAAGGTGTACACTTGCCTTGGACACTCTTCTGACAGAGACTCTCCTATCCCCTCTTCCCTTTCCATCTTCCCAGATTTACAAATCTGTTAGCAGCCCTTCTGCCTCAGAGCTCTAAAGGAGCTCTTTGCATGCATCCTTTTTCTCATGATTATTTTTAAAGCATCATTCCTGCATGTCATCCAGACACCCAGGGTGAGACTAACAAATCTCCTCCCTCCCAGCCCCCAGAATAGCCATGAAGAGCCATCTCCCCACCAGTTCTGGTGTCCCTGATGTGTGCCAGTGTTTCCACACTTCTCTGTGCAAGGTCCTCGCAGAGCTTTCTCCTAATTCTGGGTCTGTCAGAGTGACTTGTAAAGTGAGTCCCAGCTGTGGGAGGACATGGAAGCAAAATCATTCTCAGTGCATGAGAACTTTTGAGATGTTTTCATAGAAAAAATTAAGGAGAAGGCTGAGCAGCACCCGAGCGTGTTCTTGTGTACCACACTAAGTAGCATGAGCAGGGTATGGTTGGAAAACTACGTGTAATAGGGATGCAGCATTTCAAACTTCAGCTGCAGTTAAGGCACTTCTTAAATTATCACATGAAGTCAATAAACGCTGTGGGGTTGTAGGGTAAGTGGTCCTGGCTTCTCCACTCAGTGTGAAGTGGGAGCACAGTCGGGGTTGCAGAGCAGCCAGCCTTGGAGCAGCCTTGGAGCTCGGGTTTATCAGTGGATCCCATGAGGGTACATGACCATGACCAATCTCAGAACCACAACCTCTCATCTTTTTCTGGGTGTTTGCCTCTCCCATCAGCCTAGGCGGGGTGTTTTCATGGTCTGTATACTGTAGCTGGTTAACTTTTGTGCCTGTTGTGTGGTCTGCAGCGTTTAGTTCTGATGCTTGCAGTTCCCCACTGCCTGGAAGGCTCCCAGATGTGTGTATTCATTTGTCTAGAGCTTGAGGTGTGGCTCGCCTGGTGTTTGAGGTGTGGCTCGCCTGGTGTTTGAGGTGTTGCTCCCCTGGTGTTGTGTGAAAGGAAGATGGACTCGCCCTAGGCTGCTCCCGCTCGCCCAGAGAACTCATGTAACACGTGGCACACGGCATCTACAAGTTCATGTGCACATCCGGGCAGTTAAACCATGTCCAAAGTTGCTATAGTTTAGGAGTTTTCTTAATTTAAAAAAAAAAAAAAAGTTATGACATATGCAAGGCATCTAGCACAGATCTACCAGCAATCCAGGAAAAATCTGAGTACTCGTCACTGTTAGGAGTGTCTCATCAATGATATGGTCAAGCACACCACCCTGCTCAAAGGATGAGGGAAGGTTTCTCCCTGAATCCAGATGTTGATCCACTCATTCCCAAAAGAAGAATGATTGATAACCCAGTTATTTGGAGCCCCACTAGTGGATATATTCTTGGAAACTAGAACCTCATTTTTTCATGCTGGAAAATGTCACTTCCTAGGACTGGATTTTGTAACTTGCCTTTAGACCTGAACACTACAATTGATGAATATTGATCATGCCTTTTTTTTTTTATTTTTTTTGTTAAAGAACCCTAACCTGATAATTGGTTGATTACAAATACCTCAGAACTGATCAAAGAGAGGAGAAGGAGAGAGTTTTTTGATGGCGTAAGGTGAATCCTGTCTCTGAGACGAGGGAACCCTGAGGGATTTTAACAGTCCCATACCTGGATTTGTCCGACTGCCTACTGCCTTTGTCCGTGGTCATGAGATCCCTTTCATGTATCTCTCCAGCACAGTAACCTTCATTCACACTTGCATTTGTTGGATAACTCCTGAGTATAGCTGCAGGGTGGCTCATTACATGGTTCATTACCGATACTATCCCTGGCAAACAACCCCGTGTGCTGTGCTGTGGGGTATCCCTTCTGGAAGAATATACAGCCGTGTTCTGCTGAGCTGCTCCAGGACATTATTTCATCTAATGGCTGTGCTTTGGTGTTTGGATGTATGGCTATACTTTGTAAAGATAATTTTAGTTTGGAATGTTGGTGATTTGTGCATCCTCTGGAACAAGCTTTCCAAGAGGCACAGAGGTCTAGGGAGGGGTTTTCTCCAGGGAATCACGAAGCCATCGTCTGTCTTGGAACATGCATCTGGGGCAGACACCAAACGGTTCTTCCTCAGCCTACAGGTCCAGTGTGGGGCTACTCTCTCCGCATGCTGCTGAGGGAGCCCTCAGTCCCCCGTGAGCTGTCAGAAGGGAGGATGGTGCCTGCACATGGGGCTGTGGGCACTGTGAGGCACAGCGCTGACGGCGGGCAGGCATCACACATCCCTGTGAAGCAATCAGGTGGGTGGGTGAGCACCCTGGGTCGCATGGGTGGCCAAGAGGTGGGCAATCCCAGTGCAAAGGTGTATTCCAGCTCCAGGGGAAGGATCCTGGTAGCTGGCCACTGGCAGCTTCTGCCAGCTGCCCAGCTGGCCACTTGTGCTCCAGCTGGCCAGCTTGAACCAGAGAGCACCCACCACCTCTCACCTGTATGCCCACAGAAACCCCTGTTACATTACAGCCATCAAATGGCCAAGAGGCAGTGTTTTCCCCACAGCACTGTGTCTGCAAGTAAAGTAAGGGGGCCCTTAAAGCCTTGTATTGCCTCTCCACCCCACACTGCATCCCCAGCTGTCTCGATGAGCCAGGTGCCTGTGTTAGCCCGTAGGCAAAATTGTTGCCTTCGCATGCAAGAGCTGTCGGGAGGGAGATGCGTCAGCCTTGCCAAAGAAGGTCCCAGTGATGGTGAGCGGGTGTGTGGCCCAGCCCACTGTGCTGGGGTGGCTCTGGAGCAAGTTTGGCAGGCAGGCACATGGGCAGTGCTGCTGCTGCTGGCCAGCAAGGCTCTTCAGCCCTGGGGTGGGTGGGATGGGATGGGATGGGATGGGGTGGAATGGGGCGGAATGGGGTGGGATGCAATACAAGGCGATGCAGTGGGATGTGCTGCAATGGGATGTGATGCGATGGGGCTGCAGCAGGTGGGAGTGCCCAGAGGCACAGAGCCAGCCAACCTGCAGCGCTGGGGTCTGCACTGGGGTGGATCCTCGAAGCATTTCCAGTGCTGTACGCCTGTGTATGGAAGTGCAGCACTTGTTAAAGACAGTATTTGGCAGGATTTCAACCCAAAACTTCAAGCCAGTCCCAGCTTGCAGGGTGACGATTTGCTGGCGGAGAGCAAACCTGTGCCCCTGTGCTTTGCAGGCGCATGTGGGGCGACGAGCCCCACAACCCCTGGGGATATTGTGGGCAGCTCCTGCGCAGCCTGAGCGGAGCCTCCCAGCCGAGCAGCAGGTCTGCCCCTGCCGTGTGCTTCTCCGGGGGCTTCGCCAGCAAGGGCTTTATTCCATCCTTTCACTGGGTCCATTCACCATCCCCGCCTGCCTCCTCCCCCTCTCCCTGTCCCCTCCCACCCCGCTTGCCGGATCCCCAGCAGTCTCTTGACACCTTGGGGGAAGGCTGGGAGGTGTAACCATCGCCAGCGAGAGAGAGGGAGAGCGAGAGGGAAGGGAGAAGGAAGCCAATAACGTGGAGGTCTAGGAAGGTGGTGGAGTGGGAGGGACGGGACCACTCCTCCGTCGGTGGGACTGCAGATTATTTTGCATGGATTGTTGAAGAGAAAAGGGAGCTGCATTTGTGAAGGAACCAAAAATAAACGGCTCGTTGCTCAGGTAAGTGCAAATGTGAGCTCCCCTGCTCTCATTGTCATGTGGTACATTGATCCCCTGTCCTATTTTGCTTAGTTATATCGGTTTTGATTCTTACTAGGATTATTTGATGCATCAGCTGTATGCTTCAGTTGCTAAAGACTGAACCTCCTGATACGTGTGTGTGTGCATGCGCGTGCATGTGGAAAGATGCCCATTCTCTGAATATACATTGACACAATTTTCCAGCTCTGTGTGGTGTCTCGTTCGAGATGTTATACTACAGCACGCTGTACACACACACACACAAATGGTGTTTGCTGTTAGTGATTTTAAAATCTGTTCATCCATGCGATTATCGAAATAGCAAGACTGTTCAGCTGCTGAAAATTAAAGAGGGGCTCTTAAATCACAGTCTTCATTGGTAGGGGGCTACTTTTCTTTATCCTGAGCCTGACATGTTCAGTATTATGTTTTATAACAAAGCTACATTTAAAGATCAATTCAGCAGTGGTTATTGCATCCAAATTACATGGTTGTCATGGAGATGGTACAGAGAAGCTGAAGTGATATGACTGCATCTGGACTGGAGTGGGGCTTCACTGCTGAGTGAGATCCTGCCTTGCCTCCTGTGTCTTTTTGTCTGTGCTAGGTTACAATTTCTTTTAATCTTGAATGAAGCAGTACTGTATTAGAGGATTTAGAGGTCGAGCTGCTGTGAAGGGTGTGTGTTGCCCCTGGTTGGTGCTGTGTTATTATCGTAATTGTTGTATTAGCATCTGCGTCTCCCTGAATTTCTTTTACAAGTCTGGGGAGGAGGAAGGCATGAGAAGGACAGATAGTTTTCAGAGAACAGCTAGGGCTGGGAGTACTTTCTAAAAAGATGCCTGCCATGCCCACACCTCTCTGCTGGCTCTGGGGGACAAAAGGGAAATGATTCTCTGATTTTAGCCATGTTTATCTTCCATTTTCCTGCCTCAACTTTGAGGATACAAGGAGCCAGTCACCTGCTCATCACTGTATCAGGGGAATGGCGCTTTTTTTTGGTTATTATATTTGTTTTCTTTGCAACTGGTGATATGAATGTGTTGGCAGTTGGGAAAGAAAATCCATCATTTATGAGAATGAAATTTGCCTGCCTAAGGCTAGCTAGAATACAAAGAGTGTATCTGTGGGAAGGGCACGTTATATGTTACAGATGTGTATTTCTCTAGCAGCTGGGAGTAAATCACACTATTGTGCTCATCTTCATTATTTTGGGTGTTAGGCTGGCTTTAGTCAATATTTAATCTGAGCTCATTGTGTGCTCACACAATAAACGCGCGATTTGGAGCCTAACTTTACATCTATAAAATGCTTTGGGAATGCATGTGGCATTGTCTCCATAAATGCATTTTCACCCTTTTCTGTAAGACCAAGCCTATTGTGAGGATGTAAATATAGTAAAAAGCACTGGTGGAAACAAGCCCATCAGAATGGCAGTGTTTCTCTAATTGTATCATTAAACATAAGAGAGAATTAATTCCTAGGATAAACAGAGCTTTGTAGCTGTTGGATCAGGGTGATATTTACATGGAGTTCCAGGCCTCCGTTTTGGTAGCTAGTATTATGGCTTAAATTCCCCCCATGCCAGTAGATGATGTTTTTAGCCAGGATTGTAGCATATTATCATTAGATATTTTTGTATTAAAAATATGCTAAATCCCCATGTCCTTGTCAAATTGTCCATTGCAACCACTCCAAAGTGTGTGATTCAGTTAGGATTTTCTTTAACGTGATTTTTCCTGTACAAGTCCAAGCAAACAATGGATAAAGTCTGAAAGTGGGCGGCTGAGCCCAGAGGGGAAGTCTGAGAGATGGCTGATTCACAAAATGGATGGTTCTCATTTTGTCTCTTCTTTCCCCCTAAAAGTTAGGTACAAGTGGAGTTGAAGTGGGAGGTTTTCCCTGGAGATGCCCTTAGATCTGTGAGGCTGGGAGCCAAGTAGTTCTGAATTAATACTGAGTTTCCTCCTGTTTAAGTGTGTTATCACTCTTCAGTCCACCCTAAGACATGGCTGTATTATTCTCTGGGGAAACTGAGGCTTGGCATGGTCAAGTGACTTTGCCAAGGTGACAGTGGCAGCATCGGGCAGAGGATGCAGGAGCTCTGCCAGCAGGCCTCTTTCTCACCACCAGGCCCATTCAGTATCCAGATGGTGTGGTCCTGTTTGTAGGTGCAGTGGGAGGGTGGTGGTGATGGGAAGCAGTACTGGTTCATGGAGGCTGGGTGGATGGAATAAGGGTACTCTTTGCTGAAGCCACTCATCAGAGCAAGAGGGAGTTGAGCGGTTTTACACCAGCTTCTGTGGTGTGCAGGATGAGGACTCTTTTCTGACCCCACCTACAGGGTAACTGAAATGAAGCCCCCTTTGGTTTCCTCATTGTGAGATCCAGCACATGGCTCTTCATGGAGTTGAAGACTTAGCTCCTGGCAGGAGGTATCCATCATATTTCTTTTCATAGTTGCATCCATCTCTGAGTGTGAAGCCTTTACAGGTGTCTTGGCTTTCCACTCTCCCCACTGGTGCTGCTCACAGCTCATCTTCCATCCTGTAATACCCTGTATTGCTCTTCTTGAGTTCAACCTATAGCTCCATTCCTTCTCTTCCCTCCATCCCATCATCTGACACTTTTTTGTCCCCTTCCTCTATGGGTTTTCTCACTGGTGAAGATCCCTCCACCCGGTGTTGGCGCAAGCTTCAGCCCATGCCATGATCTGTATGTGCTGTGCCCACCACGAGGCACACAGTGCTGAGTATGTCAGGCTACCACGTTAAACGGACTGAAGTGAAGTCTCCTTTGAAGTCTGGAGTGCCTTCTCCATCTGTGGAGTTGCCCTATGTGGTGTCAGTGGTTCTGCCCAAAGCTGGCGTTGGTGTTTGTTCCTAGAAGAAAATGGAAAGGCCTGTTCAGCTCGAACACCTGTGTATGGCCCTGCTGACTTGCTGACTTGCACAGTTTGATGGCGTCGCCAGAAGGATGCTCTCTGGGCTGGGAGGGAGCTGTTGCTACTGCCACCAAAGTGCTGGCTATGGACAGAGTGAATCCCACAGAGGGAAAAGCCTGCTTGGAGGTTGTATACCAGCAGTCACTGGAGTGGGTGATCTGCTGCTGTAAATGGCCACATCTCTTGAGGTTGCTGCTTGCTCTGCTAGTTGACAAAGTCTCTGCCATGGAGACATCTCCTTGCCACATTTGCCGAGGGTGAAAACGGCCTCCTCACTCTTTCAGCAGGGAAATGGCTTTCCCAGGAATGTGCTGGGACAGAGTCCATGTGAGGATCAGTGCATCCAGGCTCTCAGTGGTCAGATGGGTCAAAGAAATGATACCTTCTGCACATGAGGCTCTTGATGCTTCTCTGTGATGGTTATGGTACAGAAATCATAGGTGAGAGGGCCAGGGTCAGTCCTGGCTCCCTCCCTCATTTCCTCTGTGGCTCCAGGGAGGTGGCTGGAAGGCTGGGCTCACTGGTGGAGAGGCACTTGTCCAACCTGGACAGTAGCCACCTGACTCTTCATCCTCACTGCGGTCCCTTTGTCCTCCTGCAGGAGCTCCAGGAGATGAGTGGCTGAGATGCTCAGGGAGGTCCTTCCCTGCAGTCCATAACATGGCTGACCCTGCTGACCATGGGCAGCACCTAGTTCTGGTCAAGTCCCAGGTAGGGACACTAGTGATTCCTTTGTTAGAGCAAATGCTGCTCCTGTCACTGGAGCAGCTCCAGTGCTCCCTCACTTGCACCAGGCAGGGCCAGAGAACCATAAGGAGCTGCAGCCTGAGCAGAGACAGTGCAGCTGAGCTCGAGCCCCTACTTGTGCTCTCCATGCTTTTTCTGGGCCCTGGGTTTCAGCCTGGCACTGGGCACATGGTTTGTTACCTGTCTTCACCACCACTGCTTACATGTCCTCCACTTCTTTCTCTTTCTCCTTCTCATCAACCCACACCCTTCCCTCATGGTTTTTCATCTCTGTGGTACATGAGCCAGTCTTAAAGGGCCTGGCTGGTGGCTGTGGAGGAGGCAGAATTGGCAGGTGGCTCAGGCTGTCTGCTGTAGGTTGTCTGAAGGAACAGTGTGTCCCCATGTCCTAGGCAGGAGTCATGTTTGCACTGGGACCCAGAAAAGGCCACACCTGAAGGCGCCTCCCAGTGCCACTTTGAGGTGTCCCATGCAATCTGGTCAGGGTGTCCCCTTTGTGGTACCACCAGCTCAGGAAGGCATTGCTCCATCTCATCCTAGGTCCTCTTCTTCTCTGAGGCATCCTGAATGGCTCCCAGCAAAGGTAACGTTGGTGGGATGCCCCGTTGTTGCCAGCTGTCTTGAGATGCCTCATCAGGGCTCAGGGAAGGGGCAATGTTTCCTTTCAAGCAGGATGGGCATGGGATTCATCCCAGGATTTTCTGCCTTCCTCTACAGCATGGGGCGTGGTTTGGTTCCTAGGATCATCTCCCAAAGGCCCCACTGTGGCAAAGTGCTAGACCACTGGTTTTGTATCTTCTGCTCTCCAGCTGAGACACCTTAGCATCATGGAGCTCCTTGGTTTCCTGGAGTTTAAGTGTGTAGTGAGTGTGGCAGGAAGTGTGTTGGGGACAGGACCACTCTGTGATCTTCTGGATGAAGTGTTTTATGGACTGTGGGGCTCACAGCTGGATTTGGTGGCTTGTGCGGTCACTTCCCATTCTGTATCTCCCTTCCAGGCAATGCAGCTGAGGTCCTCATCCCTCTGTGGCCTTTCTGTGGCTCTGCCATGGAGAACCAGCAGCCCCCCTCAAAAGACAAAACCTGCAGGTCTGCATTAGGAGAGTAAATCCCTGTGCTGCCCCCTTTTTGGGAGGTGGAGCATGTGCCTCTGAGCTCTCCAGATCAGCATCGAGCAGAAAAACTTACATCAGACCCAGGTGACTGATACGCTTACAGTTCACCAACTGTACTGAAAAACCCAGAGAAAATGATGTGAACTCAGCTACCTCTCTAGCTTCTCCTCCTCTGTGTGACAGTTGTCTCTCTATTATTTTCTTGGTATATGAAAACAAATCTGACGCAAATACTTTTTTATTTTAAATCCTTAAGAAAGTGTAATATTGTAAGGAAATGCTGTAATACCAATTTGAAGGGTTTCAAATTTTGTTTTCAATTTTTCTTTTCTGTATTTGCTTACATGCTCCAAAGTCAAAGCATAAAGCTCAGTTCTTGCAACATTTTTTTTCTCGCTTTGAGTTTTTTTTTAAATCCAGCTCTTCAGTGGTTTCAGCACAAACACATCACAAATCTAGGTAAGATTTAGGTGACCTATAATTGCAATTTTTGGCCCGTGAACAATTTTTCCAAAAAAATTCACATGGTTCTGGGAAAGAGCCTCATGAGGCGGAGAGGAAGTTCCCTGTGGTACCTTCTTACCTCCTTCCAGCACCTGATCTGGAGCTGGATGGTCTGAGACCAGCTTGGAGAAACATCTACATGCTGCTCTACACAAAACAGGACCTGCTGACTGTAACGTCCTCCACAGCAAGCCCCAGTCCCGCTTGCAGAGGTCTCTGCCCACTCTGTTCAGGGCCACTTGATGTTGGCTGGTGTTGGACACATACAGGAGGAGAGGATGGCACGTTCTTCAGTCCACCCACAGCCTCTCCCTGTTGCATGTCCTGAAGCAGTGTTGTTTCCCACCACACGTCCTGGCAGATGGATTTTGCAGACTTGGATGTGATCTGCACCACTCCCAACTCAGAGCTTACCTTATGTGAGGCTCTGCTCCTGCCAGGCTCTGCATGTTTGCTTCTCAAAAGGGCACTGGGTACCCAGAGAGTGGAAGTGGATCGAGGCGGACTAGGACCCTGGTATTTCAGGCACTTTCTAGGAATAAAAGCAGCCAGGCTATGGACACAGCCTACCCAAGCCGGACACAGGCACAGGGGGAACAGAGGTGGTTTCTGGCCAGAAGGGGTTACATGTTGCAGGGGGATTCTGCTAAATTAAAAATATGTATTTGTCTTTGCTGGTACAACAGAAGCTAGGGGAGCAGGCAAGAGAAAAGTGAGAAAGCTTTATTTAATTAGATTATGAGGCCCCAAAGGCTTCAGACTCATAGAAAAAAAGAAATATTTTTGTAATTGAGGATGAGGTTTCTTCCAAATGCAGCTTTAATGAGTATTTAGGTTTTATCTCATAAGTTAGAAACACCAGACAAAGGCAGCTATTTGAGCCACCCCTCACCAGAGTCTTGAGCTTGCTGAAGCAGGAGCCGGTTGCCTGCAGCTGGGAGTGTTAACCTGCCTTTTGAGAAAAGGGAATCCTGTGTCCTTTCAAGGCTGTTTATCCAGGTCTCTTGGTATTCTCTCTCCGTTAAAGCTCTCTTTCTTCCCCAGGTCCCAGGAGGCAGCTTTCTCCATTGCATAGGTGTGGAAACTGAGGCAGCAAATAATCACAGGGTTGGTTTTCCTCCCAGAAGTAGAGAGACGTAATTTGCTGCAGCAGCTGAGGCAATTTCCTTTGATGGGTCCTTCCTAGGGGCTGGTGGGATGTGTGCATGGTACAGTTGGCCCATGGCCTCACTGTGGCCTGACGGTGGCCTTTGTTGGGTGGCCACACAGAGGGACTGGCTGGTTCTGCGCTGCCCTGACCCCTGCCTAGTGCTGCTGTCTGTCTTTGCCCTGAGCAGCGAGCCAGTGACAGACATGGCAGCAGAAACAGGGTGTTCCTGACCCACATCTGGCCTGTTTCCCTGAACTGGGATGGGGTGTGGGAGCTGCTGAGCTGAGACACCCTCAGCCACTCCCTGTCTGGACTTTGGAGTGCTGGACTGGGCTGGGGTGTACTGGGCTGAGCTGGGATGGGGTGCGTTTAGGGTCCCAAACCCCAAGGCTTCACTGCTGGTCTGCAGTGTCCTTTGCTCTCAGGCCCAGCCGTGAGCCCCTGCCAAGGAGTGTGCTGGTAGGGCTGGGGGTGGGGGGGCTCAGGTCACCTGAAGAGCCACTGCTACCAAGAAACTCTTTCTGCAGCTGTCCATGCCATGCCCTACCGCTCTGCTCCTTCCCGCCCTGAGAAATGAAGCCTCCTCTCTCCCAGACCTGCTGCCCCTACTTGTCATTAAACCCGCAGCCTTGTCAGCCTCCCTGTGCCCCCCAGCCAGGCAGGAGCTGGGGCACATGGCCACTCTCATCTGGGATGTCTTGAGCCCAGCCTTTCAAAACAAAAAAACATCCCACCTGCCTGTCAGTCCAGCCCTCGGTTTTAGGCTCCATTTAATTTGAAGTTGTTTTGAATGGATTAAGGCAGGTAATGAGCAGTTTTAAGACACAGCTCATCCTGTGTTACAGGGAGAATTTCTGAGGTGCACAGAAGTGCCTATCTGCAAGGTATTGAAAGCCTCTGCTAATAATTTATTAGCCCTTTATTAACTATTTACAAATGTGCTTTATTATAAAGTATGACCTTTTAATTTGCACCCCTCCTCCTCCCCTCCACTGGGGGGTCCTTGCCCTTGGTTGCTCCTCATGGGCAGCTGCCAACCCCCGAGGAGCATCCATGCCCACCGCAGCCATGGAGCCCATCATGTACCACTTTTGCCCGGGGCAGTGCCTGCTCCTGCAGGTGCTTTCCAGTGTCCATGACGTGCACCCGAGCGCAGTGCACGTCCAGCTAGGACTGCCTCTGGCACGGCACCTTGCAGTGTGAGGCATGGGACACTAGGATGGGCATTATCCCTCACTGCCAAATCATAAGATTGTTTTAAAAGAGCAAGAGATTTTTATTCCAAACTTTTGGAGCTGCCTTCGTTTGCCACTCTGAGCTCTGGTGTTTTTCAGGCTTCCTCTGCAGTCTTTTCAATTTTCTGTGCTAGCTGGGTGTTCAGATGTGGCTTCAGGAAGTTTGGATTTCCCATGTGCACCCAGTGTGGGAACTGTGACGATGTCAAGGAGGTGGCTCTGCATTGCCTGGTGGAGTGTTGGACCAGAGCTGCGTGGGAGCAGAGTAACAACCCTAGGTGAAATGCCGGAGACTTGTATGTGCAGTATCACAGCAAAAGCACAGCATGATAGCAACACCTAAAATGCAGATGTGTTACTATTACTGTCATCAGACCAAGAGAGAAGGAAAGAGGCCATAAAAATTATAGCAGGTCCTGGTAGATCTAGGGAACGACCCTCTAGCAGAAACCTGTGCTTTAATGACCTAGATTTTTTTTATAAACACAAGCAAAATGGTAGGGAATCCACTGCTCTCCAGATAACAGCAAACCATAAGGAGTGCACGTTGGTGACACTGTCCCTTTAATTTTGCATGCTATAAAAATCAGAGATTCCCAGTCTCAGTCATAAGATGTCCAGCTTGCACAGTTGTCTCAGGCTGCATGTTTCCACAGCAAGCTTAACTGCCACTCCTCTTGTGCCACTATGTCACTGGGTCATCTGATGAACCAGGCTGAACAGCATTCATCTCCTGAACCTTTATTTCATCTTTACAACACACTTACTTTTGGCAGGCCCCTCTGGCCTCTCTGTGCATCAGTGAAGACTCAGTCCAGGATGTAATTCATCTGTTCCCAAAATCATTGTCTGATGCCTAAATGTAATGATGTCTAAGGAGCAGGAGAAAAGCCCAGAGAACTCTGTACTTTAAAAAAGCCCACTAAGAGGCAAAATGACCTAATGCAGTCTGGTGTAGCAACTCTTCTGTAGCCTTGTCACAAGACCTAGTGCAGGGTTGGGAGACTGGGAGATCCTCTGGCTCCTAGAGCAGGTATAGTTAAAACAGTGCACTGTCCTGATGCAATTATGTCAACCTGATAGTGCTTTTTGCTCTTCTTATAATTCCTTTGAGGAGAAGAAACAGCCCTGCCTTTATAAGGCACCTTTACATTAGTGTAGGAGCATGCCTATTAGAGCTATAGTCCTTCATCAGGAAAATCACATTCCTATTGGGGTGGTTATCCAGCACATCCATTAAGGGCAGATCAAGCCTTTGCACAGAAGCTGCAAAATGGCTCCATCAGGTACTTGGTATTACTTTCTGGGCAACTTAGTTTTCAGAACGAGTCAGCTTCAACATTTCATGATGCTCATGCATCCATGTTTAGGGAAGCCAGTTCTGGTTGTGTCAGAAAGTGATGTTCCTGGGGGCTGTTGCTCTCAGGGTCCTCACAAAATCAACTGTTCCAAAAATGGAGAAACTTACTCAAAAAAAAAATCTCACTGATTCTTTCTGAAGCACCTGTTTTCTCAAAATGAAAACGCAGCAATGCAAGCTGGATCTGCTTTGAACTGTCTGTGAGGAGGAAGAAGCAGCCTTGCAGGTTTCAGGAAGGTGTGTTCCCTAGTCATTAGCTGCACTGTAAAAGCAGAAGCCTGTCTGTGGAGCGCTGCGTGCAGAGAAGTGTTTGCAGCTTAAACATGGTCAGCAGTGCTGGGCGGGAGGCTCATCTTCTAAAAGTAGGTGTCTGCAACATAGACATCAGCAGCTGAGATTGCTGTCCCAGGCTCTGAACACCAGAGTGTATTTTGCTAGCCAGTGAACACCAAAGTGTATTTTTCCGGTTGTAACGCAGACTTCTAGTACAGATCAGATGCAGTCTTTCTGCTGACTCTGAAGAGGGCCTGGGGTCTGAGCTCAGCTGGAGACGTCTACATGTGGGTAGATGAGTCCCATTCAAAGTGCTTTCCCATGTGTTCCAGCAAGTTCTGGTACAGTCAAGTTCTGACTAGCATCTCCTGTTGCCATGTTAAAAGATAATGATAACTTAACCACATCTTAATGGAGCAGTGAAATCCTGCTTTTCTTTTAGTGGCTCCATCCCAGTCTGTAAGTTCTGGAAATAAATATGCAATTATCTTTTCAGTCATTTCATTGACTCTGCACCCTGCAGACTGCAGTCTGAGAGACTGAGCTAGACAGGCAACACATTATTACATAGGTGTGATACACCAATCAGAAATGTAGGTGGGCCCCAGATCTTTCTTCTTAAGTTTTCACTCAAGATCCTGGGGGAAAGGACATACACTTTTGCCAGCAATCAGTATAAGCATGACTCCTCCAAGGTGGAAGAATGATAAACTGTCAATGCCTCCTTGGTGCTCTACAGCCAATAGACAGTTTTCAGAAATTCAGTGATCATCTGTTTACATTTGGAAGAGGAGAATTTATTTAACCCACACTTCCTTTGTAGGAATGTTTCCTGCAGTTTTGAAAGGGAAGGTGGAATTTTTGGGCTAAACCAAAGAAAAAATGGCCTTCTGCAGAACTAGTGAGCTTATAAGTTGAGTATTCACTAGGGAAAGGGCTAATGTTCACATCCTAGTCTGAGAGGAGATGATTTTCCTAGAGCACTGTCCTCTCTCTTCCCCTGTAGTCGCTTCCTGTCTCCAGTTTGCTTCCCAAATGTCTTGATTTGGTCCTGGTCACTTATTAAAGTCCCTTCATATTAGATCTTGTTTTCTCAGGCTGCTCCTTGCAGGTCCTCTGGGCAAACATGCCCAAGTGGAGCAGCTGGCTTCAGTGGAAATGCCACGTTTCATGCCCTGACACCCTGCAATGTTAGGCAGTGAAGATTCAGCCCTGTTGGCTGTCAGAAAACCTTGGCTGAGTCTGTGTTCTCAAGCCAAATAAGTGCATCTCAGTCTGATTCAGGTGAAGGAAGCTGTTCTTTCTTTCCTTCACAGGGATGAAAATAGAAAATCCCCACTGCTGTGAGAGTTAACCAACTGTTTCCCTCACAGATGGGCTTGGTTGTCTCACCTTAGGTCCAAAGTGGACACTAGTTGATCCCATTTTAGGCTTTGCTTGCTGAAGTCAGTTGGAGGGCTTAGTCCTATTTGGACAATTTCCTGGCCTTCTCCAGACGTCTTTTCGAGACTTGATGCTTTCTGGGCCTGAACAGCAGTCAAGATATGTGCTACCTAGTCATGGATGCCTTGGTACCAATGCTCTTGGTTTGGTGGCCAGCTGGAAATTCAAGTTGGCCAGGTTGGCTTGGTGGCACTTAGTAGCATCTAACAGTCTTGAACCAGTCTACATAGGAGTCTCAAGGACATGGGGACCAAAGTGGTGTGCTGGTGTGGCCTGGAGACTGCAGAGCAGTGCTGACAAGAGGAAAACATGCCTGATTGATAGAGCAGGGGTAGCTGTTTAGAGGCCAGGGCTGAGTCTTTGTTAGTGAAACAAGGACTGTTCCTCTCTGCCAAAGGAGCCTAGTTCCCCTCCTCACAAAGAAGAGACTGAAGGTTATTCCTTTTTCTTTTGAGATGGTCCAGGATGGAAAGGCATACCTTGTGAGGTGTCTGTAGATGTATATAATGACATCCCCAATGCTTGTTGTCCTCTTCCTCCAAGGAAGATCCTCTCTCTGGTCCTCTAGCTTCCATAGTGACTGTCCCATTCACACTAATGCCATCAGGTTGTTCCTGATGGTTCCCTATGGATGAAGGACTTGCCAGTCCGCCTGCATGAACATAGACCTTACCCTTCACAGAGGAGCGTTATGTGGAGAGAAGGGAGATTTCACAATCTCACCGACAATTGAGGAGTTATCTGGTGTTACACAGTGCTGCACATCAGCTTTGGGCACCGACAGCTGGGTTCAATACAGCTGCCTGATATTAACAGCCACAAATCATCTCATCTTTCCTGACAAGTTTGGGAGATGCTCAGGAAGATCTTGTTCCCTGCAAGGCTGTCCGGATCACACTGAGATTCCAAAGAGCCCAAAGCCAGTGCCCCACCATCACTGCACATTTCTGGGCATCTGGACTCCTGGTGCTGCTGTCTTCAAACAGCTTGTCTACCCATTTATTTGGACAGAGCATCTCTGTAAAGATCTGGTATCTTACTAGTCCTCTACTCAGTTCTAGTTCCTAGTCAGGAAAGGATTTCTCCTGTATCCCCAAATGAGAGGTTTACTGATGTATTGGAGTGTGAAAGGAAGTCTACCTCCCTTCCAAAACTCCCATTTCATTCTGCAGTAGTGGTCTCCATCACACTGGATGTTTCTCTTAGTGGGAAAGCATGATGGGCTTGCCTGCTGCCTCCTGAAATCTTGCTAGGGTCTTGATGGTGTGGCAGGAATTCCCTTTTCTGGGGTCAGTGTCAGCTGCCAGCCCTGTTCTATTATTTTGAGTACTGGGAGAATGTGGGGAGGGAGGATCAAAGCAAGGGGAGGAAAAAAGGGGGGAAGAAGGCTGTTTCCATTCATGGGTTATGGGAAGCAGTTACAGCTTTTGTGGACTTTTATAGAAGGTAACCCTGGCTGTAGGGAAAGCTGGGTTTTAATGAATTACAATGCTGCACGGAACTGCATGGAAAGGCCCCATAAACAGCCTGTTTTTATAATAAAACCTACAGGCAACCAGGACAGGAGCCCGGTTTACAGCTGCCTGAACTATAAAGCTCCCCCTCAAGAGAAGGTGAGAAGCAGAGCAGATAGGCAAATGTGAGGATGGAGGCAGCTCTGAGGTGAGCTATGAAATGCTGCTGTTCACAGCCAAAGAGGGATAAGGTTTGTCTGGAAGTTTCCTTTGAAAATGCCTATCTTGAACAACATGGACTGATTACGAGCTGTTTGTTCTGCACTAATGCAAGGTTTGAGCCACTGGGACCCACCTGCTGCCCAGACAGACACCCTGCTCTCAAGCTCTTTTCTGAGCTGCAGGAGCTGCCTGAAGATACGGTGCCAGGACACAGAAAGCCTTTTCCCCTGCCTTTGCTCCCGTGCCAGAAAAGGGGTGGTAGGGATCCTTGCACATCCAGGAGTCTTTTGGTGTCCTTGTGACCTGCCTTTACATCTGTAGGCTTTACATCTGTGCCTCAGGCTTATGGCCTTGAGCTCCTGTAGCAAACAACAACCTTGGCAAGATCCATTTAGTGAGGAGCATCATCTTGCAGAGTCAGAAATGACAGCCCTATGGGAGCTGCCCTTCTCCTCCTTCCCCCAGGATGCAGTAGAAATTTGCCCTCTGCTGGGGTTGCTTTCCACCCTCGTCAGGATCTCTATCTCATGCGGGACCAGAAATGACACCACACACCAATATGATGATCAAATCGTTCCTGTTTATTCTCTGATTCTGGTTACATTTTATAGTATTCTAAGTTCTGTACACATGTGGTTATCTGACTCCTAATAGGCTGCATACATTGTTCAGGCGTGTCTACAAGCATTTACATTGGTTAATTATATTTGTGTAAATAAAGCCCAAAACTTGTCAAAACTTCTTTCATCTATATCTTTGTTCTGCACAAACTGGTACACTTCTGCTGACCATAGCAACTCCTTCTTTGCTGACCACAGGTGCTCGTTCTTTTGCTGTCTGTTGCTAACTTTGTCTTCAGCCCTGTACTTTCCCATCCACATTCTTTTTCACTGACTTCTCCTTCAGCCTTGTGTGTTTCAGTCTACATTCTTTTCCCATCAGCTTTGTATCCCTATCTGCATGCTTTCTGCATTAGCTCCATCTAATGCAGCCCAGACCCCTACAGCCCTCCTTTGGTGTTCCGTCCCTGGAGGCTCCTGCTTCTCTCTGAGCCACAGGACGATTCCTGTGAATCACAGTGATTTTCTGCAGGTGCAGCCTGTGGGAAGCCTTGCAAGGTCTCCAAGGGGGTCAAGGCTTGCTTCTGCAGTAGCAGAAGTGGTAGAGACCCTGCTGGCTGCTCTATCATTGATAGGATCTTTGTCCTCCCATAGTCAAACCTGGAAGGCCTAGATGGGTTTTTAAAGGAGTCTGTTCCAGGAAGATTACAGGCCCTAGAATTGAGGGATGTTCAGGTCCATGTTCATCAGCCTCCTGGACCTTCTGTCTCAAGCTTATGCTTCTCCTGGGGAACACATAAACTCACGGTCCCTATGCTTTGGTCCATTTTTTTGCAGAAGCTTAAACTCCTCTTACCACCTCACCAAGAAGTAAAGTGATGTTGCAGTCTAGGCTTTCACCCCCTTAGGCTTGAGACCATTACCCTGTTTCCCCTGTGAAGAGAACAATCAGGTTTGCCTGGTGCATGCACGGGGCTAGAGGAAGGCTCAGTGTACAAAGTGCTGGGTAGCCAAGTTGTCAGTTCAAAGAAAGAAACATGAAAAATGCTAAGTATATTCTTTTATTTCCCCCCTTTGAGCAACTGTGAAAGAGTGCAAACAGGGAAGCTGTTAAGGATTTTATTGTTTTCTATAAGCAAAAAACTGCCATTGTTTCCCCAACATGAAGTTTTGCAGGTGTCATTTGGATCTGAATGTGTACTAATTGCTCTGGGGACTTTAATAAAAATTCAAAATAAGGAGCTGTAGGATTTGACTTCAAGAAAAAGTATGTTCCATGCACAGTGATTTCTGATTACCCAAAGGCTCTTTTTTTAGCATGTAGCTGGTTTATTTTAGTCTGTGGGATATGTTTTATCCACAGCCTCTTCTACATTGGAAGTGAAGGATATAGGACCTGCAGTTTAAACTGTCAGTGATGGATGGAAACCACCAGGACAGTATATTGCCCACGAGCAATGGCTGCCAGTACCCCAGGGGCTCTGTAAAGCATAACACTAGCTAGTGCTCACGTTTCCTTGTTAAGCCATGTTTTCTTTCAGCCCAGGTGAGTGCTGGCATGCAGTGGCACCCAGTCAGGAGAACTGGTACACTGGCTCTGGCACGGGCAGGCTGGTCCTGGTGACTTCCACAGCACTGCACTGGCCCTTGTCTACCCCAAGCCCCTCCCTGACAGCAAGACTTGGGGATGTGAGTTGGAGCAGAGTACACAGACCTGAAACCCCATGGTGGGTGTCCAGTCTCTCCCCATCTCACTCCTTCCAGCCCTCCCATCCCAGGGCACAGAGCAGCGCTTTTCTACCAGCTTTCCAGGAGAGGAAGAACTACAGGGTTGAATGATTTGCCTTGTCTCAGAAAGGCTGTTGCAAAGCAGGGAACCGAAGGATGGGATGGGTTTCTCAAGTCACAATCCGAGACTATAACTAAAACTGCCAGAATCCCTCTTAGACAACCTCAGACAGATGGATCTCATCTGGACCGTCAGAGGGAAGGGCATCTCCATGGACCCATGGACACTGGAAGGGGACACAGCCCCACCTGAACCAAGACATCAACTCTTAGCTGTTACACAGGATGGGTATTTTAGTCACAGATGCCCTCCACTAGATGTTGTAGGACCTCTTCTGGTGGAGCCAGCAGGTGCTGGAAGCACAGGGAAGGGCTTCATAGAGTAGTGTCAAAGATAGCATGGTCAGAGGAACAGTAAAGGGAAAACAGAGAGTACTGCATCCCTCAAGCTCTGCCCACTTTCTTCTTTATCCTGCCTTGGAGTAGCACCTTTGAAATAATCAGTGTCTGGCTGAGACCTCAGCCCAGCCCTGCTCCTGAGACCCTAGTCTTCAGCAGAGGTGTTGCAGGTGAGTTAGAGCTTGGTGTCATCAGGAAGGGACTCGTGTACAGAACAGAGGATGCTGTACAGAACAGTTCGGTGCTGTATAAATCTTTTGTGTGCGCACATCTTGAGTTCACTATGCAGTGCTGCTTTCCCTATCTCCAGACTGTAGTAGAGTAATAGAAGTAATAGAGAAAATCCAAAGAAAGATAGACAGAATGTTCAAGAGGGTGGAGGAGCTGTCTCATGAGAACAGGCTAAGAAGGTAGGAACACAGTCTGTAGTTTCTGAGAGGAGAGGTTGAGAAGTGATATGATTGAGGTCTTCAAAATCATATAAAAACAAGCCTCTAGCCCATGGGAGAAATAAATGAGGATTTTCACAATGAGAATGGTAACAGGTTTTTATTTTTAGCCATGCTGAAAGGGCAGAGGTCGAAGCAGAGACATAAAAGGGAGGAGATGTACTTCAAAGGGAAGAACCGTGCCTGTGATTTCTCCATCTCTGTACTGGTTTACCTCCTCAGAGAAATCTTGTTGTGCCCGTGCACACACACTCCACTAAGGGTAATGTGTTGCACCCACATTTTGCCCACCGGTGAGCTGGGTCATAAAAGCGCATCTGTTCCTGTTCACCAGCCACATTATGGATGGGATCACCAGTGTGTAGATCAAATACGTGGTTTATCACAACAGAGGATGTTACTGTAGGCATTTTAGTCCAAGGAGTTCAAGGGCTTTCTCCAACAAGAGTGACCAAGGGAATTTTTAAGTTCTTATAATACCCAAGCCAGATGCCCATACTCATTAGTGTTTCCCTCTCTAAGGAAAAGAGAAGGCAATCATAGCAGGCTGGCTGTAAGGCAGACGGGGATGAGGCCCCTGTCTGCATGTGTCAGTAGTGCCTGTGTGTCTGCATGGCATGGTTTGCATCAAGGAAAGGGGCCAAGCTGGAAACATCTGCCTGTTGAGTCTTTCTGAATTCTGCTGAAGAATTCTCCTGCCATGAAAGATGCCACCTAAAATTCCTTTTCACTCCTGAAAAAAGAGGATGGAAGGTGTCTTTTAGAAACCAACACCTTGAGAAATCTGTAGCCACTTTGCAATGGCCTGGAATGGGGTCCTGGGACATAGACAGTGCCACAGAGGTCTGCATATCATGGTGGTCAGCAAATGAGATGTCAGGGCCGTGCTTCCTGTCCCGAGAATGAAAATTACTTAGAAAGAGTAGGATTAAGGGTTCCTGACCTGGGTGTCTGAGTGTGTGGGTCTGGTGATTGCTCAGAGGATGGAGATCTTGAGATGCTCCTGGCTGAATATGTCTATGCTGTATTCACATTACACTGAGCAAAGCGCATCCTGTGGGGTTTTCTCAGGCTGAAGAAGCTGTTCCCCAGCCTGCAGCATAATGAGGCAGAACTGAGCCTGGGCTGGAGTAACCCCGGGCATTGCTATGAGCTGAGGACTGACTGCCGTGGTGCTGCTCTGCTGAGATTCACCATGTCAGCAGCGTGCAATGAAGGTCGTGTGTACAGGGCTGTGCTAGCAAGGGCACAGCCAGCAGCTTGCAGTAAGAGTGTTCCTGTCTAGGGCTTGTGAGACCACGTGTCTGGTACTGGGCTTCCAAGTACAAGAAAGAAATAATAGAAACTGAAGCTTGTCATGGGATTACATGTGCGGCACATGTCTTTCCCTTTGTGACAGCCTTCACCTCCATGCACCGGGAGAAAATGGGAAGCTGCTGCTGTGCCCTCAGCCTGCTCTGAGCCCACTCACAAGAACTGTCTCATCCCTGTTAGCATCGGGGTCTGGGCAAGGGCTACAACACCCCTTCTTGGCACTGCCACCACACGATGATGTTCTGGGTGAGGCCGCCTTCTACAATTTTGTGAAAGGCCCATAAGGGTCAGACCTGCTCTGCCCTACATCTTTCAATCTTGCAAAGTTCCAGCGCCCTCTTTCCCCCAGGGTCTGCACTCCAGCATATCCCAGAGCAGGACAGTCTGCCTCACCACCCCTTCCCCTTCCTGACATCCCTTCCCATTCTCCTGCTTTCTGATCCTGACTCTAAGGTTGTCAGATGAGCACAGGATCTGCTTGTTTTCTCCTTCACCTCCAGCGCTATGAGAACCACATCAGAATATGCCTTTCTCCTCCGGGTCATCCCTGTGCTTCCTGCTCATCCCCTGCAGATCCTTACAGTGAGGAGAGAGCCCTCACCAAGGATCTGCTGCCTGGTTTCCGCCAGGCCTGAGGGGATGGGGCGCATAGCACCAAGGCAAAGCAAGGCTGCAGCACGAAACAGCCCAGCTCAGTGTGAACTTTAGGAAAAGCTCATGCTTGACTAAGCAGCAGGATTCTTCTCCAAGCCTTCCTGTGTTGCAGCAGCCAAGCGGTTACACAAAACTGAAGTGGGAGCCTTTCCAGTTCCTAACGCAGGGAAGAAAATTAAAAATAAATCATTTCCCACCAGCCATTCAGCCTCAACAAAAGCTGGGAGACTTCCAGAGCCGGTTCCTGAAAGAGCTGCTGTGTGGTTTCCAACCCCTCACACAATTAGGGAAAACTGCTGCATCTTTGCCCAGCCTCTTTGGGACTGGTGCTTTCCTGCAGTGGATGCCAGCCTGGCTTCGCTGGCCCCACTGCAAATCCAGCCATTATCCCAAAGTAAGTGGCAGGACATTTCTCCTCTCCTTCCCCCCCATAACCGGCCCTGCCCTGTCTCCTTGTGGTCCAGGGCCTGTGCAGGACCCTGGGGGCAGAGCAGGGCTGGAGCAGGGAGTCGGTGGCTGTCCTGCACTGGGCACATGACAGTGGTGAGCTGGTGTTGCCAGGTTTATGATAAATGAAGCTGATAGCCGTTGGCTTACTTAGATCTGGCCTGCAAGAAGTGGCAGCATCAGAGGGCTGCAGGGAATCCTCAGTTGCTTCTGCCTCTCTCCCATCTTGCGTTGGAAGCACCAAACCCCAGCACTGGGGGTAGGGCTATGGTTAGCACTGGATCATGGATGCCTTGGCTTTCCTTAGCCTTTCTTACAGCAGTAATAGCCTCTTTCCAGCATGAATACATGTTCTTCTGCTTATGTGGGCCTTACAGAGCTGGTCTGGTCCAAATCATGAAACTGTGGCTTGACAACTGTCTATAACTCGGCAGGGCCACAGTAGCCATCAGTGTGAACAGTCCTGGCTGGGACATATGCCAGGTCATTCCCTTCACTTGCTAGATCATTCCATTTTCTTGCCAGACCCTTTTTTCGTATGCTAAGCCATGTTACATTTGTGGGAGGCTGGGAGCAGTTGAGATGCAAGGGATGCCCACCCTACCCACAGGACCAAAGGAAGCAGCAGTCACTTGAGAGGATGCCTGAGCCTGCATAAAGGGCAAGACTTACGGTTGTGTGAAAATCCACTGGTGAGGACACAGTTACAGCCCTCCAGCCCTTATCTGTGCTGGAGTGCTTTGCAAAGCAGGGACAGGGGGAATATCAGCCTGTAGTCCAATTCAGCCTCCTGTCTGCCAGGCTGTACTGCTTTGGGGCAATGGAAAGGAGCCCCAGAGGGGGATCTCTGAATACCAGCTGCCCCCTGCCCCTTCCCCCAGTTCTGTAGTGTGTCCTCTCCCAGTGGCCTGGCTGAAGCTGTGGCTGCTTTGGGCCAGAGACTGAGCAGCACTTTGGTGCTTTCTCAGAGCTAATAGGAGGGCATTGAGAATCCATCTTTGGACTCTGTCCAGAATTGGTAACCTTCCAGCTATTTGCTGGAAGCAGATGTGGACAGTTGCAACCAGCTGTTCCACCCTCGGTTGTCTTTAAGTCCAGGTTGTGGCATCACAGCCTGTCTGCTCTTCCCTTTGCCCATGTACCTCCCCCACACAGCTGGGCAAGGTAACAGTTCACAGATCAGCCCTACCACATATGTGGTTGTGGGGTTGTAGAGTGGAAGAGACCCTCTGCAGCTAATGTGGAACAAGCTGGCTGGACTGCATGATGAAGTGTGGCAGGAGTCAGCTGCATGACTTCAGTACGAGGCATCACCAGGAGCAGATGGGAACAGAGCCACGGCCCATTACAACCCAACCTCATAGTTCCTCTGGAGCTTCTGGGAAGCCTCAGCCACCCATAACCTGGGTGTGCTTCAGGTGACTGTCACCGCAAGCGTAAATCAAGTAGCTAATGTCTTGTTGGGCAATTTGTCATGGGCTGATGGACACTCAGCTTGCCTGCAGACTTCAGGTGCACATGACAGCCGCGGTCCGTGTGTGTGCAATGAAGTATGGATCCAACAGGAGACATACAAATCTCAAGGGGATCAGGAAGCTGTGAGAGGCGGTTGGTTAAAGTTAGAAGGGATGGATGGGACATCACACTAAGGTTTGCCAACATTTCTTACTCAGGCCTAACCGCATTTAGCTTCCTGTGTTCTGGTTGCATACAGCTGTGCCAAGCTTTAGCTATTGGATTGGAATTTAGCTTGGGTGGTGTCTGGTTCCTACTGGAGTTTTTGGATGGATGTCAAGGAGGTGGGGAATTTTCACCCAAACCCTTTAGCTGGTTTTAAAAAATGGGACTTGAAAAAGCCACATTATTCATCTCACATTAAGAAAAAAGCCAGCAAAGCTTTGCTGGAAAGCTTTCTCCAAAGATTTGAGCATTGGTTCTGTGTTACATGTCTGTATTATGCCTTCACTATGGGAAAGTCAAAATTTGGCCCATGTTAGGTTTTCAGTATCACTGGAGATTACAGTGTGGTCATGCTTAGGAGAATCTTGATAGTTTTGAAGGCAAATTCCTTGACGATGCTGCATTGGCTTGGCCCTGCTGTTGGTGCATGGGAAGACCAAGTGCCTGGGACTGCTTTTTCTGTCCTGGATCTGGTAGGACAGAGATTTGCAGGTCTGTCTTCTTCATTTGGGATGGCAGAAGAACAAGATAGAAGAGACTTGTCCCACATGTGTGAAGCTGAGGACTGTCCTAGGGGCTTGTTTTGACCTCCCTTGGGAGAGCTCAGTTCCTGCAAGTGGGATTTTGGGCCACAGGAGGCTGATGTACTGGTATCCCAGGAAGTCTAGGCTGGCCTTTCTCTTGTCAGGGAGAGGCAGGTTGGCTGAGAGAGAGGCTGAAGGCCCTCAAAGGTGTAAACAAATCTCTCCACAGGGACTTGACACAGATGTCTGCTGCCAAATGCCTCCGTGGGTTCTTTCCAGCCATTGGAAAGCAGGTGGCACATCTAGCACCTGGTCCACCTGAGGTAGACCTTGAACACTGCACAGGCAATGGGGCCCTGTCTGTCTGTCTGTGTCCATCAACTCTATAGCAAGCCTGGCCTGCTACAACTGTCTGTAGATGACACACCATCTGTGGTGACCAGACATGCTCCTCCAGCCTGGGGTCACCTCATGGAGAGGCATCACTGTCCCTGCCAGTCTACATTGTAGAAGACACTCTGCAAGGGAAATGTTGCTACATCAATGATTTGTTTACAATAGCTCAAAGACCCCTAACTTGGCTCTTGTTTTGTTGGTGGGGCTGGGGAGGACTGTTGGGGAGGATCCATCTGTACCACAGGTGTCTTCCTCTATGGATCTGGTGAGTGAAATTGGACATTGAGTGGGCTCATCATCAAGCTTCTCCTGAAACCTGCAACTGCAACCACATAGTCCCTTTTCTTTGCTTTAATTGGTCAGGGAGGACTTCATAAAGAAAGAAGTGAGAAGCCCTTTCTAAGGATTACGCCCGCACTCAGCTGTTGCACTGCCATGGCTGAAAGCCAGGGAGGACCAGCGAGTGCAGAGGGAAAAGCCCGATACGGAGCAGCAACGGGGTAGCAGGAGATCAGTAGGGTTCTCCTCTCTGGCCTGGGTCTCACTTTCTCTGATCTCTTGTTACAGGCAGGGATCGTGCAGGGATCGTAAGCGCCTGGCTGTGCCTAGTGCAATAGGTGTGGTGATGCTGCGCACTCTGTGACAGCGAGGGATGCACACGGATGCACGTGGAGAAGAGGTAAAACTGCCAGCGTTGCCTCGAGTGACCTGCCCCATCTCACGACTGTGGCATGTGTAACCCTTGAGGAGCACTTCACCCCAGCCCCATCCCATGCAGGGCTCTGAACTCCCTAGCCCACCGTCTCTCCCAGCTGTGGGGAGCAGGACACATAGAGCAGGCCAGATCCTGGGTCCACAATTGCCTGGGCTGTGGGACTGGAGCAACGTCAGCTGAGGATTGGGGTTCCCCTTGGGATCTGTCCTGCTCAGCCAGCAACTCTGAACGTACACATGTAGATCTGCCTGTACCCAGAGGTTGAATCCGACCTCTCCCTTGCTCCTTGCCCAGGTGCAGAGGATTCAACAGCAGGGAGGAGGCTGCTGACATCTCCACAGGGTGAGGGGCTGTAAGAACAGAGGCAGCCGTAGCCCAGCACCTCTTATCACCAAGAACTAATAGAGCCCCGCACTGGCCAAGCAGTTAGTGGTCTTACTTGCAGCTCAGCAAGTCAGAGCACCCAGAGCCCATTGCTGACATCTGGGCACCCTCATGTTTTCTCAGAAGTGATGTATAATCCCTGGTTTACAGAGAGGGAAGCTGAGGCAGGGAGTTTAAATGATCTGCTTGAGATGTGAGTTAGGGACACAATTAGGGGGAGAACCCAGGGGTCCCATCTGCCTGCTGTAATTGATTAACCATGCTGCCTGCACAGTTGAAGACAGACACTGTTTTAAAACAAAATCAGCTGTTACCATGGCTCAACATGAGCGCATACAGAAACTCTTGCTTCCAGAAGCGATAATTTCTGGTGGCACTCGATTGCAGCTGCAGGGGTTATAATGGAGAAAAGCTTGCAGGGCACTGTGGGGCTACAGCCCGTGGCTAAGGATGGTGCTTGTAAGACTTGGAAACTGCATCAATGGGCATGTTCACCAGTAAGGTGCCTTTTTATCAAAAAAAGACTTGTTTCATTTGGTGCAATACAGCATCCTTCCCTTGCCCTACAGGGCATAGGGGCAGAGAATGGACTGAGAGTAGCCCTGAGGAGAGGACTTGGGGTGTTGCTTGAAAAGAAGCTCAACATGACCTGACAATGTGCACTTGCAGCCCAGAAAGCCACCCGTACCCTGGGCTGCATCCAGAGCAGTGTGGGCAGCAGGTTGAGGGAGGGGATTCTCCCCCTCTGCTCCTCTCTTGTGAGACCCCCCTGCAGTGCTGGGTCCAGCTCTGGGGGCACCAACAACAGAAGCACACGGACCTGCCTGGGCGGGGCCAGAGGAGGCCACGAAGATGATAAAGGGACTGGAGCACCTCCCCTGTGAGGACAGGCAGAAAGAGTTGGGGGAGTTCAGGCTGTTGTTCATCTTCTGTTCGTCAGAAGAGAGGGCTCTGAGTAGCAGCTTTCCAGTACCTAAAGGGAGTCAACAAGAAAGCTGGAGAGGGACTTTTTACAAGGGCATGTATAATAGGACTAGGGGTAAAGGCTTAAAAAACTGACAGAGGGCAGATTTAGATTAGATCTAAGGAAGAAATTCTTCCCTGTGAGGGGGTGAGGCCCTGGCACAGGTTGCCCAGAGCAGCTGTGGCTGCCCCCTCCCTGGAAGGGTTCAAGGCCAGGTTGGACGGGGCTTTGGGCAACCTGGGCTGGTGGAAGGTGTCCCTGCCCGGGACAGGGGGTTGGGACTAGATGATCTTTAAGGTCCCTTCCAACCCAAACCATCCTGTGATCCTATATTTCTATATTCAATAAGGACACTTTTGCCAGAGTCTTAGTTGGCAACTTATGACACCCTTCAACAGTACTTGTGTGTCAAGAAAAGAGAAGCGTTACTCTGGCAGGCAGGAAGCTCTGCAGAAATGCAAAGTCAGCAGGGATAATTACACAGGTTGGCACATCACAGCCACTTAGAAGTGTTAAAAAACAATAAATCACACCTATCTGCTGTTTCCTCCATCTCTCTTCTTTCTGGCAGGCAGGGAATACTTGGGAACAGCACCCCAGCAGCCAGCCTGGGAAAAGCAACTGTGCCACGTTCCTGTCCCCAGCCCTGGTCAGCTGCCTGGCACAGCTGGGGCACCAACAGCCCGTGTGGGGCAGGTCCCCTGTGCTTGAGGCTGGGGCTGTCTGGGAAGCAGCAGGAGCAGCAGGACAGGGTGGGTGCCTGGGCCCCTGATGGCTCAGGACCGCAGTGGCAGATTTTCCTCTCCGGATCTCGCTGTGCTGAGTAACGAGCACTGGTCTTTGCAAAAGCACCAAGCCCCGGTGTGGTCCTTCCTTGCTTTCACGCTGTGGAGTCGAGAGGGATGGGGGACATTTTCCTGTGCTCTGCTTCAAACCGCCGCCCTTCTGAGCTGCTGCTGCCCTTCTGACAGCCCTCGCGGGCGCTCGTGACGTGGTTTCTTTTCCGTTGTAGGTAGTACCGAGCCTGAGCTGAGTGCGGGGAGGGAGCCCGTAAGCTCTGGGACAACAAACAGAATATGAGTGAGAACAGCCACTTCCCACAGCCTGCTGCAGACGGCTGCGAGCTGCCTTCCGCGGGCTCGCAGCCGGCCGTGCTGGCCTGCGCGGATGGGGACGAGCCGCTCAGCCAGCCTCCAGAGCCCGCCAGCGGGAGAGCCAGCCCCTGCGACGGCGCTCAGCCCTCCCGAGGAACGGAGCGGGAGCGCGGGGGCCGGGGGCACGAACATCTGGAAGCAGCGACGGGGCCAGGCGGGAGGGAGGGTGCGCGGGAGGCAGGGACAGGCACCACCCACGAGAGCGGCGGCGAGGACGGGCTGGCGGGCGCCGGGCGGGAGCGGACACCGCCGCGGCAGCGGGACGGCGGCGTGCCGAGCCGAGGCAGCACGGATGCGGCGGAGAGTGGCTCCCCCAGGCAGGAGATACCGAGCGGGGCCCTCAGCACGGAGCGGTGGTGTGGCATCCTGGGATCCTCAGAAGCTCTGAGTGCCGATGAGCCAGAGGAGCAGCTCGGGTGAGTGTGGAGCCGTTGTAACGTCGGCTCAGGGCTGGTGTACGTGTGTGTTGTTTCTCAAGCCTCCTTGGTTCCTGTTACCCTGCTCCATGTGTAACTCATCAGTTTAAAAAGCTGCAGCTGCTCTCATGGCTGACTGTGGCTTTTCACTCTTTTTCTCTCTGGGAGTCTCACAGTGCTTTTCCCTGTTACAAATGCAGAAAAGCTGGGATTAGAGGCAGTGTCTGCCCACTGGAGCAAAGGAGAATCTTTAGGGATCTCAAGAGTTCTGGGTGCTGGTTGTGCTCAGTTTGGGGGTGGCCCACTTCCATGTCGGAGGCTCAGCTGCCGCACTCAGGGCAGTTACCAGACATAACTTAAGTACGACAGCCTGGGGATAGTGAAGAGCCAGGCTTGTACACCCTGGAAGTCCCTGGCAGCATGTCTTGCTCTGGCAGTCTCTGGGCTGGTGGGTTACAGCTTTGTATCAAAGGGACCATGCTGTTAGTAAGAGAGAGCAAGGCACTGAGCTTTGCTCCCTGCTGCACCTGTGGCAGGAGCTACCAGTGTGAGACAAGGGATAGGAGTGCCATCCTGTTCTCAAGTGCCTGCCAGCATGTGTGCAATGCCCCTTGGTCTCTGCATCCTCTGTACTGACAGCCTGACTTCATGGGAGAATTCTCCGGGCCAGGGAAGGCTCACATTGTTGCAGTGTCCAAGCTGATTTTACGCCTCTTGTAAGTGCTTAGACCTCCTCTGGGCTCTGCAGGTTAGGGGCTGAGGGGAAATGACTGGTCACTGGAATGAGGTGGGGTTCTCCCCATGCCATTCCTGGGGGAGGAATACAGATGTTTCCCTTTGCCACTAGAAATCATCCAGGGGCCTACAGTGTAGCCATCCAGGGCTGATGGCTGTTGTGATCTTATGGCCCTGCCTACACACCTACACCGACATGGGAGAGATGCTGCAAGCAGGAGGGGGCTGGAGAAGAGCAGCTGGAGTTGTCACAGAGGAGCATGGCCTTAAGAGAAGAAGGTGTGAAAGGGACAGGGTGGCCGAGAGGGGCCTGTGAATCACCTCCTAGTCTTAGTCCAGTGCAGGCTCAGGCTGAGCCGTTTGTTCAGAGCTGTCTGGAGCGTAGGCAGGAGTGTCAGCAGAGCTGGGAAGCCACACAGTGTGTGGGCTGACAACAGTCGTCCCTAATTCATTGCATCTCTAGTGTTGAACAGGCTCCCCTATAAAAAGCTGGTGGTTTGTTTTACCCAAAGCCCCCAGCAAGAAGGAGCAGCACTGTTTCAACAAGCACAGTTGAAGGTATTGAAGAGGAAGAGTGTGCGATGGAGGCTGCTGATGTCCCGAGAGCTAGGGGAGCCTACCCCCAGGCAGGTCCCACAAGCCCCTTAAGCTTTTCAGTCAGTTGTCTGAAAGTCTGTCAGGTTGCAAGGCAATCATATTTGCTTGGTATGTGGCTCCCTGTGGCTGCCTCTACAATCACTGGAAGTACAATTATTTTAAGGTACTAGGCCATGAATTGGGATAAGTAGCAGGCTGACGGTTTGGAGATGATGCAACCTGATTGGGCTCTGCATGCACAGCTCATGATCTTATGCTCTAAACATATTCACTTGGATAGCAAATAAGTCTTTTGGGAAGCTGAATGCACAAGGGACAAGTCACATGGTATATTCAAAGGCAGAAGGGCAGCTGGAAAAATTCAGGGACACAGCTGAGATCTGGGAAGCCACTTATTGCCTAGGGATCAGGTTAGCTCGCTGTGTTTTGAGCTCCTTAGTATTTTCACTACCTATCTTTAGGCTAAATGACAGAAACATGTGGCTGGGCCAAACACAGCATGGAGCTGGTCTTTTCTGACTGCAGCTAACTGTCTGGCTCTCCTAGATCAGTGTGGGTCAGGAGTAACATAGCTGACAGATGGACCAAGTCACTGTCATCCTGCATCATCTCTGAGTTTCCACAGTTCTTTTGCTACTCCACTTTGATATGTTGCTGTTTCTGTTATGACCTGTTCTGGATATAGGAGAACCTGGGGTTTCTCTGTCTCTGACCTAATGTTTTACCGATGAGCTGTCAACTAACTATTCGTTCCCAGGGAACAAATGTCATCATCTGCATGGTGATTATTGTATGATGCATTTTGTCCCTGGATCTTAAAGAACTTCACAAGAATGGGTTAAGTCTTGCTCTTCCCACTGAACTAATGGAGAATGAAAGGGGAAAAAGTCATCCATGGTGAAGCTGGAGAAAGAAACTGTGATTGCCCTGCTGAAGGTAGGTTAGTCTATCTATGCAGGAAATAGTTGTTAAAAATATCAAGGAAGTAAAGCCAAAGCTTTAGTCCTTGTGCTACATTTTCCATTAACTGAATCCCTTTCACTCTGTTTCTTGTTTATCCCATGGCATCCACTGGTGTGCCAATATACCGTTTGTCAAAGCCCATTTTTCTATCATGTGGCTGTGTTGCCTAGAGGTCTTTCAACTTCCCAGAAGCCCACAGCATTGCCCCTCCTGATCTTAGGGAGGTCACATCTCTGCAGTCAAACTGAGAGCTTCACTAGTGAATGATATTCTCTGCTTTCAGCCCCATGGACTCATGGAAAAAAGGTCAAACTTTTTAATAGAGGAATCCCCAACTTTGACTTGTAGACACACTTAGTACCTGTGGGTCTGGGACTGTTGTCTTTGCCCACACATTGCCTCCCATGACAACATATAGCTGTTGAGCAATCCAAAGTTCATTAAATAAAGTTTCAGAAAAATTTTGCAGAAAGCCTGCAGTGCATAGGCAAGAAAGTCCTGATTTCCATTATGTCCTTCTCTGACAGGACTCCCCATTCCACCAACACAGCAAACTAAGCTGTTCTTTATTAGAACTAATTAACCAGTGAGCAGTTAAATGTAAACAACTCAGTGCATAAAAAACCAGTATGGTTCAGCTGCAATAATAACTAAGTGCGTTGCTCTGCATGCCTTGCTGTAAGCAATAAAACAGCATTTCAGAGATGACTGGGAAAATCAGCACAGGCAATTAGATACAGTGTTACTTCAATGCACTTACAAAACCTTGTGATTACAATGCAAATAAATATACGGCTCCTTATTTAAGTAAAGCAATTGCCTTCCCTGCTGCGTAATAAGTACGCGACACTTCTCTGTGGGTAGGCTATGTCAGGTTCATTCACACACCTTAGCCTGGCTTTGCTTGAACTAGACACAGACAGTGCTCCTGATGTGGTGTAATTTGTAGAAAGTCTCTTTGTCATCTGTCCTCTCTGGGCTCATGCAAGAAGAGATGTGATGTGCCTCACTTTTGGTGCCCACTGACCCATCCAAGCCCACAGCCCCTGCCTTGGTCTCTGGTGTCTGTCCTATGCAGCCTTTGCTGTCTGGGACACAGACTTCCTCACTTTTTTGCCTGCTATATGAGTTTGGGCTCAAGGGGTGAATAAAGCACTGGAAAATACAAGCTCTGTGGTGTGAACAGTTAATGGAAATAATTCTGTTCAGTGTGGTGAGAGAGCAGGAGCTGTCTGGCTTGGGATTATGGCAATGCGGGACCTGCTAAGTAATATCCAGGACGTGCAGGGCTTGATGGCTCTTGATGGGTTGATACACAGGAGCACCCAGGAGAATACCTAGAGGCAGAGCTGCAGTGCACAACACCCCTGGAAACACGTGCTGTGCACCAGACCTCACGGGGATGGTCCAGGACATGCCCTCCTGCGTGGGTGCTCCTGCACAAAGACATGGTGGTGGTGGGAGTGAAGTGATGCCGGCCAAGGGGTGGTGTGATGGCTCTCTTGGAGGACCTGGGTAAACCACAGAGGCCCAGGGTTTTTCTTCGGTGTGGGGAGGAACAGACCCTCTGTAGGGGAAGGGAACGTGGATGTTCACTGGGGATTTGGGCTGTTGCAAGGTGTTTGACAAGAGGATAAGCTGCTAAGGCAGGTCTGGAATTCCCACCACTGGATGTAATTAAGGCTCTGAAGTCCTTCCTGTTGCAATGGGTGAAGTTTTTAAAGTTCCTCCTGCTTTGTGGAAGGAGGAGATCTTTTCTGTACCAAAGTCATGGCCAGGTGCTGCAGTTCACCCTACAGGGATGGATGGATTTGTAGACAAGCAGTCCTGGGGATGCGGGATCTTTGAGCTGAAGCTGCTGATGTCTTTCTCATTTCTGCTTATGTTTGGTTTGCTGCATGTCCATCTCTGATGAACTGGGTGACAGTTTTCTTAAGCCCTGAGCTCCTGGAATCAAGGGATTATATGAGTACAGATTCGTGTAAGCTTTTACCCATGTGGTTGCAGAACTAGGTTTGGAAAACAGCATCTCCAATGGCTCAGACACCAGAGGAGACTTTCAAAGGGTGTACAAACTTGTTTGTCAGGGGCTGTCAGGTCTCATGAATGTAGCATAAGCCTTGCAAGGTTGTCTCCCTCCTTGCACAGCCCTTCAGGTGCATCTGCCCTGCTCCCTGCTGTGCCAGCATCCCCTGTTCCTGCCATGGCTCACCAGCCTGTTGGCCTGGCATCCAACATCACAGAGAAGGGAAGGTAGCATGGCATAGCCACTTTATGGGACCCTGACATGCTTCGGTTCCTCACACACATGGGACACTGAGAAATAAGAAACCTGAGAGCACTGATTTGTCCTGTCCTCTTCAACGGCTCTCACCCTGGCATGTTAGAAGCAGGAAAATCTATCTTTGCTCAAATCCTTCCCCAAGTGCACGTTTCTTGCAGAGGGTCAAGAAGTCTGGTAGCCGATTTATGCCCATTCCCCACTGCTACAACAGGGCTATGTGCACCCCTGTCATTGCAGTCTTCCCTCCTTACACTGGTTCTCTGTTAGTTGTCCACTGTGAGTTGTCCCTCTCACACTATGAGTCTCTTTGGTTGTTGTGGATTCTTGGGGTGAGGCAGAGTACCTCCTATCCTGCAGGCTTGGGTCTTTACACACACTGGCTGGAGCAAACAAGGGCGATAACTTTGAGGACTTCCAATGTGAAGGCACACCACATCCCGTTTTACTGCCTGGAATTAGTGCTTATGTAAATGCTGACTTCTTGCTGCCCATGCTGATGACAGTGTGGAGGATGACTGGTCCATCCATGTGAGCATCACTGCTCAGGCATGGTGTATCCTGTGCTGCCCGTGAGGACTGGCTGCTCCACAAAATGATGATGATGGTTCCCAGATGGGTGTGTTATCACTGATACAAGGTGTGCATTCCCTAGCCCTTAGGGCCACTGTGTCCTGAAATGGCCAGCCATCTTCCACCCTGCCTGAGGCATTTTGAAGGGCTAGGGTTTCCAGGAATGGATGACACTACAGCAGTATATCTGGGCCAATAAATTCAGGGCCTTAACCTGCTCCCTGCTCAAGAGGCAGCCTTCCTTCCTTGCTACTTGGTTAGCTGTGCCGTGGAAATACAGGCAAATCCCTCCTGCCTTGAGAGAAGAAGTATGCACTGCAGACCTTGTAGTGGTGTGAGTAGACCTGGCTGCACGGCTCCACTGCCCAAGCATGGCAGTGATCTTCAGAGGTCCATCTCCACTGTGAAACCAGGGAGTCGCTTGCTCACCACCGTCCCTTTTTCCTGAGAATGACATTATATGGCATGGAATATCCCTTCGGTCAATTCAGGTCAGCTGTCCCAGCTGTGTCCCCTCTCAGCCTCTTGCCTACCCCCACCCTACTTGCTGAGGAGTGTGAAATAGAGAAAGCCTTGACACTGTGCAGGCATGTTCAGCAAGAGATAAAACATCAGTACATTATCAACACTGTTTTAGTCACAAATCCAAACCACAGCACCATATGTGCTGCTATGAAGAAAGTTAACTCTGGCACAGGCAGAGGAAAAGCAGCTAACTGTTCCCCTAGCTTTCACCTGTATCACAGCATGAAATGTCTGGTTCTGACAAAGCAGATGACAGCAGCGTCTGCTGGAAGTGGGGAGGGAGGTTTCACTTGAGAAACCCAGGGTATTTCAGGCAGGTCCTTGCAACCTGGTGTTTTCCAGGAGAGACTGAGCTCTCTCAGCTCTCCAGGGCTCCCAGCACATCAGGTGTTACTGGATTTGACTCAGATTAATTCTCCCAGTGTGGGTTCATATTGAGATGTACACTGGAATGACTGCCCCTGCATTCGAAGCCAGACAGAGTCAGGATTGCTGAGAGTCATCCATGCTTGCCTGGAAGCTAGGCTTGCAGGTTCATGCATTTCATGGCCTGTGCCTGAATCCCACAGGCTAGATGTAAAGCAGCATAGAGCATCCCCTGCCTGGGTGTGTGTCTATCACCTTTTACATCCCTCTCAGTGGAGAGAAAGCTATTTGTAGGGTGCTTTGCACTTCTAGGGTACACCTAAGAAAAGAAGGCTTAAGTTACAGCATATGAATTGCTCCCTATAAGCTGCTTCTTTTTCTCTGTTATTAAAAGAACCAAGGATATTTGCTGCTGACATCCAAAGTTAGATGAAATGACCTCGATCTTAAGGATTTTCATGCCTTTGAAGTAGCCATAATTGGAGCACTTGAAGGGAGAGATAACCTGCAGATTAAATCCATTCTGGCAGTGAATCCAGTAGCAGGTGTCATGTGCAAATGTCTCCAGTTCAGAGGTCTGGCTTTTAACCGGGACATGCCCAGATTAAGGGTTGGCTGGGCCCCTGGGATTGCTCGTCATAAAACTGCCTTTTTTGGCTCTAGAAGCTTGTAATAAATTTGGGAGCCAAGCAGGTTATACGTTGAAAGGTCCCAAGGGCCTATAATCACAGCATCCATTTCTGCCTCTTCCCTTGCCTCCTAGCTCCAAGTGGAACCATGCAAGCAATTACCTTTACAGTATTTTCTACATTTCCTCTTTTGGTCTAGGTTTGCTTCTGGAGATGCCAAGCTGAGCTGCAGTGAGGATGACAAGGAACATTTTCAATTCAAAGACATCAGGGATGGCTTCAGCTCGACCTTTGAGAAGATTGTTGAGTCTGACCTTATGAAGGGTACATACTACAGCAGCTTGGACTCTTTGGATGTCCTCTCTCTCACAGATGAGACAGACAGCTGTGTCAGTTTTGAGGCCCCACTCACCCCATTGATCCAGCAAAGGGCCAAGGAAAGCCCAGAGCTCTTGGAGCAGAAACTGGTAGTCCAGCAGAGAGAAGCCCTTCACCACATGGCTGCTGATAAGCAAGAACAGGCAGCAGCAAAGCCAGTGGAGGGGGATTTTGGGAGTCCTCTCAGGCACTCAATTACCAGCAGCAGGTCAGAAAACGTGCTGAGCCGGTTGTCCTTGAAGAGTATCCCAAATGGGTTCCACGTGGAAGGGTCAGAGGAAGATGTCACCAAGATCATTAACTCCATCAGGTAAGACAGACTGGGAATTCCTTGGGCAAGGGCTCCTTGTCGTATGAGGTCCCAGACCAGGAGCAAGGCTCAGAGGACACGATAGAGATGGAGCTGCTATCTTTCCCCTTGTGCTTCCTCTCATGTGCTATCATGGCAAAGGCCAAACACCAACAGGGAAAACTTTCCTACCCGTAGGTTAGGACTGCAACTGGGGACCAAGGTCTCATGGCATTAAACCAGCCAGTCCCTAGCAGACCTGTGTCTGGATCTTCCCTGGTCTCAAACCTAGGACCCCAAGCTGCAGGTGAGTTGCAGGGTCTTGTAGGAGCCCTGCGAGCCCAAGAAAAGCCAAGGCTCACCATTTTGTGTTCGTGTTTGCTCTGGAGGGTATTGCTATTCATCTGGCGGCTCACAAATCCTGTCCTTGCAGCAGGCAAAGCTGGGGCTCCTCTCATTAGGCCACTGCCTTGTCTGCCTGACATCTGCAAAAGCCCTTGGCAGGTTGGAGGCAGTCCCAAATGTCTGCCTGACATCTGCAAAAGCCCTTGGCAGTCCCAAATGTGCTCTGAAGTGCAGGGAAACCTCAGCGTTTCACTTAGGACTGGGTGCCCCTGTAGAGGTCTCACCAAACGTTCTTCTGCCAGCAGTGAGGAGATCAGCAGAGACTTTATCCTCTGGACCAGTTCAGACCCAAACCATTGTCCCTGGAAGGCAGCATCCCATCTGCAGGGCATTGCCTTGCAAGAGGAAGGCAGGTGATGACCAGTCAGGGTATGGGAGAGCTGGAGCAAGGACATGTGACCAGCTAGCTGTCAGGCCTTCAGTGAGTCACACTGCCCAGAAATGTGTGAATAGGTGCCATAACTGACCTTGGGCAAGAAAATAAAGTGATGCAGCCCCACCTGCATGGTGTCAGTGAGGCTGCTCAGTGAGTTGTCTGGGGGAACAGCTGGCCATGATGCCAGCCCGCAGCTGGGAGAGGAGCTACCCACCAGTGACAGCAGGTCTGGTGCCAGTCCCATTGGCATGATTTGTACAAGTGCAATTTCTCATCCTTGGTAAATAATGTGAACTGAAAAGCATAGCACCTATCCCTAAGATTTCATGAATGTCCGCAGCTCTGGAAGAGCTTGGCATCCTTTTCAGTACCAATACCAATGCAGAAAGGAAGCTTAAAAAGGTGTTGGGGCTGCTGGCTTTGAATGGATACATCCTCATTTCTCCGGGAGAAGTCACCTTCTCTTCAGTCTTCCACAAATTTGAAATTAAACTGTACTAATTCATTTGACCTGAAATGAAAGAGGGTTTATTCAATGTCCAGTTCACAGACGTATTGTTTTTTCATATTTTTTGGTTAGGACAAGAAAAAAATCAAAATGTGGCATTTTCTGTAGGTTTCATCAAGTCACATTGCTACTCCTTGAATTGTTTCTTGTTTCTGTATAGTGACGCCAGCTTGAAAGACACACTGTCAGACTCGGACTCGGACATGGGCAGCACGGAGCAGCTTGACCAGGGCAGCACGGACACCTTGGCGAACGGCTGCAGGGCAGATAGCGAGGCTGCCAAGAGGCTGGCCAAGAGGCTCTACAACCTTGAAGGGTTCAAGCGTTGTGATGTGGCACGCCAGCTCGGGAAAAAGTAAGTGGGGCTTTGGGTTGCAGCCAACCCTGCGAGGGGGTTGACTGAGATGGCAGAATTGAAGATGGCCAGCAGAACACAGCTGTGGTGGGGGGAGTGCTGGTTGTTCTGGGAGGGCACGGCAAAGGCAAGAGGGGGCAAGCCTGCTGTTACAAGGGCTTGCTGGATGGAGGTGGGGATGTTGGAGATCCTTCCAGTTGAAACTGGTTCAAGCCCAATGCCCTTGCTATCTGAATCCTACAAGTTGCGTGCGTGTATTGGGTGTTAACTGCCACAGGCTGCTGCCCAGCAGAACCAAGAGCTTCCTGCATTTCTTAAAGGCCCAGCAAGACCTCCCCCAAAGCAATCCCCAGCCTGAAGGGTTTGGAATCCAGACCTGTATCTGCACTGGGCTCCCTGCCAGTCCCCAGGTTTTTCAAGTCTGCACCCCAAAATCTTCTTGCTGCCATGCCTCCTGACCCAGTCTGTATAGATGGCATGAAGGGCTTGATGAAGAGCCAGGTACACACCGGAGGGTGAAGCACCTCAGCTGGTAGATTTGCCTGGGTAAGGCAGAAGGAAAAGAGTGTTTATTCAAAAGTGGGAGAGTTACAGAGATTTCTAAAATACAGAGTAACAGTAACGAGTGTAGCAGCAACAGATTATTTTAGGATGCCAGTGGGTGTGAGGACACCAATCCCCATCATCCTTCTCGTGGATCAGATATAACCTGTGTTGCTGGGGTTTTTTTATGTCCTTGAAACGTCTCACTCCTGTCCAGATTAGCAGAACACAACTGTCCCTCATCCAATACCCAAGATTTCAGTACCAAGGATCATCTGTGACTCCCAGCTTAGTCCTGGGACAGAAAGAGCCTACGAATGATCTCCTGGAGAGGATCTTTCTATCACCTGGCAGCATCCCCGTTCTTCTCTTTTGCTGTGCTTCTTGTAGCAGGTGCATTGCTGGTTGCTGCTGCCTCAGGCTTAACATCCTTCTCATTTCTTGTAAATTTGCCATGAGAGCTCACTGAGTGGGGGGAGTTTCAAGCAGTGGATGTCTGGAGGTGCATCTGAGTGTGTCCTTTTGCTCGTTTGTGCAATCCTCACTCACACCTGCAGTCCTCACACCTTGGAAAGCTGTTTGGTGACCCACATTTGGGAATTGACACAGCCTTTAAATGAAAAGTTTTGTTTTGATCAGCTGGGTTTTTGACATTTCACAGCACAAGACCTGAATAGAGCTGAAGGCTCTTGGACCAAGCAGATGGATTTGCAGAGCAGAAAAGGAAGAAGGATGGGGATAGGTGTGTTTTAAGTTGGTCTTCCTGACTTAAGACAATGTAAGGCCAACCTACATTGGTGTTTGCAGGGTAGTTTGAGTGATACTTTCAGGCCAGCTCCATGTAGGACATGGGCTGGCTAGGAGGGTTGTGCAAAAAGTAAAATCTCATTTTAAAGCTTTCTAGCTCAATTTAACCCCATTTTTTTCTTTGTGAACATGGTGATCTTCTAAAAAAAGCCAACCAAAAACCAAAGCAAAACCAAAACCACTCATCATTGTCAAACAAGTAGATAAGGCTTGATGAACAAAAAAATGCAGGTTTGATATCTCCACATAGTTTCTTTCCAGCTGACACAATTCTGTGAACTTATCCCCAAATCCAGAAATTATCTTCTTCTGTCTGAAGAGCATGTGTTTTGGCAACTGAATTCTCCATGGATTCTTGTTCCTGGATTGTTCTGTGGCATTGTTTCAGCTCTGTCACTACCCACAGTCACATGTCTCTTGCTGGATGGAGGTTGAACCATCTCAACTGCCGGACTATGGTAGTGCCAGGTGCTTTCTTGCAGAGTTTCCCAAGAGAGCACTGTGCTCACAAAACCATGCAGGCAGCAACAGAGCAGGCAGCAGAGCACAGTTTCAGCATCTCAGTGCACTGAGAACTGCGGGTCTGTCACAGTCCCATTGGCACACAGGTATTTTCCTCCCAGGGAGATTAGGTGTATTTTACTTAGTCAAACTTCTTATGGATGATCTTGCCACAGTCAAGACCAGGTGACTGTGGCACAAAAGGGATCCTGGACAATACAGGCTTAGCTCTGTAGGACGGTGTGATTCAGGCTGTAAAACAACACATATCTGTCCACGTCCAGCCACTCAGGAATGAAATTGTGAGAAAAGGCCAGGGCTCTTGTGTTACCCCTGGGGTGGTTTGTTAACCAACAGGTCAGTAAGCGCTCCTGGTGCCTGGACTTTCCCAGATCAGGCAGAGGGAGGAAGTGTCAAGTTGGGGTGTGAGGTGAGAGAAGCCTGTAGAGGCTGTCTGTGTGGCAGGGCCGCCAGCCAGAGGATGGCAGATATGTCCCCATGGGAAACACCTCACTGTTCTTGTGGGGATGTCTCTGTTATGTCTGAGGTGCATGGTGGAAGTGTCACCCGTTCCTGCAGGTGGGGCTGTGACTGGCACAGAGGCCAATTCTTGAATGAGGAAACCAGAGCAAACACCTAAGACCACCTTAGTCTGGGACACAGTCTTGCCCTAGCCAGTGTTGGAGTTCTGTTCCCAGGCATCCCTGGAGCATGGGTTAACTGGCTCTGGAGCTCAGGGAGAAGGGTCCTATCAATGTCACTGAGCCCCTGGCTAGACATAGGAGTTTGTTGCTTTCTGGGGTCTGGTTGCCTTTTGGTGTCCTGCAGCACTGTTTGGTTCCCTCAGCCGAGCTGGCAGTCTCTGTCTGAAGCTTTTCCAAGCAGAGAGGGACTAAGTGAGGCACCCAGGAGTGTGTGATGGGCACCCAGGCTGGGGACTATTGGCACCACAGCAGCTGGCGCAGACCACTTGTCCTGGGGATCACAAATTCCCTATGGACTCCTGGCCTTCAGCAAGACCCAGTGAGCTGAGGGACAGGCAGCAAGGCCTGTCTGCCTTTCTGGGTTTCCCTGATGGGAGAGTAGGGTGAAGAGGAGCTCCCACCCACCTTCATCCTGTCTGACTGCAGATCTAGTTAGGAATGTAAATCAGGGTGTAACTCCCAGTGTAGGCCATGCAGACATCTCAAGAGCAATTCAGCGCACCCAAGATCTGTGCTGGGCTAAAGCCAAAAGTCTTCTGGCTTTAGGGAGCCTTGGGCCAGACCAGTCCTTCAAGTCCAACTTGAGATTAAGTGTGTGGGGGTCAGACACTGATCTCCCCTGTTGAGTGCTGCAGTGCATGGGAGTTGTTGCTCTGTGCACTGTGCCCAGAGTGCCCAAGCAAGTTCCCAGGAGTCCTGATAAATAGGTGTCCAGACAGAAGGAATCAGACCTTTTCTTCGGAGAGATTACAACTGCACGTGTGAGGTGGGACCTGACCCGTGGAAGGGAGAGTGCTAGCTGCTTCCCAGCAGTGGCACAGTCAGTGCATGAGATCTTCTGCAGAATTAGAGCTGAGAGGATCCCAGAGGAGGCCTGGGGCTTGCTTCGTTCTGCTTGTTCTTTGGCACAGGGGTGAAGATGTGGCAACATCTCCTTTCACAAACATGGGATCATCTTCTGCATCTCACATCACCTTGCTGTGAAGTTCCAGGACAAGTGGAGAAGTGTCCTTGGCAAGCTGGCAGGGATCTGCATGCCAATCATTGTGACACTGCTTCAGGCTGACTAACCCAGGGGGCCATGGGCCCAGGAGGACATGTTCTTTCCCAGAGATAGCAATCCCAAATGATAAGATTGGTTTATGAGTGTGAGGCCTTGTGGCTTCATAAAGCTTTGAAATAGTCTCCTGCACAAACTCCAGCACCAATACTTGTGTCCTGCCTCTCAAAACTCAACCTGGACCTCTCCCCTGGAGCTGTCACACTGGTCTGCCTGGTCCTGCTGTGTGTCATGCTTCCAAATAGCATCCATGCCAGAGGCTTTACAGCATCTACCTCACAGCAGAAGATGAAACAATGCTGTACGAAAGGCAATGAGTTCTGCCTGTAACATGTCCCGGAATCAAACTGGATGTGTATTGCTTAGCAACGTGCTTTTCATTCTGTGGGGAGAAGGAAAATGAATAGTATATGGCAAAGGCTGAGCATATTGAGATCATATCCCATTTTTTGCCATCATTCATTGATTATTCTTGCGTTTCCACTACCTGAGTTGTGTAGATAAAGGAATTAACAGCACCCATTCTGGCTTTAACGGCAACACATCTCCAGGCATCCTTCAAAAACACAGCAGGGGAATGGTTTCTGGAGAAGCATTCAGGGATGAGCAGGGCTAGAAGCTCGGTTGAGCTCTCCTTCTCCAGCTCCCAGTGGCATCCTTCTGACATGGAACAAGGTGCTGTGGTGAAAGGGTGGGATGGGAACCACTGTAGAGTGGAGAGCAGGAATATTGCGAGAGGAGGAGGAGAAATGTCCAGCAATTGGAGAACACTAGGTAAGAGAGAAGGTGCCCGATGAGCACAGGACATCCTTATGGCCTCCTCCTGGATGATTTGGGAGGATGCTGTGCCTGCCCAGCAGCACAGCAGAGGGGTGCAGTAGGGGCAGACATCTCTCATTCTCAGGTGTCTAGGGCTGGCAGCCACAGTGCTAGGCTGTGGGCACATTAGGGACCTTTGGAGGTCTTCCAGCAGCATTTCAAGCTAGGAGAAAGTCCCCCTGGGTCTGGGATCACGTCTGCAGTGTCTTGCTGGGAGTTGGGCTGGCCAGGAGGCAGCAATCTGCTATGCCTCTTGTAGACAGTGTCTTCTTCCCTGATGAAAGGGCTGATTACTCCCTCTTTAATTACAGTAACGAATTTAGCAAGTTGGTAGCAGAGGAGTATCTCAGCTTCTTTGACTTCACTGGCCTGACCCTTGACAAAGCACTCAGGTGAGCTGGTCTCTGGCACTCCCGCGTAAGGCCTGGGCTGGACAGAGTGGAGCAGCGCGGTGGGTTTCTCCCTCAGGCTTCCCAACTCATGGAGGCTGTCCGTGTGATAGGAGCAGGAACTGGGGGGAGCTCCAGGTTGTCATTTAAACTTTGCTTTGGTGTCACGTTTGGCACAAGGTACTGCCACCAAAAGTGGGCTTCAACAGGAGGGCCCACAACCTGCTTCCCCATGGTGGAGAGCAGCTTTCCCAGAAATCCCGTCCCATACAAAATCAAAGCAAATGGGAGCAACTTCTTCCCTTGGGATGGACAACCCATCCTGGTGCCATGATGCCAGAGGTGGGTCAGATCTCAGCTGACAGCATGTTTCCCTACACAGCTCAGAGCTGGCTCCATAGACACCCTTTGCATTGCACCTGCAGGGGCCCAGGGGTGCACAGGCGGGGGGAGGACAGAGGCCTTCCTAGCTGCTCTGAGGTGCCCCTTTTCACCTCCCTCCTCAGCACGGATGCTGCCCAGCAGATTGATCCGTGACATCTTTAAGCATACTTTCTCTTTGCAGGACATTCTTGAAAGCATTCCCACTGATGGGAGAGACACAGGAGCGGGAGCGGGTGCTGATTCATTTTTCCCGGCGGTATTGCCAGTGCAACCCAGAAGAGAGCACGTCTGAAGGTACTGCTTTCTTTCCCTGGCTCTAGTGTCTGTTGCACACTCACAGTGCACATGTGGCACAGAGCCTGATATAAAACCAACCATCCACAGCTGGGCCTGCATAGCACAAGGGCAGGCAAGGCTGCAGCTTCTCTGTTTCTCTGGGATCTCATCCTGCTGATGATCCATGACCTGTGAGGGACTGGGGACACCATGTACTGTGCAGACCCCCCCAAGAGAGTCAGACCAGGATCTGAGGGTCTGAGTGTAGGCTCCCAGGGAGCCTTGTCCTCTTAAGTGCATATGAGCTGTGCTTGAAGACAAGCCTGGATCAGTGGCCGTGCTTTGCTCAGCACCAGGGGAGGTGGTGAGTGGTTCTCAGAAGCTGCAGATTACCGTGGTCATGGCTTGCAAAGTGGTTGCTGGCAGCAGGCAAATGAGTGGCTGGTGCAAGTTCAGCCCAAGATCTTGTCCGTTGAATGTAACAAGACATTTCCATGCAGATTGGGGAATGCTGTTGGCTTGTCACACACAGGAGTTGTGTTCCTTGCATCTACACCTGCAGCAGATAAAAGCACTGTTGAGTAAAATTCTGGGCTCACTAGAACTGCAGATTTTGTTAGCTACTTTTAGCCCCTCCTTGTTATGTTTTTTTTAAAGTTAGTGTAGTTTCTTCTGACATTTTTAAATGAGAAGGGTCATTCCTGGTACACATGTGCACATGCACACATCCAGACATAAGCATGCTTTAAATGCACTTAAGTTTGCACTTAAAGTAATACCTCTACACATCTGCTTACAGGCATCTGGATTGCCCCCTTGAATGGAAATCAGGCTGCTGACCTGCTGGCAGCTGGCACCATGGCAGTGCCAGTTACTCCTCTTCCACTGCCTTCTGCCTGCAATATGCCGGGTGTGCTTGAGAGCCCCTACTTGTCTCCCTCTTGCAGGCTTCCCAAAGAGCAGCAGTGCCTAGTGTCACATGAACCCTCTGCCAAGCTAACACACACCATTCTGAAAACAGAATGACCTCTTTGCTTTTATCAATGGTATCCCAATAAAATACAGATTAAGATTTCATTTCCCTGTGTTTGTGTGATGTTATCCCTCACTGATCCAAAGATGACCTTCCCTGGGAAGTGTCCTCCACCTGTAGACATTAAGCCACAGGCTGAATTTTCAGCAGCAGTCCCCAGCTGAAATACCCCAGTTGCCAAGTCCCGATTCCTCTTCAACACCTCCGCCTGGAAGTGATCCCCAATTCTATTGCATCCACCTTCCACCCCTATAGACAAGGGTCTTGGGACCCTTTTTCCCCTTCTGGTCCTCAGGTGTCTAACACCCTCTGTGGGGGTGGATGCATGCACACACCAGCTTGAGCAGAAGCTGAGCTGGAGCACAGAGGGGTCAGACCTCTGATTCCATCCCACACTCTTCAGCATGAGGGTGTTTGGAGGGCCATGATTAGTCAAACAAAACACAAGCTTTGCTGTGTGGTGACTTGCAAAGCTGCTGATGGAGCCATGCTACGGCAGCTGTTCAGAACAGAAATTAGATCCCAGTTCTGACCACTCTGCAAGGAGATGCCTGCTAATGCAAACACAAATGAAGGCAGAAGGTTAAACTCTTCCATAACTGTGTGGTCCTCAGTGGAGATGTCACTGCTACTGGTAGGACCTGTTTTGAAAATGTTACACTCCCAAACAGTACAAAACTATTAAGAATAAGGAAAATTGGATCTGAAACACATTAATGCTGCTGTTATGACCTATTCATTAACATTTAGGGCCACAGCGTTGCCTGTGATGGTGGCAGCACATTTCACAAGGCTGGGCAGGACCGCTTTTTGCAGACCAAATGTAAATTGAATAGGTCCCAAGCAGGACAGAGCTGTGCTCAGTACTGGAATTGAATGGGGCTTGAAAAATGCAACCATAATCCAAGTACTACTTGAAGCAGAGTCAATAGAGGGAAGCAAAGTGGCTCCTTCGGGTCACATCTTTTGTAGATACTGCAAAAGCATGCACTAGATGCATGGCAATTTGAGAAACCTGCAAGCTCTTTCTTCAGGAAGCAGTTCCTCCTTGTTGCATCCAGCCTAAGCTTGCAAAGGATGTTCCACCAAGGTGAAATTTGAGCCACCGTGTTATTATCTAGATTTCTAAACAAACACCTCTGGCTGTGACAGTCTATTGGCATAGAGGCATGATAGAGTCAAGGCAGTTTTGTCTGGAGATGATCAGGTGGCTGAGAAGGTCTTACAGCCCTCTAAGACATTTGAGGGCATTGCTACATGCTGATTCAATAACTCCTCCACTGATGCAACACCAAGGGTCACTTCAGCCTTGCATGATGGGCTGCTGCAAACAAGGGTTGCAGAAGCTCAGACTTGCTGACCACTGAGTTGCTTGGCTGGTTTTCCTCTCAGAGAGTGGTACCTTGGACACATTATTAGTGCTTTCCTGTACTGATGAAGCCCAGATATGGAAGAATTATCTGGTTGTGTTGTGGCACTATGTGAGCTGAGAGAAAAGTGAATGAAACTGACCCAAACAACAATGAGAGACTAGTAGGTTTTGGGACACCAGCTCCACCTTGGGGCCATGTGGGACATGATTTACCTGACCAAAGTGATACAATAAAGCCTCCCACAGAGACTCAAAAATACACACTGGGAAAGCACATTGTCCTAAGCCCACTGATTCTTGTGAAAGTGAAGGAAGCATCTTAGGAAGTGATTCTCTCTTGAAAGAGGATGTCCATCACACCGTGTCCTCAGAACCCTCATAAAGAAATGTATGATGTTCCCATGAGAAACACTTCCTTCTTCAGACCATGGTTCTTCCAGGAAAGGGAGAAGGTCATGTGCATCCTGGGTGCATGTGTTTGGTTGCCTTTAGCTGGTAGTGTTTAGAGCTTGGCTTTGAGCATGGGGTGCTCAGTGCTTGTCACTATTCCACACAAATGATGCCTTTGTTTAGTGGCTAACCAGGACAGGGACAGGCTACAGCTGTCTCTGTGTGACTGCACAAGAGATCAGTGCCACTTCCCCAGCAGGCCTGGGGGTAGGTCACCCTGACCCTAGGGCACCAATTCACAAAGCAGCATGCATGAGGGAAGTAAGCCAGGAGCATCATGTCATGGTTGGCTTGGTCTGTGGAGCAGCCCATGTGTGAGCACACCAAGTCATGCCAAGAGCAGGGCCAAAGACCAAGGCTGTAGTATTTCTGCCCCTGTCTCCTCCCTGCTGCTCTCTAGCCCTTTTGTGAAGTCCTTGCATGGACCAATTGCTGTACCAGAGTGCATTTCCATCTCGCTGTTGTGAGGTGATGCGTGGAGACTAGTCTCCTGACCTTGAACAACTCCAAGACACAGCATTGTTTTGAAATAATAGCAAGCCACCAGGCTACCTGGTACACAAGAGGGTGCTGTGGCTGTCTGAGGTGTAAGGAAAACTTCATGTGAGTGTTATTAAGTCAGAACGCCAAAAATGCTGTACTCATTTGTAGTAATAGTGTTTGTTGAAGAACTTAAGAGCTTACAGACTGGCTGGGAGTGATGGCTAAAGACCTCAGGACAAACTCCTGACATGACTGTGATCAACTAGGGGCAAACTAGCTCTGCTTGCCAGGGTCTCTGCCCCATTCTACAATGGCATCAGCACAAAGCGGAAATTCTGATCTTTAGAAAGCCATTGACAAAACTCCTTTAAAGCTAATTCCCTGGTGATTGTTTCAGAAAATAGGCTAAAGTTTGAGGAAAGAGAGATATATATAATTTTTTTAAAGTATCATATTCAGTTGAAGGAAACAGGTGTTCTTTAAGGTCCTCAGACATAGCAGCTAGCCTTGGTTTTGCAATCGGTGGGCTGCCAAGACACCAAACATTGGAACTGTGTGAGAGGGGGGGTAATCGTGTCTGTCTGACTGTTGTGTATTTCAGATGGGATTCATACACTCACCTGTGCCCTGATGCTGCTGAACACAGACCTTCACGGCCATGTAAGTAGTACTTGGAGATGCATCCTTTCTTTTTTCCTTCTCATTATAAAGATCTGTCACCTTATACAGGATATGTTGCTAGAGAATTGAAATAGGTTGGCAGAGAGTACTCTGACCAGCTCCAGGGGGGATTTTGGGTGCCAGACCCAGACCTGGGGACAGTATTAGTGTCACACTCAAGCCAAAGGCATATTCCCTGTTGGCATCAGTCATCTTATACAGGCACAGACAATGCAGCTTTCTTCCCAATATGCATCAGCCCTGTCCCAGGAGCTCTCATGGAGAGGTCTTCACCACTGGTCTCTGTGTGACTGGCAAACAGCAGCACCAGTTGTGCTGTTATTTCTTGTGGTGCAGACACCTGAGGTTCCCCTCATCCCCAAAACTGCTGCGAGGGAGTCAGTGGTTTCATACAGGTGCAGATTTGATCTTTCCTTCCCCAAACATGAACTAAGTCCCAGCTGTTCCTTTTCCCCACAATGTAACAGCCAGCCAGTTGAGTTGCATATCAGAGAGGCCTCTGGACAAAGCAGGGTGAGCAGAGTCCAGTGCCCAGAGGTGTGACTGGAAAATGGCAGAGGCTGTAAGATCATCTCTCACCACCCTTTAGAGGCTCTTTTGGGCAGCATAGGTTGGATTTGTTCTTAAAAGGTCAGCTAGACTGTAGAGAGCAGAACAGAGTGGAAGGAAAAAGAACTGCAGAGGGGAGATAGGACTGAGCAAAGGGGACATCACTGGGACGTTGTGTACCCTTGAAGACTCCCACTGTAGCATACATCTGGGAGTATCACGGACTCTGTTCAGCACTGTGGAAGGCTCTAGGCACTGTTGACCCAGATCTCCTCCCTGCTCACCAGCCTTATGTGCAGGTGTAGAGTAAGGCTGTGAGCCTCAGGAGGCTGTGCTCCCTTTCTGGGGTAGACTATCTCCTCAAGTCTAAGGTCACTGAAGTATCTTCTTTCATAGTCCCTCGGAGAGCTCAGACCTGAAGCCACAGACACCCCAGAACTTGTGTGAAGATGGAGGGGGGTATGGGGAGATGCCTTGTAGTAGCATCCTGTGCATGTGAAACCTACACATCCTTTTTCTGCCCCACAAGCCCATGATTTCCAAGCGGTATTGTCCAAGTCCTCTTCTGCTTCCAGCTGGTAACAGTTGTTGTGCATCTGCAGAAGCTTGCCCTGATTTTCTCTTCATTAGCTTGTTAATGAGGCCATAACCTAGCCCTTTTTTTTCATACTGGTTTATAATAAGCTTTGAGAGGAGCCTTTTTTTGTGAGGGTGGGAAGAGGATGCTACATGAGCGCTCTTCACCTATGATGGCAAAGATGCAAAGACCATCAACTTCACCAGTGCCATCCCGACAGTCCACCTGGGAGATCCTTCCCATCATTACAGCACAGATGCTGCCTTCATGCCAGTGGCAAGGTTTGAACACAGCAGTCAGTGAAGGGAATTATTGGTGTCTGCAAGATCGTCCTCTCCAGATGTGCACTGTGGCCTGCACCAAGCTGGCTACAGCTGCTGTGGCCTCATCCTTTGGGGAACAGGCAGCCACTGCATCCATTTCCACCCATGTGGCTGCCAGTAACTTGTTCAGGCAAAGTGTCTCTGCACACGCTGGGATAGCAGTGGGTCCAGCTTCTGGGAGGGTCTCACAAAGCATTCATCCTTCAGCCAAAATTATCAGAGCCAAAGACGTATTTTCATCAAAGCATTTCCTGCAACAGCAAAAGCAGCATTGTGGCAAGAAGGCAAACTATGCAACTTCACTCCAAAATAATCTTGTTTTCTCTAGCTTTTTAAACTAAAATATAAATCCCAAACATGTCTCTGGGAAGATAGAAATTATTGAAAAGGCCAAAAAACCCCTAAACCTCCAAAACATTACTATTTCCGTTTTTCATTAGCAAGCTGACTAAGAAGAAAAAATAGCTTTCTTTTGACCAGGTGTAGAAATGCCTGGTTTTTGGTTTTGTTTTGTTTTGTTTTGTTTTTTTTTAAATCTTCTCTTTATTTTTCTGCATGTGTAACATTAATTTCTTCTTCTCCTTCTCCTCCTTTTTTTTCTTCCTTCTGCTCCTGGAACCTCTCTTTCTGCTCTTTAACCCTTTACCAGGTGGTAAGTGCAGTCATTATAGTGTTTTGCTTTAAAGTGCTGGCATTTGACTTGTTTTTTCTGTGTTAAAAAAATAAGGATTTTTGTTTGTCTGGATTCCTAAATGGTTGTGCAGTGTCCTTCACTATTTAGCAACCCATTAGCAGCTGACATGCATCACATAAAATTCTTGTGTAAAGAAACCTCCATAAACTGCAGTGTACCTGGGACTGTGTGACTTGATCTCTCAGAATTTTTTGTTAAAGGTGCTGTCATGATATTGCATATCACTTTTTATTTCCTTTTTTTAAAATTGTGTGTGTGTGTGTTTCAGTGGTTCACTGTGCATTGCCATGGAGTGGGAAGTTCCTTTGGTTAGGTAGGAAAGGGTGGTTGATAACTCTCTGGAAATGGGCAGTTCCCTACAGCGATGTCTCTAGAATGGGCTAGTTCACCATTCCAGCACTGAACATCACATGTACTGAGTCCAGACTTAAAGGTAATGAGACTGGCTTTAAAACATAAGATTTGCATCTGGCCACACTGGAGTTTTGCCTTAGTACTGTTGATTTTCTACCAGGTGCACTCAGAACCTCTTTCCAAACTGGCCAGAAAACTTACTGTCTTTAAAAGGAGACACTCCATTTCCATAGAATCGCCTGGAGTTGGTATTCAAAAGCCATCAGTCACCAACAAACATGACAAGCCTTGTAGTATAATCCAGGTTGTTGCAACTCTCTACCTTGCTCTGCTGGTGCTGTTTGAGCTGCAGGAGATCTTATGACAAAATAGGTACTCCTCTGCTCCATCCCTGACCCTTGGAGACAAAGCTTTGGGATGTCTCCTTTTCAACCATCACTGTTATTCCTACTTGTGCAGAACTGCTGGCTGTGGAAGGACAGTGAGAAAGAACACCGAGGCATGACCAGCATTCATGGTTTCATTCTGTACTTTAGCAAAGCCCAGCTTCTAGAGTCACATTGTAATGTGACAAGCTTTAGTGTTTGTTTAGAAAGCAGGCCAGCAGCTCTCATGGCCATTGAACAAATGGGATCCCTGGCAGCTCCTAACTCCACATGTCCATTGCTATTAACCTTACAAACCCTGTGACATTCTCCTTACGCCAAGCTTACAGTCTGGTGTCAGCGATACTGCTGTGTTAGTAGTGCTGGGAGAGCTGAAGAGCTCTGCGATACGAGCAGCTGTTGGTGTCACTTGCAGAGTGACACCAGTCTGCTCACAGCAGCTTTGCATGATCCAGGGGTCATTGGTACCCAAAGTCTGCAGGTTTGTTCCCTGCAGCGGGGTGGTTTTGTTGCTGCAGCCTAGAATACATCCAATACCACATCCCTTGGGCCAGTCAGATCAATGACCGTCACTCCATGCTGAAGTATAAATGTAATTGTTTGGGTTTTTTCCCCTGAAGATGCATATTTGGGAGAGGTCAAATACTCAGCTCCAAATACTCAGCTCCATACTCACCTGCTCAGCCTCCTAATACTGGGATTTGGCAACAGCCCAAGGAATGCCAGGCTACACCCCAGAGTCTTCTGGAGGTGGATAGAGCCATCCCGGCCACTCCAGGAGATGTTACGCCATCATCTTGGGTGAGTCAGCTAGCTCAGCAGCAGATGGCTGAGGCCCAGAAGAAGCAAGAACCCAACTGTAACAGGGGAGTTACTGGGTTGAAACAACGGGATGACAGGATCAACCCTGTCTACCCACCATCAGATCAATCTCATCCTTATGCATTCTTATGCACTCTAACCACCATTGTGCACCTTGTCTCTGCATCTCTCCATTCTCATATGCTGTCTGCTCCCATCCACCTCTGTCCCTCCATTCCCACACTGTCCATACCCCTTCATCTAACTATCCATCCCTTCTCGTCTGTTATTATATCACTGTTCTCTCGCTCCCCATCAAAGCACACCATGGTGCTAGCTGAATGTCTGACAGTGACTTCTCATGCTTTGCTGCATGGCCTGGAGCAAGCAAAGATGGGATGAAGGTGTTTTCTGCCAGGGGGACATATCAGGAATACTAGCCACGTGTGGCTGTGAAGCAGCCTTGCTGGCTTGTTCTGTTGCTGGTAAGTGGCTAATGCACCACAAAAAAAGCAAAATGCCCCCATCTGTGTGACTGGCCAGAAATGAAGATGCATCTCCCTACCCAGAGGTCCCAGTTCAGCAAGGGACATAGAACATCTGAACACTGAGCTCTGAGGTGTGCAGATACATTCCCCTGAAGATTATGTCCACATGTGATGATCTTGCTGAATCAGCAAGATGGCCTACTGTGTAAGAAGGCACCCCACTCTGCCTTCATGGTGGCCATTTCCAGAGTTGTTCCTGGGATTCCCTGTACTTGATAAATACTGTTGCAGTGTGTGAAAGCTCAGACAGTCCCTGGTGCTGGTGCTGTTGATAATGAGGCACTTGTGATCACAGAACTGTTTCTTTGCAAGTGTTGATCAAGTGAAGCTGCAAAGTCTGAGTCTTGAAGTGGTTTTTGTTTTCTCTGTTCAGCTCATGTTGATTTGGAGGCACTTGAAGGACTTTGTATTTGAGTGGTTGGCTCCATCCTGTTTCTCAAAGCAGCAAACTGAAGTGTTAAGCTATTGTTGACTTGAAGTTGTATTGCATCTGAGCCACCCCAGCATCCTGTGCTCAGTCCTGCTGACAGCCAGCCTGAGTCCTGCTCCTGACTCTGCAGTGCTTCTACAACCCTGTCCAACAAGCTGATTCACAGTATTCGCATCCTTGCTGGAGCTTTCTCATCACCATTTCTGGTTGTCAGAGAAAGCGCATGTTTTCAACCTTCTTGATTGCTCTGCAATTAGCTGCTTTTCCACAGTGTGGCTGCTGTCTCTGAGCTCAGAGACCTTCTTGTGCAAGAGAAAGAGACAGATCACAGAATAAAAAAAAAGCCATCTCCTGGGATTAATATATGTTCTGGATGCAATATGTGAGAAACCCAGAGAAGGGCCTTCAAGGCTGGTAGCTTGGGCCACTTTATCTCACTGTATGCACTCACTTCCTAGAATGTGTTGGTCTCTGCATTCATTGCTGGGTCACTGCATCAAGATCTCTGCAGGGAGAAAGACCTGTGCTGTGCACTCTGCTTTCCTGACTCAAGGCAGGGGTAGAAAGTCACCTCTCTGCACAGAGTAATTTGGTGCCTCAAAGTCTCAGGCAACATACCTACCTCACCTCCAAATTCCCTCCCTTGTGGAGGTATGTTACTGCATTTTTTTTATGCCCTCTCTCACCCTCCTCGCTTTCTCCATCCACATGCCTTTGTACTGCTGGATGATTTTTTGGGTTTATTTGGCTGTAATTCATCAACCAGCAAGTACACAAATCCCTCTTCCCTCTGCTGAAAAAACCTAGCATGTCTGCAGGTTTCCCTGCAGCTCTTCTGCAGCAGGTGTACCCACTGAGCACTAGCTGGCAGTAGCCTCTAGCTATGGAGTCCAGTTATGGGCATCAGCCCTGGGGCTCCCCGTGAGAAGGCAGAAATGGTGGAGCCTGATGTTGTGCTGCGCTGTGTCTCCAGGCACTGCAGATTTGAAACAGTGCTTTATTCCTCTTTTTCTTGATCTCTTAAGGGTGCCAGCTTATCTGGAGCTGGCGCTGACAGGAGGCATAATTAAGAGCATCAGACAGAGCTACTCAAAGGCAGCACCGGCTCCCTGTGTAGGTGAAGAGTATGTCTGCACACATGGATGACAGGTGTGGGGAGGGCCACTGCGGGCTAATCCTAAGGCCTCACTCTTTGCTGATGCTTTCAGGTGGGGAGAAGCCTCCAGGTTATCTGTTGTGCATGTTTGTGGGCTGGGGTTTCTGCTGTCAGTCTCTTTCAAGAGGTTATTTCCTTGCACAGAGAACACCTCTTGCCTTGCAGAGCACCTCCTATATCATCTGCTGCAGCTTCATCCCCTCCCAGTGACCAAGTGAGGCCCTTCTTCTGCCTCACTGAGTCCCTAAGCAGAATCCTGGCTCTGCTGTTCTTGGCCATCCTCCCAGGTCCTCCCTGTTGATACCTCGATGCAAAGCCCACCCAGTGTCAGGATGCTGTTGGGATCCTTAGGGCTGCTGCTGGCAGATCATGTTCTCCTCTCACTGACTCCATTGTCCACTCCATGCGATGTCACCATGGGGTCTGTCCTTGGCGACTTCACTCCAGGGTGTGAAGGCTGCAATATGACATGGCACTGGGGACACCCACCTTTCCTTTGTGGTATCAGACTTCCTTTTCTGAATGCTACAGTTCCCACTAACTCCTCCAGACCTTTGCCCCAGTCCTCTGGAGAGGTAGGATTGCAGGGGGAGACTTGGAAAAAGGTTGCCTGCCTCCAGCCCCCCGAGACTTGCAGGCTGAGAAAGTGACTCAGCTGGCTGTGGTGTGGGGTGTGGTGGGAAGACAGGTACGACAGACTGATATCAGGGATGCCAGATGACCTGGAAGCATCAGCACCAGAGTCTTGGCAATTGGTGGTGAGTGTGTTCGAGGGTGCGAGGCTCTCCCAGTGCATGTGTATTGCTGTCACATGCCACAGCACTCTAGTTCATGCAGTATTAGTAGCTGGATCATCTCTTTTCATAATGGCAATCAAAAATAACGGTTTCTGTGAAGGACGAGTCATTGCCCAATGCTGGCTGTCTTCAGATGCTGACACTGCATGCTCACACAATTTCACACACAGCAGGCTTGGTTGGAGACCCAACCAGGCGTTGAAATTTCAAGGCAGCCTGAGTCTTGAGTTTTGAGACACAGACCCAGTACCAGGACCAACCTGGAGATCAGAGGTGAGATCACTTAGAAAGTTTGGAGAAAGGGCTGGAGAGGTTATTTTCAGGTGTTTTATCTCCACCATTAAAAAAAGACGTCATTTGAAACATTTGGGTGCTGGCATGAACAAATAAAGAAAAGAGACCAATAGCAAATCTTGGGGCAAACCAAGGCTTCACTGCTACACATGAAATTGTTCTTTAAAAGAGACTCTCACTAAAGTCAAAACTCTCCAGAAGTTTAATGAGCTGCTTCTTTGCCTTACAGAATATTGGCAAAAAGATGTCCTGTCAACAGTTCATAGCAAACCTGGATGGGCTGAATGATGGAAAGGACTTTGCAAAGGATTTGCTGAAGGTAACGGGATATAGACAGTGGGATACTGTCATTATTACTGTAGTGCCACCTAGTCCTGCTGGGACACTCTAAGCCCTTGACTAAGCATTTTCCAATGCACAATTGTTTCATTAGCAGAATTGTAACTCACATGGATAGATTCTGCTAACTTGCAGTGAGCCACTAGAGGTCTGTTCTCTGCTGATGTTTTATGCAGATTTGTGGCATATCTGCCCTCAGAGCATAGCAGGGGTTCCTTTCCCCCACAGTAGCTCTGTGATGCACCAGACGATGCACAGAACAATGTACCCTCCCCCACCCCCAAATATGATGTTCTGGCACTGATACTTTTCTCTGCCTTTGCTTCCATGTAATTAGACGTAGTGCTCCAACACAACTAGTTCAGTACCATGGAATATGTGTTAAACACCTCAGAGTGAGTATTTCCTCCTTCCATGTAGTTTAACACCACCACTGTTTCCTGCACCTGCTGCAGGTCCAGCAACCTGACCTGGATTTTGCTCTATGGAAGGAGGTTGAAACACCCAGTGCCACATCAGGGGTGTCACACTGTGTTTTAGAGAACGCCCATGCCTCAGCAGACATCACCCTACCTCACCCCTTGGTATGGTCAGGGCCACCTCCACATTCTGCTTTCCAAGTCCATTCCTGCTTTCCCATTGACCCAGGGAAGCCACTGGAATTTTGCACAGGAGGAACTGAAAAAGCTGATCCCCAAGGTCATTCATCCCCCTCTGCTTCTCAGGGCAGAGTTCAAGCCTCCACTGTCCCTTTCCTCTAGTCGAGACACTAAAGGTGTCTCTTGGCATACCCCAGAGTCTTCCCGAATTAGTCAGCATCCAAAATTAGTCAAAAATGCCATATACAGGCTCCTGGTCAAGGCTAGCTGCCACAGTCCTCTGCTGCTGACATGTCCAGTCCAATACGTAGCATGGTGCATAGACAAAAAGGTGTCTAGCAGGCCATCAGTTGTCCTGCTCACTAGTGAATACTTCTCTGGGACAGTTCAGCGAGGAACACAGACAGGGTGTGGAGGAGATGGTCTCCACAACCCAGACATGTCTTCCATGAGAGACACAGCTAATACCATGTTCTTGTTTCAGACACTATATAACTCCATCAAGAATGAGAAGCTGGAGTGGGCCATGTAAGTATATGTTAAGCATTTCAGAGATGATGTGTCTTTCAAAGTAGCTGACAGGTCTCGAGTCATCTTTTTAGGCCCAGTAGCTCCCAGAACATTTCCTGCAAAGTCCTTAAGCACTGAAGTCCCTCCTGTAGGCAAGCTGGGTTTATTTATGGCTTAGAGATAAAATCAAGCAGGGAGGATGGTGGCAGCCTGTAGACACAGGGTCCACAGGCATGATCTAAAGGAAGAGAATTGCCTCCTTGTTTACTATTCCACCTATAAAATGCTGGTCCCTGTCCAGGTGCTTCAGATGTCTTTGCACAAGGAGCTCAAGATCTGGGGTTATTCTGGGCACTGAGACTTTTCATCTCTTCTATGTAGTTTCTTCTGGAAATAGTATAAGAGAACCACTCAGGCAGAAAGGGTCCTTGTCCAGCTTCCTCTTCGAAGTATGGTCAACACTTTGAATTGTGACCAAGGATGGTCAGGGCTCATTCATTCAGACCAGGATGCTCAGGGCTTTGTTCAGTTTGATCCTGAAAACCTCCAAGGATAGAGAACCCACAGCCCAGCTGGATCCATGAACCAATGCTTAATTATTCTGAGAGTGAAACTTTTTTCTCATCCATTTGAAACCGCTGTTGTTTTGACTTAGGTCTCTTGTCCTCCTACCACGCACCATAGTGAAGAGCCTGGCTTTGTCCCCTTGATAACCTCTTTGCACATATTGGAAGGCTGCCATGAGGTCCCCCAAAGCCATCTCTTCTCTATGTTGAGCAAGTCCAGTTCCCTTAGTCACTTCTCACATTGCAAGTGCTTCAGCCCTCAGGCATCTTGGTGGCCTCTGCTGAACTCTCTCCACCTTGTTAATGCCCTTTCCTGTACTGGCGGCCCAATACAGTTTGATATCAAGACACGATGTAATAATTGTGGAGTAGGGGAGGGTGATCATTTCTCTTAGTCTCCTCACTGTGCCTCTGTTACACAGCCCAGAATGCTCTTGGCCTCTGTTTCTGCCAGGACACACTGGCTGGGTCCTGTTCATCCTGATGTTCACCAGGAGCCCCAGGTCCTTTTCTGCAGAGCTGCTCTCCGGCCAGTCAGCCCCAGCCAACCCTTCTGCAGGACTACTTCACACCAGTGCAGTACTGCTGCATTTAGTGAGGCTCCTGTCCCTCTGAGCAGTGGCCCTGTACCTCTCATTTTCATGTCATCCACAAACTTGATGAGATGTACTCTATCACCTCCTCCAGATCATCGGTTTTTACCCTGAAAGAAGTCTGGGAGCAGTTAGCATGGTGGACTGCATGACAGGTTCACACAGCACCTTCCTCAGTCCTTCTTCCCCTGCTCTGCTACCCACCCCCTGCCCAGAGCACAGGCCAGGACCCTCAGTGAGAGGTGTGCTGTGCTCTCCCACCCCAGCACCTCCCCACTGCTGTCCTAGGGAAGCCCATGACAGACCTGGGGCCTGAAAATAACATGGTGGGCATCCCTCCCCTCCCCTCCCCTCCCCTCCCCTTCTCCCTCTCCTGCTTTGCACTGCAGGAGCCTCCATTGCCAGCCCATGCCCTGATGGCAGCAGTGCTCGCTGTGGGTCGGTGTCTCCTTCAGAGGGACACAGCCAGCTGGTGGCCCTGGAAGGGCAGTGGTTTCTTAGTGGGTCACGTAGCATCGATTTAACTTTAAAAATAATTTTGCGTGGCGTGTGAGAGGAAAGCAGCAACGCCAGCTCTGCAACAGAGGCCGGGTTGGTGGGTGGACTCAGTCGCGAGAGGGAGCTCTGTAGCTCCGCAGAAGGTGCCGGTGGGACAGTTTATGTAAGAGAAGATGCACTTCAGCAGAAGTGCTCGCTGGATGTGGGCAGTGGTTACACAACACCCGCCAGCAAACACTCCCTGGCTCAGGAATATCTGAGAGGTGTCAGCCCCCCGGGATCCTCCTGCAGCGGTGCAGGTCCAGTCGGCAGCATCGAGTTCCCCTCCTGCCCTCCTCCACCCACAATACTAGTATCCTTACACCCCCTCATTTACCCCACACTGGCCTGGGACCTGCCTCGCTGCAGGGTGTCCTGCTTGGTTGCAGATGGACAGTGCATCACGAGAGAATCCTCAGCTCTGCTGTGGGACAGGTGCTTCCTGGCATGGGGTACCTGGTTTTCTTTCAGAGACGTGGCACTGAGCCGTAACCTTGCACAGGCAAGACCCTCTTCTCCCTGCTTGCCTCTGCCTTCCATCCTTGTCCATCCCAGGGAATGAAATGCCTTTGCTCACAAAGCTCAGTTGTACAGGCAGGTATACCACCATCAATCCCAGCAGCAAGCAGGAGTTCAGAGGGTGTCCATCTGATGCAGCTCAGAGAACAGCGACCCACTAACTCCCCATGCAACCATAGTGTCTGGGCTCTGCCTAAGCTCCAGGACTCCTGTGGCTGCTGAGGGCTGAGAAATCATCCTCTTCCAAGAGGTGTCTGATGCTTTGGCCTCCTGCTTGCTGCAGGTGGGGAAGTGTATTTTACTGCTCATATCGCAGCTGGTGGTTTCATCCCTGGGACACTCCTCAGATGAGGTTTGGTCCCAATCTAGTCTGCAATCTAAGGTGACCACTCATGCTATTTAGAGACTGACATGTGTCACACAGGGCAGAAATTCCTTGTTTGCCCTCCTTCCTTAATGTCCCAGGGACACTGGGAAATATTACTTTCCATACAGGTTCTAGTTTCTATGAACCAGAGTAGGTTTTACTCCAAACAGGAAGAGGCAGGCTTGGAGTCCGTGGACACGTCCCTAAGCTGCTCAGCTCCTGCTGTCCAGGGTCCAGGACCAGGAGATCTGTGAGGAGAAGTAGGTTTTATGGAAATGAACAACATTCTTTGCTCTCTGCCGGCCCACCCCGAGGACACAAATGGGGAGCTGATTCCAGGGTTTGTGTTTTTTTCATCAAGTGGCCTATCTCCTTAATGTCTGAAGAGCTTTTGTTGCTCAGAGATGCAGAGGACATTCCTGAAGCTCCTTCAGTATCTAGGAGACCCCAGGAGTTGCCTCTCAGAGGCTGAGAAATCCCAGTGATTCCTGGTCTTCAGCAAAAGACCTTATGCTCTGATTTTAGGGCGCAGAATTGGAGAGTCTCCCTGTAAAATGCTTGTAGGCCTCAGCAAGGGTGTGTCTGCAGTTTTCTGGTGTTCAGACAAGCACCCATTCCCTTACCTGGTTTGAGTAACTTCACAGTGGGACCACTGGGACAGTTATCTGCCACCCACACTTCTCCCAGCTATGTCCAGATCACCGCCATTGGCACACTCTGTGTATTACAGTCCCTCCATCTCCTTTCATTTTCTTTCTCTGATCAGTCTTGTAATAAATAGTACTCTTTAAAACCAAAGCAGATAGGACACACTGTGACCCAACTCATGTGTCCTTCACCCAATCTCTTCTCTGACTTTGTTTCCAAGTGATGAGGACGAGTTGAGGAAATCACTCTCGGAGCTGGTAGATGACAAATTCGGAGCCAGTGCGAAGAAAGTGACAAGGATTGTTGACAGCAGCAACCCCTTCCTGGACATCCCCCAAGCGCTGAACGCAGTCACCTACAAGCACGGTGTCCTCACGCGTAAAACCCATGCAGACATGGATGGGAAGAGAAGTACGTGTTAACGGGGACAGGAGATGTGCCCCAGCCAGTACTAGAGCCTTCTCCCTGGCTCTCCTGCTGAGGGCATTTCCTCATGGCATCCCAGGGAACACAAGAGAAATCCCCAGATCCATGAGTGCCAGGGCACAGGGAAAGGAGGGCGTTTTGAGGCATTTGTAGACATGAATGTTTTCAGAGGGCCTCAGTCTCCCCTTCTCACTGCCAAAGGAACCTACCAGTGCCTGTCCCACACAGACAGATCTGATCTTCCATCCTGTTCGTGGGCATAATCCTGAAGCACAGTCTGAGCAGTGGGGTGAGGCTGGTTCCACAGCAGTTGTTGACCCCAGTCCTGACCTTGGGGACAATTTGGTCTTCGAAGTTTTGTTCCTGTCCATATTCTGCCATGTGCTGGAAACAGCTGCCATGTGCTGGCTGGGCAACAGGATGCCTCATAGCTCTGCTGTCAGGGATATGGGATTACAAGAAAGGTAATGGAGAATATATTTGGGAACTGTTAATGAGCAGAGGTTGATGAAACTTTGGATAACCCCTTTTGTTAATTGATATGATTGGCCCAGTCACTGCAGCCAGTTAAAAGTCTTGAGTAGAGTTTACCACCAAAGGCCTCCCTTGCTTCCAGCACTTTCTTAATAGCCTATGCCTGGAGGATCAGCTGTTTTGTGGTGATGTAGATGGCTCCCCTCACCGCCCACCCCTCTTCAGCTTCCAGCAAGCTCTCTGTCCCCAAGTCCATCAAGATGGCTGGTGGTAATGCTCCCTCCTCAATGGAACAGAAGCTGCTTTATCCAGGGTATATCTGCCTAACTCATCTGAAGCAGAGGAGCTCAAGGAATGCCTCTACTCCTCAAGCATTTAGTCCAAGGAACATGAACCTGGGTTTGGAGGAGCAGAGAATTCCTGCATGTGTCCACTGGTACCCCTATAGCAGCTCGTCTCTGGTTTTGACCTGCTTGTGTTCCTGCTGGGAGGCTACATCTCCCAGCCCATGTCTCTCAAACACATGTCTCTGCAGACAAGCCACTTACAAGCAATAGCTTGGAGGTGTATGAGGTCTGGGCATCAGTGCATGCCTGTGGTGGGTCAGCAGAAGGGTTGATTTTGCCAGAAATGTGAAGGTCAAGCAGCACTGGCAGAAGCAGGCATGTATAATTAAATGTTTTTCCTTTTTTAGCTCCCAGAGGAAGAAGAGGTTGGAAGAAATTTTATGCTGTGCTTAAAGGGACCGTGCTTTATTTACAAAAGGTAACTGTGGTGGACTATCCCATTTGCTGTTTCATGCTGTCTCCAAAACAGTCACACGGTCCTAAGCAGGAGAACCACAGATGCAGGTAGAGGTGAATCCATGTCCTAGTGCATCCATGGACATTTATAGAGCTCCTCCAGAGAGCAGTATACAGAACTGGAAGATGCCATCATCTTTGGTGGTGGTGCTCATGCTAAGGGCACTATTCACAGCCTCAAAAGAGGGGCATGCAGGAAGAAGTATGAAAGAGGGAACATGGAGGCAAGGTTTCTGCAGAAGTGTCCCAACAAGTGAGTGAGAGGTGTTGAGGAGGATGAATGAACAGATGATATGGAATGGGTGAAATAGGGTGTTGGTGAGACATGCAATAGGAAGCTCAAAAGGTGAAGCATCAGACCACTCGTATCCTGCCTATTGTTTTATTTGCTGGCAGAGATGTGATTATGCGCAGCTTCACTGAGTCTGGTATGGACCGTGCTTAAAGTTTATCTTCTTCAGGACCTAGCTGAGCTGGGTCCTTCATGGGCTGCCAAGTGACACTTTCTGACTCTCTTCATCTCTGTTCTGTGGCCACCTCTACTCTTCACAAATATAAATCCCAGGTCCTTATGGGAGGCAAAGTCACCATGGAAGAGCTTCCCTGCATTCAGCACTCTGCCTTTCAAGACACTTGGATGCTGGGAGGATTTCCATGGATAATCTCTTCTGTGGGAAGATCCAAGGAGCCTAGATAGGGGTTCACTTGAATGTCAGTGTGAGCCAGCCAGGGATGCCAAATGTTTGTTCATCATGCAAGCATAACCCACTGAACCAGGTCTGAACTGTCGTAGTAGCGCATGTTGTGCAGTAACCCCTTGAACTCACCTTGCTGGAACAGCACTCCCTGTGGGTAGATCTTCCTATGTATTGCAGCATTATCTCCAAAGCAATGAGAATAAACAAACATTGGATTATATAAGAAAGGTAGAAAGATCCTCAGGGCAGCACAGAATTGTGACTCAGAGCTCGTAGCACACCCTAATGATTCTCATGTTTTGCAAGATTCTGTGGCACATATCACAAAGCCAACAGAATCTGGCAGCAGCCGATCGTAATTTACGCTATGGGTTGCTCTTAGCCAAGTGGTATTTTTACAGCCTTGCCACTCTCTCCTGCAGCTGAGGGAAGCTACAGCTTACAGGAGAGCCAGATCTTCTACAGCCCTCTAAGTCCATGGTGCTCTTTTTATATCTCAGTCTCTTGACTCGTTACAAGTCTCCACACGGAGTCCAGCGAAGTGGTCTGCATGCTGACCATGGATGATGCATGAGGATTTACCTTGTACAGAGCTACCATCAACATTTAATTTGATGACAGTTTTTCTATGGAAAAAAACAAGCAATTTCATCAAAATCACAGGAACCATTTGGATCTAAATTCATTTTTCTCCAAGGGCTTCTAGGGCATGTATCTTGGGATGAGTCTGTAGAGGGGGTACATATTTGGAATGAAATACATTTTCAAGACAGAATTTTCTTCTTATTCTGGACCAAAATCGAGTTTACTGAAGATTTTCTTGGCTGCTTGGACAGCACTAGAAGGAGCTGAGCAGTCAACAATGAGTGTCATTGCTGCTGATGGGGCAGAGGCACTGGGTTTTCTTTGCTATACAAGGCTAGCAGCAGTAACCTTCAGACTATTTTATTAGCATTGTTCTTTGTGTTAGTACTAGGTGTTTAGAATTTAAAAAGAGGGTGAGGATGAAATTGACGTGGCAGTTGGAAGACCAATATTCTTATCTAGATTACCTTCAGGAACAAGTGGTTAAGAGACTGAGGACTTCCTTTATGTACAAGGATTGAAGAAGCAAAACACCTAAGATTTGGCTAGGTTATGAAAGTGTCTGGTAAATAACAGCCATGACTGATGTGTAATTATCAGGAGGGACTGGAATTACCAAGGGTGCCCCAAGAAATTAACATTTGGAACAACAGCAAAAATTAACCTGAGGAACATTTGGGCAAAGAGGTGGTTTTTAGTCATGAGCTGCTGCCAGTCTGTATATGGTCCTCTTCAGAGGGTTCCTTGAGCTGGGCTTGGCTGTAGAGAGTGTCTATCAGGCTTGCAGGGACAGGACATGAGGATGACACTGTGAAGACAAAGTTCCTGCCCTGCCAATTCCAGACATTCCCAGCACCAAAACAGAGTGGATAAACATCCATCTGCCCTGTCAATTCTTAGTGCAATTTCTTGCCTGTAGGGTGGTTTGAAGAACAAGACCATTGCACAATACAGGAAGAAAATGATGTGCCAGCCTTAGCAGAAGATGCTTGCAGATAAACATAAGGTATAACCTGGCTTGAGTACAAATCACTAGGAAAAGATTTTCTGATGTGAAGACAGAGGAGAAAGTACCTACCTGACCCCACCGAGCACAGGTTTAGTGTGTTCCATTTTTTTGCTCAGACCAAACCAAAAATCTAGGCTTTAATAGGAAATTCCCATAAGTTTAATAGAAAACTACTCAATTTGGTTTTAGGGAGCAAGCTGAGAAGAAATAAGAGTGAGAGAGAGGGAAGGAGGCAGGAAAGGAGGGCCTGCAGAGATAGATGTATAGAAAGGAGGAATGGCAAGATAGAGAGAAAGGTGGACATTAGATAGGCAGAAGAGTGTGTGAGTGGATGGACGGGTAGAATCAGTCAGAAGCAATTCAGGCAGCAGCCATAAACCTGTTGATGTAGAGATGTCACATGTCATTGACTTGCCAGTGTTAATTGCAGGATTAGCATGTTCTAGCATAGTCTGTTGAAGCAATTGCCTGATCCCCTAAAGGGAAGCAGCAGTCTTGAGGATGAAATGCAGGCTTGGGAGCAGGGTGCACCTCTCCTGTGCTCTAAACTGCACTGGGCAGTGACGCACTCCGTGGCCTTTGGCAACTTACTTCACCTCTGTGAAATGGGGATAATAACCCTTAATCACCACACATAGAGGGGTGTTGAGAGGAATGATGGAGAGCTATAAAGCATGAGGTGCTTTTATACAGAAGTACTGGAAGGGGTGAAGGTCTTCCCACAGGGTCTGCCCTTGCAGCCCCCAACCATGAAGGAGTTCCCAGCGCAGCCCTGAGCCATGGATGCTGTCCCATGCAGGCAGGCCATTGCCATGATAGTGCTACTTGGAGCACCAAGTTCATGACCAGACTAAAAAGGGTGCGGTGGTTAGTTTTCCTTGTTAAATGGTTTGTTTAGATTGCTAGATGTGAGCTGAAGTAAAGGAAAAAGGAAAGCCCACTCACAAGCCAGAGCATGAGAAATCTCTGTGGCTCCATGTCCATATTCCCATCACTGCTGAGGGATGGTGCTGAGTCCAGAGGAGAGGCAGCAGGACCAATGCACTGGGCCCTCTGACCCCACCCAGGTGCCCTACAAAGGCAGGCACAAGAGACAGATCCTTTTCTTGACAAAACAAGCTTTGAGCTGAGGAGTTCGTATTAGTTGTGAATGTCCCACCTCTTGCTTGCAGGGGTGGGCAGCAGGGAAGAGCCAGCATCGGAAGAGTGAACCAAAGACACATGGAGCAATGCCATGGCAGAAGCTAAGTCCAGTCAAGGGGTGGTTGTTTATGTTTAAGCAGAGCCTTTGTGCAGACAGGTGAGGCACATGGGGAGACTGTCTACACCATCAACATTAAAAGCTGAAAGTGAATTAATTTAGAACAATTCTGAAACAAAGTGCCCACACCCAGGCTCAATTCCTGCAGAAGATACTCCCAAAACAGACCTTGAAAACCCCTCAATTCCCCTGGGGAAGCAAGGGAAAAATAAACATGTCATCATTCAAGGACTAGGGGCTAAGTGTAACTGGAATGGTGTGGCACAGCATTCCTTTCCCATTTCCCAGTGACAAGTACCTGTGTGAACAGTGAAAGACACATAAGACAAAAATTCAACAGCCTTGAAATACCAAATTATCCCCTTTGCCAGGAAATTTATGGCGGGGCAGGATAACACCATGAAAAAGTTGAGAGCAAGGTTAGTGGTCCTATAGTGTGGACAAAACATTACCTGAAGTTCATTCAAATATGATACTGCTTATGGTTTAGTATAAATCAGTTTATTTGAGATTTGAACCCGAATTCCTTCAGTGAAACCGTCTGTGTTACTAGTATGTTTTTGGATGCATCTCTTCCTCAGCAGCCGTGTATGCACACACTTAAATTTACATCAAAGCTCAGAAAGAAATAAGACAAAATGTAGATAAGCTGCTGGAGTCTTCGGAGCAGAGCTGACATGTTTTGCTGAAGGGCAATGGGATTATTCTCCAGGGAAAGGCTACACTACGGTGTAAGTGCTGGGCACTGTGATGGCTCCAGCCGTGTGTGCATCATACAGCCTTGGAGCTGTTTGCGGAGGATGCCTGTTCAAGAGGACACAGAGGTCTCCCAGCACTGGCAACCATGCAGGTCATCACGACTACCACAGCACAGGCATTGAGACGATCATCCTGGTAGAGCCAGCCTGTGCAGGTGTGAGCCTCCAGCAGCATCCACTCCTGCAAACACAGCTAGTTTTCCACCAGCAGGGAGGCAACGAGCAGGTAGAGACAACCTGCTTGATTCAACCTTACACTGATTTACTGGGCCCGGTGTTAGAAAAAGATTTGGCTTTTCTTACACCTACATTGATTCCTGTAAGCCTGAAATCACTAGCAGCAATACATGATGATACCACTTGAGGTGAAGATCTATCTGCATTAGTCAAACTGGTTTGTAGCTGTGGCAGTTTCTCCTTGTCACATGCCATTAAGCCTAGCTATTTGCACTGTATTTTCAGAAAGCTTATCTTGAAATAAGAGAACATGGGCATCACAGTCAGATTTATTCAGATCCAAAGAGCTTCAGCATTGGAAAATCATCCAGAATGGGAAGTCTCTCTACAGTATATGAGGCCTGAGCAGCAACGTCTTCCTCAAGCAACTACTTCTCTCCAAGTGGGGTAACACATTAGGTCCTCATAAGGCAAAGCATTTGTTTTTGTTTGATAAAAGGCTACCAGCCCATTCCTCTGGCTACCGAAATCCCCGCTGTGGAAAGGTCATCTATACTGCTCCACAGCACAGTCTGTCGAATGTCACCCTGAACAGTGGGCCTGCAGCACCCACCCCTTCCTCTGCTGGAAAGCTAGGCCTTTGCTTTGGGGTTCACCCTTAAGAAGGCAGTTGTGTGAGCCAGGAGCCCATGCCAGACATTTCTGGTCCCTGGGCCCCATGGGATTTATTTGCACAAGGTCAAATATCACATGCCAGTGAACACTGTATGGCAACTACTCTCCTGGATGGGGTGATTGCTTCACAAGATGGGGGAGGGAAAGGTTTCAGAAGCTTATGTGCAGTCAGGAGCAAGGGTCTGGTTGAGCCACATCCATGGATGGGGAGTGCTGCCCCCTGGTGCTCTGAAAAGCAACAGAGTGGAGACCTTTCTGACCCTACACCAGAGAACAGCCTTACTGACCAGGGTGAGCAACTAAGAGACTGGAAAAGCAGGGCTTTTCCATGAATGGCTGGATTTGTACTTCCAGGACACAAGAAAAAAAACATCTTTTTGCAAATCTGCAGAACAGACCAAGCTCTAGCTCGAAAGCTATGGAAGAGCTGGGACACCACCATTGGGCAGAGCTGCCCCTGTGCTGACAGCCAAGGACAGTCGAGGAAAGCAAAACGTAAGAGTGAATTAGTCCTGTAGATTTGCGCTGTAACCAGTAGGGCAAGACAGGCCCTTCCAGGGTCACTCTGTCCAGGCATGGCCTCTAACATGATCAGGGGCTGATGGGGCGGCGGTTTGTTTTAGCCACGGCCAGGTTTTCTTACATCCACCTATCCATGCATGCATGCATCCATCTGTCCATCCTTCCATCCCACCAGCCGACCGGAGCAGCTGTTGAGCTGGCAAGGGTGCAGAGTGGGAGGGAGGGTAACAATTTAAGTGGGTGGGAGCTCAGTCACTGGGAAAGCAAAAGGTAAACACAGGTTTGATCGAACTCCGTTTCTTCCTGAAAATTGCTGTGCCAAGATCATCTTTTCAGAACCCCATGTTTGGTATTTTCTATCTGTTTATAAAATCTATACATATATAGTTGTTGCTGTGTTCCCTACTTGTGGGAAATTGTCATTCAGTCGAGAAAGTAAAGCACAAATACAGGGAATGCTGCTGCAACGTGCAAGTGCCAGCCTAATGAATTAGATGAGACACCATGCCAAAGGGACATGTGTTCTAAAGAGACCAAGCATGGTTCAGGTGGGCCATGCTCAGTCTGGCAACTGCCCAGCAAGCTCAACATGTGCACACATGTGCTGGCTGCAGGAATTCTGCTGTTCCAGGGCTGCCTGAGACGGTGCAGAACCTGAGCCCAGATCCTCCGCCACACAAAGCTGCAGCACCAGGGCAGATGCTGCCAATGACTGGGAGTTGCATTCCAGCTTAAGCTCTGCTCTGTGGGTGAAGATCTGCAGAAACCTGGCCCTGTTTTATGCCTTCCCCCAAAGCCTCAGGCATGTGGTGTGTTAGAGATAACTATTGATAATTACATTTAAAACTTTCATCTCCTTCACATCTACCCAGTGAACTTAATGATGGAAGAAGTTGCCAGATGTTAATTATTATCATTATCAGCTCCTAGCATTTACTGTACAAAGCAGAGCTTTTCTTGGTCTCAGTACTTCGTGATTATAGCACAGAGGGAAAAGCATGTTCATTAAAGTAGCCTGCAAATGTTAGTGTTGTCGTTATCCAATTAACTTTCCTCTTCACAGGATGAATATAAACCTGACAGAGACCTCTCTGAAGTAGATCTGAAAAATGCCATCCGTGTGCATCATGCCTTAGCCACAAAAGCCTCTGACTACAGCAAGAAGTCCAACGTGCTCAAGCTGAAGACAGCTGACTGGAGAGTCTTCCTCTTCCAGGCCCCGTAAGTACCCACTCTTCCTGCAGAGCCTAGACCAGCAGCCTGACCACCAGCCACTGCCAGACTTCCTCCCACCTGGCTAGATCAACACATGCGTTAAGGGGACAAACTGTGGGGGAGGAAGGTGCTGAGCAGGTCTGTAGGTCTGTGCAAAGGACTTGGTCATGGAGTAAGAGTTTCTACCCGTCACTCTTGGTACCTGGGTGTCAGTCCTGGAGGTCCTTTCTCATCTGTCACCAAGGTGGACTGAGCAGGATGGGCTGGGAGGTAAAGGGCTGAGTAAAGGGCTGTCCTTACTGACTTCTCTTGTCAGTCTGTGGAAGAGAGAAAATCTTCATGGTGCATTGAACTAAGGAGCTGATGGTTCCTCTTGTTAGCTTTTGGTGGGGAAACTGTCTAAAGCTCATTAAAGAAGTTTCCCCAGACAGGCTATATCTTCTTTCTTCCTTAGTCCATTGCAGATGAAAGTTACCCTGCTAATAATTGCCAAGTGTGATTGTCGTTGGTCTGATATTTTTCTTGTCTCCTGCTGAGATAGGTGACTTTGTCTGTAAATTGTGCTGGGGTACTAATGTCAAGCTAAAGCTTGACATCTGAATTTGTGCAGTGAAAACACAGTTGAAGGCTGGGGGGAGCAGTGTGTGAATAGATCTGATGAGGGACCCTGGGCAGTGTCCCATGAATGACAGAAATGAGGGGTCCATCCTGCTACTGGGACCTCTGTTGTGTGGCTCCCACTCTCCGAAGAGCAGGCTATCCTTGGCCCTTGCCACCACGCCGCCTCTCCCCAGCTCTGCGGGGAATGCAGTCAGAGCTGATGAGGAAGGCAGGATTGCCAGGGCTTCAAGAGGCAGACAACAGCCCTGAAATCATTAGGGCACTGTAGAGGAGACACTTAGCCAGTGTTTTCCTGTGTTCACAATCCAGGGTGGCACAGAAATGGCTTCAAAGCAAGGCCACCGATGGCCCTCCTGAGAGTGGGTGGCTCCAGGACTGTTCTGAGCTGGCTCGTCCTGGGTCAGGAGCGTTTACAGACACCCCCTCTCTTCTCCCTCTTCTGTAACAGAAGTAAGGAAGAAATGCTCTCCTGGATCCTGCGAATCAACCTCGTTGCTGCGATTTTCTCTGCCCCGGCATTCCCAGCTGCAATCTGCTCCATGAAGAAGTTCTGCCGCCCACTTCTGCCTTCGTCCATGACCAAGCTGTGCCAGGTACTGTGTGAGAGAAGGAGCGATACAGGGTGCCCAGCACTCAGCCAGCCCTTCAGCACACAGCTCAGGCTCAGCCCATCTGTAGCTCCCCCAGCTCCTGCCTGATAGAGACATTCAGGTGCTCAGGGTGGGAGCAGGGGAGTGGAGTGGGCAACTTGGACAGACCATGGCAAATCCCACTGTCTGGGCAATGCTTCCTTTGCAGTGGCTGTAAAGCAACCCTGTGCACACACACCTGTCTGTGCGGCTGTTGATTCTGTCTTGTTGATTGCTTTTTTGTCATCACATCCCAGCACTTTTCTGGTGCTAGTGAGCCCAACAGTTGGCTACAGCCCTGGTTTATTTTATAACATGGCACTCAGAGGTGGCACCCTGTTGTTTCTCAAGCTGAAAAGCCACAGATGAAGGGGGAGTTTAAGTCCCACTCGGTGGGGAAGGTTTTCTGGAAGTAAGGGGCATGGTGCACCAGACCATGGCTGCCTAAGGCTCAGTTAACCAAGAGCAATACGCAGCTGCCATCCAAAGAGTAGCTTTTGTTTGCACTGTCCAGGGAAAGCCCAACATGCCTTAGCACCTCCAAAGGACACACTGCCACTGTCCCCCAGCAAAAGGGAGGACAGCCTGAAGTGTCAGGGCAGAGATGCAACTCCTGTCTGCTGAACCAGATGTGGCCAGATGTTGCTTTTCTCAGAGCCCAGATGGGGAGGATACTTTTATCTCAAAAAAAGAGTGGGATGAGCTGCTCTTGGGACACTGCTGGTTCTGCCTGGCTGTTAAAGGATGCAGAGCACTTCATGTTTATGATGCTAAAGAAGCCCAGGTGCCAGAGAAATCCACTCTTGGCACTTGTGATGGATGAGTTTTGATCTTACTCAAATACCTGTGTTTCAGCTGCTCCTTATCAGATGAATTTGCAAATGCACAGCACACCTTTGGCTTGAGGACAGTAGCTAAGTTTACATCCTTGCAGAGGTAGATTCCACATCAACAGGCAGGCACTGCACTTGGGTGTTGATCTCCTATGTTTTAATACCTGACACATTTCTCTCGGCAGGAAGAACAGCTGAGGTCTCATGAAAATAAAATGAAGCAGATTGCAGACGAATTAGCAGAGCATAAATTACATCCTGTAGAGAAGAGCCTCAAGTCAAAAGAGGCTGAGGAATACAGACTCAAAGAACATTACCTAATATTTGAGGTAAAGGAACTTTCATCTTTTCTGTGATAAATGATACCATGGCTGATTGAGGGGAACTAAGAACTCCGGAGTGGATGCTGTGAGCCTGGGAGAGCATGAAAGGAGAGAGAAGGACAAGGGCTCTCAAGCTGGATGGGTGTCTTGGGGCAGCAGCAAGCCTCATTGTCTTGCACTGAAGCTAAAAAAAGAAATAACAGACATTTCCTCCCCTCTATAATTTCTAACCAGAGGAGGGGAAAACTGATGAGAAAAATAAAATCTTCCTTTACTGTGTCAAAACTTGATGTTTCCTCAGGTCCCAAGTAAGAAAGTGGTTCAGTTCTTGGTGTGCATCACTCTTTTTCAGCAACATTAATAAAAAGCTAAGGGAATCCCTGGGAGAATTAACCTTGTTTTGCTGGAAGCCTTTCTGTAAATAAAGCCAAAACCAGATGATTACAGCCTTTTTGATGGTTTAAGTTTAACCTCTCTGCAAAGTCTAAGAAGCATTTAATTGTGGGAGAAATTAGATATTTTGTTCCAGTAAGAGCTGGGCAGAAGATGTGAGTCCTGCCACATAGGTGTCAGTGGGGAGAGACTGCTGGAGGCCTCTAGTCCTGCTTCCAGTAGGAGCTTGAATTATTCCCTGTATTAGCCCAGGCTGAATGTGTCATTTTGTGGCCGAGTCTCAGAAATCTCCAAGGATGAAAATGTCCCACCTCCCGCATACCAGGGCTGCACCACCCTTTTGTGTAATGCCCAGCCTGACTCTCCAAAGCCACAGTTTCTGGCTGCTGGTTCCCATGTCTTCATACCAACCCTTCAGATAGTTGCTTGCTGCTGCCTCCTGTTTTCCAGACATTGTGTTCTGGATGCCTGCAGAGAAGTCTTCATCTGAGTATTTTCTCCAGGCTGCCTTTTCAGTCTGCAAGGAGAAGTTGGCACTTCCAGAGCATAATTTATCTCATCTGTCTTAGGAGATATGCTCTAGAAATGCTTGTTTCTCTGTGCTGACAAAGAAACAAGTATAGGCTGCCTCTGACATATTCGGGGAAAGGACGAGTATTACACGTCTGTAAATAGAGGTCCCATCTAGCCTTGGACTAAACGTGCCAGGCAGAGAGGAGATACCTCCCTTTATGCTGTGCTCTGTGAGGAACAATGTGGGCACAACTGAGCAGTAACACTGGATGGAAACAATGGCAAGCAGAAGTATTTGAATCAATTGAGGGGAACCCCTAAATGAGGAAGAAGCAGATCTGTTGGTCTGATTTCGCCTCCAGTATCCACCTTATACAATCAGAGTAGCAGACAAGACCCATAAGAGCAACTGGAGAGTCTTACACAACCCTCCTCTTTGTCCTCAAGCCTTTCAACGATGGGTTGATCAGTCTTTGCAGGCTTTGCACAGACCAGGCATTGTGCTCAGGTCAAACAGTACTGGTTGGGTATGGTTAGAGGGGATCCCGACCATCTAGGATGTGTTTTCCTGCAGTAGCAGATGGCATTGTCTCTGCTTTGCCCGCATGCTGTGGCCTGTCCCTGTTCCCAGGCTCTCTGTTCCCTCTTTCCCTGCAGAAGAGCCGCTATGAGACATACATCAACCTGCTGTGCATGAAGATAAAAGTCGGGACAGATGACCTGGAGAGAATTGAAACCAATTTCTTCAAGGTGGAAGCTGACGATATTGCTTTGCGGAAGACACATTCAAGCCCTTCCTTGAGCCAAGGACACATGTCCATCAGCTGTAAGGCAGAAAAGGACATTTTAGAGCAGAACACTTAACAAGGAATGCGTGCACAGGGAGGATGAACTGGCGATGCTTTGCGGTCCTGGACTAGATTGATGAGCACAATTTTACCTAGGAAATTACATGAGCAAAACCGTAGACATGTATGACACGGTGATCGCTCTAGTGAAAGAAATTGAAGAAGCTTTAGTTGACACTCTCTGGCAATGCTCTGGCATTTCAGCATCATAGACATGCCATCTCTTCTTCACCCCCAACGGCACCAGTGGCTTTTCTTTCCCTCCTACTGCAGCCTGCACAGCAAAGGGATATGCTGGTTCTCCAAGGGCCAAGTTGCTCTTTTCTCCACCAGCCCTCTCTCTCCTCCTCCTTCTCTCCTTGGAGTCCCCACTGGTTCATGTCCACAATTCTTGGCAGTGCAGGAAACTCAGCCGAGACAACAGTCTGTGGCACCACCAGCACTCCCAGACAAGGGCACAGCGTGGCAGGGAGCACGTCCCTCCACCCAGAGGAGCACTGTTCAACACATCGGGATAGGATGGGTGTCATGAGCTAGTCACTAACCAAGTGAGAGGTGTCTTCAGCACGGCATGTGGGAATGTCATCTGTCCACAGCAGGAGAGGTGCCCTCTTGTCACCTTATCCTTTTTATATATATATATACATATACATATGAATATATATAAATAAATATATATATAAGGAAACTTTAATGTGGGTTTTTAACCTCAGTGTGCAAGTGAAGGCAAGCTGCCTGGGGAAGACACTAGGGACCGTGGAGGGTCTGACCAGCCCACCAGGTTGTTTTAAAAAAATGCAGTAGCCTATGTATCTTTTTTTTTTTTTCCCCCCTCCTTTTTTTATTACGTGAATGGAAATCCCACCTGGCTTTGCTGTGAAACATTGCTCTCCTGTTCCTGCTTGTTCAGACAAACTGGCCAAGTGGCTGCTTATTTAGCATCCATGGCATCCATCACTTTGGGTTCGAGGCACAACTGGAGCTGTGCTTTGTATTCAGCTGAACCTTTGTGTGCAGGAGCACCTCGACCTGCCCATCAACGTTGTACTTCCTCCATTTTGCAATGCACATACTATACTCTTTTAAGCGGGGAATTGTGTTTCTGTTCCTTTCTGCTGTCTGTGGTCCAATGATTTACTGTTGTGCTAGAAGTGATTCCTCTACATTTCAATGCCGCTACTGTACTCCCGCACTTTATTTATTTATTTCACTGTTTGGTTTCATCCTTTAGCTCAGATTGCTTTTCTTTCCCCTAGGTGCATTCACAGTAATCAAGTTCCAGTTTTGCGGGATCTTGTAGCTGCTAATTAGTCATTTATTGTTTATATTTTGCAGCATTTTTTTTAAACAAAGTAAGATTTATTTGGACCTTTAATGTTCGAGAGCCTACGGACTACTGTTTTCCATGATGGTTCATGACACTAAAAACCTCTGCCCAACTTTGTCACCTCTTCTTTTATCTCTGTTTCTTTGTACAGTTTGATAGTTTATTTGAACTGATGCACTAAGAATCATGTAAAAAAGAATAACAATAAAGCTGAATCTGTTGGTAAAGAGAATTGGTCTAAAGTACAGTTCTACTGTGTGCTGGATTGGTCCCAGATTTCACAGCCCTAGGTGGCCAGGCTGACACAGATCTCCACCAGCGCCTGCCACGTGAAAGCCAGTTTTCTAAGGAGAGACAGCACCAGAAAATCACAGTGCCTTTACACATGCCCACCCATCCTCATGGGAGCTGAAAGCACTGGCCTGCCCATGCTTTGGACAGATGGCTGGCCCATGGAGCAGGTGTGGCCAGATGGGCTGCTTTGGGAACACATTCAGGTAACTCTTCCCTCTGTCTGGTGCAGCCCAGGTCCGTCTGTCCACATGCAGCCTAGAGGAGGAGAAAGGTACCAACATCTGCATTGGTGGTTGCAGGTGTTCTGGAAACTGTTCCCAGAGGAGCCCGTGGCTACGCTGAGTGTCATGGTTGCTTCTCCAAGGCATCATGTGCTTTTCTGTGTCAGGTGCTGTGCAGGCACCCCTTGCACTGAAGACCTCCAAAGTGCTTCTACTCTCATGAATCATCTGGTGCCCAGACTTACAGAGTGGAAGCCCGTAGGAAAGCCAGGCCTGACTCTTGCTCTCCAAAATCCCAGTTAATTTTTTGTATCTCATCCTGTCCTTTCTGACCACCCTCTCCAGCAGGCATTGACATCTCCAGTGTGTTTGAGGAAGCCATCAAGAGCAGCTTAGTGCCCCAGATTGAAGGGGCCAGTCTGCCATCCTCAGTTGAGAGTAAGTTGCAGGAAAAAGCAGGATCTTGTAAAGTCTCCTCTGGGCACCAGGAAGGAGCCTCAGAGCCATGACACTCACCACCTGATGGATATGTAAAGGAGTGGCAGCTGGCATTAAACAGCCCTAGACAAAACAGCTAAAAGGGTTAAACTTGCACTTACTGACAATCAGCAGGTTGCCCTGATGCAAAACCACTGATCTGGGTGCATATGCACGTGCAGATGTGGTGAGTATCTTACCTACAAGAGGGCATTGAGAGCACCCAAAAATGCCTTGTTTGACCAACCTGCAGCCTCGGCTTGTGACCAGGAAGAAAATGCTTTTTTTCTCCTTCTTACCTTACCTGGAGGTGAAGGATTCAGCCATCCACCACTAAAAGAGAAAAGCAGCATCTCAGAGGAATTAAGCAGACATATCTTCTTCTCCCCCTGGAATTACCAAAATGCACTTTCTGTCACAGCCCCAGTCTGTGCCAGGCCCTATAGCAGGCAGCACAGCTGCTCGGGGTCTCAGATAGAATCCCCTGATGGTGCTGGTTCAGCCTGACCTTCCTGTCAGGGTCCTTCTCCTGGACACAACCTGACATCAAATTCAAATAGAGGGACTTTTTTTTAGGGGGAGGCAGGATCTGACACTCCTCTCCTGTGTGCATCACCCCATCTGTGTCAGCAGAGCAATCCCTCTCCTCTGGGAAGGATGGCAAAGGCATCATACATGCAGAGCAGAGCTGGCAGGAGGCTTTGGTGGCTCCCCCAACCCGTGAAAATTGATGTAAAATATTTATGGCCAAAGCCTACGAGTGCACATGGCTGTAAATGAGGGGTCTAAAAATAAACCAGCCAGGGAAAAAGGAGAGAGAGACAGGCTTCCTTCAGAGGCAATTGGAGAGAAAATTGAAGTGGTGTAACTGCCTCCCAATATAGAACACAATTATGGGAATCAAGGGGCATGTTGAACAAGAAATCACCACAAAAAATTATGAGGCTGCCATGTCTCAGCAGATGCAGAGCATCACAGATACCTGCAAACCATAGAGCTGTAAAACATCCCCCTGTATAGCGCAGGGCTGGGCAAACCTGCAGCTCCTTCTGCGGAGGGACCCAGAGAACAGACCGTGATGCTGATGCCTGGTGTGGGTCAGCTGCACTGAGCACACCCCGAAATTTGTCCACATCGTCGCTCTGCACCCCAGCCCAGAGCGCAGCAACAGGAGGCCCAAGAGCAGTAGCCTTCTTGCAATGCAGATGCTGCTGTGCCAGCCCTGGTGTTACTTCTCCATGAACAGAGCTCACCAGTTCACAGATGCTGAGGAGAGACAGGCAGTGAGATGGGGTGACTTAGGGAACCCAAAGGCTCCTCATCTCTCTTCTCTATGTGGCTGGAATCCCCAGGGATCCTTCCCCTTGGTGATCTCCTAGATGTGTCCCTCCGGGGGTCAGGTGCTCTCTGCCCTTTCCTATCCATCTCACCACACTCCAGGAGCTGCTGAAGGAGATAAGTTGGGGGACCAAAGGCAATGGGGTCACAGCTTGTCCCAAGAGTAAAGGAAGGGTGGAGAGCTGCTTGGTACTGCTGCTTTCAGCCAGCAGGGCTTGGGGCTGTGCAGAAGTGGAGCATGATGTGCCCAAAGGTTACATGGCAAATGTCACCCAAATCATGACTTGACCCTAGCACATTTATGTCCAGTCCTAGACATTTAAGAACTCCTTTGCACATTACTGTTTGGTCACATGGGCCCCTTGGCAGGAGGGCAGAATCCTTTAGTCTAACATTTTAGGAAATCACTGTTGAGATGCGTTTATTTAGGGTGAAGTACTGAGCCCTCTGTTCTGACTGGAGTTTCCACAGCATGTGTGATGGATGTTAGGGGTGGCCTGTGACCAGTCAGGTCAGCTCCGAGGCAGTGGACATCCTGAGGGTGTTTGTTGGGGCAGAAGCAGTCGACTGTGGGTGTGCTTAGCCTGGACGACTTCTCTCACGGCTCTGTGTGTTCTTACGGAGTCGCGTCAGACAGGTGTGTAGCAGATCCCTCTTCTACCAGGTGAGTTCAGCTGGGACTTTTGCACACCAGTTCATGTCACTGAGCAGGAATGAGTGAGTGGGGTCCAAGCTGGACTAAGCCTCAAAAACTGTGCTTCCTGTGAATGTACCATATTCTCGGTGATTCTCCTACATGGAGGCTAGCCAGAGACACAGACCTGCTATGGAAGAGCTGAAGAACAGACCTATTTTGTAGGTGGGCAGATGTTGCATGGCAGCACAGCACTTGCAGAATTGGACCCAACACATGTCCATTATACTGCAAAAACCACTGAAATCAGTGCCAGCACGTGGAGCACCTGCCATGCATCTTGGCCTTTCTTGATAGAACAGAAAGCTTTCACAGGTAGGGTGAAGCGGGAGCTCCAGGTCTGCAGGTGGAGAAAGAATGGCATCCCCCCAGGAAACTCGCCAGTAACATCCACTCACCTCAGTAAGCCTCAACTCCTGAGCCCTGCAGTGAAGGTCAAATGTCTATGCCAGGTAGAAAAACACCCGCCTCTGGGTCTCTACAGGCAGAAAGATGTTTACAGAACCAGAGCATCATTCATATGAGAAGAGGCCGAGAGAGCTGGGATTGTCCAGCCTGGAGAAGAGAAGGCTCAGGGAGACCTTATCCATGTGTATAAATACATGATGGGAGGCAATGAAGAAGAGGGAGCCAGACTCTTCCCAGTAGTGACCAGTGACAGGACAAGCAGCAATAAGCACAAACTAGAGAATAGAAAATTCGGTCTGAACAGAAGAAGACACTTTTTTTTGCTTTGAGGGTGACCAAGCACTGGCAGACATTGCCCAGAGAAGTTGTGGTGTTGCCATCCCTGGGGATATTCAAAACCTGACTGGGAAGTCCCGCGCAACTGGCTCTGCGTGAGCTGGTTGAGCAGAGGAGTTGGACCAGCTGACCTCCAGAAGTCTATTCCAACCTCAACCTGTCTGTGTATGGTACTGTCACAGCTCCCCATCTGACCCTCAGATTGCCTGACATTAATGGACCCACAACTTGTTCTTTCTTATTTTATTTATAATATAAAAAATGTTCAAGTGTTAAACAGTCGAGAGTTCTGACATTCAGACAATCCAGAGCAAACTTTGACAATCATCTTATGACAAATTAGCAGAGTTTTCTATCTGACCCCATCATGGGTGAGGAATAGAGGGTTTAGTTACTTTATTGCTAAAAGTTAAATGAAATACACTGTCAATTGTTGTATTATCTTCTCAGTCACAGCTTCACCATGCATCCAATCTACAGTATCTGAAATGCAAAGGACATGCAGAAGTAAAAATATAAAAAGAAAAAAGTCAGGCTACAATGTAAACAGGTTTGCTGCAGAGAACTGAGGAGAGAGGGGCACTTCCACGGGGGATGCTCTGCTGCCTGGACACGCAGGACTGTCTCTTTGCGCCACAGAGCTGATGGCCAGAGCCGCTCCGAGTTTGGAAACACGACGTCCATCATCAATAGCAAGACGTGACGGTAACAACTGTCTTTACAATATATGGCACAGCAGTACAGAAGAATCCGCTCCCTGGGTTGCCCCACGCAGGGCCCTTCCCGGCCAACGCAGGGGTGACAAGGGGGGCCAGAAGTGCTCAGTCAGACTCCCATCAAACCCTGAGGCAGGGTGGCTGGCAGCCACCTGGCACAGCATCCAGGGCAAGGCGCAGCCACACTGCACGGCGGGGCGGCCCTCTGGGCGTCCTCCTGGCACTGCCAGAGCCACGGCCAAGCATGGCACATGGGACGCCACGGCCCCAGCAGCCCTACAGCATCATGGCACATGGCACCGTGGCCAACGCCGTGCCGCAGCTACGCCGCTCGGTCAAGGGGACACCGCGGCCAGCACGGGACCAGTATGGCAATGGAGACCGCCCTGGTGGGACCACCATGCAGTGCCGTCTGCCTGCCAGGGCTGGCTTCAGTGAACTGATTCAACCATATACCTAACGGGGTATTATTTCACCACATTCCTACAGGTGTCTGCCTTGTTTGACTCCAAACCTGTGACAACCCAACTTCAGACCCACAGGTGAAATGGCCAAAGGTTGAGAGCTATATTGTAAGGGCTGCTGCTGCTGTGTGATTTCATTTTCTCTTCCTACCTGTGTGGCAAAAGAAACATTATTTCTGCATTTCAGTATGGTGCTGTTGGGTTTCTTTTACTCCTGATTTAAGTACAAGTATTTTACAGGGCAAGACAGATCCCCATTAGACATGATAATGGAAATGCTCCCACTCATGTCCTTGATGTATGTTTAAATGATACCTTAAAGAATAATATCATTAATAGCAGGGTACGGGGCAAAGTGGCGAGGCTGTTTTCTTCCAACAGAAGAGCGCCCTTGTGACAGGTTGTCTCCCAAACAAAAATCTATGATCTTAAAAATGCTACTGAAACAGAATCCTCGGCATGAATCCCAGCACTAGCATACAGCAAAAGGCACCACGATAGTTTTGTTTTCTATTTTTAAGTAGTCAAAAATTGGCCCACTTTTTTTAAACTTTATTGTTTGTTTTCTTTTCTTCTTTTTTTTTTTTTTTTTTACTTCTTTTTTCTCGGAAGCTGTAAATCAAGACATTACATATAAATAGAGATTCCCTATAAAAAAGTCATTGTCGTTAGCTATTATAAGACAACTTTGCTAAAATGAAAATAAAACATTTTATTTGTTATATTTTTTCCCTCTTTTATATAAAATAAAAATATTTATTTTTGTTTTGTTTTGTCTCATCTCCCTCCTCAGCCTCCTCCATGCGGGTTACGTCTGTGGGCACGCAAGTCTGAGAGGCGCCTAGAGAGGATCTGGGTCCGGTTTGGGCGTCGTATGCGCCAGGCTGCTGGGCCCGCTCTCCCCGTGAGCGCTGTGTCTGCTGCAGGAGTAGTGAGTCCGGCTGTCGCCCGGCCGGTGGAGCGGCGGCGACTCTGTGTGCGCCGCCTCATTGTTCTGAGTGCTTAGGAATGGGGTGCTCTCGGCCACCAGCTCCTCGTCAGACTCGCTGTAAGAGGCGCTGCTCAAGGAGAAGGAGTCCCGGACGGCTCTGGCTCTGTGAGGGATGTGCCCATTCAGTTTGGATTTTTTCCACCGCCTGTTGCTGCTGGCTGTTTTCTTTGGCTGCTCTAGCGCTGTGACGTACTCCTGCGTCGTCTCGTACTCGTCGTCCTCAGTGATGCGGAAGGGGCTGGAAGGCAGGCTCCCCATGCTGTCATTTAGGTAGGTCTTCCTTTGGTAGTAGCTGTCGTACCTCTGCGTGTCCTGGAAGGGGAGCTGGTACCGCCGTAGGAGGGGCTGCTGTTCCTCCACACGGAAGCTGATGGGGGCCGCCGGCGGCAGGGATACGGCATGCGCTGAGTTGGGGGAGGTGATCTCAAAGGTGGGCACCTGCGTGGCCATTGAGTAGTGGAAGTCAACAGGCGACAGGCGTGCTGGTGTGGTCAGGGCCGACACGTACCTGAAAAAAGCAACCACCTCTGTTTAGACACTGAACAACCCCAAAAACCTCCAGATGTGCCCGTGCTCTGCTGAACGCCTGGCGCAGGGACCCATGAGGCCTCCAGTGAACCTGGTCCTGGAGCTCGGCATCTCCTGGGGAACCAGGTGGAGGGACCTTGCACTGCTGTGCTGAGGGAGCATGAGCTGCTGGCTTCAGTGTGTGCTTGGGCACCATGCACTGTGCACCCCAGGACTGCCTCTCCTGAGGGTCCCAGTGGGCAATTCTCACCCTGCATCACTGCAAACCTTGCAGCATCTCCCAGAAGGCTGAGTCAAGATTTGCCAATTGGTGTTCCCGCTCCTTTCAAGCTGCCCAGGCTCCCGGGCTCCCTTGCTCATCTGGTGCCTTTTTACCAGTGTGTCTTGTGAAGTATGAGACGTCTGTACAAGCTGGGTCAGCCTGCCTGAATGGACTGGGGACAGGAATGAAAGAGCAGGAGATGCTGCCCCAAGAGCAGGAGATGCTGCCCCATGGACACATCCCACTGCCTTGAAGGGTAACTGCCTGAAAGTGGCCAACCAAGGTTGCCCACAGCTACCCACAAAGGGCTGAAGCAAGGGTGGAGATGTGTTTCTGTGCCATGAGGAACCAGACTTGGCTGCCTCTCACTGGCTGATGGTGTCTCAGCTCCACAGCTGTGTTCTCCAGAAGGCTGGGTCACACAGAGCCTTCTCCCAAGGCTGTGCCCACGTAGAGCACCCCTGCTCACCTTGCCACCCAGGACAACACTGAGGACGCAGATCTTTTCCCCATATATTTGAGGGCCAGACCATGCTTAAGCTGCCAGCCCACCAAGCTGCACAGGGTGTGCTCTCAGGAGTTTTTCTTTGCCAGTTGCTGACTGCAGCCAGGTATTTTCTGCTCCTCTCGTCCCCGTGCTCCAAACCTACATTGCCACCAGGTGAGCAGGGTGCGGTGCTTGCTGCTGCTCCTACCAGAGTGGCCTCCTGGAGTAGTGGCTTCCTCTGGTAGGACCAGAGTTAGAATTTCTCCAGTGCTACTACAGGACTGCTGCTCTAGGGCTGGGCAAAGGCATTTTAGTGTGTGCCCAGAGGGCATGGCTCGCCTCTGCTGTGCCAGGGCGGCACCACGCAGTGGGGTCTGACCTCTCGCTGTGTGGTGAGTCCCGCAGAGAATCCACTGAGTCACGATATTGTGTCATGGGCCTCCGCGAGTCCTCGATGCAGAAGGTGGCCCCACGGCGAGCCCGTGCCTCCACGCACGCAGGGCTGTTGCATTTACTGGTTCCCACCGAGGACAGCATTATCCCAGACTGGGAATCTGAAGTCAGACTCTCTGTCCGCTCCAAGCTCCAGGTGTGGCTTTCATGTCTGTGGACCAAACCCCATATGGACAGTGAGCAAGGAATTCCCACCAATGTCTTCTCCAAAGAGCTGCATCCAGGCACAACTCACAGTCTGCTCTGCACTGGAGTCCCCTTTCTCTCTCTCACTAGGATACATCTGACCAGGGATGCCCAACTTCCCACCCTTGCCTTTGATTTGACTTTCTTTGCTACTTCTTAGAGATACGATCAGAGAGTAAAGAAAGGCAAACCAGTGCATAACAGGTATTTATCACACTACTTCCTGGCGTCTAGGGACAGGATGGGACAGCCTCTGGAAGGAGGCCAGGGAAATACTGCTTTGTGCTTGCAAAGTGTTCTGGGAGCAGAACAAAGCACTGGCCATGCCAAGGCAAGTCCACAAAGGATGTGCCATCTGCACTGCCAAGTGACAGCCCCTTCAGAAATGCTACCAGAAAGGAACCAGAAAAAAACACTCAAAATTACTTTGCCATCAGCAGAGAAAAGCATACCGAAGGTAGATCTAGATGCTCAGTTTCCACTGTTTTACAAAAGATTTTGGCAGCAAACCACTTTCAGGGTGCTAGACAAAACCTATGTCTATACCTTGCTGAGCACTTGGACCTCCTCCTGCCCTAGTCTTGGTGCAAAGAAGACATCTCACAAGGACCTACCAGGGACACAGGGGGCCGTGCACACAGCAGGGGCCCACCTGCACCACAACCACCAGGCTGGGCCCCCTCCGTGGCAGAAATATGGGATCCATTAGAGCAACAGCTCTGAACTCCCAAACTTCACCAGATGGATGTGTGCCAGCAGAGGATTTTGGGTGGGGGTTTGCAGAGGAGAGCAGGCCTCATTAAGACTTCCCAAGAACTTCTTAATTGTTGGTGGCTCCAGGCACATGCTTGGCTGCAACCCCTCATTTATAGTTTCAAACGGTGTCCTCATTAGAGGTACTGATCAAGTAAAATGGAGCCTGATTATGCCAGTAGTTTGCCCCTGGCATGACTTCAAGAAACACCTGCTTGCTGCACTTGACTCAGGAAGATTAGGTGGCAGGTAGCCAGGACCAGAGGCTACGCAAGGTAGGTGCCTCCCCACAGCTGCGGTGTGTTAATGCTGCCCTCCAGACACACCTTTTCCTCTTCAGGAGGTGCCCAGAGATGGCCCTGCAGTCCCAGGACTTTGAAGTGAGCACAGAAGGCCAGCAAGGTGCAGCTCTGCAGGCACAGGAGGCTCTGTGCCCTGGCCCAAGCCTGCACACACCCAGCCAGGGTCGGCCTGCAGCATACGCATTCAAAAACACCTGGAAAACACCGTGTGGCTCACCAGGGGTAGGATTTTCCCGGACAAACGCAGTCATTCCCAGCAAGCCATTCTTGGCTCCCTGTCTACTTGTTTGAGGTCTAGCCAGAGAAGTCTGGGTTGGAATTCACCTGGAAACCTAAGTTCAATATCTGAAGTTGATCTGAGGCATTGTACACTAAGAGTACAAGCTCATCCCTGATGAATGGCCGAACCTTGAAGAAACCTGCCAGGAGCCATCTTTGAGCTTTAGCTGAAAGGATTCATTGCTCCCTGGATGAATGGAGACATCGGGCTAATGAGGTAAATAAGCCAGGACATCTTTTGCTTTATGAAGTCAATGCAGTGTGATCTATACGTCATTGTCAGGCTGTAGATATGGCCCCCCTGTACCTCACAGTCACTTTTCAAAGGCAAGTGTCTCCTAGAGAAACACTGTCACTGGAAGAAGCACAAGAGAAGGAACCTGAAAATCCAAACCCAAAACAGCACAGGACTTTCTCTAGAGCATTTAAAGGACTTTTCCAGATGTCATAAAAAAAGGGAAGCTCCATCAGCAATTTAAATGCACTCAAAACCCATGAGGACTTCAGCTTCTGAGACATGTTGCTCTTTCCCTGATGATTATTTTTAAATGTAAATTAAAAAAAAAAAAAAGATGCCTCATCTTGTGTAGCAAGAATTATTGGTACTTTCCTGCTAGCCTCAGTGTTCCTGAGAGCTTCAGAAAGATTTCCAGTAAAAGAAGTGCCACCACCACAGAGGCTGAGATTCTAACATAAGTTTCTGGACTGAGATAAATCGCACAGGAGCATTTTTTTCTGGTAAAAAACTATGACTCCCAAGTCAGACCCTAACTTTGAGGAACTGGACAAAACATTTTGTGATATTTTGTGTACTTTGCCTTCCACAAAGCAAATACATTCTAAATATATCAAGCGTGAAACAAATAACCTGTGTGTGCTTAATGAATTATTACAGGTGTCCAGCGTGGTTACAAACACAACTTGAAAAACCTTTCTTAGATGCATCCTCCTGTTTGTGTCTATGCAAAGCATGAAAGCACAACTTCATTTCCTCCTAGTTTCCAGCTATGTCATTACTGCACGTTCCTGCTGGCACCTCGCTGCAGGTCAAGGATCACACCTTTCCACACCTCTCACTAACTAGCTGTGCCCACAAAGACCCGCAGTGTCAGCATGGCCTGTATCCCATGTAGTGCCAAGCATCAAGTAAAAACAGAAAGGGAGATGAAAGGAAAACCTTTCACTGGCTTTGAATCTCACAGCATCCTAAGGAAAACAGCAGGAGAAACTTCAGGGGAATAATGGTATACATCACCTCTGGCTGGACGTTGGAGTGGCTGTGGAGCAGTGATGAGATGGGGAGCAGGAGTGACTTCCCGAAAAGGTCGTCTCTGTTTCCCTTCGGATCACATGCTCGGTGGCAGAAACATTCTTAGAAATATACTGTAAAATATGAAGAATAACACAGATCAGCCACCAGCTTGCCAACACTGCCACAGCCAAATTCAGCTGGCTTGATTGTTTCTGCTGAAATCAGATGAGGATTGAGTGAACTCGGCAGCTCTGCACCCAACAGAAAGAAACAGAGGGGCTGGAAGCTCTTCTCTGCTCCTGCACTTTGAACACTGGAAAAGGGCCATGGCACGGGGACTGCAGAAGGGTATGAAGAGCCAAGGAGTTCACCAGAGGATGGTGGTACCACGTGTAGCTACTGAGCAGAAAAACATCTCTGCTCACATGAGGTTATACACTCAACAGCGTACCAGCAAAAAGACGACCACGTGAGATCTGACCGAGATAGGAGTTCTGCAGAAACACCAGGTGTAATCCAAATATTTATGATAAGATACTCATCTAACAAGCACTGCTTTTTCCTGGGACACTAAGGTCTCGGGGGGAGTCAGCACATTTGGGCCAGAGGGCTGTGGTTCTTAGAAATTCCCTTTCCCTCTTCCTTCATGGCCAGGATTCACCCTAGCTGAATTTTAACATCAAAAGGGTGACCCAGAAGAGCTTGTAACTGGGTTATTGTACTCCTTTCCATCAGTACTTCTCTTTTGTTTGGCTCTGCCTCCCCCTCCCTTTTTCTGACCCCTTTCAAAATGTCTTGGTCCAGCAAGGCACTTAAGCATGTTGATGGTCCATGCTATTGAGTTTATGGAGTTTGATGGGAATCTCATCTGACTGAAGGCATGAGAGTGGCTGAACTGCCCTCCTGGATCTGGTCCTAAATTCTTAGATCATTCCCACTGGTGTGACACTGGCACTCCACCAGGACATCGCACCTTGCCCAGGATGCAACTCTTGGCACAGGCAGGTGGGTTAAAGTGGTGCTGACCAGTTCACCATGACATGCTTCAGCACGGCGCGGTCACTGCGGCGACTCTGGGCACTGCTGTGCTGATTGCATTGGTCTTGCTGCGAAGTGGGGCTTCGAGGGGTGGCTTAGTAAACTGGAAACATCTCTCTTACAGGAAAATGGATTCTTCAAAATAAGCCTATGCCCTAATCTCATCCTGTACTTCAAAATAAAATCTATTTGCCTTCAGATGTTGGTTTTGGAAATGTTTCTATGCAGAATCTCATCTTTTTGTTCAAAATTGTTAATGTTTTGCTCCTCACGCACATGCACACAGGTGTGTAAGCATACACATCTATGTCAAATCCTTAGTGGAAAATAGGCACTCAGTAACATGCAGGGAGATGGAGACAAAAGGTCTTACATCGGCCATTTGGATTTCCTCAGGATCCAAACGCGGATGGCTTGGCCCGTTTGCAAGGCTCCTGTTCTGATGGGCAGGGCACATATTCTGCCGTAAGTGATTATGCATTTGTTTTCTTTGTTTCCTTTAAAACAGAAAGGAAAAAAATCTATTAGGAAGACTTATCTCATGGGGCTCTTTGGCCCCAGAGACACCTGGGGGTTGCACATGATAGAGAAGACATGTCTCAGACACACTTGATGTTGCAATGGTGTTTGTGAAAAGCTGCAAATAGGAAGAAACAAGGCACTCAACATTTGCCACCTTCTGCTGCTTTTTCAAAAAAAGGTGAACATTTCACATCATGGGTAATTTGGGAAGCTGGGTCCAGTGTTCCCTTTTGCAAGACAAGGCCCAGCACGATGCAGTGGAGCCAGTCACCATGGTGCTGGGGGCAGAGGAGAAAAGCGGGGAGATGGAAAGAGGAAGCAGGTCCTGGCTTGGTTCTCATGGCAAGGCACTTGTCCTGCATTAAGCACAAAATGGCAAAGTCTGCACATGCCCCTGGAAGGGCATCCACTCCACAAGACACCCCCTGTCCTAGGGCACCCTGAACTGAGGTGAGGTGCAGGGAAAAGGTCCTGTCCAGGCAGGGAAGGCTGGCCATAAAAGAGGTCCCCAAGCCTCTTGTTCCATCAAGATTGCTCTGAAAGTCCCTGAAATGTACCTGTGTCCACAGTGTGCTTCTGCTGTCAGGAGATGAGCTGCTGGCTTAGGGGCCAGCTTTTTCAAGTAACACAGCATCACCTGGCTGGGCAAAATGATGCTGGTTCAGCAGATAAGCAAACGGTTCCAGGAAAACATCCTGCTCAGGCACAGCATGGTAGATGGCTTCACTGGCCTCCTTCATGAGACCTTCCTGGGAATGCCACAGCACAACATCTCTTCAAAACAGCATTTGGGTGAAGAGCGTGGAAGCATGAGCACTGCCACTTAGTAACCTCTGGCCAGTTGTTGTCTGTTAACCACCCATACTCACTTGGTTTTACAGTAAGCTACCACACAGACGATGCCCACCACAAGCAAGGCAACACAGATTCCCGTGATGGTTAAAACTCTCTTCTGGTAGAGCTCTTCTGCTTCTGCAAATGGAGAGAAACAAACCAGTTACAAATGGGCTCCAGCACCAGGGATGCGTCTGGCTGCACAGGAACCAGCACTGTGTGTGTGTAAGATGGAAAACAGGGCTGGGTCAGACCTCCTACCAATCCAATGCTGTCTCTAACAGCTGCCCCAAACCTGAGACCAGCTGGCCCAGCCTTACTCACCCCTCAGGAGACCTTCACTCCTTTTGTTTCTCTGCACCTTTGCTGTCTCTTGCTCAGCACCTCACCCCTTCTGCACTCAAACATGTTTCTTGCTTTCTCTTCTTTTCCTGCAGCATAACTTGGTGACTAATTTCAAAAAGCCCAACAACTCTCCTCTCCCTTCCAGCAGATCCCCCGTTCTTGGTAACTTAGTAGCCTAGCAAGGAATTCCCCAAGCATCCCCCACTCACCAAGTACACATATGCCTTGTGATGCTCTCATCACAGGCTCTCTGTTCTGACGGACTCAGAATGCCTTTTCCTTGCAGCGGCTGCATGCCCTGGAGCTCAGCAGTGTGCTAGAAACCACCGAGCAACAGGCCCCAAAGCATGTAGGTGCTGAAAGGGACATCCTAAAACAGTCAAAAGGCAGAATGAGGATGGAATAGTGATAGTGCATTAGACAAAGAAAAGGGAGTGGAGTAAATACAGTAACCAATTACAGTTATGGATTTTTAATGAAACCCTAGGAAGCAATTAATTCCATTGCACCAGGTAACACAGATGCACACACAAAATTCAAGCAGCACGCTGCTGCTTCTCTCAGATATCACCATTTGTCATGGACCACCTTTCAAAACAGAAAAATCAGTCACTTGCATCAAAACCCAGACCATGCTGGAAGTGAGGTAATGCATTAACATCAATCAAAGCTCCAAGGAAATGCTAGCATATTGCTTGCAGTGTAACTCAACTACACCTAGGCAGCAATAGGACAGCAATGTCACCTCTTCCTCTGTGGCCACACCAGAGCAGATGCTCTTCTCGGTGACATCCAGCAATCTCCACTGACCTTTGACTGAGAGAGACTCAGTGTTCAGCTGCCATGAGCCTTTTAGTTCAGCATCTGCAAACGATGTCCTCATGACCCCATACTATGCGTTGATGGGGTTACTGGGGTTTGTGCCTTTTTTAATATTAATGGAAATATTTTTTCATTTAAATTAGGCAATAAAACTCATGCCATGGTTGCTGTGCTCAGTGTGGTTCCCCATGCCACACTAAATACCTTGAATGGAATATATGATATCCCCAGTGCTACCAAATAACGAGAAACAAAATGAGAAGAGAAACAGCTCTGGTCCTGGAAACCCCTAGGACTTTAGCAAAAAAGCAAGGGGGAAGCAGTGAAACATTCCAGATAACTGAATAAAATTGGCTGAATAAAGCCAATTTCAGCTTGTCATTTTAGGAAGGAAAGGCATTTTTGGAAGAAAAAAAAAAAGTGATAGGAAAAATGTTTATCTCTTTCTAACTCTCAAAATGGGAATGAAGAAAGACTTGCTAAACAAGGGCTGAGGAATGACAGCCCTGGCATGAAGATGAAAAACATAATCAGCAGAGTTTGCTTCATGACGGTGCTGCAAAACTACAGTTTAAAGGAACACATTTCCATCCGTTTTGTTTGTGCACTGGCCTTTGGCTTCATGAGGTGCTCAGGATGCTGGTGGAGTTGCCAGGAAGACAATGTCTCACCATTCACTAGAGAGATGAGCGACTGAGACTCTCCCAGATTCCATCTTCACAGTGCTGTGGACCGGGAATGACGGGTCATGGGTCTCACTTGGGCTGAAATTTACTGTGCTGCAGCAGCTTCACAGTTGGCTCCAACTCCTCAGAGCCAGAGGCTGTACAGCCTGTGACCTGCTCACAGAGGGGCGTTTGGGTGCTGGCTGACCTTACACTCCTAGTGTTTTACTACAAGGAACCACGTGGAGATGGCATGGGGAAAGAACTCGCTCTGGGGTGAAACACCTCCTTGAGTAGTGTGTGTCCCTTGCACAGATGCCCCATTGCAGGCATCAGCAACCATGGCAGACAAGTTTTCTTGCTCTTACACACCTCTGGGACCTAAATTCAGCTGTACAGCTTTTTCCTTCAGACCAGAGTTTCAGAGATTTTCTCAGAATCAGGAAAACCAGCTAGAATCATGTCCTGGTTACGGATGGCACTGGGCAAGAATTTTCCTACCACCCAGCAAAAACTACTTTTACAAAAAAAACCGCTGGGCAGGCGGTCAGTTTTCACCATGGACCCAGCCAATTTTTGTGAAGATACTTCACCAGCTATGTTTTTGGCTACAAAGACTTTTTTCCTTTGAATCGTGGAGGAGGGAGAAAGAACAAAGCCATAAAAACTATGGTGGGTTTTGTTTGTTTTTGGTTTTTTTTTACTTATTACCTATAGGAGGAAATTTTTCTCCTAAGGCTCAAATCACATCTTCTGTTCTGGTGATCATGTCAGTATGGGACCCTGACTCTGGCATGTCTGACCGTTCTGAACCTTCACCTGAATCGCATGGGGAATGTTTCAGTTCATCAGAAATGCAGATTTAGCCTCTCCGTCTTGAGCTGACAGCTCGGCTACATGAAGCAGTGAAGTGTGAGGCTGTGCATCACTGCTGCAAAACTAAAAATTAAATGACCTGCTGATAGTAATTTGGCTCGGCTCCTAACATCTCATTAAAGTTTATACTTGATAACACAGTGACTTCAAGTTGCACAAAACCATCTCAACAGTGACAGAAAGAAAAGAAGAGAATGCACACTACAGTTTTGTATTTGAGAAGGTAAGATCCTGGAGCAGGACTGGTCCATTTGTGTCTCTATGTTCTACAACACCAGGTCTTCAGCAGCAGCATCATCACTCTACAGCAGCAAACACTATGAACAAACCATGTGGTGCCACATAATGCCGACAGAATCACAGTCCAGCCATGGGTGTCACAGCAACGCATGAAAGTGAAAGACGAATGACAGAGAAGAGACGACTGCAGACTGGAAACGGGATGTGTGCGGTTCTGTGATGACATTAAGAATGGATGAGGAAAAGGACAAAGGTCAACAAAAAAGGGATGTCAAAAATCCTCAATTTTAAAGTTTATTTAAGTGTATTAGCATTAGCAGCACCACTTTCTCTGAAACACCTCACCACAAAATGCACAGTTTCTGCAGCAGGGAAGAACTGCTTGGGGATACACACCAATCCCAGGGGATCAGGCATGCAAAAACCGGAGAAGACAAGTTTCTCCAGCTTCAGTTAGTGCACATCCCTCTACCTCAGGGACCAGAGAAGACATTTTAAGATCCAGAAGTGAAAGACTGGTGTCCCCGTACATCTAGCAAATGGAATTGAAGCATCTTCATGTGAAGATCTGATCTGGCTGGAACTGCTGCGTCAATGTTCTTAAGGGATAAAGACCAATCTCTCTGCTCTCATCTGGCCAAGCCCTCCCTGCTGTTGGCCTGTAAACTCAAGGGAAACCTAGCTTCACGGATCTGATTTCCCAGGTGCTTATTCAAGAGATACTTGATATGTTTCTAAAAACAGACTGAGGAGAATGGAAGGAAAATAATAACATTATGAGCAACTGGGCAGGAGCAGGTAATTTCCCAAAGGGGATATTTTTAAAAGCATTTAAGTTACTGCAGTGTTTTTCCAAACTTCAGCTTGCCACCATGATGCTCACCATTACACCCTCCACTCTCATGGAAGACTACTGACTTCCCTGGGCTCACTGTTTTCTTAGACTAACTTATCTCATGCCACTTTTCTTGGAACAATTTCCTCCCAGTCAGCAACTGAAATATGCCTCTAACCTTTGGGAGGAGGGATGGCAAAGCTCGTTCTGACCCTTCGTAGGATCCAGTGGAGGTTAGTACAATTTCTACAAAAGCTCTGATCTTCCCAAAACTTGCCTTCCTGTTCCTGGAATGCCTGCCCGTTCCCAAGTGGTGCCTTCTGGCAACCTTTTGGATGGACACAAACTCCAGCTTTTCAGTTAAATGCACAAACGCATGTTAAATGAGGAGACGTATGGCAACTGTAACATCCCAGTCACGCCACACACACCAGGCTGCTGTTTGAAACAAAGAAAAAAGTGCTGCTAAAAATACACATGCATTTTTATAGGTTTACATTTAAATTTTGTGTTTTGCTTTGGTTTGTTTTGTTTTGGTTTGTTTTTTTTCAATCCAAATATCTATCTTGGTGCCAGAGAAGAGAACAGAACAGCTGATTTTTTAATCATCCCATTAAAGCCATAAATATAATGTGGGCAGCTCTTAATGGCTTCTGATTAATAAATGAATGGTTGTTCCATACCCTTTAATTCAAATCCAAGATGCTCTGCCAATGCAGAAAGAAGACAAGGAAGAGAAAGAGAAAAAGAAAAACAGGTCTGTCAGAGATCTCTAATATACAAACACACACACTGTGCAGTTACAGCAGGTTAGCTTTTCTGTAGGCTCAGCAGCAGTTACACAGAAGACAGTGTATGCTTCAGAGCATTTCAAATTCCCACCAGAGCTTATACCTTATGTAAAGAAAGACCAAACAAATTGCAGTGGAAGTTAATTATGAATTCTTTCAGTTAATTATGAATTCTTTTGAGATGAGCCATGTTTGTTAGTACCTGATGTGAAATTCACAGCTTAGGCAGAAAAAAAACCAAAAACAACCAACAACCAAACAAACAAAAACAAAAAAAAAAAAAAAAAAAAACAAAAAAAAAAAAAAAAAAAAAGGTACACTTGTTCTGAAACAACTCCTGACAGGTCAAAACACATATCGACTGCATGAACCTGGTAAAAACCTTTCATATACTTTCTAGAGGCAAAATATGCCCTGCATGGTTTCACACGCCCCGCTCTGCCTGGGGGCCAGTGCACTGAAGAAGAGCACTGGGCAGACAGATGTGCAGGCGCTTGCACGGGGCCCTGAGGCCTGCCAGCACAATTCTTCTGTCCGAGACCTCAAGTCTGGTCTGGGATGAAGAGCGTCATCTGGCAGCACTGCCTGTAAATCACCTGACGGCGTGGTTGTGCGAGCTCAGCTCTGGGCAGCGCACATCTGCAGCTGAACCACTGCTGCTGCAAGTGATTAGTAGCCCAGGCAAGGCAACGAATCCCTCGCAGATCTAGAAGTGCAAATTGCACTGAAAGTTTCCCTCAAGACTGTGATCTTCCAAATTTCACTTCTGCTGTGGTTCTGCATTGTTTTAGAAACAACAATCATTCTGAAAAAAGCACAAATTGGAGCATCTGCTTTCAGATTCATACTCATGACAAGCGAGATCGCAGTTCATCTTGCAGAGATAGTGCTAAGCGAAGTAGTTCAGCCAATGAATCAACAGCACAGTTATCCAAAACAGGGATCCTGCATTTTAGTAATTTTCCTGGTGCAGGCATCAACTAAATATAGGTTTTCGTACATAAACACTGAAGTTTGCCATACTTACCGTTATACAAAAAAGTGAGCTCTGCTGTTCCCAATCACCATATACACAAGATTATTTGCAGTTTGGAGATGTTGAGATTTATTTACTACATTTTCCATAGGAACTGCTTTTTGCTGCACAGAAATATTGGCTCTCTTTTGCAATGCTGCTCAAAATTTAGGTGGGGGGAAATTAGCACTAATCATCATGGAACACGTAAACACGTTTTCTAAAGCAGGTTCTTCTCTTCAAATCAATGCTGATGTTTGGGGGGTAGAGAGAGCAGGAGTTGGGTGGGATTGGGGTTTTTAAAAATTTTGTATAAATTAAAGGCCACAAAACCTGGCTGCCCTCTGTTTCATATCTCACATTTGTGTGAAAGGAATGGCAAACTCCACCATCCCTTTCCCAGTCATTTTGTACAAGTTGCAGTGACATGGACACAATGTTGTGGGCAGCAGAGAACTGGACAGAATACACTCATCTTAGACCTCTTGGTTATCACATCTAGCCTCGACCTTTTCCTAAGGCATGCTACCATTACACACCCTGTTTTACCTGACACTATGACAAATGTGTGTAGAGATACGTTAAATTTCATCTATATATCTACAGTATTGATCCATTTGATATCTTCATACTGCCTATACTGCCATATTTCCTCCCTGTTCCAGGATTTGCTGCAACATCTACAGCTACAAATGGATGCAATGCAAAACATTTTCATGGGGTTTTTTTGCAAACTCAGAACTGCCTGTGCAAACAGAGGTGGTGGGAGGACCTGAGGAACTTTCAGCCTTCCCACTGTCTCTCTCAGATCACAACTGCAGTTTCTTTAGGCTCCCCAGTCCCATGGGGCTGGCTCACTGCATCTTAGCTACAGGTTCCCTGAGCAGGAGAGAATCCATGCAGCACCTGGAATGCATGTGCCTGCCTGTGCCTACAAACCTACTGGTAGCTTTACAGAGAGAAGAAGTGTTACCCCAGCCTATGCTCCTGCATCTGATGTCCATGGCCACTCAACACTTCTCTATCATCATTTCAGGCTACAGACATTGCTTCTGTATCACCCACAACTGAACACATTGAATAGAGAGCCACTCTGCTTCCCCTGCATACTATTTTTCTCACATCATCAACCTTCTCTCTGAACTGAACTGCACACATCCTCCCTTGGCCATGGCACGGCGCTGAGCACCCTGAACTGATGTGAAACTCTCCAGAAGTGGGGGCATGCTTTTTGGAAAACCTCGATCCAAATGTGCTTTCTGAACCTTTCTGAAGATGTTGGACTTTTAAGATAGAACCCATTGTTCCTAATGTACTTGTCAATGTTAAGGAAACAATATCTCCTGGCCTCTTTAATGCATTACTTTGCAGTATTATATTTTTTCTTGTACTTAAAGGCTAAAAGCTAGGCTCTTCTGTGCTGATCCCAAAGGAGACTGGACCAGTAGTTTGGAGATGTTCAAATACCTAACTACTGTATGTATGACAGAAGGCTGTCCAACAGAGAAAGGCAGTGAGCAAGGAAGAGTTGAGGAAGGGAAAAAGGGAAAACGTATGAAAGAGATTACAAAAATGTTTCATTTTCACACTCTTCATCTCAGATGTAGCACACCTGAAGGGGATCCAGGTTGGATCCCATCACCCAGATTGGGACCACTCAGCTGTACAAAGTAGGGCTTGCTGAAGAGTCAAGCAGTGCATGGACCTTACACTCAAGTCCCCCAAACGTTGACATTCAGCTGAAGGGGACTGAAAGAAACAATTTAGTTAGATTTAGGTGCCACCAGTAGGGTGGGTAGTCTGTGGGCTCACTGTCACAAATTCTGTGGTGGATTTTTTTCTTATCATTGGACAAAAGGCAAAGTCCTACACTTACTTGATCCACAGTGACTTTGTGACTATTTTTTTCTCTATAATGTATTTTACCTGTTTCAAAAGATGAACAGATAAAAACATTTAATCTAAAATATCCTCATAGAAGTAACACCTCAAGACAAGATGGCGCTCACTGAACTGTACATTTGCAGGATGATTAAGAAGGAAAAAAGCCTTAGCAAACAGCTGTGAAAACTGGGCCTATGCTCACATGGACTTCAGGTTGCCCAAGAACATACTTAAGATGTTTGCTCACTGCAAACATTCATTATTCTCCCCAAACACACTTGGGTCCCTCAGAGGGCTATCTGAACATGCTCCAAAACTAAGTGGAGAATTAACATCTGAGGACCAGCAAGACTGAGTATTGATAATAAATTGTACTGACAAGAGTAATACTTGCTGCACCATGGTCCAGGCTTTCCCCAGGGGGTACAGGGAGCAATGCAAGACAGTCCTGTGATGCTGGGGACAGAGGACACTGTGCTTGTGTTAAGGGCTGGGCAATACATGGGAACTCCAAGCACAGAAAGTCTGAAAACGCTCCATAAATTGCACAGCCATTTAGCTTGTCCAGTACTGTATCAATAAAAATAACTCGGTAGGCCTCAAGAGTCCAGATACTTAACAATAGAATATTAGCAAGCTGCTGTGGATTAGCATGCAATTAACTTTAAGAGATCCCAAAGGGTAACCTGTACTGCTGTCCAGGGGAGAGGAATAACCCTGTTATGATAAACCACAGACGCCCTGTAATTACCCAGCCACACCACAGCATACTCATCACCCTGTAATTAAGTGGTCAGCAGTTATCGTGTCACTGAAAGGAAGCTGCAGAATGTTTGTGAAGTTTAAAATGCTGCTAAATACTGATTTAGGCTTCAGATGAGGAAGAGGTGGAGGAGGAAACAGAAATGTAGATTAAGAACAGAAGTATTCTTCTGCTTATCATTTTCATATCACAATTAACAGGTAGGAAACCTCTGCTGAATAAGTGAATTTGAAGTGAACAGAGAGGCTGAAATTCAGATCTAGACCTTTCCAGAAGAGCTTGTAGTGGTACATTTATTCCTCTGTTCATGGGGACACATCACCTCAGTGTGAGGAGCAAGCATCCAAACCCCACCTGTCAGAAGGGTCACTTCTACCTGTGAGGGTGATGACCAGCACTCCTCCGCCTGCAGCCTGGTGACTTCAGAGTGAAGGGCACCATCCCTCAGAAAAATAAGAAGCCTCCCACCTGATAAACCTACACTGCTCTGCTTCCACAACAGTTCAGTCGGCGGTGCTGAAGCCAGTTTGTGTGCCACTGTGGGAGCATGCAGTTCCATTTCCAGCCCAGAGACCCTGATATAGACACTGCAAGCAGAAACAGTTTATGCTTCTCTGGCTGGAAAGGCTCTGTGAAAGCAACTTCCTTGGAAAGAATGATGGGAAGTCCAGGACATCCGATCTACAGGGAATATGCTATGATAGGGCAAGAATCATACTGCTGGGATCATCACACCCCGCGACGTGGAGGTGCACACTCCAGAACAGATGGTCGTTCTCATCTTGGAAATACCCATGCTGATCATCTGTTGTTGGAAGGAATCCGTAATGCCTGTGCAAGGGAAATGTCCTGCCACACAGCTAATCTATCAGAAGCCAGATCCATCACACTATATTTTTGATGGCTACAGTAGGGAGTCCTGGGAGACATACCAAGCTGGGAACTCAGGATACACTTTCATATCAGCGTCCACTGCAAGCAGAACTGACCAGATAGTCTGCCACTGCAAGACTGACTTCTCAGCTCAAGCTCTTATCTTCCGTGTTTCCAGATGACTACACTGAATACCATGCAACAAGGGTAGCTGTGCTTCTCCCCTTCAATAAAGGGATTTGATGCCTGAACAAGAGATTCTTAGGGGACCCCAAAGTTGAAGAGAAAGCCTGCTCTCCCAATGGGTAGCAGAAAATGCTGCTTTGTGCTTCCAAAGCAGACCAGTAGGAAGACTCCAACTAGAAATTTGGTTTGTAAAGAAACCAAGAGTGAAATATGGGGTAAAAATTGAGAATATGCCAGTTACACTGTATATGAATGTCAGTTCTATTCCAAGATGTTTACAGGCAGGATACAGACTTCAACTTTAATTAGGTCACAAAGCAGAAAATTAAAACATTTCACTAAACAAAGAGATGAATGGTATGACAACTGTCCTCCAGATCAGTGACAATTATTTTGGGACATGAATAAATAGCAAAGTTAAGATGAAATTTCAGATTCCACACAAAATACAAGCATAAACATAAAACTTCATCCCAAATTTCTAAATTGTTCCATAAATCACAAGTGGAAAGAATCCAAATGTGCAGGCTTAGGCAAGGTATGAATGTTCCTGCCCACTATGTTTAACTTTCAGTATCTTGGCCTCATGAAGAGTGAAATAGCTGCCAATGTAATTTACAAAACCTTTACAACCAGCCAGCCCAAAGCCTGGCAATTTATTGGTAAACTTCCAGCAGGGTTTTACAAAGACCTGAAAAGTTCCTTGTAGAAGAGAGAAGACAGAGCTAGATCTTGATCTGATGTAGAACAGGCATCTATGAAATACAGGTGCCAGCACATTTTTTTTTTTTAAAAAAAGAGTTTCTTAAAAGGAAGGATGATACTGGACATGCTTCTCTGTTATGGAAAGAGCTGCTAACCATAGTTGTGTCTATGAAGCTGGACCCAGCAGACAGCTGTCAATTGGGTGAGTCTCCAGTACCAACCAGAAGGTCTCATATTAGGCATGCTGCTTGACTCTTCTGTGATATTGCTGAACTTTTCACCCACATGTGCCAGCAGAAGTGAAGATCCAACTGCAAAGGCAAAATGGTTCTGGGTATTCATGCAATGGATTAATTCAGGCTGCAGATCGTTTGTTGTATTAAACTTCTGTTCTCAGTAGTGCATGGACAGCCAGCCAAAGACAGCTGTGATCTGCGGCTCTGCAGCTATCTGTACCAGGGCTCCAGGAGAGACATCTGACAGCTAAACCTGTGACTATTTACTCAATACTCTCTGCATTTCTGGAGGATGAGGCATCTCATCCTGATGGTAGCACTGGAGTTAGCCAGATACATATCCTTGGGTGCCAAACCCTCTGCAGTGACTAGGAAGGGGGCCTGGGGTATGAATTTGGATTCAAACCTCTAACACAGATGTTTAAAACCTCACTGAAAAAGTGATGAAGTCTTTCTGCACTATTGCTCCAAAGAGGGGGCAGGGAGAACAAGGGTCAGAAGATGAGTTCATGATGTGAACTCAGATTGACAGCATGGCTGGTTACTCCTTGCCTGCACATTCCATCCATTCCTTGCGGCTAGGGTCAGGAAGGATTCCTGATTTAGGTCACATTTTAGAGTTAGGATCTCCTAGCCCTCTGGTTTAATTGGAGTTACATCATAACTGCAAGATCTAACTCCTGAAACTAGCAGACAATATAACTTTATCATCATATGTACAATGCAGTATATATATTAATTATATCTGCAACTATAATCGCATGGAGACATAGAACTATGAAGACCTCGATGTGACAAACACTTTAGTAAGATGATTTAATGACTCCTCACCCGTGGAAGTAATTCTCTGTATTCTCATGTACCAGGGCATTTCTCTGTTTTATATTGTAATTGCAGACAATCACTGTTCTCTCTGTTCAGTGCCAGTAATTCCCCTTCAGTCTGAATTAAAACTGCTTTAAATGTTTATTTAATGTCCCTCAGCAGACTCTTACAGGTTAGTTCCTTGGTCCATCAGCCAATTCCTTATGCATGGATGGAGGAGCCTGCACAGAGACCAACAGATCACTGAAATTTCATACAGACAAAAGGGATCTAACCAGGCTTAAGTCAGCACATCTTAAGTCAGCACATCTTTTTCTTCTCTGATATGTACCTTTAGTACCAACTATTTTAATCTCAGTGAACGTGCAGTTGTTTGCTCTGACATCTCTCCTTCCATCCTTCTGGTAGGTTTTCTGTTCTGATGAATGTGGAAAAGCCATCTGTCATACTTCCTAAAACTGGCCTATGATAAACAGGATAAAGCTTTTAAGTTTCCCTGTGCCACACTGCCCATACTTCCTGGATGTGGGATTACTATGTGTCAGTGTCTCAAAGGCCCTCATCTGTGTTGCTGTTGCTTATCAGGTTGTTGTCCGTCTGCTGACTGATGGTAGCCAACTGCCTACACATCCCTAGCCACTGCTGCCCCGAATAAACGTGCTGCCTTAGATCTCCTTAGGGTATGAGCCTTGCCAGAAAACAGGCCATCAGGGTGGCTTAGACTAATGCAGACTTAACATAAAGGCAGGCTTAGAGACCCCATACAGTCAGGTACCACAGCTCTGCTCAAAGCGACACCCTGTTAGGCCAGAGCGATGTTGTCTGCACTACGTATCCATTTTCTCCGATAAGGAACAGTTTTAGCATGCTTTGCTTTTTCTCCAATATTTCAACACATTTCCTATTACATTTGCATTACAATGCAAGCAAAATAAAATGGAAACTCCATACAAGCAGATAGGAACCAACCGCTGACATACTTGCTTGAATTCTGCTGTTGCAAATTCCTACCAAAAGCAAATGCTATTCATCCCAACAAGGGCCGAGCTAGAGATGCCTCTGAGCTAGTCCAATAATACAATTCCTAGTGAGTTCCTCTGTACCAATCTGTTAGAAAACAGCAACAGTGTGAGTGCAATATAAGAAAAAAACCTCCATCTTTAACATTTCCTCTTTATTTTCAAGTAGCAGGGTATATACCCAGAATGCCTGGCAGTAGGCACTTGGTCATATAGTTGTCACAGCAACATAGAGAAACATCACGTGGGAGAAAATCTATCTAAATTCACGTGACTTTCATCTACATAATTGCAGTTGTCTAGCAGGTATTTCAGACAATCAGAGAAAAACAAACCTCCAGAGCTACCTGTCACATAGACAAAGATAGCCTGAACTCCTAGAGTACATGGGGAGTTTTACCTAAGCAAAATCTGAATAAGAGTTTAAACTGATGAGGTAGGAAGCTGCTCCCAGAAGGAAGACATACATCTGGCATGATGCTGGGATGCTGCACCTTCTCCAACTCTGGCCCAAATTCCGCAAAGAATTTGCCATATCTTGTCAGAACAGCACCTTAAATTTAGTTCACTCTGCAGAGACTCTCACTCAGCCCTGGAACATACCTACTAAAAGTCATATTGTAATATTTAATTCTGATATTTAATAATATTAAAGAATCAGAAGGCTCCAATCTGAAAACCTAAAATACTCCAAATAGTTTTAAAACACCACCAGTGTAGGTGTCATTATTTACTATTTAAGTACCTGTCAAGGCTGACAATGTTCTCAAAACATGAATCAGGACAGAGCTATTTTATTTCCAGTGGAAATGCCTGAACCTCATTTAATCTGTTTCAGCTTTTGACCTGTCAGAACCCATATGGGATGAAGCACTGAGTTTATTATAGAGCAACAACAACTTCGACTGTGCCCTAATTATTGATCAAAGTAGAAAGTAAGCCTTTGCACAGTCCAGAGTCAAGTGAAACACCTCTCCTATTCGGAAAGTGCAAGTTCAGTGCATGCTTTTCTGCAGTGTTTCTGCTACATGTATTACCCAACTGTGACCTGAAAGTGAAAACAGCTATAAACACATATGAATCATCTTCTTAGATGATTTTTATCCAAGTTCAGACAGGTAACCTGGATTGTTAATCTGTTTTTACCTTACTATCCTGTGGTTAAAGCAGAATCGAGGTAAGTAAATGTACATGTGCCGGTCTTAACGTTCTTATTGTTCCTCTAACACATGAATAAAATTTAAACAAATTTAATTCCCATAAAGAGATGGATTCTACAGGCTGGGGAAAAAACACAATGCTGTTTACTCTTGCCATTAATGTTCTGAAAAGGCATTTTCCTGACATAAAACTAATTTTCACCCCGATTTGGTTTTACAGCATGGTAGCAGTAATGTTTAAGCTTGTTGGATACCATCTCATGAAATATGCTATAAATCATCTTCACTGGGTAAGCATCCCCCTGCTGTCTGCAGCTAGGGTCTCTGATACCATGGACTTAAAAGCAGAAAGGAAACCCTTTAGCATCAGGTTAAAGATCAAAACAGAACATTTTGTTTTGTCATTTTAAGAAGAGCTTACTTGGATGTTTTAGTCTGAAAAAATAAATCAATGGAGGTTTCAACTTTTGAAGCCAATTTGGAACAAAAGGCAATGTAAAAACATCAAGCTGTCCCAAGGGCCTCACAAAGCCTATTTGCATCTTGTCTGCATACTCTGTAGAAGGGAGTCTAATGGGAGCACTTGCCAGCTATTAGCACGTGCTAATGAGACTCCTGCTACTGCCAGATCAGGATGAGGACTGCAGGATTTCTTACAGAGGGGTGGGAGAGGGGGTACCGGCAATCAAGGAGTCATCCTGGAGAGGCATTTCTCCTCTGGTTCCCTCTAATTAAAGCCTCTTCTGTGGCTCTTTTAAAAAAGTCTCTTTTTAAAACCACCATTTGTGGGTGTCCAAATGGACAGCATGGAGCCGGGATAGGTCACACAGAGGGTCACTGTGGCCGATTTCCTGCAGTGTAACTGCACCCCCTTTCAGGTCAGTTCTTACCCAGACCAGGACCCCACTGTCTGAGTATGGACCTGGAAAAATTACCTGCCTCGAACAAAATGAGCTAATGATGTCTATAAGCAATGCATCTCTGGAGACCTAGAGCCTGTAGGAACTGAAAACTAGAACCAGGGAAGCACTAAGTACGAGGACTCTGGAGTATAGACACCCACTGAACAGGAGGTTAAAGGATCAGTCACTGTAGTTAGACACAACCCCACCTGCAAGGCTGTCCAACCCCGCAGGAGAGAGACAGGAACATCTCTGGGTCCAGAAGGGATACAGCCTGAGATGCCCAGTCAGCAGATTTAGCCTGCATCCTACGTGGTGTGAGGTGTGAGGAGCCTGAGACAGTGGCAGCTACCAGTGTGACCCCTGGGGCTGCAGACGTGCAGATGTGCCCTGTCCAGCTCCCGGGCCTGCCCCAGGGTCTGACCCTGAGCCAGCCTCCAACCATCTCACCTGAACAGCAACTGATGCTTACTTTAGCTTCTGGAAACAGAAATACCACCTCAACTTAGGGGAAATTTCATTACAGCTCTTGCTGTGATTTCCTCAGTTGGTACAGAGAGACACATGTACCCCCTTCATGGGAAAATGTACATCTCTTGCACTGCACAACATAGTCCATCCTGACACAGTAATGCTAGCAGATACAGCGTGCCACACAGACTGTTCTCACACAGCACACCACATAACGTTGTGCCTTATTTGCATTTTGCATGGAAAGAGCAAGCAACATTAAGTTCAATCAGAAATGAAAGCAGAACCCATTCTATCAAATGGGGAGATAACAAGACCCCAAATTCTCCTCTTGGACACGATCACAGCTCCTCTTACAGCCAAGCAGAGCTGGGAGCGCACAAGGCAGGAAGAGGGCTCTTGGAGAACAGAAGAACCTGCTTTAAGGACACAACACAGAGCTACGATAACCAGGGAGAGAGAGAAGTAGAAAGAGACATACTGGAGAAGCTGACCATTGCGAAATGCTGACACCGGTCTCCTGTGAATTCGATTGGACACCTACCGAAAGAAAGAAAACCAGAAAGAGAGAAACAAGATAGCAAAATGACACCCAAACAGACTGAACTGAGGCCCCTTCTGATCCCTTCCACGACTCCTAGCCATCTGCTTTCAGCCTTCACCCTTACCTGCATCCCTAAGCCCTAGCCCAAGGCTGACACCAAGAGCCATTCCTGACTAGACCACTCTACATTCACCGCTGTGCCCGGGAGGTTTTAAGTAGTGTGGTGTATTTTTTTCTTCAAACATACTTTGCTTAGGATCTGGCATGTACAATCGCAAAGGCAGTTTCTCCAAACACCTCTGTCCGAAGAATCCGTTTGGACATCTGGAGGGGAAAAGGGGAGAAATCACAGAACATGTCTGGCACCATTCTTGAGGCTAATGTCAGAAATAAAAAGTGCATTGTGATGAATGGAAAAAATAAAGGCTTTTACGTGCATATTTACTCTTCACTTTGCTTTAACCAGGCACCTGCAACATCAGCATTCCAGCTCTATTTTTGGCCTGGGTCTTCAAGCAGCCAGCCAAACCCCTCCTTTCCTCCTCTGCCTGCCTCCTTCCTTCTCACCTGCTAGAAGCACCAGCTGGCAGGAAGATCGAGATGGGCTGGATGCTACTTTTAGAGACTGTCCTTGGAGCTGCTATCTAGACAAGACTGGCAAGAGGTGCCACAGAGCGGTGAGCAACCGATCAGGCGACAGTGAGCGTTGTGTACGGCAAGCATCTTCCTGTTATTACCCCAGAAGCACCCACTGGATGTTCCAGGGAAAAGGGTTACGCTGCGGTTAGAGAAAGCATCGGCAGAATCTCTGTGTTAACAGAGAGAAAGGGACAGAGAAGAAAGCTGAACTGAACAGTTCTGACATGCTCCTCAACTGCGAGGCTCTCAGGCTATCCCAGCCGAGGTTATGTGTTGGGCCAGGATGTGGCAGCTCATGGGCACGATGCTGCAGTGGCAGGGATGGTGCCCTGCGGACAAGGGCCATCAGACACAGGCCCCAGCTCATGAGTAAGCTCCCTGGAGCAGCTCCCAGCTGAGCCAGGTTTGGGGATCCCGGGGATGTGGGCAGGGGTGCAGTGGGAGGTGCTGTACCGTGCCTGGTGTAGCAGCACCTGCACCTCTGCGTTGTGACCTGCCACAGCTGCGGGTGAACCTGGGAAGTGACGGGACCTCAGCAGGGGGTAGTCAAATGCTTCTCCCCCAGGCACTTATCTCCCTCATTTCACATCTTTTCTTCTGGCCTCTTTGGACAGTCCCTCAAAGTTATCCCTAGTTTTCTTGAAGTCCCAGTGCTTACCTGCCTGTCCCACAACACCCTCCCTCCCCAACCAACTGATCCCTCCTCTGTGCTTAAGAGGGTTTTATCACTGTAGCTAGCATCTTAACATCTGATTTACAACTTCCCGGGATAAGCGGGGCTGTAGGCTCCGCACCTCATACTTGTTAGACCTTCCTTGCTCTCAGATGCCACCCCACAAGATCTCACTATTCCTCAGTGTTCAGCAGACCTCAGCTGGTCAACAATAAGGGACTGAAAAACACCTCACCAAAAAGGATGTGGACCAGAGTTCAATGCTTTGGCTCCCTTACAGTCCACTATAAAGGACAGCAAGTGCCAGAGCACCCTCGGCACAGTGCATGGGCAGTGCAGATCTGACCTTTTCATATCTCCCAGAGGTATGCTAACCCCTGCTCCCAGTCTTCGGACACAGCAAAGGGGATGCAGAAGGGATGGCTTTGATGTTTAATAAGACCAAAGCTTTGTAGTTCCAAAGGTTGCTGGCAGATTAGTTCTGTACTGTTGTTCAAGGGCTATGGCAGCATTTGTTGTTCTTGACAGATTTATGCTTAGATGGCACGTTACAGATAGGCAATTCCAGTAGCAATAAAAAAAGTCAAGAAGAGAGATTAATTCCTGCTTCTCTCTACTTGCTTAAGGGAACACAGACAGTTTTTGTCAGCAACTATTTAGTTCCCTTGGGGGGAAGAGGTAGAAATTAGAGAAGTCTTCCCTATTCATTATGACCAGAAAACATTGATTTTTAATAGTTCTCCCTCATCATGGACATACACTGATTTGGGCCAGCAGGTGGGGATCACATGAGAGAGCAGCAGGGGCTCTCAGCAGCCACACCAGCTGCGCAGACCAAGGGTACACCAGCCCACAAGGAGACACACTTCTCCAAGCTGGAGGGCTCTTCTCCAAATGGGAGAAGTGAAATCAGCTGAGGTCTGGGGAAGGACTTGAGGAGGCACCAGGTGGCTGGGCAAAAGGCAGAACATGGTGTAAAGGTCTCCCAGCTGTGGTGATGGACATGGCTGGTGCCATTGCCCCAGTGCACAGACGTCTAAACCCTGCCTGGAGACCTGCATTAAAACTCCCAGGGCAAAAGGCTGATGCATTTGCTGACACACTGATACAGCACTGCCACAGGCTCCTAAAGGAGGCCATCTGCCCATGGGACAACCTGCTGGTACTCCAGGGGTAGTATGAGCCTCAGTGCTGGATACTGGATGCTTACAGGGGACCTGCAGGTGCACCTCTGAATCCAGCATGATCCAAGGAGAAGATACAGATAATAAAAGGCTGCATAATCTCTCCATCCCATCTACTGTCATCCTCCTCCACAGCTCCAAACCTGTTCATCTTTCCCTTAGAGAAGGCAGTTCCCCGTTCTCCAAGATAAGGTGCCCCATGTCCAGGAGACATCTCACCTGCTGTCCTTCTCGGAGAAGAAAGCTTTGGAAGGCCCTGCGTGACTGATGTGCCTTGGCACCTGATTTCTTGCTGGCTTTCACTGCAGTTTTGGTAGGTCTGCACTAAGCATAAAAGCTGGTGCACCCTCATTGCCCATGACCAAACCCGTTTTCTGTGCTGCACAGCATCTGGGGTAGGGAGAACTTAAGGGAGAACTTAAGGGCATGACTCTGCAAGAGGCTCCACTGAACTCCCTAGTCCGACACTTAAGTTTCTCAGTAACCAAGTCACTTTTGAAACTGTAAATCTGACCCCCTGGTCAGGCAAATATCTTTGAAAAATTCATTCTCTTTTCTCATATTTGGACATTCATCTTGGAGCATAGGAAAGGTAGACGTAAGAGTAACATCGTTTCAATTCCAGGGAGCCCAGCCAGCTCCAAGGAAAGCCCAGCCCAAGGTGTTACCATCAGACACGAGGCCTGTTGACCTTCCCCGTGGTGAAGCAGAGGAAGCTGGTGCTGGGGAGTGGAGTGAAGAAGATGCTCCGTTGGCAATCAAAGAGCACAAACCTGAGGCAGCTGGGTGATGTGGACTCAGAAGGACAGCCCTAGGGAAGCATGACTTTGGAGAAACCTTTAAGAGATTTCACCGGGATTTGAACAAGGCATCCAAAACAGAAGATGGCTTCCCAGTCCTGACTGGTAGAGTCATGAACTTATTCATAGGGTCTTCAAGGGTATCCAGTTTAGCTTGCAACGTGCTGCCCATTTGTCTGGGATCTGAGATTTCACACATGTTGTGAGCACACTGATGGGGCTTGGGAGTGCTGCAGAATGAAGCAGATGTCCTACCCACCTCGAAAAGGGGTGCTTTGTCTGAAAGGAGCTAAAACTCGCAGGTGCACATCTGCAAGAGGTCAGCCAAGTCTGGAACTTCAGTGTGACTGAAACTGCATGTCATTAAGGAAAGACTTAAAAGAATGTGAAAAATGGTGAAAGTAAATAAAAACCCAGAGAAAGAAATAGGTGAGAAGTGAAAAAAACAAAACATAAAAGTGTCAAAGAAGCTTTGATGCCATGACAGCTACCACACAGCTCATCTTCAGTCAGCTTAGCGTGAGTGGGGAGAAGAGCTTTCCAGGGAAGGCAGTAGGTAACTGTCTGTGTCTAGGACAGCTTGGGCTTTTCATCTTTAGTTACTAGTGAATCAGCACTGGGAGAAGTGACAGAAAAGAATCCCTCATGAGGATGAGCACCTCTGTCACCTCCCAAGCTGTCAAAACAATCTGGTGTCCCTGGTTCCTGATTCCTCACAAACAGGGCTGCTGGCAGCAACAGTGACCAGGAGACCTTAGAGAGCATGCAGTCCTCATGGTTTCTTTTTTTTTTTTTTTAGCTGACTCATATATCTAGGCTGATGAAGATGATTCCTTATTTATTGCTATGGCTCCAGATGTGACTTCTGGAAAAGAAATTTCCAGCATGCATTGACCATGAGCCTCCCAGTCTGGACAGGAAGAGCAGTGGAAAGCATCCCTTCTGCATGCAGAATCTGCTGCCCGTGGTGCAGGCTTCTGGGCAGCTCTTCTTCAGTGGCCAAGCATATGGCCTGAGGGACATACCTGAAAGTTAAGGCTCACTAAGGTCAAGAACCATGAGATAGTCTTGATCATGGCATCCTTCTTGCACATTTGGCCCTAGTCAAGAGGTTTTGGCTGGCAGTCCCAGCAAAATGGAGTCCCTCCTCCTTTTGAAAACTCTTGCAGGGACTACACAGATGGTGGACTATTCCTGCAAACAGTACCTTTGGAATTCCTGGTCCATTCACGGGTGTCACAGAGGCCCAACATGTCTCTCCTCAAAGGCCAAGGGAAGTGGACAAAGCTGTGCCTGTAGGAACAGTCTTGGGGAAGTAGAAGGCTGCACCAGGCTCTTGCAGACAGCACCTGGTCCCCTCTCTAGCCTGTGTGGAGAACCCCCAAGACTGCCTGTGCTTAACTCCATCCATCTGTGCCTAACCAGGTGCATGAAAATTAAAAAAAAATAGCCATATCTGAAAATTTATTACTCAAAAATGCCATTGATAAAACTGGTCAGGGTTTTTGTGTCCGGATTCTGTTGTTGCTGGAAAATGTCCAATTCTTTCAGTTTTGACTGATTTCTTATGACTTTTTTTTTAATCCCATTTTGAAAACATCCACAAAATTCTGCTTCTGGGTTCAAGATGAATTGCAGTTGAATATTTACATGGTAAAAAAAATGGAGTAAGATGATCAGCCAAATAAAGCATCTCAAAAAGTACACACCAAAATGGTTTGAATGACCCATTTCTATGTTGTTTGCAGAGCACATTTTTATTTATGAAAACTGAGAAACTTTGACCTTTTGCCCTGTATCAGGGCAGAGCAATAATTATTGTTAATTATTATTTACTACTATTAATTAATAACATCATTATCATAAAATTCCTGCTGGAAGCAAAACTTTTTCTACCTAGCTGTTGACCTGAATCTTGCAAGGGTTGGGATATTTCCTTTGCTCCCCCAGATCTTAATTAAAATATGCTAAATTCGGTAGCTCTCATAATGCAGTCCAGGTTACAGAAGGATGTGAATGAGCAGGTGCTTCAAAATAACGGGATAAGGAGAAGCTGTAGCAGAAGGACACAATGCACTGATATGAGCAAATGGAGAAATGTTTCAGACGTTGCTTATTTGTGTGAAGGGCTGAAAAAGAAGACAGTTCTGTCATTGTCCCCTGACCAGTCCCAGATGATCAGGCTCTGGAGAGCCACAAAAGGCTGGACTCCACAAAATCACTGATGGGAAGAAAAGAAAGCAACCAGAATAAATGCAGAGGCATTATCCAGAGCAGCTAATCAAGGCATGTTTGCTGTATAGTAATCTAAACCTCAGAGACACCAACTTCTGGGCTCAGTGAAGACAACAGCACAGCTCCAACTGAGCCGTGGGAGCTCATCAGGATCTGTGCTGGTGGCTTCACTGAGCCTTACTGTTGCAGGATCAGCTTCCACACCCTGATGGTTCTCAAGGGTCTACTATAGTTATATGTGCATTAAAAAGAACACATTTAACGAGATGCATAGATGGGCCACTTGTACCTGAAAAGGTCCCTGATCTCATCACCCAAGATAAACAGCATGCAAACCCCAGTGAATGAGTCCTGGCTGGTTCGGGAGATTTGGAACAGGATGTTGAGATTTTCACCCCTAGCTCAACACTGTGGGCTCTTCATTTCCACGGACGTTGCAACACCTCCCCACAGAACTGCTCATATATTCATATGAGGCAGTGACATCCCTGTGGTTGCGCAATGTGCAGCTCGTGCTGACCAAGTCAGCAGCATGGTTGGGAGGGATGGCAGAGCTCCTGACACCGCAGGGCGCTGGGCAAACTGTGCTGCAAGCAGGACCACGGCTGTAGGAGATCAGCCTGATGTTCACTCCTTTGAATGGTGCTGTGCAAAAGCACAGGGGAGCTGGCAAGGTGGCTGACCCTTCAGAATGATCTTTCCCCTTTCCTGGGCAAATCTGCAGGAACAATATACACGGAGGAGGTAGGCAAATGGGCTTCTAGGAAGAGAACATGTCATTTTGTAAATCGGTGATTTGCACACATCAGCCAGTTTAAAAATGAATTGATCTTTTCTCTTTTGCTTTGTTTTGTTTTTTATTCTCCCCTAGACTTTCACTTTTCGCCTGAGGTGCCGCAGGCTGCTGACCTCACTCTCTCATGTAACACAATGCTGTCAGCCCAAACCCAGAGAGTCTGTTTATCTGTCAGCATTTGTAAATCCTTCAGCCTGACTACTGCAAGCACAACCAGTCCAACATGATGGGGGGGCGTGTTGCTCTATGAAGCCCTTTAAATCTTCTGATCCCATGCAATGTAGAAAGATCCTGGCCCAGGGAACCAGCCACTTTGATTACATCTGCTGCACAAAAGAGTCATGAAGCGTGTTTAAGTGGCCAGAGAAGGACTGTGCAATGATGACACTTGGCTTTGTTTCTTTGTTTGGCTGGGAAGACCCCAACTGTAGATAATGTGTGCCAAAACCTAACTGGGAAAAAGAGGATTTCTGCTGTGATACACACACCAGCACAACCCGGTGGGGCATGGCACCCAGCAATGAAAGGTTAGAGCTGCCTCAAACTGCTCTAAGTTGTGCCAAGAATCCAATGGGTTCCAGGACCAAGGCAGACCCAAGATCAGAGACCACCCCAAGCACTATGTTCAGCTCGACACAACAAACCAGACACTGCTCTTCTGTGTCCCAGCCCAACTCAAGGCCTTGAGACTTGTGTGCATCCCTTCTGCAGGCACAGAATTTGCTCTAGTCAGACTTGCCACTTCCCTACAGTTATGGTGAGAAATCTGTCCAACTTGTAAGGCCTCTCTGAGCAAAATGGTCTGGAGAAGGGTCGAGAAATTCTTCCTGTCAACAAGAGCCTGGGGCTTTTTAATTTACTAGGGCTGTTGAGTTAATTCGGTATGTGTGTGGCTCAGTCATTTCCTGGGTTTATGCTGAAAATTTGCAGAATATCTGAGGCAGATCACACTTCTCCCATCTAACTTCCAGGTGGTCTGTTTGCAGAGTCAAGATAACAGCACAGATTTTATCATGTTCAGGTTTCCTTTGACACTGGCATGTGTAGAATTTACTTCTAATTAATGACAAAATTATACAAGCACACAATCCAAAAAAGACACAATTTCTGGAACAGCTCCAAGTCTTTTCTGGGCTCTTCCCCAGTGCAAGAAATCGCATTGTCCAAGGTCTAGATGGAGTGTATATTAAAAAGGGATGGATGAGGTGAGTTTAGAGGCAAAGAGTTCATTCCTCAGGATTTAAAACACCAGGAGGAACACATTTCTGGGAAACCTGTTAAAAAGCCAGGTGCCAATTCAGGTGGTTTCTGTAACAAATCAGGCATGAGCCACTTCAGGAAAAGAAATAATTTGAGAACCCAGCTACTCTTTTTGCTCCAGAGTGCCAGGAGTAACTTGTACAAGAAAGATCTCCTATGCTTCTGGACAACTGCAAACAATGAAATCCACTCCAGGAAGCTGATTACAGGATGGTGGCAGGTAGCAAAGAAGAACACTCTAAAATTCTGTTTTCCGATAGCTGGTATTGGAAAGGTTGGTAACATCACATGGGTGCCAGGGTGCTAGAATCTCCTCAGCACTCGGTGAAGGAGGACTGCAAGCTGGCATATGGTGCCAGAAGACCCCCAAGGTCCTGCTGACTCTAATCAGAATAGCAAAGAGGGAACAGCGCACAGACACATGTGTTGTTCCTGGCTCAAGATGCTCATGCAGCTCTTGTTTGATCTCTAAGGCATTTTAAGAGATTGTATGCAGAAGGGCCTATCAATCTCCTCCATGCTCATGTCTCAGAGGCATGGCACGGCTGCAGGACCAAGTCTGGCTCCCATGTTACAGAGTTCAGAAATGCAAGTCAAAGCCTGCATCTTTGCCTCCTCTGGTTTCTCCTTTGAATCTGTGCATCTTTCACAAACCACAGCATCAGATTTCCTGTCTTGGTGTAATGAGGAAGCTGTGAAACGTTTCAGCATTTTGCTAGTTTGCAGGCGGGCAAATGTGAAGTCTATTTATCCATCATTAGCCTTCCCCAAGAATCATCCATTTTATTAGGAAAGCAATTTTATGGGAAATACTATGTTCAGCTCAAGTGCTTCTACATTCCTCAATAACTAACTATTGTCTTCTGGAGTCCAGAAACTCTAAAATTACACCACTTCAAAACCCAGGATTTCTTATCTTCAGTCTATGAGTTAATGATAAAACACATAAGGAGACAGAACATCCAGATATCTCCTCAAGCAGTAAGATCAGAAATGACTGTACTGTGTGACTCTGTGGAAGGCACCTGGATCCCCTGGGTTCCTGTTAACACAGAATTGTCTTTTCTGGCAGCTGAATAAGTGACAGTGAATACCTTCAAAGCACATCCTTTTGGTTAACACTTTGCTGCCCTTCCATACACACCCATTCAATTCCCATCTGATTTTAGCAATTGGTATCTTGGGACCCATCAGAAAAGGAAATAATTTTACCATCTGCAAGTAAGGAAGGCTTTCAAGTGATATGAAATAATTAGGTCTGTTTCGCATGGCATATAAAATCTTAATGGTGTTCACTACTGAGCTTCCCCTCTGTTCATCAGCTATCACAGCAGCCTGGTTTGAAGGTAAACTGTTTCTTCACAAGGCTGGAATTACTTTGGTTAAAACAGTCTGTCTGCTGAAGACACTTGATAACGACCATGTGTATCCTTCATTAGGAAAAATAGAGCCTTACCATTATAGCTGTGTATGGCAGGAGTTCAGGTAACTCTTGCTGTAATTAGAAATGTATCCAATTTGAAAAGTCTTAGTCTGGATTCAAGTTCTTCCCAAAAGAAATAGCCTTGAGATCTATGCTTTTGGTACCATTTTGGCAGAGATATTGATTCATACACTCCTCCAGGCATCAAGGGTTGAGCCCTCCCCAGTATGGAAAGATGGGAACTGCTGGGGCTTCCTGGGGCTACAGCTACACCAGAACAGTGGCTGTGACTTTGATTCATGTGGGGCTTCCCCTTTGTTTCCGATGAGGAACTCTGGCAAGATGAATGTACAGTGTCACCAAGAAGCCAATGGCAGAGACAACTACCCTAAAGCACAGGTCTGTGGTGTACAAGGGCTGCTCTCACTTCACACACGTGGTAGTGGAGGACCACAGCATCTGGCTTCCGTCCTACCCAGCTCTTTTTATGTCTGAAATGGCAAGCCTGGGGGAAACTGGAAGACACTGTTCATCCTATGTCCTTACCACCACAGCTGATTCTGCATTGGAAAGTGAGAGCATGGGAGCTGAGCAGAATGCATTTCCACATGGTCTTTCCTACTGCTCCCTGTCAAAACAAAGGAGTACTGGGAGAAGGGAGGAGTTGTGCTAAGTGTAACCCAGCTCACAACCCTTCCAGGAGGGGTGATGGTTCTGTTCAGTTGCATCCTTCAAGGCTTGAGGAGCTGAGGTGTCTAGTAAGCATCACACCACACAGTGGCAGAGGTACTAGGCTGACATCCACAGATGCAAATACCTTTGGCTGTGCACCGCCATGGAGAGGCCTCTGGGCCATGCAGGGCGACAACAGTGAGCTCTGGGCTTCTCCAAGCTAGGCACAGTGACGCCTGGGTCCTCAGGTGAGCTCAGAGCTGCATCTGCCCAGTGAATGCACACCCAGGGCACTACCTCATGCTCACTCTGCAGGAGCCGAGGGGCAGGTACAGGTGTGTTTTGGGTACTTACATTGACATTCAGACTTCACTTATCATTCACAGTCCCCATTAGGTTTGAAGGGTGAGCTGTGAGATGCTATTGGGCTTGCTGGCTGTGATAGGTTTGAACCAGAGGTGAAAAGGTCTCACATCCCGTTCCATATCCCTCGGACTATACAGCCCCACTTTAACCTCTCCAAGAAATATCATTTGAAAGATAACTTAGTAAGTCTCCCTGTTTGTTTGTTTGTTGTTTTTTTCAGGTTTTAACATTTGAAGGGGAGAAATAAACAACCCACATCCTGCCACAAAGTGGCAGAGAGTGGTGAACAGACTTGTGCTAAAGCTGCTTCTGGGCCCATGAAGCGCAGACAGGAGAGGTAAGAGGCAGGTCTCAGCAAGGGACCCCTCCAGTCACAGAGGAGCAAGGTGACTGTGCACTGGGGAAAGCCACCCTGGTCAGAGGGGAGGACATGTCAGCGGGGAACGTGGAGCTTTGACCTAGCTCAGGGAGAGCAAAAGGGACCGACCCTGAAGCTGCAGAGGAGAAAAGGAAGAAAGAGAAAAGAAACAGCCAGGACAAAAATATTCTTGGAGGAAGAGTCAGGAAAAGTGAACAGTGGGACTCACACAAAAAAGAAAAGATGAACCCTCCTCCCCCACCCCTCTAATCTCCCTTTCTGAACCTGCACAGCTCAAACTGCAACTGCCAGAATTTCAGCGCTACACCTCCTCCGGCAGTTGCACAGAGGTCTCCTCTCCCCCAGACAAGTAATTTCCATATTGACACAAGAACTACACTCACTTACTTGCAAGACAGCTGATTAATCCCCTCGATGTAGTAGCATACACCACCATTGACACAATAGGACTTGGCTGTTTCATTGCATTTTCTAGCATGCCCGGACCAGGAGGAGAGAGTTGTGGTTACTGCAAGGGGAAAAAAACACACACAAAAAGGATATATTGTTATTTCCTTTGTTAGGCAATTCTGTTTTCTTAGATGATTTTCAACTAGTTAATTTGCCAAAGTAAAAGTCCCAGAGCTACAAACCTCACCCTGTGCCTTTAGACCCACTTTCACCTCTCCAGATCCTGGGTCTCCGACTTGACCTTTCCTTTCCCAGCAAAAGTGGCCAAGTGAGTGAGGAGCTGAGGACATGCCTTCCTCTAAGCAGCCAGCATGTCAGGACAAGATCATATTTTTGGCAAGCTGTAGGGAAAAGTGTCCCTTTCCCACCTCTCCTTGCCCTCCCCTTACACATGCACGCAACCCTGCAACAGCAGACAGGCAGGAGGGTAGGAAGAACATGTGCTGCAGAGTCACAGAGTCATGGTGACATGCTGCTGAGGCCCGATTTTCACCAGGATACTGGACCAAGATCCAGAGATACTGCAGGGGACATTTCATTGCTCCACATCTCTGGAAGGAAGTTAAGTTTTCAGAGCCAGAAGCAAGTGCCCTCATTGTCCCCGGAACAGGCCCAGCACAACCAAGAAGAGCTCCTTCTATCCCTCCCCTATTTCTGAGCATTTCTCAGTCATGTCCCAATGGGGCTGCCTCAAGAGACCAAGCAAAAGTTCAGCAGAAGTCTGTCAGCCTTGGTCTGTGCTAAGGAAGACAGCCAGCATGACGCAAGTTTCTTGGGATACAGATGCTTTTCCAAAACCAATTTTCTTTCTGGAGAAAAGCTTTCCAGTCATGTAAGGTACAAACAAAACTGACGGTACTCTGCAGAATTTCACTGCAATTCCTGTCCCTGAATGACTCAGACAAACTTGCAGCCCAAAATGAGAGAGCCTCCACAGGCAAGACAAAGGCTCTAGGCAGGGAAAAACCTTTTGTTAGAGCAACAGGTACAGGTTACAAAAGCCAACCAGTTTTGGGGAATGCAGACGCACCTTCACATTACTGAAAGAAGGGCTGGGCACTAAAAACCATCTCCTTTTTCCAACTGAATCTCATTAAAGATAGTCCCGCCTTCTGGACTACTCACCCTGCTTATATCCCAAGACAGTTACATCACCAGCAGTGTGGCTACTACCTACTTTCCAGTGCCTTTCATGCTCTACTTGAGGTTTCTGAGGAGATACCCTCCTCCATCCTGTTTTCCAAAGGATGAACAAACCTCATGGAGAGGTTAATGACTTCAGACCAGTTGCTGAAGACTGAACATCTCATTGACACAGGATTTGAGGAAGAAGGCTGGAGCCAGAGCCTCAGGCAGGAGCTAGTCAGAACCACTGGAAAAGCATCAAGGCATGCCAGAGCTTGCCCTGGAGGGAGCTGGGGCTGCTCCTCACACCTCAGGCAGCCCTCCTGCCTCTGGCAGCAGGCTCAGAGCCTGCCGCAGGTCCCTGCTCTGCTGCCTCTGGCTGCAGCCCACACTGTCGGAGCCAAGGTCTCCATTCTCATGCTCTGGCTGCAGCCCAGTGCCTGCCGGGCACATCCAGGATCTCACAGGTAAAGGAGGGCTTCCAGCATGCTATGAAGCCTCTCATATTTGGGTGATGCTTGGCATGCAAGCAATCAAACAAGCTTGTTCTGGCTCTCTTGCTTATAGGGCTATCTCTGACTGCATGGGCTCTATGTCTGTCTGAATGAGGAGTTTGGTCCTCAGGCTGTGCACAGCAGGAGTAGCCTACACTGTTACCTGCACACAGCTCAGGGCAGAGCCAAGCTTACTGTTCATTTTGCTTGAACCAATGCATTGTTCAGCCCCATTATCTTCTGTTCCCATAGGATGTCAGTGCCTTCCACTGTCTGACAGACCTGGGGTTGTGCACCAAGCAGAGCTATTTCTATGCTTTGCCTGAATAACCATTGATTCTGGGGTTGTCCTTTCACAGCTATCCAGGGCAGAGCAAGTTGTTCCAAAGTTCTCTGCAAAACAGACATGTCAAATACTTCAGCAATGAAAATGCACATGGCCCTGGAACAGCAAATATATGCTCCCCTCCTAGGGCATGAAACGCCAGCCAGCTGGAAGCCAAATGTGCAGAGCAGTATACACATACTAGAGTGTGTGCTGGGTTTTAGAACAGATGATGATTTGACCAAGCCACCAAAGAAGTCCTTGCAAAAAACACTCAAATATGAAAACGCCCAAACTTCTGTAGGGAAATTCAGCACTCCCTTCCAGTTAAGATTAATAGGAACTAGAAGCCAAAGCTATCGTAATGCCTTTGTAACAAGTCTGTATAACTTACACCTTCACAAGATAGTAGCACATTTCTTCTAAGGCCAGCAGAGAGCTGCAGGTTCAAGACAGAGGAGCTTTGTCTGTGATAGCACCTGGACTTTCTTTGCAAGACCTTTCCTTAACTATTCCTTGATTCAGCCACTTAAGCCAAGCCTTAACTAATACTAGATGCCATTTTAAAAATGAGGATGAAAGTCAAACCTAGCCTGGCAACATGCAGCTGTGTCCCAAACCGCAGTTGGAGCCGGGCTGTGCATGGGCTTCCCTATGCCTGTGTGTGGGAAGCCTGGGGTTGTGCAGGCTGTTGGGCGAGCAGGAGCTGCTTGGGGTTGGCTGGGTCAGTCCTGTGGAGGCAGAAGCAGCAGCAGAGCAAGAAAGGGCCTGCTAGAGAAGTGTGAAAATTGCAGGGGAGCAGATACGCAGAATAGAGCCACTGTCCCATCAAACGGTGCCCGAGTGCTGCCTGGGCGGCACACAGCACGGGACCCGCTGGAAGCTGCTCACGGGGCTGCCTTTGGTTTGGAGTGCTTGCAGGCTTTTACTGAAGTACCTTAAAACTGTACAATGAACAGGTCTCTGTTAAAGCTGCAAGCGTGATGTCAGATCGGGGAACACTGAAATGTCATGAACCAATGCACGGGTGCAAATTGAAAGGCACGTGGGTGAAGAACAAGCACAGGAAGCTGTCACCCCTGCAACCATCAAAAGTACCAGTTGCTATCAAACAAAAAAATCCATCTGGCAAAGTCTCACATCATAAATCCTACAGGAAAGGATTCTGGAGCAAGCCTTCCCACAGTAAGGGAGAAACAGAGGGAGAAACAAAAACAGAGCCCAGAAACCTCCCCACAGAAAACACCTCAGATAAAAAGATACCCTTTCCACCAGAAAAGCTGGACGGGAAGATGCAATGCTGTGTGATGTTGTGATACCAGAGTGGATTACAGTGACAACCAGCTAGAGATTGCATGGAATTTTCATCCCACGTAAACAGTTTTGTTCCTTTTAAACAAATAAAAAGAGACTGACATGAGTGAAGGTTGGGACATGCATGTTGTGCACTTCTAAGAAAGAGAGTTGTCAACAGAGTTATGTCTGTCAGAAAAATACGCGGTTGATCAGTTCTCCTAGAAGCATCTTGTTAATGTCATTATCTTTAAATCCTGTTCTCTGCAAGTGCCCTTTTTTCCCAAAGAAGCACAAAGTGTTTTAAAACTGAATCGCTATGATCCATTTGTTAGCAGCAATAATGTAGCAAAGGCTACAAAAAGAGGCAGTCAGCGCAGTTCCCTGTTGAGAAGAGAGTGTCATGAAATACAGACCATTATAAGACTACAAACTGAGCAGTACTAGTCAAACCAAAGCCCTGACAGTGGCCAATGGGCAATACTTAAGAATGAGCATTCAATGACTATTTTCTTCTGGCCATCTAGGATGAGCAGCTCAGAGACAACTTAAGCCAGCTGCAGTGTCTTTACATTTAATCGTCTTTGATGGACTTCTCTTCCACGAATGTGTCTAATTGATGTTACAACAAATTTAATCTTGTAACAACCACAGTATTTGTGGCAAGAGCTCCAGTGTTATGTACACAGTGTGCAAAGACACATCTCCATTTACTTCTTTTAAACCTGCCCCTTCCTGGCTCTTGTATTAGAAAAAATAATGACTATCCGCACACGTTTCCCCTGTGCTACCTGTGGCTTTACAGGCACAACCAGCATCTCCTTCTCTACCTGGAAAGCAATGATCTCTTTAGTAGCTTCTTATACAGAGGTTGGCCCAGCTGTAGTCCTTTTTTGTGCCATCTCTTGTTCTGTTTTTCCCTTTGGAGATGGTGAGACCATCCTGCACGCACAATATTTATGTCACTCTGGTTTGTTCTCTATTCATTCACATTAATTTCTAATGTTCATTTTGAGTTTTAATGTATTGAATATATATCTTAATCTATTATAAACCTCACTCCCGCGTGGTAACACAGAGTCCAGAGTCTCCCAAGGTGCCTGACTGCTCTGGGATGTTGCTGCAGCTGGGATTTCATGTTCATGAGGGTAGTAGCTGCAACTAGTTTGGGAGCAAAGATAGACCTGTCAATTCACTGAGCTGCTCTGGCGTTGGGACAGAGGGAAGCAAAAGGCCTCACTTACAAAATGTTAATTATGCCTGGGTTGAAATGTGTCCCCCTTTGACACCATGTGGCTGCAGATCACAGACAAGAACCTTGAAGCATGAGGGAGATTTCAGTGGGTTTCCACCACACTACCAGAATAATTCCCAGATTCACAAATTACTCCATTCAGTTATTTCATGTTTAGCTGCATTCCCCCATGAGTCTGGGCCACTAGACAGACCTTAACAAATATCTACCTGGTCTGGAGTCATCTGCAGTTCAGTGACCAATGTTAGTAAAGTGAACTTCACACACAGTTTATATGCAGTCGTGCATGGTCATTCACCTCCACTCCAAACACCACTCTGGTGTGCCAGGTGATCAAGAAATGACTTCCCACAGTTATTTTACCTTAACTGCCACACAGTACCAGGCAGATTTTACTCCCTGTTGAGTAGTGTAGTAGCATAAGTCCTTCACACAGCCTCCAACACAACTCCCTCTATCCTAAATGACTTGGAAAGTTGTAAAATTACTGAGTTAAATGGAGATCTGAATAAGCAAGGGAGCAGTTTTGGGTGCTATTTGCAATCTGGGTGGAAAGGGACTCATGTGAAGGCAGTGAGAAACGAGGGGGTTTGTGCAGTAACATCAGTCATGTATCAGCTGACTCCCTGATACTTCAATGAATTAAGAGCAGGAAATGGAGTGTCAATAGGGCAAGCTACAGAAAAGAAATGGTGAAATTAGACAAGTGGGAATAAGCAAGGTGCCCCTGAGACAGGACTCTGTAAACGCACAGGCAAACTGGTCACAAAGCTTCTGCAAGGTGGAAGAAGGCCTGGAGCAGTTCACCCACCAGCAAGTCAGATCTCCAGCTGGTCTCAGTGCCAGGGTTGAGAACAAAGCAGAAGGGAATAAGGAGGCGAGGATTGGAAAAGAGGGCTGCGTCTGCATGGATGTGATTGCAAACAATCTGAAGCCATTTTTTATTGTTACCGTCCTAGTCAGTGAGGACAGTGTAGCATAAACATATGAGAGATTCAGAGCAGTGTAGTCATTCAGAACATCCACTTTCCATTGCACGCCTAGGTTATTCAGGACTAACGTCAATGACAGGGCAACAGGGAGGAGAGCCACGGGCACTGACATTGCCATGTGGACTTCCTTCACACAATCCATCCTTGCAGAAAGGTCATTAATGATTGTGCAGGGATTGTTACACAGTTCCTACAGTGCACAACATTTAACGTTTGCAAACAGCTCACCAGTCTGTTCTCGGAAAACTGGTGAAACACTGCTCCTGCAAGGAGTTAACTAATGCAGCTTGGACTATAATTTGCAGTTATTTTTTCACAAACTACAGCTACTGTCGAGGAGAGCAGGGAGACAGCGATAGTTTCACTGCTCCTTTTTTTTTATAAATAACTTTGACTCGTGGGTTCATAGAGTACAGACACTTTAATTCTCTCAATATTTAGACATTCAGTTAGACAGATGAACTCAGCTGGTTGGAGAGTGTATACAAATTGCCTGCTCTGTATATGCCTCATGTACTTACTGATAAAACACAGAATTGCTGAGGTTCCTCTTAACCAAGTTCATCCAACTGCTTGTCAGAAGAACATGGATGAGAAGGTGTCTGGCCAAGCTATTCCTCAGTTGTAGCACTGTAATCCTGGTGCGAGCCACACTAAATCCATGATTTACACTGATTAATACACTGAGGGGCTGTTGATCCTAACCATTCTTTCTGTGGCAGATTTCTGTATGTCTGGTACGACACCCTCTTCTCTTAATAAACCTGAACAGATGCTGGATGCTCACTGCTGCTATCGGTACATAAAATCAGAAGGGCCTGTGCAGACTGGGACTTGCCTGGCAACAGACTGGGGACTCTGGAGCTCATAAAAATTCTGTTCATGTGTGTTTATTCATTTGGAAATGACCCAGTATTTACCCCTGCATTTTACTGAAATAGATCCTGCTGAAATTATGCTCCTAGTTCCCGAGGGAATCATGAGGATCGATAGCTGCAGACTAGAAGTTCATCCCAAAATACATATGCCAGACTGCAGGACACTCATCTCAGAGCATTAGATATTGCTTATCAAAGCAACACAGGCAGCACTCCCCGTGTCTCCAATCTGCACCGTTCAGGTGTTTCACTGAGGAGCAATGTTTCTGACTACCAAGGGACTGCCTGCTTCCATAGGACAGGCAGCTATTTCAGGGGCAAAGTCCTGTGTCATTATAAAGTTTCCAGTTGCTCCTCCAGGCTGATCTCTCCAGCTTTATGAAAGAGCTCTTTGTATGCTTTTCTCTACCACAAGGATCCCAGAATGCATGGGTTAGTACTGCAGGATTTTATTTTTCTAAATCCCCATCATCAATTGTAAAAGCAGAAACATGCTACATCAGTGAGGGGATTTGTTCAACAAGCTAAAAAGCCTTTTGCAGGGCCAGTGTCAGCATGAATGTTTTGCAGGCAGGACAGCTGAAGCCCAAGAAGTGAAGCAACATGCCAGGATCACATGATGGAGTCAGACAGAGCAGATCTCCTGGTACATAGTCTCCTGATCTGAACACCGGATTTACAGCCTCAGGTCTTCCAGGGGACACCAGCTTCCATCCCACGCTCCACGCCATACTGCCCATCTTTGCCTTTAGAGTCACAGTGGCCTGTCTTTACATCACATTTAGAGTAGTAGATTTGAAGGCTACTTGAAAAATACACAGTGCACAAAATAAGCAACAACAAGGACCTGACAGCAGCCAGGTACAACACAGCTCTCCCTGCAGACAGACAGGGAGATCTCCAACACATACACGTTTAAGGTATCATGCTTGCGTGCCTGAGGCTCCGCTCAATTATCAACCACACCTCCAGTTGTGGGTTTTAAAATATCTGAGTAAAGGCCACACCAGGACTTATTTTTAGTCTAATATTGAAAACTGGTCTATCCACACAGCCCTTGGTGGACTGACTCCTGTCTGTTCTACCCATGCTCGGGGCTGGCTGGACACCCAACTCCAGACCAACAGCACTACACTCACGTCTGTAGTATTGCTAGCTCCAGAAGAGCACAATCCCTTCAGACTGGAGCGACCAGAGACTGAGCAGGTTCTCTGTGATCACCCAGTAATGGTCATGCCAGGCTGGACTTGAGACAAGGTTTGGGGGAACTGGTTGAAGCTTAATTACATGGCACCTCTTACTGTGGTATATGCTGAAGCTTCAGTTCAGCTGGATGTGACTTACAAACCATGTCACAGTAAAGACAACACTTAGCCACTGTAATCATCCAAGTCCACCAGGCCTATCTCACCTGGGAGACAGAAAGTAAGGAAAACATTTCCAACACCCAGCCATGCTAAGCACTGGAGAAAGTATTAAATGGGAGAGGGAGAGCCTGAATGAGTCTAAACCAATGAGTCTATAAACTTAATCCAATGACATCACCAAGATGACAGCTATGAAATCTGTGGACCCGAACTGGTGTGTGGAGAGTTAGACTTAATTGGAGAAAGAAGGGCTGTTTCACCTACCCTCCCACAGGGATCTTGAAAGAGACTTCAGGGAGGGCCTGTGATCCCCAGTAGATGAAATAAAGGCCCCCAAAATCAATCCAGAGAGCCCAGCTTTCATTCAGGTGCCTCACATCCCCCAGTCCTCATGTTTCCAGCACAACTCCACACTGTCTCTTCTGCTCTTTCTCCCTCTTTCATCTTCTCATCTGATCCCAAACCTTTCCCTGCTGCAGAGCACCTGTAGAGTGAGATTAGACAGCCCAGCCAGCACTGCCAGCCTGCATAGGCTGGTAAGTAAGGGCACTCAACCGGGTTAGCCAGACAGTGACCCAGACAAAGGGCATGAGCAGCATCCAGGTGAGCAGCTGCAGTGGTCCACATGTTGGTTTAGAGCATCTGCCCATTACTGGCAGATCCTCTTGTACCCAAACAAGATGGTACCCAAACTATGCTTCCTCCACCCAGCCTGTATTCTCTTTTTACCTGGTTGTTGAAGTCAAGGAAATAAACTAAAGGGGAACACAACAGAAGAAAACAAGCAAACGGTATTATCTGACTTTTTCAGAAATTTCAAATGTTATCTTACCTTTTAAAAATGAAACTTTGATAAGATTTTAGTATCTTTGTCCTGCATAAACCTTTCCATCTCAGAATGCCCTACAGATTGCTCTGAACTGTCTTCCATTTTGGCCTCCATCAAAACGTCTGTAAGCTTTGACACTGATTTGTATTCTGTTTACCAAGCAGGTCTAGAGCCACAGACACCTGAACCTTGCTTAACTGCTTCAAGCTGCACAGTGACAGGATCGCATTACCATTTTGAGTTCTCTGGATGTTGAAATGAGTATAAAGGACCTTTCTCTCCGCATCAGGGCACATGATCAAGTTATCCCATCCCTGCATGTTCCTGCCTGTGAGCTGAGCCACTGTGACCACCCAACTGCACAATCTTAGCCTGTGACACAAGACATGTCTTATTTAACACTTTTTCACTATGGATGAGGCTACTGCAACTATCTCATGCTTAGTGACCTCAGCAGGAAGAATTCTTGATAAGAGTAGTAAGCATGTCTTCTCTTTTGAGCCCCAGTGCTTTCTTTAGAGAGCATCTCTAGGGCTGCTCTAGTCTGCAATGCTCAAACAAAAGCATATACTCAGAGGAAGGTGGAAGATGCTGGTACCATGTCAAAATATGCAGCATCATGGAAAGACTTTCCCAGACACCAGACTTCCTTTCGGAATCTGGCCCTCAGAGTCCAATTTGACCATGGGGATCAAAGCTGGTGTTAATATCGATACTACACCCCTATGACCAGGCTAGCACTCATCACACTCAGTGGTCCAGCTTGTTACATCTGCTAAATGACTCTGGCTCATCTGAAGGCGTCCACACCACTGAAAGGAGCTGAATCGTACCCTTTGCCATGAACACACCATACAGTGGGAGCATCAAGAAAACCAACTCATTGTCTGGCAGGTCCCAGTACTCACCCCGTGTACAGAGTTGCATCCACACGAACTGGACAAGGACACAAGGCAGATTTGAATCCAGACAGCTCTCAAAAAGCAGCACCGTCAGATCCCAGATCTCCCAAGTGTGCTGTCTTTAGTCCAAGATCCAGACTAGTATTAGGGTTGTTTCCACACCAGAAACACCATGAGATCCTTGTGTGTCTCCATACTGTCATGAGATCTGTGAGTCCCATATCAGACAGTGCCCCCACCAAAAAGAAGCAGAGGTGCTCCAGCCAGCGTGTAGGCAAGGGGAACAGCAGCTGGGGAAGAGATCCCATGCACATCATCGTAACAATGCAGACATTTCAAAGAACCTGTGGTACCAATCTGCCTCCTGGCACTCTGCAGCCTCATGTCAGGTGCTGGCCAGGCATCGGAAGATGCTGAGATAGAAAGCAGTGCAACAAAAAATACACTTCCAGACAAAAAAATCTACTAAAAAATGGAGACAGAACACCTTGGAGACCTGGGTTGCATTTTGAGTGCTGTCCGGTGTGTAAACCTGCCTTGTGTCAAGGATGCAGCAGTGCCTGTGTGTCTGTGGCCACTGGAGAAGAGGAGGAGGAAGGCAGAGGTGACTCAGAATGTGATAGGATTTACTAATAGCTACACTCAGAGGTGGTAATAAAGGCTTTAACAGTGCTCTAAGGGGGAAATAAGTGATATCCCACTCCTTTACCAAGGCAAGGGTAGAAAGGAAGGCCAGACCATCCAGGAAAGAACTGGGACCTTCAGGAAAAACACTAGTTAAAAACATAACACCAGGAGCAACAGGGCTACAGGGGGTGAGGCATGTGGGGCTGCATGGAGTGATGAGGGTTTATCTTGTCTACGACATGGGGAGAACACAGTGAGCTTCCTGAGGTGTAGGGTCTAACACCTTTGCCCAGCCTACCTGGGCCTGACTTGCACCATGGGCCAAATAAAAGTGACCAAGCGCCGTGGCCAAGCTGTCTCTGCAAGGCAGTGTCTCCCTTCCCAGGGAACTGCAGATACCACCAAGTTTGCATGGTGCTTTCTCAACACAGTATTTAAAATTTACAATGTTTCAGTGAAACAATGAGAGGTGGGACAACCTGCAGGTGCCAGACAAGCTTTTGAATCCAGAGATTTAAAAGAAATGCAAGAATTTTACAAGGATGAGATACTTGTCAGCTTTCCAGATCATCACACCTCACAACATCTTCATTACCTCCCCATATGTTATACACATGTGCAATTCCATGATCAATCATCAGCAACCATAAATATCAGGGGGACTATGTGTTATTTAGATAACAATTGAGAGAGATCATAAAAAAGGAACGTGAAGGAAAAAGTCAATCACAACTCTAACTCTGGGGACTTTACCATCTTTTCACATCATTAATTAAAAAACAGACAATCAAGGATGATTTTCCCACAGAGGAAAGAAGTTTTTCAAAAGGAGAAACTTCTGTGCAAGCCACAGTTTCCAGTGCCAGTTTCCTTCCTATTGTTGAAATTAGACTTTTAGTAAAAATAGAATATATCTAATGGAATGCAAATGTGGAGCATGGATCTATGCTGGTGAACACAGAGGAAAAATTCTGGGGAAGGATGATATGGTCATTGCACTAATAGTGCTCCGTCTCAGCTTGATGTCCCCGGTGGAAGGCTAAGCACAACACAAGCGAATTTTAAGTGCAGTTTTCTAATCACAAAAGATTTTAAAGGATACCTGACTAGTCTCTGTTTTAACTGCAATCAGATTTCCTTTAAAATCATAAAAGATTGAGCTTTCCAAGGAGGAAACATCCCCACAAAATCTGCAAAGTGGAATTGTCAAGAGAGAGGCCCATCCAGCTACGCTGTCTATTCTGGGCATGAGCAGCTGGAATGGAAATATAGCACAGATCTCAAAATAACCACCTGGCCCTCGGCTCTGCGGGTGCCTCGCCATTTGGATGGGGCCCTAGTGGGCTGTCCAGCATGCTGACACTGCCCGAGCGTCATGGTGTGCCCCCCAGGAGAGCCTCTCCGACACAGAAATAATACACTCCCAAGAGCTGAACCAATGGCCAGGCACCTGGCTTCTAGATCTACACTTGTATACATGCTTTGAGAGTTTTTTTGTGTGTGCATTTGTGACAACTGAATAGGAGGGAATGCTAAAAAGCACTTCTGCCACATTAAACTAAAGTAAACATTTTGGGAAATCTGTTCTTGCTTTCTGGAGGCTCGAGTTAAAATATGATGGCAAGGCACAGATGCATTTTCTGCATTTTTTTATGAGTTATGCTTAGGAGATGCGTGTCTTTCTTCTTGCATTTCCTATAGCCTCTATTGGCTTTCTCACCCATCCTCAAAAAAACTCCAAACCCAAAAACACCCCCCCCAAAACCCCCCCTCTAAATCAAACGCCGTAACAAGCACATCTTACAAGTATCAATAAACCCATGTATCGAAAGAGCTGGGAATGTTTAAAATCCAGCTGCAATTTTAAGTAGCACGTTCTTCAAGTTATCATTGCAATAGTTACCAACCTCTCCCCCTCTAAGATAGACACCAGCAATATAAATCAAAATTTTTGAAAGATCTAAGGAAAGATCAGTGGCTTTGGGAGAAATCAAAGAGAAGTAGTAATTAAAGAAGATTCCAGGAGGCAATAAAGCGTTTATGCAAAATGTCTCATAAAAACAAAACAAGGGGAAAAAACTATATGGGGGGCGCGGGGGGAGAGGTACTTACACTCTTCTTCCATAACAACTATTTTAGTTTCTGAGGCTGGTAAGACTTGTGGTGCTTTCGTTGTTCCTGGGGAAATTAAGGTAAGAAAGTAGTGAACAAAATATCTATTTTGCGCAGAGTGGACTTAGCTACTGCAGGGAGGAGGACGAGAGCAGGTGCTGCTGGGTGGGGCAGGCTGGGGTGGATGTCAACATGTTAATACTGGTTAGAGGGTCTCTCAGATGGGTAACTGGGTAACAGAGGCAGATAAACCAGTGCCCCTGCAGGGGACGGCATGGGGCACACTGGCCCCTCGCTGTAAAGGGCCTCAGCCATTAGGATCTCTGTCATGACAAAAAGTCAGAAATGGTTCAGGAATCACCCTGAAGGAGATGAGAGAAACTGTGGGAGGATTTTTAGCCCTGAGGGCCATGAAAGTGTGATGATGGGATCACAGACCATGACAGTGAGAAAAATGTGGAGTTTAAGAAAAGGTGAGATCATCTGAAGAACCTCCATCCCACAAATATGTGCAGTTCTGCAGCACAAAGTAATGGTCATACAAGAGATGGAGGAACATGAAACAGACGGAGACCGTGGCCCAAGGCAATATGGGAGCCGAGCATGTGTAGCAATTTCCTCTTATAAACCAGGATACTGGGAAAGTCCAGTGTCCACAGTCACCAGCTCCACATAAGCCTGCTGGCAGCAGCAGCCCCTTCTGGACCAAAACTCCTCACCACCCTCTGGATACACAAAGGAGAAAGCCCCAGTAGCCTGCACTGTGTGCGCAGCACGGTCAGAGACAGGCTGTGAGACAACCGTGAAAAGGTAAAAGCAGAAAGCATTTTTTATAAAAGTTTGATTTTTCTTGCAGTGTTTAGCAAAGGGGGATGGGGTGTCAGTTAAGGAGGTGTCTAGAAATTTTCTGAGGAAGAGTCTGAATCAGCTGCATTTCAGCTGCGCCCTCATGCCCATGTGGTACCAGTATTAGACTACTCAATGAAGAGAACTGGGAAATGGGACATTTTTCTAAGAAAGAATCTAATTTACCATAAAGTAATAAAAATCTGAAAATAGCACCAAAGCACAATATGTTTTGGCTAAGCCCAGAAACATTTCCTCAGAAACTGACACCCTTCCAAAGCTTTTCAATGAGAAAGCATTTATTTCTGAGCTGGGCATTTTGTGGAAATACCAGAACTGCAGAGGAGAGATGAGGCGATGGGTTTGGCTTACAGGCATTTTCTTTTTCTTTTTTTTTTTTTTTTTTTTTTCTGCACTGCAGCCACTCTCTTTCTAAAGAAAATTTATCTTTAATGTGTTTTGGGTAATTTGAAACAGATTTGCATGGCTGAAAAGGTGCTCTTTTAAAACTGGTTTAAACCAAAAAGTGGTAGTGGAATAGAGCAGCGTCCTTTCAAACAGCAACACTGCCTCATCAAGCTAATTTTTCACCAGCAGTAACTGAATTTCCATGGGTCTGAGGGTCTCATCTGTGAGCTCCTTCTCTGCCAGCCAGGGCTCAAGTGGGCTCGGAAGCCTCTGTCTCTGGGCTCTGCACCCCTGGAGAGGAACAGCATGTTGGGCTGATGACACCTCACTCCTCCACGATGCTCATCTCAAGCCTCAGCACCTCAGGCCAGTTCCTGCAATGCCACCTCTCTACAGAGGCACACAGAGATGTTCCCAACCTCGTGCCTCTGTATCACAAGATGTGATGTCAGCTCCAGACTTTTTCCTAGTCCTGGATCCACCTGCCTGTATCACAGGAACATTACAGGACCTCCAACACTACTGCTAAGTGTCAGGTCAGAAAATGTGCTTCCAGCAGATGGTTCCAGAGCATCAGTCCCAGCCAAGCCTGCCCAGGACAGGCAGATGCACCAGATTCCCAGGACATGGCAGCAGTAAGAAGCCGAACATAAGGCAGCAGAACATACAGAAACAGCAATAGCTGGAGTAAGCTTCTGGGAAAGAGGGGAAGGCTCTGAGGGAAGGCCAGCTCGCACGTCTGCTCTGATTAATTGTTATAAACTGCTAGAACTTCATAGAGGACTGTCCTGAGATTTAGCTGCAAAAGGATCAATGCTAAGGAGCCTGGAGAAGAATGCAGGGACAGAAGACAGCACACACTTGGATTCAGAGACAAGCAGATGCCCCGAGGAGTTTTCTGCTGAAAGATATCACAGAAGAAGGGAGCTTACAGAAGTGAGGAAAGCTGTCAAGGTCCCAAGAAGACCCAGCAGCGAGGGAAGAGAGAGACTCTAAGACAGCAAGTGCCTGGGCACAGATGAAGGCTGCTCAACTCTCAGTGGCTCCAGGGGGAAGTGAAAAAGTGAGAAAAAAATGATGACAGATCTGCAAAAGCCTACAGCAGCCACCATCATCTCGTTTACCTCTGCAATGGACTACAACTGGCATTCAGCTGCTCTCCTGCCTGCAAATAGCAGCAGCAGCAAGGTGTGCGTGCAGCTGAGAGGGGCAAGCCAAAGGCAGACTTTAAGGCAGCTTAGGAAATGGATTAACCAGGGCACTGCCACAGCAGGGCACAACAGTCACTCTGCTGGATCTGCAGCATCCTGCAGCCAGAAGGTCCCACTAGGAAAAGGTACAGGGCAGATCTCTGGGCACTTTTCAGGTCTCAGTAAATTTCTGGGCAACTCAGGTGTGCCCTCACACCCTCTGTGTCCTGAGTGAGAGCAACCACCTGCCCTTGCCAGACGACATGCCACACTCCATTCCTGTGGAGGAAGAGTTAAACTCTGACGAATGTGCCACTATACCTGTGCAGGTGGGAAGGGGCAGTTCGAAGTTGCAGTGGCTGGATATGTGTTTTCCTGGTGCCATAAGCAGTGTGCAGGGTCAGAGCCTTGCTCAATCACAGTCTTCCTCTTGTGAAAGGGGATTGCTAGTGACTGGGAAGGAGGAGTGGAGGAGGCAGACGGGGCTCTGACGGCAGGCACACGCGCCTGTGCACTCTGCTCATGGGCAGCAGGGGTTGCACATACAGCTCCCAGTCAAAACACGAACAGTTTACATTGCAGTGGGACAGCCGAACGTGAGTCAGAAAAAAAAAAAAGGAGTGGCACTGCCTTAGTTAGCTTACTCTGGACCCTTCCTATCATGATCAGAAAGAAACACAGCAGAGCAGTAGAGCTAACTTCATAGATGTGAAACATGAAGTCACGGAGGTCCGAGCACTTTCTCCAGACTTGCAGACTTTGCAAGCACTGGGTTTTTATAGGCAGAGTAGCTGAGGGGGAGGCTGTGTGATACTGCAGCTTTGCAGAATAAAAGATTCAGGACTGCAAACACTGCTGAGACAGAGGTTAATACAGAAAACAATGCCAGAAAGCAGCAGGAGAAGGCTACCTTCCTTCACATTTGAGTAATGCTAGTAAGAGCACAACAGATAAACTGGACCACACCAGAGGGCTGCAGAGCACAGAGCCCAGGCTCCCACAGCAGCCCATCGCGAATGGCAGGAGGAAGAGCTTAGGAAACAGAGCTTGTACAGAATCATCCCTCCCCTAGTCACACCCTCCTGGCTTCTGGCAACCACTGTAGGGACTTTCTGGGCTGGAGGGTGCATCCAAACCATCATGTTAAGCAACATAATTATTATGACCGAGATAATAATAAAACCACCTAACCTCAGACTCCACCCACTGAGCTCTAAGAGATGGAGCACACATTCTAGGATGAAAACCAGAAACAACTTCACTCATCACAAAGCTATGGTTTAATTACTCATCTTCTGGTGATTTTTGCTTCTCAGAAATTCTTTAAAAAAAGAAAGCATCAAGCCCACTAGCTTTCTTTCCTCTTTACCCCTTTTAAAAAAATACATTGACTGTAAGTTTATTTAAAATGTAAATTAACCACATTGCCAGTGACAGATAACAAAGATAAACATTTATGCTAAGCTGCATTTTTCTTATCTCCCAAGATTGTTTTACTCAATATCCTGAAAGCATGAAACAAAATACAAGACAGATCATGTGCAGAAACTCCTGCTTTCTGCATGAATGGTAGACAGCTCGAGACATTTGCTATCTTCTTCACTTACCACTTTTCACATTCAGGCTGCCTTTTGCGGTGTCTTTCCCTAAAACGTTCTCCGCTTCGCAGCTGTACTCCCCAGCATCTTCCAGCTTCACCTTGTTGAACTGCAGTCTGGAAATCTTTCTGTTGAAAAGTACAGCAGACATTTCTTACTCAATTGCTAACCATCCTCATGAATTGATAACCATTCCTGGCCCTGGTACGCTGCCTGGTGTGCCACCCCTTCTTGAAAGGATGGGCTGCCTGACCTCACAAGCTGAATAGGCACTCAAGCCTGGTCAGGATTCAGATGAGACCTGTTCCAGCAATCACATCCACCATGATTTCCTAAATGAGCATCTGCCTCTGAACCCACTGCTCTTAGCATGTTGCCATGGTTTGGTCTGAAACCTGCTCTCATTTACACAGAAAGTCTTGCGAGGGGTTGAGCCCAAGAGTCCCAGCATCACAGCACACAGACTTTCTGCACTGGAGAAGAGCTACTTTACTGCTGGACAGCGGGATCTGCCTGTGAGACAGGGCTGTGGAGATGAGACACATGTTCTGCACCTTCCCCAGCAAGGAGGCTGGGCAGTCCGGTGCCTCACCAGCTGTGTTCAACAGTGCCACACACTCAAATGCAAACACCCACGGGGTCAAGGGGGACTCATCCCTTTCCAGCCAGCAAATCAAAACCTTGTGTTTTGACCTAGACAGCTAGCTTGTAGCTTTATCTGGGCCAACAGATAGGGCAAATACTTCATCTCCCCCAAATACACACACACTCCAAAGTACTACAGACATGTGGGGCTGAACTGCACACATCTCATCAGCCAGAAGTGCCTAGAAAGGGCAGAAGATGATGTGCCCATGTCAACTAACAACCTGTGCTGCGTGCTTCACGGGAGAGGGAGCAGCTCTGCCGAAGAGCTCTGCAGCGCTATGGGGAAGACAAGCATCGCCTTTCCCACTGGCTATGACTGATGTCTCATTCCCTGGGATGTCTCTCTGACTAATAGGCAAAACCTTTTGTTGACTAGTTTAAGAGAGATATATAGGAGCCTTCAACACACGCTGAATACCATTCATGAGACCACAGTGGGATTCCTACATTAAGCCCTCTGTTTTACTACATTTCCTTCCATTTTAGCCATCTTATCAAAAAACACTCTGTGTACTCTTCTTGTGAGAACACCCCTCTGCTTTCTACCCCAAGCTTTTATCTCAGGTCTGTGTCATACAGTCGCTTTATTTAGAGGACTGGAAACACTGCCAGCTTTAGACAGAGGTCCCAGTGGCCTATGTCGCCGAAGGCAAATAAAATTCTTTTTATGTGGAAAATAATCATTAGCTTTGGACATATTTGCAATGTTACATGTGTCATCCGAGAAGGACTTTTCTTTGGGCTGTGCAAATCATCGTCCATAGGACGTCCTTCACAGAAGTACACTGGCATCTTTTTAACGCCCTGACATGCTGTCTACTGGGAGACACAGCGCAAGGACACAGCATGAACATCTCACTAGTTATATTAGTAAATTAAAAGCACTTGGAGACAATTTGGTATGCATCCCGGGATACTGGCGCTGCCCTGTTTTACAGGATGCGGTCAAGTGTACAATTGCACGAATTTATGCCCCATGTGGAGCAATTTTTAAATTAATGTTGACAGTATGCAAAGACCTCTTGAATCTCTCTAATCCCAGGTCTCCCCTAAACCACTGTGCAAAGCCAGTTATTTGGGCCAACATGCTCCAACATGGGTGCCTAAACAAGCAGGCCGATTCAAAGGTACAAAGCTGCTCTGACTCCCAGTGCTGTACACTTCGCTGGATTTTCTCAACTCTCTTAGAACAGCCTGGGCATTGTGATCCTCGCTACTGTGATGTCGTAGGAGTCAAGCAGCATCCAAGAGACAGCAAAGCATTTAAGGGCCTCCAGAGCCTTTTGTTGCCTGATGGCAGTTGGGTTCTGCACCTTATTGGATAGTTACAATGGTGCCTGATGAAGAGGATTGACTTTGTTGGGCTGTAGTGCCCAGTCCACGACCACGTTTCCTACTCCTTTAACGGAGGCAAAGGGACGAGGTGGGCTCCTAGTACTTCTGCATGCAACTCCAAGTAGTCTGCCCCCAGCACAGCCCAGCCATTGCTTTCTCTCAGCTGTCTCAACCCTCACTGACAGAATACACCCTTTGTTTCATAAACCACCCCTATGACAGGCCTGTAGTTATTGCTGCAATGCACGGCAAAAAGGCAGGCAGCATGTGTCGAAAGCAGCTTGGGAGAGCAAGGCTCTAACTCAAAGTCCTGTAGAAAACACCACCCTCACACACCAGCATGCTGAGACTATCAGTGTTCTGCCAGTGTAGAACCAAAAGCCGTAATGAACACACTGCCTTCAGCTGCCAGAGGACAGATATTCTAATGATAATTGGCTGTATTGCAATGTCATATGCACAACACATTTCATTGTGTGCAGTAACTGAAAAAAATCCACTACAACATTAGAATATCACCTGTGTATGTGATCTTTTACAGATAAAGGGGTTTCAGTGCCAAAGATAAAAATTAGTAAGTTTCTAGTGACACAAAAGGCTAATGAAAGGGGGCAAGTTTGCCAGATTCACCTCCAAGAACAAGATGAGAGACTTTTGGCCTTTTACCTGGAACTGGAGAGGAATGTAGAATAGAGTAGAATAAAAAGCAATATTGGCATTTATAGCATATTAGCATCGAGGTGAAACCAGAGGATTATTTTGTTTTAATGCACAAGACTGTTGTACCATCAAAAAGAGCTAATTTTTGTTTTCCACCACAGTTTGCTGAAATTCATCTGGATTGTAAGATCCCCTTGAAAAATCAAGAGCTTTTTCTTGCTTTTCATACCCTAGACCAATGGTGTAGCTACTCTCAGTCTCCACACTGTGCTGTATAATATTAGGCAACAGAATTGGGGGAGAGAGATAAAGGGTACAAACGAGGATCAGTTTGATTGTGGAGCATAACCACAGTAAAGAGAATTTCCGTATTCCAGGAAGCACTGAAAGATACCTTGTTTCACAGCATTAGATGTGCACCTTTTGATTCACATGGATAATGCCTGTGCACTAGAAGAACTGAACTGAAGGATGTAGAGGAGACTACAGCTTGCTTGACCTGTGTGTGGCAAAGATGACCAGTCAGTGTCTGTTCTATTTTACTGTCTCCAAGTGCTACTGGATTAACTCAAAACTGCCCTAGGAAATTGGTTTTTCGAGTTTGTGTTCTTCCTCCTGCTGCCTCTGAAGGCAGGTACTTTGTTCAGTTGAGGGCCGAGGCGTGTTTTTACAGAAATACCAAGTAGCAGCATACAAGGAATTATGTTGTGCACAGGAGTTTTGTATCAAGTCCCCTTTTGCCCTTCTGGGCAGCATGTCTCTTGGGGATGCCAGCCCCTGGGAAAGCCCTCCTGTGTTGGTTCACAAGGGTGCCTTGCTGCCAGACTATGCCATTCTTCTGGAGGAAGGCGCTGCCCCAGGCTGTTTGTTCAGTGAAAGGGCCAGGGTCACTGACAGATCCCATCATTTCACTGCAGTGCAACTCTGTTGACACTTCTTTACCCCAGGGGAAAATCTGCCTCATTGTCTTTTCTGACCCTCAGCACATATGACTTAGCCACGTACTAATTATCTCCTGTAGTGCTAGTGGAGGAATAAGCCATGGGGAATATGTTGTCTGCAAGCTCTGGGGAACAGGATTCACAAGGAGACCTTCAGCCTGGCCAGAAGAAGATTCCCCCCAAAATACCTTTCTGGCCAAGAGAAAAAGAGTCCCCCAAAGGGCACTTTGGAGTGATGAGTAAATCACCCTCTGCGGTGCCAGACTACAATAGGAAATAGGGAGATCAGCCCTTGGTTGGGACCTACACAAAGATCCTGGCAAATTCTGGCTGGGATTGCTGGGCTCATCTGTTGTAATTCAGACATCTCGGAGTTAGACATCTAAATGTGAGCTTGAGCCTGGAGGCCTCCAGTACAGTCAGAGGAAAAGAAACAGGCAATTCATCTCAGCCAAAGAGGAACTTCTCATGACAGCAGTCATGTTCCCACCAGCACTTTGGTCAAGCTTGAATCATTTTTCCCCTCTTACCTACTGTCAAGTGGAAATGGGACCATCTTCCCAGGTCATCTCCTTGCAAAGCCATTCATCTCAGAGCATGTGAGCAGGAGAGCAGCTCAGAGTTCCCTATGTGAGTTTAGCCACTTCTGCGTCGTTCAGGACAAAAATAGCTCTAGGATTACTACTGCTGTAATATTTTATTAGCCTTCTAAAAATAGGGTGTCTAACACATAAGTAATAAAGTAGTCAGTGAATTAGCTGATGAAGAGAATTTCAAGACTACAGTATATGTGGCCCCTAAACTGTCAGCGAAGAACACTGCACATAGTAAACATACCTGAGATCCTAGGAAAAGGAACTTCCCAAACATGACCCTTGCAAAGGACATACTGAACACACTGCTGTGGTTACCTATTAACTCCATTCCTCTCTATTTGCACAGGGCCAGTAGCAGGAAGCACACCGATATTGCAGAGAGCAGAAACACCAGCAATTGCTGTAACGTGTACTGCTTACACTCCTGCCAAAGATTTAATTGATGCCTATGTGCTGTCCTGGCATTCTGCACAGTGGTGCATTTGCTCTGAAAGAGCAGGTTAATGACTGGCAAGAAGATTCAGAATATCCAATTCTTCAGCTTACAGTCAAGAAGTGTTGTCCAGCAACCACCAAACATCAGGCAGCCCCACTGGTTGGAGCAGGAGCTCTCAGTGCCCTGGCCTCAAGGAACACATTCATCTTCTTCAGCACACAGTGGGATAAAGTCAGGCAGGAAAGAGATCACTGCAATGCGAAGCAGAGATGACCACAGCAAAGCACCTCTGTCCAACAGGGCAGAAGTGGCAGCCAGGAGCAGCCTCTCCCCTGCACGGCCAGGGAAACCACCCTTATCTTCCCTGCGCCTCAGTTACAGAGCACCACAACAGAGCTGGGCAAGCCGGCTGTGCCTTGCAGTGCTTGGGAAAAACAAGTGGTCCTATGCTGGCTGCTACATGCTCTGGGGCATGATCTGGCTAGTTCAGGATTAGCTACAGAAACACCAAATGGGAAAAGGATAAAAAATGCCCTCAAGCAAAGCAACCAAATAAGAGGGGGAAGGACGGGAAGGTTTGGACTTTTCAGCTTGGTCAGCATCCCTTCTGCAGTGGGTGAAGTCCTCCTTCCTCCTCCCATCACAGGACCATGTGCCCCGCTCAGTGTTTGACCTGCTGGGACTGTGTGAGAGGCAGGCGTGGGAGACAGCTAATGTCCTTGTGGGTGCCCGGGACAGGACCAGCCATCCCCTGACCTCCTGCTCTCTCCTACCCCTGTCCCCGGACATTAAAGTGCTGTTCTAACCTGAAAAGCAGACTTGCCCCTTCTCTGCTCAGCCGTGCTGTTGCCTCTCTGTGCCCAGGCTTGGGACAGGCTGACTAAAAGGAAGACTCGACCAGTCCTCACTCTGCAGAGCTGACACTGATACTGGTCTGAGTGAGAGCTGGAGCCCCTTCTGGGTCACGCAGCGTCAACAAAAGGGGAAAAGATCGATAAGTATGCTCCAAAGAGCAGGGTCACTTGTGCAACCTCCTTCCGTCCCCCAGTTCGGCCTGAGGACACATCACTGAATTGCCACAGATGTTCCCGCAATGGGAAGAGGTGTAGGGCAACAGAGGCAGAGTAATGCAACCACACGCCAGTCCCTGGAGTGGACTTTGCGGCCACTGTGTGCTGCCGCTCTTTGTGCCAGGCAAGTCTGTGGCAGCTGCTGGGGTGTGAAATCAATAAATACGTAAAAGCTTTGTTTTGGGTTAAGGCTGATGCACAGACCTGATGTCAGGGCAGGGTCTCTTGTATTACTTGTCCTGGAATTCAAGGCAATTGATCCATCCCATGAATGTTCCCTCCAACCCCAATGCCAGGATTTGAATTTCTTTGAGAAAAAGAAGATCCTGGAATAGTACTGAGGCCAGCTCAGAGCAGGTTCTTTCCGTGCTTACTGTGGTATCTCACGGGAGCACACTAGCAGCCTCCCAAGAGCCAGGAACCTCCCAGCACCAAATGTGGAACAGATACCTCCCTGTCCCAAAGAGCATAAGACCTCAGTATGGAGATGAGACATCCCTGGTAGGTGTGCAGCCAGGACAGTGTGCAGAGGTCTCACTATCTCAGCAACTAAACCACAAGCTCATTTTGTAGCGGGGAGGGAAAGAGAGCATCAGTGCTGCTGAGAAGGCAGCACAGAGGTCCTAGTTTGGAAGCAGATCACATGTTAGATGGAGGCTGATAGGCTGGGCAAATCAGAGGCAGGACCAAAACTTCAGGGATGGCTAGAAGCGGGGAGGAAGGCCTAAGAAGGCCTTTCAAGTAAAACCAATTAGTTTTAAAGAATCAGGGGAGGAGGAGAGGGAGGTGCCATACTAAAAGCAGCTGTCTGGGCGGGAGCCCTGTGCAGAGCACAGGAATTCAGAGGAGCAGAGCCATGCTGCAAATACTCATATCAGGAAAAAGCATTTGTGGGAAGAGAGGTCATGGGAAAGGGATGGCACCTTCAGATGGACAGAGAACTACCCCTACAAAACCTCTACAAAACATAACAGCGTGGTGGTGCACAGGTTTGCGCAAGAGATTCAGTTACAGTTTTGGGGCTCCTTTCTGTTTGGAGTCTTTGGGATGCATGTCATTCTTTTCTTCCCAAGACATTTTTCTGCAACTGGTATGTGTCACAGATACTCAACGGTGCCTGATCCATGAAGTATAAGGGGGACCTGGCAAATTCATGCCTGTGGTTATATTCTGTGCTGACCCTCCCCGGGATTAACTGCCTGCAGCCTCAGCCCTCGCCTCAGCCCTTCTTCCCCAAGGCAAAGCATCTGAATTTAAACTGGATGAATGGGATTTCAGCTCATGTCTCAGTGAGTGCTTTCAACTTAATGTGTGACATTTTGCAACCAAAGTGGGCTAAGATCTGTAGGGAGATTTTTTTTTTTTTTTTAAAGCAGCCACCATCACTGGAAAAACCATACAAAATTTCAGGCACATAAAGCTCCTTCCACCTCTGAGTCTGCGCACACCATTAGTTGAAGCAGCCCAGCATCTGACTGTAACTTGTTAGCCACTGTAACTCAGTCAAGTTTGATTAAATGCCCATTCCCTGAATCTCTTAGGAGCCCCAACTTGCGAAGTTTGTGGATTGTTCTAGCTCAAGACACAACTGCTTCTCCTTTCAGTTCTCAAATTCCCTGGTTCAGTCCCAGGTGCATTGGCCAAGATGATGTCCATCATCTCCTTTAAAACAACAAACAGACAAACAAAGGAGATGCCCTCCTTCACACCCCCCTCCAATAAAGTGCCTTCAGCAGCTAAAACCAAATCCCAAATATCGGAGACTTATAATGACATCGTGAGAGTTAGCAAGGCAGAAGCTCCCCTGGTGATTATAATAACACCGGTGCTTGAGAAAAGTCTTAGCTTCAAGGCATCTGGAATTGCTCTTGCAAGATCCATTGTCAAATGAGCTTTTTCCTTTGTTTAAAAATGTCAGCCTGAAGACCCCTGCCAGAGTGGTGGTATAGCCTGCTTGGGTTCACCCTGGCTCCCACAAGGCTTCAACAAGTTCTCTTTGCCCCTCCTTGTCTCCAGGCTTAATTAGGAAATCATTTATCTTTATTGGCACTCTCTTTCCCCTGCTGCTTTGGCATTATTTTTTTTTTTTTTGCCTTCATTCCAGAGCAGTGAGCTGTACAGGGAAGACCACAGCCCCATTCATTGTGGGTGGGGAATAATCTACAGCAGGGAGCTCTACAAGGAAGACCCCAGCAATGAATCTACCCCAACCAGCATCGCCTGAGGGACTACTGTACAGAAACAGGAGAGGAGGGTATCCCTTGGCTCCACTTACAGGCTAACAATAGGGATTCCTGGTGATACTGAAAGTAGGACACTACTCCCAAGGGATGTCATATGGTCAGCCTGTCCCAAACTGAACTGCCAACCCTCTCCAATCTAACGATACGCCTACTTCATCACCCCAGCAATCTCCCTTGGTAAAAGAGCTCACAAAGAGAAGAGGCTGTAAGGACAGCCACAGCTAGGAGACTACCAGGCTCCTGGATTCCTTCTGACTCCAGCTGGAGATCTACATGTGTCAGGGCTGAGCCCCAAGCACATCCTGAAGTGGGGTAGGTTGTCTACACCTCCACAAACAGAAACTTCCCTGGATTTCTCCACAACTGGCATTTGACCATTTACCAGGACAGTCAGAGAGTCAAAACCGAGCCTTAACTTCTTGGGAGCCAGCAGTTTCAATCAGATCTCAAGACACACTCAGCAGAAAACACTATTGCTTTGGCAGCTCAGAGGGGGAGCCACTCGCTATGCTGTACCTCCACCACTGCATGGAGTTCTTTCTGCGTAATTTCTCTAGGTTCCCCATCAACTGTGTTTTAATTTGAGCCAGAGATAAAATTCCAGCCAATAATTTCTTCCACCTTAAAGAGAAGTTTCCTCTTCGTGCAAGCCAGGCTTGCCCCAACCTGTTACTCATTACAGATGGAACATGCAGTTCAGAAAGGAGGAATCAGTATTGCTCCCCTCCCTCCAGAAAATATCAATTGAAAATACCCAACTCCTTTGCCTGATGGCACCAGGAGTTTTGGCGGTAAATTTGAAAAACAGGAGGGAAGATGACTGATGGAAAAGCTGAAGAGCTGGCATACAGTTACCTGCTCCTCTCCTCCTTACAATATATGCTTCCCCTATTTTCAAAGAGGTCTCCTACTCTAAGAAGGCCAGTGGGATCAAATGAAAACTTGATCACAAAAAAAGGGCTTCAGCCATGCTTTCTAGTTAGAGATCTCAAGGCTCGCTCAGCACACAGGGAGGAAAGCCAGGCACAGAGTGGTAGAGGAATGAGTCACAGAGGGCAACCATGTTCTCCTTGTCTCCCATCCTAATCCTCTGCATGTTGTCTAAGGACCACAGCGTTCCAGGAAAAGAGTCTGACACAGAGCTGTGCCCAGCTCTGCCGGGGACTCACAGGGCCAAGGGAAACACCATGGACAACACCTCCACATCCTGGCAAGGCTTATTTTGCCTCACTCCAGCAGACAACTCTATTAGGTCTTTGGATCAAACTTTAAAAAAAATTATTCTGTGCACCTGGCCAGATGCTGCATAGTCCGTGAAGCTTTTTGCCTTGTGTACTTTCTCTATGAAATTCCCCACCCCCCCAGTTCTCGCAGAGGATTATCTGGAGACCAGTGTTATCTCTAAGTGGAGCCAGATGTATAAACCCCATTATTCTTGAATTAATCATCATAGAGTAAGACTTCCTTTCTGAGCTTTACAGTTTAGGATTCTTATCCCTCCCCAGAGTCCCCTCCTAATGTGCTGGAAGTAATGATGTACACCCATATCCCATGTCCATTTTTGGATCCCTCTACTAAACTCAGCCCCACTACCTACTTAATGGAGATATGCAAAGTCATGAGGGCTCCCTCAACCCTCAGCATGAATGCACAGAGCAATTTTTAATGTTTACTGCATGCAGCAAGATCAAGAGTCAGTGCCAGTGAGCACTCTGTCCTCGAGGTGTTTTCAAGAACTAAGACCCAGCAAACCCAGTGGAGAGGAGAGTCTGAAAGCTGAGGATGCCAGACGGGGTGTGCACAGACCCATCGGGACCTGCCTGGAGGAGCGTTCCTGCATCGCTGACTCCTCAACAAGGGGCAAACGGTCAACAAGGGGTTATCATCTCCAAGCTGTCCCAGCTCAACAGCTGCTTGAGTCTAGTCTCTGTAGTCAGGCCTCAGCCCCAGACAGGCAACCTCTCCACTTAATGGCGTGTTTTAATGGCAGCAGGGAGTAGAAGCAGGAATGGGAGGCGATTCTGGGGGCGGATCAGCTGGGTGTGCTTTGGGCTCACACCTTTGCTGCTGAGGGAGACAGACACTGGAGGAGGCAGGTGCTCAGCTTTCTTTACAGTGTTTACTCTTGGGCTTATTTTGCCATCAGGAAGCACTTCTAGCAGGCACACATCTTTGGCCTGTCACTGGCAGGCTGTGAGCCAACGTGTTGCCATGGAAACTGGTAAATGCAAAATTATTACTTGACAGCAGTGTCCTGAGAAAAAAGGATCAACCTTCTGCCATATGTTTATGTCCCTGGCCCAGGGAGTGCTTGCCCCCCCTGCACCGCTGTGGGTGGGATGCCATCCTGTCACAGCTTCGTGCTGGACACAGGGTGCCAGGAGGCAAGGAAGGACTATGATCTCTGGGAGCACAGCAGGGAAATGCTGCAAGAGGCACTTCTCACTACTGCCAGGATCCCTCCCCAGAGAGTTTTGCTGGGTGTTTGGTCTAGGGTTGATTGCTCTCTAGCTCTGAGGAAATAGCTCCCCAACAACCCTGCAAGACCCCAGCACCAGGGAGCTCAGGGTCCCACAAGCTGCCTGCCCGCAGGGATGCGGCATCCACACAGGGTGGACCGGCAGGCTTCCCACGCCTGGCTGCAGAGCTTGGTGCAGACATCCCTCTGGGGCATCCCAGCTCCAGTACCCAGCAGTAAACAACTGCAGCCATGAGGCTGACAAGGGCCACAGAAATACTGAGGGCAACAGAGCAAAAGGCAGGCAGTCCTGCCCTACCTCTGCTGCCCGCAAGCCCAGACAGCCCTTCCTGAGCAGACGGCTACGTACAAGCCTGTTATCCTGGATCTGCTGGTGTCTCTAGCCTAAGCCTCACGCTGACCACCAATCTACCTCATCCAGAAAGAGCCATGAATCTTACAGTTATTATGAAGGAAGTCAACCATTTCGGGTGTGACTCTGAAATCAAAACCGAGAGAACAGAAATTAAATTAGAGCAATTGACAATGACCCATTCGAGTACTAACTGATTTTTCTAACTGATTTCTAGTGGCTTCTAATTTTAAACATTAATACTCTGTCACGTCCATAATGAGAAGAGGTGAGCTATTTTTCATACACATAGGCATAACATATGTTAGCAAAGAATTAGTTTCAAATTTTCCAAGGGGTCAGGCAGTTGCAAGCTGACTTTGTTGCTGGTTAGGTGAGGATATGTGAACGTAAGCATAGTCACGATTATGGAATAATTTTCATATACATCATATGTAAATATTCGACCTAGAAAACCATTTTAAAAATCCATTTAAATCAATTTCCATTGAGAACCCTTTAGCTTAGTCACTGGGGCCTGCTTCTCCTGGTGGTTTTGCATTGCCTGAATGAGGCAGTCCCTAGGATGACACTCACTGAGAGCAGCTGCTCAAGAACTTTGCTGCATGGGGAGTTTGGGGCAGCCACGATGGAGCTTGCTCTGGGTGCGGTGATGCAAGGTCTTGAGTGAGACAAGGCCTCGGTGGGTGACTATAGGCCCTAATCAGAAAGTACCGTGATGTGCTCTCTCATCCTTGCAGTTGCCTCAGATGTGCCTTCAAGTGCACCTAAATCTAGGAGAGAACAGAGCAATTCCTCCCACATTTATGCAGGCCCGCTGTTGGCTGGTGAGGCAGCTGCTGAGTTTGGATAGCTTCTGCGTTCAAACCCCTAATCACAAAGCAGGATTCACCCCTGGAAACCTGAGCTGCCTACAACCAAGCTACAGCTAACAGGGAAAGAGTGATCTTCCTGGGTCACTGGACACCCATCTCAGATGATACCCAATGACACAGTTACCCAAGGAGAGCCCCATCTACAAACCCAGCATCTACCCTGTGCACTCCTTGCACCCCTGTCTCCACTACTCTCTGAGGAAACTAGGAATTTTGGTCACTCTCTCGAGCATGGTAAATGGACTGTGCATGGTCCTGTGACTCCAAGGAAGCATTGCAGTGTTGCTCAGCAGTGACTTGGAGAGCACAGCACCACTTCTAGCCAGACAGTCCCCCGGACCCAGACACTCAGCATTAGTGAGCAGAGGCAAAGCAGCCCCACAGCATACTTACTTCCCATTCCCATACTTGATCCGGATGTCTTTGCTCTTCTTCAGCTCTTTGCCATCTTTAAACCATTTGTAGGATGGCTGAGGGTTTCCAGCAGTCGCCTCGCATTTCAGTGAAATCTTTTCACCGACATGAACATTTGGGCTTTTCAGTTTCTTCAGTTTGGGAGGGACAGCTACAAAAAGAGAAACCAGACAATGTGAAACCTGCCTCTTTCAGAGGCTGCGCACAAGCGATGTGAGCCCACCAAGCCCCCTCCCATGGGAAAAGCGTTTGCTGCCCCTGCTACCGTGTGATGGCTGGAGAGGGGCTGCATGCCAGCTCAGCTACCCAGGTTTTACCAGAACACAGGTAGGGAAGGAGCACAGAGTCAGGAACATTCACATGGGGAGCAGAGGGAGCCCCTGGGTCTGGCTCGCTCTTTTCTCTCCTACACATAGCCAGATTTGACTGCTCCATGGTTGTCCTTACTCACGTAGGCAGGACCTGCATGTCTCCTGCTAGCTTAGGGGTTTGCTGTGCTCTCCAGGCTCTCCCACCAGGCCAGAGCCACGGATGCAGGAGCTCAGGTTCTTTGGAGACTATTTTTCCCTGCATCCTGACATTGCTGCCGATGATTACCAACACATACATGACCTCTGCCACTGCCAACAGGCATGCTGCCAGTCCCACAACCCCACCAATCACAGCCAGAGCATTTTGCTGCACAAGGAGCAGAGGCAGGTCACAGAGAGTGGTCCCCCGTCCCCCAGCAGTGTGTGCCATGGATGCTCCGTGCCTGCTGCTAAGAGGGACAGTCAGTCAGCATGACAGCATCAGCAGCTGATCAAGAGCCACTGAGAGGGGCTGCAATGAAAACCTGCACATGAAAAGGATAAAAGGGGAGGGACACCTATTCTTCATGTTGCAGTTAGAAAAATGAAAGAATAAAGCTATTTAAAATGGCCTTAGGATCTGCAGTGTCAGGCTGGCCAGCAGCTTTTCCAGTCAGAAGCCTGGCTCTGCATGTGAGCTTTCATGGGTGTTTCAGAGAGGTGATTTTAACCATGCACCTGGAACATGAGGCAGAGAGGGAGACACTTCTTATCAATCTCTGCCAGGCTACATATTAAACCTGACAAGAAAGGATTATCAGGCTTGCAATTTTTCTTTCAACTGACAGGTCTGCACTCTTCTAGCTCCCTTTTTCATTCTCAGCATTAACTTTAAAAAAGAAAATAGCAAGTTGCTGGCTTTGCCTTAAGAATGTTGGTAACAATGGTTTCCACTTGTCTAAGATGTGTTACAGATAAAGTATTTCCTCTGTCTAATATAAACAAGCCATTTTTTAATTGCCTTGTGCATTCTGATCTTGCGATATGGAAGAGCAATCAAAGGAGGAGGAACTGGATGGGTTGCATGAGAGCAATCGCTGTTGTATAGATCTTCATACGTCTCCATTCATTCTTCACGCCAAACCAAGTTATCATAGGCTGCTTTTTTATTTAAAGACTGTTTTCACTGAAAGTGGCCTTGCACAAAATAAAAAGCACAGCGATTATCAGGCGTATGCTCGTGTGGTAGGTAGACTTTAATTTTGCTTTGTTTCATGTGTGAGGGTATGAGAAGCAAAATTGTCCTTAATTGAAAAGATACAAACATGGGCAGAAATGGAACAATTCTGGGTAACACAAATTGTCTGGGCAAAGCTCACACTGACTGAAATGCAAACACAGAGATGTCTGCAAGCATGAGAGGAGAGTTGTCTGGTGGCACAGGGGTGAGTAACGCAGCAGGTCTGGTCCCAAGCACGCCAGACCTTGCGCTGACTCTGAGCTGCACAGCTCCATGGGCACCAAGGCACAGAATCAAACTTAAAATCCAGTAGTGCAAAGCACACCAAGGAAAAAAAGAATAAATCCCATCAACTATACTGACTGATATTTTTGCATCTCAACCCTGCTGCAGGCTCCCTAGAAATCTGTGCCACAGGATGGGGAGGGCTGCAAATGTGCTACTGGGGCGGGGACAACAGAAAAAACTTGGGACAGCTGTAGGCAATTGCTTCAGGCTGCACACTGATGTCTTGCAGCGTTGCCCAGGTCACTGTGCTTTGGCACAGACAGAGAGACTTCTGAACAAAAACTATCTGAGTTTTCCCCAAATTTCAGGAGTTCTGTGAAAATCCAAGGTGTCCTGGGTTTTGTGAAGCCAGTATTGCTGATCCTTGCCTGGAAATGGGTCACCCAGAAGAGCAGGAAGGCAATGAATGGAGAAGAGAGCTTGTCTCTTCTCAGAACACTGTGCACAGAGAGCCGGGAAGGTAAACAGGACCTTGCTTTTATAGCGGTCATTTTGGGGAATAGAGAAATAGACTGTCAAATATTTATTCTGTCTGAATGTGTGTTGGTTGGCTCCTGTTGTACACTGAGGTCACCCTGTACCATGCCAACAGTATACCTTAAATATTAAATATGCCTTAAATACTGGGAAGGTCCTGACCTTGGCATTGGTGCATCTACTATTTCCAGGCTTGTGGGCTGCACAATTATGAAGCAGGCAGCATGGCCTGCGAGAACGATGTGTCAGCACTGTCCCTCTCCCCAGAAAATGCTGGCAAGAGCAGAGCAAAGCTCAGAAACCTGGTGATTGTTGAAGGAGAGGGCCAAGGACAAGCAAGAAACCTTCCAAGATCTCTATTCATTGGTTCCTCCCCACTGACATGAATCACACCTCGTGCAAACATACGCATTTCTTGCACCTTGTGCTCTTGGTCACCAGTGATAAATTACATGCCATTCCTAAACAGGCAGGTCCAGAGACATATGCCATGCATGGCAGAGATGGAGCTGACACCCACACAGGGCAGGGGCTCTACCTGCATCACACTCCTCCAGCAGAGAGTCCTGCCCAGAAAAAGGGAGGAGAACGTTTCCTCCTCAGATTGCATGTTTTCTGCTGTCTTACCACAGGAGGGAAAAGGACAGTGCATTCAACTCGCAAGCCGCACTTCATGGACTGTAACTCTCCAGTTGAATCAGACAGACTAGTGAAGGGGGAATCCAATCCAGAAATATTTTGGACTGTGTCTGGGAAAAGCACTGTGCACAAAGAAACAGAGCTGTGCTCCCTGACACCCAGCACATCTGGGCCTTACTGCTACACTCAAGCATGGCTTGTGTTTGGACAGCATCATGGGAAGAGCAGGCAGAGCCCCAAGCCGGGCGACACAGCATCCACAGCCACGCACAGGCTGCACCACTCGAAAGGGAAGCCTGGAAGATGCCTTGGTCTCCTGGAAGAGCTGCTCTGGACTGGAAAGTCTCACTTCATAATTCCTGCATCTCTTGAGTAAAATACAGAAATCCTCTATTAGAGCCATTAACTGCTGGTAAGTCTGCTTAGTGCCAGCCAAAGACCTTCCACTGGTTTTTATCCATATTGTTTAAACTGCAGCCCTTATTCCTAGCTTGAATTTCTCTAACTTTGGCTTCCAGCCAAGAGATCTCTCTGCCTTTCTCTGGTAAATTTGAATCCCATCTAGCAGCCAGAGACCTCTTTCCTTTTTAGGTTCTTGTAAACTATGAATGAATCACCTTTCAACCTTCTCCAGCAGTAAACTAAAGTATCTTGAGAGACCAAAGCAGCGCACAGAGTGCTAATGCTGTAGTATGTCAAAGACAAAGTTTTACATTTTGGTTCAATTTCAGCTTCAACATCAAGCCCTTTCCTATCTCTGCCCTGTCCAAATTAGAGTTGCAGCTCAGAAAGTCATGCGCTTGGTTCAAACACATAAAAGTGCCCCCTTTCTTTAGTGCTTTGAACATTTTTGGTCACTTTTTCAAATATACTGGGAGAACAAAGTCACTAGCTTCATACGTACCAAGATAACATAAAATCCCTGGCAAACAGTCTCAGATGTACACCAAGTGGGATCCGGGTCCAATTTCCTCACATTTCCCCCAGCTCCCAGCTTCCCAGCCTCCTCCACACAGGTTATTGCTTCTCAGATGTAGCCAGCACAGCTTTTGTCAGAGCCAAAACACCGGACCATGGCCACCCAAGTCACCCTGTCATCATGGCGCAAGCTGAGCTGAAGCTGCTATTTCAGTTCTTCATCATCTGAATCTCATGGCGCTGCTCTGCCAGCCTGGAGTCTCCTCCACAGCTGGTTCAGCAACACACACCGCCCAGCCACCACTGCCGCCGGGTTCATGAAAACAGGGAGGAGGTTTTTGGCTGTTCTTGTCAGATTGAGTCTACAGGTAGCTTCAGGCAATCATTTAGGTCACCTTGCAATCCTGACCACCCCTCCTCTATCCAAATTCCAGTCTCCTCTCCACAGGCATGAAGAACCACCAAACTCACAAAGCCTGAGGTATTTGACAGAAGTGGAAGCTGAACTCCAGGCAATTTTCTGACAGACAACCACATGAAGAGTATGCTGTGCTGCAGAAGGGAAAGTTTAATTCTGGTAGAGCAGAGACCAACAATACAGATTTTCTACAGGTTTTTGCTCACTCCACAGTCAGATGAAACCCAAGCAACCATTTGATGCCAGCCTACATAACTGAAGGCTGTTAAGAACTAACCCTAAAATGTGCTGGGGCTGGGATCAACAAATGCACATAAATTCTTAACCTGTTTCAAGAATCATGTTTCACTAAGAGACCTTTGCAGGAGAGGTTTGCCCTCTGACAGCAGTCCTGGCATCTACTGCCAAGTTACTACCTTCTCAAGGAGGGGAGAGGGTTATAAAAGTCTAAAAAATTGAGCTGCAAATTGGGTCATTTGAGTTGGTTGAACATCCACCATAAAAGGACTTACAATTATACACCGCTTTAATTAATTCACTTCTGATTAAATGTGATATTACACTGAAGTACCCTGATGATAACAACACCTCTTTTACTTCTGGTACCTGAAAGCACCTTAGACCCTCAGCTCAAAACATCATTAATCATAAATGGGCAGAGTGCCCAAAGAGAGTACAACAATGGTGCAGTAACAAAACCACATCCCATCCACAAAACATCATCCGTAAACAACCCCTCGGCAGCATAAAGCAGAAGCAAGTCATCCTGGGAAAAGTGCTCAGGGAACTCTTTAACAGCCAGCAACACTAGTCACAAACACTGCTTCAAGAGATGTGTCTTGTTCACTGTGGGAGATCCTCCAGAGTGGACAACCTACAGACACATCTGGGATCTCTGGGCAACAGACATCATGGGTAGACGTGACTTATCTTCCTGGCCTCCTCCAGAGAATGCAGTGCCAACCACTGGAGGCTTCCCCACGCTGCCTGGCACATGCGGGTGGCCAAATGTTTAAATAGATGGATCTGGAGAACTGGGAAGAACAGGATCCTTCTGTGTCTGAGCAGCTGAAGAAGGCAACTTAGCTTGAATTCCTATGGCCATCGGAGAGGCTGAAAAATGCTTTCTCACAGGAACAGGGGGAGATGCAAGGAGAGTTAGAACCTACAGACTCACAGATGATGCCTTGACACGTCACCATCAGAGTAATGGCTTTCAGCACTCTCAGACTGCCCAAGCCATCGGCCCCAGGACAGCCCTTCCACACAGGTGCCAGGGCTTCCAGCCTCCCGGCTACTGTGCTGGGCTGGAGAAGATGCAGGTCCAGCAGTGTCTCCAAGGGTCTGCGCTCCCAGTTCTCAACACGGTAATCTGGACACCCAAAGAATGCTACAGGCACCTTGAGCCTTTCAGGCTCCTTGCCACTGAAGTACAGGATCTGGAGGCATGACACCTGCCCAAGCCATGTCTCAAAGGTTGCTATTCCCTAAGCTCCTTCAGGAGAGTCCCCACCACTTCGCTGTTCAAAGTCTCTCCCACAGGGGTACAGGCCTTCCCTCTTAATGTAGGGCACCTCAGATGGGAGAGTTTCAATCTTGTCACAGACAGAAAATTCCAGAATTCATCTTTCCATGGGAAATGTTTTGCAGCTTCGACTTTCTCCAAATTGAAACACAAATTTTGCAAAGATGGCGACTCCTTACCAAACAGAATTTTTCCCATCTTTGTCATCTCTGCTACAAGGTGAGGACACACATCCCTGGCACTGGGCATCACCATACATGTCTGGAGACCAGATGTGTCTTTGGTGAGACAACATACTCTGCCCTGGGCTAATACATCCTACTTTTTGGCTAATGCAGCCCTACTGCTTCTAGTATGTTTGTTGCCTGTACTGTTTTTATCCGAGGCAATGTTTCTTTGGCCTCTGTTTGCTTTGGCTTTTATTGGACAAGGAGACAAAACTGAATCTCAGCAGCAGCAGCTCCTGACCACCTTAACTCTTTGACCTTTTCAATACTGGCTGCAAATGCCAACTTGTCAAAGAGGGACCTACTCGGAAGAAAACTCCCTCCAGTCAGAAGGAATGGAAACATAGGACCCACTTGAAAAAAAAGCCTTGCTTAACACTTTACATGCTCTAAGTGTTTGTCCTCCTTTTTTTCTGGGTTTTTATAGAGAGGGTAAAGATGCAGTCACTGCTGTGCCCCTAGGCAGGCTGTGGCATCTGCAGCTGTGACTCTGAACAGGGTTCAACTCCTTGGTGGCAGGGTCACAAGAACTCCTCTGAGCCTGTGACACTCCAATGCCCCAGAAGGTAACAGGGCTGTATTTAACTACAACTGTATCTGAAACAAGGGAGGGAGTGAAAGACCCTGGCTTTAATCAGTGGATAGACACAACCTCCACAAACCACATGCAGTTCAGAGCCTGCGAGAGAGAACCTTGATGTCAAACCAACATATTGCCCTATACCAGCCTCTGCCACAACCCACCAGTGGGTAACTACAGGCTCCAAACCGAAAATATAAAATATGGTATCTGTAATATGCTTTAGGCAACCTATATTTCGAGTTTATGCAAAAAAGGACGATCAGACTTTCTCACAGCTTTTAACATAACTGTCTTTGCACACTGCAGCAGCTCACTCAGATCTCTGCATCCTGGTCAGGTGTACATGGCAGGTAAACCACAATGTCCAATATAAATTTTCAAGGGGAAGCATTCTGCTGTAGCCACTGTTAGGCCTTTTAATTAACACATAGCCATGTTTCTCTTACTAGATCTATGATGGTGAGGACTACACTGTGAGAGCCAGCACTAGACAACATGGCTCACTTTGAGCATTTACATCTCGCATCCACTGTCCATGGGTTTATCTGTGCAGTAACTGCAAAGACATAGGCTTCAGCAGCGATTAATAACCTAAAGCTCTCCAAGGACACGGGAGATGCGCTCTGTGCCTAGCAGTCATCATGCTGCTGTGCCTTTCCCACAGAGGTACAAGTCAGAGGCATAGCTTTGTGTGTCTGGGAGAGGTCCCACTTTGATAGCTGGAGACACTAGGTATGACAATGCAGGAGCCATTCCTCCAGGTCCTAGAGGTCCTATAGGGTCTGCTCATTCACAGAGAACAGGCAGTGTTGTGGAGAGGACCCAGATGACTGAAGTGTTAAGATGCTGAGAAGACTGAGATCAGCAGACCTGGGGTTGGAATGAAGCTTGGAAGCATTGCTGGAGCCGAAATGGCTGCATTATTCCTCTGTACATGCCCCATAGTATCCCTAGCATATAAGTTCTTTTCCCTTAACTAAGCTCCTGTAGCCCTCTATCTCAGGGAGAAGTGACTGCAATACCAATCCACAGCACTGTATATATTTAAAACTGAGAGTTAAAACGACCAGTATTTCCACGACCATTCCCATCGGTCAAAGAAAATTGACTGAAGAGTCACAAGCAGGTTTGCTGATTTAGGCTTGCTCTCTAATGGATGCCTCTGGCAGCTCAAATCACATGAAAAGGTGCCACAGAGCCAGCAAGTTCACTCTCCTCTTATAAATACTGGCTCTACTTACATAAAAGAGCAACTGATAAATTCCTCCTCCTCTGTCTTTCTCTTTTCAACACTTAATATTTAGTTATTTTTCTTTCAAGTGAAAGTTTTGAAATTGGTGTATGATTTGGTCCACAGCCCTAGGCTGAAATCTCAGCTCCACTGAAATCAATGAGCATTTGGCTACTGGGCAAGGATGACTTCCCAACATCCAGGCTTTTCACTCAAATTGTTGAAGACAGGGAGGGTATGCTTTTATCACAGATTGGGCAGAAATGGCCACTCAAACACTTACCTGAATGGCACAACAGCTACAAGTAATTCACATGCAAATATCCAATATTAAAATCCAGGGCTGAAATGCTTGGATTTGCCAAACCTAGTACTCTATGAACACTAGCTGGTTTGCAAACAATGTAATTGGAGTAGAATTGCTATTGTGTTTGTTTGTTTTGAATATTTTTGGCCAGGAAGTTGTCCTGGAGGTATAGTTGAGCATAAGTGGTCTGGTGGAAAAATGTCATTCATTCTGTTCCTATTAAAACCAAAAACAATAGCCACACAAAGACAGCAGCGACAATTTCTGCTCTTCATGCCTCTAACAATGTGTTTTCAACCCTAAAGGCAACATCTTGTTTGTACCCAATTGATTCTGGGATCATATTTTATATAATCAAATATATCTTTGAACAAAGATATATTTTATGAACTGCTCAATTTCCAGATGACCTTGGAAACAGCAATTCATAAAATATAGCTTTATCTCTATCTTCACAATCAGCTAGAAAAATGGCCCACCCATACTCTGTGGACTGCCAGTCAAGACCCAGCCAACAAATTAATTACCCAAAGCATCCAAAACTTTAAAATACATTAATTCTTTGTCTCAGCCACTGAACACTAAGTATAAATTACTTGTCCTAGCACCATGTTAAAGACCTGGGGAGCATCCATCATCTTTCAATGACCAAAGGAAAGTGTAACCCTCATCCCAGGAGACAAATCAATCTAAGCAAAAAAACTTGTTTCATTAAATGTTTATTATGAAATCTGTACATGAAGCCATATATAGACCCCTTAGGGTCATGGCAAAGCTAAAGGCTATGTTTTGGTTACAGGGAAGGATTTGCTGATGTAAAATAGCCATTAGTGTAATATTATTGGTTCTAGAAAGGGATGAAAAAAACCCCACATTTAGTGTTTTACAGCTCTGTCAACCACAGGAGTGTTTCTTTAAAACATACTCAGTTAAAGGGAAGTGAAATTCTTTTAACAGAGACTGCCTGCACTGCCTGGGCTCTCCCAATAACAAGAGTACAGAAGACACACCATCATGGACTGGCAGGAGCACTGCAGGTAAATTTGAAGAAACAAGAGCTGCTGCAATGCTGTATGTACAGAACAACCCCAAACACTATCCACAGAGTCCTTCAGATAAATCAGCAAGAAGGACCACTACAAACAGATAAATGCAACCAAGTCTTTGAGTGAGGCACAAGGTTTACCAAGTAAAGTTTCTCTCTCTGCCTTGTGCTTATCAAAGTTAGGTGTAAAAGCAATGGACCGGGGATGCACTCTTAGATAGCACAGCGCTTCTGGACATCTCTTTCCTCCTCTCTCAATATATTGTATTTAAATAGAATAAGGACCCCAGAGGTGTTAAATTACTGAGAGGGGAGGTCTGAGGTCAGGAAGACCATAAACACGGAGCAGTCTGCAGCAGCTCACCGTGGAGAGGCTGTTCAAGCCCAGCCCGCAATCTGCCATCTTCCCTTCCCCAGAAGTCTCACAGGTGTGAGTCAGTTTTAGAAGTGATTTTGAACATGCTTAACACTAGCAAGTGGGAAAAAAATCAGCAAAACTTGGGATCAGTTATGAAGATGTTAATTCAGGGCAGGCAGAGGTCAAGTGCAGGGCAGATGCAGCTGCCCAGCTTGCAACTTTTTTTTTGATATTTCGACCTCCCAGGAAGTCCTGGGCCAGAGGACGTCCTGGGGTTTCATACACGACCAGGTAGAAACACTGCACAAAGCAGGACTTCAAAGAAGAAAGCACTTTAATGTCTGGACAAATAAATTCAATTAGCAGTCTCTAACATTGAGGCAGGAGGATTTTTTACTTTTAACCTATAAAATCATATTTGCTAGCATTCCGTGACAAAAGCCAACTACTTGCAGTCTTAATTACAATATTTTTTTTCCATGTCTCTGCTTACTTTGAAAGTTCACCACTGTCTCTGGCAGGGTTTTGACAAATCCACCAGAGGGTATTTCCAAAACAGAAAGCCGTGTTTTTATCAGGATCTCCCCACAAGAGACCTTGGGGCTTGCATTAAAGACTTGTTTGTTCTCTGTAATGTTATATTAGAAAGACTAAAAGTTTTTCTGTTAGTTCAAGAAATGCTTTAAAGCACTGGTACCAAAAGAACCTCAGACAGTGACCGCAGGTCTGTTTTTCATCCAAACACGGGAAAAGGAAGGAAAATAAAGATCATCCCTGAGACAGCTTTTTTGAGGCAGCCAGATACATACATGCTCAAACCCACCGAGTGAGGATGGAATTACCACTCTATACTATAATATTCTCCCAACGCCCAGGACATCCTGGGTCCCTGCCGCTGCTGGAATGACAGCCCACATCAAGCCGAGTTCTGCTCTCTTCTCATGTGTTGACCTCTGCTGAAATCAGCAGGACCCTTTGCACAAGAGGAGAGGCTCTGCTGCGAGGGGCCGGCTGCGCGCCATGCTGGCAGCGCCCGCGCGCCGCCCAAGCCAAGGGAGCGCCCCAGCCCCGCGGAGAAGGGGCCACCCTCCTCCATGGGCTGCAGGGAAGCAGCTAGCTGTAAATTCCGTTTGGGACTCTGGGCACTGCCCAGTGGAGACACTAACACAGCGTGTCTCCTGCCTTGTCCAGAGTGTGGCTTCCCAGCATTGTTCTGAATAGCTCCGGACCCCCACTGAAGCACAGTGATGGGTGGCTTACACTGAAATGTCCCCCAACCAGGCTGATTTATGGTTGCCAGGAGTCTCAAGGATGTCAGCTCTTCCTGATTAATTTTTTTATCCTTATTTTCCCTCGTTTTATATTTGAATATTGCTTATTGCAATATTTTTCAGAACTATTCTCTGGAAAGCCATACTGGCTAATTTTTGGCTTGTAAATTGCTCATGAGCAGTTTGTGGCTTGTCTTTAAAAAAAAAAAATCAAGCAACTCTGGCTCATTTTGGTTGGATAAAGAGATTTTGTGGCCTCCATCAATTCTAGTCCCTGACAGCAGTGACAGAGCTCTTATTATCACAAACATACAGTTGCAATTTTAAAATTTGCTTCCTGTGACTCTTCGTTAAAATTTAATCAACATTTTCTGCTTTCACAAACATTTCCAGCAGAAAGTTCACTTTATAGAATATTCACGGGCAACAAGTAAGAAGGAAGGTAAAAGAAATATGAGGTTTTGATGTGAGCAAACTCCTGTTGGTTGTCTAGCTACTCCACTGAAGGATTTAGGGAAGGTGTGACCCAAGTAATTTTCTAGAAGATATTGCAGAATGCAAGCAACCAAAACCAAAGACCAATAATGCAGCAGCGAAATGTGGGTGAAGAAAAGACAACAGGCGACATAGTGGTGGCCCAAGCAGAAAGCCTATGCTGAGTTCACAGTGGATAGGGGTTTATTGGACCCGCTGTACATCTAGCTGTAGATCACAAGGTAGGAACTATTGCCAAACTGGCCAACAGATCCTGCACAACACAAACAACCTAAGGTGAAAACAAGAATTCTGAACAAAAGATGGTTGTTGAGCAAAAAGCTATTAATAGTGCTGGGTTTTATCCCAGAAATGTTGCGTAAAGTGGGACAATTCACATCCCTTTTCTGTGCTTCCATTTCCTCTCTCAAAGATCCCACTTAATATATTTGGGGCAGGGACTGTCTCTTGTTATGACTCTGTGTTGTGAATAGCACAAGGGGAACAATGCTGCAGCTGGGACCTCTGGATGCCACCACAAATGCCAATTTTAAGCAGCGGTGACAACAAGCGGAAGGAGTTTGGGATCTAAGGAAGACCTGAGAAAAGACAGCGCACAATGTGGAATTCATCTTGTATTATAAGCATGGATGGTTCTCATCTCCATACAAGAGTGACAGGGAAAAGCAAGGAAGCAGTTGTTGAGCTAGACAGAAGGAAGAACACTCTTTGCTCAGGCACTCCAGCTTAAGCAAAATTCCTCCAGAGCTGCTCCTTCACTTCTGCACTCTCACTGCCCCTCCTCTTCACCATCTCCCCAAGCCATCCTTGAATAGCTCCACGCAGAGGAAAGCAACCACCTAGAAACCTAAAAAAGGGATGTTCAGGGGGCTGAGACACAGTATGAAAAATCTGATGGGGAAGGGTGGGGTCTCTTCTGCTGGGGAACATTTTTGTAGGAAACAGTCTAAATACCCTGTGCGGGTGACTTGCTTTCTGCTAAACATGTAGAAGATGCAGTGGTGCTGAGGAGCTGCCCTGGAAAGGCCTGGATAGACCTTTACCATCTACTGAACCAACATGGAAAGGCCCAAAGACAGCAAATCCCAGGATTACAACAATAAGCTTGGAAAACACTTCAGAAGTTGAGCAGACCACATCCCTGCCCTGAGGTGGGATCAGTCCTGTACCATCCATCCAACTCACCAAGATCCAGACACACAAACAACCTAGTAATACACATCTACACTGCATCCCACAGTGTGCCCCAGGACCTGGCTGACTTCAGGGATATACATGATCCCAACCTCACAACCTCTCCAACAGACAACACTAGGTCCCCTCTGGAAGAGGCCCAGGGTTCCTGCAATGGGTACACTAGTTGGTGATGGGGAACCCAGCCACATTATCAACTATCGAGACCTGTGAAGCTCTTTTGTCCCCAGGTACAAAAAGGACGTTCCACTATTCCCAAAGATGTAGCCCATCTCCCCTTTTGTCTCCCAGTCCCTTACACTGCCCTTTCTTTCTGTTTTCTTCTCCTTGCCCATGCCAGCTGCCACCAATCACAAGTAACCAAAATTACTCATCTTTGTCCTTCCAGTCTCAATTCACCTTGGCTGTAAAATGCAAATTTTTTTCTTTCCTTTGCAAAATCAATGATCTTGAAAACCTTGAACATCACTCTGAAGCCCTAGTCTCATCCTCCTTTCATTTCTGGAGATGCTGACTCCCTCCCACATCGGACTGAGTTGCTCCAGGCAGCCTTGTCTTCATGAAATCAAGAGGGCTTGAATAATCCTCTCAGACAGGCACCTGAATATTTGTGCTGTTTTTCTGGGTTTCTGTCAGTCTGGGGTGGCGCATCAGGAGCTCTACTATCACACACAGTTCAGAAATACTTCAGCACTGCTCCGAGGCTGTGTCGCTCTCCGGTCACCCTCTCCCCCTGGCTGTAGGATGGAGAAGCTGAGCTCACTGTACTCCGTGAAAGGTGACTGCTCTTCACCCTCATGCCCTGTCTGTCCCTGCAGTGGCACTTCCTCTACATAGCGGTCAAGCCTGAAACACCACGAGAATAAAGCTTTCCTGCTCACCTAGATGCTGCTCTTACAGGACCCCGTACACACACCGAGGAAGGATCCATCCCAGATCCACTTTTACAATGATGCTTCTGAGCAAGGACCCACACCAGTAGTTACCTGGGTCCCACCCAAAACCAGAGGATCATGAAGACTGAAAATCACAGTCAAGCGCAGCCTACCCTATTATGCTTTTCATCCCAATTTTCAACTTGCACCCCTCCCTTTGTAATGTGGTGGTAAATAAATGTCTGTTCAAAATACCAGATAATTAACTGAAAGCGTCTGTGAACATGAACAAAAGCTAAACCGACACCTCAGACAGGATCACACATCAGCCCTGGCATATGAAGGAAGTTCTGAGAAACCTTCCCAACTAACTAAAGATGAACAGATCCAACTTCCCAAGTACACTTAATTGCTGTAGGAGCCCCAAGGAAACACAGGAGAGGTTAACTGTGAGGAGCTCACCATGAAGGGCAGCAATTGGCAATACTTTAGCTCCCAACACTGCGCTCTCCTTCACTCCCCTGACAATTTGACACACTGCTGTTTATCCTAATCCATTGTTCATGGTCCTCCCCACCCAGTCTTCAGTCCATGTGATGCTCTCCTGTCCCTACCAAATGGAATTAATTTGGGGTGCTAGGGCTCTATCAAGAGACTTTACTACAGTCTAAATGCTGGCAAAGTAATACCTGCTTTCACACAGATATTTTGGCCTTTTATCAGACACTTGGAGTAAACAAGCAAGCCATAACATTTTTCTGGGGCAGCTGGCTCGTAATTCCTGGCTCCCTCAGTGATCCTCTGAATAACCAGATAACTTTCAGAGTGAGATCCTGGTCAGCAAGGATTGTTTATCAACATAAACCTTATTCTCCCAGAACTCCCCTCTACCTCTAACTTGTTATGTAAAGCTGATGCTGCTAAAACATTTAGCTGAACTTGGGTCAAGAGAAGATGGCTTTTGAAAGACTTCCAATGGTTCATTTGCAATAAATGGCTAAGGAATAAATCATTTCAGCCCTAATGAATCCTCAAGCAGTCAACTCTGTTAGCAGGGCAACTCCAGCAGCGAAGAACAGGGGAAGGCTATGGTGACACGCAGAGACTTGTGACAAGCACAGAAAGCAGCCAGAAAAGACCACCATGATGCAGAGAGGTTGCCATGTTGGGTTAGACCATGATCCTTGCTAGACAAGGACCTCCACTTCATGGCAGCAAGTATCACTTACTCCTTCTGAATAACTTCCCAGTAGGGAAGTCTTCTGCATTCTCTCAAGGACAGAGCTGGTTTTCTGCCCTGATGCCCAGAGGCTTACAGCCCCCCCCCCCCCCCCCCCCCCCCCATTTTTACCCTAGTTAATCCAGCTGACAGCATGCCTATGCTTCATATAAATGTCTCTCCCTTTCTGCCAGTCCTGCTATGCTCTTGCCTTCAGTGACTGCAGTGACAACTTCCAGGGATACTGATGTACCAGGCAAAAACCATCTGGGAGCAGTTGGGGATGCCTGGGCTTCCACCTTTGGCCTCAGCAGAGACATGAAAAAAGAGTGCTTAATAATTTACATGACTTTCTGTACTGTCGTGGCGTTTCTTCTCCTTTCGGAGACCTCAGATTTCAATTCTGTGGGGTACAAGCTGTTTCCAGGGCCCCTTCCTCCACTCCCAGATGCAAAGGTCCTTCCCTACTCACACAACCATCCTTGCAAGTAATGCTTCACATGGAAAGCACTAGCAGCCTTGTACCAGTGTGACTGGGGGCATGGGACCTCCATCCACCACCAGAAGTTGGGCTGGGGACCACCACCACACCTCCAACCCCAGTTCAGCAGACACAGTCCACCTGTGGACCACGGTCAGCTCCCCACTGGACCATTTCCCCAACATCTCAGGTCTGGCATGGTGGGGCTAAGAGCACTGGAGGGGTGGATTTGAGGAGAAGGCTTCAGGAAGCCTCATGCTCTGGCATGTGATGGCCACAGATGACAGCTAGGGTGGTCAGTCTGATAGCTCTTGGTGAGGACCATATTTGTTGTCTACAAAGCTAAATACCATACCTCCATGCGACTCCCATAGCACACCGCCCCAGCAACTCAGCCAGTTCACACAGACTGCGAGTGCGGCGTGGAAGACCTGCTGACTCAGGGTAATGCATCGAGTCCCAGGCTGCTCTGACAGGTTTGGACTCGAGCAGCTAATCCAAGCCCAAACCTGGGGAAGCGGGACTGTCAACTCAGGTTGGTCTGCACAGCCTCTCTGTTCAGGGTGGCCTTTCTCTTCAGGGTGGCCTCTCTCGAGAGCACCCAGAACCCCTAGGGTAGGCTTTGCTCTGAAGTGGTCCCTCTCTTCTGGGTACACAGGGAGCCCAAGGGCACCAGCCTCCTCCCTGACACCCCCTTGCCTCCTCCACAGTGCTAACCAGAGCCAGCATTGAGAACCCAAGGCCAGCTCAGAACCGAGCTCCCACAAGAGCCTTTGGCTGCTCAGGTCAAGTACGACTGATCAACTAAGTCCAGTCAACAGCACAGTAAAAATGCTAGCCTTTTTCTGCAGAATAAGAGGGTTTAAGGCAGAAGTCTGGTGCAGAACAGTTCTTTCCCTTTAAATTCACACCCTAGTCCAAGCATGTTTTGCAAGAGCCTCCCTGTGCAGACAAGCCCTGAGGCTTCAATGCAGAAAAACACCCCTGCTGGGGGAAGCACCCAAGACATTTTGAGGCCAGGGCCCAGAGTATTAGGATGAGGTGGCTGCTAACCCTGCACGTGGCAGAAGAGATGGGGCAGGCTCAGAGATGTGTAGTTCTCCATTAGCGTGAGAAGAAAGTAAATATGTACAAGAGACACTCGGTGTCTCTTCTGGCCTGCAAATAAGACCACAGAGAAAACAAGTGGAAAGGAGGAGAGGACAGACAGATGCCACACACTCAGCTCAGCTCACTCAGAAAACATTAATTGTGCTTCTTCTCAAAATGGTGATACTGGATTAAATATAAAGAGCTATCCACCTAGAGATGTGTTTGAAGCTTCTTATTATCTTTGATATTGTGAATGTTTAGACTCCAGAAAGGACACACTGCATGGCTTTGCCCTCCGATGACAATGGAGAAGAGAAATTGGAGATTCTCACAAAATAAAGTAAGTACAACACCTGGGGCTTTACGGGAAATACCAGATTATCACAGTTCTGGTAACAAAACCAAAACTGTTGGCAGTGCTTCAGATTACTACTGGTTCTTTTTTTCTTTCTAACCCCCCCAAAATGAACAAGACACCTACCTAACCCTGTAAGAAAACCAGAGCTATGACTCATGCCATCTCTCTCAAACACTGACTCAAAACATTACCAACATAAAATGTTACAACACATGAAATGAGCAATGGCCCTGCTAACACAAGGCTTGTTCTTAAAATTGCATGGCCTGCCCACATTTTCTAAATATAGGCTAGACAAGGAAACCTCTCCAGAAGCACTAATAATTCAAACAACACACCAAATACATGCTATGTGACCAAGGTGGTTTTGAAAGCTGTTATCAACATATTTCCACTGTACAACCTTTCTTAGCCACTCCTGCTTTCTCTTCTGACCATCAGCCGCAGGTAGAATGGATAAGCTTGACGACAAAAAGGATCAATTCCTGAAATGCATCTTAAGAAAGACCTAAGCAACAACAGCAGCATTGCGACTGCTTATCTGCAGATTCAGGAGGGCAGCCTTTACACCTGGAAGTTTACCAGGAGAAAATAGAAGTATTATGGAAAAAAAATAAGGCTTGGGAGTTCTGTGGAAGCTGAGGTCACTTGTCCTGGGAAGACTCTGCAGCACCTACACCATCATCAGGAGGACATGTCAGCATCCATGAGCCTGCCTTGACACATGAGCTGACCGAGAGGGGCACTGAAGAGCCAGAAGCATGCACTGTAACCAGTACGTAAGGGCTAGGTGCTTGGGCTACACAGCCCAAAACTGCAGTGTGCCTTTACTGCTGCTTTATCAATGCTGGTATCCAAGCAAGTGACAGAAAAGCTTGCTCAGGACATCTTCATGTTCTTCCCTGACGGCAGTGCAGCCATCACGCTGGCTGCGTGAAGACCGTCTGCCCATGGCTGCCTCTTTCACAAAGCCCTTTTTTGGTTATCAACAAATCTCTTCATCGTCTTGCATGGAAGTGTGCAACTGTGAATCGGGAAAGCTGAGTCAGATCCTCAGCCTCGTGGTTAAGGAATGGGCTGCTGCAGTGCAGCATGGGTGCCTACAAGCCACCACGGCAGCATGGGATGGGCACTGTCCTTCAGCTCCTGCCTCCTGAGCGAACTCAAGTGTTCATTTAACCATCATCCACAACCATTCCTCCAGGTTTTTACCATTTTCTCCCCCAGCTATCAGCATTATTTGCCAAGAGGTCCCTCTTGAAATCCACCCACTGAGACTTCTTCAGAAGGTCCCAAACCAAGATACCCAGGAGTTTATGAGGCCTCTCCCTTGATCTAAATGTTCCCACTTCAGACAGCAGAAAGGTTTCATTATCCCTAAGTGGTCTCACTAGCCCTGCTGGACAGAAGGGGGGTGCCCAGGGCTCATCAGGGTTGACAGTGGGAAGGACACCCAGAAATAGGTAATATGTGCTTTCTCCCATTTTCCTGAGATAACTTTTTTAGGGAAAAAGGTTCAGATTCTGGACAAAGACTATTCATACCTGGAAGGACTGGGAGAGGTAATCCAGGACTGAGTGGGAAATGTTCTTTCAAGTAGAGAAGAATCATGGACATTATTATACACACACTGCTTTGGTACTGAGTCATCATTTCATGTAAGATCCAGGATAATTTTTGTTTTGTGCTGAATCTCCTTTCCATGGCATCTCTGCAATGTTAGGACCTCTTCTGCAATGCAAGTTTTAGCTACGTTTGTTACCCAACAGCTAGACAGAGAGTTTATTTTAGCATTCATTAAATGTGCCTCTCACACAGACTCTCAGCACAAATACAGAAACCTAATCTCATTTACAGACAAATGTGAAGCAAAATACACTTCCATGCCAAAGAGAAGTTAATCACATTCCTTGTCCTTGCCCTTCAGGCAAAAGCCTGAGCGAGCAGATGAAACATGCACGATCTCTGTAAGGGAAACAAAGTGCTTCTTGGGTAGCAGCAATCGGGCAGACTCCTGGCCTCTGAAAGACACAGCTGGTCTAGTCCCAGCACCCTGACCTACGGATCCAGGACCTGTTAGCAAGACTTTCTGGATCTGAATCACTTTACCACCTCAGTCATTTTCAGGCAACCAAGATTCATAGCACAAGACCTGCAAATTGCTCTGCTCATGGCAGAAGTCACCCAGCCTAGCACTGGGATGTTGTGTGATGTGGAACTGATGCTGCTGCACAAGCTGCTGTGTCGGCCATGGAGCGGGCATAGCAGCAGTGCAGGCTGGCTCTGGAAACCTGCTGGCTGAGAGAGCCCTGCCTTGCACTGCCAGCTGCCTACCCAAAAGGAAGCAATGTACCAACAACAGTAGCCACTGGAGTGTTTCCCAAGTCTCTTCCCCCATCAGTATTCCTCTTGCTTACAAACCCCGCAATGGAAGTCAGGCAGGTGATTTTTTTTTTTTTTTTTTTAAATTTGCTTTGTAGTGCAGCTGAGGCTTCTCTCCTGCAGAGAGCAGCAAGTTAGCACCGGTACAGCTGAAGCTGGTTACCTTGCCGTGCAGAACTGTGCTAGCAGCTGAAAGATCCTCCCTCCTTCCACCTGGCCCAAACTCATCATTCCTCTCTGCCAGCCCTGTCACACTCACCAGAGCTTGGAAACAGGCACAGGAGACAGGCGTCTGAACACTCACGCCGTACAGGCAACAGGGACATAGACAGGTTCAAGGCAGCACCTTTACCTCACGTCCCTGGCCATTTTTGTCCCAGGAGCATCAATAGCCAGTTCCTTGCTGGGACTCAAGCTCATTTGCTGATCTAACTTCTCATATCATGAACGTGGGAGAGCTATCAATAATCTGGTAGACTCTACAAACCCACGCCTGCACACACACCACTTCTGGAGTAAGACCAGTCTGCCCGCAGAGCAAGGAGGCTTCTCTACAGGAGCACTTAGGTCAGGCTGAGAGGTGGGAAACAGTTTGAACACTACGAGCTCTTTTGGTGTGCTTTCAACCAGAGACAGCTGTTGAGCACGGGAGTTTTGTCAATGGTTTGACGGGAGGAAGAGATGTACAAGAGGCATACAAGAAGCAACAGGATCAGTACAGGCTTTGACAGTGGTGTGCTAGCCAAAACTGCATACCCCACCCCACAGAGGGCTGGAGTGCATCGGGAACCAAGTGCCATGGATTTCAAAGTGGAATAAAAAAATTCATGTGAGCACAAACATATGTACATACGCACACACACAGAGCTTCAGAGCTGGAATAAAGTCCCAGCCTTCAAATCAAAAAGCTCTTGAAAGTGAGAGGGTCAGATGCTCAGATGGTACATATCACACACACCCCCCAACAAAGCCAGAGAAACATCTGCTGAGAACCTGGCTGATGGATTTTAACCTGATTTTACCCCTGAATTAAGCAAATGTGCAAATTCTGACACCAAAATCAGGCCTTCTCTGAAGGGCTTCCAAGCATCAGTCAATGCTGTAGGAAATCTGCTTTGAAATTTCGGAGTGTTTTTTTAAAAATATGACACTAATGCACCTGACTTTAGTGTAGTTTTAAGGTAAATTAAAGTTTCACTGCTTCCCTAAAGAACACTTTTTCTGTCCATCTCAGACATTTGTAGCTGGCTGTCTTTTTCTGAGCTGCCAGCCACTGAGTCTCAGACTTGGAAAACAAATGTGGTTCCCCTCCCCTCCCTATCCTTACCAGGCATGAAAATTCAGCAAGAAAAACTGGGCTCTGACTTCCATATGTATTCAAAAATTTAAGGGGGTAAGAAGGGATAAGACAAGCTGTAGAAGAGCTCCAGGACCATCAGAAGCACGGTCATCACCATTACTGCACAGAGACAGCCTTGGATGGCTTATTGCTCTTCACTGCAAATTAGCTCTCCCTCATATTGAGGAGCTCTTACCTTCCAGACATGCCTGAAATAAAATCCTTTATAAGGACCAATGACTGAGTCTGCCAAGCCTAATTACCAGAGTTATTAATTACCTAGATGTTTAATTTTTACCATTATTACTTGTATCTGTTGTTACAATTTGGAACATCTCAAAAATGCAGCAACATAACACTGCCCTTGTCAGAGAGGAGACAGTGCCAGGTCACATCAGTTCAAAACACAGCTTTCTGTCTGGAGCACAGCACAGGAGCCAGCACCATGTCCTGGCCAGAAGGCCACGCACATCTGGCACTGCTCTGGATGCTCTCACAGGACGTTGAGGGAACCTGCAGTTCTGCTCTGATCCCTTGCAGGTCCAAGGGAGAGCTTCCCTCTCGGGCAGAGTCACATCTCCCAATCACGTGAGTTCCGTTATCCTGCTCCAGACAGGAGGTCAGTGCAACAGGTGATGCATGTCCGAGTTCCAGCCTGGCTGGAGAGCCCTTCGCCCTCCCAGTCCGCCCCTGCTGCCAGCACGTCCCTCCACCGCAGTGGTACTGGCAGATCAGTGGAGGGTGAGTAGCTGCCAGGGTGAGTGGCTTCAGGCAATCAGTGCTGAGCAAACTGCTGGGTGAACCAGGAGTGGTGGGTGGCTCCTACCCAGCTTTCCACTCCCCTCCAGCCTCATCCTCAGTGACACGATATGCAGCTTTCCCAAAGGAAAGCTCCGGGTTACCTCACTGCCTAGCAGCCTCTGCCCTGAACATGGTCTCCAGCACAGAGTGGACAGCCAGCCCCTGCTGGGACTTCACAGTCCTGCTACCTCTCAGCCAAAGGAAATGGTCTGGATTTAGGGTCCAGTCATGAGCTGCAAGCTCAGCTACTCTTGAACTTATGTTCTTCAAATTCTCTTCAAGAGACACTCGGGTTTTTATGGAGCTTTGCTCCCAGAAGAAAACAAGCACATCCAAGGAAGAGCCACGTGTGACCCACAGTCCAACCATTGCTTATTGCAAGAGCATGGCCCCTCTATAACAAAACTCCCAGGCACAGAAAATGGCACAGGGTCATGCAACCCCCGTGCTGAACTCCCCTTATGCACCTGAAAGTGTCCACTGGAGTCCAAGTGTAAATGAGGAGGGGTGAGAAGAACAACAGGCTCATCTCCCCTCCTCTTGCTGCCTCTGGAGTTACGGGACTGAAGCGGGAGGATGTAGGTCTACACGCTCACCCTGTCCTAGTCTCATCCCATCTTCTCCAGTCGGTTTTGAGTTCAAGCACTGCTGCAGTCCTTGCTGAGCTCAGTGCTGAGCCAAGGCTGGAGATCAGGGTAGCACTCAGAGCAGGAGGCTGGTAGTCAAGATGCAGGTAGAAGGATGACAGAGCCATGCTGCTCATGGAAACACAGCTTTCCTTTAGCCACTTTGCAGCTGGAGCCCATCACATTAACAAAGGCAGAAGAATGAGGTAAGGGCATGACCTCGAAGCTCGGCAGCCAGGCTGTGCTCAACCCCTTTCCAGATGTTCCTCCTCTCACCAGAGACTGCCCTTCCCAGGTTACTGACACCCATCTCCAAAAAGGGATGGAAAATACCCAGGTCTCTGACTCACCAGCTTTTGGATCCATGGTGGGTTTACTTACTAATGTACCATTCTAACCCATCCTGCCCCTCTGCCAGGAGTTCCTAGCCCCTGAGTCTGCCTGAATGGAGAGACAGGTTATTCCTCAACCCTGCTGTGTCTCTCTCCCATAACCCTTCTGTTTGTATTAACACCTGAGACTATGAGCCACGGCCAGTGGAGGAACAGAGCTGCATGCTCATTTATCAATTCCTCCTTCTGTAGAGCGAGCGAGCTCCAGCAAAAAGACCAGAAAGCAGCTGGGACACATAACCTCTTCCTTTACCCCAGCATGAATCACTGGAGCTTGTGAGTCAGACCCCCTCCATTCTGAAAGCTGAGCAAGTTACTGCACGCTCACTGATCCGTGGTAACTGGCCACATGCATGCTCTCAGCTACATGGCAATGGCAGCAGCAGTCCATTAGTTTAGCCAATGGAAATGATCCAGTGAAAACATGCATGTGGCCAGATCCTGGAGCACAGCTGATGTCTGGTACCTTGTGTGCATGGGTGTCCACAAAAACCAAAACTGCTACTGTAGGATACCCTTGTAAACAAATATTTTGGCTAATGTTTCTATGAGCTCCTTAGAACCGGAGTCCTTCCTACAATCAGAAGACTAAGAACAAATCAAGAGCATGTTCACCCTGCAAATAGCTCAAGCAGAGGTACCTTAGCCAGCAGCAAAGTGGCTATTTTGGTTGCTCTACTGTTGACTACCTCTGATACCATGAGCTTCCACCGCAAAGCCTGCACCTAGCAAGGGACTTTCACATCCCTCACCAAACTCTGTGTTAACGTGGCAGTATTCTAAAGCACCCCAGACTGGTGGACCTGACAAATGTACACCTGCTTCTGCTGCAATCCCACCACTGGCTCACACCCAGGGGCACCTTCCTCCTTAAGACCTCTGGAGTTTCAATTGCAACACCCTCTACACAACCTTGCTACCAAATCCTGACTCATCTGGGAACTGAGGTCAAGCTGGTTCCTACTGAAACATGAGATACTCTCTGCAGAGACTCTTCACCTGCTCTCAGAGTAGTTTTCCAGCATTAGCATTTGCCACGGGCAGTTCAAGAGAAAGGCACAAATCCTGTGTTGCCAGCCTTATTAGCACTGAGGAACAACAAAAACCTTAAGCACACACAATGTTTTCCTCACCGCCAAGTAAAAATAAGAGAGAATGTCTGGAATTGCTGGGGAATTTAACCAACCAAATGCTTTACATTTCTCCAGTCTTGTCTCCCCAGGCGACCTCATGGAAGTACAGATGAAACACAGACTGTTTCCAGTCTCATAGACCTTCCCTTTCCAACTTGCTCCTCACCCACTCCACTATCAAGGGTTCCTCCAGCCCTTTTGCTTCTCCAGCATATCTCTCTGTGAGGCTGGTGCCTCCTAATCCACCGCCACAGCTCTAGCATTTGCTCACCCTGTTCTTCTCTGAACATTTGCACTGGCACTGATCCCTTTGTCCCATTTCTCCAAAGCCTACCCCAAATCTGTCAGAGTGCAAAAGGGCACCTTCTTTTACACCCATGGTCTTGCCTCAGTGTCAAGTCTTTGATTGCCCCAAGCCGTCCAGTGTCCAACAAAGTACCATCTTCTGCAGTGAGGAAGTTTTCTTCCAAACCTGCAATTTGCCAGCATTGTGGGAGCATTTTATACATTTATCTGCTGGTCTGTTGCTACATTCTGCAGTGCACGTAGTCCCTGCAGGGTGTGCCTTACACGTGTGTTGGGTGGGACACAGTCTGTCTGTCTTTCAATGCATGTTACAAACACCTAAATGAGGGATTTTGATGGTGCTTCTTCATAGGTGGACACCATCTCCCTCTGGAGGCCTTCATGTGCTGTTCCACTGGCTAGAGCTGTATCTGAAGCACTCACTTTAGGACAGCTGCATCACTAGAGGCATAAAAATAATGCGTTTAGGTTGAAGATAGCCCTCGTCCTCAGAACAAAGCGAGTAATTCACATGCGATCACCGATCCTCTTTTACACATTCAAATAAGCCAAACCAACTGTGTTAAAAGCCATTGTGGAAGAATCCTTTCCTCCCAAGTTTGAGAGACCTCAGGGGAAATCTAGCACCCACCACGGCACATTGATGTTCTTTCCAGAAACAGCTGTTACAGCTCTCCTCCTCTAAGAAGTTTTTCTGCTACTCTGATTCACTGGCAGTAAATGGCTTTACTACATGGGGCAATCCCCCCAGACCAGCTGGCAGGGCTAGGAAGATCACCCCTGGGAGTTGGAGTGGTTTTCCATGCCAGAGATGTCCTGGGGCTCTCTACAGAGCACTCCATGAAGGAGTGTCTAAGGGTACTTTCCAATGCAGACACCTTAGACACACAAGGGTAGATCATAGGTAACAAAGTTTGGACCTCAGCAGCAAGCAACTGGTCAGGGATACAGTGTGACGAAGGAAGGCTTTCCACCCTGTTACCACCCCCTGAGTTTCCCTTGCACTGGCAATCAAACAAATGTTCCTATCTGGATCTCCTTAGAGACTGTGTAAGACTTCTGTAGGTTCCTCTTCTGCCCTCTGGTTTCAGAGAGGTCAGCTCACCCTATTTGCATGGAAATACTACAACCTGGGAAAAAACGTAGAACACAAATTGCTCCTGAAGTGTCCTGCCAGTTGCCTGATTTGTGCCAGGGCTGGGTTCCTGCATCAGCCCGAGCATGCTGGAGAGGCAGTCTGAGGTCCAGCCACAAGTTGAAGAAATAGAGTCCACGGGATAATCTGCTGCCTGAGTGAGGGTCTATGTACCAGGACTAGGGCATCTGCTCAGAAGTGATTGGGGGAGGAACTCTTCTCTTCTAAATGTCCTTTTGGTGAAGCTTTGCTGTGGTGCCTCTGAGACCTCATGGCAAAGGTGACCTGTGATGGGAAATGTGTTTGCAGGTTTCACCAATCCCAACCCAAGCCAAAATGGGATTTGGTTCGGAGACACCACAGACAACCAAGTGTCTTCCTCTGATGGACCCACAGAGCAAACAATGGGCAACCTCTGCAGCAATACAAGGCAAAGGAGTGGCCTGGATCTAAGAAATATGGTTAGCAATGAATACAGACTGTGTTCATGTTGTGCAAGCCAAACCCAGAACCTTTCTTTTCTTTGGCTGAGATACAGATGGGATCAATGCAATCACCATCAATTCTGCTGTGGATCCATTAGCACAGAGAAAGGAGGTTTGTACTCCCCATTGTGGACTTATATGAGATAAAACACCCTTAGAGTGCATCTCAGCAGAGGACTAGGTTATCAGCATGAGTAACTACAGGTAAAGTAGTCCTCTTCCCCACATGCAGCCCCCATGGCCCAGTGCCTCGAAGCAGGTGGTTGCTCCCTCTGCAGTCCCAGCGTGCCTCATTCCCCCGCTGTGCCCAAGGCAGTGCCTCTCAGTCCCACCAACCCCTCCATGCTGCTCCCAGTGAAGGTGATGCGCAGGATGTAAGCACTGCCCTGTCCCTGCTATGCACTTAGGAGGCAGGGTTGTCCTTCCCATGGCTGCGAGACAGCCCCCAGCCCCTGCACGCTCCAGAACCTCTTGGGCAGATCCTGTCATCTTCACGCAGCTGCTGACTCTGCTTGGTGGTTTCAAGCTCCCCGTCCTGAAGCTATCGCAAAAGTCTCCTCCCAGATCCCCCAGCACCAGCTACGTTCTGATGTCCTTGGCAGGAGACCATGCAGGAGGCACCCTCTGCCAACCCAGCAGCTCTGGGGCAGAGGCAGTAGAGGAGCCCATGCCCTGGGCACAGCAGGGTGGTGGGTCTCTGTGCTCAGGGTAAAGGCATGAAAAAGAGTAGGGGCAAATCATGCCACCAGTGATGCCGGTGTGAAGCCAAAGCAATTCTGTTCAGGTCAAGAGCACTCACTAGCATCATGGCAGCAGGACCAAGAGCAGAATTGCATCCAGGTAAGAGCTGAAGTGACAGTCTCCTCCAGGACCCAGTCCAGCCTGTAGCCTCTCTTAACACTGATAAAACACCAAGTCTGACAGGGTTGCTGCTTTGTCCAAATACATTGCCAGATAAACCACAGATAAGAAACAGCCAGGGATAATCCCTCCCTGATACCATGACAGAGAAAGAAATACCACTGTGCTGCATTGCCACCAAACCTTCTGTATCTAAGACAGTTCTCACATTGCCCCAGTTTGTAGTCCCCATTTACTCAGGAACTGAACTTTATCAGTTAAAGGCAATCTAAATATTTTATCATGGCAACATCTTAAATATTTTCTTGTTCATTCAGCAAGGAGCAGTTAGATCTCCTCTAAGGAACAGCCTGATTTCACGAATCAGATCAGCAGAGAGTGAAGGTTTACAGCCCACGTGTCTTTAACTACAGCTCAATGCAGTTACCCCAGAAAGTGAGGCTATAACTTAAACCTGATCTCTGAGTTGGTCTGTCCCAAGTAACAGTCCCTGTGATCCTCCAAAATAGTGGCTTTTGATATTTACCTCAGGAAGAAGCAAGAAAACAATGAACCAAACAGCAAAACATGACACACCAGAACCCCCAGAGAATTAGCACAAACCCCCTCAATTACCATATCACTGTGACAGGAACCGAGTGCTGCTGTTTTTTGTAAAAGTACATTGCCCTGAATTCTTGGGGCTTTGGGTATTGAAAAAAAAAAAAAAAAAATCAAGAAGAAAGCATACCTATAACAGCATGAAATATGAATGAGATGCAGAGATTTGCACACTTGTGTGGCAAATGCTCCCTATCATTTGCACCCTCATGCAACTCACAAGTACTTTCCTGCTGGCTTTCTGGCTTCTCTCTTCTTCCTTTAAGTAAAATTTGTTAAAAATGGGAAGTACCTTTTCCTGGGTCAGGTTCTCTTTCCCCTTTTTTCCCTTCTTTGTTCTTTTTGCTCTTTCCTTTCCCTTTTTTCTTGTTCTCGGACATTCTGCACAAGTGTTTACAGTCTCAGGAAAAGACAGTCCACACCAGATCTATATGCCCCACGACTGCTAATCCAAATGTTACTTGCCAGCTGCAACTTCCGACTGTTCTTATATTGTTTCTGACACAGACAACACCCACCACTGGGTGGAGAAGCAAAACTTTAACCGTTTGCTCACTGCTCCCAGTTGTCTGAAAAGATGCACTGGGTTACAGCAGGAGGGCAAGGGTAACAGTGCTACAGGATGGGAATAGCTCTCCTGAGAGGGTCTTGAACACATGAAGTCTAGAGATGGGTTTCCACTTGCTGATTCTCTCTCTGACTGCAAGTAAGTTCTGAACAGCCAGAGAAATAAGTGTTTTGGGGAACTGCTGAGGTTCAGATCTCGGTGACATGTGAGAGGCAGTGGAGTCTGAAGAAAAGGGTAGAGGCTTGCAACCTATTCTTGTTCTGATTCGACTCTGCAGAGGGATTAAGTTGACCTTTCTCCTCATATTGTTCCCACCATAAATCAGTGTGACTTCACCTGCCCTTGCACCCAGGTCTTTGCAGCCCCAGGAGGTCTTTCCAAAAGCTAAGAATAGCTGGGAAGCCCTTACCTGCACTTCTCGTACCTGTCCTACATCTCTGGGAGCTCTAGGTGGTTCATTAAGCCCATGTTTCATTTGCTTGGGGGTTAACATGTGATGACTCACTCAGCCCAATCCCCTTCTGTAGGGCAGGCCATGCTGACATCGCCTCACAAGTCCATCAGGATCCCCAGCTGGAAAGCCCCAGAGTACTGTCAAATCGTTCCCAGATGCAGTTAAGAGTTTCAAAGGCCCCAAGGAGCCATAAACCGTAAGGCACTGGGTAGCACATTCAATCCAGTTATCCATGAATCAAATCCAATTCCATGTCCGTGAGTAAAGCAAGTCCTCCAGAGAGGCACTCCCGCCTGGTGTATGGACATCAAGCAATGAACGAGCTATCAGACCCCTTGGGATCTTCTCCCAGTGGTTAATCACCCTCATTGTTAAAAATGTCTGCCTGCTCTGAAGTGGAATATCTGGCTTCACTGTCCAGCCATTGTTTCTTATTCTTGTTTTCTCCTCTAGATTAAAAAGCCCTTCAGCAACTGGTATTTTCTCCCATGCAAGTACTTACACACTGTAATCAAGTTATCCCTCAATCTTTTTTTTTTTTTTTTTTTTTTTTTTGTTGATAAGCTAAACAGATCAAGCTTTTTTCCATTGCCTGCTGTATGGCATTTTCTCCAGCTCAGGGATCATATCTGTGGCTATCCCATTTTGCAATATCCTACTTAAGCTAAGAACACAAAAACCAGGCGCTATTCCATTGTCTCTTGTGTATAGAGGCAAATACAGAGGCAAAATCCCTACTGCCACCCGTTCCCAGCCTTTTAACCCCCAAGAGTCACATTCAGGCACTGGGCTTCACAAAGAAAATCTGTCTCATTGTGTTTCTACTGCAGCTCCTACCAAGTCCCCTCTCTGCCACACATAGTCTCCTGCTCCCTAACTAGGAGGAATTTCCTGCTCCTTCACAGCACCACTCTCTGTGGTGAAGCTTCATTTTGTTTTACAAGAGCCAGTGTGCCAAGCCACTCAGATTACCATCTCTAGCTTCTTTCTTCCCGCTGATGCTTGAAGCTGCATCAGTCTCTGTGTCACCTTGTTAATTTTAAGAGCATGTTCACCTTCAGGTTGCTGGTGACAATGATCTCACTAGAAACACTTCATGGAGCAGTGACTGCCTGCCAGCATTGACTTCTTGGTATGCGCTAGTCCATCACTTCTTCACCTGTATGTGAGGTACATTAGAGAATTTACAACACTTACTTTCCAGTTTAAGCAGAGGACATCACACTGAATACCGTGTATACCGCCTTACAAAAAGCTGAGAGTTAAATGTCAGAGAGCACCTAAGCAAACTTGCTTTGAGCTATCAGATAAAAACTACCAAGCCTGATGATTTGGAGTCTGAGCCTCATAGGCACTGTTTTAACATCCTCTGTGGTTTCTTGGTCACAGGACAGTAGTAGCCCATCATACTGTTTCTTTTCCAAACACAGGTTAGTATTGGTTACTGACCAGTTAGTGTCTTCTAAGTCATTATGAATGACGATTTCCATATGGTTATTTCACTGTTTGGCTCATAACCATATTCCTCTTTGCTAATATGTTTCTAGAGTCCCTTAATTCTGTACTTGAGCTGTACTTGACAGGTGATTTCTCTTCAGATGCCTTTAGCTTGTTGTCTACACACCATAACTCCAGATGCACACGGATTGCAACTTACTTTTCTCTTTTCTGAATTTGTTAATCTTATTACTGCTTCCAGCTGCTGCTTTCATTACTACCAAGCTAGGATGGTTATTTGCTAAATCTTGTCCTCTTTCTTGACTCTGAAATCTCAACTTTCTTACCCTCTGCCATAAGAGCTCCCGGTTTTTACCCACATTTTCCTGTGAATGTTTTAACACCCAATCAACTTCACTCAGTTTTCCTCAGCCTTGGGAAATCAGTTCCTTTGAAATCACAGGAATGTCTTATATATATTTATGATTAGGACTCTTATCTGCTAGCTCATGTGAATGAAATCCCATCATGGTCACTGGCCCCATGTCCACCACCAGTTATTAATTCAGCCATCCAGGTCGGCGAGGCAGCAATTACCGGACATAATGAGGCCCAAAGAGAGTTCCCTTGCTTTAGTGTGATAACTTAGTGTTAGATTTACAGAGTTTTGAGAGACTTCAATGTTTCACTGCTAGCAATAGCTCCCCTGACAGCACATGTCTCCCGAATGGATGTGTCTCATAAAAACCACATTTCCCTCCCTTCTTTCTTTTCTTCTGCAATTTTATTTTCATCTTGAAATATCTTTTACCACGGGTTCCTTCACATGCTGTGTTTTTTGCTCCCCTCTGTCATTACTGAAGATAAACTATAGCTCTTCCTCCACTCAAGCAAATCTGTGTCTTCATTTCTGTTAAAGACACAAAAGCTGTGTTTTCTTGGGATCATCTTTCCAAAGTGCTTGTGTTTAGCAGAGGTTTGTTAAAGTTAACAAGTGCAGCTAAGAAGATGCCCTACTTTTTTTTCCTCTTTTTCAAATTAATGACTAATCAAAGATTCCCTATTGCTGAACAGTGCTCAGAGGGCGAAGCTCTGCACAACAATACACAGCTCAGCTTCAGCATCAGAAAAAGAAAATTACAAAATCTAAGAAGCGGAAGTGGCAGTGTCTGGCTTGGCCCCACTGTCCTAAACAGCCTGGGACATGTGATGGGAAGAAAAAGCATCAGCGACATCTGATATGGGTATTTTTGTACCTTGGCAGCAATCACAGTCTCACCTGTAACAGATGAGGAATATTATATATGGATTAATTTTTGCCTTGGCAGGTGTACATCCCGTACAGCTTGATATCTCATCCACCTGGCTGGCCCCTGTCCCAGGGCAGGAATCTGCCCCTCTAGATCCAGCTTTAGCATAACAGACATATTGGAATACACTCTCTCCTGAACAATCCTTACACACAAACAGGAGCTAAATCCAGCAAGCAACTTCAGTCCTCATGTGGCTACACTGATATAACGAAACCTACCAATGGGAAGGGTATTTCATTTTGGTGTCCCAGGTGCCTCATCTGGTGGTCAGCATGTATTTTAATGGCTGTGCTCTCATGAGTCACTTACTTAATACTTCATTCTTAAATAGCTTTTAATGCTTATTGCTTTAAGCAGTCTCATGGAGAGTTACAACCTAAAACACTATCAACCCGTGGTTTTTCTAGTCTTTACAATTTCTGTACAGCTTTAAGCTTAAAAAAAAAAGAGGACACACGTAATTATATAAGAGACTGATCCATACCCTAAGCACAGCTAATTCTTGCATGAAATCAAGCATACTGATTTTACAACACACTGACACCCTGTGAGCAGCAAGGTGAATTTACCAGGCAGGGCATCCTTACCATTGTTATAATTTGCCTACATGCCAACCTCACAAGTTGGGCTCCTGAATAATCCCCAGGAGGTCAGAACTGAGATCAGGTGAAAGAGAACCTCCGTACCTCTTCCCCCACACAGCACCCATTGCAGTCAGTGACTGTAAAATTACTTTTTCAAACAAAAATCTCAGATCGGCTCAGCAGAGAATGGAGTCACAGCTAAGAGTCACACTGCTGTATTGCATTCTAGCTTCTTTTCTGGGAGGATATAAGGCAGAACTCCCATGCAGAACAGCAGTGCGCTCTCCAGGGGGAAGCAGGGTAGCTTGCAACAGCAAGGTCTGCATCTGGAAAAGAATTATTAATACTACACTCCCCGCACGGATGGAGATTAAAATAAAAGCACTGACCCATCAGTGCTACTTGATATTTGCTGAAGCCCAGACAGCAAGCCCACTCCAGCTGCTCCAGTCTCCAAATTTCAGAAGAAAAGTCAGGCATGCACGCTCCACAAACTTCTGAGGCTGTATTTATGACAGCAATCTTGGGAGCACAATGACCCATTTTAAATCGTGGTTTTCAAAAGCTCTCAGTATTGGTTTAACTCAGCTCTCACTGGCATCGCAGGAGGTGGCCATCAACTTCTGGGGAACCTCTGTGTCACATCACAGTCCTAGAACTGTCACCTCCTGTTTAACAGGGAAGTCAACCCAACATTGGTGGTAGCCAGAAATATTTACATGTTATTTCTAGACAAGTAGAATAAAAGAAGACACAGTAGGACTCTACCTGTCAGCATCCCTTTGGTTTAGCAAGGCAGTCTGCTGGACACCATTTCTCCATTACCATCTTCCTACAAAGCACTGCAGGCTTGACAGAAAGACTACGGTATCATGCAAGCAGCAAAGCTCAGGCTGCTGACCCACCTTGAGCTGGAGATACACAAAATTCTACCAGAAGGTTCTCTGAAGCAAAACTAGTGAAAAGCAGCACCACTTTCCTCTTATTGCATTTCACACAGCACCTCCAGGACCAGGGTAAAAACCAGATTCTGGGGGTTATCTCCTCACAACAAGCATCTTGTGTCAGAAGAAAAGATGTTGGCACTTGCTGTATCATCAGCTCAACGAGCACTGTGCTATAGGTTTGTCTGCTGGGACCAACAGGCGGGGAAAGACATTTCTAAACTGAAAATACCATCCTTCTTTTTGCGCCTCTTGCTGCCACATCTTTTGTTGCCATGCAGGAAAAAAGAAAAAAACATGCAACAAGTACAGCTATTTATATTTATCCAACAAGGGCCCAGATAAGTTCCACCTGACCCTCACCTGATGCCCCTCTTGCACAAACGTCAATTTGCCATGCTCACATTTCACACCTGCACGCTCCCAAATCCAGTCTTACCCCCCAATGCACACGTTCAAATGCAGCTCTGAAACAGGACAGGTCTTGTGAATGATTGATAGAGACCTGACCCAGCCAGCCCGAGTGGGATATTTCACATTGCATCTTCTTCTCTTATTCATCCTTAAGGAATGAAATCCTCATCTTGACATGATTTATTATGTAGCAGTTACGTCTTATAACCATACACATTTTTGCTCACAGAAGTGAACATATGTTATCAACTCTTACTGAAGCCCATCTGAATTTGCTTCTGAAAGCAGGCAGGAAGACAGGGAAGCCAGCACTGATTTTCCTCCTGAAGATGGCCTCTGCCCACTCCTGATACATTCAGCAAGCCCATCTTTTAGATGCTGATGATAGCAGAGACACTGCCAGCTTAGATAAATCCCAGCCCTTGTTTCCACCTGCTCCATGCAGATCCGAAGCAGGGCTAGACAAGGCTCCACTACCGGAGAAGACGGGTGCTATGGAATGTCTCTGTGGGGTGCCTCACACAGGTGCCCTTCGATGTCTGGGTGCCCTCACACAGCAGGCAGGTCAGTGTGCTTTGGTGTTCAGACACTCCTGGTGAACATGAGTGCTCCTGGTCCACCACAGCCGTGACAGGCAGTCAGTGCTGAGCTTGAGTGCAGGCTTCACCCTTGCTTTGGAAGTGGCAGCACTGAGGGCTGACGTATCCTCACAGGCCTATCCTTTCCTTCTCACAAATTGAGCCTCCGAGGCTGCTCAGTACAACCCTGCTGTGAACCAGCCCAAACTCACTAACCAGTCTGGGACAGCTCCAGTTGTCCAAGCCCATGAACCAGCCCTGACACCTTACAAGCAGAAGTCAGCTCCTATCTGAGACAGCCACCCCAGTCCTCAGAGTGTCTGAAATCCTCCCGGACACTTTTCATTCCAGCTAGAAAAGTCTGCCATTTCCCTCAAAACTTCCTCTTTGTTTCCATTTCCTCATCCTGCCCCTGCAATCAACAGCAATTTCCATGCGAAACCAATGAACAGGGCATCCTCCGTTTACATCTCCATCCTAAGCCTTTCAAGTCTGTCTGGCCAGAAAAGGCCAGGAAGTTTTGTGAAAAATTCCATTAATTCTTATGGTCTCTTTTTCTCTAGATGCAGCTCTGCTGAAGTGCTAAAGGCCCCAACAGGTTATAGTCTCCTACAAAGAAATCAGAAAGTTGCTTTTAGGAATGTTTATATTTAAGTGATAGCATGAAGCCTGTCCCCCTCGGCCCTTCGCCTGCTCTCAGGGTCAGTCTTGTGCTGGAGGACTGGAAGCAGAGGCAGTCTGTGCATGTGTGGACCCTGTGATGAGAGGCACTCTAACACCTCTGTTGCCTCTCTGAGTGAACCTAAGAGTGATCCTCTGCTAAGTACCGTGCCAGACCCATGCACAACCTAGAGAAGTCTAGAGAAGGTACTGCTTACATGGGATCACTCTAAATGATTCATTTCACTCCCCTGATTCATCATTACCCCTTCCTGTCACAACACCTATATATCCATTAGTTCCTCAGACCTACAGCCTAAAGGTTGCTGCCCAGACCCAGGGGATGTTCTGCAAAGATAAAATGCATCCAAAGCCACAGTCACATGGCCAAGGACAGAAAAGGCACATCTGATCTGTTGGTTCTCCCATTCAGAAGAGAACTTGGATAGAAAAAATGTTGGTCAGGAGAAAATGAGACCACCTGCAGCAAGAATAATCAGAAGCTGCTCTTGCAGTTTCTAGAGATCTGATCTCAGGCAAGAGGCTGCATGCAGGACATCTCAAATGTGTAAAAGCTCACAAGGCTCCATGAAGCGAGGGGATTCTCAGGCTCATCTCACCATGGGTCCAGCTTACCTCTGGTTCTGTGCAAGCACCAGAGACGGCAGGTGCAAGAGCCTACCAGTGACATACCCACCAGATCTCACTACCTGGAAAAGCTCTGCAAGGATATCAGCTGAAACAAATGAGCTCTGCCTTACAGAACTGTTTAAAACAGCAATTATAGATTACATCTCTACCTACATGAAAGTGTTCTTCCCCAGAAATCTCTTCTGGAAACCTTAAAAGACCAGGAAAAGCAGATACAGCACCACTGACTGCAATGCTGTGGGTGGAGAGCGTGGTCAGATGGACAAGTACATTATGCAGATCGGGTGCTGTTCTGTGTTGTATTTGCCTGGTTAAAATGTGCCTACAGCAACAGAGTATTTGGTTCTACTGCAGATTTGGTGAAGGAGATGCCGTGGGTTAACCCTGGTGGGGGCAGCTAAGAACTACACAGCCACTCACCCCCTCCCTCCCACTCCCAGTGGGATGAGGGAAGAAGAAGGGAAGAATAAAAGCAAGACAACTTGGTGGTCAAGATAAAAGTAAAAAAACCCCACAACTATTTTATAAGTGAAGGATGAGTAGAAGAAGAGAGAAGAAAACAAAACAAAAAAGTGATGCAAAAGCAATCACTCACCACCTCCCATGGGTAGACCAATGCCCAGGCAGTTCCCAAGCAAAAGATGGCTAACCCTATTATTGCTGAGCATGATGTTATATGATATGGAATTCTCTTTGTTCAGGTCATCTGCTTGGTTGTGTCCCCTCACAACCTAGTACACACAGCCCCAGTCTATTCACTGGAGAGGCAGAATGAGAAACAAAGGCAATTTTGATGCTGTGCAAACACTGTTTAGCAAAAGTTAGAACATTAGCCTGTTATCAGTATTGTTTTGGTCAAAAACCTAAACCACAGCACGGTATGAGCGCTATGAAGAAAATTAACTCTATCCTAGCCAGGCACAGTACAGGAGAGCATTAAAGAGTCCGTTCAGAGAGGGTACGATGTTCACGTCACCTTGCCATGCCTGTGCAACGCTAGGGAACACATTCCCCAGGGTAGGATCTGCTGGCACTGACATCACGGCCATCTGTGCCGTTACATGCTTTGGGGGGCCAGAGGACAGCAACAGAGCAGGGCCACAGCTGCCAGCTCAGCTCCTCCTGCTCCAGGGAGAGAGATGGGCAGTTGAAGCATCTGCTGTTGTCTCTGCCCATGGGAGAAGAGAAAGGAGGAGCTCAGGCAGCTTCAAGAATAGTTACATACTCTCCCTGAATAGGGACCAGAGCAGCCAAGTGATGCTTCAAAGGTGATTCCTCCTGGATGTGTGGTGAAGAAGGCAGAGAGGGGGTCCCTGGTGATTCCCAGAAATAACTCAGCACGAAAAGCCCTGAATTGACAGCACCGGCTACTCAGCCAGGTAAGATCAGCCCACATGGATTTTAGGCAGCCCTCTATCCCACAGAGACTTGGGGGAGCTAATCTGTGCCTTGCTCTAGGCTGCTTTTGGATCAGGGCTGTGCAGTGAGCATTTTCTTTGCATAACTTCTCTAATCCAGAGACAGAAGAGCCTGGGGGAATGGCCTGTGACTGCAGCATGGAAGAAGTAATAGCAAATCCCTTTTATTACTTTTGTCCTCCCAAACAGGCTTCCTCTTGTGCAGGTGTGGGGGCACAAAGTGCAAGAGGAACTGTCTCTAGACTTTGATTCACTCCCTCTTCTCACTAGCCACTTCATATATTTGGCTCCTCTAGGTCAAAGAAAGGCCTCCTGCCCTCCACCAGCCAGCCCATCCTCTTTTTGGGTCACTGCCAATTCACCTCTGCCTTGTTCACTAATGCACAGTCCAGGCCCCAGCTGGCCCCAGGAGGTACCACCTACTGCCACCGCTCCCCGCGGATGCCTGGGAGCAGAGTGCTCAGCACCACTTCACATTACAGACTGCTGTTGACTTGTTATCTGCTTGCACAGCCAGGGCTCTCTCAGAATTACTGCTTTCCAAACAGCTCCTTCTCATTACATAATCCTGCCTATAATTGTTCTTGCCCAAAGGTATTCACTGTGTTTCTTGCAGATTATAGCCAAGACTATCCTTTTCTGCTGACTGCCAAAACACTCCATCTCGTCCTTTATTCTCTGCTCCCTCCTCACATTCACATTACGCCTTTCAAGAACCCAACATGGGGGGTTTCCATGCTGGTCCCTCCATGTTACCACGAGCACATTACATAGTGGGGGGAGTGACTATTCGCCTGGGCAGCATCTCCCCTTTCACCCTTGACAGAGGAGTGCCTGGTGTGGCCACTCCTCCCACCATCAATCCTTTCCACATATTGCAAGCTATTCCAGCTAACTGGTGCTCCAGTCTCCGACAAGGTCTACACCACACCACAGCACACTGTGAAGGGTTATCCGCTGTCTTCTCCAGTCCACTAATTGTGTAATTATGCAGAAATGGCCTGTCTGGTACAATCTATTTCTCATACTCCCCTGTGGTGCTTGTTGCTTACAATGCTCATTATTCCTCTAAGTATTTGCAGACCTTCACCCTCCATCATATTTCCACAAATTGCAGTTCTATTAACAAGGGAACAATTCCTGAAGTCCTTGCAAACATTGTATTCATTTTCTCAACTGCTCCCTCCTTTCTGGTCAGGAGCAGATCTAGCACTGTCTCCAGGCTTGCTCAGACTCCCTTGCTGTCTCAGTTCAGCAAAGGTGCCTTTGCTTTTGAGTCTCTCCCATGCAGTTTGCTCATGTGCCAGACTCATGATGTTAGGCGGTGCAGGACCTCAGTGTGCAAAGCCAAGAGAGGTGTGCTGCCCTACGCTGAGTGCCTGCAGGGTCCACACACATCACCCTCTGCTACAGGTATGTACTCCTGGCTCTTTACTACCCAGTCCATCCTGCAAGAAGCTGACAGGCAGGCTCTTTGCTTCATACAGGATTTCTGCCTGGTTCCAGACTCATCTGTCTATGCAATTAAACACCAACTAAGGCCTGTTCTTAAGACTCAACCTCCTGCCACAAGCATGCACTAGGTCTGAACTCGGAGCACTCCCTCTCCAGAGAGAAGGAACCTATGCACATTAGGATGCCACCACCATTCCCTGCTTTCATCTGCCTAATGTGGCTAGCAGCATGCCTGGACATCAGCACCAGACCTCCCCAGTCTGGACCTTCTGAGCTAGAGGAAGGCTAATGGCCAGAAACTTGGCTGGAGATCCTGATACACTTCAAGGTGGCAGAGCAAATGTGAGCCACTGCTTTTTGGGGACAGGGCATTGGAGGCAGGCTGGGGAGGCTCTGGACCAAGCACCAAGTTCCCTGGGATTGTGGCTGCTCTAGGGCTATGCTGGAGGTGGAGGATGGCTGCAGGAGGCCAGACCAGGCTGGTATAAGTCAGCAATAGGGCTGGAGGGAGCTGGGGAACAAAGGTTGGCCCATTGCCTAATACTCAACATGTCAGGAGAGCTACAGGCCCTGAGAAATAGTATTTCAGGGAATTTCCCTCTTTGCAGACATGAGGAATCAGAGGAATACCAGGGCAGCCACCAGATGACTTCTAAAAAATTAAGAACCTTGTGTCAGCACGACCACAGGCAGGAGTGGGAATGGGAGCCTCAGATCCAGCCGCTATTTTTTGGATGAGAGCTAGACACAGTACTGTTGAGCAGAGGTACTGTGTGTCAGCATATTCCTCACATCCCTCATGCCTCAAATGAAACCTTAAGTGAGGTTGTGTGAGATCACCAAAGGACCGGGAGGGAAGGAGAGTGGGAGACTGCACTAACACAGCAGCCCTTCGCATCTGGCTGGGCAGGTACACCAACGCAACAGTGAATGTTGTCAGAAGGACTTACCTCTCTCTTGCTGTAGCAAATGCAAATTTTCAGAATCAACTGGGACCTGAGGGAGCATTTAGGATGGGCAAGGGGATCCTTAAGCTTGGTGGTAATAGTTAGTTGGGTTGGTCTTTAGTTTTGATCCATTTCTTCAGCTTCCATCCCTGGCCCATCTCTGCCCCTGAATATCCTCTCTGCCCTTTCCCAGCATCAGATGCTCAGTTTCTCTCAACTTGCTGGTGCTTCTCCCTCATGTTTTCCTTCCCAGCTCCAAGCAGGCAGCTTGCTCCTATGACACCCATGTCCTGAGTATGCACTAAGGCTGAAGGCACAGAACAGCTCACATGACTGAGTCATCCATGCAGTTAGGAACCGATGCGCCCTTTTGGAAGAGGTGGGGAGGGCTGGGCAAGGTAGGGCCAACACACACCTGCCAGGGGCAGATTCACACTGTGCACCTTGTCTCCCAGAAGGACTCATAGTGCAGAAGTTGCATCAGCAATGCCTGTTATCTCTGGGCACTTGAGGTTCCACCACAGTTCCTTGGCAAGCCACAACCAAAAGAAGCCAAGTGACACAAACACATAGAGATGAAATCCTGCTTATGTGCAAAGGGTGAATCTGCAGCATCAGCCCTGCAACTGATCCACTCCTTCATTTCATGTTCCCCACCCATCATGCCCCAGCTGCCTCCATGCCTTATGCACCACACATAACCCCCCTTCCTTGGAGAACCCTGGCAGAAGCTCTACAGGCACAGTTGTTGTACCTTGTGCACCACACCTCACAAATGGGATAGAAGAACACAGCAAAACAGGGATGGTCATGCAACAGACAGGCTCTAACGAGCCTAGATGGTCAGTTGGCACTTAATACATTTTTTTTTGATCTCTTCTTCTCTGACAGACACAGTGCCAGTGTAACCTGTACTTCTCACTCACTCCCAGAGCTATGCAGCAGATCCTGTGGGCGAGAGCTCATGGTAATAGTCCCAAACTGATCATCTGCCCTTATTAGCAACAACCCAGGGAAGGGGCTCAGAAGAGACCTAAGGGACCTTTCTACAAAAATAAATTGGAGTTTACTGCAGAGCTGGATGCCCTGGGCAGTCTATTGAAGATATTCAGAGGAAACTTATGTCAGGCTTAATTTCTATTTTGAATTTCCAGTATAGCTTTTGGCTTATTTGACTTGTGCCACAGACACAGAGCAATAAAAAAGAACTGTTACAACTGTTGATCATGATAATAGACCAAGTGTGTTACTAAGCCTTACACAGAGTTATCTCCAGCATAGTATTCCACAAGAGAATTTAAATGTCCCTATAAAATTTAATTTTAACTATCTTTCTCCTAGATATTTCTGAAAGGGGGTCTCCCTTGAGAGCCCTGATGCTCTCTGCTTTTATTAAGTCTAGACATTTCATAAAGCAGTCTCTCCTTTTACTGTTCTGGGTTCCTCATTGTAAGCCAAGAGTTGATAAGACTTCACAAAAAAAGAAGAGGCGAACACACCAGAAAAACCTACGCTGACGCCATTTGGTCAGCTCAGTTGTAGATCTCAGCAGAGAGTTAATGGAGGAGAATGAACTTGCTGCTCAGTCAGACAGGACTCCTCCATCCTTCTCTAATGACAGACCAACTGCTTTTGTAACTACCCCCTGCAGATATTAAAGCTGAGAAAAATCCTTCTCATAGCAAACCACAAAAAGAAAAGAGTTTTTTTCTGGAATGTCATGTCAATTAACAGGATGAATTTCTTAGAATTAGTCTGAAGGCTGCCATATCTTAGACTTCTCAGGCTAGGAGACCATTCACAGATACACCTGGATGAATTATACAAATAAATTCACTGAAGAACTAGATATTCCTTCCTGTTTGTAAAATGTTTCTTAGCTGATCTTACCAGCTAAAGATTACAAATACATTTATAAACATCTGCTGAATAGTTTACAGGAAGAAATGTCAGGCTCTGACGCAGGTCATGTGTTATGATCAGCATTATGTCCACACAGCAATCAAAGATACAGTTGTTGCAATCACGCACATAAAGGCTGTGGGCTTTTATCTGACTAGCACAGGTAAGTGCATCAATAAAGGGAGAGCTCAGGGCAAGCCAGAAACCCAAGTACACAAAAGTATCTGGTTTTGTGCTCTGAACAGGAGACTCACACTGACTCCCCTGCAGGTATCATTTTTATATATATACACAAACTTGCATTATATAATGTAGCACTTTGGCATCTCTCCTGCTCAAGATGCCCGTGTACTAAGCAAAGCAAGGTCACAAGTCCCAGCAGTTCCCCTAACCACCAAACACAGCCCCATTAATGATGACCTACAACTCTGGCAAATGCAATACTCAAGAAATTGGAGGAGGCACCCAAGAGCCCAGCCAACCTTGTTAGGCCTTTGCCAACAAGCTGTCTTAAACCAAGCCTTTGATAGTTCTGCAGAAAAATAAGCTGGTTAACAAGTCTGCCTGATGTCCAGTGGCCCCATTCAGTCCCAAGTTTCCTGATGGAGGCCCTTTACAGTACACCTCCTTGAGCACAGCTGAAACTGAAACAAGCAGGAGGGAACCCTATGGAGAGGGACAGGGTCTCAAGTGAAAGCCACAGGCATGATTCAAGTGCTCAAGCAGTGGAAAAGTGCTGCGTAAGGACTAGCGAGGACCTTAGACTGGCACACTGGAGATTGAGAGGGTACAGGGCAGTGCTTGGACCTTTCTATGGTGCATCTCTTCCTATGGTGTTTAATCCCATACATCTTCCCCAATCGTGGGGAGAAAATTCTTCCCCTTTCCATCATTCCCAGTCAGAGTCTCTGCTTTAGGGCTCTGTCTGCAATTCTTTGGTCTAACCTAATGAAGTGTTTTTTCTGCCTTCTGTGCCATAATGAAATGATAATGACCTTCTCTGGCAATCATTCGACCCTGAATAACTTGATCCATAAGCAATAGAAATGCTTGTCCCATCTGCCTCTGTTCAGAGCACGGCCAAGGTGTTCTGCTCCTCTTCTCAGCTAAGGCATAAAACTTATAGTGACCCCACCACTCAGTCCTGTCCTTTGGGTTCCCCAAAGGTAAGCTGGTAATTTTAAAGGCAAATTCATTGCAGATGACTAAGTTAGCAATGCCCATAAATAAGTCAAGGCCCCATCCTGCTCTGAGACATCACATGTCGCACAGAGAAAAGCAGAGTCCCTCAGCGTTCCAAACCATGAGAGAGATTCCCACGGTTCTGAGCAGTCTCTATCCCTCTTGGCTCTTTCAGTTGCATGTGTCAGGGTAGAGAGACAGACAAACCAGACCCTGCACACCCCAGCCCTCTGGCATTACCCCCCCCCCCCAGTACTCCCACATTCAGAAATGGCTGACAAGCAATCCATCTCCCACTGGCTCTGGTCTTGGAGACATCATCAGCCCTTCCTGCCTGTCACATTCTGTGTTGCAGCATCTGTTTCTGCTACTCCTGGGACAGGGTGGGTGGACCTTTGAACCCAGACTTCAGAGCCCCTTCACAGCGGCTGCTACACCCAGGACTTGTGCTTCCCAATTGAATTTTTCTTACAGGAGGTCTTGCTCTGCACTGTCACCTCTACATCTTGAATCACAACAGCCTTTGCCACATAAAGCTATATGACACACAGCATAGCAGCTGGAAACCAGTAAGGAACTCAAAGGATGATGAGTGTCCTCAGGTCATATGAGCTCGGAGTCATCGCAGCTGGCCAAAGTGGTGCAAAGTCCATGTTGACCATTCCAAAAAGTCAACTGAGATTCACGTCATCCTCCAGACATATTTGTCTCTCTTGTCTGTAGGACAGGCCTAGGACACCTTCGATGACATGCGAAATAAACCATGGCACCTAACCATGGCGCTAACCAAGTAGGGTTATCCACTTACGACATTTTGCAGGCAATGCTTGCCCACACCTCTATCACAGCAGTCCCATCTACAGTCCAGGGAACCAAGGTGACAGCAGAAGAAAATCACAAATGTGACTTTCTCCATACAAAGTTCAGCAGGTGAAGGGCCAGCATGGCCAGAAACACTCCTTGGCAGGCATGAGAAACACAAGACACCTAGCACTCATGTTCACTGGCTCAAGCAGAGCGACTGGAAGTGTCAGAAGTAGTGGCAAGAATTCCTGGGCTTGGGAAAACTCAAGTTTTGGATGGAGAACAGTGGGGAAGAGATTAAAATCATATACTTGTTAGCCTAGATGGAGGATTTACGCATGGCACAGATATTTCTGATTATACCCACAGTCCAGTTACAGTATTTTCAAAAGTGGAAGCCAGGTCTGGGTGCCCACACCCAGGCACATGGTCTCCTTCCACTACTGCTGTGTTTAACACCCATCTGAGACTGTTCAAGGTAATTGTGGAGGATGAACAGACTTGGGTTTAAACACCTCTCTGCCTGTTACCCTTCTTCAGCTCCTAGAAGAAAAGGCCCTTAGAAAAAAGAAACATGGATATCTTTCTTCATTATTTATTTCATGCCCTATGCTTCTCTGGGAACTGACAGACTCTCCCCCATCTAGAAAAACCAGTTGCTTACCAGCCCTTAGTGCTGCATATTAGTCCCTCTCTATGGAATAAGGCTGGATAGTGCAACCTACAGTGCGAAATTTTTTCAAATTTTTTAAATTTTTTTTTTTTTTTTTTTTTTTGGTACTTCTTAGCTGGCTTTCTTGGCTGCCTGGACAGAGAGAGTAACAGGTCAACCTCATGTTAAGATGCCACATTTCTCAATGGCTCACCTCTGCTGAAGACCTGGTAATGACTTCCACACATGCCCTGGCTCCAAAGGTTAGGCATAAATCAATGACTAAGTCCCAGGATGCATCATTCCTCTAGCTGCTTGCTGGGGAATTACCCGTGTTTGATTTCTGAACTGTTGCAGATAGCCCAGAAAGCCAGACTTCATGGTTGAGCAGCTAAGCTTCTCAGGAGTCTACAGTCCTACTGGGAAATTTTTTTTAGAGCTCCACAATTGAAAACCACTTCTCTCAGGCTCCTGTTCCGTTAACTGCACTTTCTACCCCATATGTCAAGTTGTCACAATTCACACTTGCCAGCAGCCACCCGGCCCTGCTTGGGTGGTGGCAGGAGTAAAGCAGAAGAAACATGGAGCCAAATCTTTTAAGGAACAGAGATGTTCTTGGCAGAGATGGGGAAAGAACACAAGACAGGCAGCATTCAAGCTAGAGAACTGTGCACTACACCAAGGTCCCAGCTGTGCTCCCTGGATCTTCCCAGAAGGACTAGTAAATTGATGCCCCAGAGGAGCTCTGACAGAGACCATGATCTAGTCCTTGATCCATGAAGCTCACCAGTATGGGGTGGCTCAGCTTTACCCAAGCAACCAGTGCCATTTGGATGGATCCCAACTGTGGTACCTGTTGACTGTAGCCTCATTATGCCAGTTTGATATCGCCAGCTCAGGGACATCTCCATGGAGAGCACAGACATTCAACACTCCTAGCACCAGCTCTGCGTGCAAAGCTAATGACAGGCTTGCTAGGCACGTCTGTGTGCGCGTGTGTGTTCCTCCCTGGTCCAAGTGGTAAAGCATGAGAAGAAACCTTGGCGCTGGCCCAGAGACATCTGAGCTTAGTAGCAGCATTTGACGACAGATGTGTGTCTTGCAACATCGCTACTGAAGTGTCTTTTCCTTTCAAAGTAGGAATCATTTTCCCTCACGTAATAGTTCAGGCAAATATAATCCTATTAACAGGGCTATTAAACTAAACAATACTTGGCACGCCATGACCTAAAGAAACAATCCACCAACACCGGCAGCTTGTAAACAGCCCTATCCCTAAGGCAAAATGGGCATTTCCTATGCCCAAGTGCCCTCCTAGTCAGCAGCCTCCCACCCTGTTGCTGCACCAAGCTCTGCAGGACACCCAGTTGTCAAACGTGTGGGAGGGAAATTAAGTAAGAAGTTGGTATCTTCATTAAAATTGTCTTTCCTGAGACAAGTGGGCCCCCTTCCATCTCACTCTCCCACCCTCCAAATTGACTTTACTTCCTAGCTGAATTAGCATTCACTCAAGTTTATACCAAGACAAGGCCTGGGTCTTTGCTGGCATCTCTGCAATGTCTCTAATCTCTTGGGTTTATAACTCTTTTGCTCTTACACATACCAGAATTCCCAATCCAGTCATACTCACATTGAAAGCCTAGGCCGACACCTCTTTTTGGTAGGGCTGCCAATAAGAGTTCCTCTTTCCAGTCTCGTTTCTCCACTGAAGAAATCCTCATTCTTGTTTCACTCCCCCAAGGATGCAGCTGGCCCATCTCTGCCCTTATTTGCAGCTGTGAGAGGGAATGAGTTTTTGGCAGCACTGCCTGGGGAGGTGGGGAATGCTGGGACGCACAGGTACTCCACGTGCAGTCCTGGGCACCGACAATGTAAGCATGACAATAGCTGTCATTTCCATGGTGCTGCAGCAAGCAGAAGAGCATGGAGAAGAGTTTGGGCTGGGGAGCAATTTGGGCTGCATAAAGACTTCTAGGAGCATGAAATTATGCACTTGCCCACAGATGTGACATCCACCCCATGGGATACTAAACTGCAATCAGCAAAGGAGGAAACCACAGAGACTAAACACCAATGTTGATGACCAAATACTGTCTTCTCATTGCTCATCAGAGCTACCCACACAATAGGATCTCAGCAGATCTATGTGCTATGTAAACCACTTGTCTCTAGCCTCCCAGCACTGTTGGGGTGCCCAGGTGGTTCCAAGGAGAACAGACACACTTGCCTATCAAAGCACTGCTGGCTTCCTTCCCCTGCCGTGAGCTCAAAAGAAGACTCTGCCTCTCTGCCCATGCTTTACCCCCTGCCTCTGTATCTGCAGATGTGCCCAGCCTACTGCTGCACTGTGTAAGAAGGCATCATCTCATCTGTCCTCTGCACAGTTTGTCCTTCGACTCCCTGCTAAGCAGCTGTTCTTTCCGTAGGCTGAGATCAACTGCAGAGGATTCATTGGCAGAGATCATTTACCAGATGGGTGAGGGATGTTTTATCCTCATCCCAAGCACTTCCGCCAGTTCCATGAGGAGAAGCAGAGGTGTTCATCCAAATTACATCCTTGCCTTGGCATGTGTTAGAGCTGGGGTTTCCAAAGAGATGCACCATCCTATCACTCTGCTTTGGAAGGAGATTGCTCCAGCCCCACCAACCTGCGGAAATCAGATTCCCTCTGAAGCTGAGGAAAAACAACCCAAAATAACTAGCCATTTTTCCATTCCTTTGTTATTGTACATTACCTTAGAAACCTTTGTTAAGTAAGTAATGCAAACAAATCCGGATCAGTTCTCAATGAATTGCATGGATCTCCACAGAGTCCCAGCCAGGAAATCTAGACTAGAGAAAACGATGTATGAAGCAGTACGGTTAAAATAGCTCATTGTCACTTGACTCTTGCACAGTCCAGCTACTTCATATTTTCTCCCAGCCAATTTGGCTTTCCTTGTTGCTTTGCTTTATGGGGAAGGTTTTGATTATTGCAGCTTAATATCTCCCTCATCTGCTTTTATGGGGAAAATGTATTGGGAATTCCCCCTCAGACAAAACTCCTGCACAAAGTGAAGCAAGGACAAATGGATCTCAAAATTTCTTGATCAGCTGCTTTCTCAAGGCTCTGATCTGGGCAGGATCTGAGATAAGGCTAAGATGAGCAGTCCAGCACTAAAACACTTGAAGGGATCCGATAGGATGAAGATCTACAAATCTGCCCCTATCAAAAAGCACAATCAAATTACAGGAATTCACTCAGGTAAACAAACAATCCCCAAACGTGTCCAGATATGCACAAGGTGATTTGATCCAATGACAAATAGACCAGAAATGACTCCAGCCACTTAAACTGACCACAGCACTTTTCATCACCACCCCCCACCTCGAATTCCCGGAATAACAGACATTCTGTGTTGTTCAAACAAACAATATTTATTTTGTTCTTACGTAAAATTGTATGGGTTCTGCAGATATAAACATAAGTAAACATTACCTCCTTTCCCCAGTGCTGTACTGCACAGCAGTATCACAGAGAGAGGAGGACCACTGTGCCTGCATTCACCTCCCAGTTCTTCCCAGACCTTCACAAACAACTTTGCAGTGGTTAAGCATCTTAAGTTTTGGTCTTCATCAGGCCAAGAACCTAAAGCCAATTTCACTTTAACATGTATTAGCGCAGCTTGGTTTTCAGAGGTGTTGTACTACAGTAGCTGTAACCAGCATTTTCAGCATTTGACAGCCAGGTCACTTCAATTTATGTAGCTAAATATTTTAAAATATTGACAACAAACATTCTATGTTTAGTCACCTAGAAAGAGAACAAGACAGTTTTCCTAATGAGAAGGCTGAGTTAGGCTCTTGGTGACAGTGAACAGAGGACAGAAAGAAGCACAGAGCATTACAGAATGAAGAGCAGCAAGTGCATATGCTGGATTGAAGAGGCTAATTTATTTCTCTTTTAGCAAAAGCATTCAGAAAGTTTCATTTTTGTCTCTTCACAGATGGTGCTAAGCCAGATTGTCCTGCTGGAACCATTACTGACAGCATCACTGAATCACCTCTATTAATCCCCATGAGGAAGCCTGGGTAATTCTGAAAGGCTAGTGCAAGGCAAACCACAGTGGGGCTCATTCAGTACTTCATAAACACTTTTGGAAAGCCAAGTTCCTGCTTCAAGCCTAGAAAGCCAAAGATCAGCTCAGGCCAAGGTTAAGAAAAAAACCCTACCTAGGTGTCTGCCAGGAAATTTCATGCAACTCAGTTTCACCTTTCAACCAGCACTTTGGGAGTTGCTGAGATTCACTGGAGATGAGGATCTAAAATCCATCTTTCCAGAAATTCATTAACCCCAGGAGCAGGGGAAAAAACATGAGAAAAAGTGATACTTGCAAGTCACACTACAGTTCTTTTCTGCAACACCAGTTGCAGGGTGCAAAAAGAACTAGATTGAAGAACCAGTCATCCCAGGGAGGGTTATGAAATGAAGACCAGTAAAGAGCACATCTAATCGTTCCCCAGTGCAGACCAACTCTAAAAGACAGTGATCTCTTCCAAAGCATCTTCCTAGAGGTTATGGGCTTGCTCATTTGTTCTCTGAGCATGAAGTTACTTGGGCAAAGGGTAGGAAGCACATGAGGAGAACTTTATATTACGTAAGTCCCTACTAAAAAGGGAGAGCCGTTCTGCCACCCTCTCACCACCTCGCATGAAGCCAAGAGCTGTAGAGCCCCTGGAGCAGTGGCAGGCAAAGGGCAGAAGGAATGTCTGATCGGGTGATTTTTGACTGTCACTGGGAATTTGCCAATCCCCCAGTCTTGCAGGGCTTGCAGCTCTCTGAAAGCACTGGGAACCAAGGACCCTATTATGCCTCATAAGCCTTAAGGATTTTGTCTCTCCTGAAGCCCCCTGCTACCCAGGTAATCTCGTTACCTAAAAAGAGGAGACCTTCTAATGAATTTCAGATGCAACAAGCCATTGCAAAGCTCCTCTTCATCAAACCCTGTGTTATGACAATGGGTAAACCAATTGTCAGGGGTAATTTAACAATATATTCTGGAAGAGGCAATAGCTTTATGGAGAGGAAACTATGAAGAAGTTACAGAAAGAAGTCTGTTGTCTTTTTATCGCAATTCTCTGTGACAAAAAGCAGTAACAGCAATCAGTGCAAGTTAAAATATTGCCACCTGGGGTCAGATTTTGGGGGCTGCATCCACTGAGAACAAGACAGTGGAACACACCCCTGTATCTGCCCTTGGTCTCTATTCACATAGTGGTTAAGCACCTGCTTAGATCTCAGAGCAGCATTCATGCCCAACCACCACAGGGAGAGGGTACTTTTCCCAGACCTCCATTTTGTTACAGTGCAAGATGACTTAGAAACCTGGACTTAAGAAAAAGATTTAAAGTCAGTTGATCCCTGGGACTGATGATACACCCGCTGGAAAGAGCCTGGGGACACAACAATAATTTCTGGGGAGAGCTAAACTGTTACCAAGGTCCTGGTTCATTATGGGAACAACTAACAGCTCCAAAGGAATTCTGATTTCAGGTGGGGCTGTATAGATCCAATGTGCTTACAGCACAAATAGACAAGGCACGAAAAAAGGAGGACTCTGCCTATGTTTTGGAGGGGAGGAATGGAAGTAGGATATGCCTAGTCCCAGGTCATCAATGATATTTCAGTGTGGGATGTGGATGCTTGAGTCCCACCAAGTCTTCTGGCCTGACAATACAACTACTTTGTAGACCTGCTGGGAGTCGAGCACACATGTACCATACCGAGAGCACATGAGTGCACTGGGTGGTGAAGACAGAAGTAGAGGGTGTGCAAGGGCAGTCAAAGGAGGAAGTCTGGCTTGGAGACACTATGTTTAGCACATGAGGGAAGCACAATCTATTTGCAGTCCCCATTAGCTACAGAGCCAATCTGGAACTTTTTGTAAATCAAATCAAGCTTGACTTAAAGTGCTGCCAGCACCTTCTCCATGAAAGGCAGCCTACAAACACCAAAAAGAAGTCCAGCCACCACAGAGATGGAACTGCTAATGAACAGGAGAGCAGCCAGCTGGTCAAACTAAGTAGCTAGCAACAACAGCACTGGACACTCACAACAGCAGCCCCAGGAAGTTTTCAGCCCCAGCTCTACACTGCACATTATCTAGGCAGCTATGGCATGTCCAAAGTCTTTCTCCAGACAGAGAAGTTCATGGTCCCTCCACTTACATATGGGGCTGAATAGGCAATGCTGACTCAGGTGGTCCTGCAGGCTGAGTGCTCCAGAGCCTGAAAAGACTTGGGTGCCCGTTTCAAACACTCTTATTGATATAGTGAGTTGGAGGTACGGCTGTCACGTTTGTCTGGGGGGTTGCTATAAATTGTTTATCTGAGCCTGTGTCATTTGTGGCTTTATTTCCCCAGGCACACAGTGGAGAGTCTGTACGTGACACAGAGTAGGGAGCAGCTGGAGACAGTTTGGTGATCGGACCTCTCCCAGGATCCTCACCCCAGCTCTCTGCAGGTTACAACCTCTCTGAAGTTCAAATGATTGAGAGCAAAGCCCCAGCCTGGTCAGTAGAAGCAGGGCACAGCGTCAGTGGCAGTGGAACTGCTGTATACCACAGCAAGAGGCCCAAGTGATTTGTACAGACAGGAGGGTGGGCAGGCTGGGTAGCCCAGAGAGATACACCAGTTGCAACCTGTGAACAGACCGTGAGGCCATCCCCTTTCACTAAATAAAACTGAGGTGATTTCTTGCTCCAGTGAGAACTTCCTAGAGCTAGCAAAGGTCCCATCTGTCCTCCCATCAGGTTCTGAAGCTCCCAGTCAGTTTAGCAGACAACCAGGAGAGCATCCCCTCTCCCTTCTGCAGGGGATCACAACTTGGCTGTCCTCATTTGGGTACTGCTATAAGCTTAGGTGGGCCTGGGCTTCTGAACAATCCGTGGTCCTAAGAGACCCCCTGATGTTCCATCCAGCTAGATGACATTCACCCTATGAAAAGGGCAATGCCAGGCCCAAATTCACCTAAACTCACATAGTTTCCCTTTCCACCATTTGCATAGCCAAATCCTCTGAAAAGCCAGGACTCTTAACACATGCTCTCCAGAGCCAGAGCTGAGCCACCTCCAACCCCTTTGTCCACACTAACCCTCCAGGCCTGTTAGGAAACAGCTTTCAAATCACACAGAAAAATATAAAGATAGGGTTCTTGTCTAGTGCACCAGGTGAGGTGAGAGAGGAAGAGCTGGTGCAGGGATCTTTCTTGATCTCAGTAAGAACAGCCCAACTGCAAATCCCTCACTTCACCACCTGCTTTAATAAGATAGTATTAAAGAGAAATATTGATAGAAAGTAAATCTTACATCCCTTCGGATGGTGGGGGCCCTTCATTCATGCAGCATTGGACAGACCTTAGATTAATTTTCCTACCAGGCTGCACAGATCCTGTCCCTGGAGAGAATCTCCTTTTTTTTTTTCATCTGAGCTATTATTTTCTTACAAGAAAACAACTCTATTCACCATACATACTGTCAAACAGAAAGGATGTTCACATGAGAACTCCTTATTGCACTGTTAGATAAAGGCAAGGCCACGCAGGTGGTGTAACCACCCATACCCAGTGGGAGCTGCCCACGGGCTCCTCCATTCCCATGAGCTGGCTGAGTCTGTCCTGCAGCCATGGGGTCTGTGCGGCACAGCCCAGCCTGAAGGCCATGCTGGACACCCAGCACAGGCTGGGTGTACTCAGGGTCACTGTGACATGGATCACTGACTTCTCCATGCACAGTGGCTCCTGATCAGGATCACTGCATTCACCCCTTGATCCACATGCAGTTTTCCTTTCTAAAAGAATGATAAGTTACAGATTATGTTAATAACATACAGGCTTCCCAAGCCCTAAGCATGAGATGCAGTAGAGCATACATGGCATGTTCAAAATCACTGACTCCTCCAAAACAATGTCTTCCACAAGACTCCCAATACAAAACCTTACCATAACCAGCCATGCAACTGCAGGGTTCAGGGGCATTTCTGCTGAGTGCTGCTGAGCTCATTTTATGAGGATCATGCTGCAATTTATATTCTCTTGTGGAATTTCATTTGTCTTTGGCTGAATTTTCCATCTGCCTAAACATGCCCAGCGGGAGCTGAAGATGCCCACACAATTCTTGTAACGTTACACCTGAGTGACCATACCTGCAGCTCTGCCCAGCCACCTCCCATCCTGCTTCTGCTTGGCTGGCAGCAGTAAAGGGTCTTTGCCTCTGCATCTGGGTTTGTGCGGGCATTTGTGCCCACTTGGCTGTTGTTTGACAAGGACACGCAGCTTGCAGAGCCAAGACCTGCTCCTTTCCAGTGGGCATCACTCCTTCAGCTCCCCCTGGCACAGCCCTGCACTGCAAAGCTCAGCCTGCTAAACAATGACATCTCTCTTCCACCACGCAAAACCGGCACCCCTCCTAGGGCTTTATTCAATAGAGCTAAGTTTCAGTGAGAAAGGGGGACACACAGAGCCAGATACCCAGATTTTGATCTCATCTGTCCGGGTCTAACAACCATGGGAGCAGCTTCACAAGTACAGAACACCCAGCAGAGCTTGCAGAGCAGCTCAGCAGCCTCTCCAACCCAGAGATACAGCAGTTGAGCTGCTCTGGCTCAGAAGTCTTAACAAAGTCTTTTCCTCCTGGAGGAAGCCAATGTCAGTCTCAGACCTGCACTCATTTGTGTCCTAACAGCCCTTGGGTCCTAAGAACATGTAATCTGAGAGGCTTTTCCAGTGAGGTCAAAAATATAGTATGGATTGCATGCTTGTACAGCTCACAAATGGGTGGCAACATCACCAGTACTCAATAAAGAAGTAAAAACGATTTTTAACTGATCATTCAAATATACCTGAGTCACCTTCTCCTTTGCATAAAAATCACTTCTAATCCTGACATCCGGGGCAGAGCTCTGATTCACACACATCCCATTTGCAGCACTGCAGTCCCTTAGCTCCAGTTTACTAAAGGGGCCAAGCTACATTTTGTTCACATTTCACCTCCTCCTTTCTCTCCTCACAAGAATTTCCCCAGAAGGGAACCTGAGCTGCTGCATATACCAAAAGGCAGAAATCACCTTGGGTAATCTGGGTTGGGAACAGCCACCAAGACACATCTGCATTCAATTGACTGTGAATCATCAAAGCATCAAGATGAACAGTTTTTCAACACAGCACTTAAGTATCCATCTGTGGAACATGACTGATGCTCAAAGTGTCACAGTCTTGGTGCTTGTCTCAGCTCCTGCTCCTCAACAAGAGAGCAAACCATGCAAAAGGTACACACACACATGCATATGCACAACAGTGACTGGCTCTCATATTAGCCCCTCTTGAATCAATGGGACTTCCCAGAAAACATCTGCTTCCTATTGGGGCAGGGCCAGAAAGCTACCTGGAAAATGTGCCATTGGGAAAGCATGGAGAATTTTCTGCTGCTTTTTAAGGCAACTAAGCAACTGGAGGCAAGAGGAAGTCTGCAGCGATAAGCAGACAAGCATCTGAGAACCACCATTTTAATGAAAATTGCAGGCAGAGACTCTGATGTTATTCCTCATGTTCCAGCCAAACAGAATCTAAATGCTTCCGAGTACAATGAACACAAAAGCACCATGGGCCCAAAACCACACCATCACAGAGACCACAGGCTTGTAGCAAAGTATTAGAGGATAAGGCTTGGCAGGCAGGCCCATTGCAGTTATTTTGGAGTTGATGGTGGTGGTGCCACCAGAAAAAGCAGCATGCATGAGTCCAAAAACAACGTAGAGCACTGTGGACGTTGGAGGTTTGCAATGGAGGTAGCAGCTTGCTACAGAAATCCCCTCCTCCCCCAAGTAGGGTAGCAAAGGAAACAGGTCTTTCCCTGACCCAGGGTTGTCAGATTTCACTGCCATAACCCTGAGGTCTCTGCAGCAATGGCCTCCTGGCCAGAGAGCACCTCGGCTCAAACCCCCTCTGCTGCCTTGGACGAATGCCCTTGTTGCATCCAGAGAGATGTCACACATACATGCTGCTGGAGCCACTTCTCCTAGCCAATGGAAACCCTTCCATGTGGCAGCTGAGCCCAAGCACTGCAGCTGTCACTCACTGCATGCATGACTGAGTCATTCTGAGTAACAACTATTGATGTCGAATCAATCTCCGGGAGCCAGTGCAGCTATAAACAAGGCAAGGATATGCTTACTGTGAGTTACAGTGGGGCAGAGCAGCACCATCTGACCTACAAGTAGCCCCACAAGTGGGACTGTTGGCAAGTGTAAGCTGAAGGCACTTTTTGATTTACACTAACAGACATCTACTCAAGTAAAGAATCAGAAGATGAGCCAGGTATAGGGGCCAGACACCATCACAGACCATTTCTTCTCTTTTGTTACAACCACTCAAAATGGGTACCCTTTTATGGGAAGCCAAGGGGTGATGCTGATTCCAAATCAGTTAGGTGAGAGAAGTATCTGGGCTCCTTGTTTGTTGATAATCAGATACTGCACAGGTGAAGTCTTCATTGCACGCAGCCAGGGTACAACACAGATCTGGTGCAGCCTAGACCCTTCCAGAGGTGCTCAATGCCATGCAGAGCTGATGTGCTGCTGCAGTCCTGCCTAGAGCTGCTGCGCAAGGCCCACCCTGTAAAGCAGCAGCACCAAGCCTGGGGTGCTCTCCCCAGCCCCTGGTGCCAGCCAGACCTTTTCCCTGGTGTGCATATCCTGGGCTGCATCAGGCTGCCTCATCCTGTGCGGCAAGCGCAGCTGTGTGTGTTTAGTTTACCCAGAGTGGCACTGGGGGTGGAACAGTGACCTTTCTCATGAAACTCTATGGGAAATGAAATTCCCTCTTTCAAAACTTTGTCATGTCTCAACTAGCTACTCTGCAAGCAATTTTTACAAAAGAAGGAGGGAGCTGTCAGCTGAGACCTGTCAGTGACCGAAAGCACAAATCACACTACCTCCCCAAGCCATGGAGACAAAAGCAAAGCACTTGGCAAGGCGACTGCTAACCCCACTGCCTTGGTGCCAAGCTACCCAGGCTGCCTCCTCCAGCAGGCTCCTCGGAGCAACACAGACGGGAGGAGCTGGCAGCCATCGTGACAGGCGGCAGGGGAGGGCTGGGAAATCAAAGAAGGGCCATTTCCACACAGAGAAACATTCCCGTGCCTTAAAGCAAGCAGGAGCTTGTGCCTAGAAGCGCATGTCCCATCCAGCCTGCCTTGCTAACGTAGCAGAGCTCATGTACCTTGTTGCTCTCATACACACCGCCTCAGCAACATCAGCAGAGTCAGTGCTGCTGGGTGAACAGCAGCTCCCATCCTGGGGAGTAAAGCCACCCAAAGGCTAAACCCAAGGGAGGTCTGGCTCCTTCCCTCCTCCAGCCAGAGCAATGAGGCTAAAAACCTCCTCTTCTCCATTTGTCGGGATCCCCAGTCACAGAATTTTTAACTTTGTGATAGCCAGGCTAATGGCTTATAACTGCAAGCAGCACTGTTAGGAGACACTGGAAGACAGACAAAAACCTTTGGCATAGGAGATTTAAAAACAAAGGAGCAGAGACTATTACCTTTATAGGAGAGGTCTGTCTAAGGAGGGGATTTCCCAAAGCACCACATTCAGCCTCTGTTTCAAAAGCATGTGTTGAACAGGGTAAAAAATGCTTCTCTGCAGTCAGATAAATACATGCAGTGAAAAATCACCACTTCTAGCTTCATCCAAGCTCCAGGCTATTGCTTATGGCATGCTGATGCTTTCATATCTTGGGGAAATCTGTCACTTCAAAGTCATGCTGTCATATGAGGAGTGAAAGGCAGGAGCAGCCTCACATTTGCATGCTGTAGCTAAATAAAGCAAGTTGCCAAGATACATTTACCGCTCTCAAAGTATGTTTCTGAACATGATCCAGGTGTGCATAGACATTAGACACAATCATTCATCCTTAGCGCTATGATGCATTCATTGGTCATTCACACGTTGAGACCTCTCTTTCCGTTGCCAGGTTCTTGCTGGATTTTGTCCCACTACTTCTATCCCAGGTACCTGCATACTGAGTGCAGAAATAAGATCACTTCCTAGCTCTCAAAGGGATTTTCCAATCAGCCAGTAAAATACAGCCTTTTACTTGCCTGAGATCAATGCGTTTGTGGGCAGAGGATGAGCAGCTTATCCATTAAGACACTCTTGGAAAGGTCTGGGAATCTTGCACTGGACTTTTAGAGGTTGATGGCACAAAATTCTGCTGTATCTAGGGGAGAACGTGCCCTTTAGCTTAGGCCTGTCCTTTTTTTACAACTCTGCTCATCAGCATTAATTACTTGTCTGTAGCTTTTTCTTTTTTAAATTAGCTCTTTTGGGAGAGGATTATGAACAAAAGGAATTTCTAAGGAGTTAGAGACCCTCTTTAATAGGTGCCTTGAAAAGTCTTGTCAGTGCTAACTGAGGGTGGGTGGAAGTACTAGCAAAACTTTTCTGTTCAGGTCAAAAGCGTAGTGACAAGATCCTGCTCCTGCAGTGAGAGTGGCAGGATTAGCCCCTTCCATCTTGTGGCAATTGTAACATGAAGGCTCATGTGATGCCCTAGACATATACTGAGTCAGTTCTGCATTGTAGCTGAACTCTGCTTGGTACACCAGCATCCTATGATGTAGGCCCAAAAATCTGCCCTCAGCATCCCTGTTCAGGTCCCAGAGCCTCAAGCTGTGGGTTCAGTCTGGGAAGAACCATGGCTATACAGACTTCTTGGAGTGCTTCAGCCACTTGCTCTGATGGAGCAAGGCACCTCAGCACTGCTAAACTGCACATCATTGTGGCGGCAGTGTCAGGACCATGACAGCCAGGACCTCTGCAGCTCAGGCAGGGAACCCATGCAGCAAAACAGAATCCTGTGTAAAAGGCATTATCCCGAAAGGAAATCTCTATTAATGACTACCACTGAAATTATTAGGCCTGGCAGTAAAATCCAACTCAGTCTTTTATCAGAGAGTCACTAGCACACTTCATGTACCAATAGAGGTCTTCTATGCAGTGCTGAGGTCAGACTTCAGGTCACTAGGAACAGAGCATGAAGATGTTCTAGACTCGATTGGGAATTTCCAGGGAGAGATTTGGGAAGCAAAGTTTCCAGGTGGTGGCATAAAAGGAAGATTTGATGAAAGCAGCACAGGCATTGGTGCTTGCCAAAAGTAAGGAAAGAGACTATCCAAGGCCTGGGTACTTAAATATGGACACATTAAAATTTAAATTTGAAAAAAAAAAGTTTGAATTATCAAATGGGAAATGCATTAAAGATCTCCCCAAAACCTTGGCTCTCTTCCACAGCACAACTTACCATGGCAAATTACCTCCCCTTCTCCTAACAGGCTCTTTCCCAGGCCCCTTCTTCACCCAGGGCTTTGCTTTCAATTCATACTGTGAAGTCAAGCACTAAGCTTGCCCCCTTCAGTTCACTCCATTTACTGTCCAGAAACCAGAGAACAGTGCAGTCACATCCCTTTCCACACAGCACGAGCAGTTCAGGTCATGCATGACACAGTTCAGGTCTTCTTTTTCCCTGCAGGTGAATTTATTTCAGAATCTCTTCAGGCATCTTTTCCCACTCACGTCTTCCTCTCCCAAGGGCCCCCAGAGGTCACCCACAAGGGTCTCTAACAAGCAATTCCACTGGTCAAATTCAGAAAACCACCCTGTGGTACCACTAGCCACTGCAGCTCTTCTTTATGTTCTTCAAATAGCCCATGAGCTGTGAGGTGGGGAACAAACCTGGGAGGTGAGCTGGAGCATCACTAGCCCACTTGAGCTAGGACCACTTAAATGCTCCCACCTGGGTACTCAGGACACTTCACGGCAGAAAGCCACGGAGTCTACACAGGCTTACCTTTTGGGACGCAGTCAGCAACCCAGGCAAAAGCCTTCCTGCTATCTTTTACCTTTTAAGCTAGTGTTGGAAGCCAAGGAGTGGTGTTTTCTTTTCTCTGTACCTCCTACAGGTGAGAACTCCTAATGTGGATCAGATACCCTTTGCTGAGTAGAAAGCCAATACAAGAGAATCAGCAGTGAACATATTCCTCCCATTTCTGGGAGTTTGCATAGGCTCATTATTATGTTAGTCAATACCCTAAGGGGGCTAAGAAAAAAAAAAAAAAAAATCAGAGGAAGTTTTCCAAATCACACAGTGGCATGGTATTTACTGGAGGGTCTGAAGGCAAAGGCTGTGTGGTCCCAAACCAGCAGGGTCTGCTGCAGTTATGAGCTTTCCCTGGAGATGATGCCTACCTCTATTCTTGTCTCTAGGTTCCTGACCCCAAATTGAGCCAGCACCCTGCACCCAAACCGTGATATTCACTATTGCAGAAGTAGCTCATAGAGATGATCGCTGTCGATCTGTTGATTGACAGCCAGCTGAACATGAGCCAGCAGTGTGCCCAGGTGGACAAAAAGGCCAATGGCATCCTGCCTTCCATCAGAAATATTGTGGCCAGCAGGGACAGGGAAGGGATTTTACCCCTGTACTCAGCACTGGTGAAGCTGCCCCTCACTACAAAAAGGCCATTGAATGACTCGAGTGTGTCCAGAGAAGGGCAACGCAGCTGGTGCAGGGTCTGGAGCACAGGTCTGCTGGGGAGCGGCTGAGGGAACTGGGGAGGTTCAGTCTGGAGAAGAGGAGGCTGAGGGGAGACCTCATCGCCCTCTGCAGCTCCCTGCCAGGAGGATGCAGAGAGGGGGGATGAGTCTCTGGAGCCAAGGCCCCAGCGCCAGGCCCCGAGGGAATGGCCTCAAGCTGCCCAGGGCAGGGTCAGGCTGGCTCTGAGGAAGGATTTCTGTGCAAAAGGGGCTGTTGGGCGTTGGAATGGGCTGCCCAGGGCAGGGGGGGAGTCCCCATCCCTGGAGGGGTTGAAGAGTTGGGCTGAGCCAGCGCTGAGGGATCTGGTGGAGTTGGGAACTGTCAGTGTTAGGTTAATGGTTGGACTGGATGATCTTCAAGGTCTTTTCCAACCTAGATGATTCTGTGATTCTATGAACTCCAGAACCCAAAGGGCAAGATGTCTTGTTTTGCCAGAGAAATCCAAAGGGAAATGAAGGGCCAAACTTACACACACACGTATATATGTGTCCTCACTGCCTTCCTCCAGCCTGCATCAGGACCATCTGGTGTTTGCAGATCACCTCACACCTCCAAATTCCACCTAGGCCAAGTTCCTCACAGCAGGGACAGACTGGCCCCAGCAAACACTAACTGACAAACATGTGGAGTTTGTGCAAAAGGTTCAGCAGAGTTGCAGGGAGAGTTAACGCTTGCAGCACATCCCCTGGCAGGAACCTGCCAGATTCCCCACAATACCCACCCCATGTTGTTTTCTCAGCAAGCTGCTGGCAGGGCCCAGGCCAGAGCACACACTGTGCCATCTCAGCTAGGAAACACAACAGCCAAAAAACGGTGCCAGGAAGGTGCCAAGGAGCAGTTCTGGAAGCCCAGACCTGTTCTTCCCAGATGATCATGGGAGTATCATGTTCTGCCACTCACAGGACATCATTAACAGGGGTACTGAGGCCAGCCCCAATGATCTGGAGCCAAAAAAGCAGTTCTCTTCCATGGGCAAGGAAGGCTTCTGTTTCGTGGTGGCAGAGCTGATGTCAGTGGCTAGAGCAGCTGCAAAACTGATTCAGATTAACCCATATGGCTCTACAGCAGATCCCTGCAGCAGGAAAGCAAGGGTTGATTTGTCTCCAGTAACCAATAGGTAAGCAAGGATCCACTGACACTTACTGGGGTTAAATGCTACCCAAAGCATGTCATTGAAGGGAACTGGTCAGGAACTTAAATACTTACTCAAGCTTGTTGCCAGAGACAGTTAGGTGTGAAGCAGGGAGCCCCCAAATTAAAGATTTGATTAATCTAGATGCCAAGTCTTAGAGGCTGCAAGATTCAGTCAGTGTGGAAACAAAACCAGCACGAGCAATCCCACGTAGCCCAGGATCCATGAAGCACTTCCTCTGCAGTAGCAAGGTTTCCACTATTAGACCATGCGGACCAATAGTAGAGCAGTACCTTCATCAGGGCACTTTCGTAGGTCTTTTCCAACCCCTCCCCACCCCTTCCTTTGGTTCTGTTCAAGCCTTTTACTCTCTGGCAGAACTGCTCTACATTGGTGAACAGCAGCTTTGGTGGTTGGACCTACAATCAGATAAGGAAGAGTTCTGCATTTCTAGAAATCAGAAAAATCATTTTAGCTTTTTTACCTAAGAAACAGATCTAGTTAAACTGCTTGAGATCTGTGCATGAATCTGTATTTCTCCTCCCAGAAACTTCTGACTCTCCTTTCCAATTTCAACTCTATTTAAGCAGACAGGCAGAAATGCAGAGATTGTGACAGTCAGAAAAGTCTGCAATGTGAGCAACTGCAAAGGTAGAAAGCCAGGCACAAAGGCTCTCATGTGCCCAGGGAGCCTTTAAACCGTACTACTCACTGGAGTAAGAATGGCTGCCTGGAGAATGTCACCAGGATGTTCCAGAAAGGAAAGGAATGATGCATCCACAAATCTCCCAAGGACGCAGTGTCTCTACAGAAATACCCACAGGCATTGTGGGTAATGGTTTTCCTCAAAAAAAAGTAGCTACCTAATGCCAGAGAAAAGGGTATGTTAGAGAAAGAAGAACAAGCTACCATCAGGAAGGAGCAGATGGAGGAAGAGTAAGAGAGAGAGCACAGAAGCCTGGGAGTGTCCTGGAGAGGAACAAGAGAGAGCAGAGAGATGCAAGCTGCTGTAGCTGTTAGCTGTGACACTGCTGTCCAATAAAGCCCTAAACAACTCCACCTGATGGCAAAAGTTTCTTGAAGACCAATTGCAATGCTTGTCACAAATTAGACCTTCCTGAAGCAAGCCAGGATCCACTGGCCCCAACACCCGTGAACAGTTTCTAGGTAACTTTCTTCCCACACTCACCACCTACACAGCACACCAAAGTCAACAGAGGTACAGAAGGAGGGACTTGTGCCCAACCCTACAGAGCAATTTTTCAGTATCTCAGCTGCTAGTGTAACCATTGTAATCCCATGCAGCCAGCTGGCAGATGTACCAACGAGACAGACCTGCAGGCACGGGAAGAGGGATGCTGGGGCAAGGAAGAGAGAATGCCATTTAGATGTCAGACTGGGCTCACAGCTGGGGCAACAGAGATATTAGCATGGTCAGTGCAAACCTGTCAGCCCAGAACTGCAACAAAATGAGATGCTCCACTCTGCCACATCTCAGGGCAGCTCACAGCTGTGTTGCTTGCCTCAGTACTGACCCAGTGTCTATCTGGCCTCTGCAGAGTCCACAAAAGCTCCATTACCAGTCCCAGGCAAGCTGATGGCCTGGGGAACCGGTGGCCAGATCTACGTCCTGACAAAGATGATCTATAGTATTACAGCACCTCTCCACAAATCATGTCTGTTTCCCGGGAGCCTTCAGGGGGCCTGCAGGACAGGTATCAGCATCTCCTCCACCTTAAAGGACCTGGGAATACCTGCAGTCCCCAGAGCAGACATTCTCCTCCCCTTCTTCTTTCTGGTTCTAGGCTCAGTGGGAGCACCTCTTCTGACACCTGCACTGTCAGCTCAGGTAACACTTTTCAGAGCCAGGCACCTGTATGCATGCACTTGCTAGACAGCCACATTTGTGCAGAAGAGGGATGTCTGGACCAAACAATTTCTGAGAAAGCAGAAAGAAATCAATAACACTGCTGAGAAGGCAGTCTCTAGTAAGCAGGCTCTTACTACCTCCTGACCAGTATGTTAAGACACGTCCAATCCACTCTGGAACTGAACTAAGTTCAATGCCATTCTTACAATCTTCTGAAAGCTACAACATTCCCTTGCTTTCTCTCCTCAATCTGCTTGTTCAGCCTTGCCTGCAGTGCTGGTGTGATCTCCCCGGTGAAATTTCTACCTGAGACAGTGGGACTCAGAGCCTGTTCAAATCCACTTGATCTCTTCCGCTAGGAAACTTGTGGTGCTAAAGTATTTTACGCTAATTGCATGCAAGCCAGTTATAAAAAAAAAAGGCAAAAGGTTATATATGACACACTTCAGTGTCTTCTACTTTTATTATGTATTTGATGACACCCCCCAGGGAAAACACTCCTGCATGAACAAGTAACAACACAAGAGAAAAGCGTAAGTAGGGCAATCTGGGTATGGATGATAATTACTGACGCATAAAAATATATCATGAGATACGCTTAAATAACTTCACATGAGGCGGCAGTTCTAGCTTAGCAATTCCTTTACCATGATATCATTTTTGTGCTCATAGGCCAACTGAAAGTAGCTAAAAAACTCAGGACCAAATGGACTGAGGAGTCAACAGGGGTGAGTCTGTGTCCTGTCTCCTGTCACACTCTCACTGGCCTTGAATTTGGCCCAAGAAAGCTCGAGCTAGTTTTCCCTGTGCTTCCTCTTCTTGGCAAACCGAGCGTCAGTTCACCCTGCTGTACCAGACTCCAACTCAACAGACATGCCCTCTTCACAGCTAACACACAATTTGCCTTGGAATAAGAGACTGATCAAGGTCTTTGTACATGAGACAATACCTTCTTTTGGTCTGAGCAAAGACTCCCAAACTGAGATAATGTCGAAATCATTCATCCAACTCTCAGGAGTACAGATTCCCCTTACTGTAATGCCTTGGGAGTTTCTGGAACTAATTGTGCCCTTTGGGCTGGCCTGAAGAGACACATCTTGCAGTATTTCTTATCACTATCCTCCTTCAACTTGTGTACTCATGCTACTTGACAAGCAGACACATCTCACTGAGCAGCAGCATGTGAGACAACAAACAGTCCCCCCGAGACATCTCCCAGCTCAACAGAATATGTACGTGGTTTTCTTTCTATCTATATCTCTGCCAATGCACCGAGACTCATTCTCTGCATAGGTCTCCTGCAGACTGCCTGGAAAGTCTGATGAAAAGAGGCAACTTGAACACTGTGGTCTGCCAGCACTGGCCCCAGGAGATGCCACCACAAGCTCAGAAAGTCCTAGACAGCAAGAAAGGCTAAACAGGCATTACAAGAAGATGATGACTGGGCATGTCAACATTGCAGGCAGGAGGCCTAACAAATAGGCAGGAACCCGAGCTCTCCTGGAGACAGCACACCAGGCAAACAGATATGTGTTCGTCACCAAGCTGCTGGATCCAGGATATGTGGAGAAGCCAGAAACAAAAGACAGGCCTGGAAACAGGGACTAAGGGCAATTAAAGTGTTTTATACCATCGCAGGTGCATGTGTCTTGCATAAGGGTGAGCTGGTAGGGTTGAAAGACAGACAGCAGCCTACATACCTAAGCTTTCTACCTGAGCATCAGTACCATGTCCCTCAAATCAAAGCACATATAAACATGTTCCTCAGGCCCTTGTCTCTGTTTCTGGTATGTAATTTAATGGCTGAGCTATGCTTTAGCTTGGGATAGATCTAAGCTTCTTTGCAAGAAGGCTTGCTGGAGGGCTATAACGTGCCTAATGCTGGTCCTGCCATTTTCTGCTCAAGACAATCACATCCTTCTTTAGCCCACACAGTTAACGTTCTTTCCCAGTGAGAGTTATAGGGCCCAAAGCCCCTCCTCACATCCTCACACGCATAGTGAAAATCCCAGAGCATGTTGTGGAGAAGCTCACAGGAGGGGAGTAAACCAAGTACTCGGAACACAGTGGCAACCAGACTGTAGACATCTTACACTGTTCTACCAGACTGGGAATGGATATCTAGCAAAACAACCAGGAAACCATATCTGGAATGCTTCATACAACTCAGGTTTGCCTCCTGGAATAGACAGCAATGGTAAAGTTTGTCAGTCTTGGGAGAAAAGAAAGAAGTCCCTACCTACCTCACCAGCTCCAAAATAGCCCTTTGCTGGGCTCAGGCCAGTCTGTATCTCTGAGCAGTTCTGTCCAAATTTTCTGCTTCCCACAGCCAGTCTGAAATGTCTTTTCTGCCTGAGTCCCTATGACACTGTTATATTCCTTCCTTGCATAACATATATACAGTGGAAATACCAGTGGCTTAATTTGTACTTTCTACTCCTATTGTTCTCTAATGACCTGCTGTAATTATCCAAACTGAACTCTTCTGGCAGAGCACCGTTTCTTAAGCGGCTCAGTCTGTTCCCAGTGGGCTACTGACCCTATCTGGAAGCATGTTCTTCTGGTGAAGTGTCCTAGGAGCCAGTGATCCTCTCAAAAGGGCAAGTCCTGCAGCTCTGGGCTGAGATGGAAATAACTGCTACTGCATTAGCAGAAAAGGGAGAGCTCTCCCAAGCGTTCCTAGAGCTTCATACCCTGAGATGGAGAGAAACAAAAATACCATCTTCCCTGACAGAGGGAAGAAGGAAAAACATTGAAAATACTTTCCAGGTGCTCTACTACAAGCACAGTCACGTTCAGACAGGAAGCTTCATTAGCAACCTGTTAGCTTTGGTGGGGTTCTGTGATTTGTTTTGTTTTTTAATAAGACACGCTGCCTCTTTCCACAATGGTTTGCTTTGGCTTCCTCTACTAGTAAGCCAGAATTTAAAAAAAACCAAAAACACCACACCTTATCAAAATTGTGATCTTTTCCCCCTGGTTTCCTTTTCGAAATCTGCTGAAATGAGTTAGACCAACAGCAATTACCACCCTGTTCTTAATGCCTGGTTTGGATATGGGAAGTGAAAGTGAACTCCCTGGGAGCCAGTTAGGAACTGGCTGAGCAGAGTGCGCACTCATCTTTTGAAAGCCAAGAGATCAGGAGATTGATCCTCCATTTTCTACCCTGGCAAAAGTGCTATCATTATCAACAAACACATGGCGATTCGGGACCAAGAGAGTCCATTTGAGAGAAGATTGTTACAACTGTGCATTTAATATCAGATTCCTCATCATTGCAGTTGTTTTGTTGCATCTCCTGCACCCATTACGAAGGGATCTCCAATGATGGAGATCCCTCACCTCCCTGGTGACCCATCCTCCACCCTCCCGAGGAAAGAGCCATTGAAGGCACAGGGAGCCTTCGGGCTGAAAGGACACAGCTCCACGTGTCTGTGCCACCAGCACAGAACAGCAGTGTGGGGCAGCACAGGGCCAAACAACCACCGTGCTCACTTCTGGACTGCCCTTCCCCATACAAGCATAGCCCACCCTGCTCCCCAGAAAAGCAGCTGCAGCCTCTTTTGCCATGTGAACCCACAGGCTCTGGCACCCTGCCAAGATTTTGCTTTGGTGGGTGCTTTGGTGCTTTGATAGAGGAAAAATAAGTAAGCTGCGGTGTTTAGAGATAGAGAGAGGATTAAAGCCTTTTGTGAGCAGCTAGTAACCCAAACCAGAGGTGCAGGGCAGAGACTGTGTTTCATGGCACCCAGAGTACAGAGTGGGATATTAAAGGCAGATTAGGATAATTTCATGTGCCAGACACCAGGAGAGACCTTGCAGTCCAAACATGCTTGAACTTGCTGATAAACCTGTTGCCTTCAGTGGTTAACCACCAAAGCAGGCTAAAAAGCTGGGGCCACAAAGCAAACACCAGGCCTGATAACAGGCATTTAATATTTATTAGTGCAGGGTTATAAGTCCCTCTCTCTACACTTCTACCTTTGCTAACAGCATCAGCCCTTCTGCCGTCCCACCAGGAGAGAGGCCTCTCCCTGGTCAAATGGTTTGTGTCAGGCTGACACCAGACGCCTCTGTGTCTCACTGAAAGGAGCAGTTTTATGGCCAACTGCCAAAATTAGTTTATAACCTGTGACTGGTACCAGCAATCGCTATGTCTGACTGAAGGGAAAGTGCCCTGATCTCAGGTCTATGATTATATATGTCAGGAGAAGAGCTAACTGTATTATCATGCATACTGCTTTAGGGTAGCTCACATCATCATATTAACCCCTCAAGCTCAAGACATGCTGCAAATAGAGTGCGGAGAGCTGCGGACACACTGGGAAATACCTGTTCTATTGCTATCCCAGCCTGGGCGTTACAGGTCAGTTGTCTCTTCATCAGATATAGTCTCCTCTGCAACTACATCACTCTCTCTGGCCCTGGGCAGTTATTTCTGTAGACTTCTACGGCTTGTGGTAGAACAGCACTTTACATCTCCTAACAGTCTTAAGAGCCAAACAAATGTTCATTGCTTACACTAACACTAAAATACTAGCCCTGTTTTACACATTCATTGTCATCATTAAATGATCTCGTACCCAGGAAGTTAGTGACTATATGCAGCCAAAGTAGCACTGAAAATAACTGGGTCCCTTAAAAGAACGGCAAACAATAAAATGGCAGAAATTTTCTTTATGCTAGAGTTAGATCAAGGTCAGATTCACCAGCCCATGGTCTATGGATCTAGAGGAATGCATTTCCTAGAACTTAACATCTTCACAGAGAACAGGATGCCACACAGAGATGAAGCAAGTGAAGGATTGAAAACTACGAGTTCAGAAGTCTTCAATCAAGGAAAAGGAAGAGGGCAAAGGGGAAAATGCTCTAATGAAATAAGAGAAAAAATCTATCGTATTGAGTCATCATAGCAAGCAAAATGGGAATACTTTAAAACTTGCTTGGTGTACTCAAAAGGAGAATGCTGTTGAGGGATCATGAAATAAGAGGAAACTCACAGCAAGCAAACAAGGTCTGCAGAAGAACTTCAAGGAAAGGAAAGCCTTCTGGCAAAAGCAAGGTTGTGGCAGGAAGATGGACATCCTTGGGACAGTCAGCTCCATCTCCTCTGTCCTTTGCTATGGTAATGAAGATTGGACTTCCAAAATGAGTTGTTGGCACACAAGAACTGTACATAGTAGCATCTGGTAGCACAGAGGTCCCTACCACTATTTCAGCCTCCACAGTATCCAAGATACAAATTACTAGGTGCCCTATAATCACCACTGCATCTAGGATACTGGCCTGGATATCCTCTCACAACATATCCTGGCCTGGCCCAGCTCCGCATCAGCAGGTTTTCAAAGAAAGCTACAGACAGTCCAACCCTTCAATAGGAGATTATCTCTACTCATTCCACATACAATAAAGCAGCCTTTCTGATCCACTAACAGCAGCAGAGTAGCTAGTGTCTTTGCTAATCCCACAGAGCTGCACACCATTTCATTCCAGTCTGGTATCCATTACACTGAATGAAAAACAAGAGCACCAGTGCAGGAAAAAAAAGGCTTCTGGTTTGCTTTAGAAGGATTTCCTGGTCTAAGGGTTTCACCACAGGACTCCTATGCCAGCCAGGCATAGTAGTTACTTGTGCTACGTGATCTAGACATCTCCACATCAAGTATCCTGCAATCCTCCAGCTTAGTTAGAGGGACCTTGAGAAGTCTTCATTGCCACAAGTGAGACGTCAGCATCATCTTGGGCAATAACAAGATACATATCAAGAGCCCAAATACCCTGCAGGTCATCTGGCCAACACAGTGGCAGGACCATAGTTTGGTTGAGTTTGACCACACTTCTGGAAGATCTAGCAACACAACAGCAATGAACACTTGCAAGGTCATCTTTGCTCTGTGACGTGTATCAACTATATAGCTAGCCACTACACACCACAGGGTAAACCAGGAAGGACAAAACATTCATGCACCCCACATTCAAGCGATAACAAGACAAAAACAGCATTAAAGAACCTTCTTTCTAAAGAACAGCCTAGCAACTTTGCAGGGGTGGCTATAGCAGAAGCACAACAGGTCCAGACAACAGCATCCAGGAAGAAGTTAAGAGAGGAGTCTCAGTTGCCATAGGAGGAGCACAAGGAACCTTGCATCAGTTTGCCAAATGCCCTGGAGATGATAGCTTAAAACAAACAGAAAGGCTTTATAAATGACCAGAATTATGATTTACTAGATGCAATAGATTATCTGGGAGAATGCAAACTGAACCCAGGAAAGTATCAGCCTGTTCTGGAATGACAAGCAACACTGCGCTTCAAAGACATAGGCACTGTCTGCAGGGTCCAGGGAGAATGGAAAATTGAGACCTACAGAAAGTCCCAGAAGTGCAAAGAAGCAGTTTTGGGGACTAAAGGGCAAACTGGAACATACTGAGGATAATCTGCTGGGACTGGAACAGTGCAGGTGACTGATAGGCTTACTCTCAGGAGTGACTTAGTGTGGAGGACGGGGGAGAACATAAATGTGGAAGGCAATATTTGTGAGAGTGACTGATCCAAAGGGGCTGGGGAGCCTTCAGAAGGTTACCAGGAAAGTTGAATTGCTGATTTCAGAAAGACAAACCAACATAAACTCTGAGCTTTGTTATGAATATCTTGGAAAACTGAACTACAGAAACAAAGAGCAACGACAGATCTGCTGGACTGTTTACAGAAGCGGGCCTTGAACAAGCTCTTTTGCTGCCAGGGAAAAGGCAGGAAGGGACCAACACAGCTGAATCATGAGATCCTTGTGGAGTTCAGAAAAGGGAATCGACACCAGATTAGATTACAACAGGCAACAGTTAAAAGCAGTCTCATGAGCAGTCTCATGAGCACAAAAGGACAAAGCTGAAAAGCCAAGACACTTACCTTTGGAGGAACAGTGAGGGCAAGAAACTGTTCTAAGGCCATCAGTCGTGAGAGGGAGGCATAGCATGTCCACTGCTCAGAGCTGGAAAGATATTAGCTGTCTTGGATACATGCTGAAGGTTACAAAGACCAGTGTGAAAAAAAAAGCAGCAGCTGATGCAGCACAGCTATTATCATCTACAAGAGGACAAAACTTAACCCTCAGATAAGGCAAGAGCAGAGGAAGAAGTACTTTTCTATGTGAAGGTTTTCCAATGAGGCTGATAAGCCTGATCTCAAGGCACTGATGCAGGTTGCTGAGTTTGGGGCTCCAGAGACAACCAAGTTGCCTTAGAAGGCTACAGAGAGAGCAAATGAAGTGGTGCTTTACAAAATGGAAGAAAAGAAAACCTGGGCAATTACAGATCCACTAACTTAGTTTGCATTACCATAAGCACTAGAGGCAAGCAAGGAAGGGTGCAGGAAGTAAGACAACCTCTTCAGACCAACCCAGCTTACCCGGACAGCCAGGCAAAAGAACCTGTGTAGATGAGGAAAAACAACAGTTATGACTTCTTGGTGTTAGTAAGACTGCTGATATTTGCTTGGCAATAGTTGCCTAAGCAAGTTAAGGGAGCTTCAAATGGCAGTACGATGGGAGAACATCTAGAAAAAAACATATTTAGAGAGTAGTCATAAATGGCTTACTGTCTGATGGAAGATGCATCAAATGAGGATTCACAGAGATGGGGTTTGGGTCAATCCTAATTAGCCTTTTTACTTACAGGCAGATAACAAAAAATGAAAGAGGCTTATTCATCATGCAGATGATGCCAGCACAGAAGAGGCTGCCAGTATATCACAGGACAGACTTTGGATTCAAACCAGTCTCAAGTATTTGGGAGATGCAGTCAGAAGAGAAGAAACAACTGAGTCAGTGTGAATATGCCATGGCAGACTTCAGCAGGGTGGTCAGCCCCACAGGCAGAGAAGGATCTAGAAGGTATTGTGGGTCACAACCTGCACAGGACTCCATGCCCACTGATGGGCATGGTGGGGAGGGGGCATGAGTCTCATGGGTTTTTAGTATCTCCACAGATGAAGACTCCACATCTTCTCTGGTCAACCCGTGCCAGTGTTTGCTCACTTGCAGTAGAAAAAGGGTTTTTTTTCAGATGAAACCTCCTGTGTGCCCATTGCCTCTGGTCATGTCACTGGACACTACTGGAAGAGTCCAGCTCCCTCTTCTTCATTCCTCCCATCAGGTATTTATACACATGGATAAGATCCCCCTGAGCATTCTCTTCTCCAAGCTGAACAGTTCCAGCTTCTCAGCCTCTCCTCATATGAAAGATGCTCCAGTCTCTTAAACACTCATAAGTATATTTTGCTTAAGTGCTCCCTAACCTGAGGGTAAGTCTTCCTTGTCCCAGACTTTTCCCTGGTCTCAGGATTTTGGGATTGCTGAAGGCTGGTCTTGCCAGTAAAGACTAAAGCAAAGAAGGCACCGAGTACCTCAGCTTTTTCCATGTCTTTTGTTACCAGGTCCCTGGCACCATTCAGCAGCAGGCCCACATTTCCCCTAGTCTTCCTTTTGCTGCTTATGTACTTGCAGTATCCTTTCTTGTCACCCTTCACACTCCTCACCAGATTCAACTCCAGGTCACCCTATCTCTGCAAGATCAGATAGCAACTCTATACTCCTCCTAGGTCACCTCTCTCTGCTTCTACCTCTTGTATGTCTCCTTTATATGTCTGAGTTCAGTTATGAGCTTCTTGCTCATCCATGCAGGTCTTTGTTTGATTAATCTCAGTTATACCCCTTCAACTTTAGCTTATGTATGAACATTTGCTTCTTCTTCAGGTCCCCACCTAGGTCTCTTGATGGGAATAGCTTCGTTACCTCAAGCCATGTTGTCTAAAACTATCCTCTGCCCACCAGCTAGATTTTTCTGATGTCATATGGATATTCAGCTCTCTATCACAACAGATCTTATATCAGCCAATTATGGCATTTTCCTGTGTTTGCTGTCTAAGTGGAGCAGATGGAAAAACCACAAAGGAAGTAGCGGTAGCTGAGTCTCCCCTCTTACCCTACTCACCCATTTAAAGCCTTGCTGCGCAACATGGTATGTTTCAACACCTGCAGTGATAAATAGTAGCACAAACCAGGAATAACCACTTGATCATGTTTATCCTCAAGTGTTCCTTGGTCACATTGCAACCCACAATAGCATTCGTTAACAAGTGTTAGAACATAGTTACAAATTGCAGCAAACACAAATGCTCCGTCAGTGTTATTGCAGACTTCATTAATGATGATCCTTCGCATTTCAGCAACAGCCATTCAAGGATCTGAAAACATTTATATGCCTCTATGAGCCAAGTGTCACGCTCCATGTGTGAGCCAGATGTTCACAACATCATTTTACAAATGAGGGAATGAAGTTCACAGGACTGACTCCAGACCCCTTTCCTCCCACTGAGTAATCCACTGCCCACCAACTAGTCATAGGGGAATTATCCAATTCAAGGCAAGGCAGGATACCATTATGGTCTCTTTGTTTCCTTGCATTGTCTCTATTCCCTTGCTCCTCATTTTGTATTCAGATTCTAGGCCTGGAGGGGTACCTCTGAATGTGTCCACTGCAGCACAGCATGGCACCGAGATGAAATTTAGGACTACTCAGTACAGCCATGCAGGCGGCAATGGTACCAGAATCTGGATAACAGAGAGCTCTTGAAGAAGATCTCCAGCAGCTCCATGCGTCAGACCAGCCCCCTTACAGACAGAGCAGGCCCAGTTAATTCACGGTACTGGCAAAGCCAACTAAATCCAGCATCTGTCCCATTCCAGCCATCTCAACTGCAGAGCATACAGTGCCTGCACTTGTCAGGGCCCTGTCTGCCTTCAAAGCTTTGCACTTCCAAGAGTCAGAAGGTCTAGAAAGTGATTCCCACTTAGCAAACTGACCTTTTCATGGTGCTTAGCTCCTCCCTTTACCCCCAGACCTTGCTGGCTGAGCAGGACAAAAGATTCCCTTGCAGCTAGAGAAACACCTATGTTTATGAGTCCAAAAAGACTGCAGCATCTCTCCTACATGCCTCTTGCCAAACTGCTCCACCAGCTGGGTCTCTGCATCATGTCATTTTTTCAAGATTAAGGAAAAATCACATGCTGCTCCCTCTAGTGACAACCTGAGCACATTTAAGCAGTCTGGCCACAACTCACATCACCACTGCAGTAATTGCTTTTAGGCACAACAGGCAATTTTTTACACAAGACCCATTCTCTGGCATCTGTAGTCTTTCTCTCATGTCTTTGGCATATCCAAACCTACCTTAGACGCTCTCTCTGAGGCTGCTGTTCTGCAAGCACAGGGTTCACCCAGCTCGAGGCTGCTAACAGACCTTCACCAGTCCTCAGTTAAAATCTAGTGTGAGCTGCGTGTGACCTCAAGGTAAAAGCACTGGGTGGCTGCAGTCACCTGAGCAGGGTCATCATGTGTACACTCTGCAACTGGCACTCGTTGATCAAATAAAAGCAAGTTCAGAAATTAAAAGCAGCTACGCAACAAAGAACAGCCACAGCTCAAACTAGCATTCCAGCTCCTGCATTCATTCCAGGGACAGCAGTAGGTTGTTAAACCCAGGTCTAGTCACCATAAGCTAGAAACAAAAATGGATATTACAGCTTCATCGATAAAAGCAACTTGAGCTGGGCAAAGAAAACAAATGAGGGGAGGTTGAAGTTAACACAGCTATTGCCTTTCTACTAATTATAGATCATCAGAGAGCACAAATGAAGACCCTAGGCTCCAGCTGAGCAGGAGTAGCATGTACACCAAGACACTGCATCCACCTCACTTCTGCAGACCCCGATGCAGGCAGCATAACAGCTCTGCACAGGTCCTTCATACCCATTTTTCAATCAAGAAGAAGCATAAGTAGATAGCTGAAGAGGAGGGGTGTCATTTATTGAAATTTCCCAGTGTACTGGTTTTGGCTGGGATAGAGTTAATTTTCTTCATAGTAACTTGTATGGTGCTATGTTTTGGATTTGTGAAGAAAACAGTTTTGGTAAAGTAAGTGTTTTAGTTATTGCTGAACAGTACTTACTCAGTGTCAAGGCATTTTCTGTTTTTCACACCACCACCCCCAACAGACACAAGAAGTTGAGAAGGGACACAGCTGGGCCAGCTGACCCCAACTGACCAGAGGGATACCATATGACATCATGCTCAGCAATAAAAGCTGGGGGAAGAAGGAAGAGGTGATGTTTGCAATTAGGGTGTTTGTTTTCTGAAGTGGCTCGTATGTGCAATGGAGCCCTGCTTTCCTGGCAGTGGCTGAACATCTTCCTGCTGGTGGGAAGGACTGAATAAATACCTTATTTTGCTTTGCTTGTGTGTGCAGCCTTTGCTTTACCTATTACACTGTCTTTATCTCAACCCACAAGCTATCACACTTTTACCCTTCTGATTTTGTCCCCCATCCCACCGTGGGGAAGTAATCAAGCATCTGGTGGTGCTGAGCTGCCTACCAAGGTGAAACCACAACACATAGTTTCCTGATTTACCTGTCTCTTCCACTGCAAGCAAATAACCTTCTGAAGTACCAAACTCCCCCGGCCCAGGAGCTCAGCCATGTATGGAGACAAAGTCTGGCAGCCCCTTCCAGGGCTGGCTACTGCCTGCACATGTACCTAACTGCCTGCACATCTGTCCAGCCCCTTTCCCCAGCTCTAGGTCACGTCCCTACAAACACCAACCTGAAGCAGGTGACCAGTTTTCCCTTGCATGGGAAATAGTAACACACTTGCCCTCCATTCCCATTCACACCAGATCCCAGGCCAGCACTGACCTATAGAAGGGAAGGTGCAGGAACTGAGATGACAGTCACGCAGCAACTCCCTGGCAAGGCACAGTGCAGGCAGACAGGCATTCCCTAGCCCATCCTAACCCTGGATGACTCTGTGCTCCAGGACTGGCTCCTCAGTCCTTGCATGTGCCTATATGGCATAGACACACACTTGACTTTATCAGAGACACTCTCCAGGACTCCTGGGAGGGACCATTGTCCCTTCTGTCCCATCAGCCCCATCACACAGCTACACCCAACTGCAGTCAAACAACAAGCACCGAAAGGATAAAAATTAATTTTTCTCTTTTATTTTTCCTCTCCTTCCAGTTCCAGAATGCCTAGGAATGGCCCCAAAGCACCGACATCTCTTTCTGAGTTTGAAGGGAGCCTGAGAAGCTGCTCTGAATGGGGAGATCCATACTAACAGGGCCCGAACCCACACGTTACCCACACCATGGATGGTCAGGGCGAGGGGGAAGGAGGGAAGCATCACATAATTGCTGCCAGCTCTCACCAGCTCAACAGTGCTGGCTGCTTCAATTCACTTTACCTACTTAATACCAAAGAATCCTAGAACCATAGAATGGTTGAACTCTCAGCTCAGTCCCCGTGACATTGTCCTTCCCCCAAGCATCCTTCTCTGCAGTGCCATCCACATGATGGCTGCCTTATTCCCAAATCCCCCAGAAAAACAGCCACCAGACAGGGTGCTGGGGGAGATCCAAGATAATGAGAAAGGCACCAAGAGTAGCAGAGGCCTGGACATGGAGAATGGAAGATTTAGAGGTTTGAAGTGAGCAGGCATAGGGGGTGTGGAGGCTCCCTGGGGAACAAAGACCACAGCAACAGAGAACTGGCAATGGGGAATCTGTGGGAAGGCCCCACTGCCTCGAGGGAAGCCATGGGGCCTGAGGGAAGGGCATGGGGACTGAGGGAAGGGCAGGGGGGGCTGAGGGAAGGGCATGGGGGCTGAGGGAAGGGCAGGGGGGGCTGAGGGAAGGGCATGGGGGCTGAGGGAAGCCATGGGGGCTGAGGGAAGCCATGGGGACTGAGGGAAGGGCATAGGGACTGAGGGAAGGGCAGGGGGGGGGCTGAGGGAAGGGCAGGGGGGGGGCTGAGGGAAGGGCATGGGGGCTGAGGGAAGGGCATGGGGCCTGAGGGAAGCCATGGCGACTGTGGGAAGGGCATGGGGGCTGAGGGAAGCCATGGGGACTGAGGGAAGGGCATGGGGACTGAGGGAAGCCATGGGGGCTGAAGGAAGCCATGGGGACTGAGGGAAGGGCATGGGGACTGAGGGAAGGGCAGGGGGGGGGCTGAGGGAAGGGCATGGGGGCTGAGGGAAGCCATGGGGGCTGAGGGAAGGGCAGGGGGACTGAGGGAAGCCATGGGGACTGAGGGAAGGGCATGGGGACTGAGGGAAGCCATGGGGGCTGAAGGAAGCCATGGGGACTGAGGGAAGGGCATGGGGACTGAGGGAAGGGCAGGGGGGGGGCTGAGGGAAGGGCATGGGGGCTGAGGGAAGCCATGGGGGCTGAGGGAAGGGCAGGGGGACTGAGGGAAGCCATGGGGACTGAGGGAAGGGCAGGGGGCCTGAGAGAAAGTCGTGGAGTCTGGGGAGCTATAGGAGGAGGCTGGGACATCTGCATACCTTGCGCTGGAACAGCACACACATGGGGAGGTTAGCAGCCACCACAAAATCCAACCTAGTGACACAGGCGACCCTTGGGGGAGAGGGTCGGTCCCGCTGAGACCATCCCTCCTGACTGCATGGCTGGGACCCTGCTTTGCTGCACACCCCCCTCTGAAGCGGCAAGGCAGAGGCTGGAAGCTTTGAGCCCAGCTGTGCCGCTGACAGCCATTCCCCACCCACCACCACAGGGCAGGGTGCTGGGCCCAGCAGGAGAGATGAGGAGGATCCCTGAAAACTGGGGAAGCTCCAGCCACCATGGGATGTGACAGGCAGCACTGAGACAGCAAGGCTGTCAGGGGTGTCCCAGAGGTCAGCGTGTGGGACGGAGACAGAGAGACAGCAACAGTGGCACCGAGACAAGCACGGACAGACGTCTGTCACCTGCTACTGCTCCTGGGAGCCGTGTCAGAGGATGGCAAGGATGCAGGGTGTGGTTATTTAATGCCATTTAATTCTCAGCACTACAGATATTTAGATTAGAATAACTAAGATAATCACAGTGCCATGGCATCCCTGTGTCCACTGCAGACAAGAAGTCTTCAGCAGAGCAAGCTAGGTGTCCTTGATCCTTATCATGGGAGCAGGAGATCATGTCTGCTGGGCTAGGTGAGAAGACCAAACCAGGGGAATGGGGTGCTGTGCCGCAGACTGGCACAGAGAGGAGAGGACACTGTGTGCAATGTGCCAGCTACTATAGAGACAGGGTCAGCATGTGACATGCTGACTCCCAGCAAGGCAGAGCAGGAGAGCAAGAAACAAGAGTCCTAGCACACCCATGATGCACCAGCTCCCAGCAGGGCATGTGAGACTCACTGACTTTTCATGTGGAACAGTCAACATGCACTACACTGGCTCCTAGCAGGGCAGGTCTGAGGGCAATGCACACATTTCTAGAGAGCCACATGGGACCTGTTCCCTCCCAGCAGGACACATGACATATTGACTCCCAGCCAGCCAGGGCTAACGTGTGATGCCCTGCTCCCAGACGATGACCTGACTGCCAGCATGTGATGAACTGATCCCCAGCAGGAGACTTGTGCTGCACTGGCTCCCAGTGGGGCTGAGCCCCATAAGATGCACCAGCTCCTGGCAGGACACAAGGGACTGACTGATTCCCAGCAGGATACATGCAGAGCCAAAACTCTCAGTGGGACGCACCTGACACACCAACTCCCAGCAGGAAACAGGCAACACAGCGACTCCTAGTAGGGCAGAGCCAGTGTGCAAGGTACCAGCTACCAGCAGAACACATGCAAAACACACTGAATCCCAGGAAGGCAGAGCCAATGTGTGACACACAGACTCTCACCAGAGCATTCGTGCTGTGCCAACTCCCATCAGGACACACATAAGGCACCAACTCCCAGCAGGGCAAGGCCTGCTGGTGATACACCAACTTCCAGCAGGATGCTTGTGATGCAGTGACTCCCAGGAGGACACCTGTGATGCACTAACTCCCAGCAGGATATGTGCAGTGCAGTGACTCCCTGTGTGACACACATGATGCACCAGCTCCCAGGGAGACGCACAACGCACTGAGTCTCAGCAGGACACATGTGATGCACTGAGTCCCACCGCAGCTCTCACATTGCACCAGTTTCCAGTGAGACACATGCAATGCAATGACTCCTACTATGGCTGGGCCAGCATGCGAAGCACAGACTTCTGGCATAATACGTGTGAAGCATTCCTAGGATGACAGGCACTGGGTGTGAGACACCAGCTCCCAAAAATGACAGAGCAGGTCCCAGTGGAAAAGGGCTGGTGTGCAAAGCACAGGCCCCTCTGTGCCCTGCTTGCAGTGGAGAAGAGTTGTGGGAACTGTCCCGGCAAAGGAAGGGTGCAGGGGCAGGCCAGGCTGTGTGGCTGGGGGGACAGGGACACCATAGCAGGGCTCCCAGTGCCACCTAGTGGGGACAGCAAACACCCAGGGACCACCCAGCCCTGAGAGCTGGGTGCTGCTGAACACAGCAGACCTTCCCCAGCCAGGCCAGCCTCTCCCACCACCCTGCCAGACCTGCCTGCCTCCAGCAGCCAGCCCAAGCCCACACGCTGCACTGCAGCAGACCAGCATGTCCTGCCAGCTCTCCTCCCCCACTTGCTCATCCTGGGCCTGGAGATTGTATAAAGCACCGTCATGGGAGGGACAGAGGAATTTACTCCAGGTGCAGTCTGTTAATCACATCAAGTACAGTCCTGTCGAGTCACTGGTTTCCCATCCTGCATGGGGTGAGCACAGAGGGACCTGGTCAGCGATCCATAGCTTTTGCCCATGAGCTGCAGTGTCCAGAAAGCATTAGAGCCCCTCTCCTAAGAGGATGTTTCAAGAAAGCCCCCCAAAAGTACTGAGGCACACACTGATGCTCGATGCATTTTTTATCAGCACATCTACCTGCAAATTATCCTTCATCCGTGCACATTATCTCTGACACACACAGTCATGCATATACAAGAACGCGTCACAGACACATCAGCCAAAGAAAACACTGGCACAGCAAACAGCTTGTGTGACTGCACGAGTTTTATTTTATAGGCTTTCTCCCCCAAAAACAGACCAGAGGTTCTGGGAGATGGAAACAGCAGATGGGGCCATAAAGGTGCAGTACAGAGCTGTGTGGAAGTTTACACATGGGAAGTCTAAAAACGAGTAACAAATGCAAATTTAACAGGGGGCGGAGGAGGAGGGGGTGTGAGTAGATTTGCAATCTTGGTGCATGTGAATGCAGTCTTTCCTTCCATCACTCCACCCAGCAGGCGACCTTCAATCTCTAGAGCTGTATCTCCACTCATCTAAAGCCGTTTAATTGCTTGGCATTTTCTTACGTTCCATCTGCATCCTCAGTCTCTTCCTTCCTCACACGTCCTCAGTCTGAAAACAATCCCTAGGATATTAAAGAGAAAACCATGACACCTTGTGGAACAGATGGAGCCTTCTCCAGATAAAGGCACCCTCATGAATACTGGTGTGTCAACAAGCAGGTCTGCCCAGCGTAGAACAGCCCAGACAGTGAAAACAGACCAAGTAAGGCCCCCAAAAAATATCAGTTTCCAGTAGATGCCCTAGGTTCACCTACTGATAAAACACAGCCCCTCTTTGCTCAGAAGATCAGCTACCAGGTTTTTGTTGGCCTTAATCACGATTAAGCTGAGCATCCCTCCAAGGAGTTTTTCCAGGGAACACAAATCCCTGCAAAAAATAAATCAGCTGCAAGATGCTCTATTATCTTCATGATCCACTCTGAAATCAAGGCAAAGGTGAGGCTAGAAAATCAGGCCCATCATAGTGATGATCTGAGTTAGGCTGGATCCCAAACACTTCTGCAGTAATATATAAGACTAGAAATGAGAAGAAATACATTCAAAAAGAGATGGCCACAGAGTTCAAGGCAACAAGTGCGAAGGAGCTAACAAAACCTGTCATTATGGAGGCTATCGGTACAATCCAGGGCCTGCGCAAGCTAATGGGTTGGGCACATCTCTCCAAACATGAACCCAGTACAAAGCCAAGACACCAGATGAGCAGCTCAGGTATGCCCAGAAAGGCAAATGACATCCCCATGGGGTTACACTCTCCTGAGCCCCTGTGCCCTAATACAACCTATAGCAAAAACCCTGCAGGATCCCAGTGAAACACCAGCTGGCCCCCAAACACTTAAACTGAAGGCTGTCTTCTTCCCATGAACTCACCTCCTCTGCTCTCACATCCCAGCTGCCAGCCTACTGCCTATTTTAAAAAACGCAGAATTTGGAATTGGAGTAGTTAAGTGAGCTGTGGTGGTCCAACAGGCTTCCTCACGACTAGTGTCCTCCAAGAGCTGCCCTGTCCTCCCAGAGCATCACGGTCTGAAAGAAAGGAAAGAGGTGGGAGCAAACATGAGTCTCAAAGCTGAACTTCTCCATCTGCTTAGGACCAGATTGTTATTTTAAGAGCACTTACATGAAAGAAAGAATAGCTTGGGAACTGCTAAGGAGAGACTTGGCTAGGTCCCCTCCAGGTCACTGAGTGCACGCAGGGCAGCAGAAGCAGCTCCAGGCTCTTGGCTCTGTCAAAATTTGGTCGCAAAACTGAAAAATGTGGTAGAAGACATTTTCATTTTGCAAATTTTGCCAACCTGTCAGGACACACCGGTGGTAATGAGCTGCAAAGAGATTTGGGCAGGCAGTGAGGGGAGCTAGGCTTGGCGCAGGTGAGGATGGTCAGTACATCGTGGGGAAGGAAGGAGGACACTGGGAGGGACACGAACATAGCAGGGCTAACACTGTTACTAGGAGAAGGGAGAAGACTGGAGAAAGGTGTGTTTGGGGGTGGGATAGTCAGACCCATCAGATCCCTGGTGCATGACCTGTCCCCAAGGCAGAGAGAATAATGAGAAATACAACATGAGGCCAGAGTGGCTTTACACTACCTCCGGGCCAGGTAGACCAGCTGGCCTTCAGTGCTGCATTCTCAGGCAAGCCCTGCTTCCCTCAGCAAAAAGTCCAGAGGGCTGGCTTGTGACAGATGGCATCTGCATAGGAAAGGGTCCCTCAGCATGACATGTCATCATCTAAATCCCAAGAAAGGTATTAACGTCTGCCATCTGGCTCTAGAGAGGCTTTAAGTGTCTTGGGGAATGAAACAGGTAGCTCTAGATCCTAGAACCTACAGCAAAATAAGTTTGGGGTTTCAAACTAGACCCCTCCATGAAAACTGAGGTCTCCTCAGACCTACTTGCCTAAGCAGTCCAGGGCAGTGCTCATCAGGGAGGCAAGAGGAGTAGTTGGAATGGACAAGAAGAATTTCTCAAACAAAGGTGTTTGGAGGGTACTGAGGTATTACTAAGCTCCCTCTGGGTATGCCTGCACTGCCCTACAGCTTTGTTCCTTGTCTTGCTCCCTGATCCCAGTCTCTGAATGTCCAACCATGCTGCAGGTACAGTTTTTTACACACGGGCTCTAGTTTGGAGGAGATCAGTTCAGCCTCTCCTAGTGACCAATCACTGCACATGATGGATCACCCTTGGGTTGCCATGCCTCTTTGAGACCACAGGAATCTGTGACTGCTGAAACCCCAGCAATTACTGATGGGGTCTCACAGCCAGTGAGCACTACAAGAGGCCCAGAAAAGATCTAGGCCAAAGATGTGGTAGTGGTCATCCCCAAGCACTGTAGACTTAAGCCACGCTTCATCATGTGGCATGGGAGTCAGGGACTGCTCACAGAATGAACTCCCTTGGTAGTAGATGCTGAAGCTCTGTCTCCACCCCTGGAGGAAGCTCAGACATCTCTACCTGGCCCGTGGTACAAGTTGTACTGAGTCAGAGCAACAGTCTGCCAAGAGTAGTGCTCATCCCCAGCAGTGGCCGGCAACTTGGTAAAGGATACAAGAAATTAGGTGAATACAGAGTGATTCCACACCTGACAGTGCCTTCCCAGCTGCCTGCAAACTGCTCCTCAGCCCACCTCCTGAGCTAGAGAATGTAGTTGCCCTGCAATATTGAACAGTGCTGCTCAAGAAGTTACGACACATTCTGGCTCCTGTCTTTCAACAGGGAGCAGGCAACCCCTGCATATCTCATCACTAAAGGCCTCCTTGAAAGCTTTTCAAAGAGAAGTTGTATATAAATATCTCCAAGTTTAATGTTACTTTTAACCAGCATGCTGAAACAAGCAGTGTGCCAGCCAGGCTGTTCCACCTTTCTCTCTGCAGTACTGGGAACTTGCAGACAAAGAGTAGACCACCTCCAGATGGGCACCAGAGTAGCAAAACCTGAGGCTGATGTCCTCCAAACTAACATGCCTAAACTTGTCACATCTCCAGGGGATCCTGGCAGTCAACTCTTAATTTATGTCTTCTACATAGTGACCAGCAGCCAAAAAAGAGAAATGCTGCCCTTTACCTCAATACCTCTCTGCTCTGAAAATCACCAATGTTTGCCTGTTTATAAGCACAAACACACTACCTCAGACAACTCACAGTTGACAATATTTTATTTTTGACTGTTGAACCTGCTACCAAGGTAGGCCCTCGCTCACTGCTTTCTGGGTATGAAGGCAAAGAAACATGAACAAAACTGTAGCTCACCTTGAACTCTATTTTTTCTGTTCATCAGTCATTCCCTATAATTCATTAGATCCCTAAAATACACAAGAAACTAAGAAAAACAACAGCCACAAGGTAAGATGACTGCACTCTATCAAAAAAGCTTTTATCTATATGCAATGAATAAATAACTCTGACGTAACTACACACAGCAATTTTTCATCAGATGTCTGAGTATCAAACTCCCTTTCCAGACCTACTCAGATACAGCTCTCAGCAAATGTGCTGATGGAAAACCACTGGCCACCTTCATAGATGTGTCTAAAATCTAGCACATAAGTCCAGAAGAAACTGTTCCAAGGACCTACCACACCACCTCCTCTTTCCAGAGCAGTTGCCACCTTGCAAGACTCAGCATCTCTCTGTGCACTTCATGGGTATTTTAGCCCATAGCCTCACCATGGAAAGCACAAATAGTTCTTTTTCAAGGACAGACAAGAGGTCAAAAGCTGAGTGATTATTCGCAAAATCCCTTAGACATCTTGAGGTTGAAAAAAAACCCCAGAGAATTCAAATGCAGCCTTCCCAGGTGTATGGCAAATAGACTCAGTCTGTACCCAAACCAGTGCTGGTAGCTGATGAACAATATTCATCTCCAGATTCCTACTCAGCTGGAGTCATAATTTGGTGATTTCATGTGCTATCAGCCTCTGACTGCAAGGCAATGCAAATTAAACAGGTTATTTTTGCACTAACAATCGACCCTTTTCGGGGAAGGCTTTTTCGTATCGGGCAGCCCATATTGCCACCGGTTAATCAGGCTGAGACTTAAGAAAGCCCACTGTGAGATGACACAGATTGTTTCCTCCCTCGGGACATGGTGAACACCATGGTCAGTATGTAACTGGCAATGCCTGCAGAAAGAATCCCCATTATACACAACAGCTGAGTCCTCTTCTTTCTCTGCTGGCACTCGGCCTCCACAGACCTGGACTAGGACCAAGGGGCTCCATGTGCTCAGCCATCCCACACGGTGACCCCTCTCTTTATTCCTCAGAATTCTTAAGTGGCCACAGCACAGTGGTGGGAAAGCAGGCACTGAGAGAGGCAATGTGTTCATACATCTCTTCTGCCTCCCATGTCAGCCCTGGAGACAGAGCCTTGTCTGGGTGTGGATGAAACCATCTGCTCCGTGTCTGACAACTCCAGGCAGGCAAAGGACAGGGAAGGCTGCCGCGTCCAGCCGCCTGCCACCCAGGCAATTCCTGACTGTGCTGAGCAGCCAGAGCAGGGGAACCCCGGCCGAGAGGCACTGCCAGCAGGGAGGGTAAAGGAGCCCATTGCCCAGGACAGGTCTGGAACAGGGCATCAGGATCAGACCAAACAGTTTTAAATAGCTGAGACCTTTTGATCCCCGTCCATCAAGGCCTCTGTGAAAGACCCATCAGTTGCCCTACAAGAGGCACTGGTGAGGGTTTGTGCCTCCAAAGTGCCCAGGGCCCTGGATTTACCTTCCTGTCAGGATGCTGGAGCTAAGCAGTGTGTCTTCTTACATGGACTTATCAGAGGTTCATCAACCTTATACCACTTTGGGTGTTAAAGCTGCTGTTGAGATGCAGAAATTAGGCATGCAGACACTCAGCCACAAGTACCTCCAAACCCTCTTCCATCCCAGCAGGGGACATAGGGTGTCCCAGGCAACAGTCTCATTAGCACCATCACCACCCCACACCTCAAGACACTTCCAGCCTGCCTGGCAGCTTCTACCTTTGGGTCCCTATCCTGAAGCTCAGCTTGTGTCTAGAAAACACTTCACCTAGATCAGAACCTGCTATTACTCCATGCTCAAAGTCTCCCTTGATTTAACAGACCAAATCCTCAGGTTGTACAAATGACCTTGCACAAACACTGCAACTACGGCTATCAATGCGAATGTCTTCATCAACCCGTGCCCCCAGCCCAGGACCTGCTCCAGATTCTCCTGAGTTACATTTGATGCTGCACCTTGCACCAGGCAACTATGAGTAGGAGGTTAGACTGGAGCCCTCCACCTGTTTTACAGATTATTTACCCCTCCAAACGTAAGTTTAGGGAGCAGTCTCTTGCCTGCTAGGAAATCTTGAATGCCATCCAAAACCTCCCAGCATCTCTCACAGGACTGCTTCCAAGGAGGTATGGGGCAGTCCCTTGTAAGAGGTGATGCTTTTTCAGGTCCTTCCAGCCCTTTGTCCCTGCATGTTCCCATGCCAGGGCATGGCTCATCGCTTCTCTCAGTTGGTCATTCTGAATCCTCCATGATCTCTTGCAATTCCCAGCACTTGTGCTCATGTAAGAGGATACAGCTAGCTAGCTTTTAACAGGGTTCCTCACCACATAGCAGCTTAAAGCATAAGGAGCATCCATACATCTGGGTGAAAGTGGAGATCAGGAGGGCTACAGAACTGGTCTGCTACAGCAGAGCCCCTCCAAACCTCCAGGCCTGTGTCCAGACCCACTGCTGTTACAACTTATTTGAGCACTGTCTTTTATGCAGCCACTCATTAGCATCCCTCCACGGGATATATCTGCAGCCTGGAGATCAAGACAAGCAAAGACCATTTTGTTTGGCAGGTGCACAAGGAGTCAACTGGAAGTTACAGCAAGCTCTTGACAATGCTACACAATGATAGCTGTCCATCATTGGCTTCCCCATCCCTGGAAAACAATTCCCATGGGAAATCACATAAGGAGCAGAAAATGCAGTTTCAGAAAGGAAAGTGTCAGCAGTTTTTCCTGGAGACATTGCTTATGATCACTGAAAAACATATTTATGGATTTATGGACTCTGCACATGAGTGTCTACACAGGCATAAACACAAAGCAGACAGTTGTGTGTCCAGCCATCTTCTGTGGCAAACCAAAAAAAAGCATTGGTATCTTGGTGTCAGCTCTGCCAGAGCAGAGTTGGGGTAGAAGTGATGGAATGAACAGTACTGTGCACAAATACACAATCCAAATTGCAGAGGGGCTGCTTCTATTTTCCACGCATTTGTAAAACATAAACAATCCTTTAATAATTGAAGGAGTTAGGGATGTATATTTTTACCATAACTAAATGTATCCTGGTTGTTTCAATTTGCAGAATAAGAACAGGACATGTAGGAGACCCCAGAGTGGTTCCCAGTCTGCTCCTGTATCCCAGACTGGTTTCCTAGACACAAGCGGGCCCTCAGGAGATCCCACACCATCACGCCCAGCCAGGCTCTGCAGGGGCGAGACAGCCCTGACAGGGAGAGCTGGCTGCACAGGAGCCAGGAACCAGCAGGAAAACAACGGAGCAGAACAAAACTGACAGCTTCTCTCACCTCCTCCAAACTGGGGAGACGAGGGAGTACCACAGGGTGGAATAAAAACAAGGACAAGTGTGCTTGGTTTCTAAATGTCCCCTGACTTCACCTCATCAGCTGTGCTACTAGAAACAAATGCAAGGGAACACATTATTATTTTCAGGTATGATTTTAATCTGAGATTCCCTTTCAACACAAAGTGGTACTTGTGTTACAGTTGAGTATCTCATCTCAGGCAGATTTCTCCACAACACTACAGCAAGAACAAGCTTCACCCTAAGCAGGTTAGTGTTGATACGGAGCATTTCAGACAACCATCATGGTCCACCATTAATAACAGGTGCTGCCTATTAACCTTAATAAGACAGGTGATGCTAATCACTTAATCAGTCCTTAATTAGGTTCTAGAAAATTTTTAGGCATAGAAAAAAAAGCCATTTGGGCCAGCTTGAGATATCAGCCTTCATCCTCTCTACTTTGGTTTCCCCTCCATGTTTTTCCAAGCCCATGGGGAAAAGCCACGTCAGGCTCAGACCAGCAACTGTACGGGAGCTGGCAGACATCGTCATTTCCTCCCCAGCTGAGCTGGCACCACGTCACAGCTGTCACCAGGTCTCTCTTGTCCCACTTTCCTGCAACTGGATATCACTACACAGGAGCAAGGGCCTTGGAGACTCTGGGACTAACATGCGCAGTTTTCTAGGACAGCATGTTCTAGTTGTGAGCTCCAAAGAGCATGTTGAATACAATGGAGAACCAGCTCCTGCCCGGGGGCAGTCTGTAGCATCGCCAAAGTCAGCTCTAGGCTGCTGCTCTGTCTTAGCCACAGCAAACTGCTCCTTCTGCAAAGCCCACTGGCAGAGCTTGGTCCCTTCCAGGGATGCTCTCCCTCCTCCAGACCCTCTAGAAAGGAAGGACTCTGAAGGCACTCACCGTGGAGAAGCCCTCTCATGAAACCCCTTCTGTGCCCCAGCTTCCTGACCTCCTGCAGCCCTGTGCTATGAAGGGCGGAGAGAAGACCTAGTCTGGGCTTTCCACAGCCTTCCCACACCTCTCCCAGGAAGTCCAGAAGACTCGTGCTAGGAGAGGCTGTTGCTCTTTCCCAGCACCCATCATCTCCTATGACGGGATTAGAAGGACACAGTTTGATAAATGCTCCGAGACAGCCATCCCACTATGGGCTGCCCCTGCCTTCCCAAAAGAATACCTTTGGGGTTTAGGGGTTTTGCTGGGTTACAAGCACCACAGGACAGCAAAGGGTGACCACTGAAGAAATGTTCAAGCAAGTCCTAAGGCTCAGTATTTACATCACTGAGCACTACAGGAGTCTTGCAGCTGCTATTCGCTGCGAGCTCTCGAAAACCAGAGACTAAGTTATAACAGTACTAGTATATTAAACTGCACAAGAATAATATGAGCATCTGCACTCTCATGCTGTTACAGACTCCTTGACACTGTTTTATCTGGGACAAAATAACTCCTGGTCACAGTTTAAGGGCTGGCATGACTAAGAACCGTTCTCTATAGGTAAACCTTTTTCAGTGGTTGTGTCCAATAGCGCAGACACAGGCTGCATGTTGGCATCTGTGGCAGAGAACAATCTCATAGCATTGTAGCTATTTGAGGGATTCTGAGATGAGCCATGGCAAGAGATGTCCAGTACCCAGTGGGTCAGGAGTGCCAAGTTTTCCCCATTGTCCCCCAGTACTGTGAACCACATGTGCTACAGACACACAACAGAGCTAGCGTGCAAGAGAAACAAGAGCTGCCTATCTGGGCAGCCCAATTCCTTCCTCAGTTTGTTTTATCCCCAGCAAATAAAGCATTACAAAATTAAGTAGATTGAATAAAATGCAGGTCAGTCCATCCCTCACCCTATCCTCCAACAGCAGGAAAACAACAGCCGGCTGGAACTGGCAGTTAAATGGGTATCTGAATGCATGTCGCAGCCTAAAATCCTTACTCAGTGGAATGAGGCCTCAGCATCTAACAAGGCCACTGACAAATTGCTCTGTCATCTTGGAGCTTTGTCAGAGCCTGTCTGTGCTGGACACAAGTCTTCAGTGGGGCCTGCATGGGGAGACAAAGGCCCCTTTGCACCGGGCTCAGCCAAAGATGACCAAAAGCGCAGTAAGACTGCACCAGCTTCATCCCTTCTTCCAAGAGACCCTTTGCTTCATGACCTTGAGGTGAGCCACTCCAAGACTCAGACTGCCTGGCTGAGCCTTCTGTGGAATCAACTGAAATCGTTATCATAACTGAAATAATCAGTTATTTCAGTTGATTGCCTTTCCCCCACCACACTTCCACCAGCTCTCCTACACCCCTCTCTCCTGATTCCTCACGTGTGCTGCCCCTGTCTTCTTACCTCCTGTCTTGCGATCTCCTCCCAGAGATGCTGCCTGAAAGCAGCAGGAAGCAGAGCAGAGACGTTTCCAGCGCTAAGAGCAGAGCACAGAACCACCTCCAGGCAGAGCTCTGGCAAGCACCTTGCCAGAGCTTTCACTGCAGACCCTTCTGGGGACAGCAGCAATGAGAGGTTTTCCATCTTGATGGCAGGTTTCCAGCCTTCCCCACTCTATCCTTATTGTGCGTGAGGGAAACTGTGCCAGTGCACCACTGCTCAGCAGCTAGGATGTGAGACAGCCACCCCACAGCTTCTACCTCTGCATTACACAACAGGGGTGCAAGCCCCAAGTACAGTCCAGCTGCATCCCAAATCCTCTCCTGCCAAGACCAACAAGACCCTGTGATTTCTGAGTGTGCGAGTTCTTCCAGACACCACAGGGAGCTCTGAAACATCTCACTGACATCCTGGGAGTTCGTTACCCTGGAAGGTGAAAGTGGTCTCTTTGCAGCAGGCTGAGGGCAGCTGGAGAAGCTGTCAGCCTCCTACCCCCCTGCCAGGCCCTTGGCTCCTTCAGAGAAGCCTGCCTGTTTTGCCTGACACTGCCACAACCTGGCATCCTCAGAGCTGTGAAGCAAAACTGATCCAACGACTCGCCCCAGCTGCTGATGTAGAGACAGAGCTGGCGATGACAGCGAAGGAGCTGCCCAGGCCAGCAGGATGTTTTCCATAACCATTAGCAACCAGAGCCATCGGGATCAGCACCATCTCTGTCCCATCAACCTTGGCCTCCTGTCCAGGCAAGTCAAGAGGAACAGACGATGTCTGTGAGACCCTAAAGGTTCCCAGCATGGTGGATTGCAGCCTGTTCAACTTGCATGCTGCCTCATCACAGCCAGCGCTGAGGAGCCAGCTGGCCAGCCAGGAGGGATGATGCTGCACAACAAAGCCTTGGGACAACAGACTGAGCTACCAGTGCTGGTCGCTGGTACCCAAAGCCATACCATGGTCTAACAACTGGCAGCAAGCTTTAACTGGGAGAAACCTTGGGTGAGACATGCAAACGGGGAAAATCTGGGGGTTCTCCTTTTTGCTAACCCAGAGCAGTGCAGAACTGAGAGCTGGATGCTCTCAAGCTGGGGGGTGGATTTCAAGCACACAGAAAAGATACTAAATAAATGCTGGGATGTTTTCACTCATCTCCTGGTGGGATGAGTTTTGCTCATTCATATTCTCAGGCTGTCTCAGTCACTATGAAACTTCTACAAGGAAACCAAGATTCATGTGCAGTCCCACAACTCTGGGAACTGGGGCTTTAAGAGAAACCCTTGTGAGCAACCCCACTGCCATTGCAGCAACTCCTCAGGTGCCTGCCCAGGTGGCAAACTCCTCTGTACAGCCCAGTGCCCCTGACCTGGGCCAGGCCAGCCACACATACTGCGATTTCCTCCACCATCATAAATCCCTTCTAATTCCCTCTAAACTGTTCCTTGTCTCCATCAAAGTGCAGGTGGGGATTAGCACAGTCCAGTGGAGCAGGGACTGCAGGCAAGGTGAAGGCAGAGCAGGACTGGCCCTGCCTGTAGATGGGCCTCCACCCACATCCCTGCGCCTCTGCCCTGATTTCATGGCTAATCCAAACCCATCCCAAACTGGAAGTGGGGCCACCACGGAGGCTGCCATGGCATCAGCCTCCCCTGCTCTCTCCCAACCGTATCAGCTCTTTTCCTATCCCCTTGCTTGTCTCCCACCCCATCCCAGCCACCATGCTCCTCTGCACTGGGAGCCAAAATTACTTCTTCTGACACCTCCCAGACCCACACACCAGCACCCACCTGCTCCCATAACCCCGCTGTGTCTTGCCCAGGAGGCTGAAAGCAACCCAATAGTCTTGGGGCTCTCACACGCTGGCTCCAGTCTGCAATGCAGCATCTGCACACAGATGTGGGGCTCATCTCTCACACTGGGTGAAAGGAGCACACAGCAGGAGAGACCTGATATTGTTTATACAGGAGGCAGTAGGAGATGGCTCCAGGCCCCTGTGCTCTAACCAGAAGTAACCATTTCCTTACCCTGTAAACCCCAAACCCTTCATCTATCTCCAGATCACTCCCTCCTCCGGGCTGCTGCTGTGTCCCTCTACCTCTGGCAGGACCGTGGGAACACACCTTCTCCACTGGCAGGGAACAGCACCAAATAACAACAGCCTGAACTGCACAGTGGTACTTGCAGTCATCCCTTGCAGTCCCATGACTCCAGGAGTTAGAGATTCACAAACACAGGCCAAGTTTTGGTGACAGCACAATCACTTTGATAAGAACAGTTAAGATGCCAGACTAGCTCCCTTCCTCACTCCCTAGTGCAGGAGGGTTCGGGACCTCGGGGGCTCTGCTGAAAGCAGAGCACATGCTGAGGCTGAGGCCAGGATGAGCCCGAGCTACGTGGGGAGCCTCAGGTTCCGTGACAGGCAAGCACAGCATCGCACTGGGCTGGAGCCTGGGGCACCCAGCTGCACCACTGGGCTGAGCAGGCGTTGTGGAGGAAGGCACTCCACATGTCAGGAGTGCTTCAGCAGCAGGAGTGTGCTGATCCTGGCCAGGTGACCACCGTGTATGGAGTTAGTGATGTATCTATACCCCGAGTACGGCCACGCCTGGGCTGGACGGGACGGACGGGGCTGGCCAGGGCGGCACAAATCCTGTGGCCACAGGAAAAACTCCGCCAGCTCCTTGCAGCGGAGGAGCCCACGGGCAGCTCCCGCTCGGTCCCGGCCATCAGCCCACCAGCGCGGCCCTGCCTCTACCAACAGTGCAGCGAGGAGTTCTCGTGAGAGCAGCCTTTACGAACAGTTTTCCTGTAAGAAAATTATATAACGGCTCGAGTGACCAAAACTGAGAGCTTCTCTCCATGGATGGGAGCTGCTCTGAGCCGTCAGAGAAATCTATCTGTCTGATGCTGCAGAAACACAAAGTGCCCAGCATCTGAAGGGATGTAAGATTTACTCACTGTATACACCCCTTAGTCTGTCATATTAAAACTACTATTTTATTGAGACAGTTGTTGTTGGGCTTTTCCTGTTGAGAACTGCCTCGCTCTCGCCTCACCCCCGCATGGTGCAGAGCAGAGAGGACACGCAGCCGCCCAGGCGAGCACAGGCAGCAGCAAAACCAGGGCTCAGGCGACGCGGGGCTGGTGGACGGAGGCACCTGAAGTACAAAGGGGCAGGGAAGGGAAGGACTGGGGGAACAAGAAGCTAAGGGACACAGACCCTGGTGGGGCTGGGCTGAATCTCTGCAGCTCTGCCTTCGGCAGCCGGACGCAGCACTGCCTGCAAACTGTTCGTTGCTGGGTATCGCTCTCCCTTGCCATGGTTTGTCCACTCCGGACACAGGCACAAACCCGACTGCAAGTTCCAGCCAAGATGTCCCGGCCCATGCCTGGACCACTCTTTACTCATTGGCCAGCCCTGTGCTTAGCAACGACCAATCCCAAGAGGCTACTGGGTAGGAAGATGCTGGGATTTCTTCCCCGCCCCCCCCTCCCCCCCCCCCCAAGCCTCCAGCACTGATCATGTCTGTCTCCAAAGGAAGTCTCTGGCATAAACACACGGACATACACACACTTACTTCCCCAGGGCCTCTGCTTCAAGAAAGGAGCATCCCAGGACCGTCCCCACATCATTTTATGCTGCAGCTTCCACTGCAACGTGATATGTCCCCAAGGCAGGTCCCAGATGAGAACACAGATGTGGGGGATCAGAGAGGAGAGGAATAGCTGCATCCCCCCCAAAGCCTCAAGGCTGTTACATCTTACTCTGGCTGTAGCTGGGACTTTACCACCTCCTGTTGTGAATCAGGGATACCCCCTGGTAACATCAGCCAGGGCTTTCCCTACTGCAACAAATAGAGCCTCAATGGGTTCCAGAATGAGCACCCCCCCTCCCCTGCCTCCACACACCAAGAACATGTGAAAACAATGTCCTGCGAACCATTGCCCACAGAAACAAAACAATTGAGCCTATCCTTGTCACTTCTGGATGGAAACTGCAGAGAAAAGATGCAGGCTCCGGTGAATATCCACAGCGAGGAACCTAGGGAAAGAAATGACCTGACTCCCCCCACTTCATGAGGCCAGTACTATCAGTCCTCACTGTGACTGAGAGAGTTGAACATCCTCAGAAAGATCGATCTGAGGCCTAAATGACTTTAAAATTCTGACTGTTGCCTGACAAGGGGTTAATATGTTGCATGCGCAGGGGCTGACCTTGTGCACAAGGTGAGGCAGGCCAGCAGGAGAGACAGGGATGAACTGGTGTTCTTCTAAACTTTGGTTAACCTCCAATCTCTTTTCAACTCTGGAAAGAGTTGAAAATAATGAAAACCCAGTGAGGACTCTGTCAGGAGGTGGCAAGCAGGGCCTTAGCTATCCCTTAGCCATGGGGCTTGTAGCCTGGTCACCAGAATACCTTCCCTTTTCGGTGGCACACACCCTGCAAACGCAGCCCTGAGGGAAGGGACAGGGCAGGGAGGGCAGGAGTGGGACACACTGGCAGACTAACAGTGGCTTTCATTCCCAGCACAGCACCCCTCTGGAAAGGTCCCTAGAAAGCTGCTTTTTCACAAGTACAGGGAATTTCTCAAAAAGCATCCAATGTATTATGAATTTCATCTCACAGTAGATGGATGAAAGTGGGGAGGAGCTCAGAAAGCAGTTGGACATGGGCATGAGTACATCCCTTCTGGCCTGTCACTCTGGCACACAGGCACAAAATGGCTCCAGCTGGGCTTTGTCCCGCTGCTGTGCTCCAGAGCCAGAGCCATAGGCAGACCCTGTGTACGCATGGTGGCCCTCACCACAAAGCATTACAGTGAGCAAGCCACAGGTAACGGTACTGGTGCTGAGCAGCCTGCCTGGGGGGGCACGGGAATGAGTCAGCTCCAGCCTCAACCCTCAAAGCCAGCCTATGCACAGTGAATTCGGGCCTGGGGACTTCCACAGAGCCCCACAGCACAGCACTGGGGAGCATGCTGCCACAGGCTCCTGGGATCTGCTCTCCCTGCCAGACCCTCCATCGGGTGACAGCACCAACCCATGGAGCAAAGCCTAAGAGCAGAACTCCAAGGTCTCACACTCTCCATGACTTGGCCACCACGGCCAGGTTTCCCCAGCCAGGCTCTCACAGGCAGATATGCTGCTGGAAGGCCACAGCCACTCAGGTGCAGTCCTCAACACACCCAAATCTGGAGGCAAGGTTCCCTGGGGTGAACCAGGATGTGGGGATGCATCCTGGGGTGACCAGCAGTGGGTCAGCAAGAAAGAAGCAGAACAGAGGACCTTGGACCAGCCTTGCCTTCTGGCAGACTATCAGAGAGGAGGGTGTTTTGAGGTGGTCAGACCTAAACTGACGCTTTGACTCCCTTTTCTCACCATGCCAGCACGGGACCGGGGAATCTCACTGGGACATCTGCTGTAATGAGTTCAGCTCCAGCAGTTAAAGTTGGAGCTCACCTTGCCATCTGTTTAATGCTTCTTTAATTTAGTCAGATGGCTCATGGTAACTTTTAAGGACCTTGTTGCTGCTCTCAGATCTCAGCAGCCACGACCGCTCTGCTGACAGGCATCCCAGGCTCCCCGAAGCGTCTGTCGTCTTATTAGCAGAGCCTCCACTTGGGATTTATTTTCCATCCAGAATTTAAGCTGAATTTATGTATTAACTAAAGACTATTAGTGCCAAAAATAAGTGGAATGCCACTTGCTCAGCAACACAGGCCTTAAAAGAGACCACGTGGCACAGCCAACCCACCCAATCGCAACCCCAGAGAGGCTTTTTATAGACACCCACGTCTGATGGAGTGCAAGTGATGCTTGGCTTGCTGCAAGCTTTGCTCTGCAAGCATCTGATTACACGGGGAGGGGAGGGAAATATCCCTGCATCCACGGGCAGGAGGCATAGTTCCCTCCTCTCTGCTGACTGGGTAAGCAGCCAGGTGGAACTAAAAATGGTTTAGGAACAGGTAGTGGCAGAGGTGCCTCACTGCCCGGCTATAAACACCTGCGCATGCAGCTTCTGACATACAGTGTATGTGCTGCTGAGTGTCTCAGTGCAGCATCTCAACATCAAGGGTCCTCCAATTCCCTCTCAGCAAGACTGCTCGAGGGAGAAAAAAGGTGACCCAACATTGTACAGCTCTAGCTGATGGTGGCTTCTCTGTTTCCCAGGTTGTCCCCAGAGTATTTTTCCTTTGAGTACACCCTCCTCCGGCAACAAGCTGGCTCAGCTTCCAGGAGAGTGACACTGATGTGACTCTGAAGGTTTCTCCAAGGATTCTGACCAATCTACACTGTAGGGGATATGAAGCTGCAGTCACAGCACTACTGCTACCAGCAGCCCCAGAAAGCCCATGCACAAGGCAAGGCACAGAAGGGTCAGTGGCAGCTGGAGGGCAGCCCTCACATACCAAGACAACCATAGGCACCTGCTTGGCACGGCCTCTTCCCTTCCACTGCTCCCTGTCCTACTGCCCTCTGAACAAGCCATCCTGCACCCTTTGCCAAGCCAGACTCAGCTGCTGGTCTGGTAGCTCTCTGCAGCACATCTGGTACATGGGGATGGAAAGGGGCTGCTCTGGCCACAGTGCAGCGTGAGCAGTGCACAGACAACCCCTGGCCCATGGCTTGGGCCAAAGGAGCACCTGGGAAAACAGGTCACAGGTTTGCAGCAGAGGTCAGCAGGGCTGGGGCAGGCACAGCTTGCCTCTTTGGTCCAGGAACTGCTTGCAGAGGTCTGAACAGCAGCTTTAAGGCCATCAGCTGGACCAGAAGCTCCAGGCAGGCTGCTGGATTCCACTCTCCTGCTTGCCCCAGGACACGGTGAGCTGGCAGAAGCATCACTGTGCTCACAGTCCCACCACAAGTAGGATGCTTGCTCCCCAAGCTGCAAGGCAGAAAGGCAGAAAGTCCACCCAGCAGCCTTCCCGACAGCCATTCTCTGCTGCTCTGGTCCTGTCATTTCTGTGTCACTGATCTGTGCGGGAAGACAGAGCAGGGAGAGCAGGTGATAACATCCGAGAAACAGGGAACAAGCAGGTCTGCAAACAAGAACAAGACCGGCACTGGGCCTCACTTTGAAAAGCGTTTGTGAGATACAATCCAGTCTGGCAAAGATGACAAAGAGCTGCTCTTCATCCTGCTTTGCCCAAGACAGAACTTGGACAGAGCTCAGCCCACTGATGCTGCGGCCCCAACCTCCCCAGGTACAGCACCCGGCCATGCTGCTCTGGTGGTTCCCAAACCCCAGCCCCGCTCTCTGCGGCCTGGCCCCTCTGCTGCACGTTCACTTAAGAAAGACTTAAACAAAAAAACAGTTTATCCTAGAAGTGTCTGGGGTGGGATACAAATAGCAGCTCGGAGAAGCAAGCCAAGACCAGTCAGGACAGGTGAAAGAGGCTGGTGCAAGCAGAGGGAGCTGGGCAGGAAGATGAGCTCTGGGGGCACAGCAGCGTCTCCCTGGGACACGCGTTGTCAGGTTTCAGACACAGCCAGGGCAGTTTGGTTCTCAGCCTCCCCCGGAGAGTGGTAAGCTGAGGGTCCCCTAGGAGGGTGTCAGGCATGGCAGGAGGACAGTATGCAGGAGCATGCACAGGTCTTAGACTCCTACCTGTCCTAAGGGCCTTTGGGCAAGGACAGGCAGGGCCTTAGAGTGCACTGGATGAGACCTACAGGGAGGGAGAGAAGGGAGAGCGACCTGTGAGTGTATTCTGGACCTGATCCAGAGCAGCCTGGGTGATGGAAGCCCCAAGGAGTCAATGCAACGGCTGCACAAGAGCTCTTGCATGTGTCCTTCTGCATCATTTTTACACCAGTGGAGAGACCGCTGTCCCACAAACCTGAACAGGGGAGATGCTACCCCTCCACAGCCCTGGTGCTGAGAGGATGGAGAACGTAAAGACAGTGTCCAAGGCCAGACGAGCATGGTGAGCACACAGGGGCAGCTCTGGATCCACACTCTGCAGGCAGATACAAGGTTGCCTGACCCTATTGCTCCTCTTTTATGGGGAAACCACCACTGAATTTGCCAGGAATTGGGAGACACACAACCAGAGCACTGGCCCCAGCTGCCTCCTTGGCCAAGGGTCTGTGGCACACTGTCACAGACACTAATTCACAGCCCAACACCCCCTGGATAAACCCAGGGGCATTCACATATCCCCCAAGTCTCCAGCTGACTGCAGGCCTTAGGTTACAGACGAGTGAGAACCACACAGGTCCTGGGGGGCCTTCCACACATGGTCACACAGTGGTTGAGGTTGGGGGGACCTCTGGACCTCATTTGTCCAACGCCCCTGCTCAATCACGGCCACCCAAAGCAGGTTGACCAGGACATGTCACCAGCTTTTTAATATCTCCAAGAGATTCCACAACACCCCTGTGCAACCTCTGCCAGTGCTCAGTCACCTCCACAGTAAAAAAGTCTTTCCTGATGTTCAGAGGGAACCCCCTGTGTTTCAGTTTGTGCCCATGGCCTCTGGTCCTGTCACTGGTCACCACTGAAAAGAGCTGGGTCCATTCTCTTTGCACCATCCCTTCAGGTATTTATATACACTGCCAAGATCCCCCCCTGAGCCTTCTTTCCTCCAGGCTGAACAGTCCCAGCTCTCTCAGCCCTTCTTCATGAGAGAAGCTCCAGTCCCTTCACTGTCTTGGTGGCCCTTTGTTGGACTCTCTCCAGTATGTCCATGTCTCTCTTGTACTGGGAAGCCCAGCACTGGACACAGTACTCCAGTGTGGCCTCACTGTGCTGAGCAGTGGGGAAGGATCACACCCCTTGACCTGCTGGCCAAGACCTTTATCTAAAGCAGAGCAAGATACCATTGGCCTTCTCTGAACTTGGTGTCTATGAGGACCACCCAGGGCCTTTTCTGCCAAGCTGCTCTTCAGTTGGGTTGTCCCAGCATATATTGGTGCCTGGGGTTGTTCCTCCCTCAGTGCAGGACTTTGCTCTCCTCCTTGTTGAACTTCAGAAGGTTCCTGTGAGTGCATTTCTCCAGCCTGACAAGGTTCCCCTGGATGGCACCATGACCCTCTGGCCTATCAGCCTCTCCTCTCAGTTCAGTGTCAGCTGGAAACACTGAAGGTACACTCTGGGCCATCATCCAGATCATTAATGTAGTTGTTAAACAGTGCTGGACCCAGTATTGACCCCTGAGGTACATCACTAGTTACTGCCCTCCAGCTGTGTGCCACTGATCTCCACCCTCTGGACTCAGCCATTCAGCTGGTTTTCCATCCACCTCGCTGTCTGCTCATCTAGCCCATGCATCAACTTGTCTATCAGTATTTTATGGGAGATCCTGTCAAAGGCCTTGCTGAAGTCCAGGCAGGCAATACCCACTGCTCTTCCCATGTCTCCCAAGCCAATCATTGCACCGTAGAAGGTGATCAGGTCAGACACAACAGTCTTCCTCTAGGCAGTCTCAGAATTATGTGACTTTTCATCTCAAAAATCACTCAACTTCCTACAAAAATGTCTGTGTCTCACCAGCAAACTCTTGTAAGAGGGAGACCTAGAAGGGATGCTGAGAGCCCTTCCCAGCAGGCAGGTCCAACCTGTGTGTCCTGAATATTTAGTGGTGCCAGACGTCATATTCCCACTTCTCATCCTAATACTGAATTTCCAGGAAATTTCCTCAAAAAATAGGTCTAAATGGGAAAAAAGGTCATTGAAACACCTTCGAGTTTTCAAACAGGGTGCAGCCTCAGAGAACACTGCAGAAAAAGGAACCAAAGCCATCATTAAAAACATGTTAAGGTTTTCTTAGCTCAACTGCAATTATTGCTCTGAAAGCTGAGGATGTACGATAGAGAAGAGTGTGTGTGGGAGGGAGGAGAGGAGAAGGGGGGAAAGAGAAAGACAACAGCATCATGGAAGGAAATTCAACACTGCCAAGTGAAAACCACTGTGACAGGCAGAATTTATTTCCTTGCAGAAGGGTTTCCCATGTCACCCGTTACACAGGGAAGAAATAAAAACATTATTTTGAAGAACATCGGCCATGAAAGTAAGACTTCAAGCTGGTGGGGGTTCCCTCAGATGCTGCAGCCAGCAGATTATCCCCATGTATGCCATTTCCCCACCCTCTAACAAAAGATAAGTTTAGCCCAGCATAAAACTGCTCCACATAAAATCCTGTTATTAGCCTCGCTTTCCAGAAGGTGTGTCTGTTACGGTAAGAACTCCAAACCTCCAAGCCCCACTGCTGGGCAGGTTTCTGCCCCAGGGACAGGGATGTGTCTTCCACAGGCTCCACGCTCACCCCCTTCCCACCAATTTGATAACTGTCCCGGGAACCTCATTTGTCTGGCAGGTTGCTGACTCAGTTTTTTTAATAGGAGGAGCCCAGTGCGTGGTCCTCTCACGCAGGCACTGCCCATCACCGTGACCACTCTTCCCTCCTCAAATCTGGCTGCCAGTGTGCAGTGTCTGGGAACCTGTGCTGTGGCATGAGGTTTCACCTCTGGCAGCAGCAGGCAGCAGAGCTGGCAGGAGCCACTGCCTGATGGGGCACTGCTGACCCTGCTTCTTACACCCTCAGTCCAAAGGAGACAGAGTCAGCAGCTCTGCTACCAGCTTTGACTGCACTGCTGGGACCTCTGGAAAGGCCTCTGGACCAGCCCATTTAACAAATACTTGAGTGAGACAGCTTGGACTCTGCAGCCTCTTTGGGCCAGAATCAGAGGCCAGGCAGAGCTCATCTGTGCAGTGCTTCAGGCCAGGTTTAACCTGGCACCCCAAGGGCCCAGGAGGTGAAGTGCCAAGGACTTTATCACCTACCCATAGGAGGAAGGGGCTAGTGTTGCTCTCCTGGCTCTGGGATACAGCCTGAGCACCGAGCAAGTATGAGGGTGGGAAATTCCCTGAAGGCAGAGTGATGGGAAAGGGCACTGAATTATGAAAGACATGATGGGAAAGTCTGCGACATGCCCCCTCCCAGCAGGTTCACATGATGCTTTCAGTAAATCTTGTGCAACATAAGGAAACAGCCCAGATGGAGATCAGCCCTATCCACAAAGCTTCAGCATCCCCCACCCCCATCCCAGACATGAGCCCTGCAGGGACCTCTCCAGGTGCAGGGACTAAGTGACCTCTTTCAGACCCCAACCAGAGCACACACAGCCACACATCTCCCCATGTGTCAAGAGCAAAGGACAGAACAAGAACTCTTTTTCTACCTGCAGAGCTGCCCAGCACCATGACTTGAGGAGCCACCTCCAGCCTGGCAAAGGAGGCTCGGAGCTCAGCACCTGCAGCCCATGCAGCTGCCCAACACCCGACATGGGCAACAAGCATCTTCTGTCCTGCAGCCACCCAGGGTTGCCTTGGCACCAGCCACTGCAGGAAAATCAGAGCCACTCTCCCCAGCAGGAAGGTTTCAAAAGGCCACAGTTTACTAACAGCGCCTTCCAATGTGCCTGTCTGCCCTTCTGAAGTTAGAACCCTCTTCACGTATTTATGATTTGGGAGTTACCAGCTCCTCTGCTGGATGCTTTAAAATCTAAATATGAGGTTTGCTGATCATCCAGCTTCAAAGTTCACCACAGAAAGGTATTTCTTCTCCTTGCTGCAAGAATCATCCAGAGCCTCCTTCCTGCAATGACCGAATTTTTATTCATGGTTACCAATCTGATCACAGGGACAGCATGTGCTTTCTTGGCAAATTCAGCTGTTTTTTCTACAGGTGTATCAACACCATGGGTAGGATTTCCTCCACTTCCTTGCACCTGTGCTGTCCTGGTGTGACAGCTCTGGTCTCTGCTCTTGCTCTGATGACATGGAGCAGAAGGTGATTCAGCCCGCAGTGCTTGGGAAGGAAGGAGAGGCCTGAAACCGTCTGCAACCTGAGGCAGGAGGGTTCCCAGATTAGCTGCCTCAGCACAGGCAGAGAGTGCAGTTGGCTTTCCTCTCACCGGGGAGAGTCTGCCGAAGTAAACATGCACACAAAACCCCGCGAGTCTAGGCTTGGATCACCTCCCATTAACAGTCACTGACATGTAGCATCCCAGAGGGCTGGAGAATGGGCCCTGATGGCAACTCTCAGGGTCATTTCAAGCCCCAAGACACCGCCCTAATCTCTCCGGCTCCATGCAGCAGCTACAGATTTGCAGAAGTTTGCAAGCATCAGCAGACCAGCCACTCAGCCTGCCTCACCCAAGCATCCTTCCATCACAGCGTGCATCACAGAGCTGCTCAGCCCTCTAACAGCTTGGGAAATCCTCTCCATGCCATCATGCAGCATCAAGTGCCCTCAGGGATCCATGCTCTCGCCAGCACTCCCAGCTAGTTCTGAGCACCAGAAAAACAGCCTGGATGCCAGAAGCCTGCACATCACCACGCAATGGACTGACAGAAATCATCTCTTCACACGTCACAGCTCCCCCACGCAGACGGAGAGTGCCGCTGCAGATCAGAGGCAGGTTTGGGGACCACAAGTTTATGTCTTTGTGGAACTCACACCTTGGCTGGGAAATGTTGGGAGTTAGATGGCCACCCAAGGAGAGTCAACCGCTGTTGGCTGGTACCAGGCAGGCCCCTTGCAGACCCATTCCAGGAACAAGTCAGGGCTCCTCCAAACACCCACTGAGACCCTCCCAGCTGCAGAGATTACCACTGCAGGGTTTGCCTCCTTTTTACCAGGGTCTGCCACCTCCAGGGAGGAGCAGCTGGCAGCAGCTGGGGATGGAATGCTCTGAGGTCCATCAGTGAGAGACACTGGAGGAAGGGCAGGGTTTCAACTACCATCTCTGCTGATTACCAGCACTGACACACTGATATGAACCCAGCACGCTAACAGTTTTTGCCTGCTCCCTAGCAGAGTGTGCAAAGCAGCATCCTTCCTGCTTGCCAGGCAGGGAATCACAGTGTGGGGATGCTAAGCAGCTTTCCTACGATCAGTGGCACAGATGGGAACTGAACCAAATCTCCAAGCACAGCCCCCTTGCCTGCATCAGCTCCCTCCAGAGCACGAAGCCACACAAACACAGCTCTCTGCAGTGCATGCATCCAGCACAACTGCACAGAGGGCTGACATGAGCACAGACAGTTGGCTTTTTGTGCTGCACTCCCCACGCAGAATGTCCGTACACCAGAAATGGGCTAAATACTCCACAAAGCTCCTTCTCTGGAGCATGGTCCAGAAGGACATCAGGCTCCACAGAGGAGGAATTACTGATCAATAAATGGAGAAGCATGTCATTGCCTCCCTGCAGGGCACGCCCCTCCCGGGACTAAAACCACAGCACTGCTTCAGGCAGTACTCTGCCTCTCCCCACTGCAGCCCACCCCTTCTGGCTGCAAGGCATTTGGGGAAATGCAGAATCAGCAGCTGCACCCCAACCATGCTGTACACACAGGCATGGCTTCTGGGAGCCTTCTTCCCTGTGGCCCCAGCAGCACCCTGAAGTGAGGCACTGTGTGAGAAAGCACCTTCTCTGGGTGACCCCATGCCTGGTGCTTCCCATCACCCTGATTCTTGTAGGTATAGAAGAACTCCTAATTTCCATCCAAACCATCCTACATCTACTGCTATGTCCTACCCAGTGCCCCAAAACCACAGGACCTTTCCCAGCATCTCACCTGCCTCTGATCCCCCCAAACCCACCAGAACACCTTACCCCTCTAGGTTTTCCCCTCCTTGCCTGTGAGCCCATTTGGGCTCTAGGACAGGATCAGGTCTGGGGCTTCTACAGCATTTGCTACAACCTGCAGTTGCTCTTATGCCTGAACATCCAAGAAACAACAAGAGCCATCCCACAGACCCAGTCTCTCATGTCCCCTGCCAGGAAGACCAGATGAAATCACCAACCTAGGAAGAAAGTGCGCCAGAGAAGAGCAATCCCTCTGTACCACAGAGCTCCACCTTGGCTGCATCCTCATTTCCTGACATCAAGACATCTTTCTGGGAGTGTTCAAGATCAGGGCAGTGCTGGGCTGGTGGGACGCTCATTTCATGTCTGCCCCATCTGCTTGGGGCCCAGCAGCACTGCTGGAGGCCAGAGAAGCAGATCTGGGTGTGCAGATGCTGGAAGGGACACTACCTCCTCCTGCCATCTATATGGAGCGTGCCAAGCCAAGCCAGAATCCACGGGAAGGACTTGGCAGGGAAACTCTTCCAGCTCCTTCTTGCTGCCCCAGCTCTGCAGGTTTGGGGATGTGTCTGTGGGACTCAGGCTCTCCAGCGCTATAAGAAAGGGTCGCCAGGTCTCCTCAAAGCCAGCAGGTAGCACTCTGCCATGCCGGGTTCCCCCAGGACAGGTATCTCCACTTCATTCCAGCACAGGACATAAATGTGCAGCTGCCTGGGCAGGCAGCAAGTGTCCCACAGCCCCACAAGAAGAGGCCCTGATGTTCCCTTGGTCACACCAGGCTCACCAGGCAGCTCCCATGAAGGGCCAGCAGCACAAGAGACAACCTGGCAGCCAGGGTGGGAAGACAACTCCTTCCCTTTACCCAGCAGGGATACAGGGAGAAGGCAGCTGAGACCCCACATGGCAGGGGATTGTTCCAGGGATGCTGATGACTTCAGCTGGACTCCCAGCAGCAACTGCCAGCCTATCTCAAGACTGAAAAGCCCAGAGGAGACTCAGCTGCTCAAACCTGCACTCCTCCTCTCCTCTGCACCAAGCCACGCAGAAGGGCAGCTGAGGAAGAACACTGGGATGGAGGTGAGAAGGAGGGAACACTCTGAGCAGCGGGTCGGAGCAAGGGCCGGAGGCACCCATTCCCATCATTGCTGTTACCACTGTCCCGCAGACCCACTGGGAAGATCGAACCCCCAAGCAAGGCATCCTGACAGCCCAGTCATGCTCCCCGTCATACTCACAGGGCTAATGACTGTGTTGCTAATTGTTTTCCACACACCCACACACCTCCGCATGATGGGAAAAGCCACATTACATTGGGAGAGGTCAACAGTAGAGGCCGTGCCTGATCCTGACCTCACCTTGGCTCGACCCAAGTGCAGCCCCAAAGCAAAGCGGACGGTGCGGCAGCGAGGAGTCAGGGTCCGATGGGGACAGGCTCCAGGCGAGTGCAGCAGCCAGGGCTCGTGCATTGCTGCCAACTTTGAGACAGCCCAAAAAGCAGAGCTAATTCCAGTCCCCACCCTCCTGCCAAGCCATCTGCCTGTCCTGAGACCACCGAGAGAGGATCCTGAGCAGCATTTCATTATTACCAAGCCATTACAAAAAGTAGATGAGCAGTGATTGATTATAATGAATGCAAATACCTGCCTTCTGACCCCAAATTGGCAGGACTGGACCAGCTCTCCCACTAAGTGGTACAGCATGTCCTTCCACAGGCTCTGCAAACCCTTCCCACCTCCTCAGCGTTTCCACAAGCCATCAGGCACAGCACTGCCCATCCAGACCTGTCCTAGAAAACCATCACATCCAAGATCTGCTCTCCATCAGCCCTTGGGCCCTGCTCTCACAGGCTCATTTCCAGTACCTGAACCCATTGGGAAGGCTTTCCTGGAGTCCTTACCTTCATCAAGAGGGAAAAGGGCAGTCCCTTCACACCAGGACAGGGTGAGAGTGAGGATCAGCAGGGTGAGAGCTGGGCACTCTGTCACAAGCATGACACATCCCCACTCACTGAGTACGTGTGTCCCTTCCTAGAGAGCGAGGTTCTGTGCCCAGAGATGACAGCAACCAGCTCTCCTTCAGGAGAACATGAACCATGAAGCATTCCTGCACCAGGGCACATGCTTCAACCTGCAAGTTGCCCTCCATGGGCCAGCAAACAATAAATGACAGGAACACAGGAAAGGATGGCACTGTCCTGCTGCAGACCACAGGGCATGGGGCAAGTGGGGGGACCAGAAAGAACCACTGCGGCCACCAACCCCAGCCAAGAGACCTTAAAGGACTGCCCTGGCCAGGGAGAGATGCTGCGAGTAGAGGCACCTTGTCCCTGGGCTACAACATCAGACAACAGAGTGGGAATGGACCTGAGCACCTATCTAGTCCCTAGTTTCTGATCCTCTGAGCAGGCTATCTTGCCTGCCTGCAAGGAGGTCACCCATACCAGGGTCATTCCTGATGGGTGTCTGCCCAACCTACTGTCAAACGCTCTGCTGATAGCTCCTACCCAGCTCCAGACCAGGGACAAGGGCATAACTCCTTGAAGAGGGGGAGGTACCTCTGGTTTGCAGTTCCCAAAGCCTTTTTGGGACTGTTGCCATCTTCTGGCCTCTTTTCTGCACACAACTGCTTCCCATCATCCCACCCAGCTCCATCCTCAAAGTACCACACCAGCCAGGGCCATGCTCAGACTATGCCACCACCGTAAGGCTCAGTCCGGTTCCAACCCTTGATTCACACCAGGGAGCACTTCTAGGAGGTCACCTTTAGGTCATGGTTTGGACTGCAGAGATACCTTATGGGAGCAATTTCTTGGGGTAAGACCCTGAGACAGGAAAGACAAGAAGACCTGAGAGGATTCCCTGACACAGGCAATCAGCCAGCAATGCCAAGACATGGCTACAAACTCAGAAAGAGCTGGCTGACCCTAACATGGACAGAGACAAGAAACCTCTACTCAGCTGAACACCAGTGCCCTGGGTCTCCAAGGCAGCACCTCCTGTCCCCCTCCAACCCACTGAATCTCTTATATTCTCATTTCCTTTTTCTTCCCTAATATGAACTCTCCCCCTCCCCTAAACAGTGTCGGTGTTGTCTGCTGCAACTTCCATACAAAACTTCTCCCCAAATCCATGGAGCACATAGGTGATCCTTCCCCTACCCCACCACATCCTAGGTTTCCCTGCCTGGAGTTACACAAATTATTTTCATTCAAGCTGGAAATCATCTGCTCCCCTTCTAATACCGCATGTTCTGGGGAACCTCATGTTTGCCTCTTCCATACTGGTCACCCTCTTATCCAAGATGGAGCTGGACCATGGGGCTGAAATGAAAGCAGTTCTCAATGACCCTTCTGGCCAGCTCTTTGCAGCACGCAGCCCAGAACCAAGCCGCAGCAGCCAAGCACTGGGATCACGGTCATTTGGCAGAGAAAGAGCAGCACAGTGATTCATCTTCCTTTTGATCTTTAGCCTACCCTTGCAGACTCAATACTCTGTCCCCAAAATTTCTGGCAGTTGGCAGACTTCCCCACCTCCCCCCAGACCTGAGAAGGCAAGTGCTGAGAGGTGCTGGCACCCTTTAGGGGTTCAACTGCTGCACACCCAGTTCAGTAGGCGAGCAGATGCCTGGCTGCCAAAGTTGCCAGGGAGATGAGCTTCCTCCGGAGCCTCCCCTCGCCGCACACGTCTGCCCGAGCTCCTGCCGAGGACAGGCATCCTTCGCCATCTGCACCAGACAGAGCACTGCACAGCGCAAAGAACACCTCACCAGGGAGAGGGGCAGAGCCTTCCCCTTCAAACAGCACCATTTGGACATGAAAGAGTGGTCCAGCAGTTTGGGACGATGCTTGTTCACATCCTGGCAGCCTCCTCTAATCAGTGGGGAGAGCAGAGGGAGAAGCAGGATTCACTGACATCTTTGCTACACCCAGCCCAGCTCCCCACCAGCGCACCCAGCACTGACCACACTGATGCACCTGGCACCGAGCGGGCACAGGAGGACTGACAGAAGCTGCCAGACAGCTCCAGCACCTCCCAGCTCAGCGGAGGCACTTTATCACTTCCCAGCGCTTTATCACTCAGGCTCCTCTGCAGTGAGAATTTCTCAGACAACCAGAGTCGCCCACAGGCTTGCAGCCTCACAAACCTGCTGCCTACCACAGACTGGTCTCCTGTAGCTCCTCCTGGCCAAGCATGCCACTCATCTCTGCCTTTCTCGCTGCGCCCACACCCTGGCCTGCCAGTGGCCGGCACAGCTTTCTGGGAGAAGCCTATGCACGGTTCCAGGGCAGCATGGCTCTCCTCTACACTCAGGAGTGTCATGCAATGACTCAGGAGGGGAAACAGAGACGAGGCGCACTCCAGCACCAGCATCCAGTGCCCTAAAGCTGGCAGAGCAGCTCCTCATAGGAGCCATGCCACGCTGGTCACAGGAACCAGCAAGCCCGTCTGATCCTGCTGGGAGAGGCACCCTCACCCCAGCAGTACAACACCAGAACTGATCCCTTCTTGCAGGATTTTGGGGTGTGCCAAATGCTTCAAGGCTCTGGACATGGTGCATTTTGCCTTACACGGCCCAAATCAAGTGGGGAGCTCAGCTGCAGCAGAACATGGCTCCCTTTTTGCCTGATGATGGAGTTTATTGCCTCTGTGCTCCCAAGCATGCACCAGTTTCTGATCCAGATCCAAACCCAAGTCAAGGTGTTGCCTGTGATTTAGAACGGGTGTTATGCTTCAGGGCTCATATCTAAGGGTTATTAGCTAGCAAAGCACAAAGACAGCCACCAAGCAGCAGCTGGTGTCCAGGGGCTGTGCACAGAGAGGTACTAGATATAGAAACTAGCACTGTTGGGATCATGCAGGAGCCTTTTTAGTCTCCTCTTACTCACAGAGATCCTTGGGGAGATGCTTTATTTAGTCAAACGTTTCTGAAAGGGCGACTGAGAAATTAGCCAGTCTTTTCTCCAATGCATGGCACATGCCTGGGAGTGGACAGCCTCCGTTGTTTCAGGTACAGCTGAAGTTCCTCGGACCTGCAGCACTAGCCAAGCAAAGTTTCAGTTGCCAGTTCCCTGTCACAGCTGAATCAGCTGGGAGACATGGAGCTGACCTGGCCGTGGGGACCCAGCTACCTCAGGTCCATTTCCAGGCCAAATCCTGTCTGCCAGCTAACCAGGAGCAGAGAGCACCCAGAAATGTGCTGTCCTTGTGAGGGGTAAAAGCTTTCTGCAGCAAAGTGACCGTTCCCCATCTGCAGAAACTCAAGGCAAGAAGGATGCAAGTTTTCACTCTTCTGAAAACCTAAAGAAGTGTGATTTTCTGAAGGTGGTGAGAAATAGTTTCAGACAGCTCTAATTAGTGGGATGGCATGTGAGAAAATCCAGCTTTGCTGCTCCCTGCTCCACAGCTGTCCTGGGGTGAAGGGGGATCACCAGCATCGGTGGCTAGAGTCCCCCAGCACCCTTCCCCTGTGCCTGCCTGGCTTGGAGCAATCCCAGTGATTTGCAGGATAGCAGAGAGGGATATTTTTGTATGAGCTGCTGGTCCAAAGTTGCCAGTGCTATTTCGGGCAGCAACACCTACACTGCAATCCAGAGGGCTGTATTTTCCCGCGGGCACTTCAAATCAGGCCTCCCTCATCTCCTTGCAAGCCAGCTGTAACCAACCTGCCTCCCAGAATCAACAGATAAACAGCTCCCAGCATCGTGTGGCCACCAAGTCCAGTGCCACAGCTCCACCATTTTCCTGATTCCCACCGAAACCACGGCACCTTCTGACCCAGAAAAAAAAAGACGTCATCTTACAAGAAGTATCTGCTGTAACAACAGGTCTTCTGCCTGCAAATCTTCCCAGGGATCTGCCACCACTAGATTACTTGCCCAGACTAAGCTAGATAATCCTACAGACAAATTGCGTACTTTGTCCTGGAACTCTGCAGCATTTTCGGTGAGGTGCTCCAAGAGATGTACAAACTCTAATTAAAGCTACTTTGCAACTTCCAGCATATGGAGGCAGAAAGACATTTGTTCCTCTGTGAAAGCAGAAATCAGATCCCAGACAGGTTAAATCCCCACCAGCAAGAGCCCCTCCTGTATACAAAATATCTGCAAATGCATCTTTTGCACAGGAAACATGGACAAAACATAAAGTGGAAAGCAGATGATAACACGAGTGACCCTTAAAGGGTCAGGACCACAATCCCCTTCCTGGATTCAAATCGGGATTGGCCTCAGCAGGGCTGCCGTGCCACATAGCTACCCCACCAGTGAGAGCCGGCACCGTGCCTTGCACCTATTTCTTCCTCCTTGATCTGTGCTGGCAGGCACAAAGGAGATGAGAGACCATCCAAAACTAAGGAGCTAAAAGATACAAAGAAAAGAAACAGGAGGAGAAGCAATAACAGGAATCATTACATAACAGTATGAAAAAAACAGTAATACTCCTGATGCAGAAGAGGTTTTAAGATGGGCAAGTGGGTGGTGAGACCCAGAGGATCCTGGGCCCAGAACCAGCTGCTCCCTGTGTGCCAGGGAAGCAAACCCACGGCTGGGCAGAGATGCAGAGGCTGCAAACTGTGGGGGTTTGTAGGTAGGGAAGTTCCAGGCCCCAGAGCTTGCCCAGCAGTGGGATGGCCAGAGTGAGAATCCCCCGTCCCTGGGTCCCAGCATGGGGGAGCAGACACGGAGCAGTGCAGGTGAGGCCCCACACACACGCCAGCTGCACAGACCAATTTCCCTCTTCTGCCTCCCTCACCATATAGTGCTCTTCCCTCTCCTCCTGGCTCTGCCCAGCGAGGGTCTGGGTCCTGTGCAGAACCTCACCACCCACTTTCTCTCCCTCAAGCAGAGCTGTGCAAACAGCAAACTGTCACTCAGAGAGAGACACAGATGCTCTGACCACAGGCCTAATCCTGCAACCCACCGTGAACCTCAGCAAACAGCAAGAGCAGAGGACACGCAGCATCTCAGCCTGTGAGAAGGGTATGAATCACGAGAAAACAGACCTAGGCACAGATCCAGAGCAGGGAGAAGAAGGTCCTGCAAGACCTCCATCTTTGGGAGTAGAGGGGATTTGAGTGACCAGAGCCACACGGTCCCCCTTCACCCACTCAGAAGTGGCCCCAGTATCTCTCTCACTGGCTCCATAATATCCCTCACAAGGCTGCAGCCTGGCTGTCCCTCAGAGCACACGTCATGCTGGACACTTCAACCCCTGCCAGCTCTGGAGTTGTCCACAGTCCCCACCTGCAGCAAGAATGAGAAATAGCCCAGCACCCCTATGGATCTCCCCTCCCAGCAGAAACCAAGGATCAAGAAGGCAGTCCATGGCCTGGTTTCCCAGTCCACACACCTTTCCAGCAGCTCCAGTGCTACCAATCAGAAGATACTGCCACGAATGTCACCTTCAGAAGTAACCTCCCAGCTGAACCGAGAGCGTGAAGTGCTCGGGGAACCACAAGTTCAGCAGGCTGAGGCTCCCGTTTAATCTTCATCACCGAGCCAAACCGCAGTTCTGACAGTTCCCAACCACCAGCTTTTATTTTTCTTTTGCAATCTGCCATAGAGCTCTGCTGAGACAACGCTCCCGACAACCTGAAGAGTCCCTCAGCCAAGGAACCTATTCAGACCATCAAAAATACAGAAACAAAAGCATCAACTCCAAGAAGGTGTCACGGGCAGAATGACATCCCTTAACTTGTTGTTACATCAGCCTACACATTAACACTTCGGGCCTCATCCAGGAAGCAATGGAGCAGCCTCCATTCCTCTTAAAGTCATACCCTGCTGCTCAGAGATGTGCAAGTTTGGAATCCTTCTTGCTTTACAAAAAAAAAAAAAAAAGCGCCATGTACCTTTTGCTGTGCTTTCACCTGATGATGAGACCGCAATCCTGAGAAATTCTCCATTTACCTTTCTTTTAACTCTGCAACAGCAATTTCACTAAATCCTCTATGTTCATGATGGCCCACATACAGATGCACATGACATTAGTGTCTCCCAAATTAGTTTTTTTGTATGCAGTGCTAGCCCATTTTCTTCAACATCATATTATGATACGCAAGGTTCCACCTTTCTCCCAGGAAACACAATCTTCTAAATTTATCTTTTGGATAACTAAAAAGATACAGGTCTGGCTTTCAAAACCTGGGGTCAGCAGTCCCAAATAGCAAGGTATTTCCCCCAGAAACACCTAGTTAATAACACAACAACAACAAAGCAGCACACATATGTTCATTACAGAGCTAAGTATAACTTGACAAGGCACCTTGCTTTTAATGAGGCAAAAGGCCAATTAACCTGATGAGGAAGTACAGCACGCTGTCACTGGATGGGGAACCTGGACTCCCCGGGGATATGCCTCGTATATCCCTGTAACCCACCAAACATGGGAGATTCAAACCCGTTTCTGATGGCACGGCACGGCGCTCGGAGCTCTCTGGGTTAACACCGGCCTCCTCCAGATTTGGTGACACAGTAGCTGAGCATTCAAGCTGGACGAAGGGCCAGCCTCACATTTTTGTAAGCTCAGATCCCAACCCTGGGAAAATGCAGTCATTGTCTTCGCGCAGTGCCCCACCGCCCAGCCCATCGCAGGTATTCGCCCTGCCAGAGGACAGCAAGGAAAATCCAGGCAACAAAAGGAGTAACGCTCCAGCAGGCGCTTCCCCGGGGAAGTAATTTCATAACGGCGTTTCCAAAGGTGGTGGCGGAGCAGCGCGCAGCGCGCACGGCAACAGCGCGAGTGCGCTGACGGGAGACACCGAAACGCGCTGGGCGAACAAAAGAAAACCAACTTCGCGACGTGAGGCCGTTATTTGGAAGGAGGCAAAACTTCCCGGCACTCAGGGCACACCTGGAGAGCCAGCCTCTGCCCCAGGCCCCGCACCCCCCGGGGCAGAGCCCCTCTCCGCATCCCTCCGCGCGCTCGGGGAGGCCGGCGGCGCCGGTGCGCACAGAGTTAACGGAGCCGCCGCCGCGTGCCGGCAGCGGCTCTCCCGGCCGGGGGCTGCTGCCGTCACCGAGGAGAACGGAGGGAAGCGGCGCCTGAGGCGGGGGCACTGGAAAACCGCCGGGCCCGGGGGCTCCAGCGGCGGCGCCGAGCGCAGCGGCAGCCGGGCCGCGGGCCCTTCCCCTCCCGCCCCGCACGGGCGCTCGGGGCTGCGCGACCGGCAACGGCGCCGGGGGGGGACCGGGGGTGGCCGGGACCCTCAGTCGGTCCAGAGGGAAACCCGGGGCCGAGGGGGTGGGGGGAGCGCGGCTACGGCGGCCGGGCCCTGCGGAGCGCGTCGCCACCCCCCCCACCCCCCCCCCCGCTGCAGGCGCGGCTCCCGGTGCCGGCCGGGGGTCAGGCGGGGGGGCGATCGCCGCGCACCCCTCCCCAGCCCCGGCGGTACGGACCTGTCGCCCCGCGGCCGCCCGGGCCACGGGCCAGCGCTCCCCGCCGGCGCTCCATCATCGCCCCCCCCGCCCCCCGGCGCCGGTCCCGGCGCCCCTCCGGCCGCCGCCCCCCGCCTCCGCGGCGCGGCCCGTACCGCAGTCGGCGCAGAGGATCCGCGCCACGTCCCGCTTGAGGTTCTTGCCGCTGGTATCGAGCGGGGCGAAGGCGGTGCGGAAGACGAGCGGCTCCTCGGTGGGCTCCAGGAAGAAGATGTAGCGGTGGTTGCGCTTCACTTTAAAGCAGGGCGCCTTGGAGCCCACGCTGATGAGCTGCTCCCGCTGCAGCCCGCCGCTGTTGAGGGGCCACAGGTCGAGCACCTTGACCAAGACCCCCCCGGCGGGACCGGCGGCTCCGCGGCTGTCATTGCCGCCGCCGGCGGGGGGGCCCACGGACTGCACCTTGCCCTCCAGCACCACCGCCGCCGTGTACGCCTGGTCCTGCACCGACTTAAGGCTGGGCGAGTAGCAGGCGAGGGAGACGCCGAAGAGCAGCATGGAGAAGCCGGGCGCCGGGTCGCGCCTCATGCCGCCGGCTGCCGCTCGCTCCCCGCCGGCCCTGCGGCGGCCGGGCTGCGGGGCTGCGGCGCGGCGGGCGCGGCGGGGCGGAGCGGAGCGGCGCGGCGCGGCGTGGCGCGGGGCCGCGCGGATCCTCCTCCGAGCGAGGGAGGGAGGTGGGATGCGCTCACAGCCGCCCCTTCCCCCAGGATGCTGACACCCGCCCCCCCCCCCCCCCCCCCATTCCCGCCGCCGCAAAAAAAAAAAAAAAAAAAGGTGATTCCCTGCCCGGGAACTCCCCCCCCGGGGATGCCCGCTGCAGCAGAGGGGATCCCTGCATCACCGGCTCCCTCTCCTGCAGGGCCTGGGGGTCCCCGGGGATGGAGACAGATCGTATCGCCTCCATCGCAGCCATGGAGTCAGCCCCTCGCCAAGCCCCCAGGCACTCACAGACACACACCCCTCCTCGCTAAGATGCCGTCAAAGATGCACTGATCTGGGGGCGGCTGCAGGTGACAGGGGCTTCTCTGATGTGCAGGGCCCAGGAGCCAGGGGCTTCCTCTTTGCCCGATGTTTTTTATGGAGCTGGGAGATTTGTGCCTGAGATTCCCCGCACACCTGAAAAAAAGGCATTAACGTAGAGACAAATGGAGTAAGGTAATAGCCGAGGAGACAAAGCCTCCTTTCATGCCTTCATCCCTGCTGTCTCTTTTTAATAAACAAGTGCTCTTCCCCTGCAGTGGTTTCCAGAAGGAGTCAGTTTAATCTCTAAAAAGTGGCTTATTTGGGTTTATTTTCAAAGCTGATCCTGAAGCGTCTGTACTCGCAAAGCCTCACTGCCCAGATGCCACAGTGTGGAAGGGAGCTGAGATGCTAAATTAACAGCAGAGGATTTCATATTTGTTATTGCACTAGATTCCGTGCTGAAGGGGAGCGGCCGCAGTCCCGTGGCGATAGAGGTGACCTGGAGGCAGGGAGCCTGGGCTCAGCCTTCTCTGAGCCAACGGCTGGGGGTGCACAGCCCTGCCTGCGCTGCAAGGGACACCCAGCCCCCAGCCCCAGTGGCTTTACAGCCTCAAGGGAATCCCTCAGCACACCCTGAAAGATGGCAAGAGCCAGCTCTTTGAGCACGCTGGTGAGAGCAGAGGAGCACAGATGGCAGGATCAGGGTTTGCTCTCCAATTAACACAGCGCAGCCAGAATCATCAGGAAAAATGGGAAGGGAGCAGAACTGCACCCAGCACAGGCACCAAGCTCTGCCTTTCCTCGGGATGCCCTGGCTCTGCTGCCTGGGGCAGGAGCCAGCACTGTCCCACCTCTGGCACACAGCGGCACAGCCCCGCACACCCCCCCCCCCAAGCTCTGCAGCCGTGGAGCGGCCACAGCTCTGCTCTGCCAGCCCTGAGAGCTGCCTTCCCCCTCCCTGGGGCGGCCAACAGCTCTGCCATTGCAGGACCGCGATGCACCAGAGTCAGCACCGTGTGTTAAAAGCAGAGCTTGGGGAGCATTTCTTACAGGCATTTTCTTTTGCTAAATGTGATTTTGTGTGGCTTTCTGCTATCAGGTGTTTCCAGAAAGCTTTCTCTCTCCCCGTTTGGTAACCATGCAAAACTGCAGAGGAACACACGCAGAGGCACCAGGGACCAGAAGTGTTTCCCACGGCAGAGGGAAAGGCAGTATTTTGGATTCAGGAAGCTGCTTGGCATAGTAGGGAAACCACCTGACCTCTCTGCTTTTGACACAAATCTCTGTGGAAATGCCCTAACATTTTGCTCAGAGAGCAACACAGGTTCTGCCTGAGAAGGAAGCAGATAGCTGACAGCATAACTTGATCCGGAGCTCCTCAGCTCTACCCTGCCCCTCACCGGAAAAGAAGGTTTAGTGCCCTGGCATTTGAGCTGCTGATCCTTGTCTTCTCCCTGTTTGCAGGTGGAAATCCCAGTGGAACCACAATGGTGAAAATGGTTCAAATGGCTGAGAGAAATTGAGCACAAGATACCTGTGAGGTCTCTGCGGCAATTTTAAAGTGAGGTTTTTCTATGTCTCTGGGGCATTTTGGAGCCCAGGACACTTGGCCCCATAACAAGGCACTGGCCATGTCTCCTTTCAGGAGTATTTTTCCCGCTGTTCAGCCTAGCTCTTGTGAAGATTAGTCTTCATCACCGGAGATGCTTGCATTTCTGTTATAATTTGGGAAATTATTTAGGACACATCCCTTCCCCCCTTCCCTGCTGCTTCTTCCATATAAATGGAAAATCATTTTTTTCTGTAGGTCCTTGGGCATTTTGACATATGAAATGAATAAGGCAAGGCCCTGGATACAGTCACCAGCCCAATATGAACAATAGTTTTGAGACAATGAAGCCTAAATAACATACTTTTAAAAATATCTCTCTTCAATTACCTCGCAAAGATTTGACCCTTGTTCACAGAATAACAGGATTGCTGAGGTTGGCAGGGACCTCAGGGAGGTCTGAGGTCCAAGGCCCTGTTCACAGCAAGGCCAGCTGGGGTGGGTTGCTCCGGGTCATGCTTAGGTCAGGCTTGAACCTCGTTGCTGACCCTGTTCCAGGTTTAACCACCTTCCTGGTGAAAAAAGTTTTTCTATATCTCTAATGGAAATTCCCTGCATTCCAACTTGTGCCTGTTGCCTCTTGACCACCCTCCATCTGAGAGGCTCTGCCCCTCTCTCCCCTCTCCCAGGAGTCTGCCGGCAGCACCAAGATCTCCTCTTCTCCAGACTGAACAAAGCCAGCTCACTGAGACTCTTCTCATACCTCCTGATCTGTAGCCCCTGACCCCTGCTGCTCTCATTCCAGTCTGTCAATGTCTTTCTAGTGCCAGGAAGTCCCAGTCTCAACCTCCAGCTGGGGTTTCCAGTGCCTCATAGAGGGGAGGGATCCCTTCCCTCACACTGCTTGTGCACCCTGGCCATACAGCAGGTTTTGTGGGTTCTGTTTATCAGGGTCAGCAAGGGGCCAAAAGAGTCCTTCAGTGTGCTGGTGTCAGATGGCTGATCCTCACCTGCAAACCACGCTTGAGTTCACCACAGGCCCCAAAGTGACAGCTGGAGGGAGAAGGGCCCAATTCATGCCGAGAGGGCTGGAGGGAGTTCCTCCTGGTGGGCTGATGGGGATGCGTAGGGAGACAGTTCAAAGTGCGCAGAGACAAGGCTGACCATCATCCACTGAGGGCAGCAAAGCCAGGCAGGAGGTGGTGTGGTTTTGCTGAAAGGGAAGTGCACAGGGCTTACTTCTAGTGTGGCCGTAGACCGGTGACACTGAGTCGCATCCTTTTCTAACATCTGCCACCAGGTTTTGCATTGCCTGGTGGCTCAGGCAGTGATCTGCAAAGGGTCTTTCTCTGCATCTGGGCTGTACCATGCATCACCATGGGGCCTCCTGGCCCCAATGCTCTTTTCTAGAAAGAGCTCAGAAGAGCAAGTGTGTCCTGGGGCTCAAGGGTTGTGCCTTGTAGGTCAGGGACTTGCATTGGTTTTATCTGCACAGAAGATGGACAAAAACCTTCGGGCTCAAAAGCCAGTTTGCCAAATAGAACTATTTAAACCTTGCCCTTTGCTTCTAGATGCATTTTCTGCAGCTCCCATGTCTGTTCTCCAGCTTCGTCACCATAGTTGTTAGTTAACATCATCCTTGCTTAGTCTCAGGGCTGACACGTATTTTCAAATTTTCACCCTGTTTAAGGATGGTTAAAACTGCAGCAAATTTAAATACTTTCCAGCTTCTTCTCTCTTCCACAAAATCCACTGCACCTTTCAGTAAAGACGCTTTGTGTTTGTCATCAACCAGACCTCATTGTGCCTATCCATCTCAATGAAACTGCTCTTGAATGTTTTGTCTCTGACCCATCCATACCCCTTCACTTCTGGGATTTTATTTATTCATTTTCCATATTTTTCCTTTGTCAACCAGCAAAGTCAGTTCATTCTGTATGCAGGCACAAGCCAGTATCCCTCATGAAGACTCAAAATTTTCAAAAAACAACTGTTTCATCCCCCGTTGCTTTAATTTCTCCAAAGCCTGTCTTTACCCTACCTCCCTGCTGCAAAAACCATCATATTTGTGGGTCTAGGAGAGGTTCTGTTTATTAGGGTCAGCAAGGGGCCAAAAGACTCCTTCAATGTGCTGGTTTGAATTACTTGAGCGTGTCCAGAGAAGGGCAACGGAGCTGGGGCAGGGTCTGGAGCACAGGTCTGATGGGGAGCAGCTGAGGGAACTGTGGGGGTTTAGTCTGGAGAAGAGGAGGCTGAGGGGAGACCTCATCGCCCTCTGCAACTCCCTGCCAGGAGGGGGCAGAGAGGGGGGATGAGTCTCTTCAGCCAAGTAATAAACGAGGGAATGGCCTCAAGTTGCACCAGGGTAGGTTTAGACTAGATATTAGGAAATATTTCTTTCCAGAACAGATTGTTGGGCATTGGAATGGGCTGCCCAGGGCAGGGGGGGAGTCCCCATCCCTGGAGGGGTTGAAGAGTCGGGCTGAGCCAGCGCTGAGGGATCTGGTGGAGCTGGGGATGCTCAGGGTGAGGTTTGTGGTTGGACTGGAGGAGCTTCAAGGGCTTTTCCAACCCAGATGATTCTGTGATTCTGTGATATTTGCCACCCTGAAAGGGAGATGGTGCATTTGAGCTCAGCCCAGATTTTACTCTGCCTGGAGGATGCCAAGATTTCAGCAGCACCATCAGAGGTTTTTACCCCTCAGACAACTGCTGCAGGGGCTGTTTTTTCCTTCACCTCCTTTGATTTTGCTCCTGCAATTTCCCAGGGATGCCTGAAAAACAAAGTGCTTCTCTGTTTTCCTCTGGTCTCTGTTTTCCTCTGCCAGGGGAGCTCCTGGCATAGAGCCCTGCCTGGTGACAGATGCCACAAAGGGCAGTGGTCCAGTGTCCCCCCCTGCCTCAGGGAACCCTGCAGTTCTTCTGCAAGGAAAGACATTGATGCCCAGTGGCACAGGGTTGCACATCTTCAGTATCTTCCATAGGTTGCAGATCCTCAGCCTCCTCCACTTTAGTTGAAGAAACACTCCTGCAGATGCAATGTGGGTAAGTCCTGTCAAACAAACAGGCTTTTGGTATAATGAGGAACACAGCATCTGCTTTTCCAACCTAGGGTATTCTGAATGGGCTGGTGTTATCCAGCATGGGGCTGTGCTAAGCTCTTCTCTCCTTCGGGCAAGCCTCAGAAGCATGCATGTCTCTCCATCTCCCCCAGACCTCCCCAGAACCAGGTCTGTCCTGGTCCCCTGCAGGGACCCTGGAGCCCTGCTGGTGTGAAATGGCAGACTCAGGAGACACCCACCTGTACATCAGCCAGGGGAACATAGTTTCCCTTCCCTTTGGGACATTTCTTCCCTGCGACAGTCAGGTGTTTTACAAAGGCTTAGAAACATGCCTTAAAACCAACAAATCCAGCGCAGACAGTTTTTTTCCCACCTCAGTGTCTTCTCTGCAAGGATTCGTCTCATTCAGCTTGCGGTGCTCTATCAACAGGAGGTACTTAGCCCACGGGAACATCATTACCTGCCATGCAGGGCAGCAACAAGCCCTTCACCAGGACCCACAACACTGTGGAGATGCTGCCACAGCCTTGGGTGAAATGAGAAAGGCAGATGATAAACGATGAACTCAGATATGATAAGAAAAAGCAAAGTCCAGCACTCAATTGGAGACTCCAGTCTGTAGATTGACTAAGCAGGACCATGGTCAAAATAAACCATGTCTGGCAGTCCTTACAGGTAGGTAAGGACTGGGATGGAGAGAGATCTCTGAAATCTCCTATTCCATCGGTCTGTCAAAGGCTCCAACAAGCAGCACAGCTGCAGCAAAGGAAACCAAGCCCCATCTCAGGAGTCCTCCACCAGCAATGTTGCCATGGTCTCAGCGGTTTCCTCAGCTTACCCCTGCCCCATTGTGCTCCCGTGTCTCCTGCCTATTAATGTCACCTTCCGGACCAGTGCCAGCATGGGAAGGCAGAACTGAGGGGTGTAGCTGTAAGCACCAGTGCTGCCTTTCCCAGAAAGAGACCATCATGAAGTGGAGGCCTGACGCAGCTACCCCTCCTTCCCTGAGCTGTGAGAGCATTGTCCTGCTGTGTTTCTGTGAGATGTTCAACAGCCCAAAGAAAAGTTGGGCATATTTGCTGTTGGGAGACAAATCAGTACTTTACTGGAAAGTAAATCTTACCCATCCTGAAAAAGCTTTTCCCTCTTGGCACATGGCAGTCAAAGGGGAAAAAAATCAAGAGCAAATGGTTTCTATTCTTTACTAGAGAGAAGCTATTAGGGTTGCCTCCAGCCCCTTTGTGACATATTAACCTAGGTGCAAGGAAGAAAAAAAGCCACTCATCTTTCAAGGAAATGTATGCCCCTTTGATTTGCTGCCCTCCCCTAGAAACTCATTCACTCCTTGTCCACCCACACAAGCAGGAACGATGAATGAAAACAAAATATAAACAATTCAGCTTTCCCTTTTTCCTCCCAGCCTTCCAATCAGCTGTTTCAGTCCATGCTTTAGTACCCAAATTTTGCATGTTGATCATTCTGATGGCATGCCTATAGACCCTCGGGTCACTGTGCCTCTCCCACGCTGTTTCTTAGATACATCCATCTGCATCCAATACATTTATCAGCAGGTCCAGTTCTGGGAGGGTTTCACACCACTCAGGACAGAGAAGACAGAGGGGAGCCTGCCTCTGAAGACTATCACTGCCCACCCTCCCCAGGACCAGAGGACTTCTCTCATAAGACCATCAGACACAGACACCAGCAGAAAGCTGATGATCAGCGAGGCAACACTTGTTGTCCCCCAGAAGGACGTTGTTGGCCAGGCACTGTGATGTGTCACCAGAAAGGTGACACAGAGGTGCAAAATGGCACTGGCAGGGGCAGTGCTCCCCACACAAGGGTGTATCTTCAGCTCCTGGGTACTATAGCCCCCGGTGTCCAGGCCACCAGTGAGAGACCCCTCCATCCCAGAGACTCCCCTGGAACTGCCACATTTCTCTGCCAGCCAATCCGATTTTTCTTTCCCTCTTCCCTTCTCTCTGCATAAGCGCCTTACACTCCCCTGGGTATTAAATAACCATTACAGTTATGCCAGTGCTTCAGGTATGTCTGTGCATCTCCAAGTTCCCTTCATAGGTAAAATCCCTCAGTTACGTGTTGCTACACGCATAGCCCAAGTCAGGAGAGCCTCTATTTGAAAGAACTATAAAGAAATACTGTGAAGAAGAAAAGTGAAGAGCAAAATCTCCAAACCACCATGAAAAATGCAATAGTTGAAGCAGTCAGCTATTGCCAGACATGATATACCATTGCAAAGGTAAAAAACAGTGCTGGTTGTAAAATATTCGATACAGTTTTGCCTTGTCTAATGATGCAGCTTGTCTACAGAATGAATGATGCATCTCTAGAGGGCATGGACGCAAAACTGAGAAATGGGTGCCATCACAGTGATAAAGTCTGTCCTAAGCTTTAGCATTTTAAGTGATGAAGGGCTCCAGGTCATCTGCTGCAAGATTGTTACTTGTGGATTCAAAACCAGTTCAGCTCCTGCTTTTGGAGGTGGCATCTCAAACAACACTTGTTTAAATTTTTGCTGTGAAAGCAGATGAAGCAGCCTGTAGAGGTGTGTGACAGCAGGGAACCTTCTCTCTGAAGCAGCACCATCGCATTGACAAGAGAAACTCCCCATGTACAGCCTCACCAGTTCTGCTCAGAGCACTTCTACCTCACTCCAACTTTTCATTGAAAAATAACAACATCAACTAGGGGGGAGTACACATGGATTTTGCTCAACCAGAAACTACCATTTTTTGACCAACAAGCCCTGTATCACAACACTGGTGAAAAATCATTCACACCAAGCTCCTGCCAGAGACACAACAAAATACACAAAGGGCCATGGGAGCAGCCAGGCCCAGCATGGGTGGCAACTTCCCTTAATATTGCACTTTAAACTCATAATGAGGCCCCAAATTCTTCATGGTGACTGCATCTCACAACAGAGCAGAAACTCTGAGCTGTCATAGCATCAGCCAAGCATGACACAGGAGGCTTCAAATGAAGTCAACGTGGCTGTTAATCCAGCTCGTGCAGAGGTTTCATGTTATAAATGTCCATATTCAGCACCTCTCCTCCCCCCTCCAGGACATCCCAGAGCTTTGTATGGGCGGCGCATTGCAGAGATCGAGGTGCTGGCTAAGGGCTGTGATAAATGCATCAGCAATAGCGTGGCCAGCAGGGACAGGGAAGGGATCTCACCCCTGTACTCGGCACTGGTGAGGCCGCCCCTTGATGAGTGGGTTCAGTTTTGGGCCCCTCACCCCAAAAAGGCCATTGAATGACTCGAGCGTGGCCAGAGAAGGGCAACGGAGCTGGGGCAGGGTCTGGAGCACAGGTCTGCTGGGGAGCGGCTGGGGGAACTGGGGGGGTTCAGTCTGGAGAAGAGGAGGCTGAGGGGAGACCTCCTGGCCCTCTACAGCTCCCTGAAAGGAGGGGGCAGAGAGGGGGGATGAGTCTCTGGAGCCAAGGAGCCAGCGCCAGGCCCCGAGGGAATGGCCTCAAGCTGCCCAGGGCAGGGTCAGGCTGGCTCTGAGGAAGGATTTCTGTGCAGAAGGGGCTGTTGGGCGTTGGAATGGGCTGCCCAGGGCAGGGGGGGAGTCCCCGGGATCCCTGGAGGGGTTGAAGAGTCGGGCTGAGCCAGCGCTGAGGGATCTGGTACAGTTGGGAACGGTCAGGGTGAGGGTCATGGTTGGGCTGGAGGAGCTTCAAGGGCTTTTCCAACCAAGATGATTCTGTGATTCTGTGAAATGAGGCTGATGGCCATGGGGCAATGCTGGCAAGTTTGAAACTTGGGGGTACATGCATCCAGTGAAAAGCTGATGAAAGTATTTCCATGAAGACAACAGCAAAATACATGCATCACTGAGGTGAACTGGGCTGCTCAGATCCTCTGACTGTGTGCTGAGGGCTGTCTGCAGACTCAGAAAAATGTTCCCCTCTCCCACTTTCACTGGTTTTGTGGTTTTGATGTAAAAATATGTTCTGCGGGTACATATCTTATGACATGTGTAGAAAACAGAAAAGAAGGACTTGAGGTGCCACCACAATAATATAGACATGACTCCTTGTCTGGCTTTCCCTTTAATGCCCTGTTTAAATATTGTCTGCCACCGTTTAGCCAAGAGACCTTCTCCAAATGATTTCTGAGCTTCAGGAGACCATCTCTGCAGCAACAAATCAATGCTTGCAGGCACCCCATGGCTGGAGAATGCCCTCAATATTACAGAAGTGGTAACTTGCTTAATGATTGAAATAAATAGGAAAGCCCAGGAGCTGAGGTAGTAGCATCTAAGCCAGTAGCATCTAAGCCCTCTACTGACAGGTTCAGAAACCTTACAGCAAGATGAAATACAGGTCTCACAAACCAGAACAACAGTGCTTTTACTGACAAGATAATCAAGCCCTGGAGGAAATTACACAATATAAAGCTTAGATTTAAAATAAATGTGAAATGAGTTGGTGGATTCTGGACCAGTTACTTATGGAAAAGTTTTCATGTCAGAAGAATCACTTGATGAAACTGGCTTTTTAATTAGCACTTTCAGCAAGAAGCCAGGAGGACCAAAGGGGTGCTGGAGCCTCATTTCTCACCTTGCCATCCTGCCCTTTGCAAGGAGGGCTGGGATCAGGAGAGGGGTGGGCTGTGCCAGGCTGCTGCATGTAAGGGGCAGGATAAACCTGGGGCCAAGACCTGGTTGCACCCCTCGTGACTCCCCATCAGCATGCACCTTCCCAAGAACATCCTACACTCTCCAAAGTCAACATCCAGGGCAGCAAGTGCTGAATCCAGGCAGGAAAACCACAGATGGCCTGGGCACAGTTTTGGGTCCTCCCCAGCACGGTGCGTGCAAGCTCTGCTCTCGCAGCCTGGCATGCGCTCCAGTTGATGCCACGTCAAGGAGATGGGTATGGAGATGAAGGCTCTGTCCTGAGACAGCTCCTGCAAACACATTTGCCTTGGCTTAGTTATCTGTTGCCTTTTCTTTCCTCTCTTTCAGGCTGCTTTTTCACTATCACCATGGGATTTTCACTCTTGCCTGTAGATGAATTTAAGTGATCCCACATCCCTTAGCGCAGACTCTCTCTCTGCCCTGTGAATTGTTGGTCGGCTCCTCTACCCCAGCCACATCTCCTCCCTGCAGAATAGGTTTCAGTGCTTCCCTGCACACTGGCCTCTCATTCTGCACCCACTGAGGGACCAGGCTGGAGTCACCTGGCACTATCCAACCCATGGCACCAGGTTTTAGGCAGTAAGGTCCTGAATGCAGCCTCCCTGCTGTGATGCTCAGGCAAGGAGGCTGGATTCCACCCACAGGGGCACACCATGGCACTGCCCCTGTCCTCACCCAGCACTCCATCAGCCAGCTGAAGGGATGCAAATTAAAAAAGACACCAAGGTTTTTTTCCTTCTCCTCCCTCTTTCTTTCCTTGCTTCAGATCATACTGTAATCCTGTACTTTGCAGATTAGTTATGTCCTTATGTCTCCTTTTCTCAACGAGTTAATGCAAATGATTTTTGCTCCAAGGTGGAGTGTGAAAGTCTCACTCTGTGCTGAGCTTGAGAGCAAAATGTGGGGCCCAAAAGGCACATGAGCTCCTGCTTCCCTGGAGAGTGATGGGTTGAATTGGGCTCCTAAGCCCCTACAAGCATCTGAGCCTCAAGTTTCAATTTTCAGCTCCATTTTCAGCTCCCTCTCCTCCCTGCAAAGTCTGTTCAACAGCAGTGGGAGGTTACAAATAGAGCAAGGCAGCTCATCTGCTGCATCTTGCTCGTGTGATCCGTGGGCATGCACGTGCACATGCCCGATCCTCCCTCCACAGGCACTTCACAACTTTATCCCTGGAGTGATGGCCACTCATCTTTCCCGGTCTGTAGCTCCCTCCTCAGCCCTTTGCTGTGCACGTCCTGCCTGGAGCTAAGGACACAGGCAGCACCACATGCACCTGCACTGAGATCAACCCTGCAAAGTCAGGGACAACAATTTGTATTTCCTCATCCAAAATTCATCATCTGGGAAGGCTGCCACACCAGCTCTGCCAAGACAGAGGCTTCAGTGGGAGTCTCTGCTTGCTACAGGAGTGATGGGGTACAGACATTCACCACTGCTTACCTGGACAACGGGATACTGTTACACCTGCTCTGTCCTCTCATGAAATGTTGGTAATAAAGGATCACACATATGTGCTCACTGAGTCAGGGACACGGGGACTAAGAGGAGCGATGATGGGAGGTGGTCTCATTTAGTTTGGCCAAGAGGAGGCTAAGGGCTGAATTAACGGCGGCCAAAAACTACTGGAGAACAGGTACAAAGGCAACACAGCCTCCTTGGTGGGCCATTGCCCTCTAGTGCAGCTTGGGATGCTTAGGCTGGACATCTAGGTGATTTTTCTTTCCTGGCAGGCAGTGTATCCCTACAAGAAAGCACAGCATGGGAGCAGGGGTCCTCCATCATGAGGTCCTCCATGAGGCTAAGCCAAATGAGACCGTGGTCATCCTGACCTAGTGCTGTTGACAGGGTGCAAAGCAGGCACTGGTCAGGAGCATCCCACTACCCCTCCTAGGACCTTGTGACTCTGGGATATATGAGCTCTAACCAGTCTGGCAAGGCTATTTCTCAGCCCATAATTGAGGGGGGGAAATGCTGCCTGTCTGTGGCACGACACACAGCACTTAACCCCTACCTGTTCCCCTTGCAGGAGTCACGACTTCTTGATGCAGGGAAGCCGTGAGGACCTGAGTGAGGCTCCCACAGCCCCTCTAGAGCAGGGTTCCTGCACATCCCTCCCACCTTCCCAGGCTGGGGATGGGTGGAGAGCCGGCAGGAGCCAGGGCCCACAGGGAGCCGTGGCCCCGATCTGGGGGGAGCAGTCCTTTGCAAGCCCCCCGCCAAGCCTCTCACACACCCTCTTCCTCAAGGTGTTCCCTGCTTCTTCCCAAGGCATGACTGGGCTGGGCAGGGGGAGAGGTAGTGCGTGGGTCTCTCTGGTCTCCGTGAGAAAGGTCTGACAGCAAATAGCTTGATAAAATACCTGATTTGTTAAAGCAGAGTAGAAAGAGAAATATCAAGAGAAAGTAAATCTTACGCTCCTTCAGATGGGGGGCACCCTGCATTCGTGCAGCATCAGATGGACCCAGGATGGATTTTCCCACAGTGCTATGCATATCCCCTCCCTGGAGAGAAGTTATTCCTTTTTGGATATTATATATCCATATATATATTATATTATACTACATATTATTATTATATATAGTATGTTATACTGTATATTGTTATGATACATATTTTATATATAATAAAGTATATTATATATCCTTCTTTTTATTCTATCTTATTTAAAGCAGCCGTTTCATTAAGCCATTTGTTGTCAGGCCTTCTTGAGATGCAGAAAGAACCGTCTCTCCCATCTCACCTCACACCCTGGTGCAGACCAAGGTCTCCCTCACACATGCCAGACCCTCTTCCCTTCCCTTTCCAGACCCCAGCACTGGTTTTGGCAGAACAAGGACTACAGACTATCCCACAACTCTCTGGCAAAGCTGGTTTACTAATGCTCCTGTTTTGTAAACAGTTCTCCTCTCTCACACAAACCAGGTGCTCCACATACCGCAGCCTCTACCTGCTCCATCCAAACCTTGCAAGATCAGAGCACTGTGTCTTCCCACCTGTACCACACAGTACTTGCTAAGCAGCTGTAAAACAATTAACTGCATGTAATTATTGAGAGGATGTTCATGTTTCCTGCACACTTACACACCACTTTATCTCAATCGTGCCACGGCTGGTCTATAATTTTCTTTTTAATGAGTTCCCAAAATATTCCTGTAAGCAATATCCTCAGTTGTAAACCATGAAAACAAACCAGCCCCTCTACCTAAACACACTGTGAGAGGTTGAAACCACCTTAATGGTCGCTGGGGAGGGAGCAGGACTTCTTGCTGTGCCAGGTGCATTTCTCCTTGGCTCCAGGTGATTCCTGCTCTCCCCAGCAGCAGGATTTGGGGGAGCCACGGATTTGCTGTGTATTTCTCCTCTTCCAGGCCCGATTCAGTCAGTGTTCTTCTTGTCCCATCCACTGCACAGCTTGCACAGCCCCAGCTGGGACACGCTGACCTAAAAGCACACAACCAGCAGACACCCTTGGAGCCCACCTCCAATCCAAACACACCCGAGGTGCTGAGGAAGCTGCGAGGGCAGTCAGCTGCCATCACCCCTCCGGGACTGGGGCACAAAAATGTCACTTTCTCTTACAAAGTCAGCCCAGCAAATGCCACCCTTTCTTCCTCTGTCCCCCTCCAGGGAATTGGCTCATAAAAGTGAAGCTATTTACTTGCTGACACCATGCCAGAGTGGATCCTGCAGCCTCTTTCGCACTGTGAGAAACCTCAGTATCATGAAACCCCTTTATAGAGTTTTTCCCATGGCATTTTGCAGGGAAAAGTAAAAATATGTTGCCTGCATGGTAAGGGTCTGGCTTATGGCCCAAGAGGTTTTAAATTAAACACCCCTTCAGCAAAATCCCAACCGAGATGAGTTACGGGACAACACCCTTGAGCCGGTAGTCTCCAGCTATGCCACAAAGAGCAGGCATCCCAGGTTTTCAAACCCCAGCCAGGTCTCAGCAGGACAGGAAGGAATCCCACCAGCTTCTAGGGCCACAATGATGCTCCAGAAAACATCCCCAAAGCAGCTCTGAAAGAGATGAAAGCAAACATTAAATAATTAATAAATAAAATTAGATAATCTAAAACATTTCCTTGCTACAATGCAACATTTCTCAGTGCTGCCTGTGGGAAGCCACCTGCAGACAAGGAACGAAGAACTTCTCTCCACCTGGTGTCTATTTCCTTGTCACAGCACCTACGCTGGAGATGACCATTATCTGAATGCAGCAAGAGGTTGTTCTGTCATAGGGATATTTAAACTCAACAGCATCAATTACTTGCAATCCAGTAACAAATCTAAGCGCTTGTCTGTTCTGCATGGGTTGATCTGCAGAGTTGGAGTTTGCTCTTTGTTGTGTGTGTGTATTGGAGAAGTTTTCCTTTCAGAGCCATGTAAACAAAACCCCACCGAGGATGGGGAGTTGGTAGTGTGCCATGCTGGCAGCAGCCAGCCCACCTGAGAGCTGAGGACACTGTGTCCTCTCAGAGTGGGAACAGTCGGGTTAGCATCCCATCTCAAGATCCAGGCATTTGCTCCCACATCAATACATTCTGACAATCCATGTTTTATGCTAAGCAACGATTTCATCATCTCTGCGAGGGATTAAATTGGTTTAGTCCTATTTAGCTGATTCATGGTATCTGGATGGAAGCACACGCTACAGAGTTATGCTGATGCTTCCTTGCATTTTTTTTTTTGAGGGTGGGGAGGCCTTTAAGTCCTTGTGTTGTCTTGTTTCACACAGTGTCCCACTCTGCATCCCAAAAGCTATGACATCTCCTCCAAGGTAATGGGGAACTTGTCCCTCTTTGTTCTCCGGCACAAAGAGTTGGGTCCCCAGCTCTCATCACAACAGCTCTCAACTCAGCACCCCACAAAATGTCCAGATTCATCTGGTGCTTGCTTGGGAGGAACCACAGCCCCTGAAGCTCACCAAAGAGCTTCTGGATATGGGGAAAGGAAATGGGTCCATTTTAAGGCCTGAGTTTGACACCACAGCACACACTCTGAAAGCCAGTGGATATCCCAAAGCCACTGTCTACTCCTGAAAGAAAAAGATGTATTAAAAGACAGAGTTTTAAAAGGAAAAATAAAGCCCTTGGGTCTGGCATCCTGTCTCACAGCATCCTCTGTATGCCCTCTGCAGCAAAGGTTGGGATGCTGTGGATCTCAATGCTCCTGTACAGTTGTGAAACATCATTTCTAGAGAACTCTTTCGGGGAAAAAAAAAGTCAAATCATCCTTTTCTTGACAACTGCAACACTGTGATTTGCTCCAAACCTAATTTCAAAACTGCAATTTGTTCTAAATCTTCTTTCTCATCCTCACAGATTTTGGGGTTCCTTTGGCCCAAGATGGAAGTAGTCAGTTAAGACAACTCCATGCCCCCCTCTTTGCCCCAGCTCCATGAACAACCTCCCTGTGAACAGGGCGGGGTACGCTAAGGGACTTGAGGAGGTCAGGGCAGACAGGGTTCCTGCCCAGCTCGGGCTCCTGCAGTGCCCTAATAAATCCCAGTTTCCCTAAGGCAGTATTCTGGCAGGTACTTTGAGAAGAAAGACATTAGGTGATGGATAAATGGGCTGCTGAGAAGGTATGTCTCTAGCAGCACGATCTGGACAATGCCATCAACACTGAGGCCCCAGAGGATGGTCTTTATTGGCAGCTTTCTTCTACGTTTGCTGTGTGTACAAGCACACCCTTTAAAAGTGAGGAGGGATGGAAGCGGGGAGGCAGCTCTGCCTCCGATTTGGACCCCCAAGGGCTCTCTAACCTTTACTTCTCTACCAGCTCAAGTGTGGTACTGCATTGCAAACATGCTGGCTAGGAGCTGGGAGAGGCAGTTTCTCAGGGACAGTAGGAAGCAGTGTGTGGAGACAGCAGTCCACAGACTGACTCCTGAACTGGAAACATCCCACCGCATGGGACAAGGTGTTAGGGCCTGGGAAGTGCCAGTAAGGAAACCACAAACTCACTGCAGTGACAGTGCCTAGAGCGTTCGTTAGAGAGCCACAGAGGGGCAACAGGACAAATCCGACTGTATTTCAATGTCCCTGGGGGATGAGGTAGCCTCACAGGGAGCTTGGCTGCAGCAAGCCATAGGGCACACTCATGCCTTCCTCACACCTCCCTGGCCACAATGAATCATGGCAGCTCTGACCAGGAGCTGTGGCAAAGCAACGTCAGTCCTCCAGTGCCACTTGTCTTAAAGCATCCAGCAGGATCAGCCATAAAAGACCTGAACAAATAGTCTTACCAGCACCAGACCATGGTCCAGCCAGGGAGAGGTCTCCACAGGGCAGCCCCTGTCAAATTCCACTTGCACAGGCAGGTGGCTGAAAGACAAGCTCAAAAGCAAGCCATTGTCACAAAATAGATTGTGTCTCCTTGCCATCCTTAGCTGCCCTGGACCAGTAGCAGAGCAAGAACTTGGGGACATGCACTGCCTACAGGAAACTTCCTCCACACACATGTCAGGTTAATGCCCTGTGTTCCCACTGAGACAAGACCGCAGACAGAAAAACTGGAGGAAAGTAACCCCACAAGATGAGTAGCTTTGGGCTGGCATCTGGGTACCATCCTGAGATTAAAATGGTGAGGGACAATGGGTGAGGTGATGAGCTTGCATGGCTCTCAGAGGTTGTCTGAACCTGCAGAAAGCTATTTGGATGCAGGAACACATGAAGGACATTTCAAAGGATTGTAAATATCTAGTCCATTATTTGGGAACTGCTTTTTACGAAAAGGGGGTTTAAAGTAGTGGGAAAGAATCACCAGCATGCAAGAAACTGCATCAGAGAGGGGCTGGAGTCTTAACCTCAAAAACCAGATGTTGCAGTAGGCCAGAAAGCTCCCTCAACCTGGAGAAGGTGTGGTGGTTTGTCTGGACTGAGGCACACTCATGCTTGGAAGTCTCTAGAGCAAAGGCTCCTCTCCACATGGGCCTTCTCCCATCCCATTTTGTGGGAACCTGCAATGGCTGGACTGCTTCTGACCACATTAGTGACCTTACTTGGTATGATCCAGCAGCTTTAGGAGGCTGCAAATTAATGGCAGCATAAATCAGGTATCTGGCACAGGAGCACCCCGCTCTATCAGTCTCTCTATCAGTCAGGGCTGGGAAACCCAAGAAATGCTGCAGACAATACCTGCCAGTGCTTTCTAAAGCGCACTTTCCAAAATGTGCCTTGAGGGAACGGATTCAAACCCCAGCGTGCCCATAAGCCCAGGAAGAACAGCAAGACCAGAGAGGCAACTGGCAGTTGGCTTGCTGTACAAGTCAAGGACCTGGAGTCATGGCTGCAGGAACGGCACCCCAGGACCGTCTGGACACAGCTCTGGAGACACCAGCAAGGCAGCATGAGAACAGGAATTGTGCAGCAAAAGACACAGGAGTGCCCTTATCCTAATAAAAGGACGAGCCAGAGACAGCTGTACCACCAAGCCAGCTATGCCCATCCTCCCAGACACCCCTGTGGACAGACCATCTTCCCAGGCAATGCTGTGGGCATGGGAAGTGGGAAGGGAAGCAGGAAGCACAGCCAGGCATCACACCGCTTCGATTAGAGGCAAACAAGCCAGCTGGATACCAGGAGTCAGGCTGTGGTAAAGCGGGGTGAGCGTAGCCCTGTTCCACCTGGGGTGCTGGACCAGGGCATGGTCACATTTAGGGGTTGCATAACCTTTGCTAACTACTGTACACGATGCTGGGCTCTACTCCTTCCTCCTCCTTAGGACACAAGGAGCAGAGAGCACCGGTTTTATCAATTGTTGTCACTGAAAGCAGCAACATTATAATTTAGTGGCCATTTGTTGCTGCTTTTCAACACAACAGCAGCCAGCTGGATTATGTGGGGAGCTGGAGAACCATGCTTCCCTCTAACTTCACTGGGAACCAAGAACTGGCAAGGATCCTCCCTTTCTGCAGGTGATGACACCACAGAGTCCTCCATGGTCAGAAAGAACTGATGAGGATGAAGCATCTTCTTACCATGAGGATAGTAAGGAGAGTTGCAGGCCAGTCAAGGGAAAAGAGAAAGCACGCCACATAATTGGAACAAGCCATCATGAAAACAATCCCAAACTTAATTCACTTGGATGGGACTTCATGCGGTGCTTAGAAGAATTAATGCTTTATCTTTGTAGACCCAAGAAGCAAGAACTTGTTCTGCCATTGTGCAGTCACCCTTTTTTCCCCCCCTTTTCTTTTTAAGAGCAAGCAAAAGAGGCATCTTTACAGCTGACTATGGGAATTGCAGCTGTGGACGAGGAATGGCTGATATGTCCTCAGGATGTCAGCCTCTAGCAGGTGGCCAGAAAGACACAAACCCCATACCCAGGGTCAGCCTGGGTCCAGCTGTGCCCCACGCCCTGGCAAGGTGACCCCTGGGGTACTGGCTCTCCAGTACCCCCACAGGGGAAACCCTGCTTCAGTGCTCACCCAAAACAGATCATCAAAGGGACCGGAGTGACTTTTTCTGAGAGAAGCGGTTACAACTGGAGGGCTGTAGTTAACCGTGGCCAAGCTTTTTCATTGTTATTTTACAGTTGCTTGATGTTCTGAAAGATATTTAGAAAAATGACTTTAACTGTCCTGTGCCAAACTGGGTGAGGGTGAAAAAAAAATGAAATTTGGCAGACATGTTATTCATTCAGCATGTAGTTTGGATGGCGTCCAGTGACTACCACAGGAGTTTTAACAGATCTGGGAGACTAAAAACCATTCACAAATAATTTGATTTAGGGTCACTGTGATTTCTTTTTATAAATAATTTTCATTGAGAAGTATTTTTTTTAATTAGGATCGACAGACCTAATAGCAACTCTATTGTGTGTACAGTTCATCGTTCCCATCTTCATAAATGACTTACATATGTGGTGTGCTAGTTTCTTGTTCGCTGCACACGATGGGGCTTGTTCACAGGGCAACCAGCGCCTTGCAGACAGTGCACAAGCCATGCTGAACTCCTCTCTCCAAAGGCATGCTCTGAAGAGGACCCAGATGGAAAGGAAAGGAAGCTTTCACCATCCTGTTATATGTTCCAGTTCGGGGGCTGGTCTAAGCCTTTGCACAACTTCAGACATCCCCACACAGCTGTAACTGCCTTCTATTTGCTCTGGCTCCAAGAGATGCAACTTTTCTTTGATTGCTTTATTTCTCCAAGGCCCATCACAGCTCAGGAAATACTCTGGACCAGGATATGCTTCCTTTTCCATCGTGAGAGAGTTGAACAAGGACTGGAACAAGGCAAAGATCTGACACATCCTGGCAAAAGACTGTGTTCAATGGCAACTCTAAACTCAGTCACCTCCTAATCCAACAGATTGCCCAACTAAGCCTCAATAGATCTGGGAAGACTGGAGAATTCGGACAGCAGATGAGAGAAGAATGGCTCAGCAACTCAAATGTATCTTTCTTGGCAACATACTCTGTGTGTGACAGCCTTTTCTTTGACTTGCACAATAACAATTGCATCCCAGCCACTTTCATTACTAATCTTATCTGTTGTTTGAATGCCACTTAGATTCCCTCCTGTGATTAAAAATGTTCGTACAAGTTCTTGGAGTCAGCAGAGTTGTTGTTTTGTAGCTGAAAAACAGGCTTCGGCTCCAAACTTTGAGATGCTCGCTGTAATGATCAGATATGTTCTTAAAAGCCCTCCGAACTGGGTTTCGAAACAAAAGGCATATTGATCTTAAGCCTGAAATCCCAGCCATGACTCTGAAAACCTTCTCCCCCACCTTTCAGAGGAACTGAAACTGGTACAATAAAGGATGACTACAGCAGTAAAAGATAGGAGGATTTATCTTATGAGAGGAAACTACAAAAAGTTGGTCTTATTTAGATGACCTGAACAGGGGCTGAAGGGGATATAACTGCTACTGAGAGACATGTGGAAAGGGGGAAAACCGGAAAAAAAACTTGTGAAAGCTCCAAGTCGAAAGTGGTGGAGCTGTAAAGAAGACAGTGATATATTCAGGCTGGGGATGAAAAGATTTCTGATTTTCATAGCAAAGAGGTCTGGGACGGGTTTCAGCAGAACCCACAGAAGCAGCCCAAAGTGAAGCCTGAAGAACACATGGGACATATTGATACAACTGCAACAGCAAGGGAGGGCAGCATGTGACCCAGGAGGGCCCTGCAAGATCCCTGTCCAGTCTTTGGCCATCAGTACCTGGGTGAGGTATGAGGAGATTGGCTCCTGCATTTGTCCATTGCCTTTGTCCACCCTGTTTCGCACCTCACCTCATTCAAGCAGTTATCCCAGGCTTGCCTTGGCCATGTTATCTTGTTTTAGCACTGGGCAGACCGATGCAAGCGCCTGCGGCACAGCCACGGCCAGACGCCCAAGAGGGACTGCTGTGGTAGAGCTCCCATTGAAAAAGATTACCCACTGGGAAGAAAAAATGCATTTTTTTCTTTGTTCTGTTTACTTAAATAAGCAAATGCCTGTATTCAAGCCAAATTCAAACTCAAAACCAGAGTATTAGGTAGTTGCTCTGACTAGCATCACAGAATGACGCTGGGCAAGTGGGGTCCCACCAACACTGTCCCACAAAGGTCTGTTCCCAGGATCACCAGTATCCACCTGGGGTGCATCCACTCTGAAAGCTGTAACTCTGGCCTGCACTGGGGAGGAAGAACAGCCTCTGCTGCCAGCTGCACTTGACCAGCATCGTCACCACCAGCAATTCTCACCCCACCGCAGTCAAAGACAGACCAGCCACGTGCTTCCTGGGCACCAGGTTTTCACCAAATGCATTTCCTCAGCAGTTATATATATATATATTCTCAGTTGCACAGCAGGAGTAAAGCAGTGGTTTAGACTCCAAAAGGATACCTGCTGGCATTAGCGAGAGGTGTCACAGTTAGGCCTCAGTTAGGGTTGTTTAATTTAATTTGTCTTCTGGATAAAAAGAGCAAATTGGGAGAGAGGAGGGAATGCCAGAGCTCCAGCCCTCAGCCCGGCGCCGGGGCGCAGCGCGGTGACGCCGGCCTGGCCGCGCAGTTCTGATGCCGGGCACCCCCCGGGAGAGGTCCGGCCTCGGGCAGGCTCAAAACCAAACGGAGCATCTGCAAAGCACCGCGCGTCCCGGGTGCTCAGGGCATTTCTGCAAGCTGACATGACAGCTTGCAAGCTGCGGCTCACCGCAGCTCTGAGACATCGCTTCTGGACTGAAGGGAAACGGTTTTCCTCTCTGGTTTGGTGGGGGGTTTTTTGATTTTTTTTTTTGATTTTTTTTTTTGGTTATTAGCCATGGTGTTACTAATTACCAAGGCTTTAATCGTAACGATGGGGCGGGCTGTGGGTTCCTCCCGTAATATACAAGCACCATCTAAGACACGGAAATGTCTTAGCAATTTACTCTTTCTCTTCGATGAACACGCACCCTGTTTCCCCCAGCGCAGAGCGCATCCCGCAGGCCACCGCGGCATCTGCCTCCGGAGCGCGACCGCCCCGTGTAGCACTTTTTGGGACGCCCAGGGCGGACTGATGCCCCCCCCGGAAGGCAGCGCTCGCTGTCCTGGAAGCAGCAGGCAGGGAAGCAGGCGAGGAAGGGACTACCCGCCAGAGCCAGCCTTTGCTTCCCGGCCCGCAGCACCGGGAGGAAGCGTCCTCCCTCGGGCTGGGATTCGGGGCGTGTAACACGGACTGTAAGTGACCTCCCCCAAACTCCCCAGAAAGCGGCAGTTTCATGACAGGCAAAGTGCCCCCTGCCCGCGGTCCTGCCTGTCGGCAACTGCCCTTCCAGCCGGGTCGCCATCCCCGCGCCGCTGCGCTGCCGGTCCACGGCCGCGCCACGGATGTTCTGATGAATTTCAGCAGACGGATGTTTTGATGAATTTCAGCAGCAGCCCCGAACAGACGCCCCCCCCCCGGGAAGCCCCCCGGCCCCGTTCTGCGATGCCGAGCGTTATCGCGGCAGAGGGACCGCCGCGCCGGGATGGGGACACTGGCGGGCCCCCTCCTCCCCGGTGGCCCGTACGGTTGGTTTCCTCCCGGGAGCAGGCGGCTCCTGGCGCGTCCCCCGCGAGGGGCCCGACGGCGCTGCCCGGTGCCGCCAGCAGCCCCCCGGGGGGCGGGAGCCCGGCGTCGGCCCCGGGGCTGCCGGCGGGATGGCGGAGCGCCGCCGGGAGCCGCCGATGCAGCGGCGGGGGGGCCCGGAGCGGCGCGGCGCGGCGGGGGGGCGGGGCGGCCCGGCGGCGGCGCGGGGGTGCGCGGCGCGGCGCGGGGCGGCGCGGTGTGTCCGCCCGGCGGCGCGGCGCTGCTGCCCGGCTCGGCGGGGCGGCCGGCGTCGGGGGCCGCTCTCTGCCGCCTTCCCGCGCCCTCTCCTCGCTCCCGCAGATCTCGCGAGAGCGGCCGGCTGGTGGCCGCGGGGGCTGTTGCAGCAGCGGCGGCGGCGGCGGCAGGCGGAGCGGCGGCGGGCGGCGGCCGGGGGCGGCCGAGGAGGAGGAGGAGGAGGAGGAGGCGGCGGCGGCGGCGGCGGCGGAGGCGGCGCAGGGGGCGGCGGCGCGGGGGGGGGGGGGCGCCGGGCGAGAAGCGGCGGCGGCCGAGGCCGAGCGGCGGCGGCGGGCGGCGGCATCATGGCGGACAGAGACAGCGGCAGCGAGCAGGGCGGCGGCGGCGGGGGCGCGGCGGGCGCCGGGGGGCCGGGCTCGGGCGGCGGCGGCGGCGGCGGCGGCCCGGGCGGCGGCCTGCAGCACGAGACGCAGGAGCTGGCCTCCAAGCGGGTGGACATCCAGAACAAGCGCTTCTACCTGGACGTGAAGCAGAACGCCAAGGGCCGCTTCCTCAAGATCGCCGAGGTGGGGGCGGGCGGCAACAAGAGCCGCCTGACCCTCTCCATGTCGGTGGCCGTCGAGTTCCGCGACTACCTGGGCGACTTCATCGAGCACTACGCCCAGCTGGGGCCCAGCCAGCCCCCCGAGCTGGCGCAGGCGGCCGACGAGCCCCGGCGGGCGCTCAAGAGCGAGTTCCTGGTGCGGGAGAACCGCAAGTACTACATGGATCTGAAGGAGAACCAGCGCGGGCGCTTCCTCCGCGTCCGCCAGACCGTCAACCGCGGCCCGGGGCTGGGCTCCACGCAGGGCCAGACCATCGCGCTGCCGGCCCAGGGCCTGATCGAGTTCCGCGACGCCCTGGCCAAGCTCATCGACGACTACGGGGTGGAGGAGGAGCCGGCCGAGCTGCCCGAGGGCACCTCCTTGACTGTGGACAACAAGCGCTTCTTCTTCGACGTGGGCTCCAACAAGTACGGCGTCTTCATGCGGGTGAGCGAGGTGAAGCCCACCTACCGCAACTCCATCACCGTCCCCTACAAGGTCTGGGCCAAGTTCGGCCACACCTTCTGCAAGTACTCGGACGAGATGAAGAAGATCCAGGAGAAGCAGCGGGACAAGCGCGCCGCCGCCGCCGCCGCCCCCCCCGCGGGCGCCGGGGCCGAGCCGCCCCCCGAGGCCGAGGCCGCCGCCGCCGCCGCCGCCGCCGCCGGGCCGCCCGGCGCCCTGCTGCAGGCCGAGGAGCCCGAGGAGGACTGACCGCCCGCCCCCCCGGGACGCGGACTGGCCCCGCCGCCGGCGGGAGGGCGGGCGGGCGGCGGGGCGGGGGGGCGGCGGCGAGAAGCCCTCCCCTCTGCCCGGTACCCCCCCCGGCAGCGCCGCCCGCCCGGCGCCCCCCGCCGCCCGGCAGCAGCGCATCCGACCCGCCACCCATCGCTGGATGTTCCTCCACTTTACCCACCGTATCAAACAGTAAGCAGCTGCTAAAACAAAAAAAAAAAACAAAACAAAACACACAAAAAAAAGTCAAAAAAAAGTAATAACATTATATATGAACTGTGTTTCCTACTTGATTAAAAATATAAAGAACTGAGTGT